>NC_136065.1:228987641-231552641 GCF_964261635.1 Lissotriton helveticus | reverse complement strand
TTTATACTTGAATGTATTCATTCGTGTCCACTGTCTCCAGAAGATTCATCAGGATCTTACGAGCTATGGTTACTTCTCCTGCGCTGTTTAGCATTGTCTGGGCCCACTCTCCGTTTTTCAGTTGTGTCCTCCGAATCCTCGGCATGTTTTATTTTAATGCTAGCTACCTTCTTCTTTGGAAATTGTAATTTTGTACTTTGATGAGCAGGTTCCTTGCCTTTGGACTTGACGTGCTCTTCCTTGTGTTCTGACCGTCCTCTTCTTTCCGATTTCTGTGAGAAAGTCTGAAAAGATCGAGAGGGACGTGTATCAATATCTTGATATCTGTCAGGTTTTCTCAAATTATCCCTATTTCTAAGGTTGTATCTTTTCTCGGAGGGCTCCCTCTGGGGAGACTTGCTTCCTCGTTCTGGAGATCTATCTCTCCGTTGAGGAGACCTTCCTCTGGACTGGAATCGTTTTTCTCTGGGAGTGGATTGTTTATTACCCTCCCAACTCTTTTTTTGGAGTGTTGAGATTATTTTTAATAAATGTTTTTTCAGGATTTTCAGTTAGTTGGGGTTTTACTGGTTTCCCACCCAAACAATCTCTACCTAGTTCTTCATAGGATTTTTCTATGATTCTGGCAAGTTCAAAAGGTTGTTCTGCTATATCTGTTTCTTTCAATTTCTGGCGGTATGTTGTATCATCAATTGTCAATTGAACTAATTCACTGTATGCCTTTGTTAATTCTTTTAGTTTAACTAAAATTTCTTCGCTTGACATTTTTCCAATGTCAGGATGTGGTGTTTAGCTGGCTAGAACCGGCCACATGGCTCCTGGTCTACCTAGTGGACCGAGCCTGGTGATGTGATTTTGATGTTTTAGGGCGCCATTAAACCAGAGCAGGTGTTCTTGGTATGTTAGTGGAATTTCAACATCCTCGAAAGGAGCGTATTCCACCGGAGATTCCTCTATTTTGTAATAGTGGAAATCTTGTGTTACAGCGTTTGCTGCTGGAAAATGTATCCATGAATAGAATACCTCTGTCTGCCGATATTGTGGGCCTCTACCACAAATATGACTGTACCACCTCTTGGTGATAGTCCATTTTCTATAAGTTTAAGAGTTATAGTTCTTCTTACATTTACTGGAATGATTATAGCATTCGGGTCTTCATCTCGGAGACTTGCGTCATCCGCTAGGAGTTGAGCTGCTATTTTAGCTCTCTCTCTTTCATCGTCACTTTCCGTCATTTTACTGAATGAAAGTTTTGTTGCTTTGCAGAGCTAGTTTCAAGGAAACAAAGATTAGGTGCACAATATTTTGGAACACTCTATCCTTCAACGTTGACTAAACGAAGAACTATACATAGGAATCTCTTCCTACTAAGTGTTGAACATACTCTTGTTCTTTCTGTATCGTGTTGTTTATTTCCATGCATGTACGTCACTGTTGCCAGCCAATGTTCATAGGGCTATATAAGTGACGTCATTGCTGTCACCCGGCATTCTGACAGCTGTCACTACTTATTGCAGTTGTTTTCCCTTCAGCTCCCCGTGGGCCTTTTATCCTAATAAACTAAGTTTCAACTTATTGCTATTCTTGTTATTATTGGCCCCCCCACTACAAATGGCGACGAGGACGGGATGATCAAAGGTCTACGGGTGAAGCAGCGTCTGTGTGCCGGACCGCTCTTTGATTAATAAAGCCGGCGGAATATCGGTACATTTGCAGATGAGGGAAAAACATTGAAGATAACAAAGCAATGAAGTAAGTGTGCATATAAAATAAAGCGGAGATTTCTTCACTTACAAAACAGCGCGGGAATTAAACTGAAGAGGAGATCTGCATATTGTGCACTAGACTTCGGCGTAAGCGTAAACATCGATTTAATGCGCTCTGTCTGTGCTGATGAACTATCTTGTTAAATAGCGCAGCAAATTGTGACGGAAATAATCCTGCATTTGCGAGTTAGCTTACGGCGAAAGCATACAATTGCTGATGAAAGTGAACTGACTGCTTATAAGCGCTGCCCTAAGGAGAAACTGATCCGGATGTTAACAATAAATATCCGTTCGAGTAATTGTTTAAAAGAAAGCTTAACTCAACTTTAAAACTGCTTTTCGCTGTATCTATTCAAGACGCTGAGGGAAGTTGCCGGCGTGTGAGGAAATCCTCTCAGAGGTGTCGCGTGAGGCATGCTGGGGGAAACAGCTGATTGCCGGATAGGATTGGATAAGCAGGTCGTACGTCATAACATGTGACCTCGAGCGGCCATTTTGAAAAAAAAAAATCTCTTCATAAATACCGATGCTGTTGCAATCGACCTGATAAAAAGATTTGAATGTTGATAATATTCAGAGCAAATGGAGCGGTGAACTTATATTTGAAATCTACATAAAGAGAGCATAATATAAGCTGAATCTGTGAGAATAAGTATTAATATAAAGTATTGGAGAAAAAAAAAATTTTGGGGACTGTTAACACCACGCAAGCTCTGAGTGTTACATAAAAAGAACTTGTGCATCTGAAATAAATAAATTACCAAACAAGTGTAGGGGAATGGCAGAAAGTAACAATATATGTGCTCCACCACGCTTTCTTGATGATCCAGGAAAGCCAACTATGAGATGGAAGAAATGGATAAGAGCTTTTGAAAACTATATTATATCCATTGATGGCAAAGCCTATGATGCGGAAAGGAAATTGTCTATATTATTTGGCCTTTTAGGGAAAGCTGGTCAGGATGTATTCGATAGCCTACCTGAATATGAAAATCCACCAGGCACATTTATTCCATTAAATGAGTATGAAGAAGCTATAAAAAGGCTAGAGAAACAATTTGATGAAGAGAATAATGTCATGGTGGGTAGGCATAAATTCGCTTTGAGGTGACAACAGGAAGGAGAAACCATAGATGAGTACATTGCATGTTTAAGGATCTTAGCTATGGAATGCGAATTTGAGGACATGACTGACATTTATATTAGAGACCAAATTGTTTTTTATTGTTATTCAAAAAAGATGCAAGAGAGGCTATTGGCATGTAAAAAACCAACTTTGCAAGAAGTTATTGATATCACTAGAGGGATAGAAAGGTCTTTAGTATCAACTAAAGTTTTATCAAATAGTAGTAGTAATGCTAATGTATTTTACATGCAGGAGAGAAGGAAAGGGGACAGCATGAGAGGTGAGAAAAGTTGGGGTGAGAGGAAAACTGGAGGTAAGCAGTTTAGCTGTTTCAGATGTGGATCAAAAGATCATCTTGCTGATAGCAAAACATGCCCAGCTATTAATAAGAAATGTACTAAATGCAAAAAGTATGGTCATTTAACTGCTTTGTGTAAAACTAAGAAAGTATATAGTAATGTGAATGTCAATACTGTTGGGGATTTTGAAGAAGAAATGTGTGCGAATATTATCTTATATGTTGACATGGAAGACGGTAAGATCAAAGGGCCAATCGGTGAAGGGAAAATTGGTGATATTGAGTTGCAGTTTACTGCAGATTCTGGATCACCCATAACCACCATTTCTGATAAAATGTTTGAAGAAAAATGGTCGATGGTGGAGTTAATTGAATCAGATGTAAATCCTAAAGCATTTGGTGAAAAGGATATAAACATGTTGGGTTATTTCCATGATATTGTCACCTTTAGAGGTAGGAAGATCAATACTAAAGTGTACGTTGCTGAAAAGGGGAGAATTTTAATAGGATGGAAAGATTTAGCAAAGTTGGGAGTGATTTTAGTTCCAGGTGCTAAAGATCCTATTATTTTAAGAGAAGATTGGGTGAACTGTGTGAGTGTGGATGACAACAAGAATGACCTCAAGAGTACCCTAGACGAATTTAAGGAGGTGTTCAAGAATGAGATTGGCTGTGTAAAGGGTTTTACTCATAACATAAAATTGAAAAATGAAGCCACTCCTAGTAAACACAAGGTAAGGACCATACCTCTGTCTATAAGGAAAGAGTTGAAAGATGTATTGGATAAATTATCTAGAGAGGGAGTTATTGAGGAGGCAGATGAATCAGAATGGGTTTCTGCCATTGTTGTGTCCAAGAAAAAAAAAACAGGTGACCTTAGGCTGTGTGTGGATCTAAGGTCCCTGAACAAGAACATTATTGTTAATTGTCACCCTCTTCCAAAAATCCAGGAAATTTTACAATCAGTATCAGGCTCAAAATTTTTCAGTTTGATTGACTTAAAAGCTGCATATCACCAGGTATGTCTAACTGAGGAGTCTAAAAGACTAACAACGTTTATAACACCTTTTGGAGCCTACAGGTATGTTCGCTTACCTTTTGGGTTAGCCTCTTCATCTGGAGTATTTCAGAAATTAATGGATGTTTTGTTTAATGGCTTGGGAGGTGTAGAGGCATTTCAGGACGACATCCTGGTGCATTCCAAAACAGAAAAAGAACATTTGATTTTGATAAGAAAAGTATTGAGCATACTGGAAAGGAGAGGAATGACTGTATCAAAAGAAAAGTGTAAATTTATGACAGAAAAGGTGGAATACTTGGGTCATGTATTGACCTCCGAAGGAATCACTCCTAAAGATGATCTTGTACAGGCGATAAGAGAGGCACCAGAACCTGACAACAAAGAAAAGCTTAAGTCATTTTTGGGTTTAAGTGAGTATTATGCAAAATTTATACAAGGGTATGCTGAAAAGGTTGAACCTCTCAGGAAGCTATTAAGGAAAAATGTGTCATACATCTGGTTGGATGAGCAAATGCAAGCTTTCAAAACAGTGAAGGAAGAAATAGCAGGAGCTCCTGCTCTTAAACCCTATAATCCTGATCTTGAGAATGTTGTAACAGTCGATGCCAGCGCTGAAGGAATTGGTGCTGTGTTTTGTCAGCTAGAAGGAAAAAATGAAAATACCATCGCTTTTATTTCGAGGAAGCTAAATGAGACTGAAGTACATTATAGCACCATTGAAAGAGAGGCATTGGCAAGTGTTTGGGCTGTACATAAATTGAAAGACTATTTATGGGGGAAAAGGTTCACCATTGTCACGGACCATAAACCATTAATATACATGATGAACGGTGAGGGCCGTGGCAACGGCAAAGCTAGTTCAAGACTTATAAGGTTGTTATCTAAGCTCCAAGAGTTCAATTTTGAGATACGACATATTAAGGGTGGCAAAAATTACAGAGCTGATTGTTTGTCTCGCTTACCAGTAGATACAAAAGGAGATGAGGCTCTTGATGACATTGAATGTGTGGTGGCATTGATTGACGCTACTGTCATGTGCGAGGGTTCTATAACTGGAGTGGAATGGCAAGAAAATATGGAGAATGATGCCACTGTAAAAAAAGTAATGGATTTTATATCAACCAAATGGCCTCATATTAGAAATCTGCAGAACGAGTTGAAAAGTTACCAACAAGTTAGTGATGAACTCTCAATAGAGAACGGTTTCCTAAGAAGAGGTGAACTTTTCGTGCCACCAAATGGTTTAAGAAAAAGAATAATTTCCCTTGCTCATAAAGGTCATCCAGGTAGTACTGCTACTAGGAATATCCTGAAAATGAACTACTGGTGGCCCGGGGTAGATAAGGATATAAAAGAGTTTATTGACAAGTGTGAGCAGTGTTTGAAATCTGATAAACATTGGCGTATGGAAAAGAATGAACTGCAGATGGTGGAAATTCCAAGTGGACCTTGGGTCAAAGTTGCTATTGATTTCGCTGGTCCATTCCAAATCTTACCTAGTGACTGTAGAAACATAATTGTTCTTACTGATTACTACTCCAAGTGGGTATTTTTCAAGTTTGTTAAAGTAGTCACTACTGAAATAGTAATAAAGTTCTTGAAGAAAATTTTTGATAAAGAAGGCCAGCCTAAATTGTTAGTGTCTGACAACGGTTCACAACTGGTTTCTAGACAAATGACTGAATTTCTTGAAAAAGCTGGAATCGAACAAGTTAAAACGCCTTTGTACAGTCCTAAAAGTAACGGCCAGGTGGAGAGGGTAAACACATTTATAAAAGAAGGCATCCAAATGGCCGTGGCTTCAAACATGGATGTGAAAGAATTCATAAAGGTAAAAATCAATGCATATAACAATACTCCAAACGAAACTACGAAACATACTCCGTTCTTTTTAATGAGAGGGAGGAAATGTGACAGTCTGATTACACCATAATTCAGTGACTGGTATAATAAGTGTGAATTCTCAGAAGAAATAAATGACAGTAAACTTTTGGTGAAGGAAAAAATTGTGGAGAAGCAGAAAAAGGCAAAGATATATTCTGATTTTGTTAACAGAGTAAAAGCGAAAGATGTTCAACCTGGTGAATGGGTGTTATTGAAAAAACCTGGGTTGGTATCCAAGGGTGAAAGTAAATATAGTAAACCAGTTAAAGTTTGCGAAGCATCTAAAAGTGCTGTTCTAGTTGAAGGAGGAGGATGGCGGAGCAAAGACGATGTGATAATCTTAAAGGAGGGACAAGAAAAAATAATAATGGATGGCAATGAAAGTGAGGAGAAAAATCTTGACAATAGTGTTCTGGAATGGGAAAATGTTTCAGATAACCAAGCCTGCTCTAACCCCATTTTTAGTCCCAGAGTTTTGTTGGAAAAAGGGGAAAGATCTAGGTGTTCTATGACTGATGCTGATAGTGAGACCATGGATGGAGGTGTATCTACGCCAGTTAGGATCTTGGACAAAGTTGTGTCTCCCAGGGGACATGAAAATAACATTGAGTTCCCTAGTACCTCTGGTGTGCAATCCAAGAGTGGAAGAATTGTTAAGATGCCTAAACACTTTGATGACTATGTTATGGAATAACATGTAATTTCTTATGTTGTTATTGGGGGGAAAAAGGGAGATGTTGAACATACTCTTGTTCTTTCTGTATCGTGTTGTTTATTTCCATGCATGTACGTCACTGTTGCCAGCCAATGTTCATAGGGCTATATAAGTGACGTCATTGCTGTCACCTGGCATTCTGACAGCTGTCACTACTTATTGCAGTTGTTTTCCCTTCAGCTCCCCGTGGGCCTTTTATCCTAATAAACTAAGTTTCAACTTATTGCTATTCTTGTTATTATTGGCCCCCCCACTACACTAAGTTCCAGCGGATATTAACCTTTTGCCCACTGCAGACATCTTTTGGAGTTTTTATGGGAAAAGGGGTCTGTGTGAAAAGCACGACCGAGTTACTCTAGCATCTTGCGTTAGATTATCGCCTTACCAAACGTTGGGCGCCATGTAGTGTAGTTCCTATATTCCCAATAGGCTCTGCGCATTGGAATAAACATCAGATTAGACGTAGGACTGAGGTCATCTACGTCTCTACTGACTATGTTAGACTTAATTAGGTTTGCCAGCTAGCTCAGAGGTCACTAGAAACTTTCTCGAATGTTCAGGAAGGAGTTAACTTTCCTGATGAGGCAAGAAGGGATTAGTTTCTGACAACCGCATAAACATGACAACTTTGCTCCCTCAGAATAAAGAGTATATCTCTAGAGTCCTGTGAAAACAATAGACAGCTATTTCACTCAGTCAATTGTGCATGCTGAATTTCACCAGAGTGCAGAGAAATAGAGAGACGGGCGTTTTCAATAAAAGTTGTTATTTATTGAGCAGTCTTCTTTCTCATGCAAGAGAAGTGAGTTGCCACAATTGCAATACTTATCATGAAGTAAAGTGCGTACAGTAAAAGGAGTATTATGAAATAATACTGTAAAAGCATTTATATGGTTTCTGAGCCACATGATACTTTAAAACGGATAAAATATATACATACATAAAAACATTGACTAGCGTACTCAACTGGTTCTTCTAAGATACGCCTACCCCGGTGTACCTGACCTAAGCCTAATACGTGGGAAGGAGTAAGTACGTTGCAGTTTAAGTTAAGTTGGTTTTTGCCAAGAATCTGAATCAAGAATTCTCTTAAGGTTTCAATCAGCTCCGTACCTTGGTTCTAGAATGAAGGAGGTCTTGTATCTCTCTCTCAGGACTCGATCTCCCAGCAACCCGCAAGGGTGACTGGAAACACCGGAGCTGGAATTTCTCGGCAGGAGAAAAGACAGAGTCTTTCTCAGTGCGTCAAATGGGAGGGTTGGCTTCCTTCAGCACTCGCATCAGCTAGGCGTCGGGCAAGTAGATAGCCGCTCTGCTCCAAACCACTGTGTGTTTGCTTAAGGTAAGCCTGAAAGGTGCCGAGTTTGACGTAAGGTTGGACATAAGACGTCACTAAGAACTAACAGTTCTTTCTGGACTCCAGGAGTTCTTGTGCAAATCAAAACAAAAGCGGGGGGAATTCCCGGGCTGCTGGAGGCTTGGTTTGTTTAAAGAACGTGTTGTGCTTTCTAGGAGTCTATGGGAGTAGCCTTGCCGTATTTGAACTGCATTGGCTATTACTAAATAATGACATGATTCTTATGCCTTTATAAGGATATGTTTTGTTATAACCACATAAGGGCATGAATCGGGAATATTTAATTAGGGTCCTAGATACATTCACAACACTATGTTGCTAATAGAAAAAGTTACTGTGCTAAAATTTTAAAACTTTTCCATAGGAACTGTTAGTCGTAGCTATAGACTCTGGTAAAGATCTGGTAAAGAGTTAGCCTCGGAATTATACTTCAAATTATAAATATAATTTCGATTGGAAACTGCCACCCCCTAAAAAAAGAAGACATATATACTTTTTTTAATTAACTTTTATTAAACCAACAATAAATAACTGGAAACGTAACTTAAAGATAACAATATAATAAATACCTAGAAACATAACTTTAACAAAACAATATAGTAAACAAAATGTGATATGGACTCCAATAGAAGTACGGTAGGAAATCTGCAAAAGAAAAATTTTAATTATTGTTTTAAATTAGATTGATGTGACTAAATGAGGTCAAACATTACAAGTCAAGGTAACACTTGGCAATATTTCCTTATTTTTACTGCAGTGTGCCTGATACATTTCAGATGTATTATAGGCCCGCGTTCAAGAGGTGTCTGTATGGAAGTGCCTACTGCGTCAGATTTACACTATGGATCAACAGCTCTTTAAAATGATTCAGAGATGAGACAGAATTAGGTGAGAGATCAAGTCATTATGCAGGACAATATTCTTTAGGGCTTATTTACAAGACTGTTGCACCACTTTTGTGTTACTTTTCCCATGTTGAAAGTGACGCAAAAGTGGCGCAAGGGGCTTGTAAATAAGTTATTTTACTTCTAATGCATTTAATCAAAGGGATTGTAAATCTAGGCCACTCTGCTTACCTTGTGTAAACACTGTGACCAACAGAGTTCACAACTTGAACTTAGCTTTGGTTTTACACGTCAGAGTGGACAGCAGCGTCCATAATTTAAAAAAAGAAAGAGAAACGATGTGAGAGAGAAAGAGAGAAAAAACAACATTAAAAGTGTGAGAGAGAGAAAGTTATAGATGGAGCAGTTAATACTGGAAAAAATACTCGTGCCTCACCTTTTGCTTCCGTTGTGTGTCCAAGCACGTGCTGGTACATAGTGCACCCTCCAGTTTAGTGATCTGAAAGATAGTATATAGAGTTAGTAATAGCATAGTACAAACACCTGCACACGTATATTTTTGGTTTATTTATTTGTATACTCAGGATACTATAATACAACAGGTTCACTGTAAGGAGGTGTGTGTGTGCTTTTTTTTTCCAAAGTAGTATAGCCCATGCATTCCTACTGTATAGCGGTGAGTTCTC
Source organism: Lissotriton helveticus (assembly GCF_964261635.1). Classification (NCBI taxonomy): domain Eukaryota; kingdom Metazoa; phylum Chordata; class Amphibia; order Caudata; family Salamandridae; genus Lissotriton; species Lissotriton helveticus. The sequence continues at coordinate 231,542,943 of NC_136065.1, read as the reverse complement.
AATATTGGGTATCTAGACTGTTGCACCCCATTGACTCACAAAGTCCGGAGGTGAGTGTTTTTCTTGGGAAGTCAGAGGCAGATTTAGAAGCTCCTTGCACCACTTTTCCCATGTTAAAAGTGACACAAAAGTGGGGCAAGGAGGTCGTACATCTGCCCCTCAAACTGTTGTAACCTATCTATTCTCAGTGCCCGGAGGTAATTGTACATTCCTATGCAGTGAAGCTGCTACACACTACCGACTGACTCCTTTCACAGATGGCTTGTCGTTGTTTTGGAAATAAGCTTCTTTGCTCACCTTGTGCCATTGGCCTGATTCAAAGAGTGGGCACTACGCGTCGAAGCAGCCTTCTCAGAAGTGGTTACGATGGCCACGCATCATCACAGAATTCTCGAACGTTGAGCTTTAGAGGTGTTGGGGGGATGCCAATTTGTGAAACACAACCTGTAAGATAAAAAGGAAGTTAACATTGTCTGTAATTTTTTTATCAAAGGAGAAAGGAAGTGAGAGAGTGACTGCAAAGAATATTCGCAGCTCACCTTTCTGTCACCGGTGTGTTTTTCACCACTTGCCGGGACATAATGCACCCTGAAGCTCTACATATAAAAGATAGTAAAAGAAAGATGTTATGATTGGTATTTGTTACTATCTTAATGTGGAGTTGAATAACATCGCCCTTCACACACCTTCCCTCTCGCATTTAAAAACAACTATTTGTATAGTTTATATTCCGGATGTTTGACCGATTATAAAAACGTTCCTGCTATTGGAAAAAAATATATATACATGCAATAAGATACACTATATAGGACTGCTTACGCCTAAATCGATGCGTCACTTTTTTGTATCCAGTGTGCTGCACCCCATCGACTCCCCCCAATGCGCAACTAGGCCTCATTGCTCACCTTTTTGTAGACAGGACATCCACTAAGAAGTCTCACATATGGTGCCGAGTCTTGATATCGCTATTGCTAACGATATACTCGTGATCCCATCATCATCATCGCAGGTTCTTCACCCGCTCAGTCCTTCTGGTACCACTAACTCAGTAACCAAAGAGGCCACGCACGTGGTTCTGGGCCCCCAGTTCGGTGGTTCGGGCCTACATGAGGCGTCCGAACCACCAGGATGGGCCATCACAGCGCTTGCGATGGGAGCAACACTAAAATGGCGTACAGCACGTGCGCCCGTCTGTTTTCTTGGTAGGGTCACGTGTGTAGTGACGGATGCGCTGGATGGGTGTGGTATCGGTGTATAGCAGCCATGAGGGAGTGTTTGTGTGCCGTTCTGACAAATAGAACTGGAACTAAGAAATCACTACAATGGAAATCTGGGCAATGTTTCGTTGTTTTGTTTTCCTGGAAGCGTAAGTGGAGTGGGCTGGCCAGACATATGCCAGTGCTTCGCGAGCCTCTGAACCATTATTCCAGAGCTATGGGCGTGGTCCCGTCGTGAGTTATATGAGAAATCAAGTAATTCGGGTATCCGTTTTGTGGTGCTGACGTCAACCGAGTCTTAAAAGCTAATGTGTCATTATATCTGTAAAGTTCCACAACTTGGCCAACATGGAAGGTACGGGGTATCACTGACTCTATATTCGTTCATAGTTGCACACATAAAAGATGGTGGACATGACGTATTTCTGCGATTATGAATGTTTATTGTACATTCAGTGGAGTGTTGTAGCTGTAGTAATACAGGGCTGTGAACGGTTTAAGTTGTAGTTTTTGGCCCATGAAGGGGAGCTAATATATATACATATGTGGTCATTCAGGTAGACTGTAGACCTTGATGCTGGAAATTGTATTACGTTGTTATTGGTAACAAGAAGAACAGTAATCATGATATCATATTCAGATATTTAATCATAAACAGTTTATGACTTCCGCTGTACAAAGGTAGGAGGATTGTATGTGAAATAATACACAGAAGATTTTATTGTAAAGGGTTCATGTGTTGTGGTTTACTGAGCTAGGGGTGGTTTGTGTGGAGCCTGCGATGATGCCTGGTACAGGCAGAGCATACAGGGAAAAATGTGTTTTGACTATTGAATTTTGCCTTAACAAGGGCACGTGGCTACTATTTACGGTGTACTGAGTTAGAGGTACGTCTGGTGTTTATCGTGTGCTCACCCTGCCATGATGCGTGGTCTGAGCGGGCTGTACTGAAATCATTCACTGTTGCATACTGGACTATATGAACTTCGAGGGGGGGACAAAAAAATAGCATTGAGGTTATCAATTGCTCTGCAAACTAGGTCTATTGATAGCCCCACACAACAAATTAAACTATTGCATTTCACGTAGTGCATACTAACTTTCTCAAAATGGGGACGTATGTCTGGTGGGGATTTTGAAAGTGATATCCCAGAGGTACTTGGTATTGCCGGTGGTGGAAGTACATTTTGGAGCAATTTTCTACATTCTTTGTTATCATAGTTCACATAATGCAACGATTGAAGGTGCTTGCGCATAGTAGCAGTGCAACAGCACTATTTTTTCTCTGCTTTAAATAAATCAAGGCTGAATTTAATGTTGTCTGTAGAGTAGATAAAAAGGTAAATTCAAGTTGTGAACCCTACTGTGCACAGTGTACGTGGAACCTAGTAGTCAGTACAGTTATAGAACAATGATTTTTTCACTTTTTTTTAACAAAATCTGAATACATACTGTATAATTGTCTCTGCATTAAATAAATCAAGGTTGAATTTGCTGCTGTCTATAGTGTAGATGCAAAGGTGAATTGAAGTTGTAAACCCTGCTGTTCGCAGTGTACATCTTAGGGTGGAGTGCATCATCTGCAATTATAGTGGAAGTGGAGGAGTGTTCTAAGGAATAGCTCTATGGGCACAAGATTTATACCTGGTGCCATACTTTGTGTCCTGCCCCCACTTGTGGGCCTGGAAAGTTCTTCCCACCCCATCCCAAGACTCCAAACTTTCTGGGGGTGATAAAGGTAGGCAGCCCTTGTGTCAGATTTCTACACAGTCTTTCTGCCAGGATGACTCATTGTGAGAAATTGGGTTATTGTTTGGGGGTGGTGTGAAGCCCTTCTCAAGCAGCAACCACAATTCTTGTCAGGCTGTAAGACAAGAAACCCCAAATTATCCTGTCCTTAACCCTCTGGGAGCTTGGCCAAAAGACAGTCAGGCTAAACTTAGAGGTAATGTGTAAAGTATTTATGCAGCACTTAAATAGCAATAAAGTGAAAATGTCACACACAAAAAATCTAACACTAATTTAGAACAATAATGTAAAATATAATATATTATTTGCCCCAAAATGACAAAATTCCCATCATTAGAACCCGAGATACGAAATTTTTAAAGGTTTAGGTAAAAATAATGCTTAAAAACACAAAGCGCCAACTGTAGTTTTCTGGTTGCATGTTCGAGCCGACCGCAATGGATCAAATGCCAGGTACGGGGACCAAGTTAGTCCTGCAGAGTAACATACCTTAATTCTGGGATACGGAGTATTGTGCTGTGCAGCGGCGGTCCTAAGGAGTGATGCAAGGTCCGCTATGAGGATGCATCATGCTTCGGTGTTTCCGGTGAGCTACGAGGGCTGCAATGCGGGCTTGTATCGAGGTTGCATCAGTCTGTGTAGATTATGATGAAGAACTGTGAGGTCCGTGTTGAAAATAGCATTGGGCAGCCGTGGTTCGGATGAGTTGCAAGAGCTTTGAAGTGGGATTGTATCAGGTCTGTGTGAAACTGCCTCGGTTCCAAAGAGTCACTGTGAAGAGTTGCATTGGGTTTGCGTCACCCTGCATTGGTTCTGGTAGAGACCACATCTGGGATGGAAAAGCACATTTAGCCCCACTTCCAAGTGTCTGGGACAGGAGGGGCACTACTTGGGGGGTTAGGACTCACACCAGGCAGTATCCAGGGGCATGGGTCAGATGATTGAAGCCTTCACTATCCCTAATGTTCTGATCAGAAATCCAGCCGACTAGCCCATATAGTGACTCTGGTGATCCTGGGTTTAATATGCAGATCCAGTCCTACTCTATTAGGTGGCAGAGCAGCAGGGCAGCAAAGTAGCAGGGCAATAGGGCTGTCCTTCTTGCAGCAGCACAACAGTTCTTCTTCTGAGTTTTCTACAGGTCCAGAACTTTATTGAATACCTTCCGCAATTCAGCGTATTACCTGAGAATTCCATGAGATTAAGCTTAATTACCCAAGAAGCGTAATTCTGAGTTCAGCTTCCTTTTTTAAGACAAAATGCCTCCTCAAGTCCAAAATGGGCAAAAGAATGCATTTTGTGCTAAGAAATAGAGCTAAATGCAACAGAACACAAATAGCAAGCGCGAGTAGCAGCTTGCCCTTGCTAACGCTGCTCTTAGGGACGAATTTTCACCCAATTTACCTTCAGTATTTAGCTCTATTTTCTGACCAAAAAATGTCCCACTCCCAAAAATTTTGCCAGAAGGCATGTTGCGCTAAGAAATAGTGCTAAATGTGTTGTTGGGGCACAGTTTTCCCCTCAAGTTACTGCCTGAGTCTAACTCTATTCTCTTAGCTCAAAATGCACAGACAAGCATGAATTTTGTGTTAACAAATAGCGCTATATGCAGCAGCTCACATGTGGTAAGCGAGCTCAAGCGGACGCTTGTGGTCACTAAATGTGCATCCGTGTTAGGATTGTTTCCCCCAAAATTACTCGTAATTACGCAGCGAGTTAACATTGCATTAGTTTTGGTAATTTTGCATCTATGAGTAACTCAGAATTAATGAAAGTCCTCTGATTACACCAGCATATTTAAATTTGTCCCTGGGCTTACTGAAGATATGGGTATGAGGGTCCACTATTTATACCTGGTGCCTGCTTTGAAGCGGGAGAAGTGTCTACAATCCTCCCCCTACAGAGGTATCTCAAATTTCCTGCCTTCTTGCCCTAGCCCCAGGTTGTCTGGGGCTCAAAAGTCTACTGTGAAGTCTTTTGTGAGTGTCCTGGGCAGAGTCTTTGTGATGTGCAAGTGAGGAAGGTGACAGCTCAGCCCCCTGTCAAGATAGCGATGGCTCATCCTGCCAACACCTAGTCTCCCTTTGTCTCACTCTCTGGGAGCAATACACAAAAAATCAACTCCCAACTACACGTAGACATGTGACCCAGGATACACGCTACAGGCACCAAATAGTAGGGGCAAGAAAATGCCAACTTTCTAAAAGTTAAACTGAATCGGAGCCACATTCCGCCCCGCACCGGGTGCACAACTATGTCCATAGCATTCCACAAGTGCCAACACCATTATTTGTTTTTCTTCTGATTTTTTATTTATTTATTTTATTTCTTGTCCATTATTTCAGTTTTCCATCATTTGCAATCCAACTTGTAACATAGTTTCATTCCTTTTGCGCAAGTCACAGGAAAGACTTTTTACATTTTCACCATATTCCGGTGCGGGGCGGAATGTCGCTCCGATTCAGTTTAACATTGATTAACCGCGTGGTTTTGGGCCGTCCACGCTTTTCCGGGGAGCACGCAAATCAATAAAAAATGTGAAAAATGATACGTAGAAAGAAAAGTTTGAAAATGGTGTGCACCGTGCCACTCCCACAGTACAGTTTACTTTCATGGCCTACCGGTCACGGAGCACCCACTAGAAGAGATCATGAGAGAAAAAAACTCAAAAATGGCATAAGAGTCAATCCGTCACAGGACAGACTTCACCAAACAACAACTGAGCATAATATTTCATCACGAATACTGAACATTGTAGATGACGAACTTTTTAAACGAATGTTGAATTGCGCATAAGTTAATAGAGCAGATACCTCTTGTATGTTTTTTTTAAAACGATAGATAGAACAATTCACGTCAGGTTTGACATCAAGGGTGGGCGGGGCAATAATACAAATGGAAAACTGGAATCCTTGAATTGAATGAAGAGTTTTAGTGCATTGTGGGTCTTTAAGGTAATTGCAGAGTCTAGGAGCATGATGTATGGGGGAGGGGTAGATGGAACACAGGTGTGAAAGAGGGGAGGAGATAGGTTTTTGAATTAGAAAGAGGAGGTCAGAAGGCAGGGTTGAGTAACCGGAAGCTGTTGTCAATCTCCGTGTGAGATGCTGGGATCGAGGCAAGCATGAGCGAGTTTAGAGGTATGGAGTCGAAAGTTTGGGTTAGGATACTTAGAAGGGGATCATGGGGGAGAGGAGATATGTCATGGAGGAGGGTAACGCAGAAGAATATCTAGGAAAGCACTAAAAGACAAAGAGTGGGGTAAAAATTGATGTTTTTATTGCGGGAAGACGTTGATTGTGATATTTGGAATAAGGGCGAGGGTGCGCTTTTTAAACTGAAAGAGGGGGATTGAAAAAGAGTCTGAACCATGTTTTTGTATATTGTAGATATATTAACCCCTGACGAAGGACCGAATGGAGGGTCCGAAATGCATTGGGTACACCAAAGTTATGCTTACGGATTTACGATCACCTTCGGGGTGCAGGATAAAGTTTGGATAAACACTTCTGCATCGTTTAGAATATGGTGAAAATGTAAAAAGTCTTTCCTGTGACTTGCGCAAAAGGAATGAAACTATGTTACAAGTTGGATTGCAAATGATGGAAAACTGAAATAATGGACAAGAAATAAAATAAATACATAAAAATCAGAAGAAAAACAAATAATGGTGTTGGCACTTGTGGAATGCTATGGACATAGTTGTGCACCCGGTGCGGGGCGGAATGTCGCTCCGATTCAGTTTAACATTGATTAACCGTGTGGTTTTGGGCCGTCCACGCTTTTCCGGGGAGCACGCAAATCAATAAAAAATGTGAAAAATGATACGTAGAAAGAAAAGTTTGAAAATGGTGTGCACCGTGCCACTCCCACAGTACAGTTTACTTTCACGGCCTACCGGTCACGGAGCACCCACTAGAAGAGATCATGAGAGAAAAAAACTCAAAAATGGCATAAGAGTCAATCCGTCACAGGACAGACTTCACCAAACAACAACTGAGCATAATATTTCATCACGAATACTGAACATTGTAGATGACGAACTTTTTAAACGAATGTTGAATTGCGCATAAGTTAATAGAGCAGATACCTCTTGTATGTTTTTTTTAAAACGATAGATAGAACAATCCACGTCAGGTTTGACATTAAGGGTGGGCGGGGCAATAATACAAATGGAAAACTGGAATCCTTGAATTGAATGAAGAGTTTTAGTGTATTGTGGGTCTTTAAGGTAATTGCAGAGTCTAGGAGCATGATGTATGGGGGAGGGGTAGATGGAACACAGGTGTGAAAGAGGGGAGGAGATAGGTTTCTGAATTAGAAAGAGGAGGCCAGAAGGCAGGGTTGAGTAACCGGAAGCTGTTGTCAATCTCCGTGTGAGATGCTGGGATCGAGGCAAGCATGAGCGAGTTTAGAGGTATGGAGTCGAAAGTTTGGGTTAGGATACTTAGAAAGGGATCATGGGGGAGAGGAGATATGTCATGGAGGAGGGTAACTCAGAAGAATATCTAGGAAAGCACTAAAAGACAAAGAGTGGGGTAAAAATGGATGTTTTTATTGCGGGAAGACATTGATTGTGATATTTGGAATAAGGGCGAGGGTGCGCTTTTTAAACTGAAAGAGGGGGATTGAAAAAGAGTCTGAACCATGTTTTTATATATTGTAGATATATTAACCCCTGAAGAAGGACCGAATGGAGGGTCCGAAATGCATTGGGTACACCAAAGTTATGCTTAAGGATTTACGATCACCTTCGGGGTGCAGGATAAAGTTTGGATAAACACTTCTGCATCGTTTAGAATATGGTGAAAATGTAAAACGTCTTTCCTGTGACTTGCGCAAAAGGAATGAAACTATGTTACAAGTTGGATTGCAAATGATGGAAAACTGAAATAATGGACAAGAAATAAAATAAAAAAATAAAAAATCAGAAGAAAAACAAATAATGGTGTTGGCACTTGTGGAATGCTATGGACATAGTTGTGCACCCGTTGCGGGGCGGAATGTCTCTCCGATTGAGTTTAACATTGATTAACCGCGTGGTTTTGGGCCGTCCACGCTTTTCCGGGGAGCACGCAAATCAATAAAAAATGTGAAAAATGATACGTAGAAAGAAAAGTTTGAAAATGGTGTGCACCGTGCCACTCCCACAGTACAGTTAACTTTCTAAAAGTGGCATTTTCAGACTAGTGACCTAAAATGTGACTTTACTAATAAAGAGGCTTTCAAATTACAAATCTTTAGACAAGAGTTTTTCATTACAAGAACATGTAAAAAAAAAAGTATATGGCTGTTTTTGAAATATACTGCATCCTAGCCTATGGGCTGTTTAGAGCCTGCCCAAGGGGTGACGTGTATTAGCAAGCATTGGAAAATCAATAGGTCTCTCATCTGTGAGAGTTAGAGCTATTGGCATTCTAAATGATTTTTACTCATGTGTTATAGGATATAGTGGATATATGTGGTGTGTAGTGGGATTATGTGGTATTGTATTAGGTGGAATTATGTGGATAGTAATTATGTGACATTTAGTGTATTGGAATTGTGTGCTGGTGCATTGAGTGTTGTGGAATTGTGTTGTGTTGGGTGTCAGTAAATACCAAGTTAAAATGAAGGAAGGGCACCCTCTGATAACAGATTATCTTGCTCTTTAAATATTCAGCAAATGTGACGAGATAAAATGATTTACAGCCCTGCTTACTGAAACGGCGCTTAGAGCCTAGGAGCCAGTGAAAACACAAGAGCGTCTGAGGACGGGCCTTACAAAAATTAAAAAGGAGTTTCTGAAATGGTCATAAGATGGGAGGTGTTGAGGGGTAGTAGAACTTGGTCACTGCTCTTGGGGACAGCTAAGCCCAGGAAGAAGCATGACAAATGCATGCCATGGACAAATGGTAGAAAGAATATGAGAGCAAGGATGGAGCCAGCAAATGGGAAGCCTATGGGCTAGCTGAAACCAACAAAGTAAGTACAGCATGCTTCGAAGAGCTAGTACAAGTGCTGTCTAGCCTAGACATAAAAAAAGGCAAATAACCCAAAAGCCTCTCTAATGCTAAATTATGAGCGCTTATGGCATGGCACACCCTGTAATAGTGGTTATTTTGTTAGTTCAGAAGGCTATGCGAAATGGCCTTAAAAACACTCCGGGCCACATGTATCAGCATTAGGAATAGCGATCACCTAATTGTGAATTTCTGCAAATCATAATTAGATAATTACTATGAAACTTCAAGAGTTTCATTTAGCAATTCCTAAGGGGTCACAAATTGACTCATTTCATGAATATGAATGAGGTAGGTCGCAATTTGTGACCCCCTAGGAATTGCTCAAATCAAGGGGGTGGTGGCCTGCTGGACCACCATGTCCATGATAGCTGTTAAATAAAACAATCTTTTTTAATTTTTTTTATTGGAGCCCGTTTTCCTTAAAAGAAAACGGTTGCGTTTAAAAAAGAACAATGAAAAGTTTTCTTTTAATTTTTTAGGAACAGGCAGTGGTCCGTGAGACCACTGCCTGCTCTAAAAAACATTTTCGCGACCATTCTCCAAGTGGAATGGGTCCCTTGGGGACCCCTTTTTATTTGCGAATGGGTTACCACCAACTTGAAGTAGGTGGTAAAATGCACATGTTTTGTGACTGTATTCACGAGTCACAAAACATTCATACATATCGTAACGATTCGATATTTGGAAGAGACGCCCTAAACAGGCCCCTTCCAAATACTGAATCGCAAACCCATTTTGCGATTTGGTAACAAAATAGGGTTTCATGCATGGGAAAAGCCTTTTTAGGTCTCGCCTAGACGAAAGCAAAGCGAAGCGCTGCTGTCTGGCGAGACAACTTATGTAGTTACTTTTCGGGGAATGTGGACAGCAGAGTTCCACGCGCTTTCCCTTGCCGAGATTGAACCTCGGGAGCGCGCACGTCGCCGTGCCTCATAAAGCCTCACTCACGCATGCGCACATACACACACTGCATACACACACGCACCCCCCCTTAAACAGACACACGCGCACGCAGACAGACAAGGCTTTTTTAGGTCTCGCCTAGACGAAAGCAAAGCGAAGCTTTTCTGTCTGGCGAGACAACTTATGTAGTTACTTTTCGGGGAATGTGGACAGCAGAGTTCCACGCGCTTTCCCTTGCCGAGATTGAACCTCGGGAGCGCGCACGTCGCCGTGCCTCATAAAGCCTCACTCACGCATGCGCACATACACACACTGCATACACACACGCACCCCCCCTTAAACAGACGCACGCGCACACAGACAGACAGACACACGCACGCACACACACTCAGACACACACCTCTCCTCTCCCTCAACACACTCACCTGTTCTGGCGGTGCTCTGCGGCGGTTCTGGCTCTCGGGCGGCGGTAGCGCTTTGCGGGGCTCTCTCACCACATGAGAGCCCCGCCTTCCTCATGCGCTCGGCCGCTCTTCACCCGGTCCCCCATCTCGGGACCGGGACACAATCAGGAGCCTTCGTGGCTCCTCGGGCAACTCTCTCTCTCTCTCGGCGCGATGGGGCGGGACTTCCGGTTGGGGCCGCGATGGGATTGGCCGGCTGCTCAACCGCTTCCGGGTCGTCGCAGGCAGCGCGGCGGCCCGGCGGGGACTTTTTTTTTTTTTAATGTTAGCAGTGTCCTCCTATTGCCCTCCCTGCTTATAATTTGCCTTGTTCTTAATGTGACTATAACACAGCATAGGACTAGAAAAAATAATGCATTTGCCCAGGAGCACGCAATTTGGTTAAACGGTGAAGCGGAGATTAGGACGTGGCTCTCCTGTTTCCACGGCCATTTAACTGCCAGAGTGCATTGCTTGTGACCTTAACACAGCATTTGACTTGAAGTAATAATGCGTTTGCCCAAGAGCACCCAATTTGGTTAAGTGATGAAGCCGAGATTAGGATGTGGCTCTCCTGTTTCCACGGCCATTTAACCGCCAGAGCGCATTGCTAAGGTCTAGCGAGCTTCCCGAATGAGTGACACTTGTGTATTTTTACAGGTTGGTTTTTGCTGGTATTAAGAAATCTTAGAAGTTGTTGTAAGTTTGTTGAAATGTATTTATATGTTCGGTTCTTTTCCAGTCGAACGTTATGATGAACATTATTAGCTTCAGCGTGATAAAGAACTGGGCACCAAAAGATAGTGATTTGCACACGTCACACAATTTGTTAAACAGCGTGCGCCAGGATTCGAACCCAAGTTTCTCCTTCCACACATTGATGGTCTCATAACGTTCAGTGATTGTTCTCTTGTCCGAGTGGTCTGCGCCCTTCGGTTGTTGGTAGTCAGTGGGCATTCCGTGTAGTTCATAAAAGCACGTGTATGTGTGAACGCATCTGGTCAGTGAAGTGTGTGTGTTTATTGGGTCTATGGCTGGCTGCAGTATCTGAGTTTGTAATTAGGTCTGTGTGGTATTTCTCGCTGAATGTTTAGAGGTCTTCACAGATAGGTAAAGCGTTGGGTTTATTATCTGTTTCTGTACTGCTCACGAAGTTTTACGTGGTCGGCTTACATTGGTGAAACTTCATGGTTGGATGTCAGATTCTGGGGGGCGATTTTTGTGTTTTGTGAAATCCTTCTACAAGCAGTGAAAGTTCTGCAGTTTGCTGTGGCTGCTTCGGATTGTGGTTTTGGACTTTTGTGAAGTTTCTCTTTGATCCAGAGAGAGGATGTGGCCCAACGGCTACAGCTGCTGACCTCAAAGCGGGGGAACCGGGCTCGAGCCTCGGCAGGGATGCTGAACATCCTGTAATTCTGGGCAAATAACTTGATCTCCTTGTGCCTATCAAAAAACAAGCATTTGCAATGCAATAGGTCTCGCATTTACACAATTTTAAGCTATTGGCATTATAAATGACAATGCCTTTTATTTATCTTTTAAAAACGAAAACAAAAATAACCGGCATTGTTATTTGCAATGTCAGTAGCTCAAACTTTTGTAAATGCGAGACCTATTGCATTGTAAATGCTTGTTTGTATTACCAATGCAAAATTGCTTAATACATGTGGCCCTTAATTACACAGTGTCTACAAAAACACTAATGTAACCTTGGATAAATTAACTGGTGCCCATGTAAAACGCTGCAAAGCCCTTGTGACGACTTAGCACTATATAAAACAAAAACAAAAAATGCCTCTAACTCCAAAACTAGTGAGTAACGGCTACTGAAGGGAACAGTAATTGCAGAGCGCAAACTGTTCTTCTAATTACAAGTTGCACTGTAACCAATGGAGGTGCTGCGCTGGTGCTGAGGTTGTGCTGAATGATGCTGTGGTGGTGCTGAGGGATGTTGAGTCAGTGCTGAGTGATGCTGAGGTGGTGCTGGGTCGGCGCTCAGTTGCTGTGGAGGTGGTGGTGCGCTAGTGGTGGAGCACTGATTCTGAGGTGGTGCTGTGCTGATGCAGTGCTTTGGTGAATCTCAGCACTGCACCAGCATAGTCTATAGACGTTACGGCTTAAGTCTTTTTAAGTATTACTTTGTCTTTAACAATGAGGCCTATTTTTGACATCTATTTATATCTCCACTCAGGCCAGTATCATCCGTGATTAGTTTCTATTGTTCGCTCGGATCAGGAGGATCCTCAGGCATATCGCATTTCTAGCTCTTAAAAACAGGTATGCAATGCTTGCAAACCGCTTTTCCATGGGCTACCATCTGGAGGGGAGTAAGTATAGGGTTTTTCAACCACATTCTCATTTCACTTGTTCTTTATTTGTGCTAGACTTGCAATCTTCATTTATTTTTCTGAGTATGTGTCCCACGTTATCTTTATCTGTGTGCACTTGTTCTCAATTTTAATTCTATTGTCATTACTTATTATTGCTATTTTGTACCCTCTGTGCAATTTGACCATTGTCTTCTTAAGTGTATGCAATTGATTATGTTTATATTTTGTATATGTACTTATATGCTTATGGAACTGTCATTCAGATTTAAAAACAAATCTTTGTTTACTTTGGTTATGTCCATTTCAGACAGGTCCCATTCTCAATTTTTTTTTCTAAAGGTTCATATTCGCCCTGAAGAAGGTGATACCCAGAGAATGGGTGTTCTCCCCGAAATGCCAGTCGGCGCTGCCATAAGTTCCGGTCTTGGATTATTTTGTCCCCACTGTAGTAGAATTATTAATCTATACATGTAATATTCATCTATCCATGTTGAACTTGTTTTCTCCTTATCTCTGAATGCATACAGCAAAATAAGCCCTTAGAATTTTGTGAGCTCCGAGATTAAGGGCCATATGTTTCAAGGAACCGATTTGCGATTCCTTATTTGCGATTTTTACCGAATCGCAAATTCAGAATCGCAAATCGGTATGTATGAAAGAAATCGCAAATAAATAGCGATTCCTTATAAATCGCTATTTATTTGAGAAATTCCCATGTGCGATTCCTTAACCTCAAGGAATCGCAATTTATGCGATTTCTTAACGAAAAAAATCGCAATTTCGCAAAACAGCCAATCAGGAACTCAGGTGCAGCATGATGACATCACAACCAGGAAGTGACTGACTACCCATGCTGCACCTGAGTTTCTGAGTCAGAGGCAGAGTGAAGGTGTGTTTGAGAGAGTGAACTGTGCTCCTGAAGCAACATGGCAGAAAGTGGAGATACGCCCAGGCAGGAATCCCAGCAGCAGGAGAGTGAATGCTCCAGGAAAAGGAGGCAACATTTTTCAGAGGCTGAACTGGAGGCTTTGATAGAACAAATGGTGCCAAACCATGAAATATTGTTCGGGAAAAAATCTCTGAAGGTGCCAGAGAGCCGTAGAAGGCGAATTTGGGAGAACATCCAGCATAAGGTGAATGCTGTGGGGGTGACACCCCGGAGTGTGGAGGACCTCAGAAAGCGCTGGTATGACCTGCGCCTCCGCTCAAAAGAGAAGCTAGCTGCCAGGCTGGAGCAGTCTAAGCAAACCGGTGGTGGGACCTCTTCTGTTTCGGACTCTACACCTCTTGAGGAACTGGTGGAGGGGACCCTGCAACCAGAGAGTGTGGGAGGAGTGGCTGATCTGGACAGCTCTGATCAACCAGCATCTAGAAAAGGTAAGAAGCATGCCCTCACACCCCTTACACCCCCCAACACCCCACAGCAGTGACCTAGGGGCAGGAAAAAAGATAGGTAGTCCAGAGCAGGTACACAGGCAGACACAGCAATGCATTATGGGAGATGTAGTCCCATGAAAATCAAAGTTGTAAATTTTCTGCCAAACAAGTCAAACATAGAATCTGCAGGTCAGGAAAGGGAAACAATTGACCAATGTAAACCCAAACGGTGAAAAAAAATGTATTTACACAGTGCAAGTGAGTACAGTAAATTAATGTGTGCTGTTCTGTCCACAGCACCATCTTCAACACAGCCTACAGGCAGTGGAACAGTCAATGAAGGTGCAGACTAAGGAGATGCCGGCCATGATAAGCACACTGATGGGGAGGACAGCCCCGGGACCACTCACAAGAAACAGAGGAGACACATTGTGAGACCACTACCGCCAATGGAGGATGAGGCAGATGATAGTGTTGGAAATTTGCTAAATGATACCACACAGCCACAGCAAGAGGTCCGTGCACCAGACCATCAAGTGCCACAAAGTACAGCCAGGCGCAGACGTCGCACGACTAACAATGATGAAGGTCGAGGCGAAGATTTTGTGTTTGCCGGCCTGGAACTTAATATGTTGCAGGTGCAGCGCCTGCAAGCCAAAAACATGAAACTGTTACAAAGAGAGGTGAGGGCAGGCTTCAGGGCATTGGGGAATGAACTGAGGGATGGCATGCAGGCGCTATGTGAGGAATTGCGTGCAGAGCGTCCTGCTAGGTGCAGAGTGTTGCAGTGCCAAGATCGTTATACACGGGCCATTAACTGCTTGGCCTCTGCCACAAGCATCCAGGCCAGGCGCAGCATAGAGATGCAGCGTCAGTTTACACATGCTACACAGGAAATTGCAAATGCACTTTTGCAAGTTACAACTGCTGTTGACGAGCTGAAGGCAGTACGCACAACAGGGCCTGGAGTACTAACTCCAAGTGAAGAGGACGTGCAGTCAGGTCAGAGCAGCACCACCTCACCACCCATCTTGGAGAGGTGCCGTAGTGGCAGGAACAATAGGCCTACACCTTCCAATTAGCATCACGCTGTGCAACATCGAACTTTAAACTCACTCCTGTTTTCTTAATAGCACTGTGACTGAAACATGTGCTAGACATATGGAGTATGACAAGTTTTCCTGAAGGTTGTGTGTCATTATTTTTACTGCAAGTAAGGATTAAAAACACATTCACAATTACAAGATCTGGCATTGTGTCATTTTTTCTTACCTAAAAATAGTTGCGCGCAATCTCATCACGCCTCTGGCGCCCAGCTACTGCAACAGCTACACAAGCTAGCATACGTCCTGGTCCAGGCCCCTCCACGTCAGAGGATTATGAGTTACTCAGCTCCACTGGTGTGCCTTTTCTTGTGGCAATATTATGCAGCATGGCACATGCTACCACTATTTTGCAACACGTATTGGGGCTGTATTGGAGTGCACCTACACTTTTATGGAGGTACCGGAATCTGTTTTTCAGGATCCCAAAGGTCCGTTCGATGGTGCCTCTGGTTGCGATGTGTGCCCTGTTGTATCTGCGTTCTCTAGCATTGGTGGGATTAAGGTAGGGAGTCAAGATGAAATCCCGGACTGCATATGCACTGCCACCTGTGGGTTGAAATGTAAATGGTTAGTCAGTGAACTGCACATGGTAGTTAGTACAAATGTACCCTATGTTTAAAGGTATTTACCAAGTAGGTATCCCTCGCCAAACTCCCCTCTTGAGAGTCTATGGTATAGTCCACTGTGACGGAAGATGAATGCGTCATGTGTGCTGCCAGGATACTTTGCTACTATGTCAGTTATGATGTGTTTGGCATCACACACCACCTGAATGTTCAGTGAGTGGTAGCATTTTCGGTTCCTGAAGATGTACTCATTGCTTGAGGGGGGGATATAGCAACATGTGTGCCATCTATGCATTCTATCACGTGTGGGAATTGAGAGATTTGGTAAAAGTCCTGCTTTGTCTGGGCTAGTGCCTGTGGGGTGGTGGGGAAGTAAATGTGATGTTGAACCATGGCATCTCGAAAGGCATGGAAGAATCGCGAAAGGGCACTTTGTGACACCCCTCCTGCTGAGGCAATCACACCCTGAAAACTTCCTGAGGCCAACAGGTGTATTGAACACAGGACCTGGATTTCAGTGGAGATGGCATTTGTCCTGCGTGTGGGGTGTTCAAGGTAGGGTCTGAGTTCTTCAATGAAATTGTTAATGCTGTCTTCATCCAGCCTGTAGTGGGTGTAGAGCTCCTCCTCAAGGCGCTGGGAGATGCTGATGCGCAAACGGAATATCCTCTCCTGACTTCTCCTCCTCTGTGCAGCAGCTCTCAGACGCATCCTCCTAGCTATCAGGTAAAGCCCTGCCATTGTGGTAAAAAGTCTGTTGAATTCTGTTGCTGCTTAAATAGGTTGCACCTGGTTACCATCTGCTCCTACTTGGTGGTAATTGCGATTCTGTAAATTGCGATTTTCCGAAATTCGCTAATTGCGATTTTTTTCATGCATACCATTGCGATTCCTTATTTTGCGAAAATGGCCAATCTGCGATTTTCCTGCAATTACCTACTTTTGCGATTTTCCGTTTGTGAAAATCGCAAACTAAGAACTCGCAAAAGTAGGTAATCGCAGGAAAATCGCAGATTGGCCATTTTCGCAAAATAAGGAATCGCATTTTTTCCGAATCCTTGATTTGCTCTGATTTTGCCTACATACATACCATTTTGCGAATTCGCATTCGCAAAGGCCGAAATTAATTTCGGCCTTTGCGAATGCGAATTTCAATGATACATATGGCCCATAGATCTTTGTGGGGCGAACATGTTTTATATCCATGTCATTCGGGAACTTGAATTTTTAGCATGTTTCTAGTTTTATTTTATTATGCTCATATATGTGGTATGAGTGAGAATGATAGAGTATGAATTTGTATGTGTGTTGTGAGTGTGGTATGTGAAATGGGATCTGTTTTTCTATTTGATTTGTCAATGATATGATATTTAATTGTTATTTGTCAATTTGTTTATAATGGAAAAATATAATAAAATAATATATTAAAATAAAATGTTGTCTAGTGTTTGAAGACTTTGGTCAATTGAACCCAGCCAGAGTGGTAAGTTAGTTGTTGACGTACAGCCACTCTCAAAAATCTCTCAAAATAAGTAGGTAGATTGTTTTGCTTGAATATTTAATGCACCATTTCACTACAGAACGATGGCACAAGTAATGTGGCTGTAGATGTTTTTTTATGAGCTAAGACTTACTTTTTTGTTTGATAAATTTTAAGCAAAATTAAAAAAAATGTATATAGATGCAGATGAGGAATATATAATATACACGTTGCAAGTATTTATGACAAACTAAAACAGGATCACTGTGTAGGCAGGAAGTTTGTAGATTTATCTAGTGAGGCTTATCAACAGTGAGAGTGTCCAGGCGCTCTACGTGGGCACGGGGAGATTAAGCAATTTGCCCAGAATCACTGGATGTTGCGCTGACGCCAAGACTCGAACCGAGATCCCCAGCTCCCGATTCAGCAGCTCTGGCCACTACACCACATCCTCTCCTTTGAGATAACTAGATAAAATCATTTTACAGGGGGGTGGGAGGGTAGGTGGTTAACGGGGTGGATACTACAATGTATCCAGGGTATTCCCATTAATAACAGTGATAGGAAAATATTTGATATGCAGAAGTACTTGCCATTCCTCACAGGAAAAAAAGATAACTAATGAATCAATTTGATAACTAAACAGTAATGATAAAAGGCGCAGTACTGGACGGGGATCCTCCTGTAGAACGTAGGTGGTAGATAAATTACTTGAGGCCCATTTTAATATTATATGCTGTAACACTACTTTCTAGTATTCTGTGTGGATGACAAGGGCCAGCCACAGAGGCACCTCGTACCCAGGCAGTGAAAAAACAGGTATACACACTTTGTTGGTGTGAATTGGTACTCGAGTGCACCAAGATTAGGGTGATATTTAGAACCAAAAACCAGGACGTTCATAGACTTAGAAACAAGACATAATTTTGGCACCTACCATGCACGTTTGAAGTATCACAAAGTAACCACTCAGACAAAGGGTTGTGCAGGCCTAACTTTCAAATCTATTAAAAAAGGGAAAATAAAATAAAACAAAAAAAAAAAATTTATTAGGTGTCTTGTTCTATTTCAAAATGTTAAGACTAGCTAACATTCAGACTGGTTTTCCTTGCATTCTGGGACTCGAAGTTCAGTATTTAAATTTTAAAAAAGACTACAAGTACCAGAAAGCAAATCAAAAAAAGTGTTTACAAGGGGTTAAACAACTTATTTTTTCATGTATTCACCTTTGTAACAATGGCGGCACGCCATGCAGTGTGCTGCCATTACTACAAAAGTCAATAAAAATAAAAAAAGTAAAATAACAAAAGTTGTTTGCCCGCTGTATTACTTTTCCATTTGCAAGCCAATAGCTCTGTATTTAACTTATGCGAGACCTATTGCATTGCAAATGCTTGTTTGAAATGGGCCAAAGGCAATACCAACAAAAACAAACCACCTCAGAGGAACACGACCACACAAACATCATCAGATGTAAAATAAAAACAGTTAAACGAGGATAATATCAGAAGAGTTCTCAAGCTCACAGAGAATGGTACTATCCCTCGGAATACCTACCGGAGCTACCGGAGGCAGCTCACTGGAAACGAAAAGGGGAGAAACACCAAGTAGCCATGATTAATTTCAGCAGGCTAGAGGAGAGCAGGGATGAAGCTGCCACATATCTCAACCTGCCTATCAGTCACCACTCCTTCCATGGCCCCATGCGCGCAGGCCCCTGTGCCTTGTCCGCCTCCGACTGAAAAAGCAGCTCTACCAAAACAAGGCAAGAAACAAAAAGAATGGAGGTGCTGTTAATTGAATAATGGTGCTGCTTGTGAGGTGGGAGGGGTGTTCTTTGCAGGTAAGGTAAGAAATAAAAATCATAAGGGTACTGTTATTAAATAAATAAAGGCGCATGAGTAGCATTGCTGGTTGCTCTGTTAGAAGTGGGAGGGGTGTGCTTTGAGGCAAGGCATGAAAAAAAGCACACCTGCGCCATAATAAATAAATACATATAGGCCATGGCTGTTTTAAATAAATAAATAAAGGGCACGGCGATTGCTGCTCAATGCTGTTTGGGAGGTGGGAGAGGTTCTTTGTAGGCAAGCAAAGAAAAAAGTAAATCATATGGCCATTGTTAATAAATTAAAAAAAGATAGATAAGAGCAAGATTTACAGCTCCGTTCACAACAGAGATCTGTAAACCACAAGCACTGGTCCAAAGTGCTCCAGCTTAGAGAAGAAAATAGTGATCACAAACTGAGTAACAATTCATGTAACAAGGGCAGTCCTTGAAAATGGGCGGAGCTGTTAAAGCCCATGTCCTGAATACAGCATGTTTTGCAAAGACAGCACAAGCACTGCCTAGACGAGACCTAAAAATACAGGACTAGATAAGCTTCAGTTGGTGGAGCGATGCATGTGGTAATGAGGAGTTCTACGATCAGGCGGGTTATCCAATGAATGTTATTTACCCCTCATTGAAACTTGAAGTGACCTATGAAAGGAGGCAACAGAGAAGGTGCCTCTTTCAAGAAGAGAACTTCTATCTTTGGTGTGAGGAAAGGGTTGATGGAATTGCGAGCTACCAGCTTTAGGGCCAAGAGTGAATGGATGCCCAGATTAAGGGTTGGGGTAGGGCTCATTGGGGATCTTGGTGCCCTGCTTATACTTTTCTGAAGAATACCCCTAATTGGATGCACGATGGGATAAAAAAGGTGCGGACCGCTCCAGAGTTGGGTATGCTTCCCTCATTTGGTTTTGTACCTACAGAGAACACAACGCGTTTCGACCGGAACGTATGCATGTAATACAGTCATGTAAGCACTCACCCACTTTCCCACTCTGTCGAAAACTGAGACATCTATTTACTGAGTCAAAAATTGCCAAGATGCGGGGCGTGGCTTCGCTGGCGAAGATGGCGGTCGTGGCTTAATCGCGCTCCGACCAGCCTGATAATATCCTGAACATTTATCCTGCCTAGAGACACTAGTGTTGTTGAGCCCTGCGCCAGGGAACCCTAGAGCGTCTCAGCGGCTCTCCAACGAATGCGGGGGAGCTGAAGGAGGCGCGGAGGTGGTGGCCGGAGAGGTGCGTGCGGCAGCGGCCTAGAGGAGTGGGTTGTATGATGTTACAACGTGATCAAAATGATTGCGGTACATCACAACGCATCTTTTACAACACACGTCGTTACCACGACGTGCGCTGTAGGGTGCTGGACTTAGGAATAGTAAGATTTACTATTCCAACTCCAGCCTACGTACAGTAGGGAAGGTGTTGGAATAGTAAATCTACTATTCCTTAGTCTAGAGCGCCCTCCAGCGCAAGTCGTGGTAACGACTTGCATTGTAAAAGATGCGTCGTAACCGCGGTGTTTTGACCACGTTGTGAAGGACGTTTACCAGCGGAGTGATGACCCGGGTGGAGCCAGGGGCTCCCGTGATCAGCCTGTCCAGATAAGAGGATTCAAAAAGGGGGTGGTGATGGACAGAGTATCTGAGTTAATCAGAACACTCCTACCCAGTCAACAGATCAGGGCTTGATCCATCACCGTTTTTTAGCTCACTGCACCATCCCAGTTCATAACCTGGCTATATGCAAATTAGTCTGTCCCTGGCCCAGTGCATCATGGGAACAGGGCAGACCAAACTACCAAGCCAATTCTTTACTGGAAAGGAAACAAGCTTCCGGGGACCGGTTTCTGGCATTACAGCCATCTTCGGCCCGGCTTGCTTGAATCCTGATGGTGCAGTGAGCAAGGGACTCATGTCTGAGCATACCCTTCCACGCTTGTGGTGGCCAAAACGATTCAAAAAGGGGGTGGTGATGGACAGAGTATCTGAGTTAATCAGAACACTCCTACCCAGTCAACAGATCAGGGCTTGATCCATCACCGTTTTTTAGCTCACTGCACCATCCCAGTTCAGAACCTGGCTATATGCAAATTAGTCTGTCCCTGGCCCAGTGCATCATGGGAACAGGGCAGACCAAACTACCAAGCCAATTCTTTACTGGAAAGGAAACAAGCTTCCGGGGACCGGTTTCTGGCATTACAGCCATCTTCGGCCCGGCTTGCTTGAATCCTGATGGTGCAGTGAGCAAGGGACTCATGTCTGAGCATACCCTTCCACGCTTGTGGTGGCCAAAACGATTCAAAAAGGGGGTGGTGATGGACAGAGTATCTGAGTTAATCAGAACACTCCTACCCAGTCAACAGATCAGGGCTTGATCCATCACCGTTTTTTAGCTCACTGCACCATCCCAGTTCAGAACCTGGCTATATGCAAATTAGTCTGTCCCTGGCTCAGTGCATCATGGTAACAGGGCAGACCAAACTACCAAGCCAATTCTTTACTGGAAAGGAAACAAGCTTCCGGGGACCGGTTTCTGGCATTACAGCCATCTTCGGCCCGGCTTGCTTGAATCCTGATGGTGCAGTGAGCAAGGGACTCATGTCTGAGCATACCCTTCCACGCTTGTGGTGGCCAAAACGATTCAAAAAGGGGGTGGTGATGGACATAGTATCTGAGTTAATCAGAACACTCCTACCCAGTCAACAGATCAGGGCTTGATCCATCACCGTTTTTTAGCTCACTGCACCATCCCAGTTCAGAACCTGGCTATATGCAAATTAGTCTGTCCCTGGCCCAGTGCATCATGGGAACAGGGCAGACCAAACTACCAAGCCAATTCTTTACTGGAAAGGAAACAAGCTTCCAGGGACCAGTTTCTGGCATTACAGCCATCTTCGACCCGGCTTGCTTGAATCCTGATGGTGCAGTGAGCAAGGGACTCATGTCTGAGCATACCCTTCCACGCTTGTGGTGGCCAAAACAATTCAAAAAGGGGGTGGTGATGGACAGAGTATCTGAGTTCATCAGAACACTCCTACCCAGTCAACAGATCAGGGCTTGATCCATCACCGTTTTTTTGCTCACTGCACCATCCCAGTTCAGAACCTGGCTATATGCAAATTAGTCTGTCCCTGGCAGGGCAGACCAAACTACCAAGCCAATTCTTTACTGGAAAGGAAACAAGCTTCCGGGGACCGGTTTCTGGCATTACAGCCGTCTTCGGCCCGGCTTGCTTGAATCCTGATGGTGCAGTGAGCAAGGGACTCATGTCTGAGCATACCCTTCCACGCTTGTGGTGGCCAAAACTATTCAAAAAGGGGGTGGTGATGGACAGAGTATCTGAGTTAATCAGAACACTCCTACCCAGTCAACAGATCAGGGCTTGATCCATCACCGTTATTTAGCTCACTGCACCATCCCAGTTCAGAACCTGGCTATATGCAAATTAGTCTGTCCCTGGCCCAGTGCATCATGGGAACAGGGCAGACCAAACTACCAAGCCAATTCTTTACTGGAAAGGAAACAAGCTTCCGGGGACCGGTTTCTGGCATTACAGCCATCTTCGGGCCGGCTTGCTTGAATCCTGATGGTGCAGTGAGCAAGGGACTCCTGTCTGAGCATACCCTTCCACGCTTGTGGTGGCCAAAACGATTCAAAAAGGGGGTGGTGATGGACAGAGTATCTGAGTTAATCAGAACACTCCTACCTAGTCAACAGATCAGGGCTTGATCCATCACCGTTTTTTAGCTCACTGCACCATCCCAGTTCAGAACCTGGCTATATGCAAATTAGTCTGTCCCTGGCCCAGTGCATCATGGGAACAGGGCAGACCAAACTACCAAGCCAATTCTTTACTGGAAAGGAAACAAGCTTCTGGGGACCGGTTTCTGGCATTACAGCCATCTTCGGCCCGGCTTGCTTGAATCCTGATGGTGCAGTGAGGAAGGGACTCATGTCTGAGCATACCCTTCCACGTTTGTGGTGGCCAAAACGATTCAAAAAGGGGGTGGTGATGGACAGAGTATCTGAGTTAATCAGAACACTCCTACCCAGTCAACAGATCAGGGCTTGATCCATCACCGTTTTTTAGCTCACTGCACCATTCCAGTTCAGAACCTGGCTATATGCAAATTAGTCTGTCCCTGGCCCAGTGCATCATGGGAACAGGGCAGACCAAACTACCAAGCTAATTCTTTACTGGAAAGGAAACAAGCTTCCGGGGACCGGTTTCTGGCATTACAGCCATCTTCGGCCCGGCTTGCTTGAATCCTGATGGTGCAGTGAGCAAGGGACTCATGTCTGAGCATACCCTTCCACGCTTGTGGTGGCCAAAACGATTCAAAAAGGGGGTGGTGATGGACAGAGTATCTAAGTTAATCAGAACACTCCTACCCAGTCAACAGATCAGGGCTTGATCCATCACCGTTTTTTAGCTCACTGCACCATCCCAGTTCAGAACCTGGCTATATGCAAATTAGTCTGTCCCTGGCCCAGTGCATCATGGGAACAGGGCAGACCAAACTACCAAGCCAATTCTTTACTGGAAAGGAAACAAGCTTCAGGGGACCGGTTTCTGGCATTACAGCCGTCTTCGGCCCGGCTTGCTTTAATCCTGATGGTGCAGTGAGCAAGGGACTCACATCTGAGCATACCCTTCCACACTTGTGGTGGCCAAAACGATTCAAAAAGGGGGGTGGTGATGGACAGAGTATCTGAGTTAATCAGAACACTCCTACCCAGTCAACAGATCAGGGCTTGATCCATCACCGTTTTTTAGCTCACTGCACCATCCCAGTTCAGAACCTGGCTACATGCAAATTAGTCTGTTTTTCACGATCTGCCCCCGGAGTTGCCGCCTTTGACTGATTAGGAGAAGCACCTGATCTGCCACCATGACACGCGATGAGGGCGGAGGAGGCCACACCAAGCAGGGCACCAGTGACAAATTCACCGGGGCAGGTGCTGTGGCTGGAGCTGCGGGGACCCAGGGCCAGGTACCGGACAATGCAGCACTCTTGGCGACCATTGCCCAGTCCAGAGATATGCTTGACGCCAAGATCGGGGCCGTGGGCTCGGATGTCATGCTTCTGAGACAGATACTTCCATGTTCGTGAGGTATGGTGTGGGGGGGTTGTTGGAGGGGGGGTGTTTTACTTGTTTGATTGCGCGTCCAGGTTGGTAGCTTACAGCTCATCGCACGCACTGGGGAACACATACACAGGACACAAGAGTATAAGTCAATTGGAATGTCTGGCACACAGAAGAGAAGGCAGTTAGTCCCTGGTTCCCTGCACATAGTAGGCTGGAATGTTTACGGGGCACTGGACAAGGTAAAGCGAGGGGCTGTTCTTCACTATGCCAAACGAGCTAGGGCCGACGTGCTCCTGTTACAAGAAACACACTTGCTGGGTACTAAAGCCCTGTGTTTACAGCGGTATGGTTACCACCATGTATTTCATTCAGGCTTCACACAGGGCTCATGGGGTGTGGCGATATTAATCCATCGCAGGGTCCCCTATGCACATGAGAGAATTTGGTCA
Organism: Lissotriton helveticus; assembly: GCF_964261635.1. Classification (NCBI taxonomy): domain Eukaryota; kingdom Metazoa; phylum Chordata; class Amphibia; order Caudata; family Salamandridae; genus Lissotriton; species Lissotriton helveticus. The sequence continues at coordinate 231,518,392 of NC_136065.1, read as the reverse complement.
GACACGCAGGGAAGGTATGTCTTTGTAGAGGGTAAAATTGGGGGTTATACTTTGACGCTGGGCAGCATGTATGCTCCACCTCTGCTACACTGGTCCTTAGTGGAACGATTTCTAGCTCTGTGGGGGATATGCCAGATACACTTTCTGTTGTGGAGGGAGACTGGAATGATGTGATGGAGCTGGGTCGGGAAAGATGGAGGAGTGGGAATGCCGCCGGGGTGGGTGGACCCCTCCACCAAATTACACTCCCTGGTGACGGGGCTAGATTGGGCGGATGCATGGAGACACCTACATGGCCTTAGCCGGGCCTACACATACTTCTCTACGACACATAATTTCTTCTCAAGGTTAGATTACATATTTGTCCCCAGGGGGCTTGTACACAGAGTGTTGTCAGCTGATATTATGCCCAGAGGCCTGTCGGACCACCCGCCTGTTGCCCTTACATTCCAAATTGGCCCGCGGAGGCAGCCACTTTGATGGCGTATGTCGGGGTCGCAGCTGCAGAAGGAGGACTACAGGGAACATTTGACCAAGAAAATAGATAATTATCTGGTGGCGAATGTGGGATCGGTCGAATCGCCAGCGGTGCTTTGGGAGGCATTGAAACCCATGCTGCGGGGGGTAGATATCTCATGGTGTGTGGCGGGAGCGACAGCGAGAACTGGTGCATCGAGAGGTGGAAGGGGTAGAGAGGCAGACGGCGGCCCAGCCAGACGGCAACTTGTGTTGGCCCAGCAACAATATGCAGCCCTACTGATGGATGAGGCCCGTCAGGCTTGGTTGGCAGTGCGTAGTAGGGTTTATCAATGGGGGATAAATCAAGCAAGATGCTCCACCGCCTCTGTCAGGGCACCCTGCATTCCCAGCCCCTACCGTTTGTCTGTGATCCTATGGGAGTGCTGATTCTCGAGCCCCCAGCTATTGTAGAAAGCTTTGCGGCATATTATGAGGCTCTGTACGTGCCAAAAGAATGTCTTGCACCGGCGGTCATTACGAAATTTATAGATGACCTTCCCCCTAAGACCGTCGCGGATAAGGTGCGGGACCAACTTCAAAGGCCCCTGTCGGATGACGAGTTGGGAACGGACTTGGGGGAGTTGAATCCCGGGAAGGCTTATGGCCCTAACGGCTTTCCCAGTGAGTTTTTTAAAATGTTTTTTTATACAGCTGGCCCCACATTTTAGGCCGGTGGTGGAGGAGGCGCTGGAGCACAGCTTGCTTGCCCCAGATTGGAAACACGCAGAGGTGGTGGTATTCCTCAAGCCGGGTAGACCTCCAGAGCAGCACACGTGGTACCGCCCGATCTCCCTCCTAAATGTAGAGGCAAAGGTTTTGGCCAAGACGTTGGCGAATAGGCTCAAGCCGCACCTCACCGCGCTGGTACACCCGGACCAGGCCCGGTTTATGCCTCAGAGGGCGACTCGTCATAATATTAGGTGCGCACATGTCATCTCATGCCAAATGTTTTTATAGAGCGCAGCTTATCACCGTGAGGTCTCAAGGCGCTTGCAGCAGAAAAACAGTTGACGACGTCAGGAGCCTTCTCCTGAGATAGTGGAAGTTATTTGGGGAAAAGCCACGTTTTGAGACATTTACGGAAGAGTTTGTGTTCAGTGATGAATAGAAGATGGGGAGGCAGTTTATTCCAAAGCAAAGGGGCAATATAGGAAAAAGAGCGATGGCCATAACGGGAAGTAGGGACACGTGGCTGGATCTAAAATGATTTGTTACTTGACCTTAAAGGTCTTTTAGGTACGTACCAATTGAGTTTCTTTAGGAGGTATTTAGGGCCGGTATTATAAAGGATATTGTGTGTCATACTAAAAATCTTAAAATTGCTTCTCTGACGAACGGGAAGCCAGTGGAGTTTTTTCAGACGGGGGCAGAAGGTGCTCTGGGGGAAGATTCAGGATCAGTGTAGCTGCCGCATTCTGAAGGGTCTGCAGCTTAGAGAGCAGGTCCACGTTGAGTGCTGCAAACAGGATATTGCCATAATCAAGATGGCTAATGACCAAGCCCTGCACCAGAGGTTTCCTGGCTTCAGTGGGGAGCCACTTAAAGATCTTCCGGAGATTGCGCATTATCCCATAACAGACGCCTATTACCTGGTTAACATGATTTTTACGTACTGCTAATTTTGGGGAGGGACATGTTCCCAAATTCAGAGGCCACCAATCTTGTGACCAGAATTCCTCTGCCTTGCCGAACAGGATGATATCAGTTTTACTACCATTCAATTGGAGTTTGTTATTACTCATCCAGTTGCTTATATCAATCATGCAGTTTTTAAAACGGGAACAGGTACCAGAATAGTCAGTACCGCATGTGATAAGCAATTGGGTGTCGTCAGCATATGATACAGTTTCAAAGCCCTATAAATTGATAATATTAGCCAACGGGGTTAGATACAAATTGAACAACAAGGGACTTAGGATTGATCCTTGGGGTACCCCCACACTGACTGGACGACTACTAGAAACCAGAGTGGCCACTTGAACAGTGGTAAAGCGGTCAGTGAGATAGTTTTCAAGCCAGTCGAGGGCCTTTCCTCTGATACCTATCTCCCACAATCGATGTTTCAAAATGTTGTGGGAGATGGTATCAAATGCAGCGGATAGGTCCAAAAGGATGAGAATTGCTGATTTACCTCTATCCAACGCGAGCCTGATATTATCTACAATCTCGATGACCGCTGTCTCTGTACCATGAGCGGCATGCAAACCGGATTGTGAAGGATCCAGTATCCCGTGTGACTCTATAAAGGCTGTAAGCCGCCTATTAACTAAATATTCCAATACTTTCCCAAAATAGGGCAGTAAGGCAATGGGCCGGTAATGGACAGGTGGGGTAGGGTCATTTGAGTTTTTTTTTAAGATAGGCTTAACTTGCGCATGTTTCCATTTGGGTGGTACAATGGCTTGCTCTAGTGAGGTTTTGAACATTTTCATAAGAGAGTTAGCCAGTACTGGCGTAATTATGGTGCAGAGGCGGGGAGGGAAAGGGTCCATAGGGGAACCTCATTTTATTTTGTTTAGGCCCTCGAGTACTTCAGTGATAGTTATAGGGTTAAATTCGATTAAGCAGGGAGTATCCTTAAGATCAGCCAGAAGAGGTTTTACCAGTAAGTTAATATTTTGCTGGTGTTGCTGCTCGACACAACCTCACCAGACGTCGCCTTCCTCACAGAAACCTGGATGAACGCCTCCTCAGCACCCGACATCGCCATCGCCATCCCAGACGGATACAAGATCATCCGGAGAGACCGCATCAACCAGACTGGAGGAGGCATCGCCATCGTACACAAGAACACCATCCGCATCACGACCGACTCCAACGACACCTTCGCCGCCGCCGAGTTTCTTCACTTCCAGATACACACCGACCCAAAGACTACCCTCAGAGGCACCCTCGTCTACAGACCCCCAGGACCACGTACACAATTCAGCGAAGACATCACGGACTTCATCAGCCCGCACGCCCTCCGCTCCGCTGACTACATCCTCCTAGGGGACCTCAACTTCCACCTGGAGAACAGCAAGGACCGCAACACCGCCTCCCTGCTGGACAACCTCGCCAACCTCGGACTCAAGCAACTGGTCAACACCCCCACCCAATACGCCGGCCACACGCTTGATCCCGTCTTCTCATCTAGCAAGTACATCTCCTTCAGCCACTCCACCGGACTTCACTGGACTGACCACAGCTGCGTCCACTTCAGCTTCAGAAGAACCACGACCCACCACCACCCGCAACAGGTTCCTCGCAGGAGCTGGAGCAAGATCACAGCCGAGCAGCTCACCACCTCCCTCAGCCAGAACCCACCCGCCAGCAGAACGGACCCCAACGAAGCAGCACTCAACCTCACGCAGTGGCTGACCGCCTGCGCCGACGACCTCGCGCCACTAAAGAAGCCGCCCAGCAGGCCCAGAAGCAAGAAAGCGTCCTGGTTCACCGACGAACTCAAGGACTCCAAGAAGAACTGCCGCACCCTCGAGAAAGCCTGGCTCCTTGACCAGACCACAGACAACATGACCGCCCTCAAAGACGCCACCCGCAAGCACCACCAACTCATCCGCACCACCAAGAAGAAATCACTGAAGGAACGACTGGACAACAACGCCCACAACAGCAAGGAACTCTTCAGCATCGTCAAGGAGTTCTCCAATCCCAGCACCGGCAACAACGACATCACTCCTTCACAAGATCTCTGCGACTCTCTCGCCTCGTACTTCCACCGCAAGATCGCCGACATCCACAGCAGCTTCGGCGCACCATCCACGCACCCGACCGTCGAACCAACGCCCCCCACCGCCATCCTCCGCACCTGGACCACGGTGACCACCGAAGACACAGCCCGCACGATGAACACCATCCACTCCGGATCTCCGACCGACCCATGCCCCCACCACGTCTTCAACAAGGCCGACTCCATCATCGCACCCCAACTCCGGGACGTCATCAACTCCTCCTTCAACACCGCCACCTTCCCGGAGAGCTGGAAGCATACCGAACTCAACGCCCTACTGAAGAAACCAACAGCGGACCCCACCGACCTCAAGAACTTCCTCCCCATCTCGCTCCTCCCTTTTCCTGCCAAAGTCATCGAGAAGACCGTCAACAGACAGCTTGCAGCCTTCCTCGAGAAGAACGGATCCCTCGACCCCTCGCAGTCCGGTTTCCGAGCCAACCACAGCTCCGAGACCGCCCTCATCGCAGCCACCGACGACATCCGAGCCTTGCTCGACAACGGGGAAATAGCGGCCCTCATCCTCCTGGATCTCTCTGCAGCGTTCAACACTTTCTGCCACCGCACCCTAGTTCAACGCCTCAGCAACATCGGTATCCAAGGAAAGGCACTGGAGTGGATGATCTCGTTCCTCGCCCGAAGAACACAAAGAGTCCGCCTCCCCCCGTTCCGATCCGAGGCCACCGAAGTCATCTGCGGCGTACCGCAAGGATCATCGCTCAGCCCAACCCTCTTCAACGTCTACATGAGCCCTCTCGCAGCCATCGCACGCCAACACAACCTCAACATCATCTCCTACGCCGACACCCAGCTGATCCTCTCCCTCACCAATGACGCCCCCACCGCCAGAACGAGCCTACACGAAGGGATGAAAGACGTCGCCGAGTGGATGAAGAACAGCCGCCTGAGACTGAACTCAGACAAGACGGAAGTCCTCATCCTGGGACCATCGCCCTCCGCCTGGGATGACTCCTGGTGGCCTCCCGCCCTGGGCACCGCTCCCAAGCCAACAGACCACGCACGCAACCTGGCGGTTGTGGTGGGGGAGGGGTGGCGCCCCGAGGCCCTTGTTTGCTCTGATGCCCGCTCTGGGATACCGGGAGTCCGGGGGCCGTCTGGTGACAGTGGTGCATACTGTCCCGAACGAGCCGACCGGAGGAGCCTTTGAAGCAGTTGAGGACGACGCGGCACGGCCCCGGGTGGAGGTACGCTTGGGCATAGCCTGGACAGTGGCTTTGGTGGCCCCCCAGGTGTTGCCGCGATCATTGGTGGCAGTCGGTGGTCGGATCGGGCCATAGCTGGGAAGCCCTCTGTGGTGGGGCAAGGATGAACAGCCGGCCATCTTGTGCGGCCTCGTGATGGTCGCAACCTGCTGAGTGGCCTGGGGGAGGCGACGATTCTCTTGAAGTCACGATTCCTGGATACCAGGCTGTTTTTCACGATCTGCCCCCGGAGTTGCCGCCTTTGACTGATTAGGAGAAGCACCTAATATGCCACCATGACACGCGATAAGGGCGGAGGAGGCGACACCAAGCAGGGCACCAGTGACAAATTCACCAGGGCAGGTGCTGTGGCTGGGGCTGCGGGGACCCAGGGCCAGGTACCGGACAATGCAGCACTCTTGGCGACCATTGCCCAGTCCAGAGATATGCTTGACGCCAAGATCGGGGCCGTGGGCTCGGATGTCATGCTTCTGAGACAGATACTTCCATGTTCGTGAGGTATGGTGTGGGGGGGTTGTTGGAGGTGGGGTGTTTTACTTGTTTGATTGCGCGTCCAGGTTGGTAGCTTACAGCTCATCGCACGCACTGGGGAACACATACACAGGACACAAGAGTATAAGTCAATTGGAATGTCTGGCACACAGAAGAGAAGGCAGTTAGTCCCTGGTTCCCTGCACATAGTTAGCTGGAATGTTTACGGGGCACTGGACAAGGTAAAGCGAGGGGCTGTTCTTCACTATGCCAAACGAGCTAGGGCCGACGTGCTCCTGTTACAAGAAACACACTTGCTGGGTACTAAAGCCCTGTGTTTACAGCGGTATGGTTACCACCATGTATTTTATTCAGGCTTCACACAGGGCTCATGGGGTGTGGCGATATTAATCCATCGCAGGGTCCCCTATGCACATGAGAGAATTTGGTCAGACACGCAGGGAAGGTATGTCTTTGTAGAGGGTAAAATTGGGGGTGATACTTTGACGCTGGGCAGCATGTATGCTCCACCTCTGCTACACTGGTCCTTAGTGGAACGATTTCTAGCTCTGTGGGGGATATGCCAGATACACTTTCTGTTGTGGAGGGAGACTGGAATGATGTGATGGAGCTGGGTCGGGAAAGATGGAGGAGTGGGAATGCCGCCGGGGTGGGTGGACCCCCCCCACCAAATTACACTCCCTGGTGACGGGGCTAGATTGGGCGGATGCATGGAGACACCTACATGGCCTTAGCCGGGCCTACACATACTTCTCTACGACACATAATTCCTTCTCAAGGTTAGATTACATATTTGTCCCCAGGGGGCTTGTACACAGAGTGTTGTCAGCTGATACTATGCCCAGAGTCCTGTCGGACCACCCGCCTGTTGCCCTTACATTCCAAATTGGCCCGCGGAGGCAGCCACTTAGATGGCGTATGTCGGGGTCGCAGCTGCAGAAGGAGGACTACAGGGAACATTTGACCAAGAAAATAGATAATTATCTGGTGGCGAATGTGGGATCGGTCTTATCGCCAGCGGTGCTTTGGGAGGCATTGAAACCCATGCTGCGGGGGGGTAGATATCTCATGGTGTGTGGCGGGAGCGACAGCGAGAACTGGTGCATCGAGAGGTGGAAGGGGTAGAGAGGCAGACGGCGTCCCGGCCAGACGGCAACTTGTGTTGGCCCAGCAACAATATGCAGCCCTACTGATGGATGAGGCCCGTCAGGCTTGGTTGGCAGTGTGTAGTAGGGTTTATCAATGGGGGGATAAATCAAGCAAGATGCTCCACCGCCTCTGTCAGGGCACCCTGCATTCCCAGCCCCTACCGTTTGTCTGTGATCCTATGGGAGTGCTGATTCTCGAGCCCCCAGCTATTGTAGAAAGCTTTGCGGCATATTATGAGGCTCTGTACGTGCCAAAAGAATGTCTTGCACCGGCGGTCATTACGGAATTTATAGATGACCTTCCCCCTAAGACCGTCGCGGATAAGGTGCGGGACCAACTTGAAAGGCCCCTGTCGGATGACGAGTTGGGCACGGACTTGGGGGAGTTGAATCCCGGGAAGGCTTATGGCCCTAACGGCTTTCCCAGTGAGTTTTTTAAAATGTTTTTTTATACAGCTGGCCCCACATTTTAGGCCGGTGGTGGAGGAGGCGCTGGAGCACAGCTTGCTTGCCCCAGATTGGAAACAAGCAGAGGTGGTGGTATTCCTCAAGCCGGGTAGACCTCCAGAGCAGCACACGTCGTACCGCCCGATCTCCCTCCTAAATGTAGAGGCAAAGGTTTTGGCCAAGACGTTGGCGAATAGGCTCAAGCCGCACCTCACCGGGCTGGTACACCCAGACCAGGCCCGGTTTATGCCTCAGAGGGCGACTCGTCATAATATTAGGTGCGCACATGTCAACTCATGCCAAATGTTTATATAGAGCGCAGCTTATCACCGTGAGGTCTCAAGGCGCTTGCAGCAGAAAAACAGTTGACGACGTCAGGAGCCTTCTCCTGAGATAGTGGAAGTTATTTGGGGAAAAGCCACGTTTTGAGACATTTACGGAAGAGTTTGTGTTCAGTGATGAATAGAAGATGGGGAGGCAGTTTATTCCAAAGCAAAGGGGCAATATAGGAAAAAGAGCGATGGCCATAACGGGAAGTAGGGACACGTCGCTGGATCTAAAATGATTTGTTACTTGACCTTAAAGGTCTTTTAGGTACGTACCAATTGAGTTTCTTTAGGAGGTATTTAGGGCCGGTATTATAAAGGATATTGTGTGTCATACTAAAAATCTTAAAATTGCTTCTCTGACGAACGGGAAGCCAGTGGAGTTTTTTCAGACAGGGGGCAGAAGGTGCTCTGGGGGAAGATTCAGGATCAGTGTAGCTGCCGCATTCTGAAGGGTCTGCAGCTTAGAGAGCAGGTCCACGTTGAGTGCTGCAAACAGGATATTGCCATAATCAAGATGGCTAATGACCAAGCCCTGCACCAGAGGTTTCCTGGCTTCAGTGGGGAGCCACTTAAAGATCTTCCGGAGATTGCGTATTATCCCATAACAGACGCCTATTACCTGGTTAACATGATTTTTACGTACTGCTAATTTTGGGGAGGGACATGTTCCCAAATTCAGAGGCCACCAATCTTGTGACCAGAATTCCTCTGCCTTGCCGAACAGGATGATATCAGTTTTACTACCATTCAATTGGAGTTTGTTATTACTCATCCAGTTGCTTATATCAATCATGCAGTTTTTAAAACGGGAACAGGTACCAGAATAGTCAGTACCGCATGTGATAAGCAATTGGGTGTCGTCAGCATATGATACGGTTTCAAAGCCCTATAAATTGATAATATTAGCCAACGGGGTTAGATACAAATTGAACAACAAGGGACTTAGGATTGATCCTTGGGGTACCCCCACACTGACTGGACGACTACTAGAAACCAGAGTGGCCACTTGAACAGTGGTAAAGCGGTCAGTGAGATAGTTTTCAAGCCAGTCGAGGGCTTTTCCTCTGATACCTATCTCCCACAATCGATGTTTCAAAATGTTGTGGGAGATGGTATCAAATGCTGCGGATAGGTCCAAAAGGATGAGAATTGCTGATTTACCTCTATCCAACGCGAGCCTGATATTATCTACAATCTCGATGACCGCTGTCTCTGTACTATGAGCGGCATGCAAACCGGATTGTGAAGGATCCAGTATCCCGTGTGACTCTATATAGGCTGTAAGCCGCTTATTAACTAAATATTCCAATACTTTCCCAAAATAGGGCAGTAAGGCAATGGGCCGGTAATGGATAGGTAGGGTAGGGTCATTTGAGTTTTTTTTTAAAGATAGGCTTAACTTGCGCATGTTTCCATTTGGGCGGTACCAATGGCTTGCTCTAGTGAGGTTTTGAACATTTTCATAAGAGAGTTAGCCAGTACTGGCGTAATTATGGTGCAGAGGCGGGGAGGGAAAGGGTCCATAGGGGAACCTCATTTTATTTTGTTTAGGCCCTCGAGTACTTCAGTGATAGTTATAGGGTCAAATTCGATTAAGCAGGGAGTATCCTTAAGATCAGCCAGAAGAGGTTTCACCAGTAAGTTATTATTTTGCTGGTGTTGCTGCTCGACACAACCTCACCAGACGTCGCCTTCCTCACAGAAACCTGGATGAACGCCTCCTCAGCACCCGACATCGCCATCGCCATCCCAGATGGATACAAGATCATCCGGAGAGACCGCATCAACCAGACTGGAGGAGGCATCGCCATCGTACACAAGAACACCATCCGCATCACAACCGACTCCAACGACACCTTCGCCGCCGCCGAGTTTCTCCACTTCCAGATACACACCGACCCAAAGACGACCCTCAGAGGCACCCTCGTCTACAGACCCCCAGGACCACGTACACAATTCAGCGAAGACATCACGGACTTCATCAGCCCGCACGCCCTCCGCTCCGCTGACTACATCCTCCTAGGGGACCTCAACTTCCACCTGGAGAACAGCAAGGACCGCAACACCGCCGCCCTGCTGGACAACCTCACCAACCTCGGACTCAAGCAACTGGTCAACACCCCCACCCAATACGCCGGCCACACGCTTGATCCCGTCTTCTCATCCAGCAAGTACATCTCCTTCAGCCACTCCACCGGACTTCACTGGACCGACCACAGCTGCGTCCACTTCAGCTTCAGAAGAACCACGACCCACCACCCGCAACAGGTTCCTCGCAGGAGCTGGAGCAAGATCACAGCCGAGCAGCTCACCACCTCCCTCAGCCAGAACCCACCCGCCAGCACAACGGACCCCAACGAAGCAGCACGCAACCTCACGCAGTGGCTGACCGCCTGCGCCGACGACCTCGCGCCACTAAAGAACCCGCCCAGCAGGCCCAGAAGCAAGAAAGCGTCCTGGTTCACTGACGAACTCAAGGACTCCAAGAAGAACTGCCGCACCCTCGAGAAAGCCTGGCTCCTCGACCAGACCACAGACAACATGACCGCCCTCAAAGACGCCACCCGCAAGCACCACCAACTCATCAGCACCACCAAGAAGAAATCACTGAAGGAACGACTGGACAACAACGCCCACAACAGCAAGGAACTCTTCAGCATCGTCAAGGAGTTCTCCAATCCCAGCACCGGCAACAACGACATCACTCCTTCACAAGATCTCTGCGACTCTCTCGCCTCGTACTTCCACCGCAAGATCGCCGACATCCACAGCAGCTTCGGCGCACCATCCACGCACCCGACCGTCAAACCAACGCCCCCCACCGCCATCCTCCGCACCTGGACCACGGTGACCACCGAAAAGACACAGCCCGCACGATGAACACCATCCACTCCGGATCTCCGACCGACCCATGCCCCCACCACGTCTTCAACAAGGCCGACTCCATCATCGCACCCCAACTCCGGGACGTCATCAACTCCTACTTCAACACCGCAACCTTCCCGGAGAGCTGGAAGCATGCCGAACTCAACGCCCTACTGAAGAAACCAACAGCGGACCCCACCGACCTCAAGAACTTCCTCCCCATCGCGCTCCTCCCTTTTCCTGCCAAAGTCATCGAGAAGACCGTCAACAGACAGCTTGCAGCCGTCCTCGAGAAGAACGGATCCCTCGACCCCTCGCAGTCCGGTTTCCGAGCCAACCACAGCTCCGAGACCGCCCTCATCGCAGCCACCGACGACATCTGAGCCCTGCTCGACAACGGGGAAATAGCGGCCCTCATCCTCCTGGATCTCTCTGCAGCGTTCAACACTTTCTGCCACCGCACCCTAGTTTAACGCCTCAGCAACATCGGTATCCAAGAAAAGACACTGGAGTGGATCATCTCGTTCCTCGCCCGAAGAACACAAAGAGTCCGCCTCCCCCCGTTCCGATCCGAGGCCACCGAAGTCATCTGCGGCGTACCGCAAGGATCATCGCTCAGCCCAACCCTCTTCAACGTCTACATGAGCCCTCTCGCAGCCATCGCACGCCAACACAACCTCAACATCATCTCCTACGCCGACACCCAGCTGATCCTCTCCCTCACCAATGACGCCCCCACCGCCAGAACGAGCCTACACGAAAGGATGAAAGACGTCGCCGAGTGGATGAAGAACAGCCGCCTGAGACTGAACTCAGACAAGATGGAAGTCCTCATCCTGGGACCATCGCCCTCCGCCTGGGACGACTCCTGGTGGCCTCCCGCCCTGGGCACCGCTCCCAAGCCAACAGACCACGCACGCAACCTGGCGGTTGTGGTGGGGGAGGGGTGGCGCCCCGAGGCCCTTGTTTGCTCTGATGCCCGCTCTGGGATACCGGGAGTCCGGGGGCCGTCTGGTGACAGTGGTGCATACTGTCCCGAACGAGCCGACCGGAGGAGCCTTTGAAGCAGTTGAGGACGACGCGGCACGGCCCCGGGTGGAGGTACGCTTGGGCATAGCCTGGACAGTGGCTTTGGTGGCCCCCCAGGTGTTGCCGCGATCATTGGTGGCAGTCGGTGGTCAGATCGGGCCATAGCTGGGAAGCCCTCTGTGGTGGGGCAAGGATGAACAGCCGGCCATCTTGTGCGGCCTCGTGATGGTCGCAACCTGCTGAGTGGCCTGGGGGAGGCGACGATTCTCTTGAAGTCACGATTCCTGGATACCAGGCTGTTTTTCACGATCTGCCCCCGGAGTTGCCGCCTTTGACTGATTAGGAGAAGCACCTGATCTGCCACCATGACACGCGATAAGGGCGGAGGAGGCAACACCAAGCAGGGCACCAGTGACAAATTCACCGGGGCAGGTGCTGTGGCTGGGGCTGCGGGGACCCAGGGCCAGGTACCGGACAATGCCGCACTCTTGGCGACCATTGCCCAGTCCAGAGATATGCTTGACGCCAAGATCGGGGCCGTGGGCTCGGATGTCATGCTTCTGAGACAGATACTTCCATGTTCGTGAGGTATGGTGTGGGGGGGTTGTTGGAGGGGGGGTGTTTTACTTGTTTGATTGCGCGTCCAGGTTGGTAGCTTACAGCTCATCGCACGCACTGGGGAACACATACACAGGACACAAGAGTATAAGTCAATTGGAATGTCTGGCACACAGAAGAGAAGGCAGTTAGTCCCTGGTTCCCTGCACATAGTTAGCTGGAATGTTTACGGGGCACTGGACAAGGTAAAGCGAGGGGCTGTTCTTCACTATGCCAAACGAGCTAGGGCCGACGTGCTCCTGTTACAAGAAACACACTTGCTGGGTACTAAAGCCCTGTGTTTACAGTGGTATGGTTACCACCATGTATTTCATTCAGGCTTCACACAGGGCTCATGGGGTGTGGCGATATTAATCCATCGCAGGGTCCCCTATGCACATGAGAGAATTTGGTCAGACACGCAGGGAAGGTATGTCTTTGTAGAGGGTACAATTGGGGGTGATACTTTGACGCTGGGCAGCATGTATGCTCCACCTCTGCTACACTGGTCCTTAGTGGAACGATTTCTAGCTCTGTGGGGGATATGCCAGATACACTTTCTGTTGTGGAGAGAGACTGGAATGATGTGATGGAGCTGGGTCGGGAAAGATGGAGGAGTGGGAATGCCGCCGGGGTGGGTGGACCCCCCCACCAAATTACACTCCCTGGTGACGGGGCTAGATTGGGCGGATGCATGGAGACACCTACATGGCCTTAGCCGGGCCTACACATACTTCTCTACGACACATAATTCCTTCTCAAGGTTAGATTACATATTTGTCCCCAGGGGGCTTGTACACAGAGTGTTGTCAGCTGATATTATGCTCAGAGTCCTGTCGGACCACCTGCCTGTTGCCCTTACATTCCAAATTGGCCCGCGGAGGCAGCCACTTAGATGACGTATGTAGGGGTCGCAGCTGCAGAAGGAGGACTACAGGGAACATTTGGCCAAGAAAATAGATAATTATCTGGTGGCGAATGTGGGATCGGTTGAATCGCCAGCGGTGCTTTGGGAGGCATTGAAACCCATTCTGCGGGGGGTAGATATCTCATGGTGTGTGGCGGGAGCGACAGCGAGAACTGGTGCATCGAGAGGTGGAAGGGGTAGAGAGGCAGACGGCGGCCCGGCCAGACAACAACTTGTGTTGGCCCAGCAACAATATGCAGCCCTACTGATGGATGAGGCCCGTCAGGCTTGGTTGGCAGTGTGTAGTAGGGTTTATCAATGGGGGATAAATCAAGCAAGATGCTCCACCGCCTCTGTCAGGGCACCCTGCATTCCCAGCCCCTACCGTTATTCTGTGATCCTATGGGAGTGCTGATTCTCGAGCCCCCAGCTATTGTAGAAAGCTTTGCGGCATATTATGAGGCTCTGTACGTGCCAAAAGAATGTCTTGCACCGGCGGTCATTACGAAATTTATAGATGACCTTCCCCCTAAGACTGTCGCGGATAAGGTGCGGGACCAACTTGAAAGGCCCCTGTCGGATGACGAGTTAGGCACGGACTTGGGGGAGTTGAATCCCGGGAAGGCTTATGGCCCTAACGGCTTTCCCAGTGAGTTTTTTAAAATGTTTTTTTATACAGCTGGCCCCACATTTTAGGCCGGTGGTGGAGGAGGCGCTGGAGCACAGCTTGCTTGCCCCAGATTGGAAACACGCAGAGGTGGTGGTATTCCTCAAGCCGGGTAGACCTCCAGAGCAGCACACGTCGTACCGCCCGATCTCCCTCCTAAATGTAGAGGCAAAGGTTTTGGCCAAGACGTTGGCGAATAGGCACAAGCCGCACCTCACCGCGCTGGTACACCCGGACCAGGCCCGGTTTATGCCTCAGAGGGCGACTCGTCATAATATTAGGTGCGCACATGTCATCTCATGCCAAATGTTTTTATAGAGCGCAGCTTATCACCGTGAGGTCTCAAGGCGCTTGCAGCAGAAAAACAGTTGACGACATCAGGAGCCTTCTCCTGAGATAGTGGAAGTTATTTGGGGAAAAGCCACGTTTTGAGACATTTACGGAAGAGTTTGTGTTCAGTGATGAATGGAAGATGGGGAGGCAGTTTATTCCAAAGCAAAGGGGCAATATAGGAAAAAGAGCGATGGCCATAACGGGAAGTAGGGACACGTGGCTGGATCTAAAATGATTTGTTACTTGACCTTAAAGGTCTTTTAGGTACGTACCAATTGAGTTTCTTTAGGAGGTATTTAGGGCCGGTATTATAAAGGATATTGTGTGTCATACTAAAAATCTTTAAATTGCTTCTCTGACGAACGGGAAGCCAGTGGAGTTTTTTCAGACAGGGGGCAGAAGGTGCTCTGGGGGAAGATTCAGGATCAGTGTAGCTGCCGCATTCTGAAGGGTCTGCAGCTTAGAGAGCAGGTCCACGTTGAGTGCTGCAAACAGGATATTGCCATAATCAAGATGGCTAATGACCAAGCCCTGCACCAGAGGTTTCCTGGCTTCAGTGGGGAGCCACTTAAAGATCTTCCGGAGATTGCGCATTATCCCATAACAGACGCCTATTACCTGATTAACATGATTTTTACGTACTGCTAATTTTGGGGAGGGACATGTTCCCAAATTCAAAGGCCACCAATCTTGTGACCAGAATTCCTCTGCCTTGCCGAACAGGATGATATCAGTTTTACTACCATTCAATTGGAGTTTGTTATTACTCATCCAGTTGCTTATATCAATCATGCAGTTTTTAAAACGGGAACAGGTACCAGAATAGTCAGTACCGCATGTGATAAGCAATTGGGTGTCGTCAGCATATGATACGGTTTCAAAGCCCTATAAATTGATAATATTAGCCAACGGGGTTAGATACAAATTGAACAACAAGGGACTTAGGATTGATCCTTGGGGTACCCCCACACTGACTGGACGACTACTAGAAACCAGAGTGGCCACTTGAACAGTGGTAAAGCGGTCAGTGAGATAGTTTTCAAGCCAGTCGAGGGCCTTTCCTCTGATACCTATCTCCCACAATCGATGTTTAAAAATGTTGTGGGAGATGGTATCAAATGCTGCGGATAGGTCCAAAAGGATGAGAATTGCTGATTTACCTCTATCCAACGCGAGCCTGATATTATCTACAATCTCGATGACCGCTGTCTCTGTACCATGAGCGGCATGCAAACCGGATTGTGAAGGATCCAGTATCCCGTGTGACTCTATAAAGGCTGTAAGCCGCTTATTAACTAAATATTCCAATACTTTCCCAAAATAGGGCAGTAAGGCAATGGGCCGGTAATGGACCGGTAGGGTAGGGTCATTTGAGGTTTTTTTTTAAGATAGGCTTAACTTGCGCATGTTTCCATTTGGGCGGTACAATGGCTTGCTCTAGTGAGGTTTTGAACATTTTCATAAGAGAGTTAGCCAGTACTGGCGTAATTATGGTGCAGAGGCGGGGAGGGAAAGGGTCCATAGGGGAACCTCATTTTATTTTGTTTAGGCCCTTGAGTACTTCAGTGATAGTTATAGGGTCAAATTCGATTAAGCAGGGAGTATCCTTAAGATCAGCCAGAAGAGGTTTCACCAGTAAGTTATTATTTTGCTGGTGTTGCTGCTCGACACAACCTCACCAGACGTCGCCTTCCTCACAGAAACCTGGATGAACGCCTCCTCAGCACCCGACATCGCCATCGCCATCCCAGACGGATACAAGATCATCCGGAGAGACCGCATCAACCAGACTGGAGGAGGCATCGCCATCGTACACAAGAACACCATCCGCATCACGACCGACTCCAACGACACCTTCGCCGCCGCCGAGTTTCTCCACTTCCAGATACACACCGACCCAAAGACGACCCTCAGAGGCACCCTCGTCTACAGACCCCCAGGACCACGTACACAATTCAGCGAAGACATCACGGACGTCATCAGCCCGCACGCCCTCCGCTCCGCTGACTACATCCTCCTAGGGGACCTCAACTTCCACCTGGAGAACAGCAAGGACCGCAACACCGCTGCCCTGCTGGACAACCTCGCCAACCTTGGACTCAAGTAACTGGTCAACACCCCCACCCAATACGCCGGCCACACGCTTGATCCCGTCTTCTCATCCAGCAAGTACATCTCCTTCAGCCACTCCACCGGACTTCACTGGACCGACCACAGCTGCGTCCACTTCAGCTTCAGTAGAACCACGACCCACCACCACCTGCAACAGGTTCCTCGCAGGAGCTGGAGCAAGATCACAGCCGAGCAGCTCACCACCTCCCTCAGCCAGAACCCACCCGCCAGCACAACGGACCCCAACGAAGCAGCACGCAACCTCACGCAGTGGCTGACCGCCTGCGCCGACGACCTGGCGCCACTAAAGAAGCCGCCCAGCAGGCCCAGAAGCAAGAAAGCGTCCTGGTTCACCGACGAACTCAAGGACTCCAAGAAGAACTGCCGCACCCTCGAGAAAGCCTGGCTCCTCGACCAGACCACAGACGACATGACCGCCCTCAAAGACGCCACCCGCAAGCACCACCAACTCATCCGCACCACCAAGAAGAAATCACTGAAGGAACGACTGGACAACAACGCCCACGACAGCAAGGAACTCTTCAGCATCGTCAAGGAGTTCTCCAATCCCAGCACCGGCAACAACGACATCACTCCTTCACAAGATCTCTGCGACTCTCTCGCCTCGTACTTCCACCGCAAGATCGCCGACATCCACAGCAGCTTCGGCGCACCATCCACGCACCCGACCGTCGAACCAACGCCCCCCACCGCCATCCTCCGCACCTGGACCACGGTGACCACCGAAGACACAGCCCGCACGATGAACACCATCCACTCCGGATCTCCGACCGACCCATGCCCCCACCACGTCTTCAACAAGGCCGACTCCATCATCGCACCCCAACTCCGGGACGTCATCAACTCCTCCTTCAACACCGCCACCTTCCCGGAGAGCTGGAAGCATGCCGAACTCAACGCCCTACTGAAGAAACCAACAGCGGACCCCACCGACCTCAAGAACTTCCTCCCCATCTCGCTCCTCCCTTTTCCTGCCAAAGTCATCGAGAAGACCGTCAATAGACAGCTTGCAGCCTTCATCGAGAAGGACGGATCCCTCGACCCCTCGCAGTCCGGTTTCTGAGCCAACCACAGCACCGAGACCGCCCTCATCGCAGCCACCGACGACATCCGAGCCCTGCTCGACAACTGGGAAATAGCGGCCCTCGTCCTCCTGGATCTCTCTGCAGCATTCAACACTTTCTGCCACCGCACCCTAGTTCAACGCCTCAGCAACATCGGTATCCAAGAAAAGGCACTGGAGTGGATCATCTCGTTCCTTGCCCGAAGAACACAAAGAGTCCGCCTCCCCTGTTCCGATCCGAGGCCCCGAAGTCATCTGCGGCGTACCGCAAGGATCATCGCTCAGCCCAACCCTCTTCAACGTCTACATGAGCCCTCTCGCAGCCATCGCACGCCAACACAACCTCAACATCATCTCCTACGCCGACACCCAGCTGATCCTCTCCCTCACCAATGACGCCCCCACCGCCAGAACGAGCCTACACGAAGGGATGAAAGACGTCGCCGAGTGGATGAAGAACAGCCGCCTGAGACTGAACTCAGACAAGACGGAAGTCCTCATCCTGGGACCATCGCCCTCCGCCTGGGACGACTCCTGGTGGCCTCCCGCCCTGGGCACTGCTCCCAAGCCAACAGAACACGCACGCAACCTGGGCTTCATCCTGGACTCTTCCCTCTCGATGACCAGACAAGTCAACGCCGTCTCCTCGTCATGCTTCCACTCCCTCCGCATGCTCCGAAAGATCTTCCGCTGGATCCCGACCGAAACCAGGAAGACGGTCACCCAGGCACTCGTCACCAGCCGACTGGACTACGGGAACACACTCTACGCAGGAACCACAGCCAAACTACAGAAAAGACTCCAGCGCATACAAAACGCCTCCGCCCGACTCATCTTGGACATCCCCCGATGCAGCCACATCTCCGGCCACCTGAGGGACCTGCACTGGCTCCCCGTCAGCAAAAGGATCACGTTCAGGCTCCTTACCCACGCACACAAGTCTCTCCATGTTCTGGGCCCCAAGTACCTCAACGACCGCCTGACCTTCTACACACCCACCCGCCAGCTACGTTCTACAAGCCTCGCCCTCGCCGCCGTACCACGCATCGGAAGAGCCACCGCCAGAGGAAGATCCTTCTCCTACCTGGCAGCCAAGACATGGAACTCCCTCCCCATCCACCTCCGGCTGACACAGGACCATCTCGCCTTCAGGAAAGAACTCAAGACCTGGCTGTTCGAGCAGTAGCGGACCCCCTCCCCCAAGCGCCTTGAGACCCTTCCGGGTGAGTAGCGCGCTATACAAATGCTATGATTGATTGATTGATTGATTGATTGATTGACATGAGTCAGTGGTCGAGAAGGAGGAATAAATTGATTTAATTTTATTGTCAAAGAAAACAGACATCGATTCAACCCATTCTTGAGTGGGGACGAAAAGAGACTGTTCGGCCCGAGGCGAAGTGAATTCTTTTAATATTTTATATAGTTCTTTATTTGAATGGGCCGCTTTGTTTATCGGCAAAGTTAGATAGATCTTTTTGGTCGTTTTGATATTTTTTACATAAAGTGAATGCAGTAATTTATCATTCTTTTGGTCCTCCTCCTTTTTAGTTTTTCGCCATTGACGTTCGGCTGCTCGACTAGATTGCTTATTAATTTTTAGAGCAGCGGTGAACCATGGAGATGCATTGGTTTTCACATTAACGTTCGTCTTAGAAATAACCTCATCCAGGGTTTGTAGGATAGAGGTTTCTAAGTTAATTACCATTTGTTCCACTGAAATCACCTGATCTGTTGGAGGTTTAAAATGTGTTAGAAAAACTTCTGAAGTCAGTTTGCACCATGGTCGTATGAGTACTCTTTTATTGCTTTCTGATTTGATCAAGGCATGTCTAGGGAGACTGAACTTTAAAAGATAATGGTCCGTCCATATCATGGGGAGCGGATTGCTCATTTTAGATGAATTAGTGAAGATTCGTCGGGCCAATTACCCTTTGGGTCAAACCTAAGGTTTCCATTGTTCCAATTAAGTGGCTTGTTTCGGGGTCAGACAGAAGTTCGGCATGATAGTTGAAATCCCCCAGCAAAATAAAATTTTCAGTTGCTAATACATGAGAAACTATTACTTCTAAAAGATGGTTGACAAATTTGGTTTTCGGACCAGGGAGTCTGTAAACTAAGGCATCTCGCCATGTTTCAGTACTGGAAGTTTTGATATTAACAATCATGATTTCAGCAATTGAGCTGGAGAAAGATTCCAGCAACTTAATCTCTATGGGGGCTTTGGCCACTATTGCTATGCCTTCGCCTCCGCTCACTTCTCTGTCCAAGCTAATTAAATAGTACTCTGGGGGGAAAGCAGTTGCTATGTCTGATGAGGTCTGACAATGGAACCAAGTCTCGGTGAAGACACAAATGTCAGAGTTTTTCGGCATCTAAAAAACTCCATAACTCAAGAGCGTGTTTGGGTATGGATCGTGTATTAAGATATACCGCAGTGAATGGTTTGTCATTCTCCTTCCTTTCCATGGCCAGTGTATTGATAGTCTCCGGCTTAGAGGCAGTGATCAAGTTGTCATTAGAGGAGGTTACATGGGGGTGTTTTAAGGACTCATTTTGGGGAATCATAAGACAGTGGTCAGAGGACTGAATCATCTGGGCAGCCATCCCCATGTAAGGTGTCTTTTAGGTGTTCAAAGATTTTAGTTTATCACCGGTGTAACACAGAATTGTTATGAAGGACAACTTACCCTAATATTTTTAGAAAATTTGTGCAGGGGTCCGGGCGGCGGGCGGCGTCCAGGCGCGGACGGGCACAAACGGGCCTTCGGCGCGCCGCTGAGCGCATCCGCGCTGAAGGGGGATTTAAATGGGGAAGGAGGCGGGTCAGCTCTAATGACGCTGGCCAATCGGGTGGTTGATTGACTTCAACTGGCTTCCTGTCCCTCCACTCAACCGGCACACACCGTGACGGACCGGCGACCAGCACCAGAACAATGGGCAGTGTGCAAAACGCAAGTAAACACAGTCACAGTTAAAAACTAGAAAAGCAATAGTTTAAAAAAACACGCTGACTCTAAAAATTCCTTTGTCAGCTCAGTACAATTCTATTCAGTACCCCAAGCACCAGCGCTGCAGTTTTAAAAGACAATCGTGTTGCCGAGATTCGCTGCGCGCCTCCGCGCTGAGGGGGCATTTAAATGGGGAAGGAGGCGGGTCAGCTCTAATGACGCTGGCCAATCGGATGGTCGATTGACTTCAACTGGCTTCCTGGCACATGTTGCTGTAACGGCCAGTGGGCGGCTTGGGGTGCCAGCAGCGTTACTGCTGGCCGACATGGATAGAGCCTTATATTTCCTGAGCTGGGTGTACTTGTTTGCTCTGTTGAAGAAACGTAATCTCGGCCCGCGCTTTCAGGCCTATTTGCAGCTGCTCTACACTGATCAGCTGCAATCGACTGTCTGACTGTCTGTCTCTGCTTTTAGGAAAGCCATCAAGACCTTCCTGTTTCCGTCACCTTAGTCCCTTTTAAGCTTCTCTCTTTCTTCTCAGTCTGGTCCATATTTCTGTGCCTCTTTCGTGGCTACCGCCGGGACGCCCCTTTGCTGGGGCAGCTGTGCGCTCTATAAAACGGTTAACATAACATAACATAACATTAACGGCTTTGATGCGGGTGGGAGGGGCGATTTCTCGCTCGTTCTCCATCCGGCGGGGCCCGCGCCAGGGCTGCCCCCTCTCCCCTTATCTTTTTGCATTAGCCATGGAGCCGCTGGCGGCCTGGGTGCGCATTGATGCCCAACTTTGGGGGTTTGAGTGGGCGCCAGGCGTCACGGAGAAAATGGTACTTTACGCAGATGATATCTTGTTCTTTCTTACTGCGCTAGACAGGTCGGGCTGTTGCGTATCCTACAAATCTTCGGGGAGACCTCTGGATTGTACATGAATCCATGCAAGTCCACGCTGTGGGTTCTGGGGGGTGCATCGAGGGTTGGAGCATGGGCCACATACCTTCAACTGGCGACAGGGGGGCTGAAGTATTTGGGGTTTTTTTGTCAGACATACTGGCAGTGTCCAGGGAACGCAATCTGGTCCCGGTGTGGGATCGAACACGGGAAGACCTTAAGGTGTGGTCCCGCATGCCCTTGACTATATGTAGGTCGGCCATCTTCAAGATGGTGGCGCTTCTCCGTCTCCTATATCAATTACAGAATCATCCCTTTCAGATTTCACCTCGATGGTTCCGGCAGGTGAACTCAACACTGGGAGGGTTCTTGTGGGAAGGGGGCGCGGTTAGGGTGGCCCTAAGTAGCTGTTTTTTATCTACCTGCACCGGTGGTCTTGCTACCTCGGATATTCTCTCCTATTACCAAGCTGCACATTTGTTGGTCCTCAATGAGTGGTGGTACGGGGACAGGGAGGACCCAGTCTATGTGGTTGAACGGCAGCTTATGGGCACCAACTCTCTGCACACGCTATTATATTCGGCACCCCTTCGAAAGCTTCTTCCCCCGGCAACACGAGTGCTGTTCCATATCTGGAGGCAGGTCCAGGGCAGGATGGGGTGGTGGAATGTCTTCACCCGGGAGACTCCTCTTTGGGGCAATGGGCGTTTGCCCCAGTTGGCGGCCTTGCAGGGCTTCCGGGGATGGGACTCTATAGGTATTTCAGTCCTGGGGGACGTTATGACAGACCTGACACTTAAATCATTCCAGGAGTTGCAGGACGAATATGGGATGCCACGTTCCCAGTTCTTCCGCACCTTGCAGTTCCGACATGCTCTGTTACCCAGTCTGGTGGGTCTGGAGTCTCTCCCCGATTTTAGCCCCATAGAAGTGAAGGTCTTTATGGAGGAACTACCGGACCGCACGTTATCTCGCATATACCAGACATTGGTAATTCACTGCTCCACGAATATGCAGAGGCTAAAGACAGCATGGGAGGAGGATGCAGGTGAACTGGAGGAGGAGGACTGGGCAGAGGCTTTAGCAAGCCCGCTGGGCGGCAATAGCCACGCGCCTGCAGTTGTTACAGTTCAAATATCTGCGCATAGT
Source organism: Lissotriton helveticus (assembly GCF_964261635.1). Classification (NCBI taxonomy): domain Eukaryota; kingdom Metazoa; phylum Chordata; class Amphibia; order Caudata; family Salamandridae; genus Lissotriton; species Lissotriton helveticus. Next base: position 231,495,919 of record NC_136065.1, on the reverse strand, counting down.
GTATTTCACCAGAGTACTGTTGTGGAGGGCAGGAATGATCGGATCACCCGAGTGTCTCCGCTGTAGGCGGGAGGAGGGTGCACTTTTGCATACAGTCTGGAGTTTGGGCTGGGAGCTTCCCTACACGCCGTGCCTGGCCCTGCTACATGTTCTAGAGGGAGATGGGGGCAATAGGTATAAGCATCACCTCCTGTTACTAGGTCTCATGTTGGCAAAGAGGGATATTGCCAGAGTTTGGAAGGCGCCCCGGGCCCCGTCACTGGCTGCCTGGAGAAACGGGATTGATTTTTGTATTGGGCTCAAGCAGCCGGTCTTCATTGCTAGGGGGTGCCCCCGCAAGCATTATAGAATTTGGAAAAGGTGGGCAGACTACAGGGGACTAGATTTAGATCCGTCGCCGGAGGGGGATGTTCGCTTGCCGGATTGATGGGTGTGTGAACTCCGGACTGTGTTGGGTGGCTGAAGGGCTTGTTGTATTGCCCCTAAGGTATTCTACTTTTCTCTGGTGATGTGAGCGCAATCAGGGGGCTGGGGGGGTTTGGGGAGGGGGGTTTGTTCTAATGTGGTTCATTCATTTTCAGAAATTTCAATGTCACTCTTTTTTGCATAATTGATGTGTGCAGTAGTCTCTGGGATGCAGAGCTATGCAGTTTATGTGAACCATGACAAATAAAACCTGTTTTCCCCCCCAAAAAATGCCAGCATGCCATTACAAAAAAAAAAGTGAGTCAGCGCCTACTAACGCATCCCTTCTATACAACTGGGCATCACATTATCGACGACCCAGTCAAAACAGGAGCATTCAGGGCTGTTAGGGAGCAATGACAATAACTGCTTAGAAAAGCAAAAGGAGGAGTGCCAGGGCCCAAGGAAGGAGCAGGATGGAACAGAGCAAGTCAGGAGCTTCCAAGAAAGGCATATTGGCAGCCTCCATGGGTGGCGAGGATGCTAGATTCAGAATGCACAGCGGTCTAGTGGGCTGACATTATCTGAAATATCGTCAACCTGTCCCAATTTTAAGACAATCGCAAACTGCAGTTCCAGACATGCATTTTCGCTTTTATACTTGTAAGCCGGGACTCAAAACAGCCCATCATGCAAAGTGCTGGAGACTAAAATGTCAGGGATTTCATTAGGTGTTTGTGAGGTTCAACTTGGAGGGCATGTGCCAGCGAGAGGGGAGACATGTGATTAAAGTGTTATTTAGCTTGAGGACGATGTTTTTACGTAGACCTCCATCTAAAGGAAACAACAAAAGCATAACATGACTCAACAAAGGTAAAGATGAGGTAAAACATAAGCCGCAATCAAAACAGACTTATCAGGGCGACTACAGAACACAATCGATGACTTGTGACACCCAAAAAAACAAGTGAAACGAAAGGTACATACATTCCGACTAAACCATGCACAGAAACACATGCTTTGAACAAGCACAGAAAGGCGCACGCACAGAATGGCCGCTGGGTAGCTCTGCTCCGGAGCGCCACTCCCAAACTATCAGCATAAGTCAGTGTCTCCTGGACGGATCTTCGCCCCGAGGGACTCTCAGTGGTGGCCCCATGCTGTATTGAGCATTAATGACCTCTGGCAGTTCAGATCATCTCTGTCCACCATACCACACACCTTGTAGTTGTTCCCAAACCAGGAGTCACAATTAATTCCTTTTTCTCTGGATATTCTCATCCCCACAAAATAGTAACACTTTATACCTGAGGCTAAAATAGAGGGATTTTATAAAATAATAATAATCACTTGTGCTGTTTGTAAATGCTTGAAGACCTTTGAGATTAACCTTCCATTCTAAATAACACGTGGGAAAGGAAGCCTTCAGAGAGCAATGAAGGGAGGGTAAGTAGGGTTCATACACAGCTCTTAAAGTGATCAAAGTTGAAAGGGTGATTTCAATTATTTTTTTACAATGATGCCCACAGCAACTCACTGATGCCCTGTTGCACTGGGTCATTTGTCAACTGACCTGGTCCTTACACACACACACATTTATTTGAAGTTCATAATAGAGTAGAACATATGTTACATTTGAGCAGTAATTAATATGCAAAACAATGAGTGATGGTACCTCCGGTTCAGAGGGTCAGGCTAGGGACCGATTCCTTTAGCCAATTTGCGGCTAAGACACAGAATTCCCTCCCAATGCACCTGAGAGTCAAACCAGTGGAAAGGACTTTTCATAGAGGACGTAAACATGTTTGTTTAAGTCAGCTGAAACAGTCTAGTAGTGTGATTCCCCTTTTTTCCATCATTTTCTGGTCAGGTTAGGTATCCGTTGGGGATATCGTTTGGGTGTAACAATAAGCTTTATAAAATGCTTTATTATTGCACTGTGGAATAATTGGAAATATCTATCAACCTAACCCTTACACAGCGTGTTGGAGGTATACCGTTTACAAATTTCTTGTAAGCACTGTGAGTAATTAAAGAGAAGTCAGATTGGGAAGACGCTCATCTTGGAAGAAGGGGGATATTTCCACCACAGGAAATCATGCTCTATGAGGTGGAAGGAGGATCAATAGATATTTTTCAGCCTTTGGTAAACAAGACATTAGTGCTAAGAGAATTGGTGGGTGCAATAGGATATGCTAGTTTTTTTGAAATTTTATTGCCAGTCTTAGACTTTGAACGAGTCAGTGATATGTCCGATACGGTGTCATAGTAGCCTCTACAAAAATTGGTACAGTTACATCAATAATTTCCTACTTTCATTTTAATGTCCGACACAGCATTCAGAAGGATCAACTTGGAGGAAAGCAAGGAGTTACTATACTATGCCACCAAAAGAAATCCCACCCCAGCCAGTTTCCTAATTGACAAACACAGTGAGGAGGCATTAATGACGACCTACAATCAGAAAAAGAATAGCTTCATTGAAAGTGAAAGAACGTAAGTGGCAGAATGGCAGAAATTCATTGTGCAGCTGAAGGGGAAACCCTGGAGGGAAATCATTGATTGACAGGCAGACATTTTAAGCGTTTCTGGTCGTGGTAGTCCATCCAGGGAGGAGGCTCTAGGTATTCTTTCATTGGGCTAGCATCCAAGACACAGATGTATAACATATGTAGTGGGGCAATGACAGTGTGACAAATGTGAGTGTGACTCATGAGATGCTGATGACTTATTCCACCTCTAGTTACAATGCTGTGGGTAAAAAAGGATAGAAAAAGTTAAATGTGCTCATTACCAGCTTCTTGTCGTTCAAGTAGCCAAGAAGAAATAAAGAATATTCTCCTTGCCTTCCAATTAATTGCAGTGACATATCAGGCAGCTTCTTAATGTTCTGTTGCAGGCTTACTGATGGAGGAGGTGCAGACACTCCAAGGCAATCATGGATGGTTGGACACACTATGGAGTTGTTGTGAAGGCGCACTGGCAACTTCCATAACAAACCAGGTGGGGCTATAATAAATAAAACTCAATCAAAACATAATCTCTTAGTGGGCATGTTCCATTCTGTGTGCTTGAGATAGAGTTCCTTTTGGCAAAGTTGTCCCACACATTCTTTAGCTTCTTTGACCCAATTGTTATACAGTTAAACAATCAGTTGAACTGTGTTTAACCTGTTCTTGGAATGCTTTGCAAAAGTTATTTTTGGGGTTTTCAAATCCATTCCATCTAAAATTGAAATTGATATCTTCAGTTGGCTTTTCAGGTAAAACCAATAAATAAAAAGTGTATTTATAATTTCCATGAAACATACATTCTAAAACTATTTCTAAACAAACATTTAGCATATGTATAAAAAAACAAATCAGTAAAAAAATGTATTTTGATCCAGACCTCAACTGAGATCAACAAATACAGAATTAAAATTATTATTAATAATCTTAAAATGATTAAGATGAAAAACTTGCTTTTAAAAAACACTATAAGGTGGTACATTACCAATATTGTATCACCTACCCATACAACATTCAACAAGGATAAGTTAAGATAAAATCTTCTGATTTTAACATAGAACAGCTTCAGAAAGCTTTTTGAAATCTTAAACAAGTTATGGCAAACAAATTCATTAACAGGAGAGTTGCACAATGTAATTAGATATTGGGCCAAGAATGCATAATACTTTAATTGGATTGGAATTATATAACGTTGTCGTGCCGCTACTATACTCACATTGGGACATAGTAGTAAAACGTGAAGCAAATCTTGTTGGCCACCTTTGCATAATTCACATAAGCCTTTGGGGTTATTTGTACCTTCCCAGCTAGCTAAAAATATTGCTAAAGGGAGTATACCCAAATGTAAGAGTAGGATACAGCGCCTTACTCCGATGAAAACGCAAATAGGGAGCATAGGTTTTAAATTCTATTTGTTCTGAAAATACTTTAGAATGCTTCAATTGAATGAAATGTTCTTTATCGGATTCATAACTGATTCTAGGGGCCAGATGTTTTAAAAAGAATTTCAAGTGTGCTGGGGACCACTCCTGTAAAAGTGCAATCGTGCATTGAGAAACCTCAAAGGCTTTTACCATATTCCTATTAAAAGTATACCCAGACGCTTCCTCTCTAAAAGTCTCCAATTTTAACAGATGGTTTAAGGTGTCTGGCGCTGCATGTAATAAATTGTACGCCCACCTAAAAATATTTGAAATTACTCTGGCTGAGATTCCCGTTACCGATAGCTCAAGATGTAGGACTTCAACTGGTACCGACTGTGACACTTTTAACAATTTTTGGAGTAAAGGCTTCCTTCTGCCACTGAAGGGGAGTGCTTTAGTTTTAGTAATATTTGGCACCAGAAAATTTCAGTTGCATAAAGATTTAATTAATTCAGGGTTCTTTGCAGGCCTATCGGGTCTGATCGAGTATAACAATATCATCGGCATGCGTCAAATAGAGTATATCAACTTGAGCTAATTTAGGAGGGTAATATTGAACTTGAGAAAGACACTCCGGGAGATCGCTAATGTAGATGGAGAGTAGTAGGGGAGCTAATAAGCATCCCTGTTTCAGCCAGTTCTGCGAAGGGATAGGTTTGGTTAGGCCTTTTTCTCCCCCCATTTGAACTCTGCACCATGTTGATGTGTTAATAGGAGATTATTATTGTTAAGAGATCTTTGGGAATCCCCATATTAGCCAATTTTCTCCATAGTGTCAATCTATCTACACTATCGAACGCGGTTGAAAAATCAATAAAAGCACAATATAAAATGTGAGCACTTAACTTAACAAACTTATCAAGCACTGTTTGGAACACAGCATTTTTGTCCAATGTAGAATGCTTTGGGCGAAACCCAGCCTGATGCATGGGGATCACTTTTCTCGAAAATCCCAGTCTTTTAAGTGTTCCAAAACGCAAGCTGCAAAGATATTAACAGTGGTGTCGACAAGAGCTATTTGTCTATAATTTGCAGGATTCATTCTTGGGCCTGTTTTTTAAGAGGGGAACCACCACACTCCCTCGCCAATATTCTGGAATTTCCCCGCTTTTCAGGCAATGTTGGAAGAGTGGATAATGAAAATGGAAAATTAAAAATATACTTAGTTGAAAATATTCTGGAGCAAGGTGGTGTTCTGCGATTTATATTTTCTAACTTTGTGTCCCTGATTACGGACAGACCTGGAATCCAGTGAAGATAATGTCCTTTATATGAATTCTTATATGTGTATCCGAAAATGCACACATTTATTTGTGTGTCAGATTCTGTTGCCAAATAGAGGGGTCCTCCGAACACTGCAATCGCCACGTGAGTATATTTTTAACTCTGAACATCAGGCAAGAAGTGCCTTACAGCCATCAGCATAAAACAGGATCGCATTAATCGCCAAATTAATAGATACAAGAAACCAACCTTGATCTACTGTGGCCCATTATCCTGACGGAGGCACAGCTCAGTGCCGAAACGCACGTCAAATGCAAGAGAATATTACAAGTGTGCCACGCTGCCTTTTCCTCATTAAAATTTGAAATTATTATCATTGCAATTATTTGAAATGTGGAAAAGTTGCTAATTTTCATGTACACTAGTTTCTTTGTCGTATGAATGAAGATGAATGATTGAGTTTGTATTGGACCCTGTCTTTTTAATGAAATGATTTTTCTCATATGACCAATTTTTATATTGCTGTGATTTTATTTGATTTATTTGAACTGTAATAATTATGTTATCTAGGAGTTTGTGAAACGAACATTATTTGATGTATTTTGGAAAAGAAGATGCTAGCTGTGTTTCACTTATATGAAATATTTTCATGTAAACATTTTTTACCTGTGGAATAGTATATAGATGTTGATGTTTTTAATTGCACCAAGTAAAATGTTTTGGACTATATCCAAATCAAATCATGTTTTTTAAAATAACATAATGGAAGGATATGATTCCGTGTGTTGAGAAATATGTATTTCTATAACTAGATTGCCAATGGTTTATTGTATATTGTTGTGATCAATCACACCATAATTGAACAACACAGAAAGGAAAAATGTTGTTTATTACTTTATATAACCCGGTCCTTTCTGGTTCACCTGGGAAACTCTCTTTTTTTGGAGGCCCTTTACAGATAGAACACACCAGACGCATAACTACCCGTATAACCGAGGACAGTTTGAAACTGGTCAATAACCTGATAATTGACTATAATTTGGAGCAAAGAGATAAAATACTAACATGGTACAACCAGGTTATTGAGCAGCTGGTAAACTATTTAAAGATTTTCAGGTAAAATCAGGGCCCGGACCCAAGCAAAATGAGAGAATAAATGGTTGGTTTAATAATGAGTTTAGGAATTTAAAATTGATGGTACGAAAATGGGAAAGACAGTTAAGAAAAAGACAGGATATGGGTACAATGGATAGCCTTTGTGTGGCAACACTTGTGTTTAAAAATAAGTTGAGAGAAAGGAAAATAGAATATATGTCCAAAAATTGGCAAACAATGTGAGAAGTGATAAACACAAATAATATAATATTATGCTGGTGATTGATAAAAGAGAAAAATGTACAAGGGGAACTGAAGTGCTTAGTGGGAGAAGACAATTGGGTTAATCAGCTGAGTAACTTGTACAATGGTAAAAGGATGAAGAAGACCCCAGTAATAAGGTCAAAGGAGGTAGAACAATAAATGCTGTACTTCTCTTTTCAATATATAAAAGAAAACATCCGATCTTTAAAACTAACTAAAGCCGCCGGGTCAGATAACCTACCAACAATTATATTAAAAAAGAAAACTGACTGATGGGCAAGCTTTCTGAATGTGACCTTTCAAAATATTTTATCTCTGGGATTTTCCCAGAAAGTTGCAAATGGCCATTGTCTGACCAATATATAAAACGGAGTTTGCCAAATTGCCCCAGAACTATCGCCTTATAAGCCTGCTGGATGTGGGGGACAAAGTATTCTGTAAGATATTGTTTGGCGTATTGAAGATCTGGGCAGAACAGCACAACATGATACCAATAGAGCAAGGTGGGTACAAATAGGGCCACTCAACTATAGACCATTGCCTTAGTTTATGGGCATTAACAAAAAAGGGACTGGAAGTGCGAGGAAAATATGTTCTGCTGTTTTGTTGATTTCCGAGCCGCCTTTGACTCAGTAGACCGTAGTCTACTGTGGATTATACTGGCAAAGCTCGGAATCAATACAACAGTACTTTTGTTGATTCAGGAAATGCACTCTTGAATTGGGCCAGCGTAATCTTAGGTACCCTTGGAACTTTATCTACAAAAATTCTGATAAAGAATGTATTGCGTCAGGGCTGTGTTTTGGCTCCACTGTTATTTTCTTTGTTCCTTTCTGACTTACCAAATATACTGAGTAAGGAAGGCGGATTAAGCCCTAAGATTGGTGGGACCCATATATCATGTCTGGTATACACTGATGATCTGGTGATAACAGACATGATAGAGCGGGGTTTGCAAAAAACTAAAATAATGGTGCTGGGTAAGAGAAAGAACTCTTTTTATTCGAAGCTGGGTGAGGTTAAAGTTGAAGAAGTGGACAAATATAAATATTTGGGTATGTGGTTCGATAGCAAGTTAACCGCATCGCTGCTAGAGCGATTCCGCTGCTGTGCTGGACAGCAATAAAAATGGGTGTGGTCATGACGAGCTCAGCTCGTCATGAGCACAGGAGCACTGTACTGCATGACGAGCTGAGCTCGTCATGAGCATGGAAGGGGTTAAATTGGAGGGACCAATGCAGTCTTTAAAATCAAAGGCTCTCTCTTCAGTATGGGGCCTTAAACAATTTAAGCAGAAGTATGGTGGCTCCTCCAAGCGGCCACTTTTATCAGCTTTTAATGCAATGGTTCGCCCATAATTCCAATACAGTGTAGAGGTTTGATCCTTAGATGGCAAATTGGATTGGAATTTAGAGGAGGGTAAATGTGTTAAACAGCTCCTTGCTGTTCCTCCGTCAACCATGATACAGGCTTTGAGAGTGGAATGTCATCTCACAGCCTGGATTTTGGGGGTAATGTAAGCATCATTGAATTTCTGGCAGAGATTGAATAGAGAAGGGCCCCCCAAATAGCAAATCTTTGTAAAAAGGAAATAGAGGAAAGTGAATTTAACTGGGCGTCTCAAGTTAGACATAAGTTAGATAAGTTATGTGTTAAACTTTCCTTAGAACCAGATCAATGGAAAGCAGGGAAGCAGACCCCCAAGCAGGAACTACGTGATATGACCAACATTAAGGCCCGTGACGAAGATTTACTTACTTAGGGAGCAAATCGTCCACCCAATTCTTGGTAAGTGGGTGGGCTAATATTCAGATGTTCCCCTGTATCGAGGCCATGCTAAATTTGAAGCTTAGAAATGCAGTAATAAAATTTAGAGTCTGCCTGAATCCTTGTAATGCTGATTGGAAGATAAAACCGTCAATGACAAATGAACAGGGTCTGTGCACATGTGGATTACAAGTAAAATGCAGTGTCCCACATATTTTGCTGGATTGTCTGTGGTTCCAGAAAGAACTTTTAAAACCTCTTTTTATTGCCTATAAAACTGATAAAAGGGATCAAGCACTTAGCCTATTGACAAATATGAGATTTCTAAATGTGACATGTGCAATAGGAAGATTTTTAATCGCAATACAGGAATCGCTGAATGAATTGATAATATAATCAGAATTGGACTCTGGGTTGTAATATGATTTTACCGATGACTTTCTGATCGTTGGGAGCCCATATGTGTGTAGGAATGTATATTTAAATTACAGGTGACCCTTTTTCGGCGATGAATTAAGAGATTTTTATAGAGTGGCACAGCTTCCTTTGCATATTTTATTAGGATTTTATTGAGTTTTATACAGCTTTTATCGAAGTACTGTTTGTACAATTTGTATTTTAATGGTATGTTGGAGTGTGGCATCTTTCTTTTCATGGCTATATGCCGAATAAAAAATATTATTAAAAACAAATGTGTAAGGGAGTCATTAGATTATAGCTGATGCAGATGAACCAAATACCACACTTGCAGTTTACCCACCCTATTTAGAGCTGGTGAGATTGCAGGGTTTTCAATAGTGCAGTCTCCGCTGTCTCTGCCATGAGAAACTACAGGGCCATCACGGTATAGTGCCTCTCTCGCTACCTCACAAAATATCCTTGCCAGAGATATGGGACCTAGAGCATGACCTGTTTTTCTTCACCAAAACATGACTGAACCCAACCTCTGCCTTACGCATTGTTTCATCCATTCATGCCCGGTGCAAATTCGCCAGACAAGATCATCAGCCCTAGGCCGAAGGCAGAGTCACCATCTTATTCAAGGATACCTATGCCGCTTCATCTTCACGGACACCACCACTAGTTACATGGAACACCTCACCTTCAAGGTACACATCACAGCCAATTTAACCCTGTGCCGAACCCTGGGCATAGATTTCATTGCACCCCTTGTTATCTACTCCAGCATCTTTATTCGTCTTGGAGACTTCAATTTCCACCCAGAAGAACATGCTAACACAACCTTTCCAGACCTCATAGAGAACATCGGAAACCTAGGCATTACCCAGTACAATATTGGACCCAATTAAGCTGTAAAACTCTCTTTGGGCCCAAATTTTAAAATCTTTCAATAATGTCAAAGTCGTTACCAAAAAATTGACACAATAGAAACCCCCTCAATGCGAGAACCACCAAGCAACTTACCAAAAGACTACAAACCATCCAGAACTTAGCAGCTAGACTCACACTCAACCTTCACCGCAGGACTGATATCACACCACACCTCAGGGAGCTCCACTGTCTCCCGATACATTATCATGACCACTTCAAACTCATCATGCACATATTGTAGGCAGTACACAACCTAGGCCCCCATACCTGAACCTGTGAATCACATTCCTCCAACCACGCTGCCAACTCTGTTCTGCCAGACTACTACTCGCACACCTCCTACCCATACACAGAAACAGATATGAGGGTCAAGCCTTTTCGTACACCTCTCGTAAATCATGGAATTATCTCTATCTTAAATTTCCTCTGCCTCATTTATTAAATTCCGAAAGAAGCTGAAGACCTGGCACTTTGATTAACCACCTACACCTGGCACCCTAGGTAGACTAAGGACTTGCACCTGCTCAAAGGCAAGATACCCAATGGCAGTACTGGAAATGGAAATCTATTAAGAGCCCTAGAGAGAGAAAAAAAAGAAAAAAAAGAAAACATGCCTTGTGAAATTGTTTTTTGGAAAAAAAACATTTTACCAAGATGGCAAATTTAAGAATGGCAGGCACATTGGTGTGTCTGAATTGGGTGGCTGGGTCATCCGCTAGGGCAGTGGAGACACTTTACCAAGCAGGCAAAGTTAGGAATGGCAGGCACATTGAGGTGTCTAAATTAGGTGGGGGTCATCCGCTAGGAGAGTGGAGTTTTTTATTGTCTGGTTGGAAGTACAGCTGCCTGACTTTAACTGACCCCCTGATGTCTAATTCTAAACCCTTTCACCATGTATAGATTTCTTACCTAGTCTCAACCAGTCTCCATTATTGCTTAAGTTAAATCATTAATTTTAACTTTGGCAAGTGCTATTGCTCCCCATCAGTGGGTGTGTGGTGAGAATTAAAATATTGTTATTTGTCATTATTCCTATTGTCTTTAGGTTTTTATGGAGAGGGTTGAGTAACTGTTTTTGAGTTATGTTTGTTCAGGAAACTGCCCCTGTATGAGCCTTCAGTTGCTTTTTATTGGATGAGCTTGTTTGTGCTTTTCTAAAATTCCAAGCCTACTATTTTATGATGTTGGCTGCCCATGTTCACTGATTTGCAAATGCTTTTGATACATATTATTTTGACAGTTTAATCATATATTGACATATATATCCCTGATCTTCGATACTTTGTAAGTATGGCATGTACTCCCAAATCAGTATGATTTAAGACTTTGATTTAGTGAAACCAGTAAAAGTCATTTTCTTAATTCTTGGGTTACTTTTATTCATGCTGACATGACCTTGGACAATTGTATTCCCTATTTACTTTTCTTGATGGAACCCAATTCAGTTCAAGAAAATTGGAGAATATTTTATTTTTGACATCTGAAATTATTTGGATCCATCCAGCTGTAGAGACCGGTGGAGGTAAATGTGTATAAATTTTAATATTACCGGATTTGTAGTTCATTGAAAATCACCTTGTCAAAATATAATTCCATATGTTCCATTGCTGTCTGTATTGTTTTTGGGGAGGACAACAGTATGAAACATGGCTACAAGCCATTACCCAGGACAACCCAATTCCTCTTCTATGTAAATGGGAGACTCTGGGTGCAAAAGAAATCATTTCCTTTGATTCGACCAGGCTTAATTTTATTTAATCAGTCTCAGGCAAGTGCCCTAGGTGTATTTTGGCTGTGTTAGAACAGTCAGCCTTAGGGTGGTCTTCTCTCAAACCTGTGCTAAAGTTCTTGTGTTCACTCCCCTAAACGTGGTTTGATTGTCATATACATATATGTCATATTTAATTTACTTATAAATCCCATGTAGGATGGTATACAATACACACCAAGACTTGTAAATTAAATGCTAACAGTAGGCCTGTAGCACCTACTGTACCACCCACTAAAGTAGCAATTTAATTTGCAGCCTGAATGTAGCATTAAACTGCTATTTCGATTGCCATTAAAACTCCCTTGCCAAGCCTTGAACTCCCCTTTTGTCACATATACGTTGCCCCTAAGGTAGGCACTAGGTAGCCCATAGGGCGGAGTGCTGTATAATTAAAAGGTTGAAAAAGTACTTTGGAGTCATATAAGTTGGGGTAATGATAAAACACTACATTTGTTTTTCACTACTGTGAGGCCTACCCCTCCTATAGGAGAGAATTGGGGATTCCTTATTACTTTTAATAAGCTGCAAATCCAAATTTGGAGCAGGTAGAAATATTATGTTTGGTGTCTATGAAATTGTAATAATGAACCCTGTTTAAAGGTTCGATTTTGGAAATGCCACTTTTAGAAAGTGGGTATTTTTCTTCCTTTATGCTATTTTATGCCTGCTGCCTGGCTTGGGTCACATGACTGGGTGCTGCTGACAGATGTTATGAATTCCTTTCAGACAGTCACAAAATAGAGGGATTAGGTGTGCCTCAATGGGCCATCTGCTGGCAGGATGGGGGGCAGAGGTGAGCACAGCCGACTTGCAACTGAATGGGGTGTGCTCTGCCATCACACAAAGGGCCTAATGACCCCAAATTGTCACTGCAGCTTGGTTGTAGCCAGGGCACGAGAGTCAGGAAATTCTATGCACTTCAAAGAACATTTCTGGAAGCTTCTCACGCCTTCCAAAAGAAGAGCAGCAGGGTACTAGAAAATAGGTCCATCAGACCTACTCTTCAGTTCAGTAATGAACTCTGTAAGACTGCTGTTACAACTGGAATGACTGCTTTGCTGTCTGGATCATGCCTTGACCCCTCATAGGCCAGCCCTCGCTGTTGAGCCCTGCATCTTGACTTGCAGGCAGGACTACCAGAGCAACTCCAATGGCTACTTTTCTGGCCCCCAGTCAAGAGCCACAGGGACACAAGAGGCTCCTGCTATCTTGAACCCATACCTGGACCCACTCTGAGTTAGTCCTGAATCCCCTAAAGGTGTCCCACCAGTCCTGGGCCCTTGATTGTGGTACTCAACGTGCCCGGATGGCCAACCCCCAAAACTGAAGACTTCAAAATATTTTGCCCGAAAACTGCTCTGAGAACCAGAAGGAAACCTGGACCAACCTGCTTGCCTATTTGCAAGAGGTGCATCACTGGTCAGAATGATTTGGCAGCTTCCTCTTCTACATTCTCCACAGCAACAAATTATTTTCATCGGTCCTTCGCCAAAGGGGTATCTAGCCTCATAGAACTGTCTTCGGCTACAGCCCTCTGCCTCGTCCTGCTGGAGGCTATCGTCCGAACATAAAAATAAATCTCCACCAAGGCTATCTTAGGATGGTACACCCTCCTCGGATACTAGCTACCAACTTGCTACACTGAACTTTACCTTCTCAGAACATTTTTCACAGAAGGTAAAAGCTGACTGGTGCTCAAGACACTTCTCATACCTGAATGGCACTCCTTCGCGGCCGGCGTTATTTTTTTACTTTGCCTGGTTTCGCCTGACTTGATGTCCATGGTTGGAACTTTGATCTTTTAGGTGCTAGTTTTCCCTAAAAACTGTAAAATAAACCAGCCAGTTCTACTAATTGGATATTTTTTGTTTTGGTGTCAAATCATTTATCAAAATGAACACATTGCCTCTAAGTTAAGTTTTTCTGATTTTGTGTCGAGCTATCCAGGGGTAAGCATAGGTTAATTTAGTTACTTTTTGTGGTTAACCCTGGAAGGGATTGTGGTTGTCGTTTGACCAGAGTTCACCTCCTAGTCAACCAACAACAGAGTTTCTCATAGTCACCATTTGCAGACTTTACGCAATCTTTGTACTGCTCCGCAATAGTTGTCAGCAAACAATCCCATTAAATATAAAACCCCAAATATTATCTTTGTATTTTCTGCCTATGTATCACCCACTGCATTTCATATATTCATTTTTTTTAGTGTACATTTCTTAATTATAAATGCCTGCTGTATTTAGAATTCTTTGGCTAAGTATAACATATCCTTTTTTCTAGCTTTATAGTGCATCAGTTATTCATATATATATTTACATGATTTATAATGTTTTATGTTAATGAGTGAAGGTGCAACAAGATTAATATGTTAATTGCGGCTTTTCACATCACTCAATGTGAGCCTGGCTTCTTTCAAAATAATTAGAAAAGTGAATTTAAGCTGGGTAGAGACCAATGTAATGCAGTGAGGAAATTTACAACTACCTGGGGGGACTCAGTTTAAACAAGCAGATAATGCAAACATCCTTCATGAAGCCCAGAGACAGGCAACTCAGAGCAATACCATTCTGAACTCAGCTACACAGTTCAACCATATGCATTACAAAACAAAGATACCTGTTGTTCTGTTAAGGTGGCGAAACAAAGTTCTCATGTTTGTGCGGTTGTCAGAAACGAAGTCCTTCTTGTGTATTCGAGAAAGTTTCTAGTGACCTCTGAGCTAGCTGGTACTCACAATTAAGTTTAGTATACTCGATAGAGACATACTGACCTCAGTCCTATGTCAAATCTATAGTGTATATTATTCCAATGCGCAGAGCCTATTGCGAATATAGGAACTACACTACATGGCGCCCAATGGTTTGGTAAAGCACCAATTTAACGCTAGATACTGGAGTAACTCAGTCGTGCTTTTCTCAAAGACCCCTTTTTCCGTAATACTCCAATAGACGTCTGGAGTGGGTAAAGGGATAATATCCACCATAGGTGAGTAGGACAAAAATCCTATGTATTAGCTTTTGGGCTGTTTAACGTTGAAGAGTACAGTGTTCCAAAATATTGTGCACCTTTCCTTGAAACTTGCTCTGCAAACTTTGAGTCAACAAAATGTCCCTAAACAGGGATAACAATTCGGGACCAGTGGAGCTACAGGCGATGACGCCATACAAGCTTTAAACTTTACAGGTTTCCAAGAAACCGATGAGGATGCTATATCCATTCCTCTAAATTTAAGGAAAGCCATCACTATAAAACTTATAAAACATGGCCTAACATCAAGAGGTGGTAGGGCAGTTTTTGTGATAGAGGCACATGAATATCACCAGACAGAGGTATTCTATTCATGGATAGTCTTACCTGAAGCAAATCCAGTAACACATGTGTTTCACTTCTACAAAGAAGATGATCCACCGGAAGAATACATTCCTTTCGAGGATATTGACATTCCACTAACATACCAGGAGCATGCGCTCTGGTTTTAAGGCGCCCTAAAACATTTAAATCACATTACCAAGCTCGGTCCACTAGGTAGGCCAGGAGCAGCATAGTCGGCTCTAGCCTGCTACACACCTGACCCTGAAATTGAATCAATGCTGGATGAGAACTTACTTAGTGACATACAAAATTTAATAGAATTATACAGTTGAAAGTCCTGAAAAGGTTTTTACTAAAAACTCTCCTACTCCTTCCAAAGAGAAGTGGGAAAACACTAAACAAACTTCTAAAGAGAAGCGTTCTTATTCCAGAGGTAGGTCTCCTCAAAAGGAGCCTTCTGAAAGGTGGTATAACCTCAGGAACAGGGATAATTTGAGAAAACCTGATAGATGTCACGATACTGATACATGTTTCTCTTGTACCTTTCAGACTTCATCACAGAAATCCGAAAGAAGAGGACGGTCAGAGAACCAGGAAGAATGCGTGAAGTCCAAAGACGACCTGCAAGTTCATAAAAGCAAGAAACCTCAATTCACCAAAAAGAAGGTAGCAGATCTAAACATCAGACATGTCGAGGATCTTGAGGACCACATTCCAATTCATTTAAAATATACTTATGCCAGGAAATGGGCAGTTGCCCAAGCTCCCGCATTATACAAAAATCATGTAGGACGGGATGAGGATTCCCCTCACCATAAAATCCAATTAAAAAATCGAACAACTGCACAAAGGTAGTATCCAGTTAAGCAAGAAGCTAAAAAACAGGTCAGGGAGATCTTAGATCAACTTGAATACCAAGGGGTGATTGAAACATGCACCTCCTCAAATGAACAATCCTTCATTTTCTGTCTCCGAACCAGACAATACATATCTTCTAGTATTGGATTACAGACATTTAAATTCTTGTTGCAAAACATTTGCTGTGCAAAATGCACACAGTACAGCATTAATGAATAACATTGTGCGTAAAAAGTATAAAACCAAATTAGATATTTCTAACGGGTTCTTCTGTCAAAACATTTCATCTCATAGTTTAGTCAGAGACATTGTTTGTCTTGGGTTTCTGATGGCATTAGAAGTAGAAGCTGAGGACAGGACAGACAAACACAGACTGTATTCCCTGAAGATAGTGCCAGAGTGATATTCAGTGAATAGTTATGTGCTTGCACTGAAAGAAGACTCTGTCAGCAATGTGCTATGCTGAAGCAGACAATATGTTTGATTGGAGAACTGATAGTAAAACAATTAGCTCTCTGTGGCTGTTTGATCACCAAAGCTGTACGCTTCAACAAAACTTCAAAGTTAATTGCAAAAGTAAACAATTACAGCTTAAAGTGTTAAGGTTAATGTTATATAATTGACTGTCCCCAACAAAATAAGCAGTTCAGCCATTTAGGTGATGGCAGCAATCTTGCTATACAAGTGAGCATCAAAACATATTTAATCTAGGAACTGATAGCACTTTTCAGTTGACATAGCTGCCAAGTTTTCCATGATGAGCTGCTCTCGTCCAGGTTTTTTCTTTTCATTTTTGAACTTGTAATCCTGTTTTATAATGGAATAGATTACAAGTCCACCTGCACTGAAACAGGTAGTCAAACATGGATCTGGGAAACCTAGCAGAGCTGAGTTGAGAGTGAAACGTAGGAAGACAAATGGAACATTTCACATGTTCAGCAATGTTTCTCTCTATCTGTCCACCAGTCAATACATTGTATCGATCTGAGATGTTTTGTTTGGTGCCTTAATTCATAGATACAGCTTTGGAGCACCACTATTTTTTGTAATCATACACAGACAACCAGATTTGATTTTAATGCATTTAATTTGAATACAGGGCAGATATATCACCTCAGGAAGTCAGAGATATACTAAAATAAAGCATGTATAGTGAAAGTTATCACAACAGGTAAAGCAGGCCAGGTTTTTTTCGAAAGGGACTTTTGTGGCCACCAGACCACTCTTTTCAGCTCTCAAAGGAGGTCTTGGCTCTTATATATCCCCTGCAAGAGAAATACATTGATATTAGCAGGATCAGGAGTGCTGAGCACCTCTTCTCATTATATCCCTGTCACTCTGCTAGAGAAATTCCAGTAGACTGGTTTGAAATTGTTTCTAATGAATCTAATTGCAGCAGCATGCTGGTTGTTAGATCTCGCGTGACAGTGCTGCTGTCTGCTGACCTATTGTCCCCAATTCTTTAACATATACCTAGCCAAGGCTTAGACTGCCCCCAGAGGAGTATTTCTGTCTCATGTTCATACTAGTGGCTGCTTGGTGTATCATTGCACTTTTTTCCATTAAAACAAATATACTGAATTGTCACACATTACATTCATTTTCTAATGTATGAATTCTACATGGAAAGCAACATTTGTTTGTGTTGGTTTACACTGTAGAAGTATATTTGAATGTGTCAATCAGGGCTCAAAATGCAAGCCAGAACAATTGGCTTTACCAATGCTTGTTTGGCATTATCTTACAAATGCCAAAAGTCGAAAAGGGCCTTCTTCTGTTTAAACAGACTAAAAGAGTCCACCGCCACCAACATCCAGTTATGAGAAGAGAATTGAACTATTCTCCACAACATTCCATCAGGAGTCTACTCTAAAATCCAGTAGACAGGCAAACGACCCAGCTCGAAGCAGTCACAAGGTAGTCCCTCTTGGGCTGGCGCATCCGGATCTCATAATAGCAATGGAGGGGATGGGGGAGCTGCAGGGTAGGACTGAGGTGCATGAGAGGTGCTGTGGGGCTGCAGCTCTAAGCGTGCTCTATTCAACTTCCATTGATCCATTCCACTTCCCTTGAATTGCTGTTTTGCAGGGGCCATGAATGCTTGTGCTCATGTCTAGCTTCAATCCATAACAGAAATGTCTGCCTTTATTCAGAGGAAAAGCTGCATGGCCCAATGTTATGTTAGCACTGAGTCCTACACATGAAAAGTCCTTCACCTATGCCACAGATGTGCGTGTCCTTCTTGCCAATTCTGCCTACCTGTGGAAATGCCCCTGCCAGCTCTTCCTACCCATGCCAGGCTTTTTACTGATTTCTGGTCTGCATATGGATGCCAGTTCTACCAGTGACAGTTCTGCCCACCTGTACAATTTCTACCTGATCTTAGCAGCTGTGCCCACCCATGCTGGATCTGTGTATTCTTGCTTGTAGTTCATATCTATCAGTTTTCTTACCCAGCTGCTACTGGTAGACAGATCGGGCATTGCTTGTGCCAGCTGCGTCTACCAGTGCCAGATGTGCCTAATCCTGTCAGATCTGTCTTAAGATGCCAGTTCTTTCTTTTCAATGCCTATTTTAGTTCTTAATGTCAGTTACATGCATCACTCATAGTTTGTTAAGAAGCAAAGCATGTGTATGAGCTTTTCACGCTGCTTCTCATCCACTTGTGCCTCATGGGGGCAGTCGAGTCTAGTGCCATCTGCCATATGACATGAACTTACCTAAAACTCTCCAGGGACACAGTCCACTGAAAGAAAAAAGACAAGTAGTGTTAGGAGTGTTCTGTCTCGATCACCCTCGTGACAGTTCAAACAAACATTTAATACATTAGATATTTCCACCAAGAGGATGGCTCTGTGTGTGGAGAGCAGGGCTGGGAAGTCTGATAACCATGGGTGGGGCCGAGTGTGAGACACATGCAGTCATATGTTGCACATTAAGCATATAATGTGAGTCAAATAGTAATCCACTACTACGTCAATATTACTACATCATGGGTTCATGGGACACTGCATCATCGGACGTTATATGGTTAAAAGCAAGTAAAATACATAAGGGGTAAAGAATGATGAAATAAGGGAAGACCATCTCCAGTAAATTCCCATGCTTTTTTAAAGGGGGAGTGGTGTTGGTCTCCCCCCAAAAAATATGTAATTTCTCACAATTTTAAAGTGACAATATGGTTTGCTACAATGTGGGGGAACTCGATATACTGACATGCAACCCTCCCCCCTCTGGGGTGAACATAAGGAGCACGGCTTAGAAGAGGCAATCCTTAGGAACCTGCCTTCAGAACTGCAGAAAGTGAGGCAGATGAAGCACCCACGGTAAGGGGCCAGCCTCCCTGGGGAATAGAGGATGTGATCCAAGGGTACCAGCATGCAGAATGTAGGTTGGCAGAGTGTGGGCTGGAGCAGGCACTCGTGGAGGGCCTTCCACACACTATGGTATGGCTTGTGCATCTGTGATCTACAATTATCTGGCAAAGAAATCACTAATGGTGCCTGTGTCATAATGACAGCTAAGCCTACTGGTAAACAAACTTTTTGAGCACAGACTCTTTTCCATTTTAATGAAATATAGCACTGCATGAAACACCATAACTTGCATAAGGAGCAGCTCTTCAGTGTCCTTGGCCCAACTTGAAGTTGTTTTGTGCATTCCAATAAAAATACATAGCTTTAATTGGGAAAGGGCTGAAATATATATAGAGGGGAGCTCCTGTCAGAAAATAGTCCATTGAATAATGGGCCAAGACAATGCTGTGAACCAGCCCCTACCCTACTTGCCTTCTTCATAGCGGATGTACCTCAGACTCTCTTGTAGACTGGATTGTTCTCTCTGAAAACAAGTGCTGTATGCTCTACGCATGTTGATTTGGGGATAATGGACCATACACAAACCAGCTTGCAGAGGAATATGCTTGGGGTGCATATTACGACCAAGTGGTGGAGCACGGGGTTAGCCTCCTTGGCTTAACGCTCCACTCCGCCACTTCTGAAACGCAGGGCTGCACCATATTTACAAGGATACGGTGCAGCCCTGTGTTTTCCCCAGTGCTGGCAGTAATTAAGCTGCCTAGTGCCAAATAAAACATGCTTGCAACATAGTACAAGGGTGCCTAATTTGAGGGAAGGTTGTTTATGTGCAGGAAGGTGTCTCTTGTGGTGGGGATAGGGGCTTCCAAATATGCCCCTAGATGTACTACTGTGAGTCCGATCAATAAATAATAAATATGTAAATAAAACTAAAATCTTAGCATTTGGGTCCAAATATAAGCCCTTTTAGTGGTACATCCGGAAATTAAAAGTCCATGAAGTGGCTAAATACAAATAATTGGGTATGAGATTTCAGACAACTTTCAAATGGAATACTCAGGTTGAAAAGGCTTGGCCCTGTTCTGTTTTCACAGTAGCCACAGTTCAGATGTTTAATGGAAATGTCGCTCGACTTTCTTTAGCACATCTTTTAAAGGTTTATGAATCGAACGTTCAATCTCAGATTTTATATAGTCAGAGGTCTCCTGCCTAAATGGCAAAAATCCTTGAAAACAAATAAAGGAATGCTACCTTAAATCTATGTTGTCTCTTCTGAAATTCTCTATTGGACAAGCAGTAATTATGGAATTTAAATTAAGTTAATGGTAACACAGAGCCATGCTTCTACTATTGAGATATAGGAAAAATGCTAATAATTGCAATAATGAGGATTTAAATTGCAAACTAAAAAGGATCCGGGTAGAAGAAAACAGATTATGGGAGTAAGGGCCAGATGTATGAAGCGTTTTTCCCATTCACAAATAGGCCGATTCACAGAAATGGCCCGTTTGGAAACAGGAAAAAGCATGTTGGGATGTATCATCCCAAAAGGCCGTCGCAAAATAAGTAATTGCAAAATTTGCGATTCCCTATTTTGAGAATGCATTAAGGAATCGCACATTGCGATTCCTTAAATGCAATTTTTGAAGTACCCAAAAATTTGTGATTTGGCCTTAAATAATCGCAAATCCAAATTACTAAATTACCACCAACTTCAAGGCCCATAGAAATGAATGGGATGCCATTCCTTATTTGCGACTCACAATTTGCGTGTCGCAAATAAGAAACCTACATATATTGCATTTTGCGAGTCCTTAATAGCAAATTGGTAATATTTGCCATTAAGGACTCGCAAAAGACAATGTTGATACATCTGCCCCTAAGAGTTCATGTGGAGACCACTCAATATTTAGCAGGCTGTGCAAAATTCACCTATTTTGCTTTTGCATAATTATGTAAAAATTACAGAAAAATTACAGTTATGTAAATGAAATGCAAATCCATTGCTATGGGCTATATTTTTTTGTGAAATGCATTCTCACATCATTTTTTGGCATCAGTGTGCATTTAAGCAAGCACATTGCAAACAAGCACCTTTCATGCTCTGTTGTTCATGTGCGTACGCAGTAGGTTTTTAACGGAGAATTGCACCATTTGCAGTCATTTTTCACTTCCACTGGCATGTAATTATGTGAAACAGTGTAATGCCATAGTACTGGGAATGCCACGTTACTAGCATAATACAAAATACCCCAAAATCTACCATTTGCGATCGCAAAATGGTCTTTTGCAATGCATGAAAGTTTTTGAGAATCACAATTTAGGTAATCGCAATTTCTTGTGATTACCTAAATTGTGAATGCAAACTGGGAATCGCAATTTGCGATTCCCTAATGCATATGCAAGACGCCTTTCCTAAAGGCAAACTGTGCATTTAGTAAACACTAATTAGCATCAACTTCAAGTTGATGCTAATATAATATGTGCATACTTTGAAAACTGCAGAAAACTGCATGGAGACTAAGATCATGGAGGTATTGTTGCACCCAGATCCCCGATAATTTGCAGATTAGGATTCCTGCCATTGTCACATATGAGGACTAAAAAAAGAAGGAAAAAAAGAAACTGAATTTTTCAAAGGGCATGTGTGCCTTATATGTGCACCAGTGTTTTGTTTGGGGCGCCTCAGGGGGACCTTAGGGCCCCGGGCTCACTTGCCTTTGCATAACCTAAATTGCGATTATCAATTAGGTAATTGCAATTTAGGCAATGCAAGACCATTCCCACCTATGGGCCTTGATGCACATAGGAAAGAATTGATTTGCAATAGCAAATAGCGATAATCTAATTGCATTTCGATTCTTATAGAATCGCAATTAGAGAATGGCTATTTGATCTCTTTTTTGTTGCATTGCATTTTGCGAATACCAAATAGCGATTTCTAAAAAAATAATTTTTGGGTAATCGCAAAATTAAACTTTGATGCATGTGCCCCTTTATCCTTGTCTTAAAAGGATCTGTGAGCTTTAGCTATTGATGAATCTCAACGAGACTTGACCTATATTGATCGGAAGAAGTCGTCAATTCTAATGTTTCATGGGAAATGAAGCATATCGCTAAAACCTCCCAGAGTTGAGGAATAAAATGCTAATATTATGGAATGGGGGGTTTCCAGTTTATTTGCAATTCTAGAAACAGCAAAATGTTTCAGAACATATTATATTGCATAATTTATTTTTATGGGTTGTAACATTGATTTTTTTATGTATTTATTTGCATTTTCATAATCACATTGTAAAATCACATCAGGTATCTTGTTTCTGTGTTCATTACAGATACAGCAAGGTCAGAGAATACTAGTACATAAACAATCAACAACAACGGATAGTGGTTCCCTCTTCATCTCTCCCCTTCTCCCTGGTATTTCTCCCTCCCCTGATCTACTACGAATCCGTGAGCGTCAGGCCATAGTAGGTCAGCCATGGCTTCCATTTTTTCCAACGTTTTTTAGGGCACCCCCTTGCTTTGTATGTGGTCTTCTCCCCCAACATATACATGTCCATCCCTCTCCGACATTCCTCCAGTGTTCAATTAGTATCTGCCCCCCAAATCCTCGCCATGTCTCTTTTAGCTGCTACCAGACCCAGCTGGAGCAGCACCAGCTTTACTAACATTGAATTTTTAAGAGCAGATGTAATCAAACATGGAATTAGAGCATGGGAGGCAGCTAACGTATGTTATCAAATTCGTGTTTTTCAAATGTACAGTGGTGTGAGTTTTAAAGCATAGAAAATCCTCAACATTCTATTGTAATATAGTCAGTTACTCAACAAATACTTCATGTATGTATTGATTTTTAACCACATTGAATAGTTGAGTTGTGTGTTTTATCTATGTGTTGTACTATGTTTTAGAGACCTATGGCATAAATAAACTATTTTCTGAATGTTAATCTGTAAAGCCTGATTGGTATCACAGAAGCAAACGTTGGCTATGTATGTCCTTTTTTTATCTCAGAGACTTTCAATGAGTAAACTTGGTATCTATCCTCTGCAGAAAACAACTCTGGGCTTCTACCGTTCTCACACCAATTTATTGCATGTATGTAACTATCGATTGGCCCGGTTAATGTAAGTAAGGGTCTGCAGAGTTATGTACATGAAATCAATTCCAAACACTTGATCTTGGGTCAGACTTTATTCATGGCACTGTCCATGAGCACGGCACAAGTACCACTCAGCTCTGTCTGAAAGACAGGTACCTGTCCTTTATGGCTACCTGGAGAACGGGATCTATGCCTTTAGGTTGCACCTAACTGTGGTTTAAGGAAGACTGGCAATAAGCTGGCTGCACCTTGGGGCTGCATAGAGGACAGCTAGCTGTGCCAGAAGGCTGCCTAGAGGTTCAGCTTGCTGTGCTTTAGGGCTGAGGGTGCTTGGAGGGCAGCTAGCTGTCCCTTAAGGATGAGGGTGCTTGCAGGACAGCTAACTGTGGTTTAAGGCTGGTAGAACTAATGTGTGATGAATGGAAGCTTTCTAATTGTTTGCTGAGGATACTTTGTGATCTATGATCTCCCTCCACAGCAGAAATCTGCTCACCTGGCATCTATTGGTTTAAAATGCATGTGTAAGATCACGTGCATTTGTGGTCACTTTAGCTGCATTATCTCTATCATGGGTGATTTTGTTTTATTTAAAACTGCTGCCCGGTCTACTTGCTATGTTCGCCTACCCCAAGATCTTTTTGTTGTATAACACAGTAGTTTCAGTGCCTCAAACCTGTATTTTAATACAATGTTTTGTAGCGTTGCTATGTCTAAGCATATGAAATAGTAAGTTCTATTAATCAATTTAATAGTACTCAATTCAGAGCCTTCAAACGAATGAAGGGTGCTGCTGGCCCTCAAAGAGCCATCTTTCCTGATTGTACGGCATTTTGTTACCTAACTAGTAAATGTGGTTGCATCTGCATAGTGAGGCTGCCATTGGCTTCCTATGAATCATGCAATGGCTGTATAAAACGAGTTGTTTTCAGTTGCGGGGTGGACAGTGTGGAGTCATGGGTCGACACATTTCAGTTGACATCTATGGTTTTTGTCACTTATTTGTCAATGTCACGTTATTTTACTTCTGTTTACTTTAATGTATTGGTCAGCTAAGATGATTTTTCCATCTTGTTACAGAAACCCCTGATGAAGAGCCGGGAAGGCTCGAAATGCATTGGGTTTGTTTACTCCATTATTGATGCATCTGTAAGAGACAAACCGGTGTTCAAAGCCTGATAAAGCATACATTCGGTGAAGAAAAGTTAAATAAAAAATACAGATGTAATTTTACTGTCTCCGGTGTGATGAATTAAGTCGAAAAGGAAAATTTAAAAATGATGAACAGAATTTAGGTTTCAATGGATTACTTGAGTAGTACTTAGATCAATTGGATACACTCGGTGATGATTCCCATTTCTGGCAGTGCATCGGCGAGGAGCGCGAGACACGTGCCCAGGCTTTGTTCTATGTATAGAAATGACCAGCATGCATTATGCTTACTGTCTCTTGGCAGGTGTATGACGTCATCCAGTTTGAGACCAACTACCGGTACCAGCATCTTGAAGTGCGCTATGGTTAAAGCAGGGATTTCATCGATTTCTGGCTTTCTGCCTGCAAACAGAAATCAGGAAGACAAACAAAACAAACTTTTTAACGGGTTCGGTCACGATTTCTCATGTCACGTGTCATGTTAGTGTAACTTACCTGCACAAAGAAAGTCATGAAGTTTAAGATTTCACATTCTTATTACCAGTTAGAATTAAAATGTTTGTATCTAAAAGTGTAGAAAATGTGCAAATATTTAGGGTTTTTCTATACTCCTATATTTAGGGTTTTGGACAGTAATGGGACAGCATTCTGGGGAGGAGAGTAAATAATAGATAAAACTAATTGTGGGTAATTTCCCATGTTATTAAGCGCACAAAACTTCTACTGTCAAATGCAGCACTAAGTGCATTTTCAGGTCGAGCGAAGATATTGTAAACCTTATCTATGCGCATTTCGGATATGCATAGTCAATGTGGATTCCTTCCAAATGGAAAATCCACTTGAATATACTTAGGATTGGAGGTTACAGGATTATGTTTCATTAGATTTCACAAATGCCTGATAATTCTGAAACTATGAAAGAAGCAGCTGTGAGAAGACAATATGCAAGAACCAAAAAAAGTAATTTGGTAAAAAAAAATAAGGCATGATAAACATGCCTGCCGAGTGCAGTTGATTTTTTTTCATATATTTGGAGAGCTCACACCTTTACAAGGAATTTAAATATAAAACCTAGAATTAATTTAGCTGGGCCTTAATATTGTTAAAGAGAGGACATTGTTTAAACCTCTTCGGTAATAAGAGCTACTGTTAATCAAGGACAATCATTCTCAGCTACTAACAAATATAGTATCGCTCTTTCTCTTGCTCTGAGACTGGCAGTGCTAGGGCCTGTTTGAGCAGGTGGTTTTACAGGAAGGCAACTGGTTATATTGCAGGCTTCATGCTGTCAGTCTCTCTGTGGGGTATTGGACAGAGGGCTTTGCCATTGGTTAGGCTGCCACTCTTCAATGTTACTTCCTGTGCCGTGCAGGAGGCTGCACTACTAAGTACCAGATCTTTATATCATTTACTAGGTATTGCCTCATTTGCAAGAGATACTTAGTAGCAGCTGACAAGCTTCGGAGAGCTCCTGTGGTACCTGGTGGAAATCACTTATTTAAAGCCTTGTGCAATAAAAAATATCCCTTTGTATGCTTTTAGAAGTCAAAAGACATCATTAGGATTGCCTCTTTCTTTAGATTGTTTCAAGCGAAATTAAGAAATGCTGCGATTTTATATAAAGTATGTATTTGAAATGTTTGTAATATTAGGGTGATGAATTATAGGGTGGTAGTAAATATGTGATCATAGCAGTGAAAGCATATGGGGTAAGATGAAAGGTAGTTCTGAGTAGGAGTGGTGTGTATTTTATGCCTCTGAAATTAATTTCTAAAATGCTTTCACCAAAGTGATGACAAAGGCTGAATACTGGATCACTCAAAAAAGAGGTAGGGATAGAACAGAATTAGCAATATGATTGTGGAAAATGGTGACGACCAGATTAGCGAGAGGTCCTTAAAAACATAGCGGTCAGAATAAAGAATCTGTATGAAGGAATGTAGAGAGAAAGCGCATTCCTAAACTAAGGATTTAGGAATAGTCTAAAAGAACAGAAAAAGGATGAGGTCATGGAATGACTAAGCTGAGATATGATTCCTAGATGGTTTGCAAATTTGAACAAGATAGGAGAAGTACCAAAGAGCAAGTTGCAAAGTGTTTTCCTTGGGGCCATCTCATATTAATCACAAAAACTGCAAAAATACTCAAAGGTCATGAAATTCAGCATGGTTTAACTTATGCTTGAAAATGACTACTATGTTTATGATGCTGTTAAGATTTCCAGCATCACATTTTCCCCATTGTGTATGCAAATGTAATTTGACAGATCGGCCCCTGGTTAACTGTGAGGAGAATCTATTGCTGCTCTTCTTATACTTGAAAGTATCAGCATAACGTTCTATGCTATGGTACTGATGAAAGTAAAGTGGAAAACTCCATGAACTGTGTGAAGGATAATAATCAGGAACTGCACCCTACTTTACTGAGGCAAAGTATCGATGCATGTACTCCAGCAGAGAAAAAATAGAATTAGAGTTCTGTTTAAGTAATATATGGGCATAATGTATTGATATGAAAACTTTTGAAGCAAGATGTGCATTAAGACAACCTTCAATGATCAAAAGTGATCTTCTAGATGCTAGTGGGTTAGGAAAAAGAAAGCCAACACGGATGAAAAACAGAAAGTGGGTTGGGTTGAAGCAACAGGTCTTTTGAGCACAATAAGAGGAAAGCAAAGTGGGGAATGAGCATTCCATGTAAGGGACATGGTAATAGGAAAGAATACAGATTGGGTTGAGTCTAGAGGATAAAAGGAAGATTCAGTGAAAAGAGAGGAGAATAGGAGTCAATGTAATGATCAGGCTTATTGTGAGCTTCTTATTTGGAGATACAGCAAAACCATGTTAAGAAGAGACAATGAATGACAGTTAGGAGAAGAAGCGTCTAGAGAAAATGTCATCAGTATAGTAGGAAGATGGCACACTTGTAATATTGCAGGAAAGATACCAGACAAGAGTAATAGGTGTTGTGAAACAGGCAATTAGCAAGAGAGAGACTGAGAGATTAGGATGGGGGTGAAGAAGACAGTTGAAGCTGCTGCAGGGTTTTCATGACATATGAAGAGGAGATTGAGCTTAAGAGTAATATATTTAGCAAATAAAGAAAAGTGGACCTGCCTCTTGACTACATAGACATACCATGACACATGCAGTGTTTTCTCTTTCCCCAGGAAACATGTTTTTCTAATTTCTAGGTATTCCTAGAATTACAAGTCATCCCTGGCCTAACATATTCTTCTGACTGCCCTAGATGTGCGAGTTGAAATAGGACTGTTGATTGTAATGGGCCCTCAGTGCAGGAGGGGACAGAGATGCTATCAGTTGGTGTAGCTGTATGCTGGACAGAAAACTGAGGGGCAGATTTACTGACACTTTACACCAAGTTCACTTAACAAATGTTACTCAAACCAATGCAAAGTGTTGTACTGGAATTTACTTTCCAATACAAATCCTGATTTGTGTTGAAAAGTATCCCTTAAGTAATGCAAAGCAGTTATTTGTGCTACTTTGCATCAATGGGTAATTCTGTGGAAGGTATATTGGCTTGCCCATGCAACCCCCCATGGATTTTGACTTAAAGCCCTATCTACAAAACAGGACTTTTTGGCAAAAACGACTGCCTCTTGGAGGCAGGCGTATTATTAGAGAAAAATCTACTTTTCAAGGATGCTCTCCTGAGATGCTTCAAATAGACACATACCTAACAGTTTCACCATCTTGCAGGCATCACCGCTTTCTGAGACATTTTGGGTGTACTCCAGGACACTAAGTTCAGGGTCCCCATCAACAAAGCGGATGTCACTGTTAGCGAGATCTGAAAAAAAACAGCAACTGCTTACTCACACTGTAGGAAATGTGGAGGAAAAGGGTACATATTACATGAAATGTATTAAGCAAAATGTGCTTTAAAAAACATGAAAATAGGTTAGCAAAAAATAATCACTATATCGGAATTAAAATTGCTAATGTGCTAAACAAGCTCAAAACAGTGCCATTCGTCTTCC
Organism: Lissotriton helveticus; assembly: GCF_964261635.1. Classification (NCBI taxonomy): domain Eukaryota; kingdom Metazoa; phylum Chordata; class Amphibia; order Caudata; family Salamandridae; genus Lissotriton; species Lissotriton helveticus. The sequence continues at coordinate 231,467,383 of NC_136065.1, read as the reverse complement.
ACTAAATAAAGATAATCAAGACACTTGACAGCACATGTGCGTAGTCTAAAAATTATGTTCCTCATGGAAACCGCTGTGGTTTAACAATATCATCAAATACGTCTTTACTCATAACTTATTTTACTGTTTTATTAATCTGCATATATCTTAATTATAAAGTGGAAAATATATTAACTACGGCACCAAAATAGGATCTTCCAATTTCTTATAATTGTATCAAAGTTTGTGTTGGAAGGACACTGATAGGGTTTATTACGGAAACGTATTAGCCTTTTGGCTCTGACTAACAATGACTGAGCATGAACAAGGCAGTGCTGGCTGAATGCTTGGTTGGCAATTGCTTTTGATGTTGCCATGGTGTATGTTTAAGTGCGGTAGTAATGGGCAGGAAAGTGTATATCAACCTGCATTTTTTAACTGTTCTTAGTGCAATTTACAAATGTAATGGGAAGAACAATCTGAAAAACACATTTAAGATCAATTTATAAAATTGGGAGGCCAAACATTAAACCATGTGATTTTCACAATATATTAGGTAAGACAATGTGCCTCGACCCATTAGTTCTTGTTTTTCACTTTTTAAAATGGAATCTGCAGCTCTTTCCCCACCATAGTGCTTTTTGCTCACCGCATACACAGGCAAAGTTGCAGGGGTACTGGGGGAGGCAGTATGCAGCGACCCCTAAATGATGTCCACAATAGAATTGTGGAAAGATAGTGGTATTGTTATTATCCACTTTACGAATCCAGCAGAGCCTGTCATAGGCTTCTTCATGTTTCAGATCAGGGCTGACACAACAATTGAGTAGCTGAATGCGTCGGCTCCTCCATTAGGGCAGAGGAGCATCGCCCCACTGCTGGCAGCAGAGAAAACATGAAAAATAAAATGGTAATATAACAATTTTATTATAATTTTATTTCTTGTTCTGCAAGCAGAGCCGAGCCTATCAGCGGGCATTACTGGTGATGGACAGCAGCGGCAGGAGGAGTGGTGGGCACTGCCCATGTGCATGCCGGTTTGGCTGACTGACTTGCAACGTGTTGCACATCCAGGAGGGGAACAGACTCAGGGTCCATGTCATGAGGGAGTGCCAAGGAAGCCCTCTGCAACCAATCCAGGCACTTCTCTCATGCTTGTTAATAGTATTGCCAGCATGAGAGCAGTGTCTGGACTGGTTAGGGGAGTTCATTAGACTCTGGGAACATGTGCTGGAGCCATGGACTGCAGGAACCGGACCAGAGGACCAAGTTAGCTGGTAAGTAATCTTTTAAATGTGTTTGTTTTCATTAAATGTTTCTTTTGACTCACTGACAGGCACTGTGGGAAACTCGCAACTCCAGAACTCTCAATCGTGGCCCGTTATAAACACTGGTTGGAATGAACCACAATTGAAAGCATTGGTGTTGAGCCCACGAGTATTGAGGGTTTTTGGCAGTGCCTTCTACTGGGTCAAAATATTCTGCCTGTGCTGCACCTCCACTTTAATTTGACAGCAGCTGCCTCAGCATCTAAGGCTGTTTTACCTTCACCTGCTCTTTTCAGGGCTCTCCATGGTCATTGCTCAAGATATGTACCACATAAGCATACCCAGCCTGCTTTTGTGATATATGCTTGATGAAGCAGGCAAAGTTAGCTACAATTAGATGGCCCTATTTCATCAGTGATATGCTACCAGTAAACCAGTGCCCTGAATGTTTATGACTGAGGCTACACAAAAGCTTTTGACAAGCCTGTGTGAGGTTATGGGCAAAGGAACCACAGAAGCTAGGCATGTTGCTCACTCTCCAGTTTAAAATGCTTTAACGAAGGGCCTCAATTAGACCTCGGCGGTCAGGTTACCCAGTCACAACGGTGACGAATATCCCGTCTGCAAAAATATAAATCCCATTATATTTCCTAGGAGATTTATATTTCATCAGATGGGTTATCTGTCACAATGAACCCTTCTGTGAGATATAAATCAGGCCCTGCACGCACTAGTTCACTCATGCAGGGAACAGGGAAGCACAGGATCCCACAGTTATGTTTGAGTTTCCGTTAATATTTGTGCCGCAGCTGTTTGACCTCCACATGATAACAGGTTATTCAGGTGGGTAAAAAAGTGTAAGAGTATGGAGTAGGCCTGGGTGAAATTTAAATTGGGATGGCATAATTTGCATAACATTTTGAATTTTGCCAAATGCTTTATGTACATTTGGCAAAATTATGCCATTTCACAATTTCGCAAAATGATGCTGCTACTTTTGGCAAAATTATAGTGCGGGAACAACTTGAGCAACCAGAATGTGAGTGGTTGTTGTTTGTTGCTGTTCTGTTTGTTGCACTTTTTAGTCCAAAAGGGATCCTCATGTCAAAAAATCATGCACAAATGCATTTTTTGCTACAATATCGTGCTAAATGACGGATTTCCATTTTGCATATTTATGTGCAATTTTTCCAATTTTACCCCTCATTATGCAAAAGCAAATTACACACATTTCTCACACCATTATTGTGGAATGGACACCCCCTACGGCTGATACTCACCACTTAGAGTGAATTGACCGATTTTGACATAATGGTATACCATATCCATCTTCATGCATCCTGAAGGTCTGGAAAAGAACACAAATAAGCTTGCATATTATTTAGTATTCCATTGTGCTGTAGACAAAGAACAAATATGTACCTTGTTATTTGTTTTAGCAGATAAGAGTTCACCAGATCAATAGACTTAACAAATATGATACTGTAGCTACCAGTCAATGTTTTCAATAGTCATGGTGGAGATGCATCAGCCTACCAATTAGGCCCGGTACTTATTCAGTCTTCCTGAAAGGTGTTAGTGTACTCGTTAGAGGTGGCCAGAGATCGTGGAGTTGTACCACGTGGAATTTTGCAGAGTTACATTAAAACTCTGTGGAATTCTGCGGAGTTCTGCTCTGCCCCACCCAACCTCAGAATAAAGACTGGAGGCCATCCGTTGCCCCTCAAACATGAGCCAGCGGCCTGTCATACCCTCATAGACCTCGGTGAGATACACGGGCCAGTACGATATTATCCTAGCCCCCCAAGAAAATGAGGCTATGAAGCCTTGGCCCACCCCAACACATCTCTGGTGATAGTGCTAAAACATGTGCTTCAAAATCCAGCCTCTGCCCTCTTGGTTTGTTGTTGTTGTTGCCGCTACTCACAACTCCTGCGAACCCACCACGAGTACATAGACGATGATCAGTTAGACCACACTACTGAGAAACACAATCCCAGAGGATGTGCGGTTACTTTTAGAGGAGATCAAGCAGTAGTGAAATGAAAGGTGAGATATGTTAGAATAACAGGTCTGCCAAAACAGTTTTTTAGGCACAGACCATTTTGGGCACTTGGAATATGGGGATCAGATGATATAATGTAGGAGAAGTGAGGATGAAATATATATGTGGAACACTCCCTATCTTTCTATATATGTGGGCCTTCAGAGCACAGTGCAATACCTGACTGGGTCACAGAACACTGCAGAAGACACAAACCCTTCTGAGCTTATCACATAACACCATCAGAAATCGCATTAGTTGGTAATCAGCCCTTTTGCTTTTTCTTTCTTCCTTTCATCAATGGGGGGTTACCTGATTAGCGCTGTGACGTTTCAATGCTTGGACAAAGTGGGCAATAGGGCAGGGCTCCCACCTGCCAAGAGGTCCTTTTGGAAATTAACTTTATCTCTAGCTCACTTCTGTGTAGTTCTGTATCCCAGCCTTCAACATATTATTCAATATTGCTAGGCAATGTAGAGCTTGAATTAGCAGAAATCATAAAAAAAACTCAGAGTTGTTCCAACAGGGTCCCGAAAATATTTCTTGCCCATGGCCACAAAATCCTTAGGATTAAACTTGATTAGCACTGACACTGAGAAGGGCCTTCTAAATGGTACTACTGTCAGCACAAAACTCTTCCAGATACTCATAACCTGAGACCATTTAAAATTACCTTTAATCCTATCTCGTGTTGTCTTTTATGTTGAGAAAATCTCCAACTTGCCTCTTACATTGTTTTTATTTCTTATTTTGCTTAGCACATTATTCTTTTAGTTTGTATTATTCATGTTAGTTTATATTTTTTGCTGTTCATTTAACTTGTTTTTCTCACCTAGTATTTTTCACAGAATTGGATGGTTCACCTGGTTTGCCATCTTGTCCCCACACCTCAGTCACATTACTTTGTCTTTCTGACTTATACCGGAGACGGATCAACTGACTCGTACCATTACTTACAGGCTGCTTAATATTCCTACCAGAAGGGCTGCACAGCAGATGCGAACCATGGCTGAACTGGCAATGTGCCAAAGGCCAGCCCGTCCGCACTCATCCACACCAGGATAACTTGTTCCACGGGCCATGCTGCCAGTTCTTGTGGTCTTGACTGTTGCCTAAGGCAGCGCACTATTCTAAGTGAATCCCTCTGCATTCTCACGAACAGGTGGTAAGTCCATGTATAGACATTACTGCATCTTGTCTTTCTATGAAGGGAACCTAACAGACTCCCCCACTGACAAAGCATTAGCCACTCTGATGGTTTTGAATTAAGACATAGCAACCATTCTTCAGCCTTGGGAGGTGGCATTTCTCTTCTTGTGCACGACTCATTTAAAGTATCTAGTACAACACTCTCTGCATTTACTATGATTAATTTGTCAGCTTTTTCTATGCAACCCTCATCTCACTGCAGTATCCTGTGAGTCTTGCTTCATCAGTCCTAAAATTAAACTTTGGAGAAAATGTGTCCAATGTATTGGTTCCTTATAAGCTGTTTCATCCCAGGTGATGTTATTAGGAGAAGGAGATTGTAATATTTGAGTGTTGGTCAATGGCTTCAGATCAATACAATGTAAGGGTTTAAAAATCGCTCAGTGTGAGCAGTTGGGCTGTTGATCGAGTGGGGTGTTATTCCTGCTCAAGCAAAAGCCGCAATCCCTGTCAGGGTGAACCACAAAAGTCACTGAATTAACTCGTGTTTAACCCTCTGGTAACTTGGCACAAATGCAGTGTGGCTTAGCTTTGAGGCAATGAGTAAAGTATTTCTGCTGCACACAAACAGTACGAACATGAAAACTCAGATCAAGAAAAATCTCATCACAATTTAGAAACATAGAGGAGGTTTTAATAAATTAATCAAGACAACAAAGATCCAATCAGTAGAACCGGAGTTATGAATTTTTAAAGTTTAAGGTAAGAAGTAGCATGCCAAAGATTAAAGGGATAACCGCTGACAGCAAGCCGCGCAAGACAGGACCAAAGAAAAAAATATGTCCGACCGCGATGGAGCGCAAGTCACATAAAGTCAGCGCTCACCTTTGGACTTAGAAGAAATTGAAAGAAATGTTCTGAGATGGTAAAGTTAAGAGGGGCAAGGCTGCAGGCTGTGTCCAAGATGGAGGAGTCTTCATTGGGGATCCGCTGGACAAAGTTGTGGTGAAGATTTCGATGTGCAGACTTGGGGGTCCATTAGGATGGCGGGCGGACTTTGTCCGCCCGCCAGCCTAACGGAGATCGGGACCGCCCGCCATAAGGGCGGGGGTCCCGTTGTGGGTATTAGGATGTGCCCGCCACAGTGGCGGGCACATCCTATATGTTTTGCATTGTGGCGGGCGGTGCTCTCTGCACCGCCCGCCACAATGCAAAACATATGTTGACGCATTTCAAGATGCAAAGCGGCAGGCACGGCGCGGTGCCTGCCGCTTTGCATATGTACATGTGGGGGGGTACCATAGGTACCCCCCATGTGCCCCCCGACAGTGGTGGCAACCTGGGGGCCCTGCAGGGGGCCCCCGCAGCAATCTCCGCCTGCCTTTCCGTGGCAGCATTGCCGCCACGGAAAGGCCCCTACTTTGTGCCATGGTAATAGGGCTGGCGGTGTCCATTGGACACCGCCACCATATTAATCTTGCAACCGCGGTGGTAAAGCGGCAGACGGTCTTTCCGTCCGCCGCTGTCCCCTCCGCCATCCTAATCTGGCGGAGGGGAAACCGAGAGTGCTTGTCGGGCGGATTGCCTCCGCCAGGGTGGCGGTGGCTACCGCCACCCTGGCGGAGGCAATCCGCCCGACATACTAATGGACCCCTTAGTATCTGTTTTGGAAGTCAAAAATCTCCAGTAGGATGCGGCAGGAGGCACCAGCCGAGGAGAGTTCCAGGAGGCTGGATACTCTTTTGGCCAAAAACCGTTGAACAGAAGTTGCTGCTGCTGAGAAGGTAGCAGGACCTACTGCGAAGTCAGGCCAAGCGGCTATGCACAGAGGCACATAGAGATGCAGGTTGGCCCTTCCTTCCCTCAGTTGTCAGAGCAGTTTTAGCCAAATATATTCCAAATCCCAAGCTTTAGATGTTGGCAATCTGGGCACCTTTAGCACCGGAACCGTGGGGCAGGGATTGGAAGGGCCTGGAGGGGCACCACTTGGGGGCTTAAGACACACTCAGGATGGGTCCAGGTACAGGTTCCATATGGTAGGAGCCTTTGCTGTCCCTGAGGCTTTGATTAGGAGACTAGCCCCCTAGGCCTTGAAGTGACTCTGGTAGTCCTTGCTTCAAGTGATGAGGAAGGGCTCAAGCAGTGGAGCTGGACTATGAGGGCTGAAGGCAGAGTACATTGCAGCACACAGTCCTCTGAGAGTGGTTCTGAGGGTCCCATCTTCATACCTGGTGTCTTCTTTCAAGTAGAACAAGTTTCTAGAGAAATCCTTCTGAAGTGCTTGAAGTTTCCTTTCTCTTCTGCCCTGGCTCCAAGCTGGCTGCATGAACAATGCAAGGATGACAAGTTCTTTGTGTGAGCACAGTCTATTTAGTTGCAAGTGGGGCTGTGCCATTAAAGAGGAATTTTTTATTACAATCTCTCAGACACCAAACATGAAATGCTTACTTTATCTCAATCAAATGTTAGCATCTATTACATTTAATAAGTCAACCCAATGTTATTCTACAGGAGAGGTAGGCCTCACAGTAGTAAAGAATGCATTTAGGAGTTTTTCATTAGCAGAACATGTAAATCTTAAAAGTGCATGTCCAGCCTCTTAATTATAGTACACCCTGCCCTGTGGGCTACATAGGGCTTACCTTAGGGATGACTTATATGTAATAAAAGGGGAGTCTAAGGCTAGGCAAATGGGTTATATTGCCAGGTCCATTTGACAGTTTAAAACTGCATTCAGACTGTAATGTCAGGTCTGGGGCATGTTTTAAGGGGCTACTTAAGTGGGTGGCACAATAGCTGCTGCAGTCCCACTAGTAGCATTTAATATACAGGCACTGGTTATATAGCGTCCCACTCTACATGGGATATATATGTAAATTAAATAAGCTAATAATATATAAGACATATTTCACCAGGTTTAAAGGAGAGAGCACAAGCACTTTAGACAGGTTAGCTGTGATAAAGTACACAGAGTCATAAGACAAACAAAAATGTATTCAGTGAAAATAAGAGGGGTGAATTTAAAAGGTTTAGGGGAAGGTCACCCTAAGGCTGACAGGTCTAACACTTTGGTGAAAAATGTAGCAAGTCTAAACAACAAATGCTAATCCCTTCAGCAGGTGGGTGTGGAGAAAGTGCTTCTCCTTAAGACTAGCGGTGGGTGGAATTTGGAATACCGCCTGTGGAATTGGAGGATTTTAGTAATTCCACATTACTCTGTTACTCTTGTAATGAGGAATTACTAATACATTTCACAGCTTATTCTAGCGGGTGAATTAATTAGCATCAGCACCATTTCCAACTTAAGCAATGGCTTATTGCCTGACTCTGCCAAGGACGCTATGATTGCAGGCATTCTTGCATATGTCTCCAAAGCATGCACAGTGCGTTGTTGTGCTAAGCAACCACAAAGCCAGCTCGGTTATTTGAGAGGGTACAGCTATCAACAGATGGCATCAACAGCAAGGCTAGGATTAAAATTGGTGTTAGCAATCTGAAGCTAGATAAATTCATACTGGAAGCACTACAGCAGCCAATCAAGTGTCTAGATTCTTTCTTCCCTAGTCAGCCTATCGGGTGATTTCCAAAGTCTGCCGCACGTGCACTGCAGCCAATCGGCGGCTGTTGGTGCGGCTGTTGGTTTAGTTGGCGCACAGATTTTGTGTAAGTGAATTTGGCACTAGAGAAATAGGGCAGACTGTGGCACCAGGCTAGAGGAAAAGAGTAATCTCAGCTGTGGAGACAAGACAGCTGATCCAAGTTTGCAGCAATATTGAGGTGGCGTTGGCCCTTGAACCTCCCCACAGATTCCAATAAAATCCAGTGTTGCGGTGTAGGAATGAAACCTCGACATGCCACACCAAAGTACATAAAATGGATCAACGCGTTTGACTCTGTCAAACAGGAGCTTCTGTTCTTGAAAGAATTGAACAAAGGGCTGTTTTTGAAATCTCTAAATGTGCCTTGTGTGCAACAGTGTCCCAAAACAATACATTGTCATGGAAATGTTATGCCTTTAAAGGACAGATTTGCATGAAATGAGGACTTACATGCAGGAGAGTGCCATGAAGGAAAACAAACCCATCCATGGTGACATTTTTTTTTTTCTGTTCAAATCATTTTTATTAGACAAGAAATAAAAAGAAAGTAAATACAAAACAATAATACACATAATCATGGATCTTACCTTGTTGAGTCAAATAAAGTAAAAATAAGTCAGTGCAGATTTAGATCCAGAACCACACAGCTCGTGGAAGGCAAGCGGCCAGTTATTGGAATGATACTTTCATGCGATTTGGTATCATTCAACAGTACATACAGTAGGAATGGGTCTTAGACCAAAAACAGAATTCTCTAAGACAATGTCAGCATATAGGACCGTAATACGAGCTGGTGTGGTCCGAAGCGATAAGCGGTAATAAAATATACAATGAATAAACATATGCTGTGTTTCCATTTATTGTGTTCTTATGTTACAGCGTGTGAAACCACGAGGTTGCTCAACACCTATTGTCTAGCACCTTGACAGTAGGTTAGTGTAATAGTAGCATTCTCATTGTTGTTTTACCTCTGGGTATCTTTGTGACAGGAATTCTATAGTGGTTTAATGAACATTGGATAATCTACGGTGGATCAAAAGAAAAGGAGGAAGCATCAAGTGCGGACCAGAGTTTTTTGTTAGTGACGTGCCATGGGGAAGAGTGTAGAGCAGGGTTATCTATCGTATCAGAAACAAAAAAGCCTCTCTCTAAAAACTCTGTAATGTGTCATAGCGTTGATGCTTGTTAATTTTGACAGCAAAGGTAAATTCGGCTGTGCTTAAATTTGGCCTCTTATCATCTGCAGTTGATGCTTCACTTTCATGGTGCATGTACTCGTGTGACAAATGCTAATGTCATGAAATTGCAAAAGGGTGAAAACTTCCTGTCGTTTGTTCTCCCTGCCTGCTTAAAAACACCAAAGCGTACCTGCGAACGAAACACGGTAGCATGCAAAGAAATCTCTTAGTTTCCAATGTAGTGTACAGGATATTTCACCTTTTGTCCTCTCTACAGAAGCAAACCAGGGTGGCAGAACTCCACAAAATCTTTTTGTGTAACTCAGTGAAATTCCTCGGAGTGAAACTCCATGAGTTCCCCCCACCCCTACATCAGACATTTTTCTAAAAGCAGGACCCCGCAATAGCTCACTAATAGAGTAAGATCTGTACTACTGGGTCTGTAAACTAAAAGTAAATACACCACTTCATTTTCATATTTGTAGCTTAAAACTGTGTCTAGAATAGTAAGCCCTGTCTTTCAGGTCAACCATGTGTACCAAGGTCCTCCAGGGATTGTATCACTGCAACACGTTTTTTACGTGTGAGGAGCCATTGCTGTGCATAGCCTCGTCCACTATACTTAGGACCTTAAAGGAAATGCGCTTCCTGATAGGGAGCCAGTGCAAGGCTTGAAGTACTTCCTTGGCTGACTGATACATCGAGATGTTGAGAATCAGCCTTGCCGCTGCGTTCTGTACCACCTGAAGCTTGTTCAGGGACTCTGTGGTGATGTTAAGGTATAGAATGTTGCAGTAGTTTAGCCGGGATGTAACCAGTGCGATGATAGTAGGCCGATGTACTTCATGTGGTATACACAGCAGGACTTTCTGCAGGGTTTTTAAGATGTAGTAACAGGTGCCGACTGTCCGGCTGACCTGGGCATCAAAGGTAAGACCCTAGTCTGACCAGATGGAGTTCTGTGATCCAAAGACTAGCACCTCGGTTTTGTCCGCATTGATCTTTAATAAATTGTCCCGCATCAGTATATAATGCTGGACATACATTGATTAAACCTTTGGGCAACTGATTGCAAATCATTTGTTATGGAAACGATCATTTGTGTGTTGTCCGGGTAGGAGAGCACCTGGCAACCGAACAATCTCGCCAACTCTGCATGAGGCGTCACAAAGATGTTAAAAAGAGTGGGGCTAAGGGAAGATCATGGGTGACCCAATAGGGAAGGCGGAAAGCCTTTGCTCTAAAGCCACCATAGCTAACAATGTGAGTTCTGCCGGTCATGAAAGAGTGGAGAAGCTGCAGGGCCCTACCAGTAACTCCTGCTTCATGCAGTCACTGAATCATGAGCACTGGGGTGATTCTATTGAATGCCACTGAAAGGTCAAGCAAAATCAGCAATGCTGATCTGCCTTGGTCAAACTGCATGGGGATACAGTCGGTGGCTGCTACCAGGCAGTTTTGGTGCTTTGACAGGCACGAAAACCATTCTGGGAGTTGTCAAGGATTTCCTGGGATCTAATGTGTTTCATCAGCTCAACTTGATGAATAAAAGTAACAAGGCATTTGTCTGTAAACACCAGCTAGGCTATTGATTTTGTCTAAGAACACTTTCTAATGGCCCTTCATCGTTTCCCATGAGGCAAATAAGATTACAGCTCAGATGTCTACAACAGACTACTTCGCTTTTGTGTCACAAGAACTATGCATCGTTCCAATAAAGTGATAATGTTACTTACCATTAGGGTAGAGGGGAGTAGCAGTATACTACTAAGAGTAAACAGAGATTGGATATGGCCTGATGGAATAAGTTCAAAAACTAACAATTTCTGAAGCTGTGCGCAGGGCATAAGGTTGAAATATTAGTCAAGGAATGGGGTAAAAAGGGTGTGCAAAAATGTGTAAAAACTGACTCTAAAGTGAGAAATGTTCACCAAAGTATGTCGAGTGAAATAATTTTGGAATTGTATGCACATACGTTAACAAAACAAATAAGCTCTAATACAAATCATTGCCGTATTCTCTACATATTTCATGCTCATCGAATACTGCCTAGCCAATAGGCTACTATCTCTGTTGAGTGCTTTGTCTAACACTTACCCTGGGACGCCTGTGGCAGCATACAGGTCTCCGTCTTCAAGTGAGCTGAATTTGGTGATTGGCATCTTCATCATTGACTTCATCTGAACAAATTCCGGACAGTCTGATGCCACTGCCACAGCATACCACAGTCCTAGAATCTGGAAGAGAAGTGACAATCAAAAGACTCCAGAATGCAGACACGCTAGAGCTGGCAGATGAGAACCACCTCTACCGGTGGCCGGAATACTGATTCTAGATCAGGATTCTGAAGTGGCATTACTCAAAACACTGGCCCAATAGTTTAGTACAAGAAGAACGTGCATTGTTTTCAGAGTTCCTGTAAATGCTCCCCCATTAATGAGCATAGCTTTTCTAGAGTTTAATGCAGGTTTGTCAAGCTGTCATCAAAGGTGTTGAAAGTTAGACTTAACAATAACTACAGAGGGTCCACTGTTTTGTCTATATAGAGAGAGAAAGGGAGAGAAAGAGAGAGTGGGTGAGAAATAGAGAAAGGATACATATTGGGTAATAATTTAATATGGTCCAATATTCCCATTGTGGGGTTCTGGTGACATCATATGAGTTACTCTAACACTTTGAGTAACTTTAATACTTTTGACTATTCACCGAATCCAACTGTAAAGTTACTCAAATGTGTAAGAGTAAACAACACATGTAAATTACTCAAAAGTGTTAGTTACCTTTGTGACTAAACCCTGCAGTTCACGAATAGACCCCAGGCCCTTCAGTTTGGTGGAGACATGTATGTTACAATTTTGAAGTAAATATAAACTCAGATTTTGTGAATACCCAAAAAAGTATTAAACCTACACAAATGTGTAAATTACTCAAAAGTGTAAGGAACCTTTTTGAATCTGGCCCTAGGTTTCCAACTAAAACTGATGAAAGTAATACTGGAAGAGATTGTATCACATAAACTGCATTTTTGACACATTTTAAATAACTTTGTCAGATAATATGAACATTCATGATGCACATCATACTAGCCATGACAATGATAACGCTCTGCAGAGTGGCTTGTGACTGGCATTATGATGATGAGATCCATTTTTCTCTGCGAGTGGTAGCATGTGTTCCATATTTCATGGTTCTTTGTCAAATATGGTTGTTGATAATACCACAGCATTTTGCGGAATAACAACACTCAAACACGCAGTGCATAGTGTTTATGGAGATGCAATGAATGTATTATCGTATTTATTAACACATCTGAGTATGGGAAGGAGGAGAACTCATGAGAGGCAGCTTTGAACAAACCATTGTTCCTGACCTTCCCTCAACAATGGCAATAATCAGCATGTTACGCGCTGTGCATCTGCACGTACAGTTTATTCCAAGCTATTTTTAATGTATATGCAAAACTAACAGATGTAATTGCTTTCCCAACCAAAAATATTTATTAGTACTCCTAGGTGAAAGTGATATCCTGCCGCAGTAAATTGGGCATTTCAGCTATGCCATGGATCCCCATTATCTTATTAAAGACTGTGGGGGGAGGGGGGATGCAGGGAATAATGGCCCAGCTGATTTTCTCTGCTGCATTGTATCCATGAGAGTCAGAAGAGTCTCTATTATTTCATTCGCCTTCTGCTTTGAGCACTTTGGGGCAGATTTACAAGCCCCTTGCGACACATTTACGCCGCTGTTGCATCACTTCTGTGACGCAGCATCGGCATAAACTACGCGCCATGTTGTGCCATATTTACAACGTGATGCATCTAGGGCGATGCGTCACGTTGTAGCCCCTGTGTCAGGTTTCATCTGGGCGTTCTAGCGCAGGGTGGGCGTCCTAGCAGGTACGCCTCGTAAAAGTGGAGCCGCGTCGCGCTTGCGACACGACTCCAGCAATGCGCCGCATTTCCGCCCGGGGATACGACACGCATCTGCCCATCGTTGCGCCACAGCACGCCGCATTGTAAATGCGGCGCATCAGTGGTGGCGCACGGGTGGTTTTGAGTGTCGCTAGTGTTCTGGAGCATCCCTGCTGATTTGCAGAGATGCGCTAGCCTTGTAAATCTGCCTCTTTTTGTTAAAATGTTAAAACCTCTCTTATTCTCAGAAACCGAAAGTCGTTAGACAGTTGGGTGGAATATTCTTTTGATTTAGGGTGATTTTTATACTTCGAAACAAATCACCTGAGTGTTAGGAATTCATATGATTCTGCATCCACATAACAGATGATAACTGCCTAGCAGCTGTGGTTGTAGTGTAAGGAGCTCTCCTAGGCTGAGCCTTCAGAAAAATGCAGCAGTGTGGACATCCTGTTTTGTTTCAAGAACTGTCTTTCGGTTTTTATTTTACCTTGCTGCCTTGGAGAAGTGAAATGAACTCTTCATTAGGCTCTGAACTGTGTTCTGTTTAGCTTTTTCTTTCACATGTATTCCCACTTCTGATGTCATGACACTGGTATCCACTTCAGATAATTCTAGAAAGGCTTGTATTTCCTTGTCACGTATATCATTTTTTTCTGAAGCCGTTAAATTGTCTGAAATCTGCCATTGTCAGAGCTATTGAAGGATTAGTATGTGTATTTTTATTGTTGCCTATTTTGCTTGGAATTAAGCACAGCAGGGTAGATCTCAAGTTATTTAGGCATGATTTAGAGTTTGGTGGACAATATACTCTATCATTACAGAGTTCCATGCCCGCCAATCCTGTGGTCCATCCGCCTCATTTAGAGACAGGAGGGCTAAAAACTTTCCGTCGACATAGTCGGTAATGGAAGTCAATTAGGGATCACCAAAGGTCGCAGCTGGCACCCCTGGCTTGTCCCTTGTGACCCCTGGCACTGCCTTTGCAATCTCTGGCCTTAGAGGTGGCAAGAACAGTGCCTGGAACACAGGAGTGGCTTGGCCCAATAGATGTTGGTTGAGGCTCCAGTTTCCTGTGTCAATTCTTTTTTTGCACAAATAGTGAATAATTGCATTTACTATTTGTTTAATGAAAATGAAATACAATTAACTGGTGCGAAGTCTTTTTGTTCTGTTCAAGGAGCAACCTGGCACAGAGGGACGGAAAAAAGTAAAGCCCCGCCAATGCTGGGAGAACATTTCCTAGTTGAGGGTTTTTTTTATTTTTTTTTCTAAAACAAACTCCTGCTTTAGGAAATGAAAGACAGGAGGGTGAGGGGGGGTGTTCTTTTTTTATTTTTGTGAAGCAATCTCTTGCTTTGGAAGGTTTTTTTCTGAAAATAAAATGTAAAAACCTTGTGAATGACTGTCAAAACCACCGGCGGCCAACCACTATACTTTTTGGGCATTGAAAGGCATCACCCGTGTCTTTTAGTATACAAAAGTGAATAATGTTGACCAATGGGCAAGCAGCAGTCATCTCAAAATTTGGCATACTGTGTCCGTCAGGATGGGGAGGCAATATTCTTTGCCACCCGTTTAGAGGGTGTATCATCCGACAAATGGTAAATCAGCCCTCCTGCCTTTTTTTTTTAACCTGTGGATTTAAAATGGGATATGTAGATCCAGGGCAAGCTTACCTGCCCTGTTGCCTTTCACCTCTGAAAGCTTCCCTGGATCATGTCAGATCTGAGGATTCTCTAGAGATCCTCGATTGATCCTCAAATCTGAAGAGGGTCCTTGAATCCACACAGGAGTGCCTTGCTCTGATTCGAGAATCCATAGATCCCACAAGAAAATATATGTTTTATTTTTATTTTAAACGCTTGGGTGGTTCTCTTTGGAATTACCACAAATTGGCTTGGTGGTCAATATGTGTTCACACTGCCCCCTTATGAGTCTTTTCAAATGTCCAAGAGTCCTGTATTGGCTGCCACAATACCTTCATGCCCAACCTGAGCCCCTCTCAAAAATTACTAACTAGATTTATACCAGATTTATATCACAACAAAAGAGGCACTTCCTTGAGTACATTTCTAACTCCATGCAACGATTTGCATCATTCCATTCAACTGCTTTTTCTGTGTCAAAAAGCAAAACTAAAAATAAAATGGTGAATTACTGATTATCCTTGGGCCTAAATTGACGGATCTGCATGAAACATCCCAAGACATATTTTATTTTTAAAGTTTCATGCAGATTTGTCTGACGGTGCCAACGTCACAAGGAAACCAAAAATGACTGACTCACCAAAACTACCCTGGTGCTATTACTAATAGCAGAATCTGAATCTCAGAAGTGGTGCAGGCAGAAGGGAAGTATTGCCAACTAAATACAGTATTTGAAATAGTGCATGTCTGGAACAGAGTTCTTGAGAAGTGCTGTGTCAGATCCCTTTGTGAGCATAACTGAAATGGTCAGGTGAAGATTGAGGTGCACTTGAAGGGGTGTGTTACACTCATACCCCAATATCCAAGGTCAATAATTATTCAATATAGGTCCATTGGGAGGAGTGTGTTACAATGCCATGTCAGAATACCTGGGGTGATTAAGGATTCAATTGAGTTGCATTGGATGGAATGTGTATGTGTATGTAATGCTGGGAAAACATTTGAGATGCATTGAAAGGAATGAGTATTTAATAACAGACTATTTAGGATACAGCGTGATTGAGTATTGAAATTAGATGTATTTGGAAGGAGTGTGTTATAATGCAATAGGGTAATATCTGAAGTAATTCAGGACTGAATTGAGGTGCATTGGAAGAGGTGTGTTTCCTGTCATACTAGATTGTCTGGAACAACTGAAGAGTGAACTGAAAACATTGGAAAATATGTGTTAGGCCCCAAAGTAGAATATTATTGGTGACTAAAAGCAGGGTTGTAGTGCATGGCAAATAAAGATCTAATTTGCTGCACTGGAAGATCAAAGTTATTCAGTTTAAAATGAACATGCTTTGGAGATGATGCATTAAGTGGTGTGTCCTGTGCACCTCTTATTCCTCACAGACCTGATAATTTTCCAAGTTTGAGATATGTGCAGCAGATGAACACAATTATGATAGTTACCTTCTCAGGGTCAAAGTTGCTCATGACTGGAATCTCCATAGCCTGCATTTGAAGCAGGCCTGAGAAGAGCAGACCAAGGGTTATCCACATTGCAGACATGATGGTCTTCAAGATTTCAAGCTGTCTGTGACTCTGGATCTCTTATGGCTAGTGGACTCTGTCTCCTGAGGCTCAGATGCCTGCTGCTCTGCACGCTGTACATTTATACATCTCACTACAGGAAGTAAAGCAGGAAGATTATTTGCTGCCAAGACTTTGTTATGCAACACATTGCACCACTGGAGATACAAGAGATATCCTGATAATCTAATGTCACTTTTATGCTGTCAAATTTCTTGATAAAACTGGCTTAGTATCTGGTTGCATGCGCTGATTAACAAAATATCTTAATTTATGGTTACGTAAATTCCTATATTGGTTTCCTGACATAGCCATTATAGCTTACCTGCTCCAAATGTGGGAAGCAGATAAAGTGCAAACCAACTGTAGGTCATTAGGTGATCCCTAAATCTTAATCGTAGGACATCGATGTGAAAAACCGAAACACAGGAGAGCAATGCGTGATGGTTTTCACATAATGAGATGTTGCATGACTATAAAGTGATCACCGGGCATGACAAGGCAGTAGGGAAAATCATCATAATATTGAGGTGAAAAGGTGAACTTTACTGAGTAGAAGGAAGCAACTGGAGAGTATGCCATTCATGTTATGGCTAAAACTCATGTGTATTCACATGGGATGAGATGATATGCAGTCAAAATGATTTATTGCTCTCTAAATGGGCAGACTCCATCTAAGAAAGATTCCGAAAACAGTTTCCTGATCCATAGTGGACAAAGCAAGTCATACTGTCTTTCTCCTTTGTCTTGAAATTGAACAGATGCAAGTTTGGGTCTTGTCTTCACCCTTCCAATCCTCTGAACCGCAAGAAATTAGGGAATTTATTGGTAATGTTGTTGTCTGTTCCTTTAGTGTGTATTCCAGACCACTGCTACACCCATCTTAAAAATGAGAGCCAAAGCATTAAGATTACTTGTTACTTTGCCTGAAATGGACATGTCATGAATGCAAGCAAAGTATGCCACAATATCCATAATGATATATTAACATGTTCCTCACATTCAATGTGTGGTTCAATTGTCTTTCGCTGTGTATTAGATGTTCTTCTTCCACTGAGTGTCTTAAGGCGTAAATCCACCTGCAAGTCCAGAAGTGCCCAACCTCTATTATTGTGTCTTTTGTCATTTTTTAGAGTGGTGCAATACCAGAATATCGCTGTTAGATTATTCTTTAACAAAATAGTGCTAATCGCAGTTAATAATGGAAAATCTACACCCAGTTTGATGATTTGTTTGAAAATACTATTTAGAACACAATATATATGTACATATAAATTGCTGAAAAACAAATGGTTAAACTGGTGTTATAGTTAGGTTTGGTAATAAGTTCTTACTTAGCTTTAAAAATAACCTAAGAAATTCCCTGAAAAAAATAATTTAAAGGGACTCTATAGTTAGCTGAAAATGTTACCGTTTTAAACTTACAAAACACCTGAAATTCGGCAGTTATAGTTATCTCAAGTAACTATAACTCGTGCCCTAAAGTCACTATGACCAACGCCTCCACCGTGCACAGTTTTGTCATCATTTATGTCATTTCAAATGTTTCAGTGATGTTATCTACTATATCATGGACTATGTCAACAGGGATGTAATATTGGGGGTAGTTAGTAGTTCATGGTAAGGGCATGAGTTATAGTTACTTTCGGGCATGAATTCAATACATTTAAAAATATATATGTTTTTAGACCTGTGAGGTTTCCTCTGCGACCACCCCCACGAGGCAAGTGCCCAAAAAATGAGCTCACTTAATGACCAAAGATAAACATATTTCTAACATCATAGCACATATTGAACCCCATTAGGCATATTTCGAAACATTATGAAAATTCAAATGAAACAAAACAAAATTATAGCTACCTTAGTTTTTCCTCGTTCCTTACAGCTCCCCAACTGCTCAGTGTAAATTATTTTCAATTCCAACCTATCAAAGAAAAAATATAACATAAAACAACAGTCAGTGCCGTAATGTACGTGTATGCTCAAAACATGTAGCAATTAAATATTCAAAATCTCAATAAAAATATGTAGGCACAAAATGTATATTTACACATATAAAAATGTGTACATTTCCTCATCAATGTTCAACCCAAGGAGTTCTTTAGTTCCTATCCTTGAGATGTATTAACAAAGAAAGTTGTCAAAGCTTTAAAGGTCCAGCACCAAACTTCACTACTAGTAAGGCCTATTAAATCTCCACATTACCTCGGTGCATTGGGTCTAGGATGTGACCAGTATACATTCCAAAAAAAGTGGTTGCAAACCACCACTATCTAAGTCTACAGATTGACCCTGCACCCGAGAAAGACATATACTCTTATATATAGATGCCCTAGTGCAACATATTTAAACAGTATATTGATAAATAGCTTCCCAGATGAAAATAAGAGATGGTCATGTTTCTTGATTGTAGTCAGTATGAATCTTTTTTGAAAAACACTTTATTCTTTTAAAAGCACAGTACAATTGCTTGCTAACACGTTTCATCCCTCATGGGACTTCTTCAGGGCTAAAAGCAATTACAAAACACAAATTTACAATATGAACACAATAATAACATACAATACACAAAAGCTTTACAGTTCATTATAATTCATTATTAAACTAGCACCATACTGCTATTAGTCGCCATCATGGTTGGACATAAATCTCAGCCTATTACTTGTAGATCAACAGGAAGCTACTCAGAATAACACATGATATTTATAACACAATCATTTTAGCCAAGGGAGGAAACAAAACAAACAAGTACACAGTCTATTGCTGTGAATCTTGCATCAAGTCTATGATCTGTTTGAAGGTACAATATTACCCTGTCTTTTGTAACAAAGAAACAGTGTCAAGGGGGATATCATCTTCGAAATGAACATGCTGTTCTATTGTTTCAATATGATGCACTAGGATATCTATATATGAGTATATGTCTTTCTCGGGTGCAGGGTCAATCTTTAGTCTATCCTCAAGATGTACCTGCTTTCTAGCTGTCTCAATTTGGCTTCTCTATTTCCTCCCCTCATGGACTGTTGTATTTGGGCTAGCACGCTGTATGTCACAAGATCAGAGTTGATCTCTAAAGTGCCTAGCAATTGGATAAGTATCATCAATGTTTTTTACCGCCTGTATATGCTGCAAAATATGTATGTTAACCTGGATCTACGTCTTCCACACACAGCAGCTACTGGATTTTTTTGTTGACGTGCCTCCCCCCATCCATTATCAGGAATACCGGTATTCACAGATAAGCAAGCTGCAAGGGGAACCGAAGGGCTTTCCAGCAACGTGTCTTACCAGTATTTTCCGGGGTTACCATTTTAGCTGGAGCCAGTGTGTGGGAAAATCCGTCTTTTGAGTCCAAACAGCATCTCTTTCCATGACAAAATGCTATAAGTAATTGTTTATTGAACGTCACAGTGCTCTAAATTGTCATGGAGAGAATATTTATTTGTATTCATTGAGTGGATTCATAGTCTCAATATCACTTTATTGAGCACTTGCACAGATTGCTTTACACAATAGGGCCACAATGCCCCAAAACTGGCTCATTGTTTGAATATAACTTTATTTAGTACTTGAAGGATATAGGTTTAACCAATGGAGCTGAAATGTACAAATTATTGTGAGCCCAGCATCCGTTTGATTGTTTCTGATTTATTGTTTATTTAAAGTTTTGAAACATTGCTTAGCCAGGAGCATAAGTTGAAAAAAAGTGTTTAATCAATACACTAATATATTCTACATGCATGTTCCAAAATGGCTGCCATTGCTGCTTCAGTGGTTTGTCTGCCTTCAGTGTCGGATTTCTGTGTTAATGGGAAGCTCAAATGTGCACAGGCATCAAGAAAAAGGCCTTTGTAGCTGTTACAGAAGCTGTTATTTATCTGTTTATATATTCACTGAAACAACAAAGGATACAGAGATGTTATACTTAGGATCCAGTTTCACCCTTACAAAACCAGAGAAATTCAGCAGTTAGCTAACTATAACAAGCGCCCGCAATGCACTGCTTATGACCTCACATTTTACATGGCCAGTGATACCACTGATGACATCATCCACAGAATCTCTCACACACCCACTCACACTCCAATATAACCTTTCATACACCCACTCCAACTTTCAAACTACCATTCTCAAAACCATTGACACACCCACACCAGTACTTACACACCCACTAAATGATTCATAGGTCTACACACACATCCTCTCAGTCACCCATACAGCCACTCATACACCATCTCACTCACTAATACAAACACTGATATATTCACTCATATACCCATACAGGCACTCACACACTGTCAGTCACCCATAGACCTACTCAAAGCAGAGCACACTGCTTGGTCCAGCCATGTCATAGCAAACTTTAATTTCCTTGGGGTGGGCACCCTGGGACATTACTGAAGCCAGCCCTGGGGGGTGGTGGTCCCTAGGGCCTTGAAGGGCTCCTGGAGGGGGGGCCACGCAGCCCCCATCCTTTGTTCACATTTGTTCCAGGAAGGTGGTGGCCCCAGGGGTCCACAATGGACCACCTTAGTTATTGGGTTTGTGACCCAGGGAGGTGGCGGTATCGGGGCTGCAGGGAAGGGCATAGGTCCTCCCCCACTTTTTTTAATTAAAGTATGTGGCTCAGCGAGGTGGCAGTCCCCGGGGCAGTGGGGGAGGCCCTACCCCCATTACATCAAAGAGAAAACTGTGCAAGGCCCTACAGTATTATTTTTTTTTTTTTTTTTTTTTATATAAATATAACTTTTGTATTGTCAAAACACATCAGATAGTATTCACACAATATACATTGTGCCAACTGGCACGGGCAATATTCACAAGGGATATGTACAAGACAGGGCCACCTGGACCACTGTCCGGGATCAGCACTTTTAGAACTAGAAATACTGTTAGAAATAGCACGTTGTAGATCATAGAATAATAATCACTTTAGCACACAACCAGTAACTATTGGTACCAGGTAAGTACCACCTACGCAACCCTAACCACCTTAGGAGAATATTACGCAGGGAACCTGGGCTTCACTAGCACATCTGTACTAGAAAGAACAACCACCTAAGTATCACCATACATTTAGGGGTATAGGCAAGAACACATTACACATGATGCATCACAACATTCAAAGGTGTAGGAAAGGAAAACACATGATGCATAAACATACATTCAGCGGTGTAAGAACAAGGCACATGATGCATCAGTTCAGTCCACTTCTTTCTATACCTTTGGCTGTTGTCGTTTGGTAAACGGCATAAAACAATGGTACACAATGCACACAAATGCAAAAATAAAGTTAAGATTAAAAAGATAGCACAGATGGAAAGTGATGCTGAAGAAAAATGTAGAGAAAAAGAAAATATTTAGGAAAGCGTGAGCTAGTCTAGCAGTGCGGATAAACACCTGGTGCTGAAAATCACTGCAAACAGCATTTATTAATGCACTCTGACGCTTGTGGAGCTCCGCGTAGCGCGGCGGAGTTTGTTTTTCACTTCATGGAGTTATTCTGCAAACTCTGCCCAGGCTTAGTAATAGGTTGGACTCTACTGGCTATTGTTCACTTTGTGCTCCTCATGGGTGGAGGGGTTCATCCAATGTAAGTTTAGTAATGGGATATACACTGGATCAACCTGCTAATTCTGCAGGAATAACTCAACGGAGAGTGACCTTGAGTTCATGGAGACAGGGATATAGTGATCTGTTTCCGCTCTAGCTAACTGCTTCAACCAGGATAGTGGGCCAGCATTAGCATAATCACTGCCATGGTAGCTTGAAGGGGTTCAACTGATGGCAGGTTGCTTTATGCTTTGTGGACTGAGGGAGTACGGATTTACAGAAGATAAGTGATGGATGGATCAAGGACAAGAGATAGGTCATTCAGCCTCTATTCTTGCGTCTACCATACAATGACAAGGCCATTTTCCTGTGACAGTGGGGGTAGTTAGTTAGGGCTAGCTAGTGTTGTAAGTTTTCCTCACCAAGATGGCTGTCTTCCCAGCATGTATTCCCACAGTTTCCCTGCCTGTAATGGTATGCAACCATTGTCCTGTAAACTCATTCCCTCTTCTACTCATATAGAAAGGAATTTCGGTCTGTTGAGGCTCCCTTGAGACATTTCAAAGCCCACAATTTTTCCTAGTGTTCATTACCCACCTTAGGTACTTTTTGCCCCTCATTTTTGCAGCTGGTTGTATGCTTGACTCTTTCTCCACACTGATTAAGCATAGTTTTAGTTCTTTTTTTTTTTTTTTGGTTAAAAACTTTTATTGAGCAATCAAATAAGAAGTACAACGATGGGCCTACAACCACACTGGCTGGCCGCTAATGCGCAAAGCACAACATAGGAAGCCAGTAATCACGTACGCAGCTAGGCACAAATCATAGATTAAGTATTGCTCAAAGCGTAGAACAGGACACAACCATTTTCTATATGAAACATAAAATTAAAAATAACGAACTCCAAACAAGGCGAATGCAGCAATGAAGTCAGCCCAGGTGGCAGAGGGGAAGGACACTAATCAGGAGACAATGAGATTCGGCAAGGCCAGGGGGGGCGAGGGGGACAGCGGGGAGGACAGGAAAATCCTAAAACAGAATGAAAAGTTTTCGGGAACGTCAGCCTAGGGAGACAGGGTAACATCGGAAGTGTCAACCAAGGGAGGGGTGCAAATTTCTCCACGATAAGCATTCCACTGACCCCAAATTTTCGTCCACGCCCTGGGTCTGCCCCTAGCCACATAGACAGTCTTCTCTCGGAACATGGACCAGTCCATGTTATCCTCCCACACCGAAACGTCGGGAGGTCTGGATGCGCCCCAGAGCTGCGCAATGTCCCGCTTCGCGACCATGTACCCCAAGGTCGCCCATCTGGTCTGGGCCACAGAGTAATCAGTGGGTTCCCACACGTTCAACAGACATCGTCGGGCCTCAGGCCGCAGGGTAACACCAGTCACAACAGACATCACCTCAAGCACAGCAATCCAGTAGGCCGCTACCACCGGGCACCCCCAAAGTATATGCAAAAATGTAGCACTCATCCCACAACCACGCTTACATAAGCCATCCGGGGAAAAGCCCATTACAACCAGACGCGGACCAGTTACATACACCCGGTGGAGGATCTTAAGCTGCACCAAACGAAGACGGGCGGGAATGGCGACCTCTTTTGGAGAGGAGAGTGCCGACTGCCAATCCTCGTCGTCTAATTCCAATCCGTCACCGACCCACATTTCCCTAAGTCGGACCAATAAATCAGCGCGATTATTAATTAATTTCTTGTAAATAAGGGAGATAGTGCTATCGGGCAGGTGCCCATCCAGTATGCGATCCTCAAGGGGGGAGGACTCGGGCAGGGCCACATCAGGAGTCAGAACTGAGGTCAGGGCATGTCGGACCTGTAGATATCGAAAAAACTCTCTATCACTCAAGTCGTATTCCGCCTGAAGGGCCTGGAAAGACTTCACGCTACCCTTCACACAGACATCCCCCACCTTACATATCCCAATCATATCCCAGCGATCAAAGCCCTTAGTGGACCAGAGACACCCCAAACGTTCAGAAGCATAAAGCGGAGTCGCCATTGTGAGTCGATTCTCCCATCCCAAACTAACATTGGCTGCTCGCCACACATTGACCGCGATCTTGGACGGGCCCACGAGACGGCGCCCGGCTGATCTAGAATAAAGCGCTCTATTAAAGTCCCCTCCCGGTAGCTGGAATCTATCCATCTCAAAGGCCGGATCCCGACCCGGGGAATACATCGCGTGGTTGATGGCAGACAGCTGAGCAGCCCAGTAATATCTCTTGATGTCGGGGAGCGCCATGCCCCCGTCATACCAAGGGATGGTAAGTTTCGCTAGGGCAATACGCGGACGCCCGTCCCAGATCAGTTGCCTTTGAAGACTCTCGATCTCTCGGAAATAGGAAGCGGGAATGTCGTCATAAGAATTTTGAAGCGCATAGAGGAACCGCGGCAAGGACATCATTTTAAAAAGGGCCGCCCTGCCCAGAGGAGACAGGGGTAGCTTGCGCCAACGGGCAACATCCAGTCGCAATCTAAGAAGCGGGGGGAGGAGATTACGCTCGAACCGGAGTGAGGAGTCCAGTGTAATAAAAATCCCCAAATACTTAAAGCCAGACTGGACCACCTGGATAGGAAATCTGTCCGGCAAAGGGGGCAAAACGCCCGAAAGGACATACACACAAGACTTTGCCCAATTAATAACTAGGCCCGAGTTGGCACCAAACGAAGTAAGCACGTCAAACAAAACATTTAAAGATTTACGCAGGGAAGTAAGATATAGAAGAATCTCATCCGCATAAAGGGAGACGCGGTCCTCAAAATCCGGTGACCAACGGATCCCTTTGAGTGAAGGCTCCCATCGAAGCCACGCAGCTAACGGTTCCAGGGCAAGCGCGAAAAGCAGTGGAGACAAGGGGCAGCCCTGACGGGTCCCCCTACCAAGACAGAAGGGGACAGAAACTCTACCATTTACCACTACCTGTGCCAAGGGTTCAGCGTATAACAACTTCACCCAACCAATAAACTCAGGTCCAAAACCAAATTTTTCAAGAGCTGCCCAAAGATAGGGCCACTCTATTGTGTCAAAAGCCATCGAGGCGTCGAGCGAAGCCAAAATGGCCGGCTCTGTCAGAAGCCCCGCCCTCGCAACAGCACCGTGAAGACGACGTAGGTTAAGAGCCGTGTTGCGATGTGGGATAAATCCGGATTGATCCGGATGAACCAAGCCACTAATGACCGTCAAGAGGAGGGACGCCAGGAGCTTAGCCAGGACCTTGGGCTCAACATTTAACAGGGAAATGGGCCTATAAGACGAACAAAGGTCCCGCGGTTTACCGTCTTTGGGAATTACGACTATCGTAGCCAAACGCTGATCATACGGGAGAATACCCTGCTCCCGGGACTCCAAAAACATGGCACGAAGATGGGGCGCCACCCCGTCAGGGCGTAACTTGTACAGTTCAATTGGCAACCCATTCGGGCCCAAAGCCTTGCCCGAACGGAGTGAGCGAATGGCAGTCGCTATCTCGTCCGTAGTAAAAGGGGACTCCAAAAAAACACGGTCTAAGTCGGAAACACTGGGCAAAGCTATATCGCGCAGCAAAAGGCGAGAGTCAGCAACATCCCGTCCAGACACAGGGGTATAAACCACACGAAAGTACTCCGCAAAACATTCAACTATTCCAATCGGGTCTGTCACTCTCACACCATTCGAAGACTGAATCACAGGCACCACACGATTCGCCCTCTCTTTCTTATCCAACCATGCCAATAATTTACCCGCTTTGTCCCCCACATCATACAAACGACCCTGTTGCTCCCGGAACATCAGTTTAGCCGCATCTGTGACCAAAGACCTATAAGCAAATTGTTTCAGACCCAGGGCGTGGAGTTTATCCGGAGTAACATCCGATTCCAGGTCAGCCTCCCTCTCAGTAATCTCCCTCTCGAGGTCCACCACCTCCCGATTCCTCGCTTTCTTGGATTCAGCAATAAGGGAAAGGGCCTGCCCACGAAGCACTGTCTTAAAGGCCTCCCACAGGGATACCGCAGAGGAGACGGAACCCTCGTTGTCCAAAAAGTAATCGTCCAAAGACTTAGTCAAAAGGGTACGGGTCTCAGGGGAGGTAAGGTACCAAGGGTTGATAGGAGCCACCCGGCCCGCCGCCTCCACCCCCAGCTCAAAACAAAGCCAGAGCGGAGAATGATCGGAGATGCCCCGGGGGAGGTGCCTAATCTCACGCACCGCCGGCGACTGGGCTGCGGGCATCAGGAAATAATCCAGACGAGACAGACTCCCATGAGCCCAGGAGTGGAAAGTGTATTGAAGCTGAGTAGGATGCATAAGCCTCCAGCAATCCACCAGGCCAAACGTTTGCAGAAACCCACCCAGCCACAGCTGGGCCGAAGGCGTATCCCTAGGGGGGTGACGATCGTGTAGACCGGAGAACACAGAATTAAAGTCACCTGCAATGAAGAGAGCACTATCAGGGAGGTTCAACAACACACGGCCCAAGTCGGAAAAGGTTGAAGTTTGTAGGCCGGGGGGCACATAAACAGCAAATAGGGAGAGGGTACGACCCTCATAACGACCCACGAGGACAGCGTAGCGCCCTCGATCATCAAGGATCACATCATCAATAGCTAGGGGGAGGGAAGCCCGAACAAGGATACCCACCCCCCTGGAACCCGTGGTAAACCCCGAATGTGCGGCGAGGCGATAGCCCCACCTATTCATTGCACGACAAGTGTTGCCCACCAAATGAGTCTCCTGTAGAAAAACAATATCTGGAGACAAGCGTCGTAGACATCGCAACACCACACCCCGCTTAATACGATCCCCCAGACCATTAACATTCCACGAAACAAACCTCAACCCGCTACCCCCCATCCCACACAGCAACGCCGAAACCCCTCTCCAATGAGCATGACATAATAAACATCAGTAGCAAGATAGAACCGCCTTGAAAACATAACACACAAACATCGAACTTCCCATCCACCCACCCCCCAACAATCAAGAAAACACCCCCCACCCTGCACCCCTGCAAAATGCTAAAAAGCCATCCCAACATGCAGTGTGCCTGTCGCCCAAGAACCCCTATTCTACAAAAAGACCCCGGAGGAGGAAAGGCCCTGGCCCACCCGCCACCCCGAGCAAGACAGAGAACGAGGAGAAAAAACAAACAGAAGAGGCACTTAGGCATAGACTCCCAGAAGAAGTCACTCTATATGAGGTCCCAGGTGTAGACGAATTGTTCAGCTCTCAACACCACCCTCAGCACCACCCGGGTGGGCGGCGGACTCAGTCGTAGGAGGTCGGTCAGGCAGCGAGTCCAGCCAGTCATTCACAGAATCAGGCCGATCAAAGAAAAAGGTTTGGTCATTGTACTCAACACGCAGCCTGGTCGGAAAAAGCATAGCGTAGCGTAATCCCATGTCCCGGAGACGTTTCTTGACACCACGGAAGCCCATACGCTGTCTCTGGACCTGTTGAGAAAAGTCCGGATAAAAGTTCACCGTGGCGTTCGCAAATGCCACTGGACCCTTCACACGCGAGGCCTGCAGGATAGCGTCCCGATCTCTATAATGGAAGAGTTTCGCAACAATAGGCCTCGGCGGGGCGCCCGGCTTACCCTGTCCCCCCGGGACACGATGGGCACGCTCCACTGCGAAAAATTTACTCAGTCCAGACGGAGAGAGGTAGTTCTGAATCAGGTCCTCAACCAGGAGATCAACAGAGTGAGGTTCTGAATTCTCCGGAACGCCAACCAAGCGCACATTACAGCGACGTGCCCTGTTCTCAAAGTCCTCCAAGCGCCGGGTCATGAAATCGTTCACCCTGCGGAGATTGCCAATCTCCGTTTGTATCTCCGAGACGTCTGCCGTGAGGCTGGATGACTTGAGATCCAATGACTTCACCTTCTCATTGGTTTTAGACAGGTCGGCCCGAATCAAGTTCACATCAATGGCCACGGTGTCGATTTTGTGGGCCAAGGCTTCATATTGTTGGCCTATCGCCTCCTTCATACCAGAAATGGCACCCATGATGTCCTGTAAGGACGGCTCCGTTGACGCGTCCACAATGTGGCCGGCCGCAATTGGGCCAGGCAGGGCAGCTCCGGGGGACCCCTTCGAATGGGTGTAACGGTCCATAACGTTAGACTGGACCGGGCCCCCACGCAGGGGCGTCTTGGTCTTCCGAGTCTCTCGGTCCCCTCTGTCCGCCATGTCGGAAACTGCGTCACCAGGAGGGTTACCAGGCTCGACGGAATGGCGACAGGAGAGTAGGGCATCAGGGCCAACTAGCAGCTGCAAGGGTACCACTAGGATAGGACCAGCCAGAAGGAGAAAAAGCCAGCCACAGGCCCGACAGCCGTCTCGCGCCCCGGACACCAGCCCAGGCCAGACTCCCCTGCCAGATGTCTCAGTCTGAGGCAGAATCGAAACCGAAACTTAAGAGGGGGACCCACAAGTTCAATCCCCCTGCCGCTGTTGTTCAACTCCAAGACGGCCACAGAGCCTCACCCAGTCTCGGGCGGACCTCGAGGGCGGATCACGAAAGTTCGAAACACCGTATCTTCGTTACCCCGGGTCCAAATCAAATTCCAAAAGTTCCAGGAAGATCAGCCCAGCGTCCTCTACACAAATCCTCGTGAAGAGTCAGGATATGTTCAGGATATCATGCCGGGAGTGGCGGGGGTCCGGAGAGCGCTGTGCTCACGCGGCCATCTCGGATGCCCGCCAAGCTCCTCCTCCCCCCCTACAGTATTATTGAAAGTAGCCCCAGGGAAGTGGCGATCCCCGGGGCAGAGTGGGCCCGCGAGGGCCCCTGTTAATATTGAAAGTAGCTCTGGGGATGTGCTGGTCCCCAGGGCAAGGCGGTCTATGAGGCTCCCCCTATTTTTTGAAAGTAGCTTCAGGAAGGGGGCGGTCCCCATGGCAAGGAGGTTCTGCTAGCCCCCCCCATAATTCAAAATAGCCCTGGGGAGGTGGTGGTTCCTGGGGCTGCAGGCGGGTCCAGTGGGTACGCCTGTGTTCATAATCAAAAGTGCATCAGGGAGGTGGCGGTCCCCTGGGGCTTTGATAAACCCTAGGAGGAGGGCCTCATATGCTCCTGGGACCTGGCCTGGGGATTATTTTAAAGCAAGCGTGGGAACCCGGGCGTGCTTCTTTTTTTTATTTTGCTGCAGATTCGCGGATACGTGGCAAAATGTACAAAAAACAATTACCCCTGGCAGGATTCCTTAGGGACCCCCAACATATGGGGAGCCAGGGTATTCCTACCCTGCCCCCGTTTCTTTTTTTTAACTTTTTTTCTGGACTCTGGTTCAACTTGAGTCCCAAGATGGCTGCCAACACTTCCTGGTTGAAGTTTTGACTGCCAATCAAATTTTATAGGATTTGAGTCCCAGACACCTAGATTCTTTAAAGATAGATATCTCAAAAACTGCCGAACAGATTTACACCAAATCATTAGAAGCACGCTTTCTGGACCACCATCTAGCTTTTTGCCAAATTTGGTGTAAATCCATTCAGCAGTTCGGCTGTAGTCGTGTTTAAAAAGTGAAAATCCACACAGACTTAAAATGGGGAAAACACGTTTTTCTCGCCCGCCCCCCCCGCTTGATGGATCACCCCGTAATTTTCAACACAGCAGCTGCACCATAAAGGGGAAGTTTTGTGAAAAGTTTGGGGAGATTCGTCAAGTGGCACCAAAGTTATTGGCAAAATAAAAAACACTTTTGCTACAGAGACTTTGGTCCTAACTATAACTACCCACTTGCGACTGCAAGTAGATAGTGTGTATATATATATATACAAACATAAATGCATAGGAAAGCAACAGCTGGGAATACGGTGTTACAAGCTCACAGTCATCACTCCAGGCATTTAATAAACAGCATTCCCTTCGGGAAAATGTTGCATATTCGCAGAATATGTAGCTCCGATATTGACTGTACATTGGCCCAACAGCAAAGCAAGGACAGGTTCTTGGACAGGGGCTATTCTAAAGAGGTGTTAAGCAGAGGTATAAACAGGACTACTGGTATCAATAGGTTGGAAGCACTCACCTACAAGACTGACAACAGAAATAAGAATTTGCATCAGAATCATTCTGAGGCACCAACCAGATTGATCTTAGGCTACAACCTCTAACATAAAGCCATACGCAAAATCATTGACAAAAACTGGGCCCTGGTGCAGAGTAATCCCGTACTGAGCAAACATATCACTAGATCTCCCAACATCACCTTTAGAAAGTCACGCTCTATGACCAATTCTTTGGTAAAAAGTAGCCCAGAGGTGAAACCAACAAAGACATGGTTGAGTTCTAGGAGGGGTTTTAAGAGATGCACCAGCTGCATGGCATGTAAATATGGGGCCGACAAAAGCACTTATTGTACACCTTTTTCTCCCAATCCAATACCGATCACCAAAAGCCTTAACTGTAAAACTGATCATGCTGTTTACGTGCTGAAGTGTTCATGCGCCCGCATTATGTGGGTAGCACCAAGCCGCAGGTTCATTAACGAATACTTCAGCACTTAAGGGCCATTACTAATAAAGATGTCACTTACCCGGTTGCCAGACATTTTAAGGATCACCTTGGCAGCAAACTGGATGATCTCAAATGGGGTGGCAACCATGAACTATTATTAAGGAGACTTGAGACCGAATATATTCTTGAATTAGACAGTAAAATGCCTCAAGGTCTTAATTCAAGTGAGGATTTCCACACCTGGTTTGACTGTTCTGTATGTTTTTCTTAACATTTTCATTAATTCATTGAACCGCTACCTCCAATGATCAATTATTAGCTTTCACATTTATCTTATTTATTTTTTATACACATTAGCACTTTAGTAAGTCACAGACGTGATTTCTAAGGCTGACCACTTGCACTATTTGCACTTACACATTAGGTAGTATCTGTCATAGACCATGTGCCAAGGCCCACTGGGGCAGGACTTTGCTTAGCTCACTGTACATGAACCCTTTAAGCACATTGATGATACATGGCCTGACTCTGTATTTATACGAAGGTCTGTTCACACATGCATTAGAGCTTTAATGAACTGTCTTTTGACTTGATTTGAGGATTGAACACTAATGGTTTTACCTATTTCATGTCATAAATCTAGTGTTGTTTTTTAGCTCAGTTATTAGCATCCTTTGATGAAATTTTAAAGTATGCTTTGCCTGTTGTGTTTTAACCCGTTGGCTGCTGCCGTCGGCCAACGGTCGTCCCGTGCACTACCTTGGTAGTGCTGCGCATGTCCGTTGGCCGATGCTGTCCCACCCATTTTTCGAACATTCAGCACTGGAGCTGAACATTCGACGCAGCCAACGGTTTAAATATTTATTATTATATAAATATTTTAGCACTATGTGCTTCCTTATATACAATATGATATTTTACACAAGTATTTATCTATTTATATTTTGGGTCATTATAGTGTTTCTAAGCCATTCAATAAATGTTTCTTTTATGTCTATGCTAAAAAAAAAATTCAACGTAGTCACGTCTAAACACAATCACTTTAAATTGGTGAAAGCACTCCACATGCGCGTCATGTGATCAAGAGCACTGTGTTGCCTGAAACGCGTCATGACGGTGGTGAGGGCATTTACAAATAAACAAAAAATGCACCAGCAACGGGGCTAAATTTGTCTTTTTTGACTTAATGGTCTTCACGGCGAAGAAAGCAGTATATATATATATATATATATATATATATATATATATATATATAAATCCCAATCGCAAACAAACTGTTTGCAGCGCCTCTCCCAGCCTCTTTAAAGAAGGCGGTCCGTCATGAGGCAGGCAGCCTCAACAAAAATACACCAAAGCCGTGCTTCTACACAGCGTACCTCAGCACGGCAATGACGTCATTGCCGTGCTGAGGTACGCTGTGTAGAAGCACGGCTTTGGTGTATATATATATATATATATATATATATATATTCACACACATACATATATATATATATATTTCAATATTCCTTCTTGTAGCCTTTAATCCTCAGACTCCCAAAAAGTGAAACGGACTCCACATTTTTTCGGGCAATTTTATTTTCAGTGCTTGAATGCCGCCATGACGCGTTTCGGGCTCGAAAGCCCTTGATCACATACATATATATTTGTTCAGTTTGTACAAAGCATTTTTATTTTGCATGATTTTATATGGCATAGTTGTATTACGGATACATATATATATATATATATATATATATATATATATATATATATATATATATATATATATATATATATATATATATATATATATATATATATACACTTGCATAGCTATACGTATACATATATGTCAGAAGATATTAAAATCTATAATTACCTTTATATATGTTAGCCTTCACGATATTGTGATAGGCCAATTTTTCTGAATCCGTGGACACCTCCTAGAATTGTACAATTCCACAGAGATCTTCTCTTAGTCTGACAATATTTAAGCATCCTTGAGATGTCTGTTCAGCTTTGACATTGTATGTAAAAAACATCCACATTCAGATCATGCTTTCCATTACAGATAAACCTGATAGCACCCAAAGTAAATTTTGTTCCTCCATGAAAGGAGTGGCTTCCTGGATGAAAACTATTTGCCTAAAACTTAAAGTTAACAAAGATGAGTGTAGGAATTGACCATCATTTGAGTGGTGTACTCCCAGATTTGACAGTTTTTGCTGGCTGTAGAACTCTGTGTATGTTACACTTGATTGGCATATTTATCTTACTTATTTTTAAACCATCTTTATTGTTTTCATCATGACATACAATATTAAGACAATTGGCAATGGAAAGCACTGTCATGTACAGAGCAGTTCGTCTGAATACAATATTACGGTAAGGAGATAATGGTTCAACATATGGTAGTGATAACAATCAAACTACCGACCACAACAAAGAGGTAATTCCTCATGTCCAAGAATGTTCATATTCACAAATATTTATGGCTCCTTGTAGTTCCTGCTGAATGAAAAATCAAATCCACATCATTTTGCTTGTCCGACGGTAGGAGAGAAATAGTACAGGGAAAGAAACCAAAGGCTCTCTAGTCATCCACCCATGAGAGAGAACCTGTTTGTAAAAGGTCTAAGCAGCGGGGGTGGGTATCAGGGATGCAACAAGGCTGTTATTTTTATTTTAATTGGGTACAAAGGGCAACCAGAGCCTGTAAAATAAATGTCACTGATGGACTGTAGCTCCCATGCTGCCGTTCTCTACAGTGGCAGTGCAAACATGATTGCAGGCCTAACATTTGTAGCCTGGCCCATCAAAATAACTTCTGTTGACAGATCAAAACCTTCCTTTAAAATATGTATAAGTCATCCATAAGGCAGAGTGCATAGTATGTAAAAGTAGGACATGGAGGAAATGTAATGTTCAACATATCGTTACAGGGGAAAAGCCCTAAATACTGTTTTTACTGCAGTAAGACTGGTTGTTCCACAGGAAAACAATGTGTCACATTATAACATTTAATCATGTTAATTTCAGTTAGGGAACAGCTAGAGCAATACATATTAAAAGTCTTATTAAAATGTGAAGTAAAATTGTTTATAAATATCAAGGAATAGGTACTATTAGAAAGTTACCTTTTCCCTGTGTAAAGCCTCTGTAGCTACGTTTGTATTTGTTCTGTCATTTGTCTGTAATTAGCATTTAAATAGGTGAGAATGGGTGTGTAATCGCTCACAGGAGCAAACAATTGCCTAACCTGAATGGGCAGAGATGGCACAACTGAACCTGGTAGAATATGCAGAGTGGGGCTGGAGTGCTGCTTGAATGTAAAATTCTACTGTGCAGGTCTGCTCAGGTTTTACATATAACAATTGAAGCAAATTTCAACCAGGCCTCTCTTATCACAGTCAAATGTTGCTTGACACCGGTGCACGACCCTGCCTTTCCCCCCTCCCACTCGTTCTCCTAGGCTCCAATCACAGTGGACTCTGTTTGACATTACAGTGTCAAATGCTGCTTGAGTGAAATTTTTAAATACGACACTTGGAGTGTATTTTAAGGTGTGAGAACAAGATGCCAAAACAATTATTGTCTATCCATTGTCTGGTTGCTGGAAAACCTGCTTTGTCTACCAGACTCTATCACGGGGTTTACGGAGGGTACATTGACTGTTTTAAACAGGATTTTAGTGTTAGATGTGGGAGGATTCACAGATTACCATAGTACACTCCCCACACACACCACCAGCCCTTGGAGCCCATGTATACAGTGGTGGAGAATTTTTCCATCTTGAAAATGCGCAAAGTGGGTGAAGTTCTCCCAAGGAAGATTTACCCCTTTGGTTAGGGTGTGCCCAATAGTCATTCCTACCTACTAATTTGTGCCAGGCATAATTATGGCATCTCCATGCACCCACTCCAGAACAAACCTGGACCAATAAAATATCAGAAGAAGACTGAATGGGCTGCCTTAGACCAATGTAGAGCCGAGAATACTGGACCTGATCTCCCTCTTGTACCCAGGACATAGAAGTGGACTTCACTGGTCATAAGGCTGACCTCCTGTTAAAACTACAGGGAGAGAAGCAGCTAAAAGAGACAGTTTCCTGCAACTGCACCGCTGACCAATGGCAACTTGAACTGAACTGGACCCTACTATTGGCTTCTATCTGGCAACCTGTAAGTATCTAAGTGCCTTCCCTGGTGTTCTGGAAAGCTTTAGAAGTGCACTACTGTGGTGGATTGCTGCATGATGGACAAAAGTCAGAAGGTAAAATCTTTGAAAATGAGGAACCTGGTTTATGTACCCAATCCACGTTCCATCGTGGCCAGATTAAAAGTTTGCCTAGGTTCCAGTCTATGTGACCAATGACAATCATTGGTACTTTGTTCTTATTGATGCTTTATCGACTTAAAGCTTTAAAAATCATATTTTATTGGATTTTTGTATTTTGGTGACATTTGATTACATTTTAATCTAGTTTTCTAATTTGTTTTGAGATTTTTATTAATTTGCAATTTAATTTTATTACTATTTTGGTGCTACATATTGAGCCTGATTACAATGTCAGGCGGACCGTCCCGGTCCTGTCCCGCTTATAACAATGCGACCGAACACTGTTCGGTCACATGCTCCCTTTTCTCAATGGGAACTCGTGGTAAGGCTGTAAACCGGCTGTAACACAAGCTCCTGTTGAGAAAAGGGAGGTGCATTTCATTCCTGAACCCCATGGCAGGCACCTCAATGTGCCTGCCACAGGGTGCAGGGATCAACAGTGGGGCACGGGAAACAACCTTTACAATGCAACTTTTACAACGCACTAGCATTACAACGCAGTCATTACAACGCAACATCCCTTACAACGCATGCCATTACAACGCAACCATTACCATGCATGACACTGCAACGCATACAATTACAACTCATGTCATTACAATGCAGTCATTACAACGCATACCATTACAACGCATACCATTACACTATCCAACACTTACCCTATTGTTGCACCCCCTGCAGTTAGAATAGTAATTTTTACCCCTACACTATCCAACACTTACTCTACTGTTGCACCCCCTGGAGTTAGAATAGTAATTTTTACCCCTACACTATCCAACACTTACCCTACTCTGCACCCCCTGAAGTTAGAATAGTAATTTGTACCCTACACTATCCAATACTAACCATACATGCAATGTAATGGTATGCGTTATAATGGTATGCGTTGTAAAGGTAGTATGCGTTGTAATGGAATGCGTTGTAAAGGTAGTTTTCAGAAAATTAATTGTAATGGCATGCGTTGTAATGGAATGCGTTGTAAAGGACGTTGCGTTGTAAAAAATGCGTTGTAAAGGTATGCGTTGTAAAAGTATGTGTTGTAACGTCATACATCCGCGGGGCACCATAGATGCCCCCTCTGCCCCAACCGGAGGCCACAAGTACCACGCTTTCAGACATGGTTTCCATGTCAAACCATGCCGGAAAACTTGCATCCTAATCTCAAGGGCAGAAAGGCACTCCCTTGAGATTAAGGGCCAGTTTCCAACTGGCAGATGGACTCCTAGAGCCCATCGGAAGCCAGCCAGAATGACCTGCGAGTTTACTTTCCAACCGCCTAAATCATAATTAGGCAGTTGGAAAGTAAACCGTGGGCAGCATCGTAATAAAAGCAGACACAAGGAGATGATGGACGGCATGCTGGAAATTTTCAAACACTCACCCCCAGTCACAGATCTGGGTTGAATGCATCGTCATTCTTTAGCTCACCAGCCCCCAGTTCAGACACAGCTCTATGCAAATCAGTCTTAACCCTGTGCCTCACGTGATCAGCCCAGTCCAAGCCATGTCTTCCCTGGACCGGACCAGCATTGTAATCAGCCCATTTCTTTTTTAGTTAAGCCTGTCTTCTCTATGCCAAAGCTAGTAAGGGGTTGAGTTCAGGTTTATTTAGTGACTTTAAGGGTTCATCCTGACAAGGGTTGTGATTATTCCTTGAGGTGGTTACTCACCCGCTCTAATTAATAATCCAGTTTCCTACCCCTGGGACTTACATATTTATGTTCCACCTAGACCAGACGTTTCTGCCAAAAACCTAGGTTTGTCAGACAACGGAAACTTCTCTTTGCTAACCAAGTCAACCAGATAGTTAAGCATTGTTTTTCTTCTCTAATGATGCCTACACAAAATCATCCATTCTCTACCCAAAGCCTCAAGGAAAATTACTATTCATTCTCTTAGTATGTAGCAATTCTCTGTATATGTGAATCCAGGCATATCTTCTCTCTCATCTCCAGACAGTCCAGAATGCAGCTGGCAGGTTAGTTCTCAGTTTACTCACTAAACCCTCTGTGACTTCTTGTGTGAGTGATCTTTACTACCTCTCAATCAGAAAGGGATTTGCTATTTACATGGTCCACAGAGCCCTCAGTCACTCAGGTCCTGCTAACTGAGGTAGAAATTCAGAGATATTGCCACTACCAGACTCTCCACTCTTCTTCCTCTTTTCTAGTCTGCATCCACCCAAATCAAGAGGAGTGAAATGTGAGGATGCTCCATTTCTTATCTTGCAGCTAAGCAATGGAACGTCTTGCTCTTTTACTCTGGAGTATGCTTTACCATATTACTTTCAAAAGAAAACAAAAAACGTGGTTGTTTCAGTGGTTTGTTTGACCAGCAGTTGTCTCCTTTTTATCACTAGGACACCCTTCTGGCATTTTCTATGCAAAACATATTGGGGCCTATTCCGATGAGTGTCGGAAAGTCTCCAACCTCAGGTCGGGGGCTTTCCGACACTCTTCGTTGGTTTCAATTTCGACTGGGCTAATAATACAGCTGGTCAGAACTGAAACCGGCCAGTCATTCTGGCTGACTTACGACGGGTTCGAGCCTGTCGGCCAGTAGGAACCTGCCCGTACTCCAAATGGACGGCAGTTTACACCATCAGGATTATGATGCATGGTTTCTGCCAGGGTTTCAATGTTGGCCTTTCCAGGGGGCGTGGCCAACAGCATGGCCAGCTAGGACGTGAAACTGCGGAGCTCCTGCACGGCTGCCTCACGATCCGGCGATATACTGACTCCGACATTTCCAAACTCGGCGAGGAGACGTCTGAAACGTGTACTGCACTGGAGGGAGGCAAAAGAATCGAAACGGTGGCGTTCTGCGGGGTGATAGATGCAGGATAAACGAGATCCTTGCCTCGCCACCTGCAGCCACCACGAGTGGGTCCCGGGGAGAAGAGCCCGAACATCCTGAGCAGTTCCCGGAATAGCCACACCTGCTCCCACGCCTGACGGACGCAAGGGCAGAGGGTCGCACTTTACAAAGATGGCGCCCGGGGCCGGAATTGACCGCCGGCGAAGCTGAGAGACCCGATCTCGGCTCCCGATTAGCTGGCCCTGAGTGACCGGTGGCGACGAGGAGGCCTGGTGGAGAGCGGTACCCCTGTGAAGCGCTCTGAGACACGCGCCCTGGCTCGGAGAGGTGCCCGAGGTACGTGGGTGGCGCCCGCCCGGGACAGGGGGTGCGGGGCAGCGGATTGGTGACGGCCTCTCCGATCTCTGGGCTCTTTGTGGGCCTGGTCCCCCCCGCGACAACGAGGCCCCCAGAGCGAAGGAAAGGGGCAGCGGGCAGCGCCTATCACCCGATCTCACGGAGGCGAGAGGCAGCAAGGCAGAGCATTGGGGTTTTCATGAATTGAGTTACATCACTGTGATCATACTACTGCGGCAGTGGCGCTAGAAAGGCTACAGCGGTGCGAGACACGAGGCCCAGAGCCATCCGCTGTTCCGGCTCCGGAGACAAGGGGCTCCGAATCTCCGGAAGGCACAACCAGACCACCATGAGGTGCCAGCACGCCTGATCCTAGTAGGGACTGCCAGCACATGCTCGCTCTTGATGTGTCCAGGGACACTGAGGCGCAGAGAAAGGACGAGTGACTCTGGAGAACTAAAACACCGGGAAGTGCATGTTATAAGAGGCGTTAGAAGACACAACTCTCCCTGGTTCCACGGCAGATGTCAAGGTAATGATCCGTGTATGAATACCTGCAGGCTGGCCTAACATACAGGATAGGCTGGGAAATACCCTCGAGCTGCCAGGGTACAGCGGCTTGGAGTTGAGCACCCGGGGGTCCGGGCATCGGAAGGGGAGCGACGACAGGGAGAAGGCGGAGGGCCCCACCCACCCCCCCCTACGGGCGGCACCTTGAGTAACACTGGTGAGGAGATTTGGGCAGCGGAGGCCGCAATTTGTGGGGCGACGCATCGTGAAACCGCGTCCGACGCCAGCAAGGAGAAGGGCTGACCGCTCGCGAAGTGGCCGAACTGCGGCGTCCCACTACACCATGGGGAAAAAAGAAGTGCAACCTAAAGGACCTAAGCAGGGCCCAATGGACAACTTTGCGGCGCCGCGCCAAGTTGTAGGTGGCCTTCCGACGACCTCGGGCTCACGCTCCGACACTGAACTACTGATGGAGGCCATCGAGGCTTCACATACCGATATCCAGGAGTCCAGGGCGGCGCTAGAAGTCAAGATAGGCGAGGTGGGCGTGGAAGTGACTCTCCTGAGACAGGACTTTTGTAATTTGTCCGACAGGGTCACCTCAGCGGAAGCACGGATGGGGGAGGCAGAAGACTCGATCACAACCCTCCGTAAGGACATGGCGGAGCTGCAAGCCTCCCATCGCCAACTCCTCTGGAAGGTAGACGACGCCGAAAACAGAGCCCGACGCAACAACCTGCGCTTTGTTGGCTTTAGAGAAGAAATTGAGAAGTCGGACATGGTATCCTTTCTGCATACGTGGTTGATGGAAACATTCCCAGCAGCTCCCTTCTCGCCATGCTTCATAATTGAGAGGGCACACAGGGCCCTCCTCGCAAAACCTCCAGCAGGAGCAAGACCGCGTCCAATAATTGCCCGATTCCTAACATTTGCTGACAGGGATTTAATATTGAAAGAAGCGAGGAAGATGGGAGAGATCCGGTTTGAAAACTCACACATCATGATATTCCCGGACTATAGTCAAGAGGTACAGAAGCAGAGAAGATCCTTTGATGCGGTGAAGGCAAAACTAAGAGACTTGAAAATCACATACATGCTACTGTTCCCAGCGAAACTTAAAGTGATATACAACGATCAGACACTCTTCTTCACCCACCCAGAGGACGCCTGGCAATGGCTGGAGGAGCGGCCGATTCTTAACAGTAGAGAACTCGCCAGACAAGATCATCTGGATAGATCCATGAGGAACACGACCCATTGGGAAATTCCGAAGGCACAGAGACTAAAATCCAGGAGATCCAGGAGGCAAAACCCAGTGACGCCATACAGAGGTCGAGGTGCGGCGTCTCTGTGAAGAGGACGCTCCGCATCTCCAAATGGTGCAGCCACATCAGGATCAAGATTTGCTGTACTGCACGCCACGGCACGCTCGGAGGGCGAGGAGGAAGAGGCCCTGGAAAGACGCACGTCAGCTGGGGAGGAAGAAGAAGACGAGGGACAATCTGACCACCCATTGGTGCAGGAGATCCGTGTGCTGGAACAGGACCTGTC
Source organism: Lissotriton helveticus (assembly GCF_964261635.1). Lineage (NCBI taxonomy): Eukaryota > Metazoa > Chordata > Amphibia > Caudata > Salamandridae > Lissotriton > Lissotriton helveticus. Next base: position 231,427,473 of record NC_136065.1, on the reverse strand, counting down.
AGGACAGCAAAGTACGCCTGAACCGGAGACTCAAGACTCCAAATCCTAAGGGGCAATTGACTCAAGACACGATGCGCACTACCCATCCCGATGTACGGTGTGATGGATGGACTCTCGATATGTTGGTGGAATAGAAGAACTGGAGTAGCAGCCCAACGCAGGGAAGCACGCAAGTGGACACTCCCCCTTTTGTTTTGTTTCACCCGTTGGTAGGGTGTTTGGGTGTGTGTTAGGGTGGGTGTGGTGGGCGGGCTACAGGCCTACTCCTACGGAAAGTCATGTCCTGCTATGGGACACATCTGGAAGGGGAGGGAGGTGGGGAGGGGGTGGGGGAAAAGGGTTTCAAAGTTTGTTGGGATAGGGACTCGGGTTGGGACAGTGAGGGAACACAGAAGACACGAGTAAAGGGAAAGTCACGCACGCCATGCCTCTACATCACAGTCACGTACAGGGATTGGGTCCCACATGGTCATAACGTGTCCCTATGGCAGACAACGTAGACACTTCGAGAGGGGCTGGCAGACGGTTGAGTATCCTAACGTGGAATGTTAATGGACTGGGCTCCAAGGTTAAGAGAGGTTTAGTGAATGCCTATATAAAAAGGAGTGATTTAGATGTCATCTTCCTGCAGGAAACACACCTCAAAGGTACCCAGTGTGCCTTCATAGCCAGAGGCCGATACAGGGTGCTAGTACATGCGGGATACACGTCCGACTCTAGGGGAGTGGCAGTTCTAGTTAAAAAATCCCCACCCTTCAACATCACTCGCACGTGGATCGATCCACAAGGCACCTGGAACAGACGCACATATACACTGATATCAATCTATACACCACCCAAACTGCAGGCACGCACAAATACAGCGCTGGCTAACATCCTCCTAGATACGGCAGATACGGTACAAGTAGTAGGTGGACTTGAACTCCTGGCGCCTCGCGGCTTGGGATCTTCGAAACCCGGCAATCCTCAAAGGCGTGAGAATAGACATTAGACTATACATCGCCGAGAATGAAGACTCGGTGGATTCGAAAGTCACTCTATGGGAGGCTTTGAAGCCGGTCCTACGTGACAGACTTCGTTCTAGACTAGGTGAGGAAAGGCGGAGTCACCAATCTGAGGTAGCGGCCCTGGAACAGGCTATTTTGAGTCGGGAAGAAGAGTACATAACCCATAAGACTAACGTCACCTTGCGACGGTTACTAGATGCCCAGAAACAATATAGGGAACTGGTGACCAATGAGGCCAGGATCCAAGCCCTAGCCACCCTCCATACACTATATGATGTGGGGGACAAGTCTGGAAAGCTACTAGCATGGCTCAGCAAAAAAGAGCAGGCGGTAAGATGGATAGATACTATCGCTACTGCTGACGGAAAGGTGGTCAACTCCAACTTAGAGATAGCAGAAGCTTTCGCGACCCATTATGAGGCCTTCTACGCCTGCTCAAGACCTAGCTACCCCTGAAGTGGCCCTCCAATACTTGGAGGAGACGGCCCTGCCGACCCTCCCCCCTGAGGCCATGGAGGCACTGGAAGCGGACATAACATCTGAGGATATCACCAATGCTATTGCCAAACTCCGGCCTGGCAAAACCCCTAGCCCGAATGGCTTCCCAGCAGAGTTGTTTAAACGCACAGCAGACCTTTTGACCCGACATCTTCGGGACCTCTTCACGGGTGCCTATGAAGGTGGAGAGCTCCCTCCAGATCTTGCAATGGCCACTATAATACCTATAAGGAGGGCGAACCGCGAGATAACTGTTTCCCTCTACAGGCCGATCTCTCTGCTCAATACAGAAGTGAAACTGCTGGCAACCATCTTGGCTACCCGTCTGAGGACGGTCATCACAGACCTCGTGCACCTAGACCAGTTGGGCTTCTTACCTGATAGGGCAACGAAATTGAATCTGAGGAGAGCCCATAAATGGCTCCAAGAGGTGAGGGGAAGAGGTGACCCCCATTGGTTCCTCTCCCTAGATGCCGAAAAGGCATCCATTGGCCCTTCCTATTTGCTGTGCTCCAGAGGTTTGGATTTGGGCCAAAGTTTATTGCTTGGGTCCGGTTGCTATATACTGGCCCAGTGGCCAGGGTGAGGGTCAACGGGAGGCTCTCTCGGGAGTTCCAGATCCAGAGGGGGACTAGGCAGGGCTGCCTCCTGTCCCCTCTCCTCTTCACACTGGCCATTGAGGTGCTCGCGGCCAGAATCCGACATAATGAGGACATCCATGGCTTCACTAGTGGAGACACTGCACTAAACCCTGAAAAGGTCTCGCTCTATGCGGACGATGTTTTGCTCTACATCACTAAACGGGAAGACACAATACCGGAGTTATTTCGCAAGCTAGAATGCTATGGACGGATGGCAGGCCACAAAATTAACTGGCATAAATCTATACTTTATGACCCAGGGGGGCGCAATCAATGGGGGAGACTACCGGAGGACCTGATGACAACAACGGAGGGCTTCCAATACCTGGGCGTGTATATAACAGCGGATGAGACCCTCTCGCTCCAGAGAAATCTGGAACGGATCATAACTAATGCAGTTGCAGATATGGACCGCTGGAGGCAGCTCCCGCTGACACTTTTGGGCAGGGCAGCTATGTATAAAATGATCATTCTACCGAAATTTTTATATGCCCTACAAAATGAGTACTACCCACTACCAGTGGCAGTCTTCACCAGGATCCATGCGGATCTGAGATCTTTCCTTTGGCTGGGTAAACAAGCCAGGGTGGCCCTGTCCACACTTCAGAGACATCAATATAGCGGAGGGATCTCACTCCCGAACTTGGAGGCCTACTACTGGGCAGAGCATCTGACCCCAATCAATGACTGGCTCCATACACCAGCGGACCACCCAACGTATGCACTAGAGAGGACTAAACTGTCGCCCAATAACATACTAAAATATTTGTACGGGAGTGGCGGAAGGGCCTCCCTCCTTCCAGCCACGTCTATAACGCTTAGGGCATGGACTAGAGCTACGCGTCGCATGGGGTGGGAGGGGAAGCCCACACGACAGACACCACTGTGGCACTGCCAATGGTTAACCGAGCTGCATAAGCTCAGAGGATTCAAGAGGTGGGATGATATCGGCATCTCCACCATAGGAGATGTGATAGCCAAGGGGGAGCTGAAATCGTTCCAAGTCCTCCAGTCGGAGTTCGGACTGCACAGCACACAATATCTTAAATATGCTCAATTGAGGCACGCCTGGATGGCCCAACATATCACGCTCACGGATCTTCCTGAATACGCGCCATTGGAAGGGAGGCTCCTGCAAGAACAGGTGGTGGGAAAGGCGGTATCCCTGACATACAAAACACTGACTAACCATATGCTGGGCGACTTGAACAGACTTAGGCACACTTGGGAGGCAGAGGTGGGGGAGATGGAGGACTTAGACTGGGAGACGGTCCTGATGCATCCCCGGGAGGTAGCAATCAAATCTAGATTACGACTCATTCAATTCAACTTTCTCCATAGGACATATTTTGACAGAGTGAGTCTATGTAAGATGGGGAGGATAGACGAACCACATTGCCTTCGGTGCCTCCAAGAGGAGGGAGACTTTTTTCACACAGTGTGGTCCTGTAGTGTAATACAGAAATACTGGACCCAGATATTTGGGGAACTGGAGGATGTCCTTGAGGCTTCACTCCCACGAGACCCCAAGTTAGCGTTACTTGGAATGACAAACGAGGTGGACCTGACTCGCCCATTACTCACTTTCCTAGTCCTTGCATTGGTGGTCGCCAAACGAGACATCGCAAAACGCTGGGGCTCGCCGGACCCACCGGATCTGGAGGAGTGGAGACGAGGGTTAGACCTATATATGGCGGCAGAGAGGGTCACCTACAAGGCAAGGGGCTGTCCGAAGAAATTCCGTAGGGTCTGGTCAAAATGGAGGCACTACCATGGGCTGGATGGGGGGACATAGGAGGCTTTCAAATGGTGGGGAAACGGGAAGCAACTGTGGGACACAATACGTCTGCCTTTAAGATCACGACTGACAATGCTGATCCTGTAGAGAGCCGTATTCCACCTGCTCTGAGGGACGCGACCGTTCGGATACATGGGAGGGAAGTGGAGGAAGGGGGGAGAGATGAGGGTGCGTGACCGATGTATCTCTAGTTTTAAATACCTGAACACTGTGAAGGCTCCTGGCTTGTATGTCTTCTATTGTCCACGTGGGGGGAAGTTTGGGGAGGGGGGAGGTTTTTTTTTGGTATTGTGTTATCTAAAAAGCAAAAAGCAGACACAGGAATTGCCTGGAAAAGCCTACAGCTAGCTCAACTCTGGTAAACATACCGCACAAATTCTGTTCGCCGCCCAACCCCAGGGATGTGGGCTACACGGCTGTGTATCTCTTTTAGACAAGTGATCACCCTGACTGTGATGCATTACTGTACCTTCAGACTGCTCCATTTATTGGCTCCTTGTGTATCTGCAATAAAAAATGTATTTAAAAAAACAAAAAAATAAATAAATAAATGTTGGCCTTTCCAACATGAATACCCTGTTGTAAAGTGTGTTTGTGGGCCCATTGCTGGGTCCAATTTACCTTGCGGTCTCTGGTGGGGGGCCGAGGGGGCAACTATGACTCATAATTAGGCATCAGGACCGCCAACCGAAGGTCCGTCAGTCCACTTTCTGTGATGGTGTCGGGCGGATGTAAGTCCGCCTGACATCGTAATAGGCCCAAAATGTAACATAATATAACAATAACCCATGCTTACCTACTTTGACCTTTCATGCCACTTTCCGCTAACCACCACTCAGACTGTCTTATCTCATATGCTGGACATCCGCTCTAAATTAATTTCAACACCAAGATCTCAGAGCTCGTCAGAACGAACAACATCTTCCTTAACAAATGTAACCTCTCACTTTGCATGCTTTCCTCGACCTACCTCCAAGAAAAGACAACACCACTCGTGCACCCAACCCATGACAAAGAGGACACCATGGACAGTGTCTGCACAACTGTGACCTGCCATCTTCTTCTGCACTACAACCCCTGGAAACAATCACACTGCCATCAACCTATCATAACCTCATCTGCTCATTGTGGCCAACAAAATATGACCAAAACAATGTGCATGTCCTTCAATTAATTTCCTCAAAATACCCCTCCACAAATACTTAATAGGCCTAGCTAACTCATCAACCCCATCACAGATGTCCAGACCCACCGATAGGACCTCAACACCATCCTCCAGTGAACAGCTAACTACAATGCCCCATTAAAACCCAAGACTCCTTGGTGTTGCCAGATGCTCAACAACAGCAGACAAGCCACCAGATACCAGGAAGAGAATTGGAAATGGTCACAACGGTTACAGTCCCTTGCACCCAGAAACAACCTCCTACAATTTCCATACTTGCACACCTTCCCTAAACTCAGCCCTTCTGTCCTTTTATTCACATCAACCTTTCTCAGTAGCATTTGTACTCCATCAATCTGACACTTTATCCAACAATCATCCTGCACCTTAGCAATTCTCCCTGCAGAAGTTGGCAGGTCTAGGCACCTTTCCTCACTGTCAGTAGTCACTTCTTCCCTAAGAGAGCTCTTGCATTCACCTCAAAGGTAGTGCATTTACACTATGCTTCATCAGTCCGTTTTATTAAACTGTATCCAACAAACTATATTCCAATAGTGCTCCTCTACAAAAACTGCAATGAAATCATCCCTTCAGAATCAACACAATTTTACCCAACAGTCAGCAATCCCACAGCACTGACCATGAACGTATGGTGCCCATCCTTGGCTCTTATGATCCCTTCAGCAGAATAGGGGGCCCCATTGACAGTCTGACATGTCCTCATCAGCCTACTATTCACAGATTCTCATCATGATGTGATCCCCATACATAGCCTTCTACTCTGCAGTTGTTCATTCACTGAGCATGTATGCCGCTTGAGTAGGGCAGGGTTGTTCATCACAGGGTTACAATGACCTGAACAAAGCTCGATTTTCAAATACACCACAAACTATTTAAAGAATTGCTCTTTAAATGCACTGTCAGGAAATTGATATTTTTTTTGATTTCCTACAACTCTGCCCTGGCTTCAGACTTTGTGAACCAACATTACATATCCCTGGTCTAACTATCATTGCCGTATGGACATTTTGCAAAACTGTAAGGGTTGTAAGCAGGAGTCCTAAAAGGCAGGGCAGAGTTTTTATGATAGTTCAAATTAGGGGCAGAAATTCAAAGCCATTTTCTCCATAACAAAAAGGCTTTTTGGTATGTTTCAGTAAAAACTTTCAAAATGATTTTACCAACTAATTTTGAAACAAAATTAGGAAAGGACATGAAAGGATTCCTCCCTTCTAATTGGGATTTTGGGGATGCAATGCACAATGGCCTGCAACTTGTGGTCGCAAACCATTCACCAGTTATTGAAACCTCAAAGGAGGGTCTAGCATATTTGCAAACGGAACCTGTTGCCGCTGGACTGCTTCAACTTTGTTTTCATGTTGGGCCATTTTTTCCCAAACAGAATTATATCCTTTTTTTTTTAAAGCAGTTCTGGTTCCTTTAAGGAACAGCAGCAGCTTTGAAAAAAAGATATCCCATTTGCGAATGCAAATACAGAGATGGTGTCAGCTATTCCTTGCAGGCCACTATCTCAGTGTTTGTAGCCAATCACAGAGTTTGCAAATAGTGACCTTTGCAAATTTAAAGATTCTTCACAAAAAGTTGGCTTATAATTTGCTACCACATTTTGCAACCAGTCTTTTATTACATCTGGCCCTAAGTGGTTAGAGGTTGGGCCAAAATGTTTCCTAAACATATTTTCTGCCCTTGAGGGAGCACTGCCTTTATTTTCCTATTTTTAGGAGGGTCATGCATAGTTCAGTAGAAGTGAAACACAAAATGCTGCAAAGTCGCAAAAGAATTTGGTGGATGGGGGTATGCCTTGGGGGGCGTGGCTTGGACGCCGATCGGGATGGCGGCGTGAGCCTGCAGCTCCGTGCCCGATCCCGCATTTTATCCTGTTATTCACCTTAAACGCGCTGTTTCTAGCGCGATTATCCTGAGCTTAGCATCGGGGTAGCCGAGGGGCACTATTACAAACGGGAAGGAGGCCGAGAAGTGCACTGAGGCCCGATCTAGGTGCCCGGCAGGACGGCGCAGAGCGAGGCAAGATGGCGGCGACCCCGAACTACGGAGGTTGACTTCTTCGACACGTCGGTCCGCAGCGGCAGCATAGCTCAGATCAGAGCCTGGGGGTGCGGGCGGTGAACGGCCGCTGCGACACGTGGCTTCTTGGTTGGAGGGACCAGGCAGAGCCCTTGCTGCTGCATTCTCATTTTGCGGACTGGGTATTGCTCCCCCGACACTAGCAATGGCGGCCGAATGGAAAGTCGCAGTTTCTCGCCTGTGACCAGCGGGCCCCATACAGTGTGGACCCGAAGAGTGAGGGTATATCGGGAACGGATCGGAACTACATCCTGGAGGACCCGGCACCCGACCCTGAGTACTACTAGCCGTTCTGACCGGATGCCTCGGCAGGTCGCCGATCCCTGAACGAGACGACGGCCCACGGCGGCGACAGTTGGGCTGCATACGGAGTGGTCCCCGGAGGAAAGGCGACGCTAGGACACGGAACGCAGACCACTAATCAGGGCAACGGCTCCTTACAGACTGTGCTCCTGGCCCAACAGTACGTTTCCCTGCCAGTCCTGGAATACGCCATTGGCATCGCTACCCGGGTGGATTGGACCTTCCTGTTCTCTGTCTGAGGCTCTGGCGTAGCCATACTGTGGATAACGAGAGACTGGGTACGGAGCGGCCCCAGGTGCTTTCTGAAGTCGGGTTCGATGTGGGAGCTGCCTGCCCGGAGCAGGATGAGGAGATGAATGGTCGGCCATTTTGAGCACTGGAAAGCACCCGCGTATGGCAGACGCCTTCGCCCCTGGGATTGATGATCGTTTCATGGGGAATCCACTGACCCTGCTGGACTACCAGAAAGGACGGGGAGCAACCCTTGGTTAGCGAACGAGGGTGAGAGCTGGGCTGTTCCCCCCTCAAGCGAACCGATGATGGCGCTCACGGGGCACAAAATGGCTGCTGAAGGTGATGGCGTTGCACTGAGCAAGGCGACTGCACAGGGCGCAGAGGGAGGTGCTCATACTGATCCGGAAGGCTCGGCACAGGAGCTACGGCTGAATAAGCGACTAGATGGAATACTAGAGGCGATAAATGCGACCAAGGACTCCCTGCATACGGATATAGCGCAGGTCGCCACAGGACTGGGTCTCTTAAGAGCGGATCATGCTAAGCTTACAGACAGAGTGAAAGACAACGAGTTACTGCTCCAGGAGCTCAAACCTGCGGTGGTTACTGCAGAACACAAACTGTCTGATATACTCGGTCGGTTGGAGACACTGGAGAAACAGGCAGAGGATTCCGAAAGCCGCAATAGGCGAAATAACGTGAGAGTAGTAGGCCTTCCGGAAAAAGTTGAAGGGGATCATGCAGTGGCCTACATGGAGAACTGGTTTCAAACGGCCGTGGCGCCGGAGGGGCTGTCCTCCTTCTTCTCCCTGGAACGGGCGCACAGGGTCCCGGCCCGCCCGCCTATGCAGGGCCGCCCTCCCAGGCCTATGGTGGTCAAGCTAGTACATTTCAAGGACCGGGACCTCCTGATACAGAGGGAACGCTCGCAGGGCCCCTTTCAAGTGGACAACAGCTCAGTCACGATCTTCCCCGATTACACACAAGAGGTCCAGAGGCGCAGGGCCTCCTATCTCTCCGTGAAAAAAGAACTGAGGGCATACAGTATTCCTTGCTTTTTCCAGCCAGATTGCGAGTGATTGTGGATGACAAAACCCAATATTTTCAGACTCCTGACGAGGCATGGTCGTGGCTGGAGATGTATCGGGCCGGTATAGATCGCAGAGGTAAAGGTGACTGTGAGAGACAGAAACCGCTCCGGATGCGAAAGTCGAAACGCATCCGCAACCGGAATAAACTCAAGAGGGCGCTAATGGACGGCCAGATGGCGGCGGATAGGAAAGGGGCGCTGGCCGCGACAGCGTCCATCACGGGCTCACAACCTGACGGACTATCAGTAGGTTCGGAATCTGATGAGGACGGAAGGAAATCTGGTGGAGACGCCTCGGAGGTGGACAGTGCTGGCGGACCGGAGGTCACCCCTCAGACGGCGGATGGACTGTTTAACGAGTGACACTCCAGGAGGGTACAGTGACGGCTATTCCCGTTAGAACATGATACCCTGGTGCTCTGCGCTTTGACAGGTACTGGATTGCAGTGTCGTATGGGATCAAGGCTAGGAGCGGGGTACTTGCCTGCCCCCGGTTGGCTCTGAATCACCCTCCCGTTGCCCTTAAGGCCTTCTGTAGTAACGACTACAGAGTAGTGAACTGTGTGTTGTGTTACGAGTTTGGATGGGGGCTGATAACTTGTTGTTAGGTCCTGTTCTGGGGAATGGGGTTTGGGGAGTTTTCTGGGGTGTTCTGTATGGGGGGTTTTACTGCAATGATGTGGGTGGCCGATTGATACTGTGGAGGTGGTTGGGTGATGGCCGCAATGGGGACATTACCTGATTTGAGGTGCCTCACGTGGAATGTCCGTGGACTCCGAACGATGTCAAGGAGACACAAGGTGCATGCTCATCTGGTGCGGCGAGGCGTCCAAATTGCACTATTGCAAGAAACCCATTTAACGAAACAGGAATGTACTGCGCTGCAGAAGAGATGGTGTGGTCAGGTATTTGGTACCACGTACTCTGCCTATGTCAGGGGAGTGCTGATATGGGTGAGAGCGGGGATCCCATTCCAGGCCTTAAACCAGCTGGTAGACCCTGAGGGTCGGTTTGTGGCGGTGGAGGGGAGGCTGTACGGTCGAGATGTGGTTCTGTGTAGTATATATGCCCCAAACACTGACCAGGCTCGATTTTTTGATGGCTTGACGGGATCACTCGCACACTTTCTGGCGGGTCCCATACTACTGGGAGGCGACTTTAACTCGATCACTGATGTCTTCTTAGATAGGTCGCATCCACCATTGGTTGACTCCCCAGTGCGTAGGCTAGCATCATATAGACAGGACTGGCAGAAAAGGTGGGGCCTTCTTGATGTATGGAGAGAGCAACATCCGGACTTTAGGGACTATTCTTTCTTTTCGGAACTGCATGCATTACATGTTAGGATAGACTCCATCCTCTGTAGTGGCCCCTTAGCTGCCCTGTCAACCCACACGGAGTACCTAACCAGGACCATTTCGGACCATAATCCCTTACTGATGACGATTAGATGGCAGAGGGTGAGGTCAGAGGTCCCGACGTGGAGGCTACGGCCTGACACGTTAGAGGACCCGGTGTTCAGTGATAGGGTCCTTCAGGGTGTTGAGAGCTACTTTGCTGAGAATGAAGGGACAGCGGCCACGAGATCGATCGAATGGGATGCAATGAAAGTGGTGGTGAGAGGTGTCTGTATGGGCAGATTCTTGAATGAAAGGGCGACGGTCCTGGCTGACCTGGAGAAGGCCGAAAGTGTGTTGAGAGATCTGGAACAACGTAGCCCTGAACGGCCTGACTTGCATGAGAGACTGATTGAGGCGAGAGAAAAGGTTGCCACAGAGACGGAACGGCTACGGTGCTACGATTATAAGCTCTATCTCACCAAGGTGCATGCGGAGAGGGACAAGGTGGGCACATTGCTTGCTAAACTAGCTAATCAGGAACCTAGGGGTAGCCCGGTTATGGCCATTAAAGCGGAAACGGGGATGATGGTCTACTCTCAGACGGCGGTTTTACAGCGCTTCCAGTCGTATTATACGAGCCTATACACGAGTCAGCTGGAGGTGACGGGCTCTGCAATAGGCGACTGCCTAGAAACCGTCCATCTCCCACGGCTGGAAGATGAAACTGCAAAGGCCTTGGGTGGCCCGATAACGTTGTCAGAGATTCGATTGGCCATCAAGCAGATGGCCAAAAATATAAATAAGACGCCGGGGGTGGATGGCCTCCCGGTTAAATTTTATGTGAAGTATATTGATACTCTGGCGCCCAGGCTACTGACGGTATATTCGGAGGCCCTGTCGCTTGGGCGTCTGCCCCAATCAATGAGGGAGGCCTTGGTGATACCACTGCTGAAACCTGGTAGGGAGGCCTCGGATGTGACATCGTATAGGCCCCTGTCTATGTTGACAGTGGACTATAAGATCCTGAGCCGTATCCTGGCTACGAGACTGTTACCACACATGACCACGTTAGTACACGGGGACCAAGCCGGGTTTATACCTACTAGGAACACCTCCATAAACATCCACCGCCTGGTCCGCCTGTTGGACGGCGCATGGGCGTCGGCTCAAAGGCCGGCAGTCCTATCAGTAGACATCAAAAAAGCCTTCGATAGCCTTGAATGGGTATATCTCGACAAGGTGTTTGGGAAATTCGGCCTGGGAGACGGCTTTGGACGATGGACGAGGGTTCTCTACTCCTCGGCCACTGCCAGGGTGCGACTGGGTTCTCTCATATCCTCCGATTATCCGGTGCACAGAGGGACGAGGCAGGGTTGCTCGCTCTCTCCCCTGTTGTTTGCTTTAGCAGTGGAACCGCTGGCAGCGCAGGCAAGGGCAGGGACGTGGTACGACGGGATTGAACACGGTAGGGACATCCATCATATCTCTTTGTACGCAGATGATCTCTTATTGTACCTGGCGGACACGGAAAGGGCTCTGGAAGGGGCTGTAGAGTTGCTGTCACACTTTGGTCGGCTGTCGGGTCTCAACGTAAACTGGAATAAGACTTGTGTTTACCCATTGCGGGCGGACACGCCGTATCCCGCTCTTACGGTAGATGTGGTCTGGGAGGGTGCGTGCTTTACCTACCTGGGTGTTCGCATCTACCATGATGCCACAAATCTGCTGGATGGCAATGTAGGGCGCGGTTTGAGGGCCCTGAGGGGCTGTATGTCTTTCTGGGCCTCCCTCCCTCTGTCGGTGCTTGGCCGGGTGGCGCTGCTGAAAATGGTGGCACTAACAAGATTGCTCTATTATTTCCGCACCCTCCCGACGTGGATTCCACAACGGATCTTCAAAGAATTGAGAACGATGATCATCGGTTTCCTATGGGGGCCTGGACGGCGTATAGTTGCATTGGATACTCTGACGCGACCCAAACTTGAAGGGGGGATGGCAGTCCCCGATTTTGAGCTATATTACCTGGCGGCTCAGTTGCAAGTGTTGACGCAAAACGTTGCTAGAGAATTTAGAGGCCCAGACCATACACGGGGGACAGGTATCCAGCGACACATCTTGTCGTACATTGTTATGCAACAGACACTGGAATTGAGGGATCTGACTGCAGAGGAAAGGACCCTTCGATTGTGCTGGCATAGGAGTTTGGAAAGGGCGAAAGCAGCACGACCATACGCACCAGAGATCCCTTTGGGGATGTTGACGGCGCTACCGCAAGGGGGGGGCCGATCCCCATTGTTGTACTGGGAAGAGCTGGGTCTACACGTGGTGGGGGATCTATATCATGACGGAACGTTGGTCCCGTTTAAAGTATTGCAAGATCAATTTGGGCTCCCAGATGGGAGCTACCTCTTGCATGCGGCAGTGGTCGCGGAAATGCAGAAGCACTGGAGGGGAGGGCTAATGGAGCCGAACACGACCATGGCCTGCCAATATGTGGTAATGGCAGCGGGGACATTCAAGGCGGTGACCTGTCTCCACTCCCGGATGTTACATGAGGGATTAGAACCGCTAACCAAGCTGAAGGCAACATGGGAGGAAAGTGTAGGCAAATCCAATACGGACACGGTCTGGGGCCATATTTTGGAACGGACGTGGAAGGGTTGTAGGAACGCCCGCTTTCAGCAGGTGCACTTCTTCATACTGCATAGGGCTTACTTGACCCGGGGGAAGATCAAACGGTACTTTCGAGTGCAAGATGCGATGTGCCCGAGATGCTTGGAACCTGAGGTTGAATTCGACCATTTACTGTGGGGTTGCCTGAAGCTGGGGACGTATTGGCCTGCTGTGGGGGAGCTCCTGAATGTGGTTACTGACCGGGAGGTGGAGTTTGACATGGCGGCCTGCCTGTTGCTTTGGTTCCCTCACACGGCTAGGACGAAAGTCACGAGCAAGTTTATTGACCTGGGACTCGTTCTAGCCCAGAGGGAGATAACCTGGCATTGGAAGTCCAAGGAGGGCCCATCAGTGCGGAGATGGATGAATGAGCTGTTGAAATGGTCCAGGTGTGAAGGAGTGATTAGAATGAGACTGGCTGCCAGGACAGGTAACAAAAAGAGTTTAGAGAAAGCGAGGGCCTGGGAGGTCATGGTACAGGCCTTGAAAGACTACATGACAGAGGATGAAGAATAGGAGGGATAAGCGAAGGGGGTTCCGCGAGGCCTAAAAGCACGAATGCGCATGCCCGATTAGTACCGTACTCATGTGCCAAAACCCACAGTTGCCACCCACATCAGCAGGAGTTGGGGAGAGGGAGGGGAAAGGGAGGGGTGGGGGGACCGCAATAGTGCACCGCTGTAGAGATGGGGGAGGCGCCAGTGGTATGATCAGGTAGCTGGGACTGATAGATAGGGACATCTGGGATTTGTAACATAGGGACACCTCAGGTGATTATTGGTGGACCTCAGGAACCTCCACCGTGGGGGAGTGATAGTGTAGGCCTGATACAGCGGACACTGGTGTACCGGCGTCGTCCATACGAGATAGATGACTAAACTTAGCGGTGACTTGGGGAAGGGAGTTGGTGGTATAAAAGCGGATACTATATTATGCTGTTGACCAGACATTTCCTGGAATTGGCAATTGTGCACTCTGCTTAAACTTGTTGATACGCCGCCCTACCTCCGGGATGTGGGCTAAATGGCTGTGTGCAAACTTATAGATAGAGAGGTACTTTATGATGTAATGACTGTGAAGGTTGACCAATTTCGATGATGGTTTTGTACATCTGCAATAAAAACTTCTTTACAAAAAAAAAGTGGATGGGAGTATGCCTTTAGGGACTTTAGTAGGTATCTTTGTACAGCTGAGCATCAAAAAAGTCCAGGCCACATTTTGTTTTATGAATGTCAAAAAAATTAACTTAAAACATTATTGAGTAGAAGTGTCTTACTCAAATCTACTGGAAGCAACCTGACCCTTGTTATAAGATACCTTTAAAAGCACTAATGGATGGGCCAGAAACAAGGAAGAAGTGACTATCTCCTGTCTTGGTGTCTCCTTTGTAATCCAGCTCTTCTTAGCAATATCTGATAACTGCCAGCTACTGGCAGGGGAACAGACCTTCCCTTGTTCAATGTCTGGTTCAGGGCATGGCTCTTGGCCTTTAAAGACTTAATTTCAGGTGTTGCCACACAGACCTTACTGTGATGTCTGGTAGACATATGATGTTCTATGGCAGCTATTCTCTACTGATAATCCATTTCTAATGTAATACGTATAATTTGTGTAGCTATCTGTTTCTGGATATCTGTACCTGGCTCATCTACCAGATAGCAAAATTGTCAGATGAGATGAGGTGTTAGCAGAGCATACATTTCAAAACAAAAGTACAGAAGACTTCATTGCTGGTTGTAGGTTACTTCTTGGTTCTGGCGCAGGAGGCTTCACCTGATGCATTTTGTGTTCAGACCTAATGTGCTGAAGTGTGAACCCCATCTGAGCTCAAGATTGTATTGGAGCTTCACTATGCCTTATCTGTCCTGCATCTTGTATTAACAAGTACTTCTCCTTAGGTGGTGCGGGGGGTTTCCGTTTGTACTGAAAGCTAGTTCTCTTAGCAGAGTGCCTTTGGTCCTAATTGAAACAAGGAAAATGAGACCACAGCTGCCTGTTTGATAGTAAAGAAAGGCCTTACTTTGAGTGCAGTGACCCCATTAGACTTCTTGCCACCATGCCACTGCACTTGCTGCATAACCTTGACTTTTCCCGCATTTGGTGTGCTGTTGAATGGTGGTGCTATTATGTTAACCTAAACCTAACAGTGATAAATTGTTCTTCTGTTTTAGCCACTGATCCCCTTTTACAACCCAAACCCTGCCATATAAATTACCTCCAATATTATTAAATCATTAAACTATGATGACTAATCTACACAAACCAGACATGAATTGAATGTCGAACACCAGCATGCAATACCCAGAATACATACATACCAACATGTCTGAAGAGCAACTAAAATCAAAGGATTCGTTTTCATGAGAATAGCAACATGGATCACCTTGTGTTTATGAAATATCTTAGTAAAAAAACATCTGTAACCCTTGATACACATGCAATTGCCAAGTTTCCAATTTGAATAGTTTGTGACTCCACCAACTTCATGAATCAATCACTGAATGTGTTATACACAGAGCAACACACTCAGAAAAAGTAAATCAGCCATTCTCATGCCCAACTAAACATGTGGTTTCCCTGCTCCATTTAGAGCATGGGAACCACTGATTGACTACTGACAGTGCCACTGCCAGTCAAAGTTCAAAAGGTCACCGCTTTTAAGGTATCAGGTTATCTGCTCCATTTAAGGCGGTCCTTCAAATGCACATTTGCTGTGCATGCCAGGGTTTGCCATTCCCTTTTAGCATATAGATTCCCAACTGGCAGGCACAGATCTCTAAAGGTGGTGAGTAGTCTTCCAAAAGGGGACAAAGGCCAGTGGGTGTGCAGGCCACATTCCAAAACTTAAATTACCCCTCAGATTCCTACTGCTTCATTCTTATCACCTGTCAGGTATATGCAATGTGATGGCAGTAGTGGGAGTTACGGGTAACTTGCTATCTTTGTTTTGAGGCTTTGTCTTCTAAACATCAATTAACTCCTGTCAAGCATACTTAAACCTACATTTTTTCCAGTCAATGTTGTAGGTTTTTTTTTAACTGAAAAAACAGAATCCCAAACAGTCAATTAACTGTGGCCTTTGCAAGAATGAACATGCCAATAGGAATGAGTCATAATATCTGCATGCATAAATAAGCATGAATGATCATGAATGTGACCTGTCAGCTTTAGAATACAAAGCAGTTTGGTAAGCGGCTGCCTGAAACCTGGTGGTTGTTCCTCAAACTTTCTTTCTCTGAAAATATAGATGGGCATAATTACAAGGATTGTTCGCGAAATCCTAACGGCATGTTGACGACATATTTACAATACGGCACTATGTGGCGTTAGGATCAGCTAGCAACCTTGAAAAATGTTGTGAACACTAGTGTCAAGGCATAAGAAAATGACATGTTAGCGTGAAAAAAGTGATGGCGGGCCAGTTAGCAGCAGGAAAGATCAGGCTAGTTGGCCTAATGTCACTTTTCAGCGTCTAGCGGGTAAAAAACATACAAATATGCCAATAATGGGAGAAAAAAAAACACAAATCTGAATGCAGATTTGAGCATCCTGGACCAAGTACAGTACAGGATAATAACACCTCCTAACCCCACCAACAGCCAGGATGACACCAGCCAGAGTCCAAGGGGAAAAGGAAATAAAAATTCAGTCAGGAAGAAAATGAGATGCTGATTGCGGAGGTGACGAAGAATCAAACACCAGCTCTTCCTCATATCGAAGGTGTCATTGGGGACCAAAAACGCTATATGGCAGTCCATAGTCAACAAGGTGAACTCTGTCACAGAAGTCAAGAGGGCAGTGACGGACTGCAAGAAGCACTGGCATGATGCCAAATGTAAAACTAAGCAGAAACTTGCAAGCAATCTACAGGCAGCATTGCCGGCTGGAGGTGGGCGTCCAGCACCCCAGCAGGAACTCGAACCCTTGGAGTAGCAAGTATCGGCAGTCATTTGTGAGGAATCAGTGGTTGGATTAGAGTGCTGACTATGACCAACTACATCAACAACAGGGCAAGTACCAATAAGGGACAAGGGGGAAATATGTCATGTTGTATAGTCCAGGCATATATGCCTCAGCGCTCCCCCACGCTGTGGGGCTTATTTACAAGCCCTTTGCGCTGCATGTGCCTCACTTTTAACATGGAAAAAGGTGATGCACCGGCAGCATAAGGAGCTTCTAAATCAGCCCCTGTGTGCAGGTCAAACAGTAACCACCCAGGTACTCATGGGCTTATTCACAAGCCCTTTGCACTGTCAGTACCTCACTTTTTCCCTTGTTAAAAGTGACATACCGGCGGCACAAGGAACTTGCAAATAAGTCCTTCATGCATAGAAACAATGACAAGTGAACAGTCATTTGTCTTTAGCACAAATGTTTGCATTAGGCAGTGTTGCAAGTCTCACAGTCAGCCTATAGTAACAGACATTGTAATAGCAGCCATGTGCATAGTTGCCAAGATATGGTGCTTTCCTGCACTAAATACTGGGCATAGGACCATAATCCAGCGGAGGTCAGTGTTACAACAAAATTGGTAACGCGTTGCTCCGACAGTAAACAAATCCAGGAATGAGCTCTATGCACAAAAATATGATGCACCCCTGCATGTCCCTTAGTGCTGTTGCTTAAACAATTGACTTGCACCAGCTCAGACACCCTTGTGCCATGTTGCTAGGGAGTCTGCACTACAGTGGCAAATGTTGATTTGCAGGAAGAGACACCTTCCTGCACATAAACAGTCCTTACATGTGTTTTGCTGTTTCTATGACTGCAGGAGAATTCAGCTTACATAGAAAGAGCAATAATTGAAGCGAAATGTTGTTTTTCACATTTCGCTATCCTAAGAACAGGGCCCTAATTTACACGTCCTTTGCGCTGCAGGTGCGTTATTTTTACTACGGTAAAAAGTGACATACTAGCAGAAGAAGGGGCTTGGAAATATGGCCCCAGTGTTTACCTGTCCTTAGTTATTGGTGCTGGCCCAGTCTTGTAGATATGGGACATTTTAAAAAAATCAATGGCTCTTGTGGTAGAATGCTCACTAAAACACCCTTGCATGTCCCTTTCATTCCAAGGGAAGCCGGGGAAGGGGCTTCATTTACAAGGTGGCGTTAATCAACGATCAGTGGCTTCACACTGCATTGCAAATAAGGAGAAGTGGATTTAGCCACCAGAAAGTTGCTAAAAGTGATCTTCTGGTGGCAATATCACCTTGTATTTATGCTCCTGGGTGTAAGGGTGAATGCTACCTAAGTACATATGTGGTACATAAGCCATAGGTAAAGTCAAACGTGGCACAATGCAAAGACTGTTTTGTGTCCAAATGCATACTGTAACAAATGTTTGGAAGGGACATATACAATGGAGTATGTTTAATCCCTGTGCACACCCCTGTGCTGCTGTAAAAAGGTCAGCTGTGCTGCAATGCAGGCATTCCTTAACCTAGCCTCAAAGTTGTCTGTGTTGCTACTTGCCTGTTGTCATCAATGCCTGTGCAGGATAAACCACTAGGTGAGGACACGCTTATTCTTAGGTTGGGGGTTGTCCTGTGTATGTGCAAATATGCTGAGTTGCACAGATAAAGAATCTGCAGGAATATGTCTAATCAAAATCTTGTCAAAAGGACCCTCTGTAGTTACATCTCACCATCCCAATAAAAACCATCTCCTGGGGTGCTGCATGACATATGTCACCTCGTAACAGCTTGCAATATCAGTCTCTTGGGGGTAGTTACACATGAAGCAAGTGTAATAGGTACAGGATAAACCACTCTTGATCTTGGTCACATAACTGTGTGACAGTAAGTTTGTTGTTTGGATCTTTGTCTTGAACGCACAGAGGGATCAATGCAACATACAATTATGTGGAAGAAATAGATAAGATGTCTCACACCCTGCAGATGACCATCTCTGCACATGATGAAATAGAATGTATGTCAATGATTCCAATATGAGGACTGGAATAGGCCTTATCTACTTAGTGTTGGCAGACAGTGGTAATCTCATAAACATGAACTCCTGACATGTAACATTTATGGACAGTGTAAACTGCCATTCACAGCTAAGTGTAACAGGTGTACCATGTATCACAGGAGAATGGAAAGTTTCATGCACTTTGCATGTCAAATGCTTAACAACATGTCCACATGTAACAGAAATCCACAATAGTATTTGCCCCCATTACAAATGTTCAGACCTTACCTCCTAGTCAGCACCCTATCCCAGACATCACCAAGGATGGTGATGAAGATGTAAACCTTCCAACCATCGCCCACGACATCCTCCAAGAGCTATTGGTCTCAATTGCTGAACCTGGGGAGGGTCAGCAGCATTGTGACATCTCCACATTCCCTGCCAAATAACCAGGCACCACCTATCACCACAGCCATAACCCTGGTCTCTGAGGACTCACAGGTCACCTTCCAACGGCTTGCGGTAGGAGCGCGATTTGCCATATCAGGTGCGGGTGGGGTTGGATACCCTGGCAGACACAGCAGAGGGGGTCAGTGGGTGCCTCAGTCCCATTAGGGACACCTTGGGTGCTCCAGAAGTCCCTGGCTGCCATCACTGGTGTCATGAGGAAGAGGCACCATCAACTGCCCTGCCAAAGTGACACCAGCGAGGCGGTCAATGAGCTGCGGGCCATCCAAAATATCTTGGAGACCATGGAGCGGAAGCAGGACTCTCACATGGCTGCCATGGTTGTTTCCCACTGCCACGTTGCTGCTGTGTTGCAAAATCAGCAGATCATCTTCGCTGCAGTGATGTCTCATGTGCTGGCACAGATGAATGCGCCTGCAGCCACGGCATCCTTATCTTTCATCCCCTGATGTGCTCTTGTCTCTCTCACCTGCAGCATGTACAACAGCACCCTCAAGGGAGACACTGCACTCATCAGAGGAGGAAGATGTGGATGATACACCTTTCCAGGGGAAAATTCTGCCAATGCATCTATCTGTGCCAAATGTCCAGTTTCTGCTTCGCCCTGTGGTCACGAACATGCCAGGAAATATCATCTGTCACTGTCTTCACCATGACTTTGCCATGTTCATCTAGGACATTTGTGGACTGCCAATGTGCCCCATTGTCATTGAGATCATCCTCCTGACTGATAAGTTCCTATGTCTTAACATGTCCGATAACATATTAACCACAAGGACTCTGTCTGGAAACCCACTGGCTTGAAATATCCTTTGGGGTTGTTATCCTGTTAACTGTTCCTGTGTGAACCAATTTAATGTGCTCTTGTACATAAATGCACATTTCATTTTCAGATGTGTGTTGTCTGTCGTCATAAAACAGGGCAAGAGTCCACAATGGCTAATCTGTGTAGCCACTACCTCAACTAAAGAGTATATTTGAAACGTTGGTGTCTGCAGACTTTCGAACCTTGATAGGCAGTGAGAATACAGAACATGTGTGTTAGATTTGGGGGTCTCTAGTTGCCATACCTGTGACCAATAGCGACCCTTGCGTCTAGTCAGGGTAAGGGGGTACACTCCTAAAATAACCCCTGCTCACCCCCTTGGTAGCTTGGCACTAGCAGACAGGCTTATGTCAGAGGCAGTGTGTAAAGCATTTGTGAGAAATGCAAAAACAACAGGTGATGGACAGAATGCAGATCAATGTCATACATTCACCCCAGTACAGAGATATGGGCCTAAATCCATCGTTTTTTTTGCTCACCATGCCATTCCAGTTTGAACCCAGCCATATGCAAATCAGTCTTGACCCTGTGCCCCATGGGAACAGTCCAGCCTGAACTGCCAAGCCAGGTCCTCTCTGGACTGGAAACAAGCAACGAAGGACCGGTTTCGGGTTATCAGCCCTCATCAACCTGGATAGCTTGATTCCAGTGGCACGGGCTGGACTGTTCCCATGAGGCACAGGGTCAAGGCTGATTTGCATATGGCCATGTCGGAACTGGGGTGGTGTGGTGAGCAAAAAAACGAAGGATTTAGGCCCAGATCTCTGTACTGGGAGGAATGTATGACATTGTTCTGCATTCTGTCCATCAATTGTTATTTTTTTTTTTTTACTTTTTGCATTTGTCACCCCGAGTGGGACGGGTATGCTCAGACGTGAGTCCCGTGCTCTCCACGCCACTGGAGTCAAGCTATCCTGGCTGAAGACGGCTGATAGCCAGAAACCGGTCCTAGGATGCTTTATTCCAGTCCTGGGAAGACATGGCTTGGCAGTTCGGGCTGGACTGTTCCCATGAGGCACAGGGTCAAGGCTGATTAGCACATGGCCATGTCTGAACTGGGGTGGCTTGGTGAGCAAAATAACGATGGATTAAACCCATATCTGTGACTGGGGGTGAGTGTTTTGCCATTGTGCAACATTCCGTCCATCATCTTGTTTGTTTTGCTGTTCACCCTATGTGGGAAGGGTATGCCCAGACGTGGGTCCCTTGCTCACTACGCCACCGGAGTCAAGCTATCCTGGCTTAAGACTGCTGATAGCCAGAAACCGGTCCTAGGATGCTTGATTCCGGTCCAGGGAAGACATGACTTGGCAGTTCGGGTGGACTGTTCCCATGAGGCACAGGGTCAAGACTGATTTGCATATGGCCATGTCTGAACTGGGGTGGCTTGGTGAGCAAAATAACAATGGCTTAAACCCAGATCTGTGACTGGGGGTGAATGTTTAGCCATTGTGCAACATTCCGTCCATCATCTTGTGTGTTTTGCTGTTCACCCTATGTGGGAAGGGTATGCCCAGATGTGGGTCCCTTGTTCACTAAGCCACTGGAGTCAAGCTATCCTGGCTGAAGACGGCAGATAGCCAGAAACCGGTCCTAGGATGCTTGATTCCGGTCCAGGAAAGACGTGGCTTTGCAGTTCGGTCTGGACTGTTCCCATGAGGCACAGGGTCAAGACTGATTTGCATATGGCCATGTCTGAACTGGGGTGGCTTGGTGAGCAAAATAACGTTGGATTAAACCCAGATCTGTGACTGGGGGTGAATGTTTAGCCATTGTGCAACATTCCGTCCATCATCTTGTGTGTTTAACAGTACATCTGTCCCTGAATCGTCTCCTAGACGTTGCTGCAAAATCCTGGCAGGACACCTACCCAGCACAAAGAGTGAAAGAAGCATGTGTAACAACTGCCTGCTCTGAGTTTTGTCATCCACAGTGACACGTGCCTACAAGAGGAAGACTCTGCCTTTCACTTGCATTCTGCTTCTCCACCAAAATTTGCTACCCCTGGACCGAAGCTCTAAGAAACTGAGCATTTTTTCGCCCCGCTCAATAATGTCTCTAGTTCTTGAATGGAGCATTGAAGTGTGTGCTGGGCAAAGGCAGTGTGCGTGCCCATGCTACAGGGAACAATGGTCACAATAGCCTACACCATGTGGAGTAAGTAATCTCTAGCCATCCATTGTGGACAAATGCGCCATATGCACATGTTCTACTTCAAGCAGGCATATTTGCCTAGGGGTTAGCAATGGATGTTCCTGTTGACTTCACAACACTACACCCATTGCAGGTGCATGGTGCAACAAGTACACACAGAATCAAGATCTGTAGCTGCACAATAAGGTTACAGCATCATTTGTCATGTTGAAGGAACTGAATATCTGTGTGCAAACATATGCAGGGGCCTCCTATCAGCAGGATGGTGGAACATGGTGTCATGGCAAAATTGATGATGATGTGCTCCAACTTGTGGAAAATACATGGAAGCAAGTACTTTCAATAATACGGGGCACCCTTGGGTTTTCCCAAACACTGGGGCCATATTTCCCTGCCTAACGACAACGAAGGCATCCTTGCACCATAGTGCAAGGGTGCCTGTGTTACCACTAGCCAGCTAATAAGGCACAGCTGCTTAGGAAAACACAGGTGTGCCCCGTAGCATAGTACATACTACGGGGCATCCTTACGTTCAGAAAATACTGGAGTGCAGTGCAACAGATTTTGCTGCAGCTCCACGCTCCAACATCTTCTCATGAATATGCCTCATTGTGGGAGAATATCAATGTTATGCACACACAGTGTGGCATTAACACTCTACAGGACCATTCATCACAAACACTCAATTTGCGGATCAAACATATATGGACTAAGTCACTCACCAGTGGCATGGGGGACCTTGAAGGCATCAATGTCCCCTTGAGTGAACAATGGGTGTCCAGCTGGAAAACGGGAACTAGGATTAATGATCAGTCATCATGTGGCATATGTATCATGTGTCATCACAAAATATTTACATACAACATCTAGTAATTTCATCAATATGTAGGTTCATGCTGCACAGAGGAAGGGGTGAGAAATGACAGACTCACATACAACACATGCTCAATGCAGGATTGTGTTGTACAAGACAATCTGGGGACACATTATGCTTCTTTTGTGACTACAATTTGAGAGTGGTAGTCACCTCATTCATCGCTCAACCTCCTATTGACAGCTGAGTGTCAGAAGACACTAACCTACAACACTTGTATTTCAACCACTGCAAGGTGTTGCTGTTTTCGATCTCACCAGTACATCAGCCTCTGAGACATCAGTCTACCATTGTACTCACATACTTAGGTGCATTTAAACATTCACCATATTGCCAACGGAAAACATTTTTTGGGATGCTCTGTGGAGATGCGTCATGTTCATTATTTACAAGGTGGCGCAGTGCCACATAGCATGGCTTAGGCCACCTTGTAAATATGACCCTGTGGTGAGGTAAGATATACTAGTTATGTATATGTATATATGAATGTCTCTTTAAGGTAAGGTTGTTTTCTTTCAACCTCTTTGACATAGCGATGTTCTAGAATGTATTGGATAATGTCAGATGATGCCTTGCTTTTGATGTGAACAGTCATCGATGTACCTATTGGAATAAACCTGACTTCTCATCTTATTGGAAGATTCCTGGATTTATTTGCCTGCTTTCTTATGACCATTTGCCTACTACATTTGGCGACGATTGCTTGGGAAACTTATCTGGATAACATTTGGAAGCTGTGGTCCCACCGACCATTTAA
This sequence comes from Lissotriton helveticus, assembly GCF_964261635.1. NCBI lineage: Eukaryota > Metazoa > Chordata > Amphibia > Caudata > Salamandridae > Lissotriton > Lissotriton helveticus. The sequence continues at coordinate 231,403,630 of NC_136065.1, read as the reverse complement.
AAAAAAAAAAATCAGATTATTGACTTTAATAATATAGGCTGCTTAGTTGCCTATCCTATCTGGAGTGCAGGTGATTTGTAAGTACTGTGGCTTTTATCTGATTGTTGCAGTGTGTTTCATGGTATTTATGGCAACAGTCTTACCTCGCCTGTTGAAGTACGCGTGATTCTTCAAATTTGTGTCCAACGCTCGTTTTGCTGCAACTTCCAGCGCATGTCCAGCGTTCTATTTGGTGCCCGTGAACATTCATTCTTCTTGCTTGCCGTCCAGCGTGTGTATGACGTATGACGTTTACGCTTCACTTCGTGACGTCAACACGTTTAAGCGGCTATTTTAAGTGATTGGGACCATTTTTATTTAACTCCATTGATTTCACGGAATACGACGATAAACATATACGAAGAATTGCAGCTTACTCGTTTTCTTCACTACGTAAATTGCTCAAGACAACAATTTTTTTTAAATTTTTTTTTGTTTGGTTTGTTATGGCTGACTCTAACAACAGCATTTTGGCTCCTCCTTGTTTTCTTAAAGTTCCAGGTAAGACTCCTACACCTTGGCATAAATGGTTGAGAGTTTTTACGACCTATTTAGAGGTTATAGACGGTCTTGAGTATTCACCTTTAAGAAAGAGAGCAATTTTATTTAATCACCTGGGGGATGCTGGTCAACAACTTTTTGACAGTTTAGCTGTGGTTCAAAATCCAACTTCGGATGAGTCATGGAACGTTTTTACAGAAGCTTTAGCTCGTTTTGGAAAGCAATATAAGGATGAACCATCAATAATGATTGAGCATCATGTTTTTGTAAAACGTAAACAGTCATTGGAAGAATCGATTGAGGATTGTTTAGCTACATTGAGAGTACTTGCTTCAAAATGTGAATTTGGAACATATCTCGATACTGCTCTTCGGGATCAACTTGTTTTCAACTGCTTTAATAAAAAAATTCAAGAAAGGATTTTAACATGCAAGAATCCTACATTAGATGAAGTAATGGTTATCGCCAAAAGTATTGAATGTTCAGTTACTTCTTCGAAAATATTGGCTGAAACTACATCTGTAACTCCTACCACTAGTGTTATGTTATTGACTCCAAATGACAATAATGAATGCAATGTTAATGTTGTAAATTCTCGTGTTAAAGACAAGAAGTTTGTTGAAAGGAAACCTAATATTTCTTGCTACAGGTGCGGATCAAGATTTTATGTTGGTAACAATCCAAATTGCCCAGCTCCCTGAAAAAGGTGTAACAATTGTAGGAAAATTGGCCATTTCTTTAATGTTTGCAAAGCGCCCAAAGATAAAAGCAAAGTCAATTTAGTTTACACAGAGGATGAACTATGTCAAGCTCTTAATGTTTCTGCTTTATCCATTGAGATTAATTCTTTCGATGGTAATACCGTGAAAGGACACAATTGTAGTGTTCTAATTGGTCCTATTTCTCTTAATGTCATGGCAGATTCGGGTTCACCGATTACCATATTAGATGAAATAACTTTTTATAAGCTTAGGCCTAACACAAAATTGCTATCAACTGATGTCAATCCTAAAGCATTCGGTGGCTACGATATCATTATGTGTGGATATTTTAATGACACTATTGACTTTAAAGGAAGAGTTATTCACACAAAAATATATGTCGCTGTAAATGGCAGAGACATTTTAGGTTGACGGGACCAAGCTAGCTTAGGAATTTTACTCAAGCCTGGACACCCTGAACCTGTGTTTCTAGGAGACTTTCCTGTTTTAGCTGTGACTGATAGTACTATGGATGATCCTACTTTAAACATGCTGTTTAATGAATACAAGAGTGTGTTCTGTGATAATATTAGTTTAGTTAAGAATTTTCAACACACCATTAGGCTAAAAGAGAATGTAACTCCTGTAGTTCAAAAAGTGCGTCCCGTACCTCTTTCAATTAGGGACGACTTAAAAAGACAGCTAGATTTGCTGTATACTCAAGGTATTATTTGTCCCGTTGAATCTTCGGAATGGGTTTTGGCTGCAGTAGTAGCTCAAAAACATTCAGGAGACATTCGTCTGTGCGCAGATTTAAGGGTTCTTAATCGTAATATTATTGTGGATGCTCATCCACTCCCAAAAATTCATGATATGATTGCAAAGATCGGCTGTAGCAAAAAAATTCTACAATCGATTTACGCTCACCTATTTCCCAACCACTTACTACTTTTGTTACTCCATTTGGAGTTCATATGTACAAAAGGCTTCCTTTTGGTCTAGCGTCGGCAGCTAGTATATTTTAAAGACTGATGGACAAAATGTTTGATAATTGTCCTGGTATTCAAGCCTTTCAGGACGATATCCTTGTTCACTCAGAAACTAAAGAACAACATTATCTTTTGCTTAAAAAAGTCTTGAATATTTTACAAAGTTATGGTATGACAGTCAATATAAAGAAGTGTACATTTCTTTCTCAAAATGTAGATTCCCTGGGTCACAATCTATCAGAATTCGGCATTAAACCTAAGACTGCGTTACTTGATGCTATAAAATGTGTTCCTCCTCCTACTGACAAGGATTCCTTAAGAGCTTTTCTTGGTCTTAGCGAATATTACGCTCAATTTGTTCAAGGGTATGCTTTAGTAGTGCAACCTTTAAGAAGTTTGTTAAAAAAGCATGTAAAATTTGAATGGTCAAGTGAAGTACAAAATGCCTTTTCTTCTGTTAAAGATTTAGTGGTTAATGCTCCTGCAATCAAACGTTTTACTTACGGGATTCAAAGCATCATTACAGTGGATGCTAGTGCCAAAGGCCTTGGTGCTGTTCTAAGACAAATGGTTAATGGAAAAGAATGCACCATTGCGTTTGCATCTCGTACTTTAAATTCAGCTGAACTAAATTATAGTACAATAGAACGCAAGGCTTTGGCTTGCACCTGGTCAGTAGAAAAGTTTAAAACATATATTTGGGGTACAAAGTTCTTGTTGTATACTGATCCTAAACCTCTAATGTACATGCTTGGAGATAGCTGTTCAAACAGAGCATCTTCTCGACTCATCAGACTTCTAGCAAGACTTAAAGAGTTTACTTTTGATATCAAATATATTCCCGGTAGCAGTAATGTGAGGGCTGACAGTTTGTCCCGCATTCCTCTTCCAAATGTGCAAGATTCCTGTAAATCGGGGGATGAGTGTGTGTATTCTCTTGAAGATGTTGTTCAGAATTATAAAATCACTCAAGAAGATTGGGCTGACAATTTTGCAAAAGATGATTGAGTGCAAAATGTAAAAAGATATTTAGTTAAAGGCTGGCCAAATTACAGAAATCTCTCTTTTGAGGAAAAAACATTTGCTCAAGTTGCTTCGGAATTGTCTTTTTCTAATAACATACTTCTTAGACAAGACAAATTTGTTCCTCCCAGAGGTTTAAGAGACACAATTATTACATTAGCTCACGAAGGACATCCTGGCACTACAGCTACCATTACCAAAATCAAACAAATGTATTGATGGCCTGAAATTGATAATGAAGTGAAAACATATATTGATAAGTGTCCCCAATGTCTTTGTTCTGATAAGGATTGGAAGGTTTCTAACTCTACCCTATGTCCTGTTCAATGGCCTAGTGGTGCTTGGAAAAAAATAGGTTTAGACTTTTCTTGAACATTTTCTACTATGGGTATTGACAAGCAATATTTAATTGTAGCAGTTGACTATTTCTCCAAATGGATTTACTGTGTATTTGTGACAAAATGCTGATGCTAGCACAGTAGTATCATTTTTACAACGCTTGTTTTGTTCTGAAAGCACACCTGAAGAGATTGTAACCGATAATGGTTCACATTTTATTGCCCATGATTTGGAAGTATTTTTAAATAGTTTAGAGGTGAAACATATATTAGTTCCTTTGTATAGTCCGGCCTCCAATGGTTTGGTGGAGCGAGCTAATCGCTTACTTAAAGAAAGTGTGCAAACTGCAATAGCCAATGGTTTGAATGTTTCTTCTTTCCTAGTCCAAAAAGTTTGGAATTATAACATAACTCCACATAGTACCACTGGAGTTGCTCCTTTTATTTTGTTGAGGGGTTGCATGCCTTCCTCCAAACTAAATCCTAATTGGTTACTTGAAAAATTCAGTCAAGTTCCTGTTGATTTAACAAAAATTAGGGATCATGTGAAACATAAGCAAGAGTTATATAAACAAAATTATGACAAACGTATGCATGTTTCAGATAAAAGTTTGTCTCCAAGTGATTGGGTTATTATTATAAAACCTATTAAAGTATCCAAAGGTCAATCAAAATTTTCTGCTCCTGTCCAAGTTTTAAGAGTTTCCCGGATGGCTGTTCTCTTGCAAGATAGAGGATGGTGGAATATAAATGCTTTGGTTAAAATAACCAAGAAACAAGCAAGCATTATTATTGAAAACAAACGTAATGATATTGTGAATGATCATTCTGGTTCAGATTGGTTTGGTGTTTGTGACAATATCAATACGTTCACCACTATTCCTGATTCCAATGATCTTGTTCTACTTTACCATCAGGCTCTACCTTACCATTAGGTGACGGAGATTCCAAGTTTGTGAATCATCGTCTCAGTGCACAAGCTGTTTGTTCCAGTACAGGAGAAGGTGACAGTAGAACTGGAATAAATGCTATTGCTTGTGGAAGAGTCAGAAATGTACCTGTACGCTTCCGTGATTATGTTATGCATTAATGTTCTTATCTTGTTTAAGTTTCTTTTGTGTTATTTATTTGTTTTTTTTGGTTTATTTTCTTCCTTATTGAAAGGGGGATGTGTGTAGTGAGGTAAGATATACTAGTTATGTATATATATATGAATGTCTCTTTAAGGTAAGGTTGTTTTCCTTCAACCTCTTTAACATAGCAATGTTCTAGAATGTATTGGATAATGTCAGATGATGCCGTGCTGTTGATGTGAACAGTCGTGGGTCTACCTATTGGAATAAACCTGACTTCTCATCTTATTGGAAGATTCCTGGATTTATTTACCTGCTTTCTTATGACCATTTTCCTACTACAGACCCTTACCACTGTAGCCCACTACGGCAAAGGGGCAGGCAATAGGTGTTGGGGTGGGCATTCAAACACAGCACCCATTGCTTTTTAGGTTGGCCCAGATTTGCAAGTTTGTGGCAAGCCCAAATCTAACCTCCAAGAAGGAGGTGTTAGGGTGGCCATACAAGGGGTAATGTTTACATTTCTCAACCTATTGTGCTCTACCTATGCGTACTTCATTCTGCAGCACACATAGAAGCATAGGTTCACAGTGAGATATTGTTTTTGTGCAAGAAAGTGTCCCTTCATGCACAAAAACAATCACCCCTTTAGTCCAGGCACTCTCTAAACGTGGCAGTAGGGTGCCTGCGCAGGTGCCAGACAGGTAACTTAGCACAAACCCTATAGGATGCACATGGGTGTCTATTCTCTCAGACAGTGCATCCCTGTGCTGTTCAAAAAGGCCGACTGCAGCACTGGCAAATTAGGCACGGTTCCACAGTCTGCTGATTTTGGGTACACATACCCCTATGTTCAGTATGACATGACACAACACGTTGCGCATATATATTAGAAATGAAATGAAAACGAGATTTATAAAGGGCTAGTCAGTTACCCGAAGGTGTCAAGGCGCTAGCTTCTCAGAACAGACATCGTTAGATCTCAACAAATGGTTAGAGGTTAAACAACCAAGTCTTCAGCGCCTTCCTGAATGCTAACAGATGAGTCACATCCTTCAATTTCTGGGGTAGAGAGTTCCAGAGTCTAGTTGTCCCAACCAAAAAACTTCTGCCTCACCAAGCATTTTTCTTGAACCTAGGGATAATCAGATTGTCAGATTGAGCTGAGCGTAGCTGGGTGCAGGGACAAACGGGAGAAGATTTTGCTTAAAAAAGACTGGCCCTATATCATGAGTTGCTTTAAATGCTATGCACAAGGCTTAAACCTCAATGTGTCGCTTCACTGGTAGCCAGTGCAATTTCTTTAAGGCAGCGGAGGCTGATTTATGCTTAGGGATATGCAACAGAAGCCTGGCGGCAGCATTTTGCACGATCTTACAGTTTGTCTGGCATTTAGACCTGAGATTGATAAACAGGCTGTTACAATAGTCAGCCTTGGATAGGACCAAGGCTGTGATCACGAGCGTGCGTAACTCATCAGGATTGAACGGAAGAATCTTCCTCAGTAATTTTAACACATAGAAAGATGGTTCACATGACCTTCAAATGTGAGCCTTGAGTCAAAGGTGACGCCTAGGTTTTTTACTTTATTTGAGGGGGTGGGCAGAGGGCCCAACTCCGATGGCCAGAGAGTAGGGGACCAAAAGGAGGGGTTGCTGCCAAAGAGCAGCACCTCAGTTTTATTGGAGTTCAACTTCAAGAAGTTGGTTGCCATCCAGTCTCCGACTTGACGGAGGCAAGTGTAAAACTGAGCTGCCATTTCTGATGGTGTCCCTGTCACTGACACCACAATTTGGGTGTCAACAGCATAGGATATTGCTGAGACGCCCGGTGATCTAATCAGCCGTGCCAGTGGGGCCACATAAATATTAAAAAGGGTGGGGCTCAACGACGAACCCTGACGGACCCCACATGGAAGTGTAAAATTCTGTGACTTAAGTTCCAAAAGTGCAACACATTGTTTTTGGTCAGACAGAAAGGATCTGAGCAGAGATAGGGCTTTCCCTGTGATGCCTATCCTCTCAAGGCATTCCCGTTATTTTATGTGATTCACGGTGTCAAAAGCAGCATCAGTGCTGCGCTACCCCCTGCGTCGACAGTCTGCATGATCTGTTCCGAAGCAGATATTAGTGCACATTAGCCACAGTAGACATGGAGTCTTCAGGCTGTTTCCGACCTGATATATTATCAACATTGTGAAAAGTTGTATACATGGCATGAACAGTGTGATGGTAGATATATTTTGTTCTATACTTACCATCTTGCCTGCCAACGATGATGCCGAGGTTGTCCGACAGGTTGCACTCCTGGCCAACGCAATTCTGATAGCGATGTTTCCTTTGGTGGACTGTCCTGTCAACACCGAAGATGTGCAGCATGTGCCTCCGGATACAGTCCCAGTGCACTTTCCTGATCTTGACAGTGTACCCCACCAACACCCTACCCCCACCCTTAACCATCCTGGGGAGGTGAAAGTTTACCAGCCAGAGAAATGCTCTAAATGCATCCTCCGACATCTGTACCTAATTTCCTTCACCAAATATCTGCCCCCACAGTCCTATGCCCACTAAGAAATTAAAGCCCACCCAAAACTTATACTAAATAAGTTATATTTAACTATACACTAGAGACACCAGAGAATACAAGAGTCCCTTCAAGCACAGAAAAAACAACCAAGCAACACATTCACCCTAACTACATGGCGCAAGTGTGCCTGCACTGGCACTTCACGAGGTTACACACAGGGCTGCGTCGTAAATATGGTACATATAGCTCATCCCTGTGTGTTAAGACAAGGCAGAGTACCGAAAGCCGATAAGGACCCACGCTTTTGTAAAAACTATAGACCCATCTCCTTAGTCAAAGTGGACTATAAAATATTCTTCAAAGCTTTAGCTCTAAGACTAGAACCACATCTTCCCCTATTATTAGGTAAGGAACAATCAGGTTTTGTCAAAGGTCGTAATATCACGGATAACACCCGTTTATTTTTTTATATTATCTCCAAATCATCACACTATTCCGATTCCCTAGCAGCAATTGCGTTAGACGCAGAAAAAGCCCTTGATCGTGTTTACTGGCCATTTATATTCCACGCTCTTAAGTGGTTCAGTTTTGGACCAAAAATCACGTCCTTAATTGCCTTACTTTACTCAGAACCCAAAGCTGCAATCTCAGCTAATGGTCTTATTTCTCCTTACTTTAATCTCAAACGAGGAGTTTGTCAAGGTTGTCTCTTATCACCTTTTCTTTTTAATTTAGCTTTAGAACCATTCCTGTCAAAAATTCGTCAAAATCAATCTATCATAGGCTTTGTCTCAGGACCTCAACAAATTAAATTAGCAGCATACGCTGACGATATCTTAGTTTTTCTTTCCCAACCACAATCCTCATTCACAGCCTTTTTAGGCGAAGTGGAAGCGTACGGTCTGGTGTCAGGCTATAAATCAAATAGAGGGAAATGCGAAATACTACCCTTAACCAAATACACCTTCAAAGATGAATTTAAGATTTCTAATTTCACCTGGAATTCTAAGTATATAAAATAACTTGGTATCTGGTACTCTTCCTCTATTAAAACATCCATCTCTCTAAACATAGAGAAATGTTCTGCCAAACTTAAATCACTAACTACAAGATGGCATCCCCTGCATCTATCTTGGTGGGGTCGTTTAGACACTTTCAAGATGATGCTGACACCTATAGTTCTATACCTTCTCTCTAACATTCCATTATCCATTCCGTCTAATTCCTTTAAAAGAATCAATTCCATTCTCACATCTTTTCTATGGAATGGTAAAAAATCAAGAATGGCGCTACAGAAATTAACAAGACCAAAATCCGAAGGAAGAGTTAATTTCCCCCATTTTTCTAATTATCATAAAGCCTTTCAACTAAGACAATTATCAAACTGGATCACTTCTCAATCAGAAAACAGGCCTCTTTGGGTAGATCTCGAACTTTCTTTTTTAACCCCCTTTTCATTCCAGGAATATCTTTCCCTTACCCGAAAACCACAAAAATTCTCTACTCCCATACTTAAGCAATCATGTAAACTATTATCCAGCGCACCTCATTTAGTTATACACGACTCAGAATCCTTTCTCAATTCCACAATTTGGCATAACAAACATATCCTTTTCAAAGGGGAACCTATATACTGGAAGGTCTGGAGGAACAATGGTCTACTTTGGGTCAGGGTTCGCCCATTCAATTCACACAAATACAAACTCTATATCATTTACCCCTTTCCTTTAAATCTAAATTTCTGACCTTGCAGAATGTACTAATTGAGGCATGTGCTAAACTTACAACCCCACCCTCCTCACAATCCCAATCCCTCTTTCTGTGGCACCGTCTCTTGCTCACAAACCCCAAAGCTTCAAACATTTATTCTCGTCTAATGGAACCTCCTGATGACAGGCATAAGACCAAGGTAGAACTCTCTTGGGATTCCGATCTGAAAACAAACTGGCCTGTTACTCTATGGAATAGAATTTGGTTAAAACTTAGGAAATCCTCTAGAGCTGCCAACACAACGCAAACACTTTTCTTTCTGTATAATCGGTTATTTTTCACTCCAATTTACCTCATTAAGATACATAACACAAATCCTAACACATGTTGGACATGTTCCCAAAGTGAAGCTGACCTTAAACACATGCTATTCACATGCACACATGTCTTTAAATTCTGGGAACAGGTCTGGCACCAAATTAACACTATCTTTCATTCCACCGCGCCCTTATCCCTTACCACTATTTTCCTAGGTAGCTTAGCACCAGAATGGGGGAAAAGTCATTCTCAGCTAAAACTCATTGATCTGTCACTGGCTGTAGCGTTTCAACAGATTTCAAAACATTGGAAAGACTCTTCCAAATTGTCCTATCTAGCACGGTGGTATGCGGTATGCCATAATCACTGCTTAGATACAGCTCTAGTCCACCCTATCTCTCTAGCTACGAAAAGACTACACCTCTGGTCCCCCCTCACACACTTTTTAAATACAGCAGCAAAAAATGCTTCCTCCCCCGAGCCCTCAATACAAGAAGTTACCAAGCCTCCCTGACTTCCTACTGTTTACTTGTATATAATTCTGATTATTTTGTTAATCCCTATTGCACTCCTTTAATGATGTATTGTGGACATGTACTGCTATTTGCAATATTTATGAACCTATGAAGCTTTTCATCTCATCTTCTACGTTACACTTTTATTGCCTTGATGGTTTTTTGTATATTAATAGCATTCTCAAATATTCTTTCATGCCTTTATGCATTGATAAATAACTGTTTGTACGAAGTATTGTTTTCACAACAATTTTAATTCTTCAATAAACCTTCACTTGAACTTAAAAATAAATAAAAAGACAAGACAGAGCGCAGTGTTTCCTATTTTGGCACAATGCCACCCTCAAACCTTTCTTCAAAGATTATCCCTAACAATTCTGGATGGCAATTTACTGTTTCAATGTATGCAGCAGCATGCATCACACATTTGAAGAGCAAACTACGAGGAAAATGTGATGATTTATCCTTGTATAACCATTCTTAAGGCTCCTTTTCAGAGGCATTAACATAGTTTGGTGCAGCCTCAGATTTGTAATTCTGGGGCTGCATCATTGAATTGATTGATACTTGTATATTATCATGAGGCTAAGTATGTTGCAGCGGAATACCCACTGCAACACCCTTTGTACCCCTCTTTCACCCTGAGTGGAACATATACACGTGCCCCAATTTCAATGCAGCATTCAGCCACGTTACATGCCTTGACACCACTTTGTAAATCAGGAGAAGAGGAGATCTCAACCAGAACACCATTAAAAGTGATGTTCTGTTGACTGTATTCCCTGGTAGCTATGCTCTTAAGTAGTTTCAACACATTAGACATGTCCTTTTACATGGTGAAATATGTAGATTTGTGTCCTGCATGCTGTTGCAAATGTTGTTTATGTCCCACTATGTTTTTGAACCCATATGTGCATGGATGTGTGAGGAGATGGTAGCAGAAGATGATGTGGCACCCATAAGATATTTGTGTGTATTTATGTGTGTTGTGCAGATTCCTGGTGACACTCTATGTGACATGACAATTTTCTATGAGTGCATGCTCTTATATGTGTTTGAGTATGCTGGAAAATATTTAGATATATTGACAGATCTAGTGCTAACACGTACCTGCATTACATCCATTAACATTTCAATGTTTCAATTGGTTGTGTTGCATGTTTGAGCTAGGTGATGCCTCATCAATGTGGGAGCACATGCTTTTTGAAATTTCAGACCACATTGTATTTGCCTTTGAGGATGGGACTAGTTATATGTCACCTTGCATGTATTGGGCATGGTTGCTGGGATCCCTGACACACTGCTCATAAGACTTGCATCAGTTGTTTTGTGGATTGACACACACAATAAGTGTGCTGTGGTGAGGATAGCACCTGTTATCAAATTTGAGTGTCATTGCACATTCATGGTGGTGGCCATAGCGCATCCACACATTGTCCTCATTACATTGTTATCCTATTTGGTCTAGGTACACATTAGTGAACACTGTTGCTTTTGCAGTTATCGCATGGATAACCTATGTTTCAGTGTTTGCGATGAGTGTTGTAGGGCAACTTAAAGTCAGTACAGTGTGGAAAGATGAGTCATACACAGTGTAAGACACTTATCAAACTATAGTTACATTGACACCTGTGAAGTATAGTGGAAGTATAATCTGAAACACCTGACATTATGTGAATAATTGGTGAATGATGTTGTCCCACCCTTATCATTTCCTTCTTCAGCCTTCCCATCTTCCAGGTGATCCTACTCACCATTGTCATGTAGCCATGGGATGTTTGCCATGAACATATTGTATGTGCTGTGCAGCACACCAAGATGATTTCACACACCACTGACAGTGAGAAATGCAGTTTGCCCCCAGATCAATCTATGCACTGGAAGCAGGATATCTGGACTCCCAAACTCAATTGAATGATGGGCCTGGTGCTACATAGAGCACAATACACCAAGAACATCTATGACCCAATGGTGTCCTATCTGCATTTTGTAGTTGACATGCACTACAATTTTACTAGTATCAGGTTATGTTATAGCTAGTATCATTTACTTGCTAGATGATTGGTCTATGTGACAGACATGAATGGATCAATTATAGTATGCCAGAAGTATAATGTGCAACTATGATAAAAATGCTTCATTGAAAAACACAACATCCATGTTGTTCTGTGTTCGATTAATGAAAATAGGGTGTTTTTGACTAACCGAGCAGCCACCATTGCACCATTGTACATGTGTCATCTTGTTGTCTGGAGTTGATGTTAGGTTATGTATTACAGATTTCAAATACATGGGCATGAAATGTGTTGTTCTCCCTCTTACAATATGTGATACAGATTACTGGTCCTAATCATAATGTAGATGAGAATGAGTCCTATGCTTCTGTATCCTCTGTTATGATTCCCTCGGGTGGCACACTACTTACACACTGTCACATGGTCCCTTTACATTTGATGTGTGTAATCAGGTTGTGATCTACATTATTCTTGACTGGGAAGTGGTAGCAAATTGTCCATGGTATACAATATTGACATTTGCAAACAGTGTGATGTCCTTTGTAGTGGCCTGCCTTACTTCATACCTATTACGCCTAGCAATGTTCTACAGACATCTTTCACATTACCAGGTAGGAAAGAAATGGGCATGTGCCCCACCATAGCATCATGATAGATGACAGTTAATGAGGAAAATGTAAATGGAGGACATAAAAAGAATGTAGTAAGGAAAGATAGAGAGAGAAAATGTAAGAATGAAAGTAAGAAGTTAATACTGGTGAATGTGCAGTTTGATCAAGTTCTTATAAAATAATGCTGCAAAATGCATAATTTAAAAGCATTGTATTAAGGGGAGCAAATTCCAGGGGCTCTTTAATAATAAGTGTTGGGATCAATAACTTTGGAAGGATGTTTTGTTCCTTGAGGGGAGCAAATTCCAGGGTTTCTTTAATAATATGTGTTGGAATCAATAACTTTGGAAGGATGTTTTGTTCCTTGAGGGGAAAAGTGGGTAGTATTTTATTTTCTTTGCTACTACCTGGGTGTGACTTATTAACTATATGTTGTACTTTTGCATTATATGTTTGGAGATAAATGTTGCTACAGCAACAATTTATTAACAGTGGAATTCAAAACATGACTAATTTGACATTGTTTTCCTACAGGATTGAGAACCTTGTGGTCTGTCCTGTGTTACAGTTGTACTTACCAGCAGGCAGACCATTCCCAAATGTCCCATTTGAAAACACTGGTTGATGGTAGATTGGCGGAAGATGTAGGAGTTGTGCACACTGCCAGGGTACTTTGCAACTATATTGATGAATATAGTGAGATGTTCCACAATTGCCTGCACATTCATGGAGTAGGTGTGCTTCCTGTTTCAGTATATGTGTGCAGTTTCTGCAGGAGGCACAAGTTGAACATGGGTGCAGGCATGAAAACCTTGCTGTTGACCACTTGTTCTTGCACAGTGTTGGAGAAGTGGAGGTACTGGGGCAACAGGCTTATAATGGCATCCAAGACAGTGGGGAGGAACCTGGAAAAGGATGACTGTGATACTCCTCCAACTCTGGTGGTGGTAGGTTGAAAAGTTCCTGGCGCCAGCATATGGAGAACAGCAAGTAGCTTGGTCTGTGGAGGGAAGTTGTTGCAGCGCTTGGATGTGGGCTGCAACCTTGGCGCAATCTGGTTCAGGAGGCGGACAATGGACCCCGTCTTGAGCCTGTAATGGGCTATGACCTCCTCTTGCCTGAGGTGAATAAGAGTGATCCTCTGATGGTGGATCCACTCCCTTCTCCGGCACGGCCTCTGTGGTGGCCTGCTTGGTGCTCCTAGCTGCAATAGCAGTAGTTCCATGACATAGTTGAGCTTGCTAAGGATGAATTGGGTGTATTCTACTTTTAGACAAGTGTGTTAGCATCATTTTTAAGACCAGGAAATTCCTAGCGGTAAAAAACTGCCCCTAATAGGACTTAGTAGCAGTTTTTCTTTTTTAGCGATGTACAAGGAAAACCTTGTAAATATTGTGTTGCGTGTTTTGCGGGAGTTTTACTGTAGGAACGCCTACCTTGCTTATCATTTTCGGTAAGTCACTCTAACCAAACTGGCGCTGTGATACATTGTGGCTAACTGTGTAAAAATTTCACCACAAAGGCTTTGCGACACTTTGTAAATATGCCAATTAAAAAAAAGCTGCTTTAGCACTTAAAAAAATTACGCTACGGGGGTGATAAATCCTTGTAAATATGCCCCAGAGATTTCTGCAGGTCTGAAAGGGGCCTCTAAATATGCTGGGTAGTAGTCAAATCAATCAAATCAAAATAACTTTATTCCAAATCATTTTATCGATGCAATAAAATGTTAAACATAATTCGATACATTATAGTTTAAAAACTAGTTGAATAAATCGTTAAAACTCCATCGATAAATATTATCTTACTATCTCAGAATTTTAAAATATTATCATTCTAAAATCATCTTTCAGTCTTCTTCATAAACCAGTTTTTCCAAGTATACAAGCGATTTCATTCTATTTATGGCCCATATTATATACCCTGCAACAGCTTGGCATGCTAATTCATTATCAAGTGTACATATACAATTCATGGCATCCTTAAAGAAGAAAAGTTTCTTTGCCATAAAAATTGGCCATAAAAATGTTCGCCTAATATCTCGATAAACTTACAAAACAGCATAAAGTGCATCGTAGACTGCGTGGTTTTCCCATCACTTGGATATCTGCAAATTATTTTCTGCCATTTTTCGTGTTTTCGGAATGCCACCAGTTCATGAATTGTTCCCAGTCGTAGCCTAATCAGGTGAAATCTATCTTGCATATTTGTAACTTTGACTAGGTATTCAGGTAACCCAGACAATGTTATACTAGTCATATATCTTGACACACTTAACTTTTTCTCTTCTCTAATGTCTCTTTCTTGACTTTGTTTCTCCAAGTAAATCTTATTAGTTTCATTTTTGCCATATTGCAGTATTTCTATAGGTTTTATCAATGATAGATCTTTGTCAATTTCTTTCAGTAGCTTATCCATATACGCTAGCCATAGAATTTAATTATAATTTTCAAATGCTAAACAATCCTTGATTATATCCCTGGTAAACTTTGTTGCCTCCTTGCACCAAATGTTATACCAGGAACATAAAGATATAACTTGTATTAAATCAGCGACATATGGAGCATCTAATTTGTTGTTTAGGAGATACACAGAAGTAGACCTTGGTACAGTCAACATGCGGCAGAAAAAATAATTTTCGCAGGTTTGTAATGTAATTGCATTGGCATTGCTAACACAGGCCGAACCATAGGTTGCTACTGATGTGCATTTGCTTCTATATAATTTAAGCATGTCACGTATAGGTCTGCTACCTATCTTATTACACAATCTCAAGATAGCCTCCATAGTTTGAATTAGTTTAAGTCTTGTCTGGTCTATATGTTGGCCCCAATTACTGTTGTAGGAGAACAAAATGCCTAGACAGGAGAAACTTTGGACTTCAATCAACTTATGTTCCCTCACACAGTGGCTCTTTTTCTTAGCCTTACCCCATCCACAGACCATCACAAACATCTTGGTCAGTTTTAATTTTAGGTCTCTTTGCCCCATGTATGAGAAAAAAGCTGTTGTAGACCATTTGCAGTTCTAGATATTAAAAACTGCATTGTCTGCATACAGGAGCAGAGGGGTTTAGTGGGAGCCTATTTTCGGAGCGTTAGTGTTGAATTCTTGGAGGGTTTTGTCTATCCCATTAATGTATATTGAGAAAAGGAAGGGTGCAATGACACAGCCTTGTCTAATACCCCTATACACCGTAAGGCTTAGGGTGCACTCTCCCTCCCACCCATTCCTTATTCTGGATGTTAATCTTGCATATAGTTGTGACAAAAATGAAACAGTCAGTGGGGCGCCCATATCAGTCATTGTTTTCCACAATTTAGTATGGTTTACACAATCGACAGCTGAACGTAGGTCTGCAAAACATTGATGGATATGTTCTTCCTTGACCAACGTGTATTTACCAATAAGTAAATTCAGGTAATGCACTGTTCTACTATCCCCATCTCCCCCTAAAGCTATATTGAGAGTCTGTCAAGATGTTATTATCAGTGGCCCACGCATCCAATCTTCCAAGTACTATTCGCCCCATAATCTATACAGAGGAGTCCAGAAGGGATATGTGGCGGTAGCATCTCCCGTCCCCCCTATGGCCTTTTTTAAATATTGGGATGATTGTGCTGTCTGTCCACATGTTAGGAACGCAGCTTTTAGTGGCTGCGTTGTAGACCTTTGTTTATATAGGTGCCCATAGCATTGTGTGTTTTTCATGTGCATCAGCCAGAACCCCATCAGGTCCCGGGACCTTACCATATTTTATTTTATCGACTGTCAATCTGAACTCCTCTAGACCAATCTCTCATAGAGGTATGGGGTCTTTAGCGGCTAACTCTTTTATATTATTATGGGTGATAGTCCAGCAAGGGTGGCTGAGGAAATACCTCCTACACCCTGATGGACGGAGGGTTCCTGACATACTTGAAATCATGCCCTAAGGCGGTGAATGGTCCTGTTGAGGGAGCCTAACACAGAGAGTGTTTCTGCATAACCACACGTCCAATGTGGGGGAGAAAGATGACCCATATATTGGGGAACCAAGCCTTATCAATTCATAGGGGAGTAATACACCATCAACTATATGAGGTGCGGGAAATGCATCATAAATAACTCAACATTGAGGGGACATATGTGCGTGGGAGAGACGAAGGTCGAGGTTCTACTCAAACACAGAAACATAAAAGGCATCAAAAGAAACATTGGGAACCCATTTCAAGCACTTTGAAACATGATAGGCCAAACAATGGATCCCAGGGCTGTTGGCATGTACCGTCAGCCAGCTGGAGCTCTGATCTGGGACTCTAATCGCTTCTCATCCAAGTTCATGATCAGAGACTTGCACCCTCAAGTCAGCTGGAGCTCTGTGCCTGGACCTGGTCAGAGCTTCTTATCCCGGTGAAGCACAAGAGCCTTCCTAGGCCAGCGTGACACCCATACTAGGCACTTTGCAACAGAGGACAGGTCACAGCTTCTTATCTCTGCAAAGTAGGATAGCCCGCCCTGGGCCTGCAAAAGACTATCCTGGGTACTCTGAGACACAGCGGGCTGTTGCACATCCTCCAGGTCCCATGCCACCTCACCAGTCAGGTGATCCCCCCCTGAGCATTCTACGACATGGCAGGTCAGCACACCGGGACTGTAGCCTGGGGCCTTGGCAGAGCTGTCCCCCCCACCGAGAGCAGGGAATGGCAATTTTGTCGATTAATTTTGGCTTCCAGGACCCTTGCACTATCTGTCAACCAAATGGACAGGAGGTCACCCATACCCTTGCCATCCTAATACGGATGAAGTACACTTGCAATTCTTGCAATATATGCATAGTGAGTGACATGGGGGATATTTGAGCAAATGTATCTGACCTCCTGGAGCCCTGACTGGACCTGAAGCTTGAAATGAGCTCTCATTTGGAATTCCAGGGCAGCCCAGAATTCTGAACACTGCGTCACACCCATACATGATGTGTTTTGTTTATTTATTGTAAGTACAAAACATCACCAGTGATATTGGCATGGCACATTTTGTGTGGTAAATGTCTCACAAGCATAATTAGAAGTCCTGGGTTCAAGGAGATGATTCAAGCAGCAAGGCATGTCTCAAGCAGGAAGACAGGCCTCTAAAGAACATAGCAGGCCTCAGGCAGCTGTGCAGACCTCTGGTAGCAGCAGGGCAGTCCTCCGAAAAACAAGGCAGCCCTCAAGCAGCATGGCAGTCCTCTCAAGTAGAAGGCAGCCCTTATGAAGTTTTCCATTTATCTCCGGTGCTATCCTCTGAAGTGGGGAAAACTTCTAGTCCACCCCTACATCTGATTCTAGAAATGTCCATCTTTCACCTTTCTAAAAGTAGCATTTTCGGTCTAAAATCTGACTTTTTCATGAACGAGGATTTCAAATTACAATTCATTTGGGTCCAATATGATATTTCTACCTGCTCCCAATCAAACGTTAGCACTTATTAAATGTAATAAGATAACCCAATGTTATCCTACGTGAGAGGTAGGCCTCACAGTAGTAAAACATATTTGGGGGCTTTTCACTACCAGGACATTTAAAACTTAAAAGCAAATGTCCTACTTTTTAAATACTATGCACAGTGCCCTATGGGCTATTTAGGGCCCTCTTTAGGGGTGACTTATATGCATTAAAAAGGAAGGTTTATGCCTGGAAAAAGTTTATTTCGCTAGGTCAAATTGGCAGTTTAAAACTGCACTACGATGCAATTACAGGCCTGAGATATGTTTTAAAAGGTGGCTACTTTTACTTGTTGGCACAATGAGTGGTGCTGCCCAGTAGTAGCATTTAATTTACAGACACTTGGTACCGTAGTACCATATACGAGGGATTTACAAGTAAATTAGATGACCCAGTCATGTGTAAACCAATTGCACCATGTTTCAGGGGGAGAGCACAAGCACTTCAGCACTGTTTAGCAGTGTAAAGGTAGAGTTCTAAAGGCCAACAAAAACAGGTTCCTAACAGAGGAGGGGTAAAGGCAAACAATTTGGGAGTGAACCTGCAGAGAGTCCAACAGTTACATGTTGCTACAAACCAACGCAAATCGACATTTGAGTTGGTTTGTAAATCCCAAATAGGTTTTTGCATCGGATCCACATTAAAAAACAAACTCGATACAAAACCTGAGCATGGTTTTACTTACAGTGTTTTATGCAGAGTTTGAAGCAGCGGAGACCATTACCCATAAGCTGCTGGCTGGCGGAGTCCCGACCAATCACAATGCTGCTTGTAGTGTTGTGATTTGCCTAGGCGAAGGAGCCAGGCTGCCTGATACCTGTTTTTTAGTTTTTTAGTTTTAAATTAACCTCTCCCTCCCGCGCCAAATCCCCCTCCCCCACAGTCGAGCCATGCTTGCCACGACTGCGATACTACTCACAAGCCTCCCTATAAACTTAGAAAAATCAGGGGGCTTTGTTTTGACAGACTGCACTGTTTTACACATGCAATGCCGTTAGCTACTTCCCACATTTAGGTTCGGGTAAATTAGTCAGTTTCCAAATCATGATCTGATACTAGAGAGGACAGTAGTCAGCCATAATAAAACATGCACCACCTACAAAAAATACTCTGGGGAATACCAGAATATGCAAATACCACCTTTCTTTGTACTTTTTCAGATCAAAATCAGGATTTCCTGCAGTCACAATACATGAGAACTGCTCACACAGTTAGCAATTCTCCCATCAAGTGACCTGCGTGTGCCAGCGCTGCGTTTCACCTGCCATTCCCATAATAAAAGGGACGCACCAGCGGCGCAAAGGGCTTGTAAATAATCCCCTGTGCTTTTTAGGCTATGGTAGACTGATGTGGATCTAGTGAAAACAGCGAAATTGCCCAAGGATTCCTACCTACTTACTGTACATAAACAAAAAGCCTACCCCTTACTATTGACCAACAGAGCCCAATGAAATCTAGCGCTCTGCGGTACATTGTTGAGCAATTATCATAAGGGCCATATCAAAAGCAGCTGGAACCAATGATAATCCGTTGCCAAAAGTGAGTTATCCCACCTCGGTCATCCAAGTGTTTAAAAGGAGCCTCCTATTATTCAAACCAAGAAGCAGGAGTAGTCCTATTTAAGGAGATAAAATAGCACTGAAATTCAAAGTACTGTAACCATAATGGAAGAAATGGACCAGGAGATTTGTTGATTCTTTAAATAATACAAGAATGGAGTTGCTGTCTCTTGAATAGAGAAAATACTTGTACCTGAGAGGCATTTTTAGGTCTCGCCTACGCAGCGCGCATGCGCTGCATAGATGGGCCTTTAGCCGTTGCTCTGCTCATTTTCAAGCACACACTCGTGCTTGTGGCGGCATCCACCTTGCGGGAGTGGGCAGGGGCGCGCCACAAGCACGAGTGCAGTGCTTGAAAATGAGCAGACTACGTACCCAAGCGCGCGCGGCTCTCTCCTCGCCCACACGTCCCAACCACTCATTTTTTGGTTGCGCTTCTTGTTTAACTTTCAGCGCGAGGCGCCCGTGTTTGTGTTTAACTTGTTAGTTATGAAAATGTTGTCTTCATCCACAATAAGGTAACCCTCCTTTTCCCTTCCTAATAGTTTCCGGAGTGAGGATTTCTCTATTTCAGTCATGTCTCTTTTGAATCTCGAAGATGCGAAGATACTCCATCCACGTCAGTCCGGGGCGCAGTGAGCTCCGCCGTAGGTACCTCCCGGCCACTCACTTTTTGCTTGCGTTTCCTGTTTAACTTTCAGCGCCAGGCGCGCATGCTTGTGTTTAACTTGTTATTCCTGAAAATGTTGCCTTCATCCACAATAAGGTAAACCTCCTTTTCCCCTCCTGATAGTTTCCGGAGTGAGGATTTCTCTATTTCAGTCATGTCTCTTTTGAATCTCGAAGATGCCAAGATACTCCATCCACGTCAGTCGGGGTGCAGCGAGCTCCGCTGTAGGTACTCACATTAGATGACAGATTGGCTCGGTTTCTCATCCGCCAGCATGTCAGCAGCAAGGGCACGGCCCGACCATCTGTTTTCCATAAATTACAGTAATACGGGCACATGCTACTTGTAAATCACCAGCGAACCGGCTTCTCCTTGTGACACACTGCATGAACTTTGCTGTATATTCCAATAAACTCCCATAAACCACTTGATATAAACTCAGGATTATATTTCTGCAGGGGTTGGATTAGAACTCCCTCCTGCACACAAACACACACACGCTGCGACTGCTTACTTGATAGTTCTCTTGTGTGGCTTAACAGAGCGGTCGTTTATCTTTGCACAGCCTGCCACTTTACCAGGGTCTCGCGTGTCATGACTTTGACTGAAAGCCTTGCCTAATAGAGTGAAGAACCAGAAAGTGTGGCGCAAACGTACCATTTTAATAATTCGCCTACGACCCAGTGTGCAACTAGAGGCAAGAGAAACAAGCATTGGTATAGCCAATAAGTCTCGCCATTGGGACCTTATAAGTGTTTAGTTATCCAGCACAATATCCTTGGTGCAACAACATCGACTGTTGCATGGCTAAACACTTATAAGTTCCCAAAGGTGAGACCTATTGGCTATGCCAATGCTTGTTTATGTTGAGGACCTGAAGGAACTGTTGTTTATGAACCTTGTCCTTTTACTTCTCCTCTATGGGTCATAGAAATTGATTCAGTCGTGCAACAATGAAATACTCTTGAGACCTTTATCTCTGCAAAACTTTAAGAAGGGCAGATAGACTTTCTGTGAGAGCCCCGCTAAGGCTGAATTAAGTGGTAGCATGGGAAAACATAGAATGCAGAAACAGCATTGGCCAAAAGATAGACTCCAAGACGAATACTCCCCAAATCTCAGCCTTACATACACATCTCCTTACAGAAAATGTGAATTGGGCCTAATGCCTTTCGTAAGCACTTTACATGAAATATTCCAGGCCTGGAATTTGAATAGTAAATTAACCCAGTGCTAAAATATGCAGGCAGTGAGTCTGGCTGGATTTAGGAATTCAATGTATGTGTACAGTTTTAAGGGATATATTTATGGCAGGGCGAGATTTTGGCAGTCTAGATTTTGGAGTTTGTGTTTGCAAAAAATGGTTGCATGCTACAGGGTGCATGGTGCCTAGATATCTGGATACATATCGTGGATTTTATAAAACTTTAATCTGTAAGTTACATTTTATAATACTTAGGGCCATATTTATCAATCTTTCACGCAGCACAGTGCAGCAAGAAAGCTTGCACCAAAAGGGAAAGGGCAGACATACGCTGTATTTAACATGATACAGCGCATTCCTGTCCATTCCTTACGCTGGCGCACTTTTGGCTTCCTAGTGCCAATGCAGGCACTCTTGAGTCATGTTGCATGGGAGCTTGTGTTGTAGGCAGGATTGTTTTTGTGTAGGAAGCAAGACCTTCCTGCACGAAAACAATCCCGAGAGGCATTCCTCTTTCTATGGGTGCTGTAGAATGCAGTACACAAAGAAATAGGGACAACGCAGAGAACTAAAGATATTTCTCCTTGTTACGCCTCACCTGGGGTGACATAGCATTTTGACGCTTTCCCAGGTCTACCACTAATGGTAAATCTCAGAATGTGCCAAAATCCGTGGGTGAATGGGTAGGGACAGCCACGCTCCACCCATGGAACATCTTCCTGCCACAGAATAATGCAAGGCAGCGATTTAGCATCCCATACATGGTCACGCAAGGCGGGCTTGAGTGGCTTGATAAATCTCACTTAGGTTTTGCATAACCCTTGCACTCCATTGCGAGGCGCAAGGGCGACACAAAATCTTTAGAATCGCCCCTCAGTATCTAAACATTGTCAATGTCATCACACAGTTCTACCTTCCCTGGTTTACTCCTGGTCTTACTATCAGTGTGGAAGGACTGTCTAGAAGCCCAAACCATAAGAGTATAGATGCTTTGCTGATGTGGGCTTGCACTCACCCTCTCACTTCTCTCCCATCTGGCCCGCAGGCCTTTCTTGAACAATGTGGCTTGGCGACGTACTTTGGGGACCCATGAAGTCATTTTCCCAAATACCAGTATAAGAGATTAAGGTGTTATGATAGGTTTCCTTGATCTGCTAGGCACACACCCGTGTACCTACATCATCATAGGGGATCACCGGCTATCTCTTGCTTTCCATGAAAATGTATGGAACTCCTAGACATGCAGCATCAGTCATTCAGCAAAAGATGGCAGCATAGGATGATTTGCTGTAGGTGGCTGCTTTTACTTATGGCCTTATCAGGTATTAATTACAATGCTCTGGTTTTAACACCACTTAGACCGGCAAGAGTCTTATCTCATTTGTGCTTCTGTTTTTCACTTTCTGCAAGAGTCTGGTATTTTTCTGTTTTCCTTTTCCATGGTATCCTCCAATTTGATGGATAAAGCTAAAGCTAAAGCTCCACAAGGCAACCATCTACACAATCAGGACCTTCTCTGTTCATTTCTCAATGTACGGTCTGTAGTTATACACTGACACCAACTGCAAGCCCTTGAGTGGAGCTCTAGCCCAGGAATCTTCTTTGTGGCTGAGTCTTGGCTTACACCCACAGTGTAATTAATAGCCATTTCCAATCAGGTGTCCCCAGGGTATTTAACTCTACACGTAGAAGGGTGAATAGATACCCAAGAGTAGGGGTTTTATATAAAATACCTTTCCTGGTATCCTGAATTTAGGTATTGAGTTGAGAGTAAAATCTAGTTTTCGCAATTTCACCTAAACATTCTTTAACTTGTCTTTTGTGTTACCACCTTCCAGAAACAGAGAGCAGTTCTGTAGAAACTGGCCCCCTTGCCAGTTGACTAGAAAGTCAGGGAGGTCAGATCAAGTCATCATTAGGGTCTCCATCCCCTTGTAAGTACATCTTAGTTGTGGGAATCATGCCACCAGGTATCCAGAGGCAGCACCCTGAAGAACCACAATTTCAAAGGTGGTAGCTAGGACTACCCTAGGCATCTTTTCTAGGGTTGGATTTCCAAAGATAGTACTATCCGACTGTGGAACTAACTTGCCTCATCACACATGAGAGAGATGTGGGAACAAGCTTGGTGACATACCACTTGTCCACAGTATGCCATTTACAAACTAATGGGTTAGGGGTGTGATTTAACATAACCTTAAAGAGCATGAAGGGAACTCTACATGTGAAACCTCAGGAGGAAATGGTACTTATTTGCCTACTGTGAGATTCTGCAGAAGGGGGTTGAGTTTAGCCTCTTTCAGTTTGTTTACGCACCCAGTTAAGGGGACCGCTAACCTAGATCAGAGAGGGGTGAGAAGAAACTCATGAGTCACCACAAAAGTAGGTGAATGACTATGTGATTGGCCTCAAGAAGTTGGTGGTGCAGTACATGGGTCAGGCAAAGGAAAACCTTCAGGCTAGACAAGCGCAGATGAAGAAATGGTATGACCTGAAGTCAATGCTGACTGGGTACCATGAAGGTCTGAGGTGTCAGTGCTAAAGGCTATTTTTTCCAAGAGCACTGGAAGATGGGGCCTACAAAGTAAATGTAAATGTAAATGTACAGGAATTTATATAGCGCAAATCACCAAGCGGTTTCTAAGCGCTTGCTTAGGGAACCCGTCCTGGTATTCCCCTGTGAGATAACCCCAGCAGGGTATCCGCAAGGTGAAAGCCAGGCATCCCACCACGAGGGGCCGTTATGGAGATTAAGCAAGCTATTGCCCAGAGTCGCAGAGTGTGAACCCGTGAAACAAGTAGGCACCGGAGCGAGAATTGTCGAGTCCATGGACATTTTAGGACTCAAGACCCCGCCGAGCCGGGAATTGAACCCTGGTCCCGGGCTGACCTCTGCTTCCAGGTCTGCCTCCTCTAACCAGTGCGCCACACTTCTCCACAGTAGTGCAGACATTATCTTCCTAGTAGACACAAGTGCCACAAGAGAAC
Source organism: Lissotriton helveticus (assembly GCF_964261635.1). Lineage (NCBI taxonomy): Eukaryota > Metazoa > Chordata > Amphibia > Caudata > Salamandridae > Lissotriton > Lissotriton helveticus. Next base: position 231,379,385 of record NC_136065.1, on the reverse strand, counting down.
CCAGGTGGGTGTTCCATGTGAACCTACTTACACCTTACCTCTGGAGAGATTACAGAGTGAACATCATGGCTATGTCAGAGGAGGTCAAGGAAAACAATAAGCCTTGTAGCCTAGTGCCAGGAAAAATAGGATTGTGAGAGAGGTACACTTGTCCCCAAGTTAATTCCTTATTCCGATAGAGTGTAAGGAGGGGTAGTAAAATGTGCCCGCATTTAATGCTGACTTTAGGGTTAACACCTGTCTGTGTCCATGAGATAGACAGAGGAGATAGTCTTCTTCTCAAAGGTAAAACGTATCCCATATGTCACCAAATACAGGAGCGCAGAGGTGGCCAAGATGTTGGACTTGGGAAGGATTGGGCATTTATGTAGACCTTGCACCAGATCAGAGGTGCTGGTGCCCAAGAAAGGTTCTAAAGAATGTTGTACTTTCTAGACTACTACAGCCTCAAATACTTCACCAAGACGGTTGTATATCTGGCTCTCAGATCTGATGAGCTTGTGGACCGGCTGGGTGCTGCAATGTACTTGAGCACCTTTGATCGGAACAGCGGTCACTGGCAGATCACTTCACCTTCAAGTGCCAAGGAGAATACTACATTTTCAAATCCAGAAGGATTATTCAAGTTTAGGGTGTGTCAGATGGCATTTGTAGAACTGAAAGAAGCACTCAGCAATGCACCTGTACTTAAAGCACCCGACCACAGTCAGCCCTTTAGAGGGGAGACGAATGCCTCAGATACTGGAGTTGGGGCAGTACTGGCTCAACTCAATGGCAAAGTGAGAGAGCATCCATTGCCGTTTATTAGCAGGAGGTTGTGACCCTAGGAACTGAAGTTGGCAGCCACTGGGGAAAAAAGGAGTGTGTTGCTATAGTGTGGGATTTGTGAAGATGCCGCCTGAAATGTTTGGTACTAAGTTTGTGGTACAAACAGATTACAAAGGGAGGGGTGGGGGGCCCAAATTACTGGAATGGTCAATCACAATAAAGGGCTGACATTTTACAGTTGAGAACAAGGCTGGATGGAACCACAGGTATGCAGACTGACTTTCTTGTCTATTTTTCGAGTCAAACAACCAGACTTGTCCAATGGTAGAGTAAGGTTCCAAGTAGTCAAAGTTGGGAGGGGTGTCTGTTGGGGTGGGAATGTTCCCTACATAATGTACAGTTGCGTCACTTGCCCTGCTGTGATCCTGTTTTTTTCAATTTTGGGGTCACGCACACACTAATTCCATGTTCCTGCACTGACCTAGGCCCAGTCTTTGACAATGCTAGGTTCTGGACCTATTCCTGAACCAGGAGGTATTCACTAAGCGTATCCTCCTAAGTGAGAGAGAACTACTGTCCCTGTCTCAGGTTTCATGCATGGAACGCAGTGGTTGCAGCATACAGAGTTAAGTGAATAATAGATCTGGCTTCTTTACTTGGGAGTTGTGAATGTGCACCTACGAGTCCATTCACCTACAATTCTGCTGTTCACAATAAACCCAGATTCCCAAACACAAAATGTATGTGTGTACATATTTGCTACAAGCAATAGTGTGCCATGCTGTGTTGTACATGTATGATAGAAGCAGTAGTCAGCTATGTAGAAGTGTTGTAGGATGCGGGTTCAATTTTGCGAGCCCACACCCTGAACGTGATTACAGGATGGGGGGAGAGCTTGCTTCACACAGCATATTTGGATTGCTGGCATCTCTTAGATGAGAGCGGAAGCACCAGGCACTAGGGTGAGGAAAGAGAAGAAAGACTTGTCGTTGTAGTGCCAAGGCCCTTCCTGATACAAAGGTTTGCAAAGGACTGGGATTGCAGCTGCCATTTGGTGGATGGTAGAGGGTACAGGGTGAGGTCTACAGGGAAAGGAGTTCTTTGAAGGGACACAGATCATAAATAGCTGGGTGCAGACTCTTCTCACCTCTTTGTATTTTTGTGAGGGGTACTCCATCTGTAGACTGTTCTACCGAACAGAGAATTCTTGCAGAATGGGACCAGGCCTGGGAGGCAGCCTGGGCAGGACATAAGAAAGGGGAACCGACTCGAACCGGTCCCAAGAAGCAGACCAGGAGTACACATCCTTCATCTGCAAAAGCATTAGAAAGATGTGAGCCATTGTTGTTCGTTCATGTGGCCTCTTCTACAGATGAGGCGGTGCTACGCAGCATATGCAGGGATTACAAAGCAGCCAAGGGCTTGTGTAGCATTGACGTACAACTTCCCAGAGGGGAGTGAATCTCACCTGGAGTCCGATCTGAAGGAGGAAATACTAACTGTCACAGGAACTAAAGGATCCTGCCTGTGAGCGAGGGAAGGAAGTGCCTACCCTGTGTGAGGAATGTAACATAGAAGATCTGCTGTAATTAACCCTGGTGAAGGGTCTATCTGACAGAGACCCATGAATCAAAAGCATTGAAAGAATCACTGAACTGCTGGGTCAGGCAGTGTGATCCTCATGACCAATCGCTGTCGAAGCCAACTGGCCCTTGAAGAAGTGTGCCTGTGTGGGGGGCACGACGTAAGCCCGACTAAAACTGGAATCGGCACCTGCTGGTGGTCCATGTGCCCCATAAGTACACTCTGTACCCGTGACACGGTCAAGTGTTTCATTGGTTTGGGACGGGGAACGACCTTTACAACGCGGTCAAAACACTGCAATACATTTACATTGTTGCTTTTACAACGCAAGTTGTTACCACGACTTGCACTTGAGGGCGCTCTAAACTGAGGAATAATGTGATTTACTATTCCAACACCTTCCCTACTGTACGTAGGCTGGAGTTGGAATAGTAAATCATACTATTCCTAAGTCCAGCACCCTACAGCGCAAGTTGTTGTAACGACTTGCGTTGTAGAAACAGCAATGTAATGTACCGCGATAAAAATGACCGCGTTGTAATATCATACATCCGTTTGGGACCAGTCCTGTAGAAAATGGACAGCGAGACTGTGGTCCGAACCTGCTGATAGCCTGAACTTGGTGAATTACTGATCGTGCCGGGGTGAACTGTGTGTAAACTACATTATCAGAAGGGAGACGGAGGGGGGTGCACAAGCTCCACCCACTAAATTAACTGCTAGACCCAGAACCTTCTGCAAAAGAGTAACCCTGTATCAGATGGGTGGTCCACTAGAGCCAGGGAGGGTCCGGTCAGCAGAGGCCCCAACAAGCACCAAGCCCAGCTCTAGAGAATCTGGTATTCAACTATAATTGATTGTGTAGTGGTTTTCTATATATATGTGTGTAACAAAGTACTTGTCTGTTCTACAAAGAGAAGCACTGGGCCGAAATTGATTTATTGTACTGTTGGAAGGGGGCAAGGGGGAGTGGTATTGATTCTTGAGACTGAGTAATCCCCACAGTAACCTCCCTGAAAAGCCTATGACTGCTCACCTCACTATCACTGAAAAGTCAAGAGTAGAAATGGTTGTACTAGGACCAGTTTGCAAAGCCACAGTAGGGCAGGCCTAGGACAGGTAAAATTATTCAACCCCCATAGTTGTGGCCCAGTAACCTCCGCCTGCCCCTTGGCCTCTTGAATGAGGATAGATAGGTAGATTAAATCAGATAGATAGATTAAATCAGATACATAAGAGAGATTAGATAGATTCACTTGGGCATTTTGTGCAACGTTCCTTCCACAAACCACATCTTAAAAATAATGTCATAAAACGATAAAAAAGAATATCACGAAAACCAGAGCATGACTGATATACGTGGTACTGGATGCTACTACCCCCCCCCCTAAAGAGGACTGCCAGTGTTCAGTTGTGTGTCTTTCTGGGTCATTGACAGGCTGCTTACATTAAGTTTACTATGCTCCAGTGTCTGAGTAGAAGACAATCTGACCAACAGAAGGCTGTTTGGCTAGCTCCAACTTACTTTGGTTCTTTCTGAAGGCGAAATGCACAGCTTAGATTTAGTTAACCTCCCTCCACTTACCATCAACATTCATTCACAGACCTAGCTTAGTCCCTACATTTTTGAGACGGGATTACCGGCTACCCTAGACGCGTATCCCATCTTTACTAACAGAGCTAAAACCATAATTCATAGGAGAAGCTACATATTGGTCTACACATTTCAAAGCACAACAAAAACCCACAGGTAAGTATTGTTTCTCTTTCACAATTTTATTCAATAAAAGCAATGCAAGAAAGGAATCCTTCTGCGATCTCCTGATGGACAAGTGTAGGCACTTCTGCAGTTCTAATGGTTTCTACACAGCAGAGTTGCAACTTTAGTAACTCTTGAACCTGGTTGGACTTCTTGGTATAGAGATATCCGGTATTACCTGGTTTCCTAAAAAAGAAACAGGAAATGAAGATTAGTGAACACATCCAACCTGTCCCTCTCGCGTGTTTGATACTTCATCTTCCAACAACTGTCTATTAGCAGAATTTGATCGCTCTTAAAAACTCATAATTTTAAAGGATGCAGCAAGCAGATTTAAAAGCTGTATGTTGGAGATTAGCAATTGGATGTCCAACAATTGTTTAAAACTAAATGCTCTTGCTGGGCAACAATTCATCTGTCTGGTCTACAACTTGGTGGCTCCAAGAGCTAGGAAATGTATATACTGCAGTCTCAAAAGCCAAAAACGCGGGCCTCACCTTTGATGAAAAATTAACATTTGATAAGCACATCTATCGTATGGCCTCTTCATCTTTCTTTGTCCTTAAAATCCATAGGAAGATTTTTCCCTTAATTCCGCAAGATATGCAGAAGCTGGTAGTCACAGCGCTAGTGCTCTCAAATTTGGATTACTGCAATGCATTATATATTAACCTGCAGCAGAGACTTACGAATAAACTACAAGTCCTGCAAAATACTGTGGCACGTAGGTTACTCAGGATTGGGCCTGGACGAAGCACTACGCTACGCTCGCTTAGTTTGCGAGGTTTGCGCAACTTCGCACTACGCGAGCTGAACACGCATAGCGTAGTGTAGTGCAGCAGTCATTTTTTGCTTGCTCGCGGTCCTAAATGTCAAGTTGGCGACCGCGAGCAAGCAAAATGACATCCTGGCGAGACTTTTTCCTCGTTCGACATCAGCAACATCAAGGTGCCGATCGCGATCATGGAAAATAAACCTCCCTGCGAGATTCTCAACGCGGGGAGGTCTGTTTTCTCATTGCGAGTGGTCGCGTATCCGCGCGACTGCTCGCAATGAGAAACTACCAGTCCGCGTTGAGAAAGCTGCCGATCGAGGAAAAATCTCCTCGAGCGGCAGAAAACTACAGCTCGCACTGTGCAAGATGCCGTTTTCAATGATTGCACAGTGCCGGATGCTTGTCCGCACTGTGCAATCATTGAAAACGGCATCTTGCACAGTGCGAACATGCAACTACGCAGTTCACGTAGTGCTATGTGTAGCTCGCATAGTGTGAAGTGCACTTCGCGTAGCTTCGCAAAGCACTACATCGCAAACTACGCCCAGCCCTACTCAGGATCCCCAAATCACTCAGGCTTTCAAACTCTGGCTCAGCTCCATTGGCTACCCATTAGGAACGCATTGATTTTAAATCACTTTGCATTGCTTTTTAAAGCCTTGAATGGCCTAGGTTCAGATTATTTTATACAGAAGTTCAACTGGTACCACCTGTCTTGAACCCTTTGGTCCTCTTTGGCCTAGAATGTGATAATTCCCAAGGCTAAGAGAGCTCATTGAGAGGCAGAAGTTTAATTCACTGAACAGCCAAAAGATGGAACTTTCTCCCTTTCCACTTGAAGAATTGTCCGAGCCTTCTCACTTTCAGGAAAGCCTTAAAGTTATCGGGGCATATTATCAACGGGCAGCGATAATTATCGCTGCCCGTGCTTAGCGATAATTTTTTTATCGCAGGCTATCTCTGGAATGTATCGCCCTGGTAGCGCGTTATTAACAACGTGTTTCTCCAGGGTGATAAAAATTCCAGAGATAACGAAGTTATCGCCGTTTTGCAGGGAACATCGCAGGTTTTCCAGCGATGTTCCCTGCAAAACGGCGATAACCTTGCTGATACGACCCTGTGGTCGCATCAGCATAATCCACCCCCTATGTAAAGCGTAGGTAAGTCTGGACTTTAGCAGACGTTAGTTTTTGGCGAAAACCATTCATTAGAGATACAAAGGGAGTCGTTGGGAAAAAGGGTGCTAACATGCAATTATGCATGTTAGCACCCACTTGTAAATAGGGCGATATGTTTATCTCCAAAGCCCTTGTAAATATGCCCCATGGCTTTTTAATCAATAGTTCCTCCTTAGCTTCCCTTCTAGGATTTCTTTTCACTATTTCCGTAACCCTGTTTTTCTCTACTCCTGCTGCAGGTAGTGTCTAGACACTGTCGGGCAGTAGCAAATTATATAAAAAATGATTTTCATTTCATAATGTTCAATGTATTTAAGGGACTTTTTCCAATGACCCAATTTAGCAGTAGTCAGAGGTAGCAACTAGTTTGTCCAACATCATAACCCGCAACCCCCAAGGGATATGGTGTGCTGTTCCAGACAACAGCTACAGTAGTGTTCACAGTGAGGACTAGCCATCAGGGCGAGCCAAGATTAGCCATCAAACTCAATACGTGCCCATCGACCCTATAACTCATACGTGCCTCCCTTATTGCCAAGTAATCTCTGATCTCGATATTGACCAGGATTCTCCCTGAAATGGATGCAAACACAGAGAATTACAAAAAGTTAAAGCCACCCTATTAACAGGTGCATTCAGAGATGCATGCATGATGTGTATTAGTTATTGTCCCTCCCCAACCAATATGTGCCATTGCTCAAGTGTATTGAATCCCTGGTTGAAGGCAGCAAAGCCTAGCAGTAAGCTTGTTCAATAAAAATGGGAAGAATCAATTAATGGACTCCGCACAGGGCTAAGGTGATGCAATGATAAGCATATTTGGAGGACTTTAGTTTCCATTAAGATACTCTGTATGATTCACCCTCCCAAGCCCCATATCTGCCTCTTAGGTTCAAAAAGCGTCTTCTCTATAATATGAAGTATTTATGTGAACAATATTCTTCCTAAAACGTCTTGGATAGCAATGTAAGACAATGTGACAGTAGCCATCACTACGCCGAACCGTGCATTAAGAATGTTCTATCTTACACCCTACCAGTCACGGCCAGCACTGATCGGGGTGGCGGAGCAAGGGGGTGGGGGTTAAGGAGGATAAAAATATTAATAATAAAAAAACTTACGGTACCCCCAAGCCTCTCATCATCCCACTGCACCGCCAGAACTGAACATGAAGCACACCCAGGCTCCCTAAGCCAATCACAATGCTGTAATGCAGCGTTGTGATTGGTCTGAGCACTGCGATTCGTAGCTCAGCCAGGGAATGGAAGCCTGGGCTTGTTCTCCTACCAGGTTGTAATACAGCCTGAGTGGAGAACATGCTAAGTGAGTATGAATGTTTGGTCGGCCCCAGACGACCGGCCAAACAGTCATGCGCACTTGCAAAGTATGCTCACCACTCCCCCTGCTCCTGTGTCAGAGAAGCCCCGCCCCAACCTGCAAAGCTGCCGCAGCAGTACAAAATAAAATGATAATAACCTTGAGTTATTATCATTTTATTTTTCCTTTATTTCGCTGCTGCCCAGCATTGGGGTGACGCTCCTCTGCCTTAGCGGAGGAGCCGCTATTGCACTCTACTTCCCGGCCAAAAAAATGAAAGGCTGCCTAAGTTATGATCAAGTCTGCATTAATGGGCATTACCTTCTGTGAGCATGCTGAACAATGTAAACACACAATGCTATGTTGACATTCTGTCTAAGTCTACATTAGAAAGATAAACTGAATAGAAGAAATGCAAAACACTCACAACCATGAAACATCACATACAAACATTCAAAATAATTAGGAAGAATACCTCAATGCACATCTCAAAGATTTCTTACAGCCAATAACACCAGGCCTAGGCTATCCATATTCTCGAGGCAATGGGCAAGCAAAGAATGACGTAAGCAAAAAAGACCCACAGCAGACTACTCAGACACTAAACATCAAACACTCACACACTGCCCATTGAATATGGCACTACCAAAGACTGAGCACCACCCAATACCAGTAACATACACACAGAAATTGAGCACCCCCAGGCAACAGCGCTATAAGGACATACTAATGGAAGTCTCTGTATCATACCAAAACCAATAAAATAGCATTACATACCATATGGGGTCCCATGTATGACCATTTCATTTGGTGACTTGCAAATTGCGATGTTTAGCGACTCACAATTTGCAAGTAGCAAAATGAAATGTGAAACAGTGTCTCAGAATCCGTTTGCAATTCCCAGATGGGTCACAAGCGACCTGCCTCATTAATATTCAAGAGGCAAGTCGCAATGTGCAACGCATTGGGAATGGCCAGCAATCACAGGGATGGTGGCCTGCTGGAGTCAGCAGACTATCAAGTCTTTGACTTATTTTTAAATAAAGCTGGTTTTTTCCAAATGCAACACGTTTTCCTTAAAGGAAAACGGGATGCATTTGAAAAAGAAAAATGAAACATTTCTGTTTTATTTTTTATGAGTAGGCAGTGGTCCGTGAAACCACTGCCTGCTCTTAGCAAACGTTTTCACTACCAGTCGCAAAGGGGATGGGTTCCCCCTTTCTGTTTGCTACTGGCTTACCAACTACTTGAAGTAAGTGGTAAACTGTGTTTCTTTTACGACCTCATTCCGGTCACAAAACAATTGTACATGGACTTGAGACTCGCTAATGGGAAGGGTCTTGCTAAGGGCGTCCCTTCCTAATAGCGACTTGCAAACCCTATTTTGTGAGTCAGTAAAAGTATTGTGACTCTTAAAATAGGATTGATACATGCTACAACCCCTTTTATCTGTCACAAGCGCCCCAAATTTAAATTTGCGATGGCTAAAAACGGTAATACATGTGCCCCATGGTCTCTTATCCTATCCAAGGCTAAGGCATTCTCTTCCGTGTACACATGCTACAAGTGAAGGGCCAAAATTGCTATTTTTTGAAGCAATGCAGAGGAGCAACCAAAGTTGCGCCACTGTGTTGCGTGAAGGGAAGGGAGGAGAATAGTGTCACATTCACCAAGATATGGCACTGTTACAGTCATCGCCTGCACTGGCGCACTCTCTCGCTGCCTACCACTTTTGCAACAAAGTGTCTAGCATACGTTTTATACTGGAAGGGAGTCCATCCAGTTCAAAATACTATGCTCAGACATAGTTTAAAACTTTTCTCAATTTGCAAATGTGCTCTACAGTATACTACAAATGCAAAGTTAGGCAAATTTTGAAAAAAGGAAACTTCAACGTTGCACCTGCCTCAAGTTGGTGAATACTCTGCTACAAAGCGCTACGTACAAATGTCAGTAGACAGAACTTTGCACTAAAAACCATGGGTGGTTGTATGGTAATGATCACCTGCCACTTAAGGGACATACTCTTGACGCAAATTAGTGCAAAATGCTACTTTGTGTTACTTCAGGTCTAGTTTCTAGTGCAAATACATCTCATATTAACACTTTGACACCGGTGTCATGACTTTGTACCAGCATAAAAGAGTTGACACCAATGTGGCCAATGCACCTCAATACCAGCGCAGGGTCCTCTGTGGGAGCGGAGGAGAGATAACCCCCAACACTAGTGGGCAGAAAGCATCATAAATGAAATGGTAATAAAATGATTGGTTTACCATTTTGTCTTTGACTCCTTCTGCCAGCAAAAGGAGTGCAAGGGCAGGCCGTGCGTCACTGCTGCCAATCATTGGCAGCAGTGAGGAGTGGTCACTTAAGTTTGCATTGTGCATGTTGGTTTGATCGGCTACCTTGCTACGGCCAAACTGACATGCACAATACAAGCCTCTCAAACCCGGCTGTCTTAGACAGATGGGTTGGAGAGCAACACAGGCCTACAGTGCCATTTGGAGCGTAGAGCTAGCTCGCTACAAACCAATCAAGATGCTTCAGAACAGCGTCTTGATTGGATGAGAGAGTTGGTTGTAGGCTTCACGCCTGGAGGACATGCTGCACAACAACGAGGACGTACTGCAGAACAGTGGGGGGGTAGTGTAATGTAAATGATTTTTTTGTCTATTTATGTTAATGTGTATATTATTGTTTATGTGTTATGTGTATAGATGTGTAGATGTTATGTGTATATTTTTTGCGCCTCCCAATGACATTTGCCACCAATCGCCACTGTTCAATACTGACTTTTTCTCTTCATGACCATGTGCTCCAATCACTCCGATTCACTTTTCAGAACCTTGATCCACAATTGATATCATGTTTTTGTAAGTCCACATTTGATTCATAATTTTGTGATACCATGAAATCAATGCCCTCATGTTGGGCAGCCCAGTCCACCCAGGTGAAATGTACAGTCTGTGTGGCTTCATGCCTGCTTTTGACAATGCCATGGGGTCATTAGTTGGTACTTAGTTCAGATAAGGTATTGTGACTGGAAGGGACAATCAACTCACACGTGCCGACACAAAGCTCACCTGCAGGATACCGAAGTCAACACCTGGAGGGGTTCCTACAGTTCTCAACAAGCATTTACAATGCAACGGTTTCGCCTTTGCAAAAGTTAGAGCTATTGGCATTGTAAATGACAAACGTTTTATTTATGTGTTGTTTTTGAAAACAGATAAATAAATGGCATTGTCATTTACAATGCCAATAGCTTAATCTCTCGCAAATGCGTTTTCTATTGCATTTGCACCCGCACACACACAGAACCACACAGAGCCACACACCCACCCACCACACAGACCCCCTGCTTTTAAATGATATCGACCCCCACTAACATGCTGTGCCTGGACAATTTATAGGTATGCTATGTCACAAGGTTGTTAGAATCCCGACCAGAGGTCCTGTTTATAGAACTGTAGTTGATAAGGTGGGACGCCCTTCTCACAAGGAAATGTTAATGTGTGTGGCTAAAAAGAGAGACTTGTGTTTTGGGAATGAGAAAGTAGTAATTTTATGTCACAGCTTGTTAAAATATTCAGAAATTCAGCCCAAGTGTGCTTTCCCCCCCTCAAACATAAACATAAAATAGCAAATACTTGAAGAAGTTACTTCAAAAATGTTACTTATGTCTAAACAAGTCCTACACGATTACTGAAGCAAGTAGAATGCACTTTTGGACTGACAAAGCCTATTTATCCCATTTTAAGATCAGGACCACATGTTGCATAGTGCCAAAAGAAAACCCTTTTTGTTTATCATCATGGTTAGTAGTAATTACAAACAAAGCAGGATTCATATCGGGATTGCCCCATTGATTACCAAGGACACACATGCTGGTCAACTTACTCTCAGATGGGGCAGGCATCACCCTCTTTTTAATGATATCACCCACTTAAAAATGAACGCGCCTTCAATGAATTTGATAATCTCACCATGTTTGCAAACCTGCCTCACACTCTCCAAATATATTTTTTCTCCGTTCTGATGGTATCAACCTTTTACTCTAGCGTCACCCTCGTGTGAGCTCCAGCAGGTTGACAGTGAGAAATACCACTTTTTCCATTGAAAGATACCGCCAACTGTACCATTTTAAGATTTTGCAAAGGCCTGCAAAGTATTAAGCAGAAATTGGCATTAAATTGTTTGTTGTCATTATGATAGCTGTAGAACCTATTTTGAAGCGTTTTCTCTTACATTTGACGTTTTAAGTATGTACCGATAGAGGGAAAAATATCAGCTTTAGGTGGTTCTCTTAATTGTTGTATCCGCAAGGATATTCTAAATAATTACGCCTATCGTAACATTTTTTTTTTATCAATAGCAGCACAGTGACCCTTGAGCTATTTCAGAAATGTGGCATGTTGGAAGGTGAAAATAAGCTTTTTAGGCTGAGCCAATCAGCAGTGAGAACACTGGCGCGTGAACCTGGTCTTACCTACAACGAGCATTGGTTCTCCCGGAGCGTGAGAGCGAGCGATGAATGAAGCAAAAGAAAACAAAAGAAGCCTTCAGCCTCGGGCCCCTTCTGAGGGAAGCCGCCGGGCCGGGCTGACAGGCCGGCCGCGTGCACGTCTGTTGATCTAGAAAGACGTCTGTTTATCTAGAAGGACACCTCACGCGCAGCTTCTCGTCGTGCGACTTAACCACATCTGGAACGACTTCAACCCCAACTCTCCCCCTAACACGTGCTTTTCCTGAGGGGCTCTTAATATAGGGCCCTCTCGTGGGAGACTGCTGTGGACGTTGCCACCCTTCAGGAACATCTATCGTGCATACAGGCACTTCTTTTCTGTGCACAAAAGTAGTCAGATTTTTTTTGTTGCTTCTAGCATACAGAAACTCGTCATTCATAGTTCAAATGTCTTAATTTTTCTTCGAACTACCTAAAAGCGGGTTCATACACGGTCATGCTGTGTTTTTCCTCGCACTTTCATTAATAATGTGACGCCACGTAGTATAGAGATAAACCTAACGCGCCGGCAGTAATTTCCTTCTGTGGACATATTTATATTTCTTGTATCTGTTTCTGCAGGTTCTGCGCCTGTCTGGGCTCGGTAAACATTAGCAGCTGGTTGCTTACCTTTCTTCTGGCCCCCAGCTCCTGTCCTTTGCGGTCACCACCCAGGCAGGAAGGCCAGCCATTGTGCCCTGGGAAGAGAATACTAGCCTGGCTGCTGCCTTCGATCCTCCTCCTCGACGCCGGCTCCTCCAGAGCAAATTCCCTATCAACAATTCCTCAGCAGGCACCATGGACGACGGAAGAGGCTGCAACATCCACTCCCACTGGTGTCAAAGAGGGACGGCGGCGCTGCCCACAGGCGGCGAGGTGGGGGAGAGGAAGGAAGAGGGAGGAGGGTGGAAAGAGGCCGAGCGAGGAGGCGGACTGACAGGTTACGGAGGGTGCAGGGCTGCCGGCCACCGAGTGCTGCTGCTGCAGGCCTGTGCTTTGATAAGGCCCCAGGCCTCGCCTTCTGGAATTACAGCTCCATGGTTCCTATTCACGGTGCCCACGCAGACAGGATCCCAGCCCTACCGCTGGAAAAGGGAAAGCAGCAGGGAGACAGAAAAACAAGTCAGGTCCCGGGCCGGCAGCCAATCACAGCGCGGCCCGGGGAATGATGTCACGGAGGTGTCCCGGGCCGGCAGCCAATCACAGCGCGGCCCGGGGAATGACGTCACGGGGGTGTCCCGGGCCGGCAGCCAATCACAGCGCGGCCCAGGACACACGGCAACAAGAGACTTAAAAAAAGACCGAGAAACGCCCCCGAATCGCGTTCCGACGGGGAAAGAGTGATTGACAGCCAATCTCTTCCAATGGCTAGCCTCCATTTATGGAGCTAGCCAATGGAAGAAGGGGCGGGTTCAAGTCCCCCATACTGTTCTAACATTAGATTTCGCCTGCGCGAACGCTGCTGCACAGCGGACGCTAGGCGAAACCTAAAAATAGCTCAAAGGGAAGCCATGGAGTACGCTTTTGCTGAGATCCTGTGTGCAAGAATAACCAACAAGACCCTGGTTGTGGTGCTAAAATAACCCACCCTGAACACTCACCATACCGAATGCAGTGAAAACTTGACATTGTTACTTTAGTTACCTCTCAAAGTTTATTGTGTATTTATTGTGCTTTGGGCAAGGACATTGAACAGCACACTGCATTCCAAATGGATTATTCATATCCGAATCTGTGGCCTAAAACCATCCTCGTATCGGATCACTGCATTAACATGCGCTCTTTGAGCAGCCTAGACTACTCCAAAGTTGGAAACTTGAAAACTCCATCTTTGTTCAATTGGCAAGACAGCCTGGAAAAAAGATATCTGGGGGCAGAGTGTGTCTGATAAATTCAGTACACAACTGTAGTTTCAATACCCAAAAGCAATAGGGCTTGTGAGCCAGTCATCAAAGAGAGAATGTGAAGCTGGATAGTGAAAAATGGGAACTAATAGAGCGTGGTATCCACTTTTAGAACCAGACCAATAATGAATGGACCCTTCCAATGCTCCGCCGGCCTCAGTAAACATTAGCATCTTCATAAAACTAGTACATTTTTCAAGACATGCATAGAATGGTGTATAACATTCTGAACCAGTGATGACCGTGTTCAATCATGCAAATTTCCCCGAATTCTGGCACCCAGTAAAACATAGAGGGCCAGATTCTGAGAATCTGGCCCTTTGCGAGCGAAATTTTTGCATTTGGGATTCATCATCCCAAATGCAAAAATCGCAAAATGCGAAATCGCTATATTGCGAGGAATTGCATTTAAGGAATCTCTATTTGAGATTCCTTAAATGCAATTCATGAACCATTCCATAATTGCGAATTCGCAATTTTTGGCCGCTATTTACCGCGAAGTCTGACTTCGTGGTAAATAGCGAAAACTTAGAAAAATGCACTTTAGTGCATTTTTCTAAGTTGTATGTTATACACACACATGTCCAAAGGACATGTGTGTGCGCAACATCAGTCTACATTTTCATTTCAGGGGTGCTACAGCGTGTCCCTTGGACACCCCTGGCACCCTTGAAATCGCATCCTTATTTGCGATTAGCAAATTGCTAATCGCAAATAAGGAATGACTCCCCATACATTCCTATGGGCCCATAGGAATGAATGGGGAGTTATTCCTTATTTGCGATTAGCAATTTGCTAATCGCAAATGAGGAAGCTGTAGGAATCGCAATTTTTTTTGCGATTTCTACATGAATCCCATTTTGCGAGTCTTTAATAGCGATTCCTTAATAATCGCTATTAAGGACTCGCAAAACGGGACATTGATGAATCTGGCCGAGAATCTGGTAGGGAGCTATCCCCGCCCTTCACCAGAAATCCCTATCCACCCAATTTGGAATGAGGCCCTTAATGGGTGATTCTTTGCCCAATGCTGAGCCACGTGTGCAGCAATCATTGTTTCCTGCACTAGTGTGTTTTTAGTAGCCTGGGATAGCATCATATGCCGTCCTGCAGCCATCTGCAGATCCATGCACAGAGAGCTGCGACACTGTCCATGAGGGGACAGTGACATATGTGCTTCGGGGAGCGGCAGGTGTGTGTTCCAGCTGATGGCCTAATGCAAAAGTGGATATGTCAGCTAAACCTTGCCAAAAATTGGTAATGGATTTTCTTGGTCGGTTTGACATACTACAAAATCAGAGACAAACTGACTCCTATAGGTTTTTACATGCAATAGGCTCAAATCAGGTTTGTCGGGGAGCTGGGACACATTTTTCAGGATTTGTTTCACTACCGAT
The DNA here is from genome assembly GCF_964261635.1 of Lissotriton helveticus. Lineage (NCBI taxonomy): Eukaryota > Metazoa > Chordata > Amphibia > Caudata > Salamandridae > Lissotriton > Lissotriton helveticus. The sequence goes on along the minus strand of NC_136065.1, from coordinate 231,364,196 downwards.
TTTTTCCAAATTATTTCATGGTAACTGGGTTTATTTTTGTGAAAAGAATGTTGTATGTGCAGTGGGTTGTCAAGACTGTACCATACCGGTGGTTTTGCAGTCACAGGTCAGGGCTTATAGCACGACATCTAACTTCATGAACTCACTCAAGCTCTCTGGTTGCTAAGTGGCAGGAAGGTCTGTATCATTTTATGTCCAAGATGGAAGGAGAGTGAAATATGATCTTGTGAATGAATACAGATTGGTTGTGGATATTCTCCCTGGAATACCCATTTCTTTACATCTGGATATAGCTTGCAACTAGGGAAGCTCTGCATATATTGCATAACTTCAGCTTTTTCAGATAAAACCTCTGCATTTGGAGGCTTTGACTTTCTCTCTCACACTTGAGCGTGGAAGGCTTTGTGAAGCAGGTGCACAGAGCTCAGGGGAACTCAGGGTCAATTTACTATTGTCCCACAGGTAAACAGGAGTGAGGGACAAGGTCATATAAGGGCACCACGTTAAAAAATAATGGACAATCTCTAAATGCATAAAGGAACATTTCAAATAACTCAATGTATGTAAAAGCATAATTTCTGACTTAAGTAGTTAGGAATTCAAGGAAAGACTACAATTACATAAAGCTTCCCAGGGTAAAAATAGATCCTTCTTCTCCAACCAAGGAATACAATTTGAGAGGTCCTACCTTGGAATCCCAAGCATTGGCTACAAATTGGATTGTACCCACCTCTTTATGCATCTGTCATGCATCTATCTGTGAAAGAAAAACATCAAATATGAATTGTCAGTATGCTTGCTAAAGACTGTCTGTTTACATAAAAAGGCATGCATATTCAATGCTTTAATGTCTTTCCCAAGGCCTACTGGAAAAACCAGTGTTCTTAAGTGGAGAATCCATGTATACTGCTTTCAGCCTCTTTGGAGCATTAGCAGTCACCAGTTTAAGGGAGCATCTAGTAAATATTGTATCAGGCAGACTCATATCCCAACCAAACGCCATCAATCATCTGGAATCATTATTGTTATGTATGGCTTCCAGAGGAAGTCATCATTCAAATACAGCCATGACGCTCCAGGCCACAAGGCCCATGCTCTTAAGCGATGCGGTCCACCGGCTTCCTTGGTTCTCAGAAACATGAAGAAGGCGGGAGAATGAAGGTGGCACACACTTTGTTCATTCATTCATTACCTTTGTGTGGTTAATAAAAACCATTACAAATTCGAAACTTTTTTTTTTTTTAAGCAATAAACATTTGGTCAGTTGTGGTGGCCTTAATGCAGAAGCTATAACAATTTCAATAGTCACGCAGGCATGGACCAGATAGTTGGACTAAAATCGATCTATAAGAACATACATTAAAATCAGCTACAAACCATAACACAAAATGCCCTAGTTGTAATGTTAGACTGTGGGTATGTTGATGAAAATTGCAGAAAGTAAAACCATAGTTACAAATATGGAATCACAATAAACACCAAGGACAGTACAATCAATTGTGCGGGAATACAGTAAGACTGGGGGCATGTTAAAAAAAACTGGTTTAGGCATCTTATTCCTTCATCCGTGCATGCCGTTGCTCCTTCATTACATCTTGCTGATGAGCAGTGTCTTGTGGGCATCAGTTACCCACAATGGTCAGCCTACAGCTCTGTGCATGTAGGAATGTGAGGGCGGTTCTAGAGCCTGTTATGGTTCTACGGGTGGCGGCTGCACCAGCTTTTTGTTTTTTTTAAATATTGTAACTAGGTAGGAGAGGGAATAGCTGAGGGTGATGAGGGTCATCTGCAGATACTAGGTATTTGTGTTTTTTTTACATAAGAGGGGATGGGAGGGTCACAGGGCGGTAGTTTTTTTTTTAATAAGGGGAGGCCTAGTACCCTTCCCAGGATAAAAACATACCTGCCCACCCACCCCAGAATAGTCGGATTCGTGAGTGGTAGGAGACACGATTTTAAAGTAATGCTAGGTGAAGGAGGCCTCAGAGAGGTGAAGTCATGTGCATGACTCCTCATGGCTGCCCCATGTGCATGACTTCTCATAGCTATGGCTATGGCTACTCTATGTGCATGACTTCTCATGACTGCTCCATGTGCATGACTCCTCATGACTGCTCCATATGCATGACTCCTCATGACTGCTCCATGTGCATGACTCCTCATGGCTGCTCCATGTGCATGACTCCTCATGACTGCTCCATGTGCATGACTCCTCATGACTGCTCCATGTGCATGACTCCTCATGACTGCTCCATGTGCATGACTCCTCGTGGCTACTCCATGTGCATGACTCCTCATGGCTGCCCCGTGTGCATGACTCCTCATGGCTGCTCAATGTGCATGACTCCTCATGACTGCTCCATGTGCATGACTCCTCATGGCTGCTCCAAGTGCATGACTTCTCATAGCTATGGCTATGGCTACTCTATGTGCATGACTCCTCATGGCTGCCCCATGTGCATGACTTCTCATAGCTATGGCTATGGCTACTCTATGTGCATGACTCCTCATGACTACTCCATGTGCATGACTCCTCACGACTGCTCCATGTGCATGACTCCTCATGACTGCTCCATGTGCATGACTCCTCATGGCTGCTCCATGTGCATGACTCCACATGACTGCTCCATGTGCATGGCTCCTCATGGCTGCTCCATGTGCATGACTCCTCATGACTGCTCCATGTGCATGACTCCTCATGGTTGCTCCATGTGCATGACTCCTCATGGCTGCCCCGTGTGCATGACTCCTCATGGCTGCTCCATTTGCATGACTCCTCATGACTGCTCCATGTGCATGACTCCTCATGGCTGCTCCTTTCGCATGACTCCTCATGGCTGCTCCATGTGCATGACTCCTCATGGCTGCCCCGTGTGCATGACTCCTCATGGCTGCCCCGTGTGCATGACTCTCATGGCTGCTCCATTTGCATGACTCCTCATGACTGCTCCATGTGCATGACTCCTCATGGCTGCTCCATGTGCATGACCTCTCGTGGCTACTCTATGTGCATGGCTCCTCATGGCTGCTCCATTTGCATGACTCCTCATGGCTGCTCCATGTGCATGACCTCTCGTGGCTACTCTATGTGCATGGCTCGTCATGGCTGCTCCATTTGCATGACTCCTCATGACTGCTCCATGTGAATGACTCCTCATGGCTGCTCCTTTCGCATGACTCCTCGTGGCTGCTCATTGTGCATGAGTACTCGTGGCTACTCCATTTGCATGACTCCTCATGGCTGCTCCATGTGCATAACTCCTCATGGCTGCTCCATGTGCATGACTCCTCATGGCTGCTCCTTTCGCATGACTCCTCGTGGCTGCTCATTGTGCATGACTACTCGTGGCTACTCCATTTGCATGACTCCTCATGGCTGCTCCATGTGCATGACTCCTCATGGCTGCTCCTTGTGCATGACTCGTCGTGGCTGCTTCTTGTGCATGACTCCTCGTGGCTGCTCCATGCACATGACTCCTCGTGGCTGCTTCGTGCGCAGGACTGCTCTTGGCTGCTCTATGTGCATGACTCCTCCTGGCTGCTCCATGTGCATGACTCCTCATGGCTGCTCCATGTGCATTACTCCTCATGGCTGCTCCATGTGCATGACTCCTCCTGGCTGCTCCATGTGCATGACTCCTCATGGCTGCTCCATGTGCATGACTCCTCATGGCTGCTCCATGTGCATGACTCCTCATGGCTGCTCCATGTGCATTACTCGTTGTGGCTGCTTCTTGTGCATGACTCCTCGTGGCTGCTCCATGCACATGACTCCTCGTGGCTGCTTCGTGTGCAGGACTGCTCTTGGCTGCTCTATGTGCATGACTCCTCCTGGCTGCTCCATGTGCATGACTCCTCATGGCTGCTCCATGTGCATGACTCCTCATGGCTGCTCCATGCGCATGACTCCTCATGGCTGCTCCATGCGCATGACTCCTCATGGCTGCTCCATGCGCATGACTCCTCTTGGCTGCTCTATGTGCATGACTCCTCATGGCTGCTCCATGCGCATGACTCCTCGTGGCTGCTCCATGTGCATGACCTCTCGTGGCTGCACCATGTGCATGACTCCTCATGGCTGCTCCATGCACACGACTCCTCATGGCTGCTCCATGCACATGACTCCTCATGGCTGCTCCATGTGCATGACTCCTCATGGCTGCTCCATGTGCATGACTCCTCCTGGCTGCTCCATGTGCATGATTCCTCATGGCTGCTCCATGTGCATGACTCCTCGTGGCTGCTCCATGCACATGACTCCTCATGGCTGCTCCATGCACATGACTCCTCATGGCTGCTCCGTGTGCATGACTCCTCATGGCTGCTCCATGTGCATGAATGACCTCTTGTGGCTGCTCCATGTGCATGACTCCTCATGGCTGCTCTACACTTGTGCCATAGTACCAGCAAAATCAGGAAGAGAAGTTTTTTTGAGGCGGTGGACATAGCTGGCATAGAACTGTACGAGTCGCTGTTAATACGGGGGAGCTTTTCACCTCGGGGGTATTACAAATTACATCATACAACTTATGCTTTGCTATTGTTGCCTCTTCGATGTGAGTTTGGAACCAGTCAGTGAAAAACAACCCTGTTATTGACAGCTAGGCTTTTATAATTCTACATGTCTTATAGACACCCGGTTATCTACAACATAATTATGGGGTTGCCTTCAAAATGCATATGTTAAATTATTGCTGATATAAAGTCTCAGTATCTTTGCTTTTTCATGGACTGCCACCCAGGTCTTCCTTTACACTAATAAAAGGTTCCCTCTTTCCGTTCTTCCAGCCCTGAATTCTGCATCTTTAGGGCATAGTGATGGCAATTGTTCATGAGACAGCTACTTGTGTAGGCAGTCCATCACTTCTTTCCTCATTCCTTACTTTCAACCATCTCCTGCTCCTGCCCCAGGAGAAGGAGGTACTTTGATTCTGGGCAACACACTGCACGGTTTGAAGAATGTTTAAAGCCTTTAGAGCAACATGAGTTAAAAAATATCCAAATCCCTTTCGACTTCACACTGTCCAAACGTGGCCCCATACTTTCAACAGTGGTTTATATTTTAGGAAAGTTCTATTTTCAGAAATAGTGCCTAAACTAACCATACCTTAATCATATTGAGTTTCACTGTTAATAAGGTCTGAGTTATTGTTCTACAGGCAAATTATAAAGACATAGAAATGGTTTCCTTCAGATGCATGCAACCCAAAATTTGGAATTCCAAAAGTGTAAGAATGGGAGCTCATGACCTTAATTCAGAGTTCACTGGTACATTCAAAGAAAGTTAGCCTGTGCCTAACCTTAGTATTGTTTCAATAATCATCATCACAGCACTCATCTTTTCCCAGTGGCTGGAGGCCAGGCACCAATGCCAACCCAAGAAGCATCGATATGAGGTCTGTGGACTGAGGGGTGTGCCGTTGTTAAGGTAACGGGCATCAGGATCTCAGACAGCAGATTAGAGGGGCTTTTATGAACAGGTCGAAAGGTGATGCCCTTCTGAACTTGACTTGGTAGTCAAAGTGCAGCTTCACTAGAAACATGGCCACCTTGTTACATTTTGGTAAACATGTTGACAGTCTGTGCAAAGAAGGATATGGCTCGTCATGTATAGATTCAGAGGTAAGTTTTTTTTCTTTTTCTTAAGGGTGACATAGACAGTGGCTGTCCATATTTCTATGCCGCATCACTGGTCTCTTTGCGTCAACACTAATTTACACACAATGGTAAAAGGTCCTTCTGCTGGATTAGCCATGAGCTAGAAGACTCCTGAATCTCAGACGTGTTTTTTAGTGGAAAATCTGATCAGCACATTGGCATGTGTTAGTCAGTAGTCAGTGTCACTTACAGCCTATTTGGCACTCACAATGTTACTGTAAACGTCTTGAAATGCTGGACATCCTCAAACAATGAGGACACAGGATCAGAGCAGAATAAATAGAGCTCATTTTCCAATACTGCAGGATTACCATTAGAAAAATGTGATTAGAGAGTACAAGTTTATTTTACAGGATCCCTCCCAGCAAATCCGGCAGCAAGAAAGCCTCGTGGTTCACCAACGACCTCAAAGACTCCAAGAAAACCTGCCGCACCCTCGAGAAAGCCTGGCGCCGCGACCAGACAACAGAAAACATGTCGGCCCTCAAGAACGCAACCCGCAGACACCACCAGCTGATCCGCACCACCAAAAGGACAACATTTAAAGAACGACTGGACAACAACACCCACAACAGCAAGGAACTCTTCAGCATCGTCAAAGAGCTCTCCAACCCCAGCGCCTGCAACAAGGACATCACACCCTCGCAAGACCTCTGCGACTCACTCGCCTCGTTCTTCCACCGCAAGATCGCCAACATACACAACAGCTTCGGCGCACAGACCACCGCGAACTCAACCACCGAACCAGCACCCCCCACCACCACCCTCTGCACCTGGACCTCAGTCAGCACCGAAGACACCACCCGCACGATGAACACCATCCACTCCGGCTCCCCTACCGACCCATGCCCACACCACATCTTTAACAAAGCCGACTCCATCATCGCACCCCAACTCCGGGACATCATTAACAGCTCCTTCGCATCCGCTACCTTCCCGGAGAGCTGGAAACATGCCGAACTCAGCGCCCTCCTGAAGACACCCACCGCGGACCTCAAGAACTTCCGCCCCATCTCGCTCCTCCCTTTTCCTGCCAAAGTCTTAGAGAAGACCGTCAACAAACAACTCTCCGCCGTCCTCGAGACAAACGGATCCCTCGACCCTTCGCAGTCCGGTTTCCGAGCAAACCACAGCACCGAGACCGCCCTCATCGCAGCTACCGACGACATCAGGTCCCTGCTAGACAACGGGGAAACAGCTGCCCTCATCCTCCTGGACCTCTCAGTAGTCTTTGACACTGTATGCCACCGCACCCTAATACAGCACCTCAGTAACACCGGAATCCAAGGAACGGCCTTGGAGTGGATCATCTCATTCATCGACGGAAGAACCCAGAGAGTCCGCCTCCCCCTGTTCCGATCCGCGGCCACCGAAGTCATCTGCGGCGTCCAGCAAGGATCCTCGCTCAGCCCCACCCTCTTCAACGACTACATGACCCCCCTCGCAGCCATCGCACACCAACACAACCTTAACATCATCTCCTACGCTGACCACACCCAGCTGATCCTCTCCCTCACCAACAACCCCGCCACCGCCAGAGCCAGCCTCCAGGAAGGAATGAAAGACGTCGCAGAATGGATGAAGCTCAGCCGTCTGAAACTGAATTCTGACAAGACGGAAGTCCTCATCCTGGGACCATCCCCCTCGGCCTGGGACGATTCCTGGTGGCCCCCTTGCCCTGGGCACCGCCCCCAAGCCAACGGACCATGCACGCAACCTGGGCTTCATCCTGGACTCCGCCCTCACTATGACCAAGCAAGTCAACGCCGTCTCGTCTTCCTGTTTCAAAACCCTGCGCATGCTCCGAAAGATCTTCCGGTTGATCCCCACTGAAACCAGGAAAACAGTCACCCAGGCGCTAGTCACCAGCCGGCTGGACTACGGGAACACCCTCTACGCTGGAACCACAGCCAAACTCCAGAAAAGACTCCAGCACATCCAGAACGCTTTGGCACGACTCATCCTGGACATCCCCCGCCACAGCCACATCTCCGCCCATCTGAAAGACCTGCACTGGCTCCCCGTCAGCAAGAGGATCACGTTCAGACTCCTCACCTACGCACACAAGGCACTCCACGACATGGGCCCCAAATACCTCAACAGCCGCCTCTCATTCTACGCACCCACCCACCAGCTCCGATCCGCCAGCCTCGACCTCGCCACTGTCCCACGAATTCGCAAATCCACCATCGGAGGAAGATCCTTCTCCTACCTGGCGGCCAAGACATGGAACTCCCTCCCCACCCTCCTACAGCTTACCCAGGACCATCTCTCCTTCAGGAAACAACTCAAGACCTGGCTGTTCGAGCAGTAGCATCCCCCCCCCCCCACCTCCGAGCGCCTTGAGACCCTAGTGGGTGAGTAGCGCGCTTTACAAGTTTAATGGATTGATTGATTGAAAGTGATTCCTACATCGATCACATACTTTATTCCAGCAACCTTAGTCCCTGAATATCTGGTTTTAAAATCTTAGAGAATTTACTGAGTGACCACAATCCTGTTTGTATTTATTTTGGAGGGACACTCCTCAATGTACTAGAAGAAAGGCCAGACAGTGGGGTCCTAAAATGTATGGACGGTAATAGACGTCTAAAGTGGGAAAGGATGAACTCGGCCGAACTTTATGAAAAGATCAATAGGACATGTAACACTGAGTTATCCACCTGCGTATCTCCCATACCATCAGCACAGGAAATTTTATTAGCCTTTGAAGGTATAGTTACTAAAGTTGGGGGAATGCTAACAGTAGCCCCTACAGGCCGGATCTGTAATGCGCCAAAGTGGTTTGACAATGTTTGCTCTAAGGCAAGCCGTGACCTAAAGTCAGCCCTTAAGGCCAGTCCAAGGGACCAGGTAAACATCAGGGCAGCTCAGCTCGCCTATAAAAGGGCTCTGGTTAAACGCAAAGCAGAAGTAAAAGCGGCCATTTGGGAAAACCTGTTAGATCCAGAAATACTTGGTAATAGCTCTAAATTCTGGGGCATTATAAATACACCTCTCTTTGCTTCCACAGGTGATTCCCCCCTAGGTACCAACATTTCAGAAGATGATTGGGTCTCTCATTTTAGTTGTATTTTTAATAGTGATATACCACAACCTATATATGACAAAGGTGTCCCAGGTATTAAACCCTTGCGTTTCAACATTTGTGAGGTGGAGAAGGGCATCATGGGTTTAACCAGCAGGAAAGCACCCGGGCCCGATGGTGTGCCTCCGGACCTTTTTAAATCAAAGACATCCCTTTGGGCCCCCGTTCTCTCTGCTGTATTTAATGCAGCCGCTGACCATGGATGCCCAAAGTCCTGGGGGTTGTCCACAATAGTCCCCGTTTTTAAAAAAGGGGACCGTAACAGCACATCCTGCTACAGACCAATATCCTTAATTGATTCGGTCGTAAAAGTAGTAGGCGGTGTAATCCTGAATAGGCTAACAACCTGGGCTGATGAAAATAATATAATCTCTCCAATTCAATATGGTTTTAGACCAGGCCACTCTACCATCTCCCAGTGTCTCAACCTATATATGGTGTTAGGAAAATATACGGTGGCACGTCAGGGCACAGTCCATATGGCTTTCATGGACCTCTCTTCAGCCTTCGACTGTGTCAATAGGGGCAAATTATGGGAGGCTATGAGCAATATGGGGGTGGAGCAGACCCTGGTCAATTTCCTGGCGGATCTACACCAGGACACCCGAGCTAACGTGCGATATACCCAGGAACTGAAGGTGACCAGGGCATTCGGAGTACAACAGGGTGTAAGACAGGGTTGCATCCTGGCCCCGTTTCTTTTTAATCTTTACATTAATAATCTGGAAAATACCCTCTTAAAAACATGTGCTGATTATCCCTTTGTTGGACGTAAAGGGTTACCTGTTTTACTTTATGCGGACGACGCCGTTTTGTTGGCAAGGACCGCAAAAGGGCTCCAACTGCTGCTTAACACATTTTTTATATTTATGAAATCCCGTGATCTCTCCATTAATAACTCAAAATCTTTTGTTATGAATGTAGGTACAGCACATAAGAAGGAGTTTTCATTTCATGTAAATGGGGAGAAGATTCCCACGACTAAAAATTTCTCATACCTGGGGGTCCTGTTTGCTAACCAACTGAAATGAGGCCCCGCTGTACAGAAGAAAAAAGGGGAGATAACACGAGCAAATGCAGCAATTTTTAATTTTGCGAGGAAAATGGGGAAACTGCCAATTGCCGCTTTGTTAAAAGTATATCAGGCCAAGAGTGTGGCAATAGGCTGCTACGGAAGTGAGTTATGGGGGCACACGAATGTTAATGACTTGGTGGTAGCAGAAAATAATTTTTTGAAACAGCTTCTGGGGGTTCCAAGAGGAACTGCCAATTTTATAGTGCACGAGGAGTTAGGTTCCCCATATCTAGGTGATACCATTGCACTTCGGCCTTTACCATTCTGGCTAAAATGCTGGCTAAATAAGGACCTCCCATTAAACCACCAGCTCCTGAGAGAAGCACTGACATGGGAAACATGCTAAAAATCCCGTGGCTAAAATACTTGAAAAATTGTTTCACTGCATTGGGGCGTCCGGAACTCTTCTCAAATCCCGACTCAATTACTGTAACTGACGTAAAGTTTGTGAAAAATACTTTCTTTTTTTCACAGCTATCCCAGCGGGAGGAGGTGGACCTAAAGAAAAGCAGCAATAGAAATTATGTTGTCATACAAACTACATCATGTATGGAATCATATCTGACTTGGCCAATGTCGAGCTTTGACCGTTTTTTATTAATTAGGTTTCGGCTGAACCTCTTTCACTTACTGTTAGCCGTTCCAAGAGGCAGCCATCAAGGCCAAGTGTTACCTACCTGCGGCTGCGACTGTGTGTCTCCGCAGGATTTGGTGCACTTTTTATTCTTTTGCCCTTTTTATGATATTCCTCGGAGGGTTTACCTTAAGCCTCTTCTTAAAAGACTGAATTTTACCCAGATTAAACCTGCACTCTGTTACTTACAGCTGCTAAATAACGAATGCACTTTATTTGTAATCAGTTTTTTAAAATTAGCCCTAAAATTTAGAATCAGCATGGAGGGGTAATGCTTGACATTGTTGTATATATTGTTGTATATATTGACCTACAGATCAATTGTGTTTATTCCTGTGGACAATGTGCTTTCTTTTTTATTAATTTGTTTTTATGATGTATATTAAATTGTGCTTTTATGGTTGTTTTTTGCAAATAACTGAATAAAGATCTAATTGAATTGAATTGATTGACAAAGCACAATAAAAGAGACTACATTAGATGAACATTTCTGTTGCATTAAACAGTTAGCATGGAGAGGATGTGATCACCCGAAGACCATATACACTTATAATCGTTTATGGGTCATGTTCTTACCAGTTTGCGGCAGAGTAATGATACTGCTCTGGGGAAGTCCCTGGTCCAGGGCGAATCTTTCGAATTTCTCCAGCAGTTCAGGGCGAAGGGTCTTTGATCTTCCTACAATCAGAAATAGAAAAGCAAAAGAATCATGATTGTAGGTAAATTAAACCTCTACAACACATTCAGGTCAAGATACATTCACACTACAACATAAATACGCATGAACCAAAACCCCTGAAACTATCAAACGTGCAACATGCCTTCAAGCCGTATGGCGGCTCAGTCTTTGCCAACTCAACTGCACGTCCATTTAAGCTATACCGACATATCTATATTCTCTCACCATTCTAAATATCATCCTTCCTAATGAAGATAACGTAACCCTACCACAATCGCATGATAGAATGGTATCAAAGCGACGTAAAACGCAAAGACGTTTGGAAACATAACAATCTTCTGAATTTGAGCAATGGGCAACCATACTCCCCAACTGAATGAAATAAAGTGCAATGTCCCTCAGCACACAAATCCATACACATAATGGCCCATGCAGATTCATAACAGGATCTTGCAATTCACAATAAATGTAATCAGTTGCTAAACATGCATTAGCCTTCTTGGTCAGCCACTATTCAATATTACCCGCCTCTAAACAACACTCCAGACAAATAAATAGAAGTTTGGCTGACCACTTGGACTTTGATCACTGACAATGCCAGACCCGTAAAAGGCATTCAGATTCCCAGTATGTGGTGGTGTACAAATAATTGGAATGCGCTATACAAACACACTTAACATAATGTAACATCATTTTAGATTGGTTCCAGCGGGGAAGCAGATAAACTGCAATCCTTTCTTAGATACGCACCATAGAGGGTCACCATAGTGAAGAAGTCTGTTCCCTTGGCCTTGCGATTGTACACCAAAGCGTACTCGTCATAGTTGGTAGAAACTATGCGGATATCATGCTCGCTCCCCCAGCCTGCAAAGTGCATAAAGGAAATGACAGAGAGTAAATGGACATAGAAAAGCAAAGCATGAAACTGAACAGCTGTAACACACAGATGTATATGGAACCCAAAAAGGGCAGTCATCTGGCAAACTGGATCTAGCCCACTCAGAGAAATGCCACTGAGAAATAGTAATTTTGCCACTGCTCAAACTTGACTCTCTTATTTTAAAAATAAAAATAAGATTTTGCTAAGTATATCATATATTGTGCTGCTAGTGATGCCTTACCATTTTGACAAACCAAGCATGTGAGGGTTATCAGAACACCAAGAGCCTCTTTTAGATACTGAAGGGTAACAATTTGTGTTTTGGAAGAAGGTACAACACATTCCTGAAGGGCAGGGACTATCAACCTGCTCTACGGTTTTAAAATGCCATGTTCATAAACTGTGGCTTGTGCTGGATATTTAAAAATGTTAAGTTATTATATACACTGAAAAAAAACAAAGGTTGCAGGGACGTCATAGTTAAGCTCAGATTTCATTCGTACAAAACCAGTGAAATTCAGCAGCTAGAGTTAGTGAACTAACTATAACTTGCGCCCCTGCAATGCACTGCTTATGACCTAACATATTACATCACTCATGACATGGTCAGTGACATCACTCATGCAATCACTGATGGCATCTCAAATAACATCACTGATGGCACCATCCACTGACTGTGTGTTTTTAAAAAGCTTATGAGTGTTAAATATATATACACCAAGGTGTATTGGTGAATCATAGGGTGTATGAGTGCCTGTAAGGATGATTCAGTGGGTGTGGTACTGACTGTATAAGTGAGTGATTATGTGTCTCAGTGAATGTATGGGTGAGTAACAAGTTGTGTGAGTGTCTGTATCAGTGTGTCAGTTGGTGTCTAAGTAGCTGTATGGGTGTGTGAGTGGGTACATGAGCGGCTGTATGGGTGAGTGACTGGTTGTCTGGGTATCTGTATGAGTGTCTGAGTGGATGGGTGAGGGGGGTTGTGACTGCCTTATGTATGAGTGAGTGGGCAGGTCAATGGCTGTATGGATAGTGAGTGCATGTGTGAGGGGCTGTTTGGGTGGCTGAGTGTGTGTATGGCTGTGTCAATGAGTGAGTGGATGTATCAGTGGTATATTGGTGACTAACTGCATATGTGAGAGCCAGTATAGGTGAGTGTTGGAGTGTGAGTGGTTGTATGGGTTAGTGAGTGATCTTGAGAGTGGCTGTATGGGTGAGTGTGTGCTTGTGTCAGTGACTGTATAGGTGAATGAGTATGTGTTAGTATTTGTATGAGCCAGTGAGTGGGTGTTTGTGTAGCTGTATGGGTGAGTAAGTGGCTCTGTGATTGACTCTATGGGTGAGTGAGAAGATGTGCTTAGCTCTATGGGGGACTGACAGTGGGTGAGTGGCTATATGAGTAGATATGTCCGTGGCTGTATTAGTGAGTGAGTGGGTCTATGAGTGGCTTTATGGGTGAGTGAGTGAATGCATGTGCAGATCTATGAATCAGTGAGGGGGTATGTAATTACTAGTATGAGTGTGTGAATGGGTTTGAGAATAGTAGTGTGGAAGTTGGAGTGGGTGTATGAAAGGTTATATGGGGTGTGTCAGTGTGTCAGAGATTCTGTGGATGATGTCATCAGTGATGTCATTTGAGATGTCATCAGTGATGATATTATTGATGTCACTTACCATGTGATGAGTGATGTAATATGTGGGGTCATAAGCAGTGCATTGCGGGGGCGCAAGTTATAGTTAGCTGTGTAACTTTAACTCATGAGTTTCACTGGTTTTGTAAGAGTGAAATCTGAGCCCAACTATAATGCCCCTGTAACCTTGTTTTTTTTAGTGAATTTCTACTTTTTTTAAATGCTGATTCCTAACTATAACGTCCTTCTAACCTTTGCTTTTTAAAAGGAATTTCTAAGGTTTTTTAAATGCTAATTCCTAAATATAAAGTGACTTTTACCTTTGGTTTTTTCAGCAAATTTCTAGTTTTTTTAAAGTAATAGTTGCGTTGCAGAGTGGTGGAGAAAGGGGGTTGGGCCTCCAATCAGCTCGAAGGAATCCCGCTGTGTAGGGCTTACAGGAAGTACAAGGAGGGCTTCTTGGCCCCCAAGTAAAGTGGACTTCATTCCCCAACCAGTAGTGTGCAAGGAGGCGCGTTTTCAGAGTGGTGGAGAAAGGAGGCATGGCCTTCGAAGACCTCTTAGCAAACCCATTGTGTGGGACTTACTGGAGATAAAAGGAGGTGACGTTAGCCTCCAAGGACGTCCTTGGGGGCCAAATACCCCTCCTGTTACCTTCAGTAAGTCCCACAGAGTAGGATTGGAGAAATGTTGTCGGAGGCCATGCCCTTTTTCTCCACCACTCTGCAAACGTGCCTCCTGGGCCACTACTAGTAGGGGAATTAAGACACCATGGCTATTAAAGGTTCTTGGGGTCCAACTAACCTTCCTTTTACCTCCAGTAAGTCCCACACAGTGGGTTTGATGAGAGGTTTTCAGTGGCCTTGCCTCCTTTCTCCTCCACTCTGCAAACGCGCCTTCTGGTGCACTACTAATTGGGGGATGAGTACCCTTGCTCTTGAGGGTCCTTGGGGGCCAACTACCCCTCTTATTACCTCCAGTAAGACCCACACAGCTGGATTGCTGAGAGGTCATCAGAGGCCATGCCCCCTTTCTCCACCACTTTGCAAACACGCCTCCTGGTGCACTACTGGCTGGGGGAAAAAGCCCACTTTAGTCCCGAGGCCCTCAGGAGGCAAGAGCACTTCATCTCCCAACCAGCAGCGTGCCAGGAGGTGAATTTGCAGAGTGGTGGAGAAAGGGGGTGTGGCCTCAAAAGACCTCTCACTCAGCAATTCCATTGTGTGGGGCATACTGAAGGTAACAGGAGGTCTTGTTGGACCCCAAGGACCCTCAGCAGCAAAGGGGACTTTATACCCCAACCTGCAGCGCACCAGGAGGTGCTTTTGCACAGTGGCGGAGAAAGGGAAAGGGCCTCCAGCAAGTTGCTGGGTGTTTTTTTTTCACTTCCATTTTTTGTTTTGGGGAAGGGGGCTGCACAGCCACTCCTTCCCCGGGCCGATTTTGGCCCCAGGGACCCCATCCCCCACTGCCAGACCCTTTAAAAAAATGATTTTAAAAAGAAGGGAGGCGAGGTGAGGCAGCCCCCTCTTGGGCTAAATTTGGCCCAGGGGACTCCATCTCCCAGGGCCTGGCCACAATACTGCGTGCCCTGGTCCCACCCAAGGCACCCAGTCTTTTTTGTAGGGGACCGGGGGGGGAGCCTGAAGGCCCCTGTTGTCCCTGCAGGTTTCCTGCATCCTACAGGTGCCGTCATTGCTTTTGGACAGAGGGAGCTGCTGAATACCCAACTCCCTCTGTCCAAACGCAATTCAGTTCTGCTTCGAGGAAGCAGTAATGCTCCAGCCAAGACATAGCAAACTGCAATGTCCGAGGGGTGGCCACCCCGGTACACTGCAGGAGCCGTAGGGGTCCCCAGGGCCATTACTGTTTCCAGGAGGCAGGCTGCTTGCCCCCCCTCTTTTTACTTAGAAGGGCCTCCCCGGGAAGGTGTTTGGGCCCATGGCCATAAAGGCTCGGGATGGGGCCGTACGGTCCCCCCTCCCAATTTGGTATTTTAGCCCCGGAGAGGTGGTGGTCCCTGCCACCAGGGGGGTCCTTGAGGCCCCCAGTACAAATATCTAGGCCCGGGGAGGTGGTGGTCCCCAGCATAGGTGGGGGTCGTAAAGCCCCTCCAAATTCATTTAAAATGGCCCGAGGAAAGCGGTGGTCCATGGGGAGTCCGTGAGGCCCCCCATTTCTTACAAAATTACCCCAGGGAGGTGGTGTTCCCCGGGGCCCTGCGTGGCCCCCTATACTAAAATAAACCTCAGGGAGGTGGCAGTCTAAAGTGTATATAAATACTCTAGGAGGGGAGCCCCATATGCCCCCCTCCTATAATTATAAGTTGATCATGCTCGCTGGATTTAGTCCATTCAGGGGCCTATTACAAACAAAGCGCAGGAGCCCGTGCTTCATTATTTCAAAACATTTTAGTGCAGCCGTGGATCCAGCGCAACTCCCACCAAAAATGTTTTAAAAAAATACTTTTTAGGCCTTGCCTGTGGGACCACTCCCACCCCAAGAGGCCGAGGCCTAGGCCTAGGGGCCTAGGGGGTAAGGGTGTTTCTACTCTGTCCCCTTTTTTTAGGTCTCGCGACCTATCGATGCGCGCAAGCGCATTGAGGGAGCGAGAATTCAAGTGCTCAAAAAACTCCGGTTTTCTTTAAGTTCACGTGAATCACGTGAGCAAACAAGCACGCGCATTCACGGCCGCACAGCACATCAAAGGGCTTCGCCCAGCGTGCGCTCTGCGGCTTCTCCTCCCCTAACACGCTATCTCAGCTCTCCTGCCCCCGGCCGCACAGCACATCATCAAAGGGCTTCGCCCAGCGTGCGCTCTGCGGCTTCTCCTCCCCTCCGGCCATTTGCCACACTCCTTGATTTTCTGCCTCCGACCCCAGCACTTCTGGGCTCGTCCAGGCAGTGAGGGAATGGAATAAAAACAAGCACTGGCGTTGCCAATAGGTCTCGCATTAGGAAAGTTTATGTCATTTACAATACCAATAGGTTAAACTTTCCTAATGCGAGACCTATTGGCAACGCCAGTGCTTGTTTTGTTTTATGTTTTTTCCTGTGACTCGATCCAACTGAGTCATAAGATGGCTGTCAACACTGTTGGCAGCTAATCAGAACTCAGCACAAGACTGGGAGGGGGTCACGAATCCACCGCGTCTCTATAGATACACAACTGGAGATTTCTTTAAATAAGTTCAAAACTGCTGAACTGATTTACACCAAATAACAACAAGCATTTACAATGCAACGGTTTCGCCTTTGGAGAAGTTAGAGCTATTGGCATTGTAAATGACAAAATTTGTATTTATGTGTTGGTTTTGAAAACAGATAAATAAATGGCATCGTCATTTACATTGTGAACAACATTGAAGAGTGGTGAGATGCACACCATTTCTTTAACAGTCTTTTTAATGTTCGTACTGGTTCTCTATTTCAGCTTATTAAGGCGTGCAAGCACAGATTTGCGCCCTGTCCCATTGCGCTTTTCAATGAAACCATAACACTAAGGAACCCCATTCAGGAACCTTTCCGGCTGCACAGCCAAACCTGGACTGTGTGAATCCAATAAATCAAATGTTCCCATGCTTTTCTTTGTACTTCTTTTTATACCGTGTCGTTTATCAATTTTTCACTTCATTGTTATCGATTTATTTTACGCATGCATCTGCCATGCTCTAAGTGATGACTCGAACACAAATGGAGCGTACGTTTCCACATATCACAGCTTTATTTGCATCACCCAATGCATTTCGGGAATTTACATTCCCTTCGTCAGGGGTATCTACAAGGCAAAAATATCAAGTACCACCATCAGTATGCTGTTGCTTTGCTGATTTAAATGAAAAGCATTCATAAAACATATTGGTTACATTTAATCAAATTCCTCGATTTTACATCTTTATCATTATTGATTTCGAACATTTTAAAAATGTTTACCATTATCCTATTCCTCATGTACCTTATCCCCAACTGCACACCCCCACCTCTATTTTACCCGCTCTATTCACCCCCACTGGCCTGGGTTTAAAACATCCATCCTTAATGCCCTCATTACACAACCTCTTCACAAGAGGTAGTCCCTCCATTACACTGAATATCCCCTTCATACTAACTAATCTTCCCTCCACTCACCGTGGCATGCTAAAAGATTTCTTAAAAGACGACTTCCCAGAGTCTTTCGAGACCATTAGTCGCTCAGTTACCACCACATTGCTGCATCCTCACGGCGTGCCGAAGCACACTTCTCTGTTTAAACAGAAACCTCATTGGTTTCTCCGAGTTAACCAAACTGTATATCTCCCTTTGATTTAATTATCAACAGGTGACCGGTGACATATGCAACCGCGGTACCTAAACTGGGGTGCGGATTCCATGCCTCTCTTTCCTATTCTAAATGCCCAAAACTACGTATCCCAACATGCCACTTATCCTGAACTTGCCCATTCGAAACAATTCATCCCCAAACCCAGTCATCAAAAAGGTGAACCCCCATCATTGAAATCACTAAATTGTAGTTCTGCTACGTATGTAAACTGATTCAGAAGGTGATCTTTTAACTTTGAGGATTTAACATTATGGCGTGCATGTAAAAAATTATTCGTAATCTTTCTTTTCTTAAAGTCTTTCTTTTCTTTAAAAACAGCAATCATTTTCCCTTGTTCTGAACAGACCATTACTGACAGGAAACGTCACTCCAAAGCTGTTTTTGCATGTTTGCAGACAATCCCATTTCATTCAGCGTTAAACCTCGAATGATCGTCATTTTGTCAACTTGATTGGGTGCAATCTCTCCGTGGGACGGAAAAAATTGTGAACAACATTGAGATTCACATCCAAGGGGCCTGCCAGAGGTGTCCTAGAGCTGCCCTATGGCCTGCAGTCTGAAGAAGCTGATTGGTTGCGCCACTCTCAGCATTCCAAGGCATTGCCAGCCAAGGCAAGCTAAGCTATCCTCATTGCCAGCCCACCAGTAGGGGGCAGCAAATACCATTACAATTCTAGGAGGAGCTGCAATTACACTATTTTTGAGAGGGATGTAGGAGACTATGGCACCCATATGGTTAGGTTTGTATAATTATGAATATTCACAGGAGAAATATGTGCTAATTGAATTAATAGCAACACATGAAGAAAGCCGATGCATCTCCAGAAAATGATTTGAGGGCAGAACCGCGTCCTAGCACTATGAAAGGTCCGAATTAGAGGAGTCGTGAATGAATGAACACATACAGTGCCACGGTCTGCATTGCTACTATCGGAGAATATCTGAACCGTAAACCTAAACAGCCCCGCAGGCAAAATGTCAAATGGCTGAGTTTGTCACGGAAGAACAAAAAGATGTGTTTCAACACCAGCCTTATCTTATCTACCAGGTATGAGCTGCAGGGACTGGCCCTTAACTCCTAATGCATAAAAGAGTTCACATAAAGGAAGTGTTATTCACTACAGCACGGATCCAAAGTGCATCCTCCACCGCCACCAGGGGGCCTAATAAACACGCTTTCAAGTGTCTGCAGGCTCTGGAGACAGGAAGAGTCGATCGACCCTTTTGTTTTATAGCGCTTTACACGAGCACCAGTTATGTTACACAGGTATACATTCATTTGGTAGGCACGGGAGATTAAGTGATTGGCCAGGGAAAATAGGATGTTGAGCCGAGACTCGTACCTGGTTCTCCAGTTACAAGGTCGGCAGCTCTGACTGTTATGCCACATCCCCTCCTCTCCATGTCAGGCGCAGGTGACTTGCAGCCCAGGTGACCTCATGGAGGTTTGACAGCAGGAGCGGATTGGCCACTTCTACCCTTGTTTGGTCTGATAAACCTCTAGAAAAGACACCTCACCATTGACTTTCACCTGACACCTCTCCTACGGACATCATCACCAGGAGGCCTGCATCTCTCAGTCCCGCAGCTGCGCACATCTGTCATGGGCAGTCGGTGCGCCATCGGTCTAAAATGGCGTCCCCCACACCCTACAACCTGCCTCAGACTCTCATCGCCCTGAGACATTTCTTCACAGACATGTCTGCCGTGGGGCCGCGCCTTGCCCCCGAGAAACGTCCAAGTCTACACGGGCCGCTCAGCGCGCATTCTTTTCAGGCCTTGACTACAAACAGCGGAAGCGCTCACAAAGTGCATGACAAATACCTTCTAAGGAACCGTGCATTAAGCAAGTGCACAAAATGACAATGGCCTCCGGGGAGTGGAGGAATTTTCTCACAAACACCGAAGGCCCCTTCGCTCACGGTGACAGATTGAAGAGGTGCTTAAAAAGCAAGTGCACAAAACGACAATGGCCTCCTAAGAGTGGAGGAATTTTCTCACAAACACCAAAGGCCCCTTCGCTCACGGTGACAGATTGAAGAGGTGCTTAAAAAAAAACAGAAGCCGTAAAAATAAACAAGTCAGGCCCGGGCCGCGCTGTGATTGGCTGACGTCACGGGGGTGTCCCGGGCCGGCAGCCAATCACAGCGCGGCCCGGGAAATGACGTCACGGGGGTGTCCCGGGCCTGCAGCCAATCACAGCGCGGCCCGGGACACACGGCAACAAGGGGCGGGGCTTAAAAAAGCTCAAGAAACGCCCCCGATTCGCGTTTTCCCCGAGAAAGCGCGATTGACAGCCTCTGTCTCCCAATGGCTAGCCTCCATTTATGGAGCTAGCCAATGAGAGACAGAGGTGGGTCATCGATCAGATATAGAACTCAAGAGGTTTTTTAGCGCATGCGCACTACGTGCGCACTTGCAGGCAAAACCTAAAAAGGAACATCCCTGAACTAACATCTACCTTTCTGCCAAATCTGGTGTAATTCTATTCAGTAGTTCAGCTGTAGCTGTGTCTAAAGGTCCTATGGGAATTAACATGGGGAAAACATGCTTTTAAGCACCCTCTGGCTCTCGGTCCCCACTTGATGGATCACCCCAAAACTTTCAGGACAGTAATCACACTGTGTGCCCCGGGAGCAAGCTCCACCGGTACCCAAGAAGTGGCTCCTCCCACACCTGGGCTATGAACTCAAGCTGTTTGTGGGCAGGGGTTTTCAGAGATGCACTCCTACTTATTAGTAGTAAGAGGGTTCTCTGCCTGTGCTGTGGTTGCTTTTAGTATATGATCAGTGAGCTCCTTTTTTACCTGTAGAGTGGGGCCCTAGTGCACCCAAGCACTTAGTGGCTTTAGTAACAAGCCAGTAAGCATTTCCCCTACCTGGGAAGTTAGCCCTCATTATACCTGTTCAATACAGTCCTTAAACCTCTGCTATGAAGACGCTTTCCTTGTGCATCCGTTGTAGGGTCCTCCTGCAATAAGACCCCTTTACATCTGAGAAGTGAGTCCATCCCAAACCTGGGCTAGAAGTTCTTCTTGTACATGGTCGGTCAGTACCGGGGTCTGCACACATGACACCACTTCCGATTTAGGCATGAGACTTCCTCCATTCCAATCTTAGTTAATGGGGAAACTAAATTCACACGATTTTATTTCTTCACTTATTCCTCAAAGATGTTCCCAAATGTTGGCATTTATGGTCACGAGGATATGGCCAGAACATATAAAACCATGACTTTAGATGTGAGACTGTTTCTAAGTCGGTGAAAACTGCACAAGTGAAAACCATAGTTCCTTAGATAGAATCACAATAAACACAGTCCATTCACTTGTGCGTAAATACAATGAATGTAAGACTGAGGGCCATATATACAATGCAGTGGCAGAGAGAGGCGTTAGCCTTCCTGGCTTAACGCCTCTCTCCGCCACTTCTGAAACGCAAGGCTGCACCATATTTACAAGAATGCGGTGCAGCCTTGCGTCCGACTGCGCTAAGTTAAGTAATTTAGCGCCAACACAGACACCCTTGCACCATAGTGCAAGGGTGTCTGCGGGCAGGTGAGGATTGTTTATGTGTAGGAAGGTGCCCATTCCTGCAAATAAACAATTCTAAAATGCCATTCTGTCACTTTCATGTGTGCTGCTTCATGCAGCACACATAAAAGTGACAAAATTGCATGTTTCTTTAAAGATTGTTTATGTACAGGACGGGACACCTTTCTGTACATAAACAACCTATTGCAATTTGCTTTTTCCATGTGTGCTGCACATGGCAGTACAAGTGGCAAAAGCAAAAACGAGAAGAAATAATGCATTTCTCCTCATTTCGTCAACTTAAGACCAGGATTTACCTCGTCTTAGTTTTGGCGCTGCCTCCTATGTGCGCCAACCTTGTACATAGGGGGCAGCGTCAAAATAAATGGGTGTTGCGATGGAACGCCCACCGCAACACCCACTGCCCACCCCTTTCCCGCTAACATAGCTTGAAAGGGAGCCTTATTTACAAGGCAGCGTTAAGCCACGATAAGTGGCTTAGGGCCAGATTCATCAAGCTTAAATCCGCTCGCAGAGGGCCAGATTCTGAGAATCTGGCCCTTTGCGAGCGGTATTTTTGCATTTGGGATGCATCATCCCAAATGCAAAAATCGCTAATTAAGAATTCGTTAAATTGCGATTCTTTGCATTTAAGGAATCTCAAATTGAGATTCCTTAAATGCAATGCATGAAAGTGAAAAAAATAGCAAATTCGCTATTGGGGCATGCAAATTACCATGAAGTACATCTTCGTGGTAATTTGCAAAAACTTTGAAAAATGCACTAAAGTGCATTTTTCAAAGTTTCATGTTGCGCACACACATGCCCTAAGGGCATGTGTGTGGGCAACATATGTGCACACATCAATTTCAGGGGTGCAACAGGGTGTCCTTTGGACACCCCTGCACCCTTGAAATCGCAATCTCAATTTGCGAATCGCTAATTGCGATTAGCAAATTGAGATTGTCTCCCCATTCATTCCTATGGGCCTCTAGGCCCTTAGGAATGAATGGGGAGATATTCCTTAATTGCGACTCGCAATTTGCGAGTCGCAATTAAGGAATTATTAGAAATCGGAATTTTTGTAGTGATTTCTTGATGCATAGCATTTTGCTATTCCTTAATAGCGAATCGGTATTTTTCGCTATTGAAGAATAGCAAAATGTGTTCTTGATGAATCTGGGGGTTAATGCTGCCTTGTAAATAAGGCGCGGCCCCTATCGCCCCCACAATGTCGGTAATAGGGACGTTGTGGTGGCGGTAGGAGCTTGTACATATTCCCCTGAGTGCATTATTCATAAACTTTAACCTTGAGATACCATACCATACTGTTGGTATCTCATTCCAGTCAGAGCACAGTGGACCCCGCTGGTGCACCAGGAACCGAATTCTATTGGGCGTGTGTCACTCTGTCCATTCTCACAGGACACTTACGTGGACTGGTGGCGCGGAAACGGCCAGGCTGCTCTGTCTTGATGAATGTCATGCTTCTGGTCTCACACCGGTCAGCCCTAAAATGTATAAGCAAGTTCAAGAAAGAAATGATCAATGCACTGCAATTACCTCTTGAAACACAACTTCCCTGTCAAGTAACAAATCAAAACAATTGTTTTTGTTTACCATTTGCTTTCGACCAATGACATTCGCAAACCGAGAGAGGTACTCTACCTTTATTTATCATAATTACACTTCAATTGTAGTGTTACTCTGTTGTGGTCCTTGTTTGAAGCCAAAACAAAGCCACCAGATTTGCATTATTTACTACGCTTCGACCACTACGCCTTGCTTCTCTTACATATCACTTAGCCTTGCCTGCAGTGAAATGTCCAAGCACCTAAGTTTCATTTTTTCCTTAATCTATCCTAAACAGTATCAAAAACAAATGTTTCTCTTATAATTAATTTAATTTAGAAGATTCACACAATTTACATTTAAAATACACTTTCCCACAACATGTTGCTTGAATGGGGCACCCCGCCCCCGTCTCCCACAATATGTTGCTTGAATCCGCTGTAGACATTGTCTGGTCCTGGGATCAAATTTAAAATTCAGAAGGTTTGTTTATGTGTTGTGCACTTTTTCGTTTCTATCTGCCTTTTCCTTTGGTGTCAATTTGACACTGCCCTGGTGCAATGAAGAGGCAATGCACGTCGTGGTGGCTCTTGCTTCCAGTTCCAGACTGCTCATATAGGCACTCTTATGCAGCATTGCCAATATTCACAGGTTCATGACAGCCCCCACGCCTCCCCCCCTCGCGGCTAGGGAGGGGGGCCCTTAGTGGCACCTCGCGCGGGAGTCGACAACTTCTGGTCCAGAGGGTCAAGGGGGAAGAGGGGGCATCTCATGGAAACAGGGAAGGTCGGAGGGACGTCTCCAAGGTGCGCTGGCGACCCTCCTAGAACAAAGGGGATAAAAGGCCGGGGTCACGAGGGGGAAGCCCTCTTTGTCCCTTCACTGCGGTGTCTGGCGGATCAGAGCCACAAACAAGTTACCCAACCATCCCTTAGATTAGAGGTTTGTCGGAGGAGTGGCGGGGTCCGCGGTCCCGGGCAAGAGACATGGCAGGGGCTCCGGGTTGGGAGGACTGTCTGATCCTGAAACAAACAGGGCGGGCTGTCTATGGGGCTCCAGCTGGCGGGAGAGGGGGCTGACCTGCTGGTGGTCCTGGACTCTCCGGCCCTACCCGAGATGCCGGCGCTTGTGGTAAGCAACTTTGAGGGAGCTGGCACGCAAGAAAGGCGCCAAGCAGTGCTCTTGTGGCCGCGTCTAGGGGATAGACGACGGGTAGTTATCCCAAAGGGGAGCTGTGCAGAATTGGTTGTGGCCTGCTGGCGTAACACGCAAAATAATTGGTTGTGGACTGCTGGCGCACACACATTAAGTGTGGTTCTGGAAATTCAGAATGTAAATACAATATATATCAACCTTGGGCTTAATTATGTATTTCACAAGCCTATTGCCTTTATCAATATGTGTTGAGTTGAAATTTTAATAAAGATGGTCGAGAGTTGACTCTGCATCAACAAAGTAAATATTGCGTTTTTCTGAAGTTAATAAAGACTACGCAGTGAAGACCACTTACTTGCCTGGTTTACTTTGTGGGGGGGTGTAACAAATGGGAGATGTGGGCGCTATGGATGGGGCGAATCGCACGCGGTATGCCCACTATGCGTGGGAGCTCATCCAGTTGGGTTTTTCTTTGGGATTGCAAGGACTGCAAGTCCCAGAATTCAAAGTGAGGAAGCCTTGACTTGCTGAACTACTCGCTAATAAAAAATTGTACACTCCAAATTGGGTGTCTTGTTCAAAACATCTTTTTGCAGCAGATGCGGTCAGACGTTTTTAATGCTTTAATCACAAGCTTCTTTGTTCTGTTTTCTGCTGTGCATGGTCGTGCACAGTGCGTGAAACAAGTGTCCTTTCATTTTCGACCTAATATTTCTTAGTGTACCATAATTCTAATCCTGGGCAGGCTGGAACAATGCAGCCGGTGGTACTCCCTCGCTTTAGAGCAGAGTGTGGGGTCATGCTTTCACCCCAATGGCACCCTTTTATTGCATAGAAATATATTTTAATATTCTTAACGTGCTGCAGGTCATTCATATTATGTTTTTATGCATTTGTAAGCCCCCAAAACAAATCTGCAAATGTGCACTATTGAATTCACATTTGACTACAAGTACAAAATATTACAGCTGATACCGGAGCTCCCAGCTGGCATCAGTTCATAATTTCGACAACATGCATGATTATCACACATTTGTGTCCAAAAACATAGTCTAGAGCATTATATCGAGATGCAGGTAACATCTGCCTACTTATATCTCTATACTAAAATATTTACATATTCCACCCTCAACCCCAGGCATTGCCAAAGCCAATAGATTTCGCCTATTCGAAATCTATTAGCTTTTTCAATACTTTGTTACATGTTGCACAGCAGCTCAGCTTGTGGAATATGGCTTAACCCCTTCCGTGCGGCCGCGATTCCCCCCGTGTGCGGCAGCCGCACAAACAGGGCGGGGCCGTGACGAACCCCAGCTGTCATCAGCACACGAGCACCGTGGAGCGTGACGGCTGGGGTTCGTCACCAGCATGGAAGGGGTTAAAGTAAATAAATGCTATAACACAGTCAAAACTGGACACATCATAGCACTTTTTGTTTTGTTACTTTAAGCAAGGTTTTACAGCAGTAACGAGTAACAGCACAACATATTGCCCTTCTCATAAACAAATCATGACACTTTAACTGAGTTTCAGTAACTTATATTGCACAACTGCTCACCAAGGTACAATTTACAACAAAAACAGCTTATTATTAATCACACAGGCGAAACGTATTGCATTTACTAATGCTTGTTAGCGGCTTGTGACTGTGGTTCTCCCAGCTCATAGAATTGCTTACACACAGATTGACACTGAAGGTGTGTGGGTTACCTGGGGTAGGTTGAGGTGAGCTCCAGGGCGCCCTCTGCAGTCTGAGTGATGATGGAGGTGCACATGGTTAAGGCGTCCTTCTTGTTCAGGAACCACCTAGAATTGGACGCCAGGCCTATGCTGTACCATTTCCCCACAAGCTGTGGAGAATTAAAAGTAAAATGAGAGCCATGTTTGTGGTTTGCTTTGATTGAAAAAAAACTTCAACTCGGAATCAAACACAAAACTGACCAGTAAGCAAGTAAATATAATGCATTGATGCAACAAGTTCCACTGAGCCATACTTGTAATGCCTTGTGCTCTCTATCATTGTCTTAAGGGGCATTTTTTTACTCGCACATTCGCAGAGCTACGGAAGTCCCACATGAGAGGCAAAGTGAGTGACGGCCGAGTCCGTCCAATGAGGGCATGCAGCAGTGCTTTCTACACAGATTCCTGGTCAGCCACTTGGATGCTGCTACGGGCACCCTAGGTGCTAGTGAGCCCGCGACTGTATCATGTGTATCTCTTTTGAAGAGGCACTTCAGAGACCTTGCGAGATAAAGCATCCACCTCATGTTATGTTTACACTGGTTTAACCTAACGAGATGCAGTACTTACCTGCAATCCGATCACTGGTTCAGTTAACCACCAAGCAGATCACTTGAAAACTGATTCGGATGGGCATATTGATATTATTTTGCTACTTTACAAAGAGATTCATATGTGCTAAATGGATCAGTGCCAGGATCAACAGCTTTTGACAATTCAAACCAATAGCTCTTTGGACTGTGGGATTTTTAATCCCGAACCTATAAGGGTAAAAGCAAAACTACAAGTCCCACAATGCAAAGTTGCACTGACTAGTTCAGGGCCACATGAAGGTGCCACAAATTACTTAGGGTCACTTGGCATCTATGCATTGTCTCCAGCAGGGACTTGAGTTCCATTTCAGCATTCAAATTGACCGCTGATTTTCCTGTCCAGGGACTGACTCCTTCAATAAGCAATACTTCCTCCCCTACTGAAATGACACACACACACGCTCTGTTGGAATTGCATGATGTTCTTTCTTGTATGGTGAGGAAGCGGGTGGGTGGATCTTGTGAGGTGGGCACAAGATGTGAAAGGAAACTGTGTGGTGGAGGTGAAGAGTGATGCAGTATTGTGGAGTTGAGATCTGAGGCAGGCAGAATGGTGATGAGGGCAGTGTGGTAGAGGTGAAAAGTGATAAGGGGTGCTGGATGTAGTTTTGTCTATTGGCGAGGTGAGTTGTGCTGAGGTGGTGAGTCATGGCTGAGGTGACTGGCATGGTCAAGCTGAATGATTTGCTGGAGGCAAGCTGTGTGGAAGTGGTGCTTCGCAAAGTAGAAGAAACTTATTCAGAAAGGCAGAGGTAAACCAAGTGGTGGTTGGGTTATGGTGTGGCAGGGCTGATTCAGGAGGTAAGTGGTGTGGTAGAAGAGTATGTGGCTGCAGTTTATTGGAGGTGAGCCATGTGGAGGAGCTGTCGGATGTTCTTTCTGTAATGGCGGAGATCAGCTGTGAAATCGAAAGAAGTGGGGATGAAGTAACTGGTATTGTGGAGCCCCCTGATGTAGTTTCTGGTATTTTAACACATGTGCGGGGCTGTGGTGGAGTTTGGTTTAGGGGATTGGTGTAGTGAACCGGAACATATGGCGAAGTGGGGTGCAGTACGGCTGTAAAGAGGGTACAATGTCTCCTTTTTGTCGGCTTAGATTTTGGGCAAGAACCAGAAGATAGACCATGTATGTGATCACACGTTTGTTTATTTGGAAGTTTCAGATAGCGCTGTGTGTTGTCTGGTGGATACTTCAGACCACGGTACAGCTGGCAATGGATCTTCTGCACTGTATAAAGCAGGAGTCCACTTGTCCACGAGGCCAGAACACTAAACAATATTCCTCACCAACTACCACCAATTCTGTGATCTAGTCAAAGCTTGCCTGAATATATTGGGTTTTTCTGCCCCACAGTGGAGTCATTGAGCTGGGGGTGCTTCTATTGAGCCGGGTGGCAACACCACCCCAAGTTATTTCCACCCTCCTTACTCAGATGGTGTGGTCACAATAGTGTCACCATGCCCCACCATCCACGCACATGCTGTGCCGCAGATGATGGCCTGCGCTGACATCCTAGTCTTATTGATCTGGAAGGTAACATTAAGCAGTAAGACTCTTTCAAGTTACCCACTCACCACCCATTCAGTTTCAGCTGTTCTTCTGTCGTTGCTTTGCTTTAACTATTGTAGGTGAGGGGTGGTACCAGAGAAACACCTGGTTGCACTAACTTGACCAGTATACAGGAGAGGACCAGGTAGAATCAATGAAAGGTTAAAGTTAATGTATATAAAAATGCAAGTGTCCACCTTAGCAAATGGGTTTATGGCATTGGTAGTAACCGGCTGATCGGAAGAGGGTCTGGGGAAGGGTGCTGGTTAAACCCCACGGCAGCCAAAGGGGCAGCAAGGAGCTATCAGGGACTATAAACTCGAGGACACCCTTCAGGAAATCTCCAGACGCACACCGATCAGGGGTTATTTCTCTCTTTTGAAAATGTGTAAATATTGTTTTTTATTATTTCCAAGCCAAAGATGTAGCATCTTTGTCTCCTAAAGGCTTCGGTTTTGTGTCTCAAAATGAATGCATGTGCCAGAAGTATGATAAACATCTTTGACTAGGAGTGGTGGGTAGGAAGTGGCAGCTGGGCAGTTGCCACCACCCCTTCCAGTACAGTAAGAGTTTCCTGAAGTGCATATGTTTGGGTTCTGCCTTCGAGGTCTGGTTCAATGTTCCACAGCTTTGGGCCTTAACCTCCTTGTGATCTGCCTCTGTTCTTTCGACTCTCGAAGGCCTGTTGAGTGATCCGATGCGATGTAGAATACCGGAGAGCAGCTTGGGATATAGTGGGAAACAAGGTGCTGTCTATATCCCAGACTTCTCTTCCAGTATGCTTTATGAATCACACAAAGAACTTTACATTTGATTCTCTGCTCTGCAGGCATTCTGTGAAGTATTTGCAATGCTGGCTTTACATGGTCCTACTTCTGGAGGTTTAGACATAGTCTTGCTACAGGCTTCTGCAGTTGATGCTCTAAGGAAGCATCCCGTTGTGTGCTCCCAGAAGAAAGCAGTATCTCCCACCCATGCCTGGCCTCACAGAACAGCTGCACCCTCCTCCCCTCACATTCTCCTACACCAAAGCGGAATCCCAGCCTGCTTCCATAAGTAAACTGCTTCACCTGCCTCATTGCAAAGCAGGGTCTGTTCCCTGCTCTCATAAGAAAACGGTTTCACATGTCTGAAGACTTATAGTAAGGCATGCTCGCCTACCTGCCATTAACTCATAAAAAGAAAGCACGCATAAAAAAAGCTGTATGCCCTGGTATGGCCACATAAAAATCAGCACCTTCTGCCTACTTCCACAAGATAGCTGTATCCCCTCTCTGGGTCTACATGGTAAAGTAGCATCCTCTGCTCGACCCCTAGCAAGGTGTCTCCCAGGTTAGCTACTCACTACTACACAGGTCAGTATTATTACTACTTGCTGTCACATAGTAGAATGGCAATCCAGCAACTCCAAAGAAAAGCAGCAACATCTATGAGCTGCTAAACACATCTTATGCCATACAGTAAAGACGTATTACCTGCCTGCAACTGTGACAAAGCGGCACCGCTTACCTGCAAGTGCCACCCCAGTGTGCAGCAGCAACCCTGTCTTCATCCTTGGCCACAAAGTGCATGCTGGCAGCACTTATAGTTCACATCCAAAGATCTCTGATTGGCTGATCTCGAAGAGTCCCCAAAGGAGTGTAAGAGAGATGGTGGGACGTTAACCCATACTGAATACCCCTGTACCTGTCCAGATGCTCCTGGACAGTCCTGGACTGTGCCTGTGCAAGCAAACCTAGTCCTCTCTACTGACGTCATATTTTACTGCAGTAGAACATGCTCTGCTACATGCTTAATCTGTAATAAAAAAAAGGTGGCGTGCCTACAATCGCAAAAATATCTGTAAAAAAATAAACTGTTGCAAAAATCAAATTAAAAGTAAATTAAATAAAAGCAAAGATCGGTCTACCATTAAGAGTACAGAATTGGACTACTTTTGTGCATTTGAGCTAAGTGAAATGAGCCAAAGGGCTGAAGTGGGCTAATTGTTGCCCGAATGCTGTATGTTGTGGTGCACACACACACTCACACATTTTTATTATTAAATATTTGAAAAATATGAGGCTGGTGAGTTAACTAGGCCAGACAAAAAAATAGGTACTGGCTTACCCATGCGTTGCCCTATATATCACATAATTGTGCAGAGATGTCCTCAGAGGGTACAGTTAGAACAGGAAGGGCTTATCTATTTGAAGCTAAAATATATACATATGTATACATCACAGAGCCACAGAGATGCCAAACTGCAGCCATCACAATGGGGTCTTCGGCAGCTGACTTCATCTCCCTTTCGTCAGCAAACTACAGGGGACTTCCACAAAATTTTACTTTTGTGTTTTGAGACAAACTGACCCAGAAGTTTCACTATGGATACAAGGTGTATTTTGGTTTTCAAATGTAAGAAATTGCAAAAAAAATGCATGATATCGCGGTTGGCATTATTACCAAGCAATCATATTTTTGCTGCTTGTCAGTCACTTCGTTTTCGTGTTTTGCCTCATTCTAATTAGAAGCGCCCAGCAAAATTATTAATATGCCATGAAGTTCAAGAGAAAAAAAAACTTATTTACAGCTAGATTTCGACTCCAAGCCGTATCATCAATATTGTAATATTTAAAATTATTTAAAATGTTTGTCTCGAGGTATGGCTGGAAAATCCAAAGAACACTGAGGAAGAAAAACTCAAAGCAACTTAAGTGTGCAGGTTGCACTAAAGCAGTAATTACCTTGTCATCCTGGAATTCAGGCTGCACGGGCACCTCGGCGTAGGCCTGCAGGCAGCAGACAAGGGCCAGCCCCAGGCTCAGTACGGTGGCCTGCATGTTTCCCTGTCCGGCGCGCGGATACTGCGAGGGATGGCGCTGCGGGTCCTTGGAGAGGTCTGCGGCCTCGAGCTGTGAGTCAGTAAACGATAGAAACGGAGCCTGCACGAGCCGACAGAGCTTGAAGTCTGACGGGGCCAGGCGGTGTCAGGCGCCTATTTATGGGCGTAGCGCGCACAACACCCCCCACTGTGCGTGACTCCGGCTCCAGCTGCAGACCAGCCCTGCTCCCCCAGTCCCCAGAAGCCGCTGGGCAGTTCCAGGCCCAGAGTGCTTGAAATGCACAAATCCTGGGGTGAGTTGGCCCCCCTCGGGGTGGGCGGGAGAGAGAGGAAGCTGCTGGCAGGGCAGATTAACATTCTACTGGCAGGATAACTCTAGAATATTTGTACAGTTGAATAAACGTTCAAAGAAAATAATAGGTGTCCTCCCCGGCGTCCACCTCCCCACCGCGTGAGTATTGACAGCCACAGGGACTTGCGTTTGAGGTTTTGATAAAGGTCGCTTTTAATAAGGGGGTGATGGTAAAGCTGACACTGCATCCTCGGCCTTCTGCCTTACACAACAGCAGTGTCCCTCGCTACAAACGAACAGACTGTATTCACTGTAACTCTACCCCTCCCATCGCCCTCCAAACAAATCAACAGCCCGCTTTAGGCTATGAAGGCTCCGCCATTCGCATTTTTCTTATTAACTACTTTTAACTTTTCCTGGCTTACCCGGCTCTACATGACATAACGGCCTCCACTTGTCTTTCTATTCCATCTTTTTTTTAGGGAATTCAGATCTGTCTTCTCCCCAGCCTACATCCCCCTCTGTATGCTTCTGCTACACCTTGGTCAGTGGAGACAAATCATCTGGCCCTTTACGCAGCTGCAGTGTAGGAAAAGCCCTAACCCTTTCTTCCTCATACCGCCTTTTTCTAGCCCCCCAAAAGAGACATTTTGATGTTCATTCTGTGTTCCGCAACCCAGCTTTAAACCTGGCAAGCCATATCTTGTCACTACCCCATGGTAGGTTTGGGATCAAGAATAGGCACCCTGTTCTGGAAAATATGGAAGCCATGGTTGGCACGCTATGGGTTGTCGCTCTCTGATTCACAGTGATCTCTTGCGAAGGATTTGTGGGTTATGCAACTGAAAGATGCTCCCACCAAATGTGTAAGACTCTGGAGCAGTTACTAGATTATCCGCCACTGTTGTTCTTATATGATGCTGATGTCTCGCTTAAGGTGCCACTGTGTGCTGCTATTACTCAATGTATTTGCAATGTATTAAAGAAAATGTTAATAAAAATACTTATAAAAAAAAAAGAATAGGCACCCTAAAAAAGCGTCTCACATATGCGGAATGCACCGTTTCACAGCACACTGTTTCAGTATTTTAAGTGTGATAAATAGAAGGGGGGGGGGGGTGTTTCTCTAAAAGAGGCGTGTTTGCTGAACCTCTCTGAGATAAAAAAAAATGCAAATGTTTCCAAGTCTCTTTGTCCACGGATTAATTCACAAGGGTAAAACACACCTGAATGTAAGTGCGGCCACTTCTGCTCAGGCCCTTGCCCTTGCTCAATCTGCATATATTAGTGGGCCAGACCAGGTAGGGACTGTGAATGACACCTCCGCCTGGTAGTAAAAGGGAGGTAATAGAGGCCCATCTGCCTGTGGAAAGGCCGTTCAGACCCCCACTGTGCCACTTCCAGCATCTGAACAGCACAGACAAAGCCCAAATCAGCCACCACGCTGGCCCAAAAAAATAGCCCACAGCTGCAACTGAGATACCAGCCCATTGCCCGCCCTACCATTCCGACCCTGCACTAAGCCGATTTCCTACAGATTGGTCAAGACTTCACACCACTAATAGTCTCATCATAACTTAACCCCTTCCATGCTCATGACGAGCTCAGCTCGTCATGCAGTACACTGCTCGTGTGCTCATGACGAGCTGAGCTCGTCATGAACAATGGGAAATCTGGAGTAACAGCACTCAGGGGGAATTGCTGTAGCATTGATGAGGTTAAAGCCACCGCCCTGAACCCAGGTGATCATCCCCTCCAAGTAGCAATTCAGCCGGCCCATCCCAAAGCTTTCTTCCTTCTGGCCAATTCCTGGGCAAGTAGCCGTGTCAAATCACTTATCACAATCTAAGACTTCTACTTTAGCCGTGGCCAAGTTGCCAACCCTTTGCCAGCTCAAATAAAGTCTATATCAATTATGCTTTTGCACACCCTCATCCTGTGCATGCCTTCTTGTCACAATGTTCCCCCTGCAAGATCCCTTTCCTAATCCACTGCCATGCCTGTCTGCCCCCTTTCAAGGAAGAGGGGAAGGAGAGCATTTGTCACCCTCCCAGCTCACCCAGCCAATCCAAAGTAAGCCATCATTCCCTTTCACCAATCCCAAAAAAGGCACTAGGAAGCCCTACAAAGAAAATATCTCCACATCACCAGCCCAGGTCACCCATTACCCCGTGTTGTACTCTAGCCAATGCAGTCAACTTCCATATTTGGCCGCAGGAGTCACATCAACAAGAACTCTAAGGTAGCCAACTGCCAGTCAGCTGGCCTCCTGTAAGCTGTAGATACTCCATTGATTTGTGACTACAGTTGCTGTAACTCGTCCCTGCATGCCTGTAGTACACTGTCTCTCCCCAGTAAGCATTTCTTCCAGAGATTCAAGTTGCCACCCAACCACGGTGACTGACGGCCAATGTGTTGCTGCCCAGGCATCCTCTTAGGTCATTCCTAACTCTCAGAATTTGAACTCTTCCAAAAGTTTTCTCATTTATTGTAACAACCTCATAGCTACCTCCCTGTCCGGCATGGCCTCAACGACTGCTAATGAGTGAAGCCCCAACCTCTGGACCCCACAGCTCTCACCCACACCCCTATCAAAAAACAAATATCTTAGGACTGTTGCCACACCCTAAAACACCGGGCGCTGTTCAACATCACCATCCATAACACCTTCTTGCTGCTACAGGCAAAACCTGTGGCGTGCAGATCCACTCATAACTGCAGAAACGAAAAATACTGCAAACCCTTCACCTCTATGGTGAGAGATATAGTCCACTCCAACTCCCCCAACTTCGCTACCAGACAGCCACTTGCCATACTCCCTCACTTCCCCCTTACAAGGCACCACATTTGGTAATGCAGCACATGCTCTGACGGTTTGCCTCTATGGAACCCTACTAGGGAAGCAGCAAACATTGCTATCCTGCCCAAAAACTCTGAAGCATGCCTTCTCTCCAAGTGCGTGAATGCCCTCCAACCTATGCAACCTCCTCAGACCCTTAAAGAGTGAAGGTCACTAACATTCTCCCATCCTTTACTAAGAACTCAACAGCGGAAGCAAATGTGAACCCCAAAGAATCACTTCCATCTGTCTCCTTGCACCCTTGCACCCTTTCACCATTCACAACTGCGCCGCCCCATTTGCTCCCTACCGATGTCACCATCACTCAGAACCACGAGTCGTACAGTGGTCTCCCCGGCCACACAGAAAAACTAGTTTAAGGATTGATTCTCACTTATGGGCTGTGCAGTATTCTTGTTTTTCTCCCCAATTGGTTCAAAGCTTCCTTTACCTTGTGATGCCTTCCTAAGCACATCTCCTATTCCCCCACCTAAGCCTCATTCCGTTATCTTTCACTAAATGCACACCTTTCAATAGCAATATAAAACAACTGCCCGGCAGCCTACTCTCATCTCATTCATCGTAACCCATGTTGCTTTCCCCATCCCTTATTGCCTGGCACCAACATGTTACCCCAGTGCTCCAAGGTCTTGTCACATGCAATCCAAGCCATTGCTCTCGTCTGTGACTGTCAGGTCCACCACTTTCCTTTCCCAGTTTTCTCCCCGTTTCCTTATAAAGGCTATCAAAATGCATCTCATCGGCATTTCCATATTGACCATGTTCCAAAGGTAGGTATCCCAGCTAGCTTTTCCAGTGTCTAGCCATCGAGTCTATGACATCTTACACCCTCTTTGCTTGCTCCTCCAGTTTACCATCCATTCAGTCTGTCCTTACTCTCTTACATCTACTTTTATCTTCCACACGTGTAGTCCCCACCTGGTATGCTTCTTTCCTTGTGTGTTCCCCAGACTTTAGCCATCCGCTGCTGAGGTTTACCACTCATTGCCTTCCACAACTATTCTGTCTATAGCCCAGTCATCCACCATAGGTCTGGAGCCCTCCCTTTATGGTCCAGGCAGTCCCCCACAGCAGAACATACTTCTTTCATTCATAAACACCCTAAACCCATTTGGCCACAGCCAGCTCGCTGCACAGCGTCTCCCTGATTACACGGAATATTAACTACCTCCTGGTAAACCCAGCCCAGTGCCTTTACCCCTCTGTAACTCATGACTTGTTCTTCATGTCCCTCACTCTCAAAATGCTCCTAGCTTTCTCAAGCTTTCAACAAGATGGCCCTTCACAGCCTTCTGCAATCGTATTAAATTTCTTGACCCTATCGGCCTGTGACTTCCCCTGTTCCAGGCTCTTGAACATTCCTTCCTCAGCTTTAGGCACTACACAAACCCCTTCAAACATGCAGCTTGTCGCTGCCAACTAACCCGGAAGCCCCCCCATGATTGGTTTTGAATTCTACTTTAAGCCTGAGCAATAGCCATCATCTTATTCATCTTGTTCTTAGGGGGTCGCATACCCTTTCTTCAGCCCATCCCAATTTGTTTAATGTGTATGCCCTTCAGATGAACACTACACATTGTCCTGGGAAAGTGGGCGCCCAGGTCTCTGATATCCCGTCTCCACTTCTCCAGCCAGCGTCTCCTTGTCAACTGTCTTCATCCCATCCCACACATTGGGGGCAGCAGTCTGTCCCCCGCCTGTTTCAATGAAGGGTGTGCTCGTTCTTTACTTGTACTAATGATGTCCAGAGGTGTGACTGCTGAGATAGATACCGCTCCCTAAGCCCTTTCTCATAAGCAATCAATCTATCCTTCTCACAGCTTTGTAATAACCTGAATTCTTTTTTTTTGTTGAGAAAATAAAAAACAATCAAAATTGCATTGCCCCCACTAACTGTAGCTATAGGAAAAACATGGATAATTCCAATTCATGGTTTCATAACTCCCTCCCCTTGATGGATAAGAAATGCTACATAGACCTCGTAGTTAAGGTCAAATCAGGCTCCCCTATAGAGGAGTGCTCCATCAACGTCTCAAAAGTAATCTATCGGTCCTTTCCTAATATTTTTCTTAAATTTCTGAACCACTCACTGTCCCTTGGCATTGTACCACTTGCTTTCAAAGAAGCAGTGGTCATTCCACTTAAAAAAAAGCAAGGCATAGATCCCAATAAACTGGAGAACTATAGACCTATTTCTCTTCTCCCATTCCCAGTGAAAGTGTTGGAGACCCATGTGGCCACTTGCCTCAGCTCTTTTCTGGAGACTACTAAATTCCTGGACAACCATCAGGCAGGTTTCCGTCCTGCGCATTCCACCGAGGCAGGGATTCTATCAGTACTGCACGACCTCAAGGGACAGGCCGATGTGGATCACACTCAGGCCCTGATCCTCCTTGACCTGTCTGCTGCATTTGACACCTTGAACCACAAAATTTTGCTGGATCGCATTGCCACAACTGGTCTCGGGGGCTCAGCGCTCGACTGGTTTGGCTCCTTTTTGGAGGCCCGTAAACAGTCAGTGTTGCTATCGCCCTAAAAGTCCAGAATGGTAGATCTGAACTGTGGCGTTCCTCAAGGCTCCTCCCTTTCGCCAATTCTGTTCAATATCTATACAAGTCCCCTGATTTTGGGTCTACGACAGATGGGTGTAAAGATCTTCAACTATGCTGATGACATGCAGCTTACCCTTCACCCTTGACAACTCTACAGAATCTAAGGACTTTGTTAGGAGGTCTATGCTGTACGTCAAAACGCGGATGAATAAAAACCAACTAAAGTTGAATTCAGAAAAGACTGAGATCATGGTTCCCCACAGTAAACTGGACTACTGGACTCCCTCCTATTGGCCCCGTGATCTAGGTGTGGCACCTACTCCTAAACCTGCTATAAAAAGTCTGGGTCTTCACATTGATGCGTGTTTATGATGCTAAGAGGATATGAGCTCTTGGCAGTTTATGTTTATGTTTATGTTTGTGCCATTTTTAGAGCGCGCAAATACCCGTGGGTGTCTCGGCGCTAGGATACCGAACCATTGCTGAGGTGATAAGTTATGCTGGGAAGAGCCAGGTTTTCAGTTTCTTCTAGCTGTGTCTAGGCGCCGGGAAACCCTTCTTGGGTAGCTGTTGCGCCCTACAAATTGACAAAATAAATAAATAAAATTTCTTCAGGTTGCGTCTCCCTGCCATGCTACACCCCTGATCTCAGACCTGCACGTCTTATTCCCTTCCCTGTGCTCCTATCTGGGCTTCATTCTCTGCACTGCTGTGGACAGCCTTATGGCCGCCACCGCGGTCAGTGCCTACCTGTCTTATGGGGCTACCCACAGTCCTTGTTGTCACTTGTCATGAAGCTTGTGAAAAAGTACTGCATGGTTGTCTACCTTTTCCGGATCATAGGAGAGAATGATTTTGCTCCCTTTGTGAAGAGATTCCCCAGCCCCTCCACCCAGGACCCTACTTGGGAAGCACCGGAATCCATTAACATAAAATCTTACTTCCCTACTACATGGGCATGTCTGAAACTACAAAGTGCAAGTCTTCTTGTGTTTATGATGCTAAGAGGATATGAGCTCTTGGCAGTGACATCCAGGACAGTTTACCTGGTCCATGAGATGTTTTAGGAAAGTGTGGTGGCGTGCAGTGACATTCTTTTGAAAGTAGGAAAATTGCTTGACATATGTTGTAGTCCTAGACCCTGGCAGGCCTGTAGAGCGTTAGTGTGCCAGGAAGTGCGTTACTGTGTATGTACATGAGAAATAGCTATGCAGTCAGTGGTGGAGCTGGTCAGCCAGTCTGCCCTCCTGGCTTCCTTTTGTTCTTGAAGAACCCCAATTGCTGTTGCCTGATCATGGGTTCCAGTCATGCTTCCTTACCCAGGGCTGGTTTGTGAAGATTGTGTTTTGATTGTTAAATGGTACCTTTTCTACTTGTCTGGCCTTGCTTTGGGGCATACAGGCTAGTGAGAGAGCAAGCCGCATGGTCCAACACTTTTACTCCCACTGCTGGTTGGTTATTTTGCAGTCCTCATTCTGTCAGTCACGCTGTGTGTGAGAGTAGGGCTTGCTATTGGGAAATGGAAGTTGGTGAAAAGGAGCGTACTGCACACCATGTGCTTGAGCCAGAGTGGAGTAGGGAAAAGGGTTAAAAAAAAAGTTTTTTCTATGAGTGTTTAGGGTGTGCATCTGTGCGTTTGTGTTCTTATCTGTTTTTGCTTGGGTGAGTGCAACAATTCCTGGTTTCTTCCAGGTCCCTTTGATTGGCAGTATCCAATGATGATCTGACCCTAGCATGTTGGACCACTGATGCTTTCAAGTTGCTCCTACATACGGGTGGAAGTCACCTCTGGCATGATGGGGCCCTACGGTGGCATCATAACGGCGATAACTGCCTCAATGTAGCTTTCTAGGCATACCGATGTCCAGCCCTGGCATACTAGTGAGCATGACAGAATGGTGGCAATTCCTGTGGTACTTTCAGCATCCATCTCAGGCATCATTGAGCCCACCTCTGGCAAATGTTGCCTCTGGCATAATGGAGGTAGTTCTTGGAATGTATGTAAGTGTTGGTATTTGTAGAGCACAAACCTAAATCGATAGCAGCAGAGTGATGAGCAAGGGGACCTTGTGAAGGTTCATTCATTGGGGTAAAGTGAAGGGCAACCTTTTGGGTCAGGATTAGTGCTATTTGAAAAAGAGGTGTCCTCAGTTTACTTTTTGAATTGAAGGAGAGTTGTTGCTGATGTTGATAGAGATACTATTTATTAGACCTGGCATATTTTGGCGTGCTTTGCCCTGACATTTTGTCTACCAACCTCTTGTTTTTGCTTATGTGCTGAACTTCGTATTTGTTGGCTCTAGGACTCTGTGCACCTTTTCACTGCTGACCAGTGCTAAAGTGCATGTGCTCTATGTCTAAATTGTAATCACATTTAGTTTCTCCATGATTGGCATGTTAGATTTACTGATCCCTAGTATAGTGCACTGTATGTGCCCAGGGCCTGTAAATTAAATTATACTAGTAGGCAGGCCTGCATCACTGATTGTGCCACCCACACAACTAGCCCTTCAAACATGTATCAGGTCTGCCACTGCAGAGCCTGTGTGTGCAGTTTTAAACTGCCATTTCAACCTGCCAAGTTTACCTACTTGCCAGGCCCGAACCTTCTGTTTTATTGCATATAAGTCACCCTTAAGGTAGGCCCTAGGTTGCCCCATGGGCAGGGTGCAATGTATTTAAAAGGGAGGCAATGTTCTTTGGTGATTTACATGTCCTGGTAGTGAAAAACATCTAAATTCATTTTTCACTACAGCCAGGCCTATCTCTCCCATAGATTAGCATTGGAGCTGCCTTCTAACACTTTACAAGTGTAACTTCCATTTGGGAAAAGATGTGAAGAGTACGTTTGGTGTCTCTGGACTCACAATTTAAAAACACAACTTTCAGTGAGTTTTTTATATTGCAGGTCTGAAAATGCCACTTTTGGAAAGTTGCAATTTTCTTACTTTAACCATTATGTGCCTCTCCCAGGAATACACGTCTGGGCTGAGTGACAGCTGTGCTTTGTGCATTCCCTCTAGATATTCACACACAAAGGGAACAGAGTTGTGCCCTGCATATCCTGATGGCCCATCACCAGGCTAACGGGTCTACCTGAGCTAGAGTGAGGTGCTGACCCTTGCATGTAAATAGGGCTGTGCCTATCCCTACACAAAGAGTTGCATACACCTCTGTAGTGTGTCTGGAGCCAGGGCAAGGAAGGGCAGGGCCGTGTGCACTACAAAGACCTTTCTTTGAAGTTTCCTTACTTCAAAGGCTAAAATGGGTATAAGTATCAGTCCTCTGACTGCATATACCTAGAACACTTCTGGAACCAAGGACGTTCTACCAAGAAAAAGAGTTGTTGTGCTGCCAGGAGGGACTGAGACTTTGCTGCTTGCTTTGCTGTGTTGGCCTGCTGCTTCTTGCCTGGGAGTGAGAGGAATGGGCTTGACTCTCTACATCCTGCATCTCTAAAGGTTCTCAAAGGGCTTGTTGGGCCATACCTCGTGTCTGTGAAATCTCAGGAATATCAAAGACTTCAACTGCATCTTGCTACTAGCACCTGGGCTCCTCTGCTGTGAGACCTGCTCTGTCAAGTGGTGCCAAATCAAGTCCTGGGCCATTGGAAGTGAGTGTTTGGTGCTGCAACCTCGGAAACCAATGCATTAGCACTGCAGCATAGTTCAGAAGCAGCACATTTCCTGCAATTTCGACGTATTGATGCAGCCTGCACCAAAGTCATGGACACAGCTCACTGACTGCGCGATACAATGACCAAGACTTACAATGCAACCCCAACTTTGCCAACGCAGCGCCTCCGAATCATCGCTGCTGTACGACCATATCCGACTCCGACACATTCCCAGCCCTGCACAGCTTCACATCAATGCATCACCTACAGCCCAGCGGTTCAACATCAACACCTCGGAACTCATGCATGCCGCACTTGACATCGATGCATCAACGACGTTGACCGGCTTCAGAATTGACGCATCCCCTCCATTTTGCAATGCATTGTCCCTGAGCATCAACACATCTAAGCTACAATCAGCGGGTCTGCATGAATTCTGTAGCTGCCCTGCACTCCATCCTGGTTGGGCTGAACTTTGGGATTTTCCCAAGTCAAGCGTGACCAGATACCCCCAGTTGGAGCTATTGACTTCTAAGCACTGCATTCTGATATAATCTTGCAAAATTCATATTATGACTTGTGTATGTTGGATTCTTGTCATTTTGGTCTTGTCTTACTCGGATAAATATTGGCTATTTTTCTAATCGGTGTGGAATACTTTTGTGGTGTTTTCACTGTGTTACTCTGTGTGTGTGCACACATACTTTACACATTGCCTCTTTAGTTTAGCCTGACTGCTCTGTGCCAAGCACAGGCAAACATTTAGTGTGCATTGCACTTACCCTGACTAGGATTGTGATTCCTGCTTGTACAGGGTGCATACCTATGCCAATCAGAAACCTAATTTCTAACATTATTCCAGATCCTTTGAGCATGAACCACGATGGTATTTACCTTCTTTCAATATTTTGTCCCAGGTCTGGCAATATCTATTCTCCTGATCTGGTGTTGACCCCTAGATTTGGCTGGTTTGCTTGCCAGGTAAGCTGGGGTCTTGTTGTTAAAGATTTTATAGATGATACAGCTAATCTTGGAGATTATAATGTGGGGGTGATGTGGTCCAAAATCTTCAATCGCATGATGAGCCCTTCCGCTGCGTGTAGGATACATATCAGAGGTGCTATGGTGCTATCTAGGACACCGCTGAACAAGACATTGTTCCAAACTAAATGGGAAAGGCTTGTATGGTCATTCTGAAGTCATCTATGAGAAATACATTCTGTGACTTAAAAAGGGAGAGCTGAAATCAAGCTGTCTTGGTCTTCCTTTCAACATGTTGCTTGAATGAGGACTGTGTTGAGGATGAGTGTCAGAGATTTTTATGGTCTGACAGCTGGTATTGGAAACCAGGGAAGTTTACGTTGGAGAGCCAGGTGGGGTTCAGTTGGTAAACAACAGTAATTCAGTCTTTGTGGGATGTGGCTTCATGAAGTTAGATTACATCCAAGATTGGATGAGTTTGATGCAAGATTTGAGTTTCGGTATATCTGTGGCTAAGGATATTTATAGGCAGAGTTTGCGTCATCAGCGTATTAATGGAGCTTGATGCTACTGTCTGCAATAATGATTCCATGTAACTTTTAAAGATAATGGGAGAAAGAATGAAGCCCTGGGGTGCTCCACAGGAGATGTGGAGTGTCTGTGATCTTTTGGAAACTATTTGCACAAGCTGGCACTGGTTGGTAAGAACCCAAAAAGACAGTCACCCAAGCACTCATCACTAGCAGACTTGACTATGGCAACGCACTCTATGTCTGTGTCACCCAGAAAC
The DNA here is from genome assembly GCF_964261635.1 of Lissotriton helveticus. NCBI lineage: Eukaryota > Metazoa > Chordata > Amphibia > Caudata > Salamandridae > Lissotriton > Lissotriton helveticus. The sequence continues at coordinate 231,322,175 of NC_136065.1, read as the reverse complement.
AGCTCAGGAAACTACAGAACATTCAATAGGCCGCAGCCAGACTGGTCCTCAACATCCCTCGCCGCAGCCACATAACTCAACACCTTCCACAATTCCACTGGCTTCCAGTCAACAAGATAATCCCCTTCAAACCCCTCATCTGCACCTACAAAGCTCTCCACGATGCAGGACCAGCATATCTGAACCCCCACTTCTCATTCCACACACCCGCCGGACAACTCCGCTCCGCCCAACTTGCCCTGCCCACCGTCTCACTGATTCACAAGACCAGAACTGGATGAAGATCCTTCTCCTACCTCACCGCCAAGACCTAGAACACCCTGCCCCTGCACCTCAGGCAATCTCTGTCGCTGACCCAATTCAGGAAGGATCTCAAGACCTGGCTCTTCAATTAAACCTCCAAGCCCAGATGGATTATCAGCCCCTCCCAGCACCTTGAGACCCACACAGGTGAGTAGACCCGCTTTACAAACTCCTGATTGATTGATTGTAGAGGAGGGTGTGAACCTAGTTACACTGATGAAGAGAAAGTAGCGTTAGGTGAGGGTTTCAGCAATGTCCCTAGATTCGCCGTGGGACAAGATTCAGATCACATACCACTTCAACCTCGATCGTCTAGACCCTCGGGACTTCGCTAGACTTTGCTTTTGGAACGGAGGCTTCATGGGGGGAGACTCCTGCTGCTCCTGGTCTTGTCGTCTTGCTGCTCTTCTGGAACGTCTTGGTCTGTGCTCCATACAGGTTCTTCACCAGGCATGTGGACATACAAGGACAACTGAAGGAATCGCCCTTGGAGTGTAGGAGTAACTCCCCTGCATCTGCAGGTACCGCAACGCAGCTGACCAGTCTGCTGATCCTGGGCTCCCACGGATGATTCCAAAAGGCTCAGCAACACAGGTGGTAGTTCTGCAGCTCCCTCAAGGCCTGCACTGTCTTCATACCGAGTTTGCGGCCAGTATCCCTCGTCGGAACCGCTGGAACAGTACCCCTGTGCACCGCGTCATCTTGCCTTTGCCAAGGCTTGTTGACTCTCTCCTCTAGACATCTTCGGGCTCCAAGAAGCTCCACCCTCAAGCAACTCCTGCAGCCAAGATCTTCGCCCTCACTGCTCCCTCTGTACCGTGGGCCTTCTTCATTAGTGATCTGCCTGAGGTCCTCCTGTGACTCCTGTGCCTCGGGCCCGTGAGTCCTCTCAATGGCCTTCTTTGGTTCCGGTGGGCTCCACTGCTTGCTCAGGCCTGCTCTGACTTATCTGATGGTGGTGAGTCACTTGGACCTTGCTGGTCCCACCACTGCACCTTTTTCATTGACTGTGTTGTTTGTTGTAGCCAAGGCTTGTTGGAGCCCCTGCCGGACACTGACCCCCTGGCTCTCGCCATCCAATGTGGCACTGCTCGTAAACAGCTCCTGTTCTTCCACAGCTTCACCTGGTCCGCCCAGCTGCAACTTGAAGGGCACAGTCAACCTCTCCTGCATCCCGACATTGTTGGGAATTCGTCTTCCTTGCCTACTGGTCACTCCTGAGTGGCATAGACTCTGTCAGCTCTGCTTGCAGCTACCTCTCATCTTGAATCCACCTTTGGGTTTCACCGGACTCCTTCACCTTCTTCTCCAGTGGCATCTTTCCTGAAGTCCTCCATTGTGGTCTGCGGCGGTTTCCAACGTCACTTGACACCTATGCACCTGTCTTCCCAGGTGTAGCTATTCTGGTTCCTGGGTATCCACAGGTGGGGTGACTCTCGGACCATACATCTTCCACTGGTTTTCTTCAGGGTCCACTGAGAAGGGTCCTTCTTCTTTAAAATTGCAACCAGGACTTACCTGTTGACTAACATTGAGCACTCTGTAGTGTTCCCACTCTGCACACCACCTCCGTGGGTTTCCTAGATACTCACCTTAGGTGGTTCCTTGGGTCCCTGGCTCTTCTACATCATCTGGGTCCATTCTTGACTTGAGTCATGGTTCGTTTTCCACTATTTGAGTATATGGTTTGGTCTCCCCCTGGAGACCACTGTGTATTTGTGCTGCTTACGTGCTCTATTTCCTAAGTATTTTGTGTATTGTGTTCATATCTCCATGGTAGGAGATAATACATTGTGTTAGTGAGTGTTTGTAATAAAAATAACTATTTTTATAACTACACTGTGTGATTCGTTTTCACTTAACCTATACCATAAGATTAAGTACTGGTAAAACAAGCTGCTTTACACTCTTTCTGGACTAAGCATGAAGGCTGCTCTCTACAGCTACCACTTAAGGAGCTTTCTAAGGTTGTCTAGGACCACTAAAATAACAATAAGGGTTGTCTGTATTAGTGCAGGGTGCTACACTTACATATGCATAGGAGGGAGGACCTGGCCTGGCAGTTCGGGCTGGACTGTTCCCATAGGGCGCAGGGTCAAGACTGATTTGAATATGGCTGGGTATAAACTGGAATGGCATGGTGAGAAAAAAAACGATGGAATTAGGCCCAGATCTCTGTACTAGGGTGAATGTATGACATTGTTCTGCATTCTGTCCATCAATTGTTCTTTTTACATTTTGAGCACCATATACTAAGCCACCGTCTCACAAAGTGGAACTCTAGTCTAGGAGATAGAACCAGTACCTCATTAACTCGCTCCCAAGGTGAGGGGGGCTGGTGCCGATGAGTAATGTGCTCCTCCTAAAGGCCTCTCAAGGTGGTCGGTTCAGAAAGTTTTACAAGGCACAGCCAGTGTAAGATTTGGGTACCATGGATAATTACACTAGGTTATCTGCAGTCTGGGCGGGGCACACTTGGTAGGGACTCTGTTGAGTTGCAGGGAAGAAATGAGGTCTGTGAGAGATCTTCATGATCCGAGAAAGCAGTAGAAGATGACATTATGGAGGAAGGGGGGTATCAGAAGGAATCTGCCTGTAAAAGAGCTGCAGGATGATCCTGAAATGCTTGCACTGGGGTAGGGGGTGCATTTGGCAGCGACCTCTGTAGTGCCTCCTACTACGACAATGGTTGGCTCTCTAACTCCGAGCCCTGATTCTACAGACATAGTAGATGACCGCTGGGGAGGGGTGGGAGCCTTTGTTCTGCACCCAGACCCAAGCCACTGCTGGATCAGTGAAGAAATGTAATTTCTGACCATGGGTAATCTTGAGGTGGGTGGGAAACAATAATGAGTATTGGACTCTGTGTTCCTGAAGTCACCTCTAAACTCCCAAAAATGGTACCTGATGTCGCTGCAGGTCTGTGATATAGTCAGGAAAAAACATTATTCAGGAGTTGTCTTTTGCGAGAGAGCCCACCTGTTGTGCCGCTCTTAAAACTGCGTCTCTTTCTCAGTAGTGTGGGATCTAAACCATGAGTGGACACAAAGGAGCTCCAAGGGGAGTGCTTCGGCTGGTACCTGGTGAGGACTCTCATTTGAGAAGAGGGAGAACATGGATGCCAGTGTAAACTCTCCAAACCATGATACAAAGAAATCTACAGCGTTCAAGGCCCCCTCACCCTTGGGCATTACAACAACCATAAAGTTATTGAGTTGTGAGTGCCCTTCGGTGTCTTTGGCTCCGTGCTCCGACACCTGGACCCCCCCTGTGAGAGACTGTGGGGCATATTAACATGGACAAGCGCCAGGGCCACTGGAAGGAACGGGCCAGAACTGTAGTACCTTGTGAACCCTGTTGGTGGGAGGGGAAAAATAACATGTAGGCCTCGGAAAGGTCCCAGGGGGCACCGTGCACCCAAGACACCCCACTCGGTGTGGGCGGGGGGGTTGCACCTGCCACCTCGGTCCAATCGAGGCACAGGTACCTCTGTAGACATGCCCTCAGGTTCCATAGAGGCGCCTAAGTTTGCGCCACAGCCTGCCACCCAGACCCAGTTACTGTGGAAGCCCTAGGGATCATGGTGGTCATCCTCTCTCATTCAGGGAAAGGAAGAAATGCCTCCAGAGGGTGCCTCGATGCATTGAGCACTGGGAGCATTACAGCCCAGGATAACTCAAGATGAGCCAGCAGTAGGAGCCGTGTTACAATGCAGCCCCCATGTTTCTTTGCCAGCCACACACCTTTCTAGTCACTATTTAAGATGGAGGTTATGCCTAAATATTCTGTATGTACAAGGAGTATTTTACAAGTCCAAATGCTGCAATAAAGCTTATGTTCTTTTCCTAATCTGCACAGTTCACTAATTAAATATTGTCACTTCCCAGAATATAGACATTTGAGTAGGTAAAATAAAGTGTTTTTGTGGATCGGTGTGTTTTGCTTGCTCTTTGCCTACACCAGTAGTCTCCTAGTGTTCCTCTGCTGTTTTCCATAATATTTAATAAATGGAAACCTGCAGAGTTCCCTTCAGATCCTTGTACTGCAAAATCCATTTACCTCGGCCTTCCTGTTCGAGTACCAGGTGTGCCAATCTGCCCCTCCTAACTAGTGTCTCTCAAAAACATTTAAACATGCTACTATGACAACCTCCTTAAGAATCCCAGCGTTTGTCCAAATATTCTTGCTAACAACCAGCCAATCACCTGCTTTACCACTACTGGTGAAATCTTTAGAACATATGTTATCTCTCAACTTCTTGCTCACTTGGAAAACTTAACAACTTCCATCGCAACTTTCAATCTGAATTTAGACCTTGTTGGAGCACTGAAGTGGTATCACTGAACATCAGAAAGCTAATTCAATACACCAACACAGACTTTACAAGCGGGATCTCTTTCAGAAAAACTAAGGGCACAGGAATACCCAGAAAGGAGCATACAAACAACTATGAAAAGAGCCAAAATGAAAATAGGGAAGCACTACTGGAGATGACTTTGAAAAGCAAGGATGACCACCGGTTAACCTGTGAGACAACTTTTAACATAGCATCCAACAGTATTAAAAAGATCAGCAATGGGAATTTGTGCTTATTGAACACAGGATCTCATGAATGGTAAAACCCCATGCTCTTTAACATTTGCCAAGAGCTTGAAGGATGCTCTTGTCCACACTAGACCAATGAGAACCATCAATGTGAGGAACACAGTTCCCCATCAATGGGGTGTACCCAATGTAATAGGTCACTACCCATGTTGTAATTGTACCATGTTCCAGAAAAGGGGGTGGTGATGAACAGAGTGTCTGAATTAAGCAGACCACTCTTACCCAGTCCAAAGATCAGGGCTTGATCCATCACCGTTATTTAGCTCACTGCCCCATCCCAGCTCAGAACCTGGCTATATGCAAATTAGTCTGTCCCTGGCCCAGTGCATCATGGGAACAGGGCAGACCAAACTACCAAGCCAATTCTTCACCAGAAAGGAGACAAGCTACCGGGGACCGGTTTCTGGCATTTCAGCCTCGTCGGCCCGGCTTGCTTGAATCCTGATGGAGCAGTGAGCAAGGGACTCATGTCTGAGTATACCCTGCCACACCTATAGTGGCCAAAAACGATTCAGAAAAGGGGTGGTGATGAACAGAGTGTCTGAATTAAGCAGACCACTCTTACCCAGTCCAAAGATCAGGGCTTGATCCATCACCGTTATTTAGCTCACTGCCCCATCCCAGCTCAGAACCTGGCTATATGCAAATTAGTCTGTCCCTGGCCCAGTGCATCATGGGAACAGGGCAGACCAAACTACCAAGCCAATTCTTCACCAGAAAGGAGACAAGCTACCGGGGACCGGTGTCTGGCATTTCAGCCTCGTCGGCCCGGCTTGCTTGAATCCTGATGGAGCAGTGAGCAAGGGACTCATGTTTGAGTATACCCTGCCACACCTATAGTGGCCAAAAACGATTCAGAAAAGGGGGTGGTGATAAACAGAGTGTCTGAATTAAGCAGACCACTCTTACCCAGTCCAAAGATCAGGGCTTGATCCATCACCGTTATTTAGCTCACTGCCCCATCCCAGCTCAGAACCTGGCTATATGCAAATTAGTCTGTCCCTGGCCCAGTGCATCATGGGAACAGGGCAGACCAAACTACCAAGCCAATTCTTCACCAGAAAGGAGACAATCCCCACCTCTTGTTGTTAAATATTTTGTCCACCCTAAGCGTGGAAGGGTATACTCAGATGTGAGTCCCTTGCTCATTGCACCATCAGGATTCAAGCAAGCCGGGCCGACGACGGCTGAAATGCCAGAAACCGGTCCCCGGAAGCTTGTTTCCTTCCCAGTGTAAGAATTGGCTTGGTAGTTTGGTTTTCCCTGTTCTCATCATGCACTGGGACAGGAACAGACTAATTTGCATATAGCCAGGTTCTGAACTGGGATGGTGCAGTGAGCTAAAAAACGGTGTTGGATCTAGCCCTGATCTCTTGACTGGGTGAGAGTATTCTGCTTAATTCAGAAACTCTGTCCATCACCACCCCTTGTTGTTAAATATTTTGTCCACCCTAAGCGTGGAAGGGTATACTCAGATGTGAGTCCCTTGCTCATTGCACCATCAGGATTCAAGCAAGCCGGGCCGACGACTGCTCAAATGCCAGAAACCGGTCCCCGGAAGCTTGTTTCCTTCCCAGTGTAAGAATTGGCTTGGTAGTTTGGCTTTCCCTGTTCCCATCATGCACTGGGACAGGAACAGACTAATTTGCATATAGCCAGGTTCTGAACTGGGATGGTGCAGTGAGCTAAAAACGGTGTTGGATCTAGCCCTGATCTCTTGACTGGGTGAGAGTATTCTGCTTAATTCAGAAACTCTGTCCATCACCACCCCTTGTTGTTAAATATTTTGTCCACCCTAAGCGTGGAAGGGTATACTCAGATGTGAGTCCCTTGCTCATTGCACCATCAGGATTCAAGCAAGCCGGGCCGACGACAGCTCAAATGCCAGAAACCAGTCCCCGGAAGCTTGTTTCCTTCCCAGTGTAAGAATTGGCTTGGTAGTTTGGCTTTCCCTGTTCCCATCATGCACTGGGACAGGAACAGACTAATTTGCATATAGCCAGGTTCTGAACTGGGATGGTGCAGTGAGCTAAAAACGGTGTTGGATCTAGCCCTGATCTCTTGACTGGGTGAGAGTATTCTGCTTAATTCAGAAACTCTGTCCATCACCACCCCTTGTTGTTAAATATTTTGTCCACCCTAAGCGTGGAAGGGTATACTCAGATGTGAGTCCCTTGCTCATTGCACCATCAGGATTCAAGCAAGCCGGGCCGACGACGGCTGAAATGCCAGAAACCGGTCCCCGGAAGCTTGTTTCCTTCCCAGTGTAAGAATTGGCTTGGTAGTTTGGTTTTCCCTGTTCCCATCATGCACTGGGACAGGAACAGACTAATTTGCATATAGCCAGGTTCTGAACTGGGATGGTGCAGTGAGCTAAAAAACGGTGTTGGATCTAGCCCTGATCTCTTGACTGGGTGAGAGTATTCTGCTTAATTCAGAAACTCTGTCCATCACCACCCCTTGTTGGTAAATATTTTGTCCACCCTAAGCGTGGAAGGGTATACTCAGATGTGAGTCCCTTGCTCATTGCACCATCAGGATTCAAGCAAGCCGGGCCGACAACGGCTGAAATGCCAGAAACCGGTCCCAGGAAGCTTGTTTCCTTCCCAGTGTAAGAATTGGCTTGGTAGTTTGGTTTTCCCTGTTCCCATCATGCACTGGGACAGGAACAGACTAATTTGCATATAGCCAGGTTCTGAACTGGGATGGTGCAGTGAGCTAAAAAACGGTGTTGGAGCTAGCCCTGATCTCTTGACTGGGTGAGAGTATTCTGCTTAATTCAGAAACTCTGTCCATCACTACCCCTTGTTGTTAAATATTTTGTCCACCCTAAGCGTGGAAGGGTATACTCAGATGTGAGTCCCTTGCTCATTGCACCATCAGGATTCAAGCAAGCCGGGCCGACGACGGCTGAAATGCCAGAAACCGGTCCCCGGAAGCTTGTTTCCTTCCCAGTGTAAGAATTGGCTTGGTAGTTTGGTTTTCCCTGTTCCCATCATGCACTGGGACAGGAACAGACTAATTTGCATATAGCCAGGTTCTGAACTGGGATGGTGCAGTGAGCTAAAAAACGGTGTTGGATCTAGCCCTGATCTCTTGACTGGGTGAGAGTATTCTGCTTAATTCAGAAACTCTGTCCATCACCACCCCTTGTTGTTAAATATTTTGTCCACCCTAAGCGTGGAAGGGTATACTCAGATGTGAGTCCCTTGCTCATTGCACCATCAGGATTCAAGCAAGCCGGGCCGACGACGGCTGAAATGCCAGAAACCGGTCCCCGGAAGCTTGTTTCCTTCCCAGTGTAAGAATTGGCTTGGTAGTTTGGTTTTCCCTGTTCCCATCATGCACTGGGACAGGAACAGACTAATTTGCATATAGCCAGGTTCTGAACTGGGATGGTGCAGTGAGCTAAAAAACGGTGTTGGATCTAGCCCTGATCTCTTGACTGGGTGAGAGTATTCTGCTTAATTCAGAAACTCTGTCCATCACCACCCCTTGTTGTTAAATATTTTGTCCACCCTAAGCGTGGAAGGGTATACTCAGATGTGAGTCCCTTGCTCATTGCACCATCAGGATTCAAGCAAGCCGGGCCGACGACGGCTGAAATGCCAGAAACCGGTCCCCGGAAGCTTGTTTCCTTCCCAGTGTAAGAATTGGCTTGGTAGTTTGGTTTTCCCTGTTCCCATCATGCACTGGGACAGGAACAGACTAATTTGCATATAGCCAGGTTCTGAACTGGGATGGTGCAGTGAGCTAAGAAACGGTGTTGGATCTAGCCCTGATCTCTTGACTGGGTGAGAGTATTCTGCTTAATTCAGAAACTCTGTCCATCACCACCCCTTGTTGGTAAATATTTTGTCCACCCTAAGCGTGGATGGGTATACTCAGATGTGAGTCCCTTGCTCATTGCACCATCAGGATTCAAGCAAGCCGGGCCGACGGCGGCTGAAATGCCAGAAACCGGTCCCCGGAAGCTTGTTTCCTTCCCAGTGTAAGAATTGGCTTGGTAGTTTGGTTTTCCCTGTTCCCATCATGCACTGGGACAGGAACAGACTAATTTGCATATAGCCAGGTTCTGAACTGGGATGGTGCAGTGAGCTAAAAAACGGTGTTGGATCTAGCCCTGATCTCTTGACTGGGTGAGAGTATTCTGCTTAATTCAGAAACTCTGTCCATCACCACCCCTTGTTGTTAAATATTTTGTCCACCCTAAGCGTGGAAGGGTATACTCAGATGTGAGTCCCTTGCTCATTGCACCATCAGGATTCAAGCAAGCCGGGCCGACGACGGCTGAAATGCCAGAAACCGGTCCCCGGAAGCTTGTTTCCTTCCCAGTGTAAGAATTGTCTTGGTAGTTTGGTTTTCCCTGTTCCCATCATGCACTGGGACAGGAACAGACTAATTTGCATATAGCCAGGTTCTGAACTGGGATGGTGCAGTGAGCTAAAAAACGGTGTTGGATCTAGCCCTGATCTCTTGACTGGGTGAGAGTATTCTGCTTAATTCAGAAACTCTGTCCATCACCATCCCTTGTTGTTAAGTAATTGTACCATGTGCCACCTGACAACCGCTACTAAGATACTAGACCTAGGGTTGCCCACCATTTGGACTTTCAGGAACATACTAATTGTAATTCCACACAAGTGATCTATATGATAATCTGCCTTTTTGGTTTACGATATATTGTAATGATGACAAGGAAATTAAAAACTGGGATATCTCAACATAGCAACAAGATATGATATAAAAGGAAAACAACAACAACGTTGGGTTTATAGCTATCCATCTTTAAGGAAGGATTGAATGATAATATCCCTTAGGGGAGTATTCTTAATAACTACTGATCTGATCAACAGCCCCAATTAATATTGGAACATATCTGCATAGTATGTTGCTGTATGGGCCATATTTCAGTATGTTGCACCACAGGGACATGCCAGAACAAAAGAATATATGTAACATGCAAACTAATCTCAGTTTTAATAGCAAACATACACCAATAGGATTGTGGCATACAAAAGCTTATACCTTCCTACCTCGAGTGAAATAACACCCGACCACTATGCACTGTTGCAGGAATTAATTTTCTAAAATTTTTATTTTACAAACAAAATTAATACCATCTCTTAAAGTGTTCCAGAAGCAATTCTTCATAAGAAACCTTAATACAATTGCTATTTCAAAACCTTGATACTGTGTCTCATTTTAAGCACATTTTATACAATCGTAACGGTTTCTCAAACAGCAGTTGGATTTACAAAGCAAAAATTTTCAAACATAGACATGATGTCCGGATTTCTTGAATGCCCAATGCATTTCGAGCCGACATGGGCCTGAAATCCTCTCTCCTGTTTGGTTGCAATTCACTCCAGAATCCCAATGTTGTATGCCACCGTCTGCTTTGTCAACCGTTTCACTCGTAACTCTAATCAAAAAGCTCTCTAATTCTTCCTCCAAATTTTGCCAAAATGATGCTCGCTCAAAACGAACTCTTATAGACATATCAGAGTGCTTCTGATATAAACAACTTAGATAGATGCTTCCGCATGTATCTTGGTCACCTTTGAAAAAGTTTGATGTCAATGCTGGCGCTCAGTCATAGAAGTTTATTTTGGCACAAAAATCTATTAACCTTTGTATCTAACAACTATAAATCGACCAGTCACTGTGAACTGTTAAACATAAGATAGAGATGGGAAATATAAACTTTTAGGGCTAGATGTAGGTAATTTAGATTTACCGATTCGAAAATACCGAATTTTACCGATTCGGTATTTTCAAATTGGTAAATGCAATGTAGGTAATTATTCGGTAAAAAATACCGAATCAGTAAGAATCAGTATTTACCGAATCGGTAATTACTGATTCGGTATTTGCCATTCATTCCTATGGGCCTGGAGGCCCATAGGAATGAATGTCAATTACAGAATCGGTAATTATCGATTCGGTAAAATTGGGAAAAAGTCAAGGGTGGCAGGGTGTCACTTTGACACCCTGTTGCACCCCTGATTAGTGCTGGTGTGCACATGTGGCATACATACATGCCCTAAGGGCATGTATGTCTGTCACATGGCACAGGTGTAAATGCACATTTCTGCATTTACATAGGAATTCCTTATTTCCCACCAACAAATAGTTGGTGGTAAATAACGAATTCTTAAAGCCCAGAAGCACTGTTTACAGTGCTTCCTACATCTCATTTACTGATTCGGTAAATACCGAATCGGTAAATGATGATTCGGTAAATACCGAATCTGTAAATACCGATTCGTTATTTACTGAATCGGTAAAAAAGCCTCCTACATAGGAAAAGGCTTTTACCGGTTGGTAACAGCCGATACCGGTAGGTTACCGACCGGTAAAAGCCTACCTACATCTGGCCCTTAGTGTTTACAACAATAGGTTTTTGCCTTTAGGCCTCCTGTTTTTTCTGATTTCTTTTTTTGCTAGGCTTAGGACTCTGCACACTTTACCACTGCTAACCAGTGCTAAAATGCTTGTGCTCTCACCTTTAAATATGGTAACATGGGCCTATACCCAAATGGCAAATTTAATTTACTTATAAGTACCTAGTAAAGTGGCACTACATATGCCAGGGGCCTGAAAATGAAATACTACGAGTGGGACTGCAGCAGTGATTGTGCCACCCACTGAAGTAGCCCTTTAAAACTTGCCTCAGGCCTGCCATTGCAGCCTGTATTTACATTTTTTAAACTGACATTTTGACCTGGCAAAAGAAACCTTTTGCCAAGCCTGCACCTTCTTTTTTAATGCATATACAACACCCCTAGACCAAGGATAGCCCCAAGGGTGCGGTGTATTTAAAAATATGGACATGTTCTTTTAAGTTTTATATTTTCTGGCAGTGAAAAACTCTTAAATTAATTTTTCACTACCGACAGGCCTACCTCATTGGAATTATCTTATTACATTTTATAAGTTTAATTTCCAAATGGGAAAAGCTAACTGCTTCATGTTAGGTGTCTCTGGAATCCTAATTTAAAATCCTAATGTATGGTGAAGTCAGATTTTAAATTACAATTCTGAAAATGCCACTTTTAGGGAGTTGGCATTTTATTGCCTTATTCATTTGGTGCCTGCAGCCTGGGTCTGGGTCACATGACTGGATGTGGGAAAAGTTTGGCTTTGTGTATTCCTCCTAGTCAGCCACACACAATTGGGAGCCTAAGTGTGACTGGATGGGCCATCAGTGGCAGGATGGGAGGGCGGAGCTGGGCCCAGCCCCACTTACACTTGAATAGGCTGTATACTGCATTCACACATAGAGATGCATATCCCTGTAGTTAGTCTGGAGCCAGGAAGGCAAGGTATCTGTGCACTTCAGAGGCATGTCTCAAGAAGCTTCTCTCCACTTCAAAGGTATAACTGTATATAAACACTGGACCTCCGACACCAACTCTTCGGTACACTTATGGACGTGTAGATACTCTGCCAAAAAAGAATGACTGCTGTCATGCTACAAGGACTGCCATTCAGTGGACTGCTAGTCTGAAGGAGCTGCTGTTCGCTTGTGTTGACCAGCTTCCTGGTGCCCACTTGCCTGGGGAAGAAGAACTGGACCTGCAACCTCCATCCTGAACCCAGGACCCTAGAATGAAACAGAGGGCTAGTCTTCTAGCCTTTTGATCTGAGTCTCAGGCACATAAAAGGTTTCCCAACCATCTCCTGGGCCCAGCTGCAGCAGCAAGTTCCTGACCCCCAAGTGGTGCCCCTCAGGTTCTAGACCCTTGGTGTGGCTCAGCGAGCCTAAATCAATCTTTTGGGCTCTTCTCAATCGTGAAAGGGCCTGTTCGCACCAAGACTGTGCTTTTCATCCTGAAAATCCATGTGAGCCTCTTTGCAGTACAGCATCGACCACTCATGGGAGACTGCCAGGCAAAGCTCCCACTCGCCTGTGATGCCTGGACTGCTTTTTATGTATTACATTTTGCTCTATTTTTCTATCTTGATTTGGACAAATACTTTGCACATTGCCTCTAAGTTAAACCTGACTGATCTGTTCCACGTTACCAGAAGATTGAGCACAGGTTAATTTGGAGTTTGCTTGTGCCTTACCCTGACAAGGATTGTGGTTGTTGCTTGACCAGGGCTCACTACTGACAACCTGTAACCCAATTTCTCAAAACCTCCAAATACACATTCTTAGACCTGGCATCCTTGGCATGGTTTCCCCTGACTTTTTGCCTTCTGACCTCTTTTGCTGACTTCATTTTTGCTGGCTTTAGGATTTTGGGCACATTATCACTGCTAATCAGTGCTAAAGTGCATGTGCTCTGCACTCTAAACATCGTAACATCGACTTATCTACAATTGCCATATTTAATTTACTCATACGTCCCTAGTAAAGTGCACTATATGTGCACAGGTCCTGGAAATTAAATGTTACTAGTGGTCCTGCAGCACTGACTGTGCCACCCACTTCAGTAGCCCCTTAAACATGGCTCATGCCTGCAACTGCAGAGTTTGTGTGTGCAGTTTAAACTGCCATTTCGACCGGTCAAGATAACCTACTTGCCAAGCCCAAACCTTCCCTTTTATTACACATAGGTCACCCCTACGGTAGGCCCTCATCAGTCCCAAGGGCAGGGTGCAGTGTATTTCAAAGGTAGGATATGTACTTTTGCGTTTTACCTGCCCTGTTAGTGAAATACTTTTTAATACTGCAAGGCCAGGGCAGGAAAGGCAAGGAACTTGTGATCTTCAAAGGCCTCTTCGAAGTCTCCCCCACTTCAAAGGTATATTTGCGTATAATTACTGGGCCTCTTACACCACCAAATCAGAACTGTGCTCGAACCAAGGACATTCTGCCCGGAAGAAGAGCTGCGGTGATGCTGAAGGGACTGCCACTTTTCTACCTGCTCTGCTGTGTTGGCCTACTGCCTTGTTTTTCTTGCCACAGAGTGAGAAGGACTGGACCTGCTCTCTACATCCTTGAGCTCAAGTTTCTCCAAGGCCTTTCCCCCTGTTCTTGAAGTCTCTGGGACATCAAAGACTTCCTTCAACTCCGCTTCAGTAGCTGGACTCTGCCATCTGTGAGTCCTCCTTTAGCCGTAGGAGTCCCTCCAGCCCTGGGCCTTAGAAGGGGATTCTGCAGCTGTTATATTCCAGAAATCAACGCATCTTCACCTCTGCGCCGATCGGAACCAATGCAGTGCCTGCTGACGCAGTGCTAATCTGAAGACATCCCTGCGTGGCTCAACTATGAAGTGGGACTGGACTTAGAAGTTTGATGACAATGCAACACCAATCCGAGGTCCCCACTGCGAGGCTCGATGATAACACAGAACCTGGCTGCGAGGGTGGTCTTTGACGCATCGACCCAACTGCATGAATCAGAATCGACTAATTGAGTCTTCGACGCTCACTCCATCCAAGGTACTTTTTCAGCTGACCCTGCGTGGTTCCTGTAGATGGCCTGCACTCCATCGCCTTCGGCTTGAAATTTGGATTTACCCTGCTCTTGCATGACCTCAAGTAACCTTCTAGCACAAAAACACTGTTTTTGGATTTAATCTTTAAAAATTCATATCTCGACTTCTACTTATTGAATTTTTGTTGTTTTGATCCTGTTTTCCCCAGATAAATATTTTCTATGTTTCTAAACTGGTGCGGAGTCTTTTTGAGGTGTTTTGACTGTGTTACTGTAATTAAAATGTGCACAAATACTTTACATGAATACAAAGGATATCACAGCACTCATAAAAGTGATCTATTATTTAAGTTTTAGTGCAATAAGTCAGGATCAAAAAGTGTTTGTCCCAGGTTCTGTTTATTGTTAGAGATCTTCATTTGACAATTTGACACCAGAGGGTACAGCCAACACGTGCTTTGTTACTAGCGTGTCTTCCTCAGGGCTCTTATCATGTTAGATGTCAGAAAGATTCATTAAAAATATAATGTATCAATGGAAGGCAAATCCCTGATTTCTTCTCCAAAAAGGATATTGTCTGCTAAGTAAGTATACCCCAAATGTTTCCAATTGATTCATAAAGAAAACACTTCCATATGTCACTATATATTTTTTTTTAGGACTTCAGCCAGTCCATCCAATCTGAAAGACGAGGGTAATATTGTTGAGTAGACTATGAGCTTAGGAATCATCTCCCTATTCCCCCGTCTTCTCCATTTCTGTATACTCATATCATAAGGTTGATATTGTACAGGGATGGATAGGCTCAGAACTTTACAACTACCCCCACAGTCCAATTTGCCGACTCTTGAGGATCACCAATTAATATTCGGGACCACAGAGTGATCTACTCTGCATTCTACTCAAAATTATTACCCTCGTCTTTGAGATTGGATGGACTGGCTCAGATTCCTCCACAAAAATATATAGCAACAAACGGAAAAGTTTTCTTGACGAAACTATTGATTACTTTTGGGGGATACTTACTTATTAAGCAGACAATATCCTTTTTTGGAGAAGAAATTGGGGAGTCTCCTTCCATTGATACATTATCATTTTAATGAATCTTTCTGACATCTAACATGATAAAAGCCTTGAAGAAGTCACACTAGTGACGAAACATATGTTGACTGTACCCTCTGAAGTCATAGTGTCACATGAAGATTAAACAGAACCTGGAACAAACATTTTTTGACCCTGACGTATTGGACTAAAGTTTAAATAACAAATCACATTTACGAGTGCTGTGATATCCTTTGTGTTCGTGTTTTGAGCAGCTGTCTCTTTGATCCATCGCCCTTTGTCGACACCAGTGGTAGTAGAGGGTTTGATATCAATTAGCACCACTTTGTTTACTTGTTACTAAATGTATCTCTTAAATACCCCCTTAAATTTGTTTCAGAACAAGATGTGTGATCCTGTCCACCACTACTACCATTTTTGTATATTAACAGGTTAAATTAGGTTGTGTATCTGACATACCCTGACCAGGATTGTGATCCCTAATTAGACAGGGTGCATACCTCCACCAACTTGAGACCCAATTTCTAAGACACATCAAAATCTCAAACTACCTTAAAACGGGAAAGGATTTACGGATTGCCTCTAACAAGTGCAGAAATTGAAGTTGAACAATTGGTTATTCCATAATGATCCCCAAACTGAAATTTTTATCTTCAGTCTTTGACCCTCCACGTAGCTTTTTTTCAGAAACTAAGGAGTTATTTTTTTTAAAAAGGAGCCCTCGTTGCCACTTGGGTCAACTCTGTCATTACCCCTTCGGTGCTCATGACGGAACGGTTCCGTCATGAGCATCGGTTGGCCTGTGCTCATGACGTAACCGTTCCGTCATGGGTCCATAGGTTCTTTAGAACCTTCAGCACCGCAGCGGAATTCGCGCGGCACTGAAGGGGTTAAAAATGTGTTCTTCCACCTTCATCACCTGTGAGGGATCTCTCGCCATATTGCAAACTCAAGATTCAATCTCCCTTATCATACCTGTTGCCCTCTCTCATGCTAACTATGTCAATGGTGCGTCAATTGGCCTTTAGTCAAAATTTCCATCTCAATTCAGACAGCCTAAATTTTTGCTTCTTAACTCATCTTTAACTTGTAGTGGTCAGATCACATCACTCCAGCCCTGCATTCACTTCACTAGCTGCCTGTTAATCAAGAATTGATTTCAAAATGCTCTTCCTGACCTATGGCTCATCTCTGGACCATCCTGGCCTATTTCACCTAAGTTTGTACACTGTACAACCTGGCCAGAGGCCAGAAGGCTAATAGCACCCTCCCACCACCTTCTTTCATCAGCCACTTCAAAATTAAAACGGTGTGGGTGTAAGTCCATGCATCACATCAGCAAGGTTTCTCCCTTTGAAACTCTCTCCTTCCACATCTTCTCCAGGAAGCCAATATCTTATTATTTAGCAGAAATCAGTTGACGTCCTTCTTCTGCCACCTCCCCACCCTGTAGCGCTGGGGTTCTGAAGCCTCCTTTTGGTTGCATGAGCACCTGACAAACACTATAAATAATTTTGTTTCTGTGGTTAAGGACCATATGCTCCAAACCACGTGACCACACCATCTGTACATTGAAATGTGACATGATCATAAGCTTAACATTGATGGAAAATATGTTTAAAGCAAAGTTACAATGTCAACAATGTAAAAGCTTCTACATCTCGTTGGCCAAAGTCTTTGGTTTTCCTTCATTTTAGGCACTGTTCTGAGGCCTACCATGACCAGACTACCAGGAGCCAAGAAGAGACCAGGCCTGGCATATGCCACAACTGACATTTGTCGAAAGGATGGGGCTCTGTGAAGTTATTTTATAGAATGCAGTTCCATTGCGAATACCTTTTAGAATTTCTGATTTTGAGAATCAGTATAACTGGTGAATTTTGGGAACACCTCAGCAATATTCAAATACCTACACAATTGCTGTATAACTAACAAACCTTTTACATTACTATCGCGCCAGGATACTCTGTAGTAGCAGAGCGCGTAATAAAATATTTTATACATACATACATACATTTGTTACAGCAGTAGCCTTGTCATTTCAATCCATGTAATCAGAGCATCCTGTTTCCATTCTTAGACTTTATGCTTGCATATCTTATTATCGGTGTCAGTCCAGTTGGTTAAACAGAAGCAACCCATGACTACTAGTAGTGCTTAATTTGTAAAAAAAAAATAATAATAATATTAATATTAGTGCAGGGGGTAAAGCTTTTCTTAGGAGCCCAGCACTGTGAAATGGTGAAGTTGCCAAATACCAGAGCTGTCTAGTATTGATTCCACTGCCCTACTCCTCATGTCTCTTTCTCTCAATCTTGCAGGCACTTTTTCATCCACATTTCCTCCCTTTAACATCTTTTTCCTATCCTGCTGTCTTCTTGTTTCTCCCTTGTCTCTCTTTTTCTCTCGTGCTCTGGGACATATTCTAATGATGAAATGAGTGACCACCATGTACAACCACTGCAAAACTAACATTAGCAACAACTCACAGAACTCAGGCTGTCAAATAATAGTCCAAACTTGGAAACATTGTGTTCTTGAAACATGAAACTAGGCGACAACCCTACAATGTATACTTATAATGACATCCAAAGTAATTTTCAAGTTAGCTTGATGTGTTTGCTTCTTCATCGGTGAACCTTAACTGTTCTTTCTTCTGTCTCACTCATTGCACACACATTTTCAGTCATGGGATGCCGCAGAGCCACCGCTCCAGCTGCAGAACCCTTGCTGCTTCCTGACATCAGCCTCTGCCAATGAAGAATTACTCAGGAATGCTGCTTCATAACCAAGGATTGGAAGTTGTTTTTCTCAGTTATTTTTTTCTTGTTTTGCTTGAAACACATTCCTGAAAGATGAGCACATTATCATCCCCAGAAGAACCTTCTTTTCCTAACTCTTTCAACCCAAGAATAACATTGTACTTTTCTTTGTTGCCAATCACCGTGGTATCCTCGCCCTTCAGAAGCACTTTACTGGAAATGAAGGGCGCATTGTGACAAGGATGGGGAATGTTTCAGCAACAAAAAGGCAGAATATGGTAATCTGTGAGAATTGTATGTCACAACATCAGAGTCGAAATATCGACCTGCAAAAATATGTTATCTATAATATCGTCTACCAGCATATTGCCAATGTCAGTATATATAGAGAAGCATAAACTTACAATCCTTAAAAGGCCCATCCAGTGAAGAGAAAAAAGCTGTTCTCTTTTCCCAATCCTGCATTTCTAACAATCACCAAGAGTAGGCCTTTTAGAATGGTGCTTTTTTTTTAATGTCTGCTTGGGTTTGACGTGCATTGTGACATCATTCACTGGATGATCCCTTTAACCACACATGTACCTACCTTGGCGATAGCATGGTATTCAATATTGTGGGTCCAATATTTTTCCATGTTGATATTTCTCCTGTAATTTTAGTGGTATAACACCATGGTAGGCAATTTCGCCAAACACAATTTTTTCAGTCTTAGGCTCGGATTTAAGAATTCGGTACACTCTGGTGGCAGCTCAGATTACTTATTGATGATCTCCTGTTCTCCGATTCCATGGATTCCTCATGTTTAAATGTGACTGGCTCCTGAGACAGGTTAACATTGTTAATACTAAAAAGAGAAAAAGTATTCCCCTGGCTAAGAGTAGCATGGGTGATCTATCTTTTTGTCCAAACTGGGCTGCACCTATCATAGATTGATCTATTACATATCCAATCGGTAGGTAGAAACATTCCAAAATAGTATTCTCTGGAAGGCCAGGAGGCTAGCGCAGTGGTGTGCAACATCTGGGCTTCAGATAATGAATAGCACCAGTAAGTAATCAAGTGATGACCCCCTCATCTGCCTCTCTCATCACAGTCCTCACATTACCTGTAAGTGCCTGAGAAAATACAAACATCCGGGATGTTGTAACACACTTATCATTATTATCCAAATCTGTAACAATTGGGAAATGATCAACATGATACACAAAATTATGAAATCAAGCACTTTGCAAGTTCGTGTGCTTTTGCCAAATGCCGGCAACGTTTTTTTTTTTTTAATCGCTTGAGCGAGAGGGATAAGGGGATGTGGTTGCCAGGTAGTGGCTATTGAGGGGGAAAGAGGGACCACCCAAGTGCAGCGCTGGCATTCCAAGGCCGTTTCCACCACCCACTGGCTACAGGGCAGTATCCCAACACCTTGGAGTTCCTGGGGTACCGCTCCACTCAGTCGCACAGGCGCTCGCTGAGTGTGCTCCCAGGCTCGATGGGAGGGGCCGAACTCTTCCGTCGGTGTACATAGCCATGCAATCAATAAAAGCCTCAGACCTGGGCCATCTGGTCCACTGCCTCTGCTCGACTACCATTTAAAGGGGCATCTATTGGTGTGTTTCCCCTGTCTTTTTGCTTTTTGTTCTCCTGGTTTTTTACCCAGTTTTTGCTGGTTTAGTGTCTCACTGCTGATCAGTGTTAAAGTGCAAGTGTTCCTAAGGTAAATTGTGTTATGGCTTGGTCTTTACAGTGCACTGTGTGTACCCAGAACCTGTAAATCAAATGCTGCTAGGGGGTCTGCAGCACTAGTTGTGCCACCCACACAAGCAGCCATTCCAAGGATTTCCAGACCTTCCACTGCAGTGTCTGTACACAGTTGTGATTGCCATGTCGACCTGGCAAGTGCACCCACATAGGCCCAAGAAACCCCCATGGGCAGGGTGCAGTGTATGTGAAAGGTAGGACATGTACTGGTGTGCGTGACAAGTCGTGGTAGTGAAATACAGTGTAATTCATTTTTCACCATTGAAAGGCTATCTGTCCCATAGGATAGAATGGTTGATACTTTGTAACATCTTACAAGTATAACTTCTCATTGGGACAAGATAGAGAAATGGAGTTTGGGCTTTCTGAATTCAGAATTTAATAACACATCTTAATAAAGATGGTTTTTAAATTATGTTTTTGAAAATGCCACTTTTAGAAATTAGGCATTTTCTTGCTTAACTACCCTGTGTGCCTCTGCTGGGTTGTCGATTGACTGCCTGGCTTTGGAGTGACAGGGGCTGGGGATGTGTATTCACTGTAGACAGCCACTGGCTGGGGGGGTGGTTGGGGTGTGTCCTGCCTTTCCTGGATGAGTCGGGGCTGGGCTGAATAGACCTGGGCTGCATATACAGTAGTGGGAGGTGATTTCCTTGCACCTGAGTAGGCCTAGTCTGCCTTACACACTGCTGTATCTACTTCCTGCCGTCAAGTTGGTCCAGAAAGGACAGAGCTGGTCTGGACTAAGCACAGGGACTCTCTGCCATAAGAGAACAAAGGGAAATGTGGTATAAATATTGGGACCCAGACCCCAGAACTTTAGAACTCTTTAGGATCAAGCAACCTGCCAAGAAGAAGAGCTGGAGAAGCTGTGAAGAGGAACTACCACGTTGTTGTGTGCTTTGCTGTGTTAGCCTTCTGTGGTTGCTTCTGTCTTGGGCAGGGAAAGGATTGGACTGAACCCTCTGCAACTTTTTGTTTTGAGTTTTTCCAAGGGCTAGAGTTAGAGCTTGTCTTCAGTTCAAGAAGTCTCAGGAAAAGCAAAGACCTCAGGTTCATCTGCTATCAGCACTGGGAACGGTGTGTTTTGTGCTGCAACAGAACAAAAAGCAACCCAATGCCATCACTGATGCCGCTGGCGGCTCCATGTCCCAAAGGCATTTCAGAGGGCATGCCACACTTTGCACCACAACCCTAGTCTCATCAACTACACCGTTCGATGACGCCACCGAGCCGCTGCTTACACCGTGACCAGTGGACACAGCACTTTGCACCATCTGGCTTTACGCTGCCGCCCTGGAATCCCCAAAGACTACGCTCCATGCCGACATCGATGCAGTTGCTTGCACTGTGGTTTGAGGACACCGCTCATAAGTCACACGACGCACCACCCTCATCCTGCACCGCAGCCTTGGCCTACCAATGCCAGAGCCATTTACTCCAGTTCGTCAGCCGATGACAGCGCTTCAGCAACGACAATGACGCTGCTTGCACCGTGACCTGACAGCACCGCATCACTTCGCACCATAGCCCTGGCCTCACGACGCCTCTGAACGATCATCCCAAGTCGCTGCCTGCACGCGACCTGAGGGCACCGCACCGCTGCACTTCACACCGCAGCCCCGACGCCTGCTGACACAGGCACTACCGACTTCAACCGGGAGGAGTTCGAGTTCGCGAGGTAGGCCCGCCAACTCGTGGATTTTCAAAGGTACTGTTTTGCAGGTCTTCCTGACACCCTAGCTGACCCACGACACCACAGTCAGCCAGAATGTTTTGGATTTGTTGTTCAGAACGCAGTGATAGCCCAGGACGGAGCTATCGACTTCAAGGAAATGCTTATTTTTGATTATTGAGATTTCTGGGAACTGTATGGTGGATTCTTATTGTTTTTGGTCTTGTTTGAACAGATAAAATATGGGTTCCTTTTCTAAAACTGGAGTGGTGGTTTTTAGGTTTCGGCTACCGTCCCACTGCGTAAGCAGTGGGCGGAGCTGAAATCTTTTGTTAGTAGTATGGGGGCCTGAACACGCCCCTCTTCTCCATTGGCTGGCCTCATAAATGCTGGCCAGCCATTGGAGGAGAGGAGCGTCACTCAGTTCAGGGCCCGCCTTGACGCAATTCGGGGGCGTTTCTGGGTCTTTTTTTAAGTCCCGCCCTCTCCTCGTCCCATTGGCTGGAATTTTACCCTCCAGCCAATGGGAAGGGGAGAGCACGCCCCCGAATCCCTACAGAACGCTGTGCTTTCCGAGCAGCGTCTACCGAGGCCATGAGGTAAGCCTCTGCCCCCCTGTTTGTGCCGTTGTTTCTTGTTAATGCTTGTTTAAACTTGTGATGAAACTTTGGTTCAAGGCAGACACTTGGTTCGGCTCTCCCTGTAAATGTGTTGGCTTACTACCCCTGACGATCGAGGCGCTGACCCAAATTTGAAAACATTAAAGAATTAATCTTCGAAGAAATTTTTCTTCACATACAACCATGAGGAGAAGCCGTTGGGTCACTCGTACTTTGTTCCATACCATACAGTCATCGTTATGCTAACGAATCACTTCCTTGTTTCACGCAGACAGGAGGTGGTGATCGTGGGGCAGCGGTATTACTTCGGAGCAGCTCGATTCGCAACTGCTTCTGCCTTTTCACGCTGAGGGACTGCCGAGCCAAAGGCACTGGGATGAGAGATTCAGCAGGGCTTCGAGCTCTCCGTGAGGAGGGAGTACTGAGAGGGCCACAGCCACTTTGGGCACAAAACGAGTAGACCGAAGAAGCAAGGCACACACACTTAATTCGTTTGGGTTAGCAGGCATTATAAAACACTGGACGATTACGTAGAGGAAAACTAAGATGGCGGCGCCCAAGCGCGACTTTTTAGGCTTTGCTCTATGACCCCGTACAATGGGTACCACAAGACGGGGGCTGTGGCGCGTGCCGTGGGTTGTGACCGTGCTACCGAGCGCAACAGGAGGATGTTGGAAGGGTCTTCTTCGTGGCTTTATGTCCACGTCTGCGGGCTCTTCCCAGCACATGTGTGGGCTAAGGAGGATCCTTCCTCGGTACATGAGTGGCATGGGAGCCCCGCGGTGGTGTCCTCCTTGGCGTGTGCTCTTCTTTGGTACTGACCTGTTCGCTATGGAAATACTTAGAAGTCTACACGAGACCAGGTAACAGCAGATGGAGGGGAGTGGTTAATACCTTCAGTCACCCACTCTGAGTCCTGCTTTTTACTCGAGATCCCATACATGTTCTTTCCTGTTGTGGGTATTCGGTGTAAATTTTGCTCACGCTCCGCCCTATTAACGGTATAAGTATAGTTTGTTATTAGTCAATAAAACCATAACACAATGCATATGAGCGTATATTAAAATACAAAAACAAACAGGCACAGAATGTACACATAAAATCGAATGGTAAGGAAAAATAACAAATACATTAATAAGGCTGTATTATTCCAATGCTCTCCGTTTTGTTTTTAATCATTACAAGAGTAGTTCATGTATTAATGTAAGTGGGGCCAGTGTTCTCTAAAGGATTGTGGAATACAGAACACTGGCGATTGTAGTATCTTATGCTTCTTTGCACATTATGTGAAACTGAACAACGCTACTTAGTGATCGAAAGAGAAGCATTATCTGTTTTTTGGGCTGCCAGACACTTTAGAACTTATTTATGGGGCATAGCTTTTGTGATCAAAACGAACCATCAGCCGGTGATAAATATGCTAATATGCAGTACATTTCAAGACTTTACTGGAAAAATAAGACATACAAGTGAACCCCTCTGTATTCCCTTCAATACCTATTGTTTTGGAAAGCCCACAACTCCAGGCTATCTAATAGCATGCCAATCTGCTGCTGAGGGCCATAACAGTAATTAAAGTCCCTGAACCTGAATGATAGGCTTGATCTGCAGACACCACCACTGCCGTGCACACACGCACACCACCACTGCCGTGCACACACGCACACCACCACTGCCGTGCACACACGCACACCACCACTGCCGTGCACACACGGACACCACCACTGCCATGCACACACGGACACCACCATTGCCATGCACACACGGACACCACCACTGCCATGCACACACGGACACCACCACTTCCATGCACACAAGGACACCACCACTTCCATGCACACACGGACACCACCACTTCCATGCACACACGGACACCACCACTTCCATGCACACACGGACACCACCACTGCCATGCACACACGGACACCACCACTGCCATACACACACGGACACCACCACTGCCATGCACACACAGACACCACCACTGCCATGCACACACGGACACCACCACTGCTATGCACACACGGACACCACCACTGCCATACACACACGGATACCACCACTGGCATACACGGATACCACCACTGCCGTGCACACACGCACACCACCACTGCTGTGCACACACGCACACCACCACTGCCATGCACACACGGACACCACCACTGGCATACACACACGGATACCACCACTGCCGTGCACACACGGACACCACCACTGCCGTGCACACATGCACACCACCACTGCCGTGCACACACGCACACCACCACTCCCATGCACACACGGACACCACCACTCCCATGCACACACGGACACCACCACTGCCATGCAGACACGGACACCACCCATGCTTAATTTGTAAAAAAAGAAATGCCAGGGCTTTCATTTGTAAATAATTAAGTGAAAGGGCACTCGTCAGGAGGCTACTGTAGTTTGGCATACACATTAAGCGACTTTGAGCTATTGGCATTGTAAATGACAATGACTTTTATTGATGTTTTGGTTTTTAAAACATAAATAAAAGACCTTGTCATTTACAATGTCAAGACCTTAAACTCGCGTTCATTTACAATGCTAATAGCTCTAACTTTTGCAATGCCGAGACCGTTGCATTGTAAATGCTTGTTTGTAGTGTTTTCACTGTATTACTGTTGGTTATGTGCAAATACTTTACACACTGCCTCTGAGATAAGTTTGACTGCTCGTGCCAAGCTACCAAAGGGGTAAGCAGGGGTTATTTTTAAAGTGTATCCCCCTTATCCTGACTAGGAAGAAGAGTCCCTACTTGGACAGGATAACAACCTGCTAACTAGAGACCCCCATTTTTAACAGGCAGGATGTTGTCGGCTGGGCGAGGCGTGCAGTGCTCCTTCACAGCACCTTTGTCTTGTCCACCATCTTAGCCATGACCCTACCATTAACATTACTTTAACCTTTCGCTTTTTTCAGTGAAAATATATATATATTCACTGAAAAACGTGTGTATATATATATATATATTCACTGAAAAAACCATAGGTTTCACACCAGTTATAGTTAGGTGGAAATTTTACTCGCATAAAACCATTGAAATTCCCACGTTATAGTTAGTTGGACTCACTATAACTTGTGCGTGCAATGCACTGCTGATGACGTCACATATTACATCACTCATGACATGGTCAGTGACATCACTCATGACATCACTGATGACATCTCAAATGACATCACTGATGACAACATCCTTGTGACAAAGTGGCAGACCTCCTATCAGCATAAAATAACCTTTGACACACACATTCAAAAATAGAAACTAACATTTTCTTAAAAAGGAGAAACCAATACCAATTACAACAACTTATTAGGTAATTCCAACATCTACATACACATCCACTCATTCACCAACAGTTCTATATAGTCACTCATGCATGTACTTATTCATCATATGTACTCATACACCTATACATCCTGTTACACACTAATACTCATCCATATAGTTACTCACACACAAATTCACACATGCAAATAAACTATCAAAAAACCATTTACTTGATTATACTGCTATATACACACCACTACACATACTTCTACAGAAACGGAAACATATTTACTCTCTTAAACAATCAATTATAAAAACACATACTCACTAACCCACCCATACACACAATCATCCACCCATACAGTCTTGCACACATGCTATCTTCAGAATACATACAAATAGTGAGTCACTCATTCATGCATCTGTGCTCTAAGTAATATCCCCCACCGAACCATACAGACACTGATACTGATACTCAAAAAAACAACTAATAACCCATATACACACTCATGTAGCTACTCACCAACCCATGCAGCCACTTATACACAAAGTGAGACACAGATACAGATATTTAAATATTTAAACATTACTCGCTAATATATGTATTCACTAAGATACATTTAATAAGTCAGTTAACCAATCAATTTTACACAAAAAAACATCCATTTAGACATTTACTTACCCATTTATTCTTCCATCAACCTTTAGATATACATATATAAAAAATATTTATTTTTCAGAAAGATACACATTCACTGGATGATTTTTTATTTTTTATTTTTTTTATTTTAACGATTTATAGAGCACCTGGTGACCCGGAGGCATCCCCGCGCTGTGAAGACTTGTGATGACCGAGGGGGGAAGGAGGTCCTATTTGGGGAACAAGAGGGTTTTTAATTTTTTGCGGAAAAGAAGGTGGCAGGGTTCCAACCGCAAGCTCCATGGGAGCGAGTTCCAGCCTGAGGATGCTTTCACTGTGAAGCGTCGACCGCCAGTACGAACCTTCCTAAATTTTGGGACGTTGGCCAGACGCTCATTGTCCGAGCGCAGGGATCTGGGGGCTTTGTAAGGAGTGACCATGTCGCTCAGGATCGAAGGGCCTAAGCCGTTGAGGAGTTTGTGGGCGATACACATGGCCTTAAATTCTATCCTCTGTCGCATTGGGAGCCAGTGTAGGGCCTTGAGCGCTGGCCTAGCAGAGGTTCTGTTGGGAAGGTTCATTAGTAGCCGAGCAGCCGCGTTTTGAGTGCGCTGAAGTTTTACCAGGGTAGATTCGGGGGCTCCTAGATAGACAGCATTACTGTAGTCCAGACGCGAGAGGATCAAGCCTTGGACCAGAAGCTTCCTCGATGGAGGGGGGAGTAGTGGAAGGATCTTCCGGATGGAGCGCATGAGTCCGAAGCAGGTTCCTGCTGTTTTGGCTGCCTGGGTCTTCATGGTTAGTTCGGGTTCGAGCCAGACTCCTAGAGTCTTAATTTCCTTCTTCGGGGTGGGTATCTCGCCAAAAACATCAGGCCAGACCGAAGGAGGAATAGTCGCCCATTTCTTGCCCATAAGCATGACTTCGGTTTTAGAACCGTTGAGCTTGAGTGATGAATCACTCATCCAGTGATGGATTTCCTGGAGGCAGTTCAACAGATTGTCTGGGCGGTGGTCAAGATGTGAGAGTGAGACGACCAATTGCGTGTCGTCCGCGTAGCTCACTATCTTGATCCCGAATGGGGCAACTACATCCTCCAGCGGGGCCATGTAGGCGTTAAACAGAGTGGGGCTTAGCGAAGACCCCTGGGGGACTCCGCTAGAAAGAGGGAGTAAGACTGAGCGGGAGTTGCCGTCCCAAACCTGGAACGAGCGGCCAGATAGGAAGGACTCTATCCAGGCCAGCGCGGTGCCCCCGAGTCCTGCCCTGGCCAGCCGATGGATCAGGACACGGTGGTTCACCGTATCAAAGGCTGCACTAAGGTCCAGGAGGATCACTGCCACTGATCCTCCTGAATCTAAAATGCACCTTGCCTCCTCGATGACTGCGAGGAGGGCGGTATCCGTGCCGTGGCCAGGACGAAACCCAGTCTGGGACCGACGCAGGAGGTTGTTGGATTCAAGAAACTGGGACAATTGGACATTGACCAGTTTTTCTGCCATTTTGCTAATGCCGGGAAGAAGCGAGATTGGCCTGTAGTTTGCCAGATCAGAGGGGTCCAGTTGAGGTTTTTTAAGGAGTGCTTTGACTACTGCACCCTTCCAGCTCGGGGGGACAGAGCCTTTGGACAGCGAGATGTTAATCAGCTCTGTGATAGGGGCCAAGATAGCAGGGGCCACTGTTTTCAGGAATCTCATGGGGGCGGGGTCGCCGGGGGAGCCGCTTTTCATCCTGGCCAGGGTCTTTCCCACTTCGTCCAGAGATACCGTTCTGAACGCAGTCAGCTGTGGATAAGGGATGTTTCCTATGTGGGTCACGGACGCATCCATGTTGCCGTGATTTGACTGGCTGGGAGGGGGGAGTGAGGCCAGGATACCGGAGATTTTAGAGTCGAAGAAGGTTGCCAGTTCATCGCTTCTGCCTGAAGGGGACCTGTTGGAGGAGGGAAGAGCTGGTATTTTCAGGAGCTCTTTGGCTATGAGGTAGGACTCTCTTGCTGAGTTAGTGGCCTTTTTTATTCTATCATCGTAGTATGAAGTTTTAGTGATTTTAAGGGTGACCTTATAGGTTCTCACCGAACTACGGTAGGCATCCTTACTGGAGTGGAGCCAGTCTTTCCTCCACAGTCGTTCCGCTTTTTTGCATTCTTTGCGGAGAGTTCTAAGTTCCGGGCTGAACCAGGGGGCTGATCCTGTCTTCCCGTTTTTATCCTCACGAGATTTTATAGGGAGGATGGAATCAAGGGAGGTGGTGATCCACTCCCTGAAGTTTCTGTCCGCAATGACAGGGTCCTCTGAAGGAGTCGGGGTCGTAGAGTTCAAGACTCTGGTCCAGTCCTCCGTGGAGAGTCTGGACCATGATGTCATCAGTGATGTCATTTGAGATGTCATCAGTGATGTCATGAGTGATGTCACTGACCATGTCATGAGTGATGTCATATGTGACGTCATCAGCAGTGCATTGCACGCACAAGTTATAGTGAGTCCAACTAACTATAACGTGGGAATTTCAATGGTTTTATGCGAGTAAAATTTCCACCTAACTATAACTGGTGTGAAACCTATGGTTTTTTCAGTGAATTTAATAGGTTTTTTAAAATCCTAATTCCTAACTATAGCTGGTGTGAAACCTATGGTTTTTTCAGTGAATATATATTACTTTTGGAGCTGGAATATATATATATATATATATATACATATATATATATATAAAATTTCTATGGCAAAATGAAACCCCTCATTTTGTTCCTTTTCAAATTAAATGTATTAAGTGTTACCACTTTATTCCAATCAAGATGACTTCAGGTGTGCCATACTTTTGTCATAAGTAAGACTGTTAGCGTTCTAGTTGTTCTTTAGAACACTCTGGGACATTCTGTCATTGGGCTATAGTTGGGCTACATCTGGCTGATATTTGGGCTACATTTGTTTTTTTTGTCTCTGGTGGCCATCTTTGGGCTACATTGGGCTACGTTGGGCTACATTTGGGCTCTAACATATATATAGCCCAATGTAGCCCAATATATATTTTTTCAAATTTAATTTTCGTAAAAACCACTGGAGCATATATCTTGAGACATAGCAAAGGCACATCGGGGTACCAGTCCCTACAATTTTGCCAAGTTTGGTGGAAATCCATTCAGCCGTTCGGGCTAAAAGTGAGTCCAACCGCCCTATGGAAATTAACATGGGGAAAACACGTTTTAGGACCCCCCTTTTATCTCGGCCCCCACTTGACGGGTCCCCCCGAAACTTTCAGGGAAGGAGCGTAGCGCAGCGAGGCAAAGTTAAGGAAAATTACAGGCAGATCCCTCATTCGGCGCCAAAGTTATTCCCAATAGAATGTTGCGGATTTCCTATTTAAAACAATCCTAACTATAACTACCTACTGGCAACCGCCAGTAGGTAATATATATATATATATATATATATATATCCAAACGAGTTTTCCCGCACCTCTCTATGCACCCCAGCCGGTAGCGCTCCAAAGGACGGGAAACGGACACCAAATGTCGTGGTAGCAGCAGGTCTTTATTAGCTGGGCTGACCTTGCTGAGCTGCCGACATAAAGCGCCGGGACACTCTTTTTGAGTAGCCGTGCGCTATATAAATAAAAGTATAACATGACATAACATAACATAACATAACATAACATATTAGCTTACAGCTATGTCAGGTCAGACTCGTTTCGAATAACAAAGTATTATATATATATATAACAAACAAATCCCTCATTTGCAGAAAGGACACTTGCAGCGCACTCACCAAAAGGTTTTCTCAGCCTTTATTAATCCAAAATCACACAAATCACTAAAACAGGTTAATCCACAGCCTTAAACAAACGTGTTTCGGTCTCCATGAGACCTTGGTCCCAGTTAGATTAGTTTTCCCGGCTTACTTAAAAATCACATGACTTCCTAGTGCACCATGAGTGAACAACAAAAGGGGCCATCGGTATTCTGGTCCCTGTAGTTTTATCTAAGCAACCTGTGAATATACATTTCAGACACGTCCAGTCTTTGATCTCTATTAATCCAATTAATATAAAACATTACCGTTAATGTTTCACCCCTCTAGTGGGGTTTTCCGTGTCCGGTAATTTTAAATATATTTAATTTAATGAGATGAGATCAATCGAGTTGAGTTGTTACTTTGTGCAACTCTACATTGGTCAGCCTTTATTAATCCAAAATCACAAAAATCACAAAAACTGGTTAATCCACAGCCTTAAACCAACGCGTTTCGGTCTCCATGAGACCTTGGTCACGGTTAGATTGCCGATAGTTTTCCCGGCATACTTATTTGGAAATAATCACATGACTTCCTAGTACACCATGAGTCAACTACAAAAGGGGCCGCATTCCATTTATTTGGATCCGTCCCCAATTTTAAAGTCACCTTTTGTAATTTTGTTTTTATTTTAATTGTTGCTTTATTATTTCAGGTTTCGACACAAGTTGGCAAATCTGTGTAGAATAATGCAAATAAGTCTACTTGAGAACACAGTAATTACTCCCACCAGAGGGTATTACCAATATCGAGTTGCACAAAGTATCAACAGTTTTTGGACATGGTTAGTGGAATAGAAAGATACTTTGAGTCTATGTAGCTGATAAATCCTTTATTTTGCTTTACTCGTCAGATGTCATAACAGGTGGGGCGGAGTGTGGCCTTTGCCAGCAGGGGAGCACTCCTGGCCTCCTTCCTCTCCAGTCCACTCTGGCCTCGAATCCACAGTGACTGCCTCGAGCGCTGCGCCCAGGTCGCGGCGTGGCCCACTTGGTACAGTGGGCCTCGTCCTCTGCCCAACCTCGTGCAGTCTGGGCTCGACGGGTAAGCGTGGAGATCCACCTGCCATTGATTCCTCTGTGGACACTTTGTTTGGTGGACACCTGGATCTGTCTACGTCTCAATGCCCCAAGCATGTTGCAGGGGCAGCAGTCGTTGATATTATGGGATGTGTCTTGCTGTATTGGTTCTTCAGTCCTGTGGAGGAAACAAAGAGGAAGTCCTTGGTATGAAGTTGTGAGAGACAGGTGCAGTTGTTTTAAAAAGGGCTACATTTATTGAGGGAACCCATTAGGCTTTCAAACAACTCCCTCATTTCCATCACTTTACAAACTGAAAGGTCCTACCATGCTCTAACATTTGAACATATAGCTGTGAGTTGCCACAAGTAAAAATCTCAAATTGCCCAAAGACCTTCCATCCACCTCTTCTTTTGATGACACTCAAAAACCTCTTGGGCATCACAGCTCCTATCTTACACATTCATCGACCTTAGGGCCCCATCTTAACCATCATTTGACCATATGGCCCCATCATAACCCTTCTTGGCACTCATCAAAAATATTCTTGGATATCCACATTGACCTGTCATGGCCATCTAAACCACCATTTTAACAGTTCTTTGACTGGAATGACCCTATTGTAATAATTTCTAGACCTTACAGTCCCATTTGAACCCTTTTTGGAACCCAAAGCTTCCATGCTAAACATTCATGGACCTCATTGCTCCTACACCCTGAAATTACTGTAATTGCTTGCTCTTGAGCCATAGTCTTGTATGCCACACATAAAATAGTTTTAGAGTTTACTAACCATTTATTTTAAGTATAATATCATTCAGTCACTCCAGACAGATGTTCCTCATTTGGGTGGTTTGTAGTTCTCTTGTGTCAAAACACTACCTGATTTGGCCCGAATTCTCACTCACCAAGTCTCATTAATTGAGGGGCATGATCAGACATGTGCCTGGTCAGGAGCTCAATTTCCTTACAGGAATTGATTACATCTCTCTGTGTGAAGAAATGATCTAGCAGTGAATATGTGCCAAAAAGTAGTATCCATCACTTTGGTGTTCATCTACATGAAGTTCCTGTTCTGGGGGGACCATGATTTTTCAGCGTACGTTTTATTCTGCCATCTTTTCAGTCAGCTGGAAAAAAGCGTCAGTTCTCCCTCTTCTAAAGAAACCATCTTTAGTTCTAGCTGAGCCTAACAACTATCGGCCTATATTATGCCTTCCTTTTCCCGCCAAGGTTATTGAGAAGAAAATTAACTCTCAACTCGTTAAGTTTATTTCCGATTACAATCAGTTGGATGATATCCAATTTGGTTTCCGCTCCGGGCATAGTACGGAAACATCACTAATTAAGGCAACAGAGGAAGTCAGGGAATCCCTTGATTGGGGCAGCAAAGACGCCCTGATACTTTTAGATATGTCAGCGGCATTTGATACCGTACATCATGAAAGACTGCTGGATTGTCTAATAAGTATCAGTGTTACTGGCACTGCCTGGAAACTTCTTAGTTCTTTTCTTCATGGTTGCGAACAAGCAGTCCAATAGGATACATTTGTTTCTCACTTCTCCCTACAATGTGTGGTTCTGCAGGGGACTTCACTCAGCCCAACGGTGTTTAACATATACATCACCCCTCTTGCGGAAATCATCAATCTGGTCGGTTTTACCCTTACCTCCTATGCTGACAGCTCACAAATTGTGGTCTCTCTTGCTAATGATGCATCAGATACAGGACCAATCTCCTGATGTTCAGAAACCCCCCCCAAGAACTGGCTTTTTAATTCCACATATTAGGATTTGCTCACCTTTTGAAGCTACTACCACACTATTTCTAGCCCCAAGACACCCTTGGGTAATCGAGTGCTTAATAAATATTTATAACATAACAATATAACTAGGGCTCCCGGTTTTATGGTATTTATTTTTTGTCATTTCTGTCTGTATTTATCCATATTTATGTTTTGTCAACTTTATCTGTATTTATCCATATTTATTATGGGTTTTGTGTAAACAGTTAAGCTGAAATTGGTATATTTCCACATTTATTTAACAAATAAATATGCTGTCATGTTTGAATGCTTGCCCGTTTTCAGTGAAATGAGCACCTGCAGTAGATAAACCAATGCCCTTATATGAAAATATGCACATTTCAGTATTAGCCTTGTTCATACTTCCCACAATAGCCCCCTCGCCCCTTGCCTCCAACATTAGTTGCCCTATTTTATCCAGTACCCCGCTGTTGTGGTCTGGGTGACAGTGGCAGTGGCATGACCATCACCTGTTCACCCTCCCATTAGCCAGTTATCCCCAGCTAGTATCTCCGGTGATCGTCCCATTTCTTATCCATTGTGAAGGGCAGGGATCACTTCTTTACAAGCCATCGAGATAGAGGGTTTTGAACTACTACTCTTGTGTTGCACAATGCGCCTGTAGCCCCCTACAAAACAGGTCCCTATAAACATCACAGCAACCAGACCTGCAATACACAAGCCCTACTCACTGTTTGTATTTACTTCACTTCTGGATCACAACAGCATCTTTTTCAGTTCTAAGTGGACCTTCTCTCCTATATTCGTGAACTGCTGTGGCAGACTATGGCCTCGACGATCTGACTCTCTTTGCACCTCATCCATTATAGTAACATGTTCTTTCTTCCTTCCCTGCTCATTCAGTTTCATTGTTGACATCTCACTCGTTAGTGGGTTTCCATTCCTTTATGGCATCTGATGAACCATGTCCTACAGCTGTGGTAAATATATCCTGCTGAGCAGCAGTAGACTCCCCCCTATAGTTCACATCAACTTCGTCTCTCTCCTTTTCAGTCCTGCTGTTGATTTTGCAGTATTGGGTTCCAAAACTTTTGATCAGCCCTATTTGCATCAATCAATCAGGGATTTCTAGAGCGCACTACTCACCCATGAGGGTCTCAAGACGCTGGGGCAAGGGGGTCTTGGGCAGCTCCAGTCATCCGAAGGTCTTGAGGCTCTTCCTGAATGCTTGCAGTGTGGGGCTGCGTCTGATGCTGAGGAGGAGTTCGTTCCAGGTCTTGGCTGCAATGTAGGAGAAGGATCTGCCTCCTGTTCTGGCTCTGTGGATGCGGGGGATTTCGGCCAATGCTAGATCAGTGGAGCGGAGGTTTGCCTTCGGGCATAGAAGGAGATTTTTTCATTGAGGTATTGGGGTCCGGTATTGTGGAGGGCTTTGTAGGCATGTGTGAGTAGCTTGAATGTCACTCTTTTTTTGACGGAGAGCCAGTGGAGGTCTTCTACGTGCTGGGGGATATGGTCTTGTCGTGGGATGCTGAGGACTCATCTGGCTGCGGCGTTCTGGTCGGTATGGAGTTTGTGGAATAGAGATTCTGTTGATTCCGCTGTAGAGGGCGTTCCCGTAGTCCAGCCTGCTAGGGATGAGTGCGTGGATGATGGTCTTCCTGGATTCAGGGAGGGATTCATATGAAGGTCTTGTGCAGTATGCAGAGGGTGTTGAAGCATGTAGAGGATACCGCGTTGATCTGTCTGTTCATTGTGAGGGAGGATTTGAGAATGATGCAGAGGTTGCGGGTGTGGTCTGTGGGTGTGGGAGGGTTACCAAGGGTGGGGGGCCACCAGGTGTTGTCCCACGCGGAGGGGGTGGATCGGAGGATGAGGACTTCCATGTTCTAAGAGTTGAGCTTCAGGCAGCTGCTGCTCATTCAGGTTGCGACGTCCTTCATTCCTTCTTCGAAATTGTGCTTGGTGATGTCGGGTCCTTGGTGAGGGAGAGGATACTATACTGAGTCAGTGTTGCCTAACAATGGTTGCGAGGGGGGCTATTTAGATGTTGAACAGCGTGGGGCTGAGGGAGGATCCTTGGGGTACTCCACATCTGATCTCTGTGGGTTGGGATAGGAAGGGTGGTAGTCTTATTCATTTAGTTCAGCTGGCAAGGAAGGAGCGGATCTAATCTAGGGCAGTTCCCTGTATGCCGGCGTCTTGGAGTCTGATGGCTAGCGAGTGGATGGAGACAGTGTTGAAGGCTGCTGAGAGCTCTAGTAGAATGAGGGCTGCAGTGTGGCCTTGGTCGAGCAGGGTGTGGATGTTGTCTGTGGCAGCAAGTAGGGCAGTCTTGGTGCTTTGGTTGCTTCGGAAGGCAGATTGAGATGTGTTGAGGATGTTGTTGGATTCTGTGAAGTTCGTTAGCTGGCTGTTGACGATCTTCTCGGTGACACTGGTGGAGAAGGGGAGGAGGGAGCTGAACCTGTAGCTCTTGAGGTCCGTCAGGTCTGTGGAGGGCTTTTTGAGGAGGGTATGACTTATGCGTGTTTCCAGTCATCGGGGAATGTGCCTGTTTTGAGTGTGCAGTTGATTGTCTGTCGTAGTTCTGGTACGATGGCGGTCCTGTGGAAGATGTGTGGTGGGCAGGAGTCAGTGGGTGCTCTGGTGTGTATGCTCCTCACGGTCCTTGTGGTGTCTTCTGTGGTGACCGAGGATGGTCGGCTGAGTAGCTTTGCTGGTGGAGGGTGTTGGGTTGGTGACTAGGTCATGTTCGTCGTCCGCCGGTGCGTCACTTTTTGTGACGAACCAGCAGCGTAAAAAATTTGCTTTGTTGCACCATATTTACAAAGTGACGCATCTAGGTAGATGCGTCACTTTGTAAACCCCTGCGCCACATTATACTTGCACCAGGTATAATGTATGCAGGCGGGGCGCTCTGATGCAAGAAATGGTCCTAGAAGTGACACAGTGAAATCTATAAGATTTCACTGCCCCACTTCTCGGACGCAAATGCGTCAATATCTTACGCCTGCCTCACAGCAGGCGTAAGACTGACGCAGGCCCTTTCACATGGGGATGCCCCGAGTGAAAGGACACATTGCTGGAGTTGTGTCACTTTTGTGACACACTCCAGCAATGCGTCACTTTTGCGCCATACAGATACGTCAAAAATACTGACGTATCTGTAACTCCTTGCGACATGATGCGTCATACAGTAAATATGACGCATCAATCATGTCGCAAGGAGGGCGCACTGAGAAGTGATGCATCACTGCTTTCACACAGCGATGCGTCACTTCTCATAAATGAGGCCCATGGTGTTTCCGTACTCCACCCTAGGTCGGATGACAGTGATAATGATGCAGAGGTTGCGGGTGTGGTCTGTGGGTGTGGGAGGGTTACCAAGGGTGGGGGGCCACCAGGTGTTGTCCCACGCGGAGGGGGTGGATCGGAGGATGAGGACTTCCATGTTCTAAGAGTTGAGCTTCAGGCAGCTGCTGCTCATTCAGGTTGCGACGTCCTTCATTCCTTCTTCGAAATTGTGCTTGGTGATGTCGGGTCCTTGGTGAGGGAGAGGATACTATACTGAGTCAGTGTTGCCTAACAATGGTTGCGAGGGGGGCTATTTAGATGTTGAACAGCGTGGGGCTGAGGGAGGATCCTTGGGGTACTCCACATCTGATCTCTGTGGGTTGGGATAGGAAGGGTGGTAGTCTTATTCATTTAGTTCAGCTGGCAAGGAAGGAGCGGATCTAATCTAGGGCAGTTCCCTGTATGCCGGCGTCTTGGAGTCTGATGGCTAGCGAGTGGATGGAGACAGTGTTGAAGGCTGCTGAGAGCTCTAGTAGAATGAGGGCTGCAGTGTGGCCTTGGTCGAGCAGGGTGTGGATGTTGTCTGTGGCAGCAAGTAGGGCAGTCTTGGTGCTTTGGTTGCTTCGGAAGGCAGATTGAGATGTGTTGAGGATGTTGTTGGATTCTGTGAAGTTCGTTAGCTGGCTGTTGACGATCTTCTCGGTGACACTGGTGGAGAAGGGGAGGAGGGAGCTGAACCTGTAGCTCTTGAGGTCCGTCAGGTCTGTGGAGGGCTTTTTGAGGAGGGTATGACTTATGCGTGTTTCCAGTCATCGGGGAATGTGCCTGTTTTGAGTGTGCAGTTGATTGTCTGTCGTAGTTCTGGTACGATGGCGGTCCTGTGGAAGATGTGTGGTGGGCAGGAGTCAGTGGGTGCTCTGGTGTGTATGCTCCTCACGGTCCTTGTGGTGTCTTCTGTGGTGACCGAGGATGGTCGGCTGAGTAGCTTTGCTGGTGGAGGGTGTTGGGTTGGTGACTAGGTCATGTTCGTCGTCCGCCGGTGCGTCACTTTTTGTGACGAACCAGCAGCGTAAAAAATTTGCTTTGTTGCACCATATTTACAAAGTGACGCATCTAGGTAGATGCGTCACTTTGTAAACCCCTGCGCCACATTATACTTGCACCAGGTATAATGTATGCAGGCGGGGCGCTCTGATGCAAGAAATGGTCCTAGAAGTGACACAGTGAAATCTATAAGATTTCACTGCCCCACTTCTCGGACGCAAATGCGTCAATATCTTACGCCTGCCTCACAGCAGGCGTAAGACTGACGCAGGCCCTTTCACATGGGGATGCCCCGAGTGAAAGGACACATTGCTGGAGTTGTGTCACTTTTGTGACACACTCCAGCAATGCGTCACTTTTGCGCCATACAGATACGTCAAAAATACTGACGTATCTGTAACTCCTTGCGACATGATGCGTCATACAGTAAATATGACGCATCAATCATGTCGCAAGGAGGGCGCACTGAGAAGTGATGCATCACTGCTTTCACACAGCGATGCGTCACTTCTCATAAATGAGGCCCATGGTGTTTCCGTACTCCACCCTAGGTCGGATGACAGTGATAACCATGGGAATTTGAAGCTGTGGTCGAGAAAAGGGAAAATCCATCATAAACATTTTACGTGAAAAGAAGCAGGTTTTTCAGTATTAGCCACTTGGGTCCGAAGATCGGTTGAGGAATTAATACCGATTCATAGGTTACAGACCAGAAAATGAAAGACAGAGGTCCCATTCTAGGAGGCCAACAGAGGTCCAGGATATTTACTTTGAGTGGGGTCAAGCACAATTCAGTCTTCCTAGTGTTGAGTTTAGGAAAGTTCACGAACATCCACCATCCGGTAATTGACAAACTTTCATACAATAAAGAAGACTGGTCTTAGTTGAAAACGTGAATGGAAAGCACTCCAAAATCAATTGGGCGTTGTTGGCTTACATATAACTTTGGGTCTCTTTCTGTTGTATTTTGTAGGCCAACAAATGCATGTAAATGTTGAAATGTAATGGGGACAGAATGAAACCCTGGGGAACACCATACTGATGTTTTTGGAGTAGAAAAGAAATTTGGAATGGAAACTATATGTTTTCTATCCGTTAAGTAAGGCTCAAACAGCTTGTCCCTTGATTCCTATTTCATACAGTCTAGAAAGGAGAATGTAATGGTTTATAGTATCAAACGCTGC
Source organism: Lissotriton helveticus (assembly GCF_964261635.1). Taxonomy (NCBI): domain Eukaryota; kingdom Metazoa; phylum Chordata; class Amphibia; order Caudata; family Salamandridae; genus Lissotriton; species Lissotriton helveticus. Next base: position 231,283,972 of record NC_136065.1, on the reverse strand, counting down.
CGAGAGGTCCAGAGGACCCAAAACTATTGAACCTCTGCCAGCCATCATTCTGGCTCGGTCATCTGAAACTGAGCCAACCACAAGTTCAGTACTCCAAATGATGCAAGGACCCACCTGTTGATAACCTAAAATATTGGCAAAACTATGTAACTGAGAGAACACCATATGCTCTAAGGGATCATGCAACCTGAGCAATCGGAAAGAATGTGACTGCATGTTGTGACCTAAATTCAGCTTATAATAATAATAATAATAATAATACTGAAGTTTATATAGCGCAAACAGCTACCTCACCAGGAGGTGTCCCGGCGCTTAGTGAGCAAGGGGCAGCATACCGAATAGTTAAAAAAGCATGTGGGTTAAAAAATTATTGATTAAAAAGCCACGTCATTATCCATAGTTATGCTTTTCTGCTCATGGTTGTCTGAGTAAGAGGTGCCTTTTAGGAGTATTTTCAACTGGATGTTGATAGAGTTGGTGGTGTGAACACAGAGCTCATTTATAAATAGAGCGTGTTTGTATCGTGGCCATCTTGCTCAAAGAGAGACACTCCCGTGCTACAATTCATCACCAAATAAAGAAGCAGCTCAAAAGAGGCTAATCTTGGTAAGTGACAGCATACTTGTCACCCATGACAGCTACTCTTCCTTAGTCTATATGTAAACCAACTCCAGTGCAGCATAGTGGGCTTGAGGATGGCCTGGGTACACAAGCAGACATTTTAAACCTGAGGCCCTTTCTTGTGTGGGCATCAGGGTAAGAAGTAACTGTGAATGTCATGGATGCCCCATATGTCATGCCTGCTTGATACACCAAGAGGATATGGATGGAGTGTGGAAATGGGTGACTGCACTGAAAAGTTGATAAATGGTGATTGCGGCATATGGAAGGTAAGCAATGTTGGTGCTCATATCTCACGCAGGTAGATATAGTTGATAGGAAGCATCATAGCGCTACATTTTCTTGCCTGCGCCTCCTCAGACCCTCCTTCCCAGTAGCGTAGCAAGGATGCCATGGAACCTGGTGCAAGCAAGGACAATAGACCCTTTGACTGCTGTTGGGGTAGTAAAATACAGCAATTATCAGGGTTCAATGGGCCCCTCTGGGTTCAGGGGCCACTGCAGCTGGTGCACCAATGGTAACTGCGCCCCTGCTCCTTCCTCTGGAGAGGAGGTTGGAGGGGACTGAGAAACCCAGGAATCACCAGTAAGGATGCCTTCAGCCATCATGCTACTAGGTTATTTCTGGGGTGGGGCTTGGTGGCTTAATGTCCAGTGGAGACCTCACCCCAACCTCTGTTGTGGTGCCCCTGGTTTTATGCCCCTTTCCCTTTGACACTCGTAGCACACTGAGGCCGATACAAACCCATGTCTCAAGGAATGTCTTTCAGCCACCTCATTTGTTGCAGGTTAACCTTGGGTCCCCTGACCTGCCCACCACAATATACAAAATTAAAGTGGACTAGTTTTTTTCTAGGAATTTTAACATGATTGACTATCTGTTCAGAGGTACAGCTCTTTAGATTTATCTTCTGAGTTTTTCACCTTCAGGAGCTAGAATCTCTTGCCCTTCCTCCACCCCTTTTAGTAATGACTATTAAATAGAATATCATTGAGTTTTAATCACACTAGTTCTCTAACTTGCATGTCTTTTCATCCCACACCTTCATTACCTCCTTTATAGCCACTCTACAAGATGCATTCTTTAATTCAAGAATGATTGTAATGATTAATGTTTTCTTAGGATAAGCAGTTTTGATGTACTTTCAGCACTTATCACCTATAGCAATCTTAGGCTCAGAGCAGAAGACTTGAAAAAGGAAATGCACATTCTTAACACTTAAAAAAGGCAATATTAGGGTATTCTGATACTATGGCCTGGTCACACCCAAGAAAATACATCCCCCAAACAACTGTTCATCAACTGGGACCCTCTCACAATTCAAGTCACAGTCTCTATCATGAACTGCATGCACTCATGAGCACCCACAGACCACTTTCCCCACCACATCTTCAACCTCAGGAGCAAGATGATTGGCTAGTTGCTCAAGAAAGTCCTGAACAACTGTATCACCTTGGCCTCTTACCCTGAGGACTGGAAACACCCTGAAGTGAGGCCCCTCCTGATGAAACCATCAGCTGACCCAGCAGAATGGAAGAAGTACTGGCCCATCTCCCTGTTCCCCTTTCCAGCGAAGGTTCTCGAGACGGCAATCAACCAGCACCTCACCGAACACCTGGAACACAACAACCTCCTGGACTCCTCTCAGTCTGGATTCAAGCCAACCACAGCACCCGGACAGCCCTGATCGCAGTCATCCATGACATCAGGGCCCACCAAGACCATAGCAAAACAGCAGCCCTTATCCTCCTGGACCTGTCAGCTGCCTTTGACACCGTCTCCCAACTCTTCTTGATAAACAGATTCCACCGCTCGGAATACAGGGAGATGCCCTTAAAAGAATCGCCTCATACCTCACCGGAAGAATCTAGAGAATCCATCTCCCACCGTTTAACTAGGCACCCAAGAAGTTCATCTGCGGCATTCCCCAAGTATCATCCCTCAGGCTCACCTCTTCAACACGTACATGCCGCCCTGGCCAACATCGTCAGATCGCACAAATTCAACATCATCTCCTACGTTGATGACACCCAGCTCATCCTCTTGCTGTCAGAAGACTCCTTCACCACCAGAGCCAACTTCCACAGATGTATGATAAGCGACGCCGACTGGGTGAAGGACAACTGTCTCAAGTGCAACTCGGACAAGACGGAAGTCCTTATCTTTGGGAACAACACCCCGCCATGGAACGACGCATGTTAGCCCGCTGAACTTGGCCCATCCCCCACCACAACAAACCACTCCCACAACCTCAGTATCATCTTGGACAGCAAGATATTTATGAAGAAACAGGTAAACACAGTCTCATCCGCCTGCTTCTACACCCTACACATGCTCCCCAAGATTTTCAGGGGGCTCCCAGTCAACACCAGAAGGACTGTCACATAGGCCCTCATCACCAGAAGGCTGGGCTACAGGAACACACTCGACATAGGAATCACCCCCCTCCTCCTGAAGAGGCTATAGACAATACAAAACTCAGGAGCACTCCTTATGAGTGCATCTGTAGGCCGTCACTCTCCTCCCTGTGCATTGCAGTCTCCTCGTGGGTCACACCTCGTTGCTTCCCCCCTCGTTTACAGCTCCCATCTTTTTGACATCATTCACCCCATCCAATAAACGTATCTATGGGTCTTTTAAATCATTTCCCTCAGACTACAGGGATGAAAATTAAGTTCTATGTGCAGCAGCACAAAAGGGATCCCATGGCATTTATCGCTGCAAGATGCCTTTCAAATCAGAGCAAGGTGCAGCCAGTGACACGCAGTGCAGTATCATCTAATCTTGGTCCCCGGCCTCATTTGCATTCACACTGTACTTGTTTCTTTTTCTTTGTTTTACCCATTTACCTAATCGCCGTGCTTTATATTACCACCAGTAGCAGCACAATATATTGCCTTTCTCAATATAAAAGTGATACATATTTAACAGAGTTTCAGTAACTTATATTGCACCACTAATCAAGAAGCTACAGCTTGCAACAAAAACAGCTTATGAATAATCACATAGGCGAAAACTATTGTATTTGCCAATGCTTGTTGTTTTGGTTGGGGGCAGGTTTTAGAGAAGGGAAAGCAGCACATGAGGGCAAGAGCTGTAAAGCACATACACTGTTTTGGAGTGCCGAATGAAAAAGAAAAAAGTAGTCCCCTAAATGTGTGAGCAGTGAAAGGAGATAACTTAGCTATTTTACATTATAAATTAATGATCTAGGCTACCAACTTGTGTGCCTGGGTTTCTAGTCCGGTTATTCAAGTTCTATACTGAAGGATTCGCTGATGTTGAACTGTACGACTTCCATGTTAAGACTGGCTTTGATGGGGGGAGGGGGAGAGAGGAGGGGGAAAACTTTCATGTTCTTTGTGTTCATTGGGATATGTTTATGGTTAAGGTAAACTGAAAGAGCGCTGCAAGTTTATTGTGATTTGATATGTTGTGGAGAACGTAGCACATCAATGTATAGTACTAAAATGTAAGGATGCACACAATAAAGCTATAAGATGTAATGCAAAGCAATGCTATCAATAAAAAACTATGGAAAAAAAGACTGGCTTTGATCACCACACCAACAGTTGTCTTCTGCAGACACAGTGTGCTTGGGTTCATGACAGATGGCCCTCTCATATTACCTTTCTCAGGCTACGATGACTATCGTGGCTAGGGCTAGCGTACCTATTCAGTCCCAGCAGAGCAATTATTTTACATAGAGATGGGTGGATAGATTCGGGATGAAGTTGCTAAAATAACCTCATATAGGAAGCTGTATATACTTAGTTCCACATTTATTGGTACAATTAGAACACTTATTGCAATATAAGCAGACAAATATACTATGGCAATCGCCACACGTCTAATAATAATCGTTTCAGTAAAATTTCATACAATAGTGCAAAAAGATCAAATGCGGGTTCGTGCAAATTTGTAGGTAGTTGGACCACACCTGTGTCAAAAAAACTTGCAGCCAGAGGTCAAACCTAATTACAGCCCTCCTACATTAGGTTTTGGACTTCAAGTCAAATGGCACCTCGTCCTACTTCCCTTAAATATCTAGGCGGTTGTTTGCATTGCACTGATTTCATTTGATGCTGAACACTAAGGCCCCGATTTCAAGTCTGGCGGTCCACGGAACACCAGACTTGCTGGGGCATGGCAGTGGCAGTCTCCCGACTGCCCTATTACGATATGGTGGTGGAACCGCCACAGCCCTTCCACAGCCTCCAGAGAACCGCCATTCCCTGGCGGTGTTGCGGCGGTCAGGAGGCAGTAAAATGCTTGAGGCCGCAACCCTGCTGCAGGGCCGGACTGGGAACCAAAACCGGCCCTGGCAAAGTGCTCGGCCGGCCCCTCAGGGGGGTTGTGGGCAGGGCCGGACTGGGAACCAAAACCGGCCCTGGCAAAGTGCTCGGCCGGCCCCCCGCCCCCCGGGCGGGAGGGGGGCGAGCGCTTTGCCAGGGCCGCTTTTCAGCCGATTTTGTTACAGGGCCGATTTTGCAGCTATGTTGCAAAAACGGCTCTGCAACAAAAACGGCCCCCAGGGCCCAAAACCGGCCCCCACCCTTGCGGCCGATTGGGGGATTGCCCGGTGCCCACAACGGCCAGTCCGGGCCTGCCCTGCTGTAGTCCCACCAAGCATATTACAAATTTCCTCACTGCGTGGCCCCCTGGTGCCTCATGCCCTGTGGATGCACGCAGGGGGGCACAACATGTGCCCCCCTATATGCATGCACCCCAGTTCCAGCAAAGCATGGACGTTTCAGTCCATGATATGCAGGAACTAATTTCAGGGCACAATGTGGGAACCTCAAAAACAAAGCCCGCCAGGCAGGAGGTGACAGGGGGTCTGACCATAGATTTGGCAGTGCAGCAGTGGGGTGGACCTGGCGCTGCACCACCAAAGTCGTAATCGGGCCCTAAGTAACACATAGAATAAAAAGGATTTGTGGCACATTACCAGTGCCAGGTCATAGTAGTCAGGACAAAAGTTGTGGACTATCCAACCTTTTTTAATATCACTCACACGCACCACATCTACACTGTGCTTAAGGGCCAAATGGCAGGAACAAAAGATCTCCGCCATTTAGGGTGCCTGTCGGGCATTGCAGCGCCGGCCCGACGAGGAGCAAGTCCATAAGATGTATATAGTGTATATAGTATATAGTGACGTTTGCCTGTTATTCTATCCTTCCCCCATGTATTGTCCTTTCCTTTTCCCTGACTTGGTACAGGCTTGTGCCCAGTAAATTGTGGCTTGCTCCACTTCCTAAATTTTGTATATATGCACCAAATCCTTAAAATAAATACCTCCCTGTCCGGCTGGACATTGGAGTAAGAGATACATAGTCTTCATTTTAAGTCTATGCTTATTTTCGCTTGTTATATCTTCCCATAGCTTAGGACCTTTGTTACCTTTAAACATAAGATGAAGCATGACACATAGCTTGCTTGGTGAGTGAGGAGGACTCTAGTTCCGAATTGGAGGATCCTCCCATTCTCTACCCCTCTTTTTCATTGTCCGCCTTGTGGGAACAGCATGCCTTTCTTGTTGAAGACAAACTTATATGAAACATATATTGTTACCAAAGTCACTAATTTCCGGCGAATGTGACCAAAGCCCAAAAGTGAACCCAGAATGCTTTGCAAGTTTTCACACCGCCGGATGTCGGCGGGCTAGTGATTGCCCCCACTCAAAAACTGCAAGAAAGTCAATAAGCATGGCGGTGCTGTTCACATGATATTACTCTACACAGACACACAAAACATCTCTCTGAACTCCAAAGCAAAACTACAAAACAAAGTCCAGAAAAAACTACAGCAAAAACATCAAAAATGTCATGCAGAGCCTAACAATGTTGGTCCGGGGGATGACACAGGCAAGCACAATTTGACTAAAGTAACGGAGGCAGCAGAACTCGACTATCAGTCTGAGCATTAACTACTAAACAGCAAGGTTGGATCACACAGCAATGTGATTCTACAACACTGCTTAACTTGGAAAAAATACGCGCTAGGTCCAGTATGTACCTCAGAAGACCACTGCAGTTTGCACCAACAGTGTCTCCGCCAGCTCTGGCCTATGCCAATATCAATGCTACCCACTACTCTTCACCATCCGACAAATGTAGCAATTTAAAATAATCTAGGTCACTGCTAGCCGTGAGAATGGCCTAAGTGTACTGATCATATATCTATATCTCATAAGCCTCAATTAGAAAAGTTGCTCACTCAGCGCAAAGTGGTGTGCCTAAAATCCTTTATTTTCGTGCACAAACTGGACAACATTTTTATGCCATGAAACAGAGAGGGGGGAGCGAGTGAGTGGGCTAGGAGAGAGGCGCACATGTGTTTGCTGGCCCGGGAGTGGTGCACGCACTCTGCTCTTTTTTGAAGCACATACTCGTGCTTGTGGCGCTCTCCTGCTTGCTCCCGCAAGGTGGATGCCGCCACAAGCACCAGTACGTGCTTCGAAAAAGAGCTGAACGGCGGCTAAAGGTCTCCTATGCAGCGCATTCACACTGCGTAGGCGAGACCTAAAAAGGGCTATGACGCAGTCAATTCTGGCTGCGTCATAGCACTTCTTTTCTTTAATTTAAGCCATGTTGCACAGCTGCCAGCGCTGCGGTGTGACATGTCTAAAAAACATTGGCATAGCCAGTAGACCTCGCATAGTAGGTAAAACCCTATTGGTTTAGCCAATGCTTGTTTATTGCTAGTTCTGAGGTTTGAAAAGGTTTCAAGTATCTGAGATTGTAGGTACAGCTCAATCAAAGATAGGACAGATCCATCAAAGATAGGTTTTGTTGCTTTAATATAAATGAGCGTTTTTCAATTTTGTGATGAACTTTATTGATTTTATCTCAACATTTAATGTAATGCTAAGAATTAATATTGCTTTTTGTGATAGTGCGATGTGCTTTTCGCAGCAGTAGAGGGCTTCGTGAAAGCATTTAAAATTGTGAGAACTTTTTCTGGGGTTGCATGATTAATTTTTCTTTCTCGTTAAGTTTTTATGTAATCAAATACCTTTTCTGATTTAACTTGTTGTAATTATCTTGGTTCGACATGGGATAATGGCAAAGTGCATGGACAAAGAACCACATAGGTTTAAAACCTGGGGGCTCACTCTGTGGAGGAAGTAGAATTTGAGAAAGTCCAGTAGTAGAGAATGGCTCATCTTGGTGAGGCGAGGGGGGAGCTACATATATTGTCATTCTGGGAGAAACTCGCAAATCTAATGCTAAGAAAGGAGGAAAATCCTGGTTAAATCACGATAGGCAGAGGATAGGGATAAAGATACAAAGAAAATATGTATACAATTGTGGGAAAGTAGACAAGGTAGGAAAAACATAAAGCTTTATCTAGCATAGATTATGAGACATATTTAAACAAAATAGGATAATTGGAAATAAAAAATAGGAGTATTAACAGAAATAAAAAATAAACCTACGATTAGAGCTGTCAGAAATGAAACCGCACACACGGGTAGACTGCTACTATTAGAGCTGTCAGAAATGAAACCGCACACATGGGTAGACTGCTACTGATTCAACAGCTGTAGCAGTTTGTACTTTGGAATGTAAAATTAATGCATTTGAGGCTGTGCTTAAATTGTAAAAAAAAAAAAACAACAACAAAAAAAGTGCCAGGGTCCTCGTCAGGTGGTCACTGCAGCTTGCACCAAACATTGCTCCTCCCAGTGCTGCTAGTGGCAGTACCAACACAACTACTAACCATCACATTTCCTATAAGTGTGACAATTCAGCCTAGTCCAGGCGCCCATTGCTATAAGAATGGCTTGGGCGGCAGTCAATAGTCATTTGTAATGTATATTCAATTATAAACAACTGTTGTTGTGCTAATTTTAAATTAGAAAGACAGCGCCACCATGTGGCAGACTTTTACAAGCCTCGGTGTTGACCATTAAGTGCCAGTGCCGAGCACTGGAAACCTCAGGCTTAAATTAAGCACTGATTTGAGGAAGAGAAACAACAAACATGTGATAAGATATTGTTTTGAAACACTTGTCGAGATACATACGAACTACTTATTTTGACTGACGGACAGATATGTGTTCAATAACATGCAGTGAGTTTCTCAGCAGAGCTCAACGTATTGCAGCAATGCTTCGCGTGCTGTAGCAGCATACAGGTTGTCTATGGATCATACAGTCTCACTCCTGCTCAAGCGAATTGTCTTTTTCCATCCGTAGGCTGCCATTGGCTACTGCACTCACCGCTCATTTCTGCTGACGCAGTGAAAGGCGGAGGCTAGAAATCTGCAGAACCGGCCCATCTTCTCTCTTCTCCCCGACCCATCCATGGGAGTCCTTTCAGTTGTCCCAAAGGAAATAGCATCTCAGTGCCTCGAACAGGGGCGTCCCTGTTTTCATTCTAGGTGTGTTATAACTCCTCAACTTAAATTATCTAACCTCAGGACCACAGGTCCGGTGAGGTCACAAGAGCATGGAGTGTGACACCAGCTTGGTTTATTATTGACTAGCTCGGGTCTTATTGTTGCTGTGGTAACAGAACTATGAACAGAGATTGTGTTCTATTCTTCTAAGTTCCATGCTGTACAGTGGCTCTGGCTGCCTCTGCCATGGGATGCCTAGACTGTAATCATGAAACAAATATATGGAGGCAAGCAAAATCCAACATCTCTTATTTCATACTTATTACCTACGAGGAATGAAGCACTGATGACGAAGATTGGCCTTTACATCAGCAAATAAGTGATTAACAGTCTTAAAACTATGGAGTGCATGCAGCTTATTCCTTCATTATTTGGTGCTACTATTGAAATATGAAGCCTTGCCTTCTGTTTTATTTCATTATGCTGCTTGGTTTCCATTTATGTGCAATAATACTATGCCTGGAACTATATGTGAATTGAAAGCAGGACCATTGCTATCAAAGCTCCTTCGTTAAGTGATTCTGTACCTGAGTAAGGATGTATTTTGATGGCTCTCTTCTCTATTGATTTTGTTTGCTTTATCAGAAGGCCTTTTGACTAATTAGCCAACCAATCATTTTGCTCCATTTGGTGTAAACCTGTCTTTTATGGATGACACTAGGGATGGTTTGGATGTGAACGCTGATCTTGCCTTGAGCATTCTGGTGTCCACCTGGTCATAGCCGGAGTACTGGCAGTGACCATGTTCACACCTACGTCAAATCTCTAGTAACTCATTGTTAGATCTGGGGGTCTCTAGTTGGCAATGGTATTCACCTTTGTCCAAATAGGGACCCTTACTTCTAAGTCAGGATAAGGGGATTACACTCCTTAATAACCCCTGCTCACCCCCTTTTTAGCTTGGCACGAGCAGACAGGCTTATCTCAGAGGCAGTGTGTTAAGCATTTGTGAATGTACACAGTAATACAGTGATAACACTACAGATGGACACAACACAGGTTTTATAAAAAATAAGTATTCTTTATATAGACTTAAACACAAGACCACAAACGACAAAAATCCACAATACTACACTTAAGATTACTTAAAAGATGATTAAAGTCTCTTAGTTCAAGTTGATGGTAAATGCGACAAAGTTCTCAACAAAGTACCTGGATACGTAACGCAAAGTAAACAAAAGGCTCGCAGAAGGGGAGATGCGTCAGTTCCGTGACCCGGGGGAACGGTTGCGTCCTTCCTCAATGCTTGCGCAGAGTAGGAGACTCGTCGTGAGCCTTACCGGTGCGGAGGTGATGCGCAGATTCTCGGCCTGTGGGCCTGTGGCGGTGCGCAAGATGGCGCCTTGATGCGATGCAATGATCTAGTTGCGATGTGAGAAGATTGCTCCGTTGATGCGGCGATGCGATGACGCTTCGATGATGCCCTGGGAGCCTGGCGGCGACTGTACTTTGGAGCCGCGACAGGCCCTGCGACATGCTTCTCCGGCGATGCGATGGCGGCTCTCTCGATGGCCTCACGCTTCTCCGGCGATGCGACAGCAGGCAGCTTCGATGAACACACGTTTCCAGGGAGATGCGATGAAGGTTCACTTCTCCGGCGTTGCGATGATTTCAGCTGCGGCGGCAACACGCTTCTTCTCGATGCGTCACGCTTCCAGCTCCCAGCGGCACGCAAGTGACTGGAGTCAGAATTCCCAGCAAGGAAATTCAGGAGGGAGCTGGAGGTGAAGTCTTTTGGCCCTGAGACTTGAACAGGAGGCAAGCACAGTTGAAGCCCTTGGAGAATATTTTGTAGATGAAAGTCCTTACAAAGTTCCTTCTCCTTTCCCTTGGCAATGAAGCAACCACTGCAGACCAACCCAGCAAACATCACACTGGCAGAGGGGCAGTCCAACTCCTGCAGCTTCCTTGGTTCTTCTTCTTGACAGAAAGGTTTCTTGTTCCAGAAGTGATCTAAAGTCTGTGGGACTAGGTCCCAATATTTATACCCCAAAATCCTTTGTTCTCTGAAGGCAGAGAGGCCTCTGCCTAGTTCAAACCGGTTCCTGAGCACTTTGTTGACATGCCTCTCTTCTTCCTTTCACTGTGCAGGGCAGAGACATCAGCCGCCCCACAGGAGGTGGAGCTAGCACAGGGGAGGGAAGATACAGCTCTGGAGCACTCTGTTGACAGGATTCCTCTTCTCCTTTCACTGTGCAGGGCAGAGACATCAGACAAGCCACAGGGGGTGGAGCCAGCATTGTAGAGGGAAGGCCCAGCCCTATTCATGTCGCAGGTGCACTCCTCCCTCCCATCTGGTGTAAATCTCCCTATTCACCACTGGGCTGTCCCAGGCTGTCTCCTGGAATTTCCCCAGCCTTGTCACATAGAAACCCAGACAAGGAATACACAACTCAGCAGAGGCGGGCTTAAATGGTTAGGCAAGCAAATACCTGCTTTCTAAAAGTGGTATTTGCAAACACAGGATATTAACATAAACTTTACTAAAAGATGTATTTTATTATTCTGAGTTCAGGCATACTAAATTCGAATTTCTACCTTGTTCCCTGTGTCAGTTAGGATTGTAAGAATGTAACAATCTTAACTGCCCATTCTGGCCTATGAGAACAGGTAGCCTTCAATAGTGAAAAATGAAAATGGCTGTAATTCACTATTAGAACATGCTACACACATCCGAGCATGTTCTACCTTATACTTACAATGCACCCTGCCATTGGGCCTACCATAGGGGTGACTAATATGAAGCAAAGGGAAGGTTCAGGGACTGACAAGTGGGTGCACTTGGCCAAGTCGACATGGCAGTGCTGGACTGCACACAGGCCTGGCAATGGCAGGCCTGAGACATGCTTTACAAGCTGCTCCTGTGGGCGGCAAAACCAGTGCTGCAAGCCCACCAGCAGTATTTGATCTACAAGCCCTGAGCACACATGGTGCACTGTACTAGGGGCTGACAGTAAATCAAATAACCCAATTGTGGAATAACCAATCAGTACATCAATTTAACATAGGGAGCGCTTGCACTGTGGCACTGATTAGCAGTGGCACAGTGCCCAAAGCATAAATCCAGCAAAAACATATCAAAACAGAGGAGGCAATCCGTCAAAAATGGAAGGGAGACTCATGCCAATGTCATGTTGTTGTTAGTGGCACATTAGACCAATTTATCACCCGTGCCTATTCAGTCCTAGATCACGAAATCGCCATCACGGAGCGACGCTTATCAACCGATCTACTGAATCGCAAGCGCTCCTCTTTGGGACCTCTATCACGGGCTGCCTCTCCCCCCAGCATTGTTGAGCGCAATGTTGGCGCCGTGTTGGGCAATGTATCCATTAGCTCACGTAGCACAGAGTCGGATCTTTAGAGGTCCCCTGAGCTGCGTTATACAACCCAAACGGATCTCCAGCCCCTGCCACAGCCTGACCCCCCGTACAGGGATCATACTCAGACAAGTAGTAATACTATATCTTCCCAAGGCACGTTAATACACCTTGACCCAACTACCATCACAGGGCAGAGCACCGCCCCAATTAAAAGAAAAAGAGTCGGTAGTGGCCAGAAGGGGGGACGCCCCAAGACCTATAAGAAATTTAAATCAAAAACTCAAGCTGCAAGCGAGCTAATAGCGGGAGCGGGGAGGCCAGCGAAACCCACATCGCTAACACCAAGAGTAGTGCAATTTGCAGGTAGCTCGAGTACCTGCAACACATTTGAGGGCGTAACTGCCTCACGAAATTCCAACCCCTCCTTAGGCACTGTTACACAGATTCCCCTCATTGCCCAAATAGAGCAAATTGCTAAATCTCTTATCCTGCCGATACTCGAGAGAGTAAAAGTATTAACAGAGAGGCTGGATAGATTCGAGCAAGCAACACTCGATAACTTTTTCTCTCTTAAGTTGCTAATTAAGCTACATTCTAGAAACATGCAGGATGATTGCGACCCAAGACATAATCCCCAGGTAGACTCCCAACCCCCACCCACACCAGTGATGGACCCTGTAAATCCAGCCTTAACTCCTGGGCTTCAGGCTGATAATAATCCTGTAGCTACAGGCATTTCATCGCATAGTGCGCAGCCTGCTAGAAAACCTACGACTCACCATAAGCATAAAGAGACAAGAGATGCTCCATGCGATGTACCCGGCAAGGTCAGGGAAGTAGATAATAGTCTGAGCAAAGCATCTAGACCGTGTAACGAGCACCTCTCATCAAACCATAAACCTAGCACACCAATGCCAGTAAAACAAATCCCTATCCACAGTAACTTATCGCCTGCGTGCCTACCTTACGTAGTGGTCCTAACTGGAGTTCCTCAGCTCGAAGGTGGAAAATTGGAATCTTACCAAGAACTCAAAAATAAAACCACCTTTTGGCTGAATAAAAATAGACCACTTCTGCCCGATATCGATGGTCAGGTTCTACATGTGAGAAGGGTCAATAGGGTGGGTAGTAGGGCTAAGGACATCGCTGGAGATTGTATCCTTGTAAATTTCAGGGATGTCAGGGCCGTGAGGTCTGTATGCAACTGGCAGTGTTGTCAGAATAGTAGTGGTATTGGTACCTACGATCTGAGTCACTTCTACACACTCTGCATACTTGCAGCCCGCACACAACCCCAACTATCCATTTGGGTGGGGGATGCCAGGCGGGCCCATCTTTAGTAACTCCCTCACCCACCAACTACCAGCTTTGAATAGAACCATTGATTTTTATGGGATGAACCGTGGCTATTGACATGGTGATCACTGCTCTTTGTATTCGCCACCAGATATCTACGGAAGTATTTGGCATAATGACAGTAAGATGTTTGCTGAACAACAAAGGTGCTCCCGCAATTTGGATCATGCTCCTCTAATTAATCTTGCAAGTAGCATAAACAGGCCACTGCTTGAACCAATAAGTAGTTTGCTCAGCTGTGGGAGCTTAGGGAGAGAGGGAAAACCCAGGAGCCCATAAATGGGACTGGAATAAATGGCGCTCAGGGAAATTGTAGAGATTCAAGTAAGGCTTGGTTGACACCATCAAACCATCACACTAGGTTGGGAATCTTTCCTAGTCCTAGGGCTAGTAGCCAGGATCACCTAGCTTTAGACTCTACTGGGCCAAGAGCCAGTACAAACTTACCTCCACCTCATATACTTGATGGTCCAGTCATAGTCAATTCCCCTCTTAAGATCATGAGTTGGAATATAGCGGGGATATATAAGAAACTTGATTTGCCTCACTGGAACGTGCTGGTAGAGTCACATAAAATTTGCATCTTTCAGGAGACCTGGAGCTTGTTGCCCCACTACAAAGTTGGTTATACTACCTTCTTTGTACCTGCAGTTTCCCCTCCCTCAGGGAGAGGTCGCCCTTCCGGCGGGCTTTTGATATGGGCTAGCATTACGCTGGGATGTAGTATAAGACAGTATAGTATAGTATAAGACAGCTACAATGCAACTCCCCTGATATTCTAGGGATTGCAATTAGTGGTGACCAGTCAGGGAGAAAAATGGTAATATTTAACATCTATGCCAGAGGCACCAAAGGTGGTACTCCATCCCCTGTACTCAGTCACCTTGAAAATGAGCTTAGGAAATGTCACCATAGTGTACATATCCTCGTGGCAGGGGACATGAATTGTACATTCGAGCCCCTTGCGACAGAGGACATCCTGAATGTCGCTGAGGACGATGCCAGAAGGGGTATTCCCCCTCTTGCACTCCAACCCATAAAGAGATGGTCGCAAAGGGCCATACAACTTAACACACTAGCCATAGAGTTTGGCCTAAGAGCAGCTAACGGCCAAACTGCTTCCGATGCATTAGGGGCTCACACGTACAATAGGGTCAATCACTCCACTAGGATTGATTACATTTTTCTCGACTTTAAGCTTTGGCGCTTCTTGCAGGACATGGAAGTCCACTGCTCTACCGATAGTGATCACAACTTACTCTCATTAAGTTTGCATACCCTATGGTTGAGTGAGAACAGATTAGTAATACCATCCATAACAATGTCAACCTCTTAAGTACGTCCTTCAAATTGTGGGAGGCGCCTAAATTTGGTGTAAAGTCGTTTTGGATGAGGAGAAAGTTGAGAACAGTGGGGCTCTGCTACTAGCAGCATACACTAGTCTAAATACACTCCCTATAGACTGTTGTGATCCCTCCAGGGAGACGGAAATATTCCAAGACACAATAAAGGCACTGGGTAATCTTTTCCTTATACCTAATCGAGGCGGGCCATACAGAGAGCTCCGTAAGCCTAATGGTAAAAACAGTTGGTATACTACCGAATGTCGCCATAAGAAATCTGCACTAATCAAGGCAGTCAAGTCTAAGTCCCAAGCGCTGATAAAGCTGGCTAGAAAGGACTATATGCGGACTGTTCTGGTAGCAAAAAAAGAGTGGGAAGAACAATACTGGCAGGCCCTTAAGGAGGCAAGTATAGGAGGGATGCTGCCCGTTTCTGGAGCATTATAAGAGCTAAGACTACCCTAGATGACGCTCTTATAACGTACAATATTGCAGGGCAAGTGTGGTATGACCACTTCTCAAAACTATATTCGTACCCACAGGGTGATCTAATTGAGCTCATCTCTCAAAATCTCCCAGCAACCTTGGGGGAACTTAACAGCTATCCCTTCACAGAGAAAGAGGTGGAAAACACGATCAGGTGCATTGAGCCCCACAAAGCAGCAGGCCCTGATGGTATTCCTGGTGATCTTATTCGTTTTGACCTGCTGAAATGGGGAAAGCTTATTACCATCATACTTAATGCCATTGATAACGGTGCTTCAGTCCCTGAGTCATGGAAGGGGGCAGAGGTCGTCCCTATCTTTAAAAAGGGTCATAGGGGCGACCCTGCCAACTACCGACCGATAAGCCTGATTGATTCCACCCAGAAGGTTGCTGGGAAGGTGGTTCTTGAAAGAATCCTGCAATGGGTTGACGAAAATATGATTCTCTTGGACTACCAAGCAGGATTCAGGGCTGGCACAGGGACCATAGAGCAGGCTTTCCGACTACTACTCATCTATTGGAAAGTGGTTCTTCTGGGAAAAGGCAGTCTTTATTTCGCGTTCATCGATCTAAAGACTGCCTTTGACCTTGTGCCTAGGGAACGTCTTTGGGAGTGCTGTCCAAAATGGGGATCCCCTCCTATCTTTTGTCAATGTTAGTGAGGCTGCATGATGGCAACTTTGCCCAGGTGAGGTGGGGCCAACAGGGGCAGAAGACTAATAGAATTCCAGTGAACAGGGGCGTCCGCCAGGGATGTGTGCTATCCCCCACCCTGTTTTCACTTTATGTGTGGAATACCTTTCGAAAACTCCATCCGCCGCACCTTCCCTGGCGGGCGAGCGAATTCCAACTCTCCCATTCGCTTATGACACTCTTCTCATTTCTAAATCCCCTGTTGGCCTCCAGACCCTCCTGGACAACTTTCAGTTCTTCTGCATCCAGAGAGGGCTTGTTATAAACACAGACAAAACAAAATATCTGGTTTTAAATCCACCTAAAAAGCTTAGCAGGCCCCCAGTCTTGAACTCCATATCACTAGAAAGGGTTACTGTATTTGACTATCTCGGAATCCGTATTTCGGATACCATGCAGTGGACTTCCCACTTGCAGAAAATGCTTCTTTGTCAAAAATGGGTGGTGGGGCCATTCTTAGGGAACATCGCTCCTCAACCACTAGGCCCATCTCCCCGGCCGTTGCGATATATAAGGCTAGAGGTGTAAGCTCGGCCCTCTACGTGGCCGAACTGTGGGGTACATGTAACATGGAGCAGCTCATCAGTTCCGAAAACAAATTTTTTAAAAGATTTAATGGCACTCCCCCAGAGTACCCCTACAGTACCTCTATTATTAGATTTGGGCTGCCAGTCGATCTGTGACTTGGCCAAAGTTCGACCGCTTCTACTATGGGCTCGTCTGTGGCGAGTGCCCCAGCTAGCAAAGTAAGCAGAGGCCCTATCAGAAGTTATGACCATGTCAGGCTGTCATAGAATCAAGTGGCTCAAAGATGTTAAAACCCTGTTATGTAATTTGGGCCTAAAAGATGCAAGGGAAACAAAATCTGCCCCTCCAAAAGCAATATTGAAGAGAATTTACTGGAGTTGGGTGTCTAGCAAATGCTATTCAGATCCAAATTTGGGTCGAATAACCAGTAATTTCTTGGAAATTAAGGATGTTCCTTTTTGCGAACCCTACCTTGATATTATCCAAAACCCAATTGATCGGGCTTTGTATTTTAAATTTAGGGCTGGCATACTCCCAATCTGCGAATTCACTTCGCGATGGGAAATTCCTTTCCAGGATTCCCCTTTTTGTTCAAATTGTGTGACTAATTTAGAATCTATGGCTCACTTTTTATTTGCATGCCCAGCGTACCAATCACCAAGGAACCGTTGGCTTAAGCCGCTGTGTAGAGAAATAGGTACTAGGCAACATCTTGTAGCGCTGCGAATCTTTAGAATGGACACTCAAACATTTTATGTGTGTGGACTATCCAAGTTTTTGAGATGGGCTTGGTCCATCAGATCAAAAAGGCTAAGAGAAAATGTTTAATCTGTGATTTTATTTTTCTTGTTTTACTCTTGGGTGAAACATTTGTACTGTTTTAATGATACTTTTAAAGATTTCTATTAAAATTTTTACGTGGTTGTAAAATGTGTCCTCTTATACTGCCAATGTATTATTCTGTTTTTTTTTATGTTCATGCTTTTAAGATTTGATTTTATCGAAATAAGGCATTTTTCATACTCATACTCAATAATGTCAGCTCTAACATGTGTCCCCTCCAGCTGAAATGTGGGGAGAACTACCCTTCCCCTTGGGAGTTCTCTTCACTAAGGTGGAAACATCTGGACAGACCATCAGCATTGGCGTGTTCTGTACCAGGGCGGTGTTCCATCGTAAAGTCCATACCCTGTAGGGAGATGGACCACCTCAACAACTTTGGGTTCTCACCCCTCATCTTCATCAGCCATCTGAGGGGCCTGTGGTCGGTCTGAACCCGGAAGTGAGTCCCAAACAAGTATGGTCTCAACTTCTTCAGTGCCCAGACCACCGCAAATGCCTCACGCTCAATTGCACTCCACCTCTGTTCCTGTGGAAGTAACCTCCTACTGATGAAGGCTACAGGTTGGTCAAAGCCCTCTTCAGTAAACTGTGATAGAACAGCCCCCACATCATGCTCTGAAGCATCTGTCTGTACAATGAATTCTTTTGAGAAGTTGAGTGCCTGAAGCACGGGTGCTGTGCACATGGCAGTCTTCAGGGCATCCAGTTCACTTTCTTGGGCTGCTTCCTGGAAGTCAGCTCAGTCAAGGGTGCAACAATGTGGGAGAGGAGAGGGGGAAAATGGCGGCGGCAGGCTGACGGCTGCTGCGGAGCTCCGCTCCTTGAAGAACGCCACGGCATTCAACAGCAAAATTCCCGTGTAAAATGACCCGATCAGCCAAAAGAACTTTGCGGTGAGAATTTGAGGACATTTTCCGTTAATTTTCTTTGACTTGCATTAAGTCTCGTTCGATGTTTTCTTTGTTTGAAGGTGTGACATGCACTAGGACCCCGCGGAATGCTTGAACCGGTCAGCTGCTCTACCAGAAGTGGGAGGTGAAGGAGCCGATCTGCGGATCGAGGAAGGCTGCTGCAGGACGGTCGGAGCTTGAGGTGGACAGGCAGCGACAAGGAGACAGCCGAAGGAGTCTTTGGCGCCGCTCGAGGGGTGCGCTTATCCTTTGCACCAGAGGTCCGGTGTGCTGGAGTTTTCCTATGGTTCGGACTGTGAAGGCTTGCGGTAAGGAGGTTCTGAAGGGGAGGGCCTGCATGGAGACTGCAGTCCCGAGGGCAGTTCTAACTGTGTCTGGCCAGTGTACTATCAGTGGAACAACTGGTGAGAGAGAAAGGGAGGAGGTGTCACCAAGTCAGGAGGGGTCCCACTGCGTCCCCAAAAATTCCGAAGCTCCGACCAGGAATAGATATCAGCTCAGGTCTAGGCAGGTGGCCTGGGACCCAACAGAACCAGTTGAGAGAGGAGGTCCGATACCCCTGTCCCCCTATAAACAGAAGAGGAAGGGGGGTGCAAGGAAAGGAGTGGTTGCAAAGGTTGTCAAGCATTCCCAGGCATATAAAGGCACTCCTTCACTGAAAAGTTACTTTAAGATAATGGAGCAGGCAGTAAAAGCAAAAGAAAGCTCTGGGGCTAAATCAGGTGCAGTGCTGGGAGTAGAAGTTACTAGTTCAGGTGCCACGGGAAAAGGAGGGGGGGTATCAGCTGAAGTAGAAGTGGGGGCTACCTCCTCGCCAGACAACACGCTTACCCCCCTATCAGTACCTCTGAGGAATAGGTACGCAGTGCTCGAGCCCCCCAATGGGGAGGGTTTAGAGGCCTTAACACGTCCCGATACAGTATATAGCTCTACTCCTAGTCCTAGTCTCCCATTATCATCAGAAGCACAGAGATCTCATGTTTTGAATGCTTCTACAGCCTTGGAGAACTTAATTTCTGTACTGCCTTTGGCTCAGGATCCGTTGGGCACAGAGTCTCATACTATCTCTCTTCGCCCCCAAACAGTTTGCGCTGCACTCCAATCCCAGTCTTTTCCTCTCTCAACCTCTGTTAAACAAGGCTTTGTCCTCCAGACTGGTAGTTCGCCGGCTGAGCCGGCTGAGGCAGAGATTGTAGGAGATAGATTAGGTCTTCTATTCCAGACATTGAGAGGAGACCTGCTTGGGAAATTTGAAATATCAGAGAACAATCAAAAAGGGTTGCACAACAGATTTGATGCTTTGGAGGCCAAACTGGAGGGACTAGCAACTCGAACGAGTATGTTGGAGAGTAAAGTTAACACACTGGTAGAAGTATCAACAGGTAATTCCAAGGACATTGACGCTATCAAGGCACAAAATCGAACTCTTACTATGGACATGGAGAGATTGGAAATTGCAAGTCGGCGGAACAATCTCAGAATCCTTAAGATACCAGAAGGAGCAGAGGTTGAGGATATCAAGGGATTTGTCTGCAGGCTATTACGAGAAGACATATTAAAGGACCGGCTAGACATCGATCTAGAAGCTGAGATTTAGCGTGTGCACAGAGATCCTTTTAGGTTGCACCCTGATCGTAAAGCTCCAAGAAAGATCTTAGTCTACTTTCAAACATATAGTGTTAAGGAGCTAATTCTTAATAGATGTCTTGCACGCTCCTCCCTCCATTATCGTGCCAACCCCTACCAGATTAGATCAGATATAGGGGGGAAGACGGCCCACAGGCAGTGGGAGTTGGGCTCCAGGATGCCAGAACTTCGTTCATTGGGAGCTCAGGTCCAAATGAAGTTCCCTGCCTTACTCAAGATAATGTGGAACAATAAGATGTTTAATCGCAACCACCCAGAGGAAGTAGATGAATTGCTTTTAAAAATGAGAAAATAGTTATTTTCCGGGCCTAATCAGCCTCCGGTACTAGGGTAAATGAGAGTTAATTAAAACATTATAACGTTTTGTAATTTCACTTAACATAACATAGGAAGCTAACATGCAAGTTAATATGCACACGTAGGTCACATAAATGTTTTATTTGCCCAGGGCTCGGTGGCTTGTTATGGACTGTTCCCGTGAGGCACATTTAAGAAGCAAATCATATCTTCTATCAGTGTTTGTATAACAGAATGGGACTGATTTATCTCCTTAATAAAATAAAAAAAATTTAAAAAAAATACTCAATAAAACAACAAATGACTATATGAAATATAAAAGGGGGAATTAGAAAAATGGGGGAAAAAATATATAGATAAAGGGTTAGTCTTAGCACTGAATAAAGGGGAAAATTGTTCCAATATTGATGGTGTTTCAAGGGTGTGGGGCCCCTTAACGCGTGTTCAAGCCGGATAAAAGGGGAGGGTTCCTCGGGGGGAGAGTTAGGGGGGCCACAGGGGAGTGGGGAAAAAAACACATACAAATGTCCTCATATGCCATTAGTCGTCATATTGTAAGTCAGAATATAAACAGAGGTCTCCATTAGCTGTAGGTTTGGTTACACTAAGTGATGGCTCTTAGTACGGTATCCAGTAATAAATTCCTGTCTTGGAATTTAAATGGTATAAGAAGCCTGAAGAAACAACAAAGAATATGTGCATTTTTAAAAAATACTAAGGCGCATGTATACTTCTTACAAGAGACTCATCTTGAAGAGGAGATGTGTGGCCAAGTATTTGGAAAACTTAGTTGGGTACAGGAAGTTCTCTGTTCCAAACAAAGGGGTTCCACCAGAGGAGTAGCTATAGTAGTGCGCGCAAATAGGGGAATAAGGGTTCAGAGTTGGGAAACTGATCGATCTGGTCGATGGCTGGTGGCAGTCCTCTCTATTGGTAGTTTAACTTTTCAGTGTGCTGTCTACTATGGTCCTAATGAAGACAACCCGGGCTTTCTTCGAAAGTTAGAGGAGTATATGATTCAGCACCCAGCTCCAGTCATTTTAGGAGGTGACTTCAACCTTTTATTAGACCCCCAGCTAGATCGTACCTCAAACGCTAAATATAATTCCCCAAACAAATCCCTTTTAGCCCTGAGGAATATCATGAAGGATTTTACCTTACTAGATGCCTGAAGAGTAAAACATGGTAACCTCAGGGAGTACTCCTTCTATAGTAAGAAGTATAAACAATACTCCAGAATAGATTTCTTTCTTTTGGATCGAGCCTTTCTGCCTGATATTATTTCAGCTTTATATATTCCCACAGGACTGTCTGATCACTTTGTTGTCGAGTTAAATATCAACTTTAGGGTTAGCCCCTCAGAATATAGGTGGACCCTAGACAGAACTATTCTTCTTGACGATGAGATTAAAACTAAAATTAGAGCCAGTTTGTTAGAGTTTATTTCATTTAATGTTGGCACTGCCTCAGAACAAACAGTCTGGGACACTCTCAAATCTTACCTGAGGGGTATTCTTGGTTCACACATGGCACTAAAAAGAAAACTTAGGAAAGAAGAAAATACCAAGGATCTTGATTTAATTAAAAAGAAGGAATTACAGTTGCAGTTAGCTGTTATAGAAGAAAGGGACAAGATCCCGTTACTTGAAAAAGAGCTTTTGCAGCTACAGACAGGCTTTAAGGCACGAGCTGACAAGGTAAACAAGGATAAGTGGGAAGTAAGTAAGCTTCGCAATTTCGAATATGGAGAGAAGTGTGGCTCACTCTTGGCATGGAAGGCTAGGGCTGAGAGGAGCAGGAACAACATCAGCTCGCTAATTCAGAGAGATTCTGGGCTGCCCATAACAGAGGATGTCGAAATCAGGAGAGAGGCTAGAGGATTCATGGAGGAGCTATATCATGAAGAAAATAGATGTGGGTCGGAGGAGCTTGAAAAGTGGTGGGCTCTGAGAGAGCTACCCCAGCTGAGTGAATCTGATATAGCTTTCTTAGGTACAGAGATTACTGAAGGGGAAATACGGGCCCAGTTAAAAAAGATGCCTAGGAATAAGGCCTCTGGTCCAGATGGATTGCCAACTGAGGTGTATAAAGATAATTTGGAAGAAGTCTTAACACCTTTATTGACGCTCTTTAATAACATTTTCTTGTTAGGGGAGCAAACTCCACCTTCTTGGTCAGAGGCTACCATTACTTTGATAGCAAAGCCCAACAAAGACCCAAAAAAAATAGAGTCATATAGACCTATTTCCCTACTTAATTCTGACCTTAAAATATACTCCGGCATACTTGCATCTAGGTTGGCAAAAATAATTAAGTCTATAATCAACCCTGACCAGAGGGGGTTTATACCAGGCCGTCAACTTAATGAACTCACGTTCCAAGTTTTAGGAGCGATAGATATAGCAACAGACAGAGGACTGCCACTTGCCATTGTTGCGATCGATGCAGCAAAAGCCTTCGATCAAGTGAATTGGTTATTTCTATGGAAAACTATGGCGAAGTTTGGGTTCCCAGATATTTTCATCGAAGGCATTGTAACATTATATGGGGGTCCCCGGGCCAAAGTCTTGGTCAACGGATGCCTTACCGATTGGTTTAACATCTCAAGGGGAACAAGGCAGGGTTGTCCCCTATCTCCCCTCCTCTTTGATATTTACAGTGAGCCCTTTGTCTGTTCCTTAAGATCAGATCCAGTAATCCTACCATTTAAAATGGGGGATTTGGCGCTTAAGACAGCATTATATGCTGACGACCTCCTCCTTTACACATATAACCCGGCTGAGGCTATTCCCAGGTTGTTCGATTTGGCTGAGGACTTTGGTACTGTGTCCGGGTATAGAATCAACAAAGACAAAACAGACATTATGAGCTGGAACAACCCAACCCAGATACCAGAAGCTAAACCAAAAATCTGATACTTAGGAATTTACCTTACCCACAACCTAGATAACGTTCCGAAAGTAAGTTGGGAGATAGTGGTAAAGGAAGTGAGGAGATTATTGACCAGATGGAATACCCTACCCCTTAACATCTATGGTAGAGTTAATCTAGTCAAGATGATTATTTTGCCGAAAATTACCTTTTTATTTAATTCCATCCCCCTCAATTTTAATAAAAAGGATATTGCAAACCTCCAATGAAGGATTGGCTCTTTCATTTGGGCGACCAAATCCCCAAGGATCGCCTGGAGGAAATTGAGAAGGGGACTGAAACTAGGCGGGTTGGCTCTTCCTGATTTACTTCTTTATTGTTATGCCTTTCAGTTCAAGAACTTTAGACTCTTAGCAAACAATCTAGACTCTTCATCTCATGGTAGACTTTTTCAAGCTATGCTTTTAGATTTGCCACATGGTTTAGAGTTCTTTCTCTACAAATTCGGGAATCAGAAGTTTTTTAAAAAGGTTCGCCTGAAGCTCTTAAAAACAGCACTTAACATTTGGCAATCAATACGTAGAATTTTTGATATACCCTACAACCATTCCCAAGCCCCAATTTGGGACTCCCCAGGTACACCAGACTGCTTATTAAACCGACTGGCTCTACCATTGAGAGTGGCAGGTATTACAAAATGGGGGGACCTGTGTAATAATTTGGCACTATTAAGTTGGGAATCCCTTTCGAACTTAACAGAGGGCTCTATTACAAGGTTTAAATTCTATTAGTTGTCCTCCTGGTGGGGGAGGCAGCGTTGGGCCAATGATAAGGATATCCCTCTATTGGAATTCATCGATAGGGGCAGGGGATGGAAGGGTGAGGTTGCGCATTGGTACAATACATTTGTGGGGGCTAAAGACAATCTAGGAGCTGAAACCATCAAATTATGGGATAATTTTCCAGGCCTTAACGTAGGGGAGGTACTGAAGGTTTGGACAGACTCTTTTACACTCTCCCAAAAAATGATAAAACCATCCAATCTCAGACGAAACCACCTGTTCACGTTATATAGGGTCTATTGGACTCCAGCGAAACTATCTAAGCTGTCAGCAGAAGTATACCCCTGTCCAAGATGTAAGTCTCCAGCTGCGGATGACAGACATATGTTTGTCGATTGCCCGGCTATTAGGAGCTACTGGAGTGAGGTGTGTGAGTTCTTAGAAGAAGTGGTACTATCCCCAATTACCCTTAGTCCTAGATTGATTCTTTTTGGTCTACCCCCAGATTATGATATTCGAAATTGTACCCTACAGTTCATTTTCTATGTCATTGTTATTGCTAGGAGAGAGATTTGTAGGGAGTGGAAGTCTGTAAACCACCCCAGATTTGTAGACTGTCTAAGAAACATCATGGCGGTTAGTCGTTTAGATATGTTGTGTGGTGGAGAAAGCGCCAATAAGATCTGGTGTGCCCTTAATGCATGGACTGAGCGATAACCTCCAATGAGCCCAATGATTATGCCAGAGGTTAGTGGTCCTGTCCTCCCAAAGTGGCAAGTTACATCGTGAATGGGAGTTGGCTCAGGAAACGACCTACCTCTGGGTGATCTCCATTGGCTATCCATAGACCCCAGGGAGGAAACAGCTGGTCTATGTCAGTGGCCTGGAGAGAGCCTATCTAGAGTTGACATTATCTGGTGGCATTTATGAGGACGAAAAAAAAGAAGAAAACAAAAAAAAGAAAAAGAAAAAAGGTGCAACAATGTTGCCATACCCCTTGACAAACCTCCTGTAGTACCCCGTGAGTCCTAAAAAGGCTCTCACCTGTGTCTGGGTCTTTGGGGGTTCGCCTGCCAGGATGGTATCAATCTTGGGTTGTAGGGGTGCCACCTGGCCGCTTCCTACTTGGTGACCCAAGTACACAACGGAGCCCTGCCTGATCTGACACTTACTTACCTTGATCGTGAGGCCTGCCTTGTGCAGCGCCATCAACACTTCCCAGAGGTGCTGCAAGTGTTCTTCGCAACTGCCGCTGAACACTGCAATGTCATCCAGGTAGGTGGCACTGAAATCCTCCAGCCCAGCCAACACCTGGTTGACCAACCTCTGAAAGGTGGCAGGTGCATTCTTCATCCCAAAGGGCATAACCCGGAATTGGTAGTGCCCATCTGGTGTGTAGAACGCTGACCTCTCCTTAGCCCCATCAGTCAAGGCGATCTGCCAGTACCCAGACGTCAAATCAAATGTGCAGAGGTACTGTGCAGCCCCTAACCGATCAATGAGCTCATCAGCTATGGGGATGGGGTGTGCATCAGTCCTGGTGACTGAATTGAGCCCTTGTAGTCCACACAGAACCGGAATCAGGTGTGGCACACGGCGAGGCAGCCTTTGGGACCAAGGCCACTGGGCTGGCTCAAGGACTGTTTGAGGACTCAATGACCCCTAAAGCAAACATCTTGGAGATTTCCTCCTTAATGTAAGCCCTAACCTTGTCAGTCACTCTGTTGTTGTAAACGTATCTAGGACCCTATTAAAATATTCCCGATTTATGCCCTTATGCGATTATATCAAATCATATCCTTATAAAGGCATAAGAATCATATCCATATTAAGTCATAGCCAATGCATTCCAAATACGGCAAGGCTACTCCCATAGACTCCTAGAAAGCACAACGTGTTCTTAAACAAACCAAGCCTCAAGCAGCCCGGGAATTCCCCCTGCTTCAGTATTAATTTGTCCTAGAACTCCTGAAGTCCTGAAAGAACTGCGAGTTCTTAGTGACGTCTTATGTCCAACCTTACGTCAAACTCGGCACCTTCCAGGTATAAATATACCAGCATCTTCCCTAGCAAAACACAAGGTGGTTTGGAGCAGATCAGCTATCTACTTGCCCGACGCCCTGCTGAAGCAAGTGCCGAAGGAAGCCGACCCTCCCACTGACGCACTGAGAGAGACGCTGTCTTTTCTCCTGCCGAGAAATCCAGCTCCAGTGTTTTCCGGTCACCCTTGCGGGTTGCTGGGAGATCGAGTCCTGAGAAAGAGATACAAGACCTCCTTCATTCTATAAACAAGGTACGGAGCTGATTAGACCCTTAGAGAATTCTTGATTCAGATTCTTGGCAAAAAACCTATCTTAACTTAAACTGCAGCTTACTTACTCCTTCCCACGCACTAGGCTTAGGTTAGGTACACAGGGGTAGGCGTATCTTAGAAGCACCAGTTGAGTACGTTTAGTCATGGTTTTATCTACGTACATATTTTATCTATTTTAAACACCGTATGGCTTAGAAACCATACCATGCTTTTACAGTATTATTTCATAATACTCCTTTTACTGTATGCACTTTACTTTATAACAAGTATTACAATTGTGGCAACACACTTCTCTTGCATGAGAAAGAAGACTGTTCAATAAATAACCTCTTTTATTGAAAACGCCCGTCTCTCTATTTCTCTGCGCTTCTGGTGAAACTAAGCATGCACGATTGACTGAGTAAAATAGTTATCTATTGTTTCAGTGACTCTGGAGATATACTCCTTATTCTGGAGGGAGCAAAGTTGTCATGTTTATGCGGTTGTCAGAAACTAATCCCTTCTTGTCTATTCAGGAAAGTTAACACCTTCTTGTTTACTCAAGAAAGTTTCTAGTGACCTCTGAGCTAGCTGGCATACATAATTAAGTCTAACATATTCAATAGAGACCTAGTCGACCTAAGTCCTACGTCTAAACTATTGTTTATGTTATTCCAATGCGCAGAATATAGGAACTACACTACATGGTGCCCAACGTTTGGTAGCGCAATAATTTAACGCTAGATACTAGAGTAACTCAGTCGTGCTTTTCACACAGACCCCTTTTTCCCGTTAAAACTCCAATAGACGTCTGGAGTGGGTAAAAGGTTAATATCCACCAAAACTTAGTAGGACGAGAATCCTATGTATTAGTTTTTGGTTTAGTCAACGTTGAAGGATACAGTGTTCCAAAATTTTGTGCACCTAATCTTTGTCTCCTTGAAACTTGCTGTGCAAACTTTCTGTCAACAAAATGTCAGAAGGTGAAGAAGAAAGAGTGCATTAACAGCTCAACTTTTAATGGAGGACACAAGTCTCCGGCAAGATGACCCAAATGCTATAATCATCCCGGTAAATGTAATGAAACCCATAACTATAAAACTTATGGAAAATGGAGTATCACCAAGAGGTGGTACAGTAATATTTGTGGTAGAGGCCTATGAATATCGGCAGACAGAGGTGTTCTATTCCTGGATACACATTCTAGCAGCACATGCTGTGACACACGAGTTCCACTACTACAAAATAGAAGAATCTCCAACAGAATACGTTCATTTCGAGCACATTGAAATTCCACTAACGTACCAAGAGCATCAGCTCTGGTTTAATGGCGCCCTAAAGCATAAAAATCACTTCACCAGGCTCGGTCCACTAGGTAGACCAGGAGCCACATGGCCGGTTCTAGCCGGCTATACACCACATCCTGACATTGAAAAAATGTCAAGTGGAGAACTTTTAGTTCAGCTAAAAGAACTTATTAAAATACATAGACAGTTGGTCCAATATGTCATGCAGACTCTAACAGTCCAACCAGCTTTAAGAATTCCACAGCACACCCCTCACCAGGGGAACACAAATAAAATCACACCACAGACTATACAATCAGTCATTGGCAAATTACCCGCAAAATGGGAACAAATTCCGTTCTGGTTAGCTCAAAAAATTACTCAGATAGAGGCAGTATTTCCTGATACTACACCTCATGACAAACACAGAATTCTGACAATCTGTCTTCCAATGGGGATCGCACCACATGTGGAGGACTGTGACACTTGGGGCACAGTCTTTGCTTCAATATACACAAAAACACATGGTGTTCCATCTATGGCGGTTATACCAGACGTACTAAGACAGATTCAAAATGAATACGGTCCAGAGCCTGCTTTAAATCTAGGTATGAAATTACTGAAAGACTTTAAGCAAGTCTCGGCTATACTATTAGCCAACATAAAAGGAGAAGCAGCATCCGTGACGATCCGCCAAAAATTGAAAGAAACAGATATAGCAGAACAACCTTTTGAACTTGCCAGAATAATTGAAAAATCCTATGAAGAATTAGGTAGAGATAGTTTGGGTGGGAAACCACTAAAACTACAACTAATTGAAAATCCTGAAAAAACGTTTATTACGAATAATCTCATAACTCCTAAAAAGAAGTGGGAGGGTAATAAACAAGCCACTCCCAAAGAAAAACAGTTCCAGTCCAGAGGAAGGTCTCCTCAACGGAAGAATAGATCTCCAGAACGGGGGGCAGGTCTCCACAACGGGAGCCCTCTGAAAAACAATACAACCTTAGAGATAGGGATAAATTAAGAAAACCTGACAGATATCAAGATACACGTCCCTCTGGATCTTTTCAGACTTCCTCACAGAAATCGGAAAGAAGAGGACGGTCAGAACATAAAGAAGAGCGCGTCAAGTCCAACGACAAGGAACCTGCTCATCAAAGTAAAAAATTACAATTTCAAAAAAAGAAGGTAGCCAGTATTAAAATAAAACATGCCGAGGATTCTGAGGACACAACTCAAGAACGGAGAATGGGCCCAGATAATGCTAGACAGCGCAGCAGAAGTGACCATAGTTCGCAAGATCCTGATGATTCTTCTGGAGACAGTGGACACGAATGAATACATTCAAGTGGAAACTGCAGACACCAGAGTTAGTGTACCCCATAAATTATATGAAATAACATTACGTATAAAAGGGGACAAAACTAGGAAAATAAGAGGTGTCTTTTGGGAGAACCTATCTAAAGGCTATGATATCCTTCTAGCAGAAAAAGACTGGCCACCAGAGTTTGTCAGGGAGTGCCCACATGGCGAAGAAATGATTATGCCTGCCTTCTGAAATCACATTCCAATTCATAAAAAATACACATATGCTAGAAAATGGGCAGTGGCCCAAGCCCCTGCTTTATATAAAAATCATGTAGGATGGGATGAGGATTCTCCTCACCATAAAATTCAGTTTAATAGTCAACCTACTGCACAGAGGCAGTATCCTGTTAAGCAAGAAGCTAAAAAACAAGTCAGGGAGATCTTAGATCAACTTGAATACCAGGGGGTGATTGAAACATGCACCTCTCCAATGAACAATCCCTTGTTTCCTGTCTCCAAACCAGACGATTCATATCGTCTAGTTTTGGACTACAGACACCTAAACTCTTGTTGCAAAACATTTGCAGTACAAAATTCACACAGTGCAGCACTAATAAATAACAATGTGCACAAAAAATATAAAACAACATTAGATATTTCAAATGGTTTCTTCTGTCAAAACATTGCACCAGAAAGCAGGTATTTGACCGCTTTCTCCTGTATGGGGGCCCAGAAGCAATTTTGTCGTGTCCCCCAGGGATTCAAGAACAGCCCAGGATTATTTTCAGCCAGGGTAACAGAATTACTACAAATGTACGATGATGAGGCATTATCTTATGTCGATGACATCTATCTTACAGACGATGACCTGGAGACACACTTGAAAAGAGTGAACACCATAATACTTGGGTTCACATCTGAAGGGTACAAATTCAACTTTAAAAAATCATGAATTGCCCACCACACTGTCCTATTTTTAGGATATGAGTTATCAAGTTAAGGCAAAAGCCTAGCAGACAACTTTTTAGAGAAGTGTGCAGTACTCCAAGCTCCAAAAACGCTGAAAAACTTAAAATCAATTCTAGGTTTCCTGAATTTCAGAAGAACTTACATTCTAAACTACGCAGAAAGGGTTAAACCTCTCTACGAATTAATAAAACCAGATTTCAAACCAATTAATTGGACTCAGAAACACACAAAAATGTTAAGATCTATACAAACAGACACGTTAACTAAAACAAAACTGCAAACACGCGCAAACGAACGCAACCTTGTGATCCGAGTCATCCCAGGAAGATGCGGATTTACGTACCTAACCTCTAATGAGGGAGAAACGGTACCAATAGCTTATAAATCACACTTGTACACACAAGCTGAAATGAAATTCAGTTCTACTGAAAAAATTCTAACTGCGGTCCGAACTGCTGTTGCAAAAGAAAGAGCCCAAGCCCAAGGCAAAAGCATATCTGTTTTAACAGCCGTATCAGCCCTTATTTATTTATTTATTTAAACTTATATTTTATTTATTTAAACTTATAAGGCGCACAGCTACCCTCAATGGTTTTCCCGGCACCAAGGGATAGACAGAAGGAGAAAGAACTACAAAGCTTTAAAGTGGAACGGCTAGGAAAGTCTGTTCAGAGAATAATTGTTGCTGAAAAGCTATTGCTGAAAAAGCCAAGTTTTTAATCCCTTGCGGAACCTAACAAGATCAGTTTCGAACTTTAGCCTAACAGGTAAGGCATTCCAAGTTTTAGTGGCCAAATGCGTAAAAGAGTGGCCGCCCATCTTTGCCAGCCTAAATGTAGGAATGACAAAGTCTCCTTTACCTGCGGATCTGAGGGTACGGCTAGGAATATAGGCATGAATAAGACTTTGAAGGTACCTGGGGGCAGAGCCTTGTTTTATCTTAAAAACATAGCATAAAGCCTTAAATTTGACTCTATTTTTAATATCTAGCCAGTGCAAATCGCAAAGGGCTGGGGATGCGGATGCTTTCCGGGGAACATTGCGTAGCAACAGAGCGGCCGCGTTTTGAACAACCTGGAGTTTTCTCACCGTTGTCAAATCTGCACCAAAATACAGGACATTCCTGTAGTCCAGGCGAGATGTTATCAAGGCCTGGACCCCCGTCCTTTGGGTGGTGATCGGAAGCATCCACAAAATTTTCTGGAGCCATTTTAGGGTAGCAAAGCAAATGGCAGGCACTTTAACGGCCTGTTGTTGCATCGTGAGTTTCTCATCAATTAAAAATCCGAGATTGCAAACCTGGGCCACAGGCTTGGGAGTAGGACCCATACTCTCGGGCCAATGTTGTGGGCCCCAGAGATCTTTGTCTTTACCCAGGATTACAATCTCAGGCTTGTCACCATTCAGCCTTAGGAAGTTTGCCTCATCCACCTAGCTACCTGTGACAACCCCAGTTTAAGAGCCGAGACTCTGCTGCCATCTACTCCAGATAGAGAAAAATTGATTTGTGTGTAATCAGCGTACGAAAATAGAGTTAAGCCAGCCTCTTCCACAATAGTGGCCAGGGGTCTAATATAGATGTTGAAGAGTAATGGACTAAGGATAGATCCCTGGGGCACGCCGTACGCCGATGCACAGATTTTAGATGATGCTTTGGCCGAGAAAACCTGGAAGGTGCGCCCTCTCAAAAAAGAGGCTATCCAGGTTAAGGCCGAACCCCCAACTCCCAAGGACTTGAGGGATGAGAGAAGAATGGAGTGAGACACAGTATCGAAAGCAGCGCTTAAATCTAACAGGATAAGCGCCGATGTCTCCCCGCGATCTATACTGTGTCTCAAATTCTCTGTAACCCCCAGAAGAGTGGTCACGGTGGAGTGATGGGCCCTGAAACCGGATTGTGATGGATGTAGGTAGCCCGAACTCTCCACTAGATGGGATAGTTGGGAGTTAATATGCCTCTCTAAGATTTTGGAGAAAATAGGCAGCAGTGAGATAGTCCTATAATTGGATAAATTTGAAGTATCCGCACCTGCTTTTTTCAGCAGGGGAACTACCATTGCGTGTTTCCACTTCTGTGGAACACATGATTCTGTCAATGAGGTATTCAGGAGTTTCATCAATACGCGACGGGAGTTTAAATCAAGTTGTTTTAAAAATTTTGCCGGAAGAGGGTCACAGGAGAACCAGATTTAATGCTCTTAAGGCAATTGACAAAAGAGACATCATCAAAAGGCAGCCACTCAGAGAGTTTAGTAGTCATAGGTAGTTGACAGTCTTGGGCCGACACAGGAGACACAAGAGTGGAATGTAAATCTGTGCTCAAAGGGCAAATACCCAACGAGTCATAGATCCGTTCTACCTTGGTGATAAAATAGTCCGCTACTGAGTTACACTGTTCCTCATTCAAAGCTGGAGAGGCAGGAATGGAATCAGCTCCAGTTAGTTTTTTCACTACTGAAAATAATGTACGTGGACAGTTCTGGGCATGTGAGATGGTATTGGCGATATGAGTGGCTCTAGTGTTCTTACACTGTTTATGGTAGTCTCTGAGCGCTACCTTATATGCCATCTTACGAGAGGGCGAGTAGGAACGCCTCCATTTTCTCTCAAGTACCTTGCATTTGGACTTTGTAGATTTTAAATTCTCCGAAAACCAGGCTGCAGGGTGACGATGTGGCAGAACATACAAGGGCGTAAGAGGAACAAGTTTATTCACAGCAGAAGTTAGCCAGTCGGAGACTGCTGCTTCTGATGCCAGGAAGCATGGATTATCAATTGGCGAAGTGTTAAATAGGTACCTGTTAAGTTCAGTAATGTTAAGTTTACCCCAACAACGTGATTTGTCACCTGAATCAACATTAGATGTTATGTTCGTAATACAAGGGAGGGAGAAATTAACAGCCATATGATCTGACCATTCCAGAGGACGAGCAGCCGGTTCACAATCGAACATAAGATTGGATAAAACAGGATCCAACAGGTGCCCTGCCGAATGAGTAGGACCGGAGTTATGAAGCAAGATGTTAAGCGCTTCTAAGTCGGCCAAAAAGATGTTGCTAACTGAGCATAGGGGATCTTCCAGATGTAAATTCAGATCTCCTAGAATAGTGAAATTTGCGGCTTTCAAGACCAATGGGGCAATGGTTTCTGAAAAGGTCGTTACCCAGGGCATAGGATTCCCAGGGGGACGATATATCAGTAAACCAAATAAAGTCATCTGGGCACTGATAGCTAATTTGAATAAAGCAGCCTCACAGCCCTGGAGCGGGAAAGCCTCAAACTTGCAGTTGTAAATTGATTTATATATTATGGCAATGCCGCCACCCCTACCTACATCTCTATCTCTATTTACCATGACATAGCCGGGAGGAATTGCAAAAGCAATATCCGGTCCTGAGCTTGCCTGGAGCCATGTTTCCGTTAGGAAAATGGCATCTGGTCTCTCATCGACAAGAAAATCATAAATATGATTTTGATGCTTGGGAAGAGATCGACAATTTATGCTCCAGAAATGCAGTTTAGATGGGGTGGAAAGGGTTTTAGTGGCAGCCATTGAGCCCTGTGAAGGTGGCCCTTTCCTCCTTTTACATCTGCTCATCCTCCCTAAGGTGAAACTGCAGTTATTACAGTGAAACCCCTGATGGGGGGGAGAGCAAAGAGAGCAATGCATGTTCAACACCTGTCTATGGGACAGCAGCTCGTCGGCCGTATAAGATAAGATATTACCTGGTAAAGCAGAGGTGATGGTACCAGTATCAGAGTTAATGGCCACCTGGCCCGATTTGGCACGGACGGGTGCAGACGGGCAGGACTTAGGCTTGACTTCGGCGCGACAGAGATCGCGTCCGCTGCGCGGAGAAAACGGCCATCTTGCTTTGTAGTCCCGTGAGCAGCGCGCAGGCGCTGGGACTTGTAGTTTTAACAGCACAATCCAATTGCCGTGCAGGATGTCAAACAAATGGCATCTCAGCCACAGACCCCGATTCGGGTAGGTAAACACGGGGGGATAGTGCGGCCATTCGGAGAAATGGTCAGTGATTTAAAACACTAAAAACAGGCGCAAACAAAGTTCTAAATGTAAATCATTTTATTAAAATTACGGGCTAACTATCACCCGGCTTTCCGCCTCTTGAGGCAGTAACAAGACCGAGCATTCCGAATGCTAAAGCTTTAGATCCAAAATGGATACAATGGGAAAATTATCTTGCTACAACAGACGTGATACACGCATTTGATCCCAAAATGTAAAAGCTAGAACATCTAGAATACGAACATGAATTCCTCTGTCAATCGAAATTGTGCCTCTTGAACAGTACACCTGTGTAATCTACACGGACAGATATCCACAACATTACGTTGTGGAAAAACAAGTTTACAATGCAGCATGCACGATCGTTAAAGGTCGCTGGCGCTTAGGTAAATTCAGACTGATGGTCACTAAAACTGAATCACCCAGAAACTGTACAGCTCAGCGAGCTGAAATAAGATCTTTAAAGATGGCGCTTGAGAATGCCGATCGCGAATTCCCCACACTAATAGTGTGTGATTCATATTATTGCGTCCAATCTTACAATGAATATTTGCAGAACTGGGTTCAAAACAGCTTCAAAGATGCAAAAGGTGTCACAATCAAGCATAAAAAACTATGGGAACAAGTAGTACTTTTACAGAAAGAACTACAAAAAACTCATGTGACACATACACTGAATCATCAACGTGATGGCGTTCACGTTGCAGGGAATTCATTGGCCGATGAGGCCGCGAAGGCAGCTGTGAAAACGGCTTCCGTAGCTGCAATCACTCGGTCAAAAACAAAAATAGACAGCGAGATAATGCAAGCTGTCAGTGTTTCAGTAAAAAACAGTGGTAAGACACTCCCGAAAGGCTTTCCAGTAAAGTACTCATACAAAACTGATGCGAATAATGTTCCTTTTACTGTAATCCCTGGAGTGGGGGATACAGCAATTCCAAACATGGAACACAGATTAGGACTTATTTTAGCGGCACATGAAGGACTCGCCTCCGCACATGCTGGTGTTTCCGCCACAGTATCGTTATTAAAACAGAGATATTGGTGGCCACGCATGAGAAAACAGACTAGAAACTATGTTCTAGAATGTGAAATATGCCAAAAAATGAAAGTATCAACAGTGAAACGACCGGCACAGACGCCCCTTCTAATCTCAAATAAACCATTAGCATGTGATTACCTGGACCACTGTGGTCCCTTACAAAGGGATGGCAACTATAAATATATCATGGTCGCAGTGGATTCCTGCACGAGATTCATTTGGATGTGGCCCCAGCGCTCGGCTGACGCCAGAACTGTTATAAAAGATTTGCGAGTCTTTATCGGCACATACGCAATTGGCATGCTACATTCTGACCAGGGTCCTGCGTTTAGCTCTCGAGCTTACAAGGAGGCCATGGCCAGCTTGGGCATTGCATTGCGGTACTCTAGTCCATTCCATCCTGAGGGAAATGCGGTAGTGGAAAGAAAAAAACGGGACTTAAAGCAATCTATAACAGCAAGGGTATTAGGTTCGGGTGATGGTTGGGTCAAAGTGTCCAACGTAGTCTTAATAATCTGCCAAGACATTCTCTGGGTGGAATCACTCTGTATGAACTTTTGTTTAGTACTAGAATGATCATTAAAGATCTTGATTGTCAGACTTCAGTGGTGGAACAAAAAACCTTTGATATCAAAGATCGTTTGGCTGTTTTGCAGGACTTAAATGAAACAAGAAGAAGTCTAATTAACACAAAGCTAAAGCCAACGGCCACTGAAGAAAAACCACCTGTCCCAGCAAGACCTGTCCGAATTCCAAAGATTGGGGATCTGGTCAGAGAAAAGATTGCGGTGAAGAAGGAATTTGGGCCTTAGTTCTTACAGAAAAGCAGTACCTGTCTTAGCTATCAGCGGAACAAGATCAGTAGTACTACAGCCCCTTGCTGGTAAAAAGGAGAGCAGAGTTGTATCAATCGACCTGGTAAAACCACAATCATGTGGCCAATAATAAGTAGTAGGCCCAGTGGACTCCCAAGATGTAGCAGAAGACTAAACCTTGCTACAATTCAAGAGGTTCAAACTGAGAGACTAATCACATTTGATAAACCTGCAGTGAATAAAGAAGGACTATGCAACAAAGCCATGGAACTTGTGCCTCTTGAAACCCAAATTGCAACAGCTCGTCAAGAAACACCTGTCTACAATGATGTAGCATCTGACTATACAAATCCAAAGATCAATGAAAATCCGGGAGCAATTTCAACAATTGACAGAACTGCATCTGGCTACTTCATCAATTTCCATGACTTTTCCGAAGATCCAAGTGAACATGAAGAAAAGCCAGCAAATATAACTTTCAAAGAAAAAATAACTGAACTCTTTCATCAACTTGGAGAAACATATCTGAATTCACCATGGATTGAATTGTGGATTGTGTTAGATGTACTTTTCCTCCTACTCTGGCTTATTTTGGTTTTAAGCTTGGGAAGATGTATTGATGGAAAATATAGTACAATGGACACAGCAAGTCAGAATATCAACTTGGTCCTACAACCTCACAGATCTTCTCACATTGAAAAAACAGGAACTATCATCAGTAAACATCACAGCCATTCCTATACCTGGTGGTGTAGCATGGGACTCTACTGATTACGACATCTATGGCCCGGTTGAACTCTTGAAATATCCACATCAGTTCAAGGTTTCATTAAGTGACTTTGTATCACCTAGTACTTTCTCTGATGATTGGGACTTTGAAAATATTAATAATATGATGTCAGATTTAGAAATGTCAGCAAAATTGACAGAACATGACTATTTAGAAGGTTCATCAGATTATGAAGAAATGTATTGCTTTAATCATTATGGGCATCACTATTTGCATAAATCTGCTAATCCTAGAAATGTTTTTACTTGTAATCAATGGGAACATTGTCCAACACCGCCAAAAGGCAGTTCGAAAACAGTTTATGAGAAATTCCCATACTTCTCAGGGTTTAATACAACTGATCCAGAAATGTTTTATTTTAAAATGATGAATAAGACAGGAATGAAAAACATGTTGACAAATACTAAATTGATATATTCTACAAAATTTATGAAAAAATGTCTACATTTGGTTTTGAATTTTGGGCAAATTTTTTTTGACAAAAACCATCTGGGGTACAAAAGAATGGCAGGTACAAGGTCTAGAATCATTATTCAGAGCCTGCATGATCCCAGAACAAATAATGTTCCTGAATGACATCATTCAACAAACAACCTGTCTTGGCCTTGCCAGGATAAAGGACTTAAACAAACCGTCTATACCAAAACCCATACCTGATAGTAATAACACCACAGATGTGGAGATAGACGTATCCCATATTTTACACCAAAATAGAACTAATCCTGATTGGAAAAAATGGTTGATCTGGCCCACAGACACTAATAACTGTCAAGATAGATTCCTGAACAACAAACAGGGGTTCAAACAGAACAGGCCAGGCCCAAGATGTTCCCAGAGACAACATCCAGGGATAATAACAACATACAGTGTAGGAAAACTATGCCTCGAATGGCTACAGAAATCTACACTACCTGAAATTAAGCAACACTTGACTTTACTTAAAGACGGTGCTGACTTGCGAGATTTCATATTGGGACCTCGCAAACAGCGTCAAAAACGTTTCATATACGCCGGTATATACGCTGCTTACTACGAAGCTTGGAAAGTAATGCAAATTGAAACTGCTGAAAAATACGAGAAATTTATCTTATTAATTTGGAAAAATCACTGTCTGTAGTGGACAATTGGTTAACGACTCTGTCCTCCAGAATTTATTCACTGGACAGCATTGTATCATCTGCTATTGATATAATAGAACAGGATATGCTAATGTTACAACATGGCCAGTCCCAATTACGTTCTATTGTACAGCTAGGCTGGACGTTGCAAAACCTCCGTTCAGGCTACGTGCCATGGCGTCTAATCAACACAACGTCATTATGTTCTATCTTTAACCTTACCGATAAACAAATCTCTTTGGCACAAAAAGGAGCATACTATACGGTGCTGAACATTGAAAAACTAGAAAAATTGCCATTTACAGTCTCTGAAAGACCTGTCATTGAATGGATAATACATGGCACAATCACAATTCTAATAACGACATTTCAGTTTCAATATTGCCAAAACATATACCAGCAGGCCTGTATGAAAGGTTGGGTAAAGGTTACATCAAGTCGACCTGGCATCTACCTTATACACATAGATGTTACAGTGGGGGGGGGGAAAGAAGTGTTTCTTAGTTGTAACAACTGTAAAAACTCGCTAAGCGGCACACTTCTGCGTCAAGGAATTAACTTGCATGGAGCCTGCGAAGGTTCATCAAATAACCTTTCATGCCACCTGCACGGCACCCCTACTACACAAATAGAGCCTTTTTTCAGACAACTTTCCAACGGCAGTTACGTTATAATAAGTGACCGCAGCTGTTGTGGCATGGTGCCAGGAAGGGCCTATCTCGTCAGTGTAACTTCCATGGTCACTTGCTATATGCAAGTATTGTATCCAAACAACAAACCAGACAAGGAGGCAACGATATGGCCTTCTCTGAATATCTCTTCTATTCGAATTAATACTTTAAGCAGAATTAAGTCTATTCTTTTACAAACAACTGTGCCTTTAACCTCGTCTAGAGAAACGTATGATCTGCAATTTGCAAGAAAAGCGGCAGGGATACATACATTATTATCAACAAATTGCCCCATGCATTTCGCAGAAATGTTAGGTCAAATCTTAAACATGTCTGATACCAGTGGCATTGCACAAGTATTTAAGACAGTTTTTTTCTGGACTGTTAGCACCCTTTGAAGCAGTCCTGAGCATCTTCCCGAATTTCGTGCACTCTGTGTTCAGCGGCCTGCCTCTCATCTTGGGACTCGTAGCAGGAATCTTATTTTTGTTTCTTCTGCTCCGATATGGCAAGTCAAATCACAGACAAGACTCAGGCTACCATGGAAGAAACGATCCTAGCAATGCGATACCGAGATCGGATAACTAAAGTACTCGGCTTGGCTCAGCTAAGAGATCTGCATACTACCTGGTTTCTTTCATTCAGACCAATCTGGCAAGATTGCATCTTACCTGTTCTACGATGCCTGCTATGCGGAGAAGAATGCGTGTTGGACGTATGTCTCACACTACCATCAGCAGTACCTATGTATATCAATACTTTGCTTGGTTCGGTAACGGCTCATGCAACGTGTTGTTCCTAGCGGCTACCTATTCTGATGACGGCATTCGTTGAGACCTCACCATTACGATTAGGTGGCGGTGAGGTAAGAAATGAAAGCGGCACACATGTACAACTTCTGTGACCATTGCTGATCTAAACACCGATGACGGCAATGCTTCTCATATATGCACTATTTCTACTTTTTCGGACCTGGTCCAACTTTCACCTACTGTTGTAGACGAATTCTATGCCAGCCTATCTGAATTAATGTTCTCTCCTAACAACGAGAATAACTATTGAGCACATTGCGTTCCCTGAACTCTGAAATTCGACCTTCAATTTTGAAAAACAATAACTTCTACAAAAATGTGGAACTATTTTGCCCTGAAAGCGAAACTATTTTTCCCCATTCCCAAAATATTTACCTTTTGGCACATGATACTCTGCTTAAAGTAGAACTATTCTTAGAGAACAAGATTTCTATTTTTGAAACTCTACAGACAATGTTAAACTGTGGAACTGTGGAACTTAGCCAGGAAAAATCTTCCTGTAAAAAACTGGAGAGACAGTGGCGACGAAATAAAACTGTTCAGTCGAAACAGCTCTTTAAATCGGCTCTTACAGCCTATCATCGTAATTTAAAGGCAGCTAGATGTCTGTTTATTGCAAATCAAATTGAGAACTCTAACAACTCATCCAAAGCATTATTTGACATCGTAAAAGACTTTGTGGATCCCGTGGTATGTAAGCAATCCACGACCGAGTCCAAAGAACTATGCAACTCACTGGCGAGGTTTTTTCAGGAGAAAATTGGAAAAAGTCTATGCCAACTTTTCACCATCCAACCAGGCAGGTCTACCTATCTCCTTTAACCCCAGTGATGTTTTTATACGGACTGACTGTTCTCTTGAATGTTTTAAGCCGATCACCTTAGCTGAGACTCAAAAGGCTTTAGAGACTGCCAAATCCGGCTCCCCGGCTGACCTCTGCCCTCCTAAGATTATGTCGCTCCTGTCCCATATCTTGGCCCCCACTATCCAAAAGATTTTCAACCTTTCAATCCTGGAAGGGGTAATTCCTTCCCCCTGGAAAGAAGCATTTGTGCGTCCCATCCTGAAAAAGCCTATGGCTAACCCTTTAGATCTGGGCAACTAGCGCCCTATTTCTCTGCTTCCTCTCCTGGGCAAAATACTTGAAATTATGATTAATAAGCAACTAAATAGTTACTTGGAATCATACGGTATTCTAGACCCATCTCAGTCCGGGTTCCGTCGGGGTTTTAGCACAGAAACGGCCCTTTTAGCAGTTAACTGACTCCCTGAGAACTACGGTGGATGCTGGTGGATCAGTGATTCTGATTCTTCTTGACCTCTCCGCTACCTTTGATACTATTTCCCATACTAGGCTCGCGGAGAGGTTAAGCTCTTTTGGCGTTCAGGGTCTGGCTTTGAAATGGCTGCAGAATTTCTTGGCTGACCAATCCCAAACGGTCATCATGGTCCCCCACCAGTCCGAGAAAACTTCACTAGACAAAGGCGTCCTTCAGGGCTCCTGCCTTAGCCCCACCCTTTTTAACATTTATATAGCCCCTTTGGCTAAGGTGGTTGAAGCCCTGGGGTTTGAAATTATATCGTACGCGCAAGGGGATGCCCGAAAAAATTCCGCAGAGTCTGGGCAAAATGGCGACACTACCATGGCTTGGACGGGGGGGCTGGGAGGGGAGGGAAGAGAGGTTTAGGTTATTTCACTCCCAGAGGGCAGAGGAGGGGGAGGGCCCGAGGGGATTCAAGTTTACATAAGGGGTGCCCTGAGGCACCGATTGTGAGATGCATCAATAGGGGATTGATCTTTGGAAACCGAAGGAGGTGGAGAGGGATATCGAAGTATAGGTGCTGCCTGAAATGACCAAATCGTTTAGTTGCTATGAGACATTGTAATGTATATACTTTCATGAAACAAACGTTTTGAGGGGCGGGGGGGAGAAAACGTAAAAGTGATGACCATTTCCGTACTGATAATACATGCAGTTTTCCTCGATCTGTTCTCTGGGCAGTAGTGATCCGATGATATGGATGTGTAACGCCGTCCGGCCCCGGAATGTGGGCTGAATGGCTGTGTGAGGCGCTGCCTGGTTGATTGGTGCGTGGTTAAGTTATCCCTCAGAAGAGGCACTGTACAGAATAACCTGCTTTCATCACAATAAAAAGTTGTTTAAAAAAAATAATAATAATAATTATATCGTACGCCGACGATACCCAGCTGCTGTTTAACATTGGCCCTAACCTTGAATCAGATAGACTCCGTTTTGCTACAGGAATTTCTGAAATCTCTAACTGGATGACTAATAATTGTCTCCAGTTAAATCCTGGCAAGACGGAAGTCATGCTTCTAGGGAAAGCCGCAGCAGCTTGGTCTAAGGACTGGTGGCCGTTATAGCTTGGCCCCCCTCCTGTGCCTAAGCAGTGTGTTAATAATCTTGGCATTAAGCTAAACCATTCCCTTTCAATGCAAGATCATGTAACTGCAGTCTTGGGGGCCTGCTACTACAGACTCAGACTACTGCGAAAAATTTTCCCTTTCATCCCCATGGAGCACCGTAGAACGCTGACCCGAGCTATGGTTATTAGCCGCCTGGATTACGGAAATGCCCTATTAGCAGAAGTTGGAATAAATCTTTAAATAAACTGCAAGTAATCCAAAATACGGGGGCCAGGCTGGTCCTGAACATGCCGGCGGGCTCCCCATTGCGGCCATTGTTGAGAAACTTCCACTGGCTGCCGTTAAAACAAAGAGCCTTTTTTTAAATCTGTTGTCTTACGTTCTGTGCTCTTCAGGGTCAGGGCCCTTTGTACCTTCAAAATAAATTAAAACAACAAGTGCTGACCCGCCCTCTGAGGTCCAGCTCGCAGCAGTTACTTCAGATACCTCGTATCAGACTCCATAGGTCTGGAGGTATGGCCTTTTCCTATCTCGCCCCCAAATATTGGAACAGCCTTCCAATACCTTTGCAAGAAATCTCCTCATATTGTGCTTTTAGGAAACATCTAAAGGCATTTCTGTTTTAAGCCTTCCGTCCTTCTTGCTTTTCTCTTATGGGGTTATTCTGAGTTAGCGCCGAGATGCCCCACGGTGATTTGAGCGCTATACAAAAGAGCATAACATAACATGTTTTGATTTAGCCTCTAGCACATGTACAGTCTTGTATAAATATGTGATGAAATGGTCTCGACCTTCTCTTCTGTATTAAGAGCCTTTTCATGAATGTAATTTTCATGATTCATTCAGCCAACATTTCAACGTACTATATATGCATTATCTGAATGATACCACTGCTTAAAAACGTACAGTGTATTACTAATTTTTCGTGTATATACCATTTCGAATGCATTTTATGTATTTTGGGGTGGGATGGAAAACACATGCATAGTCAAGAATTGCTTAGTATTTAGTAATGATGGACATTATACGTGGAGTGGGTGTTGTAAACGTACTCTCGCGAGAAATGCGCATGCGCGGGCGACCGCGCATGCGCATTTGTATCCAAGACGGCGGCGTGAACGAGCAGAGGGAGCCCCGCGATGCAGCAGACAAGGTAAGTGCCTTTTATTTACTTTTCTTTGCCCATTTACAAAAATTAGGTATGATGGGGAGGGCGGGAGGGAGGCGGGTGGCGGGCAACTTCGGCAAGAGACATTTCTGTGGGACCCCACCCACCTTGGGTACCCATCTCTTCCCCACCCAGGGCTTCACTGGCCATCTGACGGGGTGGTGCACGGGGTGGCCCATTCTGTCCTTTCTGAGGACACTGGGGATCATACCAATGGTGTCCCACCTGCTTACACTGAAAGCAGGTAACAGGCCCCCTATGAACAGGTTTACCTGTCGGAGGTCCTGACTTCTTTTCAGGGGGAGGCTGGGAACCCTTACCTTGGTTCCCTTTTGAATTACTTTGGGGACCTTTTTGGAACTCCCTCTGTTTACCCTTGTCCCCCCCACTCTTCTGCTGGGGACCCTGCCCATCTTTGGCGGAGTCTCCCACAAGACCCTTGTGGACCCTGGTACTGACCCAGCGTTCCGCCTCTTCAGCAAGCTTTCTAAGTTTGTCAACCTGCTCTCAATAAGGTGCTGGCGTAGCTCTGGAAAACAATTAGCAGACAAGTGCTCCCTAGCAATCAAATCATAGAGCGCTTGAAAATTATCAACATTGCTACCCCTCACCCAACCATCCATAACTCTGCAAAAGAAAGACACATATTCTACCCAAGTGGTTCCCTCCAGTTTCTTACAATTCCTGAACCTCTGTCTATAGAGTTCTGGAGTTAACCCATACCTTGTCATGAGTGCTGCTTTCATGTGGTAATAAGACATCCCATGCTCACTGGATAGGTCTAACAAAGTATCCATCCCCTCAGTCAGAAAGTGGCCCCACAACCCCGCTCCCCAATCCTTCTCAGGGACCCAATGGGTCAACATTGCTATCTCATATGCTGCAAACCACTGACCAATATCTTCACCTTTGTGAAAATATTTGATGACATCCTTGGGAATATGTACCCTGCCTTCAGAAGGCACAGATGGTGCGCTGCCACCAGAGGGATTGATTTCTAAGCCCTTGGCCTTGATCTCTAACTCCCTCAACATCCTCTCATGCTCCATTCTCATTCTCTCTCTTTCCAAAGACAACCTGTTATTCTCTGTTTCCCTCTGACCCTCTATCTTAAGCTTAGCCAACTCCATGAGTGCCCTATTTCTCTCCCTGTCTTCCAGCTGCCTGGGGGACAGGTCTTTGGAAGAGATGCTGCTGCCAGGTGGGGACGGCACCCCTCCCCTGGTGGGAAATTCTGGCCCATCAATTTGCCCATTTGTATCCCCAACAGGCTCCACCACAAGATCTGCGACATTTCTTGCTTCTACCCAGGCCCTCAGTGCCTTCTGGTAGTCTTCCTTTTTAGAAATGCCTAGTGTAGCAACTTTCAATTTCCTGCAGAGATACTTGAGCTGTTTCACAGTGT
Organism: Lissotriton helveticus; assembly: GCF_964261635.1. NCBI lineage: Eukaryota > Metazoa > Chordata > Amphibia > Caudata > Salamandridae > Lissotriton > Lissotriton helveticus. Next base: position 231,239,763 of record NC_136065.1, on the reverse strand, counting down.
AGGTTTCCAACCTCTCTTCCTCAAAATCAAGATCCATAGATGCAACAGATGCTGGTTTACTCATGGTAGTAAAAATTGGGAGTCTTCAGGAAAAAACTAACAGTCCAAGGAAAAAGGATTCTATCAAAAAGAGAATGTGGTCGCCTTTGGTCTGCACTCACTAGTAGTGTACACCAATCACTGTATATGAAACACAAATGCAAAGTCCAAATCCTCACCGCTGACCACCAATGTTAGATCTGGGGGTCTCTGGTTGGCAATGGTATTCACCTTTGTCCAAATAAGGATCCTTACTTCTAAGTCAGGATAAGGGATTACACTCCTTAATAACCCTTGCTCAACCCCTTGGTAGCTTGGCACGAGCAGAGAGGCTTATCTCAGAGGCAGTGTGTTAAGCATTTGTGAATATACACAGTAATACAGTGATAACACTACAGATGGACACAACACATGTTTTATAAAAATAAGTATTCTTTATATAGACTTAAACACAAGACCACAAACGACAAAAATCCACAATACTACACTTAATATTACTTAATATTACTTAAAAGATGATTAAAGTCTCTTAGTTCAAGTTGATGGTAAATGTGACGAAGTTCTCAACAAAGTACCTGGATGCGTAACACAAAGTAAACAAAAGGCTCGCAGAAGGGGAGATGCATCGGTTCCGTGACACGGGGGAATGGTTGCGTCCTTCCTCAATGCTTGCGCAGAGTAGGGGACTCGTCGTGAGCCTTACCGGTGCGAATGTGATGCGTAGATTCTCGGCCTGCGGGCCTGTTGCGCTGCGCAAGATGGCGCCTTGATGCGATGCGATAATCCAGTTGCGATGCGAGAAGATGGCGCCCTTGATGCGGCGATGCGATGACGATGCGATGATACCCTGGGAGCTTTGCTGCGACTCTGTACTTTGGAGCCGCGACAGGCCCTGCGACGCACTTCTATGGCGATGCGATTGCGGCTCTCCTGATGGCGTCACGCTTCTCCGGCGATGCGACAGCAGGCTGCTTCGATGAACACACGCTTCCAGGGAGATGCGATGGAGGTTCGCTTCTCCGGCGTTGCGATGATTTCAGCTGCGGCGGCGATATGCTTTTCTCGATGCGTCGCGCTTCCAGCTCCCAGCGACACGCAAGTGACTGGAGTCAGAATTCCCAGCAAGGAAATTCAGGAGGGAGCAGGAGGTGAAATCTTTTGGCCCTGAGACTTCAGCAGGAGGCGAGCACAGTTCAAGCCCTTGGAGAATATTCTGTAGATGAAAGTCCTTACAAAGTTCCTTCTCCTTTCCCTTGGCAATGAAGCAACCACTGCAGACCAACCCAGCAAACAGCACACTGGCAGAGGGGCGGTCCAACTCCTGCAGTTTCCTTGCTTCTTCTCCTTGGCAGAAAGGTTTCTTGTTCCAGTAGTGATCTAAAGTCTGTGGGACTGGGTCCCAACATTTATACCCCAAAATCCTTTGTCCTCTGAAGGCAGAGAGGCATCTGCCTAGTTCAAACCAGTTCCTGAGCACTTTGTTGACATGACTCTCTTCTTCCTTTCACTGTGCAGGGCAGAGACATCAGCCGCCCCACAGGAGGTGAAGCCAGCACAGGGGAGGGAAGATACAGCTCAGGAGCACTCTGTTGACAGGATTCCTCTTCTCCTCTCCCTGTGCAGGGCAGAGATATCAGACAAGCCACAGGGGGTGGAGGGGGCATTATAGAGGGAAGGCCCAGCCGTATTCAGGTCCCAGGTGCACTCCTCCCTCCCATCTGGATGTAAATCTCCCTATTCACCACTGGGCTGTCCCAGACGGTCTCCTGGAATTTCCCCAGCCCTGTCACACACAAACCCAGACAAGGAATACACAACTCAGCAGAGGTGGGCTTAAATGGTTAGGCATGCAAATACCTGCTTTCTAAAAGTGGTATTTGCAAACACGGAATATTAAAATAAACTTTACTAAAAGATGTATTTTATTATTCTGAGTTCAGGCATACTAAAGTCGAATTTCTACCATGTTCCCTGAGTCAGTTAGGATTGTAAGAATGTAACAATCTTAACTGCCCATTCTGGCCTATGAGAACAGGTAGCCTTCAATAGTGAAAAACGAAAATGGCTGTAATTCACTATTAGAACATGCTACACACATCAGAGCATGTCCTACCTTACACTTAAAAATGAACCCTGCCCTTGGGGCTACCATAGGGGTGTCTAATATGAAGCAAAGGGAAGGTTTAGGGACTGGCAAGTGGGTGCACTTGGCCAAGTCGACATGGCAGTGCTAGACTGCACACAGACCTTGCAATGGCAGGCCTGAGACATGCTTTACAAGCTGCTTCTGTGGGTGGCACAACCAGTGGTGCAAGCCCACCAGCAGTATTTGATCTACAAGCCCTGGGCACACATGGTGCACTGTACTAGGGGCTGACAGTAAATCAAATAACCCAATTGTCGAATAACCAATCAGTATATCAGTTTAATATAGGGAGCACTTGCACTGTGGCACTGATTAGCAGTGGCACAGTGCCCAAAGCATAAATCGAGCAAAAACATATCAAAACAGAGGAGGCAATCCGTCAAAAATGGAAGGGAGACTCACGCCAATGATGTCAGGTCTAATACTCATGGATAGTATTCTAGCTGATGTTCTCAGCATCCTTTCCCTTGTCAATAACTTATTTAAGAGTTATGATTCTTTCTTAGAATGAATGTCTTCCCCTATATATATTTCCAAAAATGTACCACAACCCAAACATAGTCTGTATCTCTCTATCACTGAGTACTTTTCCTCATTCGGTAATAAAGATTATGAGGCAAAAATAATTATGTGTTCCTTCCTTATGTCAGTCAACTGCGTGATGGAAAGTCCAAGAACTTTACTGCTGGCAGTTGTCACTACAGAGCCATCCTTGTGATCAAAACCCTGCAAATGTGTTGCCCTGCAGGTGATATTCTGAATGATTTCAAAAGATGCCTGCCAGCCATCAGTCCACACGGAATTCACCAGTGGCGGCTCCGCTGCTATGACGGAGGAGCGTCGCCCCAATGCTTTGATCAGTGTAGAGGAAAGGAAATATGAAATGATAATAACTCCAAGTTATTATCATTTTATGTTTTCTTCCTTTGAGGGCGGGTGGGTAGGCGGATGTGCTTTGCTTCCCAAACCGTCATGCACACTTTCCCCGTTCTCCATGCAAGCTGCCGTGGCGTAGCTAGGGGGGGGGGCGGTCCACCCCAGGCGGCACTATTTTGAGGGCGGCGGCCGCGCTGCACTGGCCCATTGCGGCGGCCGTTATAATTTATTATTTGGATTCACTGACTGACACCACTGTCAGTCAGTGTACCCAAATAAATTATAAAGGATGTCGCAACGGGACAGTGCAGCACGACCACCGTTTGAAGTGCAAGCGCTGCGCAGCAGCCCCGCACGTCACGTGACTTACTGTTGCTGCCCGATACGGCGTCAAAGGGTGTCTGCAGTCAGTGCTTGTTGAGTGAGAAAGAAGTTGGTGAAGGCTCCAGGAGCAATGAGCGCGCCTACGTAACACCACAGCGCAAGAATTATTTTTAAAAATGCAATTTTGACATGCAGCACCTGATCAATTCTGGACTCACTGCCCCTGAAGGCCGAAGCATACCACAGCAGCCACTTCGCCACGCATGGGTGTTGGAACTGTGGGGGACGCGGGGATTTATCCCCCCATATATTGGAGGGGGGCGGACACAGGGGACAAGGGTGGGGGGGACGAGGGGACAAAAGAATTTCCCCTCTCCCTTCTGACACCTGTTGGCAGGTCATTAGCGCGCGAAACAAGCACGAGCTGTGCAAACTAATGGCCCCGCACTTGACCTGGGTGTGACTTGCCTGTGACCTCTCAAGTTACCTGTAGCCAATCTATAGTCAGAGCATAAAGGGGACGTCACAGGCCCCACCCGCCCCCTGTCTCTGCCCTTTTGAACTCTTATGTGGCACAGCACCCCTGAGGCTCCGGGAATTATTTCTCACCTCAGCTGCCTGCAGTGGCAGTGCACTGATTAACTTGCTGCTGACTGACCTCGACCTTGCCCCGTGTCTGCTGCCAACTTGAAGACGGAAGGGCTGGTCAGCAGCAGCATGCTCCTGCAATGTGTGAGCCGAGGTCCCTCAGGCACGATGAGTGCCCATAAAGTGAGGTGAGGTACAGTTAACTTATAAAGGAGAGGACCAATGACGGGGAGTGAGTGTCTGTGGCTGGGGCACAATTTCAGAACGAAAGTCCAATTGCAAAAGAAATGTGGATTATTTTAATTAAATTAATACATTGTTGAACAGAAGGTATTTGTAGTAAGAACAGAACTGTTTAAAAATTACTATAACAGTCATTATACTGACAAGAATTCTGGATGCCAATTTGTGATTTGGAGGCATAAAACAATCACTCAATTGACTTTTTCACCCACAAGAAAATACTCTTCATGTATGCAAGGAATTCTGCTGCTTCAATTAATGTGTATTCAACCTTCCGGTTTCTGACTTGCATTCTGGCTAAGTCACTTTCAAGTTTCCAATTCTGTTATATAGGAGCAAGTTTGGCATCAGTCATCACAACAGCAGCAGCCCGTACCCCTCCTTCCTGTGCACCGATCCATAGCCATGAAAGCAATTTTTCTGTCATGTCAAAATCATTCCCCTAAAGTAACGCACTGCCAACCGGCCTAGAATAATACACCCTCCTCTCTCCCCATCCGCACTTACCTACTCCATGTGGCGCAGCCGCATCAAACGAGCTGTAAATCGGTGTGGCCAAAGGGATGCTTCAGCCACCCTAGGTTTCAGGCTGTTGTTACTGGTTTATATTTTGTGATGCAGTTTTATAATTTCAGAATCCCACTTTAAAACACTTCAGCAACCACACTTTCTCTAACAAACGTTATCACCTTCCGAAGAATACAGACGAATCCCCTGGATGGCATCCTGAGCAGCTGCATCCCCTGAATCAAGAGTTCCATGTGCAACTTTAGATACAGGCATCTGCACTCCTGACACTGCACTTCCCAGATACAGAGCCATGGCACTGCACAACCATATATTAACTCAAAGCAACATATCACGTACTGTGAAATCGAAATACATGTCCCTCCATAATAGTCTGCTGCCCCCAACCCCTTTCAAGGCGCAGCACCAGTCTCCTTAGATACAGCACCATTCCTGAGCGCAGTCCTTCCTGCAATGCAATCCCAAACACGCTGACGCAGTCCAATCACTAATTCAACAGCCACAGTGTTATCAGAAAGTAATTCCCTGATTCAAAAACACTGTTCCAATGGGCAACCTGGCAGAACAACTGATGCAGCCCGCAACACCGCAGCACGGTGTTGCGGGCTGCGGAAAAGGCTGAAAGAAAAAAGGGAGTATTAGTGGCTTGCTACATTGACTTGAAATCTGCTTATGACAGAGTACCACGTGACCGCCTGTGGAATAAACTGAAAGCATAAGGTCTCCCACAGCCACTGATAAAAGCTTTAGAATCGTTATACAGCGAAACATGGGCTACTGTAAAACTAGGAGACGGAAGTAGAGTATCATCAAAAATAAACATAACAAATGGACTAAAACAAGGTTGTGTTCTCTCTCCATGTTTATTTAATTTATACTTGGCAGATTTAAACAATGACTTCTTACAAGTAAACGGACACCCACCAAAGTTGGCAAACGAGTCAATCCAATTTCTGCAATATGCAGATGATATCGTGTTGTTGAGCCAAACTCCGATAGGGCTGCAAAGGACCGTAAATAAACTCATAGACTACCTGGATATCCAAGGTCTGGAATTGAACAAATCAAAAACCAAGGTGGTAAGACTTGCGGGCCGAGACAAGGGAAATACAAATGGTATGCAAAGAACACACAAATAGAGGAAATAGGGGTTTATAAATACTTGGGCATCAAAATGGCAAGCAATCTATCTCGGATAGACCAGAAAAAGGAGATCACAGCAAAAGCCAATTCACTAATATTTGCCTACAAACAGTTGCACAAGAAATTGGAATGCCCTTCACATGGGCACCTCCTAAAAATCATGGCAGCGCAATTGCTCCCAACCTTGTCCTATGGATTGGAAACTTGGCATGGCCAAGAAATTAACATCTTAAACAAATTACAGATCAAGGTCTATAAAACAGTATTTAATCTCTTTAAAGGTTCCTCGCCGGCACAGATACGTTTGGAATTTGGACTCCAGAATCAAGAATTTCAAAGGAAAGCAACCTTGGTAAAATTATGCAGGAAACTTAGAACAGCGGAATTGGGAACTTTGGACAACTTATGTTGGACAGAAATAAAATTACAACACGATCAAAGAAATCCAAACACGTGGGGTGATCATTTGCGGATTGCCCTGGAAGAACTGGAGATTGAGGAAGTATGGAAAAGCACGTTGGAAAGGGCGTCATTCAATAAAGTCTGCAACAACAGAGCAAAAGCATTATCCTTAGTAGAAGACAAAAGGAGATTAGCAGAACGCCGCCATGCTTGGGTTATAATAAATTTGTATATAAGCTTAAAACCACAACCCTATCTAGCAGCCCATTTCCGACTGTCACTCAAAAGAAAGTTCATGGCATATAGATTTGGTGATTATTGCTCGAAGGACTTAGCCCCCTCCTGGAAAAGTAACCATAAAAAAAAAGGATGTTGTTTATGTGGGTACCATATAGAAACTTTAAGCCACTTACTGTGTGTCTGCGAAATAGTAAAAGCGGAAAGAAGGAACTTGCTAAAAACACCCTTCATTGATTTAAACATTCGCACTTGCAGACATGCGGTGACAAGTTGGATGGGCGCCACATCAAACATTTTAATATGTCGGGGGGTAAAATTCATGATAATAGTAGAAAACTTACTTACAAAAGCCGGAAACGACTAAAGGTCCGGCGCCAGATAAGAAATTTTAACAGTATTCCTAAATATTTTAACTGAGGTGAAAATGTTTCTCTTTTAACCTTTGTATGAAATGAAATTTTGACTGACACCGCAGCACCCCCTGGTAATAATGCATTAGTTATATTATGTGATTTAGCAATGGGGCATCCCAGTGCTAGTTTCGTCAGAAAGCCAAAACTGTGAAAGAGACACCCAGGAGGAAAAGAGGACCAGCAGGACATTTAGATGGTAAACAAACAGGTCTTCAGCTTGGCTTCTATAAAGTGCTTAGGAGGAGTGAAAGGAGAATGACTAAGCAATGATGAGTGAATGCGGAATGAATGTAAATTAAAGCCAAGTATAATATTACAAAGGACTTCATGAGCTGCGAAGAACAGTTCAGCTATGTGTGACGTCGAGAGAACACAGACAGCCTCAGCCTGTTCGTGTTGCCACTAAACCTGCACTGGACTCGTAGCTTGTCTGACCCTGTGACCTTCCCTTTAAGACTGGGAGTGGAATCCTTGTAAAATGGGGGCGGGGGTTCCTCGACACAGTGCAGACCTGGCTTATTGTGCTGCACACCAAAGTGTCTGTATCCTCAGCTTTGACAGAAAAAGATGCCCCTTTGGGCGGTTGCGTGAATGTGTGCACGTTCCCCTTGTGCTAAGTGGTCCCCGACTGCAGTCTGCAACACCGGTCCCACATGCATGTAGAGCCGGCCGCACACTGGCACACGCACGCACACAGACACAAACCAACCCAGGCTCAAAAGCAGATGTGCACTTACACGCACACAGGACAGACACTTGCACAAGCATGCACACACGCAATGCAACAGCCACAGACGGTGGTGGTTAGCAAAAATCTAAGGCCTAGGCTACAGACAGCGCCACTCTCACCTGAAGCACATTTGAAATGCTCCAGGCTCAGAAAGAATGGTTAACTTGCTGCCTGGACAATCTGTTGGCATGAGATTACTCACATCAGGCGTGCAATGTTCATTGTGCTTAAAGGGCTTCAGCACCCGACCCCCCCAGACATCCCTCCCCCCGTGTGTTAGATCTGTCTGTCTGAGATAGCTTCCTGCCTGTCCTCACCCAGCAGTGAAAGGCAGAGCCGGACACATCAGTGTCCTCCATCAGACAGGCAGGGCCTCTTCAGTGCAGTATCTGGAAAATCTTTTAATCTGGTTCGGACACTTCTCTCCTAGGAGTGGGTCAAGTGACTTCAAGGTGGCTCCTGGGCCCTGGCACTGAATGACCAGGGCTCAGATTCAGAAGCCCCTCCACCACCTCGGATCCTGCATTCCCTCATCCGGCCTGGTACTGCCCCAACTGCAGAACTCAAGTTAGTCTAGTGATCAGGTGCAAAGGACTCCTCTGTAGCATCCTGAAGGTGCTGCCAGGGGAACCATGGTCAAACCCAGTGTGGTGGACCGGTCTGCAGACATTGCAGAGGTCATGGACGGGGCAGATAGGGGACAGGGGACAAGGACCCTGCACAAGCTGTGATGTTATGAGTGAGATGTCACAAACAGGGTAGGTAGAACTGTTGTAAGTTTTGGGTTTCCTTCTGCTGCTTTTCCTTCAGTGGTGTAGCTAGGTGGGGGTGGTCTGCCCCAGGAGGCACTATTTTGCGGATGGGGGCTGTCTACTCCTGGACCGTGTCATGTATGTGCATGTAACTTGCATGATCGAGGTAACTATTAGTGGCGATACAACGTGTCTCTCGGACTTCTTTCAGGTGGTTGCCGTCCTTTTTCCCCAGCACCCCTCCAGGGGGGCGGCAATCTGAAGGATAGCCCCGGGCGCCACAAGCTCTAGCTACGCCTCTGGCAAGCTGCATTACAGCCTGCGTGGGGAACAAGCCCAAGCCCCCATTCCCTGGTTGAGCGTTGAACCAGGATGTTCAAAATCATTCACACATTGCAGCGTTGTGATTGGTCACGGGAGACTGGCTTCCTGTCCCACGAGCGAACAGGAGCAATGAGCAGAGATGTGGCAGCGGGACCGGCGGCAAGGTAAGGGCGTAATTTTTTTGAATGTATGTTTCATTGCTACCGCACACCCCCATCCCCCTCGCCCCCCCACCACACCTGCCCCTGCCCTGCCACCCGCGAGTCATGCCGGCCGCCACTGTAATTCACCTTATTTTTCAACAGATTCTGCATTAAATTTGTGTTTTCTGAGAAATTACTATAAACTTAGAACAGAACTCGACAATTCTCAGAAATTTGGATGCTGGGGCCTCTTTTATGGCTTTCACCAATTTCTCTTGTGATCTAATTCCATTCGCACTGATCGAATGGCCAAAGACTTCTCCTCATGCTCGGCAATTACACTTGCTAATTTGTGCTGTCAAATCTTTCTTTCTTAATAACTTTTGAATATTTAAAATATTGTCGGACAATTAAAGAGGATATTTCGGTCTGAGTTAGTGCCTAAATTAACAGTGAATCTGGAAAATAAACGTGGTATGTAGTGTTATCTCCATACCTACATTTGTTGAATTAAAAGTGAATGTTTCTGACTGCAAGGTATTCTGTTGTTTCCCCCACACAACTTAAACCACTATATTATGGGTGACTGTTCTGCTTAGTTATAGGAACCAGTGTTGAGGTTAATGTTCACTGTCTTTCTTATCTGCTCTCCATGATAAGGGTTACTTATTTCGGTGGCTACTCTCAACCACCCTATACAATACGCCCACCCTTCACTTGCTCTCAGTTCGACTTGACTAGCATCTGTTAAAATCAAAAAAGAGAAACATCTTCCTTTCCAAAACTGTAGGTTGTAATCTGGAATGTGTATGTATGTATGTATATCATCAGGATACAAAGATGTGGAGTTAGGGATAGAAAATCTATATTTGCTTACCTGACAATATTTTTATCCTCCAAATTTTGGTCACAATATTGTGGCCACTTGATATTCTTTACTCAATATTCCCAATCTATAACAATGCTGTCCATCCACCTGGAGTTTAATGCGATCAAGGTCGATTCTCATTCCGCTGCCCTCAATGTGAGGAAGGGAGGATGTTTCACTGAAAGATATCTGTCATTCTGGCATCCAGAAAGAACAAGGAACCAGAGGCAAGGGTCTACATGATTTTCTGTCTGTAAGGATGGGGTCATCAAAGAACTATCCACCTTTGGTAAACTCTGCTGCTTGCAGGCTAGCTCAAATTACAAAGTGTAGAACTATTTCTCTCTCTCTAATATGTATAGTCTTAGCCTGTGTTTATATTCAGGAAGCATGAGATCCGGTTTCTTTTCCTAACTGCAATTTCTTTTTATTCAAAGGAGAGATTTCCAGTTGTTGATCAGGTTTTCAAATTGTGCCTCCTTCCTTCACTTTCTGTCTCATAAATATTCCTTGCTACAGCTAAGTCAGTTGGTCGGTGATGTTCTCACTACTTCTGCAGCTGAATACTCTGTTTCCGGTGGTCTCGGATATAGGTATGTGTCTGATTTATCTTTTAATTTCTTTCTTGATATAATGTGGCTTATATTGAGTTCCCATCTTGTAAAAAGGAATAGTGTTGGATAGCAGCATGACACATTGCTGAACATTCCCGCCTCATATCCCAAACACACTCCTACTCTGACCATTTGGATAACATCTTGTTAAGATAGCCAAAGCAGCCACAACTTCTTTTAGGAAATGATTAACCTCCTTTATTCAAGTATAAGGGAACTGAGACCCCATCCACAGGCAGGGAGTGTTGCAGCTCCAATGAAGACTTTCATCATCTCCGAATTCCACCCTCTACATTCCAGTGATGATGTGCAGGTTTCAGAACAGCACATCATCACATGGTTACAGAATCCCATATCCTGCAGATTCTGTAACCTAAGATACCATAACACTTTCCTCATTTTACATACAACAAAAACAAATAAAAACAAAACACATCTATACACTATAAAAGAGAAATGTAGCCTCAAGATAGAACTATAAACACAATGTGTGGGAAATAACATCACCCATGGTACGGCTGAGGTTTGCAGCATCCTGTAATCAAAAAAAGAGAAATGTACTCTCAAGATCGAACTATGTAAAGGATACATAAAATATAACATCACCCATGAGGTGACTGGGGTTAAACATAGACCTGGGCCGGTCTCCTCTTCTCAGGTTGTAGTGTGCTTCTGCAATCCTCAGCAGAGTCTTTATCCAGAGAAGGGAAATCTTCACCTAATACAGAGCTGCATTTAGCCACTCAGTTGTGTGTTCCAAATTGTATTATCATCACTCTTCACACAGCATCTAATAGGTTGACTGAGCTAGAATAATCTCCCATCCTTAATTTTAATACTCTCCCATCCTCGGATTTTGATCCAATCTCCCACCCGCACAACAGTCTGTTGAACATTTTCTCTTTTCTCATAGAGTGCCTTAGTTTTCAACTTCTTCTCCTCTTCTCTCTCTCTCTATACCTCTATATTACCAACATTCTCATCTACCTCCCTCCTTCTCTCATTGACCCTACCAAGAACCATTTCACAGTTAGGCACTCTTCTCTAAACAAACGAAAACGTAACACTTGTGGGGTAGAATGCGGGGTTAGGCGATATTCCCTTACTTTCTTCCTCATGCATTCCTACCATTTTATTCTCTTTCAAGACCTTAGTAAAGTGTTCTACTCAGAATGGTAAAGTGCAGCTCTCTTATGCTTAATCCCTCTATTCCTCAAAAATTCTTCAACCTATCGCCACACATACCTTTTTCCTAAATCTTAATCTATTGCTGCCCTGGCATCTGTGGGCAATTTCTTAATGCTCTTCCTGAAATGGCAGCCACTTTAGTAAGTTCCTCCCCCAATATTACCCTTCTAGGGGATTTCAACCTGCATTTTGACGACCTCAAAAACAATTGATGCCTTAAATCTCACCCAAGACCTATTAGCTATCCAGCTAACACAAAAAGTTAAAGGCCCCACTCATAATTAAGGTCATATTTAAGACCCTGTTTTTTCCAACAACAATGAGCTGTTGGTGGGTGACCCTCTTCCTCTGCCTTGGTCAGATTGTGTTTTAATCCATATCTCTCTGAACTCATTATCTCAACCAACCACAATCGAACCTATGAATAGGAGAGATCACCCATGGTCCAAACTTTCTGTAGAATCTTGGATCTCAGCCCTTGAAAATACAAAGCCTAAGTTAGACCCAACCCTATTTCAGCCTCTGAAAAAAATTACTTATTGGATCGAATCCTCATTGGACACAGTTATTCCTGTTGAATCCAGCTTTAAAAGGGTGAGAGTGAGATTGTCACTGTGGTACTCGCCTAAGCTTCGATCACTTAAACAAGCTTGTAAAACACTGGAGAGAAAATGGAGGAAAGACTACAATGAATTGAGTAAACATAAATATAGAAAGCCTATAAAACTTGATCAAACTGAGATTTTAAAAAAGCACAAGCACTTTATGAAGGAAAAATGATTTCAGCAGCTAACACCCCTCAGGAAATTTTCTGCACTGCGAAGTATCTCCTAGAGCTCCCATCTTCAGGTACACTATCCTTAGTTGGATCTTGCAGGACGCTGGTGATCCGAGACGACAGCTTGGACGGTGGTTCATTGACCACGCGGGCAAATATTACTTGTGACATCATTTTTGACATTGAAATCGTGCCGAGGGAAATATTCAAAATATTCACAATTGAAGATAGAAATTCAACATATATCAATTAAGGTTAATACCTGCCTTGGTATGAGATACACATGTTTTCCTAATGGATATTGATATGCAAATGGATTAAAAATAGCCAGGAAATCATAACTCAGAAGGATTTCGGATTAATATCATCTAGCGTCTGGGAAATAATTTAGCCCTGAAGAAGTTCCGGTCACGGAACGAAACGCGTTGGCTGGTGTTTGTATGGACTAATAAAGGAACATTGAATTCCACATATCTATCCAACAGCATTTATGATTCAGCGTCTATATGAATGTGGCCTAACGAGTTAATACTCTCCAACGAATTAATGGACATTTAATTTTATAGCGGTGCTCTTTCATCTATAAAAAATATAGATCATTTCCAACTTTCTTGGATATGCCCTTGGGGACAGGGGGCATTTGAAAATTGCACGCTAGCATTGTTGTATGTATATTACATTGGAGATATTGGGGTTGGTGCTTGAAACTTGAGTGGTCCACTGTCTGCAGTTCTGCCTTACAACACTACACGATGTCACCAGCTCGCTGTAATGAACTGGCAGAATTTTTCCCTACAACCATTCAAGATATGTATAATGCTTGTCCTGGCTCATCTTGTCCTAGTGATCTTCTAATAATGGATAAACCCTCCCTCACCCCACCCAATGAGCATTTACTGGAGGAATTTCCAATCATGAATCTGGATCCTTTATTGGCAATTTCCTCCCAAATAAAATCTGGCTCTCCTCTTGATCCAGTATCCCCTCACTTCCTACGCAAAGCTAAAGAATGTGATTTTGCAACTCTAAATACATTTACTCCCACTTAAAATGATGACAGTTTTGCTTAACCTTAACCAGTAAATCTCACAGGTCATATTGTGGGAGTTACAGGCCAAGGACACCAGCAAGGGGTGGTTAAAAGCCCCCTCAGGTATTTCCAACCCGGAAACGAAATGGCCCAAAATAGTATTTCATGATGCAGCTTTATTGTTTGGTACTTTATAATAGGTTTCTATTCTTATCCTTACATCAGTCGCTGCGCTTAAGCGGGATCTCTCTCACTTCATTTATGTATGTATTCAATTGAATTATTGTGGCTGACTTTTGGCTGGTGGTGACCACTTTGTAATGTTGTTTTGGATATTGAGGCTAGGTGTATTTCATGTGTAACCAAAACCCCTACATACGCAAAGGAAGAGCAAAATCTAACAGGCTCTGGTCGCTTGTTTTTTTACTCAGTTCACAGAGCTCCTCTGCGGTACTATAACATTTTTCAGAGACTTTTTCCTTGGATGGGATGGGAGGCATCCTGTGAGTTTTGTAGAGGGCTAGAAAAGCCTCCTTGAAGAGGCAGGTTTTCATTTTTTCCTTGGCACTGCCACGTGTGAAGGATCCTGAGTTCTGGGCAGAAAGCATTCCAGGACTTTTCTTCACACCTTCTTGTTTGCTTGAAAATGCACCATTTGCCCACTCTTTTTTCAAAATGTTCTTGGGGGAGGAACCGATTGAGCCCCCGTAGGTGGTTCAGGCTCGCTCACTATGCTCCATTGCCGAAGTGAAGTACGACAATTGTTTTAAGCCGCACCACTTTCAAATGTCACCTGCCACAACTGCTGATACTAGGTGAGGAAAGTGGTCCACGACTACAAGCTTATTGAGCTCCCTCAAATCAACACATAACCTAGCCTCACAGTTAACCTTAAGCGCCATCACTACTGGTGCAAGCCATTCTGAGACGTATACTTCCACTTCCTGAATTATGTACTTATCAATTAGCTTGTTTGATTCCCGCTTCATACTCTCTTTGACTGCCAAAGGAACACTCCTAACCTTTACATTTTTTGATTGTGCATTGGCCTGAAGTTTAATCATATGCACATAATTTCTAAGATACCCTAACTCCTTTTTGAAAACATCAGAGAACGTATTCAGCTACCCATCACAGCCAACTGAAACACTGCTGCCCACTGATATATCTTTCACCCAGACTACAGGATTCTCCTTGAGATTGAGAAACACATACAGGTCTCAGTGAAGTAACCAACTTATCAGAGAATCTCCTTTAACCAAAACATACATCTTCCCAGGGATTATCCTATTTTTGAATTCTATTGTTCCCCAAAAATACCCTGATAACATGATTGGTTCACCAGCATATCCTCTGGGTTGATGTCAGGTTGCAAAAGTCTTGCTTCACCCTTCAGCCTTTGCTCATAAAATATTTTTGGTGTCAAGATTATCTTGGCTCCTGAGTCAAATAACATCTTGATTGGCTCCCCATTCACCTGCATAACCTCTAGGTGGCCCTTCAGACCCACATACCCTAGTGTGAAGAACTACAACCTCTTCTAGGTCATCATCGCAATCACCCTCCCTTACCTTTTTCAAAGTGGACTTCAATTTTACCTCCAGGGCTTGAGGGACGGTGGCAGGGAGTAGGGGGGGGAGATGGGGAGGGGAGGGAGGGATGTTGAAAAGTTGTTTTCTTTCTTTTATTGTGCTATGTCATGTATTTTGCTTTCTCCTCTGGCTCTCCATACGGGGCACTGCACTGTTTATTGTATTTTAGTTTCACTGATTAAACAGATGTCAACAGATGCCAACTTAGGGCAAACAAAGCTTTTGCTTTGTTCCCCCTAAGTTGGCAGGGTATGCCCAGACGTGGGTCCCTTGCTCATGTTTCCACTATATTCAAGCTAGCCTGGCTGATGACGGCTGATTAGCCAGAAACCGGTCCCAGGATGCCTGTTTCCACTCCAGGGAAGACAGGGCTTGGCCGTTGGAGCTGGACTGTTCCCATGATTCACAGGGTCAGACTGATTTGCATATGGCCATGTCTGAACTGGGATGGTGGAGTGAGCTAAAGAATGATGATGGATCAAACCCAGATCAGTTGACTGGGGGTGAGGGCTTGCAATGTTCAACACTCCGTCCATCATCCCCTTTGGTTTTGCTTTGTTCGCCCTAAGTTGGCAGAGTATGCCCAGACGTGGGTCCCTTGCTCACTTTGCCACTGGATTCAAGCTAGCCTGGCTGATGACGTCTGATTAGCCAGAAACCGGTCCCAGGATGCTTGTTTCCGGTCCAGGGAAGACATGGCTTGGCAGTTCGGCGCTGGACTATTCCCATGAGGCACAGGGTCAGACTGATTTGCATATGGCCATGTCTGAACTGGGGTGGCGGAGTGAGCTAAAGAATGTTGATGGATTAAACCCAGATCAGTTGACTGGGGGTGAGTGCTTGCCATGTTCAACACTCTGTCCATCATCTCCTTTGCTTTTGCTTTGTTTGCCCTAAGTTGGCAGGATATGCCCAGACGTGGGTCCCTTGCTCACTTTGCCACTGGATTCAAGCTAGCCTGGCTGATGACGGCTGATTAGCCAGAAACCGGTCCCAGGATGCTTGTTTCCGGTCCAGGGAAGACATGACTTGGAAGTTCGGCGCTGGACTGTTCCCATGAGGCACAATGTCAGACTGATTTGCATATGGCCATGGCTGAACTGGGGTGGTGGAGTAAGCTAAAGAATGATGATGAATTAAACCCAGATGAGTTGACCGGGGGTGAGTATTTGATTTGCTCAAAGCGCTCCGTGCATCATCCCCTTTGGTATCGGTTTGTTCGCTCTAAGTTGGCAGGGTATGCCCAGACGTGGGTCCCTTGCTCACTTTGCCACTGGATTCAAGATAGCCTGGTTGATGAGGGTTATGAACCCGAAACTGGTCCCAGGATACTTGTTTCCGGTCCAGGAAAGACATGGCTTGGCAGTTCAGCGCTGGACTGTTCCCATGAGGCACAGGGTCAGACTGATTTGCATAGGGCCATGTCTGAACTGGGGTGGTGGAGTGAGCTAAAGAATGATGATGGATTAAACCCAGATCATTTGACTGGGGGTGAGTGTTTGATTTGCTCAAACGCTCTGTCCATCATCCCCTTTGGTATCGCTTAGGGAAAAAATCAGCGAAAAATGTTTTATTCCTCCTCATTTGGGTGAATATAGTGATGACAGTGATTAAACAGCGCAGAGTGTGCACACAATTCTAATGTAGCCCTCCTCCTTATCTATCCACTTAGATTACAAATCAAATGCCAACCCTCGCCTCAGCAATATTGACAAACTCTTTTGTTTTAGTGTTGCATGTGACATTGAGAAGGGTGCCAATATGATCTGAGGCTTGGTATGTCCTGCATGACCATTGAGTCCCTTGCAGAAGCTCCAAGTCTCTCTCCTTTATTTTAAGCCATTGTAAGAGGGCTCTTCTCATGATTGGGGATTTAAGGGCCTAAGCGATTAACATTGTTATCGTTGAGGCATTCATTTATACACCTTGAAGAATCTCGCAGAAACCCCTTCTGTCCAATCTAGGAATTGTCCCTTTCTTAATTCTCGGTGTATATGTAAGATACAGAGGACTGTTGCCCCAGAATGATAGATGTTTTACAAAGCTATACCCTTTTCAATCCATGCTATGGCTTACGTAAAACAAATTTTACAACCAGTAAGCCTTTAACCAAAACAAACAGTTGCAGGCATGGCAAATTATAATGTTACCATTCTTTATTGTTTACCATCAGGGCTGGTAACATCCAATAAAATGTAATAAACTTTGAAGGAGCTGTCTCTGGTATGGGCACCTGTGTCCCCATCTCCTTCGTTGAACTATTGTAGAATTTTGCAATCTTAGAGTCTCTGCGGACGTGGTACTCCGTCACAGCGGTGATGGCTATCCTTACCGTAGAAATATGAATCCCATAGGATATAATGGGATTTATATTTAGGCGGACGGGATACCCATCACCAATGTGATGGAGTACCCATCCCCCGAGATCAAAATCAGGCCCTTAGTCAAGCAGACCAGTCACTCTAAAAACCATAATTGGACCAATCAGAGTAGAGATACATTTTGGAAGCCGAATAGGTGTTAAAGTAGGCAAGCCCTGTGGGTAGCTGCTTGATAATGTATAATGAACCTGCCCAAATAGATAATAAATTCTCAAAGATAGCAAGTGTCAATCATCCTCCGAAGTTGCTTGTCGGTCCTCCTTTTCTTGCATTCATCTTCGTTTCCTGACCTTATTTATCCTAAGAGATTGACAATTTCCAAACATGTCCTTCTGTTTTGTAGTCTTGTTGTCTCGTGACTTCTGTGTGTTCGTTTAGGTCCAAAATGTCTTTTGAGTCATCAAGTCCCTTTGCTCTACGTTGTTTGCCTTTTAATGAAAGTGTAGGTAGAATGGTATCTCCACCTGTAAGGGATATTTTTCTGTCACAAGTGGGATGTAATGTCCTTTAATTCCCTGCCTTCCAACAATGCTGCTACAGAGACATCTTGAAACAGGGAAATCGCATCACCGCTAAAGGCCAGTGTCAATTGTTTGCAAGGATTTGGCATAGCCGTATCTTTTAGGTAATGGACCCTGGTGATCACATCTTGGGATAGGGTTTTTCCTGTTGCTATGTTGAGAACACCCTATGAGTTTGGTCCAGATGGATGTTCCTAGCATTGGTGTTTTGCAGCAAATGCTTGGAGAGGACTTGCACATGGCCTCTAAGTCATTGTTGGCAACCCCATTATGAATGCCCCATACTCTGTTATGATTCCCTTTAGATCTGTTTTCAATTCATCCGTCCTGCCTATCAAGTATTTGTTTTGCTACCAGTCCAGTCTGATTGCTTGCTGCTTTTGTTCATGTGAATGCAGCGCAAGAATATTTGTTGGTTTGATCTAGCTGTGCTTCTGATTTTTGGATTGATTGGTCCAGTTTCAATTATGCTTTACTAATGTCTTGCTGCCAGGAGATTTCTTTGGAGAATTAAATAAGGAGCACTTTGCTAGCCTCCTTAGTGGCTGCGACCTAAAGGTTCATGCCAGTGGCATCCATGTATGGACCAATCATTGGGGACTCAGCATCATCCTGGCTTTGGAGCATTTCGAGTGTTTGAAAGTGGCCCATGTCCTTCATTGAGGCTACCTTAGCCATCTTTGCTTTCACCTTCGCCATCTCTGGTTGCAGTTGGTGACTTGGTATTAAAACTGGCGTGCTGGATGTGCATGCCAGTCCTACAAGCCCTAATTGCGCTTCGTGAAATTCCCTTGGGAATTGTGAATTTTCATGGGTGCCTTACATTTCGCAGTGTGGTGTCAATTCACACATTATTTCTACTGTTGGCAATGCTCCATTGTACGAGGCCCTTTGCGGAGGCCTCTGTCCTTTCCATAATAAATCCAATGCTCCTTCCACTCTTTGTCCACAGGCTCGTAGGTAGCCAGTTAGCCAGAGTCTGTTCCAATGGTAGCGCTGCTTCCTCCTGACAGGATCTTCATGCAGCAAGACTGGAGATGCATAGGCGAGGGCCTAGAATTTGAGGTTACTATTTCTCTACTGGCTCCCAGTTAGTGGTAGGTTCTAATGTAAGGTTTTCTGCACTGACCACAAAGCATACCGTAATCATAAAGGATAGTTAACCTACTGTCATGCCGACCTGTATTAACCTTTACATTCACACATGGATGGAGCATAGAATTTTAATCAATATGATGGGTTGAATTATTGCTGTGAGTTTGATTTAGAAAATGGTATTTGGGTCAACTATAGGCTTTTATAAACCTCACTGGTTTATTTACATCCGTCGAATCATGTATATGTGCCTTTATTAAATTACCATGCATACTACTTTAGGTACAACTTGAATTCATAATATGGATGAATTTGTCAATCTCCTTTGTGAGGACTGTATTTCCTAGAATGACAAATTTCCTAGCTAACATGCAGGAAAGTTTCAATTCTATTAAGGACACGGAGGCGAGGATAAGGCTGTTTCTTTCTACTATTTATCACAATACATCAGCTCCAGCAGCCTTTCCAAGAAAACACAATCCACATAAAAAACAACATTTGCCATGAACACAGGGAAAATGGAAACAAAGAAAGCCCAATGGAGATGGCCAATCCAGCGCGAGGATCTTTCATAACTTCCTCTGCTGACCCGTTGTCTCCCTCGGGCCCTCGGGGGAAAGTATTGCACAACCCAGCTTGTATAAACTTTGCACTAGACTGGCCGAGGGTGTTGCGCAAGAGGAGGGGTTTTATAAGCAGAGAAGGAACGGCGACCAGATGCTGTCCAGGTTATGAAACTCGTCTCTTGTATAACTTCGCTCCCCCCTCGGCCTGTCCTCTCGCCCAGTGCTTCCTGGGAGGGGCGGTGGGAAGCTGCGTCCTGCAGGGCCCCAGCTCGACCTTTCCAGCAGAGCCTGGCCCCATCGATGTGCAAAGCCATCAGTTCCCACACGCCTCATGCACTCTTTCATGTTTTTGTTTCTAGTCCGAATATTCTGGGCAAGGCAGGTGGCTATGGACGGGTTAGGGCAAGAGGCCAGCTGGCAGAGCGAGTGTCTGCTACCATTTACTAAATGCCCACCCTCTGACCTCTGTTAATCAATGCCCAATTCGGCAGGGTCATAAACTCAAGGACTGTTCTTAACTTAGTGCATTTATGTTGACCTGTTGGTGTATCATTATGTATGGAACAATTTGGTATTCAAGGCATTTGCTTCAAAAAATGATGTCGGCGCTTTTTGTCTCCACGATGTAAACGAACATTTAGGGGCAGATTTACAATAACTGGCACATCCCTGCATATCAGCAGGGATGCGGCAGTTATTGTACGTCCCAGCAGACACCTCTTGCGCCACCATGGGTGCGGCGCACCATGGGGCAAGAGTAGACAGATGCGTGACGCATCTGCTGCCGTAAAGGCAGCGCTTTGCTGGAGTCGCGTCGCAAGCGCGACGCAGCTCCAACAAGGCTTGGGGTGCCCCTATTCCTAACATGCTGTGTCAATCCTTACGCCTGCTTCAAGCAGGCGCAGGGTTTTGACGCAGGATGGCCTTAAAAGTGACTGAGTGAAATCTTGTAGATTTCACTCAGCCACTTTTAGGAGGCATTCCAGCGCCCAAACTCCACCCCCCTGTGCCGGAAGGCCCACATGTGGCGCAGGGCTTTACAACGTGACTCATCTCCCAGATGCGTCACGTTGTAAATACCCCGCAGCATGGCGCTGGCTTTACGCCGCGGCTGCGTCACAAAAGTGACACAACGGTGGTGCAAATGTGGCGTACTGGGCTTGTAAATCTGCCCCTTAGTGTAAGTCTGATTTGACAAAAGTTGGTATTTTCTTAAAGTGCCGAAGTGTAGGCTGTCCGTGATTGCAAGCCCACTACAATGGATGATACTGTCAGTCAGTCGTGCGTTTTTATCACGAGAACTTTGCTTCATGCGAAATGCAGTTTTATTTTTTTCCATTACAGATAATAAGCCTTAATGTCCTTCCATGGAAAATTCTAGTGTAGGACCTATAACGTTAAATACTACAAATACTTGTATATGAATAACAGTTTAGAGTAGTGGTTCTTAACCCCTTCCATGCTGATGACGGCCAGGAGCCGTCATGGCACACGGTGCTCGTGTGCTGATGACAGCTCCCGGCCGTCATGACCGCACCGTGATCGGAATGTGCCGCAAGGGGTTAAACGGTTGCCTTTTGTGGACCCCCACTGAATCAGTACTGGAATCCGGGTATCCCCACAGAATCGTACTGGAATCCAGGGGCCACTGGAGTAAGCAATTTCTATGATTTGAAGCTCAAATCAATACAAAAAAAATACACAAGCAAGTATAAACCAAACACATGCTCAAATATTGTAATAATTTGTGCAAATCACAATCAAATATACAAAACATTCAAAACATTTCAATTTTGCTTCTCTACTTGTATATCATTTATAAATATTAATGTTAAATTATTTAATTTTGTAAAACATTCGCAGAACCCCTCAGTAGACCTAACAGACCCCCTGGCGTCTTCGGCCCACAGGTTAAGAACCACTGGTTTAGAGTGATGCTAGTGCATTACATAGTGTTTCTAGTTTCAGGTACACTAAACAGAGTTCAAGGTAACTTTTTCAATTGTGTGTGAGTAAATAACAGTAGAGATTAATGTTTCCCTGTGCACATGGGACCTGCAATAGGTTGCGCACTTTACAGCTGACTTCCATGGGAGCGGTGTACCATGGTGGCACTTTCATCTCACAACCAGTTGTGGCTGCCTGGAGGGAAAATTGGTGAGGCAGCGTAGGGTACAACAATAAATAAATTGAAATTAAAACGTACCTGCCGCCTCGCTGCCTGCCGACTCTATGCTCTGTTCCTGATCACAGTCTCCCAGAACCCTGTGTCAATACAGATGCTGCTCTCATGCTGGTAAAACTATTACCCAAAATGAGAGGAGCGCCGGGATTGGGCAGTGCGGACTGATTTTACACCAGTGGCGTAACGAAACTTGAGGGGGCCCCCCTGCAAAGTACATGGAGGGGCCCCCCACGCTGTGAACCCATTCAGGAGCTCTCAGGCCAGGGGCCAGCCACTCATACGCAGTGCTGGAGGGGGCCCTCTGTAAGTTGGGCCCCACCGCACTACTGGGTGTACGAGGGCTATTGTTTTGTCACTGGTGAGAGGATAGGTGAATGAGTGGGTCTGGTAGCTCAGTGGACTAATCCGTCAACTGTGATGTCAAACTGTGTTTGACCTCATAGTCACAGATTCAAATCCCAGCAGGTCCACTCAGACTTTCATCCTTCTGGGGTCAATACAATGAATTCCATTGAGAGGGTAACAATAAACATCTGTTATTCAATGCCAAGATACCCTTCTGCTTGTACGTGTGCTTTAGAAATACATATGTTTTATGAGAGGATAGGTAAGTCAGAGGATAGATACATGGGTGGATGAAGGGTGACAGAGTAAAGGGAAATTTTAGAGGATGGATGGATGGCAGAGTTAATGGAAATCTGAGGAAGGGTAAATAGATAGTGGAGTAAATGACAATCTTAGAGGAGGGATGGATAAAATGGCCAATGGATGGAATGGTGAACGATTGAAAGTTGGATGAAATAATGAATGGATGACAGAATGTAAAGGTGAAATGATTGATAGCAGAAGGTGGATGGGAGGGAGAAAGGATGAATGAACAGTTGCGTGGATGGAAGAGACAGATGAGCACTTCTAGGGTGTTTTTGACTCGCTTGCTTGGTGCCATCAGAGCTTTTGTTCGAAGTGGTAGGATATTCTAATTTTCTGGCTACTGCGTTACACACAGGCATGTCTCTCACTGCATTCTCCCAGCCGTTCCTCTTCCCATGCATTCAGACAAACATGCCTCTCACCCTGCATTCACACAGTCACACACTCCCCCTGAACTCACATGACTCACCCTGTACTTAACCTCTTCGGCGCTCATGACGAGCTCAGCTCGTCATGAGTTACAACGCTCGTACGCTCATGACGAGCTGAGCTCGTCATGTAACGCGGCTTTTAAAAAAACGCAGCACACAGCGGGAAAACCGCTAGCGCGCATGCGGTTAAGCGAGCACACCTCCTACTTTGCACTCACGTGAGCACATGACTCACTCTGCACACACACACTGACGTGACTCACTCTCTGCTCACATAGGCACCCCTCTCACCCTGCACTCACATGGGTAGACCACTACTCACTCACAGAGGCACACCCCTCCTTGTGCACTCACATGGGAATATCCTCCCCCATGCACTCACCAAGGTTTATCTTTCATCGTGCATTTACAAGAGCTCAAATATCCCCCTGCATTCTCCGTTGTGCCCATGCATTTACAAGAGCTTAGATCTCACCATGCACTCACATAGGCTCACCTCTCACCATGCACTGTCACACACTCACCTTTCCCCATGCACTAACATAGGTACGCCTCGTCCCCCTTAATCCACACAGACTAATTTCGCACATAGGCATGTCACTCACCCTGCATGAACATCAGCTCACGTCTCAATCAGCACTCACAGAGGCACACCCTGCATTCACAAGGTCTGAAATACATTCACAGAGGCCCCCCTTTCACACTGCATTCACACGGCTCAGCTGTCACTCAGCACTAACATGGGCTAAAACTTCACTTGGCGCTCGGACAGGTACATCCAGGGCTTTTAGTGGGCCGGGTCTCACCAGTGCTGAGCACCAGCAGTTTTTTAAAGAAAGCCTCAAAATGGGTCTCTGTTTTGTGCCCTGGCGCAGGCGGGCTGCAGTGACAGCAGGCACATCTATGTGTGCGTGCTCACACTGCTCACTTCTTACTAGTGGAGAAGTTATGGCAGGGCTTTAAGTGGGATGAAAAAACTGGGGGGTCTCTCAAAGGGGCGTGGGCAATGTAATTAAGGGCGTGGCTTAAAAATACGTATGCTAAAAATCTGTTCTTAGCATAGTGTGTCAGCCGACTTTTATTTTGCTGTCTCTGTCATTGCATCCAGATATGTGATAGAACAAGTAACATCATACCTACAAGAAGTCAGGACTATTGCCTTTGTCAATGTTTGTTAGTTGCTTAAGATAAATAAGCAGCAACTATGACTTGTTGTTTTTAATATTGAAAAAGCTTCCACTTAAAGCCGTGGTGACACCATGGCAATGTTGCTGCTCCTGAGTTTCAAAAAGAGAAGGGAAATCCAGAGAGAAAATTACTCTCTTTAAAGGATTTCCCTTCCACTACAACGCTCACAGGGCATGGCGTCATGCCATAACTTCTCCACTAGTGAGAAGTGAGCAGTGTGAGCAGGGCACATTGATGTGCCTGCTGTCACTTCAGTCCAGAAAAAATCGCAACGCCTGTGCTAGAGCACAAAATAGAGCCCGGTAGAGACCTGTTTCGAGGCCCCCTTTAAAAAACTGCTGGTGCTCAGACCTGGTGAGACCCGGCCCACTTAAAGCCCTGAGTTACAGCATGACATCATGCCAGGGGAGCATTCATGGGGAAGCCAAATCCTTTGAAGTGCTGTGGAGCGCTGAGTGAGGCCGCTCTCACCAATCCTGGCGCTGCTGACATGCTGCATGTGATCAGCATCAGGATTGGGCAAGGGAGTGCCGGCATTCGGTTCCAGTAAAGAAGAGGTACAGAGCGAGGATGTCACGTCAGATATGTTTTATTTTAATTTTTTTATAATATTTTCTCTGCGTGTGCCCCGCTCCCCCTCCTCCTGGTAGATGCCTGACACCACTGGTGTCCTGCTGCAGCCCCGGCCCAACAGGTGCCACTGCAGCTTTAAATCGAAAAGAACTTTAGGGTTCCTAGCCACATATAGCTTGCAGATGCACCTGGCTCTGATGAGGACTGTGCTATTATCCCGAGTAGGCTGTCGAGATCAGGGACAGGTGCCTACCCTTAGGATCATCGGTTCACTCACTCGACAGCTGGTAGCAGGTAACTAACTGCATGTGATCTACGCACCACCGCTGTATGCAAGAGACGTTTCTGATCCTTGTAGCAAACTGTTGTTTTATCTCCCTCTATTGCAACCTCATTTTTTTAAAGTGCGCATTTCAGAAAGGAAAATTGTCTTACTTAAGAAATTCCAAATCGCAATTCCAGAAAAAAGCACAGAAAGTGTACGCAAATTTACCAGATTAAAGAACAACTATTCTGTTTGGATTATGGAAAAAAAGTTGGACATCCTGCATACGTGGCCAGTAGAGAGAGAGTGCATTAGCGTCTGTTTCATGCTTGCTATTGTTTACATAGTAGTTTTAGCTAAAACGAATGATATGAACGTATTTCTCGAAATATGACATGTCTGCCTGCTACACAGTGGTTCAGATGTGAAAAATAACTCGCCATGAGGCAACTTCGACGGAGGGCCCCCCTGGAAGTGCTGAAGGAGCCCCTCACGCTAACACCAGTAGGGGCTGAGGGGGGCCCCTCCAGTGTGGGTAAGACTGGGGGCCTCCCCGCACTGCGGGGGGCTGCGGGGGCCTTTGTTGCGGAGGGACTGGGAGTCTGGGCCTGCTGTTCTCCATGCAATAGCCTGGAAACATCTAAGTGTGCATGACGGTTTGGCCATCCTAAGACAGCCAGTCACACCGTCATGCGCATTTGCAGTGCCTACCACTGCAAGTGTCCTCCCTGCTTGCCTGTTAGAGGATGGCCAACACCCAAGACTCAGCTCGGCATCAGCTCTGGTCATGAAAAATAAAATGGTAATAAAACTGCTTCATTATCATTTTATTTTGCAAGTTTTTAACTGCTGGCTGTGGCAGTGGGGCAAGGCTCCTCTGCCATGACAGAGGAGCCGTCGCTGCTCACCACAACAGTCATTGCAGGGACCTGATCTTCCTCTTCTAGACACTTTTGCTTATTGCCACCTGCAGGCCGCCGCCCGGGTAATTCACAACTCCTTCCCAGAGGCTCCACCTACATTCCAAGTACTGGAGGCGACTCTTTCAAACCTCTCCCACGCAGGCTAGTCACAAGACTTTACGCTGGGATGCAGGAGGAGTGCGTGTTCCTGCCAGCCGGCTGGTGTGAGACGCAGATTTAGGGACCCTTCTCACTGACGGCTAATGAAAGTGCTCTCTGCCAGTTATGGAATGCGCTTAGTACATTTTAAATATCTACACAGACTACACCGAACCCCGGAAAAGATGGTCATAATGAATTTGATTGACAATGCGAGCTGGGTGCATTGCGCGGTGCCTCATGCTGACTTCATACACCTTGCGTGGGACTGCCCTGAAGTGCAGCACTTCTGGAGCACTGTCTTTGGGGCACTAGAGGAAATAACCGGGCATTTATCTGAACGCTGCATCTTAGGTTATGTGAAAGACATCCCCCCAGATGTGTGCAAATTGATTGTGCTTCTCCTTTTTAGGGCTCGGCCTACATCCCACGAAGTGGGTGTGGCTTGAGAGTCCTTTAGAGAGGACTTCGACAAGCTAACCTACGAATTCCAGAGAAACGCGTGAATTTTGTTCGTTATTTATGGCAGCTGCATGGCAATTGGCCCTCGCATGGCTGTGTTTTTACAAGCCAGCACGCAATAGGCCATAGTCTGTAGAGTTTCTCCACTTCCTGCATATTCCGTGCGGACACGCGCAGCAGAAGGCTATAATTCATCAATTACCAGCTGTCAGGAGCCGCGGTAATTGAAGCCAGACGCTGGGCGCGCATTCAGCACTCTCCAGTAAAAAAAATGTCAGCTGTGTGTGCGCGCATGCCAGCTCCCTGCCAAAGCTTGTGGACCCATGGTAATTGAAGCCAGATGCCGGGTGCGCATGCCCCATTCTCTGCTGTGTGCTCCTTCACCGTGCATTTTTTTAACAATAGCGATCGCGAAAGTGATCGCTTTCAATGCTGCTTTATTGCCGTCGCACGTATTTATTTATTTATTAACATGCCGGTACTTAGTAAAGTACATGTCAAAGGCTAAGAAAAGTAGGTTATTGCAGTGAACTATATTAATAATGGACGTTTCGCAGGAACAATTGCACAAGAAAACTGTTCCACCCTGTTATACAGTTTTTTTTCATTTATGCGTAACTATTGAATTGTGTCTACAATGGCACACAGGTACACGCTAAGCTGCTCTTGATTAGTTTTAGGCTCTGTAAAGAACGTCAGCCCGGATTTGTACAGGATCAACAAATCTTTGTAGTTTCAATGCCCCCTCCCTTCTCAGCCGGGACAAGCCCCTGCCCTCAGAGCACACTGTGTTCACTTTGTTGTGCGGCGTCCAAAGGGGCACTGAACCGCTGGTAACTGGCAGTGCTGGAGTGTATTAAACACACAAACCATTGGTTACAGGACATAAGGATTATTATAGTGTGAGTGCAGAGTGCAGAGTGCGCAGAGTGCAGAGTGCGCAGAGTGCAGATTGTGAAGTAGTGAGTGCAGAGTGAGTGTGCAGAGTGTGAGTGCAGAGTGCAGAGTGCAGAGTGAGTGTGCAGAGTGAGTGTGCAGACTGAGTGTGCAGACTGAGTGGGCAGTGTGCAGAGTGAGTGTGCTGAGTAGTGAGTGCAGAGTGAGTGTGCAGAGTAGTGAGTGCAGAGTGAATTTCCAGAGTGCAGAGTAGTGAGTGCAGAGTAGTGAGTGCAGAGTGCAGAGTAGTGAGTGCAGAGTAGTGAGTGCAGAGTAGTGAGTGCAGAGTAGTGAGTGCAGAGTGGTGAGTGCAGAGTAGTGAGTGCAGAGTAGCGAGTGCAGAGTAGCGAGTGCAGAGTAGTGATTGCAGAGTAGTGAGTGCAAAGTAGTGAGTGCAGAGTAGCGAGTGCAGAGTAGTGAGTGCAGAGTAGTGCGTGCAGAGTGAGTGTTCAGAGTGTAGGGTAGTGAGTGCAGAGTGAGTGTGCAGAGTGCAGAGTAGTGAGTGCAGAGTGAGTTTCCAGAGTGCAGAGTAGTGAGTGCAGAGTGCAGAGTAGTGAGTGCAGAGTGCAGAGTAGTGAGTGCAGAGTAGTGAGTGCCGAGTAGTGAGTGCAGAGTAGTGAGTGCAGAGTTGTGAGTGCAGAGTTGTGAGTGCAGAGTAGTGAGTGCAGAGTAGTGAGTGCAGAGTAGTGCGTGCAGAGTGAGTGTTCAGAGTGTAGGGTAGTGAGTGCAGAGTGAGTGTGCAGAGTGCAGAGTAGTGAGTGCAGAGTGAATTTCCAGAGTGCAGAGTAGTGAGTGCAGAGTAGTGAGTGCAGAGTGCAGAGTAGTGAGTGCAGAGTAGTGAGTGCAGAGTAGTGAGTGCAGAGTAGTGAGTGCAGAGTGGTGAGTGCAGAGTAGTGAGTGCAGAGTAGCGAGTGCAGAGTAGCGAGTGCAGAGTAGTGAGTGCAGAGTAGTGAGTGCAAAGTAGTGAGTAGTGAGTGCAGAGTAGCGAGTGCAGAGTAGTGAGTGCAGAGTAGTGCGTGCAGAGTGAGTGTTCAGAGTGTAGGGTAGTGAGTGCAGAGTGAGTGTGCAGAGTGCAGAGTAGTGAGTGCAGAGTGAGTTTCCAGAGTGCAGAGTAGTGAGTGCAGAGTGCAGAGTAGTGAGTGCAGAGTGCAGAGTAGTGAGTGCAGAGTAGTGAGTGCCGAGTAGTGAGTGCAGAGTAGTGAGTGCAGAGTTGTGAGTGCAGAGTTGTGAGTGCAGAGTAGTGAGTGCAGAGTAGTGAGTGCAGAGTAGTGAGTGCAGAGTAGTGAGTGCAGAGTAGTGAGTGCAGAGTTGTGAGTGCAGAGTGCAGAGTGGTGAGTGCAGAGTGGTGAGTGCAGAGTGGTGAGTGCAGAGTGGTGAGTGCAGAGTAGTGAGTGCAGAGTAGTGAGTGCAGAGTGAGTGTTCAGAGTGTAGAGTAGTGAGTGCAGAGTGAGTGTGCAGAGTGAAGAGTAGTGAGTGCAGAGTGAGTTTCCAGAGTGCAGAGTAGTGAGTGCAGAGTGCAGAGTAGTGAGTGCAGAGTGAGTGTTCAGAGTGTAGAGTAGTGAGTGCAGAGTGAGTGTGCAGAGTGCAGAGTAGTGAGTTTCCAGAGTGCAGAGTAGGGAGTGCAGAGTGCAGAGTAGTGAGTGCAGAGTGCAGAGTAGTGAGTGCAGAGTGTGAGTGCAGAGTGCAGAGTAGTGAGTGCAGAGTGTGAGTGCAGAGTGCAGAGCGTGAGTGCAGAGTGAGTGTGCAGAGTGCAGAGTTGTGAGTGCAGAGTGAGTGTGCAGAGTGAGTGTGCAGAGTGTGAGTGCAGAGTGAGTGTGCAGAGTGAGTGTGCAGAGTGAGTGTGCAGAGTGAGTGTGCAGAGTGAGTGTGCAGAGTGCAGAGTGCGAGTGCAGAGTGCAGAGTGAGTGTGTAGAGTGAGTGTGCAGAGTTTTGAGTGCAGAGTTTTGAGTGCAGAGTTTTGAGTGCAGAGTTGTGAGTGCAGAGTTGTGAGTGCAGAGTGGTGAGTGCAGAGTGGTGAGTGCCGAGTGCCTGTTCCAGAGAGAGCAGGGTATGATTGTGCGCTTACACGGTGCACTGACACACAGGAGCTAAAACAAAGAACAGCTGAACACGTGGGAGCTTCATGGAGGCAGCCGGCCCTCTGTGAAGGGAGCAGCAAGGAGGGGGTGCCTCAACCAATCAAGCGCAGCTACTCACAACCTACTGTATGATTACAACACAGGCCAAAGGGCAGAGCTAGGTCTTTTCGCATTACGCAGGGTGAGCAGTGTGTGAGTGTGTAGGGTGAGCAGTGTGTGAGCGTGCAGGGTGAGCAGTGTGTGAGCATGCAGGGTTAACATTGTGTGAGCGTGCAGGGTGAGCAGTTTGTGAGAGTGTAGGGTGAGCAGTGTGTGAGTGTGTAGGGTGAGCAGTGTGTGAGTGTGTAGGGTGAGCAGTGTGTGAGTCTGCAGGGTTTGCAGTGTGTGAGCCTGCAGGGTGAGCAGTGTGTGAGCGTGTAGGGTGAGCAGTGTGAGTGTGCAGGGTTAACAGTGTGTGAGTGTGCAGGGTGAACAGTGTGTGAGTGTGCAGGGTGAACAGTGTGTGAGTGTGCAGGGTGAACAATTCCAATCCAAACCACATAATTCCATTACACACCACATGCATACACTCCATAACACATGGCTAAAAGGCATTGCCATTTACAATGCCATTAGCTCTAACTCAAATAAATCCGAGACCTATTGCTTTTCCAATGCTTGTTTTAGCAAAGCAACGAGTGGGAATACATTGGGGTTGGTGCCCGGTGCCACAGAAAGCTGGACAGCTTAGGAATGAATGCGACTTACTGCCAAGAACAACTGAATGCCCACTGGGAGTCGATGCAGTTGAAATCCCACCCCAGGGGTTTCTGGTCCCCCTTGGAGTTATAGCTCAGCTCCCAGACAGGAGAGGAAAAGATTTTGACTGTTGCTGGGCGTGACCTCCTGACGAACCCTCCTGCCATGTGGATTTTGACTCTTTAGGCATTCTAGTCCGGCTGCAGTGTGATGCGTCTGCCGCCATGCACTAGCATACATACTATGAAGCTCCCCTTTTTGAGGCTTAATATTTTCTCCCTTTGCTGAGTGGTCCTCCTCCAGTTGTTTGTCGGAGCCAAGCAGCCATTTACAACGCCTGCCTTAACAATGTGGTCCGAACCACAAATGCATCTTTACAACGCATTCCTTTACCATCCAAGTCATTAAAATGACTTGCCTTAGAGAAAGCACTGGACTTTGGAATAGTATAATTTACTATTGCAACTCCAGTCTGCGCAACAATAGGGAAAATGTTGGACTTAAAGTCAACATCAGTAATACAAAGCTTTCCTCAAGGCAAGTCATTATAACGACTTGTGTGGTATAGGAATGCGTTGTAAAGAAACATTTACGTCAGTAGATAGCTTTTTGTGCCTTTTTTTCCTTTCTGTGCCCTTGCTGCTGCTCGTCCCCCATGGCCTTATCCCTTCCATTGCCGTTTTCCCACTTTACAGCTGTCCAGCCCTCCCCAAACACTACTTAATGACGGCTGCTGCACGGTGAAGGAGCAATCTTACTGACCTTGTCAGTAAATTTCTTCTCTTGTTGCACAGCTCCACCTGGTAGTTTCTTCTCCCTGAACATTTGTGGTCCTAAGTCCGAGGCCCTCCTCCGCCCGCAGGCACCCACCTGCGCCTCATCCCTGGTGGTCCAGTAGGGAGCCTCTCTGCTCTCTGCCCACTGTTTTTCTGGTTTCTGCCTTTGTGCTCCTCTGCTCTTTTTTCACCTTCCTTTCTATCTATTATTGCTTCTTTTCAGTTTCTCCACTTGTTTGCGCGATTTTCCCCTTTCCATGCCCTCGAAGCTGCACGTCCCCTGCGGCCCATGCCCTCCTCCAGCACAGGTTTCGCACTTTGTGTCTCCCAGCTGTCCAACCCTCCCCTAACACTACTTAATGGCGGCTGCTGCGTGGCAGTGTAGCAGGTGTGCCAAAGGCAAGTCCGTCTGCGCCTTTACAGCACCCAGCGACACAGACCATGGTTCTCGGACCATCCACCACTACGACTCCAGCACCCACCATGCACTCAACCCCAATTGTCCACCTCCTGCCACCTTGGGCACCTGCTGCAACAGCATCTTCTCTTCCCTCCTCCCTCCGCCCTCTGCACACTAGACACACTGACTGCACAACCTTCAAGAACCGGATCTGACCACATCAGATGCATCCTATTCAAAATCCGCTCCCTCATAAGACACGGCATGGAGATCTGGGACCTGCTTGACTCCATCTCCCCCGATGTCGCCTTCTTTATGTAAACCTGGATGAACCCCACCCCATCCTCAGACATCGCAACCTCCATCCCGACAGCTACAAAATCATCCACAAAGATCGCATCAGCAGACCGGGAGGAGGCATCACCATCATACACAAAAACATCCTCTGCTTCACAACTAGCTCTGATGACTGCATGGAGCACCTCCACTTCCAGATCCAGACCAATACAAACGCCACCCTCTGCTGCACCCCCATCTACAGACCTCCCAGACCCCGTCACCCTTCAGCAAAGTCATAGTCGACTTCATCTCACACCACGCTCTCACCTCTACGGGCCACATCTTCCTCTTCGACCTCAATTTCCACCTGGACAACCTCAAAAACCACAACACCTCATTCCTACTGGAGAGCCTCGCCACCATCGGACTCAAACAACTGGTCCTAACTCCAACCCACTCAGCAGGACACATGCTCGACCCCATCTTCTCCACAAGCAACAACATCTCCATCAGCCATACCTCCAGGCCACACTGGACTGACCACCACTGCATCCACTTCTCCCTCACCAAATCCACCATATGCCACCATACGACCCGATTCTCGCAGAAGCTGGAACAAGGTTACTGAAGATCAGATCACCACCTCCCTCAGCAAAACTCCACCACCAACATCCACAGACGCCAACACTTCAGCCCGCAACCTCCACTGCTTAATCTCCGACTGCGCCAATATATTGACTCCCTTCAGGAAACCCTGCTGCAAGAAGCCCTCCAAGAAAGCCAGGTAGGTTTCCCCGCACTTCAAGAGTCCAAGCACACCTGCAGACAGCTCGAGAAAAGATGGAGGAGCAGCAAGATTATGGCAGACCACGCAGCCTTCAAACCCACCATCACTGCACACCACCACCTCATCTAGGAACACATCAATGCCTATGCACACAACAGCAAAGTAACTTCGCCGTGGTCAAAGAATTTGCCAAACCCAGCAAGAACACTGCAGATATTCCCCCTCTCAAGACCTCTAAGACAACCTCGCCACCATCTTCCACTGCAAGAGCATGGAGCTTGCAACCAAAGATCCACCCACCACACCCGCAACCACTGCACCCAACAGCTCCAGACCCCAGCAGACCTTGCCAACATGGAACACCCTCACCTCTGACGATACCCTCAGGATCATGAAGAGCATCCACTCCGGAGCCCCCTCTGATTCCTGCCCTTACCACATCTTCAACAGAGCCGGCACCTCCATCGCACCCAAATTCTGCTGCACCATTAACTGCTCCATCGAGTCCGCCACCTTCCTGGAAAACTGAAAGCACGCAGACATCAATCCCCTGCTGGAGAAACCCTCTGCCTACCCAACAGACCTCAAGAACTACAGTCCCATTTCTCTGCTCCCCTTCTCAGGCAAAGTTACCAAGAAACCCTTCAATGCTCTGAGTTCATCGAAACAAACCACATCCTGGACCTTTCCCAATCGGGCTTCAGAAACAACCACAGTACTGAGACCACTCTCCTCGCCGCTACAGAGGACATCCTCACCCTCCTCGACTGAGGCAAAACTACTGTCCTCATCCTCCTGAACCTCTCAGCTGCCTTTGACACCATCTCCCACCTCATCCTATGCCCAACACTCCACAATGCTGGCATCCACGACAAAGCCCTAGAATGAATCCGCTGTTTCCTCACCAGTCAAACACAGCGAGTCAGACTTCTACCATTAAACTCAGAACCCACAGAGATCAGCTGCACTCCGGAGTGCCTCAGGGATTTTCCCTGAGTCCCCCCTCTTCAACATCTACATGGCCCACTTTCAGACATGGTCAGAAGCCACGGACTCAACATTGTCTCCTATGCTGATGACACACAGCTGATTATCTCCCTCACAGACAAACCCACTGCAGCCAAGAGTAACTTCCACATCAGGATGAAGACAGTAGCCACCTGGAAAGACAGCTGCCTCAAGCTTTACTCAGACAAGACCTCATCCTTGGCTCCACCCCTCCTCCTGGGATGACTCCTGCTAGCCATAAGTGCTCGGAGCCCCCCACACCCACGGACCATGCACGAAACCTAGGCCTCATCCTGGACTCCCAGCTCTCAATGAACCGCCAAATCAACGATGTTTCATCGTCCTGCTTCCACGCGCTCTGCCTCCTTTGTAAGATCTTCAAGTGGATCCCCACACAGTCCAGGAAAAGGGTCACCCAAGTGCTCGTCAGGAGCAAACTCAACTACGGCAACACACTCTACGCTGGCACCACCCAGAAACATCGAAAGAAACTGCAGAACATCCAGAACGCCTCCGCCAGACTCATCCTGAACATCCCACGCCACAGCCACATCACCAGCCACCTGAGAGACCTTCACTGGCTACCTATCAACAAAAAATTACCTTGAAGCTCCTAACGCATGCCTACAAAGCACTCCACAACACTGGACCAACATACCTACACCACTGCCTCTCCTTCTACATACACTCCCACCAGACATCTCTGATCCGCCCAACTGGCCATGGTCACCATCCCATGGATCTGCAAGACCAAGGTTGGAGAAAGATCCTTCTCCCACCTTGCTGCGAAGACCTGGAACTCCCTGCCGCTGCACCTCAGGAAATCACCATCGCTGCCTCAATTCTCGAAGGACCTCAAGACCTGGCTCTTTGACTGAACCGCCGACCCACCCCCCTCTGAGCACCTCTGGACCATTACTTGTGAGTAGTCTTGCTTTATAAGAAACCTGATTGATTTATTCGTGGTCCAGACAGCATTGTTAAGGCACAGCATGTTTCAAGCCGCAATTTACAGGCTGCCCCCCTCCTTTGCTTCCCTCTCCCCCAACATTTAGAAATGTAAGCGACAGTGCAATAAATGCAGATATCATTTGATGAATATGTGGTATTGCTTGTCAGTCAGTAGGAGTTCAAAAGATAATGGGTGGGGCCAGGAGCAGCATGCACATCATGTACCCAGAAGATACCTTCAAGCAGGAACTTCCTGTGGTAGCTCTTGATTTAGTGCATTGCTCAGGGTCTTTCCAGGTTTTGGTCTGAGGGATTCATGGTTCCAATCCTGACCATAAACTAGGTTTGGTGAACCAAACTCCTGTCCCCATTTTAAGAGCTGCACAATGAGTGCGGAAACTTTTTGTATTTAGTGTGCATAGGTGAACTATCAGAATTCCATGTTTTGGCAGCATTGAAGTAATTGAGCCCCTTCCACCCCCACACCTTTATTGTAACAGAGTACACTTAGTGCCTGATTACAACTGGGTGGCTAATTCTAACCTATGCGTAAACTCTTCTTTACGCATGGGTCAGAATTATGAGTTTGAAAGTATTTAATACAGCAAAGATTATTGGATGCATTAAATAACTCAACCTTCTTTACATTTCGGTAGGTCAAACCTACACAAATGTAACTGGGGAAAAGTATACAGAATTTACTGTATCATGTGGATCTGGGTGCGTTAAACATCAAAATCTGCATGTTATTCCCCACAAACTCTTATAGGTGTTATTTATTGTACATGCTGCACCAATTGAAGCTGCGTCCCAACATTCTTTCCTTCTTTTTCTCCATTTGGGACTTTTTTTTACTAAGACTGGCTTCCCATCTCTGACCATTTAACTTTCTTTGTGTTTTAAAAGGATTTTTTTTGCAGAGCTGCAGACACCACAGGCTCATAAAAAAGTATAGGTGTTAACACCACCCCTTCTTAAGCTGTGAATGTGGGGGCTTCACAACGCCATTGGCCCTTCTGACTGGATGCAAGCCTCCTGCCTTGGTTGACAGAACCTGTTCCATAGAGCTGGTCGCACATTGACGGGTCTCACACACTAGGTGTGATTTTCACTTCATGGAACACAATGACACATAGGTCTTGGAGCACACTATTACTCACTAGGTTTGAGTCTGTTGTTTTCCTGCTCAGTTTCTCTCATTTAATGAGTCACACTTCATGGAGAACATTCTCATTTTTAGGTCGAGCATTCAAGATCTCTTGTAGATACTTTAGTATATACTTATATGTGTATGTAGTTTGTGGGCTCTGGAGATCAGCCCTAGGACTTTTCTGCTTCCGCTTAGGGACTTTTTTCTGTTCAACTGCCACTATATAACTGTCTTGATAGAAAACGAC
This sequence comes from Lissotriton helveticus, assembly GCF_964261635.1. NCBI lineage: Eukaryota > Metazoa > Chordata > Amphibia > Caudata > Salamandridae > Lissotriton > Lissotriton helveticus. Next base: position 231,204,073 of record NC_136065.1, on the reverse strand, counting down.
CAGTAGAGGTCAGTAAAATACCAAAATTGCTTTCTGCTGAGGGACTTTCTTTTTTTAAAATGTTCTGCCAACTCTCTCTATGTAACTTTCTTGATAGAAAAACGACCAGCAGAGTTCAGTAAAATACCAGAATCACTTTAGCCTTCTCTATATTCCAGTCCATAGAAATTGTTTTCCACAAGCACCCACGGACAATAATATTTGTGATATGACCACCGAAGGCCCTGATTTTATATTAAAAACAGAGATTTGAACTATACCATTTCCCGCTGAAAGTCAATATTTCTCGCCATGTGTTCCCATACCTGGCGTGTCGCACAGTTTGGTGCTTACTTTCCCTCCATGTTAAAGAACAGTAGATGTTTCAGCACCCAGGCTAATGTGCTGCATAGCTAAATACATATAAGAACCCAAAGACAAGACCAATTGCATTGCAAATGCTTGTTTACCATTCTCACTGTTACCATTGACTTTAATGAGGCCTGCACCATCGATTTTAATCCAACCCAGGACCCTCAAATCTCACTCTTGGCCTCGAGCTATCGGCTGAGGCAATGCCTAGGGGGCACAGGTGGTGTTTAGCGATGGAACACAATGAGTTCAAGCTACTAAAGGACCAGGGCAAGAATGAAAAAGACACCTTCTTGAAACAATCTGTAAAAAGTACAAAAGGTTTAAAATATCCTGTTGAGAATGTGTTCATAGCCGTGCTTTCTGTTAGTGCTTGATGGGTGTGAACCATAATAGGAGAGAGACAGACAGACAGACAGACAGACAGACAGAAAGAGGAAGACTAAGAAGAAGAAACAGAGCAGGAACATTGGAAGGAGAGTGGAAAGAGTCAAGAAGGAACAAAGGAGGAATGAAAAAATGAAAAAATGAAAAAGACAGTGAGAGAGCAGAGAATTGACAATGTAGCAAATACACATTCAGCACGCATGTCACAAAACTGCCTGAGGCACAGGTAGCAGGCTGCTACAGAGTAAGTGGTTGGTATTGGGTGTAGCATCAGCTTGCGCTATGCAGGGAAACTTACCCAGGCTTCTAGTACTCTGTTCACTGAGATCTATCCATAACTATCATGTGGGAAGTGGCTGAAAAGTTGCACCAGGAAGGCTTTCATGTCAATAATTATACCAGCACACCTCAAGATCTCTACTTGGAAGAACATGCCCACAGCTGTGTTTAATTGACTATATGTATTCTCAGACTGTTCAAACCAAAATATATGCTTATAAAATCTTACATGGAACTAGTTCTAACTAGATAATGATTGCTGTAGTATTGAAGGTTGCTGCTTCCTGTTTACAGGATCCAGGAAAAGTGACCTCATCACTCTTAGACTCAAGGATCTCTACTGGTTTCCACTCACAGCCACAATTCAATTCAAGGCTCTGTGCATGTGCACTTGTTACAGTAATGAGAGGGTAATGGGCTCTAGAAAATCCATAGCAATTTGAAGGCAATTATTTGAAAAGAAAAAGTGTCAGATTAAACACCAGGACCAAAGCCTGATCTCCCTCTGACTCGCATCTTGGCTAATCAGTGCCAAGCATCTTCCCGTTCTTCTGGATTTGGCCTCCTGTCCTCTCCTGGGATTTGTGGCAGCCAGGCGCTAAAGTCGCTTTCCTGCCCTTTATCCCTTAAATGTAATCCTAGTGGCGGAAATATCCAACTCTCTCATGTCCAGATAATACTTCCCAGCTATGTGCTTATATATCCACATCTAAATCACCCAGCCTAATCTGTTTCTTTAAGAAAAACAAAAAACAGATGGGTTGAATTCTTGAATTCATCTCAGCCAAAATAAATTACCTTAGGTCCCATTGCAGTGCATCATTTTGTTTGCCTACTATGTCACTCTAGGCAGAGATCAGCCATAATCTAATCAGCCTTGGTACTGCTCCAATAGGAACAGTCCAGTCTGTATTGCCGGGCTACGTCCCCACCAGCTAAGATCAAAAGCAACTTCAGACTGGGATTGGCCAATTTAGGCCTCATCAGTGAGGTATAGCTTGAAGCCTATTGCACAGTGAGAAGTGTCCCCTTGACTGGTTAATCCTTACTCCCTCCTTACATGCTCATTCTAGCCTAAAAAGGACAGTGTTGACACATCAAGCCAGACTTGTAAGAACATCATCTTATACCCATTGTTTGTATAGACCACTACTGTTTTCAAATGGTACTCCCTGTGAACCATTTTTTACTTCCTAAATTAAGATCCACAATAAATTAACGCCAAATAATATTCAGTACTGATTTGAAAAGTACTATGGGAAAGAGATTAATGCAAATAAATGATGACAAAACTAAAGGCATGTCTAGAAAGAGACCAGAACATATATGTTAATGTTTAATCATTTTATTTATTTATTTTATTTGAAAAGTTTTATAAAGCGCAAACATGACCTAAAACGGGTATTAGAGCGCTGTACAAAGGAAGGTACATGGCAAGAGGTAAAAACATGAGTACAGAACAAAATAGAATACAAGAAGTCCCTAAGAAAAGTTGTAGCAAGCAGTACATTACAAAGGACCTGTGAAGAGAAACATAATAAATTTTGAGCAAAAGGTATAAAAGTCTTTCAAGCAGGTGATGGAAGAAGATTGAGATGGCATCAGGGCTATGTTGTTTCCAGAGGTTCTAAGCACAGATCATGAAATAGGAAGAAACCCAGCTAGGTAGCATTCCCAGGTAACTATCAGGGATTGGGTTTTACGGTTTCAGCCAGAATCTGCTCCCCCATGATAATCAGCATTTCATTTGTATTCCTTTGTTATTGAACTCCTATCAAAAGTTTCAATTTGCTTGTTATTTGAAATTCGGCCTGTAGAGGATGTGAAAGGACAACATGTCTTTCAAGAGTGACACACCTCTCCATCTAGCATTAACAAGGACTTCTGTATTTTTTTTACATGTCAGTGGCATGAGTCCTGCACTTCACTAGGCGGGAGAATTACAGTACCTGGTCCGATTAAAACTGGTTTCTGACACTTCAGAGGAAGGTGCTCACCTGCCTGTATGTCTCAAATTTAGGGTCCTCTCCCAGTTCCCAAGCTAGACATATGACTGGGAAATTCTGGTGCATGAATAAGAAGCTTAGCCTGGGGAATGCATATATAGCCGAAACACATCAGTATGTAGGTTACAGGATGTAGGTTACAGTATGTAGGTAGCACACCTGCATTCTTGCATTGAACATGACCTGAACATTGTAATGTTTCTCTCATTGAAATCATTAGCTTCTTAAACAACAAACGTCGAAAAAAATAATGCTAAATGAATCCCTGGTGGCGCCATTCGTAGATGTTGATGTTGATGTTGAAAGTATTTGTAAAGCGCTCTGTGACCAAGCGGTTTCGTACGAGCTCAAAGATAGGTTGGGACTGATTCCTGCAGCACTCCTGATGCAGACTGCCTTATCGTGGCACCTTGCTCCATCGCTCATCTATGGTTAAGCTGAAAAACATAGACATTGGGTATGGTTAAGACCCTGAAGTTATTTTTAGAAACAGCGCCCCATTGGGGTCAGCAAAAGGTGCAGCTGCGCCCTAAAGCCAGCCCTTTGAGGACATTTCAGTGGCGTAACGCAAAATAATGGCGCCCCCTGCAGGATGTGATGAGGAGCCCCTGAGTCTCTCATATCTCACAAATATTCATTAGCCTTTGGCTGAATGGGGCCCACCTGAATGTTTGAGGCCCCCTGAAGATCAGACCCACCTTGCGGAAGGACCTGCAGGGGCTTCTGTTATGCCCATGGGACATTTAGGGCGCCACCGTTCAGTTACTCCCATAAGCCAATGTGGAGCAGAAACTCATTAAAAATGTTTGGAAGACAATAATTAAATAGACCAGAATAAAAACTAGATTGTAGCATATGGTAAATAACATTTTAGTGGACCTCTTGATTAAGTTATAGACCTAATTACAAGCATAGGTGCTATTTATCACACCTGGTAATTAACAATATCCTGGGGTTCATTATTTATCAGGTGCATTAAACAGCACCTATTATGAGTTTTTGGGGAATCACATGCAGATTTTGGTGTTTAGAAAACTAAATCCGCATGGTCTGTAAATACTGTACATATTTCCCCTGTTAAGTTTCGTCAGGCTTGACCTGCCGAAATGTAATGAATGGTGGGTTAGTTTATGCATTCGACAATTATCGGATGTGTTACATAAAACTAAACTCATAATTCTGTCCCCTGCGTAAACAGGGGTGTACATACGGGATGGAATTAACCACCCAACTTGTATTGAGGGCCATAGTATTGTGCAGTTGGATATCTTGTGATTTCTCCCCCTGCCTAAAATGGTCTAATCTTGACATCATTTTGGGGTTCTGGTGACATGTACAAATCATCTAGCCTTTCGCCTGTGGGATATGATTTCCATAGAACCCTTTGATGGCAAAATTGTACCATATTGCACAGCTTCCCAATATGTGAGGGACCTCATAGACCGTTTTCCTCCACCCTTGTAATGACACAAGATTGCCTTACAATACTTTGGCAGATTTTGTTACAGTCAAAAACTACTCTCATTCATCTCCATATCTATACAGTCACTATCTGAGGACTTTCTCACCATTAAGTTGTACAATAAAAACATTTACTGTGGGTGGGGGCAGATAATTCCCAATATTTCCAACAAGGAAGGTTGTTTTCTTGCATTTTATGGTAAACTATTTTTATCTAAGTGAGACTTTCTCTCCTTGTTGAAGTTACCATGTACAGCAAATGGTAATTTTTAAGAGGACCTTACACAGGATACAGGGGTAGTTTAGGAGATAATGGGGACTATGGCTTGGTTGTGAGTTCTTGCTTATGAGATCCAAGCAGGCTTCTGATGGCCATGCAAGTGCATCCATTGACCCAGTTACTTAGGCCTCTGCTTTTAAGCCGAGTACTTACCCGTGAGAATATGAAACTGGTCCGCTGACTCGCAGAAACCTGGAGGCAAGATAAAAGGTGACATTGTTAATCCTAGAATTTAATTGAGATTCCAATCTTCAGCAAGAGGGATTTCAACATTGCTATAGCATTTCACCTTTAGGACAGGATATCTCAGGGAGCGGCACAAGCAGATATCATTTCGCTATTGGCCAAGAGTGGATCAGAGGTCTGGAACCAGGACGCAGAAACCCCCAGTTTATTGGCAAGATATCCCAGAGGTTTGGCACTGACGAGTACAATTCTTTCATCTCCATGATTCAACATCTAAGGGATTTGTACAGCTCTACAGGGCCTGTCAGGTACTGACTGGAATGGCTCAGCACATGGGCCTAAGGATACCAATATTTAAGCACTCATGCATTGAAGGATGTGGGATTTGCACCAGGATGCAAAGCTTTTCGGAGACAGTGCTAGGTAATTGATGGCACCATCAAGGTGACACTACACCTTTGTCCTCTCTGGTTACCCCATTCCTATCTCCTCCAGGGTTAGCCCATAGATATCAACTATGTCAGGTATTGGTTTGGATGTAATGGAGGTGGTATGGTAAAATAGAGCTTTCCTAAGCAGCAGGGTGCCAGAGAATGGCACATGGTTCAAAAACCTTTAATATCGACTGTCTAAGAGGAATGACATTGGGGCACATAGATATTAATATTTGAGGGGTTGATTACGAGCCAGTCAAAGCAGTATCCTGGGGTTGGGGGTAGCTCCAGCTGTTTTTAGGTGGCCCAGTGTCCTTGCACCTGAAGTTACCGGGTGTAGGAACACTGAGCCCAGTTTGACTGTAAGTGAATCTGCAGCCAGGAAAACCATCTGCGGGTGTGTTTTAGTCATAGGCCACAGGCACAGCCTGACTTCATTACACCCTCCTATAACGCTCCACCCCAGCAACCCCCTAGCCTGCCCTGTCCCAGACCCCCCAGACCCCCAGTAACTCAAGTACCCCTGCATCTTGGAATGTGTAATAGCCTCATTAGGTGTAGATAACCTTTGAGGATTGCCACTTGGATAAAAAGGTTCCTATTCTTACCATCAGGGATTTTGCAAATCCTCTGAGAGTAAGGAATTGACACATTGCTTTGGTTTCCAGCGCTTCAAATCCCCTACGCCTGTTTTCGTCTTTTGATTTTGACGCATCCCAGGTACTTTGTGACAAAAGTGACCCATCCATAGTTTCCTATGACCTTTACTATAATGAACCTTTTAAAAGTGATATCTTGAGTTGCGTATGTTGGATTTTTGTCATTTTGTTCTTGTTTTATTCAGATAAATATTGGTTATTTTTCTAAACTGGTGTGGTGTCCATTTGTAGTGTTTTCACTGTGTTATTGTGTGTGTTTTGCACACATGCTTTACACATTGCCTCTGAGATAAGCCTGACTACTCTTGCCAAGCTACTAAGGGGGTGATCAGGGGTTATTTTAGCTGTGTGACTCTTTTACCATGACTAGAATAAGGGTCCATGCTTGGACAGGGTGCACACCTCTGCCAACTAGAGACCTCTATTTCTAACACTTGCTTTAAAACCTAGGTCAAATACTACTACTAAAATTTTTATTTTGACTTAATTTTACTCATTTGGTAGTATGCCTGCCTTATATCTGTCACCTGGACTACTTGACTCTTTTGGTGTCAGTGCACACAGTGCGCTGCTGCCCCTGTGGTTGGGTTGGCACTTCAGTGCTAAATTTGTATTTTTAAAAAAGTAAGTGCCAGGGCCGTTCTCAGGAGGCCACTGCAGCCTGAACCACCCACTGCCCCTGCCAGCACTGCCAACAGCAGTACCAATTGAACTACTAACCATCGCATTCCTACAATGACAAGACAATTCAGCCTTCTTTAGATCATCCAAAGCTATAATGATGGCATGAGTGGCAGGTAATGTTCTTTTTCATTCTACATTGACTTATTAAACCCTGTTGCTTTTCTCAGCATACAGCGCCATCATGTGGTGGACAATCACTAGAGCCGGTGCTGACATTTAAGTGCCTGTGTCAAGCACCCTGAACCACTGGCTCAAATTAAGCACTGCACTATGTAGATGCTTAATATGTAGTTCAATCAAAACTGTTAATTTAAATTGGTATCTGGTATTTTGCTTCAGATTCCTCCTTCTCTTGTTTCAGAGTGGACACTGCCATGGCTTTCAAAACAGAATCCTTAACTGAATCCAGGTCGACTGAAGAAGTTTAGTGAACCGCAGTTAAAAAAAGTAAAATACATCTGATAACAAGTCTTTATAACCTGAGCCTTAGACTTTGCCGAGCTGGTAAATTCTAAAGATCTCTTGAAGTGTCTGAGGAACTTCTAAGATAGCCATATGTAGGCTGTTAGGTGTCTCGCCTACAGATGAACTTCAGCAAACCGTAACTGTCCTTATTCATTGGAAAAAATTCAGTTGCGCAAACGTTTTAGAAAGTCCTAGAGAAAACGCTTCTCCAATTTTCAGAGCCTTCCCTGATCATATCCTATTGCTAAAATATTTTAAGCCATCTTTCTTAGCTTAGTGGCAGACTGCACCTTATTTACTTGTTCCTTTCTTCCCTCTACCTTCACTACACCCCTCTCTGGTCTTTCTTTGCTGTCCATGATACAGAGCCCTCTGGTCCTGGATTCCCTCTTTCCTTTTGGTGACTCCCTATGACCACCACCAACATCTTAATACAATTTATTAATTTGGACTTTTGTTGAACACAAGGAAGCCTTTCAGGGCTGGCAGTCGTTATGATTATTATTATGATTAATATTATTAATATTATTATTATTAGTAGTAGTAGTAGTAGTAGTAGAAGTAGTAGTAATAGTAGTAATATTGCTATCAAACATGTATGTCTGAAATACAACTTTACTATATAGGCATGTGTAATTACCCTATGTGTATGTTCATGTATGTTTTCGGAATTATATTATTTATCAGTTTTTACAGTTGCAGTTGCCATTGACATTTGTAGTCTCAACGCATGATCAATGTGTAACTCGAAAATTGCCTCATTTAAAGAGGAACCTATTCACATTTTTATTGTTGGCATCCAGTTCTCCAGCAATTACCGTAGAAAAAAGGGTTAAATAGGTGTTTTGTGAGAGGAACACTCCTTGGTGGGTGCTGTTAAATGGAAGCAGGGCCTCGTTAAAATTGGGAGGCAAAAATTTGTAAATTGAGCACTCTCTAATTTGTGATTGGGTGGGGTTTGCAAACTAGCGAGTATGCAATTAGCAGCGGATTATAATTGTACTACCTTGGAATGGGGAATAACCTGTTAATTGTATGTGTTATTGCCCGTTCCATGTTGCACAAACAGCACATATTCATTATTTGCTCCCACGATGTTCATCAAGCTTGCCTTCCGCGAACACCCATGACTTGTATACAAGTTATAATCTTATTGTTGGCACAAACAGGAGTTTGAGCACAAAACAGGATTCCCTGGCCCGCCTAGTTGTGATCGGAGCCTAAAGGCGTCATTCAGGGTTTTGCTGAGCACTAGTATCATGTAGGTCAGCAGGTCCCACACTGCACAGAGCCTGTGGTTCTCTCACCTCCTTCAGAGTCCCCAAAGTAGAGCCAGATGCGTTTATGGTTTTCTAAATATGTTGTGAGGGCAGGCAAGAGAAATGTAGTGAGGACAGCGACTAGGTGAGGGTTGCATGTAGCAAGCATCATGTGTTAGGTCATTGTTGTTCGTTTACAGCCCCCCGTGGCCTTAAAATGGTGCTTTCTTTATTCACTTTTTCTGCACTGTCAATTCTTCCAATGGTTCCTAGTAGGGAGGAAGTGATGTGCCGGCGGCTCCCAACAGGGACCTAACAGGGTCGTGCTTCACAAGTATTTACGGCCTCGTCATCATATGGAGTAGGTCTTTTAGCTATAGCCGCCCTGTTATCCACTCGTTTCTGAGGCTCTGGAGGCACGCGTTTTGTCTGAAATTTCCAGATTCTCAGTACTTTGGGAAATTCCCGGAACATAGCCTTTGTTTCTGTGGGATTTTGAATACCTTACAGAAGGGCACATATTTGTCGAAACCTCTTGTAACATGATTGCCACATAACATTTAGCAGATACCTGTTCATTGGTTCTTACCAGGGGCACAAGGAGATCAGATGGCATAAGTCCTGCTTGGGTTTAGTTTGCATTGGCAGCTATTCCTGGCCCTCTGGTACCATCTGTGCTCTGGTTCTGCCAGAGGAAGAATATTTGCTTTTGCTGTTGTAAATTTCTGTAAATTCTTGTTGGCTTTTAGTAACTATGGTTTTATATCCCAGTGATCTCAAAAACAATGAGTCACGGAATAAGTTACAAGTGGTTTATTTTTCAAATCATTCTGCTTTTTCCCCAAAGCGCTTTATCGTTCACCATCCAGTCGGGTTTTCATTGGTATTAGCATGGCTTATGTTTTTTGCCAAGTTAAGATCTGCAGACCAAAACCGCGGTGTCCACTGCTCAAGTGCACATGCGGTTTTGGATTGCTCCCTCAGCGTCATCAATTACAGATGTGTTTTTAAATATTCTTGAGCACTCTCGCGCCCCCAGCCCTGATTATCTGTCTCATTCAACTTAAAATTAAATTTGCCCTGTGCATTATATGCTACCAGGCCTTTCCAATTACCTGCCCTCTAGACGCTACTATTTCCATTACATTGGTAATGAGACATTCCTCTACTACACCATGGCACTTTGCGCATCTCAGACGCCTAGTTATATTGGTCCCGATGAAGACCTTAATATCTGTAAAGGATTGAAACATCATCAACATTTCATACTGACCCTTTTTGTATATAAGAATAATGGAAACTGATTGGACTGTATTGCTATTACTTAGATTGTGACATAAATAATACAGTCTTAAGTCACACGTATCACTCTTGCTTGCCTGACACACGTATCACTCTTGCTTGCCTGAGCACACCGTCACGTTGCGTTTGCTTCACTACCCACTATTATGGATGTCAAAGAAAGTGTATTTGTATATTTAAATATTAATAGATTGTTTTAATCTTACTTTTGTTATCCAAGTCTGATTCTTTATTACGTAGGGGCCCCTGTTTCCTGAAAGCATTATTTACCCCAGTTCTCTATGTACCCGTGGGTCTCCCTTGTGTCTTGTAACATGTTCACACATGTACATCCAAAAGGTAAGGTCAATCAGTCCTTTAATTTTTAACCTATTTTTTTTTGGTTTTCCATTTAATCGTTTGATTGTCATTACATACTTATGCAGGAAATATTTTACAAAACATTGCACGCTTGCCAAAACTTTGCTCACTTGCCAAGGCCAGGGCTACTGGCTTTGCCAATGCCTGTCTCCTGTTTGTTACCATGCTGGCTGGCTGAAGTCTATGGTGATGTGACCTATCTTAGTGTTGGCATGGCCCATTTGTGATTCCACAGTAAGTAACGGTGGTGGGAGTTTCGTTTTTTTATGGCATAAGTGATATTCGACGGCCGCAGATGATGTTGGCAGCGACTATCAAACATCTTTGCTTATTCTGCCTTGTGAAGATGCACAGACAGTCGTAGTTGACGAGAGAAGTCTAGCATCAAGAGAGTAACTGCACATACACAGGACAGCAGCCACATACTCTCTTCCGCACTTTGGTTTCCCTGGAACTGCCTTTTCTACCCTTGGACTCAGGGACCGTGAAAGCAGAGGAGGCAAATAGGAGGATCAGGGTGTGGCAAGGAGACAACACTACGCTGCCAAGGGCATTAAAGTATTAACAATGTAAGTTCTGCTATCTTTAGAACTTTGGTGAATTGTTTTCAGTGGCCACATACAGTGCTTAATTCTGGCCTGGACCTTCTCAACGTCGTACACATATAATCAAGCCTAGAAGTGATAGCTTGTGCCGCTGGGCAACAAACAGAATCAGCCTGAAGACACTGAAGTGCTTTAGGTAGGAACAACAGACGACCCTTCATTCTATCCTTCTCTGAAACCAATGGAAAGTTTAAGAGGACATTAATGCACATTAATGCAGTTGCTGACCTCGAGGAAGTATGTTAATCATCTACGGATATTCCAAAGCCCTCTATGAAATCTCTGAAAACTTCTGTTGAAGCTTTTTAATATTAGTGGAAATCCAGCTTCTCAAAAGGAAAACAAAGGACCATCCAAATTCGACCGTTTCCATAGAGGGATCAGTTCTATAGAAAGTGCTTTTAGCTGCAAACATAGGGCCAAATGTACGACCATGTTATTTTGCGAGTCGCAAATTGCGCTCAATAGCGAATCGCGATTTGCGACTCGCAAAATGACATGTTCAACATGGGGTCGCAAATTGCATGCCTCATCAATATTCATGAGCCACTCGCAATTTGCGACCCCATTGAGAATGGCTGGCCCTCCCAGGTATGGTGGGCTGCTGGGCTCAGCAGACCTCCATGTCTGGGACTGCTTTTAAATATAGCTGTTTTTTTTAAATGCAGCCCGTTTTCCTTAAAGGAAAATGGGATGCATTTAAAAAAAAAAGAAAATGAAAAGTTTTCATTTAATTTTTTAAGGGCAGGTAGTGGTCCTTGGGACCACTGCCTGCCCCTAAAAAATAGTTTACTCTGCATTTGAAAAGGGGAAGGGGTCCCCTGGGGACTCCTTCCCTTTTGCGATTGCATTACCACCCTCTTGAACAGGGTGGTAAATTGCGAGTGTTTTGCGACCGCAATTGCGGTCGCAAAACATTCTTACGTAGGGTAGCAAGTCGCATTTACGAAGGAAACCCCTTGGAAGGCCCCTTCCTAATTGCGAGTCACAAATTCTATTTAGTGAGTAGCAAATAAATTGTGACTCGCTAAATAGCGTTTGTACATGGCCCTTTAGATTTTTGCATGCACAAACGGGTCGCAAACCCGTTTAAGCATGCAAAAACGGGTCGTACGTCTAGCCCTTAAGCAGTAGCGTTTTTTTTAAACAAGAGACATTAGAGGGGCCATCAACTATAGCGAATAAAACAGTTCTCTGTACAGTTATCTAAGGACCACCGACTGTGGGCATTCTTGAATTTTCCTCTGTTGGAGGGTGTCTGCGTGAGTTCTGAGACGTATTGTGACATCATTCAGCGAATGGCCCCTTTCATTTGATCAAGAAATAAAGCCTAAATATTCTGCACAAAATACACATTGGGAAAGAGAACTCAAAAATTCCAATCACCAGAGTGACTTGCTTAGAGCTTCTACATGTCACCGCAAAAGCAGCTTGCTGTGCTGGCCCTCAAGGAGCTTGGTATACTTGGCATTAAACAGTAGATGTTTTTCCACACTACAAAAGCCCTGCAGTTCTCCAGTCATGGAAAGACTAGTGCCCAGCCCTGTCCTGCCTTTCATGCTTTGTCAGATCATCGGTCTGTTCCAACAGAGCCATGAACCCGGAGAATTAAATTCAACTCAACTTGGGACTCACCGTATTTGGGAAAGTAGTAGATGAAATCCTCTTCTATGCCCTGCTCTTTGGCGCGTTGTTCGTATTTCTCGATGATGAGGCTTGCAACGGTAGCGCTTCTTGCTGTTGAAATCATCAAAGAATGTGAAAATTAGGCGGGTCTGCGCAATGTTGGAAGTACTGAGACAGGGATGGTAGCACAAGTGTACCTGAGCTAGATACATCCTTTTCAGCCCCTTCCAGTCATTTCTATGGCTTCAAATGCGCTCAGTGATCAAGGTTGGTCTAAGAGCTTCAGATTTTGAGGATATGCATATAAAATAACTTTACATACAATGAACTAAAAGTTGCTCAGTCAGCATTAATTTTGAACATCTGTGGTGGCTGCTCACTCATACTCCAACACGAGCAACTATAAGGATTTTAGTTTGCATATCAGTGTATTGTGTGCATTCATGTACAAAATCTTTTAGATTATCCAAGATTACAAATCATAAAATGTCATGCTTGTATCTATTGCTATTTTTGTTTTTTCAATGTGTCATTGTAATGTCAGGGTTTCTCCGGTAGAAAACATAAATGTATAGGTGCAGAGCTGACATCTTTAAGGACAGACACAATCACATTGGAGCATACATAAGCCCACATACAGAAGAGTGTCATACTTACAGAGACCTTATTGGGGATCAGCGTTTTTGACATTTGACTCCACCCAGGTTCAAATAATGTATGGAGGGAGGGGAGAAGTAGATGGGAGGGGAGGGAGAAGTTATCTTCTCACTTACTGCTAAAAAAGGACCAGTGAAGGGCGTACATGAGTAGTTTGGATTCAGGGACTTCGTAAGGATTTTGGGGGCTCTGGACCAAATGTATTTTGGGTGTCCCTGTTCAGAACAGCTTTGCATTTATGATCCATTTTCAACTCTTTCATGCCCCCTTGGCCAGGTCTCTGACAGTGGACAGGCACACTGGTCCAAATTCTAAATGTGTTTAAATCTAATATGTAAAGATGGTGAGGTATGTTTTCAATATTGTAACACAGCAGCAGTTCACTAATATCACTGCAAATAATCTCTGGGACATATGAATATGTGAGGCCTTGCTTTGATCTTAAAGAATGAAATATAAACACAACATTTATCTGCAAAATGTTGGTTTCAAATACCTTTTTCATTTCATTTATTTTGAATATGGGTGATGTGTGAGAGTCTAGTATAATCTGTGTAAGAATTGTTCAGGGTCATTAGGGTAAGACTCTCTGCAGAGCCGAGCTGGCTCTCTCAGGTGGCCCTCTGAAAGGCTGGGGCCCTGGGCCAGAGCCCACTTAGCCCATGCCGTAAAACGTCTCTGTTTGAATTGTCAATTTTTATTTTTAAATGAAAAGCTATGAAGCAGTGACCAGGCAGGCAGACATGAGACAGGGTAGGTACCCTGTGATGTGTTGATGGTCCCTGTATACTTTACCCATGGCAGGTGGGGAGACAGAAAACAGACAGAGAGGCTAAAGGATGAAAATGCATACCCTGATTGGTCCTGGATATCAGAAGGAATGCTCTAGGAGGAGTAGACCAATCAGCTGTGATTCTGGTCTAGCGGCTAAGTAAGGTGGCAATCTCCATCTCTCTCCACAGCCACCACCCCAGGTGTCTGAGTGAAGGCTGTGGCGACTTACTTGTCTCGCCACATTCGCTCCTGGACCTTGACTACAAAATCATAATTCATAGGAGGCCTACACTCAAAGGGCGTGCTGAAAGGTCAACGCGAGTCACCACACTGAAGAGGACAGGTGTCTGATCTCTAAGAGTGTATATTTGGGTCGTGCAGTGTTTAAGAATTGAAATGTCAGGGATCTAACAAGTTCTATGTTGTTTTCCACATTAAGTTTGCCTGTGATGCCTTTTATTTTTGCTTCATTAGTGATGCTCGTTCTTTTTAATGACTTTTGTTGCTTTGGATGGTATCTATATATTGTAGATTGTTGGGAAAACATACATGTGCTTTGATTATTTGGCATGCTGGATTTCTGGTACTGAAGATTGCACTAACGGTGTCAAAACATTTGGTTGTATTAATGTGGACCAATTGTTTATCAAAATAAATCAGTTATTAATAAAGGAAATGCATGTTTTTTGTAATAAAAGTCGAATGCAGCTGTTTTCCAGCTATATGGGAACCCCACCAGTTATGTAGAATAATTCTGATGACTTAACTGAATATTTTCTCTTTATGGAACATCTAGGTCGAATTATTTATTGATAATTGCTATCTAGCTTTCGCCTATGTAAAAAGGGGACATGTGATACATTTTTAAGTTTAGATGTTTTCCTATTCAGTTTACGCTGCTTTTCCTATGTAGGGAACATCCTGATAAAAAAACACAAACTATTCACACAAACTACTTTTGTTAGCCAAAATAACGTTTATAAGTGACAATGTTGATTCGCACTTTGTCTGCATGCCTTTCACAACCATCTCCACCTTTCTCACTGTCCTCTATACTTACCACTAACCCTTCATGCTCACATATCGAACTGCCCGCATATGTAGCAAACTCAGAATTGCTTTCAACAAGCCGTTTACATCAATCACATTCCCAACCCTGAAAAATTATACTCTACTTCTTGAGCATTTGGGAACCACCTTGGCCCCAGTTACGAGTCTGGAGGTCCACATACTGCCAGACACAGCCATTGAAACATCTTATCTGGCTGGAAGTTGCGTGCTCCAATAGCGCAGCTCATGCAAATGCCTGGTTGCACGCCCTTTCTGAAGCCTTGGTGCAAATATGCTCAAGAGAGCTGTGGAACTTAAAATTACCACACCTTCAGTTTAAAACAGCCCTGCATAGAAAGTTAGCCTGGGCGTAGCTCGCGTAGTAGCGCTACGCTTAGCCACGCGAAGTGCACTTCGCACTACGTGAGCTACGTGAACTGCATAGTGCACTGTGCAAAATGCTGTTCACACTGATTGCACAGTGCCGGATGCTTGTGCACAC
Source organism: Lissotriton helveticus (assembly GCF_964261635.1). Taxonomy (NCBI): domain Eukaryota; kingdom Metazoa; phylum Chordata; class Amphibia; order Caudata; family Salamandridae; genus Lissotriton; species Lissotriton helveticus. The sequence continues at coordinate 231,188,746 of NC_136065.1, read as the reverse complement.
TGTGCAATCAGTGCAAACAGCATCTTCCACAGTGCAAGCGGTCGTTTTACGCCGCTCGAGTAGATTTCTACTCGAGCGGCAGCTTTCTCAATGCAGACTGGTAGTTTCTCATCGCGAGCAGTCGCAAGCATACGCGACCATTTGCAATGAGAAACCTGACCTCCCCGTGTTGAGCATCTCGCCGGGAGGTTTATTTTCCACGCTCGCAATCGGCAACTTGATGTTGCTAATTGCGAACGAGGAAAAAGTCTCGCCGGGATGTCATTTTGCTCGCTCGCGATCGCCAACTTGGTGTTGAGGACCGCGAGCAAGCAAAAAATGACCGCTGCACTACGCTATGCTACGCGTGTTTGCACTGTGCTACGTGCAATTCGTGTAGTGCGAAGTAGCGCAAACTTTGCAAACTACGCGAGCGCAGCGTAGTACTTCGCCAGGGTTAATAGAAAGGTAAAAAGTATATCTCTTAAATCTGTCCGAATACCATTTGCTAGAAGAGAACATGCCCATTTGGTCCTCAGCAGCTATGACAGAAGAGGTCCACAAAAATATATCAACGTGTCATTCTCTTCATATTATAAAATGAAATTCCTGCAGCTTCCTGCAGCTTCGGATGGGCTCTTTTGCGTCCTTAGACCTGTGGCCAGCATGGGCGGTTAAACCAGAGTCAAAAATATGCAGTTTGTGCTGTGTATTCCCGGAGTCAATAACTCACCTGCTTTGTATATGCCCTATACTCCTGGAAGACCGCAGAAGATTGCTTCGGCTCCTGTGGGCTAAGCAGGTGACACGGACATTGCCATCTGTCATCAGCTTCCTACTGAATAACGAGCAGCCGCAAGTGATCACCAAACTGGTAAAAATTTTGGGGAGTATGGTGAATCAATTAAGAATAAACTCAGAACCCCAAAGCGAAGAAGGGGAGGAACTTTGAAGTTCAGTAGTCTCAAAAGATTCCCCTTAAACAGACAGATAGTATTCTTTTTTTTAACCAAATTTAATTTATTACGGCAACAGTTGTCTATTGAATTGTATTTTTAACTGTTTAACTGCTGAGGAAACTTGCAGATGAACTACGGGTTATTTGTTATATTATTGACACTTACGAGAAACTGTGACAATAGCTATTATTTTAATTGTTCCTGGCACTCATACACTTTGACAGACTTCATTGTCTAAATAAAGTATTTTTGAATTTGAAAAATTTGCCAGACTTGCAGGTGCGTGGCAGTGGCGGTCTCCAGACCGCCCTATTACAATATAGGTGGTCAGACTGCCACACTTCTACTGTGGCCGCCAGGGAACCGCTATTCCTTGTAGTGATGCAGCAGTCAGGAGGCAGTAATATGATTGGCGGGACTGCCGTAGTCCTGCAAGTATATTACAAGTTTCCCCTCCGTCACGGTTTTCGTGGTGGTTCCACCATCATTAAACCATGGCGGAGAGGAAACAAAGGGGGCCCTACAGGGTTACTTATTACGTCACACCTTGTGGATGCACACATAGGGGCACAACATGTGCCCCCCTGTGTAGATGCATACCAGTTCCTGCACTGCATGAACTTTACTGTCCATGCTGTGCAGGAACTGTTTTTCTATTCCAATTGCAGTGCCCATTTTCAGGGCACCGCAGTGGGAACTTCAAAATCAAAGCCCGCCAGACAGGAGGAAACTCCTAATCTTTAGGGCGGTCTGACCATGGCTTTGGTGGTGCGGCAGTAGGGCATACACGGCGCAGCACCGCCAAAGTCGTAATGAGACCCCCATCTGATCAATGTTCCTACTGAACATTCTTCTAAAACACAGTTCCTCATTCCACTGCCTTGACCATGGACTCACTGCCCTCGGAACACCTCCTTATCCTAGACTGACTTGACCCAAACAAACAGCAATAAATCGTCTTTGCCCACTAAATCTCTAATCAGTTCCCCTCCGCACACTCATCCATGGACCACACAACCCATCCACTCTCCTAAGACTAAAATTTAGACATGCATTTGAAAACGGAGAATGGCCTAGGGTACATGGAAATCAACAAGTAGGCCGTAAATGCCCCGGCTTGGGAACTGCAAGTCTGACCAGGAATCTAGACATCATTCCCTTACTTCAATCTCACCATCTATTCCACATACTTCCCAGGATCTCCCAGCATGCTGGCCATTCTTCTTCTCCTCTAGTCTCTTCTACGTCCAAACAATCAAGGCCTTTGAGTTCTGCCCCAGTGTACTGTTGTTCCTCTTCAGCTTAATAATCTCCTTTCTGGCTTCTGCCACATGTTTTTTCACAACGGCTAACCCCACAATCCCTAACTCACACAGTCTACAGCTCATACAATCTACAAGCATTACTGTTATCCTGCCCCCTTCTGCTGAAAAAAAGTTTAGCTGCTAGCTCATGACCTACTCAAACATCTACAACTTCTATCCTCCTAGCTCCACTTCACCCAAACTGCTTTCAAGCAAGTGCCCAACTTCTTCACCACTATCACTCTCAACCATATCTCCCTATCCTTACCTCCTTGACCTCCTATTAACATTAGACACAGTGGAGCAGCCACAAAGGTCCTGAAGCTCACTGTGCCACAGATGTCAACCAGTACCAAACTGATGATGCTCAAAGGCAAAACGAAGTCTGGGCTTGCTTGCGCTCCTGCTCAGAGGGGATGTGGCCTAGCATGATGGATTTTTCATATTGGAACTGGAGGAAGGTTGATATGCACATGGTTGATTTCCATATCTTGTGGTGCAGCGGGCAACAAAGTATGGTTTACTGATGAGGCCCAGAGTTCTGTTTGAGATTAATTCGAGCATTCCACTTGTCATTTTTTGTTTTCATCACTCATACATTGAGCATCTCCAACAAGGACCTGATAGCAAAAGCTTATATTGCATTTCAGTATTGCAAACACCCTCTACATTCAGACCATGCTTGACATAGAAACAGAGAGTGAATACATCTTCACATAGTTGTCATTACCTTTTGGCACAAACCTTACTTACCGTAGAGCTTGACGGTGATAGTCCGCTGTTTCTGGAAGTATAGCACGGCATATGTGGAGTAGTCTGTCTCACCTACTACCACATCAACATTACTTTTATAGCCTCGCACTGTAAGTATACAAACAAACATATTAAATTGAGAAATCAATGAATTACACATGAGAAAAAGAGAAAAGAGATTTTGTATGCTACAAAAAAGTCTGGACTGTATTTGGAAACAATGGAAATCCCTGGTATACTAGGGATCAGGGACCTGCTTTTACTCTGCAATGGGTAGAAGGCTTTCTAGCCCAAGTTTCCTAAAGGCATGATTTTCTGATTTGTCAAAGTAATGTTGGATGTTGTACTGATTTAGGCTTTGAAATATTGCAATATTTCTACTTCGTAACGTTCTCTTCGAAGTTGTCTGTAAAACCTTTGATATTTTAGTCAACATAACTGGAATATTGTGCAGTAAAAAGATAAGTTCAGACACATTTTTAAACAGATCCTTAGGGGCATGAACCACCATTCACAAACCATATAGAGTGGGTAAACTCACAGTCTGACATCCAAGCCTCACGCTCAGAAAATACAATGTCCTACTGCTATTAAAACAAGCATTGGCAAAGCCAATAGGTCTCGCCTACGCTAGAGCTATTCGTTTTGGCAATGTGTTTTTTGCCATGTTATACACCAGAGTGGCTGCTGCTCAACACGGCTCAACGTTTGTGATGTGGGGTGTAGCAGGGGAGATTGTAGTGGGGTAGATTGGAGTGAAGTGGGTGGGGTTGGGCAGATTGGAGTGGGGAGATTGGAGTTAGGTAGAGTGGATTGGGGTAGATGAGGATGGAGTGGGGTAGATTGGAGTGGAGCAGGGAAGAGTGCAGTGAGGTAGACTGGGGTGGAGTGGGGAAGAATGGAGTGGGGTAGATTGGCGGAGAGTGGGGTAGATTGGGTAACATTTGAGTGGAGTGCGGTAAATTGGAGAGGAGTGGGGTAGATTGGAGTGGGATTGTTTGGAGTAGGGTTGATTGGGGGTATATTGGCATATTGTGGTGTGAGGTGGATTGGGGAGAGCGGAGTGGAGTGAGGGAGATTGGAGTGGAGTTGGGTAGATTGGGTGAAGTGATGTAGATTGGGAGGGTTGAACAGGGGTAGATTGGAGTGGAGTGGGGTAAATTGAAGTGGGGTGGAGTACAGTGGAGTAGATTGGAGTGGGGTAGATTGGAGAGGGGTGGATTGTAGAGGAGTGAGATAGGTTGGAGACGGGTGGATTGGGGTAGAGTGGAGTCAGGTAGATTAGAGTGGAGTGGCGTGGGGTAGATTGGTGTGGAGTGGGCTAGATTGGGGTAGATATGAGTGTGCTAGATTGTGTTAGATTGGAGTGGGATTTAGGTAGTAGTGTTCCTAGAGGAAACGTCCCCACTATTCATCATTTGAAATTGTATTACATACACAGTATAAAGCGTGACAAATTTAGTTAATGCAAGAAATATGTAGAAGGCAGGTGCTAAATAGGCCTCAAGCACCTACTACCTCAAGGTGCTGTAGGTACACATAGAAGTGAAACCGAACTAAGAGTACTGAATTGAGGCTTAACCAAAGCACACCTTATAAGTTCTATCTTTTAAGTGGTTGCTTATTTAGAGATCTATCTACCCTCTATAGACAATAGAGCAAAAAATACAACAATCATCAACTCCAAGAATGAAGATCCAAGTAGTCCACAGTAAATGCAATGTCAATCTTCTTCTGATTTCATCAATTCTTTATTAGTGTTCAAAAATTTCATATAAGATCTCCCAGCACGTAATTTGCAGACACGTGTTTCGTCTTGCACTAAGACTTTGTCAAGGCATAAATACTGTTGGTGAGTAATAGTATCCCAATGTCCGCTTGAGGTGCGCAGGACCACGAGTCTATCCTAAAGCAATGAACCAGGGTCAAGAAATCCTCATAAGATCCAAACATACGATCCAGATATGCAATTATAGACGTGGATATTGTCCTCACAAAATGCCATTATCGGACAGACAGAACGTCACAATCAGCACACAGCCCCAACAGTTGTATCACCTGGCCAAAGGTTACTTATAATTGCATAAAGTTGGATAAGGGTTGAAGACGTGGTCCTACGTACGCGACGAATAATCAGGTATCTCAGACCCGAGGAATCAGTGAAAATCCCCAGGTGCCGATATAGAAAAACACAATAAAATGCAGGGTCGCTAAATGTTGAACCCAATAATTAAAGCCTCCCAGATGTCACAACCATGGTACGTTGCGATCCGGATAGTTGAGGAAAGTATCAGCAAAACGATCTGTCACCTCCAATTGTTTTATTGTGTTTTTCTATATCGGAACCTGGGGATTTTCGCTGATTCCTCGTAGAGAAAATAGTAGAACTGGTCATCAATACAGTGCAAGAAGATCTAGTAATGGAAACCATTTAAAATCTAAATTTGCAATTTCTTTTGGAAGGATTGCAGTGAAGAAGCGAAGTATACAGCCAGTGGCAGTAAGGAAACTTTGATTTGGGGACCACTACAAAACTGATTTAATTTAACTTAACGGTCTGGGCGACCAGATCTTGCAATCATGCACTGGCGTCATATATCTACCCCTTTCTATTCCTTTTGAAGACAATCTTTTTGCTATTGTACAATGTACACCATTCATTGCCATAGTTAAGTTTTAAATATAGCTAAGCACTAGCAAACGAAAATTTACTTTCATATGGTAAATATGGTGAAACATTCTTCAGAAAAAAATAGATTCTAGAAAGCTGAGGTCATTCTGGCACCAATCCGCAGGTCTATACTTAATAAGCAATAATAAGGATCCAGAAATGTGCTGCCCTGACTTTTGTCATGAACTACAGAACCAGAAATCTAGGGAGCTCCAGTTTTTACAAAAGATATTTAAACATCCCTTTTGAGAAAATGGGTTGTTGGCTGACTGGGGTGTGAGCCAAGTTCAAGCAACAGCCCCAATCCCTGGCAGGGTGAACCACAGCACAACCAGTTGCTATATTAGCCTGTGCATAATTTTAGGTAGCTTGGCTCAAAAAGCGGTCAGGCATAACTTAGAGGCAATGTGTAAAGTATTTATGTAGCACACAAACACTAATAAAGTGAAAACACAACACAAGAAAAATACTAACTCAATTTAGAAAAATAGAATACATTGTAATAAATGATTTTAACCCAAAGCAACAAAAATCCAATCAGTACAACCGGAGTTATGAATTTTGAATTTTTTTTTTTTAAAACTAGAGCCTGTACGATCAAAGCACCAACCGCAGACATCTAATCAGGTTTAAGTCGAAAAATAGGGGTGACCAAAATGGAGCTTGGGTCAAATACAAGAAGTAGATTGGACCAGGTTGGCGCTTACCTTCGGACTTAGAAGAATTTTTATGAAAAATGTCCTGAGAAAGTAAAGTTCAGTGGGTTAAGGCTGCAGGTTGTGTCTGAAGAGGAAGCGTAGTTGTCGGGGCAAAGTCGCGGTGAAGATTTCTACGTTAGTACTTAGTCCCTTTTTTGGGAGTCGATAATCTACAGCAGGACAAGGTAGGACGCTGTACTCAAAGACAGTTTCAGGAGTTTGGATACCATTTTGGCAAAGGACCACTGAACAGGATTTGATGTTGCAGAGAAGAACGTAGCGGGAACAGCCGTGAAGTCAGGCTGACCAGCGATGCACTTTGATCAGATCAATGTGGTCCCAGTCTTCCCTCAGTTCTCAGAGCAGTTTTTAGCCAAAATGTTTGTGTTCAAAGTTTTGGATTTTGGCTACTGGGGCACCCTTAGCACCACAACCAAGGGTCCAGGCTGGTGGGACACCACTGGGCGATCAGCATTCACTCAGGCTGGGTCCAGGTGTTGGTACAAGATGGTGGGAGCCTTTTATGTCCCTGTGGCTCTGAACTGGAGGCCAGCAAACTAGCCCTTGAAGTCACTCTGGTACTGCTGGGTTCAGGTGAGATTCTGAGGGTTCAAGGCACTCTCCAGGCAACAAAGCAGTCCTTCCACGTGCACCAAAGCAGCCTTGTGGAGTACACAGTAGGCCACAGCACAAGGCAGTCCTCATGGAGTCCTTCTGCAGTTCCAGTAAATGAACTGAAGAGTGGGTGTGAGGGCCCAATTTTTATACCTGTTGCCTCTTTTGAAGTTGGGAGGAGTTTCTAGAGGTTTCTCTTTGAAGAGCTTGGGCTTTCCTTATTCCTCTTCCCTGGCTCCAAGCTGGCTGCAGAGACTGTGCGGAGGTGACAAGCCCTTTGTGTGAAGGCAGAGCATGGCCTATTCAGTCGTAAATGGGGCTGTGCCCAGCCCCGTCCCCAATCCTCCTAGTAGATATTCCATTCAGACACACATAATCCCTCTATTTTGTGACTGTCTGGGAACAATTCCCAGAAACAAAAAAAAAACAAAAAAAACCCCTGTGATTCTGGGCAAATCACTTAATCTCCCCGTGCCTAAAAATGAAAGTGTCCTCATGTAACGTAACTGGTGCTATGTAAAGCGCTCTGATAACTGATTCGGTTCGGTTCTAGTTCGCGCTATATAAAAAACTCTGCAACAATTCCTCAAAGTCTAACTGTCAGTTACACCCACTCATGTGTAACAGAGGAGGCTGCAGGCTCCCCTTCCAAATGGCTAAGGAAAGGAAAATGCCAACTTTCTAAAGGTTTCATTTTCAAAATTGCAATTTAAAATCCAGCTTTACCATCCAAGAGAATTTTTCATTACGATTTCATAGATACAAAACATGGAATCCTTACGTGGTCCCAATCAAATGTAAGTACTTATTAAATGTAATAAGGCAACCCATTGTTAACCTATGGGGCAAGTAGGTCTCACAGTAGTGAAAAACAAATGTAAGAAAAAATGTGACTCTTGTATTTCTTATTCAGAAAAAGGGGTTGTTGTCATGTCTCAAAAAGAGAAGGCAGGCCAATCAGTATAAAGTAAGTTGTGAAAGTAGAGAAGTGGAGAGACCAGAAGAACACATTCTCACATGGAATGGGAAGTGAGACATTCTTGGAAACATTTGTTAACCATGAGTAGACTTCCTAATATTTAACTTGAGGAAATAAACATCTTTATCTCTAGAGCTCTTGCTTGCATGCTCCTCCTATTAAGGTTACATGGGCCTGCAGCAACCCCAGTATGCCAGAAACCGGTCCTCGGAATCTTGTTTCCGGTCCAGGGAAGACATGGCTTGGCAGTTCGGGCTGGATGTTCCCATGAGGCACAGGGTCAGACCCATTTGCATATAGCCATGTCTGAACTGGGGTGGCAGAGTGGGCTAAAGAACGGTGATGGATTAAACCCAGTTCTTTTGACTGGGTGTGAGTGTTTGACTGATTCAGATGCTCCGTCCATCACCACCCCCTTTTGTACCGCTTTTGGCCGCCATAAGGGTGGCAGGGTATGCTCAGACGCGAGTCCCTTGCTCACTTTGCCACTGGATTCAAGCAAGCCGGGCTGAAGACGGCTGGAATGCCAGAAACCGATCCTCGGAAGCTTGTTTCCGGTCCAGGGAAGACATGGCTTGGCAGTTCCGGCTGGACTGATCCCATGAGGCACAGGGTCAGACTGATTTGCATATAGCCATGTCTGAACTGGGGTGGCAGAGTGGGCTAAAGAACAGTGATGGATTAAACCCAGTTCTTTTGACTGGGTGTGAGTGTTTGACTGATTCAGATGCTCCGTCCATCACCACCCCCTTTTGTACCGCTTTTGGCCGCCATAAGGGTGGCAGGGTATGCTCAGACGCGAGTCCCTTGCTCACTTTGCCACTGGATTCAAGCAAGCCGGGCTGAAGACGGCTGGAATGCCAGAAACCGATCCTCGGAAGCTTGTTTCCGGTCCAGGGAAGACATGGCTTGGCAGTTCCGGCTGGACTGATCCCATGAGGCACAGGGTCAGACTGATTTGCATATAGCCATGTCTGAACTGGGGTGGCAGAGTGGGCTAAAGAACGGTGATGGATTAAACCCAGATCTTTTGACTGGGTGTGAGTGTTTGATTGATTCAGATGCTCCGTCCATCACCACCCCCTTTTGTACCAGCAACCCCAGTATTAAGCACCAAATTTCATCTAGAAGAAGCATGTTGGGCCCATTGACCCAGTTGGGATGTTGTAAGATTCAACTTATATATCTTTCAGTAAATCCATGCCCTACTTGCAGCCGATTCACATTGATAACAGTGATCTTTAGAGATTCACCAGTATGACTGGGTTTTGCTTTAAGCAAACATACGGCATGAGAAGCCTTGTGCCCAAACTGAGATTTAAATATTGAGGTATTGCATTTTAAGATAAGAGTGTAATGGAATGCAAATACATTTCTATTATCCTTATGAGATTCGTTCTCATGTTTGGCAGAAGCTAGACTCAGATATCTTCTGCTTCAGTATGGGATAGTACCTGGATTCAACACGTTTTTAATATTTGAAGCAGAGTGTGGTGACGGGACTAAAGGTCTTAAACATCTCTTTGATGAATACACTATAAGCTGTGTTTGTGATGGCATTTGGGTGGGTGTTTGTGTGTGTTCATGGATTTGTGTGTGTCTGTGTGTGTTTAGGCAGGTGTTCATTCAATGGATTTGTGTGTGTCTGTGTGTGTTTAGGCAGGTGTTCATTCAATGGATTTGTGTGTATCTGTGTGTGTTTAGGCAGGTGTTCATTCAATAGTAATTGTGAACATTGGAGATCAGTCAACTCTCAGCAATATGAAATGATCTTACTGTTTTCTACAGTTTTATTATATTCACTGATGATGCAGTAACATGTCTTGGTTATCACACATGTGCGTAGAGAAGCTACTACCCTTGCATTTTCTACTTTTAAAGATGTGAATTACAAGACAGCATCTTAAACAATGATCACATAAGCAAATTTTCAGGCAAGGATGCGAATGCCAAAATAATGTACCCACCTTTCAGGGAATATCTCCCGGGAGCACCAGTTTGCTGATACTTATGTCTAATATCCCAGCAGATCCCATCCCTAAGGTATAAAGAAAACACAGTTGAGTTGGATTTGTTTAGCCAATAGGCAGATTTTTCACGTATCAACCAAGTACATTACTGGACATTCACAAGCAATGAGACTATCAAAGAGAAACCTGATGCTCCATGATGTATTTGATGTGTAAAGTATGGTAATGCAGAACTACTTCTGAGCTGTAATACTAACAGTGCCCCAGAGGAGCCACAATTGAGTGCCCAATTTTCACACCGCCGGGGTACTGAAGGTTGCGCAGATGCTTGTGCCGCCCATTCCGTGATGCAGAGAGCGTGGGACTAACTTAAGAGGGCCTTCCCTCATTTGTATGAAGGCGTGTCCCCATGTTATGAAGTCCTATTCGTCTCCTGGACTCGTATGGAACTTCAGAATCAAGACAGAAGAGTCTATATTAGATCGAATTACCTGTTATACATAGTAAAATAGACATGTTATGATCAGTGGAGAGGGTAAATTGGAAATGATTAAATCAGGGGAGTTGTTAGCATCACTTACTCCATCACCTCTGCCTCCATCCCTGAAGAATGGAAACACGTAGTAGTCAAACCTCTTCTCAAGAAATCATCCGCCGTACCAGCAAACTCAAGAACTATCATCCCATCTCTCAGCTCCTCTTCCCCGCCAAAGTCCTCGAGAAGGCCATCAACCGCCATCTCATTCAACACCGGGAGAACAACAATCTTTTGGACACCTCCCAATCCAGATTCCGCTCCAACCACAGCACCGAAACCACCTTGACTGAGGAGAAATGGCGGCCCTGATCCTCCTCAACCTCTCTGCTGCATTTGACACCTTATCCCACCATAACCTTATCAAGAGGCTTCACCACATTGGAATCTAGGAAGACACCCTCAAAACCCAGAGAATCCACCTACCTCCTTTTACCTCATAACCTAAGAACATCATCTGCGGGGTCCCTCAAAGCTCGTTTCTTAGCCCTACACTGTTCAACACCTACATGACCCCCTTAGCCAACGTCATCAACACGCATGGACTAAACATCATATCCTACGCCTACGACACCCAGCTCATCCTCTCACTATCAGAAAACCCATCCACCACAATGACCAACTTCTTCAGATGCATGAAAAGCATTACCAACTGGATGAAGGCCAAGTGCCTAAAAGACAAAACAGAAGTATTAATCTTCAGGAACAACACCTCCCCATGGAATGACTCTTGGTGGCCTTCCAAACTAGGATCCTCTCCAACAGACCATGCCCGTAACCTTGGCATCAACCTGGACATCAATCTCACCATGAAAAACCAGGCAAAAGCAGTCTCCTCCGCCTGCTTCCTCACCCTTCGCATGCTTCGTACGATCTTCCAATGGTTCCCCGTCAACGCCAGACAAACTTCACTCAAGTCTTAGTCACCAGCCAGCTTTACTACCTCAACGCACTCTACATAGGAATCACATCACACCTCCAGAAAAGACTGCAGACCATACAGAATTCAGCCGCCAGACTCATCCTCGACCTCCCCAAGCGGACCGACACCACAAGTCATCTAAAGAAGCTCCATTGGCTCCCCATTCAGGAGAGATGTCAATTCAAGATGCTGATCCACACCTACAAAGCCCTACACAATCAAGGACCAGCATATATCAACCACCGCCTGACCTTCCACCATCCCTCCAGACACCAGCGCTCCGCCTCCCTCTCCCTCCCTCGCTGAAGCAATAGTGGAGAGCATTCCTTCTCCTACCTTGCTGTGAAGTCCTGGAACGACCTCCCCCATCACCTCTGCACCTCATCCTCTGCTGGGATTCAGGAAAGGACTCAAGACCTGGATGTTCAACTAACCGCCCAGCAGCAGCAGGGTTCTTAAATGCCTGGATACCCTCTCAGACGATTAGCTACGCTAACAAGTCCTGATTGATTGATTGATTGATTGACTTGAGATTTACCTTTCCCTATTTTACTCACCTCTGAATCACTGACCTTTAGTCCAAGTTTAGTTCTGATTCCCAATTAGATTCTTGACCCCCACATTTTCAAAAGCGATCAACTTCTGTCCTACCCACTTCACTGAATTTCTTAATTCAGTTCTGCACTAAGCTGGTTTTCCTCCTTTCTGACCAACTGTAGTTAGTCGGGTACTCTCTCCTCCTATCAATTGTCCCTCTTGTGCAGAGTTCTGCAAGACTCTTCAATGGGCCCTGAACATTGCAATATCTAGGGCTCCCATGTAGCAACATCTACACCTGTGGTAAGATGTTATCTGAAAATCAAAGTAATTTTCCATTCCGGATTAGGAGGGCATGTTTTTATTACGTAAGCCATAGAGACTGGAACACCATTCCACGTTACCTTTCTTTTCAAAGTACCCACCTCCTAATCGATACATTTCAGAAAACAATTGTCTTTATGTCTTCACCTTCCTCTCCATTTTTCTCTGCTGAGCTAGTGCCAGGAGTCCCATGACACCCCATCGGGGTTATCGCACACTCTGTAGAACTCAATCATCATCATCATATTCAACCCACCCAATGAACACCCTCTTGGACTTCAATACTATAACTAGAAACCCTTGCAAAATAGGGGTGATGTAGCCCAGGGCTAATGAAATACTCAGATATTGAGATTGTATATATATATATATATATATACAAACCACCCTGGATTTCCCAATTTCTGAGGTACCAGCTGCACTTCAAGATGTAATGTTAAGCGGTGTTTAAGAATTGAAAACTGGAAATTTGCATCAGTGGTCAAGCTTCTGTGGTTTATGGTGAGGCTGATTCTACAGCCCACCTTCAATTTTCCCATAAGGGGCATTATTTCATCCATTTTTTAGACTGTGGTGCTTCACTATTTTGAACATACAGATCACATTTACTACAGGATTCTATATATCCAGGGTTCCCAACAGGTCCCCCGTATAAGCCCCTTTACTTTACTCTTGTAAACCATGTGTGCTGGAGTGCACCATTTTGTGTTTCCTTCATGTTCATCAGGTGTCCCATTCATTCTATGTTCCTGATGAGACCGCATATCTTATAGAGGGTTGAAACGTCGTCGACAGTGGCAAATGAACCTTATAACTCGTCCCTGTGATTGATAAGAGAGTTGACTGATACACATATGTTTACCTGTATAGGTCGTATGTTGAATAATTTTGGAAACCTCTATCTTTTCTTCTTTCTTATTTGTATACTGAGGTTACTGTACTATTTGTTGTTTGTGTAGCTTTGTTTCTTAAAGGAGGGTTTGTCTTTCATTGGACGTTTAACTCATTTGGAGGGGATATTCTAAAAGCTATGGCCAATACTTTTCTGACATCAAGGTGAGCTAAGGTCTAATGTACATAGTGATCTGCTATAGAACCCAAACTAATGCTTATCGAGATTGGGAGACGCACGCCAGATTCATTCAGTCATTGAACAGAGGCTCTATAATATCTTCCATGGTTGAATGTGGAAAACACATATTTGATTTTAGGGGTGCCAATACACAGAGGAGGAGTGTAGGGCAGCAGATAAAGGTGAGGTGCAGCGGGCCCATGAATCATCTAGGCAGCAGTAACACTGAACCTGATGCACTAATGATAGCCACCCCCTGCTTGAGCATCGCATAAACAATCAATGTATTTTGTATCAACTTCTGCTGCTCCTCAAAATCTTTTACAGTGAACACGCAGTATGCAAGTGTAAAACAGAAATGTGGGCATGGAACGAAGCAAAGCTAATCTGTGCTAAAGGAAGCATGAATCCTAGGATTTGGTACAACTTAAGATTTTTGGGGCCAGCAGTTTGTGCCATTCTAGAATTTTGGGATGGTGGAAATTATAATTTACGACACTCATTTTTCAATTTTGTCAGATATTTACAGGTGAATGTTGACGGAAAACAAAAGGCCCTAATTCACAAGGGAATCCAAAGTCTGTTCTCATAAAAGTACCCCTATGCACTAATGCAGATTTGCTATTTTCCGAGTTTACATACTTTCCCTGTATTATGTCTGCAAAGCTAAGCCAACCCCTGCTTTCCAGGCACACCACCTGCGCAATCAGTCAAAGGCATTGCTGCTTCTTTAGTGCAGGATTGAATGATTTTATGTGTTGGAAAGGCAGTCCCTCTGTCCAATTGCACATTTCTTTTCTCCACATCGAAAACATTTGTATCTATGGATAAACTACTTTGCTGACACCCTTACGAATGTTGGGGGTTATCTTACCCTTAACACCTTCAGGGTGGTCAGGATAGGGTAAGTCCTAAGCAGGAGCACATGTCTGGCCTTTCCCAAAGTGAGAAATAGCTGAGATAAGTTTGTTATAGCCAAAAAACTGAAATGTTTGTGCACACTCTCAAACTGACAAGGAAAACTACGCCTAGTAATACCAACTTATTCTGTGTAGGGTGGAAGAAACGCCTACCAATCACACACAGTCGATGCGCACATAAAGCATGATCAAATGGATGTACTCCTGAGTCCTGCGAGATTTAGTACTACAGCGCTAAAGTCTACGCTAAAACATTAGACGAGTAAAGTGTATTATTATATATGTCTCCTTATAGTGCTTATTACATAGAACATCCAAGTAGGACTGTATATTTGTTCTTAATACAAACATATTTCTTGCATATTTATTTTGTAACTATACCACAAAATAAAAAATAGACACCTATTAAGAAGAAATAAATATGGATAAATACCATAAAACTCGGGGCACTAAATGTAACCAGCCACTTACAGCTTCCTGAAGGTGCTGATGGGCAACGATTTGGCATCCTTGGGGTCTGGAGTTACCACAATTGTGGTTGCTTCCACCCGAAAGTTGTTTTCTTTCAGATACTCACACTTGGAGGCCACTCCAATCAGGAACCACTTGCCTGCAAACTAAAGTACAAACATTTTAATCAGCAGGGAGTAAATGCTGGTTCTGCTGATGTCCCCTAGATTTGACAAAAATAAACCATTTTCCTGTATGGGTCTACTTCGGTGTTCTTAATGGTAGGTTTTTTGTTTCTTTTTTCTTTTCAAAGAACTTGATTTTCTTTTTTTTTTTTTTTTCAAAAGCTTTTATTGGCATCAGCAAGAATAAAGAACCATACAAAAATATATATATAGGTGGAGTATACATTGGTGGTTTTTTCTATCTACAGTCCATTTGTGGATGCGCGCTCTTTCCGTTCGTTTTCCCCCAAGTAAGAGGAGGGAGAAAAAGGAGAAAGAGGGAGAGAGAGAGGGAGGGGGGGGGGTCGTTGTCCTTTACTGGGTTTTCCTCAGGTGCTCGTCGAGTGGGCCCCACATGTGTACTTTGGCGTTGTGTTCTTTCGAGAAATTGCCTGTGATGTTGTCTGCCCCTCTCAGGAAGGTGACCCAATTAATCCATGTTTTAAAGTTTGCTTTGGCTGTGTTCTTCCAGTTAGTCAGGATTATTTTAAGGGCTGCTGTGAGGAGTAAGTCTAGTAGTTCTCTCTCTTCTCTACTTCTTAGGTTCGCGGTCAGGTGTTCTGTCGCCAGGCTTACGAAGCTGATTGTTAGGTCTGCTTTGAGCATGTCGTTTATGAAGGCGTTGATCTGTGTCCAGAACCTCTTGACTTTCGCACAGTTGAAGATGAGGTGTTCGAGGGTGCCTTCTTCTTTCTGGCAGTTCCAGCATTTGCCCGACTCTGCGATGCCGACCTTGTGGAGCTTGGACGGTGTCCAGTAGGCCCTGTGGAGGAGCCAAAACTTAGTTTGTGCTAGTTGTGGGGTGACTTTGTTTGTTGTCGCTGAGCTCCACATTTTTGCCCGTTCTTTTTCATTTAGTTGCCTGCCCAGGAGCGTTTCCCATGTGTTGGTTGTTTTCTTGTTCTGCGCCAGTGTGGAGGGGCTCAGGAGCTTGTAGATCTTTGCAGTTTGGTGGCCTGCTGAGTTGAGGATTTGCATGTATTTGATGATGCTTGGTTCCTCTTTATGTAAGTTCGCTTTCGTTATAGCGGTCTTGATCTTGAGGAAGTTGTAGAGCTCTTGGTTCGGGAGGTCGTGTAGCTGCTGTAGGTTTTGGAACGTCAGCGGTCCTCGCTTGGTTTCCATCTGTTTGGGGAGGCTAATTCCTTTCTCGATCCATAGGTCGTTGTGCATTGTCGCGCCGTGATAGGTTACTTTTGTATTGAACCAGATAGATTCCCATGCTGTACCTTTCAACTTCTGCGCCATGCGTCTGT
This sequence comes from Lissotriton helveticus, assembly GCF_964261635.1. NCBI lineage: Eukaryota > Metazoa > Chordata > Amphibia > Caudata > Salamandridae > Lissotriton > Lissotriton helveticus. Next base: position 231,172,578 of record NC_136065.1, on the reverse strand, counting down.
CTATCTTCATCAGCGCTTCCCTCGTGTGTTTCAGTATAGGGTTGGTCCTTTCGGGGTGTCTGTTTGCTGTTAGAAGGGCTACTGGCTTGAGCCCTCCCAGGATGTCTTTCTCTACCTCTAGCCAGACTGGTTTGTATGTTTGTGTATCGTCTATCCAGGCAGTACCCTGTCTCGCCAGGCAGGCCGTTTGGTATGTTTTGAAGTTCGCCAGATTGAGGCCTCTAAGGTCCTTTGTCCGTCTTAGTTTATGCAGGCTTATCCTAGGTTTTTTGTTTTTCCATAGGAAGACGTTGATGAGTTGGTCTAGTTTCTTGTGGAAAGCTTCTGTCATTGGGAGTGGTAGCATTGTTAGCGTGTAATTTATCGCTGGCGTTATCATCATTTTGATGGTTTCTATTCTTCCCCACCAGCTTATGTATTTTGGCGACCATAGTTCTAGCCTTTCTTTTATTTTTTTCAGTGTGAGGTCCTCGTTGTGCGTGAGCGTTGATGTGAGGTCCCTTCCAAAGTGCAGTCCTAAGTATTTTAGTGGTTTCGTCTGCCATGCCAGTCCGGAATCTCCTAGGACCTCTCTTGTGGTGTGGACATTCATTGGCTTGCACTCAGATTTATCTTTGTTGAGTTTGTAGCCTGAGGCTTCCGCGTACTCTCCTATTGTGACCATGAGCGCTTTTATTGACGGGGAGGGGTTTGCTGTTGTGATTAGGATGTCATCTGCATACGCCGCTAGTTTGACTGTCTTCTCTTTGATCTTGACGCCTGTTATACCTGTGTTGTCTCTTATTCTGGCTAGAAGGGGTTCTAGAGCCAGCAGGAAGAGGCCGGGGGAGAGGGGGCATCCTTGTCTGGTGCCTCTTCCCAGCGTGAGCGTTTCGGATGCACTTCCGTTCACCACTATTTTTGCTTTTGGTTTGTTGTAGAGGGCCATAACCATTGCTATGTATTTTTCCCCCAGTCCGAATCTCCCCATGCAGTTCCTTAGGAAGGGCCACGAGACTCTGTCAAAGGCTTTTTCCGCGTCTAGCGCTATCATGACTGCTTGTTCATTGCTCCGTGTTGTGTGATTGATCAGATGGCACAGTAGCCTTGTGTTGTCCTGCGATAGCCTGTTTTTGATGTATCCCACTTGTGAGGTGTGGATGATGTCTGGGAGAACTTTGTTTAGTCTGTTGGCCAGGATCTTTGCGTAGACTTTGCAGTCAACATTTATTAGCGAGATTGGTCTGTAGTTTTGGGGATATTGTGGGTCTTTCCCCTCCTTGGGGATTATGGTGATGTTGGCCTCGCTCATGGACTCCGTCATCCTACCGTTCTGGATGCATGTCGAGTACGTTTGTGCCAGTAGCGTTTTTATGTGTTGGCCGAAAGTTTTGTAGAACGTTGTGGAGTATCCATCTGGTCCTGGCGCTTTGTTCTGTTTTAGCTGGCTTATTGCTGTTTCAATCTCTTTTTCTGTTATATCGGCTTCGAGGGGCTCCCTCTCCTCCTCTTTGAGTTCTGGCAGATTGGTGTCATTGAGCCGAGTTAGTCCTGCGTCTTTGCTCAGGATCTTATCCTCGGCGTATAGTTCTTGGTAGAATTGTCTGAAGACTTCTAGTATTCCTTTGTTCGTTGTTTGGGACTTGTTCGTTCGGTCTGTTATCGCTGCGATCGTGTGCTGCCTTTGTTTTGCCTTTAGGTAGGATGCCAGCTGTTTCCCTGCTTTGTTTGCTGCGCACAGGTTGACTGATTTGAATTTTGTTAACCAGGACCCTGCTCTCTCGCTTAAAATCTTGTTCAGTTCGTATTTCTTTTTCGTGAGCAGGGTGAGTGTGTTCTTGTCCGTTATGTTTGCGCAGTGACCTCTCTCCAGTGCTATTATCTCCTCCTCTATTTCGGAGATTTTCTTGTTTCTGCCTCTGTTCATCCTGGATTTGATGTTGATTAGTTTCCCCCTTAGTGTTGCTTTGAGGGCGTCCCATATGATGTCCTTCCCTACTTCGCCATTGTCATTGTGCTTGAGGTAATCTTTTATTGCGTCTTCAATTTCTTTCACGTTTTCTCTGTTCTGGAGGATATCATCGTTAAGTCTCCATCTTCTCGTTGGGCTTTCGTTGTGTTTGCCGCTTAGAGTGAGTGTTATGTGAGCGTGGTCCGAGATAGTTATTGGAGCTATCTCCGTTTCTTCTATAAGGTGCGTGTGGGTGTTGGACAGCAGTATGTAGTCAATCCTGCTACAGGAGTTGTGTGGGTGTGAGTAGAACGTGTACTTCCGCGCCGTTGGGTGCTGTAGCCTCCATGGGTCAGCTAGATGCTGTTTGATGCACAGGTCTTTCAGGGTGCTGTTGTTGTTGTTGGAGTTATGGCTTGGTCTGTTTGGGTGCCTGTCTGTTGCCTGGTCCATTGTCTTGTTCATGTCCCCTGCTATGACCAGGAGGTCTTCTTGGGGTAAGCCGGATAGTTTTCTGTCCACTTCCTGCCAGAATTGTTTATTTTCAGAGTTTGGGCCGTATATGTTGACCACATGTATTCTATCGCTCCCTCTCTGGACGCTTGTTATTAGCATGCGGCCATCCTCGTCTACGTCCGTTTTTTGTGTTATTAGGTTGGCCCTCTTGCTCAGGATCGTTATTACTCCTCTTTTCTTCCCTTTTGCCGGTGAGCAGAGCACTTCCCCTATCCATCTAGCCTTGAGTTGCTTTGCTTCTTCCTCTGAGAGTTTGGTCTCTTGCAGCGTGTATACGTCTCCCTTTAGTTTGGCCAGGTGCTCTAATACTTTCCTTCGTTTGACCGGGTGGTTCAGTCCTTTAACGTTCATGGATACCACCTTCAGGTCAGTAGACAGGCCAGCTTTTGTTGGGTCTGTCACGGTGGGCCGGTGTTGTCGCTGATGCTTGTTCTTTCCGTACGTTCAGGCGCTGGCCTATATGTCCGTTCTCCATGGTGCGTCTTGTGGCCCCCCCAGGGGTTTGGATGGGAATAGAGAGAGGGAAGAAGTAAAGGATGTAAACAGAAAAAAGAAAAAGTAAAAGGATTTTTTTTGTTACACAAATGATGGCTGTGTCATCTACTGTCTTGTCCACCTGCCCCGCTTCACCCCCCTGTCCGCCCCCCTCCCCCCGTCAGTAGTAACTCGGGTGTGCGACAGCAAGGGTCCTCACACTCCCCCCCCAAGTCCTTGCATAGTCTCTACTGTTGAGTTGGGCCCTCGCCACAAGGGTCCCTTCGTAGAGATGGGAGAGGCCAGGTAATAAGACGTTAAATAAAAGGATATGGCTGTTGTTGTTCTCCCCCTTCTTCCCGTAGTTGTGGTGGCACTGCTGAGGTAGCTGCGGTTGCTTTTGTGTGTGATTGTCTGAGGTAGATTAGTTTGTTTAAGTTCGAGTTGCACGTGTAGTTTAACAACGATTCCCCTTCCTATTCCTCCCCTTCATTCGTTTCAGCCGAGGATGCTCTTCGCTTTGCCCCGGGGCTTGGTAGTTCCATTTCTTCTGGTTCCGGGCCTTGAAGGTATCTGTGTAGGTCGTTGGGGTCATCGAAGATTCTGCTTCCGTGCCTGTCTGTTACTCTCATTTTGGACGGACCCGCAAAAGTGAAGGCGATGTTCTTTTTGCGCAGGTGTTCCCTCTGGGCTAGGAAGCCTTTCCTCACTTCGACTGTTAGCCTGGAGAAGTCTTGGGTGATTGTTACCTTGCTTCCGTTTATCAGCATCGGGCGGCCCTTCCTGGCTACGGAGAAGATCGCGTCGGTGTGATTGTCTCTTAACGGTCTACATATTATAGGCCTGGGGGCGTTACTATTCGCTTGCTTTCTGGCCGGTATGCGATACGCTTTGGTGATTTCGAGCGGTTTGTCGAAGCTGAGTCCGGTGAGCTTGGGTATTAGAGTTTTCAGCATTAGGGCGCATGCCCCCGGTGTGTCTTCCTCCTCCTCGGGCACTCCCAAGAGTCTTATGTTGCCTTTGCGGCTTCTGTCCTCCTGCTCCGCCATGGCTTTTTGTAGTGCTGTGGTTCTCTTTATCACCAACCCCAGGTCTTTGTGTGTTATGTTGGCATTGTCCTCCAGCTGGCCTATCCTTTTCTCTGCCTCGTCTATTCTGCCATTGGCTTTGCTTTGCTCCGCTCTAATCGCTATTAGTTCCATCTGGATGCTGTCCACTGTTTTTTTCGTGGCTTTTGCCAGCTCGTTTCCCTCCGTTATTTTCTTCAGGAGAGTGTCAAGTGTGATAGTCCCGTCGCCCTGGCCGCTGCGCTCTTTGCTCGGTGAGGCGGGGGTCTCATTCTTGCTCTTTTTCAGGTCGTTTGTGCCTTGTTTTCCGTCCCTCCCTGACATGGCGTCGGTGCCTCCTCTGGCCTGGTGCGTTTTGGGTTTACCTTCTATTAGCTGTTGTTTCGTGATGGCCTTGTTTTGCCCCTTTTCTTCCTTGTTTCTCAGGGTGCTTATTGCCGTTAGGGGGTTGTCCCTGAACCTGGGTGGCCACTTGACCACTCTAGTTTTTGTCCTGTACTCCGCCAGCCTCTTGCGGTGTCCCCCCTTGTCTTGCCTTTTTTCCGCTCTTTCAGGCTCTGTCACTCGTCACTCTGCTCCCTCTGCTGCTTCTGCTGTGGGGTCGACTGGTTGGCTGGGGGTGTGGGCCTTGGTATGGCTTGGTGTTTCCACGACTGGTGGCAGTTCTGGCTCCCTAAGACCCCTGAGTGCTTCCCACCCTGCCCGGGGTTGGCCTGCCGCCCTTCGCGCTTCCGGCGTGTGGGTTATTTCAGTACACGTCTCCTTAGGCACCCCCCCTTTCGCACCTTGTTCCGTGCGTGCTTGCTGCCTTGCGACTGCCGGCTGCACACTGCCACTCCCACTGCCTCTGCCGTTTGGGGTTGATCACTCTCTGGGTGGTTCGCTGCTGCTTCCCCCGGGTGCGTGTATGGTGCTGCTGGGTGTGCACGCTGCCTCTGCTCGCTTTTTTTTTTTTTAACTCTCCGCTTCGCCTTCTCCAAAATGGCCGCTCGCTCGCTTCAGCACCTTACGTAAGATGGCCGCCCCCTTCTGTGCCTCTCCCTCGTACTTCGAGTGAGCGTTTTTTTTTTCGTTTTTTTCCCCGTTTCCCTTTCCTTCAAACTATTTGTTTATTTTCCCCTCTGCTGTGCGTCGGCACTTGCCTTTCACTGGCGAGTTTCACTTCAGCCCAGAGCGCTCTCACTTGCAGGCGACTTAGTGGTGAGCTCTGCACCCCCCGGCTGCAGCTTCTCCTCGGACCTCTTGAGCCCCTTCCTTGTTTGTACTCGTCTCCGCCGATCGCGCTCTCGCCTTGCGGTCCCTCCTTGCGCCCTGGAGTGTCCCGCTCGGGTGTACGAGCCCACCTCGTGGTTTGGCCGCCCCTCGCTTCCTTCCTCACCCAAGATGGCCGCCTTGTTTGCCTCGTCAGTGGGCTGGGGGGGAGAGGGGGGGGTTCTGCTCGCCGCTTCACATACGGTGTCGGTAGCGGGATGCTTCTCCTCCCTTCTATGGGCCTCTGGGGGGTCTGCGCCTAGGATCCGTTTACTCCCTCTCTGGTACGTCCGCCATCTTGCGCCTCCTCTTTCTCCTCCCGGCTGGCTTCTTTCCACTTTTTTTTCCTGCTTCTTGGTGGACGCAACTCGACTTGGCTCAGCTCTGGTGATGCCCCTTATGTTCATGCACCTTCTCTTTCAACTGCTGTCGCGTTTCTCCGTGTTTCGCCTCTCTTGCTCGCCGTTCTTTGACTTGGGGGTCGGGAGCTCCGGACTTAGGTCTGCTTCCTCCTTGCCATCCAAGCAACTTGATTTTCAATGGGAAATCTTTTCGCCCACTCCTGCCCCAAACCACTTGAAAATGTGTAATTTTTCACGCTCAACAAAACTTAGCATATGGCTCGCATACAGACAAGACGTGTTTGGGAGTGTGTGTTAGGCTTGGCAAACGTTTGTCACCTCCCCACAAAGTCTGGGAAAGTATGACAAACACACATAATTATATGAATTACTGTCAACGTGCGGGGAAGTGCGTGATAAGCCCAGCAAATGCGTGTTAATTGCCCACAAAGGATGAGGAAATGTGAAACAGGCAGAGCAAATGTTTGTGAGAAAGCCACAGAGTTTGGTAACATGTGTAACAGACGCATCAAAAGTTAGCAAATTCCCCTCTAAGACTGGGGGCCTATATGACAGACGCAGGAGAGGTCCGTGAATTGCCCACAGGGTTCAGGGACCTATGTGACAGACCCAGCAAATGCTGGTGAATTGCCACAAAGTTTGGGGAAATGTGTAACCAGTACAGCAAATGTTTGTGAACTGGCCACAGAGTTTGGAGCCTGTGTGACATGCACAGCAAATGTAAGTGAATTCCCCCTAATACTGGGGACGACGTGGTAGGCACAGCAAAAGTCTGTGAATTCCGCACAAAGTTTGGATACCTATGTGACAGGCACAGCAAATGTTTGTGAATTCCCCACAAACATTGGGGACCTATGCGGAGAGGCACAACTATAGCCAAATTTCTGACGGGGCTAAAAAAAAATTCTTGGGGTGCTAATTCTTCCAGCAATATGCAGAGTGGAAATGCAGGGGCTCTAAGAAGGGTTGAAAACACAACAAAGCCTGGTTAACAAGTAAATTGTCTTTCACAGACCTGTGAAGTACTCGGGTGCGGCTGCAATTAGACTGTGCCCAGCCCAGGAAGCTGTCTCACTCTGAGCTGACACCCACAATGGGGGGGCTGAAGCCCTTTGAGCCCAATGTGCGTTGCGACAGACACAACAAAAGTCTGTGGATTCCCCACAAAGTTTGGGGACCAATGTGACAGGCACAGCAAATATTTGTAATCTGTCCACAAAGTTTGGGGAAATGTGTAACAGGTGCAGCAAATGTTTGTGAATTGGCCACACATTTTAAGGAATGTGTAACAGGCACAGCAAATGTTAGTGAATGGCCCACATGGTATGGGGACATATGTGAGAGACACAGCAAACAAATGATGGACGGAATGCTGACAATGCAAACATTCTCCCCCTGTCAAAAGATCTGGGTTAAATCCATCGTTCTTTTGCCCACTACACCACCCCAGTTTGGACCCAGTCATATGCAAATCATTCTTGACCCTCTGCCCATGGGAACAGTCCAGATCGAACTGCCAGGCCAGGTCCTCCCAGGACCGGAAACAAGCCTCCTGGGACCGGTTTCAGGGTTTCACCCTTCATCAGCCAGGATAGCTTGACTCCAGTGGCATGGAGAGCACGGGGCCCACGTCTGGGCATACCCGTCTCGCTCGGGGTGACAAATGCAAAAAGAACAAGTGATGGACAGAATGCAGAACAATGTCATACAGTTATATAATTTTAAATGATCATGGTATCCCTAAAGCGGGCGATGCGCTCATTATGCAAATACCCAAAAAAGCACCCGCCATTGTCCCCATCAGTGACAATAATAACAAAAATAGTGCTCACTTACTACATAAAGTAGTTCGTGTAACGTACCAAGTAAAAGGTCCAGTCCTTATAGGCAGTAACAAATGGCAACAAGGCAGTAACAAGGAGGGACTAACAAGCCTCATAATGAATCAGAAGCCATCATTTACCAAGGACAATGACACCATCCAATGAAAAATATTGGAGGAGAGTGGGAGAGGGTTCCACAGCATACTCTACTACAGCATCCCTCACAGAGCGAGCAGCGCATGCACGCTGCCGCTAGGCTCGACCTAAAAAGCTGGGTTGGCTTCCTTGTGATACAGCCTGTAAAACTGGGTTACCTACAGATCTCAGCAGTAAGCACACAGCTCCCTGAGCTAACTAACCAGACCAGAAAACTTTTAAAAAAAACACTGATAAAACGGGCCTCTACTCCTACCTTGCACCCTTCTTGGCCACCTTTCTCCAAAAAGGGGAGGATAAAATCAGTGACAATGAGGGTGTCTGCTACGTGAAGAAAACACAGCTCCGGGACAAGTCACTTTCTACAAGAACTCACTCTAAGGAGAGCACGGAACAATATCGGTGCATGGTTGCATGAATTAGAAGTGGGGGAGCCTGGTTCAGGCCTGGATCGAGCCTCATGTCCAACTCTGCATGAGGTCAGCTGGAGTCAGCGAGTCGAGCCAAGGATTCCTAGTCGCTGATTACCGGTTCCCTCTGCACGTTATCACACTGTTCTCAAAGCCCAGCTGGATGCAGTCCTGGAGGGGCTGGTCAGAGCTGCTTCTTTCCACAATCAAAATGCAAAAAACTCATGACCCTGGCCTGCAAGTGGGTAGCCAAAATATTAAGACATCCCACACTTGAATCATACATTTAAACACACCAAGTAAGCAAAGCAAGCAAACCCAACTCCACTTCCTCCTTCCATCCTTTATCCATCAGTCTTTTTACGCCTTTGCCCATTCATCCATTCATCTGTCCGTCCCTTCACCTATCCATCTATTCACCCTCCTATTCACCCATCTGCCCATCACTTCACATTTACATCCATACATCCAATCCATGCACTCATCCATCATTTCAGCCTTTAATATATCCTTTCGCTCTACCCCATCTGTCCATTCTTCATCCTTCCATCCATTCATCATTTCACCTGTCAATCCTTTCACTTCTCCATGCATTCTTCCCCTTCCATCTATCCATCCTTTTACTCAATCCCGTCACCCTTCCATCCATTCTTTCCCCCTCCATCATACCCCTCACCGTTTCTTTCTTATTTCCTTTCACGGCCCCTTTCTTTCTTTCACCCTTCCTTTCTCCTTCCATTATTTGTTCCCTCTTTCTATATACCTATATTTTGTCTCTCATTCTTCTTTTTCTTTCTTCCCTTTCTGTCTCATGTATACTTTCTATTTCTTCTTCTTTTTGTGTTTCCCCTATTGCCATCCGTCCATCATTTATTTTTCTCTGCTTTCTTTGCTGTGCATGTCTGCCCACGACCCACTCACCTGTCATGGTATTCACTAATTACCGTTATATTTGTATCCAGTTCACCGGCTTAGTGGGCCTAGTGGCAACCACTGCTTGAGCTGATTAAGTGAGGGAGGGGTCACTACTCCACGGCGGGCCAGCCCCTCCCCAGATGCATCTGGGGGGACTACTTGTAGAATGGTGTGATTGTGCGCAGAGGGACCGGGGAGGGGGTCAGAAAGGAAGGACTTGGGGCAAGAGGGCTGGTAACTGAGTTTAGAACATGGAGACATAAAGTTAGAACAAGAAAGACAGAAGGAGAAACAAAGAAAGAGTGGAAGAAAGGCAGAGTATAATTGAGAGTTAATGGACCATCAAGCGTGGATGAAAGTGAGAGATGGCGAAAAAAATAAAATAAAGGGAGAGGTGGAAGAGGGGAAAGGTGACGGAGCGAAAAGAGAGAAAAAGTAGGACCCGAAGGATACGGACGAGAGAGTGAGAGAGAAAAAGACACTGAGGGAGGAATAAATGAAGGTGGAGAAACAGCTAGCAAGAGACAGAAGGCGAGAGAAAGAGAACTATGAGATAGTGAGACGTGGCGAGAATTAGAGAAGTGAGAGAGCCATGAGCCAATGACTTTCTTTCCAGTTCTGCTCATGTTTTGGGCCTGAAAGCCAAGCTGGACCTCTGGGTCACCTGTGGCTCATCTCTTCCCATGAATTATGTATATCTATTAAATCTCCAAAACTTTGTTGCTTTTGGACCTCCCGGAATAATATTGACTTTTACCTAAGCCTTCGGACACCCCAATGTATATTAGACACTGAACTGCAACATATGCCTTATATATTTAATAAATGAACTGTTGTATAATCTCTATTTTTCTTTGTACAGTGCTCTGACATCCCTTGAGGGGTAACAGGCTGCGCTACATAAAAACCTCAAATAAATAAAATGCATTGGAAATTGAAGAGGTTACTGGAAAGGGATGAACCTAGCTAGAGAGCAGAGTAGAGCGGAAGCCCTGAGTACCACCGATGGTCACTTACAGTGAAGCAGGATGCCCGTGGAAGGGGATCCTACTGAGTGGAACAGCAGTGGTACCCCTGATCATTAGCCCCTTCTGGAAGCTACTTGTGCTCAGCATATTTGCTGATGAGATTATATTCATGTGCCATTGAGACTTCTTATGCTGAAACAACATGAAGGAGAGCAGACTCTGGGCTACTAAGGTAGTCCTGGGTTATTGGCTCTCATATCAACTAGAGCGAACCAGAAACATATTCTCTTTGGGCCACTCAGGCTATTTTCATGCTGCTTTTCTCTGCTGCAGTAGGGTAAATGGAAGGCACCCTAGGAATTCCTAGTGGTTGATATCACGTCTCCACTGCTTCACTACTCTCTTAGGTCATTCTATATCAATATGCTTATGTGGCGCCGCCAGGTGGCTGCCGGCGGGAGTGGAGGGAGGGGGGGGGGGGTGGAGGCATGCACCACATTGATCCTTGATTAGAACATTGTTTATGAAGGGGAAGGGGCGTACAACCAGTGGCGTAATAAAGGTCCCCCGTGGTGAGGGGGACTCAGAGCTCCAAGGGCCCCCCTCAGCACAGTACCCTGCCATGAGTGAGTCCGGAGGGATGGCCTTCCGTGCAGTTTGCAGGGGGGCCCGCAAGTTTCGTTACGCTATAGCTCTGTGCATCAGGGCAGCAAAAATCACCAATTTCAGTTACCCCCGTCCAGTCTCCCCGGAGCTGGCTTTCCCGGCACCCGCAACTGTTTCTCTTACCTGGGCAGGACTGAAGTTGTCCTTGGCTTGGACTTTCTCGATCGGGTTTTCGGGTTTTTTGGGGTTCTTGGCCCCCCTCTTCTGGCCACATGACCCTGAGATCTGCAGAAGGAGCAGGAGTAGAGCGCCTGTGGACGGCCGCATGGTCCCGGGGCTTCGAGGCGACGGGCGCCTGTTATCTGTGCCTGCTTTGCTGTCTGTCTGTCTTTGCTTCAGTGTCCGATGCTGCTCTCTGGGCCTGGACTTTGTCCCGTGCTGGCCTTGTGCCTGATGTTACTCTGCATGCTTGTACTGTCACCTGTCCTCGTGTATGCGCCTGCTCTGTTCTTGATGCTGCTGTGTGCCTGTGTCCGGTGCTGCTTCTTCTGTCTGAGGCCTGTGCTGTGTCCTGTACTATGGTGTTCTTGTGCACTGTGCGACGTGGCTCTGTGTGGCTGTTCTACCACCTCTTCTGCTTTAAATGCCCTCTCGGGCCTGGTGATGAGATGCGTGTTAGCCCTTAAGCTGCTAGTACTGTGTCCTGTGCTCACCTACAGAACTGCCCTATGCCAGAAGCTGCTATGTGTTTCTGTAGTATGGTGTAATATCTCCTGTCCTTCTCTAGGTACCTGTACTGTGTCCTGTGTTGATCTATGCTCCTGTGCTGCGACCCGTGCTACTCTATGTTTCTATGAACTGTACTGCCCAAGTTCCTTTCGGGGTTGTACTGTGCCCCCTGCTGCTCCGTGTTCCCGTATTGTGTCCTGCCCTGGTTCCTCCAGGAATGCACTGTCCCCTCTGCTGCTCTGTGTCCCTGTATTGTATCCTGTTCTGGTTCCTCCAGGGATGCACTGTGCCCTCTGCTGATCTGTGTTCCTGTAGTGTGTCCTGCCCTGGTTCCTCCAGGGATGCACTGTGCCCTCTGCTGATCTGTGTTCCTGTATTGTGTCCTGCCCTAGTTCCTTTGGGGACATGCTGTGCCCTCTGCTGGTCTGTGTTCCTGTATTGTATCCTGTTCTGGTTCCTTCAGGGACTGTACTGTGCCCTCTGCTGCTGTGTTCCTGTATTGTGTCCTGCCCGGGTTCCTCCAGGGATGCACTGTGCGCTCTGCTGATCTGTGTCCCTGTATTGTGTCCTGCCCGGGTTCCTTCAGTGATGTACTGTGTCCTCTGTTGTTCTGTGTTTCTTTATTGTGTCCTGCCCTGGTTCCTCCAGGGATGCACTGTTCCCTCTGCTTATCTGTGTTGCTGTATTGTGTCCTGCCCTGGTTCCTCCAGGGATGCACTGTGCCCTCTGCTGATCTGTGTCCCTGTATTGTGTCCTGCCCTGGTTCCTCCAGGGATGCACTGTGCCCACTGCTGATCTGTGTCCCTGTATTTTGTCCTGCCCGGGTTCCTTCAGTGATGTACTGTGTCCTCTGCTGTTCTGTGTTTCTTTATTGTGTCCTGCCCGGGTTCCTCCAGGGATGCACTGTGCCCTCTGCTGATCTGTGTCCCTGTATTGTGTCCTGCCCTGGTTCCACCAGGGATGCACTGTGCCCTCTGCTGATCTGTGTCCCTGTATTGTGTCCTGCCCTGGTTCCTCCAGGGATGCACTGTTCCATCTGCTTATCTGTGTTGCTGTGTTGTGTCCTGCCCTGGTTCCTCCAGGAATGCACTGTGCCCTCTGCTGATCTATCTCCCTGTATTGTGTCCTGCCCTGGTTCCTCCAGGGATGCACTGTTCCCTCTGCTTATCTGTGTTGCTGTATTGTGTCCTGCCCTGGTTCCTCCAGGGATGCACTGTGCCCACTGCTGATCTGTGTCCCTGTATTGTGTCCTGCCCTGGTTCCTTCAGTGATATACTGTGTCCTCTGCTGCTCTGTGTTCCTGTATGGTGTCCTGCCCTGGTTCCTCCAGGGATGCACTTTGCCCTCTGCTGATCTGTGTCCCTGTATTGTGTCCTGCCCTGGTTCCTCCAGGGATGCACTGTGTCCTCCGCTGTTCTGTGTCCCTGTATTGTGTCAGCCCTGGTTCCTCCAGAGATGCACTGTGCCCTCTGCTGATCTGTGTTCCTGTATTGTGTCCTGCCCTGGTTCCTCCAGGGATGCACTGTGCCCTCTGCTGATCTGTGTTCCTGTATTTTGTCCTGTTCTGGTTCCTTCAGGGACTGTACTGTGCCCTCTGCTGCTGTGTTCCTGTATTGTGTCCTGCCCGGGTTCATCCAGGGATGCACTGTGCGCTCTGCTGATCTGTGTTCCTGTATTGTGTCCTGCCCGGGTTCCTTCAGTGATGTACTGTGTCCTCTGCTGCTCTGTGTTCCTGTATTGTGTCCTGCCCGGGTTCCTTCAGTGATGTACTGTGTCCTCTGCTGCTCTGTGTTCCTGTATTGTGTCCTGCCCGGGTTCCTTCAGGGACTGTACTGTTCCCTCTGCTTATCTGTGTTGCTGTATTGTGTCCTGCCGTGGTTCCTCCAGGGATGCACTGTTCCCTCTGCTTATCTGTGTTGCTGTATTGTGTCCTGCCCTGGTTCCTCCAGGGATGCACTGTGCCCTCTGCTGATCTGTGTCCCTGTATTGTGTCCTGCCCTGGTTCCTCCAGGAATGCACTGTGCCCTCTGCTGATCTGTCTCCCTGTATTGTGTCCTGCCCTGGTTCCTCCAGGGATGCACTGTGCCCTCTGCTGATCTGTGTCCCTGTATTGTGTCCTGCCCTGGTTCCTCCAGGGATGCACTGTGCCCACTGCTGATCTGTGTCCCTGTATTGTGTCCTGCCCTGGTTCCTTCAGTGATATACTGTGTCTGCTGCTCTGTGTTCCTGTATTGTGTCCTGCCCGTGTTCCTTCAGTGATGTACTGTGTCCTCTGCTGCTCTGTGTTCCTGTATTGTGTCCTGCCCGGGTTCCTTCAGTGATGTACTGTGTCCTCTGCTGCTCTGTGTTCCTGTATTGTGTCCTGCCCGGGTTCCTTCAGTGATGTACTGTGTCCTCTGCTATTCTGTGTTTCTTTATTGTGTCCTGCCCTGGTTCCTCCAGGGATGCACTGTGCCCACTGCTGATCTGTGTTCCTGTATTGTGTCCTGCCCGGGTTCCTTCAGTGATGTACTGTGTCCTCTGCTATTCTGTGTTTCTTTATTGTGTCCTGCCCTGGTTCCTCCAGGGATGCACTGTGCCCACTGCTGATCTGTGTTCCTGTATTGTGTCCTGCCCTCATTCATTCAGGTATGTACTGTGCACTCTGCTGTTCTAAGTGCATGCACGAGGAAGGTCAGCGACCTCAGGATAGTTTGCTCTGTGGCTTCAAGGCCTCCTGGGTGGAGCAGTTTGGTTGGATATTGGGCAATGCTGCTGCCTTTACTGGAAGCCCAAAGAATGGCTCGGTGATAAGAGGGGTTGATCTCTTCGTGTTTGTGTTGCTCAACGTTTGTTCAAAGGTGCCACCAACCAACAGGCATCTGTGACCACTAAGGCAAAACCTCTGAAGCAACCGCCTGGAGTTAAGTGTTATCAGTGACCAAATACAGAGGCCCCGGGGCAGTCCGAGTAGGTGTATGCAGTGCAAGCATGGCTGGCAGACCTGCTTATCAGCCCAAATACACGTCAGCTTAGCAAACAAACTTGAAACAGACCTCGCAGGGGCTCGGTGCAAACCCTGCTGTGGGGTTCCCCGAATGTTTTTTAATTATTTTCTTTAAAATGTTTCTCACAGTTTCATATAGCGCGGTATCAGAGCGCTTTACAGGAGCACCACTTGCATTACAGGCTGACACATTCATTTTAGGCACGGGGAAATTAAGTGATTTTCCCGGAATCACAGGGTGCTTGAGCCTCCCGCTAGGCTCGAACCTGGTGCCCCATCGTGGATACCAGGCAAGGGCCGCCCACTGCCCCACCTCACCCTGCGGTAGCACAAAAGTAGTGTTAGTGAAAAGTGATCTAATGGCCGACCTTGGCTCTATTCCCCTCTTTAGCATCTGGCTGAAAGTTCACACGAATCTGAGCAAATCACGATTTCCAGAAACACCGTAAAATATAAATATTTGAAATGCAATTACAGATGTGTAAACCCCTCTTGTTGTATATGATCTTGGCCTGTTTCCCAGGCCTCCCCGATAGATGTGCAGCCCCTTGTCTCCCCCTGACAGATTTATAACATATAGACGCATGGAGGCAAAACCCATGTGGATGCCCCGCTAGGTCCCCATTTCCATCCAGCTCGACAGACTAGAGCTCTGCATCCTTACCTGGCCGTAGAACCTTACTAGCCACTTCCTCTTCACTGCCTCACAAACTGTTATGATGATGTACCTGTAGACAGGTACGATGTTGCCTTGTGATTAAATTGTATATACACGCTATCTTGGCAATGGTGCGCAAGCAAAATCATTCCATACAATCGCAACCACCTATAGGCTGGTATGGATGCAGGACGGTGACGAAGAAGATAGTAACCCAGTGTAATTTAGAATGACAAGCAATTTGTGCATTGGAATTGTGTGTAATGTGCTAGGGTGATTTAAGGCATATTTTTTTCGCACAGTTTGCGACCTTTTAGGTCGAGCCTGGGCAGCGCATGCGCTTGGTCTGCGAGGCATGCTGTATTCTGGTAGGGACTTGAAGCTCCGCCCACGCTCCACCCATATTTTTCATTGGCTTGTGTCATTGTCCACTATAAACTGTGGCTGTTCATTACTGAATAGGCTTAGTAGGCCCTCTTTAGTACCGCCTTGTCTCATTTTGTTACCGCCCATGACGACACCCCCTGTTACGAATGTTGTTACTCGGTATGCTTTAATTACAGCCTCCAAGCACAATTTTTTCAATGAGCAGTTGGCCTCACATTTGAGAGAGTTCAAGCTATTGGCATTGTAAATCACAATGCCTTTCATTTATCTGTTTTAAGAACAACAAATAAATAAAAGGCATTGTCATTGACAATTAGGATGACCAACCGTTCGTAAATTTCACAGACTGCCCGTAATTTGGGCCTCTTGTCCGTGAGGATTTCTTCCACGGGCGCCATTTGTTCGTAATTTCAGACATTGGAGGGAGCTGCCCCCTGCAAGCAGCCTGAGTAAGTCTCACTGCAGGAGCCAGCTCTTGCTCCTGCTGTGATCAGTGGCCTGCAGCATCCCCTCCCCGACCTGGCACAGGCTGCTGTCAGCCCATTATCATTCTGTATGTCGGCCTAATTATCACATGCAGAATGATAATGGGCCTCTCTATGCAGTGACAGCATTTGCTGGGCCTCCTCCTGCCTGAGCCCAGGGCATGGCAAACTGCTTTTGTTTATGGGCTCCTGTCACCTCACCAAGGGCCAAGCTCTGGGGAGGTGGAGGTTTCATTTTGGCGCATGTTACCCAGGTGCATCCACTGTTAGCCTTTTAAACTGTCACACAAGCAGTGATAATGGAACAAATACAATTGTCCTTTATTATTTATTTATTTTTCCCCAATAGTGCACATTTTCTGCTTTTGTGCTGTTATTAGTTTCATGTTTACCGTGGCCCACCGAGCCCCCTTAGCTTTTACACATCACAGCCCCTTGGGATGATTGATCAGATTTGTTTTCCAATGGGGGAGAGGGGGCATGTAAGATCTGTGAAGCCTTCAGCTTTGATCTTTTTCTTATTTTTTTTTAAATATGCAAATGCAGGTGTTTAAGTTTCACTCGCACACACAACAGATGCAGTGCAATGTTCTCTCAACCTAATATACAATTATTTTGACTTGTGCTTGTGTTGGTTATCTATTTACTTATGTAATCTTGTGTGACCCCCTCTGATGTGTCTGTAAAATGTACCTTTTGTTCAGAATTTTTGTACTGAATTCTGACCTTCTGTCCTGAATTTTGACTAAGCATGGGCTGAAAATTCGTTCAGCTCGCGAAATTTGTGGATTTTTGGCATTTTCGCGTTCCGCGAATTGCGCGAAATTGCCAAACAATCTGCAATTTGCAAGTTTGCAATTTTTTTTTGCTTGCTCGCGCTTCAAAAATACAATCTCGCGCGTGCTGCGTTGACTTACCTTGATTCTGAGTTTGCCGAGTTGTTTTCCTCCTGCGAACAAGATGGTCGCGCCCAAAAACGACTGCATGGGTAAGTTCGCGGTAGCCGCGCTGAAAAAAAAACCAGCGAACACGCCAAAATAAAAAATTTCGCAAGTTCAATCAATCAATCAATCAATCAATCACAAAATTTGTATAGCGCGCTACTCAGATGACTTAGGTGGCCGCGGATCAGAACGGGGGGAGGCGGACTCTCTGGGTCCTTCCGGCGAGGAACGAGATGATCCACTCCAGGGCAGCTCCTTGGATTCCGGTGTTGCTGAGGCGCTGTATCAGGGTGCGGTGGCAGACGGTGTCGAAGGCTGCTGAGAGG
Organism: Lissotriton helveticus; assembly: GCF_964261635.1. NCBI lineage: Eukaryota > Metazoa > Chordata > Amphibia > Caudata > Salamandridae > Lissotriton > Lissotriton helveticus. The sequence continues at coordinate 231,155,585 of NC_136065.1, read as the reverse complement.
TCCAGGAGGATGAGGGCAGCCGTTTCCCCGTTGTCGAGCAGGGACCTGATGTCGTCGGTGGCTGCGATGAGGGCGGTCTCGGTGCTGTGGTTTGCTCGGAAGCCGGACTGTGAGGGGTTGAGGGATCCGTTGGTCTCGAGGAAGGTGGAGAGTTGTCTGTTGACGGTCTTCTCGATGACTTTGGCTGGAAAGGGGAGGAGCGAGATGGGGCGGAAGTTCTTCAGGTCTGTGGGTTCCGCGGTGGGTTTCTTGAGGAGGGCGCTCAGCTCTGCATGTTTCCAGCTCTCCAGGAAGGTGGCGGATGCAAAGGAGCTGTTGATGATGTTCCGGAGTTGTGGTGCGATGGTGGAGTCGGCTTTGTTGAAGATGTGGTGTGGGCAGGGGTCAGTGAGGGAGCCGTAGTGGATGGTGTTCATCATGCGGGTGGTGTCTTCGGTGCTGACAGGGGTCCAGGTGCAGTGGGTGGTGGTTGGGGGCGCTGGTTCGGCGGTTGGGTGCGTGGTTTGTGCGCCGAAGCTGTTGTGAATGTCGGCGATCTTGCGGTTGAAGAACGAGGCAAGAAAGTCGCAGAGGTCTTGCGAGGGAGTGATGTCGGTGTTGCAGGCGCTGGGATTTGAGAGCTCTTTGACGATGTTGAAGAGCTCCTTCCTGTTGTGTGTGTTGTTGTCCAGTCTTTCTTTGAATGCTGTCTTCTTGGTGCTTCGGATCAGCTGGTGGTGTTTGCGGGTGGCGTTCTTGAGGGCGATCATGTTCTCTGCTGTCTGGTCGTGGCGCCAGGCTTTCTCGAGGGTGTGGCAGGTTTTCTTGGAGCTTTTGAGGTCGATAGTAAACCACGAGGCTTTCCTGCTGCCGGGTCTGCTGGGAGGATTCTTCAGTGGTGCGAGTTCGTCGGCGCAGTTGGTGAACCACTGTGTGAGGTTACAGGCTGCTTCGTTGGGGTCCGTCGTGTTGATGGGCGGGTTCCGGTTGAGGGCGGTGGTGAGCTGGTCGGCGGTGATCTTGCTCCAGCTTCTGCGGGGAACCTGTTGCGGGTGGTGGTGGGTCGTGGTTCTCCTGAAGTTGAAGTGGACGCAGCTGTGGTCTGTCCAGTGTAGTCCGGTGGAGTGGCTGAAGGAGATGTGCTTGCTGGAGGAGAAGACGGGGTCAAGCGTGTGTCCGGCATTGGGGGGTGGGGTGTTCACCAGTTGCTTGAGTCCGAGGTTGGCGAGGTTGTCCAGCAGGGCGGTGGTGTTGCAGTCCTTGTTGTTCTCCAGGTGGAAGTTGAGGTCCCCTAGGAGGATGTAGTCTGTGGAGGTGAGGGCGTGTGGATTGACGAAGTCTGCGATGGCTTCGCTGAATTGTGTGCGTGGTCCCGGAGGTCTGTAGATGAGGGTGCCTCTGAGGGTGGTCTTGGAGTCGGTGTGTATCTGCAAGTGAAGGTGCTCGGCGGCGGTGAGGGTGTCGTCGGAGTTGGTCGTGATGCAGATGGTGTTCCTGTGGACGATGGCGATGCCGCCTCCGGTTTGGTTGATGCGGTCCCTCCGGGTGATCTTGTAGCCGTCCGGGATGGCTATGGCGATATCGGGGGCTGAGGAGGCGTTCATCCAGGTTTCCGTGAGGAAGGCGACGTCTGGTGAGGTTGTGTCGAGGAGGTTCCAGAGTTCCACGGCGTGCCTGTTGATGGAGCGGATGTTAAGCAGGATGCACTTGAGGTGGTTGTTGCTGGTGCTTGGCTTGGTGGGTGCGGTGCAGGTCCGGAGGCAGGTGAATCGGCAGGCTTGGCAGGTGAAGGGTCCATGGGTGCGTTTCGGGGTGGCTCAGTAGCAGGCGGGGTTCTGGCCGGCATTGAGTGCGTGGAGGGTGGCGGCGTCGTAGGTCCGTTGGGTGCGCTGGCATCGTCGGGGACCAGGGGTCCTGGCGCTGGGGGCGGTCCAGGCGCAGACGGGCATAGACGGGCTTGCCTTTGGCGCGCAATCGGCGCGCCTGCTGCGCGTACGTGCGGACTCTGCCATTAATGGAGAGTGGGAGGGAGGAGGGAGGGAGGCGCAGCTGGGAGGCGGGAGCGGGGTGGTGAATGGGAAGGGGAGAGGGTACCGAGGAAGAAGGGGGCGGGGCCGCAGGGGAGCAGCGGCAGGGAGTGGGGAGCGAGGAAAACCAGTGGGAAAGAAGGCGGCAGACAATCACAATATCAGGAACAAAACAGGGGCACAACAGTGACAAAAATAAAATAAAATAGAAACAAGAATGGCAGAAAAAGACAGAAGACCGGACCAGGAGGCACCTAAGCCGCAGGGGCAGCGGCGAGCAGGCGGCGGAGGCAAGGGGGCCGGCGCACTTGGGAGGAGCCACACGGCGGGTGGAGCGACCGGGTCTGACGAGGTCAGGTCAGGTCACAATTTCGCGCTTTTCGCGGACCGCGAATACGCTTTCGCGTGAATTCGCGGAACGCGAATTCCCAAATTTCGCCCATACTTAATTTTGACCCTTTGTCCTGCAGTTTTACACTCACTGTCTTGAATTTGCACCCATGCCAGTTTGCCACCCTATATACAATACCAATAGCTCAAACTCTCATAAATGCGAGCCCTATTGCATTGCAAATGCTTGTTGTAATCATGCTTGAAGTGCAAACTACTGTCGGAGCCCAAAATGGGATTCATTGTTTTACTGTAATCGAGGGCTAAAACCATAACGGGGGAAAAATAGTTTTGGGTTATGGGGTACAGGGGTAGTTTTAGGGTTTAGGGGTAGGTTTGGGTTTTGGGGTACAGGGGTATTTTAAGGGTTCAGGGCTAGGTTTGGGTTTTGGGGTACAGGGGTATTTTAGGGTTCAGGGGTAGGTTTGGGTTTTGGGCTACAGGGTTATTTTTAGGGTTCAGGGCTAGGTTTGGGTTTTGGGGTCCAGGGGTAATTCGTTGTAAATGCATGAATGGTAAAAGCATGTTTTTTTTAATGTTTGGATAAGGTAAGTATGGGTATAGGGGTATATGTTTTGGGGTACTGAGGTATATGTTTTGGGGTGTTTGGGTATTTTAAGGGTTTAGATATAGTTTTGGGTTATGGGGTACAGGGGTATTTTTAGGGTTCAGGGCTAGGTTTGGGTTTTGGGGTACAGGAGTATTTAGGGTTCAGGGGTAGGTTTGGGTTTTGGGGTACCGGGTTATTTTTAGGGTTCAGGGCTAGGTTTGGGTTTTGGGGTATAGGGGTATCTTTAGGGTTCAGGGGTAGGTTTGGGTTTTGGGGTACAGGGGTATTTTAAGGGTTCAGGGCTAGGTTTGGGTTTTGGGTTACAGGGGTATTTTAGGGTTCAGGGGTAGGTTTGGGTTTTGGGGTACGGTGGTATTTTTAGGGTTCAGGGCTAGGTTTGGGTTTTGGGGTACAGGGGTATTTTTATGGTTCAGTGGTATTTTGGGGTTTTGAGGTACAGGAGTATTTATAGGGTTCAGGGCTAGGTTTGTGTTTTGGGGTACAGGGGTATTTTTAGGGTTTAGGGATAGGTTTGGGTTTTGGGGTACAGGGTATATTTATAGGGTTAAAATGGGAAAGTGTTTAAGGCTGTTGGGGTATTTTAAGGAGTAAGGGTGGGTTATGATTATGGGGTGCAGGGGTATTTAAAGGGAGCAGGGTGGGATTAGCACACGATATGAGACATGGCATGAAGGGTGGAACGTACCACACGCCCCCAGCGTTTGTCATGCCCCCAGCACACGCCCACAGCACAACGCAGACACGCCCACAAGGGACTACTTTGCTGGCACGGTTCTTTTACCTTTTAAATGTATATGGTGGGCGTCTGCATAGCCTATGTCCTTCTGCTGCAACTGCCCTTTCCAACGCTGTATTGGGTGTTGTGATTGGTGCTGTGGTTCCTGAGATTACCCGCCTCAAAGGTTTGGGCTCTCTCTTTATTATATTAGTATGGATATATATATTATATATATATATATATATTCACTGAAAAAAACATAGGTTTCTCACACTTTATAGTTAGGAATTAGCATTTAAAAAACCTTGCAAATTCATTGAAAAAACCATAGCTTTCACACATGTTATAGCTAGCTGGACATTTCACTCATACAAAACCTTTGAAATTCGCCTGTTATAGTTAGTAACTATAACCCACGCGCCCGCAATGCACTGCTGCTGACGTCACATATTACATCACTCATGACATGGTCAGTGACATCACTCATGACATCTCAAATGACATCACTGATGACATCATCCAGTGAATGTGTGTCTTTCTGAAAAATAAATATTTCTTATATATGTATATCTAAAGGTCGATGGAAGAATAAATGGGTAAATAAGTGTCTAAATGGATGTTTTTTTTGTAAAATTGATTGGTTAACTGACTTATTAAGTGTATCTTAGTGAATACATATATTAGCGAGTAATGTTTAAATATTTAAATATATGTATCAGTGTCTCACTTTGTGTATAAGTGGCTGCATGGGTTGGTGAGTAGCTACATGAGTGTGTATATGGGTTATTAGTTGTTTTTTTGAGTATCAGTATGAGTGTCTGTATGGTTTGGTGGGGGGTATTACTTAGCGCATAGATGCATGAATGACTGACTCACTGTTTGTATGTGTTTTGAAGACAGCATGTGTGCAGGACTGTATGGGTGGATGAGTGTGTGTATGGGTGTGTTACTGAGTGAATGACTGTCTCAATAGTATCTTTATGAGTAACTACATATGTTCTAATCTAGTATATGTGAGTATTGATGTATATAAGTGAGTATATGTGAGAGTGAGAGATTGGAAGAGTTCCTGTTTAAATAAGTATGTGTTTCTATAAGTGATTGTTTAAGAGAGTAAGTATGTGTAAGTTTCCGTAGAAGTAAGTGTGGTAGTGTGTGTATAGCTGTATATGCAAATAAATGGATGTTTGATAGTTTATTTCCATGTGTGAGTATGTGTGTGAGTAACTCTATGGATGACTGTCGGTGTGTAACAGGATGTATAGGTGTATCAGTACATATGATGAGTGAGTACATGTATGAGTGACTATATAGAACTGTTTGTGAATGAGTGGATGTGTATATAGATGGTGGAATTACTGAATAGGTTGTTGTAACTGGTATTGGTATCTCCATTTTTTTTAAAATTTTAGTTTCTATTTTTGAATGTGTGTATCAAAGGTTATATTACGCTGAGAGGAGCTCTGCCACTCTTTCACAAGGATGATGTCATCAGTGATGTCATCAGTGATGTCATTTGAGATGTCATCAGTGATGTCATGAGTGATGTCACTGACCATGTCATGAGTGATGTAATATGTGACGTCATCAGCAGTGCATTGCGGGCGCGCGAGTTATAGTTAGTTGAACTAACTATAACGGGGGGATTTCAAAGGTTTTGTATGAGTGAAATGTCCAGCTAACTATAACATGTGTGAAACCTGTGTTTTTTTCAATGAATTTGCAAGGTTTTTTAAATGCTAATTCCTAACTATAACGGGTTTTTTGAAAAACAAATTGGGGCCTTGGGGGTCCGTGTGGGACCACCTGAGCAGGCCTAGGGGGTCAGGGTGTTCCTACCCTGCCCCCTTCTTGCGTTCTACACGTTTGTTTTTCTGCTTTCTTGTGCCTTGGTCTACCAAGCACAAGATGGCTGCCAAAACTTCCTGGTTTGGAGTGTTGAAAGCCAATGAGCATGCAGCTCGTGCTCGGAAAGGTACGCGTACCGTACTCGTACCGAACGCGTACCCCGCAAATTTCTGTCAAAAAACAAATTGTGGCGGGCCTTGGGGGTCCTTGTGGGACCCCCTGAGCAGGCCTAGGGGGTCAGGGTGCTTCTAACCTGCCCCCTTTTTGAGTTCTAAATGTTTGTTTTTCTGCTTTCTTGTGCCTCAGTCTTCCGAGGCACAAGATGGCTGCCAACAATTTCTGGTTTGGAGTGTTGACAGACAGTTGACAGCCAATCAGCATGCAGCTCGTGCTCGGGAAGGTACGCGCACGGTACGCTTACGGTACGCGTACCGTACGCGCGCCTAGATATATATATTTTATTTCTTTTGATTTTTTCAGGAACTACTGGAGGGATTTACACCATTGGAGCTAAAGCGTGATCTGCGAATCAGACTCTACCATTTTGCCAAATTTCTTGTAATTCCGTTCAGCAGTTCGGGCTGTAGCCGTGTCTAATCGTCCTATGGAAAATAACATGTGGAAAACATGTTTTTGGGACCCCCCCTTTTTTCTCAGCCCCCACTTGACAAATCCCCCCAAAACTTTCAGGGAAGGAGCGGAGCAGAGCGGGCCATCTTCTTTGAGAAATTCGCGAAGATTCATCAACCGGCGGCAAAGTTATTCCCAATAGAATGTTGCGGATTTCCTATGGAAACTAGGTCATAACTATAACTACCTATATATATATTCTCTCCAGATCACACTTCTGTTTCCTGCCACTTAGAAGCACCATTTGCAGTTTGGGGTGTGGACCAAATTCAATAAATCCAAAGTCAGCACTCCTGCTCAACGCAACATACCACAAACTCTAGTTGCTTTTGGGAACGTTTAGTCTTTAGCACGCCAACACCCAAGCCGTCTCCTTGCCCACGGGTTACTCATGTTTTCAACTGTGATCCGGATGTTAGTCCTGTCTCTATTTACACTACATATAAAATATATGTTAGTGGTATCCACCCCCTAACCCGTGAGCAAGGAGGCAGCTGTCTCCGGAATGCGTTGGGTGTTGGAGTGTTGGAATGTTGATGAATAAACTTTCACAAGAGAAACTGGAGTTTGTGGTTTGTTGTGCTTAGGAGGGAGTTTGATTGAATTGGAGTGGGGTGGATTGGACTGGAGTGGGGTGGGGTGGGGTGTCGATTGGATGGGAGTGGGGTGGATTGGAGTGGCGTGGGGTGTATTGACTAGAGTGGGGTGAATTGGATTGGAGTGGGGTGGATTGGATTGGGGAGGATAGGAGTGTGGTGGGCTGGATGGATTGGTGACTTCTTCAAATGCTCAGAGAGATGGCTCCTAGTGCTCTGAAGAAGCAAGCATGGGTTCCAAGAGGTTATAGGGGTTGTAACCAGATGCGTATCTACCAGTGGTAAAGGTGGTGCATTTGCACAGGGGCCCAGAGGAATTGGGGGAGCTCCGTCTCCGCTGCATCTGCTGCAGTTAGCCTCCAGGGAGGGGGAAAGACTGGAAGAGGTGTTATACAGACATCTTCTGGCAGGCATTGGTGCAACCAAATCTGAACTCGAACAGTGTCCCAGACAGGCAGGTGCTACATTTACTGAGAGGCTGTAGGGGGAGGTCTCAGCTGTGAAGCCAGTGTGAACGAGGATGCACCCATTCTGCCCCTGAGCACTACCACATATGGCTACACCTGCGAGCCAAGGAGTCTGAACTTTGCTGCCCAGCCACTCATGCAGCCGTGCAGGAGGCACTAGCGCCATCTCTAGGCATGGACAGATTGATCACGACTAAGGGTCCCCTCACCAGAGCGCTACCTTTCCAAAAACCTTAGTATTAGGAGGCCCAAGGAGCAGCAGTGGTATAGTGCTGGGACCCCCTCCTCTGGGCCTCTCAGCCATTGGCTGAAACGTCTTCAGAAATCTAATTGCTGCATCGGCATGATAACAGAGATTAGATGAGTGCTTGATACTCCTTAGGTGTGACAAGAGCCAGGCCCCTGTGAGAAAGAAAAGCCGGGTGTCCTGCAGGGCTCACAACTACAGGATGAATCATTTCTCATCATTAATCGGCATTACTCACCCAGGATTGAGTAAAGAGAGACGTTGTACACACAAATCAACAAACACTGGCAAAACCAATAGGTCTTGCCTACACAAGGGCTATTGCCTTTGGAAATGTGGTTGTGCCATGTTGTACACCAGTGTGGTTGCTGTTCAGCATGGCTAAGAGTTAGTGGGGTGGAGTGTCCTAGAGTGGAGTGGGTTGGGTAGAGTGTAGTAGAGTGAATTTGATAGAGTAGAGTATTGTAGAATGGAGTAGTGGGAGCAGAGTGTCATAGAGTTGAGTAGAGGGGAGTAGAGTTCAGTGGTTTAGTGGCAGAGAGTGTCATAGAGTACTGTGTCATATAGTGGTGTGGCATAGAGTAGAGTGGCACAGAGTGGAGTGGCACAGAGTGGAGTAGGATGGAATAGGGTAGAGAACGTTGGAGAGGATTGAGGTAGTGAGGTGGATTGGACTGGAGTAGATTGGGATGGACTGAATTGGGGTAAAGTGGGTTGGATTGAGTGGAGTGGGATGGATTGGAGTGGGTGGACTGGGTGGTGTGGATTGGAGTGGGGTGGATTGAAATGGGGTGAGGTGGATTGGATTGGGGTGTATTAGATTGATTTTGGGAGAGGTGGATTGGATTGGAGTGGGATGGATGGGATTAGAGTATGGTGGTTTGGAGTGGGGTGAATTAGATTGGAGTGGAGGGGTTGGATTGATCTGAACTAGAGTAAGGTGGATTGAATTGTAGTGGGGTGGCTTGTATTGTAGTGGGGTGGATTGGAGTGGGGTGGATTGGACTGGACCGGGTGGGTTGGATTGGAGTGTGGTGGGCTGAATGGATTGGATTGAGTGGAGTGGACTGAACTGGGGTTGGGTGGATTGGATTGGGGTAAAGTGAGGTGGATTGGACCGGAGTGGGGATGGATTGGAGTGGGGTGGACTGGATGGGGTTTATTATATTGGAGTGGGGGAATGAAATGGGGTGATTGGGTGGATTGGATTGGGGTGGACTTAAGTAGGGTGGATTGGATTGGAGTGGGGTGGTTTGGAATGGAGTGGGGTGGGTAGACTGGAGTGGGTTGGAATGGAGTGAGGTAGAATGGATTATGGTGAATTGGAGTGGGGTGAATTGGATTGGCGTGGGGTGGGGAGGATTGTAGTGGAGTAGATTGGATTGCAGTGGGGTGGACTGGATTGGACTGAGGTTTATTGGATTGAGGAGGGTGAACTGGTTTGGGATGGGTGGATTTGAGTAGATGGATTGGAGTGGGGTGGATAGGAGTGGGGCAGATTGTTTTGGATTGGATTGGGGCATATTGGTGGGGGGTGGATTGGAGTGGGGTGGATTGTTTTGGATTGGAGTGGGGCAGTTTGGAGTGAGGTGGATTAGAGTGGGGCAGACAGTTTTGGACTGGAGTGGGACAGTAGATTGGATAGCAGTGGGGTGGACTGGATTGGATTGAGGTGGACTGGATTGAGGAGGGTGAAATGGATTGGGATGGGATGGATTGGATTGGAGTAGATGGGTTGGAGTGGGGTGGATAGAAGTGGGGCAGATTCCTTTGAATTGGCGTGGGGCAGATTGTTATGGATTGGAGTGGGGTAGATTGTTTTGGATTGGAGTGGGGCTGATTGGAATGGGGAACATTCTTTTGGATTGGAGTGGGGCAGTTTTTTTTTACATGGAGTGTGGTAGATTGGAGTGGGGCAGATTGTTTTGGATTGGAGAGGGGTAGATTGGAGGGGGCAGATTGGAGTGTGGAGTGGGATGGATTGGGGTGGGCAGATTGTTTTGAATTGGAGTGATGCAGATTGGAGTGGGGCAAATTGTTTTGGGTTGGAGTAGGGCAGATTGGAGAGGAGCAGACTGTTTTGGATTGGAGTGGGGCAGATTGAAGTAAGGCTGATTGTTTTAGCTTGGAGTGGGGCACATTGTTTTGGATTGGAGTGGGGCAGATTGTTTTAAATTGGAGTGCGGCAGATTGTTTTGGATTGGAGGGGGCCAGATTAGAGTGGGCAGATTGTTTTGGATTAGAGAGGGGAAGAGTGGATTTGGGTAAATTGTTTTGAGTTGGTGTGGGCAGATTGTAGTAGGGCTAATTATTTTGGGTTGGAGTGGGGCAGACTGTTTTGGATTGGAGTGGGGCAGATTGGAGTGCGAAAGATAAGAGTGCGGCAGATTGTTTTGAATTGGAGTGGGGCAGATTGGAGTGTGGTGGGCTGAATGGATTGGATTGAGTGGAGTGGACTGAACTGGGGTTGGGTGGATTGGATTGGGGTCAAGTGAGGTCGATTGGACCGGAGTGGGGATGGATTGGAGTGGGGTGGACTGGATGGGGTTTATTATATTGGAGTGGGGGAATGAAATGGGGTGATTGGGTGGATTGGATTGGGGTGGGGTGGACTTAAGTAGGGTGGATTGGATTGGAGTGGGGTGGTTTGGAATGGAGTGGGGTGGGTAGACTGGAGTGGGTTGGAATGGAGTGAGGTAGAATGGATTATGGTGAATTGGAGTGGGGTGAATTGGATTGGCGTGGGGTGGGGAGGATTGTAGTGGAGTAGATTGGATTGCAGTGGGGTGGACTGGATTGGACTGAGGTTTATTGGATTGAGGAGGGTGAACTGGTTTGGGATGGGTGGATTTGAGTAGATGGATTGGAGTGGGGTGGATAGGAGTGGGGCAGATTGTTTTGGATTGGATTGGGGCATATTGGTGGGGGGTGGATTGGAGTGGGGTGGGTTGTTTTGGATTGGAGTTGGGCAGTTTGGAGTGAGGTGGATTAGAGTGGGGCAGACAGTTTTGGACTGGAGTGGGACAGTAGATTGGATAGCAGTGGGGTGGACTGGATTGGATTGAGGTGGACTGGATTGAGGAGGGTGAAATGGATTGGGATGGGATGGATTGGATTGGACTAGATGGGTTGGAGTGGGGTGGATAGAAGTGGGCAGATTCCTTTGAATTGGCGTGGGGCAGATTGTTATGGATTGGAGTGGGGTAGATTGTTTTGGATTGGAGTGGGGCTGATTGGAATGGGGAACATTCTTTTGGATTGGAGTGGGGCAGTTTTTTTTGGCATGGAGTGTGGTAGATTGGAGTGGGGCAGATTGTTTTGGATTGGAGAGGGGTAGATTGGAGGGGGCAGATTGGAGTGTGGAGTGGGATGGATTGGGGTGAGCAGATTGTTTTGAATTGGAGTGATGCAGATTGGAGTGGGGCAAATTGTTTTGGGTTGGAGTAGGGCAGATTGGAGAGGAGCAGACTGTTTTGGATTGGAGTGGGGCAGATTGAAGTAAGGCTGGTTGTTTTAGCTTGGAGTGGGGCACATTGTTTTGGATTGGAGTGGGGCAGATTGTTTTAAATTGGAGTGCGGCAGATTGTTTTGGATTGGAGGGGGCCAGATTAGAGTGGGGTGGATTGGAGTGGGCAGATTGTTTTGGATTAGAGAGGGGAAGAGTGGATTTGGGTAAATTGTTTTGGGTTGGAGTGGGCAGATTGTAGTAGGGCAAATTATTTTGGGTTGGAGTGGGGCAGACTGTTTTGGATTGGAGTGGGGCAGATTGGAGTGCGAAAGATAAGAGTGCGGCAGATTGTTTTGAATTGGAGTGGGGCAGATTGGAGTGGGGTGGGAGTATTGGAGTGTGGTGGATTGGATTGGGGTGGTTTAAATTGGTCTGGGGAGGACTGGATGAGTGGGGCGGATTGTTAAAGGGTGAAGTGCGGTGGATTGGCATGGATTAGAGTGGGATAGATTGGGGTATACTGCACAAATATGTGTTAAAGCATCATTTCAAAAATTGCACATTAGTAAGAAACAATGTTGCTTTGCAATAGCATAACCCTCATCTTTTAAGAACAGCGCCCTCGATCAAAAACAAAAGAAAACATGATTGCAAGGAGAGAAAAGAAGAGGTTGCAAACTAAATAAAAAAGAAAGTTAACTATAGAAAATACATCTTTGCAGTTTTGTTTGTCCTGATGGGCATGTTTGTGCCAGTCATACACCTTTTGTTTGCGAGCATTACAAGTTAAAATGAACAAAATAGTACCTCAATCACGTCGGGAGCAGCAGACGGCAGTGATTATGTTGAATCAATCAGTGCTTGGTCCCTGCTTCACAGGGCGAGGAACAAAAATGATGTTAGGCCTGCCTTGACAAATTACCAGGTAGTAAAGAATTGTGCCACACAAGCCAACAAATGGTAAGCAACGGGCAGCTTCCAAGACTTGCTCTGTATACACGAGTGTTTCACAAGCGAAAAGCATGCACTAGCACATGTTCTCGAAGGCTTAAGACTCGACCCTAAAAAGCAACTTTTTGCAGCACACAAAAGTGTTTTACCTTAATGCAAAGATATAATCCGATGTACTAAGATGTATTTAGTTAAAGTGAGAGTTTTTAAACGTGAACTGAGAACATTTCTGGCCCTGTCCTGATGATAACGATATTAGTGAACTAAGAGCAGGGCCACTGGAATTATGTGGCAGAAAAGGACCAAATTAGAAGGCAGGGTTTATTTACTAACTTATGTGGCAGGAAAAGGCAAATTATGTGGCATAATGTTGCACATTTTGTGAAAGTATTACCTTATTATTTTGTCATTCGTACCATGTTACTACTATCTGGGCAAAGGTTTCGACTCATTGGTACCAGTTCAATACCCGAATACAGCAATATGCAACAGAAACATGAACAGTAAACCTTTGCAAAGGGCTTTCCACTGTCCAGGAACATGTGATGCTGGATTTTCAGTAACTTTTGATTTACTTGAGCTAGAAGCAAAATATATTTTTTGTTAAGACCTGCAGATTATGGAGCAGATGGCTTATGTGGCAAATGCTGCAAATCCATAACAATGTAGAAAACGCAGGGACCACAAAATTGCATAATTTTAGTGGCCCTGACTAAGAAGCATGTCAGGGTTCACATGTACCCTATCTGTGGACTAGATTCTTATCAAACAAAAATTATATTCTATGACATCAAACACAAGAGGTGTTGTACAGTACATACCCTAACTGCGCGTATATGAATGTGCTATGGGTGATAATGAGAAAAATAGAGGTTGGTGAAATAAAGTGTTCGTCTGGAATCACATAGTTGGGTTAAGCAGGGAAGCAGGGATTGAATGTAGATTTTCCAGTATCTCACTGTGCAATGCAGCCACTACATACGTTTTTTTAAAATATTTTTTATTAGCATCATGAGTAACATCAAATACAGATAACTCAAAGAAAAAAAAAAAAAAATAAATAAAATAAAAATCAAATTAACAAGGGTATCAGACAAATCATGTAAGACGAGACATCGATCAGAACAGTACTAAAAATCAATATTTCAGTTTAAACATTAGGACATAATTAATCCCCAAATTTTTTCCACTTTTCGTTTTTTCTTCTGTCCCTTAGTTATCGCCAAAGAGCTTTCCATATTATGAATGTCTTTAACCAAAAGCCACCATTCCATAACCGTGGGGGGATGACTTTGAATCCAAACCCTAGCAATAGCTAATCTGGCACATGTCAGAAGTATATTCATCAAGTCCCGGAATCTGTTATTTGCCCCAGCAGCCCCGATCATAATATCCAGTTGCATGAGTACAATTGGCCTAGCCATTTTGGCTGAAATAACACCAGCTACATCCTTCCAGAAGATGGATAACTCAGGGCATGAAAAAAACATATGCACAATATCTGCCCCTTTAAGTGCGCATTTAGGACATTTTGTACGATCATTCATTTCATTATTGCAAGCCCATTTTAAAATCCTGTCTGGAGAATAGTACAGTTGAAACAAAGTTCTAAACAGCTGTAATTTCAGACTTGACAATTGAACTGCGTTTTTTAGACTGTTCAGTGAGGAGGTTATCATATCTGGGGTTACATTCACCTCTAACTTTGTACTCCACTTTTCTGCCACCTTACTGATATCATCCTTGTGTAAGATAGAAAAAGTCTTATAACCACAGCTGATCAGTGCCTTGTCAGAATCTCTATACATACAACTCCAGATTTCAGATTTGGCTATGCTATCAAAGCCTGTTCTACGAATAATATAATCCTTGATCTGATTGTATTTAAACCAAGCCCCTTCTGGTAGGTTATATATCATCTTTAGCTTTTCAAAAGTAGAAAATCCAATATGGTCATACAGGTCTCCAAGATTACTTATGCTGTTATCCGAAAACATAGTACTAGCTGAATCATGAAAAATTCCTGGCAACCCTGGATTATACCAGAGGGGCGTTTTGGCATGAAATAAGGAGATGTTATTCCTATTAAGAATAGATCGCCAAATATTAACCGTGTCTCGAATCGTCTTAAAACGTACTCGTTTAAAGTAGTTAGGGTCATTAAGTCTATATAAAAACATAGCAGCCTCCCCCCCTAATATAAATCTATGAAAATAAAGACATTTGTCAGGGATAAGCAAGCTGCGAAATCGAGTTAAAAAAGCAGCCCAATAATATAATTTAAAGTCTGGTAACCCAAGTCCACCTTGGTCATAGGGGAGTTTAAGCAAAGATAGAGCCCGTCGTGCTTTTTTATACCCCCATATGAAGCTACTGATGATACCCTCCAGTCTGCTGAAATATGTGTTACACACTCTTAAAGGTATAGACCGAAAAAGATATAAAAATTTAGGCAAGATCTTCATTTTAATTAAGTTAATTCGCCCCAAAATCCCCATTGGAAGTTTGTGCCATTTCTTGAGGAGAAGAGAGGTTTCTTTTAACAGGGGTTCATAATTAAGTGCAATTATCGATTCAGGATTAGAAGAGATTTTTACCCCGAGGTAAGTTGCCACGTTACATACTCCAGCTACTGGTGTGATTGGAGAAAAGTTTATGATAACTTGCGTTTTGCTAGTATTTAACCGATACCCAGATACCAAACCATATTTATCTGCTTCGGTACCTATACCTAATATCGCATCAGGGACATTTGTAGAGAAAACCGCTACATCATCTGCATTAGCAGTTATTTTTAATATATTAAGGCCATTTTTAAATGGTATAATCATCTCTTGCTTATGCAGTGCAATCAAGAAGGGTTCTATTACTAAAGCGAATAACAAAGGAGATAAGGGACACCCTTGTCGTGTACCACGTTTGATTGGAAAGGTAGGTGAGCAACGTCCTGAATAACATACCTTGCCCCTTGGTTGATCATACAAGGATTTAACCCATTTCAAATACTGACCTTTTATGCCGAATGCCGCCAAAACTGCCCAAAGGAAGTCCCACCCCACGCGATCAAATGCCTTTTCTGCATCTAAAAGGATCATGCCGAGTGGGGTGGAACACGTCCTAGCAACGTCAAATGCTGTTATAGCAGTATTAATGTGAGCGGTAGTATCCCGTTTAGGGATAAACCCATGTTGAAATGGTGAAACCATCTGTGACATTAGTGACGCAAGTCTTGTCGCTAGTGTTTTTGCGAATATCTTAGCATCGGCATTAATTAATGATATTGGTCTATAAGACCCTCTCTCTTGTGGGGGTTTCCCCTTTTTAAGAAAAAATATAATTTGGGTGTAGTTCCAGGATTTTGGAGCTTGTTCTCCTTCGCCAATGGCCTTGATGACCATTATTAGGAGAGGGATTAATTCTTCCATGCATTTTCTGTAAAGTTCTAAGGGGATTGCGTCTTCGCCTACTGCTTTTCCCAGTGCTAGGGAGTTAATAGCTGCCTGAATTTCTCCTGCTGTTATATCTGCTTCTAAGTAATCAGCTTGCTCATCCTCTATATTCTGTACAGCATTTTCTGTCAGATAAGCTTTTATATTATCTCCTGTTGGGGTCGTTTCAGGCGTGTATAGCTTTTGATAGTATGTGGCAAACTGGAGTAGGATTAATTTAGAATCTTGATGTAGTTGTCCGTCGTCACCTTTTATTTCCTTAATCAGCATTTGGGCTCGGTCTTCTGCCACTTTATATGCCAAAATTTTTCCTATCCTCTCCCCACTTTCATATTGGTTCAGCCTATATTTAGCTAGTTTGGAAATGCTTTTCTCCCTAAAGAGATTTTTCAGTGCTAATCTTGATTCCATCAATTTTAAATTTAATTCTTCAATTTCTTTTACCATTGTAGTGGTAGCTAACATCTTAGATAGCCTATCTTCAATATTAGATATATCATCTAGTAATTTTTTATTTTGAATCCTACCAGCTTTGTTTTGTTGCCAGACAAACTGTTGGGTAAACCCACGAATGCTAGCCTTACATGCATCCCACACCATCAAAGGAGATGTAGAAAACCTATTGATATCAATAAAGTCCTTTATATGCCCTTTCAACAAGCTCACAAACTTAGTATCAGAGAATAAATACCTAGGAAAGGAAAAAGGCCTGGGTGGGTGCATGTCCGTATCAATTTCTATTGTAAATAAAAGCGGGTTATGGTCCGATGTTACCCTAGGGCATATTGACATTAAACTGGTTGATAGAATAGAATCAGAAGCAAAGACCATATCGATGCGTGAGCAGAGTTTATGGGCAGATGAATAATAGGTATAACCTGCTATGTAGGGTATAGATACCTCCAAGCATCTCTGATTGCATGTATAGTAGCCAAGTCTGAGATAGCAGCCCTCGTCTTACGCATCCTCTGAAACGAACCCTTTCTGGTTGTGTCCAGATTGTAAACCATTACGCAATTAAAATCACCTAACACTATCCGCTCCCCCTCCCAAGTGAGTAACTCCATATTAACCTGATCAATTATTCTTGGTTCATCCTGATTTGAGGCATAAACCCCACATATTATATATTGGAGACCTTCCAGAGTCACTTGTACCATGGCCCACCTGCCCGCTTTATCTGTCATTTTTCTGTTAACTTCTACTTTAAGCTGTTTATGTTTCAGTATAGCCACACCTCGGATTGAGGCATTAAACTCCGTGCTAACCAAAAGATCATAGCCTAATTGATTCAATAAACGTCTATCCTTGTATGTAATATGAGTCTCAGTTATAACTACTATCTGAGGGTTATGCATCCTAAGTTCTTCATATACTAGACTCCTCTTAGTCCGACTGTTTAAACCAGCTACATTCCATACTAGAAGCTTTAATTGATACATTTAATTGTTTGTAATATATATTCTGACATGCCTTCTACCCATAAAAAAAAGAAAAAAAGGAAGAAACACTTTGCAAACATGTAAGCTTTCCTTGGCCAAGAAAACATAGATATATTTATACTCATGATGCTTTTTTTTTTTATTTCCCCTCCCCCATTTCCCACCCAGTGGCTACTTGCTGGTCCCCCGGTTTGGTTGACTGCCGTTCCCCTGGCAGTTGATGAGCGGATAGAGCACTGATAGGGTCCAGGTAATCAGTACTAATCATAGCGACAAAAGAAAAAGAAAAAACCCGTGCTACACAATGCAGCCACTACATACGTATATCTTTATCACATTAAAACTTAATACTTATGTCATTAATTCTTGGAGGCTGAGACTAGAGCCTAGGTGACGGGCATGGTCCACACTGTATTCTTGAAAGTTTTACACAGCCTAAACATTACCCATGGATGTAAGAGCTCTACACAGACTACATATTTCCAGCACAGAGATTTGCCTGGATTCGCAGGATGCTGAGAAGAGGCCAGGATCCAACTCTGGCTCCACGTGATGGATGGTGGGCAGCTGTAGCCACTAGGCCACATCACCTCCTCCGAAAGCTCTGCTCATTTTGGGTTTGAGGTTTCACGAGTATCCTGAGATGAGCAGATCCAGGCCTCTGGCTTGAGTTTTCAGTAGCTTGCCCACCTATAATATCATGCAAAAGAGAGTAACATTGGGAGGGGCGGAATCCATGTATCCCATTTGGAGAGTTGGAGGGTGGACGGAGAGATGGATGTAATAGAAGAGAACAGCTGAAACAAGACAAGAAGTAAGGGGATAAAAATGGTAAAGAGCAGTACATTGAGGAAAGATGTGAATTTAAGAGGGGCAGAACCAGCAAGAAGAAAAAGGCTAGGGAAAAAGGGAGAAGTTGATGTAAAGGGACAGAACCTGCAACAACTGTTGAAGCAAGCAAAGGTGATAGGCTGCGTGCAAAGATGAGAGGAAAGGAGTTGAGTATTGAGGGGAAAGATGGATGCAAGACTAGCAGAACCACAAAGCAAGGTGAGATGTTTGCGATAGATTAGAGGTTAAGTGGTGATAATTCAGGGTTGAAGTGGATATAAAAGGGGCTGAACCAGCAAGAGTAGGTATTAGGCTAGGGAAGAGATGAGGTGAAAAGTAGAGCATGGAGGGGAGAGGTAGATGTTAATGGGTAGAACCAGCAACAAAAAAGAGGAAGAGGCTGGAGAAGAGGTAAAATGTTGTTGAACCAGTGTGTGCTACTAAGTCTTTTGAGACTTTCTCGAATGTCCCATAATATTTTTCTGCACAAGAAAAAAAGCAAAAGTATATTGTGAGACATTTTCCTTGGGTCGTGGCAATAGGTGATTAATTGGCAGCTTCAGTGGAGGATATTGTTGTTTATGATTGCTGTTTCAGAACAGAATAATTAAATTTATTTGGATAAGAATTATTTGTTTTAGAAGCATGGCTCTCCAAAGATGGCTATAGCGAGCAGTCAAAGCTTACTCCAGGAAGTGATAAAGGTATTGGAACTCAAATACAGTATATCTAATATTCATACCTGATTAGCACCTTCTCGAGCCAGTGCAGTTATGTCGTTTAAAAGGGATTGATTTAGAGCAGATAGTTATGGAATGAAGCACCAAAAATGTGTTTTGTGACTAATAGTCCCTCCAATACTCAACAAACCCGTTATGATATTTCTATGTGTGCCAAGTGTCCTGCAAAGTGATAATGGACAGTAGTCCCCCCTGCAAGACTTAAGTGCTGCAGAGCCCAAGGAAGGGGCTAGATTCAGGAAGAAAAGGCGGAAACTCCACAATTGACTGACGGCCTATGGTCGGGCCACTTGGTGAGATGAATATTTTTATTACTATGGATAAACTGGACTCCTTGCGTGGGCTGGCTTGACTGATGGTACACAACCCAAAGGGCTACTGAAGTCTTAAGGTTGGTGTGCACAAAGTCAGTCTAACTGTGTTCACAAAGCTAGACGGTTCATTGTCATGTGCCATATGACCATGGGCACCCTGGCCAAGCACAGTATGATGTGTGCCTCTTATCACAATAGATAATCCCAAGCTTTAGGGAGTGACAGTGACCCCTGGATAAATGGCTGCTTTACAGGAGCACAGTTTGAATCGGCCTCCCATGGGATGTGGGGGGACGAAGGGTGAGTGTACAGGAGAGGGGGACTGTGGGAAAGGAGGACAGCTGGGAAGCAAGGGGGCTTCCATAAAGTGTATCAATTCACATGGAGTGATCTGCCAAACACTGGACCTATGTGAGTAGGTAGCCAGTAGGCTCAGGGAGGCAGACCTTGCGTTGGAGGTTGGAAGAGCAAAAGTGTATCGTTAGGTACCTGGGAGTGACAGGATTGACTTCTGGATGATGAAAATGGGCTTGCATTCAATTATCTCTTCAACCAAGATCCAATGGATTTAGCTGCGGGCAGGCACAATGTGGTTATTACTTCTTAAGCTTAATATGAGTTGAGCAGCATGGTTCTGGTCCCTTTGCTAATTGGCAAGTGTGTTCTCAGCTATTAGGGACGTGACCACATTTTTTTAAATTATGATACTCTGGTATTACTTCAGTGTTACCACCTTGCTGCATTTCCTTTCCATATAGCTGTAAACTGCACAGAGTCTACTATAGTAAGCACTTTTTTATTTTATTGCTTTAATGTATCTCTTTAGTGACTGGCTCCCAGTAGAACTTTGGCAGCCTTTTTCCCCTGACTATTAACTGATTTCTCTTTTAGCTATCTTGTCTGTATATCTTCAAGTCAGTTCAGCTCTTTGTATCTCTTAAAAATTGAGTTTGAGAGTAATTGTGGTGTTTAGGCGTCCAGTGTGCAGGTGTGGTCCAGCCTTTGGTGCTTCTGCCTGCCTATATTAGGCAGTTCACCTGTGTATGACATTTGGTTGTCACCTCTTTTTTTTTAAAATCTGTACTTTCTGTTGTTTGCTGCATGTTGGACCTGGGGTTACCAGTCCACATAGGATAGCCTGGCACTGAGTTGAAAGACCAAACCTGAGGCAATTGTGTTATACTTGCATCGCGCCTCTACAGTAACCCAATGCCCATCCACCAAAAAGTAAACACCACACCGTATTTAGAAAAGTAGAAAATCTTTATACTCTCTTGTTGCTAGTTTCTTGCATTGCTCTTAGATGCAAAACCAGTACCACAATTACAATTAATTTGGTGCATTTAAGTTACTTGTTTTTGTAAACTTTCCTAATTTCCTATAATTTGGATTCTCTTACATTTCCTGTTTAGGCAACACATTCTTTAGCAGATAAACAGGGCAGTTAACCCAATTTACTATTCCCCCCTTCCTCCTCTGAAAGAAAAAGAACAGGTTCAAAGCATTTCTAATATATATCCTGACACCAGCTAGATCTCTACCATCAGCATTCTAAACCTTATCACACAGATGGAGATCAGTCAAGTTTTCATGCGAGAATGCGTTGAAATGACTCAAGTAGTTATCCCATCCAGGGCGTGGAATAAAGCAGTCAATTGTCTAAGTCAGTTAATAAAGCCCTGACGCATTCGGCAATCCTCACTCAATGGGCACCTTTCTGCCGCTTAACTTTCCTCTCTCATAGCTATGTGGAAAACAATTTGGTTCTGAATGCCTTTTCCCCCTCCTTCTCTTCTCCGATGAACTTCTCTGGGACTTTTGTCAAGATTCTACTGTCCCCAGAGGCGGCAAAGAGGCCCCCAAAACACCCGACTTCCCAACCACACTTTCACAGTCTTACAGGGGATTTGTGATGTTTAATGGGTGCCCGCTCACTCCGTTTCCGCCTCAGCCGCTTCGAACGGACTCTCGCTCTCGCACCACAGGGGCTCAGCAATTGTCTGAGCCGGGTGCGCGTCACGTTTCCTTCAGCATAGATCTCGGCCTCGAATCCCGCCCTCCTCTCGCTTGTCAGAGGGGGCCGATGTTGAACACAGGCCGGCCTCCTCTGCTTCCCGCCCCCTTTCCTCTCGGCGCTCACTTGGCAGAGCGTACGATTTCCTGCAACGTCTCTTCAGAGGGACCAACGCACCGCTGGCTGGAACCGGGTCCCCTCTCTACCTCCAGACCTCCTCAGCAGAAGAAGGGGGGGTCCCGTGGACTCTGCCCGCCGTCAGCTGACACACCGATTGGCGGCGGGGAACACAGCGGGGCAGCCACACTACGGTAAGGTTGATTTACCTTCCCAAGTTCTGTAAAGCGAAGTCCTGGGGCCAGTGGCGGTGATACTCCTGACTTCCCCTCCCTCCTCGTGCTTTGTCCGCAGTATGCTTAGGAGTGCGGCAAAGGGGGGGGGAAAACTTGTCAGATATAGGACCCTCTACCCTGGGCGGCAGTATGATATCGGGGACCCAGAGCAGGATTATAAAGCCCAAACCAGCAGCAACCCGGCTACCCTCCTCCCAGGTCAGATGTCCTTCACCTGCCAGGCCAAGTACAGGATTCCTCCTCAAGAGTTCAACAAGGGGAAAGGGAAAAGCGCGAAACAGTCTCTTCCAAATCGGAGGCCTCCCTGATGTATCTCCCAGAACCACAGGAAACAACTTCTCTCAGGGGGCTCGATGTCGCTGCTAGGTTATGCGGAATAAAGTCAATAACCCGATGGAAGGGCTCGGTCAATAACTAGAGGGTGACATCCTCAGGAGAGACAGCTGACCCATGGGACAATCTAGCCTCAATTAGTGTGCCTTCCTCTCTCAGCTAACACCTCACTCCTCACCAGGTTCCAAACAGCTCACTGGTCACTCTAAAATGGCCGCCCTAGCTCTGACCCTTATATAGGCTGGCCTCAGGCTACCAGAACCAGCTGGAAGGTTCTGGAGTGTCCCTAAGTTATCCTATGGGTCCATTTTCTGAAGTGAGCAGTTGTGACAGTTACAAGCCACCATTTTGTAAAACTAAATTTTCATGTTAACAGGGGGGGCTTCTGGGCATAAGAAAATTATAGGATAGAAAGCAGAGTTCCTTTATAGGGTTATGGAATTCCAAGGTGACTTGCAATATCCTTATCATGTATGCCAAGGGGAACTTTATCCCATATAATACATGGTCACACACCACCTTTCCCACAAACCACTGTAAACCTGTTTTCATAGCTCTTTCATATGATGGTGTGAGCATGTTTGCAAACATAGAGAATACAATTAAAACCTCTAGGGTGAAATTAAACCCATCAAAAACCTGCTAGATATTTTTTGCAAACAGATATTAGAAACAGTTTAATACAAGTCAGTTGTTTCAAAAAAACAAAGCTACAGTAGCTCGGAATGTATAGAAATATGCAGAAAGATTCTAGCTTTTCTGTATCTAAGGAGTGCAAAAAATTAACATATTCTCTCTGCTTGTCATTGTAAGCAATTAAGAAGAGCAGAAGAAAGAAAAACAATGTTCAGTTTTCGTTGTTAAAGAGCTACTTCAGAGGGGCGTGGCCAAGATGGTGGCTGGATAGGACACACAAACGTGTCACTCCAGCATCGCCATTCTCTAGCTCTGGATTGCGGCCCATTCCAGGTTCTCTGAAGTAGCAAGGGAGAACCAGGCATTGGTGGAAAGTATTGGAGCGCCAGAATTGAGCCCTTTTGGTAGTTAATCCGGCCCCATTAGCACGATCCGCACCTCAGCAGAAGCGGAGACTGGGGCGGATGCCCGGCGGGTGGGGCCGGGACGGCTGTCCCAAATTGCAGCACTATTGGACAGAGGTCCTAGATAACATTGATGAGGCTTCTGACACTTCTATACCTACATTCCCGGCGTATACCATTCTGGGGCTTTCGAATCCCATTACCTTTCCCCTGCACTCCTTGAAAGGCAGACAAAACCCCTTAGCCCTATTCGCTGCACGACAAGCCATCTTAGTCCCTTAGGGATCAGCCACTGTCCCAGACTTTACTGCCTGGCTGCATCGGCTCTGGCTAATCCTCGCTATGGAAAGAAAGTCCCTTGTGGTGGCCTGATATATACAGAGGTAGCCCCTTCGCTGGAACTATCTACCGCTCTTCCAGGGCGCCCAGGGCATTTGTGCGGGTGAACAGAGTTAAGTCTGCCCTGTTTCCGATTTCCTGCGGGGGCACGACAAGGCTGCCCTCTGTCCCCCCTCCTATTTGTCTTATATACGGAGCCGTTGGCACAACGCCTACGGGAAAACCCACAAATTGAAGGCCTGAAATTTGGGGCAGACACTCACAAAGTCAGCCTTTACGCTGATGACGTGATTCTGTTGCTCACCAACCCTCAAAACTCCCTACCTGCTCTACTCCTAGAACGCGATAACTTCGGAAATGCGTTGGGGTTCAAAGTCAACTTGACTAAATCGCATATATTAAACCTGTTGATCTCTCAAGAGGCGGCGGACGACCTACAACACCGCTACCCTTTCCAATGGACCCCGCAAGACATATCGTACCTGGGCATCCACCTTGCGCCAACCATTGCTCGTACTGTAACCCTCAATTATGTGTCCTTGCTTGAACAGATGACTAAAGCTTTGGATTCCTGGGCATGTCTACGATTGGCGTGGTTTGGAAGAATTGCGGCTGTCAAGATGAAAGTACTTCCCTGTACAATTTATCTATTTCAAACCATGCCAATAGTTCCCCCACCGAAGGCTATCGACCAGCTTCAGTCCCTCATCAACAAATGTGTATGGGGGTGAGAAACCACACCTATCGCTATCCCAAATGGCACTCCAGAAAAAAGAGGGAGGAGTTGGGCTTCCTTTCATTAAACGGTATTTTCAAGCGTCCTGTCTTCGATATATTGTCGAATGGAACAGACCACTGTCAGGTAAGCATTGGAACTTCATGGACCAAGCGGTGGCTGGAGTGAACATCTGGCCTGAAATCTGGTTGCCCCTTAAACACAGAGCCTGGGGACTTTACTCCTCACCAGTTACCTCCCCAACGCTGAAGACTTGGGATGCTGTGGCGAGCAAAAGTGACTGGACCACTTTTCCCTCACCAATGCCCCTGAAAGTAGACAACCCGGGCTTCCCACTGGGTCGGGATTTGGCAGTGTTCCAAAGATGGAGAGAAGAAGGATGCAAGAGACTCAGATCTCTTTTTGACATGAAAGGGCTGGTTCCATTTGATCAGCTACAGTGAGATTATGGCCTCTTAGCATCTCATGAATTTGCATACCATCAACTACATCACTGGGTGACAGCATCCTCCTGCTATAGTGGGGCTTCCAGGCCACTCACGACCTTTGAAAAATGGCTAATATGTAAAAAGGACGACCGACGTCTCATCTCTGAGCTTTACTCTATGCTCACTATGAGACACGCAGGGCAACGCACGAAGGCTCAAAGCCGTTGGGAAGCAGAGTTGGAGAGGCCACTATCTGTGAAAGAATGGGATAATATAATCAATCGTGCACATCACCCGGCACACAATACGGCTGGGGCAGAATCGGCTTTCAAGGTTTTTTCATACTGGTATTACACACCGGCGTACTTGCATAGTTGGGATAAAAGCAAATCTGATCTCTGCTGGAGGGGGTGCGGGTTGACAGGATCCTTAGTGCGTCTGCTATGGCACTGTCCCAAATTGCAGCACTATTGGACAGAGGTCCTAGATAACATTGATGAGGCTTCTGACACTTCTATACCTAGATTTCCGGCGTATACCATTCTGGGGCTTTCGAATCCCCTTACCTTTCCCCTGCACTCCTTGAAAGGCAGACAAATCCCCTTAGCCCTATTCGCTGCACGACAAGCCATCGTAGTCCCTTAGGGATCAGCCACTGTCCCAGACTTTACTGCCTGGCTGCATCGGCTCTGGCTAATCCTCGCTATGGAAAGAAAGTCCCTTGTGGTGGATCAGAAGGGGGACTCTTATGCTAGAACTAAATATCTCCAAATCCTTAAACTATTGCTGCAGGGAACCCCCTAAATACCACTGTATTCGTCAAAGGGGGAATTACTCACAGGTGCTGCGTGTCTCCCAGGTGGAAGGATTCACAGGTAGGACGGACTGGTGGGGAATGTGGGTGGTGGTTGGAGAGGGCGGGTTTTGTTGGGAGGGTTCTTCTTTTAGTTTACTTCTGGTTCTAACAAAAGTCTCAAGGCTGACTACGATTTGACACGCTCATTCAGATGCTGCCGGCCCCAGGGTTGTTGGCAGTCAGCTGTGTAACTTTGCAAAATGTACACTCTGCCGGCCTCTGGATGTAGGCAGGAAGATATGCTCTTTTTATTATGATTCTTTCTAATACTAATAAAAAGATTGGTCCCTTAAAGAGCTGCTTCAATTATGCTCCCCGATCTGCTTTTTAGGTCTCGGACTGCGAACAGATTGCGAAGCAATTGTCGCTCCGAGACTCTATTGCAATCATTTCTGCTTTCAAGGAGTCAAGGGAGACAGGAGACAAGTGATGTGCACGCGCGCGTAAACGGATCAGGTCACGCGTGCTTCCTGTCTCCCATGGCTCCTTGGAAGCAGAAACGCACATAGACCCCCACCCCCCCATACACACTCACACACACACATAGAGAGATACCCCCCCGCCGCGCATACACACACGCACGCACACACACACACATACAGAACATCGCCACCCCCCCCGCCCGCCGCCGTGCGCACACTGTGATACACACACACATACATACAGAACCCCCCCGCGCTTACAGACACACATCCCCTACCTCGGCTCGGCGTGTCTTCTCATCTTTGCTTGCGCAGAGACAGCCAACGTGCACACGCACGGCGACGGCGTCTCCTGCGCTACAACCGTGGTTTCGGTTTCGCGCCTGTATTGTGAACGCAATCAGGTATTTTAGGTCGCCCTCATTGAAACATATATTATGATCTACCTTCTCCGAAACAAAACTCTTTCGTAAATAGACATATGTAGTAGTTACTGATAATAAGAAACCCTCTGAAGTCCATCACATAAGGCTGAGTGTGAATGATAGTCACACAAAGATGATTCCAATCAAATTTTCAGCGTGGCTAAAAGTCTGCCTAAAAAGGGCCGTTTTTTTAGGCAGACCTGCACACAAAGGACTGCAAATGCTCTTTAGAGACCAACACGGTCGCCCCCGTCCCTCTCCTACCTCCACCGCCCATAAAATTTGTCTAATGGAGGCTTTTACCCACGTGAAACCCTACCCACCTCTTTTCTGTCCAAAAGAGCAGAGAAAGCAGACAGCCTGTGATCTTTAATCGGGCCGAGATTTTATCGTCGTAAATTGTTCCCATTCAGTATTCCTGTTGTTTCGAACATCCTCTGTGTCTGTTTAATGTTTCTGAAGTGAGAAAGTGCCAAATTTATTCCAGGTTCTGGCGCGGATTGAGCAAACCCCCCCCCCAAAAAAAAGAAAGGAACCGTGAAAAACTGTCAACCATCCCGGAAAAGGACAAAGGCCTAGCTTTTTCTCAAAATATTTGAAATTGGTTGGGCATAAATGGGAGTGATATAATACAATGAAAACGATTTGTGTGGAGAAAATGTTTCATTAAATTTCAATAAAGGTGCACCAATCGTCAAGTGCAACGTCACAGATCACCCGGAAGCTGGCAGTGCGTGCAGACAGGTAAATAAATACACTGGAGATACAGACTGGGGCGAATATATGACGTTACAACGAATTCCGTTGCAACGCATGCCTTTACCACGCATGCGTTACAACGGAATTCGTTTACCACGCATTAAATTTACCACAATTACTAGCGTGGTGACGTCATACGTCGTTAAGAGAAAGCGGAAGTTTATTTTCCGTTTTCTCTTAAACGACGCTGATACCCGACGTGACTTCAGGTGAGTTTCTTTTTTGGGGGGGAGACCCCCCCAAGCCCTCCTTTTTTTACTTTTTACCTTTACCACATATACCTTTACTACAAACCTCGTAGTAAAGGTATGCGTGGTAAAGGCTTTCGTGTTAACCACGCATGCGTTGTACTGCATGCGTGGTTAACGATTTTGTTGTAAAGGCTTCGTTGTAATGGCCGTTTCCCGACTGGGGCATGGTTTTCTATACGTCTCGTTCGGCGGGCACCGTCCACTGGGGTGTGCTACCTCTAAGGCGTATCCTGACCGACAGTTGCTCATTGTTCTTACTTTTGTATACAAAGCTGTCCATATGGTCATCCCTGCTCTTAAATGACTATTTTAAGTCCTTACCCTGTACAGCGGTCGCAGCTGGGGCCCCCCTTGACAGCGGGGTCCTAATGTCCAATACATTAACGCTGAGAGCGCAGCATCCTTTGTACGGTATGTGCGCTGTAGAGGAAGCCCCAGAGATCTCTGTCCTGTGGTGGAACTCTGAGAGAACCCAGAGAACTGCAAACAGCCCCAGTAACCATACTTCCTAAAAGCATCGCTTCAACAGCTCCAACCTGTAATTAGAAGCCAGTTCATTCATTTATTTACTTATTAAGCGCAACTGTTACTTGTAAAGGTATCCTGGCGCTAATAGTTCTGCTCCCGCATGGAAGTCCTGTTCGAATACAGCGGGGACTATACATTATGCCATCCTACTCCGACCGTGTGCCCACTGCTCAACACCGATATAAGAAATCGCATCTCATGTAACTCAGTGCTCATGTCGTTTCGTATAAAGCAGTCATAGAAGAGCATTTAAAAAACATATCATCACGGTCTGTAACGTGCCTTGTATAGTATATTACCCACACACACCACACCCCTCAGAACCCTGCAGGAGGCTTAACTTTAGTGCTTTAGTCCTGCCGCATGGACGTCCGTGGCCCTCTATAACGAACACTGGCATTCCCCATCATTCAATATAGTGTATATAGAGATAACTCTAACCACTAGTATATGTAGCAGACCTTTGTACTCATTGCCATTCATATGTGATTCTTAGAGTGTATCCATTTTTTATCTCTTCCTTGAGTGACTTTACAACTTGTACATTTGCAATTTTTTTCTATCTGTATTTCTTCCTTGTGTGACTTTACAACTTGTACATTTGCAATTTTTTCTGTTTGTATCTTATATGTAACTCATGTAATCCTAAATCCTTATGTATTGCAACTGGTTCTTTTGTAAAGCACTCTGACACCTTCGGGTAATGTTAGCGCTATATAAAACCGCATTAAAATAAACACCGCGCCTCCTTCGCTTTTACCCCATTCGCGATTGACCAGGACCCGTGGCTCCTTCCCGCCTCGGCCACCATGACAGAAATGGTCAGTTACGCAAATACACCGCCGCCCCCTCTGGCGGGGCCTCCGTCGATGAATTCGCGGAGGGATCAAAAATAAACGCCAGCAAAAACTAGCAGGACGAGGGGTGCGTGCCGCTGCTTGTTTTTTTTGGGCTGTATTGTAGTAGTAGTACAAAGCTTTATTTCGATATTGAAATATCTTAAAAGCACATAACAATAAAAATACAATTCATGTTATTAGTAAAAACACTTAATAAATAATTAAAAAGACATGATAAAACAGTATTAAGCCATTTACAGCTTTGAGTTATTTAAGAGAAAAGAAAAGAACAAGAAATTACCTAAAAAGAAATTCATCACATAGCTTTAAATCTGATCACCCATGCCCAGCTAAGAAATTTGGCTACCCCACACGCCAATGCTGTATTAGGGTTAGATTGTAAAATTCTTAACGCTGGGGCATAGCCTCTGGTCTCAAGTAGGCGACAAACAGGTTTTAACCATTTGGATCAGGGCTTTTTGTAGGCACTGCAAACAAAAAAGACATGTGGAATGGATTCCAGCTCAGTGCTGCAGTGCGGGCAGGTGGCAAGCGTTTGGTAGGGGGGTTTCAATTTTGAGGTGCGTTTACGGACTGGTAGGGTTCCCATTCTAAACTGAACAGATAAGGCCCTATCTTTGGGTTTTCTAATGAAGTCCATAGAGGGTTCAATTGTATTGTAATTTGATTTATTAAGCGCAAACAGTACTATCCCTTGTTATTTATTTAAGTATTGTGGCAAGCCTCAGTTGGATTACTGACAGCCGTGCCTTTCGTTTGTTAGTTGTAGACAGAGTCATTCAGAGGGCGCCTGCTCCGTGCACTTCCCCTTCCTCTCCTACTTGTTTTTTTTTTGTTCTCCACGGTTTGTCGTCACACATCATGTAAAATATTGAAGTTGAATGCCGGTTTTGAGTTTATATTTTCTTTGAAACAATTAGGTGTAATCAGAAGCATTCCAAGGGCGTCTCTTCCGTTCTGTGCACTATCCCCCCCCCCCGCCCGACTTGTATTTTTTGCTGCCTGCTGAAGGACACAGCTGTGCGGCCCTAAATGGTGTAATGGGACAGTCATGTTTGTGAAGACGCTGAAAGGCTCCTGATGAGGAAGGCCAAGCACCGATTGACTGCGATATTTTTAGATTGAGTAGGCAAAAGAGGCAGAAAATGACACAACTACTGTTTGGATGAGCTATAAAAGGCAAGCGATGCGCCCCAGAGCTGTGTGCATTTTATACTAAGCATTTGATACCGAATAGAATTACATTCTGATATGATGCTTTGAGTATCAATAATTTCATGCAGACATACAGTTTGTTACCATCACATCTGAAAACAAGGACGTGTAAAAGAAAGCCCGGAGGACTGGGGCATTTTTTTTCTTTTCTTTGTTCACGTGTAGTCATGTATGCTGAATAAAGGGAAACTTGATGTCTCTACGTCACTGGGATGGCATGTGTACTGTACTGAGGTATCAGGTGTAACGCTAGTGCATTCTGGTAATTGTAGTCTTGATTTTGTTTCTAAACCCTTTTGATAAACAAACCTCATGCAGTGATTTGCAAAAGGAAAGCTAAGGAAAATCATCTGATAGAGGCCATGGAAGGCGATACTTACTAACGAATGCACAGGGATGCAATTATCCTATATAGCTAGTATGTGCGAGAATTTTGCCGACATATTTGTGTACGTTCGACTCTGAGCACAGTCAACCAAGCCCTTCACCCTGCCATGTTCAATGTAACAAGTACTCCAAAACTCAGTAATAACTCCATGTTGTTTATGGTCCAGGAAGAAATGTATTATGGTGTAAACCCGGTGAATTAGCAGGTGCATCAAAAACATAGGTTTAGCTTCTCCCCGGCTGGGCAGAGGGAAAAGCCAGAGTTGTAGAACCGCTCGGCTGTTTGTGACTGCTCCCGCCCCCCTTCCCGGGTGGAATTATTGGCCAATCCTGCTAGTTATATAGGATTCTGTTTCTGGCGTCCACCCCTTGGGGCTGAGCGCATTCTAGCTGATTTTATATTTAATTTATCCTTCCATTTATGTGACACAACCTTCACCGCTCAGTGACAGATGTGCTCTCCCTCTGCGCCTCTGCTGTTTCGTAATATGATTTTATTAAGTGTCAGTCAGTCAGTCAGAATACTTTATTTCGATAAATTAATATCATAAAAAGACAATGGTACTATACAGAATTAACATAAAATACAGTTACAATAATTGTGCATGCTAAAAACAGAATTATACAAAATTGATTTTACACAAAAGAGGATATCAAACATTTAAAATCTCCATAAAATTCATAAAAATTTTCATAAAATTTCCTACAATGAGATCATAATGTGAAAAATGTAAAAGACTCTTTCAATTATTTAAAATGGATCTTTCGTAATAGTTATCCTTAAATGCTATGTCATATTGTGAATAGTAAACCCAGATTTCAGCTCAGTTCATTTCCATACGTTTACGGGTTTTCGTTCATGTTCTTGTTTCTAATCCTGACTGCCCCCACTAAAAAACTAGCAACATGGAAAATAATCCTGGGGGTTTGTAGTAATTGCAAATACAAAAGGGCAGGCTTAACCTGCACAAACCCAGCCTCCTTTAAAATAGGGACCAAAAATGTTAACCTTAGTTCCGTATAATGACCACAG
The DNA here is from genome assembly GCF_964261635.1 of Lissotriton helveticus. Taxonomy (NCBI): domain Eukaryota; kingdom Metazoa; phylum Chordata; class Amphibia; order Caudata; family Salamandridae; genus Lissotriton; species Lissotriton helveticus. Next base: position 231,124,958 of record NC_136065.1, on the reverse strand, counting down.
AACATCAGGAAATGCATTGTGTTCTGGGTAGAAAAACTGTCACAGGAACACGGAGTTGCATTTTCTGGGGTACTCCAGTTAGGGAAATGTCCAAGGTTCAAATGGATCATATGGAAACGGAATCGGGTTAAAAGAAACCTATGATATTGGCGATTCACTATTTTAAGATAGGTTTCAGGTCCTGGTTGACTAGAAATGATGAGATTAGCCCTCACAGTAGGTTTTTTCAGTTTCAGTTCTTCCCTTTCCAAACTTAACATGTGTCCCATTGCACCTTTAATTAGTGCAATGTCCTTTGATGTTATTGTCTCCGGAGAAAAAAAGAGCTCTGGTCTCCCTAGTTTGACAAAACTGTTTTTAATATATGTCAACCACTGAATCTTAATATTATTGTCTAAGAGTAGACAGTCTTTCAGGATAATGTGGTTCAGGGGAATCTCCTGATTTAACCAGGTCTTCATCCAATTTATTAGAGGGGCCATTTTTATCCTGTCTGAAATAAAACCTTCCCCAAGTTCGGAATGAATAGTATATGAGGGAGTAGACTGTGGCACTGAGAGGACAGATCTTAAAATTTATTTTCAGTAGTCTGCAGACAGTCCGGGGAACGATATCCCCAGATTGAACTGCCATAAGTGGCCACTGCAAGGCATTTAGCTTTATAAATTTTCGTTAGAGCTACTATGGGCCTTGCCGCCAATCGTTTAGAAAAACCCTGGAGAGCAGAAGTAGTTCTTGCGAGGGAGATGGTTCTATTTTTTAACTGCGGTCCCCAGTTCCCTCTTTCATCAAATGTTATCCCCAAATAGGGGAATGTAGTAACTCTGCAGAGTTCTTCTTTTCCACAGGTGAATGTTTTGGAGTACTTCTTCCTAGAACACTTTCCCATGATCATGATCTGGGACTTCTTAGCATTGATTTTAAGGTCCAAGGAGCCCATAAAATTCTCAAAAACATCCAACAGGCGTTGTAATCCAACCCCGGTCCGCGAAAGAAGAACAGCGTCATCTGCGTAAAGGAGAACCGGTATTCCAAGTTCTCCTACACGGGGATGTCAAGGGTGGCCTCCTTTAGTACGGGTTCCAAAGCATTTATATATATCGTAAAAAGAAGGGGAGCCAGGATGCACCCTTGCCTGACCCCCCTTTCTGATTTAAAATTGGTGGTACATCGGCCCTCCGTGGTGACCCTGACGGAGGCTAACAATCCCGAATGTAAGTCAGCCAGAAGGTTAACCAGGGCCCTATCAAGACCAATATTAAGTAAAATTTCCCACAGCTTTGACCAATTTACAAGGTCAAAAGCTGAGGAGAGGTCCATCAACCCCAGGTACATGGACCCCTCCTTAGCCGTGGTGTATTTATTCAGGAGCAGGTGTAAGTTAAGACATTGGTCTAAAGTACTCCTTTTTGGTCTAAACCCATATTGCACATTTGACAGGACCCCTTTTTCATATACCCATTCATTCAATTTAAACAAAATGACCCGCCCCAGAATTTTTACAGAGGAGTCAATGAATGAGATGGGTCTATAACAAGAGGGGTCCTCCTATTTCCCTTCTTGAAGACGGGGATGATGATCGATTTTTTCCACGAGGCTGGTATGTTATCCTGGTTTAAAACATTAAAAACTTTGCACAAAATCTTTGACCAAAATTTCGGTGCGCATTTAAATACATCTGCAGGGAGCCCGTCGGGGCCAGGAGCCTTATTTTTTAGGGTCAGGTCTATCGCTTTTTCCACTTCCGAAACCTCAAAGGTTACAGTGGAACCCTCGATTCTAAGAGGGATGTCACCCCTTTGTGTATCATTGCTAGGGTCAGTGTATATTTTTCCAAAATGTTTTATCCATCCCTCATCTGGAATGTTAGCTTCAAGTGGGGAATTCTCCTCACCCGAAAATAACGGTTGGTTTACTATTTTCCAAAACAGGCCGCTATCTTTTAAGGTATCAGGGGCAAGTAGTTGGTCCCATGCCTCATCTTTTACTTCCTTTTTTCTATCTAAAATAGCTTTCTTATACGCAGCTCTTAGGCTAACTATTTGAGCTTGATCTTTGGGTATGGTCTTCAGGGCCCTAAGTAGGGCCCCATGTGCCTTAGAGCATGTTTTATTGAACCATCTTTTGCCATGATGCGACTTCTGTCTTAAGCCTATAAGTAAACTTTTATTTATTTCCCTGCAGATATTGTCAAAAGCAAAAACCACCTCTTGATTTTGCGTCTCGTTTGCTAGACATACAGCCACCTAGTCCTCAACTTTGTCCAGTACCTCTACTAGGAAGGTTTCAGGGACTATATTTGACCATTTAAGCCTGCGTCCTTGTTCTTTTACAGTCACATTCAGGCCACCCTTGTGAAACATCGTTTTCATTGAGAATATGTCCGTAGACATTATCTCAATGAACACCGGGTTATGATCACTGAAGACCGAGACCTCCGTTTTATATATTAAAACTTTGCACAACAAAATAGAAGACATAAAAATATAATCAATAATAGTACCATCATCTATTCCCTTAAATGTAGAAGACCTGCACCCCCCATCCCCGCAGCCCGACTCGTATACATTCCCTCTGGCCAGAAAGTTTTCAAGAGCCTCCCCCCGTTTAGAATGTTCTAGGTGCGTAGGTAAAGAAAAAGGGGGGCCTTCATCTTCTAGATTGGCACACGGTAGGTTACAGGGGTGTATATTAAAGTCCCCAAGGAATATTATTTCAAAAGGTTTCGCGTTTACACTGTAGACTGACATTTTTTTTTCCAGTACATCCAAATTATAACTGGTGCACTCATTTGCACTTGAATTATAAAAGTTGATAAATAAAATCTTACTCTTATCGGGAATAGATAATTCCACGATTAAACGGTTCTCAGAGCCTGAAATACATTGAGATAGTGTGCCCTTTATATCGAGTTTGAATAAGCTTAGTAAGGCCCCCTTGGCTCTTCCTGCGGCACTACTAGTTGCTGGGATGCAAAATTGTCTATATCCATCCAGTGAGAAACTGTTTATCTGGTCCCATGTCTCTTGGAGAGCAATAATATCAAAAGTTTTTAAAGTGTTAACCCACATGTCATTCCCTGCTTTAGCCTTGATACCAGCAATGTTCCAGGTTGCAATTCTGAAGCTAGGAGGTGGTGACTGGGATTTAGTCCTTAAATCATTTGACTGTCAATCGTTTTCTTCCAGTGAAGATAGGGGGGAGTAACGATTTGCCAGGGAAAATACTTGATCAAAATCAAATTGATTACACGGCCTAGCCAACCGATAACAGTATGGGTCAAGTCTATTTGCATTTTGAGGGGGACAAGCAAAACCCGGCCTAGATCGAGCAACTGGAAACTTGGGCTGATCAGGCTGCGAGGGCGCAGGGTTACTAAGATAATTATAAAAGAAACCAAGGGGCCGTGCACATACGATATTATCCCCAACTGGTAAGGAAGCTGCTCTCAGTAAAACTGTGGCCACGTGCTGTGGGTGCTTAAAATTTACAATAATGCAGTCCCCCCCTAGTATTCTTTCTGGAATTACCTATCCAACTGACTCTTCGGGTAGAAATTATATCATTAGAAAAGGCAGTTGGAAAACCGCAGTTCCGGCTTAACCACGATAGCGATTTGTTTTTCAAAGCCTCATGTGTTTCTAACCTAGAGTCAGTGAGATAAGAAACCACCTCAGGGACATTAGTTAGCACAACAGTATATGGTACACATTCCGGGGGAAGATTAACTGAAGCTTTCCTCTTAGCCACACTTCTCCATTCATTATTCCCCCCACCTACAGCTGTCAGATTACTAGAAGTTGTAGGGAGTGGTTGAGTTACTGGTACTGGGGGTGGTAGAGTGTTTGAAACCAATGGGGGTTGGGTGGTTAATACAGTTTGTGTATTTGTTTGTGTATTTGTTGTGGCCCTGTTCCCCCCGTTACCACAACTGCCTGCATCCTTATTATCAGTATTTGCATTATTTCCAACCTTGATAGACTTCTGTGTTTTAGTCAGGGTTAGGTGTGAGTTCAGAAGACCACCCAGTCTAGATACCTCTTGTGTTACCTGATTTAGTTTTTCCTCAAGAGGTTTGAGCAAGAGTTCGATTTTTGCTTCAATTTTTGCTTCAATTAGGCTTGCCAGCAGGTCAATATGGGCAGGGAGCGGATTATTTGTCTCCACATTATTTATGGTCTCGGCTATACTCCCTTGACTGGTTGATTGAGTTCCAGCTTTTTTTGGTTTCCTATCCCCCCCCCGCTTAGTTGGTACCTTCCTACAGGCCCTTAATACTCTTCGTACAGGCGAGGGTGCAGGTGAGGGTGTAGGTGAAGGCCTCGGGGAAGGTATCGGGGAGGAAGATGATGAGATTTCCAGGGATTTACCCCTCTCTTCCTGCCTCTGTTGTAAAGATATATCATTGGCACTAATAATGATCGAGTCATCATTACAACTACGATCCAGAGGCGGTGAGACCAAAGGGGCATGCAGGCTTGTTGGGGAGACCGGAGGGCTTACCCGGTTTAGAGAAAGACGCCTTTCTTTGTTAATTTTACTGACTACCTTTACCAGGTAATTATCCATGGTCACTAGTGATGTTTTGGATGATCTAAGTTTCGACATTTTTGGTAAACCAAGGTTATGGATCAAAGCACTTTAGTTTGGCAACACGGGTATTATTATTTCTTGCAAAACAATTGCCTTAACTTCAAAAGCGTCAACATGGGCCACAATACAGGTACAGAATAGTTAGTCTCACAGTTTTGAAGTGTTCCGGGGGAGAAGAAGAACCAAGAGCCAAGGACCATGCCCAAGCCCAGCCTCGGTCGGCCCCGGACGGCCACAGACGGCCTGCCCTGAGGAACTAGAATTAGATTAGGCCTTGCACGGGGAAATAGATTGTAGTTTCTCCGTGAGTGTTCAGCGCGATGAAACTGATTAACATGCTGAGAACGCCCCTATGGCATAAGACACCCTTTTCGTTACATTTTGTCATCCTTTCTTTATTCATTTTTACTCCACTCTCCTTGTAAATAGGTTAGCGTTGGTCAACAGGACCGGCGCCATTTTTGTTTAGTCAACCCATAGTACTGATTGTAAAAAACCTCCTTGGCTCTGCCTTTTCGCATACCCCCGTTCTCATGAGAAATAGCTAGACACATGTAGCGAGCAGCTGCTTCTGCTTTTGGGCCCCGTCAAAGTTGTAGGAGGGGGCCGGCCAGATAAGCACATTCTTGCAAGCGCTGTGCGGACTCTCACCGAAACTACCAGAAGGGAGTCGACCAGCGTGACCTTGCTATACTAAGCTGAGATAGACGCTTTGTGTGCCATATATGGGCATATCCCATTCCACCTCCTGTACCAACATCTTAGGTAACGGTTGCAAATTGTGATAGTATATATGTGTAGACCTGACAATGTGCCAGCAGTCTCTCTTCGGTCCTCAGGGTGTGAGGTCGTTGGGAGCTCCTCTGGCAGAGTATTATTTGTTTAATAAACGCTTGAGCTTTCTACACTGCCAATCGACTGATTATTGATGAATGGTATTTAGTAATTGTAAGTATAATCCTTTTGGGGTTAGTGAAATTTAGGTACTTCAGTTGGCGACTCCGCCGGGACTCCGCGTTGGGGTCGTCCCTCCGTATCTGGAAAATAACGGGACATTGCGAGGGGTATTCTCGGTCGGGGGGTGGACTGACCAAATAAAAAGGGTTGCTCCGCTTTTCCGATCGGGAAGAGCCTTGGCTGCTAGTGGCCCCACGCCGGAGTCCTACGGGTGAAACCCGGAAGAACAGATCGATTGGCAGTGGAGAAATTTGCAATCGGACCGGAGTGCACCAGGTGAGTGTTTTGTTTCGTTCCATGTCGGATATCCTTCTGCATTTGGTTTTGGAATTGGGTGGTCATAGACCACGGAGATCGCGGTATTTTGGAAGGGGGTCTGACGGAGCAGTAGTGAGACTGCATGGGCGGAAGCCTCTATTTTGTATTTGATAGAGATATGACTAACACGCCTAAGTGTGAATTGTGAAACGTTCACATCCGGCCGGACCGCCCTCTGAAATGCTGACGGTCAGACTTGGGTAGCACTCGGACAGATCTGGAGCGGTGCTTGAAAAAGCGGGCTAAGCCAGCATAGTCCAGGAGGCGAACCAAGGAGGCCGTTGGATGGTCAGTAGGTCAGTCTGTGGTTGTGAAAAACCTGTGTGGCTATCTCTAGGCAGCCCCTATGGTGAGGCTGTTTTGATATTTGGTTCTTTTGACTTTGGAACATACCGGTTCTCCACAAACGAGAGTTGACGGGCTCCGTCTTTTGATTTGGGCTAGCATTGGTTCATATTGGTTTGTTTTGTCTGTATTTCTATCTGTGTTCTGTGTTCGTTTAATTGTATTCAGGATGATCATATGATTCTTAGGGTATGAATGAGTGATTGAGTGAATAGTTGAACATGGCCATGTATGTATGAGAGTATTGTAAAATAATAACTTGCCCTTTTTCCTCTCTACAGCTTCAATTAGAACCGTAGTCGCACCATGCCTTGCTTCAGTAAATTATGTTTTGGCTGTACCAGCCCGAATAGTACCAGATTAGATGAAAGTCAGCCAGCCCCTCCGGAAGGTACTCCAAGCCATGACTTGTACTGTAAGCACGGGATTGGACCCTTGGTGTTTAATCGTCTATGGCACAAGTACACCAAGGATAACGTAGAGCTACAATGGCCATTGACCGGGTCCTTCGATGAGAAAAAGATTAATTATTTACAAGAACGTCTGTTCGCAAAACGCAGTAGACAGTCCATGTTCGATACCCTAAGGACCTGGCAGAAAGAGGCAACCCGCAGAAGAATTAGGGCCGAGAAACTAGTAAAAATGAAGCAAGGACAGACCATTACTCAGAAAGCCATAGAACATGACAAAAACCAGACCGAGCAGAACATCGAGTACCTAGATAGGCAATTTCGGTTGGAGGTAGATAAGAGCTATGTTGTCCGTAAGGAAGCTGAGGACGAGATAGAGGATCTGTTGGATGTTCGCCCCCCTCCGCCATATGCGCCACAGCGAATATATCCAGCGGTGTCTCTCCAGGCGCCCACGGCCCCTGTGGCGTCGGCTCAAGAGGGAGCCCTGTCCCGGGCTCACACAGATGTACCGGGTACCGTTGCTCCCTCTGCCAGGAATTTAGCCACCCTGATCCCAGACACGCGCCACCCCTTGGGGGCGGCGGCTGTCTCCCCAATGATATTAGCCATGCCTAGCCCTGTGGGAACTTCCTAGTCAGCAAGCACGACACCCGAGTGCAGGGGTAGGGTTTCGCTTGGGGATCAGGAGGGCTCGCGTATTAGGCGGTTATTTACGAGAGGGTCTGTAGGCTACGGAGAAAAGGAAGCAATAGCTGACCAAGCAGTTAGATGGATGTACAAAGACATATACACGTTAACCGACATATGGAGCACCATGAAAGACTTTGAACCGGTGATGCAACAGACTGCCTTGCAACAAATGTCCCGATTCCTTATTGAAATCTGGGAACAGTGTTTTGGGGAGAAAGGATTAGCCCCACAAATTTTGTACGACATTAAGGACCGTGCCCATAGATTTGAGTTAAGCCCGGAAGAAGTTTCTAAGAATGTTGACACTCTAGTGGGTTATCGAGGTAGACTTTTTTCACGGTTCCCTGAATTAGGTTCCCAGCACCCCATGAGGGAGGTACATCCCATTTATCATCCCGAGATTCCTGAGCTGCGCAATGATCAGAATGTAATAACACAAGACCGAGTAGACGCCAGGTTTCAAGAACAATGGGTGTACACACCGTGGAAACAAAGTGAAGTATTGGCTTTAAAAGCACAACTTCCCGACCCCCATAACAATCCCACTGCCTACTATAAGGAATTAACAGAGGCAGCGTCTTCCGCTGTCATGACTCTAGCAGATATTGAGTTGTTTTTCGGATTATTGGTTCCCGTAGATATATGGCGGCAGGTCCATGATACTCCCCACGCGGCCGAGTTGGGGGGTACCTGGGATGAGCTTAAGGCGTTGGATAAAGACCGTAAGCCGGGAGATAAGCCGAAGGCAGAAATAATTGCCTTATCAGCCAAGATTATAGCTTATATGCACACATTGATCCCTCCACGAAAGGTGGATTGGGATAAACTGACTGCTTGTAGGCAAAAGAAAGATGAAAGTGTCTCTGACTTCTTTACCAGATTCGAGGGAACTTTCATCGATTTTAGTGGTCAGGACCTCGCTAGCGAGGGTGGAATACGATTATTTGTGAATAGATTTGTGGCCAATCTGATACCTGAGATTTCGACCCGACTGCAAGCTGCCGAAAGCACCTGGACTACGTCCTCCCCTTCTATCATATTAAGTATGGCTAAGTATTACGAACACAGGGAAAATGAGAGTAAGGATAAAGATGAAAAGAATACTAAGGATCGCAAAACTCGAGTGTTGTTGCAGCAGGTTATGAGGGGTCAAGGCACAGGGAGGGGCGCCAGAGGGCCCGGGTCCAGCGGGCCGGTCTCCAGAGGGAGAGGAGGGGGTCAGCCTTCCCGATGGGGACCCAATCTGTGCGCGTATAGCGGCACGGACCGTAGTGACTTGCATAGAGAAGAAGCAGTGCAAGGAGGCCACGGGCGAAATCATTTCGATAAACCCCAAGGTAGGCAATACTATAATGAAGATTATGGTGTTGAGGATCAGGATAAATTCGGAGATGTATAGGACAGCCAAGGACAGAGTGGGGGCCAAGTGTCGATACCAGTCAATCAGCAGGGACCCTATGTGACAGGGGAGTTGATGGGGACCACCGATAAATTCTTGATTGACACAGGAGCAATGAATAGTTTGGTTGCTCGCTCGTTGGTCCCAGGGGCCGCTCTGTCCGGGCAAAATAATGTTTCAGTGGGATTTTCAGGAGTTCCTGTAATCAGCCCCATCTCTCAGCCTCTCCCTTTCACGATTGGCCCGTTCACTATGGACTCTCCATTCCTTTTAACTTCCAGTTGCGGAGAGAATCTTTTGGGTTTGGATATGTTGAAAAGATTGAATGCTAAAATACATTGCTCTCCCGATGGTGTTTATTTGACTATTCAAAATCCCAATGTAAGTACGAGACAATGTTTTGCTAAAAATGACCCATTGCCACCTGAATTTGCGGACATATCGCCCAGTTTATGAGCAACAGGAGATGCGGATGTCGGAAAGTTAGATATCCCTCCTGTCCGGATTACGTTGAAACCCGGTGCTAGATTACCTCGCATACCCCAGTATAAAATATCCCCAGCGGGAGAGCGAGCATTGCTGTCCACCATACAGGATTTAATTGATAAAGGGGTGGTAGAAGAAACGGCTTCGAACATTTGTAATAGCCCTATTTTGCCTATTTTGAAAAAGGCTCCTGAGACAGGGACATCTGAGAATGTTGATGTATATCCTTTCGTTATTGATTTAAGGGAAGTTAACAAGATAGTGGTGCCCCAATTTCCAGTAGTGTCTGACATCACTACCATCCTTACTATGATACCTCCCACTGCTAAGTATTTCTCCGTGATCGATTTAAAGAACGCTTTCTTTAGCATTCCTATTGATCCGGATAGCAGACAGATCTTCGGATTCTCATTATCTGGCCGAAGCTTCAGATTTTGTCGCGCTCCTCAAGGTTATACCAAGAGCCCCAGCATCTATAGCCAAGCCCTTAAGGCGGTCTTGGATGACCTGTCCTTGCCTGATGGTAGTGTGCTCTTGCAGTACGTTGACGATTTATTGATCGCGTCTGACACTGAAGAGGGTTGTAAAGATGCCACAGTTAAATTACTACACCATCTGGCGGACAGAGGTAATAAAGTTTCCTTGTCCAAGTTCCAATATTGTCGACAGGAAGTGACCTACCTAGGCCACTTACTATCGAAGGAGGGTAGGCGTCTATCACCTGAACAAATTACTACCATCTCTAACATGCCTGTGCCTTGTACGCAGCGTGAAGTCCGTGCTTTTCTTGGCATTACCTCTTATTGTCGTCAATGGATTCCTAATTTTTCCCTTCTTGCTAAACCTCTGCTACACTTAACCACTAAAGATGTGCATGAACCGCTCCCTTGGACTGATGAATGTCAGTCTGCTTTTGCTTCTCTGAAATCTGCTCTGTGTTCTGCTCCTGTCCTTGAAACTCCTGACTACCGTAAACCTTTTGTACTATATGTGCACGAGGTCGACGGATGCTCACTTTCAGTGTTGACACAAGGTTTTGGTGGTAAGCAAAGACCGTGTGCTTATTTTTCAGCCACATTGGACAATGTGGCTAGAGCACTTCCCAGTTGCCTGAGGGCCACGGCGGCTGTGGCGGCGGCCATCAGGCAATCAGAAGGGCTTGTTCTAAATTCTAATATGACCGTGATGGTGCCGCATGCTGTGGATGCATTATTAAATAAAACAAAAACACAGCATCTGACAAGCGTGCGCCTCACGGGTTATGAATTGACTTTGTTTGCTCCACATGTGACCATTAAGCGTTGTGCCACATTAAATCCGGCTACACTGTTACCTCTCCCTTCGGGGGAACAGGCGAATGATGTCCATGATTGTATCTTCAGGACAGAAGAGGAAACGAAGGGAAGAATCGATCTCACAGACATTCCCTTATCTGAACCCCAAGGGGAATTGTATGTGGACGGTTCTTGTTTTAAATTAGCAGATGGCACAACGACAGCTGGATATGCAATTACCACTCTAAAAACAGTAGTTGAAACATTCTGAATACCCCATTGATCAGCCCAAGCTGCTGAGTTGATGGCATTACTACGGGCCTGTGAGCTAAGTGAGGGATTAGAGGTCAACATATTTACGGATAGCCAATACGCCTTCGGCGTGGCCCATAGTTTTGGGAGGTTATGGAGGGTGCGGGGGTTTCTCACCTCACATGGTCAAAAGATACAGAACGGACCCTTGGTATTACGATTACTTGAAGCATTGACTCTCCCCAAGAAAGTATCAATCGTAAAATGTAGTGCACATAAAACAGTGGTAGATGAAGTGGGAGAGGGCAATGCGTTTGCAGATCAGGTAGCTAAACAGACAGCTCAGTCAATGGTGTCCTCTATGTATGTAAGCTCCTCTGCCAGATGGGTGGGGGAGTCTGACTTGTTTAATAATACTATTTAAAGTGTGCAAGAAATTCAGAAAGAAGCAACCACAGCGAGTTAGACAGATGGGAACAGGAAGTGGGACGATTGGACGAGAATAACTGTTGGGTGGATTTGACAGACAAACAGAGATGGTTGCTGCCCAATGCAATGGTACAGGCTGTCGTCACTATGGCCCACAGACCAGCTCATGTCGGAGCTAAAGGCATTTGTGCCTTGTTGGATCCCGTTTGGAATAACCCCAATATACAAAGAACAGCTGTACGTCTGGTCCAATATTGCATGGTTTGTTTACAACATAACCCGGGGAAAGGAGAACCAGTTCTGAGTGGGAACTTTGCCCCCCCGACATTGCCATTTGAGGTGCTCCAGATGGACTACATCCATATGGAGCGCGTCAATAACTTAAAGTACGTACTAGTGGTGGTATGCGCCTTCAGCAAATGGGTTGAGGCGTACCCTACGAAAGAAAATACTGCCCTAGCCACCGCAAAAGCGCTTATAAAAGAGTTAATCCCACGCTTCGGATTGCACCGCTTGATCTGGTCTGATAACGGCGGGCATTTCCATGGGGCCTTTGTGCAAAGTATATGCAATGGGCTCCAGATAAAGCAGAAATTCCATGCAGCCAGACACCCCCAGTCAGCAGGGCTGGTGGAAAAATATAATGGGATATTGAAGTTAAAGATGGCAAAAATTCAAGAGAGCACTGGTTTAAAATGGCCCGACACCCTCCCATTAGCTCTTATGTCCCTGCAGGTCACCCCACATTCACGCTCTGGCTTATCTCCTTACGAGATAGTTTTTGGGCGACCCGCTAGTGTGTGGGGCGTGCCTAGGCCGAGATCATTTACTGATGTTGAATACCCTATGTTGATCGATTACCTGTATACTTTGACTAAAGACCTTCGTTCTATTCATCAGCAGGTACCATCTGTACTGCAACCCCTGCCAGAGGGCCCCGGACATCGCCTGGAACCCGGCCAGTGGGTGTTGGTCAAGAAATACGATCGAGACTCCAGCTTGGCTCCGAGATGGTCTGAGCCACATCAGATATTGCTGGCTACGCGGACGGCAGTGAAAGTGGATGGGAAACGACACTGGATCCATGTGTCACACCTGAAAAGAGTTCCTCTTGCACTTCCTTATGACCAGCGGCATCCTGAGGGAATCCTGACTCAGGAAGGCGAGAGAGCTGTTGCGTTTGTCCCATTCTTCGATGCTCGTGAAATCGGAGCTCAAGGAGAGATAGGGCCGGACGGGGCAGTCTCTGGAGAATCTGCAATTGCCCCAGGCCCTGTCCATGTTGATTTGGTTGGCAGCAGTTCTGACGAAGGTATTACACCTTCCCCTTTGTTATTCCCTGATCAGGAAGTGCCCGGTCATGTCCATTACAACCTGCGGCCAAGAAAACATCACAGTACCTCAGATGACACTATTAGGAGATAAGGAAAGACTTGGATAAAAGTAGGGTTTGCTAGTTTCTAATCTGGGGTACTGAGCGGGACACTGGACTGAACTAGTTGAGAGCTGGAACATTGATATTGTGCTCTGTCCAGAAAGAAAGACTCTGTTCTTGTCACCGGCCAGGTTGTTTGAACAAAATTCTTTCAGAAGATCTGTATTGTGGGACGTCGTTGGATGTGTACTCGGATTATAAGCCTGCCTGTGAGGCTTTGAAGGACACAGGGAGAAGCACCCTCTGGCAGGAAGGTTGTTCTGGTCCCACTTAGTTACTTTGGACTTTTAGCTAGGATTGTACCCTTTTGGTCGACTTGTACTTGAGGAAGAATTACCTTTTGCTCCTAGGTATTTGCCTTTTTACGAACCAATGTTTTCCAGTTGGACCATGCGTGTAAAAATAGCTTTTGTAGTTACAATTGCAGTAATTTTAGCCATCTTTATGGGGGTCTTTATATACTTAGAATATAAAGACCCAATGCAATCAATGATGATGTTCACTGTTGCCCCCCCTGAGCATTTTATGTATACTTTAGCACCCCACAAAGAACGACATCGCCAGACCTATGCGAAAAATGTATTCGTAGAAATGCTGCACCAAACGCATAGCACCACCAACACCACTGACTGCTGGGTTTGTGGCCTTCTGCCTTCTGTTGTACACAATCATGATCTGTTCCTCTCGCTACCTCTCTCCTACTTAGGGAGTTGTGAAGCTTGGTTCAAACTGTTTTCGGCCATGTACAACCATTATATAGAAAATTACAAACAGTTCGTTTACACTGAAAAAGACTATAATATGATTTTAGCGTACATTACGGCACATCAGGGATTTGACCCACAAGGCAATGGGGGACGGGGATCTTTAGATCCTCAGGCTTGTATGAACAGGTATATGGAGATTCGGAATAGTACTTGGTTACAGGATGAACTCTATGATTTTTATTCAATTTAATTCCACCCAATATTTCCAGCTTTTTGTTGATCGAAATGTTACCAGTGACCGCATTGTACCCATCCCTATTCTGAATACCTCCTCTGATTTCTGTGTACAGGGAATGGGGCATGTGCAAGTTGGTGATAGCGTTTGTAATTATACCTATCAGATGAAAATACTTAGTAGTCCACCTCTGTTGACGCCACCCAATGTGTATTTCGTATGTGGGGAAAATACCTACACTTGGTTACCCCGGGGTTGGGCTGGGCACTGTTATCTGTCCTTCCTGTACCCGCCTGTATATATAGCACCGTCTGATTATCATAGAACACACCAGTTGCATTCAACGAGAGCAGTACCCAATAGGCCACGAAGGCAGCTCATAGCCACTGAAGTTGATCAGACCGACACCTCCCTGGAGCAGCTCACAGACTTCAGAAAAGGCTTGGTCCCATTCTGGGGACCGATCTTTAACAGCAGAGAAATAAGACGGTTGTCTAGAATAGTAGAAAATGTGATTAACATCACCACTGATATCATGGCCAATCTAACGGTTGAGCTTCAGGCGACCAGGCTCGTGGCGCTTCAGAACCATATAGTTTTGGACGTTATCTTGGCCGATCGAGGCGGAGCATGCCGGGTGATCGGCAGCTCTTGCTGTGTTTACATTCCAGACTCCGCCCCTACTGTTCATTTGGCCATTCAGAAGCTCCATCGCATAGCAGCAGAGATGCATGTAGAGAATGGGTCTTGGTCCCTGTCTGGGTGATTCTGGGGTCTCCTGGGTACTTGGGGTTGGAAGATATTACTGATTTTGGGTGGAGCGGCAGGTATCCTGTTTGTCTGCTGTCTCTGTCTGCAGTGCGGTCCTGCGTGCTGTTCATATTGTGCCTCTAGATTAACAGCGGCAGTCACCCCTTCAGCAACCCCCACCAAAGCCCAGATGCTCCAGCAGGAGGTCCGTGAACTTATGAGAATAGAAGAAGATCTCTTCGATGATTAGTGACCTCTGTTATTAGCTTCATCACGCTAAAAGTAGGGTTTGAGGAACTAGAATTAGATTAGGCCTTGCACGGGGAAATAGATTGTAGTTTCTCCGTGAGTGTTCAGCGCGATGAAACTGATTAACATGCTGAGAACGCCCCTATGGCATAAGACACCCTTTTCGTTACATTTTGTAATCCTTTCTTTATTCATTTTTACTCCACTCTCCTTGTAAATAGGTTAGCGTTGGTCAACAGGACCGGCGCCATTTTTGTTTAGTCAACCCATAGTACTGATTGTAAAAAACCTCCTTGGCTCTGCCTTTTCGCATATCCCCGTTCTCATGAGAAATAGCGAGACACATGTAGCGAGCAGCTGCTTCTGCTTTTGGGCCCCGTCAAGGTTGTAGGAGGGGGCCGGCCAGATAAGCACATTCTTGCAAGCGCTGTGCGGACTCTCACCGAAACTACCAGAAGGGAGTCGACCAGCGTGACCTTGCTATACTAAGCTCAGATAGACGCTTTGTGTGCCATATATGGGCATATCCCATGCCACCTCCTGTACCAACTTGTACTTTTCCATCTTAGGTAACGGTTGCAAATTGTGATAGTATATATGTGTAGACCTGACAATGTGCCAGCAGTCTCTCTGCGGTCCTCGGGGTGTGAGGTTGTTGGGAGCTCCTCTGGCAGAGTATTATTTGTTTAATAAACGCTTGAGCTTTCTACACTGCCAATCGACTGATTATTGATGAATGGTATTTAGTAATTGTAAGTATAATCCTTTGAGGGTTAGTGAAATTTAGGTACTTCAGCCCTCTACCCGGGCTCAGCCTGGCACGTCCCGCGCGCGTCCTCGCGGGACGAGATAGAGCGCTGATCTTTAAGCGCCTCCTAGCGCAGGCTGATGACAGCAGTGGCGGCGTCCTTGGGTGGGGCTGCTGGGATTCGTAGTCCTGCCCAGCGGAGCAAAGCCCGGCCAGACAGGAGAGCAGTGGGGGTAGAATTGCTCGGCGGAGCGAAGCCCGGCCGCTACACCCAACCAGTAAGGGGAGCCTCCAAACGCCTCAGAGGAGCAAAGCCCGGCCAGCGTGAGACCCTCTAAGCGTAGCACACGATCCTCGAAAGAGCGCTGATCTTTAAGTGCCTCCTGGCGCAGGCTGATGACAGCAGTGGCGGCGTCCTTGGGGGATTCGTAGTCCTGCCCAGCGGAGCAAAGCCCGGCCAGACAGGAGAGCAGTGGGGGTAGAATTGCTCGGCGGAGCGAAGCCCGGCCGCTACACCCAACCAGTAAGGGGAGCCTCCAAACGCCTCAGCGGAGCAAAGCCCGGCCGGCGTGAGACCCTCTAAGCGCAGCACACGATCCTCGAAAGAGCGCTGATCTTTAAGTGCCTCCTGGCGCAGGCTGATGACAGCAGTGGCGGCATCCTTGGGTGGGGCTGCTGGGATTCGTAGTCCTGCCCAGCGGAGCAAAGCCCGGCCAGACAGGAGTGCAGGGGGGTAGAATTGCTTGGCAGAGCGAAGCCCGGCCGCTACACCCAACCAGTAAGGAGTGCCTCCAAACACCTCAGCGGAGCAACGCCCGGCCGGCGTGAGACCCTCTAAGCGCAGCACACGATCCTCGAAAGAGCGCTGATCTTTAAGCGCCTCCTGGCGCAGGCTGATGACAGCAGTGACGGCGTCCTTGGGTGGGGCTGCTGGGATTCGTAGTCCTGCCCAGCGGAGCAAAGCCCGGCCAGACAGGAGAGCAGTGGGGGTAGAATTGCTCGGCGGAGCGAAGCCCGGCCGCTACACCCAACCAGTAAGGGGAGCCTCCAAACGCCTCAGCAGAGCAAAGCCCGGCCGGCGTGAGACCCTCTAAGCGCAGCACACCATCCCCGAAAGAGCGCTGATCTTTAAGCGCCTCCTGGCGCAGGCTAATGACAGCAGTGGCGGCGTCCTTGGGTGGGGCTGCTGGGATTCGTAGTCCTGCCCAACGGAGCAAAGCCCGGCCAGACAGGAGAGCAGTGGGGGTAGAATTGCTCGGCGGAGCGAAGCCCGGCCGCTACACCCAACCAGTAAGAGGAGCCTCCAAACGCCTCAGCGGAGCAAAGCCCGGCCGGCGTGAGACCCTCTAAGTGCAGCCCACGATCCTCGAAAGAGCGCTGATCTTTAAGGGCCTCCTGGCGCAGGCTGATGACAGCAGTGGCGGCGTCCTTGGGTGGGGCTGCTGGGATTCGTAGTCCTGCCCAGCGGAGCAAAGCCCGGCCAGACAGGAGAGCAGTGGGGGTAGAATTGCTCGGCGGAGCGAAGCCCGGCCGCTACACCCAACCAGTAAGGGGAGCCTCCAAACGCCTCAGCGGAGCAAAGCCCGGCCGGCGTGAGACCCTCTAAGCGCAGCACACGATCCTCGAAAGAGCGCTGATCTTTAAGCGCCTCCTGGCGCAGGCTGATGACAGCAGTGGCGGCGTCCTTGGGTGGGGCTGCTGGGATTCGTAGTCCTGCCCAGCGGAGCAAAGCCCGGCCAGACAGGAGAGTAGTGGGGGTAGAATTGCTCGGCGGAGCAAAGCCCGGCCGCTACACCCAACCAGTAAGGGGAGCCTCCAAACGCCTCAGCGGAGCAAAGCCCGGCCGGCGTGAGACCCTCTAAGCGCAGCACACGATCCTCGAAAGAGCGCTGATCTTTAAGCGCCTCCTGGCGCAGGCTGATGACAGCAGTGGCGGCATCCTTGGGTGGGGCTGCTGGGATTCGTAGTCCTGCCCAGCGGAGCAAAGCCCGGCCAGACAGGAGAGCAGTGGGGGTAGAATTGCTCGGCGGAGCGAAGCCCAGCCGCTACACCCAACCAGTAAGGGAAACCTCCAAACGCCTCAGCGGAGCAAAGCCCGGCCGGCGTGAGACCCTCTAAGCGCAGTGGTGATGTATTTAGAGCGCACTCCATAACAGTAAGCACTGGGCCATGGGCAGTGCTTGAAATGGAAAAATCGAAGTGCAGGTACCCTGTATCAGAGTGCCTGCTTGTTTCTGAGAAGTGCCGGTACTCTCCAATGAAAAATATGACTTTTTCTTCATAAGTGAGGGACTCTCCCTCTCAAATTAGAAAAGTGCCGGTACTCAGTACCGGACAGTACTGGCCTACCATGGGCTATAATAAAAATATTTAATGCAGTCAGCTACATCTCTTTCCTACGCATCCGAGAGATGGGTTTTAATCTGAATTTCACATGCAGGGGCATATCTTCAAAGTACAAGACCGAGTTCTCACTTTTTATCCTAGAGCACCTTGATGCTGAATCAGGGTAGGCTCAAGCTTGCAGCGGCCAAAGCACAACTACAACTCCCAGAAGTCAAAGTGCTGCTGGTTAGAAAACCAGGACTGGTGTGCAGAGTTTCTGCTGACTTGTGGCCAATTGACAGCTATTTAGTTAATGCTGCTGCAGGAGGGTAAAGCAGGTATCTGCCAATCACAGGAAGCCCCAAATCCCCTAGGCCCCCCCACCCCCTTGGGTCCAAGACCAATGATTATATGTAGCATATGGGAGACTCAGAGGCCCCTGGTGCCTATTTTAAAAGCAGTGAACCTAAACACTGCTCACATGTATAGCCTTGAGTCCTTTTGTGCCGCACAAGTGCTCCTTGGCAAGCTAATATCCTCCCTAATAGCGGGGTTTATGGATTTAAATACACAATACGCAAATATGCACAAATGTTAGTAGGGATTAGATTAACAGCATAGACATGGCTCATACATGTTATGCCAAAGCATTGTCATTCACAATGCCAGTAACTCAAACTTTAATGCTGCAAGACCTATTGCATTGTAAATGCTTGTTATCTCCGCTGCTGGCTCTGGTAGCAGGCATTGTGACCTCAGAGCTCGACTGTAATAACGTATAATAGTCGAGTTCTAACGTCTTTTCTTTGTAATCAATGACTGGGTGCACCACAAATTGCTGATTATAAAGAAATTTGGAACTTCCATTTATACAGAGATCACAAAATCCCATGTAGTATAAACTGAATACCTGCTGCAAGACACAAGGCTTAGTTCTCTTATCAGCATGTAGTAATAAACGCCAAATGAAACTCACTCAAGATTTTTATGTGCGCTCCAACTCTTTAACTATGTGAATGTCTTTTCATGAAAATTGACGTCTTGTCTCACTAAAATCTGCAACACAAACATTCAGACTTCTTTCTGTGACAGATCCTGCTGAGGGAATCGATCGTACTAGAGTAGAAGGATTGTGCTCTCATTTACAGTTTGATGCTATACCCATGAAGAATACTCCTATGAGGTATTTAGGCACTCTGCTATGTATTTATATGCTAACAGTAAAGACAAGGCAGTACTAAAAAGTGTGGTAACATATGCAATATTGCTACTTGTTTTACTGCATTTCGAATGCCGCCGACTCCCGATCCTCGCTTCAACATTTACTCAAATGAAAATGTGTGTGAGTAAATTCACATATAGTTGACTGGCATTAATCTACTTGCATGTGTAAGTTTAACTTAGACACACAAATAGCTTTCAAATCTGGAACCATTGTGAATTCATCTTCTAAGAAACTGCTGGTAGAATCACGCTTCAGCAAACACTGAATCAGCCTCAGAGGCTGCTCAATTTACGCTCTGGACCTCAGGAATAATTTCCTTTCTGATCTTCAATCCTGGGTGGTCAATCTAATTTTCCCCGGAATATGAAACCCTGGCCTTCAAGGCAGTAGCATGTTCAAAGAATCATATAATTCAGCTGGACTTGGTGAGTCCCTTCCAATACTATAGGAACTCCACACAACCCCTAATTAACAGAAGAAGCAAACTGTTTCTTAATAAGCAAGTTTCTGGTAAACAAACACTCTATATTATGTCATTATAAAGCTATTAAACAAGAAATCAAACATTACACTGTCAAATCTGCATCCACAATTTGGAGAGACTGCAGTGTAGACTGGTGACCTTTTCAAACTTTCAGGAATCTACAATTCAACCAGAAGCTCATAGTTTAATCAATAATGTGCAATGCTTGTTTATATATTGTGATTGGCACAAGATAAACAGTCTCTCAATGACCCATAATAATATTAAACATGACACCTATAACAAAAAATGAATATAGTGCTTAAAGCAGGAGCATTCAGCTATTCCCGAGCTGTAGTAAAACCGAGCCTAAGTAAGCACTGGGAGAGATTTTCACATGAAAATTAGATTCCTTTACCTTAACTAATGCTAACTAAAGTTGAGACTTAATTAATGCAGACCACTATAGAGAGAATTCAGTCTAGCTATTTAATCCATATGATATCAGAAAGGATTCCAAAAGCATGTGGGCTCTCTGGGTGAAACCAAGGGTGAAAAATGTGTTATTTCTTGGGAAATCAGGAACCATATATTTAATTCCACCTGGAAATGTGTAAGGGGACCCTCAAAGCCCTACTTAAAATCCCTAGTCTGTGTCTCTACTCTCAGAGCTATTGATGCCCCAATACAGATAGCTTCCGGGTTTGGGTACTGGGGCCAACTGCCACCATCAGCAATATCATCCTCTCTCATGACCTTTGCAACTAGCTCACAATAATTCTTCTGCAAAAAAATCACTTCCATATACAGCAACTTCGATCCTCAACAGGACCCTGTCACTGTCTCAATTCAACCTCTCATCACCTCCAAAGAACAAATTCTGACCTCATGACCTGCCGATACCACAGTTGTAATCACTGCCACCATGAAGACCATCCACTCAGGAGCTCCATCTGACCCATGCCCCTTTGCTCTTTTGCAAAAGGACTCCTGTTGATCAGCGAAGCACTAACACCCATCCTCAATGCCTTCGTCGACTTAGCCACATTCCCGGATACCTGGAAACACGTCACTGTCATGCCCCTGCTCATGAAACCAAACACTGCCCCAGTCATGCTTCACAACTGCAGGCCCATCTCCCTCCCACCATAACAGGCAAAGGTCTCAGAGAAAGTAGTCAGTCAACACTTCATCAACCATCTTAGCAACCACCTGATCCTCAATGCCACGCAGTCCCTATTCAGACCCAAATACAGCACAGAAATACCACTTATTGCTGCCACAGATGACATCCGCATGATTCTTGACAGAGGAGACTTGGCAGTCCTCATTTTTCTGGACCTCTTCGTAATATTGGACATGGTCTCACACCCTATCCTCATCAGGTGCCTGCATGAGATTGGCCTCCAAGGTCCCGCATTATGCTGGATCTGCTCCTTCATAACTGATAGAACACAATATGTCAGCCTAGCACCTTACTTCTCAGAAACCTGCAAACCCATATGCGGATTGCCTCAAGGTTAATCGCTCCGACCCACCCTCTGGTCAATGTCATCTGTGCACACAACATCAACATCCTCTCCTACTCTGACAAGATGCAACTCACACTCTCCCTCTGGGACAAGACCCCTAACACAGGAAACAAGGTCACCGCCTGCATGACCAAAGGTGCTAACTGGATGAAAGTCAACTGTCTCAAGCTGAACACTGAAAAGACAGAAGTAGTGATCTTTGGCAGGAGAACCTCACCATGGGACTCCATCTGGTGGCTGGCTAAACTCGGACCCAGAACCTGTGCCAAAAACCTCAGAATAATTATCAACAGCAAACTGGACATGACTGCATGAGTCCTGCTTCCAAACCCTGAAGATGCCCAAGTGTTTCCCAAGGAACACTATAAAAACTATTACTTACACCCTAGTCACCGGGAAGTTGGACTATGGGAACAATCTCTACGCTGGGATAACCAAGCAGCGCATTAGAAGGCTTCAAACCATCCAGAACCCAGCAGCTAGATTTATCCTTAACCTCCCACACAGAATTCACTTCACACCACATCTCAGGCACACTCCACTGGCTCCTAATACATAAATAAGCTCAATTCAAACCCCTCAAACACATACACAGTCAATGCACTACACAACTCAGGCCCCACCTATCTGAACTATCACATCTCTTCCCACTGACCACCTCGACACCTCTTACTTGCACACATCCCGCACACACACAGAACCAGATAAGGACGACGGGCAATCTCTTCCATTACTTCTAAATCATGGAATGGCTTCACACTCCACATCAGAGCCTCATTCTTCTCTTCTTGAATTCTGCAAGAAGTTGAAGACCTGGGTTTTCAATTGACCAACCTATCATAGGCAGGGCTAGACACGCACACCTGCTCTGTGCCAAGGATACCCTCGCAGGTGATAGTGAGCTTTACAAATACGCATAAAATAACATAGTGGGAACTTAATAATTAAGCTTCTATAAAGGGTATACAATCATGGTTAACTTCTGAAAAAATGGGTAATGAGCCTTCATTTGAAATGCATATAGGGTTGTCTGACTAGGATAATTGATATTAAAAACAATAATTGTACGTGAACATATCTAAAATGAAAATCTCATGTAATTAAGTGTTTTTAAGCAGGTAAATGCCCTGGTGGAAGCCTGCTGCTGGCAAGTAAGTGAAGTGAGTGAGTGGTGATCCTATGGTCTTACGCAAAACCACAGTAGTTTCTTATCTGGATTAAATCAATTTTATGGTAGGATTTATGCTTGCTGGAATCCTATCAGGTCATTTTTTTCTGAAGGCTATTCTTTGATTGTGATCTTCATCCCCAGATTCATTGTGGGAAAATAATTGGCGGTAAGATGATATTAGCTTATCTTTGGAGTCAGTCCATTTGGCATTTAAATCCACCCCAGAGGTTTTATGAATATCTAGAAAGAACTTTTGCAACACCTGGCCTGCCCTTTCACCTGAACAGGCTATCGCACTTCCATTCCTTCGCTTCAGCAATCATGTGCATGACTATTGCCTTAAAAGCTTCCTCCAACATATTAATACAATTTATTTTCTTACCCTCAAACCTGCTCAAGTATTACATCAGTTGCATGATGTTCACTTGCACTTCCGAACATTTTACATGAATTTCACGCAAGGGGGAATCATACAAGATATATATTTTCTTTTTAGCATCTGCAGGTCTTCCACCAGCAACTTTGCTCTTGGTTCATCGGGCACATGCCAAGAAAGAGGTCACTCCTTATCTGTGGAGGTGGGGAGACCAACATCTGTCCCACACAAAAAATGAGGTATTTGGTAGTGATGGGGATTGAACTTGAACAACCATCAGAAATAATCCCCCTAAGGACCAGGAGCACTGTGTGCTTCCATCTTCAATCCATCTGTCTGTTTATACCAAACTTCTGTCGTCCACCTGAAACCCAGCCCACTGGGACAATTGGGTAACAACTAATGCTCCTCTCAGAATCTAATGTCCTATTACTTACCGGTAATCTTTATTACTCCTGGTCCCGTTGACCTCGTCCCATTCCTTAAAATATGGAGATGACCATCTCCACGACAGAAAAAAGAAAAGGAGCATGCTGGGATACCCTACCTGCTCCCTCCCACTGGGAGTACATAAGCGGTACCAACCCAGCATGCAGCCTGAAAACACCAAGCCAACAACAGGAAGGCCGGCCGCAAGGGAGGGAGGGAGGGAAGTAAGGAATGGGACGAGGTCAACGGGACCAGGAGTAATGAAGTAATAGGACATTACCCCCAGGTCCCTCCTGACCTCGTCCCATTCCTTAAAATATGGAGAATACCAAAGCAGAGAACCCGGCCTTCCAGAACCCCACCAACAAAAAAGGCACCAGACCAAAAAACAGCACCCCACAGGCCCAAACCAAGACCCAAAAGGCCAGAAGGGGACCGCCTCGCAGAAGAGAGGCACAGAAGCAGAGCCAAGCCCCCAAGGGAGCAAGCAGAGGGGCCAAAACCAAGACCCCCCCCGACCAAAGGAAGTCCAGGAGAAGCGCACGCGCCCCAACAGAGAACGGAGCCAGGAAAGGGCAACAACCAGCGAGAAACCCCCAAGGGCGAAGACCCCCGACCCAGGCCGCCAAACAACCAGGGACCAACAGGCCAATCAGCCCAAAGGACAAGGGCAAAAAAGAACAGCCCGCACAGGGCAGACGAGCCCAAGGAACAGGAAGGAACAAAGCAGAGGAACGACCCCAACACAGCAGGGGAAGCCCCCAGCAGACCCAAAAAGAGGGAAGCAACAGGGAACCACAGAGGAACCAGGCCACAGGGCAGGACCAGCCAAAGGCCAACCCCCGCAGAGACTCCGAAGAGCAGCAGCACCCAAAAGGCCAACCAACCGGGAGAAGAACCCGGTGCCCCAGAAACAACCAAGACCGGGGCAAAAATGAGGGCGCAGCCAAGAAAGAGAACAAAGGCCCACACGGAACCAGGGAAACCAAAACCCCAGAACCGGAAAGGAGGAACCGACCCCCAGGAGGAAAAAAAGGGAGACACCACGGAACCACCGAAGGCGAAACCCCAAAGGCAGAAGGCCAACAACAAGGCCCACAGCCCAACCGCAAGAAACCCGCCGAAGAACACGCAGGTCAGCCAACCAGGAGGTATACAACACCGCACCACCAGGACCCAGAAGGAGAGGCAAAAAGGAACCCCCAACCAGGAAGGGGCACAGGAAAGGCACAACAGCCAACCACAGCCAGCCCTCCCCGAGAAAGGAGAACCAGAGGAAGGAAGCCCAGAGCCCACACAACGGACCCAGCGCCACAGCCAACCGAAGGGAGCGGACCCAGAAAGGACCGAAGACCAACCCAGGACCGCGACAAAGCCCAAGAGAAGGAGCAGCCAGGAAAGGACCCCCGCAGGGACCAAAAAAAGGACCCGAAGCAAAGAAGGGCCCCACAGCACAAAGCCCAACAAATGCAAGCCAAGAGGCGCAACAGAGACCCAAACGCAAAGCGAACGGGATGCCAAAACAGGGACCCGAAAGGCAAAACCAACAGAGGCAGAGCCCCGGCCCCAAAGCACACGGGAAAAGAACCCCCGGCACCGAAAGCAAAGGAGAGGAGCCCGAAGAAGCCCAAGATGCACCACGCAACAAGGGAGCGGGAAGGGACACCCCAGCACCTATTCAACAAGAGAGCAAAGGGCAGAGGCCGAAAACAGCCCGCGTGGGAGCACAGGACCAACGCCAGGCCCCCCAAAGCCCCAAACCCAAAGCAAAGCCAACCGCAACCCAAGGCAGAGCGAGAGGGGCGGGAAGCAGAAACCCGGCCACACACCACGAGAGGCAGACACCCAAACCCCTCAAGGAGCGAAAAGGCACGGCCAACAGGGCAGGGCACAAGAGGGGAAACAGGGCAGCAGGCAAGCAGAAACTCGAGCCAACACCCCCAAAAAGGCCAAGGCCCACCAGCACAGAGGAAGGGCACAACAAACCCGACCCCCCCCCCCCGGAAACCAGGGGGGGAAACCACCAGAAGGCAGACACCCCGAGCAAGGGGTAGGCAAAAGGCACCCGAAGGGAGCAAGAAGCGCCCAACAGCGAAAACCACAGACAGGCAGGCAGACAGGCAGGCAGGCCGGCACCTAGACAGGGACCCACCCCGCACGAACCAACAGAAGGGCAGGAACCAAGGGGAGAAAGGAGAGGCCACACCCCCGGGGAGACCGACACCCAAAACCCAATAGCAGGGAAAAGGGCACAGCACAGCCAGGACCGACAGACAGGGTGGAGCACAGGAGCCCGGCACACTAAAAACAAGCTCCCACCTAAGGCAGAGCCAACGACCCAGCCACCACCGGAGGCAACAGCGGCCAGCAAAGCAAAGCCGACAAGCACAACTCGACATCCAGAGAAACAAGAGGGCAGAAGGAAACCACAACCGGAAACCAAACCCTACCAGGCAGCAGGCGAGAAGCAAAGCCCACAACAACAGGACCCACCAGGAGCACAACCAGCCCGGCCCGGAGCCAACCCGCACCAGGACAAGGCGCCACCAGGACAGAGGAAGGGCCCAACAGTCCCCCCAACAAGGAAACAAGGGGAGGACACAGGAACCCGCCGAAAGCCAGAAGGCCAGAGCAGGGCCCAAGCAAAGCACCCGAGAGGAAGCAAGAAGCAACCAGCAGCGGACACCGCAGGAATCCGACAGGCACGCACCAGGACCGAACCCACAGGAACACCAGGAACCAAAGGGCAGAAGACCGCAGAAAGCAAGCCACGGCCCAGCAGGAAGACACCCCACCAGGGACGGCCAGGCAGCAGAAGGACCAGAGGCCACAGCCACAGGCCAACATAGCCGCAGAGCACAGCACAAGCGCCAAAAGACCCACACCCAGCGGCAAGCACCAGAGGGACAGGCCAGACGCGAACAGCAAAGAAATCCAGCAAGAACCCCGGAACCAGAAGAACAGGGAGCCGCAGTAGCAGGAAAAGGACAGAACAGGAGCCCGTCAAGGCCCCAACCGGAACCCTCAAAACAGCACACAGGCCAGGGGAACAGGAGGAAAAAGTCCAACCCACGGCGCAAGGGCAAGCCAACCCAAGGGGCAAGCCAAAGGCACACAGGAGAAAACAGAAGCGGCCCTGGAACAGAAAAGAACACCGGGGACCAGGGCGCCAGCAGGAAGCGAGAACAGCCCAACCCCAAAAGGAAAAAAGGGGGAATGCACACCACAACAAGGGCACAAGTGCACCCCACCAGGGGCATAACAACCGCAGAGCAGGGGAGGCCAAGCAACAGGGGACCCCCCCCACCCCTGGCAAGAAAGAAGGGCCCGAGAACCCCCGAGAGAGCCAAAAGGAGGAGGCCCACCGGAACCCAGGGCTACTCCAAAGCCGAAACTCCAGAGGAGGAGAAAGGACAGGCAGGAGGCAAGAAGAATGCACCCCCAGCCCACCGCCACGACCAACAGAACTCAACCAGCCGAGGAGGCACGGGGAAGGCAAACCAAGGCCGCAAGCACCCAACAGCAACCCCAGCAGCAGAAGAGCAAGGGGAGCACAGGAGCCAAGAGACATGCGGAAACGAGTGGAGGAAACTGAAGAAAAACAGCACCCACCCTACAGGACCGGCAGGGAGACGCCCAAAGGACGACTCCCACCAGCAACAGCCACGGACAACAGGCCAAGATACGGAACCAAGCCCATCAGGGCCAACCAGCCCAGACACAGCCCAACCGCCACACTGCAAAGAAGGAGAGTGAACAGGGAGGAAACAGGGATGAACCCAAAACGGAACTCACCAGGGGGGGTAGGAAGAGGGCCCCAAAAGCACCCCTCCCCCTACCCCCAACAGAGAGCCCAGGCGCCCACCAGAACAACAGCGCCGGGCAGAGAAGACCCATTCCCCCCCCCCCCCCGCAGAGGCCACAGCGAGAACCACACCGGCCACAGGGAGGGAGCCCAGGACCAGGCCCAGGAGGAACCTGCAAAAGAAAGACAGCAGGAAACACGGGAATAGCAAAAAGAAAGAAACAGGAACCGCTACGCGGTACTCACCAGGAGGGCAGGAGGAGCGCCCCAACAGCCCACCGCCCTCCAAGAGACCGCCCAGGGGCCCTCCAGGACAACAGCGCCAGGCAGAGCAGACCACACCTCGGACAAAGGTCTTCACAACACGAGGGGATCGCAGCACAGCGGCACAGCAGAGCACCACCAGAATCCAGGGAGACAGCCAGCCACACGGCCAAGCAGCACCAACACAGCCAGAAAGTGCGGGCGGCAGGCACAGCCAGGAACACGCATCCAGCAACGCCAGAACAGTTGTGCCAGGTGCCAGATCAACAGGCCCCAGCAAGGATCGTCCGAGCACAGCCAGTCCATAGCACTCTAGCCCTTGGCTTCGGACTCACCCACACTGGCCGAGGAGTGAAGCCAACAGGACCCCGAAAACCAGCAGGTGGACCATCAACCAGCTGGAGACACAACATGCGTCAAGCGCCCCTGCCAGGGAACCAAGAGTCCCCAGACACACAGGCAAGGAAATCCGCCGGCATGGCCACGACGGCGTCAAGAGGTAATCCAGGGCAAAGCAGCAAGGCAGGCAAACCACCAAGCAAGACCCTCAAAAGGCTACATGGACGCAGGTGAAGAAAGGCAGTAGGCATGGAGGCCGGAAAACCGAGGAGCAAAGCCCGCCAGGAACCAGCAACACTCCAGCAGCAGCGCATCTCCCAACACCGGCCAAGCCCCAGGGAGACGCGCAAGCAACCCGGAAGAGAACCGGCAGAACCAGCGCCCCAGTCGCAAAGGGCCGGGTGGCATCCAAAGCGGCTCCCGGCAAGCCCGGCAGGCCAGGAGACCGCGGAGCAGGACGACGAGAAGCCCAGCAGCCCGACGCGTCCCACAGAGAGGAGAGACTTCAGGGACGGTGAAGACAGCCCAGCAGCCCCACGAAAAGACCCTGAAGCCACCGCAGGTAAGAGAACAGCAAAACTCCAACATTCTGTCGGAAGACAGAAAAAAGAACAGGCTTGGTGTTTTCAGGCTGCATGCTGGGTTGGTACCGCTTATGTACTCCCAGTGGGAGGGAGCAGGTAGGGTATCCCAGCATGCTCCTTTTCTTTTTTCTGTCGTGGAGATGGTCATCTCCATATTTTAAGGAATGGGACGGGGTCAGGAGGGACCTGGGGGTAATGCTGCCACACAGTTCACCCACCACATACTTGGCAACATTCTATTCCCAAAAGGAAGTAGGGTTTCTGCAGAATCAACACAACAATTTGGCATAATGATGTCACTGGAACTAGTATGTGATGATGGCAATGCAGGGAATCCACAGGGCACCCTGAGAAATACTTGGCCTGATATAAATGAGTGGCGTGGTGAGCCTTACATTTTTTCACACATATCATCACCAGCAAACTTATCAATGCTGATCAATGCAGTGTAGTGTAATCAGAGAATAGCTCCAGTAGCTGCAGCGAGGTGTGGGTTTCAAGGTACTATGCTGCTTTCAGAAGGATCTTGTTATGTTAATCCCGCTCAAGGAACTACTTTCACCTTTTAGCAGGATCAACCTGCAGCATTCCCTTAAGCAGTAGGAGGACATAGATAAATCTATAGGCAGTTGTTCATCCGAAAAATGGATTAGTCGACCTCTTAAATCTGTATGGTTGTGTAGTCCAGAAGCTACAATTGCCTTTGCTTCTCGCCCTAGAGGCTTTGAAAGTTTTTCCCGAAGCTACACTAACCTGGAATAGAGAGGAGCATTTCAACAGGAAGCAATCATTATAACATGCATACTTTGGCAACATTCCTAATAGTAGGAAACGTTAAATAGAAAGGCCCATTGTACATAAAGTGGAAGTAAACAGTGGAGGCAGGTGAGGTTCTGAACAGTGCACGCAATTTCCCTTAGGTAAATTTCAGAGTGAATGAAATGTGGGAGCGAAAACCACTTTAGCATTACCTATAGAAGGAGTTTTCCTCCTCCCAAAGGTAATTCTGAAATAATTAGGGCTACATGGTGCATTAATAGCACATTTATTTGAAGAAATGTGTTAAAAGGACGTGCCAGTTCTGATTGTGTACCCATGAATATCCCAATACTCTATGGTCTGCAGACTGGATCCAATTCTAAAAAGCGGATTTGGGGCAATTTCTCCAAAGTACAATTTGAAGATTTAAAAAAATGTGACAAACCACCATCTTTTACGTGGGATTTCCCCTAAATATTGGCTAAACGCAAAAAAACAGACTATGGTAAACAAAATATAACACATCGCCGTTTTACTATAGCTAAGAAATGAAAACAAGAAAATCACATCCTCATGGTAGCAGAGATATCCAGAAGGTTGGAAACACTTCACAGCAAGGCCAGCAGAGCTAGGTTTCATTGACCTCACAAGATCATGAAACATACATATATTATACACATATTGAGAAGTAGGCTGAAATAGTTGGACTATGCAATGCCTCTCAGTGGGTCATGAAATATAACCAGCAAGTAGATAAAGTACCCTCTGAAACAAATGAAATTATGCCATAACATAATGTTCCCTTTGCCTTAAAATACCGGCTTATAATTTTCTCTAAAAAAAACAAATGACCTAAATAAAAGCTTTTTAGTTAAAAAAATAATCTATAGGCATACTGTCACAAACATCAGTTAAAGATATTCTTAAAGTAGTATAATATTGTCTCTAAATATAACCTTTTAGTAAAGATATCATGTTTTACAAACCATCAGCTTGTTATTTTCTGAAAACAAGCAACTTCTGCCCTAAAATATCAGCTTGCAAGATTGGAGACAGTTCTGCCTTTCTAAGCACTGTGAATGACAAGCCTACTGTTACCTAATTTAATGGTACCCAAATTACCAACTTCGGAAGGACAGAAAGCTGAGCCAGCATTACTGGAAATCCAACTTAAGGCCTGAGGTAAAGGTTGCATGTGTTCATTGAACTAACTAGACTTTAAAGTTCATTGCAAATTTCAGTGGCTCGCTAAGAGGTGAGAGTGGCATCTAGAGTAAGGGGGCAAGAGCAGCAACAAAGAGAGGCAGTGATAACGTGGGGCAGAAATCAGGGGTGATCTTAGATGGGGCAAGAAGCAGTGGGTGACTGGCCAGTGGGGTAGCACCAGTTCTGTCCTTCACCTTTGACTAGCAGACTGATCGGTTTCTGAAAACGCTCGGGGGCATATTAGCAAGAACCTCGTTAAAATGATCGCCGTTTTAACGGCAGGAAACTGCAGCTAAAACCACGATAATGGGCTTGCTAATATGCGTTATAGAATTCCAATAGAAGCTCAGGTTAGATGTGCAGCACATCTAACCTGGGCTTCTATTGGAATTCTATAACGAATATTAGCAAGCCCATTATCGCAGTTTTAGTGGCAGTTTCCTGCCGCTAAAACGGCAATAATTTTATCGAGGTTCTTGCTAATATGCCCCCCAATTCTTAGGATGGTCAGACTCGTCACTCGATTGCTGCCCAGAGCTGTGTAACTCAGCACAGGACCGTGCCTTGGTGCTGTAGTGCACACCCGCCTTGACTTCACATTGGAGGTCAAGGCAAGTAAATAAAGAGAGGCTTATCCTGCGCATGCGCCAGTTGTGTGGAGTACCACTTGAGTCTCTGTGTCATCCTTTACTTGCGCTAGCGCCGCTTGCGTGGCGTAGCGGTTTACTCCTGTCACTACAGTGGCAACGAGTCGAGGACAGAGCCAGCCCGCAGCCTCCCATTCTCCAGTCCCCGCTGTCTGCCAGTCCTCACCAACATTGCAAGAAGCCCGGGCACATGCAGGGCCCCCTTCTCACACATTGGGCACACGTGATGCTCCCATCCACAGGCAGGCCTCTTCCCTAACCGCTCGCAACCACCTGTGCATGCCTTATCTGGTGCAGGTGCCAACATCAGCAGGTGAGTTCTCATACTTGCGGCGCTCACAGCTCGCTTGAGCCTGGCAACACCATCAAGAGCCCTCATACTGGCAGGCTCCAAGACAATAAGCGCCACTGCCCAGGCACTCACTCTCCACTGTGAGTACTTACTCTCCTGCCTCAGTGCCAGGGTAATGCTCTCCTGCCTGGCACGCTTCGCCTGCTTCCTGCTACCCGCTTCCCAGTGAACCACCCTAAACCATGAGCACGGATTAGCAAGAGAACGAGCAGGTTGTGCCACCGCAATGCCTCATGCCAGTTCATGCCTTCAGGGGTACGTCCAACCCACTGCCCCCCTTTGGCGAGTTCAGTGTCCCCACTAATGCAACTTCCCACTGGTGTACATGGATGCCTCACCTCAAAAACTATTTCAAGGCCACCAAGAAGACAGACGGCGAGACAAAATGCTTCCTCCTGTTACACTACACGGGCGAGGAGATCTTCAAACTGTTTTGCAATCTTCATAACGATTGTCCACGATTACAACAGAGCTATCACAGCCCTTAATGGTGGCCTTGAAATAGTTGTCGAAGTAAGCCCTAAATGTACCCTTTGACCGCCAAATGAATCCCGATTTTAAATGGTTCAAATTGAGGCAAGCCTACCAGTGTGAGGGTGAATCCATTGACCTGTTTTAATAATGCCTGTGCGAGGTGGCCAGCATGTGCACGGAAGATGACCTCCAGAAAGAGGTGCATGCCCAGATCACAAAAGGATGCCAGTCGGTCATGCTCAGACGATACATCCTTCGCCAGCCCAACATGCCTCTTGACGAAATCCAAACAGGGGCCAGCTCCCATGAACTTTCCAATTACCGAGAGTAGATTAAACCTGCTTTTCAAAAACTTTAGACAATTCAAGAGCCTGCCCCTCAGCTCTTCAAAATAGAAAGAGCCATGGTCATCACAAAAGGATCTCCTCAGCGGCCCACCTCTAGGTCCGCCCTAGGAAAGGAACCCCAAAAAGACCAGTGCGGGTACAGCGGACTGTCTCCTTACCCTCTCCCCAAATGCCCGGCCAGAGGCAAACCTGCTCAGCGTGTTGAAGCAGACGCAAATTTCCTGCTCCCCGTGGGCGTGAGTAAAAGCGATCACACAAGACCTCCCTCCCGCTCTGGATAGTGCACCACCATGCCCAGCTCAAGACGATGTTGAGGGAGAGGACAAAGACATTTTCTCATATCCTATGCCCGAACACCGGCGCAACTGCCATAAAAAATCCACCTGAACGGCAAAGTCATCATTGACAACACCCCAACCACTTCACTTATTGACAGAGGCGCATCAGTGAACATCACCAGCCTAGTGCAGTTCTAGCCTAGTGCAGTTCTACACTCTGATCCCATGGCCCACCCTGCGACCCATAACAGCACGTTTCTTTGGAATGGGAGTACAACCCCCATCGTGTTGGCTAGTGTTTTTACCTCTGTCACATCCTATGGCGCCCACTCATGCCCAGCAAAGTTCTTTGTCATCTCAGCAGAGTTCGAATCGCTCCTCAGTTGCAACACGGCCGAATGACTACAGTTCATTCCCTTCACCGGGGCCCTTGGTGACCCCTTTATGAAATGTGAATAGGCTAAACCACAAAAGGGACACTGCAACTAGGACGTGGGATGCAAAAAGTCATCCTGAAACGTAGGGGTGCAAAAAGTCACCCAAACAAACAATTTAAAAGGAAGGAAGAAAAGGGGAAGGAGACAAAGAAGCCTAGGTATGAACACCCATCGTAACAAAGGCAAATATTGTCCTTAATTGCCCCACACACCCTTAGGATATCATGTTTCATCATACACCAATAGGATGTCATGCTTCATCATCGGGCTATAGCTCCACGTGGGGTCGGCGCAGCAATCCCCCACGGGCCCCAAGAAGGGACACTTAACTGGAGATCTTTTAGGACAGCCAGATGGTGCATGCAGGTGTGCGAGGAAAAGGAGGTATGGGGTAAGATGAGGGAAAAACCAGTGCCTAGTGAGAAATCAAGATATGGGGAGGGGTTATTGTACGCAACAATATGTCGTAATGATATACCTCAAGCAGTAGTAACTATGAAAAAAGGTCTTGTTCTAATAGGTATATTCACCTGATGAATCAAGGAAACAGGGGTCAACATGTTTCATGCCCTTAATCTCCAAAAGGTCGGTGGCATTTCGTCAGGACCAAAAAACTTATAAGTGCACGTGAATTAAAAAAACCTCTCAACTTGACAGGGCGGCCAGGAGGG
Source organism: Lissotriton helveticus (assembly GCF_964261635.1). Lineage (NCBI taxonomy): Eukaryota > Metazoa > Chordata > Amphibia > Caudata > Salamandridae > Lissotriton > Lissotriton helveticus. The sequence continues at coordinate 231,091,994 of NC_136065.1, read as the reverse complement.
TTATGTATTCTGGCTCAGGCTACATCTTCTTAATGTGTCCCGCTCCTGTATAGTACCTAGGACAAAGAGACAGACAAAGATATACTTGTGTATGCATCAGTAACAACTTGATGTCATAACGTGTGCCATCAATGGTGCACATCTTTCACAGAAAAGAGACAACAGTGAGCTGTACACAAGAGGCACACCGCAAACATATAAATATACGAGTGCATGGGTAATAAGGCAGAATCGCCCCAAGATAGGCTCAACCATCACGTGTGTGATAATGAACTCAATGCCGCGTGGTTGTTTTAAGAGAAGGCTCTAGATCTAGAGGGACTACCTTACAGGCGCAAAAAACAGGGAAAATTAAGATAGTTCAATTAATTAAACAAACACGTCTCACTAATTAAGGGAAGTGTTGGCTGGACCAAGAAGGGAAAACAAACTTTGTTCTCGAGTGGTAATCACAAAATTAGCAACAAAAATAGCAACAAAAATCAGGCTTACCTTGCTCATTTACGAGTGTCAGGCATGGCGTGGGCATCCTGCACTGACTCGTTGGCAAGTTTGTAATCACTAGTCAATAGAAAACATAAGAAAACAAGAGAATAGCTGAAGCGAACAACCATGAGCCAGCCTCCGACTTGTGCAAAAATATCCCAGAGTCTCGCGGCCGGGATCCCACAAGAGGGACCCGCTCTGTACTCACGTCGCTCTCAAGGGGCTGCCAGCTGTGAACCTAGTCATGTCGGATGCCTGCCAAGAAGACCCGGCATCCGGTGCTAGTTAAAAATGGAAGAAAAAGGCATGACCCTCAAGGACCAACCCTTTCCGGGGGACGGAATGGTGCTCGCAAGGTTTAGCGCATGCGCAAGAGCACAGGAGCCGAAACGCATGTCCTCGGGTGGGACGGCTAATTTATAGCACATGCGCAATGGATACTTCATTAGAGGCCACTGACCCAAAAATTGTAGGTATACCAGTATTGGCCTACAAAGTGCATCCATACGTGCTCCTGAAGCACAAGAAAAGTTGAAAAAATTATTTCATAAATGCAATAGTGAACCTGGCCGCCCAAACTATAACCAACTGTTGGTCTATAAACATGTTATCGTAGTATGAATGGCTATGCCGAAGCTACTCTCGTGTATACGGGAATTGTACAGTATTCAATATAAAATAGGAAAAATTCCTGAACCGATCTTGGAGCGCCTGCTCAAGGTGTTAACGCCTGGTCTAGGTAGTATAAACCAGGCAGGGGTGTAACTAATGTATGGCCACGGGGTGGGCCAACATTACCTAAAAGTGCGGCTGTGCCCAATGTGCCAACTCACAAAGAAGAGGTGAAAAAAAGAGAAACAATTAAGGGTCTATGGCTGAGCCGCCGTGCAACTATATTAACAACAAAGGGAAACCCAAGAGCTATTGAAGATACAGTGTCCATGCTCCTAACCTAATCACTAAACCACAAAAGGGACACTGCAACTAGGACGTGGGATGCAAAAAGTCATCCTGAAACGTAGGGGTGCAAAAAGTCACCCAAACAAACAATTTAAAAGGAAGGAAGAAAAGGGGAAGGAGACAAAGAAGCCTAGGTATGAACACCCATCGTAACAAAGGCAAATATTGTCCTTAAGGAGGTATGGGGTAAGATGAGGGAAAAACCAGTGCCTAGTGAGAAATCAAGATATGGGGAGGGGTTATTGTACGCAACAATATGTCGTAATGATATACCTCAAGCAGTAGTAACTATGAAAAAAGTTCTTGTTCTAATAGGTATATTCACCTGATGAATCAAGGAAATAGGGGTCAACATGTTTCATGCCCTTAATCGCCAAAAGGTCGGTGGCATTTCGTCAGGACCAAAAAACGTATAAGTGCACGTGAATTAAAAAAACCTCTCAACTTGACAGGGCGGCCAGGAGGGTTATGTATTCTGGCTCAGGCTACATCTTCTTAATGTGTCCCGCTCCTGTATAGTACCTAGGACAAAGAGACAGACAAAGATATACTTGTGTATGCATCAGTAACAACTTGATGTCATAACGTGTGCCATCAATGGTGCACATCTTTCACAGAAAAGAGACAACAGTGAGCTGTACACAAGAGGCACACCGCAAACATATAAATATACGAGTGCATGGGTAATAAGGCAGAATCGCCCCGAGATAGGCTCAACCATCACATGTGTGATAATGAACTCAATGCCTCGTGGTTGTTTTAAGAGAAGGCTCTAGATCTAGAGGGACTACCTTACAGGCGCAAAAAACAGGGGAAATTGAGATAGTTCAATTAATTAAACAAACACGTCTCACTAATTAAGGGAAGTGTTGGCTGGACCAAGAAGGGAAAACAAACTTTGTTCTCGAGTGGTAATCACAAAAAAAGCAACAAAAATCAGGCTTACCTTGCTCATTTACGAGTGTCAGGCATGGCGTGGGCATCCTGCACTGACTCGTTGGCAAGTTTGTAATCACTAGTCAATAGAAAACATAAGAAAACAAGAGAATAGGCTACTCCTCGGCTTCCCTCGCCTATTGACCAGTCTAGGCTGCCTGAAAGGTCCCCCAGTTTCACTTCACATCGCCCCCTCAGTCCACCCAGTGGTACTCCGACACTGCAAAAATATTTTCCAATTCCATCTGGCAGTAGAGGCAGAGCTACAAAAACTGGAGGATACCAGAGTCATTGAAAAAGTCTCTGGACCAACCCCATGGGTATCCCCCATGGTAGTCACCATCAAACCAAGCAGCCAGTAGGCACACTCATTTTGCATAAACATGCGCTTCCCCAATAAAGCAGTTAGAATATAACCGCATATATCCTCCACAATCAAACTCATCACCGTCAACAACGGCTCTACCTGGCTCCCAAAACGAGACCTGAATACTGGCTACCACCAACTCAAGCAAGTCCCATTTCAAATGTGCCTGCGTCAGTCTTATGCCTGCGGCAGGCGTAAGATATTGACACATTTGCGTCATAGAAGTGATGCAGCAAAATCTCATAGATTTCACTGCGTCACTTCTACAAGGCTTACTTGCGTTAGAACGCCCACCCTGCATACATTTACCTGGCGCAGGTATAATGTGGGGCAGGGTTTTACAAAGTGACGCATCTACCTAGATGCGTCACTTTATAAATAAGACGCAACATGGTGCATTTTTTACATTGCTGGTTCATCACAGAACGTGACACACCGGCTGCACAAAATTGAGGCAAGGGCTCATAATAAGCCCCTATAATTTTAATGGTGGCGTACCAGCACTTCAAACCAGCAAACAAGTACTCTGGGATACAATGAAAAAAACACAGTGCGGCTGACAGCAACAGCTAATGGAACTCGCTTCCAATGACCAGGACCAGACTAGAAAATAAAATCAGCCCTGTAAAAGAATATTGAAACCAGCCTAACACTGCAGGAAGCCACGCTGTCATGGGTCAGCTGAGGGCTAGGTGGGTCACAGCAGCCCATCCAGCTGCGAAAGCAACCCTCCCATTCCAGCACAGCCTACGACCACCTCCTACAATCAATCCAGCTATTCTTTCAGTAAAAACAACTCAAAATGTGGAGAGAGATTACATTTCATTGTGTAAGGTGTGCTTAGTGGATGCGGCACTACATGGCCCTCTTCCTCTTCTGAACACTGCAGCCCTATCAGACAGGGGTCAATCCTTGACTCCGTTTATCCTTATTTGTGGTAAGGCCTACGGGACGTTTGACCAAAATCCCGCCACCGTTCTAAGAGAGTCTGCACTTCATACATGCTGCACTGCTTCGGGCATGCATCGCCCAGCGCTGCTGACACGGGCACACTGCCTGTCAGCAGCACAGGACAAGGACCTGAAAACAGAGCGGCGTATCTGTCAGTCTGTTTGTTTACACTTCTGCAGCTCACTACTGCAAAGAGCAGCTTCGCTTTCTATGGCTGATGATCCTGGTGAGGTGGCGCCCTAGCGTCCCCGATGCACCAGCAGCCTCTGCCAAAGTGCCACGGCCAGTAAACACAGCTGCAGGGACTGTTGATCATTAGAAAAGGGGGGGCCAATCGGCCCCCATGCACACATGGCGGGGCCCGGGATCTCCCCTCTCTCGCCGATCCCTTCGTGGTTGCGCGTCCCCGCCCTTGCCCTGGAAGTGGTTTTGCACTTCCGGGCTGGGGGGGCGGGACCGCAGCTGGGAAGGGGTTAAGAGCCTGGGGAGCGCGGGAAGCGGCCTCTTTGTGCCCGCGCTTCCCAGGCTCGCTCCTCGCCCCACCGTGGGGCTGTTTAATTTTCTTTTGCTTTATTTTCCAGGTCCTGTGATCCTCTGTGGAGCGGAGCTGGTTTCGGTTGCTGGGACACTGTGGGCGAGAATCGAAAAGCGTGAGCGAAGGCGGGGTTCAGCTTTTACATCCGGACATACGCGGGCACGGAGAGTTGCTGATTAGGAGCGGAGACACCCGGGACCCTACGCACGGAGGTTCGGCGTTATCGAGAGTTGCTGATTAGGAGCGGAGACACCCGGGACCCTACGCACGGAGGTTCGGCGTTATCGTCTGGCACCAGCGCGAGGTATTGTGCGGGGCAGGTGGGGGCTCAGTTGTGCGGCAGCGGATCCAATTAATCGGATCCGTGGATTGCAGGCGTCATCGTGGGCAAAAAGAAGGAGATAGCGTGCGGGGCAAGCGGGAACTCGTCAGCACAACAAAAGCGGTAAAACGAAGCGCGGGCTTCAGCGGTGAAAGGGCGGGAGGCGGTGCAGGGAATTCTGGGCCTCTCTTCCAGACGGGCAATTTCGAAGCACTCGGATACATAATACTGTGGCTCAAGCGCTGATTGGATTAGGATCACGGCTTCATGTTGGTTCGGGTCCGACCTCTGGCCTATATAATTTAAAGGTTACTCGTGCCCTGCTACTGAAGGGGAAGAAATTGAGATAGTTTTTGTGTAATTTTTCGAGCTGGTTTTCCAAGTTGATGTTAATTGCCCAGTCATTCAGGGGTGCTTCAAGTCGAGTAGCATTTGATTTAATGAGCAACTGACGACTATTGCATAGGCTATGCTTTTCACATAAGCTATCTGGGTATAAATTAGCTGTGCTTTGGATGTTTCGAATGGCCATTCGTTTTCACATGCAATATCTGATGTATGCATAATCTTGCTGGGTGCTCATTTAACCGTACCTCATTGGTGTATTACTATGTTGCAATAGGCTATGTGCAGAGGTTATTATCTTTATTAACTTCAACAGTGTTTGGACAGTTACGTATTACGGAGTGTATGTTGGGTCATAGCTGGGACGGGAAGTTTCCCACGTATGAATAGCCACAATTGGGTTTTAACGTATTTTCTATTTTAGGATCCCTGCCGGGTGACTGTGGAACTCAGCTCGTGTGCCTCCAACTGGGTCAGGTACGGAGCACGGTGTGCTCACAAATAAACTATTGTGTAGTCTAGGTGAAGAGCATTATGTCTGCAAGACGGGGGCCAGGAAATGCGAGCGTGGGATTGATGTTTCAAAAAATGATGCGCAGAATGTCAGCAATGGATAAGCGACTGGGGAAGGTTGACAAGTTGGGTAAGACCGTGGCGGAATTGGGAGCGAGGGTGGATGCTCAGGCCGGCCCATCGGGAAGGCCTAAGCGGACAATAGTGCCCCCCAAACCAAGGGGTGAGTTTGAAACACCACCCAAACGGGCAAGAAATAAGAAGGTGGTGGGTCGACCACCTAGTGTGCCGCCAGTTACACCTAACTCTCCAGCACCTACCCCTCAGGCCCCTGCGGGCATCCCGGCCCCTGTCCCTCAGCTTCCAGTGGCAGTGCCAGTAGCGCCGGTTATGCCACCCCCCACTCCGGTCCCCCTGGGTGTCCCGCCACTAAGCGCACCTGCAAGCAGCCCGGTACCGAGTGTTGTTCCCCCGGTTCTGCCCGCGCCAGGACCAGTGCCAACAGAATTAGCGGCACAGATAGCGGCAGTGCTGCCTTGGTTGGGAGTTGGGGGAGTGTTGCCGGCCACAACAGACCTCACAGCTGACCAACAAAAATTGGTTGCTCAGATATTGTTGGCTAGTGGTCGGGGCAGCACGCCAGGTGCACCAATTTCTCCCCAAACAGGTCCAGCGAGCAATGGGGGAGCAGCCAAGACCGTGGAATCAACGCAACCCAACGACAATGGTAAGGAGGTTGCCCTCCCAGTGCTGGGCGAGGGCGCGATTCCCTCCAGGGGGGAGTGCCTAGCGCAGCATGTATCTCAAAGTGTGAAGGAGTTAATTTGGGCTGACAAATATGTTAACATTTTTTCACTGCAGTTTGACAACAGGGAATGGGAATATGCAAAATCACAGAAGGATATGATGTTGCCTAGCGAATGGAGAGCACAACTGCACAAATTTAGGGTGGAGGAGACTCTCATCAATTGGGTCAGGGCTTTTTCAGTGTACAGTGCAGTGATTGGGGAACGTTTCCCAGGTATGCAAACGGTTATGGCCTGATATCAGAGCAGGCTTACAATGTACCATGAGAATCCTGGGGGGGACACGTGGAAAGAATACGATATAGCTTTCAGGAAATCTAGGGAGTTCAACAAGTCTTTGACATGGGACAAGGTTGATTCCATTTCTTGGCATTCCCAATTTGAGAAGGGTCAGGGCGCAAGCACTAGCGCTGCCTGGACCAAAGGGTATTCCCCCAAGCCCCAACAGCCCTTTCAGCAGCCCTTTCGACCAGCGCAGGGCGGGGAGGCGGCCCATAAAACCAGAGGCAGTGCAGGCGGGAAGGGGGTGTGCTGGGATTTCAACAGGCGGACATGCAACAGGGCACCGGGCACTTGCAAGTTCAGGCACGCGTGCAACTTATGCGGCCATCCTTCCCACCCAGAGACGACATGCCGGGCAAAGGGCAGTGGGTCTGGTAATAGGGGAAGGAAGAAACCAGAATAACAAGATACATCCCATTATGGCACACTCCCCAATTCTTTTGACGGCTATGATCCCCTGGCTCAATAGGTATCCTAACCACACTTCTGCGAGATTGTTACAAGAGGGTTTCACGCATGGTTTCCGAATTCCAGCTGGGGGTTATATCGGGACACCGCAGTGCAGGAACCAGTTGTCAGTTCTGACCAATCCCACGGTGGTGGCGAGTAAAATAGAGAAGGAGCTGCACTTAGGTAGGGTAGCGGGACCTTTTCATGTCATTCCTACACAGAATTTTGTCTGCTCGCCTTTGGGAGTGGTACCAAAGAACGAGAAGGGCGAGTATAGGCTCATACACAATTTGTCAGCACCTAAGGGCCTATCTTTGAATGATGCAATAGATGAGTCAATTTCTAGTGTTAAATATGCGTCCTTTGATCAGGCAGCTGATATGTTGAGGGGTTTGGGCTCTGGTGCACTGATGGCCAAATCAGATATCGAGTCAGCCTTTAGATTGCTCCCAGTGCATCCGGCAGACCAGTGCCTCTTGGGTTACTTTTTTGAAGGTAAATACTACATGGATAAGTGCATGCCCATGGGCTGTTCCATTTCATGTGCATATTTCGAACAGTTCAGCTCCTTTCTCAAATGGGCCCTGAGACAATCTACAGGTCACCAGTATGTTATGCATTACCTTGACGATTTTCTTTTCCTGGGTCCAGCGGGATCACGGGAGTGTGCGTTGGCATTGCAGGAATTTTGCGTGCTCATGCGTACCTTCGGGGTCCCCCTGGCACAGGGGAAGACGGTAGGGCCACTGACGTGCCTGGAATTCTTAGGAATTGAATTGGATTCAGTAGAAGGCTGCTTTAGATTGCCCGCAGAAAAGATACATAAATTCAAGGCAAATCTAGAACTATGCATGCAGTCAAAGAAAGTTACTCTACTACTGTTACAACAGACGGTGGGCCAATTAAACTTTGCATTGAGAGTAATTCCCATGGCACGCCCGTTTTCCCGCTCAATTGCACAGGCTATGAGGGGTCTGCGGGAAAAACATCATCGTACACGGCCATCTGTTGAGGTTCGCCAGGATATGCGGATATGGATTGCATTTCTGGAGGACTTCAATGGCAGAGTGCTGTGGGGTGCCCCCACGCTGTCTTCAGATGACTTAGGTTTATGGACTGACTCTGCAGGCAGTGTGGGGTTTGGTGCAATCCTGGGCAATAGTGGGTGGCTCAGAAGTGGCCCGCCTGGTGGGAAGAGAGCAGGTTGACTGCTAACATTGGGTTCCTCGAGCTCTTCCCAATTTGGGTGGCATTGAAAGTATGGCCTGAGGATTTGGCCAACCGCTCTGTGATTTTCTGGTCAGATAACATGACCGTGGTTGAATGCATCAATCAACAAGCGGCGAGGTGTCCATTCATACTGCGCCTGATGAAAGAGATTGTTCTGAGTTGCATGACATTGAATATACATTTCAGGGCCAAGCATGTCCCAGGGGTTTTGAATAATGCAGCTGATGCCCTTTCTCGCTTTAAGATGCAGGTATTCAGGGATCACATGCCGGAGGCAGAGGCATCCCCAGCCCATTTCCCGTCGACTCTCTGGCAGATTGGTGCCCCCAACTACAAGACCTCGTGGCAGCCAGCCTAGCGCCCAAGACAAGGACAGCTTACGAAGGGGCGTTCAGGTCTTACTGTAACTTTCTGGGTCAGGGTTGGGAGAGCGAGTGGAAATTAGAAGCTAGTTTTAACAGCTACATGAGCACTTTACACAAGGAAGGGCGCACGGCGGCGACAGCTAGCAGACACAAAGCAGCAGTCTACTTTTTCGCACGTGCCAAGGGAGTAAAGGACCCTACAAATAGCTTCCTGGTTCAGAAAGCGTTAAAGGGGTGGCGGCGTATGCAGGCACCCTCCATAGATGCTAGGAAACCGATAGGTTTGGAACGGTTGTCAGCTGTTCTCCTCGCCCTGCCTGACACATGTAGCTCTACGTCCGAAGTGGGATTATTTAGAGCCGCATTTTCTTTGGCATTTTATGGTGCTTTCAGGATAGGCGAACTGGTGGCATCCAACAAACTGGATAGTGTAGGCGGCCTTCAGCTGCATGATGTCAACATAAGGGGCGACGCAATGCGGATTAACATTAGGAAATCCAAGACTGATCAGGAAGCTATGGGCCAAAGCCTGGTATTACACCGGGCACAGAACAACCTGTGCTGCCCGGTGACACATGTGGAGGAATTGATTAGGCAGCGGGCGCAGGAGTCTAGGGGAGCATTGCTAATGCATAAGGATGGTACCCCCTTGACCAGGTTCCAGTTTCAAAGGGTACTAGACATGAGTATGGACAAGGCAGGTTATAACCACAAAGAATTTGGGACACACTCCTTCCGGATAGGGGCGGCCACAGAAGCTACAGCTCGAGGGCTGAATACAAATAGTGCTCAAAGGATTGGGAGGTGGTCCTCTAATGCCTATAAGCGTTACGTGCGGTTGCACATGTTGTGAGAACAGCCGCCACTTTTACGTGTCTGACGCCCGCTGTTTTTTGTCTGGTTTATTTACAGTTTCTCTGGCCTGTGACGCAGGACGGAAACTGCCCATGGATCATCACAATAATCCATCAACATCGCGGAATCGCCAGGAGAACACAAAGAAGACTTTGGTAGTGTGGGTGGTGGGCCACTCATATGTGAAACGTGCTAACCCGATTTTTCTTGCAGGAGCGGGTAGACGGAGGGCGGAGAGCGGGGCTTGTATGGTTTCCAGTCATGGCAGGGGGGGGGCTTCACCTCAGTCAACTTAGGGATTATATGTCTGACTTACTCAGAAGGCATACCTCACCTCCTTCAGCGGTGATCCTACATCTGGGGGGGAATGATTTAACTGATCTGGGGAGAAGGGTCCTCCTGGAAGAAATCATATCAGCAGCAGGGTGGCTGGCAAAACGGTTACCAGGTAGCACTATTGTATGGTCACAGCTGATACCGAGACTGCACTGGAGAGGGGGGGACTCAGTCAGCACGTTGAATCACTCGGTAAAGAGGGTCAACAACAAGCTAGACAAGCTATTCCGAACTCCGGTCTTACAGACCATACCTCACGGTTGCATCTGGGAAGAGCAGTTTTATGTGCGGGACGGGGTACATTTAACAGAGGCAGGGAATGCCCTATTCATAAGGAACATTTTAGCATGGGTAGAGGGCTTTGCGAGGAGGATATGACCTTTTGCAGTGTAGTCTTTGGGGGGGGCCAGATAGTCGGTCAACTATGCTGGCCTGTGGCGGTAAGGTCATAATCGGTGAGCAGCAATTTAAGGTCCTTAGGGGGGGCGGGCCCATTCACGAAAGGGGCCGCCCAGGGGGAGGGGCCACTGGTCTCTCCCAGAACTTCAGGGGCAGGATATCCATCGCTTAGAAGGGTGCGGGGGAGGGAGTCTACGCTTTCCTCAGGCTGGTAGCCACCCCGCACATACACTATGACGTCATCAAGGTGCGCGAGTGTAAGGGCCCTCCTGTTATGGTTAAATGGAGTTCAGGGAGCGCACGCGTGTAAACGGGCACTGATTGCGCATGCGCATCTCGGACGTGAGAGCGTAGCTGTAAAAGGATCTGACACCGGTTAGCGACCTTGCCGTAGGACCAAAAAATGATAGAATGCACACCTATTTCAGGATGTTAGATTTGGTTAGGAACCACGCTGTACTAGCTACTTGTTAAGGTTAGCCCATCATATCGTGTCAAAAATGGATGTAAATCTAATGTTCTGAAGTTTGCATTTAATAATTGTGTAAATGTTTATTTTATTAAAATTTTAATTTTGTTTCATATTTTAATAAATACGGCCAGGGGGTCTCTGACCCCCTGCCTTCCAAAGACTCATGTGTTGACTTGTTAAATTGGTAATGTAGTCTGTGTGTTAAGGCGGGGGGTGGACGGTAGTCCCAGACCATGAGAAAAGGGGGGGCCAATCGGCCCCCACGCACAAATGGCGGGGCCCGGCCCCTCCCCTCTCTCGCCGATCCCTTTGTGGTTGCGCGTCCCCGCCCTTGCCCCAGAAGTGGTTTTGCACTTCCGGGCTGGGGGGGCGGGACCGCAGCTGGGAAGGGGTTAAGAGCCTGGGGAGCGCGGGAAGCGGCCTCTTTGTGCCCGCGCTTCCCAGGCTCGCTCCTCGCCCCACCGTGGGGCTGTTTAATTTTCCCCACCCTCCATCCCCTTTTAGCAGAGTTTTGGTGAGGACAATGGTAGGTATACGGTTTATGGCTATGCAAGGTCATAGGAGTTACATTTTTTCCTTCCTTAGGCTCTTTTCCCGTTTACAGGCAAATGTACATATGTATATGTTTTCGCGTGTTTTTGCTGTGGATTTAACTTTTTTCCTTAGGCCTTTTTTCCTCTTAGAATAGTAATGTCGTATTTATTATGTAGATCTGGCGTTAAGGTCATAATCGGTGAGCAGCAATTTAAGGTCCTTAGGGGGGGCGGGCCCATTCACGAAAGGGGCCGCCCAGGGGGAGGGGCCACTGGTCTCTCCCAGAACTTCAGGGGCAGGATATCCAACGCTTAGAAGGGTGCGGGGGAGGGAGTCTACGCTTTCCTCAGGCTGGTAGCCACCCCGCACACTGTCACAGTGCCACAGCCAGTAAACACAGCTGCAGGGAGTGTGGAACATCCACTCAAGGTCACATGGCACCAGCAGCCTCTGCCACAGTGCCACAGCCAGTAAACACAGCTGCAGGGAGTGTGGATCATTACCACTCCAGGTCACATGCCGCCCTAGCATCCCCAATGCACCAGCAGCATCTGCCAAAGTGCCACGGCTAGTAAACACAGCTGCAGGGAGTGTTACACATTATCACTCCAGGTCACATGCCGCCCTAGCATCCCCAATGCACCAGCAGCCTCTGCCACAGTGCTGCAGCCAGTAAACACAGCTACAGGGAGTGTGGATCATTACCACTCCGGGACACATGCCGCCCTAGCATCCCCAATGCAGGGAATGTTGATCATTACCACTCCAGGTCAGATGGCGCCCTAGTGTCCCCAATGCACCAGCAGCCTTAGCCACGGTGCCACAGCCAGTAAACACAGCTGCGGGGAGTGTGGATCATTACCACTCCAGCTCACATGCCGCCCTAGCATCCCCAATGCACCAGCAGCATCTGCCAAAGTGTCACGGCTGGTAAACACAGGTGCAGGGAGTGTGGATCATTACTACTCCAGGTCACATGGCACCAGCAGCCTCTGCCACAGTGCCGCAGCCAGTAAACACAGGTGCAGGGAGTGTGGATCATTACTACTTCGGGTCACATGGCACCAGCAGCCTCTGTCACTGTGCCGCAGCCAGTAAACACTGGTGCAGGGAGTGTGGATCATTACTACTCCGGGTCACATGGCGCCCTAGTGTCCCCAGTGCACCAGCAGCCTCTGCCACATTGCTGCAGCCTGTAAACACAGCTGCGGGGAGTGTGGAACATTACTACTCCAGGTCACACGCCGCCCTAGCGGCCCCAGTGCACCAGCAGCCTCTGCCACAGTGCTGCAGCCAGTAAACACAGCTGCGGGGAGTGTGGAACATTACCACTCCAGGTCACATGGCAGCAGCAGCCTCTGCCACAGTTCCACAGCTAGTAAACACAGAGGCAGGGACTGTGGAACATTACTACTCCAGGTCACATGCCGTCCTAGCGTCCCCAGTGCAACAGCAGCCTCTGCCACAGTGCTGCAGCCAGAAAACACAGCTGCAGGGAGTGTGAAACATTACCACTCCAGGTCACATGGCACCAGCAGCCTCTGCCACAGTGCTGCAGCCAGTAAACACAGCTGCAGGGAGTGTGGATCATTACCACTCCAGGTCACATGCACCCTAGCGTCCCCAGTGCACCAGCCGACTCTGTAAAAGTACCACGGCTAGTAAACACAGCTGCAGGGAATGTCCGGATGAGATGGCGCCCTATCGTCCCCAGTGCACCAGCAGCCTATGCCACAGTGCCGCAGCCAGTAAACACAGGTGCAGGGAGTGTGGATCATTACCACACTGGGACTCATATGGCTCCCTAGTGTCCCCAATGCACCAGTAGCCTTAGCCACAGTGCCACAGCCAGTAAACAAATCTGCGGTGAGTGTGGAACATTACCACTCCAGTCACATGGTGCCATAGCGTCCCCGATGCACCAGCAGCCTCTGCCAAAGTGCCACGGCCAGTAAACACAGCTGCAGGGACTGTGGATCAGTACCAATCCAGGTCACATGCCGCCCTAGCGTTCCCAGTGCACCAGCAGCCTCTGCCACAGTGCCGCAGCCAGTAAACACAGGTGCAGGGAGTGTTCAGGTGAGGTGGCGCCCTATCGCCCCCAGTGCACCAGCAGCCTCTGCCACAGTGCCGCGGCCAGTAAACACAGGTGCAGGGAGTGTGGATCATTACTACTCCGGGCCACATGGCACCAGCAGCCTCTGTCACAGTGCCACAGCTAGTAAACACAGATGCAGGGAGTGTCCAGGTGAGGTGGCGCCCTATCGTCCCCAGTGCACCAGCAGCCTCTGCCACAGTGCCGCAGCCAGAAAACACAGGTGCAGGGAGTGTGGATCATTGCCACTCCGGGTCACATGGAGCCCTAGTGTCCCTAATGCACCAGTAGCCTTAGCCACAGTGCCACAGCCAGTAAACACAGATGCAGGGACTGTGGAACATTACTACTCCAGGTCACATGCCGCCCTAGAGTCCCCAGTGCACCAGCAGCCTCTGCCACAGTGCCACAGCCAGTACACAGAGCTGCAGGGAGTGTGGGTCATTACCACTCCAGCTCACATGCCGCCCTAGCGTCCCCAATGCACCAGCAGCCTCTGCCACAGTGCCGCAGCCAGTAAACACAGGTGCAGGGAGTGTGGATCATTACTACTCCGGGTCACATGGCACCAGCAGCCTCTGCCACAGTGCCACAGCTAGTAAACACAGATGCAGGGACTATGGAACATTACTACTCCAGGTCACATGCCGCCCTAGCGTCCCCAGTGCACCAGCAGCCTCTGCCACAGTGCCACAGCCAGTACACAGAGCTGCAGGGAGTGTGGGTCATTACGACTCCAGCTCACATGCCGCCCTAGCATCCCCAATGCACCAGCAGCCTCTGCCACAGTGCCGTAGCCAGTAAACACAGGTGCAGGGAGTGTGGATCATTACTACTCTGGGTCACATGGCACCAGCAGCCTCTGCCACAATGCCAGAGCTAGTAAACACAGATGCAGGGACTGTGAAACATTACTACTCCAGGTCACATGCTCCCTAGCGTCCCCAGAGCACCAGCAGCCTCTGCCAAAGTGCCACGGCAAGTAAACACAGCTGCAGGGAGTGTTACACATTATCACTCCAGGTCACATGCCGCCCTAGCGTCCCCAATGCACCAGCGGCCTCTGTCACAGTGCCGCAGCCAGTAGACACAGCTGTGGGGAGTGTGGAACATTACTACTCCAGGTCACATGCTCCCTAGCGTCCCCAGGGCATCAGCAGCCTCTGCCAAAGTGCCATGGCCAGTAAACACAGCTGCAGGGACTGTGGATCATTACCAATCCAGGTCACATGGCGCCCTAGCGTACCCAGTGCACCAGCAGCCTCTGCCAAAGTGCCACGGCAAGTAAACACAGCTGCAGGGAGTGTTACACATTATCACTCCAGGTCACATGCCGCCCTAGCGTCCCCAATGCACCAGCGGCCTCTGTCACAGTGCCGCAGCCAGTAGACACAGCTGTGGGGAGTGTGGAACATTACTACTCCAGGTCACATGCTCCCTAGCGTCCCCAGGGCACCAGCAGCCTCTGCCAAAGTGCCACGGCCAGTAAACACAGCTGCAGGGATTGTGAATCATTACCAATCCAGGTCACATGGTGCCATAACGTCCCCAGTGCTCCAGCAGCCTCTGCCAAAGTGCCATGGCCAGTAAACACAGCTGCAGGGACTGTGGATCATTACCAATCCAGGTCACATGGCGCCCTAGCGTACCCAGTGCACCAGCAGCCTCTGCCACAGTGCCACAGCCAGTACACAGAGCTGCAGGGAGTGTGGATCATTACCACTCCAGCTCACATGCCGCCCTAGCGTCCTCAATGCACCAGCAGCCTCTGCCACAGTGCTGCAGCCAGTAAACACAGCTGCAGGGAGTGTGGATCATTACCACTCCAGGTCACATGCCGCCCTAGCATCCCCAATGCACCAGCAGCATCTGCCAAAGTGCCACGGCTAGTAAACACAGCTGCAGGGAGTGTTACACATTATCACTCCAGGTCACATGGCGCCCTAGGGTCCCCAATGCACCAGCAGCCTCTGCCACAGTGCTGCAGCCAGTAAACACAGCTGCAGGGAGTGAGGAACATTATAAATCCAGTCACATGCACCCTAGCGTCCCCAGTGCACCAGCAGCCTCTGCCACAGTGCTGCAGCCAGTAAACACAGCTGCAGGGAGTGTTACACATTATCACTCCAGGTCACATGGCGCTCTAGGGTCCCCAATGCACCAGCAGCCTCTGCCACAGTGCCGCAGCCAGTAAACACAGCTGCAGGGAGTGTGGATCATTACCACTTCAGGTCACATGCCGCCCTAGCGTCCCCAATGCACCAGTGTCATATAGCTACTGTTTATCTTTATAATGTGTTAAGTTAGCATAGGCTTATTAAATGTTTAAACGCCATTTTTCCTTTTGCTGCTTCTGCACACGATACTTAATTGTTGATTTAGCTTTCAACCTAGTAGCCCGTTGTGGTTTACATGAGAATAATATGTTATTGCTCTGATATCAGCTTTGCTTAATAAACTATGTCTGTACAGAGAGTGCTGAAGCTTCAGGAATAACACGATACAGAATTGTTATGAGGTCTGATCTCCGCACCTTCATAGACATAACATAAGTGCAGCTTCTGCCCACTTTAGGCGGGTTTTATATTGCTTTGCTTGGGGCACAGATACACACTTGATGCTGTTCGCATGCAGAGAGAGCTGGTGTATGCTGATGTGATCTCTTCATTCTAGGATCTTGAGGTATGGGCCCGCCCTGCTAAAACCCAAAGAGACCTTCTTAGCTATTAATATAATATGTGAGTTAGGGAGGGTGAGAAATAAGTGTTGTTAACCCTTATTCATTACAGCATGTTAACATGCTGTCACCGTTTGCTTTCTATGGACTAGTAACTATGCTGATACCTTTGCTTCTGATAATATGTTTCCTTGTATTATCTAAGATACTGCGTTTGAGAAAACGGCATTAGTAAATAAATATTTCAAATGTGCACGTGTCCTCATTTACTCCACGTTCTGGTTTGAAATGATTGTATAACGAAAGAGTGTTCATGTGTTCCACGTAACCTGAGGTATTGTAAGTTCATGTTCTGGTTTGTCTAAACATTGGGAGTTTGTTATGACCAATGAGACACTGTAGCTAGCCTGGTAAGGGGTTTTGGGTACTGAGGTGAGTTTTGGGTCACCCTAATTCACTGAGGTTC
This sequence comes from Lissotriton helveticus, assembly GCF_964261635.1. Lineage (NCBI taxonomy): Eukaryota > Metazoa > Chordata > Amphibia > Caudata > Salamandridae > Lissotriton > Lissotriton helveticus. The sequence goes on along the minus strand of NC_136065.1, from coordinate 231,075,612 downwards.
CAAATCTCTATGCACAGTTCTGTGGGAGAACAGAAACCCTGCTACATGGCGCCCATACGTTGGTGGTCTTATAACATGACACTCGAGTAGTATATCGTTCAAACCTTAACCCCTTCACTGTCGTTTCCGGAAAACGGTGGTGTCGGAAAAACCTACCTATTTTTGATATAGGTCTTTTCAAGCTTGAATCTATCTAAAACGGTTTCTTTGAATTACTACCCAGTTGTGTTACAAAGTTTCCTTTGTTTTTCAGTAGTTCCGGTGTAATCATGGCGCAGGCTGTGAACATCCCGCAGCATAGTCGCATTGCGGTGCGCAACCATTTACAGACTTTCCAGGTCCCAGTGGATGGCTTAGCTGTGATTTTAGTGGTGTGTGCAGATCCGGCGTACCCTTACGAACTGTTTTATTCGTGGGTAACGTTTCCGGCAGTGGATGCAAATTCTGGTGTGTTCCACACCTACACACCCTCACCTGTACCGGCTGAATATACGCCGTACAGGGCACTCTTTGTCCGCTGCGAGGTTGGGTCCTTTGTCCATTCCAGGCACAAATTGGCCTGCATTGGGTGGATTCACCCTGCACCCGAATCACGGCGCTTGTCCCCTAGCGGATATTCACAGACTACATGTTGTTTCGATTGCCGTGATTCGTGCATTAGTGCAATACATAGGTCGTCATCTCCCGGGTGGTCCCCGGGGGGGTCCGGCTGTTCAGACGGAACATGGCGGTTTAAAGCTCAATCCGGTTATGGTCAATTCGGTTTTTGGTAAGCGCCCCGATGATAAAGATGAGTTTCCTTTTTGGCTTGCCGAGAAATTTGACCAACTGGAGGCTGTGTTTCCGAATTCTACTCCTGCTGATAAACATAGAATGTTGACGATTACTTTGCCTAAGGATTTAACTCCTGAACTCGTTGACTGTGAAAGTTGGGGGAAAACTTTTGCGGCTGTTTATGCGAGCTGCTTCGGCACCCCATCTATGTCCGTACTGCCTACGATCGTTAAACGTGTTCAGGATGATCACGGACCGGAAGCAGCGGTTGAATTGGGTATGCGCCTGTGTGATTCTTTTGAGATTGTTAGCGATCTCATACTCTCCAATATAAAAGGAGATGCGGTGAACTTTCAGTTGTCGAATGCTTTGGCTGCTCTACCCGATGCCGAAAAACCCCGACAGTTGGCGAAGATAGTTGTGGCCGCATATAAAACTATAGGTCGCACAAGTAAAGGTCTGAAGTATTTTGCTATCAAGGAGAAAAAAATAACCACAAGGGCAGTCTGCTGAGGCAGATGTCCAGCCCAAGTCCAAAAAACAAAATGGGCCTAAAAAACAGAAACAGGGGAAGCAACAACAGCAGACTCAGGATTCTTATCCTGCGCCACATGTTTCTGCGCCGACAGAGAGAGTTTATGACTTGCGCGATCGCGCGATGATTAAATCACCTGATCGATTTCAGGTTTCTGATCAACGCTCTCCTCGTTCCTTTCAGGACTCATCGGCCCCGAAGACCGGTGGAGGAGGAGGCCGAAGGGGAAGTGGTGGCCAACAAGGACGTGGCCAGCCCGCCAGACAGACGGCGCAGGGAAGCAGGAGGATTCTACGCCAAAGAGACTGCAGTTTGCGAAAAAGAAAGTCGCAGCCTTAACAGCGCATCGATATGCCACAGATAGTGAGAACGCGGCTTCGGAATCTGACGTGGGCTCTGACCTTGCTGGACAGCGCGGCGGAGATTACCATAGTGAGAGAGGCGCTGCGTCCACTACTGAGGGTGACAGCGACTGATGTCTACGTTGTAATAGAAACAGCCGATACAAGACTTGCTCCCCCTGAAAGACTTTATGAAATTGTCCTGTTAATTGAAAGTGACATACAACGTACCATCAAAGGGGTATTTTGGGAAAATCTTTCGTCTACGTATGATATTTTGCTTTCGGAGGCTGACTGGCCCCCACCTTTTGTGCTCCCGGCGCTGCGAAGGGAGGAGGTGATCCTCCCCGTTTTCGCAAACACTGTCTCGAAAGAGCATGCGCAGCATTTTGCAGAAGAGTGGGCTCGGGCTCTGGCACCGGCTCTGTACCGTAACCAATGTGGTTGGGATAAATTATCCCCGTGCCACGAAATACCCTTGCGGTCTCAGCCGCAGCCTCAACCTCAATATCCCATTCGGCGTGAAGCCAAGGCTTCCATCGCGGAAATCCTTGAACAATTGGAATATCAGGGAGTTATTGAAACTTGTGTGTCACCGATGAATAATCCTCTTTTTACTGTGACCAAGCCTGACGGATCGTATCGTTTGGTATTGGATTACCGGCATTTGAACTCGCATTGCCGTAACTGTGCAGCACAGAATACTCACGGCTCTGCCCTGGTGGATAGTCTAGTGCGTAAGCGTTTTAAAACAACGCTTGACATATCCAACGGTTTCTATGCCCACAGATTGGATAGCTTTAGCTCCCAATGGACCAGTTTTACATGCGCTGGGGTCCAAAAACAATTCCGGCGTCTCCCAATGGGCTATAAGAATAGTCCTGGTATATTTACCGCCCGCATAGTCTCTCTTTTGGAGAGAATCGACCCAGATGCTTGCTCTTATGTGGATGACATATATCTCACGGACGCCGAAATTTGGGAGCATCTGTGTCGTGTAAATTTGATTATTTATACCTTTGCATACATGGGTTACAAATTTAACTTTGCAAAATCGCACATTGCTGAGTACACAGTGTTGTTCCTGGGCTATGAGCTCAACAATGAGGGTAGAGGTTTGGCTCCTCACTTCTTGGAGAAATGCGCACAGTTGCGCGCTCCTACAACACTGAAAAAATTACAGTCTTTACTGGGCTTTTTAAATTTCGGGAGAACTTACATTCCGGAATATGCCCAGCGTATCAAGCCTTTGTATGCTTTGATACAACCAACTTTTTCCAAATCATGCTGGCTGCCTGAGCACTCGGCCATCTTGCAATCCTTGCAGGCTGATCTGCTCGCTTCTAAATAGTTACTGACTCGTGATAACCACACCAACCTGGTGATAAGAATAATATCAGGAACAGTGGGTTTCACGTACCTCACTTTTAATGAAGGAGACACAGTACCTATTGCTTACAAGTCACACTTGTACACTTCGGCTGAAATGCGGTTTCCCACTGTGGAAAAGGTTTTAACAGCTGTGCAGATGGCTATTCTTAAGGAACGAGCTCTGTCACAGGGGAAACGCATGTTGGTTGTTACACCCTGTCCTCATTTGGAGGCAGTCACGAAAGCCAGTGTACCGAATTCTAAAGCTTTGCACCCTCGGTGGATTCAATGGGCTGCTTCCTTGACGTCCACGGATGTCACGTTTATTTTTGACGCCTCATTGCGGTCGCAAGAGTACCTGCAGTATGAATTTGTTCATCCTGCTCCTCTAGCTATGCGGCCTTTGGAGGACTTCCATTGCATCATTTACACTGATGGTTCGGCGCAGGTTGCGCATGGCTCTAAACACGCCTACGTTTCCGCATGCGCCATTGTGGTCGGTGCCATGGTGAACGATGAGTTCCAGTCCAAGGCAGTACACACGCAGCCTCTAGGGGACTGCACCGCACAATACGGCAGAGCTTCTTGCTCTCTTACTAGCGTTGGAATACGCCGATCCTAGTGTAACTACTCTTATTGTGAGTGATTCTTACTACTGTGTCCAGTCTTACAACGAAAACTTGTTCTTTTGGATTCAAAATGATTTTCGTGATTCCAAGGGTAGCACAATAAAACACAAGATGATCTGGGTTCGAGTGGCAGAGCTTAAGGGTACGTTGCCGCTCGTTTTTGTAATTCATACTCTCGGCCATCAGCGTGTTGGAGTCCACGCTGTCGGTAACTCGCTTGCTGATGAAGCAGCAAAATCAGCGGTGTCTAAATACTTAGTTGCAGCAGTTACTAGGTCCAAAAGTAAGATTGATAGTGACATCTTGGCGGCTGTTGCTGCCACTGAGAAGGAAGGTAAACATCCTACTGGGTTCCCTTCGAAGTACACATACCACTTAAGTCCCGAAAAGGTTCCTTTTGTGAAAATTCCTGATGTTGGAGAACGTTTGATTCCCAACTCGGATCGCAGGGCTGACTTGATTACAGCAGCACATGAAGGTGTGGCGTCTGCGCATGCGGGCGTCTCGGCCACTGTAACTCAATTACAACAACGTTTCTGGTGGCGGGGACTGTACAAACAGACGCGTGATTATGTCCTTCTATGTGACATTTGCCAGCAGATTAAACCTTCGACTGCTGCGCGTCGGCCACAGACACAGTTGTACATTTCTAATAAACCGCTAGGATGTGTTTATTTAGATCACTGCGGTCCTTTTTCTTCTGATACTGCGTATAAGTACATCTTAGTAGCAGTGGATTCATGCACACGCTTTGTATGGGTTTGGCCCCATCGCAGTGCTGATTCACGGACTATCATTAGAGATTTGCGTATCTTTGTAGGGATTTTTGCCCGTGGTACCTTCCATTCGGATCAGGGTCTGGTTTTCGCCTCTAAGGCGTATAAGGATGCCATGAATTCGATGGGGGTCCAAGTCAAGTTTTCGTCTCCCTACAGACCTGAGGGTGATAGTGTAGTGGAGCGAATGAACCGTGATTTAAAGCAATCTTTGACAGCTCGAGTTATAGGCACTGGCAGAAACTGGCTGGCCCACCTCAATGGCGTGCAGCGTGCTCTTAATAATCTCCCTAGAATGTCTCTGGGTGGGCGGACCCCATACGAAATGCTCTTTGGCATCAAGATGTACGTCCCTGACCTTGACGGTCTAGACTGCGTGGCTCGCGCCACAACCTTTGACGTAGATGAACATTGCACTGTTTTACAGGATCTACAAAAGACCAGAGACAGTCTTGCAAAGGAACATTTGCCCTCCACATCGGATGTTGCGTTGCAGATCCCGGTAGTCGGCTGGCTACCCCAAGTTGGAGAACTGGTTCATGAGAAGATCGATAACAAGAAAGAATTTGGTCCTTCATATCGAGCTGCGGTTCCAGTGCTTGGAGTGAAGGGCACAAGAACAGTCGTCTTACCACCACTTCCTGGTCGTAAGGAAAACAGGTTTATCTCAATTGACAATGTCAAGATACACAGAGTGGCCGATTCTTCTTAGCATGACACCGGCGGTTTCTTGTCCTTCCATTGTGAGAAATTCAGTTTTGCCAACTGCTTCTGATGAAGCAAAGCTTCGCATATTTGCGACCTTGCTGTATTCAAGAACCTCGTTTATGTGTAACAAGGTAATAAATGTACGTCTTACTAACATTTATATTAAGTTTGAGTAAAAGTTTATGAAGCTTGCTTATGTGTATTTCTAATGCATTTAATCCGTGTACTTAAAATATGGCCGCCGCTTGTAATTTAGTTACTGCGCATGCGTCAGCCACACTCACGTGTCCTGACGTGTCTGCAGAGTTGGAGGGAAAATTATGCGCATGCGTAATACATAGCTGTGCCCATCATGTGGTACTGCTCGTGCCACTGCTCTTGTGCCTGTTTCCATGTAGCTAACATTTAGACTGCATAAGTATATGTTATAATGATAAGTTGAAAATACAACCCTGTGAATGTGATTTCATAACGTTATTACTGTGTATTAATTTGTTCTCGCTTACTTTTCATGTACCGCGGGGAATGGGGGTCCAAACTGATTGGGAGCCATATTGACGGTCTCTTCTGCGCATGACCAGAGAATACTGAAAGGTGGCAACTTTGGACAGTGGAACTCAGCCAGCTGGCAGCCACAGTCAAGATGTGCCTGGGAAAGCCACCTCTGCGCTACGAGAACGGCGAATGTTGCTCCTCATGTGTTACAATGTTAATTGTCACTCGTATTTCTGCACAATTTCTCATGAGAACCCCAATCTCTCTAGGCGGTACCCAAGTATGCTAATATAGGCTCGAATTAGCGTGTTCTGATTGGTGTGTTACCCAAATCCTACTTTAGGACCAATCCAAATTGAGGGATTCTGACACTTTGCAACATTGGGGGGTGGTACACCGTCCCAAAAGAGTATATCTACCCTGGGTTTACCTAGGGAATTGTCCGACTTGTCTGGTTTAGCTGACCTGTCACTGACCCATCGTACTCAATAGGTGACTGAAGATACAGAGAGCTGCGGAGCACTCTGTCCGAAATTGACCATAGACTGAGGTTCTACTGAACCTTAAAGTGCTGGCGAAGCACTTTGCTGGGAGTTCGTTGACCCAATCGGGGTCTTGATCGATAGCTGCAGAGAGGGTGGAGCGCAGGCGTTGCTTCCAAACTGCGGGTGCGGTCCTGTCCTGAGCGGTCCTGTCCTGAGCGGTCCTGTCCTGAGGGTTTGCTGTCCTGTCCTGAGGGTCCTGTCCTGATTCCTAATCTGAGGGTATCCTGTCCTGTCCGGGGTGTCCATTCTGCACCTGCTGTCTTTTGAGGGGTATCCTTCCTTGAGGGTTTCCTGTCCTTAAACTGACCCGTGGCCAGGGTTTGGTTTCCACACCAGTCTAGGTAAATACTGCTCTAAGTTCTTTAAACTTGCACCTTTCTATATTTCTACCTTTTGCTAAAATAAAGTGACACCTTTGCATATGTTGATTTTCCATGCTTTTACCGCAAACTATTGAACGAAAGTCATCTGCATATTTTCATGATATGTTCCCATGTCTCTCAATCTTTTAGAGATTATATTTTGCATTGCTGTTTGTCATTTTCTTATATGGTCTAGAACCTCCTTACCTAGACTGTTTAAAGGTCCCTTTACTTTAAGTTTAGCGTGTTACTCTTTATAGGCCCTCCTATAGTAACCCATGCATAGTCTGTCCATGCTTAAACATTTCTGAGATTATATAGTATTTTCCCAATTGCATTTCATATTGCATTTGAATGGTTACCCTGTCGTTATTTCTCTATAGCTATATAATTTACATTATTTTGGTTATTGATTGCCTCATTCTAGTGTACCTCATGCTTGATGATAATGAACTTTAGATAAACATTTTAAAACTTCCAGTTGTCCGTGGTCATTTAAACAATATTGAATGTCATTTGAAATTGCATTTTGCTGCCTTTCCTTTTACAGCTAGGCCCCTGATTCATTGATGTCATAGGTACCCGTGTTGGTGGATGGTAAGTCGGGTACACTGAGTAATAACAGTAGGGAACACACACAATTGGTAGCAGCCCGTGAAGTCGCCTGGTCAATGAATAGTGTGAATTGAAAGTATATGGGCCCTGAAGCCGGAAACGGCGAAATCATTGGCTGGGTGACCTCGCGCGCTCTATCAGTTTTCTGGTAGATCAGAGGATGGTTAGGGACTAGCTAAAGGTTAGGCAGGATTAGTTAGACTAGTTGAGTCGGAAGCTGCTAGTACATTAATGCTGCTAAAAGAGCGGCTGTTCTAAGAGACCTGATCAATCTCTTGTGAATACGCACGAATAATATCTTGTAAAAACAATTCATGAATTGCTGTATTGTTATTATTCTTGTTCTTATATTGTTATATGTATTAATCCATGCGTTTGTCAACCGTTTAGTTTCTTGTTGTCCGAACTCCCCGGGGAATTGAAAGGGCAAGTGGTGAATAGAATCCATTGTCCTGAGGTCACAGGCTTAAAGGAAAGTTAGGTGCAGGTTAGGATAACCGGGAAGCACTAACTAGGGTTTTCTGAATACATGTGTGAATAAATGTCAGTAACGAGGTTGATTGGCAAAATTCCCATAGTGGCGTAACCTAGTAAGGGTCACATCGGGAAAGTAGCAGGTTCCTCGGAGCTTGGGTGAAAGCAAAGGGGTCCGCTGAGAAACCTTAGACTCGGAACATATCCCGGAAAGAAGTGGATGAGTTTAGGGGAATAACAGGTTCACCAATGCTAGAGTGAAGGGTAGGCGGAAGAGATCTACCCGCAGCGCGTGAAAAGTAAATGGAAATAGTTTACTTGCAGTAAATCAAAGCTATCCTGTCTAGACACTTGAGCACTGTGGCGAATGTGTATTTGTTGTAAATTAACCAAGCACTGAGCACTTTAGAAAGAAAGAAAGAAAGTTTCCGTTACCTTGTGAAGGGAGGGAGTCAGCCGCGAAGCGTCTCTGACGTCACTCCGAGCCGCGCTGGGATTGGTAGAAGCAGCGGGCGAGTAGCGGGGCTGGAATTGTAAAGGAGGGGTGAAGCGCCGAGGAGTGAGAATAGTCTCACGAAGGGGCCGCGCACCCATTGGCCGAAATTATTTGAACGCGCGCACCTCATTGGTCGCACGGAATTGCAAGACGCGTTCTGATTGGAGGTAACTTTGTAAACAAAGTTAAGCGTAGAAATCGTATGTGGCACTCGTATTGTCCAGAGACTAGACCCGATCCAAGGAACCAAGGGTTTGAGAGGGATCAGTGGAAAGCCAATAGATACGATATTATGTACGGAGGAAAGAGAAAGATGTCCCTTGTAAATAGGGTAAAGAATTATTTCAAAACGGACAAACCGATTAAATCTAGGGAAGGCGTTGTTGTCCCGCCACCGAATACTCCTGCCTCATTCATGATGTTTGACCGAGGGTACAACACCTGTGTGTGGTTGGAGAATTGGGTGAAGTACACAAAAGATGACGGAGTATTGGCTTTTCCGTTAGACGGTACTTTTAATGGTAGGATTTTATTCAATTTGAGAACCCGCATGAATGAATTGCATCCCAGACCGAGACTAACACAGTATGAGGCATTAGAGGAATGGGAGATTGAGGCTTTTGAAAGAGAGAAACCCCGAATGGACAAAGGTCTGACCAAATGGTACCCCAGACTAAAACAGGAGACCAGGGATAAAAGGATGAAGCAGTGGAGGCAGAGCATGATTGTTGAGGGTCTGTTTCCCATGATGCCGGCATGTCATAACCCTGCAGCGGGTGAGAAAAGTACCGAAAAGTGTAAGCATTGGGGGGCCCCGGGAGAGTCAGATGATGAATTGTTAGATGACATCTTTACGAGAAGTCCGCCCCCTTATAATGAGGGAGCCCGAACTTCCAGTACAGGAGAGAACCACCAGCGTCCATCTATTAAGGAGGAGGACAGATCCCTATGTAGGGGGGGAGGGGGCCAGGTATTGCCCTATTTTGAGAAACCCGAGCCCCCGGAGGTACGCAATATATATCCTAGAATGCCCGAGAGCTCAGAGGAAAAATATTCCCGTGAAAGAACATTTTACCCCAGACCTCTTTATGAGAACGAAGAAAAGCCAGTAGGTTCAGGGGTACCCTTTTTGCAGCCTCCATATGGGGAAGAGCGCAGGTCGTTGGGGACAGGAACTTTGTTCCCGAAACCAAATTATAGTGGGGGACCAAGTGAGACGCATCCTACTGCCCCGAGTTTTACGCCTCAACTGACCCCACAGATGATACCTGACCGAACATTAGGAAGAGTGTTAGATGAAAGGGAGCAAGAGGCCATAGCTAAACAGAGGTCAGAAATAATTCAGAAAATTTCCCAGTTAAATACCAGTCCTGAAGCTTTGACTATTCCGGTAACAATCGGACCAGTGGTTCCGTTGTACGGGAATAATCAAGGAGGTCTGAACCCTCCAGTTATGAACCCGATAATGGCCCCGCCGAGGCAAGAGCCCTTACTAATAGACGATCAGTCCAGTGAGTGTGGGTCTGATGTTGTGTTCTTGGATCTACCAAACAAACAGACCGGAAAGGGAGTGCAGAAGAGGCATAATCCTTTTGATACGAAAGAAATTAAATTAGAATCAGCAACAGGGACTAGGAGTGTCTCTTTGGTAACACCGGAAGAAATTGAAAATTGGAGTCGTGAATTAGAAAAACAGGCTCCGCAAACGAAGCCTTTAGACCTCTACAAACTGAGAGTAGAAATAGAGGAATTAATGGCAGGAAATGTGGGGTTAGACAGATTGAATACCTATTCTGAAGAAGAGTTGCTGTTTATGTGCAAAAGTCTTACCCGGAGTACTAGGGTGCTCCATGAAAAACTGACCGACACTGCAGCTAGTATGGGGATAGATATATCAAGATCGAAGCCCTAGCAGAAACCATACCGAGCTGAGTTTTCCGACAAAGATTTAGAAAGTCTGAATGTGTCAGGAAGAAAATTGCAGATTAAAGAATTGCTTGCAGTCCTGCAAAAATGGGGAGACGTGGAAAAATGGAAAACAAGGTGGGCACATAAGAAAGAGGAGGCCCGCTCCAGACAAGCTACCCCTGAGTTCCCTCTGAGAGAAGTAGACAAGCCCGAAACTTTATGCCCCATGCGCGAAGTACCCGGTGGGAGGTATGTGCACGTTCCGTGGTCCAGACAGGATATTGTGTCCTTTACTAACGATTTCCCAAAATTGCGGGAGAAGCCAGTTGAATGGTACCGGCAAGTGGAAAGGTTTGTAAAGGTACAGAAATGCCTGTGGAAAGACCTGGATGGGTTTTTCGACATTGTGGTCCCAGTCGATCTATGGACCGAGTGTAAAATAGCTATAGCCTGGCCTAGCGAGGAATACCCGAGAGATGAAAAAACTGGGGAACCATCGAAAGAAGTGATGAGAAAATATGAGCAGGTAATTCAGCATCTGAAATTAAAGGTCCCAGCAAAGGAAACTGATTGGACCAGGATAGATAGAACAACGCAGGAAAGAGAAGAGACAGTGCACTCCTATTATGAAAGGCTGTTACAGGTGTTCAAAACATACAGTGGTATAGATAACATCGAGATGAAGGACATGACGCACTTCATTTACAGGTTTGTAAATGGTTTAAGACCTGAGATTTGTCAGTGGATAAAAGATAACAAAATCTGTTGGCACTCCAAGAAGGTAGATGAGGTCCTGCGGTACGCCAAGTACTGCGAGGACGAGATGGCAGAAAAGAAAAAGGCTCTAAAGGAAAAAGTGATGTGGGCTCAGGTGAAGCTCGCAGAGCAGCAGGAAAAGCAGTTGAGTAACATGGTCAAAAATGCTAAGAATGAAGGCCCTGGAGGAGGGGGAGGAGGCAAGCCCCGGCCCAAAATGAGCAGGGAGGAGGCTATGAAGAAATTTCCCTGCCATCAGTGCGGCGAAATTGGACATTGGCGTAACGAGTGTCCTTACTTGCCCGAAGATAACTCCAAAACTCCTGATTTAACTCCACAGACGCAGAAAGAGAGACCGAGAAAGACTCAACCACAGGTAAAAACAGTTCAGGTGCCCCGAGCACCAAAGCAAGTATACAGGGGAAAACAGGCAGAGGGAGATGAGATAGAAGTCTGGGAAAGCAATGAGAACAGAAATGCAGCAACTTCGCAGTATCTTCTAAATGATACCTTCCTTTGTGATGACCAATACTGACGGGGCCTGAGAGGGGAGGACGAGGAGTGCGTACTTGGCGCCTCCTTGCCGGTAGACCAGTCCGGACCATACATTGAAGGAAAGGTTGACGGAAACGATGTCACCTTTCTGTTGGACACTGGCGCTACCCGTTCTACTGTGAGAACAGTGGACGTTCCAAACCTACCCCTCTCGGGAGAAGCCATCCAAGTAGTGGGTGTATCTAATCAATTGATTAGTACTCCTGTTACCAAGCCCATGGAGATCTCAATCGGAAACTTTAAGGAAATGCATAGATTTGTAGTTTGCGACACCAGTCCAGTAAACTTACTGGGACGTGATTTGCTGTGCAAAATGAACTGTACCATCTTTTGCACACCAAAGGGTGTTGAAATTCAGACCCCAGATGAAGACGGCATTTATAAATTAATGTTAGTCCGCCCTGACTCGGAAATTAAACGAATGACCATGCAGGATTTACCCAAAGAACTCCAGGAAGCAGTGAAGCCGGAGGTGTGGGACTTTACTGGGAAAGATGTAGGGTTGATGAAAAATGTGGACCCCATACAGATAGCAATAAAGGACAATGCGGTATACCCCAATACTAAACCCTACAGGATGAATGCAGAAGTGAAAGCTGGTGTTGCTGTGGAAATCAAGAAATTGTTAGAAGGAAACATCATACAGGAGGTGATGAGTAGCCCATGTAACTCTCCGATTATGGGCATTAAGAAACCTAGTGGCAAGTACAGAGTAGTGCAGGATTTGCGAAAAGTTAACAAAATAGTAGTTCCCTGTTGCCCTATTGTCCCGAACCCGGCAGTGATTCTGTATCAGATTCCCTGGGATGCAGAGTGGTTCACAGTGATAGACTTGTGTCATGCATTCTTTTCCATTCCTTTGCATCCAGATAGCAAATTTCTTTTCTCATTTGCCTTCGAAGGTCACGTGTATTGCTGGAACCGGGTCCCTCAAGGGTATACAGAGAGCCCCTCTATCTTTAATCAGATCTTGAAAAAATGTTTGGAAACTTTAGACCTACCTGGGAACTCTGTCTTAGTGCAATATATAGACGACCTCTTGGTGGCGTCTAAAAGTCATAAGGATTGTGTGATTGACACCATTGCCCTGCTGAATCACCTGTGTGAAAAGGGACATAAAGTGTCCCCTGACAAGTTACAGTTTTGTGCAAAATCGGTGAAATATCTGGGGCACCAGATAGAAAAAGGTGTCAGAAAAGTGACATCGGAAAGAGTGAGAATAATTCAAAAGATGCAGTTGCCCCGTACTCAGAAAGAAATTAGAATGTTCCTGGGTGTGATAGGATACTGCAGGCAGTGGATTCTGGGATTTGCAGTCCTAGCCAGGCCCTTGATAAAAATGGAACTTGAATCCTGTACATACCAAAAGTGACGCAATACGATACATGGGAGATTATTTCCTGACTATAGGTAACATTGACATAGCGGACGCACACAGAGATAACTTGACTTGTTCTTTGCATGAGCAGGAAAAGATGTTCCTAAACATGGCAGAGAAAAGGAGAATTAAAATACAAAAGAAGGCTAATGACGAAAGTCAGAAAAAGCCAAAGTGGGCAGAGAACATGGAAGGCACCTCAACTGGTGGGGCGGGTCCTGCTCTGTTGCTGGATTTTGAAAAGAAAGGCAAGCTATGTCTTCACCGCGAGAAGACTAGCTATTATAATAATGTTTTCATTGGTTCCAGTGAATGCGAACATAATTACAAGGTAATTGGAGGTTGGGGTTTCAAAAATGGGTCAGAGCCTGTGTTTCCTGGAATTTATTATATTTGTGGGGACAAGGCTTATTTCAAATTGCCGGATCACTGGTATGGAAGTTGCTATTTTGGCATTGTCTTCCCGAAAATATACCATGTGAATGGAGGCGCTGGAAGCAGTGAAAATACTAATGGCTTAGTGCGTAGTAAAAGAAAAAGCATAGGTGAAATAATGGGTAGTATTTTCAGTGCACTGATACCTGGAGTGGGAGTGGTTCTGAACACTCACAGAATTTGCAAATTGTCTACTATAGTGGATGTATTGTCTACTGAGACAGCTCATGGATTTCTGCTGGTCAATACCGAAATGGTTGCGATCAGATCAATGGTTTTGCAGAATCGACTTGCTCTTGACACCTTATTAGCAAAAGAGGGCGGAGTCTGCCGGATGTTGAAGGCGCAACATTGTTACACTTATATTCCGGATAAAAGTGTACAGATCAAAAGATATGTGAAAAATATTACTAATTTGGCAAAGGAACTCAGACCACTCGAGGTTGATAGTGCCTGGAAGGGACTGGTAGATGGTCTCTCAAATGTAGGTCATTGGTTCGCTAGTATAGGTAGAGGCTTATTGCTCAAAGTACTGATGCCAATTGGGATTATAGGTCTCATCCTATTTTTCATATTTGTTTGCTGCAAATGCCGTAAGCGCACCGGAAAGCATGAAGTGAATGCTAGAGGGGTGAAACGAAGTGTGGATGAGATTGAATTGGAAGAAGTGAATGATCAAATATACAAGAAGGTGAAGACTTCTCACCCTAACAAAACTGAAAGAGAGAAATTGGAACGATTGCTGGAAGAGATAGAATTGTATAAAGTGTGAAAGAAAGTTGGCATCTGGTTCCATTTATTTGTGATGATAGTAAATATCATCAAAGAGGGGATTGATGAAGCAAAGCTTCGCATATTTGCGACCTTGCTGTATTCAAGAACCTCGTTTATGTGTAACAAGGTAATAAATGTACGTCTTACTAACATTTATATTAAGTTTGAGTAAAAGTTTATGAAGCTTGCTTATGTGTATTTCTAATGCATTTAATCCGTGTACTTAAAATATGGCCGCCGCTTGTAATTTAGTTACTGCGCATGCGTCAGCCACACTCACGTGTCCTGACGTGTCTGCAGAGTTGGAGGGAAAATTATGCGCATGCGTAATACATAGCTGTGCCCATCATGTGGTACTGCTCGTGCCACTGCTCTTGTGCCTGTTTCCATGTAGCTAACATTTAGACTGCATAAGTATATGTTATAATGATAAGTTGAAAATACAACCCTGTGAATGTGATTTCATAACGTTATTACTGTGTATTAATTTGTTCTCGCTTACTTTTCATGTACCGCGGGGAATGGGGGTCCAAACTGATTGGGAGCCATATTGACGGTCTCTTCTGCGCATGACCAGAGAATACTGAAAGGTGGCAACTTTGGACAGTGGAACTCAGCCAGCTGGCAGCCACAGTCAAGATGTGCCTGGGAAAGCCACCTCTGCGCTACGAGAACGGCGAATGTTGCTCCTCATGTGTTACAATGTTAATTGTCACTCGTATTTCTGCACAATTTCTCATGAGAACCCCAATCTCTCTAGGCGGTACCCAAGTATGCTAATATAGGCTCGAATTAGCGTGTTCTGATTGGTGTGTTACCCAAATCCTACTTTAGGACCAATCCAAATTGAGGGATTCTGACACTTTGCAACATTGGGGGGTGGTACACCGTCCCAAAAGAGTATATCTACCCTGGGTTTACCTAGGGAATTGTCCGACTTGTCTGGTTTAGCTGACCTGTCACTGACCCATCGTACTCAATAGGTGACTGAAGATACAGAGAGCTGCGGAGCACTCTGTCCGAAATTGACCATAGACTGAGGTTCTACTGAACCTTAAAGTGCTGGCGAAGCACTTTGCTGGGAGTTCGTTGACCCAATCGGGGTCTTGATCGATAGCTGCAGAGAGGGTGGAGCGCAGGCGTTGCTTCCAAACTGCGGGTGCGGTCCTGTCCTGAGCGGTCCTGTCCTGAGCGGTCCTGTCCTGAGGGTTTGCTGTCCTGTCCTGAGGGTCCTGTCCTGATTCCTAATCTGAGGGTATCCTGTCCTGTCCGGGGTGTCCATTCTGCACCTGCTGTCTTTTGAGGGGTATCCTTCCTTGAGGGTTTCCTGTCCTTAAACTGACCCGTGGCCAGGGTTTGGTTTCCACACCAGTCTAGGTAAATACTGCTCTAAGTTCTTTAAACTTGCACCTTTCTATATTTCTACCTTTTGCTAAAATAAAGTGACACCTTTGCATATGTTGATTTTCCATGCTTTTACCGCAAACTATTGAACGAAAGTCATCTGCATATTTTCATGATATGTTCCCATGTCTCTCAATCTTTTAGAGATTATATTTTGCATTGCTGTTTGTCATTTTCTGATATGGTCTAGAACCTCCTTACCTAGACTGTTTAAAGGTCCCTTTACTTTAAGTTTAGCGTGTTACTCTTTATAGGCCCTCCTATAGTAACCCATGCATAGTCTGTCCATGCTTAAACATTTCTGAGATTATATAGTATTTTCCCAATTGCATTTCATATTGCATTTGAATGGTTACCCTGTCGTTATTTCTCTATAGCTATATAATTTACATTATTTTGGTTATTGATTGCCTCATTCTAGTGTACCTCATGCTTGATGATAACGAACTTTAGATAAACATTTTAAAACTTCCAGTTGTCCGTGGTCATTTAAACAATATTGAATGTCATTTGAAATTGCATTTTGCTGCCTTTCCTTTTACAGCTAGGCCCCTGATTCATTGATGTCATAGGTACCCGTGTTGGTGGATGGTAAGTCGGGTACACTGAGTAATAACAGTAGGGAACACACACAATTGGTAGCAGCCCGTGAAGTCGCCTGGTCAATGAATAGTGTGAATTGAAAGTATATGGGCCCTGAAGCCGGAAACGGCGAAATCATTGGCTGGGTGACCTCGCGCGCTCTATCACTTCTAATCATGAAACTGAAGTGGCCATCGAATTACCTGAAATTTCCAGTCCTTTATTAAGTCCTTTGCCCGGTACAGACCATGATGAAATAGACTATACTTACCCCACTGACTTGTCCATGCCTGACCTGCAAGCACGTTTGGCCACAGAATCCAGATTTTCTTTTGACACTGTTTCCAATGCTTCGAAAAGACCCTCACGTTTTGCAGTTTATGCCTCCTTATTTAAAAAACATTTTTTGATTCCTCCTTGGACATATATTTGGCTGGTGCTTTTTTCAATTTACCTTTTTATGTCAATTGGGTTTGTGTTTTATTTTTTCCGAATTATGAATGGACACTATGTCGAGGAAAGAACATGTATTCGACATCTAAATGGAACTTTGGCCCCCCTTTCGTCATCGCATTCTGGAAGTTCAAGTACTTTTTTTTAAAAGTATACTTATTTTACTGACTTCAATCAGTCTAATCCCGAGTCCTTTTATTTCAAAATGACACAGAAGCCTATGTCCAAGGTTAGACTTACCGATACCAAATTATTGTACTCGAAGTCCTTTCTTGATCAGCTAGCTGTTGGCGGCTATGAATTATGGAAGGAAACTATTGACTTAAAATCAGTTTGGGGTTCTAAAAGCTGGCAGGTACAAGGCACTGAGGCTTTGTACCGTGCTTGTCTCATCCCGAATCAAATGTTGTTTTTGAATTCTTCTATTTCACAGACAACATGCTTTGGATTGGCTACTTCTAAAAAATTGAATACTCCAACCATCCCTGAGTTAGAAGAATATTCTGGCTGGAGTAATTATACTCAGTTTTCGATTAGGGACTTGCAGACCCTATTGTTGAATTCATCCTTTAACGTGTCCAGTATGGATCCAAAGGGTTGGCTGATGTGGCACAGGAGTGCTGATTCATGCCAGCACCGTTTTCTGGGTTTGTCTGATGGCTTTACACAGGTCAGACCTGATCCACGTTTTGAAACTGAACATTCTGTCACAACTTACTCTGTAGGCAAATTATGTCAAAATTGGCTGAAACATTCTAAATTGTCTGCAGTTAAATTACATCTTGCAAAACTGAATGATGATGTAGATTTAAATGATTTCATAAAAGGCCCGGCTAGTGGTAGATCAAAAAGATGGATATATGCTGTTTACAATGAAATCTGGAAGACATCGCAGATTGAGGCAGCGACACGCCTTAGAGCTATAGATCAAGCCAATCTAAAAAAAGTGCTTGCTGTGGTAGATAATAGTATTAACATGCTTTCTTCCCGCATTTACACTTTAGACAATATTGTGTCTTCTGTAGTGGATATTGTGCATAATGAAGTGTCTGTGTTGTACCATGGTCAGAATCAATTATGTTCTATCATGCAATTTGCATGGACCCTTCAAACACTTAAATCTGGCAAGGTGCCATGGACCTACATGAATGTTTCTTCTCTCTTTGCCCCCTTTAATTTGACTGACAAGCAGCGCTTGCTTTCCATGCGAGATGCTTCATTTTCTATGTTACATATTGAGAGATTGGAGTCCTTGCCTTTTTCTGTGGCAGAGGCCAACGCTGCAACGTGGCTTATCCACGGTTTGATAACATTACCTTTTGCTTTGTATAAATTTACAAATTGTATGAGATATGTTGCCATAGGTAGCTATGAACCCTTAGATGGTGCGTTTCTCCATGAAGTCTGGTCCCTTCCTTTCACTTATAGATGTTTGAAAGATGGACAGGATGTTTATCTGAATGGGGAGGAGTGTACAGAAACACCAGATCACTCGCTAATGTGTAGGCACATACAATTGCACGGTTCTTGTAACCAGGACCGGCCAAACTTAGCCTGTGTTTTAAAAGGGACTCCAGTTCCTGCAATCACCCCGACTTTTACCTTGCTGGGAAACGGAAGTTATTTACTTATAAATAATGAAGATTGTTGCGGGTTAATTAGAGGTGTTGCTTATGTGGTAACCGTAACTGAGCGTGTAGTGTGCTGCAGAAATGTTCTGTACCCACCCACACATGAAAATAGGGATGTTTCCATCTGGTCACGCATCCCAACCTTGACAGCAGAGTTCAACGGCATGAGCAGAATAAGGGCTCTACTATCCCAGAAAGAAGTGGCCTTGAGTTCGGCTCGGGAAACTTTCGTGCTTCACATAGCTAATACCCGGACTGAGGTTCAGGCCCTTTTAAATACTGATTTACCGTTGCATTTCAGCGAGATGGTTCACTCTATCTTTAACATGTCCTCCACAACTGGGCTGGTGCATTTTTTTAAAACTGTTAGCAGTGGTCTTGTAACTTCATTTGAAAAAATATTTGGAGTCATCCCTGCTTTCTTCCACTCCATTTTTTCGAGTTTGTTTGGTGGATTCCCGGTTTTATTGGCACTAGCGGCAGGCGTTCTAGTGGTTGTTTGCTTCCTTAAATATGGATGCCCCACATGTGGAAGGAGCCGCCCAGCCCCTTCTGGCGCTGTTTCGCAACTGGATGCTTGAATATTATGGCAGGCTGCCGCTTGTGATTTTAAGCACGGCATATGGATTATCGTTTCGATTTTCCTACTTCACCTGTGTCCAGCCTGTGTTTCATTGGCTAAGCTGTGATTTTGACTGGGCCATTGATTTGTGTCTCTGCGGACCGGTTTCTCCTGACGTCGACTTTAATCAGCTGATGAGTCCCATCGTTACTCACGAGTTGGTTTGTACTGGCGAAAGGATTATGGCCTTAGCAGCGATGCATGGACTAATGGGTCCTTGGAACATTCTTACAGCAGCGCAAGATTTCTTGGCACTGAGCTTTCTTGAAAACCCACCGAGTTGTCCTCTGATGGTAATAGAGGCTCCGGTATTAGGAGAACACGTATGTTCTTTTCCTCTTTTGAATTGGAGACTGTTGCTGCATATTTTGCATATTCGGTCTTGCCTTGATAACCTTTATTGGTTTATGGTGATGCCATTTTTTTTTCTTTGCATTTTTTCACCTCCCAGTCCTATTGACTTGAGTGCTGTTGAAAACTGAAATTGACATTTTGAGTTTTGCTTTTTCCATCACTTATTATGATTGTAACGTTGTTCATAGTTCTTGAACTCTGCTCTCATGAAGTTGCCCTTATCTTATCTTATCTTATCCGTGCTCGGATCATGGGGGGGTGTCATATAGCTACTGTTTATCTTTATAATGTGTTAAGTTAGCATAGGCTTATTAAATGTTTAAACGCCATTTTTCCTTTTGCTGCTTCTGCACACGATACTTAATTGTTGATTTAGCTTTCAACCTAGTAGCCCGTTGTGGTTTACATGAGAATAATATGTTATTGCTCTGATATCAGCTTTGCTTAATAAACTATGTCTGTACAGAGAGTCCTGAAGCTTCAGGAATAACACGATACAGAATTGTTATGAGGTCCGATCTCCGCACCTTCATAGACATAACATAAGTGCAGCTTCTGCCTACTTTAGGCTTTAGGCGGGTTTTATATTGCTTTGCTTGGGGCACAGATACACACTTGATGCTGTTCGCATGCAGAGAGAGCTGGTGTATGCTGATGTGATCTCTTCATTCTAGGATCTTGAGGTATGGGCCCGCCCTGCTAAAACCCAAAGAGACCTTCTTAGCTATTAATATAATATGTGAGTTAGGGAGGGTGAGAAATAAGTGTTGTTAACCCTTATTCATTACAGCATGTTAACATGCTGTCACCGTTTGCTTTCTATGGACTAGTAACTATGCTGATAACTTTGCTTCTGATAATATGTTTCCTTGTATTATCTAAGATACTGCGTTTGAGAAAACGGCATTAGTAAATAAATATTTCAAATGTGCACGTGTCCTCATTTACTCCACGTTCTGGTTTGAAATGATTGTATAACGAAAGAGTGTTCATGTGTTCCACGTAACCTGAGGTATTGTAAGTTCATGTTCTGGTTTGTCTAAACATTGGGAGTTTGTTATGACCAATGAGACACTGTAGCTAGCCTGGTAAGGGGTTTTGGGTACTGAGGTGAGTTTTGGGTCACACGAATTCACTGAGGTTCCAAATCTCTATGCACAGTTCTGTGGGAGAACAGAAACCCTGCTACATGGCGCCCATACTTTGGTGGTCTTATAACATGACACTCGAGTAGTATATCGTTCAAACCTTAACCCCTTCACTGTCGTTTCCGGAAAACGGTGGTGTCAGAAAAACCTACCTATTTTTGATATAGGTCTTTTCAAGCTTGAATCTATCTAAAACGGTTTCTTTGAATTACTACCCAGTTGTGCTACAAAGTTTCCTTTGTTTTTCAGTAGTTCCGGTGTAATCATGGCGCAGGCTGTGAACATCCTGCAGCATAGTCGCATTGCGGTGCGCAACCATTTACAGACTTTCCAGGTCCCAGTGGATAGGTTAGCTGTGATTTTAGTGGTGTGTGCAGATCCGGCGTACCCTTACGAACTGTTTTATTCGTGGGTAACGTTTCCGGCAGTGGATGCAAATTCTGGTGTGTTCCACACCTACACACCCTCACCTGTACCGGCTGAATATACGCCGTACAGGGCACTGGAAATACCTATTGATCATTGGCAGCATCGCGTTTGGTTTGATGGCGCCCTACCCCACTCTTTGTCCGCTGCGAGGTTGGGTCCTTTGTCCATTCCAGGCACAAATTGGCCTGCATTGGGTGGATTCACCCTGCACCCGAATCACGGCGCTTGTCCCCTAGCGGATATTCGCAGACTACATGTTGTTGCGATTGCCGTGATTCGTGCATTAGTGCAATACATAGGTCGTCATCTCCCGGGTGGTCCCCCGGGGGGGTCCGGCTGTTCAGACGGAACATGGCGGTTTAAAGCTCAATCCGGTTATGGTCAATTCGGTTTTTGGTAAGCGCCCCGATGATAAAGATGAGTTTCCTTTTTGGCTTGCCGAGAAATTTGACCAACTGGAGGCTGTGTTTCCGAATTCTACTCCTGCTGATAAACATTGAATGTTGACGATTACTTTGCCTAAGGATTTAACTCCTGAACTCGTTGACTGTGAAAGTTGGGGGAAAACTTTTGCGGCTGTTTATGCGAGGTGTTTCGGCACCCCATCTATGTCCGTACTGCCTACGATCGTTAAACGTGTTCAGGATGATCACGGACCGGAAGCAGCGGTTGAATTGGGTATGCGCCTGTGTGATTCTTTTGAGATTGTTAGCGATCTCATACTCTCCAATATAAAAGGAGATGCGGTGAACTTTCAGGTGTCGAATGCTTTGGCTGCTCTACCCGATGCCGAAAAACCCCGACAGTTGGCGAAGATAGTTGTGGCCGCATATAAAACTATAGGTCGCACAAGTAAAGGTCTGAAGTATTTTGCTATCAAGGAGAAAAAAATAACCACAAGGGCAGTCTGCTGAGGTCTGATCTCCGCACCTTCATAGACATAACATAAGTGCAGCTTCTGCCAACTTTAGGCGGGTTTTATATTGCTTTGCTTGGGGCACAGATACACACTTGATGCTGTTCGCATGCAGAGAGAGCTGGTGTATGCTGATGTGATCTCTTCATTCTAGGATCTTGAGGTATGGGCCCGCCCTGTTAAAACCCAAAGAGACCTTCTTAGCTATTAATATAACATGTGAGTTAGGGAGGGTGAGAAATAAGTGTTGTTAATATTTGACAGTGTTGATAAAGTAGGACAATTGAATAGTCCTAAAGGAGTTTAGTTCAGTTAATCATATGTCTTCAATGAAAATTTAACTCATCATACATGCATACATAAAACATTTGCACCCTTTGGACGTTTCAGATTCCGAGCCAGATTGCGCGTGATATCAGATCGACTAAGACGATCCTCGTATTGCTTATAAACTCTATCTGTTTGCCGCATTTATTACTTCGAACCTTGGCAACAGAACACTTTGAGTCAAAACCTTCCGCTTCTCCAACCTCTCCTCAACCTGATGTTGTGAGGTTCTCTTGATATTCATACAAGATTTACTCTGGGATTCAATTGAGATTTTCCGCTGTTCCCTATCTGTTCCCTATCTGTGAATATCACTCTGTAGACTTGTTGACAAAGAATAGACCCGCGATAAAACAAAGGATGTGCTCAGAGCATAAGACTTCCATCGCTCTACATCAGTAGTGCCCCTCATAATTTATCCATCTCGCGGCTTAAATTTAACAAGGGTCTTACAAATATTATTTGATCAGTCCTGATGATGGTCTCAAGGATTTGCTCACAGGAGACCGAAACGTCGACCTCTACCCTTATCCTCTGGAAATTATTAACATTATACTTTGGATAGGTGTATACAGTCTTACAGAGAAGCTAACTGAAACTGATTGTACCCTTCCTGTATTTCTGTTTATATATTTGTATTTTAACCCCTGCTCACTTTTTTGATAAAATTCAATATTTTGCATATACACCTTTCTGTAGTCTTTTGTTGCTTGTTGTTAAATGTTTTATGTATGCATGTATGATGAGTTAAATCTTCATTGAAGACATATGATTAACTGAACTAAACTCCTTTAGGACTATTCAATTGTCCTACTTTATCAACACTGTCAAATATTAGAATTCTTTTTCGAATTAAACTCCCTTGGAGGCATTTTCTACCCATTTTATTGGAGTTACCCAGCGCTCCATTGAGGAACTCAAAAAACGCTAGTATGACCCGAGGAAGCGTGCAAAGGAGAGGCTGGCAGAGAGGAAGAAGCAAGCTAACCTTACAGGTGGAGGGAGGAACACAGCACCTGCACCAACTGCCCTGGATCTCCTGGTCGAGTCCACCCTCCAGCCGGAGAGTGTGAGTGGGATTGGGGATGCAGACAGCTCAGCCAGAGCCGCCAACAAACAAGGTAAGATGCATGCACTGCATGCTGTGCCCCCCACTCCCTAACCCCAATCCCCATTGAGGCATTGTGAATCCCACTCCAGTACATATTTTACTAAAAACCAGCAATGCATTATGGGAGATGTAGTCAGAAGTAACATATGTCAGAACAGTCAGTCCACTGAACCCAAAGGCATGTGACACACATCAGCAATTAGCAAGCAGAGGACAGTCAGTCTGATTGGCAGGCATGAAATGTATTATTATGCAAATGCTGCCAGATAAGTGAGGAAATGTACATTCTGTCTTCACAGGTGAGCCATCGCGCAGGGCTGAAGAGGGGAGCAAAGGAAAAACACCAAGGACAGAGAGGACACAAGAGGAGGAGGTCCTGTGGCCTGCATGGCACACCACCCCACCACCACCACCATCACCATCACCACCACCACCATCAACGCCACCAGCACCGAGAGCCAGGGAGCATGCAGTTGCCAGACTCCAGCAGATGGAGGTGTCCGAGGAGGACAACATAGGAGGACAACAGTCCACAGTGGCTGAGGATGCCAACGTTGCAGGCTCACAGTCCCCCACAGAGCGCGCCCACACACATGCCAGACGCCGCAGGGCAAGGGCAGCCAGACCAGCTTCACAGGGCAAGGATGATAGTTCTTGAGGGGAACATGCTTAAGGTGCAGCGCATGCAAGGCAAAGCCATAAGGTCAGTTCAGCGGCAGATGGTACAGATCAATGGGCACATGCTGTGAATTGAGAAGGGCATCTGTTACATGAACAATATTGTGGCTGAGGGCATGAGGGACATGTCCCAGGCAGTGAGGCTGCTGTGCAGCAAATTGGATGAGGACCGCTTGGCAAGGCACAGGGAGAAGCAAAAAATTGACAACTACACCAAGGCGGTGAACCCCCTCTCCACTGCCACCTCTCTTCTCTGCAGGCGCTTGGTGGCCATGCAGGAGGAGATGGCCCACTGCAGCCGTGATGTGGCAAGGGGGCTGGTCACAGTGACCAGTGCACTAGAAGTGCTACAGACCAAGCAGGTAGCCACTAAAGGTGATGGGGGAGATAGTGAAGAGGCTATTAGCTGCAGTAGCATCACGCTCCCTATCACAGAGTCCAGGAGGCGCAGCGAACGGCACAGTGCTGCCATAGGACAGACTGGCAGTGAGGACAGTGTGCCCAAGGAATGCAGCAGTGCAGCGCATGGGCGCAGGAAGTAATGCCAGTCTTCACATGGTTTACCGAAATGGGTGATGTAACCCGTTTTTGTTTTGGAAACTGCATTTAAATTAGGCCTGGCATGTGACACCTTTCATGTTGTAGTGGTGTGCTATGATAATTAAACACCATCACTCACTTACAGTAACTGGCTGTGTCTCCTTACTTACTCAGAAATAATTGCGTGTTATCTCAGCCCGTCTGTGTCTCCCATCTGGTGCTGCTGCCACACCTGCTGCGCTGTGCTCTGGCTGTGGACAGTCCTCACCCTCGTCCTCAGAGTCAGTTAGTTCCACTGCTGATCCTTTCTTTGTGGCAAGGTTATGCAGCATGGCACATGTTGCTATTATTTTGCAGCAGATGATGGGGTGGTACTGACGTGCAACTCCACTTTTGTGGAGACAACGGAACCTGCTTTTTAGAAGTCCAAATGTGCGTTCCACAACATTGCGCGTGCTTTTATGTGCCACATTGTATCTTCTCTCACTTGGGGTGGAAGGGTTGAGGTATGGAGTTAGGATAAATGCCCGCACGGCATATGCGCTGTCACCTAAATGGGAAAGGATGTGCCATTAATAAGAGTCACCAACACATTCATCCAAGCTATACATCAGGGTGTGTCACATTGATTTACCCAGCAGGTATCCTTCTCCAAATTCACCACCAGCCAGACGTGTGTACATTCCACTGTTCCTGAATATTTAGGAGTCATGGGTACTCCCTGGAAATTTGGCCACGGTGTCATTGATGATGTTGTTCGCATCGCATATCACCTGCACGTTGATGGAATGCGTAGATTTGTGGTTCCGGTATATGTATTCTGTAGCTGTAGGTGGGTAGATTGGTATGTGGGTCCCATCAATGCATCCTACTACATGTGGGAACTGTGCCTTTTGGTAGAAATCCAGCTTTGTCTTCTGCAGTTCCGCCTGTGTGCTGGGGAAGCGTATGTAGTGATGAATTCTCTGCATCATGGCATCCAAGAAGGAGTTGAAGAAACAGGACAGGTAACTCTGTGACACACCACCTGCCACAGCTATCACCCCCCTGGTGACTTCCTGATGCAAGTAGGTGCAGGCTACAGAGCACATGAACATGTGTTGGTATGGCGTGCGCCCTTGGTGTCTGATGCTCCAGGAGTGGGTGCAGGTCCCGTATCAGGTCTAGGATGGTTTGGGGGTGTAGCCTGTACCTCTCTTGTATTTCAACCTCAGTCATTTGGAACAGTGTAACACGCAGTCTGTACGCACGCTCCTCCCATCTCCAGATCCTCAGTCCTGCTGCTCGCAAATGTAGCCGCCTTGTTATTACGTAGAGGGCCACCATTGTGTTCACACTGTTGCATTTTGGGGCTGTTTATATGCAGTGCACCTGATTACCACCTGCTTTGAGCAGTGGTAATTAGCAACTCTTAAATACCGAAAATTCGGTATTACCGATTTTTGGTACATCGGATTTGCAATTATTTAAGGATTTCTTATTTACCGATTCGGTATTTAGGGGTTTCGGTGTCTGCTAATTGCTAAATAAGGAATCTGTAACTGGTTTCCCTTATTTTTACCGATTCCTTATTTGCGATGGCGTTCGGTATTCCCTACATCGCACATGGCTTACTACTGGTCGGTAACGCAGAAATTTAACGAATTTTGGCGTTACCGACCGGTATTTAGCCACCTACATCTAGCCCTTCATCTCTCCGACGGCCCCCAGCGCTTTGAAAACCTTAAGGGGTGATGTGTTTGCACTTTCCAAATAGGAATTTTTAATTCATATCTGCAGCTCTGGATCATTGCCTTGAGCTCATTCTTTTTAAAGGTCTCACTCACCGCCTACAAAATTCATTTATATAATTTAACACAAGGATTGGCAATGCCAGTGGGTCTGGCTTATAAATGAAAGTGCCTTGTGTGTCACTGATGGGTTAAAGCACTTAAAAGGTCATCAAACATGTACTCTGTTACTCATCTTTGCACTCATACATCTCATCATCCATCCACTGACTCATTCTTGCATTCACACTCTGACCCAATCGCAATAAAACATACACAATTTGAATGACATATGGAATAATATACCTTCCTCATGGCTGCCAACCTCCCATCTGTGCTGCTGCCAGAGAAAGACAAACGCCACATATTATCTGGTTATCTAAGACATGTTTGCAGCACTACAGTGTTCAAGCTCTGGCTCACAATAATTAAACAAACTGACCACAGCTGTGTGGCGGGCAAGCACTTTTTTGTGGAAACACACAACTTCTGCCCAATCAAAACATGTATTCCTGATTCCCAACATGTGGATGGAGTCAAAGTCCCTCTCTAGTGATGATCACATAGTTCTCTGGGGACAGCCGGGCTGTCAAGCCAGACTAAAAAATAGCAGACCTGCCTTGCTCATCGATGAGGAAGCAGCTAACACAGCCTTGCCATTAGGTAGCAATAAATACTGTATTTTCTCTTTCCGAGAGAACATTTTTTTTGTTTCTATTTTCAAGGTAAAAAGCCGAACAGGGCCCCACAAAACATTTTGGACCGAGGCACTATAAAGCTTCTGATAGTGCTGAGTGAATGAAAGTGCCGACTAACGAGTAAAGGGTGCGTGAGTGATACTGTTTGAATCAATTGCCTTGAAATGTGTAGAGTGCACAGTGAGTGCCAGTGACATCACATGTAAGTGGAAGAACACTGATGCCCGGGGACACAGGGAGTAACAACAGTATTCTCAAAAGAGATACTGCCCTGTAACCATGGACTGCCCAGGACCAGAGAAAAGACTTCGCACAGATCTGCAAGAAGCATTAAAAATATATATTTGGCCAGTTTTTAATATGTTTGCCAAGATGTGCATAAATATCTTAAGCATGGTAAAGGAATGGGGCTGTGTGACTGGGAAAACAACTGTACAGAACTTCACCAAGTTTGTCAAGATGCCGGATCTCATTCTTATCTGACTGTTTTTAAATGTTAAATTCTATACAGCTCTTTTCCAAAACATCCCTTTTTTTTCCAACATAGGGAAAAGAAAGTATTAGCTGACTGCAATAATAATTTTAACCTAGTGATGGCACTAATGGTCTTTAAAATAAAATAAAGGACAATCGTACCAAAAGGCTTTGGTCGTGCACATCGATTGACTGGAATACTGGAGGACAGAAAATAACATGACAGCACCCATTCCTGCTCAAGGACATCACAGACTATATACTGACATTCTGCAACCTTCACAATCCTTAGAGTAGTGGTCTTTAAACTTTTTAATGACTCTTCCCCCTGGCGTAAAAGAAATATAATTAGGTCCCCACAGAATGACAAACACGTGTTCAAAATAATTCTATAAACTTGACATTTCTAGATATATTTAACAACTCAAACATGGTAGTTATTGCTTTTAAACAAAATGCTATCAAATTGTAATTGTATGTATATAGCGCTTACTGCCCCATATGAGGTGTCAAATCGCTTTTCAGCAAGTAGCACACTAATCCAGAACCCAAAAGGATTAGTGGTGGATTAGTATAGGGAAATATGAGTATAGTATTAGTATGACTATAGGGAGGTACAAGCTAATTTGTGCGAAGGACATGGGAGTCTGTTAGTTGGATTGAATAGAGTAATGGAGGGTTAGAAGAGGGAAGAAAACCAGAAGTGTTATTTGGGTGGGAGATCATAGTAGTAAGGTGAGGTCTGGGATGAGTAATGGAGAGCTGTAGGAGGGAAGAGACTGTTCAAAGGGGTTAGGGAGAAAGAGACGCGTAGTAGAAAAATGAGGTTTGGGATGAGTCAAAGGCGAGATAACATGAGGGAGAATTTAGTAGGGTTGTTTGGGAGATCATAGTAGTAAGCTGATGTTTGGGGTGAGCTAGGAGGTGTAGAGAAGGGAGGAGTCTAGATAGGGTTATTTTGGAGATCATGGTAGTAGAAAGGGTTTGGGATAAGAGAGAGTGAAAATAGAGGAAAATTGATAGAGGTGTAGGGTGATGGTAGCACAGAGTAATGCTTTCGAGAGAGTAATTTATTTTTCTTTTATAATAGGACAAAAATAATAAATACATGGATACATACTTACATAGTAAGGGTATATATATATATGTAAGGAATATAATAATTTGCAATTTGTGTGTTTCGATTTTTTGGGGTAGTGAGAGGAGATATTGATGTAGTTGATTTCTGTGAAAGATTTGTATGTGCAGTTCTGCTGGTGAGTGGTATTTGAACAGTACAAGGGTGGTGGTGTGTTTTGGAGAAGAGTATGGTATGTGTAAGAGGGAAGGAACAAGAGTTATGAGTGTTTGTGTTAGATTTGATCACTGGAATAGGTAATGTGTGTGGTGGAGAGGCGTGTGCGACTTGTATGGTTGTGTGTAATTGGTAAAAAGAAGAGGCAGGTTTTGGTGGATGGTGTGATGGACGGCTGAGTGTAGGTTTTGCCATAGTAAAAAGGGATCTGTTATGAGCAAGTAGAGGATAGAGCTGGTGTTTTGTTTGAACAGGGAGTGTGTGTCTGGATGCATCAAAGTTATGTATAATGTGGCTTTGTATTGTGTTGGTGATGTGTGGGTGTGTTAGAGGTATAGGACAGAGTTGTGTTTTGTGCGAGAATGCAGGTGCCATAGTGTTGTAGTTGGGGTAGAACTGTGTGTAGGTGTGATTTGCTAGTGAAGTAGGATATATTATCGCTGCTGATCCCATTATGATACGTCTGAACTTCATAAAGCAGCTGTCCGTAATCATCAATATCCTCTCCATCCTGAAGCTGAAGAAGGAATGCATCAGGTTATATCTGCATCATTAGAGAACAGTATCCTTGCCTCCACCTCTAGCGCCTATAACACTGATATTTTACCTTTGATGAAGATGGTAAGGGGCACTTACTGCTTTGTGCAAGATCTAAGTCCTTTCAAATTGTGATGAGTTGCATAGAGTCCACTCTGTCCTGAATCCAGCAGTTATTTTTTCCCCGTATACTACCCACAGCTGCCTATTTCATTGTGGCTGTTCTGTGTTCTGCTTTGTTTTCAATCCCGGCAGCTAATTTGTGTTTGCTTTCACATTTGATCAGCGACAGTTAATCGATTAAAGCTTCCACTAGGGTTTGCAGACTCACTCCCCATTTTCTCCCAAAGTCCTCAAGACAAATCTTGATTCCCTCACCTGCACCGATGGTTCAGTAATCATTCAGAATGTGGTGACCTGATGGCTTTATCAAATTCTTTGGATCAAAGCGTATCAGATTTAATGTATTTACTTACTGAATTAACCAAGAAAGGGTACAGAGATTTAAAGGAGAACTCAGAGTTCTGCCTTTCCAAGTCTGGTGTTTGGTGAGGACATTTTAGCACGAGAAAAACACTTGTCCACCAATAACATTCAGGACATCCATAATGTACCACATTCCAATACTGTTTCCCACATGCGCCCCCTTTTAGTAACAGGTGTGTTTTTGTCACCAATGAATTTTAGGCTGTGCAGATATTTCTAAGGACCTTTTGGGCTTCGCAAAAGTGAAAATTCTGAGCCTTAACCACGGTACAGGAAAACAGATCATTCTTTTGTTTCTTTTAAAACTGCTCTGTCATCAGCTGCGGCTCTAGGTTTGTCCAATTGTTCCCAGATGAGTGTACTGTACTGTCACAGAAAAAAAGGCTTTTAACCTCAGGATATTATGATAGGAGCACAGTGACAAATGAAAGCCATTCCTGTTCACTTCTCTGCTTTGGCTCTTGCTGCTGTAGTACCACAAGGATAATGCATGCAGGTGGCTGTTGTCCACTTAGTTGAACTGGCCGAAAACAGTGTAATGGGTTCTTTGCTTACAGTTGCTGTTAGTGCCCTTCTGTTCACTATGAAAACACATCATTTGTAAAAATCATGAATTTAAGAGTATGAAATATGATTCTTGCCTGTTATCGTGCCCTCTGTTAAATCCTGCCTCCTAAGATAAACCCCATCCTTGTTAGTAAGCACTACCCATCTCCTCAAGACCTGGGTTATACCGATAATAACTTGTGATATTGTGTATTATGTCGCTGGGTCCTGCCTCAGACACAGTGGTGGAAACTTGGAAGCAGTTTATGCTATGTGCATTAGCTGAAATTGGAGTAGTGGAAAGTGGGTGTATTCTCCTTGTGTACTATTCCCAAGCGACTGAGTGTGTTGCCTTTAACAAAACTGGGATTCTAGCTGACAGCCAGTGTGTCTCTGTCTGTACTCAATCAAAGTGGTGTGATTTCCTTAAGCTCTGGTTACTAAGCTTTTTTTAATTAATACATTTGCATGGATACCACTTAAAATGGCACCTATGGAAAAATCTTGCTTGATGCATTCCAGTCCCCAAAAGAGGTAGCTGTAGTAGAATGTGCTGTCCTTCAATCACTGCACGACAAAATGTCCAATGGGAATGTTTTCACTAATTCAGCTGCAAAGAATGCAGCCTAGTTACCGGATTTCAGCATCACTCTACTTGTGTCTCTCATGCTCAAGCCTGCTTTACAAAAACTTGCTCTTTCAAAGAAGTAGGTATATGAGAATGAAAAATTGTTTTGAAGAAATAATTGGTGCATCAGCTAATAGAACATTCTATGAACTTCAAAAGTGGTGGCCCTAAAATGCTATTATTAGTTGTGCTTGTTCATATCACGATAATCCACATGTGATCAAAGATGGAATGATACTTGCTGCTAACACACACTAGTTTGCTCCTCCTTTTCTTCCATTGTTCAATAGTACAGTATTTGCAGGCATAAAATGTTGGTGAAGATGTCAACCACCTAGAACAGTTCCTCCAGACCATCTAGAACAGTTCCTCCAGACCAAAGGCGCCTCTTTGTACATATAGAGATAGTCTTCATTTAGATGCCTCCTTTTCGTGATTTTCAATATGTGTAGGTCATGGTTTGTTTGTTTTCTGGGGATTGAAGCTTTTCCTTGTGCAAAGTGGGCCCTGCAACTCTCGGACATTATCCCAAGGTTTGGATTGCCTCGCAAGATTGGAAATACAGGCAGCAACTTTCTGCCCTCCATAGTCCAAGAACTGTGTGAAGGACTCCTTATACATTTCCATTAATCCTCCAGTAAAGTTGAGCATTTTAATTGAAACTTGAAAAACAAAATATCGAAACTGTGCAGCGGAACATGGTTGAAATGGCTAGATACCTTAGTCTTGATCTCAATGAGTCATATCTCTAACCAAAGCACTAGGTTGAGTGCTAATGAAATACCAAAGATTATTCCTCCAACTACTCCAATATCTCGAGGTTTACTAAATATACACCTATCTGTTCATGTTATGCTAAACTATTGCAAGCAACTTACCCAATGTCTCAAATGCTTCCATTCTCAGGTTAAACTTGTTCGACCAAAGCTTGCCACGATGCCCTGCATAGAGTCTGGGCACTGCTTAAAATTCATCAGAGCTAGTCAATGCTGTGGTCAACATGGCGTAGCTATTGACACGTTTCCCATCGCTAACATCACTGTTACGAGGACTGCTTTTCGATCCATGCTTCACACTGAATAAGAATTGCTCATTATGAACAGGAGCATCCCACGGGGCAGGGATGTCTTATCCCAGCCACTGAATCACAATGAACCCAACATGCTGTGACCTCACCTCCTCCGATCCAGAATTACAACTGGTGACTTAGGTAGCAGGTGATGCCCTGTCTACGTCATACCTCAGTTTGCTTGAACAAATGTCTTCAGAACAAGCAAATTTGATTGGTTGCTTCATTGCATGGCTGCGTGCTGTAGAGATATTATGGGGTGGACTAGAAGACCGCAAAGAGATAGTACTTCCCATCATTCTCAGAGGTAGCTAATTTGTCTATCAACAATCCTACCCTCACAAACATCTTCAAGTCCCACATGGGGTTCACTAGTACTTCTGTCTTTCCAACCTGCACCCGTTTATCCACATGGGCACCTGCAGGTCACAAAAGAAACCTACCATATGTTGGGTCGTCCTGGATTTTATACGGTTTCCTGTGATTGTCA
The DNA here is from genome assembly GCF_964261635.1 of Lissotriton helveticus. NCBI lineage: Eukaryota > Metazoa > Chordata > Amphibia > Caudata > Salamandridae > Lissotriton > Lissotriton helveticus. The sequence continues at coordinate 231,043,499 of NC_136065.1, read as the reverse complement.
ATCATGACATGGAGCCACTTGGTGCTCTAATGAAAGATAACAGCATCCAGATCCACCAATATGCAGATGACACACAACTCTATTTGAAACTCTCCTCTGCTTCAAGCATCCAGTGCCTCACACACTGCTTGCTCACCTCATCCAGTCCAGGATGTCCAGTGTCTATTGTAGCTCAACCCAACCCAAACAGACTGCCCATTATTTGTTAAGAGCAACAGATAAGACACAGTACAAACCTGGCTCAGTGAAGGCTTTGAACCCCAACTCTCACTGAATGGCAAATCACTTAGATTCACCCTGAATGCCAGCCTCTCCCTCAAGAAACACACTGCCAAAATAGAAAGACAGCATGGTACCAGCTCTCTCTTCTAAAGAAAGTCAAACCCTTTCTTCCAAAAAGCACATTCAGAATTGTTGTTCAAGCCCTTGTACTCTTGCATCATCTGAATGGTTGCACTGTCATACGCCATGGCCTCCAAGACTCCACACCGGCATCTCTTTGGCCCATCTTACATGCTGCAGCGAGTCTCATAGAAGGCATGAAGAAATAAAATCACAAACCCCCCTCCCTGATGGAACTCCATTGGCTCCCGTTTTAGCCGATACCATCTTCAAAAACAGCTGCACCATTTCAAAAGCCATCACAACCAGCACTCCTGCTTATCTTACTGATAAGCCCACTATCTCTGGTGGTTCTCTGCACACCTGCAGCTAGGACACCATCAAAATGCAATGAAAGTAAGAAAAATAGCACACAGCCTTTTCCATCTAAACGCCCAGAATCTATAACTAAATCGCCATTTTCATCAGGATCAAATTTAAGAAAGAGTTGAAGGCTGGCCTCTAAAAAGTACACTACATCACATGCATTAACCATCCACAACTCAGCTTCCTCTGTTATTACTCGCAAAATGTATGGTTGCCTCTAACCAAGTACAGTGCTCCACTGACTTTTGGCAAGGTTTGCGCTATAGAAATACCAAATACATACATGTTTTTGCAAGACCTTAACTCAGCCTGCTGGCTCTACTTTCATGTACCTCAAAGATTCAAAATGAGATGTGCCCACAATCTTAGTTCCATTTGAATGGGAAGAACAGTGCAATAATCTGCATTTGCCAGGACATTATATCACTGAATGTGAAAAAAACTTTTCCTAGTCCACATCAAGACACAAATCCTTGTCCTTTCCTGTTCTACCTCTAGCCCTCTAGCTCCTACTGCCAAAAGACTACTCTGTGAGAAAGGGAATGCCAGTTCTAAGGGGATTCCAGAAAACGTAATAGAACTGAGAACCAGATAAAGGGCCCAATCTCCTTCTTAATTTATTCACAGGTGAACTTTCCCAGGACTATCTTCCCTTCGGATGTCCCTTTACCATAAAGAAGCACAATTGCCAAAGTTGGATCTACTATATCTGCAGAAATAAAGCAACTATTTTGTTGCTTATGGGTGGGCTGGCTCCTGCTATCCTGGCTTTATAGTACCTGCCGTCAGGCACTATGTGTCTCCCCCCAAACTTTCAAAGGAAAAGCAAAAGAAAGATTTTAGAAACTGCTGGGTATTTACAATCCTGGTATCAAACTATGGGATTGGCCTCTCAATAAAGGAGATTAGAATGGGCAATAATATTTGAGGGGAGACAGCCAACATCACAAAGGCTGTTTCAGAAAGTATTAACATTGAACCAACTGCTCAGAGAACAGTCACCCGGCAGAATAACATGGTCTTGGACTTTGTACTTGCAGCTGAGGGAGTTGTTCTCATATTGGAACTGAATTCAGTTTGTATATCACTGATTATTCTGAAGCTGTTGAAAACATCTGTGGTTACGTTCAACAACATATTATTGAGTAAAGGAACGCATACTATTGATGACAAACCAGAATGGTGGGATCTGTGATCAGAGCTGATTAGCTTTTTGATAATTTGGGAACTGACATTATTGAAACTTGGTCTCATTCTTGCTGACCTCTTTTACCGTAATCTCTGTATTTGGGTTGAAAGGCCCGAAGGAATGTAGTACCAGTAAGAAAGTCTGTTCCTTCACTGCATTCTATCCGCTCTTCAGACAATAATGCCATGATTTACTTATCAAGCTCAATGAAAGTTTGCAAGGATACGGACAGGACATCATTGACTTAAAGCACATCAAAATAAACATATAAAAGTGTTCTAAATTTGGTGGAGCACTGACGGATGGGTTTGTAAATATGTTATGCTAAGATTTAACTATGTAAAATACGAAAGCCATCTTCTGAGGCTATCTTAATGTATTTATGTGAAGCTTCTATAAAACAGAAAGACAGGGTTTGGTATTCTTGGTGCCTGAAGTGTGTATTTTCAAAACATCCAGTGTATGTAGAAACAAAGTAGCACTAAGCTCGGTTTATCATTAAAGAACCCTTACTCTACTGGTTCTCATGATCCTCTTCCTGCACAGGCTGCTTAAAATATCTACGGTTTAACCAAATGACTCAATTCTGGAAGCTTCAGATAATGACTTTCAAAAGTATTTGCCGCCTGCCTCGGATAGCACCTATCCTAGACCACTACCCAATTTTGTGATCACAGCTGTAAGAAATGCATTTTGCAGACTTACTCCAGGTGCAGATACTGAGTTTTTCTTCGAAAAGGGAAAATAACAGGAATTATTCAGAACACCTCTTTATTAAGTCCAGCTGAATGTTTACTCTTTTACAAACTACCACATAAAACCTTTCCAAAACTTTATTCGACAGTTAAGTCATAAAAGCATTACAAAACATGCATTTTACACAATAAAAACCTTTTAAAATACATTTAAATAGATATTTAAAATAATTAAGAAGCAATGAAATTTCACAAAATTAATGTCGAATATTCAAAAAAAATAGGGGATAGGAAAGATATTTACTATAAACATTGGCATCATATTAATCACCTTGGCTCAGTTTATCATAACAGTAGCAGCCCCCTCATCATATGTTTTACATCAATCCATCAATTTACTTCCAGTCGAATTACCCATGCCCATTTAAAAAACTTTGCCATAGCAATAGCAATTGGGAGGCTGGGATCAGTACACATTATTCTCAGCGCCTCATCATGCTTTCGGGAGCCAATTAATCGGCATATTGGTTTCACCCATTTATCCCGTGGGGCTGTGTACAAAGGACAAAAAAACAGAAGATGACTTATGGATTCTTTTTTATCCCTACATTTAGGGCATTTGTCATCATTCGTCCCTGCCCACCTTGCGGTAAATGACCTTATAGGGAGGGTACCTACCCTGAATTGAAAATAAAGCTTGCGATCGAATGGTTTCTCAATAGCGTCCCAGTATAGTTCTAATGCTGGGTACGCCTTGAATTCTAAAAATCGCTCAGTCAGATGGGATGAGGAACTCATGGCACATTTCTCTGAAGTGACCATCTTCCAATATATCATCTTCATTTCTTTCTTAGATGGGAATATAGCATTAGTTGGGTCGTTCCATAGTTCAATCAAACCCATTCTCCCTAGCAAGGATCTAATTGCTTTCAGCCAGCCAATTTTATGAAAGCGATCCTTCTCTATTATTTCCGTTAGGCCCCGGGCATAATAATGCAATTCCTCGGTGGTCCATAATCTGCGCTAATATAATATTGGTCGCAGAACGGCCAGATCTTGCACTGCTCTTTTACCAAGATCCCAGAACAGAGGAATTAAGGGGGTACTTTGGGGGACACAGGTAACTTTTCTCAAAAATTCATTTTCTAATAATGTCAAATGCTTTAAATTTGCAAACCCCTATAGTTCGGCACCATAGAGGACAGAGCCTAAAACTTTCATCCCGTAGATCTCAAGTAAAGGTCTAATAGGCTTAGTATGGGAAGATTTAAATCTCTTTAAAAGAATGCCTGCTTGTTGCTTGTCCTTAGTATGGTCATATCTAGCTGCCTATTCCAGCACATATCACTCTGCAGGTTGACCCCTAGATAAGTAAGGGTGTCAACCTGTTCTAGCGAGCAGTTGTTCATATATATGTTTCTCTTAAACCGCTTAGTAGATTTAGGGCACTTAGGTTCAGTAAGGACCATAAATTTTGTTTTAGCGGTATTTATTTCGAGTCCGTGCAGCTGGCAAAAGTCTGTGAAGCGCTGAAGTGCCCGTTGGAGGCCACTTGGCGTCTTTGCCATTATCAGAGTATCGTCCGCGAACATAAGGATCGGGACGCACTCTCCAACCATCACGGGGGGCATCAGTAGGGACCAGGGCAAGGTAGTCTGCCGCCCCGTTTACGAAAAGTGAGAACAGGGTAGGTGCCATAACGCAACCCTGCCTCACTCCCTGCTCTACAGGGAAGGCTTCCGTAACCTCGCCCTGCTTACCCCATCTGACTCTAGTATAAGTGTCCTCGTGTAAGCGGACAACCAAGGTCAACAATTCCGAGGCCATTCCTAGATCCTTCAACACTTGCCAAAGTTTCCCTCGGGTACAAGATCAAACGCCGCCCTTAGGTTGACAAATACCGCGTATAATACCCCTTTTTCCAGGATAACTGTTCGCCAATATAGGATAATAAATCGAAAGACCTGATCTATCGTACTGGTCCTAGATCAGAAACCAGCTTGTAATGGGCTCAGGATGCCCCCCTCGTCCATCCAGTCCTGGATCTTTCCCAGTACCAGGTGACCCATTATTTTTTGTATGGAATCGATCAGGCTAATAGGCCTATAGTTGCCTGCTAGGGACTTATCCCCTTTTTTGTAGACAGGCACAATTTTGGCTCCCTTCCATGAATGGGGAACAGCCATCCCCTGAGCAATAGCATTGGATAGATGGGAGATATACAATCGCCACCTCTCCTTATCACTTAGAAATAGATCAGCGGGTGTGCAGTCCATCCCTGGGGCTCGCCCCTCCATTACTGACTTCAGGGCTCTATCCACATCCCCTAAACTAAAAATAATATCTCCATAAAATATAAAACCAAAAGCCGCCTCAGTTAGATTGCCTTCTATGTTAGCATACTGGGGCTTAAAATACTCAATCCAGGAATTTTGCGGGAAATTATTTTGCGGGCTATTCACACATCCTCCTCCTTCCCATTTATAGGTATCCCAAAATAGCTTCTGGTTTTTGGACCGACACGCTCCTTTGAGATCCTGCCACAGTTGATCTTCCCATTCTCTTTTTGCGCCACAAATCGTTTTTCTATAATTACATTGGGCCGCTTTTATTATCAAAGGATTCCTAGTTTTTAATGCTAGGCCCAGCTCGACCCTAGCTTCCCTACATAGTTTGTTGTACCACCTTTCCGGTTTTTTAATTACTTTTACCCTGACTGTACAAGGTTTACAGAAGTGGGATTTAAGTTTAGAAAACAGGTCAGCATGATCTTCTCCAAATGGGCTATACTTCGTCCCGTTAGCAATTAGCTCTATTTTATCAAGCACCTTATCTATGCTGTCTTTGATGGCGTGTAGTGTTTCCGGTTGACTAATCACTTTACACCACTTAAGGTGACGCTCATCATTCGCTAAAGTAGTCTCCGGGAGTAGTGATCTTCCGACATATCTACCATTCCCTCTTATCCTAGTCTAAATAGTGCTGTCAGGGGATTATGGTCACTCTCAACACGGGTCTTCACCTCCATATCCACAAGAAAGTGCCAAAGCTTCAGGGGGACAAGCAAATAGTCAATAATGCTTGACCTTATACCATTGTCATAGGTTTTTTCACCCTTCCTATCAGACAATGTCTGACTATTTGCGGCTCTTAGTTGATTACCTAAAGAAAACCAATTCAAATGCAATGCAGCCTCTGTCCACTTAGCTATTGGCCCAGCCTCAAGTTGGGGTACACCCCATCTAGAGTCTTCTTCTTCTGCCATATTTAAATCTTCCAGTCCCAGGGGTTCAAAGGTTGTATTAAAATCACCCGCAATTAGCGGCAATACCCCATCTGGCAAAGATTCAATCAATGTTTCTAGCACCGTTAGCACCTCGGACTTTTTTCCCAACGGGAACACCTATAGCATAGACATTAATAAAATCAATTTTTATGCTACCCTGGAGGCTAAGTCTCACTGCAATAATATCACAGTGCCTGGCTGGGAATAATTGGATACTACAGCTTAGATGTTGTTTAACCAAGATCACCATTCCTCCCATAGGCCATCCCTTTTGCCCTCTCACGGCAGGGACATAGAAATTCAAGTAACCTGGTCTAAATACTGGTTCAACAGACCAGGTCTCTTGAAAAAGACAAATATCAAATTTATCAATGAAACTTGTCCAGCATGGTGACACTAACTTGGGTCCCATGCCCGCCAAGTTCCATGATATTAGTGAAGTCAAGCCAACTTTGGATCGAGGCCCTCCAACTGTTTTATTCCTTACTACAGCGGGACTTAAGTGCGGCATCATACTAGAATTAATAGGAGGTAAAGGGCTTGTACTGTGCGTTCCGTATAGTAGCAACAATTCCATTGTTTGCCTTATGCCCCATCCCGCCTATCCCTGGGCTTATATTTGCATTCAATTGGCCTTTTCTCCCAGCTGCATATTCATTGGGCGATCTTATTTTGCTCATATTGTGACACCCTTCCTGTGTTTGATGTCAATCACAATCCTCTAGTCCGATAGGACTGAGAACCTGTTCTGTAGCCTTAAGCCCCGTACAACGGGATGCCTCATTCCACAGGGAGGCTCCTCTACATGGATCCTGTGCAGGTACGTAAAAATAAGTCAGTGGAAGTGTTTGAATCCGGGACCTAGGATCAGCTTGTGGCCAGTTACAAATATTTTCAACTCATCTCCTGTCCCTAAAATTAATAACTACACAGTCACCCCCAACTGTCTTTACACTTCTGCCCACCCAGTTAACCCTTCTAACAAGTAGGATCTCTGCACATATATGGGTTGGCAAAGGTCGATTGGCATTAAGCCAAAATATGCACTTGTTTTTTAATTCCATATGTGACTACCTTTTTCCCTGCTCTAGTGGTGGAACCCCTGCTAAAATTACCGCACAAGGGACAGACTGAGGGGGAAGTTCTACAGATAGCAAATTAGATACTGCATGATCTAGGGAGTTGCTGGGCAATGAACGTGGATACACGGCTGAATTACTAATCTCCACTTTTTTTTCCTATCTATCTGAACAGTTTGAGTAACCCCTTCAGTGTTAGAAAAAGGGATATTGACACTGGGGGCTTCAGGTATATTTACTGCGGGATTGATACTACATCTTGGCAAGACATTCGAAGCTCCACACACATCAGTTTGTACTGCCAAATTTCGCTGAGCCACTCCCCCGATTCCCCATCATCTTCTGGGCTGATGCCATCGAAAGTTCCAGGCATACCAGTCTAGACTCGATACAGTCCAGTCTTTCATGTATCGGGTGGATGTTTTTTTCCAGAATAGTTTCCAGCTTTTTCCAAAACAAGTCACCCGGCTCATCCGATAAATCACCCTCCGTATTTGACAATGGGTTTGCCTCTTTACTAGCTGGTCTCGGTGATTTAAGACAGTATGCAGTGCTAGGTGTGGCATTCTCATTGGTCACCCGATCATTTCCTTTTTTTCTCTTTTTTTCCAAAGCTTTTACTTGCACCCCTGCGCATTTACTTTTTGGTGCCATACTCTTTGGCTGCGGTACCGCGCACTTTTTTGCAGTACTTGCTGACCTGGTCTTGATACTAGGGGAGGTCGGCTTTTTCAGGGGGATCCTTTGGCTGGTCTTCACTAAAGAGACTATAGTCCTTTGTTCGGGGGATGCAATGTATCCATCTGGCTGAGAAGAGCCACTGACATCTTCCTCCAAGGAAGACAGCGTATCCTCAAGGTCAGTCCCAACGTGAACAGGAGACTTAACAGTAGCCAAAGTTCTCATTGATGACCGTTTATCAAAGAGAGGGTCTAATGATAATATCTTTTCAGTAAGTTCAATGTCCTCTGCCAATGCTGTTGAGACCCGTATAAGGAAATTGTCTAGGGTGCCCATTAATGACCCACCAACATTTTTCCTGCTAAGCTCTCCCGAAGTAAAAGTGGTAGCCATAATAGTTAAACAAATTTAACACTGCGCTGCTGTTTGTTTGGGTTAGTTTACGAGATCTGGCTTTTACTAGAAAGTCTATAATTAAGTGCGATGGCACTAACCTTATTCCTGATGTGGATGTTAGGGGAGTTGCCCGTCCCGTTCTTGATCGTACTTGAACGGGCTTAAATGGGCCCGCCCTTGGCCCGGCTTCGCCCGGCTCGTCCGGCGCGCGTCCCGCGTGGCGGGACTAGCAGACCAATTAAATACACCTGAGCAGGGTGTGGCGGGAGGGTGTCTCTCTGCCCCACTGGATTGTGGGTGGCATAGTCCTCCACCTGATCGTGGCCCCCACTGGTGCTGATGGCAATCTGCACTGCGAGCGTTTCACCGCGGAGCGGGAAACGCGAGAAGTAAATGTAAATGTCCAAGTCCAAGGAGCGTGATTCTCCTCGTTCGTAGCCCCCACTGCTGCTGCTAGACACCAGACCCGGTTGCAAAAAGCGTTACCAATGGTGCGAGGAACATGAGTGGTTTAAATCAATGCACCTGAGCAGGGCGTGGTGGGAGGGCGTCTCTCTGCCCCGCTGCATTGTGGGTGGCGTAGTCCTCCACCTGATCGTGGCCCCCACTGGTGCTGATGGCAATCTGCACTGCGAGGGTTTCCTGCAGAGCGGGAAACGCGAGAAGTAAATGCAAATGTCCAAGTCCAAGGAGCGTGATTCTCCTCGTTCGTAGCCCCCACTGCTGCTGCTGCAAGACACCAGACCCGGTTGCAAAAAGCGTTACAACATGAAACATAATTTAAAAAAATACTGTGCAGCTCATTCCAAGTGCAGAGATTTTCGCAGGTGTGCAAACCGTCGAGTAGAAAACCGTTCCTGCATGATTTCGGTCCTGCACCCCCATTTCAGGTTTTCAAGGTCAGAATGGGGAATACCATGCATTTTCATTATTACCAGTTGATATTAGAAGGCCGCGTTTTCTCCCGTTTCCGCCCTGTTTTCCCTACTGATTCCGCCAGCGAAGAATGTGAGAGATTTAAGTGAGAAAAAATACACGGTCAGTGAGTAATTTTCAAAAGTCAAAATAAAATATGCCACAACTTCCACAAGCCCTGCTTGCACCAAGCTTCAGATTTAGTACGAGACTGGGAATGAACCTATAATATGGGAAGCTTTGAGTTTGAGTGCCTATTTTCTCCAGATCCTATGTGTTCCAGGAGCAATCTAGTAGTTTTAAGGATGAGAGTACATAAGCTCTCTCCTCTCCAAACCTTAATTACGAGCAGGGGCGGCTCTAGGCTCATGGTGGCCCTGGGCAGGGAGCGTAGGTAGGGGGCCCGGAAGAGGGGGTCCGGGCGGGGCGGAGCGCGCAGGCCAGTAAAGAGGGCAGGGGGTCAGGGTGTTTAGAAGTGGAACAGAGCCGGAGGCCGCCAAATCCCTGCCAGGGGCCACCATGCAAATACGTATCCATCCTCAGAGGATTAATATATTAAGGATATATATTGGCGTGGTGGCCCCTGGGGTTTAGTGGCCCTGTGCAGGTGCACAGCTTGCACATGCCTAAAGCTGGCCCTGTTACGAGGCACTTCATCGGAGACCAAAAGCTTTGCAGTGCTAATTTGTAAAAAAAAAAAAAAGGAAGCTCTGGAGTGTAAAGTTTTTGTTATGCGCCTCGCCGCTGGTGCTGCCTCATGCTGAGATTACAGAACACATTTCTTGTGTCTTTCTCTCGCTAATGCAGGTTCTTTTTTATCCACACTTTCTACATTCAGCCCTGTTTTCCTAGCTTCCTTTTCCTCTGTCTTTCTCCCTTTTGAAGATGTCCCAACTCACACGGTGCCACAGTGTGTCACACGATATAGGCTCCTTTCACTTGGTCAACTGGTAAGGAGCTGAAAGATGAGCTGAAAAACATTGCAAAGAGTAGATTCCCAGATCGCCTTTCGAGGTTCTGATAAACTGATAACCATTAGGGGAGTGAAAATACCCCAGGACATCAGTACTAGCGTTTGCAAGCTTTTTTTTTCAACAGAGGTTTTGTTGGGGGGGCGATGCACATGTTACCCAGATACTTCTGGGTAAGAAACCCTGCCCCCTCCAAGGCCATGCTACCCCTTCACATGATGAGAATTGTTCAGATTGAAGCCTAACATACAGCACAGCTCTCAGGTTGCAAAGACATTGGGTACACGCTGAAAGATTACATTGGAATGCATTCCACCCATTGCTTACCACTGGCTTTGTATTTTGTAACTCACATTTGCTTGCTTTCAATTTGCAGGCTTTATTTGTTTTAGACTGTCCAGCATGTCTTTTCCCCTCCCGTGGATCACTGCCTGTTCACCACCTCTCTTGGCTCATTTTATTCTTCAACAAGTGCTCCCTATCTTTTCCTTTTCATGGGCACTCCACAAGAGGGTGTGTGTTTTCAGTTGTCTTCCTGTAAACATGTATTTTTTTTAAGTTTCCTGTCTCCTATCTTTTAGCTAGACTGATTCTCCTTATCTCTGCCCCCACAAGTTCATCAGTCTTGCATGCCTGTGAGGAACAATGTTCTGTCTACGAGCTTGTTTATTTTGGTCAGTGCTCTTTACTAATAGCATAATTTAAACAATCCTCTTCCTCAATATCATTCCCACACCATAGGTGCTGAAAGTAGGGGAGTCGGGGTGTGAAGCATCCCCAAAAACCCAATGCTGGAGTTCATAAGTGAATGAGCGATATACAGGACTTTAAATTTAGTTTCTATCTTGTTAAATTTGCTGTGCATTCAAAGTCAGAGGTTACATGTTAGGCTCTGTCTTCGAGTGACAGGATTTATCTGACAATCTTGCTAGGTACTGGGGATTGAAAGGAAAGGCTGTGGAATGTTTTTTTTTTCCAGCATACCAAATGCCAATGAATGAACTATAAAAAATATTTCAGAATATATCAGAATTAGGAAAGCACAAATGAAGCACATTTTGTTATGTAATTCTGATGTGTGGTGGAAAGAAATATTTTAATACAATCAAAACAAATCAATACACTAGGTGATGCCAATTTCCACACATTATTATTTGTGCACTGTATAGTTTTACATTTGTGCAAATGTAATGGTACTTTCAGTTGACAATGTGTAGCCTGTAATGGCAGTGCGCTATCACATCATGCATACTCGACTCTGTTACTCCAGTCTACTCCACTCTATGCCACTCCACTGTACTCCACTCTACTACAAACACTCTACTCCACTCTAAAACACTCTACTGCACTCAATCCCCAGCCACTGTACACCCCTCCATGCTATGGCACTCTATCAACACTATAAAAATCCACTCTACACTACTCTGCTCCACTCCATTCCAATCTACTCTGCTTCATTCCACTCTAGGCCACTCCCTTCCACTCTATGCAACTTCACTCTACATTACTGCACTCCACTCTACGCCACTCCACTCTGACACTCTATGCCACTTCACCACACACTATGACACTCTACTGAACAACACACTGAAACTTTACTCCACGCTTTGTCACTCCTCTCTGACATTTCAAACCACTTTATTCACTCTACACCATTCTACGTAACTCCAATATACCACAGAACTTCATTCCATGCCACTCCATGCTACAATACTTTACTCCCCTCTACCAAACACCACACATTTCAACTGAGTATTGGCGATTTGGCGTGGTGCATTGTGGACTCGAGCAGAGACCGTCCAGTCCGCTGAGGAGTCCAGACAGCGGTGGAGCCACGAGCCAGAGCCGCAAGTATTTCCAAACATGGCAGGAGCCGCGAGATCATTTTTGCGGCCGGAGCCGCAAAAGTTTTCCAAAAAGCAAACGCCGCAGGAGCAATAGCCGCGAGGGTGCTTTTGCAACGCGGCAGGAGCCGCGAACATTTCTAGACATGGCAGGAGCCGCTAGGGTGTTCTTGTAACGAGGCAGGAGCCATTTTCAAACGCGCCCTTGTTCTTGGCGGGTGCCTGCCTGCTGCCTGCTGCCCGGTGCGGCTGGACACAGAGAGAGCTCCCCAGAGCAGGAGTCTCCTGCGGACGGGGGGCCCAGCGGGAGGGCTTTTGCGGTCATCTGCTAACGGCGCAAGACTCCCCCCCGGGGCCGCACAGCGCCCCTTACTTCTAGAGCAGCAGGAGCTGGAGCCTTGTATTTGGTGTGCAAAAAAAAAAGCTGCAGATTTCTTTCTGAAGCAGCAGGAGCAGTAGGAACAGCGCAGGAGCAGTGTGGTGAAGCTGTAGTGCTAAGCAAACAAGAGCCAAGTGCCAAGTGAAGTCGTTCTCTGGTGAGTCTAATACAGCCACTCTCCAATTTAACCTCAAATCTATCTCAGTGTATTGCATCGGTGGGAAAGTGGAACCCTCCATAGCTTTTCAGGTGGAGCTGGGTCGAGTCGGGTCTGACTGGGCGAGTATTAGAACCAGGAACCGGGAACTGGGAGTCATCGCATGAACTAAAACACAAACACAAATACAAAAACAAACAAAAAAGGGGGTGCAAGCGAGCTGCAAGATCTATACGAAGTCAACTGCTAGTGAGTGCAAGTTTCAAATAACAAAACGATAAAACAATAACACGATAAAACGGCAAAATTCAAATAACACAGTTGCAGCACAGCATCGCACATTATGAGGTCAGGCCGTGTGCTTGGAGGAGTCACATCTACAAATAATTCCAGCAAGCGGAAAAGGAAGCTGAAAGCACCTGCTGGTACCATTGCAGTGGGAGAGCCACAGGCAAAAACCAGACCAGCTACACAAAAACCTGACGCCATATTTGAAATAACCCCGGATACCAAAAAGTTAAACAACACAAACAAGATAACTCCAGAGGAAAAATGTTTAAAGTATCATCTTTTTCAGCCCAAAATAGACACGAAATTCTGTTGTTTTTTTAAAATGCCGGCGATACTCTTCTTTCGGGCCCTACTACTACAATGGGCCTTTTGACTCCCTTACAGCCCCTTTACCAACTGGGAAGCAGAGAGGGTGAAGGAAATGTATATCAAAGCAGTGGGGCGGAAGCTACTGGTCAAACAGTCCACTCATCTTACCAACAAATCAATGAATAAACGAACTAACAATTTTGCAGGATCTAGCTAGCTCAGCCCCCAGGAGGTATGAGACCCAGGGAAATAAATGCAAGCAAAAAGCTACTGAACTAACAAGGGAGATGTACACAAAGATAAAGATTGGAGATGAATGGGAAGTGACTACTGAAAGAAAAGGGCTTCGGAACCTCGAAGAAAAAGTCACCTCAAATACTCCTTCTCCTAAGAGCAAATCACAACACAAGGTCGAAGGGGGTAATTGAGTTATAACAGAGGTTCTAAGTATTCATGAGCTAGACAGCTTTGAAGAAAACCAACATGCAATGAAAAGAAAACATACATCTGCCAAGGAAAAAGAAAATACAAAAAAGATAGCGGGTGCACCCGAAACCAAAATGAAAACCAGGGGCCATATGTATCAACATTCCATTGTGCGATTCCTAAATAGCGATTTTGAAGGAATCGCTATTTAGGAATCGCACAATGGAATGTATGTAGAAATCAGCTTCTTTTTAGCGATTTCTTAATATTCCTTAATTGCGATTAGCAAATTGCTAATCGCAATTAAGGAATAATTCCCCATTCATTTCTATGGGCCAGGAGGCCCATAGGAATGAAGGGGAAATGTGCGATTAGCAATTAGCTAATCGCAAATTGAGATTATTTTCAAGGGTGCAGGGGTGTCCAAAGGACACCCTGCTGCACCCCTGAAAATGACATGTGTGCGCATATGGCGCACATACATGCCCTAAGGGCATGTATGAGCGTCACATGGCACCTTTTGTTTTTGAATAAAATGCTTTTTAACAGGAATTCGCAATTTACCACCAACTTGAAGTTGGTGGTAATTTGCGATTCCTTAGGAACAAATAGCAATATTTTATTGCATCATACATTGCATTTAAGGAATCGCAATTTTTGCGATTCCTTAAATGCAATCGCAAAATAAGGAATAGCAAATTGTGCGATTCCTTATTTTGTACCACATTTGTTTAATACATACCATATAGAGAATTCGCATTCGCAAAGGCCGAAATTCTGCGAATTTCGGCCTTTGCGAATGCGAAAATGCTTGATACATATCGCCCTAGGGCTTTAAATACAAAAAACTGGATGCTACATCACTAACTCAACATAATCTTGCGACACTCCACCCCAGCGAACGGAGCAAACTGGACACGAGCGATAATCTGGATAAACTTTCAGACCTTGACAAGGAAGAATGGGAGGCACTTCTTGAAACCTACTCTCAGGACAACGGTAGGAACAACACCATAGCAGATACAAAGGTAGAGGAGCAAGTGGGGCACATGTTCCAGAATAGAGAAGAGGGTCTGCAAGCAAAAACAAACGTACCTGGATGTCTAAAGAGCGTGCCCGAGAATAAATCGGAAAACACGCAACAATCAGATAATGGGAATGCCTTGGCAAGTTTGCTAAAAACAGTGCAACTCCTGGTAGAGGCCCTGCAATATCAGTCCGACAAAATGGACACCCAACTAACTTTAATAAACACCTTGGCAGTGTTTGTGGTTGCAATTGACAGCAAGCTAGGCACACTGAACACCTCTCTGCAGAACATTCAGGACTATGCTTTAGCCAACAGTCAAAGCTGCGGATGCAGCCCGATTGTAGACAAACTAGCCACTCTCCCGATAATGTTGAATGATCTATGCGCACAAATAAAAAAATGTTCAAATAATAGCCGCTCTGATTCAATAGTGGAACAGCCCTTAATTAGAAACTATAAAGACATGACAACTCACCAACCTGCATCCATTAAGGGCAAGAATCAACCCACTATGACTAAACCAATACAAAACAATGGTAAAAATATGATCGTTCAAAAAACACAGACTGAAAAAAAAGGAGAGGAGAAATGGGAAAACAAATTGAATGCAAAACAAAGACGAGCACAAAAGCGAAAAGGTCGGAACCAAAAACAAATCTGTGACAAAAATGGATTTATGCGCCTCTTCGGGAAAACAACAACCGAGAGAGAGCTTGACCAGCAAAATCCATTGATACCGGAGACAACTAATACTAAAGGATTTAATATGAAGGCGGTATTAAGTCATAATTCTACATTCAGTACCACAGAAGCTAGAGCGATGGAGCAACTAGGAGAGGAGGTGGATACAGACTCTACACAGCCAACCTCGGAAAGGAACAGCGTCACAAAATGCTGCAAAAGCACTAAAATAGAAACTATGAGGAGAAATCAGTCGCAAGACTATAATCAGGCTGACATGCCATCTGGAATCTTGCAAAATCCAAACACTAATGGTCTTGTCTCTGAGGGAAGCAAAGCGAATTTTGGCAATCAAGATAATATATGTACGGAATTTAGAGATCACAAAGAGGGCCCATCACTTCAACCAGGTCATGGTCCACAGGGAAATGGAGAATACTAGCACTTGTCATCCTCGAAGTGAGGTCATGATAGACATGCTAACTTCTACCTCTACAAACACAGAGCACCGTCAGGGACAGCATCTTGTGGTACTCTCAGAGCCCAACCACATCAGTACGGAATTACATCAGAGAGAGCCAGCAAGTCGACTGACGGAAGCTGAAAAACAGGAACAATTGACAAGAACAGTCTGGATTTGGAGGAAAACAGGAGAATGTCAGAATAACGCTGCCGCACAAATGATTAAGCAAGAAACTGACCCAAATGGCATAAACTGGGAGGAAACAAGTGCCCTTTTGTTCCTACCAGAATACACCTCTAAGGGCAGGTATGACATCATGAACCGAGGCAACATACTTCGTCTACTATCCCACATTCCATCCTTGACTGAGATCAAGACAACTGTAATGACCTACTTCTCTGCATGTTTTGGTGCTACTGTCAGTCACCAGGCCATTACTTACCGCATCCTTTCTCAGGATCCAGAAAGACACCACATTTCACAATACTTACCCAAGAAAGGAATAAACACTGACAACATATAAGACCATTGCCGAGGAGCTCGCAAATAACAACAAGTCACAACACCTCCCCATCCGAGAGGGTACGCAGCAAATCACAACACCTCCCAATCTGAGAGGGTACACAGCACATGCTCCTCCTAGCAATGTATTAGATAGAATAATTAGAATTTAGACATCCCTGCTAGGAGCCAATTTCCCTTCTATATCAACAATTACCCATTAGAGGGGACTCGCTCATCCCTCTGTAAGTATTTGGTAAAAAAGGGGCCTGATCTTCCTTCACAATGAATAAAGACAACTTATATGCTTCATGGGTTCTTTATTACATGATAATAGGATGACAAAAGAAAGAAATAACTAAACATCACAGTAAACATTAGTAGCAATCATCAACACATACATATACATAGAGCCTGAAAATAAAATACATAGTTAGATACAATAAGAATACATGGAACACCTCACCATAATCTTGGGCATTTTGCCATCTGAAGAAGGGTCCGTCTCTGTTTTCCTCTTTGGTTGGGTCAGGACTCTCTGTTCCACAAACACGACTGCACGTCTGCACCGTGATGTATCATCAGACCGCCAAACCACCAGACCAGCATCTCACCCTCTCTCAGACAACCTTTCTCTAATATAGAATGCAGCTCTCCATCGAAGTTTCTAGCTAACTCCGCCTACAGTTCTCACTGGATTCCTGTACCACCTCGTACCAAGAGAGCACAACAAGCAGCTGAACAAGCGTTTTGCTATGACTCCGGCATCGAGAGAGCATTTTCTTCTGATAAGAACCGGTCCTCTCTGGATCACTACTGGTGTACAACACATGGAATCTAAAATATAACCTCTCACCTAAAGAGGCTCAGAAGATGGCTGCAGTTTAGAATATGGAGTTGCTCAAGCATAGGCCTCTACTACTTGGAAAACAGAATGATATTAGACCACGTCAAAGCCAATAGGCCAAAGTCATAATTCACCTAACTCAAATAATACTATGCACCTAATCCCTCAGTATCCACTATGGAGAACATGTGTGCACCATCACCAACAACACTGCACCTCGACATCCCATACCTTCTATTCTTTGGCAAGATTATTCTACTGAAAAACAGCAAGAGTATAGAACAGAAGAGAAATAGGCATATGCAAGACCATCCTACATTCAGGCTAAGGTAACATAGCATACTAAAGTCAGTACACAATGGTGGTGATCGAGGGTCATCACAGAGCATCAGACCACTCAAGTGGCTGATTCACTACAGACAACTGACCTAGACTCGATTGAATGTATGAAATGCAAGGACTCCATGGCAGGGGAAAAAACGCGAGCTACATGGAGTTCATCCACTATTGCACAAAGAATATATCAAGAAAGGGACACTTTCGAGAGTTGGGGGATAAATATTACTCCATACATTAAGCCAGGTTATGCCGACCTGTTGAGGCCAAAATACATAGTGGAAAACGTGGAATCCGCAAAAAGGTCCACCACATCGGTACTGAAAGGAGCCGTGGGGCAAAGCAAAATAAATGGAGAAGCCTTCTCGGCAGAATCTGAAAGCCATCAAGACTCCACTACAAAGCTGAAATGGGACTCTGATATAAGATGGATCTCAAGAACAATAAACAACATGAAAAAAGATTGACGATTTTCTGGAACAAAAAAAAAGGCCGGACTCCAAAGGATATCTACAGATATGCTCATGGAACGTGAACGGCCTGGCAAACAAACTATTGGATGTGGACTTCATCAACTATATCAGGGCTTTCGATATTGTGGCTCTACAAGAGACGTGGATGAGCAATTTCTGCGTTTCTACACAAGTGCACTAGCTGAGGCAAAATACGGTCACCTTCAGGGGGTCTAGTCATATATGTTGCATGCAAATCAATCTTACTGTCCGTGAACTAGGTCACCCTTCATCCGCAGCTCTTGCTGTAAACTTACTCTCTTTGGACTCAACACAAGTAACAGATCTCAACATAATAATAATCAACGTTTATATTCAACCAAAACGCAAAAGCAAATTAATAAAATAAATGTGCAACTTGTTGGAAACATATATTACAGAAGGACCAACAATAGATCTTATTGTTACGGGCGATCTAAACTTAAATTTAATGGGATCCTCCGTGGATGACAAAATGTCCATACAAAATACAATCTGGAATATCCCAATGCAAGGGAAGCCACTTTTAAGTAAGCAATCAAAGGTGGGACAGTCAACCCTGGAGGAATTGGAACACCTAAACTTAAGAGCACTAAACGGCAGATCAAGAGGAGATAATCCACCCGTTGCAACACACTGCTCATTCAGGACGAACACTATATTAGATTACACTTTTGTCTCCCTTGAGTTGTTCCACCAAATTACCCTATTTCATTTAGGTGACAAAGGAGACAGTGATTACCGGCCACAAGAAATCGAGCTCAGAACAACTGTTTATATGTTCGAGCAGTGCCGGACCCCTCATGAAGCAGACTATACTATCAACCTTAAGAGAATCAAATTTGGAACTGCCACACAGTGCAGAATGCTGGGAATTGCTAAAGAACACTTTGACTTGAGGGCAGGATTAGACGAGGTCAAGAAGTGGGAACGTTTTACGGATACCATAGCAGTTTATGCAACCAATATCAATCCCAAAACCCAACAGAGACTCGGCAGTGCGAAGTCTATATCGTGATCTGCTCTGAAAGAAATCAAGCATATCTATCGCTTATTGAGACAGTTACGGTGTAACCCTCAAGATACAATACAACTAAACTCACTGCGAAAGAAAAAGGCTCTGTTGAAAAAACAAAAAAGGGATGCTAATAGGGACATACAGGTAGATTCATGAAAGGAAAACCGGCTTGCAAAGGGCCAGATTCTGCGAATCTGGCCCTTTGCGAGCGCAATTTTTGCATTTGGGATTCATCATCCCAAATGCAAAAATCGCTAATTGCGAAATCGCATATTTGCGAGGAATTGCATTTAAGGAAACTCTATTTGAGATTCCTTAAATGCAATTCATTAACCATTATTTTTTGCGAATTCGCTATTCCTGGACGCTATTTACCACGAAGTCAGACTTCGTGGTAAATAGCGGAAACTCAGAAAAATGCACTTTAGTGCATTTTTCTGAGTGGTATGTTACACACACACATGTCCTTTGGACATTTGTGTGTGCAACATCTGGCTACATTTGCTTTTCAGGGGTGCTACAGGGTGTCCTTTGGACACCCCTGGCACCCTTGAAATCGCATCCTTAGGCCCATAGGAATGAATAGGGAGTTATTCCTTATTTGCGATTAGCTATTTGCTAATCGCAAATAAGGAAGATGTAGGAATCGCAATATTTTTTGCAATCCCTACATGAATCCCGTTTTGCAAGTCCTTAATAGCGATTCCTTATGAATCGCTATTACAGACTCGCAAAACAGGACTTTGATGAATCTAGCTGATAGAGAACGTTCGGTGGGCAAAACTACACGCTGAAATTAAACAAAACAACAGCGCACGTTTTTGGAGAACCATAAATCAATTTGTTCATCCTAACAATGATGGAATTACCTCAAATATTTCAGAGGTAGTCTGGACGAAATATCTTTGGTCTCATTTCCATGAAGACACAAGGTTTGGCACAAAGGGGGAAAACTTCTCGGGCGCATCTGACGGTCTTAACATCAGCATGGCGTATGCAAGAAGCAACCAGATCACACCACGCGAAGCTGAAGAAGACATCCTAATTAACGACTCGCCAACAAATCGAATCAAGATCATCAAAAGGCAAATAGGCAAGGGAAGGAGGGAAGGGGCACCCGGCCCAAACGGAATACCATCGGTGCTTTTCAAGCAAGAGTAAACGTTCTGGGCTGAAGCACTAGAACCACTGTTCAGGGAAATAAGAATTACAAACATCCTGCCAGAGTCCTGGAGGGGGTCTATCATTGCACCAATTTACAAGACATGGGATAGGTCAAAGCCACAGAACTATCAACTAGTGGCACTAATGGACAATGAGGCAACAATTTTCACTGGTATGCTACTGGAAGAGCTCCAGGCATGGGCAGAAGAAAAATCCCCCATCCCTATAAACCAGACCGGTTTTGCGAAAAATGTAGGTACAACCACAAATATAATAACGATGGCAATGCTCTTTGATAAGGCTGAAACGACAAGGAGCTCCCTGCATTTGTGCTTTATTGATTATAAAGCAGCCTTTGATCACGTAAACCAAAACAAACTGTGGTCCAAACTGCATAGCTAGGGCTCCCCTTCTAAACCTGCTGATAAACCTGCATACCAACACCTGGGTCCAGATTAAGCTGGGTGACGGAACACACCTGTCGATACGCATTCTAACAGTCAAAGGGCTTAAACAAGGCTGTGTTTTGGCACCTACACTTTTCAACCTGTTCATAGCTGATCTCGTACCGATATTAAACGCCTGTAACTCACATGCTTCAAAACTGGGAGACATCTTATTGCCATGTCTCCTATACGCGGACGATATAGTCCTGATTAGTCAAACGAGAGTAGGCCTTCAACACCTTATAAACGCTACACAGGACTATTCAAAAGTAAATGGTTTAACGATAAATCGTGACAAAACAAAAACCATTATGGTCAGTAAAAAAAGGGAAAACCTACAGCATGGTTCTGGGGTAACACTCGAATAGAGAGCATCATGGAATATAAATACCTGGGCGTAAAGATAGACAAAGGCGTTCAATTCTTTGCCCAGAGAAACAGCATCAGGCATAAAGGCATCGCCCTGGCAATCTCCCTAAAAACTCTAAATTCTAAACTAAACGGTCCGTCGATTCTGCCCATGGCGCAGGTGATCCGTGCAAAGTTACTGCCAACAATTACTTACGGAAGTGAAGCTCAGAAAGGAAGAGATGCCAAACTACTGGACTCCACAGTAACAACTACGTATAGGATTATATTTGGGCTGCTTTAAGGACACCACATTAGCGCGGATCACCTGCGCCATGGGCAGAATCGACGGACCGTTTAGTTTAGAATTTAGAGTTTTTAGGGAGATTGCCAGGGCGATGCCTTTATGCCTGATGCTGTTTCTCTGGGCAAAGAATTGAACGCCTTTGTCTATCTTTACGCCCAGGTATTTATATTCCATGATGCTCTCTATTCGAGTGTTACCCCAGAACCATGCTGTAGGTTTTCCCTTTTTTTACTGACCATAATGGTTTTTGTTTTGTCACGATTTATCGTTAAACCATTTACTTTTGAATAGTCCTGTGTAGCGTTTATAAGGTGTTGAAGGCCTACTCTCGTTTGACTAATCAGGACTATATCGTCCGCGTATAGGAGACATGGCAATAAGATGTCTCCCAGTTTTGAAGCATGTGAGTTACAGGCGTTTAATATCGGTACGAGATCAGCTATGAACAGGTTGAAAAGTGTAGGTGCCTAAACACAGCCTTGTTTAAGCCCTTTGACTGTTAGAATGCGTATCGACAGGTGTGTTCCGTCACCCAGCTTAATCTGGACCCAGGTGTTGGTATGCAGGTTTATCAGCAGGTTTAGAAAGGGAGCCCCAGCTATGCAGTTTGGACCACAGTTTGTTTCGGTTTACGTGATCAAAGGCTGCTTTATAATCAATAAAGCACAAATGCAGGGAGCTCCTTGTCGTTGTCCCCTTCGCAAATTAGGCTTGAATTCGGCATACAGAAGTAATCTATTGCGAGACATGGGGCCTACAATATAGTGTGGGACAAAATACGGAAAGCCGCTCCAGTGTCACTAAATGCACAGTTATGGAAAGAGATAAACCATTATACCACCTCACCCGCAGCGAGATATCTCGAACATGGATTACACTAATTGGGATTGAACCAGCTATGGGAAACACCCACTAGCTCCGGTGTGCTTAAGAAACTAGTCTGGAGAACAGTCAAACACCTTTCATGGCTGGAGGACAAAGCCTCACTCGAAGAAAGGTCTCAGGGATGGATGACTTTGAATACCTACTGTGAGCCAGCAGCTCAGAAGTACTTTAACTTGGGTTATGCCAAGTTTACAAAAATTTGTTTTATTAAGTTTAGACTTGGCTTGTTACCCTGGCTAAAGGAGGAGGTGGACCCTAGGTGCCGCTTATCCGGGTCAGTACCAGAAGACCTGCTTCACCTACTATGCTCCTGCAAACAACTCCTACAAGAACGGAAACAACAGATGAAATTTAAATTCAACCAGCGTGGAATTCGAACTAGGAGGCAGGCTGTCCTGGCTTGTTTCGCACCAAGTGATCCTCAACTAAACTGTGCCTTGGTAAACTTTTTGACGGCATGCAAATAGAAAATGCCGGAAACCAAATTATTGGCAGATAATTAACTCATTATACTCATTTTTGCATGTATAAACAATTAACATACTAAGGATCTACCATGGGCAAACAAATGAGACATGCACTGCTGGTCATAACGAGCCTAAAACTGGACTTGCAATATTTGAACAATTACAGTACAGTCTTTTAACAGAATTTTAACGCTTTTAGTACTATGGAGTTTTTATATGTAAAATTGTCTTGTACATGAAATATTTTTGTATTGCAATGGTTTTAACAAACTATGTGTAGGACTTGGCCCTTTCCCCAGAAGTTTTTCGCTTTTTACTTCCTTAGTTTAGGATGTCCCCCATTGTAACAAAATGGTATAGGCCTTGTGTAGTGAAGAAAGCCCTGTGTATTGTCAAACTAATGCTAAGGTACAGGTGCCCTCTTCCCCTAACATGGCTGCCACTGACCCCTGCTACTGCAGCGTGGTCTTTGTGGGCGCGTTCTAGTGGCCAGGAGCTGGCTGGAACCCTCCAAACAATGTATCAACACTAGCCTGCCAGCCTGCCCATAGCCAGCATGGTGGAACCTCCTAAAACCTCCTGGAACCTTCTGGAACAGGTGAGGTGGCACCAACTGCCACTGCCAACTGTCAACTGGCACTATATAAGGAAAGGGAGGGAAACTTTCCTGTCAGACTGAGGGAGCACAGACCTGGGGGAGAACCTACGCAGGAGTTTTAGGCAGTGGGGCCTAGACAGGGACCTATGACACTGGTAGTGACAGGGCCTAGGTGCTGCCTACCAAGTGTTGAAGGATCCTGAACTTGCCCCCTGACCTGGCCCGGCGGGAGGGGAACCCCGGGACCACTTGAAGGGAACTGGCGGAGGAGACTTGATATCATCCATCAACTCCAACATTCCCCCCCCTTCAAGGAACCCAGAGACTGCTATTTACAAGGGCGCAGAAATATAAAGCGCCAAGAAGAGACCAAACCACCACAGGACTTTTGAGAAATCAACCAGGTATTGGCGCTGTGTCGCTCCCTGCACTCCCTGACACTACCTGGGTCCCCTTTGTTGGTCTGCCACTGTTGTGTGGAGTGTCCTGTTCGAACTATGAACTGCCTTCACCTAAAATAAACTACTGGTGTAGCGCTATTAAAGAATCTGCCCAAACGCTGTATCGCCCTCGAGCGCTTATCTACTAAGCCCCTGTGAGAAGCACTGAGCCTGCTGGTGCTGCCAGAGTGCGCTGTGATCCTCGAGGCTACTGTACCCCCCTTGTGAAGCGCTGAGGCTCTGGAGACTTTGATAGCACTGTGCCTGAAACTGACCCAGCGCTGGAATTGCCGGGCGCTGCGCTAATGTGGTGTCCTTAAAGCGCCACGAAGCTCCTGGGCGCTGTTCCTGCCTAAAGCGCTGCAAAGGCTGAGCGCTGTGTGCATCTCTAAAGCGCTGCCCTGATTTGCGCTGACGAGCCCCACTCACCGTCGCAGCCCGGAGTCTCACTGGCGCTGTCTTGAGGCGCCAACATTTTCCAGCAATCCCCCTCGGCGGCCCCCGGTACCAGGAGAGGGCCGCCGGAATTCCTGTCAGGCCGCGCTAGGCCTGACAGGCCTTGAAGCCTTTACGTAGTCGCTAGTCGTAGCATGCCCCGTCCCGTAGCGGGCGGGAAGACCCCGATGATGAAGTATGACACCAAGGGACCTTTTGGTGTGTGAGGGGTATTTTAACAAAGAGGCAGGGGTTGGTATAGGTGGCTGTGGCAGGGGGTAGTTGGGTGACTGTAGAAACTTGGTAAGGGTGGGGCAGAAATGCCAGGACAGGGTAGGACTAGGAGGCAGCAGAGATCAGAGTAGGGCTAGATGGCTCTAGAGGTTGGGGTGGGGTGGGGCAGGACTGCGTGGCTGCAGATGCCAGGCCAAAGCTGGGTATGGCCTGAGCTTAGCTGTGTGGCTTGAAGGGTAGAACAGGGCACATTGACTATGGAGACCAGGGTAAGAGGGTCGGTGCAGACACTGGTGAAGGGGAAGCTGGGCTCAGGTCCACAGCTAGGACTATATATGTCTAAGGGGGCAGGGCACAGAGAAATAGCACATGAAAAGAATGGTCTTTATCTCACGCTTTAACTGGCTCTCCCTCCATCATTTTCCTCATGTATCTACCCAAATTCTCTATCTTTCCCACCAATGTTCTCCCCTTTTTTGGACTGTTTCCTCCCTTCTAGCCCAGACACACCATTTCCTTCTGACTCTACGTCCTAAAGTTCTCGCCCTGTGATCTCACTACTGGGTGAAATGAAACTGTTTAACTTAATGAATGAAACACAGTCCTACCACGTGCAATAAACACTGTATCTTCTTGCCCTTGTTTCATAGGGTGTAGTGCTAGGACGACTATGGCAGTGAACTCTCGCCTTCCCTGTATAATCTCCTGCTCTGCTGTGCCGCTTTACCTGTAGCTCAGTCATGCTGTTCAATGCGATCAGCCAGCTCGCATCACTTGAATGCTTTTCGTCACACTGTCATCGATCACCGTCCCTAAATCAGAGAGGTATTTAAGGTGCATTGAACGGGGAAGGTTATCATCTCTTTAAACCAGCAAGGATCTATCACAATTTATTAATGGGACTCAGAAAAACTAAACTATGTTTCCAAATGTGCTACAATACTCAAAAATGTAAAACTTCACTCTGCATTCTCATGCCTATATCTGACTCAAGGATATTAACAGAAGTTTGAATTAGAAAATCCAAAGAACTGGCGTTCTATACTTGAGCTTGGTCCATCGTATTCTGAGCATTGGAGGAGGCGCCTCAGTGACCTCCGACCTAGCTGCTGGTATTTTGCTCTAGGCTCAGAAAATTAGGATTGACTGCTGCCTATCACACCATATGCCACCAATTGTCTGGAAATATCAAATCGAGTCCACAAATTAAAACATGCTAAAACTAAGGCTGCCACTCCAAGTCAGCAAAAAAAAAAAAGAAATCCACATTTGAGTGTTCATTTCACAAAAGAAAAAAACATTATATCATTATAAAAATAATGCTGAAATCAGCACAGCTATACAGTATGCACGAAGGTCAGTCTGCTATAAAAAATATTTTGGTTTCTTGCATAGATTAAAAAATAAAATAGAGTTGCCCCGTATTCAAATTTGCATAGTCACACAGTATGGTACTATATATTTGTAATTTCAAGATATGCTCTTATAATCGTGTATAATCTCTTATCTAAAGACAGAGGGGTTCTTAGCAGCTTTGACAAAGAAGTCTACCAAAATGCAGGTTACGCCAGAAGTGCAACTGAAGTATCTCTATGGAGTGGTCATAATGTAATGTTTGTTTTATAGAATGTACCAACAGTGATATGTCCGCGTTGTAGATCTTCATCTGCATGATTCAAGGACAGAGGTGCTGGCACTTTTTTGGTGATACTTGACATACAGTCACAGAAGGCCTTCACTGCAGTCGATGAGTCAGAGTACATTACTCTAGATAGTCTGAAACTACAGTCCAGAGCGCGTAGTTGATGAGATCAAAATCATCTCACTTCTGCTGCTGTGGCCTACATTTAAAAAGAAAGCACGCACGTTAAAGTATTAACCACTGAAAATCCACAGATACCAAGAAAATAATTAATGTAAGGGACCTACAAACCGAAATGTACACGGGTGAGTATTACTTTCCAGGTTCTAGCAGTTCAGACTAATGTATCACGGGCTGCCAATGCAACAGTAACCAGAAAGCAGATCTGATGAAATTGGGGGAGATTTGCACTTCAAAAATATTTCTGCTTTGGTAGTGTGGCACATTATAAATAGGGCTCACAGTTTCATGGTATTTATTTTATGAATATTTTACTCTATATTTACACATATTTGTTTTTTTGGTCGTCTTATCAGTATTTTTCCAGAAATATTTTGTCTTCTGTGAATAAAGGAAGTTGTAAAATTGTATATTTCAACATTTAAATAACTAGTAAGCGTGCACTCATCCTTTGGCGCCTACCGTGTTTTAACAAAATAACAAGCCAAATATAACATACTAATACAACCACAGATAAGTATTAGCATTATACTAGTAATGGATGTTGACATACGTCATTATGTAAGGAAGTTCATCCTGATTTTTTTAAACTTCCCCTGCCATCTATTGGCTCAGTTGTTGGCCTAGAATTGATTAAAGACAGTATGAAAAGTCACTTAAAAGAAGCCCAATTATTTTATGTTAGCATTTAAAAAAATAAGTTTGACTGGAAAATCGTTGTTTCTTTCTGTATTCAGCTCTAAAAATCAGTAAGAGCTGAAAAATGCTAGACTTAATTATAAATGGGTAAATGCACTACTCAGCACATAAGAACATTGAAAGGGGTAACCCATACCTTGATCATTAGCATGTGTCAACCTGGGGTGTAGGTGAACGGCATTAAATGGAGAAAGGTGGCAAACTGCCTAATAAAACCATATCTGGCTAGCTGGGTGGTTGTTCATTTTTGCAAACTTAAGTGCTTTGAATCCAGTAGACTTCTCAGAAGGCAGGTATAAAGAGACCTTCAATGAATGATGACAAAGTCGATACCTGACCTGTAAGAGAAGAGGAAGACTGTTTAGGAGCCCATTGCTGTCTGCCCTTTCCTGTCAATAACAAAGTACACTGGAAATGAGCCTTTTTGGGGTAGATGGAGCATCGGAACAAAAATTACTAATGTTTTCAGCCTCAATACCTGACGGTGATATTGTCTCTGTTACACTTTCCACTGGCTCAGAATACAATGTGGATACTGGCACTGCTACTCCTTCTGAGTCAAGAATATGACATGGTTTTTTTTCTGAAACCAGTGTGTAAAATACACATCACAATCTTAGGCTGTAATTCAATATTCAATTTCATAACTGGTTCAGTGTCCTCGATGGTGAGTGGTGTCCGGTCAGTTAGGTGAAGGACATCACTTGTGGTGGTGGGTACTTGGTCAATGATGTCTTCTGGGTTGTGCTGGGGGTCGACGGTGCTGTAGATCTTTGCAATTTTGTTGTGGAAAAAGTTGAACAGGTTGCTTCAGAATTATTTCGGAGCTGTGATGGTGTTGGTTGTGGCTGTGGGGTGGATAATTCTTTGATAACAGTGAAAAGCTCTTTGCAGTTGTTGGAGCTGGTTTCTATCCTCAGTGCTACACATTTTTCCTGTTTCTCTGATTTGCTGGTGGTAGCATCTGAGCATGGCCTTGTATTTGTTTCTGGTGGTGGTGTCTCAGCTGGTTCACCATTTCCTCTCCAGTTGTTAACAGTAATATTTGGACTCTCTGAGGTTGTCAGTGTACCAGCTGGCTTGCTTGTTTGTTCTCCTCTGTTTGATGTGCTTGTGGGGTGCTAGGGCATCAGTGCAGCCTGATATCCATTAATTGAAAGTTGCTATGTCATTGTCTAGATCGTTGGTGGGGATAGGTTGGGTGGCCCAAAGGATGTTGGTTTAGTCTGTTTCGGGTATTTTATTTCAGCTTTGTCATGTTGTGCTGGGCATAGTTGGAATGGTGGCTGGTGGTGTGTTGATGAGGAAGTGAATGATGGACTGGTCTGTCCAGGTGAGTGGGGTGGTGCGTCTGAATTTGATTAATTTGCTGGAGGTGAATACGAGGTCCTGGGTGTGGACTGCGTTGTGCCCTGGACGAGCTGGGCGAGTCCTATGTTGTCACGGCTTTCAAACAGAGATGTGGAGTCGGGTCTGTGGAGTTGTAGCGGCGGAAGTTGAGGTCGCAGAGGAGGATTAAGTTGTTTGAGCTGATGGCAAGGAGAGCCACAAAGTCTGTGTTGAGGTTAAAGTAAGTGTTGCGGGCTCTATGGGATCACGGTGTATTCTTGTCTGTTGATGAGGTGCAGTGAATTGTGTGTTTGTGGATAATGACAAGGTCTCCTCCTGGCTTGTAGGGTCTGCCTTTGCGCGCTATCTTGTAGCCTGTCGGGATGCCTGTGGCGATGAAGGGTTACACCTTTGGGTACAGCCAGATTTCAGTGAGAGGTACGATCTAGGGCTTGTGGTCGATGAGTTCCTAGATCTTGGTGTTGTGTTAATCATGTGTTGTGTTGAGGAGTAAGGAAGCGAGGCAGGGAGCTAGTGGGGGAGTGGTGTGTGTTGAGATGTGTGTGGTGGTGATGTGTGAAGGAGTGTTATCAAAAGTGAAGTGACAGTGTGAGCAGGTGAAAGGTCCTACTGTTGTGTGGGGCATGGTATTGAAGCGGCATTAGTGTTAGCTAGGGTTGACCTCGCGGATATCGTTGGCAATGTATCTGTGGTGGTTGATCAGCATGTGGGAAGGGTATGCCTAGACGTGGGTCCCGTGCTCACTTTGCCACCGGAGTCAAGCTATCCTGGCTGAAGACGGTTGATAGCCAGAAACCGGTCCTAGGATGCCGGTCCAGGGAAGACAGTGCTTGGCAGTTTGGGCTGGACTGTTCCCATGAGGCACAGGGTCAAGACTGATTTGCACATGGCCATGTCTGAACTGGGGTGGCTTGGTGAGCAAAATAACGATGGATTAAACCCAGATCTGTGACTGGGTGTGAATGTTTTGCCATTGTGCAACATTCCGTCCAACATCGTGTGTGTTTTACAGTTCACCCTATGTGGGAAGGGTATGTCCAGACTTGGGACCCGTGCTCACTACGCCACTGGAGTCAAGCTATCCTGGCTGAAGACGGCTGATAGCCACAAACCGGTCCTAGGACGCTTGATTCCGGTCCAGGGAATACATGGCTTGGCAGTTCGGGCTGGACTGTTCCCATGAGGCACAGGGTCAAGACAGATTTGCACATGGCCATGTCTGAACTGGGGTGGCTTGGTAAGCAAAATAACGATGGATTAAACCCAGATCTGTGACTGGGGGTGAATGTTTTGTCATTGTGCAACATTCCGTCCATCATCTTGTGTGTTTTGCTGTTCACCCTATGTGGGAAGGGTATGCCCAGACGTGGGTCCCGTGCTCACTACACCACTGGAGTCAAGCTATCCTGGCTTAAGACGGCTGATAGCCAGAAACCGGTCCTAGGATGCTTGATTCCGGTCCAGGGAAGACATGGCTCGGCAGTTCGGGCTGGACTGTTCCCATGAGGCACAGGTTCAAGACTGATTTGCACATGCCCATGTCTGTACTGGGGTGGCTTGGTGAGCAAAATAACGATGGATTAAACCCCGATCTGTGACTGGGGGTGAATGTTTTGCCATTGTGCAACATTCCGTCCATCATCTTGTGTGTTTTGCTGTTCACCCTATGTGGTAAGGGTATTACCAGACGTGGGTCCCGTGCTCACTACGCCACTGGAGTCAAGCTATCCTGTCTGAAGACGGCTGATAGCCAGAAACTGGTCCTAGGACGCTTGATTCCGGTCCAGGGAATACATGGCTTGGCAGTTCGGGCTGGACTGTTCCCATGAGGCACAGGGTCAAGACAGATTTGCACATGGCCATGTCTGAACTGGGGTGGCTTGGTAAGCAAAATAACGATGGATTAAACCCAGATCTGTGACTGGGGGTGAATGTTTTGTCATTGTGCAACATTCCGTCCATCATCTTGTGTGTTTTGCTGTTCACCCTATGTGGGAAGGGTATGCCCAGACGTGGGTCCCGTGCTCACTACACCACTGGAGTCAAGCTATCCTGGCTTAAGACGGCTGATAGCCAGAAACCGGTCCTAGGATGCTTGATTCCGGTCCAGGGAAGACATGGCTCGGCAGTTCGGGCTGGACTGTTCCCATGAGGCACAGGTTCAAGACTGATTTGCACATGCCCATGTCTGTACTGGGGTGGCTTGGTGAGCAAAATAACGATGGATTGAACCCAGATCTGTGACTGGGGGTGAATGTTTTGCCATTGTGCAACATTCCATCCATCATCTTGTGTGTTTTGCTGTTCACCCTATGTGGGAAGGGTATGCCCAGACGTGGGTCCCGTGCTCACTACGCCACTGGAGTCATGCTATCATGGCTGAAGATGGCTGATAGCCAGAAACCGGTCCTAGGATGCTTGATTCCGGTCCAAGGACGACATGGCTTGACAGTTCGGGCTGGACTGTTCCCATGAGGCACAGGGTCAAGACTGATTTGCACATGGCCATGTCTGAACTGGGGTGGCTTGGTGAGCAAAATAACGATGGATTAAACCCAGATCTGTGACTGAGGGTGAATGTTTTGCCATTGTGCAAAATTCCGTCCATCATCTTGTGTGTTTCGCTGTTAACCTTATGTGGAAAGGGTATGCCCAGACGTGGGTCCCCTGCTCACTACACCACTGGAGTCAAGCTATCCTGGCTTAAGACGGCTGATAGCCAGAAACCGGTCCTAGGATGCTTGATTCCGGTCCAGGGAAGACATGGCTCGGCAGTTCGGGCTGGACTGTTCCCATGAGGCACAGGTTCAGGACTGATTTGCACATGCCCATGTCTGAACTGGGGTGGCTTGGTGAGCAAAATAACGATGGATTAAACCCCGATCTGTGACTGGGGGTGAATGTTTTGCCATTGTGCAACATTCCGTCCATCATCTTGTGTGTTTTGCTGTTCACCCTATGTGGTAAGGGTATGACCAGACGTGGGTCCCGTGCTCACTACGCCACTGGATTCAAGCTATCCTGGCTGAAGACGGCTAATAGCCGGAAACCGGTCCTAGGATGCTTGATTCCGGTCCAGGGAAAACATGGCTTGGCAGTTCGGGCTGGACTGTTCCCATGAGGCACAGGGTCAAGACTGGTTTGCACATGGCCATGTCTGAACTGGGGAGGCTTGGTGAGCAAAATAAGGATGGATTGAACCCAGATCTGTGACTGGGGGTGAATGTTTTGCCATTGTGCAACATTCCATCCATCATCTTGTGTGTTTTGCAGTTCACCCTATGTGGGACGGGTATGCCCAGACGTGGGTCCCGTGCTCACTACGCCACTGGAGTCATGCTATCATGGCTGAAGACGGCTGATAGCCAGAAACCGGTCCTAGGATGCTTGATTCCGGTCCAAGGAAGACATGGCTTGACAGTTCGGGCTGGACTGTTCCCATGAGGCACAGGGTCAAGACTGATTTGCACATGGTCATGTCTGAACTGGGGTGGCTTGGTGAGCAAAATAACGATGGATTAAACCCAGATCTGTGACTGGGGGTGAATGTTTTGCCATTGTGCAAAATTCCGTCCATCATCTTGTGTGTTTTGCTGTTCACCTTATGTGGAAAGGGTATGTCCAGACGTGGGTCCCCTGCTCACTACACCACTGGAGTCAAGCTATCCTGGCTTAAGACGGCTGATAGCCAGAAACCGGTCCTAGGATGCTTGATTATGGTCCCGGGAAGACATGGCTCGGCAGTTCGGGCTGGACTGTTCCCATGAGGCACAGGGTAAAGACTGATTTGCACATTGCCATGTCTGAACTGTGGTGGCTTGGTGAGCAAAATAACGATGGATTAAACCCAGCTCTGTGACTGGCGGTGAATGTTTTGTCATTGTGCAACATTCTGTCCATCATCTTGTGTGTTTTGCTGTTCACCCTATGTGGGAAGGGTATGCCCAGACGTGGGTCCCGTGCTCACTACGCCACTGGAGTCAGGCTATCCTGGCTGAAGACGGCTGATAGCCAGAAACCGGTCCTAGGATGCTTGATTCCAGTCCAGGGAAGACATGGCTTGGCAGTTCGGGCTGGACTGTTCCCATGAAGCGCCGGGTCAAGACTGATTTGCACATGGCCATGTCTGAACTGGGATGGCTTGGTGAGCAAAATAACAATGGATTAAGCCCAGATCTGTGACTTCGGTTGTATGTTTTGCCATTGTGCAACATTCCGTCCATCATCTTGTGTGTTTTGTGGTTGGTCAGACCAGGGTTTGTGGCACTGGGAGCGTCCAGTCACGTACGTGTGCAGATGGGTTTGCCTTTGATATACCAGCGGCATGGCCGCACAGTAGCTGCCATTAGGTAGGTCCTGAGGAGGAGTGCAGGGGGGCTTGGGCAGGGCTTGGGCAGGGCTATTGAAAGGCAGGAAGAAGGCACAGGAAGCAGCATACAATGCGGGAGGGCATGTAAGGAGCGGGGGAGGCAGGAAGGGAAAAATAGCAGGAGAAGGGAGGAAATAGCCTGGCAGGGAAGGAGGAAGAAGGAGAGAGACAAAAGAGGCAAAAAGAAGCAAAGTCAAGGAGAGAGTTCAAAGACGAAAGAAAGTGGCACAAAGAGTGTGAAATCAAGTGTGAGAGTGAAGTGTGCGAAAGAGCAAAAAGGAGAGAGTTCAAAGAACAGCACAAAAAAAGAGCACAAGTGAACACAGCAGAGCACAGACAGAGAAAAGGGAGTCACGAAGACTGAGAGCGTGAAAGGGAGGGCCGAGGTCCAGAGGGAAGGTCAGAGGACCAGCAGGAGCGAGGCGGGGCCTCGAGGCGCTAAGGCTGGGTTCGAAAGGTCCTAGACTGGTCGGAGAACTAGTCCCCGGAAAGTGAGGGGGAAGGGAGTTGGACTTAGGCACCAGCTTAATGGGGTCACGCAGCGGTCATCATTAGGTAGATCCTGAGGAGGGAGCAGCAGAGGGGAGAGGTGGTAGGGGCTAGGGAAGGGAAGGAAAAAGACGCGGAAAGCTGAAGATGATGCAGGTGAGCAGGTAGGGATCGGGCGGGGTGGGAGGTGGGAATAAGCACAGGACGGGGAGAAAAGGGCCTAGGGCCAAGGGGGAGAAGGATAGAGACACAAGAGGCAAATTGAGGCAAAAGGAAGTAAAGTAAAGGAGAGAGTTCATCAAGGAAAGTGACAAAAAGCATGTGAAGTCCAGAGCGAGTGACAATGTGTGCGAAACAGTGAAAAGGAGAGTCCAAAGAATAGCACGGAAAGAGCACCAAAAAAGCAGAGGGCACATAAAGAGCCTAAAAAGGACACAGAAAAAGCAAAGAGCCTGAAAGTAAGCCATATGGTACAGAGGACAAGAGAGTGCAGCGGAGCAGAGAGATAAAAGGGGAGTCAAGAAGACAGAGTGTGTCAATGGGAGCGCCGAGGGCCCTAGAGGTGAGGGTGCGGAGGGAAGGTGGGAGGAGCAGCAGGAACGAGGTGGGCCTCGAGGTGCTAAGGCCAGGTCTGAAAGGACGTAGACTGGTTGGAGGACCAATTCCAGGTAAGTGAGGGGGGAGGGCTGGGCCTGGGATGGATTTGGCACTACTTCACTGGAGGATAAGGAACTTGGAGGTGGCCCACAGGAAACCTTCAGGATCCCCCTGGAGAGAGAGGCAGCATAACAGAAGCAAGCCTCGCAATGGACTCCAGCAAAATTCTTGATGCACCAGTTAAACTTTCAACACTAGCCACAAACTGTCCCAAGCATCAGCAGGAGAGCTAACCATGAACTCTATGAACTTGATCCCGTTATGTATGCCACAGAGCCCAGACTCCTAAATTTCATTAGATTAAATTATAACCTTGAGCAACAGTGTTCTGTTGCAGCCAGAATTCTTTGTCCGGATCTCCACCACTGTCCTGATGATTGACTCTGGACATGTTATGGTGCAAATTCCTCCCAGAAAGCTTTCTCTTGCATCACCCAAACCTACCAGCATCACCGGTTTGGATGACCAGAAGCTGTCCGTTCTTCTACCCATGAGGGTCTACAGCTCTGCCAAGTACCACGTATCAGGCATTAGATTCGCGCATTTTAATGCAGGTGCTCGCATTGCCGCATTAAAATGCTTTAGTCACGCATTCATAGCTCTCTGACAGGCTCTGGGACTGATTCAGATGCTCTGTCCATCACCACCCCCTTTTGTACCGCTTTTGGCCACCATAAGTGTGGCAGGGTATGCTCAGATGTTAGTCCCTTGCTCACTTTGCCACTGGATTCAAGCAAGCCGGGCTGAAGACGGCTGGAATGCCAGAAACCGGTCCTCGGAAGCTTGTTGCCGGTCCAGGGAAGGCATGGCTTGGCAGTTCGAGCTGGACTGTTCCCATGAGGCACAGGGTCAGACTGATTTGCATATAGCCATGTCTGAACTGGGGTGGCAGAGTGGGCTAAAGAACTGTGATGGATTAAACCCAGATCTTTTGACTGAGTGTGAGTGTTTGATTGATTCAGATGCTCCGTCCATCACCACCCCCTTTTGTAAGGCTCTGAGACTCATGCAGCGCTCCAAAAAACAGCCTTGTAGGCAGCACTTAATGTCTGGACTGCCTCTCTGTCTGTGATGGAATTCATGCTGCCAGAGCCGGGCCTGGTGGACTCATTGTTAAGGTTACCTGGCAATGGGATACATTGTTTCTTTTCTGTGCCAAAAACACAGATTGTGCCCTCTGTCAGCCCCACCCGGCCTTCCTGAGACCCACCCACGTGTTGTTGTTCGATCTTCGGCTGGGATGGGGCTGCTAAATTAAGAGTCATTGACTGGAGCTGTGTATCCTCCGGTCTTAAGCTGGGGCAGATGGCCTCCAAGCGTAAAAAAGTAATGTGATGTGTGTTGTGCAGATAGAAAATATTCAAATATTTAACACCACTGCTGCCTGCCAAAGTAATACACTCTGGAGCATCAAGAAAAGAGCTGCCTCTCTGCCCACTCAAAAGAAGCTTGGAACTGCCACCTCTGCTGAAGCCAATGGCACCCCTGCCCAGCTTGCTCGAAGAACTTCCAAGACTTGTCGCAACTCAAGAGAAAGGAAGCAGGAGAAGCGCACGGAGCATGAGGATTAGGCATCATCACCCATCAGCCTGTGTCACTTCTCGTTGAGTCAGAGTGAAGTGCTCGGCTTATTCTTGCCTGTACCATTCGCCAGTGATGTGATTCTAAAATATACTGCTGACTGGCATTTATATATATTTACTGTAGGTGCACGGACCAGAGAACACTCTACTATCCACAACATCCGGAATACCGAAATTAGAAACCTAACCTTAGGAAGAACAGGGATGCCACTGAACATATGTGAAAAACCCTATTTCCAGAAAGAAAAAATATTTTCTAGAGTCCCCTCACCCACCAGGGTTACCCCTAGGTGGCATGCTTCATCATTGGGCTCCTCTCAATCCGCTGCGCATTGAGGTGTGCTGCAACTTGCGAACTTAGTAGGAACACGTTGTTTTAGGAAAATATGTGTGGTTCAGTGATGTGGAGTGGGAAAATAGGTTAGAAAATACCTAGCTAGTGAGCTAATATTTTATTACTGCTCCTAGTCGGTATGTTTTAAGATCAGGGGTTAATACTAGGGAAAGACCTAACTGTAATGAGCGTGGTGTTCCTAGTACTAGGTCGACATGCTTCGAGCTTTCCCCTAAAGCTCTTCTTCAGAACCACACAATGACCAGCCCCATGCGTACTACTCCTAAAGAATCCTGTGGATAGAAAACAATGGGGTGCACACCTAATGTGTGTTCACCTGATACTTAACTTGGAACAACAAGAGAGTAAGGGAAGAAAAGGAGACGCTCCTATTCCCCTGGGATAATCATACAAAAACAACAAAGGAGCGGCACAATTGTAGTGACTACAGGACAAAAAAGTTAGTTTGTCAGCAAGTGGACTGGTACACAGTCTATGGCAGTTACAAAATGAAACCTTATTAGGTTTTTATAAAAGGCCCTCACTCACCACCAGTTGGTGACATGCTTCATCATTGGGCCCCACCGGGAGTGGACGAATGCCACCTCAGTGTGCTACGACGCCAGAGTTACTGCGGAGCTGGTTCTTGTTCGTGAAAGTGAAGTGAAAGATTAAAATGTCACAATTAGGTCAAAAAATGTTTTATTAGTTTGCCAATTGGACAGAATAAAAACAGGGAAGGATAAATGACCAGGATTATAAGTCCAGGATTACCCTTAAGTGTGGTGATCAGGTCAACATGTTTCAGCCTATGTGATGTAATTAATCAGGCATTCGTCAGGACCAATGTGCAAGTGATTAGTGTTATGTAAGAACACTGGCGGTATGGGCGCACTAAGGCCCACCCTAACCTGGGGTTACTAGTGTGAAAAAATAAAAAGGTTTCTAAGATTCCAACGTATTGGAGTGGAACCGAGTTTATTCTGATACATAGACATAGACATAGACAAATGACAGACATGACATAAATAGAAAAAAGAAGAGAACATTATGGTTAAAAACAATGTCCGTTGTCGTCTATGAGTGCACACACTTGCTTAGGGTGTTACCATAGTGACATCATAGCCATATGTAGAGTACGAGTGAGGATACAGTGAACTCGTGCTCATAAGCGGTAACAGCAATCTTGTGGAGACACAAGGACAAATGTCCTTCATGTCTCATATCGTGGCTAGAGCAAAGCGGGGACGAAAAAGATAGTGAAATGCCCGTAAATGTAGATCTCACGAGTGGCATAAATCAAAATGCGTAGCTCTCAGTGCTTTTTTGGGCAACTAAAAATTGCTCAAACTACGTCTTGTCTAAGGCTTAAAACACTCAAAACACACTCTTACAGAGGGCGCTACAGTTCAAAGCGCCATGGGTCACGGGGGGGAGGGTGGATAGCAAAATGACACACCCTGTTGATTAAAAGAAAAGAAAAAGACGGGTCAAAGGGTAGTCCTAATATTCAGACGGTGTACTTATTTGTCTTCCATGTTACTCACGCCTCCTTGGCTAGGCACCCGTTATTTCACCTGCGTACCCCTGCGCCGGACCCCGAAGACTAAGGCGTCCCGTGGGCGGGGTATCGAAATAGTCGAAGGAAGGGAGTGAAAGCGCCGTTCGTATCGTCGGCCACTTCCTACTTCCTGTACTCCTGCACTCTGATTGGTTCCAGCGGGGATCACGTGGTTGCCATGGGACCAATACTCAGAGGCAGCAAGTAGTTAAAGGAAAGAGTAAAAATTGACGGTTGTGGTGAATCGTCATGGCAACCATTTCCAGGAGCTCGCGATAGACAGCGACCTCTTGTTGGCTATATGTAAACAAATAAAGTTATCCAAGTTAAAGGACAAAAAAGATGGGAGAGATAACAAAATGAAACCCAAGGCGCTGGTAATTTACTCCGTACGTCCCCTGGAGAAAGTGCACATTACACGGAGGTGATTGGCACATTAGTGTACCTGTTAGGTACCTGGAGGTTTTAACATTTTATAGTTGGGAAAAGACAGTAGTGATAAAAGGCAAGGAAATGACCTCTCATGGATATCGTGAAATTGGGAATGCTTGTTGGGCAGTCTATGTTGATGGCTAGATATCATGTACAAACTGTCAGTGAAGTTTCCCCTTTGGGTGAACTTTTAAATGAACCACAGTTTAACACCAAAAGATCATACACTACAAACGTACACATACACTAGGAGCAGGTAATGATTAACATGAAACAATCATACAAAAAATGTACATTTTATTTAAGAAAATTATTTTAAAAAACAGTAGTTAAAACCCCAACAATGTGGAATATCAAAATAACATATTACAAGACAAGGGACAGCACACTCGGAAAATGATTCCAATTAAAAGATGGGGAAGAAGTCACTAGAATGAATTAATTAATAATTCCTGTTCCAGATTATACATTCAATTTCTTAATTACAGGAGTGTCATTTTTCAGTGGCTTAGTGTTTCTTCACCCCAACAATTGCATCGACGCGTTTCGGTTAAGGCATATAAATGTTCAAAGCCAAAAACCTTCTTCAGGAAAAATAATAATGTCCCAATAATACACAAAATCTGAAAATAAAATAAAAATACAAAATATAAGATATACATTGCATAATTATTAAAAAACATTCATTTAACATGTTATACCAGCACTGCTCCTACAAACATACATTTACTACATGCATCTGTGGTTTTAGACACACTACAGAAAAAATACAGAAAAAATACAGTGCTATTGTATCTGAAAATAACAATAGCATATACAACATCTTATCCCCTGATAGTCCACCAAAACTAACTGGTACTGGGGAAAGATTGACGATTCATCCGATCCAAATATAGCCACCATATCCAGCACAGATCATTTCCAGTATCAACTAATGGCTAAGCAAACTAATCGCCCAGGCATATAGGTATACAGATAGTATTTACCTTATTGATCAGTGAATGGATGTTTTCAACGGTACTGCTAGAGTCAGCTACCTTCGAAAAATACCTACAATAATTGATTGGGAATTAGTGATTTATTACCAATAGATATTATGTCTATTGATATTTACAGTACACGAATAACCTAGATATACAAGTAATTATCTAGGGATGCGACAAAACAACTGATGTGTAAATAAAAACGTCACCCCTGTTAACTACATATCCTGAATATAAATCTTCATAACGAAAATTCTAGCATGCATATAAGATTCTATCCATAGAATGTTGGTACAAATCCGTAATCCAACAGGGATACATTTTACAGGAAGCAGCGT
Source organism: Lissotriton helveticus (assembly GCF_964261635.1). Taxonomy (NCBI): domain Eukaryota; kingdom Metazoa; phylum Chordata; class Amphibia; order Caudata; family Salamandridae; genus Lissotriton; species Lissotriton helveticus. Next base: position 231,004,865 of record NC_136065.1, on the reverse strand, counting down.
TCTATAAGTCTCATTCTTGCTGTTACAGAGTTTTTGATAAACAGTCAATGCGGTATAGTAAATGCGGTATAGCTAGTCACCCACCACAAATCTTGAGAACCAAGAGCAATTAAACAATCGGCCCCTCGTAGTGCATCAAAAGTGGTGTCTCCTAAGTCACATATTTTCTGACGTTATATTTAAGCCCCATTAGGTAATATAGGGATGAGGGTACCTTAAAAATACGTATCCAGTGTGCGTATAGAATTATACTGCACTACGTCATCAAAGACGGTATAGTCCCGTTCTTCGTAAAAGTGGACAGAAGAATCTTCTATTTCCACATGAGCCAGACCGCCCGCAGCCTAAAATGCATAAATAAAACCATGGGGTCAAAGTCTAGTCAGCTAGTGCCTAATTGCGCCCAGTCCCTTCTCCGATGCGCATACCTGCTCGTATCAGTTTCTTCACCGCAACTCAGGGTTCTGTATCCTGTTCACTCCGCTGTCATTGAGGCGCGTGAGGACCGCTGCTTTTTATTTGCAACTAGCGCGCGAAACGGGAGTACATGGTACATAGATCTACCCCGTCAGTTTCCGGGACAAATAATTGTTTCCGGGTCATCAAGAATAGTAAACAGACGTTACTAGATGACGGACTAACCACATATGACGATTCTCGAAGACGGACTTACTACGCCTAATCTTCTCTTTTTCAATCACAATACTACATAGCAATTCTCAAGAAGTAATTGCATATAAAGTAATTATACAAGTTGCATTTTTACATATGTTAAACTGTGTTTGATATTCACAATTTTCTGAAAAACCCACAACACAGGAATTGTTCGTGTGTAGGAGACAACGTGGGTAGAATATCCTATTCCAAGAAATTTGCATGAATACAGATAGGGTCGTTGTATGCTATTCTCTATCAGAAAAATATACTTTACTGCATTATGATTTTATTAAATAGAAATTATTATTATTATTATTATTATTTTATTTTTAGAGCGCGTAGTCACCCGGAGGTATCCCAGCGCTAGACAATCCTATCTCCTGAGTACAGTGGGACAAAGAAGGGAACAAGGGAAAAAGGACCAGGAGGGTGGAGCGCAGGAACAAGATAAGGGCCATGGGTGATTCACTGTGGGAAAAGGTGGGTTTTGAGCTGTTTCCTGAAGCGGAGATATTGCGGTTCGAGGCGGAGGATTCGGGGAAGTGTGTTCCACAGTCGTGCGGTCTGGACTGAGAAACGCCTTCCTCCGGACCGGGCTCTCTTGAATTTGGGGGCAACAATGAGATTTTCTGTGTCAGAACGAAGGGGTCTTGAAGATTTGTAAGGTGTAATAAACTTCCTGAGAACAGGGGGGCCTTGATTTCGTCGTAGCTTGTAGGCCAGACACAGGGCCTTGAATTTGACCCGCTCTCTTATGGGAAGCCAGTGGAGGAGTTTTAAGGCCGGTTTGGCCGATGCTCTGGCAGGGGTATTTGTGAGAATCCGGGCCGCGGTATTCTGGATTCTCTGAAGTTTGTTCAGAGTCGCCTCTGGGGCGCCCAGGTATATCGCGTTGCTATAATCGAGCCTCGAGATTATTAGGCCTTGAATAAGCAACTTTTGGGAGTTGGTGGGCAGGAGGGGCAGGACTTTCCTCAATGATTTCAGAAGTCCAAAGCAGGTCCCGGCCACTTTCTTTGCCTGCACAGTGAACGAGAGGTCGGTATCAAGCCACACTCCCAGACTCTTTACTTCCTCTCTGGGTTCGGGAAGAGGGCCCAGACAAGCTGGCCAGATGTTCGGGGACAATGTGAACCCTTGTGGGCCAAGGAGCAGAACCTCAGTTTTTGACCCATTTAGTTTTAGGGCAGAGGTGTTCATCCAGAGATGGACCTGCGCCAGGCAATTGAATAGGTCTGCTGGTTGTTGTTTGGGGTGGGATAATGACACCACCAATTGTGTGTCGTCAGCGTAACTGACGACACTCACTCCGAAAGGAATGATGACCTCCTCCAATGTGGACATATAGATATTAAATAATGTGGGGCTCAGGGAGGAGCCCTGAGGCACGCCACATTGGAGGGGAATTTCGGAGGAGCGGGCGTTGTTCTCCCAAATTTGGTAGGTCCGTTGAGCCAGGAAAGAAGTAAGCCAGGCTAATGCGGAGCCTTCTACACCGGCTCCCTTGAGTCTTTTAATAAGGAGTCGGTGGTCGACGGTATCGAAGGCTGCGCTTAGGTCGAGGAGGATCACTGCCACTGATCCTCCTCCGTCCAGTAGCGTTCTGGCCTCCTCAACCGCTGCTAGGAGGGCGGTGTCTGTGCCCTGCCCTGGGCGAAAGCCCGTCTGGGAGCTTTTTAGTATGTTATTAACTTCCAGGAACTGGGAGAGTTTTCTATTAACCAGTTTTTCAGCAATCTTGCTGATTCCTGGGAGTAGGGAGATGGGCCTATAGTTCGCCAGGTTTTCGGGATCGAGGGAAGGTTTTTTTAACAGAGCTTTCACGACCGCCGCCTTCCAGCTTAGGGGTACGACTCCCTGTTGGAGTGAGGTGTTAATCAGGTGGGTCACGGGAGGGATGATCGTAGGGGCAACCTTTTTAAGAATTCGGAGTGGGACGGGATCCTTGGGAGAGCCGCTTTTTATAGATGTTAACGTGTTTTCCACTTCTTCAGTCGTAACTTGGCCCCAAGAAGAAAGACGGCAGGGTGTTGAGGGTTGCAGAGGATCGTGTTCCTCGCACAGGGTCGCGGAGGGGATAGACTCGAGGATTTTTAGGATTTTCCCGTGAAAGAAATCCGCCAATTGTTGGCATTTGGTCTGGTCAGCTGTAGGGTCAATGAGATGTTTAGGTCCAGGCGCTGGGGTTTTCAGAAGGTCTTTTAGGATAGCATAGGATTCCTTACTGGAGGATACTGCTTTCTCTATTCTCTCCTGAAAGAACGCGGTTTTGGTTTTACGGATGGTGGTTTTGTAATTAAGGAGAGAAGCAGAATAAGTCTCTTTATTTGTTTCAGATTTGACTTTCCTCCAGGATCGTTCCGTCCTCTTGCACTCTTTGCGCAGGGCTTTGAGCTCTGGTGTGTACCATGGAGCCGAGGCTACTCTTTTGGGGTGTTTAAGGAAGGAGGTTTTAGGGATGAGTGCATCAAGAGAGGAGGTGATCCATTCATTGACCTGCTTATCAGCAATAGCAGGGTCACTGGAGAGCTCAGGAGTGGACTCTGCTAAAGCAGTGGCCCATTCCTCAGGTGCAAGTTTATGCCACCGTCTGTCAATGGTCTGGATTTTAGGGGTTTGACCGTTGGTGGGGGGTGTATCCCAAGAGATTGGCAGAAGAAAGTGGTCCGTCCAGGGGAGGATCAGGGGAGGCTTAGTGGTGATGGCTGTCGTGTTAGTGAGGACGGGATCCAATAGGTGTCCCTTCCCGTGGGTGGGTTCATTGTTTACCAGACGGATATTGAATGACAACAGGTCTTGGAGAAGGTCAGCGGCTATCCGATCTGTAGGGTCTTTCAAGTGTAGGTTTAGATCGCCTAAAATGAGAAAATTGCCGACAGAAGATGCTAGTTGTGCGACTGATTCAATGAGGGCGTCAAGGAATTTTCCCGGGGGGCCCGGAGGGCGGTAGATCAATAACCCTGACAGGGAGTGAGCTGGGGAGGATTGGATGGAGAATTGGCAGCTTTCGCTGTCCTTAATTTGAGCATCAGTGATTCTGCAAGTGAGATGCTCCTTAAAAATTATGGCTACCCCCCCTCCCCTCCCTTTAGGTCTGTGTAGGGCTTGACAGAGGTACCCAGAAGGCAAGGCCGTGACAATGTCCGAATCGGTGCTATCTGATAGCCATGTTTCGGTAAGAAAGAGCAAATCAAAGTCATGGTCTAGAATTAGCAAATTAGTTTCAGTTGCGTGTTTAGGGAGGGAGCGGCAGTTAAGAAGTCCAATCTTAATCCCGGGTTTTGTAGACGCAATAGAGGATGGAGCGCAACGCGTACAGTAGTAGAAAGGTTTACCTTCGGTATGCGTATGGTAACAGGCCAAGATTGTTCTTGGTTGAAGGGCGCGGAGCATGTCTCCAGTATACACCACGCGCTCACATGGGATTTCCGGCAGCATTTCTGGGCCTGGGTCCGTCTGGGCCCGGACGGGCCCAGACGGGCTTGCCTTTGGCGCGCCTTCGGCGCGCTGACGGCGCGCCCGCTGCGCCCGTCCGCTGCGCGTACGTGGGGCGCACATGTTTATGTAGGGCAAGTGGGCGTGGCCGCTAGCGAGTGGGCGTGGGCAAAGTTAAAAAACACATCAGCTACACAAAAACAAACACTCCCGGCTGTGCCTCAGGAGGAATAGCGTTAAATTTCAGCCCAGCATCCATTTATATTCAATACACAAATCCATAGATTTAACAATTGCTCAAATTGTGACTAAAAAATCATACTCATGAACTCATGATAGTGCAACTTATATACACTCATATATACTCATTTTTTGTACAGGTACATCATATATATCAGTGTTTTAATATCACGCATGTAGGAAAATTCTTCAATAACCTAAATTCTTCATAATGGACAAGGGTTGTCCAGAGATGTGATACGAATAAACAATATTAATAGAAATAGAAATAAAGTACCATATAGTTCTTGTTACATCTAGAGTACACTAAAACCAATATTGTTCAACACATGGATACACATCAAAAAATATAATCTTGTAGGTATATAATTAACAAGATTCAGCAGGGTCTGATAAGGCGCTCCCATTCTTCTTTGGAGTTCAAGCCCGTTCTAACAGTGTTTAAAAACGAGATGTACCATTGCTCACGCGCCTTGCGTTTAGATTGTATGTTTCCTCCTCTTTTACCAATGACAATTTTCTCGAGGATAAACCATGAGAAATCATTCTCACCATGGCCCACCTCGAGAAAATGTTCAACCAGGGGTGCAGTAATTTTTTTCGTTTTTATAGCTGACCTATGTTCCTGGAACCTGGCCCTGGCTTCTCTGCCAGTCTCTCCAACATAGCCTAATCCGCATGGGCATTGAAGTAAATAGACTATGTTTTTAGTTTTACAGTTCGTAAAGTTTTTTGATTTTAACACATGATTATTAAAATTAAGCTCCTTGGTTTGTATGCATTGTGGGCATATGTTGCATGTGCCACACTTATAATTTCCTAACACTACAGTGTTATCTAAGGTTCTTTGGCAAGGATATGATTCTTCTCTGTACGTATGTACTAAGAAGTCTCGTAAGTTTTTATTCTTCTTAAAGGCAAACAAGGGTCTCTCAAGCTTGTTAGATTCATCGTCATTGAGAATGTGCCAGTTCTTGTTCACTGCGTTTTTGATTTGGTTACTCAGATTGGAGAACTTACTCACAAAAACTACTTTTTTTGGGAGGCTCCTTCTTCTCTTTTTTGTTTTCCACAAGGGCCTCCCGGTCATAGAATCTTGCCCTTTTCATAGAGTGTGTAAGAAGCCTTCTAGGATAACCCCTATCACTAAATTTATTTTTCAGGACTTCAGAATGTTTATAAAAATCCTCTAAGTCAGAGCAGTTCCGTCTCAGTCTCAAGAACTGGCTGAAGGGAATACTTTCTCTTTGAGACTTGGGGTGAAAGCTCGAAAAGTGTAGGAGGGTGTTTTTCGCTGAGGGTTTTGTGTAAAGTTCAACCTCTAAAAAACCCCCTACATCTTTTATGGTGATATCCAAGAAGTCCACCCTAGATGTACTATACGATGATGTAAATCGTAAATTGGGATCACCTAAGTTCAGCCAGCCTAAAAAATCTTCAAGCAGATTAGTAGGGCCCTCCCATATAAAAAAGATATCATCAATGTAGCGGTACCAGCCCGCTACATTTTCAGAGAAGGGTGCTAACTCATTGTAGATGTGTTTCGCCTCGAATGCTCCTACATAAAGGCATGCCAGACTAAGGGCGCATGTGGCCCCCATGCTGGTACCCTTTAACTGTTTGAAAAGTTCATCCTTGAACAAAAAAATGTTGTTCATAAGGATTAATTCTATGCACCTGACAATAAAGTCCCTGTTGGCTCCACCCAAATCATGGGACTCCAATAACTCATCAATGACATTCACAGTGTCTCTTTGGGGAATATTCGTGTAAAGAGACTCAATGTCAAGCGTAACTAGACACTGAGTCTCCCCACAAAACTCCCTACCCTCAATCAGTGATATCATGTGAGCGGAATCTCTCACATAGGACTTTAGATCACACACCATGGGTCTTAAAAAATGATCGACATACTTGCTAATTGGTTCAAGGAGAGAATCGATACTACTCACTATCGGTCTCATTGGAGGATCAACCTGATCCTTGTGGACTTTGGGAAGACCATAGATTGCTGGGATCCTTGGTTCAGTATTGTTAAGGAACTTGAATTCTTCATCACAGATCCAGTTGTTATCCTTAGCTTCATTAAGAAGATCTATGCAGTCTTTAGATATTTTTAAGACACTGCTCCCATGTATACGGGTATAATGTTCATTAACCTCAAGGAGATTGTACATTCTTCTGTCATAGTCAGCAGTATTAAAAAGGACAATTCCTCCTCCCTTGTCTGCCGGTTTAAAGGTAAGGGATCTATCATCTCTAAGTAAGTTTAGGGCAGACCTCTCCTGTATGCTAATATTATGCATATTGGGTTTTTTGGCTTTACATACTATGTTGTGAATATCACTCTCTACGGCCTTCTCAAAGGCTTCTATATTTCTACTAACCATAGACAACGTCGGAGTGAACGATGATTTAGGTTTAAGGCCCGAAAAATTTGTACGTTCTCTTGGCGCTTTGTCTTCAAAAAATCTATTCAGCCTAATCTTCCGAAAAAATGAGTGCATATCCTTTTCTAATTGGAACTGATCTATATAAAGGGAACTTTTTTAGGATCCCGCCCGAAGAGAGGGCATCGTTACAATGGGAACTCAGGGAGGGGCCAGTACAACCGGGCCCCTCAACAACAACAAGAATATATGAGCACAAGGAGCAAACGCTATTGGAGACCGGCCGAATACCTATAATTAATTTATCTGAGAAAACACTCAGTGATATTGAAATGAGTGTTTTAAGTAGGGGTTTAAGTTTTGTTCCTTGTGCTAATATAGATCAGTTCCAATTAGAAAAGGATATGCGCTCATTTTTTCGGAAGATTAGGCTGAATAGATTTTTTGAAGACAAAGCGCCAAGAGAACGTACAAATTTTTCGGGCCTTAAACCTAAATCATCGTTCACTCCGACGTTGTCTATGGTTAGTAGAAATATAGAAGCCTTTGAGAAGGCCGTAGAGAGTGATATTCACAACATAGTATGTAAAGCCAAAAAACCCAATATGCATAATATTAGCATACAGGAGAGGTCTGCCCTAAACTTACTTAGAGATGATAGATCCCTTACCTTTAAACCGGCAGACAAGGGAGGAGGAATTGTCCTTTTTAATACTGCTGACTATGACAGAAGAATGTACAATCTCCTTGAGGTTAAAGAACATTATACCCGTATACATGGGAGCAGTGTCTTAAAAATATCTAAAGACTGCATAGATCTTCTTAATGAAGCTAAGGATAACAACTGGATCTGTGATGAAGAATTCAAGTTCCTTAACAATACTGAACCAAGGATCCCAGCAATCTATGGTCTTCCCAAAGTCCACAAGGATCAGGTTGATCCTCCAATGAGACCGATAGTGAGTAGTATCGATTCTCTCCTTGAACCAATCAGCAAGTATGTCGATCATTTTTTAAGACCCATGGTGTGTGATCTAAAGTCCTATGTGAGAGATTCCGCTCACATGATATCACTGATTGAGGGTAGGGAGTTTTGTGGGGAGACTCAGTGTCTAGTTACGCTTGAAATTGAGTCTCTTTACACGAATATTCCCCAAAGAGACACTGTGAATGTCATTGATGAGTTATTGGAGTCCCATGATTTGGGTGGAGCCAACAGGGACTTTATTGTCAGGTGCATAGAATTAATCCTTATGAACAACATTTTTTTGTTCAAGGATGAACTTTTCAAACAGTTAAAGGGTACCAGCATGGGGGCCACATGTGCCCCTAGTCTGGCATGCCTTTATGTAGGAGCATTCGAGGCGAAACACATCTACAATGAGTTAGCACCCTTCTCTGAAAATGTAGCGGGCTGGTACCGCTACATTGATGATATCTTTTTTATATGGGAGGGCCCTACTAATCTGCTTGAAGATTTTTTAGGCTGGCTGAACTTAGGTGATCCCAATTTACGATTTACATCATCGTATAGTACATCTAGGGTGGACTTCTTGGATATCACCATAAAAGATGTAGGGTTTTTTTTAGAGGTTGAACTTTACACCAAACCCTCAGCGAAAAACACCCTCTTACACTTTTCGAGCTTTCACCCCAAGTCTCAAAGAGAAAGTATTCCCTTCAGCCAGTTCTTGAGACTGAGACGGAACTGCTCTGACTTAGAGGATTTTTATAAACATTCTGAAGTCCTGAAAAATAAATTTAGTGATAGGGGTTATCCTAGAAGGCTTCTTACACACTCTATGAAAAGGGCAAGATTCTATGACCGGGAGGCCCTTGTGGAAAACAAAAAAGAGAAGAAGGAGCCTCCAAAAAAGTAGTTTTTGTGAGTAAGTTCTCCAATCTGAGTAACCAAATCAAAAACGCAGTGAACAAGAACTGGCACATTCTCAATCACGATGAATCTAACAAGCTTGAGAGACCCTTGTTTGCCTTTAAGAAGAATAAAAACTTACGAGACTTCTTAGTACATACGTACAGAGAAGAATCATATCCTTGCCAAAGAACCTTAGATAACACTGTAGTGTTAGGAAATTATAAGTGTGGCACATGCAACATATACCCACAATGCATACAAACCAAGGAGCTTAATTTTAATAATCATGTGTTAAAATCAAAAAACTTTACGAACTGTAAAACTAAAAACATAGTCTATTTACTTCAATGCCCATGCGGATTAGGCTATGTTGGAGAGACTGGCAGAGAAGCCAGGGCTAGGTTCCAGGAACATAGGTCAGCTATAAAAACGAAAAAAATTACTGCACCCCTGGTTGAACATTTTCTCGAGGTGGGCCATGGTGAGAATAATTTCTCATGGTTTATCCTCGAGAAAATTGTCATTGGTAAAAGAGGAGGAAACATACAATCTAAACGCAAGGCGCGTGAACAATGGTACATCTCGTTTTTAAACACTGTTAGAACGGGCTTGAACTCCAAAGAAGAATGGGAGCGCCTTATCAGACCCTGCTGAATCTTGTTAATTATATACCTACAAGATTATATTTTTTGATGTGTATCCATGTGTTGAACAATATTGGTTTTAGGGTACTCTAGATGTAACAAGAACTATATGGTACTTTATTTCTATTTCTATTAATATTGTTTATTCGTATCACATCTCTGGACAACCCTTGTCCATTATGAAGAATTTATGTTATTGAAGAATTTTCCTACAAGCGTGATATTAAAACACTGATATATATGATGTACCTGTACAAAAAATGAGTATATATGAGTGTATATAAGTTGCACTATCATGAGTTCATGAGTATGATTTATTAGTCACAATTTGAGCAATTGTTAAATCTATGGATTTGTGTATTGAATATAAATGGATGCTGGGCTGAAATTGTATTTCTATTTAATAAAATCATAATGCAGTAAAGTATATTTTTCTGATAGAGAATAGCATACAACGACCCTATCTGTATTCATGCAAATTTCTTGGAATAGGATATTCTACCCACGTTGTCTCCTACACACGAACAATTCCTGTGTTGTGGTTTTTTTTAGAAAATTGTGAATATCAAACACAGTTTAACATATGTAAAAATGCAACTTGTATAATTACTTTATATGCAATTACTTCTTGAGAATTGCTATGTAGTATTGTGATTGAAAAAGAGAAGGTTAGGCGTAGTAAGTCCGTCTTCGAGAATCATCATATGTGGTTAGTCCGTCATCTAGTAACGTCTGTTTACTATTCTTGATGACCCGGAAACAATTATTTGTCCCGGAAACTGACGGGGTAGATCTATGTACCATATACTCCCGTTTCGCGCGCTAGTTGCAAATAAAAAGCAGCGGTCCTCACTCGCCTCAATGACAGCGGAGTGAACAGGATACAGAACCCCACGTTGCGGTGAAGAAACTGATACGAGCAGGTATGCGCATCGGAGAAGGGACTGGGCGCAATTAAGCACTAGCTGACTAGACTTTGACCCCATGGTTTTATTTATGCATTTTAGGCTGCGGGCGGTCTGGCTCATGTGGAAATAGAAGATTCTTCTGTCCACTTTTACGAAGAACGGGACTATACCGCCTTTGGTGACGTAGTGCAGTATAATTCTATACGCACACTGGATACGTATTTTTAAGGTACCCTCATCCCTATATTACCTAATGGGGCTTAAATATAACGTCAGAAAATATGTGACTTAGGAGACACCACTTTTGATGCACTACGAGGGGCCGATTGTTTAATTGCTCTTGGTTCTCAAGATTTGTGGTGGGTGACTAGCTATACCGCATTTACTATACCGCATTGACTGTTTATCAAAAACTCTGTAACAGCAAGAATGAGACTTATAGAACGCTGCTTCCTGTAAAATTTATCCCTGTTGGATTACGGATTTGTACCAACATTCTATGGATAGAATCTTATATGCATGCTAGAATTTTCGTTATGAAGATTTATATTCAGGATATGTAGTTAACAGGGGTGACGTTTTTATTTACACATCAGTTGTTTTTTTCGCATCCCTAGATAATTACTTGTATATCTAGGTTATTCGTGTACTGTAAATATCAATAGACATAATATCTATTGGTAATAAATCACTAATTCCCAATCAATTATTGTAGGTATTTTTCGAAGGTAGCTGACTCTAGCAGTACCGTTGAAAACATCCATTCACTGATCAATAAGGTAAATACTATCTGTATACCTATATGCCTGGGCGGTTAGGCCCAGTTTTCAAGTGATCAGTTTGCTTAGCCATTAGTTGATACTGGATATGATCTGTGCTGGATATGGTGGCTATATTTGGATCGGATGAATCGTCAATCTTTCCCCAGTACCAGTTAGTTTTGGTGGACTATCAGGGGATAAGATGTTGTATATGCTATTGTTATTTTCAGATACAATAGCACTGTATTTTTTCTGTATTTTTTCTGTAGTGTGTCTAAAACCACAGATGCATGTAGTAAATGTATGTTTGTAGGAGCAGTGCTGGTATAACATGTTAAATGAATGTTTTTTAATAATTATGCAATGTATATCTTATATTTTGTATTTTTATTTTATTTTCAGATTTTGTGTATTATTGGGACATTATTATTTTTCCTGAAGAAGGTTTTTGGCTTTGAACATTTATATGCCTCAACCGAAACGCGTCGATGCAACTGTTGGGGTGAAGAAACACTAAGCCACTGAAAAATGATACTCCTGTAATTAAGAAATTGAATGTATAATCTGGAACAGGAATTATTAATTAATTCATTCTAGTGACTTCTTCCCCATCTTTTAATTGGAATCATTTTCCGAGTGTGTTGTCCCTTGTCTTGTAATATGTTATTTTGATATTCCACATTGTTGGGGTTTTAACTACTGTTTTTTAAAATAATTTTCTTAAATAAAATGTACATTTTTTGTATGATTGTTTCATGTTAATCATTACCTGCTCCTAGTGTATGTGTACGTTTGTAGTGTATGATCTTTTGGTGTTAAACTGTGGTTCATTTAAAAGTTCACCCAAAGGGGAAACTTCACTGACAGCTTGTCTTCTGGTACCCCACCCCCTTTGGGTTCATTCGGGTCCCTCTCTTTTGTTAGAGTAGATATCATGTACAGCCTTCTTGGGTGTTGATATATGTACTTATATACAGATGGGTAGTGGTCAAAAAGTTTCTGAAGAACAAATTAGCGACATGAACTATGGGTAATGGTCATCATTGTAAGAATATCCTCTGACAGGCATACTCCTTGATATCCTGATACTTAATACATACAATTGTGCACTTACACGCTGTATCTATAGGAAATAAAGCAAAAGGAGAATTTAAAAAGCCTGCCTACCAGCCAAGCTGGCAGGCCCTTTATATATGCGGCATGTATCTCAATGTGCTCCTCTATAGTGGGTGTACTTAGCAGCTATTTTGTGCGATCATCTGTGGTGGAAGAAATCAATCACACACGATGTCTCTGTGAAGAAAAGTGGTTATGTACAAATTGCAGTTTAAAAAAGCACTTGTGAAAAAGACACCACGTGCCATACAACATATAACAAAATAATAGTATTACATATGAAAGACACATACTTTTGTTTAGGCAGAAATATGCCTCATGATCTGCAAGGGTAGAGGGGCTTGTAGTGACACCCTAAAATGGTAATGGGGACATGGAGATAGTCATTAGAGTTTCCTAAAGGTAAATGAGATAGGAACCGGGGAGAGAATTCCCGGTGCCTTGGCTTATCCTGGAAGGAAAATAGAAACCTTATTATTGCCTTGGAAAAATGAGAAATAAGGTAAAAACGAGTCTGGCTGGACTTACTTCATCAAAGCACTCCTCTCGGAAACTGACCTGATGGCACCCCTGGAGACCGCATCTTACAGTGTCTGTCTCCCGGTGGCCATTAAATAGACCCGGATCAGCTTACTCATGCTTACTTTAAAAATCTAGCCTGTGTCGCTCATAAAATGGCTGCAGTAGCTGGCAATGGAGTGGGGCCATCTTGGGCGAATAAAGTAGACCTGGATCAGCCTAGTCATGCTTACTTCAAAAACTAGACTCAGTATCTCACAAAATGGCCGCTGTGACTGCCAATGGAGCGGGACCATCTTAGGCGAATGACCAAATTGTCGGGTATTGTGGACAAAAAGCTGAAAATAAAATAAAACTAACAAGGAGGATAAATTTACAAGGGGGATACATTTAGACACTCAAGTATGATATTGCGAGCGCAACAGTACATCTGATTGATGCGCAAGACCCTTAGACATAACAGCTTGACTGTGCTCTTTTCAAAATAGCTTGTATGTACATTATGATTTGGGTGGGTGACAGGTCCAACGCCAATGAGTTCATCGAGTGGCTGAACCAACAGGACCCTTTCCTAAAGTTCACACATACCATGAGTAGATTCCAACTGGTATTTCTGGACCTTAACATAAGGGCTACTTCTGTGGGTGGCACAATCAGTGCTGCAGGCCAACTAGTAGCATTTCATTTACAGGCCCTGTCACACTCAGTGCACTTTACTAGGAGCTTACCAGTAAATCAAATATGCCAATGGCAACACCAATACATAATAACAATTTACAACAGGAGCCCTTGCAATTCAACATTGAACAGCAGTGAGAAAGTGCGCAGAGAAACTAAACCAGCAAAAATAGAGTCAAAACAGGGAGGTCAGAAAGCAAAAAGAAAGGCGAAACACGTCAACAGATGCCAAGTCTAACAAGCGCAGAGAGGAGAAGTATACCAAATTTGGTTTCACCCGAGAAGCTATCATAGCAAAGGTCCGTTCAGTGAACAAGGTACACTGCCCCCTCCCACAGTGTTCAAAGCCACAATTAGCCTTGGCTCATTGTCACCCCCTCTCCCCCAATCATCAACCGAGAGTCAAGTGTTTTGTTACATTGAGCCCTAAGCGGCAAGTACAGGCCCCTTCCCTCTGTGCCACCTTAACACTAGGCTATTTTACCTTTAGCACCTTTCCAACTAGTAAGGATTGGCTTAAAACCTGTCCTTACACACCCTCACCCATGCTCTCAGTTACAGCCAATACGCCCTGCATTTCATATTTATTCACATTTCCCCTAGCACACATAGGGTTGGTTATTTTAGGAAAAAATGTGTTCATTGGATGGGGAAGGGGGTGTTTGGGATGGGAATAACCTGTGCTGTGTAGCAGAAATGTACAATTTGTTATGGCTGTAGAACAAACGGAACGGTTCTCTTCGTAGGTTGAAGTGGGCACACTGGGAACTTCATTAGGTATCGAAAAATAGACAGCAGTCTCTGCAGAGCTGCTGAGGATCACACATGGGCAGAGCGTCAAAATGATTCTATCTGCTCCACACATAGAATAAAAGTGGGGTAGTGCATCAATGCAAAAGGGTTGCCGAGGATCACACCTGCCTGAAGGCAGAAATCGTGTTACCTCAATTGGTTAATGCAATCACTGCTGAAATTGTGTGTGTAACCAGTGAAAAAAAGAATTGAGTAATTCTTCCAGCATTGGGAAATAGTGACTTCTATATTATAGTGCTACAAGGTCACGGCCTGTGACTAAAAACACTAAATATGCATACTGTTTTAAAATTGTTTTACACTCAACATAAGCTTGGCTGCCACAACCCGGGCATTCATTTAGTGTCCAATAAAAAGCTAGTATTACCTTTCCATTTCAGGGGTTTTGCAGCAGTTTGATGATAATTTTAGAACTTCTAATTGCTCAAAAGAGTGTCATTTCTGATATTTATGGCATTCAATGCACTTCATTGCCTGGCTTGACTGGAAAAAAGTGTCACGCATTTGGCAATTGAATGTCACACATAAGCAGTGCTTAATTTGTACCGGTGCTTTCCGGTGGTGAGCTGAGCACTGGCACTTCTTTCTCAGGGCTGGGTCTATTGAATTTTTCTCCCATGCACATAGTTGGTGCTCTGGCCCGCAGTGTACACTGGCCTGCACTGTGTACGGGCCATTAAAATGCCCCTTGGAGCGAGGCTTGTCCAGATGCATGTTCATATTTGGTGCATGCTAATGTGCTTGCTTTGGCGCGCGCTGATGCGTGGTCTTCAGGGCGGATGTGTTGTGTCATGCGCAGTTTAAACTGCACGTTCGATGAACCGGGAACTTAATTTATGTGGCGCCAGTCAGTTAGGTGAGTAGTGCGTGCGCCGTGCGGTATATAACACACAACTGTTATCCAATAGGCAATAGAGTGAAAACATTGTCTTTGGCTGTGGGACACAGTAGATACAGTCCAGCGTGGTGGCACCCGAAGGACACTGCCCAGTAACTTCATGCCTCAGAAGCCCAGGCAAGGCCTTGCAGAATAATTGGAAAATACGGCAAGCAGCTAAGGATGGTCCGAAACCGAAAGAGAAACAATGTCCTCCTGCTATTCAGCGTATTAGTACCTCGCTTATACCTGTCCCAGTACTCTCTTGTCTCTATTACATCCGTCCTCTCCTTTCCGTAATGGCCACCGTTGCAGCTACAAGCATCTTAAAGAACACCTCCCATCCCTGCCACTGTGACTGTGCCCCATCACATCCTCCGACAGTGCCCCTCTCTGCACAGGGAATTTTTCAGCTCCTTCGACCCGGAGGAAATACTGCATTAACTCAAAACGTGCTATCAGAGGGGCTCGGCTGTGCTGGGTGCTCTGTATCTCCCCTTACCCCTGCTAGCCTGCTGAGATATATGTCACACAACATATCTTCACCTCCAAAGACCCATGTCCTGTAAACCCCTGCTGCATACTTACAGCCTGTAGCATCTTGCTACAAGTAAATAAAGACACTTGTTGTATTTCAACTGGAGCTTTATTGTCTACATCCAGTGTCTTCCCCGTCCCTACTCTAACTGCTCTCATCCTGTCCCTACTCCGCCTCTTCCTGTCCCTGACCACCTAGCTCCTCCCACACAGCTACTAGACTGCTAACATACAACATCTCCCCCTTTCTTAACAAAACTGATAACATATTCAATCATATCTCTTCAATGAGTCTCTTTGGTCGCTGAGCATTGCGGCGCGGCCTTACGTTCATTTCGACAGTGTCCTCTTCAGTCTGGGGTATCTCCAATTTATTCAGAGCCTCTAGATCATATTGATCAGGGGTTCCAGGATCTGGTGACACAGTGGGGTCAAGCAATGATCCGGTCGAGTCCTGGGAGCACTTCTTAAAGTGAGACACGTTTCTCATAACTCGACGGTGGTCAGACTCCGCCGTCAGCATGGTGCCTTTCTGTCGAGTGACCAGTAGTGGTTCATTGCGAAAACGACAGTCTGTTTTCTTCTGTTGGTCTTGTTTCACTAGTACATAGTCTCCTTCGTGCACAGAAGGTGATCTTGCTCTTCGCTTTGCGTCGGCATACGACTTCATCTTGTCCTTATTTCTCTTGTCCATCTCTGCCATCTCTAGATGGTTGTGGGTGGGTGATATAGCTCGCAGTGCTCCATCCCAGGTTGGGATTCGGTTTCTCATGGGGCGACCTAACATCAGCGTGGCAGGACACTTGCCAGTAGTCGAGTGGGGAGTTGTCCTGTAGGCCCTGAGGACCTCGTTGAGAGCGATCTGCAGGTCCTTCTTTTCGGCACAGGCCTGTTGAAATGTTTTCTTGATTGTGGCCATGAAGCGTTCAACGGTGCCATTTGCTTGTGGCCAAAGGGGTGTGACTTTCCTATGACGGAAGTCCAAGTGTCGGGCATATGCTTCAAAGTCATGTCCATTGAAGGGAGGACCATTGTCTGTCTTCACCTCTCTAGGGACACCCCAGGTGGCAAATAATTCATCCAGCACCTTAAGAGTACTGGAGGCACCGGTGGAGGGTACGAACTGTGCGAATGGGAAGCGAGAGTATTCATCAACTATTACTATCACGTACTTGCCAGAAGACAATGGTCCGTAGAAGTCCACAGCAATTTCTTGCCATACTCCCGCCGGTAAGGGGGTCATTTGCAGTGGGGCCGGGGGATCACCTTTGCTTGTCAGTTGGCACGGGTGACAGTCTTTCAGGGTGGATTCCACCATTTGGTCTAGTAAAGGAAACCACACACGCTCCCTGAGCGCTCGCTTCGTGGATACAACTCCCCGGTGACCTTCATGAGCAAGATCAATGACACCTTGCTGTAGAGTTCTGGGGATCACGATTCGCTGTCCCCGCAGTATGATTCCGTCTGAGGTCACCGACAGTTCTTCATGGACATGCCGGAATGCTTGCAGCTCGTGTTTGGTGTCCAGCTCACTGTCTTCATCCTGAGGGTCATGCCTCCACTTGTTGGCTCGAATCTTGCTGAGAACCTTTTGCAGGATGGTGTCCTGCGCGGTGGCGTCTCGGATCACATCCATTGGAATGGCAGGAGGTAGCGCCTGGTCAGCTACGAAATGGATGTATTCCTCAGCAATCGAAGGGTGAGAGTTGGTTGACGCAGGCGGATGTCGAGACATGTAGTCTGCTGGGTTTTCAGACTTTCCCGGCTTGTGTACGATCGTGAAGGTATACTCCTGAAGCCTCAGGCCCCACCTCTCAATTCTGGGGGGCATTTTTGCACGGGGGTTGCCGTAGATGGTGACTAGCGCCTGGTGATCCGTGATCAGGGTAAAGTGCTTGCCGTATAGGAAGACATGAAAATGTTCACATGCCCAGACCACTGCAAGGCTCTCCTTCTCAGGCTGTGAGTACGCCTTCTCAGGGTCGGACAGGCAGGGGCTAGCATAAGCAACAATACGTCTCTGGTCAGAGTCATGGTCATATTGCGCTAAGATGGCCCCCAACCCTACGGGGCTGGCATCTACGGTGACTTCAGTCATGCGTCTGGGGTTGAAGTAGGAAAGGTTATCGGCCGACTCCACGGCCCTCTTGATCTCTGTGAATGCTTGCTCACACTGAGGAGTCCATTCAAAGGGTTGCCCTTGCTTGGTCAAGGTGCGGAGCGGGTGGCTGATGGTCGCGTAGTCCCGGATATACCGGGCGCAATAGCTAGCCATTCCCAGGAAGGATCTTAGATCACTGACGTCCTGAGGACACTTGGCGTTGTTCAAGGATGCCACTTTTTCTGGGTCAGGTTTCATTCCCGCTCCTGAGAAGATGTGACCGAAGAATTTTAGTGTAGATTGGTGAAATTCGCACTTGTCCTTGTACAGGGTTAAGTTCGCATCAAGCAGGGCATGACAGACGCGGTTGAGTGCAATGTCGTGTTCACGGGTGTCGGAGCCATAGACAAGGATGTCATCGCTGTAATTGAGCGTATTGGGGATGTTTTGGATGACCTGTCTGATAGCTTCTTGGAAAATTTCAGCAGCTGAAGACACACCAAAGCTTAGTCTCTTATATCGAAAGAGTCCCAGGTGTGTAGCAAAAGTTGTGATGGGGCGTGACTGGGCGTCCAGTTCCAGCTGGTGATAGCCCTTGTTTAGGTCCAATTTAGAGAATACCTTGGCGCCGTTCAATGCGAGATCATGTCACATAGAAGTGGCCCTGGATGGCGTTCACGTTCTATCGCAGTGTTGGGGATGCGCATGTCGACGCACAGTCTCACTTTGCTGGTGTTGCCCTTTTTTGGTACAATGACTACCGGCGAAACCCACGGGGTCGGACCGTCCGTGCGTTCAATGATGTCGGCAGACAGGAGGTCATTGATCTCTTCTTCAACAGCCTTTTGAAGGTGGAAAGGAACGCGCCGGGGGTGCTGAGCAACAGGCCTGATTTGCTTGTTGACATGTAGGTGTATCTGACGGTTCTTTAGCTCCCCTAGCCCAATGAAAAGGCGAGGAAAACGATTGATAATGTTCTGGTCATCACAGACTTTGAAGAGGATCTCCACGAGATGGAGACGCTCCGCAGTCGGCAGGCTGAGCAAACAGTCAGCCTCGGGTCCTTTGATGACATGGATGACTGCATCAATAGTGACGTTGTCATGTGCAAGTGAGGTCGGGAATTTGCCGAGACATTGCAGGGGTTTCTTTGACATCCAGGTGTAGACGCGTACAGGTGCATGAGCAAGCGACGGCTTGGGGCGCATCCTCTCGTACTCGGTGACAGGGATGTAGTTCAGCGAAGCTCCGCTGTCCATCACGAATTTGGTGTCGTGATTCCCCACTTTGATGTGCAACCGAGGGTACTTCTTCAATTGATCTGGGTCTGCGATCATGTTTGCATAGTGCTTCGTGTAGTCGGAGCCTCGAGATGAAGATCTGGAGCTCCGGGACGGGGATCTGCGGTCCCATCGTGATCTGTGCGACTCCCTGCTGGAATGAGGTGAGCTGGAGGACTCTGCGTCTGTGTCATTGACGGCTCTAACATGGTGCTTTCTGGTGTCCGATCGGGACGACCTCCCAGTTCCACTTCGCCTTTCTTTGTTGTATTCGCCACACATTGCTTCAAAATGGTTTGTACGACCACACTTTCTGCACCGCTGGCCCATGGCAGGGCAAACATCCACGTGAGGGTAGTCATATCCGCACCTGAAGCACCTCCTTGTCCTTTCAGGTTTCTTCTCTCTTCGGCCGGTTTCCCGCCTCCTGTGATCTGAGCGCCTCGAGCGAGACGACGGTCGCGATGTCCACTGACTGTCTCTCGAGCATCTTCGCCCGCCACCCCGGTCTTGAACTCGATGTGCCTGCTCATTGCTCACTTTGCGTCCCGATTCAATGGTGGCAGCATGCTCTTCAGCCTGATCGTAGGCGCGAGTCAGTTCCTCAATGTCGTCCAGTTCTTGCGGCTTTCTCAGTAGTCGTCTCCTGAGGGATTCTGAGTGGCACCCCTCTATGATCTGAGATTTGATGGCGGCGTCAGTTGAAAAATTGTCGAAGTCGCAGTGCCTCGATACTCGCCGCAGTCGAGTGATGAATGTGCTCATTGCCTCGTCTTTTCCTTGACGTGCCTGATGGAAGGCATGGCGCTCGTAGTCCACGTTCTTTTTATGGAGGAATCTTTTGTTTAGTGCGTCGTGCACTTTGTCATACGTTCCAGTGTCCGCGGCAGGGAGATCCTTGATCAGTTTACTGATTTCACGCCCAGCTAGATTCCGGAGAGCTATCAGCTTGTCCTTGTCAACAGTCACTTTGGATCCTTCGAGGTAGTCCTCGAAGTCCTCGAGCCATTCCTGCCACTTGGGGCCCATGCTTCCACCTGTTGTTATGGTGACTGGTTCTGGGGCCCTCAAATGTGATCCTCCTGCAAAGAGGGGCTTGACGTCATCTCGCCGCGGTGATAGCGACATTGTGGGACCACAAAAGGTAGTGTTGGAGACTTGTCAATGCTTGTTTGTACCTCTTCTCGCCAATGCTTGTTATTTGCTCTCGTCAATGCTTGTTTGTCTCTTATCGCCAATGCTTGTACATTTGTTTTGACAGTGCTTGTTTCTTTCTGGTTACCAATGCTTGTTTCCTTATGGTTACCAATACTTGTTTTATTATGTTCGCTAATGCTTGTTGCTGAACTTGGTTCGCCTGACCTTAAAATGGCCGCCTACGGTTTGCACAGGGAAGGTGTCCCAAAAGTTGCCTGACTCAAAGATGGCCGCCGTGGTTATCTGCAGGCACTACTTTCTCTCTCTTCATTCGACCCCTTGTCTTCACACAGGACTCACCGGCAGTCGTTTTCAGGAGCAGCACCCTCCAAATTTGGCTCCCTCTGGTCACTGCTACAGTCAGGTGAGGTTGGGGTGGACTCCCGCCTTACTTTGCAGGGTCCTTCGGCGGCGGCGTGCCAAACCTCACGCATCCGGCGTGAGGTTTTCCGACGTCGGAGCTCACTCGGGCTCCAATTTCACAGCGCTCAGCAGCGCTTGGCAACAGACCTTCGTGGGGCAGTCCACTTCAGGATTTACTCTTCTTCGGCCACAGCAGTCATCAGGTGAGGTTGGGGTAGGCTCCCAACTCACTTTCTAGGTTCCCGCTCTTCGGCGCCGATAGCGTGCCAAAGCTCACGTATCGGGCGGGACTCGCGCTTTCGGCGCGAAAGTCTTCTTCTTTTCGAGCGTTTCAGCGCTCGTGGTAGCGGCTCCCTCTGGGCTCCCACAATCACGGGAGGGGCAGGGTCACCTGCTGCTGATCTCCTCTTTCAGCTGGCAGCATCACACGGCAGCGGACTCTTCTTTTCGACGCTGCAGGGGACAGGGCGCTCTGATGGGGTTCTGTAGGCTTCAGTCATGCCTATCCCATCCTCGTCGCCAGTTGTAGCATCTTGCTACAAGTAAATACAGACACTTGTTGTATTTCAACTGGAGCTTTATTGTCTACATCCAGTGTCTTCCCTGTCCCTACTCTAACTGCTCTCATCCTGTCCCTACTCCGCCTCTTCCTGTCCCTGACCACCTAGCTCCTCCCACCCAGCTACTAGACTGCTAACATACAACACAGCCAGGATGTTTAGAGAGCTGCGCTACCTTTCACCTGATACACACCTGTGTTTTAGAACAGTGCATTCTGTTTTCATGTGCAGTATATGACTTCCTGCCTACCTGTTCAATGAGAGGTGCAGTGCATAAAAGTCAGCAGTAAGTGTCTTCTTGTGCGCAAGGTCAGTCTGGCCTATAGGGAAACTTCACAGTTGCCAGGAAAGCTGGTGTGATAGGTTAGGTTGTGGGGCAATTTTTGGCTATTTGTGGCCCTGTTTTATGGTGTGGTGGGCCAGTTTTCACAGTTAATTTCCCTGATATCACAACATATATTGACTGCAGCAAACACATGTGCATGCAGTACCCCAGGACCCATATACAGTGTCTATACAAGTTCAAAACAGCCCAACTTGTAAGTCTGAGCCACTTTTTAAACTATCCGATTGGTTGGTGGGATTCCTGGCCCCAATTTCTGTGTCCGACCGGCTCTTTTATTTTGGATATCACAGTGGACCCTCCTACCCCAATGGGGATTATCCCTGCTTCTAATCTTAGTTGAAGGAAGGGTGTGTGGATCCCAGTATGGCTGCCCCTGTGCAGAATTCATATTATTTACAACAAGGGGTGGTGATGGACAGAGTCTCTGAATTAAGCAGAGTACTCTCACCCAGTCAAGAGATCAGGGCTAGATCCAAAACCGTTTTTTAGCTCATTGCACCATCCCAGTTTCAGAACCTGGCTGTATGCAAATTAGTCTGTCCCTGGCCCAGTGCATCATGGGAACAGGGCAGACCAGACTACAAAAGCCAATTCTTACACTGGGAAGGAAACAAGCTTCCGGGGACCGGTTTCTGGCATTACAGCCGTCTTCGGCCCGGCTTGCTTGAATCCTGATGGTGCAATGAGCAAGGGACTCACATCTGAGTATACCCTTCCACGCTTAGGGTGGACAAAATTATTTACAACAAGGGGTGGTGATGGACAGAGTCTCTGAATTAAGCAGAGTACTCTCACCCAGTCAAGAGATCAGGGCTAGATCCAACACCGTTGTTTAGCTCATTGCACCATCCCAGTTTCAGAACCTGGCTGTATGCAAATTAGTCTGTCCCTGGCCCAGTGCATCATGGGAACAGGGCAGACCAGACTACAAAAGCCAATTCTTACACTGGGAAGGAAACAAGCTTCCGGGGACCGGTTTCTGGCATTACAGCCGTCTTCGGCCCGGCTTGCTTGAATCCTGATGGTGCAATGAGCAAGGGACTCACATCTGAGTATACCCTTCCACGCTTAGGGTGGACAAAATTATTTACAACAAGGGGTGGTGATGGACAGAGTCTCTGAATTAAGCAGAGTACTCTCACCCAGTCAAGAGATCAGGGCTAGATCCAACACCGTGTTTTAGCTCATTGCACCATCCCAGTTTCAGAACCTGGCTGTATGCAAATTAGTCTGTCCCTGGCCCAGTGCATCATGGGAACAGGGCAGACCAGACTACAAAAGCCAATTCTTACACTGGGAAGGAAACAAGCTTCCGGGGACCGGTTTCTGGCATTACAGCCGTCTTCGGCCCGGCTTGCTTGAATCCTGATGGTGCAATGAGCAAGGGACTCGCATCTGAGTATACCCTTCCACGCTTAGGGTGGACAAAATTATTTACAACAAGGGGTGGTGATGGACAGAGTCTCTGAATTAAGCAGAGTACTCTCACCCAGTCAAGAGATCAGGGCTAGATCCAACACCGTTTTTTAGCTCATTGCACCATCCCAGTTTCAGAACCTGGCTGTATGCAAATTAGTCTGTCCCTGGCCCAGTGCATCATGGGAACAGGGCAGACCAGACTACAAAAGCCAATTCTTACACTGGGAAGGAAACAAGCTTCCGGGGACCGGTTTCTGGCATTACAGCCGTCTTCGGCCCGGCTTGCTTGAATCCTGATGGTGCAATGAGCAAGGGACTCACATCTGAGTATACCCTTCCACGCTTAGGGTGGACAAAATTATTTACAACAAGGGGTGGTGATGGACAGAGTCTCTGAATTAAGCAGAGTACTCTCACCCAGTCAAGAGATCAGGGCTAGATCCAACACCGTTTTTTAGCTCATTCCACCATCCCAGTTTCAGAACCTGGCTGTATGCAAATTAGTCTGTCCCTGGCCCAGTGCATCATGGGAACAGGGCAGACCAGACTACAAAAGCCAATTCTTACACTGGGAAGGAAACAAGCTTCCGGGGACCAGTTTCTGGCATTACAGCCGTCTTCGGCCCGGCTTGCTTGAATCCTGATGGTGCAATGAGCAAGGGACTTACATCTGAGTATACCCTTCCACGCTTAGGGTGGACAAAATTATTTACTGTGCAGAATTCATCTGGGCTTCACTTCATCAGAGGGGATGATGCTAAAATGACTGTATATAAGAAAGCTCCAGGGGGCCCCCTCAGCAGCACGCAATCAAGCACTGCGCACTGCCCACAGGCGGAGGGCCTCTGGCCTGAGATCTCCTGACCGAGCCCAAGGGCAAAAGGGGCACCTCCATGTACTTTGCAGGGGGGCCCCTCAAGTTTCTATTTACACCACTGAGTGCTGTGCTTGCTCATGAGAAGGCAGGGGGACTAGGCTGGCAGGGTAGTCTAACGCTCTTCAGGTCTGCATTTTTTTTACATTTTTGTCTACCACAGACCCCATGTGCACCTGCCATGGTTATGTACTCAACTTGTTTGGAAACTCTGATGCACGAGTTTCATGTACATAAGTATTATCTTGTGCTTTGAAGCAGTTTTCAGTTATCAGCAGCAGTGTAAGAAAGTCAGACAATAAAAAGTTAATTCTTACATGATTCTGGCAATGTGCTTTTGGATTCTATAATTTGATCATGTTGTTTTAGGTGACCAGCAGCTGGATATCAGACAGGGCCAGCTTTTAGGGTGGTGAGCACCTGGCATTGGGTTGGGGGGACCTGAGTTGGGGCCAGGGGCACTGTGTTAGGAAATAACCTGGATTGAAAGCGCCTGCTACACAGTTCCCTGTGTGTGTTTCAGCAAGATTCAGGGTACAATAAATATTTGAAGATAATGCTGCACACTGGTGATTAAATGTTATCTCCCTGCTGGAGAGAGATCAGTGTTTTGTCTAGTAGTAGTTTTAACTGCAGCATAGGGAGTTAATGTGCCTTCTGCAAAGAACATGTACCATGCAGGTGATAGAACTGTATTTATGCAGATAGCTCAGAGGATTTCTGCTTTTTGCCATAGAGATCCTTTTGTACTTGGTCTTCATAAATTACAATCCTAATATAGCACAGATGGCAGACTCAGTTGAATTAGTTCAAAAGTTCTTGTGGAAGCCTTACTGAATGGAGTTGAATGTATGACTTCATTTGAAAATAGGCGGAAGTGGGATTTTGTGACTTGTAGCCTGATCATGCAATAGAACTATTTGTTTGGCGCATGAGAAACTGATTCTCCATCAAAGCCTAATCCCAATGATATAACTGACAACTTTATTATCTTTTATTAGGAATACTTATTGTGATGCCACAAAACATCTTTTGATGGCATAAAACCTTAACACAGTCAAAGAATCCCTATTCTGTGTCTTGGACAGCACAGCTATGCATTGGTGAGACAGGCCATAAATGATACGGCCCTGTCACCCATCAACTTTACATAATTAATAACTGTATATTTAATAAAGCAGAGGTGTACTCTTTTCTTGCTGTCCCTCAGTATTTGCTTTTCTTCCTCCCTTTCACTTCTCACTCCTTCCCTTCTCTCTATTCTTCTTTAACTTTCTGCCCTACATCCGCATTTCCTCTTAATCGCCGCCTCCCCTCATTAAATGCTCCCATTTTCACTTTTCACCATTCTAATCATGTTACACTCCAATCTTGCACTCTCAATCTCTGCTTGCCACTGGAGTAAGTGGGTGAAGCCGGGGAAGTGGGTGTGGCCTCTTAACAAAATGTGAGCATCTGCAGTTCATATTTTACAAATTAAACACTGCACATAAGCGCACTGTAAGCATGGAAATGTCACACATGAGCAATTTGGAAACTTAGCAGCTATGCTTCTTAAGAGTTTATCGTTGCTCAAATGGGTGTGTTTTCAGATATTTATACTTTTCCCTCGTCTTCACTGCTTCATTTTGTTCGAAAAAAAGAAAAGTGTCACTCATAGTCATTGAACGTCACATAATTACACTGAAATTATCAATCAATTTTATTATGATTTGGAGCTCCTAAAGGTTTCATATAAAAATATACAAATAAAAAGACTCTGATTTAACAAATCATCCAGCGCTATAACAGTAATAAAATAAAATCATATAAAACCATAAATGCATCAGTTTTGTTGAGCAACACGAGATACAAGCAACTTGCTACAACTAAATGTGCAAGTAGCAGATATTAGACCAATTTCACCATTGTAATGGAATACTAATAAGACATTAATCCATTGATCCTTTAGGGAGCTGTAATTTAGATTGTACCATTAGATTCTATGACATCATCAAATATATAATATGAGGACCCTGCAATTCTAATTATAATATGCAGTGAATATTGTCCACCAAGAACCCGCTTCAGCATACCACAGCCTACTTCTACACATCAGTTCTGATCGAAAATATATTTAAAAATTGTTTTACAATATATACATTTTAAAACACACTTGTTCAGAGGAGGGGCCAAAAAGAAATTTCGGTCCTTCTCGGCTGTGGCAATGTTAAATTTTAAATACAATGGCCTCAGTAAACGACGTTGTGATGGTTGTAATAGGGGACAGACAAATAAGACATGATTTAAATCCTGTACCCAGCTTCCACATAGATGACAAAATCTGTCCTGCCTGGCTCATCCCTCCCATGCCACTGTTAGAATTCGTGGGGGCAGCAGATTTATCCTTAACAACAGGATAGTTCTGCACACTCCATGAGGGAAATTCCATTCAACATATGATTGAGGTTGTTTATAAATACTACTGCCAGCTATTGTAACATTGCGGAATTACCTAAGCACAAGGCAGTATCTCTCTTATGACAGACTTCATAAATGGTCTTTTTAATGAGAATTTTCAACGTTTGTTTTGGTAAAGAGCCTACGCTACTAAGCCCAATGCTAAATAAAACCGCTGCCAACGCTTTTCCCCATCAGGCTTGCAAGTATTTCCTGCCTTAGCGCTGCCCGTAAAGGGTTTTCAGCGCTGTTCAGTAAAGCAAAATAAACCCATTGCTGTTCTTCCACTAGTTCACAAGCGTGTGTAAAGTGTCTTTGTCTGCAACATTTGTAAAATCTACCCAGTGTGCATGCCTGAGATATTGCCTTACTTCGGCATTGGTCAATATGATCAGTGCTAGAACATCTGCTTGAAAAATTCTTCCCAGGTATGGGTACAATTTCACTACTTCAATTTTGCCTTTCCCCAGGAGCCAGTGCATATTTTTCCTGACTCTACACACCCGATATCTCAAAATCATACTTTTTGCTATATTCATTAAAAATAATGTATCACCAGCATAGCGTGCCAACTCATTAAGGTGCCTTTGAAGTCCTATTAGGGTTAGATCCATCAGGCTGGCGTCATCCTCATAAAGCAGACAACTTAATTTCATTGTTCCTAATTTTGGGGGTCCCCTTTACACACACAGCCTCACCCTACTCAGCAAGTCATTAATATAAAGAGAGAAGAGGAGAGGGGCTAGCAGGCAGCCTTCAACCCATTATGAGTTTCTACTTTATTCGACAGGCCCTGATTACCCCCCATCAAAACCTGACTCTAAGTTGAGAAGTGCAATGCATTAATCAGTCTCAGCAAATGCATAGGGATCCCCATTGCATCCAATTTCTTCCACAGCATCCCCCGGTCTACCCGGTCGAAAGCCATGGAGAAATCTATAAAGGCAGTATACAGGGCCATTCCCTTACCCATTAGGTATTTTTCAGGGTTTGCAAGGCATTATTATTATCTGATGTGCCGCTATGCTTACGAAACCCTGCTTGCTCTGCTGGGACAAAATTATTTCCAAACGCCCAATCCTGAAGATGGAGAAGGATGCTTTTAGCAAACAATTTTCCGGTCACCTTTAACAGTGCGATTTGCCCAAAAGCTGGAAGAGGACATTCTGGGGTCCTTTTAGGGCTCGGCTATAATGCGCTGAAAGCGCGTTCTCGCCAGAGAACTATTGTCGGCGTCTCAGCAGTCTGAGACGTCAAAGGGAGACAAGACCTGGCCACGTGCAGCGTTTTTCCATAGGATAACGTTGTGCGCGCGGCCAGGTCTTGTCTCCACGGCATGCATGGCAGGCCGGATCGCGTCGCGGGCCTCTGTGGAATGCAGGGGGAGTCTGCAGAGAGGCGCGCGACTGATAATCAGCCATGCTTTTTTTTCCGTGCCGTCTAAGCAGCCCTACTGTACACCAGCCTTTTTCCTCGGCTTTATACATCTTTGCGTCCCCGTTGTGCACGTTCCTATCTATCAGTATTATATAGTGGCCATTCGGTTTTTCTCACCGGTTAAATCCCTTTATGCGGCAATCACAGTCTGTTTATCTATTCTTCAGCGTATTTTATACTCCTGTTTACTTTTTCAATTTTTCCGCTATTGATTTGCGGCCCGTTACATCATGGCGCCCATTTTCCAGACTCCTCGCAAGTTCGCTTTCTTGATTTACTACTGTGTGATGCGTTATAATACTGGCGCACTTTGTAAAACCTTACACTTCCTCGTTTCTACTTTCCAGTGTCATACCCAGACTATACAGGAGGGCAAGCGCTCTTGCGCTGCAGTGGACTATCGGTTCGAATTTACTATTTGGACACGGCTCAGTGTCTCACGCATTTTTCTCATTACAGACTTGAAACCCTGTTGGTATTTAGTCACCTGGTTGCCTGCATGGTCATCTCCAGGTAGGAATCACCTTCGAACCGCTTTGACTTGTTCAACCACGGCACACTCCAACCAGCACTTTGTTCACTATATTGTACCGTCCCTGCACTCTTTTCAATCACTGATTAATTGAGATAGACTTGCATTTTTTCTTGCCCACGTGTTTATTTTCGCTGCACGTACCACCACGTTGTTTACTTCAGACACGGTTGAATTAGCGGTTCACCGTGACAAAACTTGCAGTCTGCTTTGTACATTTATGCCGTATGGTGTCAACCACTTGTACATCACGCTTGTTGTAAAATCGTGTTTTGTATCTTTTTCACCCTATTCTTTTGTTCCGTTTTTTATATAAAATACCTCGCACATTTTACTGGTATGACGTACACCCACTTTCGACCTATTTTGCTTTCATTTCAATAACCACACAAGAGCTTGGTTCTTTGTTACCATGCATTTCTTCATTTCTACTTGTACACACCAGAAGGTCTTCCTTCTTGAGTTTTGATTCTGAATTATTTACTTACAGGATAAAAAGTCCCCTGATGAAGGGTCTTCGACAAGTAATGCATTGGGATGGCCTATAAAAAATTTCGCAACATTAAAAACACACAGAAATGATGTACTGTCATATATGAGAACTATTATTATGATGATCTCCAAATGATAATAAACAAGATACCTTCAGAATTGATATGCTATGATTCTACTTGTGAAACCATTATGGAGTGCAACTGAGGGACACTAAGTATTCAGAATTAGTGCTTTTTTTAGGTCTCGGCTATAACGCGCTGAAAAGCGCGTTCTCGCCAGAGAACTATTGTCGGCGTCTCAGCAGTGTGAGAACACCGAAGTGAGACAAGACCTGGCCGCGCGCAGCACACACTCCCATGCACTCCCATGCACACACGGACACCACCACTCCCATGCACACACGGACACCACCACTGCCATGCACACACGGACACCACCACTGCCATGCACACACAGACACCACCACTGCCATACACACACGGACACCACCACTGCCATGCATACACAGACACCACCACTCCCATGCCCACACGGACACCACCACTGCCATGCACACACGGACACCACCACTGCCATACACACACGGATACCACCACTGGCATACACACACGGATACCACCACTGCCATGCACACACAGACACCACCACTGCCGTACACACACGGACACCACCACTGCCGTGCACACACGCACACCACCACTGCCATGCACACACGGACACCACCACTGCCATGCACACACGGACACCACCACTGCCATACAAACACGGACACCACCACTGCCATGCACACACGGACACCACCACTCCCATGCACACACGGACACCACCACTCCCATGCACACACGGACACCACCACTGCCATGCAGACATGGACACCACCCGTGCTTAATTTGTAAAAAAAAAAGTGCCAGGGCTTTCATTTGTAAAAAATTAAGTGAAAGGGCACTCGTCAGGAGGCTACTGTAGTTTGCCATACACATTACGAGACTTTGAGCTATTGGCATTGTAAATGACAATGACTTTTATTTATGTTTTGGTTTTTAAAACATAAATAAAAGATCTTGTCATTTACAATGTCAAGACCTTAAACTCGCGTTCATTTACAATGCTAATAGCTCTAACTTTTGCAATGCCGAGACCGTTGCATTGTAAATGCTTGTTATATAATGGCACCACAATACTTCCTGTCCAAGAAGATGGAATGATCCCATGTGTATAGCAATGGGAGAATACCAGACAAAGGAATTGAGCCTATGCAGAGCTATCTTGTTTGATTACAGCTATTGAAATTAAATGAAATTAAATTAAATGAAACCAATATTTATAAAGCGCCTGGTTACCTGCGGGCATCCCAGTGCTGTGGGGAGAGTTGAATAAGGCTGAGGTAAGATTATTTGGGGAAAAGCCAAGTTTTAAGCATCTTACGGAAG
This sequence comes from Lissotriton helveticus, assembly GCF_964261635.1. Classification (NCBI taxonomy): domain Eukaryota; kingdom Metazoa; phylum Chordata; class Amphibia; order Caudata; family Salamandridae; genus Lissotriton; species Lissotriton helveticus. Next base: position 230,974,941 of record NC_136065.1, on the reverse strand, counting down.
GTCATATAGTTGGGTTCCTTTCATAGCAGCAGAGGGAGTGAATTCCACAGTTTACTGGCGTATAAGAAAAAAGGCAACTGCCGCTTCGAGCCCTCTTAATTCTGGGGATATAGGCCAGATGAAGATCATTTGAGCGAAGGGCCCTATTGGCTCGGTAGGGCTGGACCAAGGATGAGATGATAGCGGGTCCTTTCCCTCCTAATGCACGGGGCTTGAATTGGACTCTTTCCAGAACTGGGAGCCAGTGGAGAACCTTCAAAGCTGGCCTAGCTGTTTGGCGGCTATGAATTCCCATAAGAATCCTGCCGGTACAGTTCTGCACAGTTTGAAGTTTGGCCAGCACCGAGCTAGGGGCAACAAGGTACAAGGCATTTCCGTAGTCCAAGCGAGATAGAATAAGTGCTTAGACTACAAGCTTTCTAACCTGAGGGGGAAGCAGGGGAAGCACTTTGCGCAGTATTCTTAGAATGCCAAAGCAAGAGGCAACAACCTTTCTGGCTTCAATTTTAAAACCAAGCTCAGAATCAAGCCAGACACCAAGGCTCTTTATCTCTGATTTAGGGGCGGGCATAGGGCCCATACATGTAGGCCAGGTGGAGGCTATTTCAGAGAGAGAGAGATTACCCAGGAGCATGAGCTCTGTCTTGTCTCCATTTAGTTTGAGATGGGAATGTTTCATCCATCTCTCACTTCTTCGAGGCATGGGCCAAGGCAGGTAGATGCTTTATTGGTGTGGTTCAGCTCGCGGCGACCAGTTGGGTGTCATTGGCATAGGTGACAATTTGCACCCCAAATGGGAAAACAATGTTGGTAAGAGGCGCCTTGTAAACATTAAAAAGAGTGGGGCTCAAGGATGACCCCTGAGGAACCCCACAGTGAAGAGGTTGTGGAGTTGAGATGGCCTCACACTCGGCTACTTAGAAAGATCTGTCCTCCAGGAAGGATCAACGCCAATCAAGGGCAACTCCAGTAATACCCAAGTCCTGAAGATGTTGGACTAGGATACTGTGATTAACCGTATCAAAGGCCGCGCTAAGGTCTAAGAGTAGCACGACCAGGCAACCTCCTGCGCCAAGGATCCTTCTGGAATCCTCGACGACTGCGAGTAAGGCAGTTTCCGTCCCCTGTCAAGACGGAACTCAGTTTGGGACGCGTGGTCTCCCTTTCAAGGTATCTGGAGAGCACCAGAATGACATGCTTTTCTGTGATTTTACTCACCCCTGGGAGGAGCGAGATGGGACAATAGTTGCCGAGGCAGTCAGGTCTAAGTTGGATTTTTTCAGCAGGGCTTTTACCAGTGCTTTTTCCATAGGGGAGGAACCACTCCAGAGGAGAGTGAAGCATTGATCATTTCCATAATAACAGGGCCTACTGAAGCAACTACAGATTTTAGGATATTAAGGGGGGGGCGAGTCTCGAGGTGATCCACTCTTAACCAGAGCAAAAATGGTTTGGAAAGTTTCTGTGTCCAATGGTGTGAACACTTCAAGGGAATGTTCTATACTCCATACCTTGATTTCCTCGAAGAAAGGGATGGACAGGGTAGTTGGAGAACAGGCAACAAATGGTTAAAATTTTATTGTGAAAATAGTCCGCAAGTTCATTACATCGGTAGTCTGTGGCTTCATGGGAGTCCAAGGGAGTGGGTACATTCAGGAGTTTTTTTGAATACCCGCGAGAGTTTCAAGGGCAAAAGATTTAGTTGCTTTTCATTGATAGACCGATTCAACCACGTGGGGAGTTGATCTCTCCCCTGGAATGGCTGAGAAAGACACTCTATCGTTTACTGAAAGCCATATACAAAGCCTAATAGCTTCTTCCCCATTTGCTAATATAACATTAAGTACTTCTGCCCAACAACAAAACGAGTCGGATAAACTGGTCAGACTGAGTAAGAAGCATATCAGGACTGAGCTCCATGGCCACTTCCTCCTAAAACATCTGGTGGGAGGAACAATTCCGTGGGGGCTCCAGATTAAGAACACACCAGTTATATTCACAGAGGATGTTGAATATAGAAAGGGATTCAGTTGTATAAATACGAAGTGTAGCCGCGACCTGATGGTACACACAATAGAAACAGCCCAAAGACTCTGTGCTAAAGAACTCCAAGAGATTGAGGACCTTACTAAAGCTATTCAGAACAGTGAAGTTATCCCAGATGCCAAAGCTCTCTTAGAGAAAATTGAAAAGGAGATTCTTTCATTTAAAGACATCACTATTAACAACAAGACTGCACAATACGAAAGAGATTCTAAGTCATTCACTCTCGAAAAGGCATACCCCTTCCTAAAGGACGAATACTACACACAGCCAGACTCAAGAGGGGCCTTATCGAATTATCAGGGCAGATCCCGATACAGATTTAAAACTTTCTCAGAGACTTCCTCGTCCGATTCATCTGGATCAGAGACACGAGGCAATACAAGTAAAAAACAGGTCTCTTTTTTAGAGAAAGGTCCGCAACCAAAGGCGAGATTCAAGCCCCAATGGGAGATGCGAACCAGAAGGAATTATTACAAATCGTAGGGTGCCCTACCACGGTAGTAAACCTATCCCCGAAGATTCTGACAAAAGATGAGGAGTCTGTATTAAATCTCGGACTCAAATTTGTCCCAAGCCAATATACTGACTTCACAAAAACTAAACTTGAAATGATTGAGTTTTGCCGAAAGATTAGACTGAAGGTCTTTTTTTCTAATCAACCCTCCAGCCCAGACAACGAAACAACGGGTCTACGAAACAGATCCAGTTTTGTCCCTAGCCAGAACATTCCCAAACAGATTCACGCCTTCGAACAAACAATGTTGTCTTCAATAACCAAGTTGGAAAAGAGTAAAAGATATGTGCAACAAAACATTAGCAAGAATCAAAGAGTGGCATTGAAAAATCTCAAAGACGATTTGTCTATTGTGGTTAAGCAAGCCGATAAAGGCGGAGTGGTGGTGCTCTGGCCGAGGGACAAATATTTAGCTGAGGCATTATCACAAGTTTCAAATCAAGTGTGGTATAGGAAATTACAGGAGGATCCCGTGAAAGGAATCCAAGGGACAATAGCCGAAATCATCCGGCTAGGAAGAGAAGAAGGGTTTGTGGGCCCCATAGAAAGCGAGTTCTTGGTGAAGAAATTCCCAAGGACTCCCATTCTATACTTCCTCCCAAAAATTCATAAAAACCAGAGAGATCCCCCAGGACATCCAATCGTCTCTGGGTGCGACTCATGCTTGGAGCCCATTGCGAAGTATGTGGACTTCTTTCTAAAACCGTTTATCAGTACAGTAAAATCGTACTTAAGAGACACCACCGACTTTCTACTGAAGGTCGAGAAAACTGAGTTTGACCCTAAATTCGAACTTATGGTAACAATGGACGTAACGTCATTGTATACCCAGATACCCCAGGAGGAAGCACTGGAGGTAATGGAGCTCTATTTAGAAGCTAGAGAGAGACCACACAGGGTCCCAACTACATTCATTCTAAAACTGGCGGAAGTGGCACTAAAAAAGAACTACTTCAAGTTTAACGACCAGTTTTTTATGCAAATTAAGGGTACCGCGATGGGTTGCCCCTATGCCCCTGAGATGGCGGTCCTCTTTATGGCAGAATATGAAAAAAGGTTTGTGGATAACAATAACCCATATAAAGGACACATTAAACAGTGGTACCGCTACATCGACGACGTGTGGCTCTTGTGGCAGGGGAGCCACACCGAATTGATGGAGTTCCACACGTGGTTAAATGCGAAACATCAGGACATTAAATTCTCCATTGATTCGAGCAGTGCCAAAATGACATTTTTGGAGGTAGAGATCACATGCTCAGACGGGGTTCTAAAATCCTCTTTATTTAAGAAAACGACTGACCGCAATACAATTTTGCACCACCAGAGTGCGCACCCAAGAAATCTGAAGGCCAATTTGCCATATGGCCAATTGCTCCGAATAAGGAGAAATTGTACGGAAGTAACGGACTTTGACCAACATGCATATAAATTCTATGAAGAAATGAAGCACAGAGGATACCCAAAAAAACTGCTCAAGCACTCTTATAAGAGGGCACGATATATACCACGAGAGTGCCTATTAGAGAAAAAAGAGAAGGAGGGACTAGATAGGCTGGTCTGTGTAACCACGTTTGGTCCTGAGACTAATAAGCTGAGACAGATGGTACTAAGAAATTGTCACCTTTTGGAAAACCTAGAGTGCCCTTTCCCTCGTCCGCTTTTCGCGTATAAGAGAAACAGAAACATTGGCCAACAAGTGGTGCGAGCCGACATAGCCTTACCCAAAATGAAAAGTGACTTATTGTCACAATGGGGTATGAAACCCATCGAAGGCCATCACAAGTGCAAAAATTATGTGTCGTGTGCCAATACGATTGAGGGCAAAGAGTTCCAACACAAAAATGTGAAATGGAAACATGTTGGTTTCTCTAATTGTCGAACACGCCATGTCGTGTACAGTATCGTGTGCCCGTGTCCAAAATTGTACATAGGCAAAACCACCCAGCAAGTAAATGTGCGAATAACCCAGCACCGATCCCGAATCAAAAATAAAGTTGTATCTGCTCCGATGGTTGATCACTTTATTGATAAACAGCACGGAGAAAATTACTTTAGGTGGTCAGTATTGTTCATAACCGACCATCAGCAAAGAAGTGCTGATGTAGAAAGAATGTTGTTGAGGAAAGAAGCCACCTTAATTTTGAAATTCTATAGCGCCATGACTGGGCTAAACACCTTATCTGAAATATCGAGATTATAAGGATTAAATTGCCCTTTCGAATGAACAAGGCGAACTACACTCTAAGATGGCCGCCATTCTTTTCAATGAAGTAAATGAGTATAAAGACACACTAAAAGATGGCCGCCGCACTTAGCGACTGATTCAGTGGCATCCGGCGCACCGAACAAACAGGTAAGACGCATGAACCGAGCAGTATGTCTGAAAGAACTCCCTAGGAAGCAGACTGCTAGTTGTAACGAACACGGGCGAACTAAAACAAATACCCGTCTTTTTATATGCAGGAACGGCTAGAATGACGGCCCCGGATGACGCTAGCTATTAAGCCCGGCTCACGAGTTAGAGGTGAAGTACGGCGAGCTCGCCCCTTTGGATAAGAAGGTATGCCTTTCTGATTGAGAGTGCGTGCAGCATGAAAATAAGACAGGAAACTAAAAATGTTGCATTGTGGCTTGCAGGAATTAAAAACCGAACCAAATAACAACAACGGAGCAAGCACACAACAAGTACCAAAAAGTGTCCACATTAACTCGATGACACACTCAGGTACGTCTAAGATGAGCTAAAGCATTTTGATGACTGAGCTACTCGTTCCCACAACCAGTGTTGATTTTCACTACTTGTGTTGTAGGTAGCATGTAAGCTGAATGAATAGACATTAAGTGAGCCCTCGGACCGGTAAAGGCTGGATATCAGGTAAATTGTAGTACCAAGAAGCAAACAAGCAAATGGGGAACCTATTAGGACAGATAGAAAACTAAAATATAGCTATTCTCATATATTCCACAGACAATTATAAAGGACAAGGCCCTGATGAGAACCCGACAATTGAAGTGACAGGGTTCGAAACGCGTCGGCATTTGAAAAAGATGTAATTTGAATGTCCAGTAGACCAATGAATCCACTTGTGGTCTTCAAGAAAATTCTTTTTGTTTCTAAAAATGTATTCTTTGTTGCAATTAACTTTTGTTTTTGAAGTATATTAGTTCATAAGTAGTGGACTGTTCAGGTAAATGCTGTATGGTATTGTCACTAGTGTTATTAAATAACACCAATCATAATGGATGTCTGCTGAAGTAAAGTACATTCGAATTGCCTTTTTTGTATATAGATGTATTGTAAAATTGTATGTATATATGTTGAATTGTAATGTAATTGTTTGTTACAGTGTTTTTCTTAGATATTGATGAAAATGAAAATGATCTAAAAAATAATAAAATAAGAAGGTATAAATAAATGATACCTCACAAACTTAATTGAGATCAGTTTGTGTTGCTCAAATTTTGAGTTACAAAAGAGATGATACAGGGGGTAATTTTGTATTTCATAATATATAGACATTAGCCATTAATGTTCAAATTGAAGATTGCCTAGGAAAGATACTTTACAAACAACAATGGCATTGAGAACAGTATTAAAATCAATTAGAATCACTTAAAAATTCGAGCGTATTTTTAAGAAGAGCCCCCCTCGCGGTGCAGGTTCGTAACAACTAATGCCTATTGGAAGATCATCAGGGCCCATCGCGCCTGAATACCTTATCCTGTTAATGAAGCTCTCTATTTCTTTACAAGAAGTGAGGCCGTAGTCTATCCCCATGTGAAACTCCTTAAATAACTCTAACTTGTACCCGGTCGTTATATATTCGGATCATATAACTGTGAAATGTATTGGGTCCATTCTGCATCAGGTATTAAAATGGCCTTTGAAACAATGTGATAAATGTTGGCCTTAGGCACTCCTTTTACATCAATGTACACTTCCTAAAAAATTTTTAAAGAACAATATGTCTACTGTAGCGTGCTGTTCGATAACTGAGGGTTGCCTGTCCCTGAGATGATAAAAATTCTTTAGTGAATGGTTAGTGATAAAATATCACAACTGTGCCAAACGCACAGCTAAATTATAATTTTTTCCTCCTTTTCTGAGTATTAAAGATTTTTTTACATCAAACTGACACTGTGTTTTCACATGATTTTAACATTTATTTGAATGTGATTTTTATCCTTATTCAATTAATAAACAATTTCAAATCTGAACAAACATTATCATTATTTCTTTGCACGTAATACATTTTCTTTTACATTGCATTAGCTTTCATGCAAACATTATGAGTCAATCGACGATTGTTGAAATAGTTGGCCCGATAAATTTCGGGACCAGTGTCCCTTCTTCAGGGGCCTCTGTAAAAAAAAGTAAACAAAAGTATATTTTAACCATGCTTTGTATTCAAATTTATGTTATAGCCACTTCAAAGTTCTGAGTATACCACCATATTCATGTTGTGATTGAATTACCTCAGCTTGTTTTCAGTAAAATTTCAACATATTATAATAATATGCATATAAGATGTTATTAGACATAGAAATAGTTAAAAGGAAACAATATCTATGTAACCTTGTACAACTCTGGATTCTGATAGATTCTTAATCATGCCTCTATTTTCTGCCCAAACTCTACGATGTGTCCATACAGTCTATTGTATAATTGCTCAAGCAAGTGAGATTGTGGGGGTAAACACTCACATATTTATGTACTGTGAATTGTTTTAAGCGTAACATTTTAAGCACTAAAAGCCATATTAAACAAAATTATCAAGCATACACAATTATTAAAAGACACAGTAAAGCAAGCCTTACATTTATCGTACACAGAAAATCTTTGACGACAACATATGTAACACAGCACCAGATGCAGCTAACCTCTGCAAAAGGTTTCTAGACAAACGGACAGAAGAGTGATAAAACCCCCGCCCCCACTCCACTGCTAAAGAGAACACAACAAATTTTTACAATAGACCAAAAGGATCCTATAAAACTTGGGCTTATCTCGAGGAAGCGCATTCCTCAAAGGCTCTGTGAAAACTAGCTGAAATGCGAGAACAAGCCCCCAGTAACAACAGGATGTTTATGGGCTGTTACCAGAGCTATTATAAACATTAAACCAGGAAAAATTTGAAGTTGATCCCAAAGACTATTTAAACCTATGCAGAAAACAAAAAAAATATATAAAACACACACTGATTTGCAGCAAGCAAAATAACCTACAAAGTTACATGCAGATTTAATGGTTAAAAAGAAACAACGCGATTAAGATGGCACATCCTTTTTAGCCCCGGTCACAAAGTAATGTTGGAGAATAAAACGTGAACTAGGTGAAAGTTCCCCTTAGCAGCAGACAATCACAGCTACACGGGGAAATAGAGGATATATAAAATATGTGCATGGAGCGCACGTTCTACCTAGGTGCTCTAGGCACTTTAGTGCGTTGAGGAAAGATACAAGGTCCATAAAAAAAGCTACGAAGGTTCTGGTGTTATCGTAGGGTGGAGGAGAATTATACTTCCCTTACTGCAGCGGCTCTAGGGGCCTATGGAGAGTCTTAGTGGCACCAATAAAGTGTAGTGTACACGGGTCAGTCATTAAACCACAAAAAAGCAGAAACTGATCCCAAAGACTGTTCCAACCAGTGTGCTTTTACTGCGTTTAAAACAGGTAAGAGGTGTTGTAAGGGAAGCCCAGAAACGCTTGTGATACTGTAGGGTGGAGGAGCCCTATATGGGTGTAAGCAGTAGAGCAGCGTCTTGGGCCCCCTTGAAAACAAATAGTTCCAAATTACAGGAGGATAGCATAACCTCACAACAATTACACAGTGTGCCAATAGAAAGCCCGAGATTGAAATTCAACGTGGGGCAAACACGAAGGTTTTGAATGTCAAGGAAACAAAACAAGCTCTCAGCATTGCGTGGCGGAGGGGGCGAGAAGGGAGGGAGGAATGCCAACAAGAAGGGGGAGGGTGTCAAAGCAGCTGGAGTGTTGCTTGTAAACAACGAGCTCTGGCATTGCGCGGAGGGGGAGCGGGGGAGTGGATTTCTTTGAAGTGTTAAGCAGCACGGGTGCGGAGATGCATTGTGCACGTGCTCTCACATGCACTATAGGCAATCTGCCCTGAAAAGCCTTTGGGTACATTTCTGAAAGTCCCTTACATAAGTCTCGCAGACAACGCATGCGCGTTGTCTAAAACGAGACCTAAGAAATGCAATCCTCGCTTGTTCGACCTAATATAGTCAGGCAACATTGGCTCAGGAATGGTCCATACATCCACCAGCTCCTGGTTGCGGTAAACCAGGGAGGAACAGTTTGAGATTTTTGCATTAAAATCTCCCACCATCAATATCATTGTGCGTTCTTCTGAGATACTAATTTTATGGATAAAAGAGAAAATGGATTCAACCAGAGAATCAGACAACCTCCCAGGAGGAATATACACATTTACCAGTAAAAGGGACGGGTGCTGATCAAGCCTCCCATTACCCAGCTTACGTTTCATGGCCATGCAAAGATTAGACTGATGTGATAAAACCAGGGGGTTCCAATTTATCCTGCAACTAAGTAAAAAAAACAATACCACCGCTTGCATGACCTTTTACTTAGTGTTTTGCTGCACAGCAGAATACAAATTCTCAAAATTAAAATCTGTGCAGCACCATGTTTTCTGTAGGTAGATTATCATTGGATCATGCTGTATTAGGGTGTCCAGCTTGGAGCTGGGATTTCCTAATCCAGCCAAGTTCCAGGACAAGATTTTTTGGGGTTTTTGGAGGGCTACCACTGCAACACTTCTCTTCTTTGGAAGCATTCAACGAGCCAGCAACCCAACTCCACTGGTCCCCTTCCTCTATGGTCCGTGGTACTTTGAACCGCTGGTCCTAACATGTTAATCACCCTTTTCCCAGAGGTACTACCAAAAGAGATTTTAATATCTTTCAGATTTACGGCATCCTTAGTATTGGATAACGCTCCACCACTGTTGTGGTAATCCTTCCAATGGGACTGACATGGAACAGAAACTTGCTCCTTAAATGGAAAAACATCAATACCATTTTTTTCTAAAAAGATCTACATTAGCCAATACTAATATTATGATTATTCCACAGCTGAAAGTTACTCTGGAAAGTGGGAGTTCACTTCTTGGATCTAAAAATACCAGCTCAATATCTTTATTTGTTACCAATCTCAGACCTTCGATTTCATATAATAGCTGCAAGAGGAAACTTCTATTAAGAGGGCCTAGTACTCTATCAAATAATAACATAAAAACCAAGGTGGTCACTACTTGTCCTGGCCCTTGTACAATACGTACCCTATCACTCAGCCTTGACTCTGACACTGGCATTTGTTCTAGAGGGGAAGTAAAGGTAGGCCCTCCCTCATAAAACCACCCATGGTTGGAACCATACAGGGAGAGTATCCCTACCAGTAGGGTTTGAGGGAAAGCTATCCCCTACCTGCCCTACCTGTGACAGGGTATTGTTTGTTTTTACTACTTTATTCTCCGAGTCTGGGTTTATCTTTATTTTCTGAAGCTCAGAATCCTGATTTGTCATTATTTTATGATCCTCCCATTTAGAGCACAATCTCCCCCACCCCATTATGTCCCATTACCCCGAACGAACAAGTTACTTACCTTCGGTAATGCTTTTTCTGGTAGATACAGTATCTGCCTGTGGATTCCTCACCTTGTGAATATCCCCTGCGCAGCAGCCAATCGGAAACTTTTGGAGCTCTCCACGCCGGCGAGGTCATGGACGACGTCACAGAGGATACGACTCCGCTCGCGAACCCGCTGACGTCACTGGATCCATAATAGGGCCTCGTCGGCGTGATGACGTCAGTTCCCTTTTTTCATCCGCCGTCGGCGCCAACGGTTTCTTGGGACTCTCCGTAGTAACATTGTTATTATAGTTGTTCTTGTCTGTTTTTCTCGTTTCCTTTCGAAGATGTCTGGAAGAAAATCTGGTTTCAAGCCCTGCAGGAAGTACGGGAAGCAGATGTCCATCACTGATCCGCACGAGGACTGCGTTTGGTGCTTGTCTTCTGATCACGACGTCGATGATGTGCATGTTGCAGCAAGATGACCTCTAAGTCATTAAAGGAAAGGGAAGCAAAGTTATTTATTGCTAAAAAGACGGCTCTGATCTGTATGACGGAACATCTGCGTTCAGTGCTTGATTCCGGTCAGACTGCGGCACTGGTGTTACTTGACCTCAGTGCCGCGTTTGACACGGTTTCACACTCGACTTTGCTGCAACGTCTTGAGCGGGCTGGTATCTCTGGTGCTGCTCTAGACTGGTTCCGGTCATTTCTAGCTGATCGCTCATTTAGGGTAGCGATTCCGCCCTTTGAGTCTAAACCCTACGCTCTCGAACAAGGAGAGCCTCAGGGGTCGGCACTGAGTCCCACTCTGTTTAACCTGTATGTGCAACCACTGGCTGCGGTCGCCAAGCGTTGGGACATGAATATGATCTCCTACGCTGACGATACGCAGCTGGCGGTGACACTGAGTGGTAGAGCTGACCTCGAGGCCCCTAGGTTTTGGGCTGGACTCTTGGCAGTAGCGGGCTGGATGACAGACAACTGTCTTCAGCTTAATGCTAAGAAGACAGAGGTGCTGATCATGGGTAAACAGAGCAGCCTTTGGGGTGACGAATGGTGGCCCCCGGAGCTGGGGGTCACGCCAACCTTGGTATCGGAGGTAAAAAATCTGGGTGTCTGGTTGGACTCTGCTCTTAGCTTTGATAGTCACACAAAAAAAGTGGCAGCCACTTGTTTTGGAATCTTGCGAGGGCTCAGACCTATTCTGAAATTTTTTGACGCCCCTACCAGGCAGCTGATCCTGCAGGCCACTATCCTTTCACGGCTCGACTATGCCAGTTCGCTCCTGTTGGGGGCAAATCAGGCTGTAATCACAAGGCTGCAGCATGTTCAAAACGCTGCCGCTAGAGCCTTGGTGGGCTTACCGAGGTTTTGCTCCGTGAAGGAAACGATATGGTCACTTCACTGGTTGCCTATGGCACAACGGATCGATTTTAAAATCCTGTGCCTGTCATTCAAGATTCTTAAACTATCATCCACCCAGATATTGGAGAACCTGCTTACGCCCTATATACCATCGCGGTCACTTAGGTCTTTGGGCCAAAATTTGGCTCTGGTTCCGCGGTTTAAGCTCTGCCGTGCTGGGGGACGCTCCTTTCGAGTTCTAGCCGCTAAGTTATGGAATTCACTTCCATCTCAAATTCACGCACTGGACAATCTGCTGGAGTTCAGGAGAGCTATAAAAACCCATTTGTTCCCTTATGTCTCTTAGGTTTTCTGCCTCTGTCCCCCTTGTTTCTTTGATGTCTTGTTGTGTTATGTCTTTGCCTGTCCAAAGCGCCGGGACGCCCCTTTGCTAGGGCAGCTGTGCGCTATATAAATACGTATAACATAACATAACATAAAATGAAGAAGAGTAAGAAGGCGAGTAAAAGAAGATCAAGGTCGAGGTCTAGATCTCGTTCCGAATCCAGATCGGATTCGAAGTCGGCGTCGGGACATTCGAAGTCGAAGAGACATAAGAGAAAGAAGCACTATTCTAGGCGTCACTCTGATAAGGAACCGGCACCGAAGTCCTCTTCTCCTCGACGTCGCAGTAGTGAGGTCGATCCTTCTCATTCAAAACCGGTCTCGCCATAGAAGAAGTGTCTCCTGAAGTCGAAGTCTCTCGATCACCGACGCCGGCTCCATCGGATTCGGTCCATTCTTCGGATCCGGGTGATGCCGAGCCAGAGCAAGAAGATCAGGAGCAGCCTGAAGAGGTTCCTTTGTCGGCGCCGAAGGGACCGACTCCAGGTACACCGACTTCAGAGCCGGCGCCGGGAAATTATCCCCCTTTCCCGTCTCCAGGCCAAGACCCATCACACTATCTAAACGCTATGTATGGTGTCTTTGCAAGGGCTATGTACCCCTCTGTTGCGCCTGCGGGCCCCATGGGTCCTTTTGCCTTTAATTTGGGTGTCCCTCAGGCATATGCCCAGCCGTCTTTATTTAAGTCACCTATTGTATTGCGTTTTATAAAAGGTCTTACCAACAAAGTCCCTCCAACTCCATTTATTGTGCCTCAATGGGACTTGAATCTTGTATTAACCTACTTGATGGGTTCACCCTTTGAACCCTTACACAAGTGTCCCATGAGACTTCTGTCTTTTAAGACTGTTTTTCTTGTAGCAATTACCTCGGCAAGGAGGGTAAGTGAGCTTCAAGCTCTTAGTTCGAAACCCCCATTCCTGACCATTCATGCTGAGAGAATGGTACTTTCTGCCTAAGGTGGTAACTCCCTTCCATCTGGGGCAGTCCATTACCCTCCCTACCTTCTATCCTCCCCCTCACCCTTCCAAGGAGGAGGAGCGCTTCACCGTCTGGACCTTAAGAGGGTGGTGAGTTTCTACCTCGATAGGACTAAAGACTATCGTGTGGACGACCAGCTTTTTATTGGATTTGCTGGCTGTAAGAAAGGAAAAGCGGTGCACAAGCGCACGCTGTCGAGATGGATTATCCTGTGATAAAGATCTGCTACGCACTGGTTGTAAGGAACCTCCAGTGGGTATAGGGGCTCATTCTACTAGAGCAAAGTCTTCAACGTCTGCTTTGGCTAGAGGTGTGCCTGTAGAGGATATTTGTAGAGCCGCAACTTGGGCCTCTCTCCACACTTTTGCGAAGCATTACTGCTTGGATACCGAGGTGAGGAGGGACGGCCACTTTGTGTGCTCTGTCCTCCAGGATTTCTTGGTATACCAGAGTGGACACCCTCCTCCGGGAGTGGGGACTGCTGTGGGAATCTATTCACAAGGTGAGGAATCCACTGGCAGATGTATCTATCATAAGAACAAGTTACTTACCTTCGGTAACGCTTTTTCTGGTAGATACAGTATCTGCCTGTGGATTCCTCACTTTCCCACCCGCCTCCCCGTTGTCCACTCTTCTATACCTGCTAAGTGTATTTTAATGGATGTATTTATATGTTCATGCATGTTGCATTGATTTCACACTATGTGTGCTGTTTTGAATACTGTGTACTATGTATACTGTTACTGTTTATGTCGGTCCGTCCGTGTGCCTCGGGGGCACGGAAAAAAGGGCGGAACTGACGTCATCACGCCGACGAGGCCCTATTATGGATCTGTGATGTCGTCCATGACCTCGCCGGCGTGGAGAGCTACAAAAGTTTCCGATTGGCTGCTGCGCAGGGGATATTCACAAGGTGAGGAATCCACTGGCAGATGTATCTATCAGAAACCTTGTGCCCTTCTTCCAGTCCTAAACCCCTCCCTACAAGTTCTCTTTCATAATAATAGGTGGAGGGAGAGGATTTATCTCTGGGTCCCCAGGATTCTGACCAACCGGGAACCTGGCAGGAGTGGACTCACTACCTTTCTGGGGCAAGGGGGAATCAACAGGCTCCTCGAATAGCGTTGGAAACCGCAGTTTTTTTGGCTTATGTTTTATTATACGCTGGGTCCTCTTCTTCTTCTCCCTCCGTGTTTTTGGGACATTAGCTTCTGCCTGAGGGACACCCTCCCCGGGGGGAACAACCTCTTAACTAGGGAAGAGGAATTGGCCTAACGGCTACGGCGATCGACCTCGAATCTGGGGTACCGGGTTCGAGTCTCAGCAATGACGCTGAACATCCTGTGATTCTGTGCAAATCATGTAATCTCCCCATGCCTAACAAAAATGAATGCGTGTCCTCATGTAACGCAACTGGTGCTATGTAAAGCGCTCTGATACCCGACGCCGGGTCAAGTTCGCGCTACATAAAACTCTGTTAATTTTTTTTTTAAAATAACTCGACCATGGGTTGCTTAACAGCTGAAACATCAGTTTTTTTATAGCAATAAGCAATTGTCTTTCACCTGGAGGCCGGACCTCCAGAGTCATGTTCTCATAAGTTTTGAGGCAACGGACAACACACAGTTTAGGAGAATCTGGAACAGCTGGATAGGATACTGACCTGGTATTACACTTAGTTCTCCTGGAAACAGTAAAGGTAACCCCCTTAGGTGTAAAAACTCTGGCGGAGAGATCCAGAGCTCGAACATCGGAAGCTCTTTTACAAGATATGAGACAGAGGAGAATAGCTCATTTAGCCGATAGCTCCTTACGTGAAAGGTATTCATTATCCTGCCAGGATAGAAGGTGACGTAAAACCACATTAACATCCCAAAGTCCCGAATAACGGGGCTCCGGGGAACATGAGAGACGAATACCTTTAAGAAGCTTGCAAACCCAAGGATGTTCCCCAACCGGAGATCCATCCACCAGTGAATGACCAGCAGAAATTGCTGACCTGAAAGAATTGATGGTTCAGTGAGCTAGATTTTTGTGGAAAAGATCAGCAAGGAAGTTAACTACATCAGTGACAGGGGAGCCCACGGGATCCAGGTGTTTTGCCACACACCAACGAACCCATCTGTTCCAGGCTGTTCGGTATCGTTTGGTGGTACTAGGGGCCCAGGCTCGCTGAATGAGGAGTTCAGCCTCTCTCGAAAGTGTGTCGTTAGCCCAACGTCCCCTGAAATCCTCCAGGCCTCGCCACCAGTAATTCCGGGTGAGTCGTCCCCCCGGTAGGGTGCGCTTCTAAGCGTGCGCGCACTCTTATGGAATACCTCAGCAAGCCTGCTGAAGCCTTCCAGTTGCCCCGCGTCACGCTTCTTGGCCGTGCGTGGTGGCACGGAGTGAACACCACTAGGCCCCGCCCCGCTGTCTCCCAAAATACCAGAGCCAGTTTTATAAACATGGGCAGACAGCTTATTGACGCTGTCTTGCAGAGGTGCCAGGGCCTGGGCGATAGCCGATGAGAGGAGTCTGTCCACCTCTGCAGGAGGATGCAAAAGGGGAGGTTGCAATTGTTCAGTAGCATTAGCCACATAATCATGGTCCTGACGAGACTGCATTTCCGTAGAGGAATGGGCACCCATAAACATACACACCCCAAACTAAATAAAAGGGGGTTCCCCCAACACAGGTACCCAAAAGGCAACAGTAGAAAATACCAATATGCCAATAATGTGTGACAGAATGTAAAAATACACCTTGAGGAAAACAAAGTCTGTCATAACTAAAACATACCACTGAAAAGCAGTGTCAGTGAGGGGGAAAGAGGCACAATGAAATATAAAGAAGGGCAAAAGCCTCAGCGCGTGTTCTCCACCGACGCGCAAAGGGCGCTGTGGAGAAGCCGGCAAGCGTCTGAAGAGAACGACGCCACACACCGCGCACGTGCGCCACAAAGACGCTCGGGCTAAAAGCCTACCGCGTCACGGTACAAAAATAAACAGCCTGCGAAGTCAGTAAAATATCAATAAATGCCAAACCAAGCTGTCATACAATAAAACCAAACTGCCACGCCATAAGTTGAAGCGGAAAGAAAACGGGGACTTAACTTTGACGCGGCAGCAATGGAGAAAGAGGAAGGACTACGCCGTGGGATTCCTATATATTCTGTAAAGATTCGTCTATCAGTAAATACAGACACCTGGGTTAGGTGATATGCGCTTATTTATTTGGTAATTAGATGCTCACACAGAGCGCTGAGCGTGCTGTCTATGCGACACTCCGGCACCCGACTGGTCGCGCTGCCGGGCGCGCGACTACAAAATGGCCGCGTCTCACGCTACGTCGTCTCGTAGCGTGAGACGCTAGAGTGGCGACTCTACATATCTCCCCTTTTTAATCAAATAAAGTACCATAGTCTGTGGCGGCTTCAGCGTCCATCACTCATGTCATAGTCCCGAAACCTGGAGGGTCTCACCACCAAGCGCCCGCCTCTGGTGCACCTTACCGGAGTGGATGCGGCCTCCTTCACCTCCTTGGTCGGGGACTCCGCCTCCTCTCCTTTGCGATCATACACTCTCTCATTGTCCACAGGTTCACTCCCTTCTCGTCACGTCAAACCTGCGCCGGAGGTTTCTCCACCTTCTTGTTCCAACCCTGGTTCCATGCTTCCCAACTCTCCTTCATGATTGCTGGTTTCATTTTCTGATGTGCTCTGATCTGTTCCTTCATCCTCGCGCCCCTCCGGGGGCCATTGCACTATCTTGTTGCATCGAGCCATGCGATCCTGAGACCACACATTCCCGTCACTCAACCTTGCTGGTCTGCCAAATACCTCCTTGACTTGGAGCGGTCTGCTGTACTTACTGTCCCCCTTGCGTTGGAGAGTAGCCAGTTTGACTCTCACCCATTCTCCTTCCGCCAACTGCGTGTCTTTTACATTCTTCCTCTTGTTGTAGTGCTCTGAATATATTCTCTGGGCCTTTTCAAGATTGGCTTGCACCACAGCCGGAGACCACTTGCTGGTCACCGTCTTGTCCTTCCACGCCAAATTGTCCTTTGTAAAAGGGTCTCTACCTCTGAGGATTTGGAAAGGACTGTACCCTGTTCCTGTGGGGGTGATGCGATACGCCCATATCATATGTAACGTTTCCTTTTCCCAGTCCTTCCCCATCATGATGGCTACTTGGATGGAGCCCATTAGAACTCTGTTAAACCGTTCTACTTGTCCGTTTCCTGCAGGATGATATATGGAAGTGTGTTTGGAGCGGATTCCATTTCTTTCCATGTATTTTAGCCATTTATCTGAAGTGAATTGCGGGCCATTGTCACTTAACACACTCTTGGGGATGCCTTCTCGGAGGAAGATATTTGTGAGGAACTTCAGTATGGTGTCCGTGTCCATTTCTTCCTTGACATGTACCTCGGGCCACTTCGAATATTTGTCCACTAGGACACATATGTATTTCAGTGTCCCTTGATTGTCCAGGATGGCAAAGCGATGGAAAGCTCTTCCCATGGATTCCTCGGTGTGTCGAATTTCCCTATGGACGGCCTCAAAGGTGTCATGGTCTTATCGGCTTGTTGGCATTGGTTACATTCCCTTACATGTCTTTCGGTTTGTGTGTCCATGCCGGGCCACCAGTAACCTTGTTTGGCGCGCAATTTGGTCTTCCCAATTCCTAAGTGGCCTTCATGTAGTATGGCCAGTAGTCTGGGAACGAGTCCTTCAGGGGGTACCACCTTGTCCCCTCGGTATATAAATATTCCCTTGTCACCAAGTGAGAGCTCCTCTCTCACTTCAAAGTACTTCCTCATTTCTCCGTTGAGATGTCTCTTTTCTGGCCATCCACCTGTGATATATCCTTTGACCTCTTGGATGTTCTGGTCTTTTTGGTAAGCCTCCTTCCATTCATGGTTGCTTATTACTTTCTCCGGGTCCTCCATCAGTGCAACCATTTCGTTCCCTTCTTCCTTTTCTCCTTCCGCTGACTCCATAGCTGCAGCCCTACTCAAATAGTCAGCGACTTTGTTTCTATTGCCTGGGATGTACTCCACATCATAGCGATACTCCAGTAGTTTGAGCGTCATCTTCGCTATTCTCGGGGTGGTACTCGCATGCCCACTGGATGTGAGAACCCGCACCAATGGCTTGTGGTCTGTTCTCAGCTGGAACCTTGTGCCCCATAAGAACTGGCAAAATCTTCCAAAGACCCAAACCACAGCCAACATCTCTTTTTCAATTACACTGAACTTCTTTTCAGTGTGTCAGGGCCCTGGACGCAAAGCTGAGTGTCTCCATCACTCCTTCTCCTCTGTCTTGCATAAGGACCGCGCCAAGTCCCTTGTCGCTGGCGTCTGTTGTCACCACTGTCCTCCCCTGTGGATCGTACCCTCGGAGGGGTATAGCATGGGTCACGTCTTCCTTGATGCCTTCAAACTCCCTCTGGGTTTCTTCCGTCCATGCAAACGCCGTTTTTTCTCTCATCAGCATCCGCATGTGATGGGTTTTTGAAGCAAAATGCTGTATAAACATACTATAATACTCAGCCATGTCCAGGAAGGACCTGACCTCCTTCTTGCTGGCTGGCGGTGGGGCATCACAGATTGCTCTTACGTTCTCCTTCTTCGGTGTGATCCCTCGTTCCTCAATTTCGTGCCCTAGGTATGTGACTGATGCCATTCCTAGGTGGCATTTCTCCCATTCTGCGGTCAGTCCCTTGTCTTCCAATACTCTTAGCACCTCGGTCAACTTGGCGTCGTGGTCTCGTTGGTTGGCTCCCATGATCAGAATGTCATCTTGGAAGTATTGGACTCCTTCCAAATCCTTGAAGAGACGGTGCATCAGCTTTTGGAAGACCGCTGCTGCCGACGCTAGCCCAAAGGGCATCCTGCAGAATTGGTAACACCCGAACGGGGTGATGAACGACGTCAGCCTCCTGCTCTCTGGATGTAGTGCTATCTGGTGGTACGCCGACGTCAAGTCGATGGTGGAGTACCATTTCATTCCTTTGGTCCTTGCCAGCATTTCCTCTATGCGGGGTAGCGGGAGCTTTTCCACTACAATGTTTTTGTTAAGTTCGCGCAGGTCCACGCACAGCCGGACCTTGCCATTTGGTTTCATCACCACCACCAAGGGGGCCAGCCACTCCGCACATGTGATGGGTTCGATTATGCCATTTCTTTCCAAATGGTGCAGCTCTTGCTGTACCGCCTCCCTCACTGCTAAAGGTACATTCCTCACTTTATGTGACACTGGCTTGGCATCCATCTTGAGGATAATCTTATGCGAAAACTTCTCCAATTTCCCCACTCTTCCTCCGAACACCTTGGGGAAGTCTCTTTTCCACTTCTCCATGTCTGGCCATGTTTCAGGTTCCGTCAATAGTACCTGTACTGCACCGCCCGGATCCAGCTTGATGCCCAGGTCTCCTTGGTCCATCCAGCCCAATACCGATGGACCTTTCTCCGTCACGTAAAGTTTGCAATCCGCACTGCGTCCTCTGAATTCGAACGTTAGGGGTCGAAACCCAGCTATGGGGATGCGGTTACCCAGGTACGTGACTGGCCTGATGTCCGGTGGTTCCAGATGTGGGCCTAAGTGGGACAAGAATTTTTCCGTCCACACTGCTCTTTGTACTAATGTGTATGGTGATCCTGAGTCCGCCACGATGTTGATCATCACTCCACCTATCAACATGTCCGGTACGGGTTTGTTCGATCTCTTGGCACCTACGCTCAAAACTTGTTCTTCAATGCATAGTACTTCATCCTCTTCCTCTTGGTCTCTGCCTTCTCCTTCTTCCTGGTCCCCGTCGACGAATTTCACCGTGTTGTGGCCCATCTTCCTCCAGCAAACTTTCTCGTAGTGCCCCATAACTCCGCAGAACATGCACTTAGCTCGGAAGGCCGGGCACCTTTTATCATTCGCTTCTTGTGCCCATCTTCCGCACCGGTAACACGAGGATTTACCTCCTTTGGTCTGCTTTCCTGGTGGTCCTGGCTTTCCTTGCCATTTGTTGGGTCCTTTATAGGTTGAACCCGTGTTGCTGTTCCCGCCTTTTTGCTCTTCATCCTCTATTCTGTTGACCATAGGTTTTGCCGCCATTTCTTTTTTCGCTGCGTCTGTGCACCTCCGTGTTAATTTAGCCTTCTTTACCATCGCTATTGCCTCCTTCAACCTGATGTCCCCACAGGACCACAGCTTGTCCTGTACCGATTTCATTGTCGTATGCATCACTATTTGGTCCTTGATGAAGTCGTCGTGGAGTCCACCAAATTGACACGTGGACGCCAACTTTTTTAAGGCCGCTACATATTCATCGATCGATTCGCCCTGCCCTTGCTTCCGCTGTTGGAAATTGTATCGGTCTATCGATACGCAAACCGCTGGTCGGTAATGTTCATCGAGCTCTTCCAGGGCGTGCGCATATACATCGTCGTCACTGGATTGTCTCTGCTTGGGCACCAAGTTCTTGAACACCCTGATTCCCTCCGGGCCCAGATTGTGTAGCAAGATTCTTCTTTTCCTGACGCTTGTGAAGGATTCTTCGTTCTCATCCTCCAGGACTTCAATGTAGTTAGTGATGTATTCCTTCCAGTCCTCCCATTTCATTAGGGGCTCACCCGGCTTTGGCAGGAATGGGATTGGCGCCGTCGCCGAGGACGAATGGGCGCACATGGTTTCCCGCCTTTGCGGCGTGCCACTCTGGGACTTGGGGCTACCCGGCGCGCTGTTCTCCTCCCCTTCGTCTGGTTGGAGCTGGGTGTCTCCCTGTGCACCACTCTCCGTGTCCCCTGGCTCCGCCAGTGCTACTGTCCTGTCTGGTATCCCTACAGGACTGGTTTCCTGTGCCACCCTGCGGTCCTCCCAGCGCTGAGGTGGGTTAATTGGTGTACCTTGTGCCTTTTGCGCCTATCAATGCTTGTTGCCGCAGGTTGCAGCCGCTTCTGCCACGCTCTGTGTGCTTCTCTTGTCACCGGTGTGCTGTCCCACGGTTGGGTCTCTTTGTCCTCTGAAAATGGTGGGGGGTGGCAGCCAGGATTCTTGTCTCTTCTGTGCCTTCCACTGTCCTTCGTGGGTCCTCAGTCTCACACTCGTTTTTTTCGTTGTTCTCCTACTCCCTCGTCGCCATTGTAAAGATTCGTCTATCAGTAAATACAGACACCTGGGTTAGGTGATATGCGCTTATTTATTTCGTAATTAGATGCTCACACAGAGCGCCGAGCGTGCTGTCTATGCGACACTCCGGCACCCGACTGGTCGCGCTGCCGGGCGCGCGACTACAAAATGGCCGCGTCTCACGCTACGTCGTCACGTAGCGTGAGACGCTAGAGCGGCGACTCTACATATTTGGTTACCATGACTACCGCTAAACTGGGATTGGTAGTTCATGGCTGTATGTTTTTGCTTGTGCTTTTAACTTGCTGTCCAATAAAATGGAGAAAGGACTAGCATAATCCTCGCCTCTGCTTCCTGACATAGAATTAGTAAGTAATGCAAAGGTTGCATCCCAAAGACACTGTGTGTTTGGGGCGAAGGATAAAAACCTTGAAGGATATACTGGTGTATGGCTCGAAAGCACCTGATTTAGACACCGCCACTAAGTGCTTCAGGAGCACGAATTAATGTATCCGTCCTATATAATACGAGGACGACACATCGAAAACAGAAAACTCGCCATCACCCATTCTAGGCACTCAGTCAACTCTACAACGACCCTTCACTGTTGCCGCTGTTACTGCCTGTAACCGAGGTTTATTTTCCCCTCCTGACCCGTGGGTGGAGCAACAAGGCCTAACTTGATGAGGCTGAAACTTTGACCTATCGACTGTCACTGCCACGTCCATGACTGGCTCCTTGAATGGCAGTTGAATCTCCTCAGTGTTTCGAGTGAAAGCGTATGCTGTCATAGAGTGACAGTGTTTACACATCGTAAAGGCACGTGCGTGCCTGACAACCAATCAACACTTCAGACTTCTGTGCTGCGCTCTATGATTGGCTGGATGCCGACAATGCTCCAATCGTAGATCCTCGTACAAAGTAAGAGTCTCTCCCAGTGTCTAACAAATCCCGAATTATGTCCAGCCTAGGTATTGGCTACTAATCGACCCGGATGTACTGAAAATACACACAAAAGTCCTCCGTATATGGATAGGTGACAGGCGACGGATGTTGAATTGAATTGACTGTCAGCCGGAGTAAGTAGTGGTTAAATGGGGCTACCTTAATCCCTGGTGGACTCTGTCTTCCTCTTAGGTTTTAGCTGCTTTGGGATCTCGAGGATGGAACTGGTTATTGCTACATGAAGTTGTTTATGGTCTGTCTCATGTTGTCGCTGACCTCATAGTGTCTCTCTAGGAAGCAGGAGCACTAATTGTAGGGAGCAATAGCAGGTATTGCTCAAAGTGATAACTCTGCCCATACAGTCGCCTTTGTGACTTTAGATCTAGGTTATAAGAATGCTGAAAAAGATGGAGATGCCTTATGTTCGAAAAAAATGTACTCTTCCACGTTTTATAAAGCAAATAACTAGTAAACTACCATTTTTTTATAGTCTAGCCTTAATTCAAATAGGGTCAAGTTGGGCAAGTATTTCAGTGGCACAAGACCCTTTCAACAACGTTCACATGTAGCGAACTGTGGTATCGTCGATCATTTGCCCACTTAGAACCTGTGTATGTGTTTCCCATTTATCGTCAAAATAGCTAACACT
The DNA here is from genome assembly GCF_964261635.1 of Lissotriton helveticus. Lineage (NCBI taxonomy): Eukaryota > Metazoa > Chordata > Amphibia > Caudata > Salamandridae > Lissotriton > Lissotriton helveticus. Next base: position 230,952,333 of record NC_136065.1, on the reverse strand, counting down.
TGTGTGGTTTGCAGCAACTCTAAACGCGTACTATACTAACATTTAGACGGGCTCTGCATCTGATTTAGACCAAAAAAATCCAATCGTTTTCAATAATTAACATTGTTTCCTTCTTTCCGATAGGCGTAGGGTATCTAGCATTGACAGTGGACCACACTAACAGCACTGCTGCCTTCCTGCCAGTCAACTTGGCTGAAGAGACAAGCGGCACAAAACGTCAGTAGCCTTGGCACTCCACGTTTCGTCGTACTGTCCAAACTATCCCAGCTGCAGCAGCAACTCCTTCCGGTAGGTACTGCATCAAAGGGCGCTGGTGGCACTGCATTTCTAGAGGGGATAGAGACAGCTTTGGGGAGCGTTTTCAGTTGCATTACACCCATGTTACTTTGTGTGCACTGTGCTTACTAAATAAGATTTTTAGGCCCTTCTTTGCTTGGGTAGGTCTGCCTACTCGCAGAAACTAATCCCGTTCTAGATTTCCTGGAAGGATTCCCTTTTGATATCAATCCACTTTTCCAAATTATATGGGGTCATCATCTTTATTATGGCAAATATTTGCACTTATACATTATTATTATTATTATTGACATTTGTTGAGCGCACGGCTACCCCCGACGGGGGTGTCCCGGCGCTGAGGATTGCGAATTGAGGGAAACATTTTAGCAGCCAGAAAATAAGAAGGTCTTTAATTTGCCCCTGAATTGAGATTCGATGTCAATGAGACGGAGGCTGATGGGGAGAGAGTTCCACAGTTTTGAAACAATCACAGCAAAAGCTCTACCACCTTTTCTCGCAAGTCGGAATCTGGGGGGGAGTAAAAGGCGAAGGTGGTTGGATCTAAGATTAAGAGAAGAATGGACTGGTTTTAGTCTGTGTCTAAGGTATTTAGGGCCTTTTACGTTCAGAGCCCTGAAAACTAGTACCAGGGCCTTGAATTTGACGCGGGCAGTGATCGGGAGCCAATGCAATTTCCTCAAGAAGGGTGAGATGGAATGTCGAAAGGGGACTTTACAGAACAGCCTGGCCGCGCATTCTGCACGATCTGCAGCCTATGAAGGAGGTAGGCAGGGAGTCCCACATATAGGCTGTTCGCATAGTCCAGGTGCGAGGTGATTAAGGCGTGTGTCACTGTCTTCAGTGATTCCGTGGGGAGAAAGGGGGCGATTTTTTTTTTTAACATGTGGAGTTTACCAAAACATGGCGAGGTGACTTTCTGGATCTGGGGTTTAAAAGATAGTTCGTTGTCGAACTGGACTCCGAGATTACGCGCCACCATAACCGGGGAAGGTGATGGGTTGAGTTCAGCTGGCCACCAGGTGGCGGGTGACATGGGACTCGTTTGATTAAAAAAAACAACACCTCTGTTTTGTCTGTATTAAGTTTGAACGTGTTAAGGGTCATCCAGGCTACAATATTAGAGAGGCAGGTTCTGAAATTTTTAAAACCTAGGGGCGAGTGATCTCTAAAAGAAAAAATAAGCTGAGTATCATCAGCATAAGAGATCACTCTCACCCCAGATGACTCAATCACCTTTGCAAGGGGTGCAACGTAAACGTTAAAAAAAAGAGGACTGAGGGCAGATCTTTGGGGCACCCCACAACCAAGCGGTTTCTTGTCTTTAGACCAGAATGGTCGACACCATAATTGTTGTGTACGGTCTGTTAAAAAGGAGGTGATCCAGGCTAAAGGAGTGTCACAGATCCCCAACTCTCGAAGTCTATTCAAGAGGATGGCGTGGGAGACCGTGTCGAAAGCCGCGGACAGGTCGAGGAGCACATGCATGGCTACCTCTCCCCTGTCCATCCAATCCATTGATTGAAAGCTTCAAAACAGTTACCACATTTAAGTCGTGTGTTAACAGGAGGAGGCGAGGTGGAGGAAGGAATAAAGACAGAGAGATCAGACAGAAAGCATTGCTAAAGAGGCATGCATGCTATTTTCGACCATCAAATAATTCAGTTGGGTGCACAAGTTTAATAGTCGCAGTATGTTATGAAAACAGCCAAAAGAAGATTGCAAGAAACTCCTCAGCTTGAAAGACCACAAGCAAAGACTTATTCAATCTCATGGTTTCCCTGCCATTCCCTATGCGGATGATACGCAGATATTCATATCCATTATATCTGATGCAAGTAATGTGGCCAGACAATTTAAGAACTGTTTGGCGCACATCACCAGCTCGATGCATGAGAACCATCTAAAGTTAAACACGGAGAAAACAGAGGTGATACTTTTTTGGGAAGAGTTGTCTTCTTCTGGAACGACTCCTAGTGGCCTGTTGATTCCGGGCCCAGTCTGTAAAGAAAAAAAATCTCGGTGTCATATTCGACAACCACCTTTGTTTCTCTGAACAGATCAACCATATTACATCTTTGTGCTTTTATCTTTTAAAGATACTAAAAAAGATATTTCCCTTTATTCCATTTGATATGCAAAAAACGGTAATAGTTTTTTTGATTCTGTCCAAGATAGAATATTGCAAAGCTGTCTATCGAGGACTAGACAAACAACTTCAATCAAAGCTTCAGTCTCTGCAGAACTCAGTAGTTTGGCTGCTATTAAAAATCCCCAAATTCGGCCCCATATCTAACCGCATCAAGGACCTTCATTGGTTGCCAGTTCAAGACGGTCAAATTCAAGGCATTGTGCACAAGGTCTTGCATGGACTCTGACCACAAGGTTTACAGAAATTCTTTGTCTGATATGTCCCTCGATGTGATCTAAGATCTTCCAATGCTCTGCTGGTGGTCATCCCTAGGGTGAAGAAGGCCAAGTGGGATGGTAGAAGCCTCTCCTACTTGGCGGGCAAACTATGGAATTCCTTGCCTTGCTCCCTTAGGTCTCAACCGAATAGGCTCTGTTTTAGAAAATCTCTCAAGACCTGGCTCTTTGCTCTCATGTCCAAGTAAGTCTCTTCTTTTCCTAGATCAGTGGCAGCATTGTTCCAGCACTAAGCACTAAGACGCCTCTGCATTTGTGCACTTTAGAAATACTTTACTTACTTACATATCCCATCACTACACATACCACATGCATACACACTGATGTGCGAGTGAAGAGCACTCCCTTGGAAGTCTGTGGTATTCTTGTAAATTGCAAGAGCACTTTTGGCAGTTTCAAACTCTGCACGGTCAGAGAAGTTTTCTGTGTTCATGCAAGCCATGTTCCATGCTTTATGCCAGAGCTGGACAGAGGCCTGTACAATCTGTAGGTTACACGTACAGCAATTATGTGTAACAAGAAAATACCAGTGCGTGATCCGAGATGCATATAGCTATTTCTGCAACTACTTTGTATACAAAATCACCTCCTAATATAATTGGCGTATGCAATAATGCAAACATGCGCTTCAAACACCTACCTTCTCTCTAGGAGGGGAAATATGTGCAGTAACAGTTCATTTCTATGTTATCTGTCAGAGTCTGGTCAGTAGCATAATGACTCGTGTGGCATTCATATTTGTAGGCAGGTAACCTAAAATAAAAATCAGAACAACTGCTGTGTCACTCTACCAACACCGCTGCACTGCCAACCCCATTCTGCCTGAGCCAGTGCAAGTTTGAATAATGATAATCAAAGACCCAGAGCTTGAAAGTCCATGCAAAGTGTTGGAAAATGATTTCCAGAAAGTATTTACCCAAAAGCAAGGGAGTTGCTTTGCAAAGCTTTACCAAAAAACCCTTCACGGATTCTGGTCCTGCACCAATACTTATTGTAATCGCATATTGCTTTATATTTTATCTTTTTTTTTTGTGATAAAGATTATGCAAAGTACTTTTCACTGAGCTGGGGCAGGATAGAGAGCATATCTGAACTGGCAGGAAGAAGACCGACTAACAGGTGAAACAGTACAGACTGACTATACATGATGAAGCAGACTTAATAAAGCGGTACAAATGCTAGCTGATATAAAAGTTGGGGCACAGTTATGAAGCAGGGGTCGACTGGTAAGAGGGCTGACACAGATAGGAGGAGGCCAGATTTACAGGAAGAAGAGGTAAGAGCTGACAAGACGAGTAGGTAGAATTACAATTGTGGAAATGAAAGACAGGAAGATGAGGAAGGCAGACTGCTGGATTGACGATGGAGCCTTTTTAAAGGCACAGTGTGAATCAAGGCTATCTCTAGGTGTGAAAGCTTGCTAATTTGGAAGCAGTTACGAAACCATAACAGTTTGCTAGAAGGGCATAATCTATTGCTTTTAGCGTTCTGTTAATTTGTTTGGCATTCGGAAACTTGTCAGGATTCTGTTTATTTATTTTTATTTAATTAATTTATTTATAAAGCGCACTGTCACCTTGCAGGCATCCTGGCGCTGACTGACTCACGGGCAAACAGGTATCAGACAGGGCAAGACCACACAATAGGTCACTTGGGAAACAACCAGGTTTTAATCTTTCTCCTAAATGGGAGAAGTTCCGTGGTTTGCCTTATCTCAAATGGGAGCAAATTCCATAATTTAGCAGCGACCACCTCGAAGGATCTGCCCCCTGCCCTGACCTTCTTAAATCTAGGTACTTTCACCAGCCTGGCCGCTGAAGACCGAAGTGGCCTGGCTGATGTGTACCAGGTAAATTTCGATTGCAGGGAGGCAGGACCAATTCCGTGAAGAGCCCTGAACACCAGACAAAGGGCTTTGAATTGTATCCTGTGTCACAAAGGTAACCAGTGCAGCTTCGCAAGGGCAGCCGGCCCATGTGCTCTTCTAGGAAGCCCCAGGGCCAGCCTAGCAGCCGCTGATTGCATCCTTTGAAGCCTATCCAACAGACTCTCAGGGGAGCCCAGTAAAAGGGCATTGCAATAGTCCAATCTACTGAGGATTGTACACCTTGCCACTTGAGCACGTGCCTGGAATGGTAAAAGTGGCAGAACTTTCCTCAGAGATCGAAGAATAGCAAAGCAGCAAGCGGTCGTTTTTTTTACATGAGTCTCCATACTGAGCTTTTGATCAAGCATGACCCCTAAATTACGGACTGAAACCACAGGCCGTACTTTAGTCACTGTTTCAGGAGGCCAAAGGTTTTCTGGAAACGGGCGGGAGATCTTATTCCCAGCGCTAAAAAGCACCTCCGTCTTACCAGCAATAAACCGAAGAGAGTTATCCTTTAACCACCGTGACGTATCCCGCAGACAGTTGCGAAAAACTTCCACCGATGTCGAGTCCTCTCTCTCAAAGGAGAGGTTCATCTGCGTATCGGCAGCATAGTTCACAGTCTTGATGTTATAGGTTTTAATAAGCGAGATCAAGGGTTTTAGATAGAGATTAAAACGTATGGGACTAATTGCTGAGCCCTGTGGGACCCCATGAGGCACCTGATTGAACACCGATTGAAAAGGGGGCAGAGACACCGCCTGCTGCCTATCCTGCAAAAAAGATCGAAACCACGCCAGGGCACTACCTCTCACCCCAGCCTCAAATAGACGGTTCAGCAAGATCTTATGGTTAACCGTATCAAAGGCGGCAGACATGTCTAACAGGATCAGAAACGCTGTCTGTCCCCTGTCTGCACGCCTCTGAAGCTCATCCACGGCGGTCACAAGAGCCGTTTAGGTCCCGTGAGCTGGCCGGAAACCAAATTGATCATTCTCTAGTAAATGATGCTGTTCCAAATGTTTAGAGAGGGTTGCACTGACCAGGCACTCGACCACCTTAGCTGGAAAAGGCAGCTGGGAAATGGGCCTGTAATTTTTGGAACAGTCCGTGTCTAAAGAGGGCTTTTTCAGCAAGGGGGATATCACCGCCTGTTTCCACTGAGCTGGGACAGTACCAGTAACAAGGGATTGGTTACAAATTAGGCGGAGTGTGGGAAATAATTCCTCCTCATACTCCTTCCAGGTTTTGCAGGGCACAGGGTCAAGAGGAGACCCGGAAAAGATCCCCCTAGCCAACCCCCGAAATACATCTTCCGTAAGGAGTGGGAACTCAAGTAATGGTTCCCCCAACGCCCAGGCTGATTCGTCATCCCTATCTACCGTTGCCCTAAATTCGATGTCATTAGGGTGACAGGTGTCAGGGGAAGACTCCAAATCCTCTATGATTTGCTCAATTTTTCTCTTTAAAGAATTTGGCCATGTTCTCACAGAGTTCTTGAGACTGGACAATGGCATTCTTGGAGCATTCAGGGTTGGTCAGACTATTTAATATGTTGAAGATGCTCCTGGAGCTATTAGCAGCCGTGCAAATCACGGAGGAGTAATAGTCCGCCTTGGATTTCTTAATCAAACTTTTATATTCCAAGACTTTGCTTTTCCATAGCATCCTTGATGCTTCCTCGTAATCCCGCCTCCATCTTCTTTCTGCCTGTTTGCAACCCTGCTTCAAATTTTTCAGCGTATCGTTAAACCATGGGGCAGAGACATTCCCCTTACAACTACGTGTTTTTAAGGGAGCATGAGCATCCAACACCGCCGTGATCCCCGAGCAGAGTGAGGTATAATTCTCCTCAACTTGCTTATCCAAGCCAAAGGACTTACTCACATTGAATACCCCGTCCGAGGATTTCAAACGAGCAAGCGCCTTCCAGTCTCTGCACTGAAATTCCTTAATGGCCAGTAGAGCCCTAGTGTAAGCACCCTTAATGATTACGAAACATTTGACGAGAAAATGGTCTGACCAGTCCATAGGCAAGATTTCCCCCATGGCCAGCAGATCAGGGGCCGCAAACACCAGATCTGAAAGGTTCCCCGCCTTGTGAGTGGCTCCAGTTACTTACTGAAAAAGGCCAAAGCTTTCGCAAGACTGAAGTAAGTTAAGAAGACCCAAATCAAGGGGGCCATTGCGCCAGAGATTAAAATCCCCCAGAATGACCAATTTATGGTGGGACGCTGCAATATTAGTCAGGGTGGCTAAAAGCGCTTGTTGTTGCAGAATGCTGAAAGCCCCTGGCGGTCTATAACATAACACACCAGTGCAGACCATCACAGAGCAAGTCCGGATAGATAAACCCAGCAGCTCAGTTTCAACAGAGATACAAGATTAGGTGTGGACGAGTCGGGATGGGGACTCTGTAGAACGAGGCTATGTAAACTAAAAGTACTCGGACACAGATTGCTGGCTTAATATTTACTTTTTGGCCAACTTTACTTCCTGGTCTTAAGTCTCTTTTGGGGAAGAAGGGATAAATGCTGACTCCAAATGACTAACCTCAAGTTGATCACATTAACCAATAGGGGAGGTAGAGGTAAAGATTAGTGTTTCACTTCACCTCCAACGTAAGTGTCAATAATAAAAATAAAAAAAAAGTGAAAATCGGATAAAAAAAATCAAAAGAACTTATATTGGTGCTGGAAAATTGTGTAGGACACGGTTGAAGACCCTCGTCCAAGTATTCAACCTCTGAAGTGGTATATTTATTCTTCGCTAGGGTGATTTCGTTGGTAGTATCCTCCTATTCCACCTGAGTATCCCATTGTCCTGGTGGATAGAACCTCTTCTTGCTAGGACAGAAGTGGTTTGTGGGTGAATTAAAATTATCTCCAGTCCCAAAAAGTGTATTTAATGAAGGTAAAAAGGGAACAGGGATAAGGTTAAAAAGAGGGCGATGTTGTTGGATGAGTTAGCAATTCTACACATCTAGTGCATTAGGTCAACATGTTTCAGCCATTATTAGCCCAGATGGGTCAGTGGCTTTTATCAGGAACAGGTGAAAAGCGGTTGCTTTTGGATTCTGAGCAGGTGCGGTAAGTAATTAACTTACATGTAACACAGAGGCCCAACCAGGTTTTTATGTTGAAGGCAAAACCTCACAAGATAGAGAGAACCGCCCGGTCCATGCACATTTATGTGCCGACAGGCAGGAGCATTTTTCTGTATCTCTCTTTTCCCCATGTGATTCTGATGAAAGCGGCTGACCCATCTGAGCTACTAACAGCTTAAACATGTTGACCTTATGCACTAGATGTGTAGGATTACTAGCTCCTATAACATCGCCCCGTTTTTTACCATATCAGCATCTCCGTTTTACCCTCATTAAATATCCTTTTTTGGGGAGTGAGATAATTTTAATTCACCCACAAACCACTTCTGTCCTAGCAAAGACGGTTTACCTCCAGGAAGGGGGAATTTCCACCTGGAGAACGGGACACTCAGGTGGAATAGGAACCTATGATGATGCTACGCCGTAAATCATCCTAGCAGAGAATAAATATACCACTTCTGAGGTTGACTACGTGGATGAGGGTCCACAATTGAGTCCTCCACAATTTTCCAGTACCTATATACATCCTTCTGATCTTTTTTTTTTATCTGAGCTTTACTTTCTTTGATTAGTCTAACCTGAAGGTGTATCGATAGTTGTTGTGGCCCTCGCTACTAGTTAGCACCTGTTCCTGCATCTCTTAGAGTTGTTGGTTTCCTCCTATTTCAGATCCTTGACTTCCATAGTCCACCGCCTTCCTCCTTTTGTGGTTGTGTAATGCTCTTGGTACCTTTTGGGTTGCTTGTCTTCAACTCCTTATTTTTCAATTTTGTCCAGTTACCCAGGAGAAACCGTTATGTCTGGCCCACATATTAAAAGTAACCAGCTAGAAGAGTCAAGCACTCCCACTTACACAAAGCAATTCCTGCCTGTCCAGTTGGCGACGCTAGGTTCAAACCTAACTTGTTAATTCTCAAGATGTGGAAGCCAAAAGTCAACGGACCAGCCACTGTGCTCACCATTTCCAGTTGCTGTATTTTTCAAACACTAACATTCTTTCACCAGCCATTGTGCTCTGGCATACCTACCATTCTACCTCAACATACAAGTGATGCTGCTAAATACATTCCTTTCTTTTAATTGAAGTAAAAAAAACTGAATGACACGAGGAATATAAGGCTATAGCAAGACTATAACTTCTCAACCCCCTTCAAATGTTCTGAATGTATATGTAATCATGTAATTTCGAAGGCAATTTCTTTCCATCCAATATGCTTATTTCTGGAATCTTTGGTCACAGCCACATGTTTGCTGGTGCCCTGACTGTCAACAGACTGATTGAAGTGAGATCCAGCCGCCTTCGGAGATCTGGCGAGGCAAGATGGCGGCCGCTTAGGACGGCTGGGCAGCAGTGAAACTGGAGAGATCCCGGCTTTAACAATGTGCGGTAATCAGGACTAAGAACCCACATCCTCGCATAACCCGTGAACTGTAACCAGAACACTGTAATCGCAGGAGGGGAAAAATTGCCATATGCTTCTCACCTGTCACCAGCCGCTCAGACGGCTTCTGCGGGAGCTAGCGCGGGCTGCAGGAAGGATTACGTCGGGAAGCGTGGCAGGGGCAGGCCTGCTTGCGGAGCTCACGGAGTTTGCCGAGTGGAGGCGGAGCTCGCGAGGCGGGCGGCGTTTGCTTCTCGGGAATCGGCAGAGGCAGAGACGTTTGAGATCCACGCAGACAAGCGCGCAGTTGCAATTGGAAAGTAGAAAATTACGGGGCACTCTGGAGGCAGCAATAAAAACTGAGGAAAGCGATTGGGACGACAAGGCATGTGGTAAGGAGCAGTTTGGGGACAAGGAGAGGAGGAAAGAGATCATGGCTCCGAAAATGAGTGCCAGTGCCAAAGCAGCTGCGAGAAGAAAAGCTGCTGCTGAACAGGCAGAGTCAGTGTCTGAAAGGGAGGCAGATGGAACTAAGAGGAATAATCTAACACCCCCCACTAAGAAAACAGTACAGCAACAAGGAGCAGCTAAGATTAATCATGGCACTACCCCAATTTCGAATATTTTCCAGAAAATAAGTAAAGAGAAAGAACCTTCTAACGAGTCTCTGGAGGTGGGGATATTGGAGGGTGGCAGCCCAAAAGGGAAAAAGATGGCTGCTGCTCAGATCATCGATACTGCAAAAGAAGAAGAGCGTATGAAGGAAAAAGCTGAGGTAGTGGAAGAGACCGAAATAACTATAAAAGCTATCTCGAACCCGGAATCTGATACTCCCCTCCTAGCGTTGGAAGAGATTCCTGAAGAAGAGCCTATTGAAAGTACAGAGGATAAGAAAGAAGTCCCCAGTGAGGCTTTCTATTCAGTCTCAGAAGGGGGGGAATGGTCAGACGAAGATGAGGGCAGCTTGGATCGAGAGGATAGCGGTTCAGCCACCGATAGCGAACCTGAGAAGGAAGAAGATATCCCTCCAACAACTGCTGTAAAATCGAATATAGGACCAAGAATCTATGGACAGAGACGAGATCAGTCGGTGACAAATTCCCTTTTGGAGAGCCCTGGAGGGGAGGCAGCGCAAATGTCTCTTCTGGAGGTGATACACCAGGAAATAATTGCGCATAGGGAGGAGGCTCGACAGGAAAGCCGCAAATCACAGGCTGCTGTCAGGAAAATACAAGGAGCGGTAAGAAAATTGACAAAAGTATATACGAATTTGGGAGAGCGTGTCACCAATCTAGAAGAAAGAGTGGTTTCGACAGAAGCAGAGACGGCAGCAGCTTCTAACAAAGTAGATCTACAAGGGGAACAGTTGACTGATGTACAGTGGAAACTTGAGGCGTTGGAGAATAGGTCACGGCAAAATAACCTTCGCATACTTGGGATACCGGAGGGTTCAGAAGATACGGACACGAGGGCCTTTGTAATAAAGCTGTTGCCTTCACTGAACTGAAGGGATGGGATTGGGTGAAGGAGATTCAGAGGGAGCATCGTTTCCCTTTTAAAGTTCATAAAAACGCTAAAGAAGGAGATAAGCCCAGAGCGATTTTAATATTTCTTGGAAATTATAACCTGAGACAGGCAATCTCTGAGAAGGCAAGGCCGGACTCAAAAAAGAATTTTGATGGCTTCTCCTTCTTTGTTCGGCCGGATTTTTGTCATGTCACGGTGGAGAGACGCTGGAGACTAAGACAGATGATTAAACTATTTCAGGACAAGGGTATGCAGGCATACCTTATCAATCCGGCACAGTTGAAAGTAATTAATGGGGGGAGAACCTTGTATTTCCCCTCTGAGATAAAAGCGAAGGAATATTTGGATACACAAGGTCCTTAGGCTATTCCACTGATATGAGCAGGAAATGTTATGGTAGAAGCACATATAAAGGCTGTAAAAGGGTAAACAGTAAGAACGGGTAGGGTGTGGAGTGGGATGGTGTGTAGGGTGGAGGGGACAATTGGAGTCACAGGAACTATGATGGTCTTAGTATAAATCTCTTCAGTTATCACTGCGAACCATCACATGCACAGACCGGCTGGTCTGAGCGCCTCTGAAAAGAGGTGGGTGGGGTGGAGAGGAGGGTGGGCGGGAGGGGCTGTAGGGGGGGAGGCCAGGGGAAGTGGGGAGGAGGGGGAGGTGTTGGGGGGGAGAGGGAGGGTGGTGGGGGTGGAGGAGGGGAGCAAAAACGGGAAAAAAATTGAGATGGAAAAGGGTCTGATGTCGGTATACAGTAAATTCATGGATATTAGTCGGGTTGGAAGTAAAAACTATATCATTAATGTCATGCATTAGGATATGCACTATCAACGTAGGGGGCCTAAATGACTATAAGAAACGACAGAGATTGAGCCACTTTGTTAAGTTTAATAATATTGACGTACTGTGTTTACAAGAAACCCATCTGCCTTGGGCTAAAAGGAAACTATTGAATATCCCTGGATACAGCCTGTTAGGCTCCTCGTCACAAACATCCACAATAAGAGGGGTGGCCATTATGGGGAGATGTAATCTGGGGGGGGTGAGACGAACTAAAACGGACGGGTCCGGCAGATGGGTTTTGGTTGAATTGGACCTAGGCATCACAGTGTGTGTGATTTATGGAGCAAACGAAGATGAACCAGCAGTATTTGATGAGCTTGAGGGTGAACTAGCTAATTGGGGTACCCCTTTGGTGTTGTGTGGAGATATGAATATCTCGGTTAATTGGAGCCAAGGAGGTAAATATATAGGACGCAAACAGAAGGTATATAGAGCACTAAGCTCACTTTTAAGGTCTCATGGTCTGTCAGATGTTTGGCCGGAAAAAATACCCGGGGTCCCGGGCCATACTTATTTCTCTTTTCCAGCTCAAAAATATTCTAAATTGGATTATTTCTTTATTTCAACGAGAGAATTATGTAAAGTCAGAATTGCTAAGCTTCCAAGATTAGTATCGGATCATAATCCCCTTATAATGACATATAAAGTAGATAATATACCCAGAAGAACAACTAAATGGACATTCGAAAGGAAACTTTTGAAAGATGATAGGTTTGTTAAACATATAAAGCAATGGGCGAAGGAGTTTTTCGATATAAATAGATATAGCTCATCCCGGAACGGGGTATGGGAAACTTTTAAGGCATCTTTAAGGGGGGAGACGATCAGTTGCTCCGCAAGACTAAGGAAGGAGGACAAAAGCAAGGTTGAAAAGCTCATGTCAGAGTTAGTAATATCAGAGAACCAACATACAGAGGAAATAGGATTAGGCAAGGATGGGAGTGAAACAGCTAAAACTATGGCGTTGATCAAGGGAGATATTTTAAAAGTAATCACGCAAAAGGAGACTAGGGAATACCAGACATCTCGAGCGAAACGTTATGAGACAGGTGAACAAGCCGGCAGAGCACTAGCGTTGCGCATAAGGCAAGATTCCAATAAAAACAATATCCAGAAGACCTCCGCAGGTCTGGACGGCGAGGCGCTGTACAGGGCGCCTGGAGGCCCGGCGGGCTCGGAGCTTAGACAGGCGCTGAGATCCGGTAAGAACCAGTTCCTTGTGCAGGGAGTGTGAGCGCTTCAGATGGGGAAGATTATTAGGGATGCCCCGGGCCTCGGTAATGGGATCCAGGCCGGGCCGAGGCATGCAGCAGGGCCAGGACCGGGTGGGACCAGGCCGGCTGCCGCGAGCCGGGGCTTCCCGGGGCTTCCCGGGGCCAGACCGTGGTACCTTCACATGAACAACACAAGGCACTTGTACACTGAACGTCCCGTAAACTGTCTCTAAATTTTTTATCTCCAATACAAAAACACATACACCGTCCACTTTTCCAGTTCCGCACTTAAAGCCACTTGGATTAAAAAAGCACTATGTAGGCGCTATAAAAAAGCTCTCCTGCAGCTTTTTTTTTGCTAAAACACTGCAACTAACAGACAAGTACATTACCGCCATTTCATCAGGCGTTTACAACCTTTCCACTGCTGTATTTACTTCTTATACAATTTTGTTTTTTGTTATGATTTACCATTTTTGTAAATTCCGACGCTATATAACCATTTTTGGTAATATTTGGTAATTTTGAACCCTCTGTAATAATCACGTAACAACATAGCTGTACTGTAAAGCGCTCTAGCACATAGGGTGATATTGGCGCTATATACAAGGCACCCATTTATCTCGCACAGAAATCTCTGGGGGTTCAAGGTCCTCTAGGGGTGCAGATAACCTTCTCCTGAAACCTCAAAGATTTAATAACAAAAAACAAATAAACGTTACTTCTCTGGGATGGCGCCTAGGATTTGGAATTCTCTTTCCCCTGAAACCAGACTGAACTCTTCTTTCGTATCTTTCAAAAAGTAAAAGCGATTCTCATGATAAAATTTACTTGACCACTCTCCCCGGCCCTAACACTTTTCTTCCGAGACTCTTTGTTTATGTTCCTGAACAACTATGATCCCATGCTTTTGTATTTTTACGACGCGTGTGTTTTATTTTATTTTATCCGATGCTTGTTTGCTATACTGTGCCTTACTATTCATTTTTTATTATCAACTTTGTTATTTGTAAAGCGCTCTGATATCCGCAAGGATCTTGTTCGCGCTCTATAAAACCTTCTAAATAAATAAATAAATAAAAATGCAAATGAAAATAGAACTTCTGAAGGTAAAAACAATGTCACTTGTAGTAGAGCTTCAAACACCATTCAGTGCTAGAGCAGTGTGCTGTTACTGGCACTCAATTTGTCATTCTGAAACCAAAAACGATCACACTGCTGTAGTTGAATTGTTGTGTTAGTTTTTCAGTGTGGCATCGGAAGGCATCATTCGAGGGTGTGAAAAGCAGCTATTTCTATAAAGGAGTTATTTGCAGTCTGTGTTCCGGTTTTTGTGCCTCTGTGCTCCCCTGTCTGTGTTCCGGTTTTTGTGCCTCTGTGTTCCGGTTTTTGTGCCTCTGTCGCCCCTGTCCGTGATCCCGTTTTTGTGTTGCTCTCCTGACCCTCCCCCCCCCGCCCCCCCCCCCCCACCGCCGCAACTGAGCCTGGATGCCAGCCCAACCCGCCTCAACAGCCCGGAGCCCTCACATGGAGCACAGCGGAGTCCCGGGGTTTAATTAAAAAAAAAAAAACGGGGGCCTCTAGCACACCACCACAAATGGGACCGGAGCCCCCACCAGCAAAAACCCTCACAGACCCACCCGAGCTCCACATGGAGCACAGGGGCGCCGGTGGGGCTTCAATTTTTTTTTTTCAAACCAGCGACGCTCGGGCTTTGTATTCCTTCTTTGTCCCCCCCCCCCACCCCCCCCCCCCCTGCCATGAAGATGTCCGCTATGGAGGCCCGGGACCCAGGGACCGAAGCCACTTCATCTTTCGCCATTATGGAATCTTTACCCGACTGGCCAGGCTCACCACATTTTGGCAGCAGCAGCTGTGTATGTTCTCCCATCATCCGTCTGCGGTCTCCCCGTCTTATGTCTATACCAGCAGCTCCAATTTGTGCGCCAATTCCCCTGTCCTCCCTCGCTTGCTGACAGGACTCTGAAGCACTACAAGGCTCAGTCACTGAATAAATAGTCGCTGACTGCAGTTGAGCTTGCTCTACGTTTTCCAGCCACCTTCATGCTTGTGGTTGTTCAGAGTTTGTGTTTGCAGTTCATACTTGATGTGGTTTCACCCCCTCACCGTTTTAACATTGCTCCAGCTGCAATAACCAGTAGCGGACTTTTTTTTTCTTTTGCCTTTCACGCGGACAGTTAAATTTTCACATGTGACTGCAATTATTTAATACACTGGTGCTTGTTACTTGCAGGGAGATAACTCTCGAGGGTGGGCAGGGATGAAAAGGATTTGTTTTGAAACGTTTAGCGTTCTGCCCCTGAGGAATCAGTGGGCGCATTGTTGTGTCTCTCTGTGTGTGTGGGGCTCTGTGTGTGTGGGTAGGGCTCTGTGTGTGTGTGGGTAGGGCTCTGTGTGTGTGTGTGGGTAGGGCTCTGTGTGTGTGTGTGGGTAGGGCTCTGTGTGTGTGTGGGTAGGGCTCTGTGTGTGTGTGGGTAGGGCTCTGTGTGTGTGTGGGTAGGGCTCTGTGTGTGTGTGGGTAGGGCTCTGTGTGTGTGTGGGTAGGGCTCTGTGTGTGTGTGGGTAGGGCTCTGTGTGTGTGGGTAGGGCTCTGTGTGTGTGTGGGTAGGGCTCTGTGTGTGTGTGGGTAGGGCTCTGTGTGTGTGGGTAGGGCTCTGTGTGTGTGTGGGTAGGGCTCTGTGTGTGTGTGGGTAGGGCTCTGTGTGTGTGGGTAGGGCTCTGTGTGTGTGGGTAGGGGGGGTGTTGTGTGTGTGTGTGTGTGTGTGTGCGCGAATAATCTCTACTACTCTCTAATGCTCAACTATTGCCATTGTAAATGACAATACCATTTATTTATGTTTATAAAAAAAAATGTCATGAGCAATGCCAATAGCAATCTGATTCGCTAATCTGTGTTTGGCTCTGTGTGTGTGGATAGCTTTTTTTGTAGGTGGCTCTGTCTGTGTGAGGGTGGCTCTGTGTGAATGACTGGGTGGCTCTGTGTGGGTGTAAATGCAATAGGTCATGCATTTGCGAGCGATTTAAGCTATTGGCATTGTAAATGACAAAGCCATTTATTTAACGATTAAGCTATTGGCATTGTAAATGACAATGCCATTTATTTATGATTTAAAAAAAAAAAAAAGGTTGAGCAATGCCAATAGCTCTACCTTTAATAATGCCGAGACCTTGCATTGTAAATGCTTGTTCTTGCTCCAACTTGATTGATCAGCACAAAAACTTTCTAGGAAGGAACTGAGATGGATTAATTTCTTTTCGTAAAGCTTTCTGCAGGTTTTTCAAATGGCGCCAAAACAAAAATCACTCTATGTATGAAAACTCTCATCTAACATAGAACTACACAGTGAAGGCTGTCAGTGGGTAATACATCTATACATAGAGAACTCATTAACATTCTAAATCCTCTCCAAAACAACAACGCTGCTACTTATTACTCACAGGAATTGTGTGATCATATGTCCAACTTTTTTCAGGCCTAGTTGCCTAATATCAGGGCACGTATAACAGACTGTTAAATGGATTCTTCCCCTTTCTCCCACCAACAGCCCAACCCTTCCCTCCATGCTCAACCTCGGAGTTATGTCAGCCTCCTTTTTGATTTCTTAACTTAATTTCATAACCTAATTTCATAACCTATTACTGAGAGTGGTGGGGGATACCTTAACTAAAATGAAGTCCTCTGTTGTGGTCTACAGACCAATACGTGTTTGGAGAATAGCCTCATTCCTGAAATATTTTTTTATAAACTATTCAGTCTTTATTAACATCTCTCTGCAAAATGGTCAGGTCCTTGCTTACGTAAAACATGCGGTCACCACACAGCACCTTGACACACCTCTCACCCCCAACTTCCCACCTCTGGAGTTGGGCTTCCAACCTCTCCTTTTGAATGTCATAGTCTCTGACTGGGAAAAATGGGGGCTACCTTAACTAAAATAAAGCCCTTTTATATGATCTGCTGCAAAATACCAGGTTGGGGCACCCCTGGCAGATGATTTCAGGAGATTGGGCCATTCCCCGAATCCCTCCGCTGGCTTGTTCTCGAAAAGGCTACCCTGGGCCCTATGGGTGGTGACATTGAACAAATAATGAACACCAGGGAGTCAAAATGGATGTCCCTTTTTGACTCGATAAAAAACGGGCTAAATGAAATGGACAGCAGCCATGCCCAACTGGCGACACTGTGCCTTTAGATTCACTATTTGCCAACACTACTGCATATCCCTCAATGAAATGGACAGCAGTCATGCCCAACTGGCGACACTGTGCCTTTAGATTCACTATTTGCCAACACTACTGCATATCCCTCATCTATGCCATTTCTGTACAACTAATCTAACACTCTACCCTTCTGGAATTTGTGGTATCCTGCTATGTTGGTACACACTTTACCTGAATGTGATTTATTCCTTAAACAGATGCCTTACCCTCCAGCGGTGAGAGGTACGTGCCTTCTATGTCTGCCCATGTGCCCCTTAGGTCTTCACCCTCCTAGGTGAGAGGTGCATTTATGGACATACGGGCTATTACATAACCTAGTAGCACTTAGTCACACAGTCGTGAGTTCCACTTTTCCATGTGTTATGCCAAAACAGGACTTTTTATATTTGTTCTGTAATTAGTTTAGCTAATTTGGCTCTGTTTCAAACTTCATGGAAGCACCAATCCGGCTATATGTCTGCTTTTAGTTGTCCACCTTCAACATTTTCTGGTGGCAAAACCGTACTTTGTTAATTTTCTCGACCATCATGGGGTTGCTTTTAAATTTTCCAATCCCTTGTGGATACTATCCCCATGGCAACGGCATCGACCCGATCATCATCGGGATCGACATGCAACCACTTCCTCCTGCCGCGAGTCCCGTTGCTTTCACCAGGGGCGGCTCTAGGCTCATGGTGGCCCTGGGCAGGGAGCGTGGGTAGGGGGCCCCGGAAGAGGGGGGGCACCGGGGTCAGGGTGTTTGGAAGTGGAACAGAGCTGGAGGCCACCAAACCCCTGCCACTGGGGCCGCCATGCAAATATGTATCCATCCTCAGAGGATTATTATATTAAGGATATATATTGGCGTCGTGGCCCCTGGGGTTTGGCGGCCCTGTGCAGGTGCACAGCTTGCACATGCCTAAGGCCGGCCCTGATTTCACGCATCCAGCGTGGTGTGTCTTGCACGAGCTGAGCCGTAATCGGCCGGCTTTATCCACATCCCTACCTGTCCGCGCTTCATTCTTTGTGGATTCCTGAACAGGTCATGATTTCAGGTGAGCTACCGATTTTAGGCACCCCATACACTACGCAGTGCAGTTTCACAACCGCGGGTAGTTTAATAAGTGTTGGTCCCTTTTCACATTTCAGACTCTGTGGTATGCTGACCGTAACCCGGCGGCGCCCCAATTTAATTCAAACAATAAGCGATTGCCTCTGAAGATCAGTGAGTATATACTAGTTTTCTTGTTGCCATTGACAAGGTCTTTGCGTGTAATTATTTCAATTATACCGAGATCTTGACTCCGGTTTCCCTTCTTTATTTAGAAGACTCGATTTGGCCGTTTCTTCTCACTTTTTTGGAGCACATGAGCCCACATACACCATGTAAAAATCTTCTGTGCAACTGAGAGTCACGGTAATTACTTTCAGCACATTTTTATCATTTATTGAGATCCGAGAAAGCTATTGCGACTATTGACTCTCTGTAATTTGTTCCCAGACTCCTGGCCCCTCCCACATCCCCCTTGTCCTGAAGAAGACCCCCTGCTAAGGTCATACTGTCACCTAGAACATATTTGGGGTCGAAACATCGACAACCACCCTACCTGCCAGCACCGACTTCAGTGCGAATATGTTCACAATGGTTGTTTTATGACGGCTTTGAAGAACCTGTATACACATTTAATGTTCAGTGTGGCTTTATGGTCAAGCAATGCATTTGTATATATTTCAAGAATCGAGTCGTTTTGACTGTCACTCTCCCTGAATTCCCCATTAACCCTTGCACTCACCTTTGCATTGACCCAACCTCCCCCTCCTCTCCCATCCTGGGGCACTTCTTTTTGTCGTTTATTGGAACAAGTAATTGATTTTCGAATGAATATGCCAAGATTCTTTGTTGTGATTCAATGTGATTAAATAACAGTGAATCCATGCACTTTGTTCTTTGTATCATCCTTGAATTTATTTTCTTTAATGATGTTCTTTCCGAAGGATTCTGTACTGGGACCCTTTCTATCTAAAATAAAGCCCTTTTATATGAAGTGCTGCAAAATACCAGGCTGGATACTACCCTTCAGAGATCTGTAAGTTCTAAGCAAAGAATTAGGGAAAAGTGATTACAAACACCTACACAACATTCCAATAGTTGTTAATGGCTTGCCCAAAACAATTGTGGTTTTGATCCACAGCATGGGGTGAAGAGTGCACTATTAGATAAAACTCTAATATCTACTGCTCAGTTGATTAATGCTGCTCAAAGGCCTGCATAGCAGGACAGCTTTTAACACAATTGGCCTTCTGCTGCTTTACAAAGGTTTGAAAAAGTGGTGAATGGGGCTCCTTGGTGTGGTTCCTCTCTGTTTTCATGGCTCAAACCTCCATCATTAAATTGGGAATGTATCAGTCCCTTTCCACCATGTTAACCAAACTCTCATCATATAATGTTTGTCTGTATTTGCCCTTAATTGCTCCTGATTCAACCACCAGGACCTGCATACAAGTTCTACACAGATGACACCCGTTTTGAGATCTCCTTAGCTGGAAGCGCTCGCCTGCTGGACACACAGATTGATGTTCTTAGATATGTAAATATCTTGATAAAAATTACTTGACTGTAGGTCAGCTAGGAAAAAATGGAGGCCACCTTTTTTTTTTTTTTTTTACAATTGCGTCACATAGTGTTTTTTTCTCTCTTGGATAATTGGGTAACACAAACACTACAGATAGGAGAACTTCAAAAGAAGGAGTCTCTTCGTAATGTTTTTGTCTTTGTAATTTGTATCATAATGCTGAAAGTGTGTGATGCAGGTGGAAGGTTTGTTTTGAGTGTTCGGCCACTGTCACTTAAGGCAAATTACAGTATGGACTGAGCTACTGTTGTCATTTCTGGTAGGGTGTGTCTTAGGGCTAGCCCTAGGTGTAACCTTGGATGTTATCTGTAACCTGGTGTGAGCAATTATAAATAAATTAACTCGTTGCACTACTACTACTGAGGGCATTGAGCAACTTAATAATTGTGCTACATAGAAACTCAGCAGAACGTCATCCTTTCTAATGTAAAACTACATGGCTTATTCGATGACATATATAAAATACAGCATAAACAGATCAGCTGATACAGCCAGTAAAGCTTAAACTGGCCACATATTGTGCTGTCTCTGCCCCCATCTCTCAGAGGTAATTAAATTCATATTTACAAATAAAATGTTCCACATGCGCACACACACATCCAGTGTCAATTCAGTACATAATGTGTACACTGCATTCTCAGTAATGATTTTGGAGATTCCAAATCTCTCTCCATACCTAGGCCATGCCACATATTTAGCAACAATTAGCTCAGAATCTCTTGATCTGCTGGGCAATAGGCATGCCCACTGACTAGGAGATATGTAAGTAATTTCTAAAGACCTCCAGCCACACCCTTTCAGCATCACCATTATACCCTACAACTTAATGAATAACCTTTGCCCTTATTGTGAGAGACAAACTAAAACACAATACTGGAAACCAATACAAGCTGACTCCATTCTAGCCTCCAGTAGAAACACGTGGACAGCTAACCTGGACTTCTGAAAGAGCTACAAGACCATATAAGGGCAATCTCTGCGCAATACCAATGCCAGTAACATAACGTTGTCTTTCTTTTCCCATGTCCTATCTAGAGCCTCTGGTGACAGAATGACACAATGGACGCTAGGGGTTATCCCTGTCTCCCAGATACTATTCTCTACCAGATCTTTCTAAACTTAGATCATGAAGATGTGTTGGCAGCAGGCTTGGTGTGCCAGCAGTGGTATGCTGTCTCAAGGGATGAGTTCTTGTGGAAAGAACACTTCTACCGATACTACCGGTTGGACCGAGATGTGCCACGACACCCAGGTTTGTTTTCTTATAGTTTTCTGTATTATCATATTTCTAGCTTGTGACACCTGGCTGTTCTATATGGGGTGGAAAAGACCTATTCGGGCTTTACATTTGAGGATTTTTAGAAGAGCAGTTAAATTATATAGTACAGTTATGGTGAGCACCATGGTGTAAAATCAGTATCTTAATGTACAAAGGAGCAGAAAAGAAGTGTACAGATTTGCATAGGGATGGTATTTATAGTAATACTAGCAGTTATGATCATGGAAAGAGCTTAGGTTTCAGATATTGCTTGTCTGGGTCTTGGAAAATTGATAGGTCGAAGTGGCATTGAAACAACAGACTCTTTAACTTTAAAAAAAACATGTTTTGTGAGATGATGTTGTACTGTTGAGGGATGTAATGAAGTTCAACTCCCTGGGTGCTCTTTCTGAGAAGGACTGATTGCCATTATACAGTGATATTTTCAAGAAAGGTGTCGGAACTCCAATGGGATTGGCAAACTGAGATTACTGTTTTCTGAGAAAGATATTTATGGGTCTCCGGAGTACAGGGACATATAAATTATACTTTCTTGATGATACTCTTTGCCTCTGGATAAAAAACAACTTCACCAAGCTCCGATCTGTCGAGTTGTAGTCAGATGTTTCGAGTTTGTAGTCCGCTCAGCAGCTGCATATTGATCTTATTGGAGAGGTGCACGATGCAGTTCTGCAATCCCTTTGATAAGGAATTTACCTTAAACCAACAATTGAACAAAGAGTTGAATTATTTATTTGATAACCAGATATAAGGTAAATGGTATCCTCTCTCAAGTGGGTTTGAGTTGAAATTGTGTCCATGGGGCCAGTGAGCAAATGTGGCCTTGTAGGTTAAGATTCTTGTCAAAAGTATTTAGTTTACTCCACAATGAAATAGCTGCAATTCAGCACTGCAAGTGTGATATGCAATGTTTGAAGATGGTGGTGCTTCAGCCATGCTTGAATATTATCAAGAACGCAAGCCAGGATTATTACACATTTTAGGGCAGACATCTTCCCATATATTAGAGTGCTGTCAGCATAAAATGATGCAAGATGTTATTATGGGTTATATTGGAAGCAAGAATTTTCACAGGTATGTTGGAGAGTAGGCGTGATAATCGAACCCGAGGAACCTTTTTTTCGGGGTTAGAGAGAGAGTTGTATATTTTTGGGTGATTTTTCAGGTATGACAAGCTTCAACTGAGAACTGAACTATTCAGGTAACCTTTCCCATTAAACATTTTCTGAAATTTGGAGTAATTCACAGTGTGGAGGGTTGCTGATAGGTCAAAGTGGATGAGTTGGAGTCAACATAGTTTAGAATGTGAAGTGTGTCAAAGTATTTTTTAAACTTGCAGTTTCTGTGCTGCATCCTGTTCAGAAACCTGGTTGGTTCCTTTTGAGGATGTTGTTTTCCTCGATCACTAGTTTGAGCTTCACACAGCTCTCTAAGGGCTTTGTTTTGTCTTCGGCAGTCGGCCACCGCCGCACTGGCAGTCCTACCGCCTCCTTCCGAGTTCGGTGGTCGGGACTCCATAGGACCGCTGCTACAGCCGAGGATCCATAATCCCATGGCAATGTTGCAGGAGTCAGGTACTGCAATATACTGGTGGTGCTGCTGCGGCACCGCCAAGCATATTACGAGTTTCCTCACTGCCCTCCTTTTCATGCCAGTGAGTCCGCCATGAAAAGGGTGGCGGTAAGGAAACTAAGGGGGGCCCTATACAGCCCTCCTGTTGCCTCTGGGCCTGGAGTTGCATGCAGGGGGCCACATATTGTGCCCCCCCCTGTATGTATGCACCTCCTGTTCCTCCACCGCATGGACTGCACAACATGGTACATTCCATGCCGTGCAGGAACGTGCTATGGCGTTCCCACGTCGATTCCTGTCTAATGCTCACATATGAGCCTTAGAAAGGCACCGCAATGGGATTGCCAAAGCACTGACCACCCGGGATTAACTCGTAAACTGGCAAGCGATCTGACTATGGGTTTGGCGGTTTTCCTGTGGGGAGCTTGTAGGCCCTAAGACTTTGACTAACAGAGGTGAATAAGAGACATGTCAGAAACTGTTCAGATCTTCTGCAGCTGCCCCAGGTTCCTTTGGTAATGGGGAGACCTGGCCATTGTAGGCAGTTTGGGACTGTTTCTTTGGACGAAGAGATGTTAATTATTTATATCCAGTAGTATGTAACAGCAGAGCCGTTCTCTTAGAAGCATAACAGGGATGGGTTTTGTGAAAGGGAACAGGGGAAGATTTGGCTGTGATGTTAGCAGTTTCAGAGGGGAGACCTCTTTTGAGAGAGGACCATACAATTTAGATTTCTGGATTGTGTTGCCACTGACCTATGTTTTCAGTTGGCATGTGAGGTAGTTTTTGCCTTTCTCAACAAAGAAGGTGAAAAAATCTTCTTTGGATACCTTGGTGATCCCCCACCCCTGTGTGTGGGAAGAATGGGTTTCAGAAATTTTGAATAGGTCATTTTGGGTATTCTTAGCATGTTCGATCTCCATTTTGTCATGAGTAGATGTAAAAATATATTTTGTTTGTATTTACTTTCATATTATAGATTTGTCACTTTATTAAGAGAGATTTTAATGCCTAAATTATGTGTTGCTGTGACTTTCTTTTCTTGATCAGTTCATTGTGACCTTCAGACCTTTTCACTAACCTTTATGTCCACGGTGCCTGGCACAGTGTCCGTGCTGTGAGTTCTGAGGCCACTGACATTCTGCTCTTGATTTTTACCAATGTGGTAGAATTTTCCTAGGAAAAAGACCACCCCTGGAGATTTATGCACTGGGAGTGGGACTGGAACCACTGATGAAGTGAAAATCCCTAACCAGCTCCCTCTAGAGAATATTGCTGTCAGATATTGGTAGTGCACACTGGCGTCTTCACTGATTTTATAGAAGGAGGCTTTATAAAATGGCACCAGAGGTGCCTTATGTTGGTAGAGCCATCTGCCACCCACCAACTTTGCACCCATTCCTTAGGTCTACCTTAAAGTATTAACTCTATTAGAAGCTAACCACCGGAAAAAGCGGGAACCATGGTTTTTAGGAGTGGAGTAGCTGTCTTCTTAGCCAACTATCGACCCATATCACTCCTCCCAGCCTTTTCAAAACTTCTGGAAAGGCATATTCACTCCGCTTTAACCCTCTTCACTGAAGAAAATTTCCTTCTTCATCCGTCACAGTCTGGTTTCAGGGCAGGTTTTTCCACCGAGACTGCTTTGCTTGGGGTAACCGAGAACATCCGGAAACTCCTAGATGAGGGTCAAACGGTCGCACTCATTCTTCTGGATTTGAGTGCGGCCTTTGACACCATCTCGCATGACAAGCTACTCTCAACGCTTAATACCAGTGGCATCTGTGGAACCGCACTTGATTGGATCAGGTCTTTTCTGTCAGATCGGACGTTTCAAATTATTCCCCCCTAGCTTGCTCCGAAACGTTCAGCGCCCCCTATGGAGTACCCCAGGGCTCCATTTTGAGCCCTCTACTTTTTAACCTTTATCTTCGTCCTTTGGCAGATGTAGAGGACAAATCAGGACTCACCCTCATGTCCTATGCCGATGATTCACAGATTATTTTTTCATTATCCAATTCCAACCTTTCTGCTCCCTCATCTCTTAAGCATGGTTTCCATAACATTTTCAGCTGGATGTCAAAAAACCAGCTGAAGTTAAATGGTGAAAAAACGGAGGTCCTCCTCCTGGGGAAGAACCAAGACCTATGGAACTCCACACATTGACCTTCCAGCTTGGGACAACTCCCGCAACCAGCTACCCAGGTACGCAACTTGGGGGTGCTTGTCGATAATGCTCTCTCCATGAAACAACAGGCCAACAAGGTTGCCGGTTTTTGTTTCACCATCATAAAGTGGCTAACAAAAATGTTGTGGATGTTGCCCTCTGCTACCCAAAAGACCGTAGTCAATGCCCTTATAACTTCTCGGCTTGACTACGGTAACATCTTGTACCTTGGTTCTAACCAGGCGGTAATCAGGCGACTGAAACTAGTACAAAACTCAGCCGCCAGAATACTATGCAACATCCCTAAAAACTCCAGTGTATCCAAACACCTGAGGGACCTGCATTGGCTCAGGGTTGAGAACAGGATTAGGTTCAAAGCCCTGAGCTATATGTTCAGGATTAAAGCCGGTACGGCGCCAAAATATCTTCGGGCATTGGCCCGTCCTTACTTTCCCAAACGTAATTTGCGTTCACAAACAGCAGCTACTTTCTGTGTGCCCAGATTTAAGCTAACAAGAATGGGTGGGAGATCCTTTTCTCATCTACGACCCACCCTCTGGAATGCACTTCCTCCCCACATCCGCAAGGAGGAAAACTACGCCATGTTCAGGAGAAACATTAAAACCTGGTTGTTCGAAAAATAAATCTTGCTTATCTCATTCATTACACCTATCCTGCTTTGTGTCCTTGGCGCCGGCAAACCCTTGTTGGGTAGCTGCGCGCCTTATAAATGTATAAAATAAAATAAATAAATAAATAGAAACATAGAAACATAGAATTTTGCCGTGGAGAGAAATTGAGACTCCTTTTCTGTTGCTACTGAAATGCGGTCAGATATGTGCTGGAAATTATGTATACTGTGTCAATAATAAATATGATTACTGCCTCCTCGAAGAGTAAGTATAATGCACGTAATGTGAAATTCCTGTTTTAAATAATATGTTTAGTGATGAGTGTGCTTATATATCACTGATCATGCGCTTGAGTTTGCAACTCCATTTTAAACTACTCCTGTTTAGAGCTGATCTTTATGGTTGAGTCCTACAAATGTCTTAAGAAACCTTCTATGGACAACTTTTTTATATGATTTTAGAACACTGTAAAGGAGTTGGAAATTGAATTAACGTAATTGTGCCAGTTGAGAGGCAACCAGTTCTTGACTCTGCCACACCCAGCTCTTCCTATAGTCTATACAGTGACTCCTGGAGGAGAGACTTACCTACACTCAGTGCTCAAAACTGAGTGCTGGGCGTGGCCGTGAGATTTTACATTCTCATCAAAGACTTGTGGTCCTAATTTTTTTCACATCGTCCCTTAGTTATTTCCAGAGTAATTTCACTACTTCATTAGCTTGTGCTTTGTAGTAGAATCACTCAACGTTGCTATAACGTGATTTGTGTAGTTTTGCATAGATGTATCACCTTACTCCTACTCACATTGTTGCACTTCATCCAGTGTTTATTTAGTAAAAGAATAAGTGGTGGGGCCCAAAACTTTGTTCAGAAGCCCATGTTGGTGCTATCAGAGGCCTTGATGACAACTACCATAGAGTCGCAATCTTGATTCCACCTCATGCCTCTTTATTCTACAAGCTGGGCCCGTCCTGATCCTTTATCTCACTCTTGCAGGATCTTTTCCTTCTCTGCTTTCTCCCTTTGGCACTGTTTTCGTGTCTTTCTCTTCTTCCCCCCTCCGCTTTATTCCTCGTATCATATTCATATTATTTCACTTAATCTTCCCAGCGCCACTACGCTCTTCATGTTTTGTAGAATGTCTTTAATTGCAGTTTAATAACATAGGTAAGCCTTTCTAAAAATCCACTGGTACTTTAATACCAAAAATATTTTCTGTTTCTACTGCCGTTTGGTCACTACTTGTACAGTTTTATTTCATCATGGTGTCATTGTGTCAGACATTGCTTAGTTGATGTATAACGAAAATCTACGTAAACATTGTTGTTCTGTCTTCTTACTAATGGAGGATAATGTTACAAAATGTGACAATTGATTACATCTATCAAAAGTAGTTGTATGACTGGTTAGTTACAGGTGACGACACAGCAAAATTCTTCACCACATTTTCATAGAAGAAAACAAAAGTGTACATCATGACCTATGCCATCTAAAAAAGCAACGCGAGGCGTGACTGTAATTCTTTTCATATCAATCAATACTGGTTGGGTTAAAACTCCTAACCTAGCAATTTTTGTTATTGTGGTCAGTTGTGCTGTTCATGTTTAATGATATTATTGCCCTTTTCTTATCAGACTGTTGCAAGGTATTTGAAGTTTTCTAGTATATTTTTATGTTTACATTTCTATTTACAAAAAAAAATTAATAATATGTGTTTCGTTATGCTCCATAAGTTGTATGCAGCAGGTCATTAGTTTAACAATTTACTACACCTTCTCTGGACTCGCTTGTTCTAGAAAGTGGACAATTGAGGTGTGGTGAAGGTGCACAGATTTTCTGTTTCTTGTCACATCCTATTTAGCTATTGACTAATATTGAACTATATTTTTAGTTTAAGATTTGGAAATAGACCACCTACGACAGTATCAATTTATTTATTGTAAAAGTACCCATGTTAGCTTTCAACTCGTCAAAGTTGAATCTTAGCTTGTTTGGCAAAATAAATACTAATTCATTCTACTTTTTCAATTGAAAACTGTTTAGGTGGACCAATATAGGATGCTATTATTTCTGTCTGAAATAAAAAAGACTGTACTATTTAAGTGAGGATTATTGAGAGGCATGTAGCGTGATAGTCCCTGGCTCATGTACTGGAATTAAACTACTGTTAAATATAGTGTCTGATACATCAAATTGAATACTGAAATACGGTCCTTTCACTGTTACATACCACTCCATTTGAAATGTGTGCAATGCCCTTTCCCTTTGATGTTTTAAGCGTGTTATGTCGTTGTTTTACTGTGTACACACTTCTTTCTCTTAGCTGCTGTGTCCTGGTACGAAGAGTTCCAACGGCTCTATGATACCATCCCGTGCGTTAAAATCCAGACTCTGACGGAACACAGCGACCAGGTGCTCCACCTCAGCTTCTCACACAATGGGCTGCTCTTTGCGTCCTGCTCAAAGGACTGCACTGTCAAGGTAAGGGAAGCCCTCTGAACCAACCATTGATTGGAGTAAAGTGAAAGAGGCCGTCCCATATCTGCAACAAATGTTACAGTTTCTCTTAAATGCATGTGAAACCTAAATGTTAACAGCGAGTAGAAGATAATTATTGTTCATTTTAACATACAGCAATCATGAAAAGGTGTAGAATACTTGAAAAGCACCTTCTTACAAGTAATGTTCAGCCAAGTATGGAGGAAGATACCTCTACCTTAGCTTACCCTTGAAATAATAAAAAACCTAACCTTGTTTTGAAGCAGTGATTACAAACTGGGAATTGCGAACAAAGTCTTCCCCTTTCTGTTCCCGCATTTTAAACCCCTTTTTTCAATGTCATTTCTTGAATGAGGCCTTGTCCAACATTTCTCCTTCATGTAACCTAGAAGGCTTTGGGCCAGATGTAGGTCGGCAATTACCGCGGCCATTACCGACCGGTAATTGCAAATGGAGATGTAGGGGCCTTAAAATTTACAGAATCGGTATATTTACCAAATCGGTAAAGTTACCGATTCGGTAAAATACAGATTCTGTATATTTACCGAATCGGTAAATCAATATGTAGGTGGCACTGAAAACAGTGCCACAGGCCCTTACCGATTCGTTATTTACCATGTAATACTATTGCATGGCAAATAACGAATACCTGTGTACATGCATGTACACCTGTGCCACGTGACACACACACATGCCCTAAGGGCATGTATGTGTGTCACATGGCACACAAGCCATAAACAGGGGTGCAACAGGGTGTCAAAGTGACACCCTGTCCCCAATGGCAATTCGGTAATTTTACCGATTCTGTAATTACCGAATCGGTATTTGCCATGGGCTTCAAGGCCCATAGGAATCAATGACAAATACCGAATCTGTAATTACAGAATCGGTAAATACCGAATCCTACCGAATCGGTATTTTTTACCGAACAATTACCTACATTAGATTTACCGATTCATGAATACCGAATCGGTAAAATTCGGTATTTATGAATCGGTAAATCTAATTTACCTACATCGGGCCCTTTTATCTGCAATTTCTTTGCAGTTTTAACATTGCAATCTCATTGCATCTGTTTTTTTATTCATAACTTGAAACCCAAGATGATAGGTGAATTCATAGAAAAGCGAAAACATAGAAACCACTTTGGAGGAAACCAAATGTTATAAACCAATTTTAAGGAACAGCAGTTTTAAGGAAATACAAACAAATCGAAAATTAATGGAAACATTTTGCATTTTAAAAGGAAGATCATTTTAAAGAAAATCCCAAATTACATTAAGCTTGGGAAGAATCTAGGACTACTGTGGGGTTTATGGGCTCCGGGTTGGATCGTACTTTGGGTGATGAGGGGGGTTCTTAAAGGTCAGGAATAACTGGTGTTAGGACATAGCATGGGGTTTTTAGGGTTCAGAGATGGGTGGAGTTCAGTGGTGGTGAGGGCTTTTTAGGGTCCACAGATGAGTGGTGTTTAGGTGTGTGAGGTGTTAGGTTTCAGGGATGGGTGGAGTGTATGGGTGTCGAGGTTTTGGGGATCATTGATGGGCGGGGTTTAGGGCTTGTGAGGATTTTTAAGGTTCAATTATGGGTAGTGACTGGGGTGGTAACGTTTTTAGGGTTCGGGATAGGGTGGAGTTTAGGGTGGTGAGGGGTTTTAAGGATTCAGGGATGGTTGGAGTTTAGATGTAGAAAGGGCTTTTTACGGTTCAGGGATGAGTAGTTTTGGGTGATGAGTTCTTATGGGTCATGGATGGCTGGTGTTTAAGGGCGGTGAGGGGTTTTTAGAATTAAGGAAGCATGGAGTTTGGGTGTACTGAGGTGTTTTAAGGAGTATGGGATGGGTGGGGTTTAGGACATTTTAAATGTAATCTTAGGACAAAGAGAAGGGTAAAGTGTGTGGCCCCACTAAGCCGCCGCATTTACATTTACAGACCTTATGTACAAGAGCAAGTTGACCCATCAGCTGTTTTTTTGGGCACTCGTTAATTAATTATCAGTGGGACTTTGTCTCGCAAGAAATGTAAATTGCCCATGCTGCACCAATTAAGATGATGTTGAATATTACCCAACAAACTGAAAAAAAAAATGATTAACTAGGCAGGGGATAGGAATGCCTGTTCGTGGTCATTGTGAGATGAACACTCATTTTACTAATGTCAAATTTAGAAGCAAAGAAAACATGGCTAGTGCAAGAGCTTTATCAATAGCCAGAGGACTTCCACTCAGTTGCCTGTTGTCCCTTAGTTCGTATGTGCCCAGGCTAACCGTCTTGTGCACTTGGGTAGTAATAACCATGGTTTGCCATCCATGGGACAGCGAGATAATGGCTACCTAAATCAATCACAAAGTAATGACTTTCTTTGCACTGAAATGGAAATCCTATTTCCCTTTCTGGCTTTAACTCCCTGGGTACTCTTTGAATTGTGTAAAGACTACTGCTGCAGAGGTTGGCATTTGGTGATACTGAATTAGTCTATTCTAGATGGGTAACATGGCACCAAAGAAAGAGGGCAGAAAAGTCCTATCCAGTACTCACATTGGTCCGATTTATGAATTAACAAGCATTTTAATGGGGTTTCTTATGCTTCTTTCTCTCAGATCTGGAACAATGACCGATCAATCTCTCTGCGACACAGCTCAAACATGAAGCCTTATAACTGGAGCTACACCCAGTTCTCTCAGTTTAACTTGGATGACTCACTCCTGCTTGTTTCGGGGGTCTTCATAGGGCCTCACAATTCCTCCTCCGGGGAGATTGCTGTCATTAGTTTAGGTAAGGTGTGTGTTTTTATTTTCCATTGCTGTTTGTTTTTGTCTTTATTTATGCAAAGCCTAACAAAGGGTTGAATAAAAGCATGCAAGTATATTTTTAGAAGACCAGTGGACAGTTCAGAGCAAATAACACAGAAACCTGAAGAACATTGGATAGTTGGACATAGTGGTCACGGAGAGTCTGAAGATTTGCCCACCACTAACGACTTCAAAGTGGACAGGAAGTGTGTAGGAGACTACATTCCAATTGTTCTCGGCACACCTGCACCCAGGACATAATCATACTAGAGATGAAGTCTAAAAAATGAAAAAGTAAAGCAAGATGCTTTGTCCATCTACTGACCCAGAACCTGGAATGACATCACTGTATCAATTAGAACTGCCCCAACACTGTCCCTCTTTAGGAAAGAGAAAGACACACTGATTTAAAAAACCTTACATCATGGTGCACTAACAGTCCACGTTCACTCTTAGAACCCAGCTAACCCTCCATTCACATTTTGACTGTGTCTTTGCCTTGCACCCTCTACAGCACTCTGATACCTAAGTTTTTGTATATAAATACCTTCAACGTAAATCTGCTTTCATATGTCCAGTTGAATTAGATGTGAGCTCGATATGAAAGCCTAAGCACCTTTGATATCTAATGGGTCATTAAGTACCCATCTCATGCATTCTCTTTGAGGGACCCATTTTCTGAGAAATGTTCCATTATGATTGGAAATGCAGACTTTTTCTTCACTTCTGATAGAAAAGGCTAAGCTTTATTCCACCAAAGTTTTACAGATCGTTTATTGGTGCATTTTCATGAATGGAAAATATATAGTTTCCTGCCACCAACTGGTTTGTTATCAGCATTACAATACTGTTTCTAAAGGAAAAATGTCATTGTAATCCACATTACCTAATAAACCTGTATGTCAAGCATGTGTGATGTGATTTGCTTCCAAAAGATTTGAATGAAGTAACATTTGCTCCACATATAGTACATTTTGCCTTTTTGGCCGTAGCCCCACCAGCATAGCTATGAACTCTATAGGAACATATGAAACTATTCAAGGATCTGATGCCACTGTGAGTGCACTTTGAAGGCCCTTTCTTTAGTTAGTATAACTCTTCAAGATGTAAGCACCCTGCACCAAATATTGGAACACAATGTTTCTCATACTTTAGATTATAAGTCATTTTTCCAAATAACTGCCTTATTTGAGCCGGACACATTTTCCAGATGTTTAAATAGGAACGTTATTAAGTATCCGATGAGTTTCTGCAGAGAATTTGTAATCCATGCACATTTTCAAAACTATATGTCTCAGAGATTCCCTAAATTCACACTACTTCGTTAAAATATCTTTAAATATTTTCGGAGTACAGTATAGTTGACTAAGCATTTTTTTTCTTCTGGAGTTTAATATAGTGCAAACTCGCGCAAAGGTATCAGAACGCTTTACATGAGCACCAGTTTTGTTACGGACAGACACATTCATTTTTGTTTGGCATGGGCAGTTTAGGTGATGTGCCCAGAATCACAGGATGTTTAGTGTCCCTGCCGAGACTCGAACCTGGCTCCCCAGCTTCAAGGTTGATGGCTCTAGCCGTTGCGTACCCGTACTAATTCTTTCATTGATCATGCCTCACTTTGACAACTGAAATAGCTTATATACCAGTCTCCCTCACTTATCTCTCTCAGAACTCTGGAGTTCAAAACCATGCAGCCCTCTGCATGGTTGACCAATGAATTACCTCACAAAGCCATTTGTTTGCTACCACCCATAAGCTTCGTGTCTTCCATAAGATGTAACCAGACTAACAATAAAAATAAGAGATTTTATGTTGGAAGTCTTTATGTTGATGTTCCTTCTTGTGGAATTTCATACAACTGCATCTGAGAGATGAGAATAAAGTTACCTAATTCAGAAATTCATTTAACTTGAGTATTGTCTGGCATTTTGGATACTGTAATCATGTTTCACCTCTTCAGTTGGTCCTTGTAGCACTAGCTGCTGAGTCCAAGACCAACATGCCTTTGTCACAGTGGCATCTACAATTCTTTTCTTTTACGACTTTCTTGGTGTGTTTTGTTGTTGTGGCCCCTGGCAACGTAGCCCTCTTCAAGAAGCTTGATATAAAGCTTATCCTAAGTGTGCACCTAGGTATCGCATTGAGGTAAAAGCTACAAAAGTATGCATGTTATGTTTTATTTGTTGAGTGCCAATCACCAAAGGTCTCTAGGCGCTTGCAGCGTGGACTAGGAGACAGGAAATCCCTTAATCCAGAGGATACTCAGCATACAGTAAGGTGGGTTTATCCAAATGCCTGAGTAAACAGGATGATTTTCAGTTTCCTCCTAAACGGAAGTAGAGTGGTTTCCCTGCGCATACTGTCGGGGAGCTTGTTCCAGATCTGGGGAATCACAACTGAGTAAGCCCGCCCCCCTTATGTAGCTCTGTTAATGCGCGGGCAGGCCAGCAAGCTAGCCTCAGATGACCGGAGATAATGTCCAGGCACTTAGGGCTTCAGGTGATCCTTGATGTATTTGGGCGCTTCTCCAAACTGTGCTTTATGTGCAATGCACAGACCATTGAACCTGGTTTGAATTGGAGAGGAGTTCGCCTAACGGCTAGGGCGCTCGACCTCTGACCTGGAGGAACTGGGTTCGAGTCTCGGTAACGACGCCAAAACCTCCTGTGATTCTGGGCAAATCACTTAATCTCCCCGTGTCTAAAATGAAAGTAACTGGAAAATGTAAAAATGTAACGTAACTGGAAAAATATGTGAAGGGCTCTGATACCTGATTCGGTTCGGGTCTAGTTCGCGCTATATAAAACTCTGCAAAAAAAAAAAAAAAAAAGAACCTGTCCCTCTGCTAGATAGGGGGCCAGTGTAATTGTTGTAGCCTTGCTGCATCATTTAAAACCACCTGAAGTTTCCTCAGGAGTTTGTCAGGAAGCCCTGTGTATACTGCGTTACCGTAATCCAGTAGGGCAGTCACAATGGTAAGCATGGTGGAAAATGACAGCAGGGTCCTGAGCTTCCAGAGTTGCCGAATCAGGGCTGTGCAGCTCCCCACTATAGCAGACACCTGTTTGTTTAAGGTTAGCTTGGTGCCCTGCTTGATACCCAGACTCTTCACTGCTGGCACTGGTGTCTGGGTGGTGCTAAGCTCTTGGGGCCAGAAGGGGCTGGACCAGTGTGAGGCCCCTGTAGTGAGAGCAAGCACCTCCCTTGTGTGAATTAGAGGTCATCCAGTTCATATTGAGCTGGACGATATTCTGGACATTGAGCTGTGCCTGGGAACAATTATCAACTCTTACAATTAACTGGGTGTCATCAGCGTAGTTGAACACCTGACAGTCTAATTTTTCCGGTGCTTCTACTAACGGCTGGAGGTGGATATTGAATAGCAGGGGGGACAATGCAGAGCCCTGTGGAACCCCCCAATGCAAAACACCCTGCCTGGAGGTACATTCTCCTAGTTGGACCTTTAGCGACCAATTCTCCATGAAAGAGGTAATCCATTAGAGGACCGTCCCGGTGACTCCCTGCCGTCGGACACGGGCCATCAGCTGCGCGTGGTTCACCGTGTCAAACGCTTCTGATAGATCTAATAAGATAAGTGCAGAGGGATTCTTCTTGTCAGCTGCTAGCCTCAATTCATCCAGCACCAAGAGCATCACCAACTCAGTGCTGTTATGGGCCCTGAATCCTGCTGCCCGTGTATGTAACAGCTGATGCTCTTCCAAGAAGGAAGAGAGAACTCTGAGCACACGTTGCCCGAGAACTTTGGTCAGGAAAGGAAGCCAGGAAATGGGTCGGAAGT
Source organism: Lissotriton helveticus (assembly GCF_964261635.1). Lineage (NCBI taxonomy): Eukaryota > Metazoa > Chordata > Amphibia > Caudata > Salamandridae > Lissotriton > Lissotriton helveticus. The sequence continues at coordinate 230,918,072 of NC_136065.1, read as the reverse complement.
TTTTCAAATTGTTGATGTCTGCCCCAACTTTTTCTGGCAGTGGGATCGCCATGGCTTCCTTAAATTTGTGAGGTACCTTCCCTGTAGCCAAGGAGAGATTTAATAGAGACAACACTTCTGGCTCTACCGCCGTAATGACCCTTTTAAACACCAAAGGGGGGCATGGATCTTCTGGTGACCCGGATTTTACGTTGGCCACAATATAGGCTAGACTATTTGAGTCAAGTGCGAGTCCACCAAAGGACAGGGGGTTATACGGGTATTGCCTATTTCAGTAATGATGTTTTTAAGCTTAGCTAGAAAGAAGTCCTGTACCTTTTCTCAGTCAGCCTGATGAGCGATCGTCCTTTGTTCTTTCATGCCACTCAACTCCTTGCGTATGTTAAAGGTCTCTCTCTGAATATCTTTAGCCTCCCTAATCCTCACTTCATAGTACATGGATTTGAATGTGATGATTGATTTTTTTTTATTTTTTATAGAGGGCTAGTTTTGCCTTGTACGTCTCCTGGGATTCTAGGTCGTATGATTTCTGCCAGTGCCTTTCGCATCTTAGTTCTTGCACGTATCAGGGGGCACCCTTCATACTGTTTGTTACCCTTTCCCTTTGCGCAGGAGCCACTAAATCGAAGGCTGTCCTTAACCCGGAAGTGAGTTTTTCGTACACCAGGTCCGGGTCCCCGGACTGTGATCCGGGGTGTACTGTCTCGTTTGGTGCTTCCCTCAGCTTGGCGTCCTCTATCTTGCGCCAATTCCGTACTGCCCTCCAAACTGGGGGTAGGTGTGTAGGGCAGCTACCCACAGGAAGTTCGAAGCTGATCAGATAGTGATCTGACCAGCTACATGGCTGCAATCTGTATGTAATTTTACTGTGGGGGACTTCACAATTTGCTGCATCCCCACAATTTGCTGCATCCCTAACATAGTCATAGCTTGTTAAAATCCCCTAAAACCAAAATCTGTTGGTATCTTGAACACAGATCGCTAACCACTTCATGGAGCTGATCATTAAATAGCAGGGTTGGCCGACGGGGGTGGCATACGACTACCACTATCAGACAGGATGATTTGAGCCAAATCTTAATCCCCAGCACCTCTGCCCCATCCTGCTCTCCTCAACTATTTTCTTGGTGGTAAGTGACCTGCGGCTAAATACTGCAACTCCGCCCCCTCTTTTGTTCCCCTGCCGATTATACGTTAAGACGTCATAGTCTGGGGGGAGGGAGGCCACTACATCGGGACCAGAGGTCTCCTTTTATGCGAGGAAGTCGAGCTCCTTCTCCTGGAGTAGCTTATGTTTTTGGAGGGACCGGGTGTTCCACAAAGCGGCGTTTAGGTCAAAGGGCACCACTAACCCAGTTTCTGATGCCCTTTCAACCAACACACCACTTCTCAGTGGGTCTCCGGTGTCCACTAGCAAGTTATTTGAGCGGAGACTTTCTACCAGAGAGTCAGAGAAGGCCAGCGTGTGTGGTGTACTTTTTAATTTCATGAGTTCTTCCAAGGATTAAACAAATTTTTGACCAGGGTTCCTGGCCCCTGGGCCCAATCGGGCGCAGACAGCCTTGCCTTAGGCGGGCCCACTGCGCGTCCATCACAGCATCGGTCTTATGACCGTGAGTAAGGTGGTAACTAGCGCGCTAATCCTGCCCAAATCGGAAGTGTAACCAAATGCCTCCTCCACACAAACAGCACACAGCTGCGATGGACTGTGAAGGTGGGCGTGAAACAGGGCTAAGCAAGGAGTCTGCACACTCTAATTAAAATGCAGGTAAAACTTCCACATCCAATCAAGTGTTCTGATGTGTGAGTATAAAAAACAAAAATAAACCATCAGTGTCGCAAATCAGTATGCAGTAATGGAATATCTGAAAAAAACAGAGGGTCTTATTTCATGACTGCTTGGAATTCTAAAAAGATGGTTCTGAAGTCCTAAAACTGTAGAAGTTTGTGGAAACGTGCTTCATGGTCTTCCAAACTGTGGGTGGGAATGTTTTAAATAGCAGATGAATCTCTTACCCTCTTTCTCTGCTCTCTTTGTTGCCCTCTCAGAGGGCAACTCTTCTCCTGTTCTCTAGTCTTTTTTTTTTTTTTTTTATCATCACTGTTGTGCTCATTCATGATGCCTGATGTCTTAGAGAGAGGGGCTGGGGGCAAGGCACAATCCAATATATTTGTAAATGCTTATTTTCTGTGAGACCATGAATTCCTCACAAATGTTACTCTGTGGAGATAGTATTTTATGGGTGGGGAATACTTGCCTAATGCTTGGGTGGCCCTCTCCTGCAGGGATGGAGAGGAGGGCTTCTCCACACCTTTCCGGTGTCTATTAGGGGCATCCCTGTATGGAGATTGCCCTCCTGCAGACCTAAACAGGCATCTAGTAGGAAGAGATACCACTAGAAAGGAGAGATTCTCTCCTTACTAGCAAAGTGTAGGAGGCTGGCTTAGTATATGGTGCTCACTTATGCAAGTGTAGCACCCTGCACTTATCCAGACAACCCTTATGGTGATTTTAGTGGTCTTAAACAACCTTAGAAAGCTCTCTAAGTGGTAGCTGTGGAGAGCAGCCTTCAGGCTTAGTCCAGAAGGAGTGTAAAGCAGCTTGTTTCACCAGTATTTAATTTTATGGTATGATTTAAGTGAAAAAGAACCACACATTGTAGTTATAAAAAAATAAGTATTTATTATTATCACTCACACATTGCAGTATCTCCTACCCGGAGATATAAACACAATACACACAATACTTTGTCAATAGAATACGTAAGCAGCACATATACACAGTGTTCTCCAGGGGGAGGCCAAACCATAAACTATAATAGTGGAATGCGAACCACGACTTATGTCAAGAATGGATCCAGAAGACATAGAAGAGTCGGGCCCCAAGGAACCACTCAAGGTGAGTATCTAGGAACCCCATGGAGGCCGTGGGCAGAGTGGGAATACGACAGCGGGCTCAATAGAAGTAAATGGGTACGTTGGGTTTGCAATTTTTAAAAAAGGACCCTTCCCAGAGGACCCTGAAGAAACCCTGTAGAAGATGGATGGATGGTTGGAGAATCACCCCACCCGTGGATACCCCAGGAACCAGGATACCTACACGATGGAAGCCTGGTGCATAGGTGCGAAGTGACGTCTGATTCCGCCGTAGACCACAATGGAGGACTTTAGAAAAGAAGCCGCTGGCGAAGAAGGTGAAATAGTCCGGTGGAATCCAAAGGTGGATTCAAGATGAGAGGTACCTGTAAGAAGAGGAGGCAGAGTCTAAGCCACTCAGGAGTGACCGGAGGGCACGGAAGTCGAATGCCCACCGATGAGAGGTGACGGTGCCCTTGAAGTTGCAGCTGTACAGACCAGGCAACGCAGAGGAAGACCAGGAACTGGGCGCAAGCTGTCCCACGTCGTATGTCGAGAGCCAAGAGGTCAGTGTCCGGCAGGGGCACCAATAAGCCTTGGCAGCGGCAAACCATGTAGTCGTCAAGAAAGGTGAAGTGTCGGGACCAGCAAGGTCCAAGTGAGTCATTACGAGCAGGTAAGTCAGAGCAGGCCCAAGCAAGCAGGGGAGCCCACTGGAGCCAAAGAAGTCCCACAAGAGGACCCACGGACAGAAGGCACAAGAGTCACATGAGGATCTCGAGCATCTCACCAAAGGATGCTGTGCAGGTGAAGATCTTGGCTGCAGGAGATGCTTGAGGCTGGAGCTTCTTGGAGCCCGAAGGTCTCTAGAGGAGAGAGTCAACAATCTTTGCAATGAGAAGTTGACACAGTGCACAGGGGTTCTGTTCTAGCGGTTCCGAACAAGGGATACTGGCATCAAACTTGGTGAGAAGACAGTGCAGGCCTCGAGGGAGTTGCAGAACAACCACCTGTGTTGCTGAGCCTTTCAAAGTCCATGCGAGCCCAGGATCAGCAGACCAGTCAGCTTCGTTTCAGTGCCTGCATATGCATGGGAGTGACTCCTTCACCCAAGGGAGATTCCTTTGGGTGTCTTGGATGTTCACAGGCCATGTGAAGAACCTCTGTAGAGCACAGGCACAGATGTTGCAGAAGACTTGCAGGATGACAAGACCAAGAGCAACAGGAGTCTTTCCGGTTGCAGTCTCGGTTCCCAAAGCGAAGTCCAGTGTGCCCAGACGGTTGAAGTAGAATCTAGTGACACACCCACAGGCAAGCCCTTAAGTACCCTAAGGAACGGGATGGGACGATTCAGGGGTCCCTCCCAGAGGAGGGGCTGAACAGTGGGGAGGATACTCTCATATCCTTTGTCCAGTTTCGCTCAGGAGCGGGAGCCAACGGCTCTCTGAACTGATTTCAACTGGAGTATGCAAGGTGGGCACCAAATGTGCCCTTCAAAGCATTCTAGTAGCGCTGGCAAGCGCCTCCCCTCTGTCCCAATACACTAAGTCCTGTCTGGGAGGTGGTCCTGTCTTCCCCTGCTCGAGCTTGGCCCAGCAACAGGATTGTGTCTCTGGTCGGCAGCAAGCCATAATTTGCTGTTCGGGTCTAGAAGACTGGTACCGAGAGCACTGATGGCCTCCTGGAGGAGCTTTACAGTGCATGGAATCATACCTCCCACACCGTTTACGGTGTGGGTATTATGATTCCAATATGTTTGATACCAAACACAACAGGTTAGTTTCAGCCAGTTTAAAGTTAGCCATCGGGTAATGCCACATGGCCACTCTATGTATCTTAATGGCTGATGCACTTACAACCCGGGAGAATGGACTCTGAAGGTTAAAGATGTGTCCTGCTCATAAAGGGGCACCCTCACACTTAGAACCGCGCACCCTGCCTTCTGGATTGAAAGGCCTGCCATAGGGGTGACTTACAGGTTTTAGGTGCAGGGACCTCCGATATAAGGAAACGTATATATGTTGTAAGCGGTGCTAGCACCAGCTTACACAGGCTGCAATGGCAGGCCTGTAGTCACAGTTTGTGTGGTCTCACATAATACATGCTTCAGCCAATTCGAGACCCCTGGTGTACCTATGCCCTTAGTACCATAGTACCATATACTATGTTACTTACAAGGGGACACCTGTAGCCAATCTGGAGTGTACCAAAGTACTCACCATGTCCAATTTAGGAAAGAAGCACAGAGACGGGGGTCCTGATTTAGCAGGATCCAAGTCAGAGTAGTCAGTAAAACATAATGACACCAGCAAAAAGTGGGAGTGACTGGGAAAGAAAATCCTACTTTCCTATACAATCCTTCTCCCATCAAAATCTGTGTTCAGGGGCTGAGATATTCCCCAAGCACCAATGGAAGTGTAAGTATTCAGCTTCTATCACTTGATGTCAGAGCACCACATGTGCTGATCATTAGCAAACACAAAACAATTAAAAATGTATATATCTTGGTCTGAAGGGGAATGCAAAATGTCCTAGCTACTGTAACCAAAGGTTTCAATTCTATTAAGGACATGGAGGCAGGGCTTATGCGCCTACTTTGTTCACTGTTATTACCCATCAGCCACAGAAAAACATCAAAACTCTTTGCCATGAGCACTTAGGAAGAGAAGCATGAGAACTCACACCCAATCACAGCAGGGAATGTCCTTTGTAGCCACTCATCTATTACCGTGCCTCCTGTTTCTTCTTCACGTACCGTGCGCCAGATTCTTGCTCTAGGTTACTTCTGTTTAGAAGATTTATTCCATTGCGAGAGAACCTCAATTAATAAATTGTTACTAGATTGAATCCAATTTAATTGCAAAAACAAAGTACACCAATCTGCAATAATTAGTAACTTTTACCACAGAATAACATTCCCACATGACCACAAGCTCCAGAAATCAATAACATACTGAAATATGGTTACCTACAAAGTATGCAATAAAAAAACGCATCGAATGGGGAGAAATGTGATCTGACCAAGAGTAATTTGGGTGGAGTAATACTCAACTCTGTGTCCTTTATAGAATTGAAAACAAAGTGGTGTCCCCACCTGACACTCTATATTATTACCAACTAGACACTCCCGTACTTGTACTTTTCCCTCACAGTCTCAAATAACTGAACCAATTTATATGCACAAATGTAACATTTTATTCTTATAGCAGTATTACAAATTTTAAAACAAATTATTTCTAAAATCACAATCAGGTACTTTGTCACAAAGATGATCACTTGATACATCCAGAAGAACCATTTCACATATATGTACATACAATAACAAACCCAGTGTTTCATCAATATCACAAAATAATCACAGATATCGCAAACCATATGAATATCCATATATACAGATAAAAATAGTGTAACTATAGGGTTGTCGACACAGCATTTCGGTGGATGCACTACAATAAGGACACCTTCTGCAGGACTTTATGTATAAGACCACAATGATCTGTTTACTTTACACAAACAAATTAATTGAGGGATTCCAGGTCACAAATTATATCTTAACTGAGTGACTGAGTCATCGCCCCACTTGAACTTCCAATGGTTACTACACCTTAAAATTCTGCTTCCGTGGTCTCATCTGATTAAACCAATTTGATTTGTGCTCTCCAACTATTTCCTTATTTTATGTAATGGGAGATCTTATTTAATGTTAATGCATTCACTTTGGGCTCTCTGCAATTATCCCTTTAAGGTCGGCATAGGTAAATTATTTTGCTCGATGCCTGATTCCATCTACACGATCGGGTGTCACTTTTTCATTTTGTGATTTTGTGAATTTAAATTTTCTGGTACGATAGCTAGAAAATGTTTCATTCTATTTCCAGACCAGAGACGAGGATTATGCTGGTTTGAAGCTTATTCTCCCTGAAAAGTAACCCCTTCTGGGGGTAAATACTCTACCTGTTACATCCAGTGCCTTGACATCCAAAATGTGCCTGCAGGAAACAAGACCTAACAGCATTACCAGCTTCTGCGACAAATAATTCCCAGATAGATACTCATTACTCTGCCATGAGAGAAGCCGATTCAGAACCCTGTTGACATCCCATAGGGAAGAATATCTCAGGTTCAAAGGGAGAGAAATATGAATACCTTGCAACTATTTCTTAAGCTGGTAATGCTCCCCTATAGGAAGGCCATCTACAGGAGAGTCTTCTGCCAAAATCGGTGAACAGAATGTGTTCACTGATCTGTATGCCTTGCCCGCCGAGGCCAAATGCGCCAGGAAATTTAAGACCCGGACAGTATCTGCCCCATCTATTTCAATCGAGCCGACCTGTAACGCTTGTTGGTCCTAACTTATGCAAAAGACCTAGGACATTCCAAATTTTCCTATAATCCACCAAGCCAAAAAATACTACACCCTTTTCAGATTTAGTCTGTGATGGTTCCCTGACGAATCGAGGAGGCTCAGAAACTCAAGGAGAAAGTTCCATCAGAACTGGATACCAAACTTGAGATTTCCATGCTGGAGTTGCCTCCATGAAGTGCGCCTGTGCCCACCTTACATGAGTGGAAAGCGATATTGTCATCGAGAATGGGGTAAATGCATACCCGGTCTCCTGGCTGCAACCCTGTAGGAAAGCATCTGTTTCCACTGCTTGCGTGTCAGGGTCTGTCTTTGGTCCAACATTGAACCGCAAATGATCCCTCAAGTAATTCCAGGCAATTGATTTGTAAGCTATGCTTATGACCGGACCATTATCCTCTTATGGACATCTCTTCAAATCTGGCTCCCCAGCAGCTTCTACTGGCATCTGATTATATGACCAGATCCAGTTGGGAGCTTAAAATCTTTCTCCCATTCCAGGGCTCCATGTAGGAAAGCCACCAGGTATCTCTTCTTTGACGTCCACCTGAGACCCTTGCAAAGATGGGAAATTTTAAGCTGTTGTAGGGCTCTGTAATGAAGCTGACCTGGTAAAATTGCCTCTGTGGACGATAACAGAAGCCCAACCAAGCATTGTAATTCAGAGACTTGTAGTTTTTGCAGTGTCTTGCATAATTCGATTTTGGTCATCTTCCGAGACAGGCAGTTCCGGATCACCTCGATGGAGTCTATTACAAAGCCCAAAAACGTGATTCTAGCAAAAGACCATGTTTCAACTGGTATATCAAGCAGGGGGGCTGTTCAAGGCGTGAATGAATCACAAAGCACAGGAAAAGGACACTGGAGACCAAGTAGGAGATGGAAGGTTGTTATTTGCATATAGGAGCACAAAATACAAGTAAGTTGCAGTAACCATAACAACCTGATGTGCACTGGGAGTGTTTCGTGGGGAATAAATGGCGCAGTGACACGTGATTATGAAAACGTCCGGACTAATTCTGACACCCTGGTCTACAACTGAGCTGACCACACGCATCTGCAGGATTAATTACTTCCCAGAGCGTTGCCCAGCCTTCTACATGCTCCTGGTTTCTTGACGTAGGACCTTCCTCCATTGACTGCCTCCCAGACACTGAACGCTGCCATAGTGACGCCTCACCGCTAATCCAGATGCTTAAGAATTACCCTCTGGACTCTCCTGTGCCTCTTCCCTCCTAGGGCCACCAGAGCACTCTTTGAATCGTGTAACCTTCGTACTTATGATGACCTCAAGTTGAAGACTTTGAAACGCCGTTGACTCTACAACGCCATTCGAAGCAACCAAAGGTTCCATCACAAATAATGAAATTAAGTTTGTGACTGTAAATATTTTTGTTTGACCCCCACTTATTAGCATTGTTTCTTCGCTGCCTCGTGTTGTTTTCATAATCACGTGTCACTGTGCCGTTTATTCACCACAAAACACTCCCAGTGCACATCTGGTTGTTCTGGTTACTGCAACTTAGTTGTATTTGGTGCTCCTATATGCAAATAACAACCTTTCAACTCCTACTTGGTCTCCCGTGTCCTTTTCCTGTGCTTTGTGATTGATGCACGCCTTGAATAGCTCCCCTGCTTGATATACCTGTTGAGACATTGTCTTTTGCTATAATACTTACCCGGTCTCTGCTGGGGTAACGGGTTTACTCCTGTTTTTGTTTACCTAAAACGTGATTCCCCGCATTGGGCACAGGACCAAATTTGGTTCATTTATCACAAACCCCCACACTTCCAGAAGATCCACAGTCATTTAAAGTTGTTCTGATAGTCTCCTCAAGCACTGATCCATGAGGATGATATTGTCTTAAATATACGATCAGGAGTATGCCCCGGGATTGGAGCTGGTCTATCATGAGCTTCAGGACCTAGGTGAAGCACCAAGGGGACGATGACTGACCGAAAGGGAGGGTTGTGAACTGGAAAGTCTGATGGCCCTATCGGAATCACAGGAATCTAAGGTGGGGTGAATATACCAGGATAGTCAAAATGAACTAGCCAGTCGTTGGGTCTCGCAAGATATTGCAAGAGATGGATGCCCTCCATCTTAAAATGTTAGAAAACCAGCCAACGTTGAACTCCCCGAGGTTTATGACTAGATGCTGCTTTTCTACTAGGAACACATTGCTTAGAAAACCCTTATGATGTGTTACTGTAGGAATGATTGCCCCTTTGTCAAAAACGTCTGTTATCTCCTTTTGTACCAGAGAGGTTTTTTGGTCTAACAATGTGATTGGGGGCAACGGGGTAGGTTGTACTGGGGAGCCATAGAACTCTGTGTGGAACCCCCTGAACTGTCAGACGCAGCCTGTAAAGTCCATTAGACCAGGCGTCTGAGATGATTGTGCCCACGTGGGCAGAAAGTCTGCCAACCTGTCTCTAACCTTAAGTGGGAAGAAAGGCTAACACTCACTGTTAATTGTTCCATGGTTCCTGACACTCATGAAAATGCCCTTGGATCACTGGTATCATTTGGTACCTCTGGAGGGGAAGAAGACCTTGAACCCGGGTTGGTCTTTTCAATGTCCACGCATTGATCTTTTACCCCAGGCAGGGGCTTGGTTTCCAAAACCACGTGTTGAGCACCCTCTACCTCGGCCAGCCTCCGAGAAATCATTTGAGGTGGATAGTACTAGTTTCATGGAAGCCTGTGCCATGTCTAACGAGAAGATCACCGCAAACTTGCCAAGATCTTTTATGAAGAACCCACGCCCCCGCCTTGAGCAATGGCACTGGCTTCAGAGCTGGCAAAATCACACAGTTTTGAATCGATCTTGATCAGAAGAGATCTGCTCCTACGTAGAGATTGCACAATTGGTGTTCCACAGAAAAATAACACCTTGTTGTGCCTAACCTGAAAGGATCTCTGGAGAAATCAAGGAGCCTGATTCCTTGACCTCCTCGCCCGTATCTAGGATTTTTGTTAGGGGGGCCAATTACATCTAGCAATTTGTATTGGCAGGAACACCAAGATCGATCAATCCCTTTCTTGGGTTCGCGCACATACTTAGTCAAGAATGATGCCATTCTGGTATCAGTTTCAGGTGTAAGGGCCACCTTAACGGACAGAGGCGGACAGGGACATTCGGTCCTGTGGTGGTCCTGATTCTCCTTGTCCAAAGGCTTCCTGATCCTTCCGGAGACCTAAATGGCTTTTTGGAAGGGCCCCACTCCGAGGAGCGAGGATGGAGAATATTCCTGGGATCCAGCCTATCGGGCAAGGCGGCAGTGGAACCTGCCTTCTGACGGTTCCGCAATGCCAGGGCGGGGGTATTAGAGGAGGGGCGCCAGGATCTCTCATGTCCCAAGTCACCATCCGAGTCCCCTTGTGAATCGTCCACGTTCACAAGATCCCCAATACGTGGATCAGGCACTTCCCTTTGAATCGAGGCATCCACAGTCTCTCCAAAATCATCATCCATAGGAGTGTAGGAAGAATACTACTTCTCCTCCTCCTCCTCCTCCTCCTCCGTATAGATGTCGACTGACCTATGCATTCTGCGCGGTGCAGACTTATATCTGACTGGGCAGGAGCCCTGAGGCATAGTTAATTAAGGGCTGAAGCCTAGAACACCACCCGCCCTATGTGGTTCTTGAAGTGCAGTGAGACACGCCTGGGCTGATGTCTGTATGTGTTGTGGGAGAAATCCTACCTTTCTCTTGATAATACCTACTTCCGCTGGAGCGTTCAGACTCTAGGTGGCAGGCCCGTTAATCGGCATCTCTCTAGGTAATAACCTCTGCTCTCTAGCTGCACTACGTGCAACCCGCAGGGATTCAAATTGAGAGGGCTAGTAAGATGCAGGCACACTCTAGCAGTCAGCCAGCCGGCCTGCGCTGCATGCGAAGCCATAGAATACTTACTCTGCATGCCACAATTTGAGGAGTATGATAAAAAGTTCATGCATTGCCTAAAAGCTAGGAAGTAAACATATTGGACAAAATAGCAAACCTAAATTACTTAAATAACCACCACTAACGAGAGAAGATCCTAATGAGCACTTATGTTGTCCTGCTGGAGTAGCAAAGAAAGATGAGGCACGAAAATAGATGAGGGACTATAAAAGACTTTCCGTATTGTGATTGGTTTTTAGTTTGCATGCTTTTATATAGACTGTTCATGGAGAAGAGAGTTTTTGATATTTGTCTGTGGCTGCTGCTTAATAAAAGTGAAGAGAGTAGAAGATAATCCTCTCCTACTGGCCTTACGTAAAATATCTTCCCCTTCAGTTCAATTTGTTTTTTTATAAAAAAGCAAATTCCTATGGTGCAAGCACCAAACGATTTTCCAATTCAGTGTCCAGCACGTCCTTATCACTCAAGGGGTTAAAGCATTTCCTTTGTTTTTGTGGACGTCAAGCTGTCCTGAGGAGCAGCATGTAATGGTCGGAAGTATGGTTAAAAAAAGAAGCCTTTTTTTCACCACTCTTCGTTTTTAATCCTAATATGAGGAGTCCCCTCTGTCTTAAAGCCTCCTTCTAGGTAATTTTAATTTCCTTCTAACTTTCCATTATACTTAAAACAATAGGATAAGCTTAGTTACAGTATCCTCAATTGTTCAAACCATCTGATAAAAAGCAGACCTTCACTTTGGAGGTTGAGCTCGCATGTCACTTTTAACGTGAGTGAGGAGCAGGTCCACCTTAGCGTGGGTGAAGGCACAGCGTCCGTAAAAGCATGCCACTACACTAGGGAATAGAGCTTTTTCCACCCACAAAGGTCTTTAGTTTGCATTAGTAAAAAACATGTTTCCTGTACTTTGGGCTAGATTGCCCTTTTTTTCTTCTGTTGCGATTAACGAGAATGTGAATGATTCTAATCCACTCCTCCACATTGCCATATAACCTCACTGTACATCTGTATATATTTTGCTCCATTCACTTCCTCAAAAAGTGAGTTCTTCCCAGCGATCAATTGTACATTTTAGATGGTCCCTTTTGTACTTACCATGGCGAGGCAGGATGAATGCAAAAACATTGACTGATGTTGATCTTCATCTCTCTCAAGCTCTATCTCTTTCTCTTGATTTGTCCTTCTTTCGGAAAATTTGTCACTCGTTCAGGAAATATTGCCCTTACCCTCTCTTACACTTTTTTAACCCATCTTTCTCTGCTATCTTGGATCTAGCACCGATCTCCGCCATTTCTTGCCCTCATCTCTACCCCTCATCTTTTGCTCTCATCTCTCCTCTGTCTCTATCGCATCTCTATTTTGTCAATTTTTTTTACTATCAGATTCACAGCTATAGATTAGATAGAGTGATCTCACTTATTTATTGTGCCTTTTGTATTTCAAACAGACTTCATTAGGTATTTCAAGTAAAAATGATAACTGACACTTAGGGGAAGAAAAAGTCCTTAACATTTGTCTACAGGAAAATTGGGTCTGAGTAAACTGTGTTTCTGCCCGTTTTTCAAATTCAGAGTAGTGTGCAATTTGTGCTTTCACCTAGTTTTATTTTTTTTAGGCAAATTCCAATAGAGTTTACCTGGCAGAATATATTTGGCCGAAACATTGGAATTTAAAATACCATGCAGTAATAGTAGCTGGTATGGCAATTTCCGCGTGTTATTCACCATTTCCCATTTGGAAATTCTGAATCTGGTGCAAATATCGCTACCATGTGGTTCTCCTAATTTCCTCTTTTTGTCTTTGATATTTCCTTTCAAGGCAGGAAGATCACCAAGTTTCGTCTGTCAAAGTATGATAAATGTTCAGATAACAAGAAGTGTAAATGAATCTCCTCTTTATAATCAGTATTGAAATTACACCATTTGTTCTCGTGCTCCCAATGGCAAGATGAAAGTGATGAATTATACCTTTAAAGTAAGCTTAGAGTTTGATAGCAGTTAGAATATACACATGGTCCCCACTTTCTCATTTGGCGAGGGTAAGGGAGACGACTTGTGGATTGTTTTTTATCCCTTGTTTAGAAAGAGACTTTAAATTTGATTGCACGCTCAAAGGGCAGCAGTAGGTTACAAATAGCAACTGTTTGAATGGGTCAGTAAGCAATATAGGTAGACTAAAGTCTGCAGTATAAAAAGAGCATATTTTGAAGATATGGGAGGCCTTCCTAGCCCCTTTTACCCTCCTTACGGCAGCATAAATGGATACACAGCTCTTGTTGGTAATTTGTGGCTCCCATCTTATGAAAAGTGACTTGCTTAAAATATTTACTATCTCTAATTCAGTCCATTGGTTGAGAACTCCCCAACTCTGTTAAGAGAAATAGGAAGGCTAGGGGGAAAAAAGAGGACCTCAAATATTCCAACATCAAAACTTGTTAATTTTGTGTATTCTCATGCCTCCTCTTCGGCTGTACAGTAGAAGCCCTTGCTACTGCTAGACCAAATAAGTGGCCCACAACCAAACAGTCCACCTATAGGAGAAAAATGCTCGATAGTGGTCAGTCTGTTCTTCCACCTCTTATCCAAAGAGTTCTTAGTAGCTTGAACCCGGGTAAAACAATGCACGAAGCGTGATGAGTTACTTTTAGCTTGGCAGGTTGCCACAAGGCAGCACCCATACATACACAGACTAATTGCTTTATTGATTATTTGCAACATCCGGTGCCTATTCTGTGTTGAATGGTTGTATCTCGGGAAAAATTAAAATGTGTCCCCCATGTCTGGCTGTTGTTTGATGATTGGCTGCCCCTTTCACACCCTGGCCAGTTCAACATGGACTGTTTCTATAGACGCCCTTATATATTGTTCCTCTGTTGGGAACCTATGTGCCTCCTATCCCTTACCTCTGGTGAAGTCATCAGCACGGAGGATCCCAGTGTTGAAAATCTTGTGTATGGAAGTGTCTAGGGACCCTTCTTCGTCTGTTGTTTCAGCACCCCACATGGTGAATTGTGGTTGCTCACAGCATAAAAACCTGTGCTTCCATATGGACCAGTTATGGTATAGTAACATTTTTAAAATACTGATGTGTTTTGTCTTCCTGTGTTTGTGCAGGTCGTGTTTTACTCTGATCATCCTAGGGATACATTTTGTGGGTTGTCTACATTGTGGCATCCAGGTATCAGCGAGGAGCTCATAGTTCTAAAGTTGAGGCTGTCGTTGGTACTCTTAGGCAGTACAACACCAAGTGTATGCCTGCAAGCTCCATGGACTTGTTATTCCATTCAAGTGGCCATGTAACAGCCCTTCAAAGGCCGCAAGTGATGTTTACAGAAAGGTTTGTGGAGACCCAGGACCACTGGAGGGCCCCTTCTTGTGTTATATGAGGTCCTAGTCATGCCTCCCCTTCACCAAGCATCACATCTATGACTGAGCTTGCAGTTGCCTCTGCCTGAAACCACTGCCATCTTGAAAACCCCTGGGCCCAGTTCTGAGTTAGGGGTTGCACTTCACACAATCTCAGCCATAAGTGGAATAAACAGCACTCATCCGCATCGAACAAACTGGTTCGCCTATGTGCCCTGCTCTCTAGGCTGTCTTACCATGCCTACGCACTGCACACTTGTTCTAAACTTACATCGCTGGCCCTCAAAATTCAAGCCTCACCATCGCTCTGAGACAACATGTCTGCTCTGGTGCCTGCCTGGCTAAGCCACCCTGGAATTGCAGATTAAATTCAGGTGTGCTGAAATTAGAGAGGTAAATTAGCAAACGTTTGTACTGGTACTCCTCTTGACATTCTAAAAAATAGTTTACACAATTAACCAACAGCTTAAAAATCAAACTGATCAAACTGTGAAAAACGTCATCAGAGTAAAGTGAATATCCTCCTTAATGTTATAGATGAGAGAAATTATATTTTGGATCATTTTAGCAAAGGGCACTAAAACCTGTTATGGAGTGAGATGAAAGTAACAGTCTGGGTAACACTTTAAATTCATAAAAAATTGATTCCCCAGATTCTTCAAGACATACAAACCTGCAGAGCTATCAGCACAGCGGTTTATGCCTTTTTACAAAGGGACTTGTGGAGATTGACACTAAGGGGTCTATTAGGATGGCGGGCGGACCTGCGTCCGTCCGCCACCCCCGAGGTGGAGGGAACGTCCGCAGGGGCTGCGCCGTTCCCTCCATGCAGATTAGGATGTGACCGCCACCCTGGCGGTCACATACCTTATGTTTAACATTGCGGCGGGTGCTGCTGCAAGCAGCGCCCGCCGCAAGGTTAAAAGTGCATGCTTTGCATATGCCTGCACAAAGCGGCAGGCACCGCGCGGTGCCTGCCGCTTTGTGCATGCATATGCAGGGGGGTACCATCGGTACCGCCCATGTGCACCCCCCAACACCCTGGGGGCTCGCAACGAGCCCCCAAAAACGAAAGACCAC
The DNA here is from genome assembly GCF_964261635.1 of Lissotriton helveticus. Taxonomy (NCBI): domain Eukaryota; kingdom Metazoa; phylum Chordata; class Amphibia; order Caudata; family Salamandridae; genus Lissotriton; species Lissotriton helveticus. The sequence goes on along the minus strand of NC_136065.1, from coordinate 230,902,499 downwards.
ATGCTTTTCCACGGCGGAAAAGCCGCCGCGGAAAAGCATGTCTTCTGCCCCATCCTAATATGGCTGGCGGTGTCTGATAGACACCGCCACCATATCAGAGCTTTTCCGCCGCGGTCAGAATGCGACCCCGGTGGAAAAGCGGCGGACGGTCTTCCTGACCCACCAGCCATCCTAATCTGGCTGTGGGTCTTTGGAGCCTCCGCAGCGGTGAATCCGCATCCTCCGGGCCGGCGGTGGCTTCCGCCAGCTCGGAGGATGCGGATTCACTGCGATCCTAATCGGCCCCTAAGTTTTAATGTTTCAGAGAACTCTCCGCATAGCGTAACGCATTGTGTGTACACTCTGGGGTTCCTTGTTCTATAGGAACCTAAGCATTATGGTGCTCTCTTTAAGGGAGCAAGATAGTGGTGGCAGGTATCTAGGATCCTGTATTTGGCTATTACTTCCATTCCACGAGGTTACTCCTCCATTTCCTCCCACTACTTTTTGAGTTTTTAGAGTTAAGCTCAGTAAGGCAAGTGTTAAGGTTTGTCCCTTCAATAAATGGTTTATAGCAGGTATTATCTATTTTACTCTCCCGGTTAACAATTGCTCAGCAGTACCATTTCTCTTCACTATACAAAGTTTCTGTTTTATTTATTCAACCACGCATTCAACCAACAGTTGCTTGCACTGTGCAACTTTATGAAAATACAATCTACTTGTCCATGCAATTGAGACACTCTAGAAATCTAAGTGTTCTGTAAAAACATGTTTCCCATTCATTCTCATCCTCGTAAGTAACATATGAGGCAATGTTCTCCTAATAAAACACTCAGATTAGCCTTTGGTTTTTCTTATAGCTAGAATCTGATATTGCCTTGATTCTGATTGTGCTAGACACTAAGTGGGGAGGGGCTGCATTTTCTCTCCTCTCATCACAGGCTCGCCTTATGTATAGATGCTGCTTAATAGTGCTATCCATGCCAGCACTCCCTTTATGCATCAGTTCTAAATATTACATAATTCTGGATATTCCAGGGTCCTTACTATATCGTGGCTCTGTTTTATTAACCTTTGTTTCAGGGGAAGGGACTTGCGAATTTCTCTGGGAAAGGAATCTCATTTACTTAATGCATTTACTTTGTTTTACAAAATGTTACTGTAAATAAACCTAGAGTATACTTTCAATCAAGGAGATTGATCACCTTTTGTTCCACACAGATCGAATCATCAACTATTTTCTCAACAAAGACCACCATCAAGAGCATTTATGTACTTGTTGTTTTCAGTATTGCACTTTTTCACTCTAACTTCGTTCTTTTACTCACTTTTCCCTGTGAATTGCACTGTCTGCACTATATTTCAAATGTATATAGCGTATGTCAAATGAATGCATACGCTTAATGTCATTTGAAAGATTTGGTCATAGATTGAATGTTTATAATGCACTTACATCAGACCCTTAGCAGGGGGGTCCTTTGTTTAAACTTCAAGGATTGTAGGATGAGACCTAGGAAGCCATTGTCTCAAATATTGTATACACCCAGACTTCTAGATCGGTTTCTATGTTTGGCTCTGTATGTTTGTATTTCTTGTCTATCATCTGACATGAATCGGAGTATCCGGCGGTTGAGATTAAGAACCTGCCCTGCTGTAGCAAGATGGTAACCATTATAAATTTAACTAGGTGATAAGGATACATAAAAGTTTAGTAGAACCATGCATCCTTTAGAATTAAAACCTTCCTCCAGATATTCCTGTAGCCGGAGCAGAAGGGCCATTACAACAGCAGTGTCCTTATTTGTGTCCAGAAAACTACAGTAGAGTACCCCACTTGGTAAAGATGGACTGAAACACTGCCTGGGAGGATAACACTCATGGTCAGGGACACTGCACCACTGGGGGTCATCTACCCACTCTTTAGGCATGCCAGAATGTTGACAGACAAGTCCTCACAAATGCAGGCCCAGCATCACAACCTTCAGGCTTCCAGGCAAAGGGAACATGAATCCATATTAACCATGTGCTTTAGGGTAATCTCCTGAAATATCACGATCATGTATTGAAAGTACTGTGCCCTCCGCTTAGAATAACTGGTCCCAAGGGTGCTCCTTATCTCCATCACTATTCTTAGAAGACCTTGCATAAGCCAAAGGAGACATTATGGGTATATGTGGTAATGCCCATGGAGGAACAACAAATGTACTTGCCTAGTTGATGGACTGAGTTACATCTCACAACATTGTAGTCTTTCTACAGAGCTTGCAGAAGAAAATAAAAAAATAAAATGGATGCAACAAAATCTAATTCATAATGATGATAGGTAACATTTTATCTTGAAAATTTACATATCCGATATAAGCAAAGAAAACCCAAAGGCATGCAAGTAGGGACCTAAGTCACAAAGATTTTAATATGTTCCTCATTTGAGCTCCAGTGAGTAGAGAACACATAGTACACGTGCTGTTGTACTGGAGCCAGTAATAGGTGTGGCTGTGTCTGTCGATGGTAAGACTATGGCTAAGTTAGAGCTTCTCTGTCAAAAAAAGAATTCAAATAATCTTCTTTAACCAGAGATGCTAGTGACCGTTCCATATCAAACCTTATTCCAAAATGTGCATCTCTAACTGGTGGGGATAGTCATCCAGCTCATAACCAAAATAATGGACCACACCGGGTATTGTGGCTTCCGAAAACTGATCCCAACGGTGATCCAACTGTCTATTTCCACAACATGTTACTAGATTGTGATTCTGCCTAGAATGTTAGGAGGATTGAGGTACATCTGATTACATATGTGAATGGAAACCACGTCGATGGATGAATTAGGGAAGAGCCTTGACATAAACATTGTACAAGCTAGTGCCCATCGACACCCCAAGTTGCTGCTACAGGAAAGGTGTGGAGATTCTAAATAGAAGGTGATCAGCAGCACCTTGTTCTTTGAATTGTTGAGAAGAAAGCGGGCCAAGATCGCACAGTACCCACTACTATTATCTTGTTAATGTCAAAAAGAAAAGAAACAGGACCATACAGCACTCCCAAAGCCTATTGAGTTAGATCTATTAATATAGAATGTCCTGAACTGGTGTCGTGGATCTGTCAATCAAAGATCATGTATTCTGGATTAGTTCTCACTCATTAATATGTAATGTTCAATTTTTAGCAGCAGACTCCAAATTATGGATCCAGACCAAGTAGTAGACTTCCAATTCTTTATTTTCATAAAACTTTCCAGCTCACACCGCCGACACGTGTTTCGTCTCAAAGAGACTTTTTCAAGGCAAGAATAGTGACTGTGGAGACGATCGTCTAGGGACCTCCACTGCCGGTAGGGCTACCGGCAGTGGAGGTCCCTAGATGATCGGCGTACGAGGAGAGACTTTTCAGGGTCTTAAAATATCGTCGTAACACAGAAGAATAACTTCCACTCGGAAATAGTGTTTCACTTACAAAAACTGAGAATGTTTAACTCTTATATCCAATGTGAAGGTGATATTCAGTAGGTGACTTGTGGTAGCCGGAGTTGACTAAGTCATCTTCCTATAATTGTGGAAATCAACCTAGGTGGTTGATGTGACTAACAGAACCTATTTACCTTTCCTTGAGAGATACGGATCGTTTGACTAAGATACTCAATACCTCGTCTCCACAGTCACTATTCTTGCCTTGAAAAAGTCTCTTTGAGACGAAACACGTCGGCGGTGTGAGCTGGAAAGTTTTTTATGTCTATGAAAATAAAGAATTGGAAGTCTACTACTTGGTCTGGATCCATAATTTGGAGTCTGCTGCTAAAAATTGAACATTACATATTAATGAGTGAGAACTAATCCAGAATACATGATCTTTGATTGACAGATCCACAACACCAGTTCAGGACATTCTATATTAATAGATCTAACTCCATAGGCTTTGGGAGTGCTGTATGGTCCTGTTTCTTTTCTTTTTGACATTGGCACTTTGTGCTGTTTGACACCCCAGGTGGTGGGTGTACATCAGGCCATAATAGCACCTCTTTGGATTACATTGACTTAACTTTGTTCAAATATACTTCGCGTAGAACAACCTTGTTGAGATATGTATTAACATTATGTACGGACGTTTTCTCCTTTGATAGGGAAACACTACCACCAATCTTTTTTGCATTATCTTGTTAATTAATGATTTGATTGGTGTCAACGACTACCAAAAGCTCTAATATTATCAGTCGTGATATTCTCATCCCCTCGACTTCTCAAATCAGTGAGCACTGCAACCAGAATGTATACCATGCTGCGGGAGAACGAAAGCTGGCCTAAAAACCATGGAAATGGATGATGGACTCCAGTATTCCAAAATGAAGTTCCTCCTACATCCTTTGGCATTTTGGAGGCGGCTGGAATAACTGCTATGGGTTGCTTTGTGCCAGAAATTGAGAGTCTGATGGCTACTAGAAGATACCTAAAAGGATTGATTAAATGAATGGCTTAAGTTGCCTTTTTTTGTGTTTTGGTTTCATAAGGAAAGACAAATCTTATTTGGAGCAGTTGGCTAAGCAGCCTGCTGTGAGGTTTCTTATAGCATTGGAAGCACACCCATGCCCCATTTGTCTAAGCGAGTAGTTAGGCGATCCCATGGAGGGCTCATCCTCTAAACTGATACTTCTTTCTACAGAGAAGCCTATAATTTAGGGAAATCAGTAGCCACATCTGCCACCCAATTCCACCCTATTTCTGTGCACATATGTAAATGTATCCTTTAAGGGACAACTGCATGAGGAGTTTGACTGTGGACACTGAGAGTTGTGAAAGTAGGTCATCTCCTGCTCCGCAAAGGTTCCCTGGACATGCTTAGTATCATTAGAATGGAATACCTTGCGTTCAGTCCTACAAAATTCCATCTCATTGTCGCCTCTAAATGTATGTTCACTTCTATGCTTCTATTCCTTCATACTGGTCCCTGCTCATGCCACACATCCACTGTAGCTTCCACTCGCTATAGATGCACATAATACGCTCTCTATCAAGTGAGATATTCATGCTTTGTTCAAGATTTCTCCATCCACAAGCCTCCTCCTTTCCATCTTATTCTTGGTTTTCCTCTCTCTCCTGTTTCCTCTTTTCCATTTCTGCATTGTGCACAATTTTCATCAGAAGTTTATACATTTGGACAGTTGATAGATCTAAATCAAATATTGAGTTAACAGTGTGAGAGTAAAGGGTAGCATATCTTGAAGCTTGAACAGTTAGGTTAAAGACCTGTGTATACTCCATACATCTCTTTAAATAAAGTTATATATATATATATACCCCCACATGCCATCTATTTTGAAAATTGGTCCTGCTTTGTATTGTGTTTAGAGTAGTGATGGTTAAATGTATAAGTATTGCTCTCAAAAGTTGGCAGAGGTGTCAAATTTCACACTTAGCATAGTTTTTAAAGTGTGCCAACTTCCACCACCTCACTTATGTGAAAAGTTCCCTTGGGGAAAAGAAAGCAACGTTTAATAAATACATTCTTCAAAAAGAATTGTAGAGAGACTGCTCAATACTACAACCACAAATCCAAAAGCTCAATTCTCAAAGGCAGTTGCTTGTAGTAAAAAATGGTTCTCCTCATGGATACCTTCACTAGATTCTCATGCAACCTACCTTATATGTGGGAATTAAGTTCAGGTGGGGATGGGCTGGGGGTTGTATTGTGTTTGTCAGGACAGTTTAGGTTGTGGACCCATTGCAATGGGAGCATAAAATGATTACCACCTGTTTGGTTTTCTGAGAACCTCGATTGACACTCGGTGCAAAGTCACACAGGCATGTAGCCTGACAAAAAGAAACCATTTATGGAGAATCATTGCAACAAGTAGGACTCTGTATTACTTCTCCACTCCCTTGAAAAAGGGCTGTACCTTAAGTACTAGCACAATGTCAACTGTACATTCTGCTGATATATTGGGTCTTCAAGGGGATTGATTAATGTTTCAGCCATTTCACCAGTGATATTTTAAATATGTGACTGTTCAGGGTCTTTTTACGAACATGTCCTCTGAAAAGGGCCCTGACCATAATTCTTCTTGCAAGGACACCATATGCTGGGCACAAAGCCAGTATGTGGCTGTATTAAGTTACGATTCTCTATTCCTATGGCTAGCTGACAGACTGAGCTAGTTTCACCAGGAGAACATACTTTATTGAGCAGCTTCAGACACTTTTTCTTTTAAAATCATCCATATTCCTCCCCACGTGACCTCTTGGATGGACAGGAACCTATCCCTTGGCCATCACCAGCTCTAAAAGGTATTATGCTTGTTACTGTATAGTGCTAAAACAGATGCTTCATGGTAAGTCTCACAGAACAAACCGAAAAAAGGAAAGGCCTATGTATACAAAGTTTATTCATCAATTTTTGTGCTCATCCATACAATTTATTCATTAGCTACTTCAGTCCTGTGGGTGTCACCCAGTGTTTAGCCTTAATTTTCAAATTAGTAGCAATTCTCATATAAACCTTAACTATTTTGTTCTACACAGCATATCCATGGCCGTTGTATGCTATATGTTGGTTTTTGTAAAGGTACTCGGGGTTAGTGGTTTTCCCCAGAGGGACCAGAGAAAACTGCCACAAAATGGCAAAATTGGGTTCCACTTAGAATGATGAACTGAAGGTGCTGCCTCTGTACCAGTGAGACTGTTGATACTGACTGCTCAAAGTTAAGGTAGGGCATTTTACTCCTGGTGTCAGGCTGACAATAGAGTGCATATACATTATATGCTGACAAGATACCAAGTGGACAGCCAGTTTCTAATGCAAAGTGCAGATTTGATGTGCTGCATCATATGATTGAAGCTATTTGTCGATTTCTATCTATGTTCTTTATATAATCAGGTATACAACTAAGCTTATATCCTTCTGCCAGCTTTGACGGGAGAAGGGCTAGAGTTGTAGTAAGCACATGTACTGAACTTCCTGTCAGTTGTGAATTATCTCAAGTAGCTGTTCGTTGCAACACATTGCACTGCAATAACCTTTTATAGAGCTTTTCACTAACCAGCTCCTGTGGGAAATCTTAGAAGTAGATTTGAACTGTCCTGCACGCAACAGTGCAAATGTTGTACAGTTCGCTGAACAGTTACATTTCTGTATAAAAATTGTACACATGAAGGTTATAACCTTCAATAAATATCACTTCCTCACTAGAACATAGAATTAAGAGCTTTTAGGTTGACCATCACCATTCCTCATGCTACTGTCTAAAGAGTACAAGGAAATCACTTGTCTGCCGTACATTAAAGTGTCATTGCCTCATTCTGGAACCCATCTTCCAGTTTATACTTCCCTTAGTGTTACAAATGCATGCCTGGACTCCAGTGTGCCACTTCCTTCACACGACCTTATGTCTGTGATTTTATGTGTCTCTTTTGCCAGGGATGGGATGTGGGAATTGGGGGCGGTGGGAGAGGGGGTAATAACAGGACATGGTGCTTTGGGATGTTAAAAGGTTCCCCTTTATTCTATGTGCGTTGCTTTCTCATTGACCAGTCTGGTGCAGGTGATGGTATGTGTAGAGATGAAACAAATAAGAAGAGTTAAGCATGAAGTGAGCTTATAAAGGGAGTTTACTCCCGTTATTAAGTGGAATGGGATCTCACATAGACTTCTCACTAATTCTTTCTTTTAATTTCTTTTAATCGTAAATGTCATCAATTATCAATATGAACAGCAGGCATTTCAACAGATGATGCATGATTTGTCAACTACATACTCTAAACAGCACATCCTGAATACCCATATCAACATATAATTCATAATCAGTCAGACAACGATGGGAATAATAGCAGAAAATGTTTATTCATATTATTAGTATATAATTCACAATCAGCAGTGGAAATGAAAACCGTTTGTTCCAACATTCTCATTAGGACTAACCCCGACAATGGATTAAAATTCATGATCATAATGTCTCGAAGTTAAAATTGTGTTATTAAACCAGACCAGAAACAGTGTATAAATGTTCATAAAGTGCTAGATCATAACGGCACAGATGTCATTATGTAAAAGCAGCAATTTCACCACCCTTTTAGGTACCAACAAATCTTTAAAGTGCAAATGTATTCATGCTAAATATGTTTGATGATGCCAAAATAAAAAATCCCATATCTCCAGTGATTCTCAGGGAATGGACACACCAGCAGATGAAAACCTAGTACAGCTCAAAAGCCATCCGTTCCATTTCCTTGTTCGCTCCCGGCTCCCGCCTCCCCCCCCCCCCCCCCCTTTCACTGCTGCACTTCCATCCATTTAGTATCCGGGGCCCACATCCTGGATCCTTAACGCTGTTTTTATACTCTTTATATTTATACAGATGAATTTTCCTATGGTAGATTGCCAACTGCCTTGACCTCCACATTGAAAAAGTTGGGGGGGGGGGGGTCAGGGCTTAATTATTGTGACGCAATACATAGGCAGACAACTGCCATAGCCACAAATTATCCATCTCTTCCGGGCTTACTCAGCCAGCGCACATGAAAGGGCGCGGTCTAGCTTCTCTAGACGTGGTGACTATTTAATCACTTCCTGGCAGGCTCCAGACACTCCCACACTTCCATCGGAGCCACCAGGACGCCTGAATTACTCTTGCACAAATAGACTTACTAGACACACACTCGTGTCTTACTGGCCTTGATATCTACTGCCGCTTTTTAGGTCGAGCGTAGCGAACGGACCTCGTGTATACTTTAGTATACTTTTAGTATTTGTAAATGGGGGGGTGCACACGCTGGGACTGGGAGGTGCACGCGCTTTCCGTCTCGGATCTCGGATTTGACCTCGTGAGCGCGCATGTGTGCGAGCGCGACTCTGCCATGCGCTTAGGAAAACGAAACCTAAGAGCCGCGCGACGTGAGCTGTCTACGGTAGAAGCTCACGCGCGCGGCTCTTAGGTTTCGTTTTGACTTGTTTGTTTCGCACACTCCTCTCCCTTGCAGTCCCAAGTTCACCGGACGCAACCTCGAGGAGACCGTCTCTCTTCGCACTGGCTACGGCAGCCTCACCTCGGGCTGCCTGCTTCCCATCGGGTGCTGTGACGCTGCCCCGACCGATCGTGGCCTCTCTTCCTTCGCCCGTGGCTTCTCTCCACTCTGATCCAGGGTCTCTCTCGCCAGACCCATCCTGCCCCAGTGCCCCCTCCCCTTCTCTTCCCTGTGGTCCAGGCCTCTCCGCACCCTCTGGAACGGGTTAACACAGCTCGAAGTGCACTAGTCCATCACTTTCCCCCAGACCCGCAGCATCCAGTGAGAGCTGCGGCTCCAGCGGGCGAGGCCGGGTATCTGCCCCTCCCACCTCTTAAAGCCGGCCGCACTCTCGGAGAGCCCAAGTGTACCGGCCGGGACTTGTGAGGGTTGGAGCTGAGTGAGTGAGGCGCGCACGGGGGAAGGTCCTGGCACTGCAGGATACTGCGCCACACCCCTCGGGTACCTGGGCACGGGCTAGGGCCGCCCCTGGGCATCTCCAACTCTAGGACCCGCGGAGCCGAGACCGGGATGGCAAACTTCAGGCTGATGCTGGCTGGGTGAGTGAGTGTCCTCAGGCTTGAGCGCTAAAGCGGAAAAAGTGCAGATTGGGCATAAAGGCACCTTCTGTGCACCCTCCTGCAGGCTGGGCGGCCACGGCCCCGGAAGGTAGCTCAGTGGGTTCTGTAGAGCGGGTAGAGTTTGAAAGTTCTGTGCCAGGGTTGACACTTTCGGGGTTGGCAGTGTGCACAGTCCTGTACAGGGCGCCAGTGCAAATGCGCACGGCTGTGCAAGGCGGTGCTGCAAACTCACTGGCCAGGTGCACAGTGCAGCGAGGGAGGTGTCACTGCACACTGCTGCATCAGCGCTGAACGTGTGCAGTGCCGCGAGTGTGCACGGGTCTGTTCGGTGATAGTATGTGTACACTGTTGTTTCTAAGGTGACAGGGTGTCCGTGGCTGACATTGATTTATGGCGCTTGGTGGGGGGCGAGAGGGTGCGCTGTATGCCCGGTGGTGTGAAGGGTCTGATCGCGTGCACTTGTGTTGTGTGGGGACTTAAAGTGCACAGTGTCTCACTGTCGTGCGCGCAATGCTATTTCTGGATTGCTGGTTACAGTGGCATCAATGATAGGTGACTGAGGACGGTGCTATGAAAGGAGTGGTCGTCTTTTCTGCTTTAAAAGCCCCTACACCAGCGTTGTCAAACCTCCTGACGTGTGTAGGACAATGCACCAGCATGACCTGGGTTGAAAAATGACAAGGACAACACCAAATTCAGGGGCTCTCTGTCGTCGAGAATGTTTGATTTGTGGTATTTTTGTCCTCTCGCGGTTTGTAAATACAAAACATATTGCATTACAAATGCTATAGGTATCACATTTGCGAAAGTTATAACTATTGGCATTGTAAATGACAAAGCTATTAATTTAGCTATTTAAAAAAAAAACATAAATAAAAACTTTGCCATTTACAATACCAATAGCTCAAACTTTCCTAATGCGAGACCTATTGCATTGCAAATGCTTGTTACTTATTGGATTCGCACTCCTGATTGTAGTACTTTACTGGTGTGAATGCTGAGGGACCTCTACACCCAAGAGGTTCTCAGACTCTACATACACAGTGAGACCGAGCACAGTGGTGCCGCTTTGGAATTATCCCCGGCGTTACGATGACCTCATCCGATTTTTTCACCGGACAGTCCGTAGTACGGTTTTCAGTCTGTACCACCATCATTGATTTACAGCGTTGTGCGCACCCTACAGGTTTGGAATTTTCACTGGTTTAGTGACCAGCAGTAGCGTTGGTATAACCTTTCAGCCCTGAAGAGTCAGGAAACTACTAGTTTCCCTGACGAAACACGTGTCGGCTGGCTGCGCTGTTCAAACTGTTTAAAAGAACAAAAGACATCATTCAAGAATTCTGTGCTGTTTTGCTTTCACCAATACTCTTTGTCACAATACTTTATGAGACTATATGTGTGCACGGGCGACAGGCAAACAAATTATCCATCACACCTAAAATTATCAACACTGGGGTAATTCAAACCTGCCCACCAATAATTCGCCCTATAAACCTCCCAATCTCCTGCAGAAATGTATTTAGTTTGAATAATTTCAGCGCGCTCGAAATCACACATATTGCATTTGCCACCAAACATACCATCCCACTTTGCCTCCTTTGCTGGAGTGTGATATAAATTAAAAATCGTCTTATAATGCAGAAGTTTTATAAACTGCCCTTTTACAGCACTCTATTACCCAAGTCCAATGACTCCTGGATCTATAACCCCTCCACTCCCAGTCTAACCTCCGACTTCGAGTTTTAGAACTCTACATCATCTGGTAAACATTGTATCTAACTCCTAGATTGTGCCAATCCTGTCCTTTCACCTCATTGCTTCAACTACCGGTATCTTTGCCACAGCCTTTGCATACTTCATGTTTTAAAAAGAAGGTCTCAAAGCTGCAAAAATACAAATAAATATCTCCCCTAGCCAGTCCAAATGTCTCTTGCAGCTCAGCAAAGTTGTCCATCTGCGTACTGTAAGGCCCATCTGTGCCCATCTAGACATTGTTACATCCTGAAACACAGATGGAAGAATTGATGAGGCCATCATAGGTGTCTTTTGATTGATTGATCTTGGTGATACCCAGTTTTTGTTTAACTTGAGCCTAGACCTTACATGCTGCTTGTAAGATCTTAAACCTAGTTTTCCTATAATAACTAGGTTCCACATTTTTAACGAGGCAACCTTTAGCTTCACTCCCAAGACCACCTCATAGATTGTTGGAGTTTCTGCCAAGGAAACCCCTCCTGGGCTATCTGGACCTAAATACCCTTGTTTTGTAACCTACATGCTCAAAAGCAAAATGTAAAACTTGGAACCGACCAACCTCCACGCTGCCTGGCAGAGTCATACATTTGGCTGCCCTCCTTGGTCTCCGATAACCCCACAAAAATCTAAAACAAGCACTTTCCAAACAAGACAGCCAAAGTTTGTTAATTTCCAGCTGGACTATCCTAAACATATGTAGCACCTTTGGCAAGATGGTTATTTTCAACACATTGCCCCTTCCATAAAGTGACAAGGGCAGATAATCCATTCTTATCAAGATCTCACTTAATGTTACCTAGTATTCGTGCCAAATTCATTTCCACCAACTTATCTTGGGCTACTGTGAGTTTAACGCCAAGGTACACTGCCTCAGTTACTACTCGTGAATCCCTGAATCCTATTCTCTCAGTGTATAAAACATGAGTTTTGCTCTTGTTTAATTTATATCTGTGGCACACCCCAAAATGCTTAGCTAGCGCTTCGATTTCCTGAAGCATGGAAGATGGGTCGGTGGTTACCATTGCGATGTTGGATGCAAGGACCTTATATTCCACCTGATTAACAATAACAAGGTTTGATATGCGGACTCCTCTCTTATCCTCCTATAAAGGGATCAATATGTAAGATGAATAATAAAGGCGAGCATGGGCAGCCTTGCCTTCTGCCCCTAGAAATTCTTTTACTATCATATTCTTGCCCCATTTTTCGTACAGTAGCCCTCAGAGTCTTATATAGGGCATTAATAGCCCAAATAGAATTGTTTCCAAAGCCCTCCCACTCTAATACCGCCCACAGACACCCCCATGACACATGGGCAAAAGCTTTCCCAGCATCTAATAAGGCTAAGCCCAGGATGACCCTGAGGCTTTAGCCTTGCCAAATAGAGTGATGACCCTTTTAACGTGGTCAGCTGTGCTACGCCCAGGAAAGACAACATATTGCTCGAGTGAAACTAATGGTGCTGTGACTTTTACCAGTACTTTTGCATATAGTTCCCATTCAGTTTATTAAGGAGATCATCCAACACGACCCCAAAATCATAGCCGGGTTATCTTACTTTCTGTATACTAACGATATTGGTTGTCTCCCAAGATGGTGGAATTGCCCCTCTTGTGCTTGCCAAAAAGTCTGTAATATATCTTGTTGCAGCTCTTCAAAAAAGGATCTAAAAAACTCTATAGGGAGATTATTGGGACCGTCTTTCAAATTGCTAGAGACTGTATTGCCTCCTATATCTCATCGAAAGTTTTTGGGGCATCCAGAGTAACAAGTTCCTCCTTACTTAACCCCTTGTGTGCTCCTGTCGGCCAACTCCCTCCCCAGTGCTGCGAACGGCCAACGGCCGTCGCAGCCCCGCCCACTCACTAGAACGCCCGTACCGTGGCGGAATTGTCGCCGCGCTTAAGGCGTTAACTTGACCGTATCTAAGTCCATATAAAAATATTGACAACTTTCGGCCGGTTAAGCCTCTTCTGTATAAAGTGCATCATAAAACTGCCTAAAAATCCTCAGGATATCAGTCAGTGACTCAAATATCTGCCCTGGCTGATTTAATATAGCGTTCTCCCATTTTCTACCTCCTTCTGTCTAATCAGTGTGGCTTGAAGCCGCACTGTACTTTCTTCGAATTCGTAGCATTCAGACCTGTACTGATGTAATTTAGCAGCCACTTCAATACCAAAATTACGGTTAATCTTTGATTTGAGAATTTCTATCTCTTGTTGGATTCCTGAATATCTGACCCCATAAGTTTCCTCCGGGTAAGTTCTCCTTTGGCTAAGGACAGCTGTTCATATAAATTCTGAGTCTCACCTTGTCTCACCTTTTGTTGGTGCGAGCTAAAACTGAGGGTCTCCCACTTAAGCCGTGTCTTGAGAGCATCCCACACTATGCCTACCGAAGCCCATTCCCCTATTAGTTTTTAGAAACTGTTGAATCCATTTGCACCCCTGATCCCAATACATTATATCCAACAAGAGCTTCCTGTCAAAAATTAATGTCCTCCTATGTCTAGTGATACCCACACTGGAGTTCAAGAACCAAAGGGCCCTTGGAAAGATCTTTGTCCCAGCCTGTCCCGCCAAAGCAATAGATACAAAAAGTAGTCCAACCGAACTAATTTGTTATGCGGGGATGAATAAAATTTAAAACATGGATCTGGGGCTTTACACTGAGCCCATACTTCTACCAGGCCATGATGCTTCACCAAACACTGCAGAACCCTGTACACCCCAGGTTTCTTTCCAAAAAACAATTGATCCCCACTTAAATCCTCCCACACACCCAGAAGGATATTTAAGTGCCCACAAAGGATAAGAGGCAACAGCCATGAAGCCAGTTCGATATTTAAAAATCAAACACTCCTGGCTCATCAGTATTAGGGCCATATATTCAGTAGAACGTAAATTGACCATCGCCCACTCCGCACTCAGCAATGGCCCATTGACCTAACTTGTCCACCTCTACTAGATTACAGAAACAGACTGCTTTGTTTGCTAAAACTCCCAGCTCCATGGATGTTAACCCTTGCCATGTACTTGCCTAAAGTGGCAGACCTAAATCTTTCAACAACCCACTCTTATCCCATGGAATGTGGGTGTCCTGTATGCAGATCAGGTCTGACTTCATAACCCTCAAACCCAAGGAAACCCTGCTTCTCTTGACCCTGTCATTAAGGGCGCAAATATTAATAGTGCAAATACGTAATTTACAACTGGCTATTAGCCTCATACTGGTAGTTTGTTGCTCAGTGAAAGCCTTATCTTAGCCATTCCCAGGCACATCTTGCTTTTCATTTGATCTTGTCTGCTGTGATATTCTTCCACGACAGTCCTCTTTTTCTCTATGAACCACCAAGCCCCACCATCTCCCTCACCTCCGCCGTTGAGCTTCAGGCAGCTGTTGGTCATCCAGACTGCGACGTCTTGCATTCCATTCTGGAAGTTGAGTTTGGCAGTGGTGGGGTCTTTGGTGAGGGAGAGGATGAGCTGGGTGTCATTGGCATAGGATACGACGTTGAGGCTGTGTTGTCGGACTATGGCTGCGAGGGGGGGCCATGTAAATGTTGAAGATGGTGGGCCTCAGGGATGAACCCTGTGGGACTCCGCAGGCGATATTCGTGGGGTCGGAGAGGAAGGGTGGGAGTCTGATCCTTTGGATTCTTCCGGTGAGGAATGATTGGATTCAGTCCAGGGCTGTTTCTTGTATGCCTGTGTCATGTAGTCTGCTGACTAGTGTGCGGTGGGAGACGGTGTTTAAGGCCGCTGATAGGTCGAGTAGGATATGGGCTGTGGAGTGACCTTGGTCCAGGAGAGTGCGGATGTCATCTGTGGCGGCGAGTAGGGCGGTCTCTCTGCTGTGGTTGCTTCGGAATCCGGATTGGGACGGTTTGAGGACGGCGTTCTCTTCAATGAATCGTGTCAGTTTCCTGTCGACTGTTTACTCTGCAACTTTGGCTACAAAGGGGAGGAGCGAGATGGGCCGATAGTTCTTGAGATCGGTGGGGTCATCTGTGGGCTTCTGCGCGCTTCCAAGCGCTTCCAGTCATCTGAGAAGGTGCCTGTTTTGAAGGTAGTGTTGATGGTGCATTGTAGTTAGGGTGCGATGTCTGCAGTGGCTCTGTGGTAGATGTGAGGGGGGCAGGGGTTGGTGGGGCCCCCGAGTGAATGCTTTTCATGGTACAGGTGGTGTCTTCAGCCGTCATTGGTGTCCAGTTGGAGAAGGTGGTCTGGATGGTGTTTGTGGGGGGCGGGGGGCCATCTGTGGCGCTTGGTGGATGGTCGATGAAGTTGTTGTAGAGGTTTTTGATCTTGAGGTGGAAATAGATTCCAAGCTTGTCGCAGGTGTCTTGGGATGGGGGATGTCTGTGGCTTCGCTGCGTGGGTTAGGGCATTCTTGAATGACACTGAAAAGTTCCTTGGAGTTGGCCAGGATTTTGATGTGGATGAAGTTCCTCTTGGTGGCTCTGATCTGGTTGTTGTAATCCGTTATGGTGTCCTTGTAGGTGGTGTGGTTTTCGGTTGTCTTTGTGTTTCTCCAGTTCTTCTCCAGGCATCTGCAGGTGCATATTTCTTCTTGGTGGTGAACCAGGCGGCTTTCCTGGGGCGTTGTCTGTCGGGGTGGCGTAGTGGGGCAATCTCGTCTGCGCTGTCGGAGATCCAGGTGTGGAGTTCTCTGGCTGCATCGTTTGTGTCTGGTTCCCAGGTGTGGTTGTCTCAGATGAGGGTGGAGTAAAGTTGCTCGTTGGTAACCTTGCTCCAGTTCCTTCGTGGTGGGCGTGTGGCTGGTTTGGGTGCCTTGGGTTTGCTGATGGCGAAGTGTACGCAGTGGTGGTCGGTACATGGAAGCTGCGTTGTGTGGCTGAATTGGATACTGTTTCCTGCCGCGAAGATGGGACCGAGGGTGTGTCCTGCTCTGTGGGTCGATGTGTAGACGAGTTGTTTAAGTTCGAAGCTAGCGAGGTTGTCACGAAGGATAGTGGAGTTGGGGTCGCTGGGGTTGTCGAGGTGGAAGTTCAGGTCTCCAATGAGTATGTAGTTTGTTGAGGTGATGACGTGGGGTGCGATGAAGTCGGTGATGGCGAAGGGTGTTTGGGGGCCTGGGGGTCTGTGGACCTCGGAGTGTGGCTTAGTGGGTGGTCTGGATCTGGAAGTGCAGGTGTGGGAAGGTTTCGCTGGAGGTGGTGAGGCGTAGGGTGCTTTTGTTGGCGATGGCAAGGCCCCCTCCTGGTTCGGGCGGTTTTTCCTCTCGACCTTGTATCTGTCTGAGATGGCAGTGCTGATGTCGGGGGCGGAGAGTGCGTTGGTCCAGGCCTGTGAAGAAGGCGACGTCAGGCGAGAGAGAGTCGAGTAGGTTCCACATTTCCATGTCGTGTTTGGTTTGGCTTACATAAACCACTTCACCTTAATTTCAGACGTAAATAAATTAAATTTATCTTGCCAGACCACTTCAAGCTTAGCTGGATTCATTAGATAGGCCTGCCCTACCTTAGCTTGAAAAGGTTGTGTGAATTTAAGCAGACGCCACCGACGTTCCACAGCAAAATGACAAAAGTCCGGCCTAACAAAAAATGTAGATCCCTCTTCAGACCGATCTGGTTGTGCCAGGTCCAACACTGCCTGGTGTAGCAACAAATTGTCAAGATAAATCAATTTTGCTCTGAATAGTCTGGGCGCCCTGCCTGAAAGGGAACCTATGGGCCCGCTGTACCTCTTGGCCCCAATCCCAATTAGATAGTTCCAAGAAGGCACCCCTGAAGAGGACCTCCTCTCCCTCCAATTCTTCACGGAAGCGCCCAGAACTCTAAGATTATTTCGCCTTAGTCTGTTCCCACAGTCTTTCAATTTCCCCTGGGTATGGACCATTTGAGCTTCCAGGGTTTCAGTTGCTTTCTTGTGCATCAATGCCTCACTCTTCAGCATCACAATCCTGTTCAGTCATTCCCCCATTCTCTCAGAAAGTTCAGTACAGGTCTTGGCAACCCTTCGGATGTCACCTTGCAGCTTATGACAGGCAGACTGAGTTCTGCTTCTTTCTGTGCGCGTTGTGCCATCATGCTGGAATAGATTGACTCAAATGATATCGCTCAGAAGCTCCCTGTACGGAACTCCCCTCTCTTAGGCATCCCCCTCTAGGCAAGGCAGAATAGAACAGTCCTAAAGAAGTCCTTTTGCCAACGCTTTAGACCTCTCTATCTGCATTGCTTTTTTCTTCTTGACTGTGCCAGTACCATCAATACGTGCCTCAAGACCCAAACTTCTCATGTTGTTTAGCATGCTAAGGGTTCTGTGATGGGTTTTTAAGTGTACAGGAAGAATGGCGCTCGAGCTGGTAGCGGAAAGTAGGATCGGAAGCAAAAATAGTGCAGCGGTGCTACAAGGTCAGAGGAGACCCCAAAACCTCTGCTAGTAGTGGCAACGACCCTCTTAGTGGATATTATTCACAGTCCTGTGCACACGATATGGAAGGTACATATAAGTATCATCAATTGTGAAAAGAAATACGTATTTCAGAGAAACAAGCTATACACAAATAGATCGTTCTTTTCAAATTAAGTGTATTGAATCTTCCTTTCTGGAAGAATGACATCACTGTAATAGAGCACATGCTGCAGATTCAAAAGCGAAGTCGGCTCTTGATAGATGTGAAGGTGGGTGTTGCCAAAATTGTCAAAGAGCCGTAAGAAGGAAGGCTTGCATAATACACCTATGAGCAGCTAAAGGCCTCAAATGTTTTTAGGTCCGTATGTGAGGTGGGAGTCTACAAGTGTGCTCTGGACCGAGATGCCAGAGAGCCATCAAGCTCCCACAAAGCTTTTCTGCATGTAGTTTAGTTTACTGCACAAATTCCTCAAAGAACTTGTTATCCACAAAAAGGTAAATGCCAGAGGGCGTTTACAGTATTGACTTTACATCCATAACGTCCTGACAAAACAAGAATTATAGGAGGTTGTCGAGGGAGCTCCCTTGCAGTGCTGTGCGGGCAATTCTGTGGATTGTACTCCTTTAGACTGTGAATACTCTCCGCAGAATTCGAGAGAAAAGAAAAGAAAGCTGCAGTCAACACCAGCCAAACAAGAGCAGAAAAAGCATAAGGTCATGGCAAAAGCACCAAAACCAACAGGGAGGCACAGAGAAGCTTAAGAGAAGACAAGCGAAGATTCATCGAAGCTCTTGCCACGGAAAACCAGGAAGCAGCTAGCCATGGAAACTTGAAAGAACTTTGACATATCAAGAAACCTCTCTGGCAGATACAGCAGGCCTGAAAGACCTATTAACGACAGACAGAGCTAGGAAGACAAGCATGGGTAGCGAAGGCCAACAACGAAGATGGATGGAGCACTTTAAAGAACTGCTGAGCCACCCTGTGCCACAGTCTTCACCAGACATTCAGCCAGCTGACCAGGACTTTACAGTCAACTGCAGCAGACCAACCGAGGAAAAAATACGGCAAGCCATCAAACATCTGCAAAATGGGATGGCAACAAGACCTGAAAACATGTCTGCAGAGTCACTGAAGGCAAGCATTGGAACATCAGTAGACTTCCTCTTCACCATGTTTGGAAGGATCTGGGAAGAGGAAAAAGTGCCATCCGACTGGAAGTAGGGATAGCTCATCAAGATCCACAAAAAAGGTGACCTAGCAGCTGCGAAAACTACAGAGGGCTTGCTCTTCTATCCACCCCAGGCAAAGTGTTCAACAGAGCCAGATTGCAAAACTGCACATTATCATTGAGCAGTAAATGGAATGGAATTCCCCCCTCTATATCAACTACATCGACTATGAGAAGGCATTCAAGATCATGGATCGGCATTAAGGTGTGGCAGATAAACTTGTAAGCATCATCAGAAACTCTTACAAAGGAATGACTTGCAAGATAGTCCGTGGAGGGCAACTCACAGAAGCCTTCCAAGTGAGTACTGGAGTCCGCCAGGGTTGTTTGCTTTTGCCTTTTTTCTTCCTAACGGCCATAGAGTGGATCATTAAGACACCCACAGCAAGGAAAAGAAGTGGGATCCAGTAGGCACCTTGGATGCAGCTGGAAGATCTGGACCTCTCAGACTACCTGACCCTACTCTTCTATACCCATGTGCAGATGCAAGAGAAGACTCGCAATGTGGCAGCCGCATCAGCGCAACTTGGCCTCAGATTTAGGGGAAAAATCAGAATCCTGAAGTAGTAGGCATAAGTGAGTAAGACTGTGATTGTGAAGGTTCATCATGGTTGCAATGATGTGCTTCATGCCCATGCGAAATTCTAGGGAGTGTCCTTTGCTGTGCTCTGCTTGGCATCTCTATGAACTGTCTTGTGCTCCCACAGACCATGCTTGTGAATTGACACCATGGTTACCATGATGTGCTATATGGCCATGTTCTCCAGATTGACTTGAAGAGGAGTCCGACTCCTCATCGTATAAAATTTGGCCAATGGAAAATACACTTCTAGAATATGAACCATAACCCCCCTTACTCATATGCTGGCATAGTATTTGAACAAGCCAAAAACACTACTTCATTATTATACTTAAAACTGGGGCAACAGACAACCCATGAGAAGAGGTATCTTCTTTTACATAAACACTGGCTTCTGTATATTAGGTAGGGGTACTATTATCAATTTGAAAATAATGGTGAGCTGAAAGAATGAATGCACTGCACTGCAGGGGACTGTAAGATAAAAAGTGAGAACACAAAACTGCAAAAGCTACAAATAAAACTACAAAGTGTCTGGTAAAGCAAATAACATGAAAAAATTCAAAAGTTCACATGGAAGAATCACAGTAACATTCATCTGGAAACAACCTGTGTTATAAAAACATTATAAACAATACTCCTGTTAACAGCACAAAAGCACACAACAAAAAGGCAATAACAACTTTAACAAACAGGATTGTTTTCAGGCCCGCTGTGCATGCGAATAACCAAGAAAAACAGGAGTCGCACAGGCACTTTAAAGATAAATTATAGTATAGCAAATCAATTAGAAATGACTGACTGACCGTGTTAGAGCAAACATTTCTATTGATTCCACAGCAGTGTCACCCTTTCTGGGTATAACCAGCTTCAAATATCATTTGTGTGCATGAGATTGCAAGAAATTGAACACAGCTGCAAGCAGCTAGAGTGTCCCAGATGTAAGATGTATAATGTGACCTCTGCTCTGGATATTGGTTCCTGAGACCAATGAGCAACCTTTGAATAGCTACAAGATGAGTAGAAGTGGCGAGGTTGTGTGTGGGAATTCAGCAAAGCTCAGCCTGAAAAAGATTTGTAACCTCCTTATTTTTTGCTTGGCCTGGTTAATTTGTTTAGCTGTTCAATTCGTCTTTCTTTCTTCCAATTCCTCATCCAGAAAACTTTGAACTCCTGTCTCGTGTGAGAAACAAACCCTATGATGTTTTTGGTTGTTGGTTAAACGAAACCCTCCTAATCTCTGGGAACCTGCACCGAATTGGCCGCATCACCTCCTGCTCTGTGCTGTGGCTGAACAATGCATTTCAGGTAACGTGTGTGATAAGGTGCTCCAGTTCAATAATTTCACAAAAATATAGCAACCTTTCATCTTTTTCCATCATAAGGTGATAATTGTTTTCCAGGATTGATGCATTCAATATATTTATTCGTTAGATTGTGATTCTACTCTTTCATTGTGTACTGCATCTTGACACCTTGGCATCATATTGCTTTAAAAAAAATGAAAACCTCTTTAAAGAAACTAAGCAGAGGCTAAAAGTATTATCTTAATTGTGTCAAAATATTTATTCATACTCTAGAGGGATTTTAAATTACAGATCTCTTATCAATGCATGCAGTGTTCTTCCGCTTCAAGTTTCATGCAGCGAAATATCCTAATTGCTGATTCAGTCCCTAACTATGTGTATAAGACTGTTGTAGAAGAACACTCTCTTTTCTTTTTTTAAAGAAAGAGATATTCTAGTTTTACGTTCTGGGAGAAACTAGAGCATCGAAGTAGCACAAACTACTGCGTCAATCTCCACAAACCAAAGTGATAATTCCATCTAATGTGCATTTTTTATGTTTTGTTAATTGGTATATCACGTGCTGCCTTTGGGCTACTTGGGAAAATCTTTGGGACCACTTACAACCTGCTTGCTAAATGGCACTTAAATTTCACGAGCTGTTCAGACTCGAATTAAACTGTTTGCACCAAGGTTAAGCAGTAAGTTGTTCCAGATACATGCTTTACAATAAGCTAGGATTTTGACAGTTTACTTAACTTTCCCCTTTCCGCAGTCTCTGTATTGTAAGGTGCGCCTGTGAAAATACTTTATGTTAATGGTTAGGTAAGCAGCCTACAGTGGACATTATATTGTGTTGTAATGCATCTGTATAACCCTTACTACTTATAATAAGGCTTTGAATCCCATTACACCAGGAAGCTCGCTGCTCCGTAATCCAAGGTTAGTGGGTTACTAGTTGTTATCGTGAATAGTATTGTGCTCTCAAGAAAACCATTCCATGCATTTACTGCAGTTTCTTTGTGGTGGTTTAAATTAACAGGGGTTAGCTGTGGGGACCATTGGTGAGGGTAGAGTACGTGAGTTCAGGCAGATTTGTTGTTGAGATAGTGGAGATTTGGTATTGTTAGTTTGCTGTTGATGCTTTCAAAGGAGAGGTGATTTTTTTGTTGAATTTTGAAATGAAATGAGGGCATTTGACAGTAATACTATAATAAAGATTTAGTCAAATATGCATGTAACTTAAAGTAGTCTGTGCTGAGAAAGAGGAGACATGCAGAGGGTAGAAAGTGAGTAGAGGGTTACTTGAATTAAATGGGGAGAAGAGTTTTTCCTACTGGGTTACAGCAATATTGGTGAAACTGTCTGAGATAGCATGAGACCTGAAGATGCAAAACGTGTTTGTTAGTCCTGTAGTAGGTACTTTATAAGTCACTAGTACAGGTGAACAGCCCATATGCTGGTAGGCTCTCACTATGCCAGTGCTTCAGTAAAGACCGCTAATCAGCTCAGGAGTTTAAAGCGCAAGTTAATGGCGTGATGTGTGTATATATAGGAAATTAAAACTTTCCTAGTAGACATGAAGGAAAGGTTCAGTTCTATTACGGACATTGAGGCGAGGATTGTTGTCTACTTTCTTTATTTCCTATGGTGCACAGGAAAAGGTCAACAACAGTCAGCCAATCAACAGACAGCAGTCCTCCTCCTCTGCATCCAGGCCGTGGGATGGGGGTGCGGGGGGTTTAGGTTAGCCATGTCTGCTACATAGTCTAAGTGTATTGCCTGCATTCCTGTGGCTGGTAAGTGGAGATCTGACAGTGACATTTATTGAAGATTATGTTCGGAAGGGGTTGGTGATTAATCTTCCTGAAGCACTACCTTTTGGAATGGGTGAGGGGTGGAACTGCAGATTCTGTTGTGCAAAGTGAAGGGCAACCTTTAGGTGAACACACTTTAATTTCAGCTGATGACAGAAGGGCAGGAATCTCACACCCGTTTATACCTCTGTTGTGGATGCTACAGACCAGAGACTACACCGCTGTGAGGGGCATCATTACACAAAGGCTGATAAATGAACCAAGATCACTAAAATAAGCATACAGGTCTGAAAACTTAACTGCTCAGTAAAATAGAAAAGGGCAAATGGGGCTGCAACATAACTAAACGAGATACATGAAAAAGTGCCTTCCAAGGTCCGGGGGAGAGGGCAGAGGATCACTGTATGCATGAACACCTTCAACTCCGATGAGTTGCTGACTCCTGGAGGGTCTCCCTCACCTTTTTGGGTGCTGCCTGCTCCTTTGTGCGCTGGAAGTGTACCCTGAAACCCAGGGTTCCATCACAGCTGTACTATGGCAGCAAGGCCACCAGACTGTTCACATCGTATGGGTCTTCTGTTAGTTGCAGTAATCTGACCGTTTCAGTTCCGTCCTACATCTATCAGGCCTCTGAGGTCTTCTGCCTGAAAGAGATCCTGTGATCTGGAGAGTGTTTGTTGACTTTATTGGGTGGATCGCTGTAGTCACTAAAAGGTGGTGAATGTATTTTGCACCTCACACATCATGCGTACTTAGGAGTATGTCACATATGCAACATCACCTTGTCTTTTTTTTTTTTTTTTTTTTTTGGTGTTCAAACTGCTTTATTGCGTATTGTGTACAGTACACTGCTTCAATCGCCTACAACCCGGAGGCCGGCAGCATTAAATTTAAACCCATATAAAATTCCTCATTGATGTAACACAGCCTTTTACCCGGCATCCCGGAGGCCCGGTGGCGTTTGGTATTATGCTACTGTGGGGGCCTGGTAGCTAGTGCAAAGTAAAAGCAAATGAACAAGGATGCATTGCAGCAGAACAGTTTTTTTTTTTTTTAGTTTTCTTCCCTTCCCAGTTCCCAACGTTAAACAAATCAGAGAGGTATCATAGTCTCTTTTGTATAAGGAATTCTAAGTCAGTACCTTAGAGTACGGTTCATTGATCGTTCTTAGCCTTACAGTGAGTTGTCAGTAGTCGCGACGTTAAGTGTGCGTCTGAAGTGTAGAGGTCGCGCGCAGCGTCCCAAGAGGCCTCCCAGGGTAATAAGTGTGTATGGAATGAGCAGGGCAGCGAGTGTCATTTAGCGGGCGCGGGCTTCGTGGTGATATCAGTATATACAGTGCCGCATTAATAGCAGGCGGTGCACTGTTGTGTAAGGTGGTACCCTGTAGATGTGCGTGTGCTGCTTTGCAGCAAGGAAGGAGAAATGGATCTTATGCGAACCAGTGTGTAAATCTCCTAGCCCCAAGTGTCATTCTCTTTTCCTCATTCTGAAGCAGCATCATCATCTGCCTGGGCCAGCAAGTATCCAGTCAGCGGGCTCCAGATATCTTTAGGGCGGCTAGGGATCGGTAACAGTTCAGCGAATGTAACGTGTTGTTCCTGACAGTAAGTCATATCTGCCAGCCACTCCTTATATTTGGGTGCTCTGCCCCGACCCCAGCGACACGCTACTCGGCGCTTTGCCAAGAGCAGTGCGGTGTCAATAAATTTTCTACCGGTTTTCGGGATGTGTGGCGTGTGCCCCAGCAGCATGAGGAGCGGATCTTCCGGTATGGGCTCTTTAGTCATCGTTGCAAGGGCTTCAGTTACCTGTTGCCAGTATATACGAACAGGTGGGCATTCCCAGGCCAAATGTAAAAAACCTGCGCGCTCGGCCTTGCAGCGTTCGCATCTGTCAGTTTCTGCTAGGTGAAATCTTTGTTTTTTTACTGGTGTATAATATAACCTTTGCAAGAATTTGTAGTGTATAATTTTAAGTCTACTGCTGGCCGAGATCCGAGCTCTGAGGGCGCAACAGTAGTGCCATTGGTCCTCAGTGAGCGCGGTAGCTAGGTCAGTACTCCAGTGCGCCCGTGCTCCCGCCTCAGCCGGCATGGCCACCGATCGGAGTTGACGATACAAGCCGGAGACCAAGTGTGTCCCTTCCTGTGAGCACAGCAGGAACTCAAGTGGAAGAAGGATTTCGGGCTCATCGGGGAACTCAGGGAGAATGTCCTTCATCCCTTGTCGTAAGCGCAGGTAGTAAAATATGTCAAGCGGGGAGCGATCCTGGGAGGCAAAGAACTCGTCTGCAGTTTTAAATTTCCAGTTGGCGAAGAGATCGCCCCAGGAGGTGATCCGCAGTCGTTCGCAAAGCAAACCAAAGCCTCGCTCCTGCAATAGTGCAAGGGCAGGGTGGAATGTCAGTGGCAGTTTAGGAGAGTATGGGAAGCAGCAGGATAACCTCTTAGCTATACGGCGCCACGCATCTAGAGTGCAGGAAACAGAGGTATTGGGCGTTTGAATTAACGCTTCTGGGCAGTGGAGCAGGCCATTAGGCGGCATGGGGTGCACAATCCAGTCCTCCACCGCTAATTGTGGCATGAATGGTGTGGGGGTCAGCCAGTGATAGGCGTAATGCGCCTGCGCGCACAGGTAGTATGCCTCAAGGTCAGGCACATCAAAGCCACCAGAATCATAGGGCTGGGTCAATGTGGTCCATTTCAACCGTGGGCTCTTGCCTCCCCAGAATAGCCGACAGAGCTCCGATTTCAAGGTTTTGAAGAAGAAAGCACCCGGGTAGTATGGGATATTGAGAAAGGTAGAGAAATCTGGGCAGCACCACCATTTTAATGAGGGATGCTTGACCAGCCATGGAAAGCGGTAGGGTGATCCAACGATCCACTGCAGCTGTGAGTTTTGTGATTGCCACTCCGTAATTGGAGCGGATCGTCTGATATTTGTATGCCAAGGTATCGGAGCTCCGTCCGACACCACTCAAGTGGGTAGTCAAGGGGGAAATTCATGACCGCATCCATGGGAGGGAAAAACTGCGACTTGGACCAGTTTATGTGTATTCCCGACATTCCTCCAAAGCTCACGAATTCTCGCAATAGCGGGTTAAGGTGCACGTCAGGGTGTTTGACGTAGAGTGTAATATCATCCGCGTATAATGACACATCAATTTGCCTCTGGAGGCATTGTACAGCGCCCTCTCGATGCAGCTGGCGAAGCTTACAGGCTAGCGGTTCAACCGCTATCGCAAACAATAGAGAGGATAGGGGGCATCCTTGACGCGTTCCTCTGGTAATGGCAATGGAGTGCGATAAGCGCCCGTTGATGAGGACCGTCGCCATGGGTTGAGTGTAGAGGAGCTGAACCCAGGAGATGAAAAGTCTGGGGAATCCCATGCTTGACAAGACTGAAAACAGGTAGGGCCATTCTACCGAGTCGAATGCCTTAGTGGCATCTAGGAAAATGGCTGCTACTGGAAGACCAGGGTGAATGGTACGAAGCAGAGAGAACAGGGTGCGCAAGTTATGCGAGGTGGACCGACCGGGGACAAATCCAGATGGATCAGGCAGTACTATTCTAGGCATGAGTAGGGAAAGTCTGGTGGCCAGGACCTTCGCGAGGATTTTAATATCGCAGTTTAAAAGGGAGAGTGGGCGATATGAACTGCACGAACTAGGCGTCTTGCCCGGTTTTAAAAGCAAGTGTATGACCACCTCCCACATGGAGCTAGGGAGGATGCCGCCAGCGAGCGATTCGTCGTAGACCTCTCGGAGAACCGGGGCCATAATATCAACGTAGGTTTTATAAAATTCGGCGGGTATGCCATCTAAACCAGGCGCCTTGCCGTTCTTGAGTGACATAATGGCCTCACGGATTTCATCCAGCTCAAAGGGGACTGCTAGGAAGGCCCTATCCCCATCGCTGAGCCAGCAAAGTGCGACATCCCCCAGGAATGCTGCATAAGGTGTATCAGCTGGTGCAGTAGTGGTGTAAAGGGAGTGGTAGTGAGAGGTGAAGGCATCCAACAGCGCGTCTGAGTCTCTGATCGTGTGTCCTTGTTCATCGGTGATCTCCAGTATGGTGTTGTAGTCTCGCGGGGGGCGCGTTAGCACCGCCAGTGCTTTCCCCGGCCTATCTCCCTTGCAATATCTCCTGGCTTGCCAGTGTTTCCCCCTGAATTTAGCCTCCCTGTTAGCCTCCTCCTCATATTTTGATAACGTGTCCCGGAATTCTGCATGTATCTCAGGACTGTCATTCTCTACCATTCGAAGTTCCAGTGCCCTCAGATCCCTATGTAGTGTACGAATAGTGGTCTGTATGTCTCGCAGGACCCCAAAACTTTTAGATATGCAATAGCCTCTGATGGTGACTTTGAAGGCCTCCCAGATGTGTTCTATCGATTCTGCTGACCCCTTGTTCCTGGGAAAGAAGTCCGCTATTTCCTCACCTAGTTCGGCACGAAATAAGCTGTCCAATAGTGTCGCCGGTTGTAGCCTCCATCGGGGTCTAGGATTATCCCACCCAGGAATTCGTGTGTGCATTAGGACAGGGCTGTGATCCGAACAAGTCCTTGACCCCCAGAACCTCCGGAGTGATCTCTTTGTTGGCGAGGAAGTAGTCCAGCCGTGCCCATGTGCCCGTCTGTGATGTGAAGTGCGTACCCTCTCTCCTAGTTGGGTGCAGGTATCGCCACGTGTCTACCAGTGCACCCTCAACTATAATGTCTCCCAACGCCTCTCGTGCCCTGGGTTTGTAGTGAGTTGCCCTGTCAGCCCTATCCAGGTGAGGTATTGGTGCCAAGTTGAAGTCCCCTCCCCAAATAATATGTCGGGATCCCACATCTACTATTTTGCCCCAAAGTGTGGTGAAGAATGTGGGCATGTCTGTGTTAGATGCATAACAATTAACAAACGTGACTGTGTCGCGGCCCAGACGCCCCCACAGTAATGCGTAGCGGCCCTCGCTATCGGTCAGGTCTCCGCACTTCTGGAATGACACATTGCGTCTAAGAAGAATGGTAACCCCTCTTGCGTATGTGGAGTAAGAGGAGAATGTGCGGATTCCAGCCCATTTGCTGGCAAAGGTGGCTCGCCTCTGCGGTGACAAGTGAGTTTCCTGCAGCATGGCAATATGAACATTATGTCTGTCAAGATATGCTATCACATTATTTGGCATTGTTAAGTCCTCTAACATTCCATGACATGCAATTTAATTGAGCATCGGTTACTAAGATCGCCATAGATAATGGAGTTTTGTTGTATTCTCCCTAGGTGGTCGGAAAGCCGCACCGACCAACACAGCCAGACAAGTCAGTACAGTATAGCAATTCGTGTCACGATCAAACAATCTATGTGTGCCTCTCAACTCCCCCAAACAGTCCGCCCCCCCTCCCACTACAGCATCCCAAACATGCCAGCAGCCATCCGTACCCCCCACGCCCCCTTCCCTTCAACTTCAACAACGTAAAAGTATGTATGGGGAACACCCTATAGGGATACAGCATCAAGGTCGCACAGCCACTTCACCCGCCAATGGCCTCCGAAACTGAACCGCCCTTGGTGGAGGCCAGGGTCAGGAAAGTGGTCCTTGGAGTACATTACCACAGGAAAGATGAGCCAGCGTAGTTCCGTCGTGTGTGGTCGCCACTCCTCGTGCATTCGAAGCAAGGGCCAGAGAGTGATAGTGCAAAGGAATAAGAGATCCAGTAGATGCAAGTGTTCTGTGTGCCTCCGCCACCGAAGATGAGTCTTCGTCCTCTAGGTCCGCCTCAGCGTTGCGCTCTCCTCTTCGAGCCTTACGGATTGTTTTTAGGAAATCTTCCACTTTTTGAGGATTTGTAAAGAAGTGTTGTTTCCCCTGATGTGTGATCCACAGCTTCGCCGGGTAGAGCAAGGCATAGTCCAATTGAGCCTCCCGCAGCTTCTTTTTCACAGGGATGAACTTGCGCCTCTCTTCTTGCACCAGTGGGGTGAAGTCCGGATATATGGAGAATGTAATTCCATTGTATTGTAGGGATTGTTGAGACCGGGCCGCCCTCAGCGCGACGTCGCGATCACGATAGTTCAACAGCTTAGCAATGATTGGTCTAGGCGGTAATCTGGGCTTGGGAACAGGTGCTAATGATCGGTGCGCTCTCTCGATGATAAATTGAGGTGAGAATGCGGCCTCTCCAATCGAACCTTTGAGTAGCTTTTCAACATAGAGTTCCATTCTGCCCTTGTCTGTGGATTCCGGAATGCCCGTGACGCGTATGTTGTTGCGTCGGCTACGGGCTTCCAAGTCCTCATTCTTGGCCGCTATTGCCCTGAGCAGGTTGAAAATTCGGGCCAATTGCGTGGTGTGAGACGAGGTAATATCGTCATTATCAGAAATGCGCTGTTCCGTAGCCGTTAGTCGCTCCTCGTGACGATCAACTTTGTGAACCAGGGCATCAAGCCTAGAGGTCACGCCGTCAACCTTTTCCACCACAGTGGCAAATCCCTGCCTCATCTCTTGGAACAGGCTGTGTAAATCAAGGTCTTTAGCGGGAGCAACTTCAGCCCTCGAGTTAGTATCGCTCGGTCCAGGGTTAGCAGGCACCGATTTTGTGCCTTTTTTGACGCCATCGAAGCTCAGTTTCGCTTGACGATTCTCTGGGCGCACCATGCTGGCGGCTGGACTCGGCCTCTCCGCCACAACGTGCCCCACCGCCGAGGTACTGCCAAGTTTCTATCGAGGGGTAGTAGTATAGACTCCACAGTGGGCGCACCGGCACTCTGGTAAACCTCTGCGCGTATCCCCAGTGCCTGCCCAAGCCGAATGTAGCACCACCAGTGCCCGATAAGCGCTCTTCGGGGGGGCACAGGCCACCAGTCATTCCTCGCGTCACCAAGCCCTCAGCAGTAGATAGGCAATGGACGTCTCCAGCAGCAACAGTACATCTAGAGCCACGGTATTGGAAAGCAGCGTGAAGGCGAAGGCCCAGCGCTCAAGTCTGTGGTAAAGAGTCAGGGCAGTGTCCAGCTCTGTCTATGAAAGTGGCAAAAGACCAGTACAGCCCAGGCGTGGGTTAAGACCAGGTCCAGTAGGTCGCCGCCGTGGGTTAAATGCAGGCAGTGACGTCTCAGGGGCCAGGGCCGCTTCTTGTGCGTTGGGACAGAGAGTATGCAGGCCCAGTATCAGCAGGGGACCCACCCGCAGCCTGACGGTCGGGGAGAGCCGTTGACACTCGGTGCTCCACTGCCCGCAGTGACCGCAGGGGCGGTGTCCCACGCTAGAGTCGAGCGCCGCTCACCTTGTACTGCTTCGTGGTAGGAGCAGTTGATGTCCGGCACCTCACAGCTTCGTCAGGAGTCGCAATGGCATTCCGAGCACTCCCACGACGTCCGGTATTTCTCTCCGGTCAGGCAGGCTTGGGCCGATCTCACAGCCGGGGGTAAGTGGTATGCGATAGCGTTAGTACCGCGCTCCAGTTCCAGGATTCCGGGCGGGCGCCGCTTAAGTTCGGAGAGCTCCGACGCGATCCGGGCCCACCTCCTCGTGGTAAGCCCTGGACTCGCGTAGTCCGCCACAGCCGCCCTTCCCTGCTCGTGTGCTCCGTGTGTGCTGTCGGTCAAATTTCAATCGGCGCCGACGCCGGCTCCGGTGGCAACAGCAGCCCCAGCTTCAGGTCGATCGCAGAGGGCGACCAGCTGCAGCAAATGGTGGGTGAATTTGCCGTTTACTCGCCATGTGGCATAGGATAAATGTTGGATAACGGGCCAAAGAGCGGGAGCTGCTTAGTTAGGCAGCCATTCCGCTTGTGCGCCCTCTCAACATCACCTTGTCTTTGACTAGATGTTAACTATAACACGGTAGACTGCTACAAAGCAAGCTGTCAACCTGCAGCTTTGTTCCTCGGGTGTCTTTTTTTTTTTTTTTTTTTTTTTTGTCTAAACATCCTACATTTTACTTGCCAGACCTACTGACTAACTTATGACTCTGTGCTTAAATATGAGGTGTCACTGTGACTCTGTACTTAAATATGAGGTGTCACTGAATATTACTCGACCATTGCGGTCCTCCATATGATAAAACTCACTTTGGATTTCCATCTTTGATGGTGAGCATGCACCATGTAGGATGATGTTTATCCATGCTCTGGAGCGACCACGAGTATAGTGGAAAAGAGAGGCCCCATTAGTCTGGCCGTTTTCCAGGGTGATCCTGCCCTTTTGAATTATCCACACACCTGAGTGAAGGTTGCTTCCTTCCATTTTGTATTGTCGCCAGAAAATCATTGAACTTCTGGAAGTTAGTCACTGGGTGACATCCCCTCTCTTTTCTATCATGAGTTGAACGTTTTGCGAGGTGCAAAGACTGATCTACCATCCACACCTCTACATAACCCAGTAATTCACTGATCACACCTCTTTGATGGAAGAATTGATATTGACCAGTAGTAAGAAATGCTGGTAGGACCTTATTGTGTGTGGGTTGGATGGGAGATGGTGGGGTTGCCATGTCCATTCCTCTATTCTCTTATTTGTTGACAGACATGATTTAGGAATTGTATTACTTGCAATATATGTAGCACAAAAAAGACTACTTGATTGTAAAGATATTTTATTCTGCAAATTAACTATATCCCTAATCCCTCTAACACAAGGTTTGTTTTCCTTGTTTTAGGATGTAGAATCTGAGAATGTCAACGTGGTAAAAAGATTGTTTAAACTTCAGAATCTAAATGCCAGCACTATCAGAACTGTGATGGTAGCAGACTGTGCCCGTCATGATTCCCCTGACCTGCTCCTTGATTATAAGGAGCAACAGAATGAGGCAACTTCCACTGCCTGGCAGGTGGACATGGCGAACCAGAACAAGGAAGGGATGGAGATGCTAGAAGTGTTTCTGGATGAAGCAGAAGAGCAGGCAGACGTGGGTGCCAATGACCGATTGCAGCTTTTCTTGGGGGACCTAATGGAGGGACGCGTCAGGCCTGTTCCAACCGAGCAAGAACTAGAGGCAAAAGTTGCAGAACTATTTGCGTGTTACAGGACTAAGTTACCTGAAAGGAATCTTCTCTCATCAGATGGGGCCTACAAAAAGAAGTACTTGATCTTCACCACAGGATGCCTCACCTACTCTCCTCACCAGATAGGTACTTTATAACCAAATTGGTTTCTGTTATCTGTTAATATAGTAAGATGTGGTCTGTGTTGCTAAGTTATTGTACAATATTCACCTCTTGAGCACACTTGTTTTCTAATCTGGCTCCTATCTTATGTCCGGAATGAAGAAGTGGTCCGTGACCAATTATGTAGGAGAGTTGAGTTCGATTCTTTACACAGTCAGTATTATGTGAAGTACTACAATACTGATATTAAATATCTACATGAACTATACACTACTACTCAATTAACATTTAAGAGTACATGTATAAGAGAAATCACACAAGTAACAATAGAAGCGCCAAAACCCCAAATCATTCTAAACGCATTTATTAATTCTCTGGGTGAACCTTTTGCTCAAGCACAATAGGTTGCGCGCAGAGTGGGGAAAAAGAGGGGAGTGGTAGTGGTGGGTGATAGAAGTGCAAATCAAAGAAAATAGAAAAAATACACAGTACAATACTTTTGAATTACTGGTGGTCCAAACCAGTTATACAAGACCTGTTCGATATGCAACATTCATTTACAGGTAATCTGTAAATTTACAGTGAGCAACAAATGCAGCTTCAAGGGATATCGAGAGGGGAACAGATACAGGTCAATTAAGGTGGAAGGCGTCAATGTTTCGACTGGACTGATGCATGGAGGGTGATTGGAACCTCAGCTGCGAGTCTTCATCAGGACAAGGGGAAGGCAACCTACACCTGGTGCTAAGCCTGGCTACTCAGGTAAGAATTCCAGAAGTATAAGGTCGAAGGCCCAATTGTGCCTGAAGCACCGATGGAGATGATGTCTTGTCAATCAAACATCATGTTATGTGTCATCTGTAATTGATGATAGTGATGTGAATCACTGTCCTTAGTGGCAGCGGCCGTCTGGTGCAACAAGTTCTGCGGCTGGTCCACCTTAATTGACCTGTATCTGTTCCCCTCTCGATATCCCTTGAAGCTGCATTTGTTGCTCACAGTAAGTTTACAGATTACATGTAAATGAATGTTGCATATCGAACAGGTCTTGTATAACTGGTTTGGACCACCAGTAATTCAAAAGTATTGTACTGTGTATTTTTTCTATTTTCCTTGATTTGCACTTCTATCACCCACCACTACCACTCCTCTCTTTTTCCCCGCTCTGCGCGCAACCTATTGTGCTTGAACAAATGTTTTACCCAGAGAATTAATAAATGCGTTTAGAATGATTTTGGGTTTTGGCGCTTCTATTGTTACTTGTGTGGTTTCTCTTATACATGTACTCTTAAATGTTAATTGAGTAGTAGTGTATAGTTCATGTAGATATTTAATATCAGTATTGTAGTACCTCACATAATACTGACTGTGTAAAGAATTGAACTCAACTCTCCTACATAATTGGTCACGGACCACTTCTTCATTCCTGTCTTATACCCAGGTCCGCCTTGACTTATAGGGTTAACCCCATTATCTATAATCCTATCTTATGTCTACATAAGTTATGGATCATAATATAGTCCAGCCAAAAGGGGTAAACTGGTACTTTTTGTCAACTGACATGTTAAACTGGGTTGTTCAACATTTCTTTGTGAGGTATCCTGAACACCTGAATGACTGGCAGTCTAAGGGTGTATTAAAACCTGCCAATTAGCTGACCACACAGCATACATAGTTGGTCACCTGCAAAATCTAGGATGGGTGTGACCCATCTACGTTGGACACACGTATCTCGGACAACCCTAGTGAACAGTTAATTATTTGTTGTGAACCACACACCCGTCTATTCAAACATTTACCAAAACACAAAAATGTGAGTGTGACTTTGTTTAATAGTGTATGGTTTTACTTCATTAGCAAAATGTTCATTACAATAAGTGTGATGCTCTGGTCACTCTTTGAGGGCTGTATTAGTGACTTTGTGTTGCCAAATCACGGTTTAACATGATATGATCTTTTGAGCTAAGTATTCAGCACTACGTCTGTAAGGACAAGGGAAAAGGCAGCGTAATGGCTGTAGACTTTCAATTTAGTTCTGAAACTTATACTGCTCAAAAAAGCAAAAATAATGGTCAGATCAGTTTGGCACCATTGAGCATGAAAGGAAAATAAAGGCCTTGGATAACTTCCAGCCATCAAGTTAAAGTGAACTGTTTGATACCTCGTAACTGTCAGAGCTTTACCTAGGGAGAATGTCAAGCCCCAGAGAAATGAGGCTTTATTCACTGGCCAGACATTAAATCTGACTTTCCCAGAAAACTTCTCAATTGCATGCTGAACAGCTCACTGTATGACGCAGAGAGAATTCCAGGACACTTTGTTTGGGGTCAAGGGCAACAGGTTTTCAGGTGTAGTAGTGTATTTTGTCCTTGGGACAAGTAGGCCTACCGCCCTCCCCCGCAGTACAAACCCTTCGGCAGCCAGTTTGCAGTACCACATTATGGATCAGGGAATGGCACGGTCTGCAGTTAAGGTAATATTTATGTCCATATGTTAATGGTGTTTAAACTTGTATTTATGGTTCATTAATTGAAAGCCTTTATTGTTAGGGGAGTTCTCTAAGTAAATGTTGTAAGCTCTGACTGCACTACTGACAGTGGCTCCAGTATAGAAATGTGTACACATGTTTTCAAAGTTTAGCAAAATACGAGGCTATATATAATGCTCCCAGAATGCAGAATATTTGCAGAAGCTTGAAAGCAAGATTTTTTGCTTTCAAAATAAAATGTTCATAAAAAAATAATAGCAGGAAAAAAAACATTTAGCTAAACTACTGTAAAACTTCAGATACCATTTCTTTGCAGCATCGTTTAGTAACGTGTTTATGCATGCTAGTATTTCCCAAAAATACTCATAATGGAAAATCTGTGTAACCAGTTTCAATAAGATTATGGGAAACAAAAATAAACAAGCATTGACAAAGCCAGTAGGTCTGAAATTGGTGGTCAGCTTTTTAGTTTTATCAGTGTGACTTCTTTTGGCATGGGCTTTTGTAAAAACTTATTGGTGTGGGAGGTGCCGGTCCCTCACCATTATAAACAAAGTTGGCAAACACAAAAATGTTTTTGGTCTCAAAAGGCACACACTGACACAGCAGTTACTGGCACTGAACAAAACTACTCTGTGTGCCGATTACGCTCCTTGTGAAAGAGCAGAATGCTGCCACTGATAGTGAAGCCAGCCGATGCAGAGGGAGAGAGACAACATTTTAATAAACACGAAAGGTCACGGTCAACGCCAGACCAAATTAGGGGTCCAATTATTAAAGAAAGTCTCAAAAGTGCACCCATGGTAAATGTCTTTGCAATAAGTGCAGCTATATAGCTTTCGTGAATGCCCAAGAATTTACAGAAGTAGGACAAGAAAATAGTACTCCTAGAAAATATTTGTGAACTGCATTTTAGCAAGAGCAAATTTGCATGTGTAGATTTGCTCATGTGAAAATCCAAGTGGTTGCAAGTTCTCTTTCCCTCCAACCACTTTTTCCCCCAACTCTTGAAGAAGGTTTACGTCTGCTATTGTCAGGAGTAAATTTGCAACATTTCTCAGTATGGGAAAAGATTAGAGAAGAGTTGTTGAAAACCCTTAAAACATGCAAGTTAGTAGTAAGTACTCAAACACTACTATGGTATGAGCCCTGGCGTAATCAGAGAGGCTATATCAGAGCTCTTATATAATGAGATTGATGCCCTAATGTGTCGCCGCACTACATGGCACCAAAGGGACAAGTGGATTTTGTAACAGCACAAGTAGATTTATGAAGAACCTTGCCCCATGGACAAGTAGATATTTTATTAAATTCCACACCCTTGATGATAACCAAGAAAAGACCCTCTTGCATGTAAAAGCTAAAGAACACCTGGAATTAGATGAAGAATTAAAAAAAATACTTCTCAGTGGCATGTCGGACTCCACAACAATATTGATTGTCCATTTCGTAGCAATGAGCTAGACAGTAAGAGGCAAAAGACAACTGTAAAGGGCACAAGTTGAGAAAAAAATTGCCTGAAGTACTCCTTGATTTATACAAAGAGAGAGCCTGACCACAAAAGAGATAACACTTATTACAATAGTTGCGCACAATTATAGCACCGCTCTGTTAATTTACCAGACCATGCTGCAAATCTGTAAGGAGAAAAAACTGTTGTGCTGCTTCCCCTAGATTATGCGTCAGAGGAATTGTTAGTAGCTTCCGAATTTTGAAACTCTTCAAAAGGGTTGAAGCATGTCCTATTATTCGTGACGAGCACATTAGCAATATTGGTTGTCAATAGTCTTGCTATCTGTGTTAATCTGATGGATAACTGCAGTGGTTATAGTTTTATTTAGTTGTCGTTGGGTTCTTAGTTTTTTCCACGGTAACATTCTGCTTACTTTGTACTCCACACCCAATATAATTCTTAATTCTGTGCAACAAGACCATGTGATCCTTAGCTTTCCTTGTGTGTAACTCTGCTAGTTCCCGATTCAGAGCTGAATCAGCTTTTTGGTGTATTGACATCTGCAAACGTGCAGTACAAATTCTTGTGCAGGTAGTTCACTAAAAACTTTAACATCTAGTTTCTCACATATCAGAGATGCACCAGCTGCACTACTTGTGTAATGCTGCAGTAGTTATAGCAGGAACAAACATTTTAGTTGGTCTCCTCGACTACTAACAGTTCAATTGTGCAGATTCATTTAACTGCTCTTACTAACCAGACCCCTAGGTGTTTGTTAGCTCTTGATCTGTCCATGATTGGAAATGAGCTGATGTTATACAGTTTTGAGGGACTTCAACTTATTTTTGGGGCTTCCTTTTTAATTATTATCTCTATTTTGTCTGTTATCCGCTTCATGTCCCTCAAGCCAGGAGGCACGCACTGTATGTCACTGCCTGTGCATCTTTTGCCTTGGTTGCTTTTGCCATCATTAAAGTGTCACTTTATTTTGCAAATTTTAGGGTCGCCCTCTCCGCAGCTAGCTACAGAATCTGTTGATTTAACCTTTTCCTTTCAGAAGTACGAGGAATCATGTCAAAGGCCAGTACATAGCCATCAAAGTAAATGAGGTGATCAAATTTGCGATGCTAACTATAAAATATTAATGTGAATCTAAACGGAAAATATAGGACAATTATTGAAAAAGACAGACATACACAGCTCCTTGCGCTCTATCCTATTGGTACAAAGGTAGACGTCACGAAGCTTTATAGTATTGGCAACCAGTAGTTCAAAACTGAACTATTTTAAATGTTTCTTAAAAAGTATGAATGTGCCGTGGATGGGAGTGTCTGCACACACCTTTGAAACGGTTACAGGATAGCCACTGTCCAGTACCATACAGAAATAAACCAAAATCTCACATTTGCTAATTCGGCAATACCTTAGGATTCTGTTGGTGAGCTCATTGCCTCTTGATTATCTTGGAAAGCCTGACGAAAATGTTTTCTTCTTGTTTATATTGTGTATGGGATTGTGAAAATG
Organism: Lissotriton helveticus; assembly: GCF_964261635.1. Lineage (NCBI taxonomy): Eukaryota > Metazoa > Chordata > Amphibia > Caudata > Salamandridae > Lissotriton > Lissotriton helveticus. The sequence goes on along the minus strand of NC_136065.1, from coordinate 230,865,341 downwards.
CTGGCATTATGCTTCTTTTAGTTCTCTTTTGCAAAAATGTGATGGGGGCAATGTAGACATATATGTATATTGGTCGGACAATAGCAAGCTGTATGTCAGTGATCAGACCTATTGTCTGTTTACAGTGGGCATGGAGCCCAACCACTGCTTACCATTGATTGGCTTTGTTACCCTGAATAATTTGCTTTCTATTCATCAGACTCTATGTGCTTTACTTTCTCTTCTTGCGCTTGTTCTTCTAGAGCATGGACGCATTACTAGCACTACCTTTGTTTTTTGGTTAATCACTTCATTGTGCATGTGTTGTCCAGCTATTTCACTCATGTACTGTTCTTCCTCCCCCTTGTCTGCCGGCTCCATGTTCTTTCTTGCCTGTGCGCTTCTTCCCCACTCCCCTCTCTGTTCTGCTTGCTCTCATGTGCTTCTTCTAGTGATGCTTTATCATCTCTGTGCTCCACCGCCCCAGCAGCTCCATGTTCCGCTCTAGCTTGTATGCTTCTCCTCCCAACGCTCATTGTTCCTTTTTCACCCATGTTGCTTCCCTGGGCCCTCTATGTTGATTTGAATTTATCTACCTATCCAATTCTGATTGGTAATCCAAAAGGGAAAAACACCCATTTCATTTTGTAGGTGTGTGCACCTACAAAATGAGACTGATGGATCCGACATATCGTTTTTTTTATTTTGTGTTTGATTAGTCTTTAGCCTTGTTGTGCAGTATGGGGGACGCTGTACTGCATCGCTAAAACCCAATGGCAAAAAGGGAAGACCAATTGGCTTTGCTAGTGTTGTATACATGTATATCTTTAAAATACATTTAAAATTATTTGAACGGTTACTGTGCAGTCTTGAGTTAATCGATCCTACTGTGCAAACAAGTAATAAGTGACCATTACCTGCGGCCATCCCAGGTGTTCAGAACTCATCATGCAGTTTCACTTTGGGTTGTGCTTTTTTTTTATAAATTCGCAGGTCCGCCAAATCAAAATGGGACTGTTCATCTGTGGCTGCTAAGGTTTCATTTAGCTCTGTGACTGTCTAATATGTGAAGTTCATACATCCAGAATGATGGCTTTAGGGATTTGGGAAGCCTGTGTGGGGCTCGAAATCCTATGGCAAATATATATGCTTTTCTCGTTTTGTGGGGCATTATTTACCCCTTTGAGACCCCGGCCTTAGGATCAAAGAACAATCCACCTGCCCCTCCGCCCCCGCTTGGGGGCCCCCTTTTTATTTTATTTTGCTCACTGCGTCTACTAAAATGGTTAATGACTGCATATGTCTGCTTGAGATCTGTGAGTCCAGACCGGATTAGTGGCGTGCATGCTCACAAAATGCTGGATTCCCTAATCTGATAGTGTAGCTATGAAATGGGTGTATGTTTCCTTTTAGGAGGTTGTATCCCAAGTCCTTGTTGGTGTCAGGGGACTGATATTCTCAACTCTCCCACGTTTGTCCCTGAGACTCCATCATGAACAGTTTTGCATTGCATATCTATAGAGTGTGAGACAATCTCATATATATATATATATATATATATATATATATATATATATATATATATATATATATATATATATATATATATATATATATATATATATGTATGTATGTATGTATGTGTATATATGTATATTTCTGTTTCTCCAACGAAGTTGGATGGTCTGGAGCCCGCCGCGGATTCCGGGACGAAGTGTTGACAGTTGTAGGGGTATGTTAACTCACGCTGGGCAATGTGCACTGTCACTTTAGCCCCTGCCGCCATGATTCCTGGACTCTGGGGCTGGAGTGGTACAGGGGACTGGAGGAAGCGCTGTTGTTGTGGACTTCAAAGCTGGAACTTTACAGTTCGAGGCATATGGGCTGCAGATGGTACATTTATGAATAGATCGCCATCTGGTGTTGGGCTCGGATGATTGCACTTTGTTTTTCTCTTGGAGAAGTCTTTGTCGTCATAGATGACTCCTCCTCTTGGTGTTAGTGCTCATGGGCATCGGCTCCATCCTTAGATTGTTTTTTTCCGCCATCGGGTTCGGATGAGGATCGAAGCGCTCCGGACCGACTTCAACAAAGAAGGTTATAACCGGCGCCTACTCCTTTCCAAATCGACGGTATCGTTATCGAACGCGAATTTACTCCATACCGACGCGGTTCGAAGGACGACGACTACGAGAAACTCGACGTAGTCCAGCCCGGGGTCCATGGAAAGGACTCCATTCAAAAAATGTCCAACGTGTGGTGCTAAGTTCCCACACAAGGACCTACACGAGGTGTGCAACCTCTGCTTGTCCCCTGAACACGAATCCAGGGACTGTGAGGCCTGTGCAGCGTTCTCTTCAAAGTCGACGATTAGAAACCGTCGAGCCCGAAGACACGAGGTATCGAGAATGCAGTCACAAGCAATCCCGGAGCTGTTCGAGGACCAGCACCCAGAAGAGGAGGAAGAAGAGGCCGACGAGGCGGGGTCTGAAGCGGACGAGTCCGACGTCGAGGAAATCGACGTCCAACAAACCGTGAGTGACGACGTCCCTTTACCAAAGAACAGACCCCGCACGGTGTCGACCCCGCCCTCGAGCCCGGTCAGACAACCGAAAAAAGTTTCCAACGCCCCGCCTTCGAGCCCGGCAACGAAACAGAAACCGAAACACTCGGTCTCCCATCATAGTGGTTCCGGTTCCGATAAACGGACCACATCGACACCGAAGCACCAAGTCAAGGAAAGCTCGAAGTCGAAGCAGTCCATGTCGACACCGAAGCACGCTTCGGCGTCAAACACCCTCGACACCGGGGACATCTTCGATACCGAAGAAATCGGATCCGAACAAAATCTCGGCACCGAAAATACAAATGGACATTCAAAAGAAAAAACACCTTTCGGAACCGAAAACTGCGGTACCGACACAGGAACACGGGACGGATCCTAAACAAAAGACTTTGTTTATTGACCCAAAGACTGGCAAGGTAGTCACAGAACTACCTAAAAAGAGGAAGAATGAACATTCGGACGACAAGACTCATCCGAAGAAGAGAACAATGGGGACGAATACAACTCCTCCCTCTTCTCCCAAACCTCACACACCATCTTCTCCTCTTCCTCACAATAGGCCAAATATTCCTCCCACACGACCATCTACACCTACAACAGATGTAGAGAGTGACACAGGGGAGGGGGAACATCCTGGGGATGATGAGGACACAATCCCAGAGGAGGCAGACCCATGGGAAGAGTATATTGTAGGGTCAGATAATGATACCGACCCTGAATCGTATCCCTCAAAACCTTCACCTCCTGATGACAATACTGGGTTTGCACAACTCATTACTAGAGCAGCAACATATCATAAGGTAGACCTACATACAGAACCTCAAGTACAGGACTTCTTATTAGAAACACTACCTACTGCACAAAGAACATCAGGAACACTACCAATGCTTAAGGGCCTTCTCAGTCATACATCAGAGATATTCAAAGACCCAGTGAGGGCTAGGGTATTGAACCCAAGAATCGATAAAAAATATAGGGCAGCTCCAAAAGACCCAATATACATTAAAGGGAAATTCCTCTAGACTCACTAGTGGTCACAAACGCTCGCAAGAGAGCAAACTCTTTATCTACAGGAGAAGCTCCACCTCCTGACAAAGAGTCTAAACTAATAGATGCCTCTGGCAAGAGAGTAGCATCTCAAGCGGCAAACAGTTGGCGCATAGCTAATACGCAAGCACTACTTGCAAGGTATGACAGAGCGCATTATGATGAGTTAGAAAAACTCATCACACATCTCCCTAAAGAACATCAAAAGAGGGCAGATCAACTCATACAAGAAGGGAAGTTAATTACTAACACTTCAATAAAGTGCGCCCTAGACGCGGCACAAACTGCGGCAAGGTCTACAAACACAAGCATCATGTTAAGGAGACATGCATGGCTCAGAGTATCAGGGTTCAAACAAGAGGTACAAACATCGTTACTGAACCAACCTTTTGATGGGAAAACACTTTTCGGCACAGGGACAGATGAGGCCCTAGAAAAGATGAAGAAGGATACCGAAACGGCTAAATCAATGGGAGCATTGCAACAGCCGACACAAAGAGGTTCCTTTCGTAGATCCACCTATAGAGGAGGATCCAAAAATACAGGTACAAACCAACAGCAAACCTCTTTTACACCTACATCACCCAGAGGTAATTCTAGAGGTGGCTACAGGGGTAACAACAACAAGGGTAGAGGTCGCGGAAACAACAACAACCGCAACTCTCCAACCCCAAAACAGTGACTTCATAGAGCTTCCCCCAGACCATATAACACCGGTCGGGGGACGCCTATCACAGTTCCTACCTGTCTGGGAAAACATCACATCAGACAGGTGGGTAAGACAAATTATCCAACATGGTTATTGCCTAGAACTCACAGCTACCCCACCAAACATCCCCCCCAAACAGCGTCCAATGAAACAAGATCACCTGACACTGTTAAAACAAGAAGTACTATCACTGCTAGAAAAGCATGCCATAGAGAAGGTTCCACAGCACCAACAAGGAACAGGAGTATACTCCCTATACTTCCTAATTCCCAAAAAGGACGGGTCTCTAAGGCCAATACTGGACCTAAGACCTCTCAACGTATACATAAATTCGGAACATTTCCACATGGTCACGCTCCAACAAGTACTTCCTTTACTGAAGAAAGGGGACTTTCTTTCTACACTGGATCTAAAAGACGCTTACTTTCATATCCCTATTCACAAAGCCCACAGGAAATACCTCAGGTTTGTGGTAGAAGGACAACATTATCAGTTCAAGGTCCTTCCGTTTGGTGTCACAACGGCACCAAGGGTATTCACAAAATGCCTGGCAGTGGTAGCAGCTCACCTAAGAAGACAACAAATTCATGTCTTCCCATACTTGGACGACTGGCTAATAAAGGCCAGGTCACAAGAGGAATGTCTTCAAAACACACAAAAGACAATTCAGCTACTACACCAGCTAGGGTTCACGGTGAACTACACAAAGTCACACCTACAACCAAACAAGGTTCAACAATATCTGGGGGCTACTATAGACACAGAAAAAGCCAAAGTGTACCCCAACCCAGTCAGGATCCAAACAATGCTTACAATCATTCAAAGATTTCAGCCACAACACTCACTAACAGCAAGAGTGTTCATGCAGCTATTAGGCATGATGTCATCCTGCATACTGCTAATACCATATGCCAAACTACAAATGCGTCCGCCACAAGAATGCTTAGCGACACAGTGGAATCAGGCTCAAGGGCAGATTACAGATCTGGTGTTGGTAGACGACCGCACACACCCCTCTCTGAAGTGGTGGAACATAACAAACATTGCCAAGGGGCGGTCGTTCCTAGAGCCAATTCCACAGGTGACAATAACAGCAGACGCATCGCTCACCGGATGGGGAGCACATATGGACAAGTACACAGTACAAGGAAGGTGGAGTGTGCAGGAAAGAACACTGCACATCAACCATCTAGAACTACTAGCAGTGTTTCTAGCATTGAAAGCCTTCCAGATACATGTTACCAACAAAGCAGTCCTGATCAGAACAGACAACATGACAGCAATGTATTATATTCAAAAACAGGGGGGGACGCACTCTCTCCAACTATCCAGACTAGCACAGGAAATTTGGAGATGGGCCATTCCTCAAAACATCTATCTGTTAGCTGAACACCTACCAGGAGTCCAAAACCAGATAGCAGACATCTTAAGCAGACAGTCGGAACAAATACACGAATGGGAACTGCACCAACAAATACTGCAGCCATTCTTCCAAAGATGGGGACAACCAGAGATAGACCTCTTTGCCACTCATCAGAACGCAAAATGCCAAAGCTTCGCGTCCAGGTATCCACATCACCTGTCGCAGGGCAATGCGTTATGGATAAATTGGTCCAACAAATTTGCATACGCTTTTCCCCCTCTCCCACTAATTCCATTAGTGGTCAGGAAGCTGCAACAACATTCAATGACCATGATACTAGTGGCACCCACGTGGGCAAGACAGCCGTGGTACACCACGCTACTGCAACTCTCACAAGTGCCACACCAAAAATTACGAATTCTACCCATGCACCTTACACAGAACCATGGAGAAATAATGCACCCAGATCCAACTCAATTGAACTTAGCGATCTGGCTCCTGAAATCCTAGAATTTGGGTACTTAGATCTACCTCAAAATTGCATGGAGATAATTAAACAAGCGAGACGTCCAACCACCAGAGCATGTTATGCAGCTAAGTGGAAGAGGTTTGCTATACACTGTACTAATAACAATATCAACCCTCTGGACGTATCAACAAAGGAGATTATTTGCTACTTATTACACTTACAGCAATGTAATCTAGCGTACACATCTATCAGAGTACATCTAGCAGCTATAGCAGCGTACCTACAAAACAGGCAACACATATCACTGTTCAGAGTACCAGCTATAAAGGCATTCATGGAAGGCCTTAAAAGAGTCATTCCACCAAGATTACCACCTTCCCCAGTCTGGAACCTCAACGTAGTACTCACCAGACTAATGGGGCCACCCTTCGAACCTATGCATAGGTGCGAAATACAATTCCTTACATGGAAGGTGGCTTTCCTTATAGCCATTACCTCACTCAGGAGAGTAAGTGAATTACAGGCATTGACAATACAAGAACCATTCCTACAGTTACACCAGAATAAAGTGGTACTTAGAACAAACCCAAAGTTCTTGCCTAAGGTAATTTCAGCATTCCACATCAATCAGCCAGTGGAATTACCAGTCTTCTTTCCAAAGCCACAGACGGTGGCAGAAAGGGCTCTACATACACTAGATGTCAAAAGAGCCATTTTGTACTACATAGAAAGAACACAAAACTTCAGGAAAACTAAACAACTATTTGTAGCATTTTCCCCAACACATAAGGGCAATCCTATCTCTAAAGCAGGCATCGCTAGATGGATTGTAAGATGTATACAAATATGTTACATTAAAGCAAAGAGAACATTAACTGTTCCTCCTAGAGCTCATTCTACACGAAAACTAGGAGCATCTATGGCATTCTTAGGGAACATTCCCCTAGATGACATATGTAGAGCAGCAACTTGGTCTACACCACATACATTCACAAAACACTACTGTGTTGATGTACAGGCTGCACAACAAGCCAGAGTGGGCCAAGCTGTATTAAAGACTTTATTTCAAACAGTTGCGACAGACACTGGTGACCACCGCTAGGGAGGTAACTGCTTTACAATCTATTCATAAATGTACCATCTGCAGCCCATATGCCTCGAACGGAATATGCTACTTACCAGTATGCATCTGTTCTTGGCATAGAGGGCTGCAGAGTGGTACATGCCCTCCCAGCCTCCCCGGAAACCTGTGTCTGTCCCAACATTATCTTATTTAGATACACTTACATGGGCATATCTTTATGTACTATACTACACTACTCCATCTAACCCTACTATGGCAAAACAATCTAAGGATGGAGCCGATGCCCATGCACACTAACACCAAGAGGAGGAGTCATCTATGACGACAAAGACTTCTCCAAGAGAAAAACAAAGTGCAATCATCCGAGCCCAACACCAGATGGCGATCTATTCATAAATGTACCACTCTGCAGCCCTCTATGCCAAGAACAGATGCATACTGGTAAGTAGCATATTCCTTCTTTTTTTGGGCACATGCTGATTCCTGCACCCCCGCACTACCATTGGGTTTGACATTTCTTTTTTCCCCCTTGCACCACTGTCCAGAATCCATCAAGGAGGATTCTGGGACTTGTAGTTTTCCAGCATGTACGGGACTCTACACAGGTGTGCAATCAACCGGCAGGGGGTGGAGTGGGCTTGTATTAACAAGGTAAAAGGAGGCAGGACTTACTGTTAGCTTGTTCCCTCACTTCCTGGATGCTTTGGGCGCAGAAGAAGGCTACACGATGCCGAAATGCATTCGCCAATGCTACAACAATAAAGCTTCCAACTGTTTCCCCTTGGGTCTCTGCCTTCTTTCTTCGGGAGAAGTTTGTGTGCACAATTCGTCGCGTCAGCCAGAGACGCACTTACAGAGAACCCCTGCTTCGCTTTGGGCACAGACCTCACTGGTTCTGAACTGCTGCAGTTCTTTTCTGTTTCTCCAACGAAGTTGGATGGCCTGGAGCCCACCGCGGATTCCGGGACGAAGTGTTGGCAGTTGTAGGGGTATGTTACCTCACGCTGGGCAATGTGCACTGTCACTTTAGCCCCTGCCGCCATGATTCCTGGACTCTGGGGCTGGAGTGGTACAGGGGACTGGAGGAAGCGCTGTTGTTGTGGACTTCAAAGCTGGAACTTTACATTCTTTTTTTGGGCACATGCTGATTCCTGCACCCCCGCACTACCATTGGGTTTGACATTTCTTTTTCCCCCCTTGCACCACTGTCCAGAATCCATCAAGGAGGATTCTGGGACTTGTAGTTTTCCAGCATGTACGGGACTCTACACAGGTGTGCAATCAACCGGCAGGGGGTGGAGCGGGCTTGTATTAACAAGGTAAAAGGAGGCAGGACTTACTGTTAGCTTGTTCCCTCACTTCCTGGATGCTTTTCGGCGCTGAAAAAGGCTACACGATGCCGAAATGCATTCGCCAATGCTACAACAATAAAGCTTCCAACTGTTTCCCCTTGGGTCTCTGCCTTCTTTCTTCGGGAGAAGTTTGTGTGTATGTGTATATATATATATATATATATTCACTGAAAAAACCATAGGTTATAGACCATATATAGTTAGGAATTAGCATTTAAAAAACCTTATTTTACTCACACAAAACCATTGAAATTCCATATATAGTTAGTTGCACTAACTATATATCGCGCACCCGCAATCCACTGCTGATCATGTCACATATTACATCATTCATGACATGGTCAGTGACATCACTGATGACATCACTGATGACATCTCAAATGACATCACTGATGACATCATCTAGTGTCTGTGTGTTTTTGTAAAGTTTAAATATGTTTTACATATTGAAGAATGAGTGGATGTATAAGTGTCTGGATGAAGGATTTAGTAGGTGCGTGACTGACTGTATGAGTGAGTGATTAAATGTGTCTCACTGAATGCATGGGTTAGTGACTAAACTGTCTTAATTTGTGCATCATTATGTCTGTTGTTCTGTAAACTGCTGCATGTGTTGATCATTAGCTATACGAGAGGCTATATGTGTTATTAATTGGTTGCCCAAGTATTTCTATGGGAGATTGAGTTTGTGTAGGGGTGGCTGGAAGGTGTGGCTGGAAGGTGTGTGACTCTATGCATAGATGTGTGAGCAGTTTATTCACTAGGTGTATGAGTTCAAGAGTGCATGTGGAAACAGCTACATGGGCAGTTGACTGTGTGCATGAGTGTATTGATGAGTGAATGGATATCTCAATGCTACATGTCATAGTAAGTACATATGTAAAACACAGTACATGTGAGAGTTGGCATATATAAATAACTGTGCATGAGAGCCACTGAATGAGTGAGTAGTTGTATCGATCATTGTGAACTTGTATCAGGGATTGTATAAGAGAGTAAATATGTGTTAGTATATGTTTCAATAAGTAAGGTGTGTTTAACTGTATAGTTGAAGAAATGGAGGTGAGATTGTTTCTTTGCATGACTGACTGGGTGTGTGAGTAACTCCATGGATGAGTGGCAGTGTGTGAGTGTCTGTATACACTGAGTGTATCTAAGGTTATATTAGAGTCTGAAGAGGTTTATCGTATTAGCACAAGAATGATGTCAAATGAGATGTCATCAGTGATGTCATCAGTGATGTCATTTGAGATGCCATCAGTGATGTCATCAGTGATGTCACTGACCATGTCATGAATGATGTAATATGTGACATGATCAGCAGTGGATTGCGGGTGCGCGATATATAGTTAGTGCAACTAACTATATATGGAATTTCAATGGTTTTGTGTGAGTAAAATAAGGTTTTTTAAATGCTAATTCCTAACTATATATGGTCTATAACCTATGGTTTTTTCAGTGAATTTTCAAGGTTTTGTAAATGCTAATTCCTAACTATATATGGTCTATAACCTATGGTTTTTTCAGTGAATTTCAATGGTTTTTTAATAGCAAATATCATAAGCTGTCGAATGTCAAGTACGTGGTAAGTGAAAACATTTTCGTGTTTATGCACACTGATCTGCTTTGAATGGTGCCCCCCCCCCCTCATTTCTATTAGGAGTACTCTCTCTTTGCAGATAGTGAAAGGTAGTTAACGCAGGCCTTTGCCCCCATTGTAATCCGTCGTGCCTGCTTCTCTCTCCATTTGATTGATTGTTATCCAAGTATTTACTGTTTTAGAATTAGTTCTCTTTGGTTCATTCTCTATTTACAAACAAACACAGAGTCGCAATACTCTGTTTAGTCTTTGCAGATAACGAAAAATCGTGTAAAAAAAAGAAAAGGAATCGAGCAAAATCAGTAGGCCACTAATGGGATCTCTTTTTGACCTCGCTAAAATAGAAACATTAGGAACAACCCCTCATGACAAATACAAAACTAGTGAGATGAACTGAACTCCACACAATGATGGCTGCAAAACAGCTCGGCTCCGCCACCCACCCCGCCCAAAATAACGATAAAGAACGGCTGCCATGATTGGTTGCGGAATGACCACGACGGAGCTACGAAATGGTGCTGCTCTCATGCTAACCCCAGCTTCAGTCTGAAACATCCAGAAACACTGTAGACTACCAATTCGATCAGTTCCGGTAGCGCCCCAATGTAACCCGGTAGAGAAGAACTAGCCCTCCCCTCTTTGACTGATGGTTCTTGTTGCCTGTCCCTTCTGTTGTCATTTAACAGAACTATTTAGCCTGCTGAAAGGGGTTGTGTTCCGACCGCTGGTTGGTGGAGACATTTTGACTATATTCTGTACCTGCGTTGTCGCGTAATGCGTCATATGACGCGCCGCGTTAGCGCATCCGGAAGTCATCCGGGGCGCGCAGCGCGTAACGTAAGCATAACAAGTCATGTGACTTGTTAATAAAACTTTTCATTGGTTCATTTTACTTTTCTTATTGTAATGATGAAAGGCTTGGTCATATGACCTAAAAATTACGCTTTTCATTACTTCCGAACATTATTTTTTCTTAAATATATGTTATAATGTTCCAGGCTAATGTACTTTCCCGGAAATTTTACAACTGTCCTGCAAGTAAAATATATTCTTTTTTCGAGAAAAAGAGCGTTTCTTCGTCCCATGACGGAGCCGTTGAGCAAAAGAGGGTCGACCTGCTGTCTTAGTCGCCGATACGCCTGAATATGAGATTCTTATCGATCACTTTATGTTGCAGGAATAGAAAACACAACAGCCCTTGACCATTTGTCTTTACTGCGTTCCTTCGTATTATACCTTTTACCCTTCATGTAATTGGTCTGCTTTATTTCACTTGCCTTTTAATGATTCTAAAACAGTCACTATTATTAAAAACTTTACCAATGTATATACTACTACCATGTTTTCTTTTAAAAACCTTTATTGTGAAAATTTCATTATACAAATACGAGCCTATAACCACGTGGGCCTGCCACAGAGCAAACTGTAATCGTATATGATGAATAGACATTTACACTGTAGAGGAACGTAACGGGCGGGCCATTAGGTTGCAAGAACTAAGGTGTCTAACAGTTACGGAATCGGTGGACGTACATTTTATAATTAAAATACGACAGGGCCAGTTACAATAAAATTATCTAGATATACATTTGCGGGCAAGTACCATGGGTGACGTTAATTCGAACTTTCAACAGTACAGTAATCAATAACACATCAGAACTTAATATCAATAGGGATGTCGAAATATTCAATCAATTCTCGTCCCCGCCCGCCATGTGCTTCAAAACTGCATACGTATCTCGTGATTTCAAGGTTCTGCAACCAGTACACAACAAGGAGTTACGAGTCCCATTTATTCCGGCGCCATTTTGGGCGAGGACGGGCAGGTCCAGGATATAGTCAAAATGTCTCTACCAACCATCGACTATGATGATGTTCATATGCTGTATTTATTAGAGTAACACTCATCTGTCCACATGAAATTAATTTGCCACAATCTAAACATGTCATTTTAATCTTTCCAAAGTTCTTCTAAATATTTGGGACCGTTTCCCTTGCCTCTGAAGCTCTCAGTGCCACTTCTTTGATGAATGTACTAGCAGGTCAGGGGTTCTCCTCCAAATCTCTCTTTTATGCAGCACTATAATTAATTGGTGCCACCTCTCCATATGACGATGCATGGTATAGTTACCACAACTATATTTTTTTTCGGTTCCTCTGGAGAGTTCATCGTGGCAGATGAAGCGTGTAACGTACCGGGCATTTACCTTTTTTTGCATGTACAGGAAAGGAAAAAAAAATCGAGCGTCCGAGTTCTAAGGTGTCCCAGGGCCATTTTAGTGGACCAGGCCCAAATCCAAAGAACAGGCCGCCATTTTGAGAGTCCTCTTGCAGCCGCCTGTCGCTGTAGCATCAAGAGCAGCCGAAACTCAGCTGAATGGCAACTGAAACGGTAAAGGGGCGCCCCACTACAGCAGACGAGCCTCCACCTAGGAAGGCCCATTCACGCCGGCTCCCCCCCCCTTCGGGCACCCCACGCCGTTATTCGGAGCAGTATTGTAGGATGGCCACACCAGTGCGGCAACTTGCTAGACATCACCTCGGTGGTAACCGAATCTCAACGCCTTGTGGTGTCTCCTATTCAGAAAACATTGTTATGCTGCCTTCGACCTATTCGCCGCAAGTGCGCACACAACTCAACTGCATAGCTTGCTAGACACCACCTCGGTGCCATCCGGATCTTGGAATGTCAGCACCTTTTGGTGTCTTCTCTTCAGAAAATATTGTTGCGCTGCCTTTGGCCCCATTCGCACATCGGTCCGCTACTGACGCCATCTCACAGGCTAATGGGGTGCCCCACGCCGAGTTTCAGCATTGTAGAATAACCACACCAGTACAGCAACTTGCTAGACATCACCTCGGTGCCATCCGGATCTCGGCGCCCCACTGCAGATGAAGTGCCTCTCAACTATGAAACCACCACGGTGACATCCGGATCTTGGCACGTTGTGCTGCCTTCGGCCTATTCGCACATCGGTCCGCTACTGACGCCATCTCACAGGCTAATGGGGCGACCCACGCCGAGTTTCAGCATTGTAGGATGACCACACCAGTACAGCAACTTGCTAGACATCACCTCGGTGCCATCCGGATCTCGGCGCCCCACTGCAGATGAAGTGCCTCTCAACTATGAAACCACCACGGTGACATCCGGATCTTGGCGCGTTGTGCTGCCTTCGGCCTATTCGCACATCGGTCCGCTACTGACGCCATCTCACAGGCTAATGGGGCGACCCACGCCGAGTTTCAGCATTGTAGGATGACCACACCAACTTGCTAGACATCACCTCAGTGCCATCCGAATCTTGGCATCTCAACGCCTAGTGGTATCTTCCATACAAAAAATATTGTTACGCTGCCTTTGGCCCCATTCGCACATCAGTCCGCAACTTAGACATCACCTCGGTGCCATCCGGATCTTGGCATCTCAGCGCCTTGTGGTGTCAGTCAGAAAATATTGTTGCGCTGCCTTTGGCCCCATTCGCACATCGGTCCGCTACTGACGCCATCTCACAGGCCAACGGGGCGCCCCACGCCGACTTTCAACATTGTAGGATGGCCACAGAAGTGCGACAACTTACTAGACACCACCTCGGTGCCATCCGGATCTTGGCGCGTTGTGCTGCCTTCGGCCTATTCGCACATCGGTCCGCTACTGACGCAAACTCACAGGCCAACGGGGCGCCCCACGCCGACTTTCAGCATTGTAGGATGGCCACACCAGTGCTGCAACTTGCTGGACACCACCTCGGTGCCATCCGGATCTTGGCGCGTTGTATTGCCTTCGGCCTATTCGCACATCGGTCCGCTACTGACGCCGCCTCACATGCCAACGTATTTTCTCCGCATTTTATACCCTATGCCGCATAACAGGTCATGTGACTTGTTTATAAAACTTTTCATTGGTTCATTTTACTTTTGGTTTCCTAATGATGGAAGGCTTGATCATATGACCTAAAAACAACACTTTTCATTGGATGAAAACTTTTTTTTTCCCCCAAACGATGAAAGCCCCACCTTGTTTCTGGATGTTTCAGACTAAACTGGCGTCAGCATGAGAGCACCACCATCTCGTAGCTCCGTCGTGGTCATTCCGCGAGCAATCATGGCAGCCGCTCCCCACCAGAAGCCTGCAGGAGTCGGGGCCCCCAAAACTTTTGATGAATTCTCAAGGCGGAGGGGACGCTTTCGAGAATGGGGTCCAAGACCTAGCAGACAAGCGTCCGATTTCCAAGGTGTCCCAGGGCCATTTCAGTGGACCACGCCCAAAAAGGAAAGAGCCTGCCGCCATTTTGAGAGTCCTGTGGCAGCCGCCTATCGCTGCACCGCAAGAGTGGGCGCAACTCAGCTGAATGGCGGATTTTGACACAGTGGACCAAAAGCGGACGGAATGGCAACTGAAACGGTAAAGGGGCGCCCCACTAAAACAGATGAGACTCTACCTGGAGAGGCCCGTTCACGCCGCCTCCCCCGGGGCGCCCCACGCCGTTATTCGGAGCAGCATTGTAGGATACCAAAACCAGTGCGGCAACTTACTGGACATCACCTTGGTGCCATCGTTCTGCTGCCTTGGAACTATTCGCACAACAGTTTGCTACTGATGACCCACCCCCCGCGACGCCCCACGCCGTTATTTGCTGGGTGGCAACTTACTAGACATCACTTTCGTGTCATCTAGATTTCGGCGCGTTCTGCTGCCTTGGAACTATTCGCACAACAGTTTGCTACTGATGACCCACCCCCCGCGACGCCCCACGCCGGAAATCTGGACGTTGTGCTGCGTTGGGACTATTCGCACAGCCGACCGCTACTTCGTTGTTTTTCCCTAAAAATGTTTATATGTTATTACTATTTTTGTTTTCTTGTATATATTTATAAATTATTAAAGTTTTATAATCTTACTACTTTGTCAGAGTGCTATATATTTTTAATGTGACACATAATTGTAAAAACTTTGATGTACAAAGAGTCATCCCTGGAATCTTCCGCTTCACGCTGGGTCCCCTCCCCAATCACAATACAGGATGGTTTTCAGATAATAGCAACGCTTCTGCTGTGACGGATCTCATCGAGTGTGGGCCTTGATCTACTATAACTCCTTTGAAGAGGGGTGATTCTTTACAGCTGTGGCCATAAACTACATCTGCAGGGCTAGCTGATAGCCTAGGACCGGCCTGGACAATCGGACACAGAGGAAAAGGAGTGTCAGAGGGTGCGGTAGTGAATAGGGCGAAAGGGAGGTGTCGGGCGGGCACAGGGTGTGATTCTCAGGGAAGAGCAGCGCAGATGGGGGGAGGTTTATTACCCATGCATAAGACAGAGAGCGGGGGTGACCACTGCCTGGGTGAGATGCTTGCGAGGGTGGGGAGCCATGCTAAGGATCGACAGCGTGCACAGAGTGGGTCTGGTCAAGGCATCTAAAATGGCTGCCGTGCACGACAAAAGTGTGGCATTTGAAAAAAGACAAGATGGCGCACACAATGTTTTTCAACAATTCCTGATTTCCTTCGAATCGAACGTTAACAGACGTTGGGGCATATTACCAAAGTTAAGCGATATTTATCCCTAACGATGCATTGCAAAGATTTTTTTACCGTCAGAAATTATCGCAGATAAACCTTGCTATTATCAAGGTTTATCGCAAATACGATAAAAAACGACCGCAATG
Organism: Lissotriton helveticus; assembly: GCF_964261635.1. Classification (NCBI taxonomy): domain Eukaryota; kingdom Metazoa; phylum Chordata; class Amphibia; order Caudata; family Salamandridae; genus Lissotriton; species Lissotriton helveticus. Next base: position 230,849,504 of record NC_136065.1, on the reverse strand, counting down.
CATTAATATCGCTGAAAACTCAGCGATATTCATGCATTACCGAGCTAATGCTCTTAGCCATGTTATCCACCTCCCATTGGATAACATGGCTAAGAACTGCTCAGGGCAGCTGTTACTTTTTGGAGATATTCGCGCTTATCTCGAATATTTCCAAAAGTTGATAATAGGAGATAGCGATGTTAGCGACTGTTTCCAGTCGCTAACATCTTGGCATGCCCACTTTGCATGTCATTAGTGATAAATATCACTCACATGCAAAGTTGGACCCAAGATGGTCGCTATCTCCTACTAGCCGTCGCTAACTGGTGTTAGCAACAGCTAGGTAATACAGATATAATTTTATCTCCGCGAAGCGGAGCGCTGTTACAGATATATATCTTGTTTTTGAACGTTAATTTCTCAAAATGCACTGAAGCACATATATTGAGACATAGCAAAGGCACATCGGGCTACCAGTCCCTAGGAGATAGCGATGTTAGCGACTGTTTCCAGTCGCTAACATCTTGGCATGCCCACTTTGCATGTCATTAGTGATAAATATCACTCACATGCAAAGTGGGACCCAAGATGGTCGCTATCTCCTACTAGCCGTCGCTAACTGGTGTTAGCAACAGCTAGGTAATACAGATATAATTTTATCTCCGCGAAGCGGAGCGCTGTTACAGATATATATCTTGTTTTTGAACGTTAATTTCTCAAAATGCACTGAAGCACATATATTGAGACATAGCAAAGGCACATCGGGCTACCAGTCCCTAATATTTTACCAAGTTTCGTGCAAATCCATTCAGCCGTTTTATTATTATTTTTTTTTTTTTTGCCCCGCGGGGCCCTTTTAAAACCTCCACATCAAACCTAGGGGGTCAGCGAGGATCTACTATGCCCCCTTATGGTCATTTGCCCCTTCGCTTTGGCCTCCTCTTGTCTCTCGATCCTACCGAGAGACAAGATGGCGGCCGCTACGTACTGTTTGGAATGTTTACAGACACCGGAGAGCCAATCAGCTTCGCTTCGCAAAGCTCCGTAACGCGAAAAGTACGCGAAGCGGTGCGCTGTTACAGATATATATCTTTTTTTGAACGTTAATTTCTCAAAATCCACTGAAGCACATATATTGAGACCTAGCAAAGGCACATCGGGCTACCAGTCCCTACAATTTTGCCAAGTTTCGTGCAAATCCATTCAGCCGTTCGATTATTATTATTATTTTTTTTTTTTGCCCCGCGGGGCCCTTTTAAAACCTCCACATCAAACCTAGGGGGTCAGCGAGGATCTACTATTCCCCCTTATGGTCATTTGCCCCTTCGCTTTGGCCTCCTCTTGTCTCTCGATCCTACCGAGAGACAAGATGGCGGCCGCTACGGACTGTTTGGAATGTTGACAGACGCCAGAGAACCAATCAGCTTCGCTTCACAAAGCTCCGTTGCGCGAAAAGTACGCGTCCTGGGCCGCTGCCCGGTCCGCTGTTACAGATATATATCTTTTTTTAAACGTTAATTTCTCAAAATCCACTGGAGCACATATATTGAGACCTACAAAAGGCACATCGGGCTACCAGTCCCTACAATTTTGCCAAGTTTCGTGCAAATCCATTCAGCCGTTCGGGCTAAAAGTGAGGCCAACCGCCCTATGGAAAACTCAATGTTAAAAACACGTTTTGGGACCCCCCTTTTTTCTCGGCCCCCACTGGACGAACCCCCCCCAAATTTTTAAGGGCTGCTCAGAAACAAAATGTGCCATTTTCCTGAAAATTTCAGCCAATTCCGTCCACAAACGCCAAAGTTATTAGACATAGAATTTTCAAAAAACCCATAGAGAAAAAATCCTAACTATATATACCTACTGGCGACCGCCAGTAGGTAATATATATATATATATATATATATATATATATATATATATATATATATATATATATATATATACATATATATACATCAAAGACACGAGTCTGATTGCAAGGGGCCACTGTTAAAGTTATGATCTATAAACTTGCATAGGACGAAAGGAAGTGTTCTTTCGTCCACTTGTAGCATATTCACTGTAGATGCTTAGTTGAGTCTCTGGAGATGCCTGTTTAATACAACAGCCCACTGCACAGTTCTACCTGTAATTGTTTGGTGCTGTGAGTATATTTATACAGGGGGCACTAGGGAGCGAGGATCTCCTGCCCAGTTAATCTGAGTATACTTTGAACTGAGCACATTCCATGTAGCAAAACTATGAAGGCACTTTCTTTGCAGCGTGTGAGTGCGTGTAAAATTCTGCAATGAGATTTTTAGGTCGAGCATTCAAGACCTCTTGTATATACATTAGTATATACTCATTATTCTATACTTATATGTGTATGTACTTTGTGGGCTCTGGAGATCAGTCCTAGGACTTGCCTGCTTCTGCTTAGGGACTTTTCTTTCTGTTCAACCGCCTCTATTTACCTGTTTTGATAGAAAACGAGCAGCAGAGGTCATTAAAATACCAGAATTGCTTTCTGCTGAGGGACTTTATTTTTTAAAACATTTCTGGCAACTGCCTCTATTTAACTTTCTTGATAGAAAACTACCAGTAGAGGTCAGTAAAATACCAGAATCACTTTAGCATTCTCTAGATTCCTGTCCATAGAAATTGTCTTCCACGGGCACCCGTAGACAGCAATATTTCTTTCATATCTTGTATTTTCAGTGATATGACCACCGAAGGCTCTATATTAAAAATAGAGCTTTGGGCTATACCATTTCCTGCTGAAAGGCAATATTTTTCTCCATGTGTTCCCATACCTGGCGTGTCACGCAGTTTGGTGCTTACTTTCCCTCCATGTTAAAGAACAGTAGATGTTTCAGTATTCAGGCTAATGTGCTGCATAGCTAAATACATGTAAGGTCCCAAAGGCGAGACCGATATCTATTGCCTTCATCCACGCTGATTTAAGCTTAAGTAATACTTTGTGTTGTTACATTCGTATGCAGTAATTAGTAAATTTCTTAAACAATAATCTATGTAGATATGATACCAGAAATGAATGGTGCATGTGCAAAAAAGAAATTGTTTTGAAATTATTTATTAAACATATAAAATTCCAGATCATTAGCATTGCTAAATACATTTCTAGATCATTAGCATTGCTAAATAAATTTCTATACGGACTTAGTTGCGCACACTGTGCATCTTGAAATCTATTTTGCTTTATAAATAATTGATTAACTTCTAATTTGAAGGTGCAGTTAATTGGGTGTTGCACAATATAATTTGTTTACACTCAAACTCTGGTTTGATTGACAGAATTCATAAAATCAAAATTGCAACACCCACTCAAGGTATCTAAATTTGTGTTTTGCCCAAGTTCACCCAAATTGGATTTTGTCTTGAAGATGCTAAGAATTCAGGAGAAAACACTTGCTTAAAATACTCTGTGATCTGCTATAACTCTAAATGCTAATAAATAAACTGTTCAGTCAGTCTGAGCAATACTTCAAGTTCTTGTTCTTCTGTAAACTATAAAGTACAGTTGATGTTGCACAGTCGTAAAACTTTTTTTAATGTTTTCGTCCCTGGTTTGGACATTACATACTAACTTTCCTTGAAAACAAGCAGCCATATACACAAAGATTTCCGCACAGACTTTGTTATGGCACATATAAGATTAAGCTTCAATTTTAGATTTTTTTTCTTTATTGCAGTATACGCATGCAGACAAGTATCCAACCACATTCTCTTTTTCTCCATAAAATAGCTGATCATTGTCATAGTCTTAATTATTAAACCAAACGTGCATTGGTTAGAACAAATAAAACCGCTTTCAGGAACTGTTTAAGGAATCAGGTTGGTAATTTCCTGTTTTGTTGTTTTCTTGCTCAGTGTATTGATCACTAGGTCTCTATGTATTATCATGGTTTTTCTGATGTCGGTCCGCCATCATACGTATTTAAACCTGACCGTTCTCATGCTGTAAAATGGCTTCTCTTGCCATAACTCCTGTCCCAGAAACTCTGCTGGCAGCCTTTAAACTGAATTTCTTCGTGGGAAAACTCGTTCTTAGTAACTGAATGCATCTCCTTTGAAGGTAGGCGTCTGATCCACTGCACCTGCTGTTCCTGTGTTTTGTTTCCCTGGCAACCTGCTTTCATCATGTGAAATCCATGTTTTTCTAAAGGTGCAGTGAGGTTTAGTCATACTTATTGAATATTACACTACATTCTTTTCTACTGCTAACACAAAAATAGGTGATGTTTTTCAGACTTGAGAATGTCGCAGGGAAGAGTGAACTAATCATATCACCGATTCTTTTGCTCATCTAGACGAATCTCAGAATCTACATTGGAACATTCCTAAGATATTCTGTCTAAATCACATTTTTAAAACCTATAGAATTTCTATACGGACTTAGTTGCGCACACTGTGCATCCTGAAATCTAATTTGCTTTATAAATAATTGATTAACTCCTAATTTGAAGGTGCAGTTAATTGGGTGTTAAACAATATAATTTGTTTACACTCAAACTCAGATTTGATTGACAAAATTCATAAAATCAAATTTGCAACACCCACTCAAGGTATCTAAATTTGTGTTTTTCCCAAGTTCACCCAAATTGGATTTTGTCTTGAAGATGCTAAGAATTCAGGAGAAAACCCATTCTGGTTCCAAGTGGGTTTATAAAAATATCCCAGATTCTGTTTTTGGACAGGAGACCGATTATGCTTTCTTTGTTCATTTTATTTTGCTCACAAACCCATAGTAAGCTTAAACACTAGCCACAATCCGAAAGGACATCTTTTCTCACGAGACCTACATTAAAGATCAGTTTTTTAGAAATACAATTTCTGTAACTCCACATACAACAATTCACAAGGAAGAGCACTGTCTCCTCCTTGGCTGTTCAGCAGCCAGTTAAGTGCTTTTTCCCGTAAATTGCCTTGTTGGATGTTAATTGTTGATAATTTTTGTGCTAGTGACAGTTTAGCCTATGTGCTGCGTGATGGACATTTTGGCTAGGTTTGCACACATAGTACAATTTATCTGGTCTGTTTAGTCGACCATGCTCAACTGTAACCCAGTTTTTTCCTCAGGGTGTGGGTGGGGATGTCTGAGCGAGAGATCAGACCAAATATTGGATAGCTAGTATACTGCGCTGGCTCTGTTTCACAATTCTCAGGTAAAAAAAGATTCCATTTGCTAGCATAATACCATAGGATTTTCAGTCAGCGTTTTGGCACTTCGACTGAGGGCCTTGTTAGTGCGGATAGGCAGGTGCTATCAGTAAACATTTCTCCCGTTATATCCAAGGGTATGTGACTGTGATTGATCAGGACTTTTTAAGAGGTAGTCCTATAAATATCTGTGTAACACGATAATATGCTTACATAAAAGCCTTTCCGATTTTCATATTACTTACCTGGTCATAGCCAGTGGATGACTTTATCGTTATACATTTCTTGCTTGTATAAACACAGACTCTGCTCCTGATCGACATAGCAGGAGTTTGTGGGGAGTCTATCAGAGAAGATGTACAGGAGTGGCAGCTCTTGCTCCCTCTGGATGAGGAAATTGTAAATGTCATTTATGCATCATTGCACAGGGCAATATCTCATTACCTGGAGCTTAGGGGCAGGCACATATTAATACTGGCCACCTGTGTTTCAACTCCCCGATGGAGGAAGTTGCAAGACTGAGTAAACCTTCATAACTTCAGAATGGTGGCTGTAAGTCAAAGCCCAAGACATCCAAGTCTTCCTCTGGTCCCTCAGACACATTTGAGGCAGGTCTTTCTTAAAAGGCGGCCAACCGTGATGCATAGGACGATTGTTCTGGGTTTCCGCAGCAGGATAACTTCCACGAATGGGAAGAGTCAGGGGACCCTTACTAGGACAAGGACTCTGGAGAGGAGCCTGGTCCCAGCACGCCTTAGCGACCTGAAGAGGGTCCCAAATGTCTCGAAATAGAGGACACCCCTATTGGGACGCCACATCTGTCACCAATTCACATGACATGCTTGACCTGGAAAACATTTACCATCCAGAGTTGGCAGAATGTGCACCAGCAACAAAAGTAGCAGTGTACATGATCCGAAAACCTTAGATATGGAGTTCAGTGGCCAAAGGATATCTGGGCAAAGGCTTTTCAATCAATCAATCAATCATTTGTAAAGCACACTACATATCTGCGAGGGTCTCAAGGCGCTGGGGAGGGGGTAGGGCCGCTACTGATCGAACAGCCAGGTCTTGAGTATCCTCCTGAAGGTCAGCAGGTCTTGATCTGTCTTAGGCTCAATGGGAAGGTGTTCCATGTCTTGGCCGCGAGGTGGGAGAAGGATCTCCCGCCGGTGGTTGTTCTTCGGATGCGCGGGACGGTGGCGAGTGAGAGGTCGGCGGAGCGTAGCTTGTGGATGGGGATGTAGAAGGAGAGCCGTCTGTTGAGGTAGGCTGGCCGGTCTTGTGGTGTGTCTTGATGAGGATGGGAGGATGCAGGCTTTGCTCGAACAGCCAAACCCTTTCCCCCGGCTCAAAAAGAGACCAGGGTAGGAAGCCCTACTAATAAGAGGATCAGGAGAAGTTCAAACTATTATTCCCGCCAGAGGTACTGACAGAGAGTGTGACAGCAGAGAAGGCTTCAGGGGTGTGACAGACACTCCAGGAAAAACCTCAGGGAAGAAGTACTCATTCTTCTCAACCAAAAGTAGGTGGAAGGCTGGGAAAGTTTTACCCAAATGCAGGCAGGAAATAGGAGATCCTTGGGTGTTGCAAACCATTGAAGGTTTCACATATTGTTTTAGAAGACCCCACTCAAGAGAAGGAAACCCAATCCACTATACTTATCAGAGGAAGATGCAGTCCTTATAGATCGGGAGAGATACATTCAGATCTGGGAAAGGGTGAAGTGGTGCCAACCACCTTACACCCCAGGGGATTTCTCAGCAATATATTTTAGGTCAAAAAGAAGGTTCAAAGGTATCACACTGTAACAAATCTGAAAAACTCAAGTGGCTGGTTTATCACCACTACAGAACAGGAAGAATGCATTGCCTCAGAGATTTTTAACTACCTAATAACTGGATGGTGCGATTGGATCCCAGTATTTTCACCCTACCGGAGATTGCCCAGTTCAAATAGAGACAGATGGTGTACGAATTTGTGGCACTATCAAGCAGATTCTCCTCTTCTCCATAGTGCTTTACCAAGGTGATGAGACTGATCATGGAGCGTCTGGGCTCCAAATGGGCACGGTTAATTGTCTACCTGAACGGCATTCTAGTGATGGTTCAGGATGTGGTCCAGGTGCAGCTCTCTTCATGACAAGGTAATTCCTCCAGGATCTGGGGTTTATATTCAATGTACTGAAATCTGTGTTTCAATTTATGTAGTATATAGTATTCCTAGGATTCGTCCTTAAGTTGGTACAACAAACATTGAAAGTGCCACAAAAGAAAATGGCGCTCATCGGGAAGGAACTGACGAAGACATTCCTGGGGGAGTACACCTCCTTGAGGTACCTGGTCAGGGTAGTGGGCCTACAAACCTCAATCCTGACGATTTTCCAGGACCCCTTCACTAGCGAACACTTCAGAAGTTTGAAATCTGCTCACAGAAGGAAGGTCCTGACTAACCCGGCTGAGGTTAGCTGACTCAGGAAGCCAAAACGGCACTTCTGTGGTAGCTCATCATTTGGAGGCCTGGAATGGTAGAGCCAAATTTCAATCGGTACCAGACTAGTCCGCGCAAGCCAATCAGGTGGGATGCCCAATAAATACGGAGCAGTAACTACTGGTGACCAGTGGTCACAACACGAGAACTAATTACCCATCAATTGTCTGGAACAACTAGCCAGATTGTTTGCGTTAAGATGTCTTACAAGGGACAGGATCTTGTGTGCCATACTTCTGAAAACAGACAGCGTATTCTTGGTCTGATGTATGAATCGGCTGGAGGTACTTGGTCAGGAGAACTTGCGTAGCTGGCCAAGGAGATTTTATATGTCTGTCCAGGCAAGAAGATTTCACAGCAGAGTACATCCAGAGGAAAATGAATCTATAGCGGATTGGACCTCCAGGCACCTGAAAAATGTAATCTCTCGAAAAATGGATCAGAAGATGTTCCAGAACAGGCACAAACTGGGTGCGTGTCAGATCTGTTTGCATCATGTCACGACAGGCACCTCCCATGATTTATCAGTTAGAAGCTGAACTCACTACAGATGACTTTCTGCAGAAACTGAAGCCAGATTAACGTATGGATGTTTCCACCTTTCTCAATGGAAACCAGACTGACTGTACAGGTCAGGAGGCAGTCCGCAGCCGTGGTCCTTGTGGCACTGGTCTAGTTCTTCTGGAATTTTTCTCCTATTCTCCACGCCTATTTCCCCAGAGTTTATCTATTCTGAAAGATGTTCATGGCAGCTCACACCATTTGGTGCTGGAGGATTCTCTCTGACTAATGGTATGGAAGATTACAGGAGACATTAAGAGATCTCAGGCCTTTCGGTACAGGCTTCGCTTCAGAGTTTGTCAAGAAGGCTTGATTAGACTCTACAATCAGCAGTAAGGCTCACTTTGGCATTGATGGTCCTCTTGGTGTATGGGACAGAAGCTAGATCACTTTGGTGGGATGGGTGGGGCGTCATTAGTAGATTTTGGCCTGAATGTTCTATCAGAGCTGGTGGATAATGAACTAGCCTATCAAACTGTTATCACTTGTAGATTCACGATCTCAGTTGGTCATTTATGGTGTATTGGGGTCCCATTGGTGGAGCACCCTCTATGTAGGCTGCTTAGAGGAGTGAGAGTGTCGGTACTTCCAGAAACAAGGAGTTCACACTCTTGGGATTTGAATGTAGTTCTGATTTTTTTTTTATCTGACAATCAGTTCCTGTCTAGGAAATAGTTATTGGGTACGTTGGCTATGCTGCTATGCCTCCACTCCTGTAAAAGAGTGTTGAATGAGAGCACTGGTTGTGCCTCTCTGAATAGTTACCCCAGGGTGGGGGTCATGTTCACAGCGTCTAGAAATGCCAAATCTCTTACCAGGGTGGAAGAACTTACAAGGAAGAACTTGGTCTGCAGGCACAAAACAATTGTTGATCGCAATTTAAAAAAAACATACAAACCAGTTTTGTCTCCTACTTTTGCAAGATGGGTGCAATGGTTGAAGGGTGAAGAGTGTAGCAGATATAGATATATCATAGTTTTTTGCCCACTCTGTGAGAGGGGCCATGGCTTGCAAATCTTTTTCTTTGGGAAGCCATCTAGAAGATATCCTCAGTGTGACTGGTTGGCCATCTGGTTCAACTTTTGAAAAGTTTTACTTCAAACTAGTGATGGTGTTAGACTCATTGCTGTTTGGTACGCTTTAAACTTGCATAAGTGAAGCCTATGCTCCTGAAGTAAAAGGAAACATTTCTTTGCTGGCTTCAAGAAAGATTTCAATTCTATTACAGGCACGGAGGTCAGGATTAATCCTCCCTAGATGGTTAATAGTTCCATAACCCACCAGGGATTCTCTTGGACTCATTCATTGTAAAGCAGCAGAAGTGTCATGTAGCATAGTTTCTGCGAAGTTATCATTGGATCTGTTCTTGTTAATTGTTTTTGCATATCAAAAGTAAATATGCCTTCAAATGTTTTTATTTTTTATTTTAGAAATGGGAGAAAAGCATGAGTATTTTAGTAGATTGCAAAGGAACGGATTTTCTTGCGAAGAAATAGGCAACGCTATTCCCTGTGAATTGTATTTTGTGAAGTTACAGTAATATGATCGGACAATTGTTCTTTAACATAGCACTCATGGGAAATGCAGTCCTATTTATGTTTACTACCGTCTGCAGAGCAAAATAAAATGAAGAAAGGTAGCATAAACCTCACCACAGTGTCCTTAATAGAATTGAAAATGTTTGTGTACCATACATTTTCCTTCATGTCAGCTAAGAACTTTATCTTTCTCCTGCCATGAATGAGTGGTAGTATTCAGCACTTTTATTTTCCTGGAGGAGGCAGCATAGAATATTTCCATAGAATAATTCCACATAATAGTGTTGGTCAAAGGCTGTTCAGCAACAGGAAAAAGTCACACTCCTTTTAATTAATATCTTTAACACTCTCCTAGGGATTAAACAGATTCTGCCTCACCAGATGACAACAGTGGGGCCAGTACTTGGAGAGGAGAGACGGACGGATGAGTTCTTTGATTCTCTGGATCATGTGATAGATATCCACGGTCACATCATTGGGATGGGGTTATCACCTGACCACAGGTGAGTGCGTGGTATATTTAATTTTGTTTCATTGGGTTCCTCTTATGCATGCTGTGAACTTAATCATCTCATGGCTTGTTTCGTACTCCCACTTACCCTCAATTTTCAGTGATAACCTAGACTGGGAGGGGAGCTGTTCTTTCCAGGGCCCTGGGGACAGACATGAGATTTAAAAGTGGTCTGGGAGAACATATACTCTTCCACATTTGGGTGGACTACTGGTAAAGTGTCTGTCACACTCTAGTTGTTTTGATGAGACTGTGTTAGAGCAGATTTATACGGCAAGGTTGCACTGAGTCCTGAACACCAGCAGAAGCAGGCAGCGGGAAACACCCTGCTTCTTTGGTGTCCAGTGTGCGAATTAGCTGTCTGACTTCTCTAGCTCCAGCCTAAAAGGCTATTTAGATTTATTTTGTTAAAGCACCATGTCATTTTATGTTTTTATTTCTTAACAAGCTCCTCCAATGTTCCTGAAATTGCGTGTAACAATTCATCAGAGTAGATAGTTCGGTTAGGTCTCTTTTTCTGCTCATATTTGATACAATTAATACAACTCCTGACATGGTAATGACAGTGTCTACATAGGCTTGACTTTGGATCCATCTCTGATTTAATATTAATGAATGAAGTTAAAATTAATTTGTGTGCCTGCAGCTTGGTTCAAACAAGATTTGGCTTGTAGTCCATCCATTCTGCCTAAGCATCACTCGGACCTTTTGGCTTTGCCACTGTATAATTATGCTTGGTTTCTGTTGTTGCTTATCAAATGCCTTTCGTGGTATCAACTTCCTGAAGCTGTTTTACTAGTTTCATCAATGTAGCTGGCTGGGTGTAGGCTGAATTACAAGAGCATCTGGCTCTTAATATGCACACGAGGTGCAGGCTGGCAAGGAATTTCCCTAGCATTATCACCCCACTGCAGCTGCCATTACGCTTTTTTTCCTGATTGGGAATATCTTGTTGTGCTTCTTACGTTTGTCCACACCTTTCATGTACTGCTGTCTAGCTTCTGGCATTCTTTTACTGCCTAATAATCCCTATTTATTTCAATATTGGTCACTTCAGTTATTTAATACTAATGTTTTGTTTTTAAAAAGAATGATGTTCATGGATTAAACATTGACACTTTAAAACATTTTTGGGAAGGCAATGCAGTGTGGTCGGCAGAGAGTTCAAGAATTTAAGATTAGTTAAATGGGAAGTCTTGGATTTTTTTTTCTGAAGCTGACATATAATTACCATAACACAGAATAATAAGTAGAGCGAGTTTCAGACAGTTAGGGCATGCACGCCAGTCTCTGACCATACCTGTACTGAACTTGTTTATTTAATTGCTTAGTATGACTGGAAGAGAAGAGGCCATGAGATGAACAGCAGTCTCAGGAAAGCTGCATCTATTCCCCACAAATTAAAATTCATTTTTTTAGGCGAATTATTGTGTATGCTTCCGCTACACTTGTTTTCTCAGTATTTTCCATGCCTGTCCAGCCATCTTGATCATCATGTCACCCTTTTCTTTGTGAATATATTATGAAACTCCTAAGTGTGGGTTCATTTGAGAAATACAGGATGACATGGTGAACTCGAAGAGGGGATGAATTCAATCTTTCTTCAGCCTATTTTATGAGCAGTTTAAAGGCTAAGATAAGACTGCGGCTAAGTTATCTCTTCATTGTAACTCGTCAATGCCCATCTGACTACTTTTTCAAATAGTTCGATGTTAAAAATTACTGAACACAGTTGCACCAAACCACAAGAAAAGAACTCTTTCTGAGTGAAGTTCTTCTTTCATGTTAAGTTTATTGTAAATTGGTTCAGCATTTTTCACCATAGCAGATAGCAACATTTTCTAAGGGAGCTAAAATGAGAAATGCGGTTTTTTTGCCACTTTCCCCACCTTTTAAAATTTTTCACCCTGCACCAATCTGCACGAAACTCGACACGACCAAACTAGGGCAAGTTTAGTTACAGATGGCTGAACCATAACTAGTGTTGTTTTGCTGACTTTCTAATATGGGGGTCTCTATATACTCGTTGCATGTGTGCTTGTAAATTCACATGCTCTGCATACAACTGCCATCTAGAGTTGTGCCCATCTGTTTGCAACAGTTTTTTCTTCAAAACCCGAGTCACAACACCTGTTGTGACTCCACCCTTGATCCTCAATGTACCAGCGCACACTTCTGGATCCTACGTTTGGGACACATCAACACCTCATGGTCATGAGCTGACATTTTCAAGTCCCTGACAAGGCTCTTTCAAGAATGAACATAGGACAGCAACATGGAGCAAACACCCTTCCTCTAATGCTCTACGTGTATCACAAAGTGACCATTAATGCAGAAAAGCCACAACTTTAAACGCTTCAGAAAAGGGGGTGGTGATGAACAGAGTGTCTGAATTGAGCAGACCACTCTTACCCAGTCCAAAGATCAGGGCTTGATCCATCACCGTTATTTAGCTCACTGCCCCATCCCAGCTCAGAACCTGGCTATATGCAAATTAGTCTGTCCCTGGCCCAGTGCATCATGGGAACAGGGCAGACCAAACTACCAAGCCAATTCTTCACCAGAAAGGATACAAGCTACCGGGGACCGGTTTCTGGCATTTCAGCCTCGTCGGCCCGGCTTGCTTGAATCCTGATGGAGCAGTGAGCAAGGGACTCATGTCTGAGTATACCCTGCCACACCTATAGTGGCCAAAAACGATTCAGAAAAGGGGGTGGTGATGAACAGAGTGTCTGAATTAAGCAGACCACTCTTACCCAGTCCAAAGATCAGGGCTTGATCCATCACCGTTATTTAGCTCACTGCCCCATCCCAGCTCAGAACCTGGCTATATTCAAATTAGTCTGTCCCTGGCCCAGTGCATCATGGGAACAGGGCAGACCAAACTACCAAGCCAATTCTTCACCAGAAAGGATACAAGCTACCGGGGACCGGTTTCTGGCATTTCAGCCTCGTCGGCCCGGCTTGCTTGAATCCTGATGGAGCAGTGAGCAAGGGACTCATGTCTGAGTATACCCTGCCACACCTATAGTGGCCAAAAACGATTCAGAAAAGGGGGTGGTGATGAACAGAGTGTCTGAATTAAGCAGACCACTCTTACCCAGTCCAAAGATCAGGGCTTGATCCATCACCGTTATTTAGCTCACTGCCCCATCCCAGCTCAGAACCTGGCTATATGCAAATTAGTCTGTCCCTGGCCCAGTGCATCATGGGAACAGGGCAGACCAAACTACCAAGCCAATTCTTCACCAGAAAGGATACAAGCTACCGGGGACCGGTTTCTGGCATTTCAGCCTCGTCGGCCCGGCTTGCTTGAATCCTGATGGAGCAGTGAGCAAGGGACTCATGTCTGAGTATACCCTGCCACACCTATAGTGGCCAAAAACGATTCAGAAAAGGGGGTGGTGATGAACAGAGTGTCTGAATTAAGCAGACCACTCTTACCCAGTCCAAAGATCAGGGCTTGATCCATCACCGTTATTTAGCTCACTGCCCCATCCCAGCTCAGAACCTGGCTGTATGCAAATTAGTCTGTCCCTGGCCCAGTGCATCATGGGAACAGGGCAGACCAAACTACCAAGCCAATTCTTCACCAGAAAGGATACAAGCTACCGGGGACCGGTTTCTGGCATTTCAGCCTCGTCGGCCCGGCTTGCTTGAATCCTGATGGAGCAGTGAGCAAGGGACTCATGTCTGAGTATACCCTGCCACACCTATAGTGGCCAAAAACGATTCAGAAAAGGGGGTGGTGATGAACAGAGTGTCTGAATTAAGCAGACCACTCTTACCCAGTCCAAAGATCAGGGCTTGATCCATCACCGTTATTTAGCTCACTGCCCCATCCCAGCTCAGAACCTGGCTATATGCAAATTAGTCTGTCCCTGGCCCAGTGCATCATGGGAACAGGGCAGACCAAACTACCAAGCCAATTCTTCACCAGAAAGGATACAAGCTACCGGGGACCGGTTTCTGGCATTTCAGCCTCGTCGGCCCGGCTTGCTTGAATCCTGATGGAGCAGTGAGCAAGGGACTCATGTCTGAGTATACCCTGCCACACCTATAGTGGCCAAAAACGATTCAGAAAAGGGGGTGGTGATGAACAGAGTGTCTGAATTAAGCAGACCACTCTTACCCAGTCCAAAGATCAGGGCTTGATCCATCACCGTTATTTAGCTCACTGCCCCATCCCAGCTCAGAACCTGGCTATATGCAAATTAGTCTGTCCCTGGCCCAGTGCATCATGGGAACAGGGCAGACCAAACTACCAAGCCAATTCTTCACCAGAAAGGATACAAGCTACCGGGGACCGGTTTCTGGCATTTCAGCCTCGTCGGCCCGGCTTGCTTGAATCCTGATGGAGCAGTGAGCAAGGGACTCATGTCTGAGTATACCCTGCCACACCTATAGTGGCCAAAAACGATTCAGAAAAGGGGGTGGTGATGAACAGAGTGTCTGAATTAAGCAGACCACTCTTACCCAGTCCAAAGATCAGGGCTTGATCCATCACCGTTATTTAGCTCACTGCCCCATTCCAGCTCAGAACCTGGCTATCACCACCCCCTTTTTCTGGAACAACTTTAAACGCAGCAGATGTTTCCCCTGCTCTGCTCTTAATGGGTAATAGGCAAAGCGTACCCCAGCAAACCAAGTGGTGGCATTCCAACAGCTTCTGCCTCTTTTTCAGTTGTATCATTCAAACTGTAATGTTGGGACTGCTGACTTCATGCATAGCAATTGTACAACATACCAGATTACTCATGCACCCTTACATGAGTGCCTTTCACTGCAGTGTACATAAGCAGAAGAGTATTGGGGGGGGATCTAGTTAGGTGACCAGCCGGGCCCAGCATTCTCTGTTTGGTGGAACAGCAACAACCTGTTGCTTGGCAGGCAGTATCTAAATCCCCTTCAGCTGTTTTTCCTCACCACAGGTGTTTCTCTTGGGGTGGTGATCTCACCTCTGTGAAATGGCTGTCCAATGCGCCTAAGCTCCTCAGCACTAGGGTCACCACATAAACTACCTGGGGCTTCTAACCATCGGACTAGCTCTGAAGGCATTTTGGAAATTTATTCAAGAGAAAATTTACTAATAAAGAAAGACAACCTGCCAGTTATGTCTTATGTCCAGAAGCAGGGAAGCAACCAATCCCCCCCCGCCCCCCCCAACGTTCTGCATTAGCTCTGGAAAGTTGTCATTGGGCAACCAGCAACAACATCCACCTACTGGCAGAACATTTGCTGGGAGTGGGTTATGACTTCTGCAGACCTGCTCAGCAAGATTCATCAACACATCCACGTGTGGGAACTCCACCCACAAGTTTTTAAAGGTACTTTCAAAGGCGTGGGCCCCCCACAATAGACCTGTTTGCCACTTCCAAAAATCACAAAATACCAAAACTTCACTTGGAGGTATCTGCACTTCACAGTCCATGATTACTGCAGTATAAATGAATTGGTCAGGGATATTTGCCTACACTTTTCTGAATTCCCCCTTTCATTCTGTGTGATGATGATGAAAATAAGACAGGTACCCATTCCCCTCATTCTAGTGGCTCCAGGCTGGATTGGGCAAAACCGTTCTAATATTCCATGTTCCTGGTAATGTCAGTTATTTCCCATTAGAAGCTCCAATTGAGGCCAGACCTTCTCATTCAGCATCAAGGTCCACTTTAAACAACCATATCCCAAACAGCTGAACCTTGCAATCTGGCATCTCATTCCCCAGGGTTCAGCTACCTCAACCTTCTACAGGTATTCATGACTAACCTACAGGAAGCAGAAAGGCCCACTATGGTCTTGTTACACGGCTAAGTGGAAATGGTGCATGCATTACTGCATTTTAGGCCCATTCGCAGTTTCTGTGTGGGAGATTGTTTCTTACCTCCTTTACCTTTTATAAAGCAGGTTTTGCTTATACTTCCATACGCTTGCATTTCTCTGCAATTGCAGTAGACCTTCACAATAGACATTTATCCTTTTAAGGTCCCAGTAATTAAGCCTTCATGGCGGATCTAAAGACAGCATACCGCCAAAGACATCCTGCCTCTGCATGGAACCTCATTGTGGGTCTCTCACAACTTACGAGCACTCGCTGTGTGCCACTACACTCTTGCAGCCTACTGTTCTCGTCTTGGAAGTGCATTCCTAATTTCAGTCACTGGCCTCGGGTACATCAGCGAACTCCCAGTTCATACACTACAGGAACCATTTATCTAGGTTCACAAGGATAGGATATTTTTTCGTACCAATCCTAAATTACCTAAAATTGTCTTACCCATTTCACATTAAACAAACCATTGATCTCCGCGCCTTCTTCCCACAACCGGAATCCATAGCAGAAAGGGTCGTCCACAGTTTGGATGTTAAGAGGGCGCTAATGTATTAGATTAATAGAACAGGGGCGATTTAATTCTTGGTGTTAGTCAATCAATCAATTAATCAATCATAACACTTGTAAAGCGCACTAAACACCCGTGAGGGTCTCAAGGCGCTGGGTGTGTGGGGGGGTCCTGCTAGTCATCGAAGAGCCAGGTCTTGAGGAGTATCCTGAAGGCCAGTAGGCCCTGGGTCTGCCGTAGGTTGGGGGGAGGGTGTTCCAGGTCTTGGCGGCGAGGTGGGAGAAGGATCTGCCGCCGGTGGTCGCTCTTCGGATGCGGGGGACTGTGGCGAGGGCGATCCTGGCATAGCGGAGCTGGCAGGTGGGGATGTAGAAGTTGAGTCGAGAGTTGAGGTATGCTGGGCCGGTGGTAAGGATACTCCGTCACTATTGCTATGAATGCTTCCCGCCCACATTAAATGCGGGTGGACCTTAACCCCTTGGCTGCTGGGGTAATTCCCCCACGTTGCGGGGGGAGGGATGGGGGTCCGCGGCGCCGCTGTGCTCATGACTAGCTCAGCTCGTCATGACTCACAATGAAGCTGTGCTCATGACGAGCTGAGCTTGTCACAGACCCGCTCACTGATGAATTCTCCTGCACAGGCAGGGAATTAGGCGCACATGGGCAGGCCACGGCCGTTATGATGAGCTAATCATGAGCTCATCATGAGCTCATCATGAGCACAGCTCCACTTGACTCATGACAAGCTGAGCTCGTCATGAGCCTGGAAGGGCTTAATGTTAATCACGATGGAGACTAGTTTGTCTCCATCGTGATTAATCCCCTCTGACAGTCCTGCAGAGTAAGGGCTGTCGAAAGGCTGATCTGTCATTCTGCCCACTAAATTAAGATGGGCTGAATGAGTAGACACTTTTCACAGTTCATCACGGCCAAGAAAGTACTGGCAGCAAGGGGCAGTGAAAACTGCTAAATGTTCCCTTCGCCATGGGAGAGGACTCCCATGGCGAGGGTAGTACTGCATTTTTTATTTTCAAAAAGAAAATCCTGTTTGTGTATTTTCTCTTTAAAAACAAAAAAGGAACATATGTGGTACAGGGCTCTGTCCGGCTGATGGAGCCCTGTGCTAAACAGAACCATGCATTGAAAGGAACCGCCATAATGGCGGTTCCTGGCAGTGCTTTATAAATGACAGCCATCTTGAAAGTCATTAGTAAATGTGGCAGACTACTCCTCCAACAAGGTGATGGAGTAA
The DNA here is from genome assembly GCF_964261635.1 of Lissotriton helveticus. NCBI lineage: Eukaryota > Metazoa > Chordata > Amphibia > Caudata > Salamandridae > Lissotriton > Lissotriton helveticus. The sequence continues at coordinate 230,831,672 of NC_136065.1, read as the reverse complement.
TTGACTCTGTAACCCTGGCAAAACAACGGGCCGTCTGCCAATGTATAAATGAGGCCCCAAGTCTCTTAAAAGTCCAATCAACTTTTTGTTTATCCTTAGCATGACCCTTGTGGGGTTTGGCAATCGCGAAAGCTCGCATTGCTAGGTGAATAGTTAAATGCTTTGAAACCTGTTCTGCTAAGGCTAAGCTTTCACTCCATTTGCCCCGTACAGCCCACTCTACACACAAAAAAGGGGCTACATTACCCTTTTGGGTAACATCTCTCTTTTGGATATCTGCAAGACTGCTACTTGGTCAATGCCATATACCTTCCCCAATTATATACAGCAAGTTGTGGGGTTGTGTACTTTAAGTAAACAATATTTAGACAAAACTCGCCTTGACTATTAAAGTGGTTTTGTGTATTTCTTACATTTTTGTAAGTTGATCAATTTTTGAACATGAACATTCAATATTTTGGATCAAAACCAAGAACAACAATTTAGAGCAATCCATATAACATGACTAACAAATGAAAAAACACAAAGTGTTACAAACTGAATACACAATATTACAAACAATTTGAGATAACCAGATTGTACAAGAAATGTGGCGGCACAAACAACTTTCAATTTCAAGGACTAAGGCTTGCCACAACAGCTAGGCATATAAGCTTATCGCAACAGGCAAATTGCCTTGTTTGCGTACTATATGATTGAATGACTGAGATGTAAAATTCTGACGTGCTGAAAAAGGGTCCACACGTTTCAGAACCCGGAATTTCTTTGGGGGTTCTTCCTCAGGACCGGGACTGGGTCAAACACTGTATAACACATAAGCAATTACAAAAAAGGTGATTAAATGGTGGCCCCTAGTTTTTTTTTTTAAAACTACTATTCGCTAAAAGTATTACAGGTCTCTCCTTACCCTTCAAAATATGGTTTAAGCACCACGTGGGAGTGGTTGTATCCTCCTCTTTTTAGGTGTTTCTGAAAGTAGTAGAGAGCAAAGTTAGCACTTCATAGCGTTGTGCAACAGACGACTATAAATGTTGGTAGACTCCATTGAGAATGCGCATTTCTTATGGAATACTGGTGCCTGCGCGCAAGTAAAAATGCCTTCTGAATGAATACTGACTGTTTTTGATATGCCCATGTGTAAATTATCACACAAAATACTTTGCCTGGGAACATTACGCAGAAAACAGCGCATAGTAGAATCATAAAATGCCGAGACTTGCCTCCAACTCTTGAGCTCACTGATTAAATACAGTTAATAGCGAGGAAAGTTGCAGGAGTATTTCACAATGTGATGACCCTATGTGAACAAAAATTCAGTATGCTAGTCACAGCGAGGAGCTGACAGGGTTAAACAATGTTACACAAGCCGGGGCTAGCAAAGTCAGCGGCAACAATGTTGCACTCACTTCGTGTTGGAAGGCTTCCCTGGGGAACACATAAAATACTAAATAATGATGTCTAGGGAAGGAGGCGCTAGGGGGCGCACAGCGGAATGGCTGGGTAGCTACACAGCTCCGCCAGGCGACTCGCGGACATGCAAGATAAGTGTCCGTGTTGGCCACCCCAACTGCTGGCTGACACAAAATCGGATTTATGAAGATCCCGGGCTCAGTATAACGCAAACGCCGACTGCGGAGCGGAGCTGAGTCGCTCATGCGACGGTGAAGAACGCGGCGGCTCTGGGCAGGATCTCGCAAGATGGCGGCGGGCGCCGAGTGCGCTGGGCGCTTCATGAACAATTAAGACCCCCCGCAGCCCTGGCGATTGCCTTTCCTATCCAGGCCAGGTGAGCGATTAACGGGGTGGTGCAGCCCAGATGAACTTTGGGGAAAACGGGAATAATAAACGCACTCCACTGGTGCGCATTTCGGCATGGCCCCTTTAATGACACAGGATCGGCCGAGCTCAAAATGGCGGCGCCCGTCTACCAGACGCGGTGCTAGGAAATGGACCGCGCCTGCTCTTGTCTGAGTCTGAGACGCCCTGCCGCGTATCCATACAAACGGCAAACGACTGTGGAATGAGGCGGGGGAGGAGCGTGTCGCAGCGGTCGGATTGAGACACGCACAGCAGACACTGGTGACTGACCTCGGCGGACCATCCTCCCTCCTTGCGGGTTACAGTGTCCTGTGATCCTGGGTTGGAGGTGCAGCGCATTCTCTACATGCTGGGGCCATAACTGGGGGAGAGGATTGGCGGGACAGTGCAAACGGTGAGACCAACGACCAACACCCGCAGCCCTTGGCAGATCTCAGAGGCGGATTAGCGGTACATCCCACAGAGGGATAGACAAGCGGATTTTGCCGGGCACATCACAGAGGGATTTCAGCGCGGTCCCGCCACAATCTCCCGTGGTGCGCCTGGTGGTCGTGTCCTGTGACGGCGTTACCAAAGGTGGCTCAAGATAGCTGACAGGTGGGGTGCTTGCTCACGGGTGGAATAATCACTTTCAGCACTGCAAAGAGAAGCGGTTTCCCCACGAATATTAGTACCCACAAGTGTTCCGTAGTCTTGCCGGGATACGCGATGAAGGTAATCGCAGTTGCCACACAGGTATAAGCAACGGCCCTCAAGAGGGAAGACGACAAACACGGTGTTGCGCATCTGGGATCGAGTGTGAGGGGTGCAGGGAAGCTGGAAGCCCGCGGACCCACGAGATCTTCCACAAGGATCACTGCAAGGAGTACTGCCGCAGCGGCGTTACTCAGACCTATAGAGCAAACGACGAAGCTGCAGAGTAAGCAACCCCAGGCAACACCGGTAATGGGGAAACCTGATAGACAACAGCCGAAAATCTCTTTTGAAAACAAGAAAACTTTGAAAGGCACAGACCAGGCGCCGGAAGGAGAGGGAGCAGTGATGGCGGACACTACCTCCACCATGGAAAAAATATTGTTGTCCATTCAAGCTAATGTGCAGGATATCAACGGTAAATTAGACAGTCTTACTTGTAGAATGGACGGGATGTCAAGCAAACTGGAAAAACATGATGAGAGACTGGATGAAGCCGAATCAAGAATATCAGCGGTGGAGGACGAATCGCACGCCACGACCAGCAAATGTAACGGTATGGAGCGTATTCTGGAGGTGATCAAGGCACGGGAGGAAGATTTGGAAGCCCGCTCCAGACGTAATAATATACGCATAGCTGGCCTGCCGGAGACGACCAACACGGGTAAAATGGAGACCTACATAGAGCAGCTATGCAGAGACATTTTCGGGGCTGATGCCCTGTCCCATATCTTCATAGTTGAAAGAGCACACAGATCGTTGGCACCCAAACCCAAAGTTGGAGCGACACCGAGACCAATTGTGGCGAGAATCCTCAACTACCGCGATAGGGACACCATACTACGTCTTGCGCGCGAGAAGGGCAAAATCACACACCAAGGAAACAATCTGGAGTTCTACCCAGACCACACCGTGGCGGTCCAACAGGCGAGGAAAGAATTTGCATCGGCAAAGGCTAAACTCAGGGAACTAAACGTGAAGTACTCCATGCTGTATCCAGCGAAACTCCGAGTGGCATGGAAGGAAAAGATAGTGATATTACAATCACCGAAAGCAGCGCAGGACTTCGTCAAAAAAATTGTCCAGCACAATAAACAACGAGTACGAGAGGAGCAACTTGAGGACTCGGATGTAGCGGAGTGACCCTGCACGAATACTGGCCCTGCTTTGTGGACGGGTATGCAGTTCCCTCTTCGTGCTCCGGAGGCTCCACCTACGACGCACATGCTAGTTGCAGCCTTATGATCTGATGGGGCGCGTATAGGTGCACTGGACAAGCTTTGAGAAGGGCGGGATAAACATTACATGCACCTAGATACCCTACTGCGTTCGGGCCCAGATTATGAGGTCTACGGATATGCGCATGCAAGACACCTGTGGACATTGGGTGTGAGACATTGAACCAGCGTGTGTTGAACCTGGATGTAGAGATACAAAGACTTCACAGGAGTGAGCTTGAAGGGGGTATGAACCAGAATTGTGGTAAGAATGTTCCTCTCTCTCTTTGGGTGGCGCTATGGGGCCTGCTGCATAGCAACTGCTGGACGCTGACTTCTGTATTTGCGTGTGCGGGTGAACCACTCGGACTATGGGAGCGACATGTAGGACATTGTCTACACGTGGGCATTCTAGCCTTCCAGGGCTCTGGTACTTTTAATTTACGGATGTATATGTGCGAACTACATGCAAAGACTGGCGAGGGTTACTGAAACTCCTTGTTAGATTCATCGCTGAAAAAATAGGGCTTGGATGTCGCACAAACACTCATTATGGTACCTAGCTGAGTGGAGTGTACGGGCTGGGCAGGTCACACGAGTACAGGCTACCTGGGAGGGTTATGAGAAGGTGGTCAACTGCTAACATGTCTAATGGGAAGTGGGCCGGGGGTTGGCGGGAGGGTGGCAATAGGACACAGATGACTTGCATGGAGATATAATGTCATTGTGAGTCGTCTGCACCCAGGCATGTGGGTGTAGAGTTGTGCCCCAGGCGGACCTCTAAAAGGGTAACACCCACCAAAGTTGTTCATTTAGAACGGTTAATTGTAGGAGTTAAATATGGGTCTATGGCTTCGGCAGAATTGGGTTGCTGGAGTGGGTGGGGGTGGTGGGCAGGGGGGGATTGTTCTTGTTTTGAGACTGACAATGATTATGCGAGTGCATTTCTGGAATGTTGATGGGGTGGAGAAGAGGGAGACTCCACAACTCTGCAAGTGGAAATCGAAGTATTGTGTTGTGACCGGTAGACTCCGGTTGGCAGGAAGGCAATTACGCTATGATATATGGCACTGGTAACGGGTCGCAATAGTAAAATGCATCTTAACCTCTTAACGTGGAATGTGAGGGGATTAACTCAACCCAAAAAGATCAGACAGGTATTCGCATATCTTAAGAGGTGGGAGGTGGATATAGCAGTGATTCAGGAAACACATATTGCACCACACACACGTACGCTACTTGGTGACAGATGGGCGGAATCCACGTACTTGGCTAACTACTCCTCGTACTCGAGGGGTGTGATCACACTGATACGGAAGGGGGTGAACTTTGAAATCAATAAGGTGATATGTGACTCGGGTGGCAGGTATGTTATTGTGTCAGGCATGTTACGAGGTCAGAAAATAACATTGCTTAATGTATATGGTCCCAACACGGATGCCCCTGACTTTTGCCAGGAATTGTGGACGCATCTTCAGACACTGACAACCACACACATCATCTGTGGGGGGGACTGGAATGTGACATTGTTGGACGGGGTTGACCGCTCCTCAAATTCACTGGAACCACACAAACAGGCCAGGATTAAACTATTGCACATGATTTCCGACCTTTCACTGACCGACATCTGGAGGCACAGGTTCCCAGAGGCTCCGGGAGCGACTCACATTTCCGCAGCTCATAACAGTTGGTCACGCTTGGACTACTGGCTGGGCTCGGATGCCATTGCACTGTGGACACAGGAAGTTAAGATCTTGCCACGAACGCTATCGGATCACAACCCGGTACGGTTAACACTGGTGATACCCAATTACACTACACCTCCCTTTCATTGGAGATTCAATTCCCGTGCACTCACGGACACGATCTATGCATCCACTATACACAAAGCGATCAAGGAATACTTCCTACTTAACGGACCTACTGTGGACGACCCGGGTCTTTTATGGGAAGCATTCAAGGCCACAATCCGGGGTATATGCATGAGCACTACGATAGGCATTTTAAAGGATATCAGACGGCAAATCACACGCTGTGAAACACGGATGAGGGAACTTGAGCAAGCTTATGACACCACATGCGACACAGCGCATCTAGGCGAGTTGCGGACTTTACACTCCGAACATCAGGCATTTGTGGAGGATGAGATCAAATATCTGGATAAAAAAATAACAGGCAGGTCGTTCGGGGAGGGTGGTAGGCCTGGCAGTAGATTGGCGGCTAAAATATGTGATGGCAAGGGACACAACCCGGTACTACGCATTAAGGCAAAGGATGGCACAATACACACACAAGCCGCGGACATCTTAGGCTGTTTTACTTCTGAATACGGGGAACTATATAAGTCGAGGCCGATAGCGTCGAGAGAGGATACATTCGCCTATCTAGAAAATGTGGCGATAGGATGGCTCTCAGATGGGCAGAGGGAAATGTTAGCTTCACCCATAACGGTTGAGGAAGTGACAGACATAATAAAATCCCTACCGAACGGGAAGGCGCCGGGCCCTGACGGGTTTACTAATGAATTCTACAAACAGTATGCTGACCTCCTTGCCCCACACATGGTGTGCATGTTTGGTGCAGCGTTCGAGAAATCAGAACTTCCACCAACATTGCGTGAGGCGGCTATCATAGCGCTCCTCAAACCTGGTAAGGACTCGGAGATTTGTGAGTCTTACAGGCCACTGTCCCTTATTAACACTGACTCAAAAATACTAGCGAAATTATTAGCGGTACGGCTGAAACCACTCATGACACGACTTGTATTGCCGGATCAATCTGGGTTCATCCCTACCCGCTCTACGGCCCACAACACTAGATCACTGTTTGCATTGTCCCACTATCTTACGCCGTCAACCAAGGCCGTGGCGGTCATGCTAGATGCCGCTAAGGCGTTTGACTCCATCGAACGGGACTATTTAATCACGGTGTTGCTCAGGATGGGATTTCCCAAGCGGTTCGTACAATGGGTTACACTCATTTACACTAATCCAAGTGCGAGGGTGCGAATTAACGGGTACATCTCGGAAGCATTTAGTATCAAGCGCGGCACTAGGCAGGGATGCCCACTCTCCCCATTGCTGTTTGCGCTGGCACTGGAACCCCTAGCTTGTGTAATACGACAGAATTACAAGGCCTCAGCCTTACAGTTCCCGTCCAGACCGTTGCATATATCACTCTATGCGGACGACATGCTTCTGTATATACGCGACCCTGACACTCATTTGAACCCAATAATGCGAGAGTATATAAAATTTGGAGGCCACTCGGGGTTGACTATAAATTGGTCCAAGTCCTCCATAATACCTTTAACGGAAACAACAACCTCGCAAGCAACAGACTACCCTTTGGAATGGCAGTCGGACCCGATACGGTATCTAGGGGTGTTATACCACAGAGATCCAGAGGTAGTGATTAGATCAAATTATGGTACGGTTATATCCAAGCTGGAAGATAAAGTGACCCGCTGGGTACAACTGCCTTTGTCATTAGCAGATAGAATAGCGATCGTTAAGATGAATATCCTGCCTAAACTACTGTACCTCTTCAATAATATCCCTATTGAACCACCAGCTGCAGTCTTCCGCAGCATTAAATCCCTGGTTTTGCGATTGATATGGGCGGGAAAACAAGCACGAGTACCTTTACAAACACTCACACTGCCATATCACAGAGGGGGCTTCGGGGTGCCGGACTTTCTGCTGTATTATCTATGCGCGCAGGCACAGTACGCAGCGTACTGGTTCCACGAAATACCATATTTAACGCACACAGCCATTGAGGAGGGAGATGCTGCACCCATACCACTAGCGTCAATGCTCTCACACACTCGCCAGCCTCTACATAATCAGGACATCAATACAATTGACACCACTGTTAAAGCTTGGAGGAAATTGGCCAGAGTAGCACACAAAGAGCCATTATATGCGCCAGCAATGCCTCTCCCGCACCACCAGGCGCTCTCCGTCACAGGGGAGAAAGTGGGGATGTCGCTACTGCAACAAGTAGGCATTGAAAAAATGGGGGACATGTTCCAGGAGGGCAAGTTTCTAACTGCAGCGGACTTGCAGTATATTAAAAAAAAAACTCCGCTGTTCCTATTTACCCACTACCGACTGCAACACGCTGTGCAGGCCTTTTACCCGACGTTTCCGTTGGAGCCGGAAAGCCTGCAATCACTACAAATGGTCATCACCTCGCCGGACACCTCACATCTGGTGTCTAGACTGTATGCGGCAGCACAGGCCGAGATACCAGTAGCTGGGACCAGGGCTAAGGAGAGATGGGATGAGGCGATGGAGACTTCGCTCACGGAAGAGGAGTGGCAACAAACATGTGCACTTACACAGATCCTCACACCTAACGGTAATTTACGTATTATCCACTACAAGTTTATACACCAAGCATACTACACACCGGAGCGTATGTATAAATTTGGACTGCAAGATAATGACAGGTGTAAGAGATGTAATGCGGGGGGAGCAGGGTTCATACATCTGGCCTGGTGCTGCACAGCTGTACAGTCTTACTGGCAGGAGATCACTACCGAACTATCTGCCATGTTGCAGGTTGAGATAGAATGTACACTTAAGGTTTGCTTATTGGGAGTGGTCCCACACCTTAGGGCTACAAAACGTAAATTTTGTGCGATAGCGCTGCTGCTGGCCAAGAGGCAGATTGCACAATGCTGGCACAGCAGGCAGACGCCCAAAACAAGTAGATGGCTCCTGGATATGTCAAGTTGCAGGGATACACTACACACCTACGAGGAGGAGTTGCCTGCCAGGGCTCGGCCCAAAGATTTCTGGTACTATCTCACAGACTATTTACTGTCACGGGACACAGGAGAAGAGGGATCGCCATGAGTTGGCATCAAGGGTAGACACTGGTATAGGAGTGGGTCCCGGGAAGTCCGACCCATCGACACCTAAATGCATACTTTTATTACATACGCAATACTGAAGAAGTCTCAATTTGGTTATGTTGTTACTGTGGTAAGTTTCTAGATCCACAACTGTCATGTTGCTGTTTTCTTTCGAAAATTTCAGACCTTAATAATGACGAAATTGTATAAATGTACGATATATACAAGAAGCAGGGAATGTATGTATGATACTTCAAATAACGTGATTATGATGATTTAGCAGCCGGCCTCAGGGTTGTAGGCACGTTGCTGTGTATAACTGACATCGTACAATAAAGGTCTTTGTAAAAAAAAAAAAAAAAAAAAATGATGTCTAGGGAAAAAATAATGAAAGCCTATAGGAGATAAAGATACAATTATCTCTATCTATTTGAATTTATTATCTTCTAGAACATATCTACATTTCTTTAAGTCTTCAAAAAATGGTGACCAAGGGAGAGGGTTGAGGTTTCTTTTATATTTATTACCCCCTCATTTTCTTTTTCAATATTGAAAGTACATAATTTTTTGCTGATTTGACACATGTATATATATACATATACATATATACACATAAATACAATAAATACACAAACAATATATCACAATACACATACAACAAATATATCCTTGAATTTTTAGAGTCCACGCCCTTATTATTTTAACTAAAGGATGCTTCTAAATCATGTAACCCAAAGACATTCCTTAAAAAAGGTCACGATAAGAAAAATGGGAGCATAGAAGGTACAATCATTAAGTTCTGATAGTCTTATGCTCTTCTTTTTTTTAAATAAATTCACTTATTCAAAATTTGACATGGTGCCTACCATGAAAGTGTTGACGCGTTTCAGCCTTACTAATTTCCAGGCATCATCAGGACTAGGGCAATCAAGGTTCCGCCATCTTCGTATAGAGTCCTACACCTCTTTCAACAATTCTTCCAGCTCGAAGTATCTATGTTGTTTTTCACGAGTCTTTTACCAATCGTGACTGCTAGCCTTTATATCATGGAGAAAACGTCTCTTTTGTAATAAATCCAAGGGACACTCGTAAATGCCTCAATTACGTTTTTCTCATATGCGCTCATTCACTCCGCATTTCGCCGGGTCGCCATTACGATCTCTAGTATAGCTCTGGGGAACACACATGGCGTTTCGAGGTAATCAATTTAGTTGCTTTAAATGAAATGAAACCACGTATAAGCATATATGGGTGTATTGAATGCACTCTCTCTAACGTAGACGGGCCGGCTCTCCTCACTTGCCTGAGTTTAGACACAAGGAAAGATGGGGAACCCAATAGACCCTTGTAGGTATGGGCAATGAACAATATCGTGTGAAGGAATCTACAAGGGATTTTATTTGTGATATGACTTAACTTTTTTTCAATTCAAATCAGTGAGTAAGTCATAAGATCAAACTCCAATGTGTCCACAGGACAACAACATCAAATGCAATAATCAGTAAAGAGCACACAGAAGATCCTAATTGTATTGAAAAAATATATATTTGTAAATTTCATATATTAAAACATGAATTCAAGGGGATACATGTACAGAAGATAAATCAATAGCAACAAGTCATGAACAGATGTCTAGATCAATTGAGCAAAGCAGTTCATAACATACATCAGCTCCTAGAATAGAAGAGAGCAACTGATAACAACAGTGAATAAACGTTACTCTTCAAGAAATCAATTTCTTTGGAGATGATGGGGAGGTCAAGGTTTTGGTCTTTGCAGCATTAGTCTATAAGACCATCATCAGGACATTTGATTTATGCAGGAAAAAGCCCCTTCTTGTTAAGTAGAGATTGGTGTCGAAGGACACAATGAATGTGACTTTAATAACAGGTCCGCAGAAATGTCATTAGAATTACTGTCGAACTGTTAGAACAAATGAATTGTTCTGAATAGAGAAGTCCAGTATCAATATTGGAATGCGTGGTTTTTCAAAATTATTTCACAGCATGAACTTGGCGAGATGCGGAATCCGGCGGGTTCTGGAACACGCATGAGTTTAGAAGCATCAGCTACTGCAAATTTTCTCCGGCCGGTCCGAGTCAGAAAGGCTTCTCAGGAAGTGGAACAAAGTTCACATGAGACCTAACGTGTAGATTCTTGTCACGTGGATGGCTCATTGCATGATGGTACTTGTAGTCTGGCGAGAGAGCTAATTGATTTAAGACTGTGTTGGAGCAATCTACTTCCTATTCATCTCGTACATTTCATTCAGGCCTGAAGAGGCAGAATTTAATTTCATAATTAAAAATACCTCTCTTTGGAGAATAGTTCTTTCAAGGTCGCCACACCAATGAGTGGGTTTAATGACACTTAGGACTGTCCAGCAAAAATCTTTTTCTGAGTGGCCCAAATTTTGAAAATGCGTGACAAGAGATGCATTGGGTTCTTTATTCTTGAGTCTGGATCGGTGTTGGGTTATGCGCTGTCTGATTTCTTGCATTGTTTACCAATATAATCCAGCTCGCGCGGGCAAATAATCGCGTAAATCACATTCTTAGTCTTGCAGTTGGAAAATTCAGAATGTTTCCATCTTTCGCTCCAGTTATTGAATTCGGACTCCTCTAATGTAGAGCTGCAAGACTGGCAGTTGCCACATTTACCTTCACCAAGCATTACTGTGTAGACTTTCTGCAACGTGAGCAGGCATTAATTGGCCAAGTTGTGTTAAGAATATGTTTTAAAACATCTGCATCATCTGCTCGATATCCACCGCTTTACAGAGAGAGAGTTTATAGCCTATGGCATGTAGTGCTGCAAATTCACATGACCGCCCTCCTTCCTGGAAACAATAGATGATCACGGATATTTCTGTGTCCTTATTTAATCACTTTATTATGCATAGTACACTCTGGGGCCTATTCATAAAAGTAAGCCTATGCATGTAGAACTCGCAGTGAATTTATTCTTAAACATTTGAGTCATTTTACTACTTTGGGCTATCAAAAAAATTGGAATTTAAAATTACTCAAAAGTGTAGACTTGCAAGTCTCCAACCTTAAAATGGTGAGTGAAGCCAAATTTGATTGTAAAGTTACCACTTCCAAAAGGGAACAGTAGTACGCTCAGCACCTCACATGGCCAATCACTAATGCTGCAACACACTCACTTAGAAAATAATGGAGGTGAGTACATAAACTAATACCCCATATGAGATCATATTAAATTAAATTAAATTATTTAAAATGTTAAAAATATAAACAAATTGAATGAAAAAACCTAGAAATAAAACATATATATTTTAAAACCATTTTTTAAATAAAAAAATTAGGGCAGCATACATTTTTATCGAAATATAATTAAGAGTAACATGATGATTCTTATGCAATTTCTCTAAGCAGCACTTTGAACTGGTGCTTGCCAGTTGAAAAAAGCAGCATGAGATTTATATATGGTATGGTGCCTCTCATTCAAACAATTTGATAGATGGATTATTGGGTGAATCAGGTCCTAATGATGGTCAAGTAAAACTAAAGGAGTGGGACCAGAACTTCAACCTTTTTGATCCGTGTAGGGCAATTACCATCATGACCACCCTTTTCTGTACACATTTTGTGTTGCATTCATGCTTCTTCCTCCTATTTTGTCTGAATAGCTTTGTTTTGTTCCTTAAAAATGTGTGACATTGTGATGTATCTATGTTTTTAAAGGGGAGGGTCTGGTGAGTTTTTTTCAGATTTAATTTGGGGGACAAATATAAGCATTTGTGTATTAAGAAAATGTATTAACTGTGAATATTATGTAATAAAAAGCTTTAGCGAATATATATATATATATATATATATATATATATATATATATATATATATATATATATAACTGAGTTAGGCCCCTCCCCCACACCCTCCGGCTCGGTTAAAAGCCTAGGGGTGGTCATTGACTGACTCCGATCTTTCCCTCAAAACTCATGTAGGGGCAGTGATCTCATCCAGCATGTTCCAGCTACGAAAAATCCGTAAGATCTCCCACCTGCTCTCGCATGCCGCATTGGTGCAAGTAGTGATCTCCCTGGTTCTATCCATGCTTGACTTCTCCAACGCCCTCTACCTAGGTCTACCTAAGTCACTGCTTAACCACCTTCAAATCGTACAAAATCAGGCAGCAAGATTAATCCATAAAACTCCGAAATGGCAATCGGCAAGGCCTTTGCTGCGTCAACTGCACTGGCTACCAATTGAACAAAGGGCTGCTTTTAAGACCGGCTGTCTGATATTCAAAGCTCTTCATTGCAATAGCCCGGATTTCCTAAAGACCCTTATCACTAAGCATCGCCCAGCTTGCAATTTCCGCTCGGCCTATCTACACTTACTGATCATTCCCACCATCAAACTCAAAAAGCTAGGAGGCCGCTGGTTTGGTCACTTGGCAGCAAAGCTGTGGAGTTCCCTCTCCCTGGCGATCAAGACCAGCAGCACTCTATTGAGTTTCAGAAAGACCTTAAAGACCTGGTTATTTTCTAAGTCCGGTTAGCCCGTCTCGCCGCTTCGACCTCTCACAATCTCAGCGCCAGGCAACTTATGGTGTCAGTGCGCTTTACAAATTCGGGTTAATTAATATATATATATATATATATATATATATATATATATATATATAATATTGCACTTCCCCATTGTTCCTACACCCTTTTTGATGAGATTATTCAACCGATTGAAAAATTATGTGATACCCAGGGTCATTTTTTAAAGTTCTGTTGTCAGAGGGGCTTCAACTTCCTTAGGCCATATTGCAGTAGGCTGACAGCTTTGCCATCGTTTGCAGGTCATAGTTTCAGCCTTTGCCTTTGCAGTATGAAGCTTAAGATGGTGATCACCTTCCATGTTTCAATGACATCGAGAGGCAGTCATCGAGTTTTGAATCTTAGAGGTCTTCAGAGCCATTCATTTTTAAAAAGATTTGAGTGTCATTTGCATATTGCCAATGGGTGAGTTTGTATGCTTTAATCAGATTGGTAAGTGGGTTAAGTAGATGTTTAATAATAGAGGGGCTATGATGGACCCATGAGGAAGGCCACGGAGTTGTGTGTGAGGAGGTAATGTGAAAAGGGTTAGGTAGGCTACACTTTCTCTGTCTGGGAGATAAGAAGCAATCCATTTTAAAGCATTTTTATGGATTCCGATATTGTGAAGTCTTTGCAGTAGTGTGTTGTGGTGGATAGTGTCAAATGCAGCTGATGAATCCAGAAGTAATAAAGCAGCTCTGTTTTTGTCACTTTGAATTTTAGATCATCCAAGATGAATGTAATGGCTGACTCTGTGCCTTTTCATGGTCTGAAACTGTTCATAAAATGTCGAAAGTCTGTTATGTGATACCAAAAGCTAGATGTGACCCTTTATTAGCCAACTTTAATTTGCAGGATGTTGACTTTATCTTTACAAAACATGAATTGGAAATGAAATGTGATGATTCCACTTTGGATAATGCCAGTGATGTTCTAGGGGATTCAGGTTTTACAGTAGATTTTGCACCATCTAGTGGTTTCAAACCCAAATCTACTATTTAATCTTAACGTGGCTCATCATACATTGAGGCATTCCACAGTGTTATGATTTAAGCATTTGGCAGGCTTCGGTATATTGATAACCCATCTAAATATAATACTCTGACTAAACAACAGAGAACTGCCATAGAGTTTGATGAAAGAGCCCACAATAGTGATCAAACCATCCGACAAGGAAGGCACTGTAGTAATGCTGAATATCTCTGAGTATAATGCTGAGGCAGAGAGACAACTTAGCCACCAAAAATGTTATGCTGGGCAACATACAAAAATTCAATCCATACATTTCACGATCTGTTGTGGGATTGGTACCCAGAAGGTTTGTTAGATATAGATGAACACAGGTTTTTGAAAATTGACAACCCTGCATTACCCTATCTATATTTACTTCCAAAGGTACATACAAAACCATCCTTTCATAAATCCTTTCTGTGGCTGGTGGGAGGAACAAGTGGGCTGGACAGATGCCAATGAGCAATGCACTAGACACATCCTTATTTGGATTAGGTACATTGAGCTATTTTTGATTTGGGATGGGGATTCAAAGCTTGCCTTTGAATTAATCAAATATCTTGGAGAGGAATGACTTAAATCTCAAATTTACAAAATGAGCACAGGTCATAGTAAATATCTAGACATAGCCATTCATGTAGATAAAAAACACCCTAAAGACTTCACTACAGAGAAAAGACAGAGCTGGCAACAGTGTGCTACATGCTGGCAGTCACAACCCTAATTCATTACAATAGAGCGTCCCATATGTGCAACTCCTAAGGGCAAGCCGCAATTGGAGCACAGATGATGCTTTAAAAAGGGAGCAACACAAAATGCTGCAGCGTTTCTCATAACAAGGCTATCCTCGTAACGTTTTTGCGTAAGCCAAACCTATAGTACAAAACAAGAAGATGTACTGCGTAAAGAAAATTCTATAGATTTGGAAACTAAGAATCAGGCAATATGATTCATCACTACCTATAACAAGAGATTGTATGAAATTAGATACATAATGAAGAAACACTGGGGCTTATTGACAGCTGACCCCGTTATAGGTAGTGCTATAGGGGCTCAGCCTTCCATTAACTATAAGAAACCGAGATCTATCCGGGACATGTTGGTACATTGTCACTTGAACTCCAACAGAACATCAATATGACTTAATGAACAAAAGGGTGTCCTCAAATGCGGCTTGTGCAAAGCATGGAAATGTAGCGCAAATCGCAACCAATAGACACTTTCCACTGGTAGGACCAGAACTATTTCCAAGCTTATCACATGCACAGCTGACTTTAGAGTCTTTGCCTTGGAATGCCTGTGCAGATTGACATATATTGGCAGCACAAAATTACCTCTAAAGAAGAGGATTTTGGAGCACTTGTGTGCTATCAAGAATGTTGATCAAACGTATTCCATTGCACAACATTTCGCTTAGATACACAAAAGTGATAAAGAACAGCTTATGTTCTTTGGCATAGAAAGGGTGATCAAACATGTAAGAGCAGGTAATAGGGAAAGACATTTGCGAGGTTTGGAATCTCTATACGTTATTGAGCTAAACCCAAAAAGCCCTAATGGTCTTAACAGTGATGAGGAGTTAGCGAGACATATTGGATATTATTATCTCTAAATTCTGCAGTAATGCTCTACTTGCTTTTTTTATTAAAGTAGTGAAATCAATGACGGCCTCATCATATTAAGTGTTTTTTGTACTCTTACTTACTGATCATAGAATTACGTCAGTTTTATAATTTTTTTTTCTTTTTTAGTTTGTCCTTGCTTTTGATACACTAATAGTGATCAAATCTTATCACCAATTTCAACAAATACTTTTTATTTGTTACTCCTTTCTCTTGTACTGGGCAATACATTACAGTGTACATTCAAAATGGAATCTTTGGGCACTTGCCCATGAATATTCCATTACACTTTATTTATGTATTTAGCAGAGCATTATGTTCCTGATTGCGGTTCACCCATGCGGAGATGGACATATGGATCAACTTATTTTCGCTTTTATTTTCATTATATTTGTTTTCACACTTTTGCACTTTATTAATACTAGTCGCATATGCATTTTTAGGTATCCAAATTTGAGTATGTGCACTATAGATTTCAAGTTTGCTTCCAATGCACATATTTGATTTATTTAAGTAATCGGTGTTATAACTAGTTAGATGATTATGCTGATACCTAGGTGTGCATGGTACAATGCATTTATAAATTCCATCCCGAATGTACTTTTTAAAATATTATTTTAAATATGTTTACAATAAATTTTAAAAATGCTTTTGTAGTGTTCAGAATTGCTTATGAATTATATTTGCCCACTAGTGCAATTATGAGCACATATGGAACTTTACAAAATTGATGAACAATCAGACTTTTAGAAGTAATTCTTTGCTACCTATCAACATTGGTGGTATATCAGTGGGAAGTCCAGCGCTTTTTCATTCAACTTGAGAAAGGCTTCTGTGAAGCCGAAACGTGTCATTCTGAGGACGAATAAATCGGTGGATTTAACTGGATTATCTCTTTCTGTTTTTTCCACGAAATAAATGCAACAGTGGGAACTGCATATGATAATTGACTGAGATCACGGACCATTGCAGAAACTCGATCGCAAGGCTGTATGACAGCGTAACTGTAGCCATCTTGAAGGAAAAGTGATGTTTTGATTAGCGTTCCTTATAACACCTTAATATGTATAAACCAAGACATTTTCAAATCATTAAAGAAACACAAAATTTGCAATATGGGTTCAAATTAAAACCCCAAAATGACCAAAATTCACTAGTTATGATTAGGAGTGCAATATGTAAAGCATAACTTAGATACTAAATGCAATGCGTATGATCTCCCCTCTCAATGAAACCGATGGCACTAATTCAAACTGACAACCTACAATGCATTATATCAATATGTAAGGGGAATAAGATCAAGAGTCCTGTCGAGGAACGAACAAGTGATCTGGCACTGGGCCCTGGCAAAGGACATTTCTGTAATGGCAATACACCTCTCAGGCTTGCAGCACGGACCGGCTTAGTGGCATCTTCTAGAACAGCACGAATGGGCACTAGATGACATCATACTTCAAAACATCTTTCACAGATGGTGGACACTTCAAATCAGTTTATTCGCTAGAGGGAAAAACTGAAAAGGCCACAACTGTATGTCTAGGTTTGCGGTGCTCTTTTGATAAACTTGTCATGGGTAATCCCCTACGCTTTTCCTCTGATTCCTGTAGAGCCCTAAGTCTAAAGATGGATTGCAAAATAAAGAGGATCCTTCTAACCTTAAACTGGCAGAGGTAGCTGAAGTACCCAGATCTACTTCACCTTAGCTTCAGCCTCACAAGAGTCTCCCACGCAGACCAGACTTGGTTTCCAGGATGTCAGACAGGTTTACCATCACTTCTCTGGATTAATTGAACTTGGTTGCCTAACTCCAGAGCACGTACAATATGGCAACTTGAATCTTCTAGATGACAGCTTGAAGCTATTGAAGAACGCAAAAGACCATCCATTTGCGACTACTGTTCCTTTCAGTAGAAAACCTTTTGCCCATTGTGCCTTGAAAAGCTTGTGGCGCCTAGAACTTCTCAGGAAGAGATGGCATTGTCTAATGTGAAAAAAGCTGGGCTTCTGTTCTCATTTATTAATGTGCATTTTGCTGCCAACACTGTTTATATGAAGAACCTAGCTCAGACCTCCCTTTTCATTATTCCAGTGATTAAGGATTTTTCTTGAGAGCTTGAGGAAAGTTTTCCTCCTTTCAGGAGGCTTTCTCCTACTTGGTAACTCAACATTGTCCTTTCCAAACTAGTGGTCTTGCTTTTGACCCTTTGCATAAGGCTGAGCTGCCTCGCATCTCCTGGAAAGTCGTTTGTAGCTGTAACTTCATTCACAAGGGTGAGTGAGCTTCAAGCTGTAAGTACAAAGAAATCATATCTTGTTTTCGACATAACTAAAGATTCTTTAAGGACTCGTCCTTCTTTTCTGTCCAAAATGATTTTGGATTTTCATATAAATCAGTTTCACTCGCAATATTCTTTCCAGATCATTCTTCTCTGTAGAAATAACACTTCATAGCCTAAACGTTAAAGGGGCTCTGACATATTCTTGAGTAAGACCAAGACCAAATCCATTAAATAGTCGAAACAGGTATTTGTAAATTATAAATGATTTTGCCAAGTGCCTGATTTCTTCACAAACAATTGTAGCGAGATGATTTCTTGAAAAATATCTTGCTATCAAAAGGCTAAGAAACCTCTTCCAAGTATAGTTAAGGCTCATTCTACATGTGACAAAGCAATGACTACTGCTGTGATGCAGAATGTAAATAGCTGGAATTTTGCTAAGCGGCAACCTGAAGATTGGTACATACGTTTGTCAAGCACTACTTCAAAGAGTCTGAACAGATACTCTGGTAGGTCAGTCCTCTTTGCACAGTTTGCCTGTAATACTAGTTCTCGGTTATGTGTATTCTCTCTGAATCCATAAATGACCGACCCATTTTCAAAGAGCATTTGGTGAAGTGGAGTTAAAGGCACAGATCCGTTCACTAAGTTTCCTTTACCACTGCCTCACTGAACCTACACTGTCTCATGGGGAGGCTAGCACCTGTTGAAGTTTCTTAAAGGTTAATGGTCTATTTAGCACAGTGTTGTGCTGCGCAGAGGAAGCTAGTTTTTCCGTTTATTTAAATTTATTTTGCAGTTTGGCTAAGTATATTTACTAAACAATGAATTGAATACATAGAAAATGCTCATTGTTGTTTTCTTGGTAAACCTATGTTTGTAACATGTTGCTGTAGATAAATGTGCTCTGCATACTCCTGCTATCTAGGGGTGGGCTAGGACATTTGAAACTTGTTTTTCTTCAAAGAATTGTCTTGAGCCTTGTCTGCATTGCGCATGGGCAGTGACCCCATTTTAGGTTGTTTTTTTCTGCCATCTGGTCCGTAGGCGACAATTGAAGTTTCACGATCAAAACGCCCTTCAACGCTTTCTTCCACAGTTCCAGGTCTTATTTCCACACTGATCAGAGCAGAAAACATACTACTGCTGCCTCACTACAGAGAACACTACAACACCAAGGATCAACAGACTTTCCACTGCTAGGCCACGGGCTTGGCTAGGGACCTTAGGCCCCAAAGCCTCTTTTGTAAGCTTTCGCCTTAGAAAAGTCACAGCTGGTGATGGAGTAGACCCAATTTCAACACTGCCCTGCTGTAACGCAAAATACATCTGGACTGAGCACCACCAAGTGTATTATTTTTGTTGGGCGCCTCAGCATGATGACACCAAGTATGAGGCGTGGCTAGCGTTTAGGTCCAAAAAGACCCTTTGTCACCAAAGGGAAAGGCGCTGGGCACATCATAAGATGTACAGACACTCAATGAAGGATACCCCAGCTATCTTTGGTGAAGAAACCCCTGGTGACGAGAACATCAAATAATCTGGGCCTTCAGACATTCCGGCCCATCAGCCATCTCCGGAGGTGGTGTTCTCCTTCAGTTTTAACAAAGCGCACAAACGATCACAGCAATCACACCATACACACGAACAATGCAGTGGGCCGTGAGTATCGCAGATCCCCATAAAATGCTCACCAAGTCCCTCAGAACCCATTGGGGGTGTAGGGCTATTGGGCCCTTAAAGGCCAGCCAGCCCTTCGGGCATTCTATGGCTCCAGCGCAGATTGACACCCCCCCCCTCCCTCCCATGAGAAGCCCATAGAGCTAGCACCCCCTGCATCCACAGGCTCTCAACATTTCCGACAAGCTGCCAAGACTAAGGTTTTAGCTTCCTCTGCGCCAAAGCCCATGTCAGCGTAGTGTCAAACGCCAACAGGGCTCAAGACGCTGCCGGCACCAAAAGTCCTCTAGGAGAAAACACCACCTTCAAAGTTGAAACAGCAGGAGCGAAGACCTACCTCGGCACCCAGACCCCTAACCCTATAGGTGATGCTTCCGAGGGCTAACCCTTCGAAGTTGGGGACCACCAGCTCCATCCAATCCTTGAGAGGCTTCAAGCAGAGCTCAATGCTAGGCAAAAGAGACTATACATCCATATTCAGTTGGGAAAGATTGCTAGTGAGTTACCACCCAAGGTAGTCGACGCTCTACCACCTAAGGTGAGCCGACCTTTGAGGAGGATTTAGCTTCTGTGCCAGAACTGGCTCCCATGAATAAAAAGAGGCACAAGGGCACCTGCCCCAACCACTTTGCCCCTTCCACTCCTCATTCACCTCCTCTGCCTCTTCTTCCTCCGCTCTCTCTCTCCTCTGCCACTTCCAGACACACTACCCAAGTATACACACCTTTGCGTTCACCACAGGACTTGGGTGGATCACATAGCTCCTACTAAGAGGATGCACCATATGACATAGCTGGTGAGCCAGGAGAGGGAGGAGACCCATGGGATGATTATTTTGTAGACCGTCCTGGATATCCTGACCCAGATCTGTTTCCTGCCAAACCTTTCACCTCCCAGTCGATACAACCTTATCCCACAAGGTAATATTATGAGTGGCCCAATGCCATAAAGTGAACCTATATGTAGTTCAGGAGAAGGGCTATTTCTTAGTCTAGACCCTTTCTAAGACAGAGCGCAATATCCAGTTTTTACCCATGTTAAAGGGCATACTAAAACCAGCTACTTACCCCTTTATGGACCCAGTCAAAGCCGGAGTAGTAACACCTAAGCTAGAAAGGAAGTACAAGGCTTCTCCTTCTGACCGACAATACATCAGGGGACATGTAGAGCCAGACTCCTTAGTTGTCACTTCTACATGTAAGCGTGGAAACTCTCAGGGAATGGGTGACGCCCTACCACTTGACAATATGAGTGAGAATCTGTACGCAGCAGACAAGAGGGTGGCCACGGAGAAAGCTAACCACTGGTACATTGCCAATTCTGTTGGTTAGTGAAGGGATTTATTTTGTTGAGTAATTTAAGGTTCAGGAATGCGCTCTTCTCTGAGTTCTTGATATATTTGACCATGTTTAGTTATGGGTCCAGAGTGATTTCCAGGGATTTTACAGAGTCTGCCATGGTAATATTACAATTAAGAGTGTCAATGGATCTTAGCCATTCTGTGATTAGGGGGCCTGCTCCTTGTTGGATATAAAAAGGATTTCCAGTTTTGTCTTGGTTGAGCTTTAGGTGGTTGTGGGATAGCCAGTGTTGGACTTCTCGCAGGGTGTTATTTAGTTTCTTTATGTCTACGATTGAGGATGTTTCTAGGTACATCTGGGTATCGTCTGCTTAGAGGTGGAAGAGGTTGTTGGCTTTTTTGAGTATGAAGGTGAGGGGTTCCGTGTAGATGTTGAACAGTTATGGGGAGAGAACTGATCCTTGTGGGACTCCCCTAGTTATGGAGAGGAGGTCGGACGTGAAGTTGTTAATTGTTATTCTTTGTGAACGGTTCTGAAGGAAGGAGGTATACCATTGTAAGACCACCTCATCTGCACCAATTCTCTCCTGGAGTGCATGTATGAGCAGATTGTGATCAACATATCAAAGGCTGCTGATAGGTCATGGAGTATATGTAGGCAGCCACGGTCAGCATCTAGGGAATTGTAGACATCTATGACATTCGGGATCGCTTTTTCTTGCTGCAGCCTTTTCTGAAGCCGGATTAGTGAGTATCTAGAAGGTTGCTGCTGTCAATGTGTTGGTTAAGTTGGAGGAGAACGCACCTTCTGTGGATGGAGTACAAGCCTTCCTACAAAAAGGGCCATCAAACCTGTCCCCACACAACATCAAGGAAAAGGAGTTTACTCCGTGTGCTTTCTATCCCCAAAACAGACTGGCCCCTCAGCCCGGTTTTTGATCTCACACCTCTCAACCAATACATAGTCTTAACACTTCCACATGGTAACCCTTAGTGCTTCCTACGTCTGCTTCAGCAAGAAGATTTCATTGCAGCATTGGACCTCAAGGATGTATATTTTCACATTCCCATCCACCAAGCCCACCAACGCTACCTGCGCTTCGTCGTAAGTGACCATCATTACCAGTTCAAGGTCTTCCCCAAAAAGGTCAGCCTATCTCAAATACAACAATTACTAGATGGTTAGACAGATGTATTAAAATCTGCCACCTTAAAGCCAAGAGAGTACTCACTGTAACCATCAGGGCGCACTCTACACGAAAAAAGGCAGATTCTATGAAACATCTCATTAGTTGATATTTGTGAAGCAGCTGCTTGGTCACCCCAACACATAATTACCAACCTCTGCTATTGTGGAGCTTATTAGGCTCCATTTTAGCTTTTCTTTTTAACTTAACATCTCTTTCTAAAGGTGATTTTCACATGTTTTCCTCAACATGAGAATGTGCCCTGCACTCATTTATTCTTGGTAGGCATTGATGCCCTATTTTCTGTACATTTATTTCCAAGGTCACACACATTAGAACAAGTTGTTTTATTTTCTGTGTTTGTAGGAGACGACTCTTCTGCTTCAGACTAACTAATGATATTGCTTGACACACTAGCATAATGTGATAAGGCCCGTATTTTATTATTTAAACAGCATTTATGCTGAAATCGGTGAGAGGTGCTTCAGTTAACGCCATAATGGAAGCTGCAGTGAACTGTGACTGAAATGCAGCTCTGCAGTCTCCAACCTCAGCCTGAAACAAAAGATAACCTGGACACTCGGACGGGATGCATTTGTGGATACACTAAGGGCCAGCTTCCTGACACACTGGTCAGATCATTCCAACTGGTCTTTTAGAAAGGTATCCCTAATATGCTCTCCTTAGCATAAATGTATTCGTGATAGATAGGAGTAACCTTAGTTATATGATCAACAATTAACATGTTGAATTGTTTGTATTTTTCACCATTCTGATCATGCTTATAACAGTGATGTGTCACATCTGTCTAATAATCGCAGCTCATGCATTATTTACAAGGATTAGAGCTTTTCAATAAATATTTGAAAATTCATTCTTGTATTATTTTTTACACCTTAGGCATGCAAAATAGGCAAGCAAAAGGGTTTGATCTCTTTCCACATTTCCTTGGGAATCCGAGGGATCATGTTCGAGGTTACACACAGCATCTATAACTCTGTTAGGTCAGGAGTTTAGAAGTGGTACTGTGAGCTAGCTTGACAAACCAACATTTACTGATTAAGTAAGAAGACTCAGTCTCTATGTGATGTTTTGTTGACCTAACATATAGTCCTACTAAATTTGGAGGAACCGTGTAACACTACTGTGTGGATGTTCTACCATACAGCAAGCGCTAGATGGCCAGCTTGTCTTAAGGACCCTATTTCAGACATTTGCTCCATCCACATGCTAGCCACCGCTTAAACTCGGGGACTGCAGCCCTGCCAAGTATCACGCATCAGGCGTGACGCTTTCGCATTTCAGTGCTGGTTTCCACATCACCGCACTAAATGCATTAGTCACGCATAATTGGGGACCCCCCCACTATCGGCCCTCAGGCATGCTGTTACAAGGAGCTGCAACAGCGAGCTTACTGTGATATGGAAAGCGTGCATGTGTCTGACAATGTCAGGAACTTATGGTCAGGGGCATAGGAGACACTAAAATTCTGGGGGGGACAGGGACAACCTTGTGGACTTCCAACGACCCTATATAAATCACAGCCCGTTAAACAAATACAATCGCATAATTTTTAAGTGAAATATTGAAACAAGCAGGCATGTAGTCACAGTTTGCAAGTATGCTTTATTGTTATTTATATTCACATAGTAATCAGACCAAATGTTAAGAAAGCATGTATATGAATTTTGCATCTTCATGCACCAAGCAAACAAAGGTCGCTGACTTCGGGTGAGGGTGTTATGTTTGCAAGTGCATTATGGTTTGAAAAGTACCTGCTGCTGCATTCCTGGTCACCAGCCATTTTCAGGCAACAATAAAAATGTGAAGAAAACTTCGGGGATTAATGTTCTGTATTGAGAGAGTTCAGATGTTTGACTAGTGGAAGTTTTGACTCATGGTAAGGTAGCCACAGTGTGTTAATACGCCTGCTGCAAAGAACGTGTACCACGCAGATCACAAAATGCATATTATGTAAATAGGTCAGTGAGTTACTGTTTTTTTCTGAGAGATTCTTTTGCTATTTGCAGTTTATAAGATAAAATCCTAACATTGAACAGTGAGCTATTAACCGTCATAAAAGAGCTGCATGAAAACTGCAAGGTATAGATTAGAACGTTATGATTCTTCCCCAGTTTTTCATTATCCTAATGTTGGAAAATGGGTTCATTAGGATGGAAATCAATTCTGATTGTTCAAGAGTACTCCCAACCATGGTGTAATGTTTTACATTCTGAGTTTGTGCTTCTCTAGTGTTGCAAAGCCATCCTGTGCCCTGGGCACTCCCCAACTTTGCTGACTGGTACTGGTGGTAACTGACTCTGGGCTCTGCCTAGCCAGGCCCAGGGCCAGTCCTATGCTGAAAGAGACACTTATAAATACAGTGAAAACACCTACATACACTGGTGTGCACTATGGGTTAGGGTACCGCTATGATTGGCATGACCCCTCCTATAAGGCCTAGTACATAATAGGGCATGGGGACTGAAACTACCTTTAAGTCCCTAGTTTATATTAGGGCATGGCATTTTAGAGGCCATCAGTCCTTCCTGCACTTGCATGTGTGCACTGCTGAAGCCTGTGGTCAGTTTAAAAGCAGGCCTGTGTTCCAGGACTGCTTTTAAAATGCAAATTGTGCGCACACTTGACTTTTGGGTTTGGGGCACTTACAAATTAATAAACTATAATGTTGGGGCATGTTAGATATCCCCAGGGATTCCCAGAGGTGTCCCAGGGGTGGGGGGTCAGGTATCTACAAGGAGGACCCTTATAAAATGAGTTTTATATGCCCTGGGTTTAGTGAAATTGCACGTTTCACTGACTATATTGTTGTAAAGTGCTTCCCAAAATCGACGTTTGTGCTAGGAGCACCGTGAAGTGAGGATCTGCAATATTTTGATATAATCAGAACCCCTAAAGTCTTTCCTATGTATTCCAGGGGTGGGGGGTCCTGTAAGTATAAGCAGGGTCCTTATATAGGCCCTGGTAATGAAGTAATTGGCCAGTTCATTTTTCCATTGCAGATCCCCAGCCCATAGGTGAATATTGCAAGAGGTTATTAATGAATAGCTGGAGAAAGGAAAGCCATAAAACTAGGATTAAAGGACTCAGAAGAATGTTAATGATAAATGCAACAATGTGACATTGTTGAATTTATTCTAAAATGTACAGACAAGAAGTTATAAGACTTTCTTGTCTGTAAGCCACAATGCAGCCCTCTAGTGCTCTGCCTTGATTGGTCAGAGGTAAGTGGATTAGCCTGGCTGTTTGATGAGGTGATAAATGACCCCAGAACTTAGGAAGCCTTTCCGGGAGGAGAGGTTGCTGGGCATGGGAATGCCAGAACCAGAGGAAGGGGTAATAAATAATGCTCTTCAATGGATGGAGGAGACAAGCTAGAGAAATCACTTTCATTTATACCTCTCTTCCCTGCCACACAGCCAGATTGGGTTTTTTAGGAGGAATTCCCAGACGTAAGGGGGTGGACCTAGGTAGATGAAGCTATCCTGTAGGCTGGTTTAGTTAGTTCTGCTCCCTCTGCTGGAAAATCAGCCATGATGACTTTTGGAGAAATTGTGCTCTCTGTGAGAAAGTAATGCCACACTTTAGAGGATGTGGTCATACCCTTGAGCATTGCACTGCACCTCATTGGACAGGAGTGACCACCTTCTGGACCCAGAGAACTTGGAATAAGTATCTGAGAGGGACAGAGCCTCTCAGATGATGCTGCTTCAAACTTGGGAGAAGAAGGGTCCCTGCTTAGGAGTTTGATCTGCACCAACCAGGCCCTGGACTCTGAAGATTGTGCTTGTTGCACAATCTGGAGTTACAGCCCTGTGGACTACCTTGCTTCAAAAGGTCTAAAGAGTGGACTCCCTGAAAGCTGAAGGTTAACAGAGCTCACCTGGTCCACCACCACCAAGAATTCCCAGCCTGAAGAACTACCAGTGAATTTGTAAGGGTTTTGTCCACGTGGATTGTGGGAACTTAAGTCCCTTTCAAGGACCATCTTGGAGATTCCAGAGCCTTGGAGTACGCTTTGGACACTTTGAGACCCTTTGGAAAACTTCAGAAGGAAGTTCCAGAGGTTGGGAGAAGTTTGGAGCACCTTTGGAAAAAGCTCCATAAATGAACCAACTCACACTGGCCAGCCAAGCTGGCAACCATCAACCATGAGTGGCCCTGCCGTCCAGGTTCCTCACGCTGGAAAGCTCCAGAGGTCTGACTTCCAGAGTTTGATCGGGCGTAGGCAGAAACCCAAGCTGGTGAATCCTCACCGAATCCGGCCTAGTGAAAAGCATTGAAGGACCCCGCAAGAAAAAGCTCTGTAAAGGTTTCTAATTCTGAATGCAGAAAAGGTGACCGGGACCAACCACGAGAGCCAAGCCACCCACCATCAACTGTGTGCCAACCTGGATCTCTGGCTCCTACCGCTGGAAAGCTCTGGAGGTTGGACTTCCATACGTTTGACCGGGAGCTTGTTGCAAGGCGAACCCTCACCGAATCAGGGCTGGCTGAGAGCTTCGAGGGTCCCCGGGAAGAAAAGGTCCAGAAAAGTTTCTAAGTCAGAAGGTAAAAACTTTGACAGAGACCTACTGCAAGGAGTAGCCCCGCAGGGCTTCATCACGGTCGGCCTGAAACTTTGACTTTGAGCAGGTCTAGCGTGACTAGATGTACCAAAAGGGGCTATACGTTTCTTTGTGCTATATAGTGCTAAATCTTTAAAAAGTCATATCCCCGGTTCCCTACAGTGGATTTTTTACATTTTAAAGAGAAAAATATTTCCTATTTTTATAAATTGGTGTTGGATTTTTATTGTGTGTTGTGTCTTAATTATTTACTGAATTGGTATTTTTAAATGCATTACATACCTGTCTTTGAAGTTAAGCCCGCCTACTCACAGCCAAGCTACCAAGGGTTGACCATGGGAATAATTTTCGAAGACCGGTACTGAGCCATATATTGAGGTAGAGGCCTTATTGCCGGGGACAGATATACATTTGCCCCTACTATTAACCCACTTTCCAACATCCAGACCAAGCACTCTCAAACAATACTGTCTACAAGTATGGATGACATGTGACTCCTACACCCTGAAGTTTAATTTATTCAACACTGTGACATAATTTTGGCCTCCATTGTTGCACAACACCAGTGGCCCGAAAGCAGGCTGCACATGTTAAAAGTGTTTGTTCACGAAGCAGAGACCATGATGTTTGTGAACTTAGGGCCTGATTACGATGGCAGGTGGACCTCAGTCTGTCAGCCATCGAATTGGGGAATGGGACCGCTCACCTACAAAGCGACGGCCCCACGATAGACATTACAATGTGACCGCCACTACGGCGTTTGCAAGGCCTATCTTTTACAATGCAGCAAGTGCTGCTGGCTGCATCACCCGCCGCAATATAAAAAAGGGACATGTTACATATATCACTGCACTATGTGGCAGTACCACATGGTGCAGTGATATGTAGGGGGGCACCATAGGTGCCCCCCAGGTCCCATGTCTGGGGGCTGGAGGTAAAGGGGCCTGCTACGGGCCCCCAATGTCCCTTTCTGGCAGCTTTTCTATGGTGAGTGAACCGCTATGGATAGGCTGGCGGGTAAGGGACATCTTAATCCCTACTGCGGTGCCTGGTAGGCACTACCAGCATTGTAGGAACTACGAGCCCCGCCGCCACACAGGGAGGCTCAAGGAGCCTGTCGGGTGCGTGGCAATCGGTTTTTCCGACTCCCAGGGAACCGCCCGCCATTGTAATATGGCGGGCATTGATGCAGTCACCGATGGCGGTGGGACCGTCACCGACGGGGTGATGTGGCGGTCCGACCGCCATTATAATAAGTTTGGTGTGCATGCAAATCCTACATTGCCAACCCCTGGTAAGTTGCACTACTAGTGCGGAAAAAGGCCAATGGAGATACCAATGGATGAGGTGGACTGGCCTCAAGGGTCTTAGGACCTCAGTGAGAGAGTCACTGTTGCTCTAGTGTGTGCTTCTTCGTATGCCTGCCCGCAAGACTGGAGGTGAACTGCATTGATTGTGGTGGACAGGCCTTCAAGGTTAACTCACACTTGCCACCGTTAGGGTCCACCTGCTGGTGCAAAGACACCAGGGGTTAAAAGACCTAGTGGGCCTTCTAAGGTGTAGCATCGGAATATGCTCTGGTGGACTGGTCATGAGGGATGAACATGGTTCTCCATTTCCAAATTTGGCAGCTCTGGCCAGAGTGCTGCATCCTCTCCCACACTGAACACCATACTGCCCCACTGGGAGAAACTCACACTGCCTTCAGCTACAACCCAATTGAGCTGCGACTCAATTCAAATTATGCATTAAAGAAGAGTAAAATGCTACCAAAAAAATGTAATAACACCCTGAAAAAAGCAAACACTCATGGGGAATGCAAGGATGAACAAAGCATGTGAAATGTAAGAAGGAACAATCTGGTTACCATAATAGTTTTAAACTCCTTATTCAGAAATCAGTAAGTGATTCTGCCTGAAAAGTTCAGGACATGACTACAGGACCAGGAAGGGACCCATTTCGATGTCCATTGCTTATATCCTTACAAAATGTAGGCAGTTTGGTTTAAAAAAGACCACATCCCTAAACACAGAGCTGCTTACACATTTTATAAGCTAAAATATTTAAAACTGTTAAAAACGATCATCTTAAACGGTTTGCACTCCACCCATCAACTTGCAGTCCCTTTAAACAGTGCACTTCCCCACCCAGGGAAAACAAAGCTGTTCAAAAAAAGAAGATAAAAAGAAAGTAGCTCTTCACTGGAAAACTCCGTGAAGCGGCGCTAAGGTGCATGGGCGTAAATAAAAACCTGCCCCGTCTGCTTATCACTCTATTGCTTTATTCGGTTATTTAATTATTTTTCATATTTTTTATACTTTTTTCTCTCCATCCCAAAGTTGTACTTTATTTATTTATTTATTTTGAAAGTTTTATATAGCGCGGACAAGATCTTTGCAGATATCAGAGCGCTTTACAAAGAAGGGTTAGATGAGGGAGCATAGTCAAACAGGTAAGACAGTAAATCTAGCAGTACAAATAGGTGGGGGCAAAGCCAATCATGTAGATCAATAATACAATTCATACAAATAAGCAAAGAGGTCGAACAAATAGTACAGATATTTAAAGAGTCCGAAATAATAGTTCAGGTGTATTTAGCCATGAGGATAGCTTTTACTTCTTTCTTAAAGAGTGTAGTGGAGGAGATGAGCCTGGTTTCGGAAGGGAGTGAGTTCCAGATCCTAGGTGCCATTCCTGAGAAGGAGCGTTTATAGGTTTTTTCCTTCCGGAATCTTCGAGGCTTCAGCAGAAGATTGTTTGTGCCTCTAGTAATTCTAGAGCCACCAGAGATTGTCAGCTTCTGAGTGAGGTAGCCGGGTGAGTTCAGGTGTACTGCCTTGTGTGTCAAGCAGGTGATTTTCAGATGTATTCTGGCTTCAAAAGGCAGCCTGTTCAGGGACTTCAAGTCAGGGGAGATATGAGAATGCTTTTTTGACCCAGTGATGAGTCTCGCTGCAGCGTTTAGAGAAGCTCTTAGGGGTGCGGTAGTAGTTAGGGGGAGTCCGCAGAGGGCGATGCTGCCATATTCTATTCGAGGGATGACTAGTGCTTGTACTGCGGTTTGGAAGTCTTTGGCTGGGAGGAAGGGTTTAAGTTTCCTCAGGGTATTTATTTGGAAGCTCGATCCCTTAGTTGCCTTGCTGATATGTTGCTGCATGTTGAGATTGGTGTCAAGTGTTATGCCTAAAGATTTTGCCGAGTCCACAATGGTGGGTTGGACATTGAGTGCGGTTAGGTGTTTAAGCCAAATTTGAGTGGTAGAGATCTTCGCTGGAGGTGAGATCAAAAGGAATTCTGTTTTCAGAGCATTGAGTTTGAGATGATTATCGGCAATCCAGGATTGGGTGCTTCTGATCGTTGAGTTTAGGAGCAAAATGTCTTTGGGGGATTGTAATTTGAGATAAAGTTGGGTGTCATTGGCGTACATGTGAAAGTGTACATTGGATGCTTGTAGCAAGGTGGTGAGAGGTTCCATAACTAGGTTGAACAGAGTCGGGGATAGGGAGGATCCTTGTGGGACGCCTAGCAATACAGGTATTGGCGAGGACATCAGGTTGTTGCTCTTGAATTTCTGCGACCTGTTGTGTAGAAAGGAAGTGAACTACTTGAGAACAGTTCCAGATATACCCATTCTTGTGTTTAGTAGTTCGAGTAAATTCTCATGTTTAACGGTGTCGAATGCTGAAGAGAGCTCCAGAAGGATGAGGAGGCAGGTGTCGTTTTGGTCTAGCATTTGAAGTGCGCCGTCAATTATGTGAGTCATAGCAGTTTCTGTACTGTGCCCTGCTCGGAAGCCTGATTGATGAGGGTTGAGGAGGTCAAACTGATCAATGTGTTTGGTCAATTGTAGTTGTGCGCATTTTTCCAGCAGTTTGGCGAGAGTGGGAATATTGGTAATGGGACGGTAGTTGTTCAGATCAGAGGGGTCGGCTGTAGGTTTCTTTAGTAAAGGTGTGACTTGTCCAACTTTGAGGGAGTCAGGTATGGTTCCTTGTTGCAGTGAGCTGTTGATAATTTTAGTCCAGAGTGGAAGAAGCAAAGGAATAAAGTCTTTAACAGCGTTAGCAGGAAGGGGGTCCGTGAGGTGATTGGATGGTTTCAAGGTGCTGAGCAGTTTGCCAATTTCTTCTTCAGAGTAAGTGCCAAAGGATGACCATGAAGCATTGTTTTTTGGTTCAGTGGGTGCAATGCAGTGGGGTTTGAAGTAGAGGCTTGGGTCAATGAGGAGATCGCTCTTTATGTTGTCAGTTTTTTGGATAAAGAAGGCAGAGAAGTCTTCACAGGAGGGTGCTTCGCGCACAGTGCTGAGTGGTTGGGGTTGTTCCTTGGATTGTGTTCTGATTATCTCAAACAGTTTTCTCGGACGGTTTTTTGCTTGGTCGAGCTGGAGGCTGAAGAAATCTGATTTTGAGCGTTTTATTTTCCTGAAATAGGCGTTTCTCTTTTTCTTCAGAGTTTTTAGGTTCAGTGCAGAGGGAGCTGATCTCCAGGTGCGCTCTGCCATTCGCATGTCTCGTCTATCATCATTGAGACTCCCATCGTACCATGGATTGGAGGTTTTAGTAGAGACTCTTTTTAGCTGCATAGGTGCAGCCTCGTTAATTATTGAGGTCATAGCGTTGAGATAGTGGTCAGTCAAGGATTGGACGTCCGTAGCGCCGGTAGGTGGAAGTAGGAGATTGCAGCTGTTAGGAGGCAGAGAGCTTGGGTCGAGTTTTTTTAGGTCTCTTTTCCAGACTTTGGGCTTGGAGGATTGAACCGGGTTAAATTTAACTTTTTCATTGATGAAGAATGTGACAATATGATGATCTGACCAGTCACAGGGTTGGATAGACTCAAGTTGGATAGAGTCTTCTTTGGAGATGATAAGGTCGAGGATAGAGCCTTTCTCGTGGGTCGGGCTGTTGCATATCTGGGTGAGGTCAAGGGCATCGAGGACATTTTTGAGACTATTTACCACCGCGTCATTGCGATCGTTCCAATGGAGGTTGAAGTCGCCCAGGTATATTTGGGTGAGCTGCCGTCCGGAATTGGTTGAGATCATATCCATGATTTGTTGGGAAAAGGTAAGGTTGTCCCTGGGTGGGTGGTAAATGCTGTGAAGAGAGCATATCGGTTTGCCCTCACTAATAATGTCGAGGCAGACGTATTCACAGGATGTTGGGGATGGTAGGGAGGTGGAGTTGACTTTCAGAACAGAGACGTTGTTCCTGTAGATGCATGCGATTCCGCCACCTATTTTGCCGGACCTGTCAAGTCTAATGATGTGGTAGTTGGGTGGAACCAGAATATCCATTATAGGTGACGACGATTCAGTAAGCCAGGTTTCAGTCAGAATGATTAGGTCAAGGTCCAGTGTTAAGAGGAGATCAGCGATGGCAGCGGAGTGTTTCGAGGCCGATCTGCAGTTGAGGAGAGCGCATTTGAGACAAGGTGTGTTGAGGGTGGTAGAGGGTTCTAGAGTGAGAGGGACTTTTCTAAGGTTATTAGGGATGGAGATTCTGCTGTTTAGTGTGGGGGGTCTAAGGGGATTTGAGTGTATCGTGGGAATGGTGAGGTGTGTGGTGGATGTGTGATTTTGGGGGGCTGGGTCGTAGGAGCGGAGGAGGGTGAGTGTGTCGAGGTCCGAAAGAGGGTTGCAGGGGCGACGAGGGCGTTTTTTGCGATTGCGAGCAGGGATTGAAGTCCAGGGTGGGGAGTGTTGAGTGAGAGAGTCAACCGGAAGGGTGGGGGACATGTTTGGAGGGGAGGTGGAGGTGTGTGAGGTGTTGCAGGGGCAACAAGGGTGGTTGTTGCGATTGCGAACAGGGATTGAAGTCCGGTGTAGGGAGTGTTGAGTGAGAGAGTCAACCGGGATGGTGAAGGACATGTTGGGAGGGGAGGTGGAGGTGGGTGAGGGGTGTATGGTGTGTGCGGAGAGTAATTCTTTGATGTTGTGTATGTCTTCTTTGATCTGGATGAATGAGGGTGGCCATAATCTTGTCAAGCGTGGGGTAAGTGTTGGAGGTAGGGGTGGAAATCAGAGGTGAATGACTGCCCAGGGAATTAGCGTGCATGTCAGGGAGTGGGCTGGTGTTCGCGCAGGGCTCCGTTGTGTCGGTGTACGGGATGGTGTTAGGGAGGGGAGAGGGTTTGGGCGGGAGGGGTGTGCATGAGGTGGGGAGGAGGTTGGTGGTATGAGTGAGGGCATTGGTGGTAGGCGGAGAGATCAAGGTGGGGGATGGGTGTATGTTAGCGGTGGTGGGGGAGCAGGAAGGGTAATGGGGGCTGAGAGTGGGAGGGGAAGTGGGATTGGTGATGGTCCTGTTGTGGGAAGGGGGAGTTAAATTAAGAGAGGAGGTGTGTTCTGCGTAGTTAGTTAGAGGGAAGTGGGGACTGAGAATGGGTGGGATTTGTCGTTGTGCGTATCGTTCTGGTGCTGAACTAGGTTAGATGTGTTGTGGGTGGGAGCTGCGATGACAGGGGAGAGAGGAGTGTTAATGGTGTGCGTGGATGTCCGAGGGTTGGTAGGGGGATGGGGGTGCGAATGGTGTAAGAGGGGGAGAGATCTGTGTCTGTGTTTGAGGCGTGTGTGGTAGCTACCTGGTGCTGAACTGGGAAAGAAGGGTTATGGGAGGGAGCTGAGAAGTCCGGGGTGGTAGGTGTGTCTCTGAATGAGGAGTGTGTGTTAGCTACCTGGTGCTGAAATAGGTTAGAGGTGTTATGGGTGGTGGGAGCTGTGAAGTCAGGGGTGGTAGGACTGGAGGTGATATGAGTGTAGGTCCGCGGATTGGAGAGGTGCTCTTTGAAAGTGGGGAACAGGTTATCTAATAGTTCCAGGTTCCTATCTGTGGATTGAAATAGGACAATCCCGTTATTGTAGATAGTAATGGTGGCTCTGCCTGGGAAGAGTTGGGAAGATGTGATGGAGAGAGTTAGGCCATGAGCTGATTTCCTGGTGGTGGAGACGGTGAGTAAGGTGAGAAACGCTTTTCTCCATTGAGCTCTACGTGTGGTGTGGAAGATGATATCGGTGTTCAGGGATCCATTGACCGGTGAGAAGTAGGTGTCGGCAAAGGGGGTTTCAGGGTGGGACCTCAGGAAGATGTGTTTAAAGCGTTTAGCGGCTTTTTTGGTGAGTGTGGATGGGTAGTTGATTTTATGTGTGTGCTTGCCGCTCGGATCCATGTTGGGATGGCTGTTTTAGGTGGGTATGGGAGGGTGAACGATACCATGGAACAAAAGTGACACTAGTGAGCAATCAAAATAACCAAAAATAGCAATAAGGTAGCAATTGGTGCAGTCCAGGAATAAAAAGTGAAATGTGTGCAGCTTTCCAGCTTTGGAATAGAAAACGGTCAGAAAATGAAGACATTTCCAGCCAAAGTGTTTAGATCCATTTCACAGGGGAGCAAATAAATTAAAGGAAAGGCAAGATAGAGTAGTAACAGCTGTCTCTTGAAATCAGCACTTCAGGAGAGCGAGACAGAAAGAGATGGAGGAATAAAGAGAGGGGGAGGGGAGGAGGGCAGCTGCCAGAGGCAGAGCAGGAGAAGCGGACTCTGTTCTTGCCTTCTCTGGGCAAGGAGGAAAAGAGACTAGAGTTTTTTTTTTCCTTCTCAGCCGGTCCCAGCCCAGCTAAGCCTTACTGCAGCATTACAAAGGAACAAGATGGCGGGTGGCCTCTTTGACTGCAGTCAGGTCACAGGTCAAGTGCAGGGCCATTAGGTAGCGCTTTCACGCGCTAATGGCTCTGTGAATAATAGAAGGGAGAGGGGAAATTCTTTTGTTCTCTCGTCTCCCCCACCTTTGTCCCTTGTGTCCCCCTCACTCCAAAATCTGGGGGGGACATATCCCCCGCGTCCCCCACACTTCCTATGCCCATGCTTATGGTGAACTGGCGCGCAGCACAGCCTGGTAAACAGTATTCAACAGCACACACAAGATGTCTTTTGCAGTGTCATTGTTTTTATCAAGGCGTGCATGCAGGATAATTGGCTTCCTTAGGCTGTAAGGCAGAGGCCTTTCAGAGGCCTTTCAAGAGGCGGGCGGCAGGTTAGATTTTCCTCCGACTGGCCCTTCTGCATGTCTCAGCAGCTGTAGTGAATATGACCCCCGGCCGCACCGATTCAATGGCCGAGGGAGGTAGCGAGTCGCGCTGCAACAGTTGAAGTTACTGTCAGTGGAGTGTAATATCTGACCTGATCACGTGACATCTTGGGGAAGGCTCCCAAACACTTCAGATCATTTGCGCCTGTAAAAGACCAGTAAAGAGTTGTGCCGTCACGAGACGGAGCCCGTCCTTCAAAGTGGCGCCATGAGGATTGTGCCGACCGTTGTGTAGTACGCCAGGCTCACAGGATGTATGATCCAAAGGAGGACATACTGCTGCGGAAGACGACACAGAATGGCACAAGAGAGAACCCTTTAACTTTGCGGCCTCTCCGTGCGTGCCCGAAGTAATTATTTAAATTTTACAGTAAGCTCTTTTATTCAGGGGAATCAGTACTGTGGAGGTCTCTCTGGCTGGCACAGATGGCAGCGGGGTGAACAGCACGCAAAAAAGAAGTGCCACTACCGGCCAGTCAGGTAGAATAAAACACTTCTAAGCGAAAACAGGTGCTGCTTTACAGGCTCCACCGACGTCTGTTCAGGCACACTCTTTAACTACCGCCAGGCCTGCTGTTGAAACTTGTGCCCCCTTCGCCCCCATGCCAGGCCAACTGAAGAGTTCAGGCTCAAGACGAAACCAAGCGGTGAAGCAGTTAGTGTGGAGCATACACACCCCAGCGCCTGTTTACCAGCAGCAGTTAGGTGAGTCCTTCATGCATTCTCGGTCTACAGACTCTGTACTGTCAAGTTGATCTCTGCAGCATTTGATTAATACTAGATCGCAATGCCAGTTAGTGCACACCATTCATTTCAGACTCAGCCTGGCAGTTTGTTTCTTCACACACAGAACGATTTGTGTTTGTGTTGTAACTGTGATAAATTGTCAGGCACTCTCCAGCGCAGAATAGCTGGAGCCAGAGAGGAACAGAAGTTTGCCCTTCTTTGCTCAGTGGTAGCTTGTTACTTCTATATTATAGTGCTACGAGGACCCGGCCTGCGACTGTAGGTCCATGAATTTTCACATTGTTTTAAAATTGTATTACACACAGTATAAGCTATCCTACCACAACAGTTGCAGACAATTGTAAACTTTCATTTCAGGGGTTTTGCTCCAGTTGCAAGATATTATTAGAACTTCTTGTGGATAAGTTCTGATATTTATCTCTTTCCATGCACCTCATTACATGGTTTTTACTCATCAGAAAGTGTCACTCTAAGTGTCACACAGTTAGCAGTTAAATGCCATTCACAAGTCCACTAATACCATGGACATGCCACACCTATGCAATCTGAAAACTTCGCAGCTATGATGCCTGTTCTGCACTCACACACTGAATCTGTCTCCGGTTCAGTACCTTCCATTTCTAGTGCTTCGCAGAAGTTTTAAAATCGTAGACTTTCTCGTTGCTCAAATGGATGTAATTTCTTACATATATATGTATGTATGTATGTATGTATGTATGTATGTATATATATATATATATATATATATATATGTTTCCCTCGTCTTCATTGCTTGATTTTGCAAGGAAAAAAGTGTTACAGTCGGTGAAATGTCACTCATAATTACACTAAAATTATGAAAATGTCACACATAGCAATCTGAAACCTTGGCAGCTCTGGGACGGCTTTACAATCTACGCATAGTAGGTGCATTTACAGAGACACATGCTACAAACAGAAAATGGTATGGACTGTGTAATCATCTGTTTGCACTATGTAGTGTTGTAGATTCACATGCTCCCACCTTCTTCCCAAATGTGTGTAGCTCTAGCTACAGATCTTTCTTTTTCGTCCATCAGCAATGCACATGTACACCACCTTTTTCTACCACGGTATGCCTCTCTCATCCGCTGGACTAAAAACAATCAAAAATGGAGTTAGTGCCCATGCGCAATGCAGACATAAGAAGTCACTGTGGGTCGAGAGAGAATTCTTCGAAGTAAAAAAAGGTTGCAAACATCCAAGCTTAAAACTTGAGGGCAGGAGTATGTAGGGCTTATGAATATATAGCACTACACACTACAAACAGAAGCTTACAGGGTAAGTAGCAGTTTCACTCTAAACAACTCGCGCAGAGATATTCTATAGTTTATGAATTCTGAGGCTATACCTGTGGCAGAAAATTATGATTACTGGTAAATAACATTTCCGTTTAATGTGTGTCCTCTTTTGTGCTATTTGCCGTTTTTAAGGATTCATGTTTTTTTCTTAACTGTATCTTTTGCATGAGCAATCTTTGTGCACCCCTCGTTTTCAAGTGTGCGTTACAAAGCAATCTGGATTTAAAAAACAACTTTGTTTCAAGACAAGTGTTTGACACTTTCAGACAGAAGGCTATTCTAATCTATTTTAAAACAGCCAACCCCATAAGTACAATTTCTTCATTTCAAAAAGTGTAGCACCCTTCCTTTTGCAAATATTATGTTTGAGGCATATAAGCTGCAGATTACACACTGTGCATAGATTGCCACCTAGTGTTGGGCCCGGATGTTTGCAGTTTATTTTGTCCTGAAAAGTTCTTTGGAAGTCCCAAGATAGGTGACTCCTCCTTTGGACCACATTGCGCATGGGCATCGGCTCCATCCTCAGAATGTTTTTTTCCGCCATCGGGCTCGGATGTGTTTCCAGCGCTCCAGTTTGGAACCGAATTTCCTTCGGCATGCAATCCTCACCCAGTTCGACGGTATTGTTTTGATCGCGCTCCACATCAATGCGATTCTTCACCACTTTGAAGTGTTCGATTCCGGTCGTCGACGAAGGCCTTCGGGCCTACCTGGGCCTTACTCTCTGGCTCATGCAAAGGACGCCGTTCAAGAAGTGTCCTCGATGTGGGTCGAAGTTTCTCCACACGGATCTACATGAGGTGTGCAACGTTTGCCTCTCACCGGAGCACGAGGCCAAAGACTGTTCTGCTTGTGCCTCTTTCCGCTCCAAAAAGACGATTCGGGACTGACGAGCTCGAAGAACTATGGCTCGCTCGTCCGCTTCGATCTCCGACAACATCTTCGAAGAGGGCGTCAATGTGCCAGAACACCAGCGGGCCGAAGAAAGCGCCAGCTCCGACGTCGAGGACATCACTCCAGCTCAACGGGTCGTAAGTAAGACCGTCGACCCCAACCCTTCCGCGACACCCTCAAAAAAGGCTTCGGTCACTCCCTCACCTTCGGGCCCGGGTGCACACTGAGAGACTGCTTCCCACGCCCCGCCTTCGGGCCCGGCAAAGAAGCCTACTAAGCCTTCTGGCGGTTCGGGCCCGAGGCAGCCTGCCCCCGGTGCCGGTCCCATACCGACACCAAAGAAAATCCATCTTCCTCAACCACGCCGACCGATGCTCCGACACCTAACACTCGGCGCTGAAGACTGGCACCGGCTCATCGATGCCAAAACCGCACTCTGAGCAGAGTAAAAAACGCCTAAAGGTCCCGACTCACACGCTTCGGAGCCAAAAAAACACCCGGAACTGAAAAAACAAGTTCCGGTAAAAGACATTTTGAAAGGTCATACTTCTAAGCCAAAAGGCCCTAGACCAGCTACCGAGTCGGTGGCGAAAAAACCTCCGGAACCGAAAACTTTGACGCCGAAGGATCTGCCCTACACAGAAGAACTTTTTACACCAGATCCTACTCAAAAGACTCTTGTAAAGGATCCTAAGACTGGCCAACTAGCTCTTAGCTCTGAGAAGAGACCACTAGAGGCGCCTGAACCTCCTCCTCCTCCAAAGAAGAGAGATATTGCAACCTCTCCAATAAGGGTCCCTTCTTCACCACCTCCCCACACTATTCCTCCTCCAACACCTCCTCCACCACATCATTCGCCTACACCAACCACTAATCCAGATGATGATGTAGATACAGACTCTGATGACACAGGTGTGGGTGCACATGACCCAGCAGGGACCAATAGCCCCCCTCAGTCACCTAATCCATGGGATGATTATAACACCTCTGATGTGCCTTACCTCCCACAAGACGATGTATATCCTTCCAGGCCTTCCCCACCAGAGGACCCTATAGGTTTTAACCTACTAGTCCAGAGAGCTGCCCAGTACCATGGGGTTGACTTGCACACCGATACTGTGGAGGAAGACTTCTTATTGGACACATTCGATAATACACAAAGGTCCACTGTGATTCTGCCAATGCTTAAGGGGGCCATTAAGCATGCAACAGAGGTCTTTAAAGATCCTGTCAGGGCTCGAGTCCTCAACCCCCGCATTGAGAAAAAGTACAAAGCTGCCCCTACTGATCCAGCTTACTTTAGAGGCCCAGCACCCCTAGATTCCTTGGTAGTTTCTAACGCACGTAAACGTGCCAATTCACAAACATCAGGTGAGGTCTCACCACCAGACAAGGAATCTAAGCTCCGTGACGCCTCCGGTAAACGAACAGTGTCACAGGCAGCTAACATTTGGCACATTGCCAATACCCAAGCGTTGTTGGCAAGATATGACAGGGCACATTATGATGAACTGGAATCCATAAAGCAGCATCTACCAGACAAGTATAAAAATAGGGCCAATGAACTCATACAAGAAGGTAAAAATATTACTAATACTTCCATTTGTTGTGCCCTAGATGCTGCAGATACTGCCACAAGGGCAATCAATACCAGTACCCTTTTGCGTAGACATGCCTGGCTACGTATTTCAGGTTTTAAACCTGAGGTACAAAATTCCATCCTTAATCAGCCATTTGATGAGACACATTTATTTGGCCCTAATGTCGATGTGTCTTTAGAGAAAATTAAAAAAGACACCTACACAGCAAAATCTATGGGAGCCTTGCAGCTGCAAGCTCCCAGACGTTCTTTTCGTGCTCATCATATAGAGGCAACACAAGAGGCTACTCCGAAAGCCCCTCCACTTCCTACAAGATCCCTAGCCAATCCACATACACTAAGGGCTACCAGAGAGGGGGTTACAGGGGTAACAACAACAAAGGCAGAGGCAAAAACTAACAACTCCCGCTCTGCCTCCACCCCTACCCAATGACTTTCCTCCCCTCCCCTCCCCCCCCCCCCCAACATTCCACTCCTGTGGGGGGGAAGACTGCAACAATTCCTTCCTGCCTGGACCAACATCACATCAGACAGGTGGGTGCGACAAATTATTCAGGTTACTGTCTATAACTAACATCTACCCTCCCCCAAACATACCACTAAAACAGCGTCCAATGTCACAAAACATCTATCACTGTTAAAGAAAGAAGTAATATCTCTGCTAGAAAAAAGTGCAATAGAACCAGTTTCTCTGCACCAACAAAACAAAGGGGTTTACTCCCTATATTTTCTTATCCCAAAGAAGGCTGGCTCTCTAAGGCCTGTTCTGGACCTCAGACCGCTAAACATATACATACAGTCAGACCATTTTCACATGGTCACACTCCAACAAGTCCTTCCTCTCCTGTTACAAAACGACTACCTTGCTACTCTAGATTTCAAGGACGCATACTTCCACATTCCCATTCACAAGGCTCACAGGAAGTATCTCAGATTTGTAATAGACAGGCTGCACTATCAATTTAAAGTACTCCCATTCGAAGTCACAACAGCACCAAGAGTATTCACCAAGTGCCTAGCATTAGTGGCAGCAGATTTCTGAAGACATCACATCTATGTCTTCCCGTACCTCGTCGACTGACTCATAAAAGCCAGCTCATACAACCAGTGTGTGGAACACCCTCATGCCACAATCCAACTGCTCCACAACTTGGGGTTCACAGTAAACCACACCAAGTCTCATCTGCAACCATCCAAAGTACAACAGTACCTCGGTGCCACAATAAACGCCTCAACAGCGCTAGTTTATTCCACTCCAGTAAGGATAGCCAGCATGCAAACTCTTCTCACAAAGTGTCAGCCACAACACTCCCTTCCAGCACGAGTGTTCATGCAGCTCATAGGGATGATGGCCTCTTGCATTTTCATAGTGCCCCATGTTAGACTTCAAATGCGTCCTCTACAAGAGTGCCCATCACGTCAATGGAACAAGGCTCAAGGTCAATTAACAGACCTAGTGTTGGTAGACGGTCTGACTCATTGCTCTCTGCGGTGGTGGAACACCAAAAACCTTTTCAAGGGACGACCGCTCCAAGAGCCAGTTCCTCCGATAATCTTGACAGCTGACGCATCGTTATCCGGCTGGGGGGCCCACCTACTGCAACACACCATGCAAGGCAGGTGGACACTGCAATAAAAGTTACTCCACATCAATCATCTGGAGTTACTAGCTATATTCCTAGCACTAAAAGCTTTCCAAAAGCAATTATCAAACAAAGCTGTGTTAGTCTGCATGGACAACATAACAGCCATGTATTACATACAGAAACAGGGTGGAACACACTCCCTGCAACTCTCTCAACTAGCACAGGACATATGGCGGTGGGCTATACCTCAAAACATATTCCTTCTAGCCCAGCATGTTCCAGGAGTACAAAATACCATAGCGGATCTGTTAAGTCGTCAGATACAACAGACCCACGAGTGGGAACTTCATATGCAAGTTCTTCAACCATTCTTTCAGATGTGGGGACAACCTCAGATAGACCTCTTTGCCACCCACGAAAACGCCAAATGCCCAAGCTTCGCAGCCAGATATCCACACCCACTGTCCAAAGGCAATGCGATATGGATGAACTGGTCAAACATATTTGCGTACGCTTTTCCACCTCTACTACTCATGCCACTAGTAGTACGCAAACTACAGCAGCATTCTCTGACCCTCATCCTAGTTGCTCCAACGTGGGCCAGACAGCCGTGGTACACCACACTGCTACAACTGTCTGTAGTGCCGCACCAAAAAATATGCCTGTCTCCACACCTTTTAACACATAACCGTGGAGAGATCAGGCACCTGGACCCATCTC
Organism: Lissotriton helveticus; assembly: GCF_964261635.1. Taxonomy (NCBI): domain Eukaryota; kingdom Metazoa; phylum Chordata; class Amphibia; order Caudata; family Salamandridae; genus Lissotriton; species Lissotriton helveticus. Next base: position 230,789,897 of record NC_136065.1, on the reverse strand, counting down.
CGCTCAACCTTGCGATCTGGCTCCTGAAATCCGAGAATTTGGATATCTTAACCTTCCTCCAGACTGCATGAATGTCATAAAAGAAGCTAGACGTCCAACCACTAGAGCATGTTATGCAGCTAAGTGGAAAAGCTTTGTAATATATTGTCACAACAACAATATTAATCCCCTAGATGTGTCTATTCAACACATCATAGGATACTTACTGCATCTCCAAAGATGTAACTTAGCCTACACGTCTATTAGACTGCATCTTGCTGCAATAAAGTCATTTCTATTTCTCAAGCACACATACCAGTCCACAGCGCTAGGACGCCTCAGGGTAGCTTTTGCGCTTTATAAAAACCGCTTCCATTCCATTCCATTCCATATCTGCAAAACAGACAGCATCTATCTCTGTTCAGAGTGCCTGCTATTAAAGCCTTTATAGAAGGCCTTAAAAGAATAATTCCTCCCAGAGTACCACCTTCACCTGTGTGGAATTTAAACATTGTTCTCACACGACTAATGGGACCTCCCTTCGAACCCTTACACAAATGTGAACTACAATTTTTAACATGGAAGGTTGCGTTCCTAGTAGCTATTACTTCTCTGTGGAGAGTTAGTGAACTACAAGCACTAACCATTCAAGAACCTTTCTTGCAAATGCATCATAATAAGGTTGTTCTCCGTACTAATCAGAAATTCCTACCCAAAGTCATTTCTCCCTTCCACCTCAATCAATCTGTGGAACTGCCCGTTTTCTTCTCGCAGCCACAGACAGTAGCAGAAAGAGCTCTTCATACTCTAGATGTCAAAAGAGCATTGCTATACTACATCGAGAGAACACAACCCTTTCATAAGACCAAACAACTTTTTGTGTCTTTCTCACCACCACATAAGGGTAATCCCATATCAAAATCTGCGAAAGCCAGATGGATTGTCAAATGCATACAAATTTGCTACCACAAAGCAAAACAAACGTTATCTGTTCCTCCTAAAGCCCACTCTACAAGAAAAATAGAGGCTTCAATGGCATTTTTAGGGAACATTCCCCTAGAAGACATCTGCAGAGCAGCTACATGGTCTACACCGCACACTATTGTGTAGATGTGCAAACCAAACAACAAGCTAATGTGGGCCAGGCTGTTCTCAAAACACTATTTCAAACTACTGCAACAGATAGGGGTGGTCGCCGCTAAGAGTGGGTACTGCTCTACAATCTATGCACAGTTTGTAATCTGCAGCTCATATGCCTCGAACGGAAAATGCTACTTACCAGTATGCATCTGTGCTAGGCATGTAGAGCTGCAGAGTTACACACGCCCACCCGCCTCCCCGGCTACCCTTGTCTGTTCCAGTATTATCATAATTAGATACAGCTTACATGGACATCCTTCCTTTTCTTGCAAAGCTCCATCATTTCCCTAATGGCGAAAAACAATCTGAGGATGGAGCCGATGCCCATGCACAATGTGGTCCAAAGGAGGAGTCACCTATCTCGTGACTTCCAAAGAACTTTTCAGGACAAAAACAAACAGCAAACATCCGGGCCCAACACTAGGTGGTGATCAATGCACAGTGTGTAACTCTGCAGCTCTACATGCCAAGAGCAGATGCATAGTGGTAAGTAGCATTTTCCTTTTTGTAATTTGATGTATCAAAGGAAACCTAGGTGTTGGGCAGTCATTCTTTAAGAACTTCTTCAGCTAATCATTTGACTCCACATAGTCTCTTCCTGTGTTTTGGGTACTGCTCAAAATTGAATCTAGAACCCATCCCAGCCTCGGAGAAGGAATGTTCCTTACATGTAGCATGATGTCTTGACCTGATTCATATTAGACCTACTAACCCTGCCTTTTTCTGAAGTTGTGGTCTTTTTTTATTTATACCTCCAACATGTATGGAAGTACTGCTGGTGAACATGCATCAGGAATCAGACCATCCACTCTAATAAATTAATTCTTCATGCTGAGGCCTTCCAGTGTAGTAACACAAAAGTTAAAAACTAAGATGATTGGAGCTTTAAAATAAAGGTTAATTTTTTCTCTCCTACAACAGGTACATTTGTCATTAGTCTAAATTTCTAATTATACTTTATTTGAGCTGATTTAGATGTTTTACAGTACAGATATACTAGCTTGCCATTATTACCTTGCACACACTATCAATGTCTGACGTAGCTGGCTGGGAGCATGGCGTTACATATTCTTTCCTTTTCAGGTATCTATATGTGAACAGCCGTGCCTGGCCAAGTGACTGTGTGATCTCTGACCCCATGCAACCACCCCCAATTGCTGAAGAGATCGACCTGCACGTCTATGACTTGAAGACCATGCAAGAAGTGAAGAGGACACTTCGTTCACACCGCGCGTTTACTCCAAATGATGAGTGCTTCTTCATCTTTTTGGATGTCAGCCGAGACTTTGTAGCAAGGTACTACACAAATATGGTTGATGCACAACTTACTGTGACCAAAGGTTCCTGAGGTTGTATCTCTCTGCTGTTCTATTTGTGTGATATTGGACACACCGTTTAAGTAATACGAACTATAGCCTTTAACCATCCTTTGACGGTGGATGTGCTGGTTTAAAATAGGGCATCTTTCAACAATGTTTTTGTTCTTTTTTTTTTCTGTAGACTTCATGTTTGTTTTTGCCAATAGTCTCTTTTTATAGGTCCCAGCCTGCGAAAGACTGCGCACATGTGCAGTCGAGCTGGCGAGACTTAATGACATAGAGGGATTTTCACTAGCGAGCTTAAGCCCCGCCCCTCTTTTCCATTGGTTGGCGTCACCGTTCATGCAAAACGGTGGCCAGCCGTTGGAGAAGAGCTCCTAGTGACGTTCTTCTTTCTCTATAAGCCCCGTCCTTTTCAGACTGGCTTACTTGACTTACTGCTGGCGTAAAAGCTTTCTTATCTTCATTATGGGGCCTTTTATGCCAGCAGGAAGTCGGGCGCTTGTTCCGGTAACTGGAAGTAAATTGTTATTTTCGGAACCCCTGTCCATTGTTCAAATACTACGGGAGTTGGACCGCTATTACTTTATTCCAAAAGTAAGTAGTACATATAGTGTTTGTATGTACAAATAGCTGCATAGGACAGAATCGTTCAGACTTTATTTTGAGGTTTAAAATAAGGAACAATTTTCCTTCTCATAGTTAATGATGATTTGCTCGAAGTAAATTACTATTTTTCTTGGGGCTAAGTTGTGCTATCTGAATCCGCATCAAGCAAGAAATCAATCAACCTTTTAAAAAGAAGCCTGCTTGATAGCTTTAGAAAACGAAAGTAAAAAGAGCGTATATTAGGACTTATGGATGTACGCATTCTGTACGAATTATTTATGCATAGTGACTAAGTTTCGAATTCCAGCTGCTGTAATATCGCCTTTGTGGGCATGTTACTCGTGATTAACCTCACGGCAGAGAAAGCCTTCCTAAGGTGGCTGCTAGGTTGCACTCTCCCTAACCGAGCCTGGCGTCGAGCCCAGTGACGGCGTCAGAAAGAGACTCTTTTGACTGGCTGTGAGTGTTTGATTGGTTCAGATGCTCCGTTCATCACCACCCCCTTTTGTACCGTAAGTGCAGTGATGGCAATCATTACCAGAGCACCGGCCCAACAATACCTCCTCCCCTGCAGCACCCCTTATCATAAGTGCACAATGGAGAACCTAATGAATCAGGTTAACATCACATCATCACTGCTGCCAGCATATCTGTCAATGTAAAATTACTGTGGGAGATGAAGGCAAGATAGTTTTCTGCTGCAGATGTCTCCCTCTGCAGGCCATGGTTTTTATTATGAAAAACACTGGGCGATTTAGAACTTATTCACAAATGTCCCCAAGTTTACTGCATTCCTCTCTTGGTTCTAGGTATTTTGAACTCTTGGTTCTAGGTATTTTTATAAATTTTAAATTATTGTATTTTTAGCTGTTTTATGATGGTATATGCAGTTTAAAGACCAAATGGTCATAATAAACGTATTTTTGATTGATTGATTGATACTGCAATCCTAAATTCTCAGTGTTGCAGAAAATCCACATGCATAGGTTTATATTTCAGATTATGCAGAAATATTTATTCTTCAAATGAACGCATGTTTTTTATGAAAAAATTGTGTTTCTTTCAAACACACTGGAGAATCTGAGTATTCTAAACTTACTCCTAAATGAAGCAGGCTTTAAGTGATACAGGAAGTGTGGGACTGTCAGAAAATACAGATATATGTGGTAAAGTCATTGAAAATATATATGACAAATCACAAAAAGTCAATGTGCGTTCCTCCTCATTTATGTTGCCCACATTCCTGATGATGGGCTTTGACAGCTAACGAATCCACTCCCTCTGTGTCAATAAAAAGTGGAAAATGTTCATTCTGTTAGTGGCAGAGCATCTGCATGCTACTTATGTTTCTGACTTATTCGTGGAAAATATAGTGAATTGAGGTTGTTATTTTAGCAGCATTTATATTGAGTGTTCTTATACTCTGCATGCCGAGGTCGATGTTTTCAAGGCACCGAGAATTTCCCCCTGTATAAGTTGTATATGCCTCATTCTTGACCGGTTAGCAATCCCAACGCCCTTTAGGATCAATCAAGTCCTGTCTTTCCCTCCTCCCCAGCAGCCTTTTCATATACCTTATGTCTACAGCTCTCTGTACTTCACCCCATTCCATCAGACTTTGGCCCATTTGCCAAGACATCCCTGAGCTTGATACATGACTTTCTCTGCTGCACAACACCAGTCCAGGTCTTGCGCCCAGTCCCTCACTATAGGTGGCTGTGCCCCCCCCACCCCATTCTGGCAATGTTCCTCTTGGCCACCATATCAGCTAGCATTAGTCACAATTCAATATACCTTGACCATTTCATGTCCCCGTTACATTTAACAGGTGCCATTTGCCTCCATCGCGACTCTCTGACCACTTTGGACATCACTTTTGTAATTGCCCTCCAGAATATCTGCGGCACAGGTCCACTCCATAGTGTGTCGAAAAAGGTACCCGCCTCCCCACGGCCTCTTGCACATGTATTGAGACGCATTTGCCCATTCTAAAAAGTATCAATCTGGTCGTGTATGATCTGTGTATTATTCTAATTTCTATCAACCTAAAGCGGGCCGTGATAGCTACTTCTGTTAGACTGTGTATGACTTCCAACCAGTCATCTTCCTCTCGGATCCCAACATCCCCCTCCCATTTGCCCCTCAGGGACACTAGTGGGTCTGAAGTATTAGTCATTATTTTTTTATTTATTAGGGAGGTTGCCTTTTCTGCTATTGGGTCTGCTAGGAGTCTGCCTTCCAGCGGTGTATGTTGATGTATGTGCTCTCCCAGTTTCAGTTGGATGTATCAGAATTTCGCGGTGTCTGACATTTGGTATTCTGCCTGCAGTCTCTGGAAATCTACCATTTCTTGACCCTTCCAAATTTCTCCAAGAGACTCAATGCCCAGGAATGCTCATGTGCGAAATCCTTTTAGCTCTCACACCTTCCTCAGAAGGTCACTGTCCCACAGGGGTGAAGCAAAGCTGTTTCTTCTCTGCAGTGGAACAGAGGGCCAGTCATGCATAAATTCATCAGGGGTTTGCTCGTCAGCTTGAACACCTAACCAGGGGACCCACTCCGGGTACACCCCTCCCACTCTCGTAGACCTGTAATCTGAAACCTAAATGGTGGACTTTGTTCACCACCATCTGCTTATTCTATATTTAATTGATATTGTTTGTGGTGAATTATAATGTAAAAAATATATATCCAAATAGAACAGGTACACTTTTGTGGAGCCCCTGGTCTTTATCAAGTGACCCTAATGTTTCTTACCTCTTATCTGTATAATTACTACAGTGGCGCTGAGGACCGTCATGGTTACATCTGGGACCGTCATTACAACATCTGCTTGGCAAAACTGCAGCATGAGGATGTGGTGAACTCTGTTGTCTTCAGCCCCACGGACCAGGAGCTGCTACTGACTGCAAGTGATGATGCCACCATCAAAGTATGGCGCTCCCCACGAATGAACCGGCTGTTGCAAGCCAAGAAACCCAAGCCGCGAAAGCTGTTGTTCTCGTGGCTTATGAATCCTAGAAGCTAAAGCCAGACAGCCTGTTGTGAACCTGGTTTTATTTTAAATGTTCTTATTGTATTTCTTTCCTATAAGCAGGAGGTTGATTGGTCAGAGCAGCTTAATTGCAAGCTCGGTTGTTAAAAGTATACATCTGTTAACTGTACATAGTAAATACTGCTACAACACTCACTTGATATAATTACATAATAGTTTTCAGTTTGCTGCTAATAGACTTGTCACATGCTTATATTTCACGGAGTCTGCCTTGCTGAGGAATATTAGCAAGTAAAGAAAGAGTGTCTCTTTTAGAAGGTCAGTTTTAAACCGGTCTTCAGGTAGGGCTCCTCCAGAAGTTCTAACGAAAGTTTAAATAAGAGGCACTTATGAAAATATTTTCTTTTTTAAGTTGTCATACGCTTTTTTGAAGCATGGTTCTGTTTCTTGAAGCTTTACATTTGGTTTGTTGCCTTGGTTGCATTCCAGTAAGAAACTTTGTTTACAGCATATATGTTTGAAGGAAACTTTGAAGAAGAGCGAGCCAGCAATGTTTGACGTACTGCATTAAGGATAAGGGTTACTGACAGGAATTGTCCCTAAAAAGGCCCATGCACTGTGGAATATATAAAATGGTACTTTATGATGAGCATTATGGGTCCTTTGGTGCGACATAAAGGTACTTCAATGAAGGATGGGTTACTGCAAATTAAATGTATAGCAGTAAAAACAACAGTAGAACCTAGGGCCTAATTATGACTATGGCATCGGACCGCCGTAGCCATGAGTGCGGTGCGGACACCGCCGCACTGGTGGGCCAACCACCTTATTACAATTTGGGTGGTCGGACTGCCATGGGATCGCTGCGGCGGTCTTGAGGCCACAGTGGTTATAAGCATATTACGAATTTCCTCTCCCCCACGGTTTTGATGGCAGTGAGACCACCATGAAAACTGTGGCACAGAGGAAGCAAAAGGGACCCTCAGGGCCATGGGGTGCACACAAGGGTGCATATGTTGTGCCCCCCTGTGTGCATGCACCACAGGTCCTGCATGGCATGGACTGCACCGGTCCATGCAATGCAGGACCTGGTTTGACGCTCCCATTGTGTTGTCTGTTTCATAGGTACCACCATGGGACTGCCAAAGATCTGTCCGCCAGAGACTAAAAAAGTTGTAATGTGACGGCAAGTGTCAGTACTGCTTTGGAGGTCTTGGAGCGGGGTGGCGGCTCTGCTCCAAGACCACCAAAGTTGTATTTAGCCACTAGTAGTTTGCTTTGGGGACTTCTCTATAGTGTACAGCCAATGTAGTTGTGGCCACTGAAATGTTTCTTTAGGAAAAGTGGCCTCCATTGCCACGGAACCTGCTTGCAGGAAAAAACCTGTACAGCCTCGCTCCTCATGAGTCTGCAGGTCCTGCACTGTCAGACACTTTTTTACAAGCCCTGCACCTCAGTAGCAGCAGCAGCAAGTCTTTACTTAGCTGCAGTCATTAGCCATAACATCAGGAGGGCGCATTCACAAACACTATACAGAATGTTAGAATTTAGATGGATAGATATTCCCAAAAGAATGATTCCCATGTCTGGCTTTCGATTGGCTTTCTGGCCATCTCAAGCAATGTTATGTTTATATACGATGCCACTTGGCATCTCTTACGCAACAAATACCCACTATTTTATGCAAATGGAAGTCTTTCACTATGGCAAACACAATAAATTCCTTCCTGATTTAAAAAAAAAAAACGAAATGGCAATAATTCAGTTATGGCAAAATATTCCCATCCATTGCCTTCCTTTTGTTATTTATTTTGGCCAAAGGCAGAGACTCATCCTGCTCCTGCTGTAATCCACATGTCCCCAGTATGTACATTCTGTGTAACTGTTCTGCCTGGGCAGACTCTGGCATTTGAATCTTCATTCATTGAAGCATTTGTGTTTTCGCCTGCAGGATCAGGATCGCTGCCTGTCGTCATCCACCATGTATGTGTCGGCAGCCCTGGAACTATTACTGGGTCCCTTATTGATACAGATTAAAAATCTTTTTAAAAGTTAGATACCCACATCTGAGTATTGGATGTGTAGTCTGTCATGCAACTTCTCAATAAAAATATTTATAAAAAAATAAAAAAAACTATTAAAAAAAAAAAGTTAGATACCCAGGAAACTGCTGATACCTACTTCTATACAAATCTCAATATTGTATTAATTTATATATAAATCTAGAAAAACCGGTCAGAACCAGACTATTTTAACTTAATTCAATTTAGTTACCCTCCATTTACATTATCTTTTCCACAGGTGTTCCACAGATCATAACACTGCATACTGCTGTGACACTGCTTTGTGTCAGGAACTTTTCTGGTTATTTATGATGGTTCTATATTCATTTGTATCACCCATCCCACCTTTGCTGGTACCTTGGAAATCAGCTGCTGACACTGTTGGAGACAGAAAGTGCCTCTTAGGTGTTGTACTACAAACAAAGCAACCCTGAAAGGATGTTTATTCAGACATATAACTTCAGTTGATCATTCAAGCTTGCAATGGGAAGATATATTTTATTCTGAGCAGGTCATACAACCAAAAGACAGTATGTCTCCGCAAAGCATACAGGTATATGCACCTCCCACTCGACCAATCACTAATTCACTTTTGCCACAGCTGGTTCTATTGGGCTATCCCTCAATTATGTAAGATGATAAAATTAGTCTTACATAAAGTGTATACTTTTCATTCCTCCATAGTAAAAATGTATTTTTTTGTTTCTTTTATCTCTTTGTTTCAATTATTTTTACAATAACATTTCATAAATGGTGAAACCATCATTTTTTTCTTTTTGTTATCTGTCTATAAAAAAATTCAAAGAGGCATTATGGTACCTCTATTCGGTTTACAGATCAATGATAATTAATACAATAAATATTTGCAAAACAACCAAGCAATTCAAAAATATCCCCATACCAAAATCACATTTGTACACACCTCACATACAGTCAAAACATACCAACCAAATTCATACACACATCACAATACATTCATCAGTTTCCAGCTACGAATTGGTTTGCGATTAGAAACACATGGTGAATAAATCTTCTTAAATGTCCGTGGTTGTACAGCCTGCTGGAAAAACCAGGCCTGGTTTGTAAATATTTATGGTATTAATTATCTATGATCTGTAGACCGAATAGAGGTACCATAATGCCTCTTTGAATTTTTGTATGTTATTGTAAAACAATTGAAAAAAAGAGATAAAAGAAACAAAATAATACATTTTTGCTATGAGGAATGAAAAGTATACACTTTTTGTAAGACTCATTTTTGCATCATGCATAATTGAGGGATAGCCCAATAGAGCCAGCTGTGGCCAAAGTGAATTAGTGATTGGTCGAGTGGGCGGTGCATATACCTGTAGACTTGTTTTCCCCTTTTCTCCCAGACCACTAAATTGAAACCAAGGGGTACCTTTGTTCTTGCATGTCCCAACAAAGCATGCCATTTAATAAATTAGAAAGCAAAAAGGTGAAACTCCACCTTTTTGCTTTCTAATTTATTAAATGGCATGCTTTGCGGAGACATACTGCCTTTTGTTAGTATGAAGTGCTCAGAATAAAATATATCTTCCCATTGCAAGCTTGAATGATCAACAGAAGTTACATGCCTGAATAAACATCCTTTCAGGGTTGCTTAGTAGTAGAACACCAACGAGGCACTTTCTGTCTACCACATTGTCAGCAGCTGATTTCCAAGGTACCAGCAAAGGTCCATTGGCTTATAAATGTGGAATGGGTGGTACAAATGAATATACAGCCATCATAAATAACCAGAAAAGTTCCTGACACAAAGCAAGTGTCACAGCAGTATGCAGTGTTATGAGCTCTGGAACACCCGTGGAATAGATAATGTAAATGGAGGGTAACTTAATTGAATTAGGTTAAAATATTCTGGTTATGGCTGAATTTATCCAAATACCTTACAACCTCTAAGATTACCGAAGCTCCACCCACATATCAGCAGTTTAACTGCTGGTATTGATCATCTCCCCTAGTACTTTAGTACATTGGGAGCACAGAATAAAAGTGTTAAAGGCTACTGTTTTTACTTCTCTGTGTTTAGTTCTTTACAAGCTTAATGTTGATCTGCTCACTTCCAGTTGCCTTATATTGCAGTATGTGTACTTGGGCAGTAATGGGTATCTTGTGTCAGAATGATGCCTCTTCACAATTTAGAGATTGACAGCACTAATGTACAAGTTGACCAAGGACACTGGAACTTTTCTGAGGAACCATTACATGAAACATAACTGCCTCTTATTCCTACTGTATATAGAAAAATTGCATGCTTATCCTTAAACATTTCTGCCTTGGATAATGTTGTCTTTTCATTTTTTTAAGGCTTAAATGTATTGAAACGTTATTGTACCGTTCTGAAATCTGAATGGCAAACCTGGCAGAATCACAACATTTCAATAATAAAAGACTAAATGGACCGTACATGGTGCATACTTAAATGCATCATATTTTTGCTCTTGTCTTCCTCTCTGCCCTGACCAGTTAAAAAAAAAAGAGTGATGTTGCAGGTCCTGTGAGGATCAGACTTATAAAAGGTAACATTTCCTAATTTCTGAAATTTCAATGTTCTGTTGGAAAAGAATCTTAGTGGATGAGCAGGTCTTCAACTCAGTCGATCCATATTTGGTCAAAACAGGCAGACATCAAACATACCTGAGCTATTACCCTCATTTGAAGTTTGTTCACTTGCCCAATTGATGTTTGACACCACTCCCCACCACAATGAATGCAAAACAGAACTTTACAAACCTACTTCATCAATAGGTTGTTGTACTCACTAAGGCTTTAGCTATGTCCATTCAGCCTTCAACATATCTGCCTTTGTCTGAATGTATTGTTGCAGGCTAAAGGCTTCACCTCTAAAAATATATAGCAGCCCCGATCTGAAAAACTACAAGCAGATTTATGTGGCATTGAAGTGTGTATATCACATGTCCAGTACCATTGTGTTTTACGTCTGTTTAGATACATTGAACTGTGTATGTTGCATGCTGGGTACTATAGTGTTTACATCTCTGTTTAGAATGCCATTTTCTTTATTTGTTTGTGGGTTTTAAACTTGTTGCTTTTTATTTTTTATCTTGTTTCGACTGAAAATGTGAGTACAATGAAGTCTACAAGATGGGGTTTTCATCATCATGTATTTAGACATACAGAAGGTTGCAGGGTAAAAAAAAAAAATATATATATATATATATATTTATTTAAGCAGCAAAAGTCTCCTTCAGGATCGCTGGGACCTGTGGAGAGTGGCGTGCACACCGGCGGAGTACCGGATCTGTGTGTGTATATATATCCCAGTGTCTTCAGGAGGTTTCCCATTTCATATTTGCATTGAAATGTGACACTACTACATAAACTGTAATTGCTGTGCTAAATTTGGTGTGTTACAAATGCTACTTGTTTTAATTTCTTCACGATTGATAGTTATTTATTGCTTTGAGATGCTGACCTTTTCTCTCACAGTCTGTAGAGCACCTAAACCCACCCAGGATGTAGTAGGGGAATGGATCAGGACTACAGAAATAAAAGTCTCTTTTAGACATAAATGCACTTCTAGATTACTCAACTTTTGCAAGCTGCCAACAGATGTACATTTTATTATTGGTAATAAGCCAAAGACATATCAATTCTTTTAAAGTGACCATTCGATTTGTTTCTTTTTCACAAACTGCTTCCTCCATTTGTAATGCTGCTACTAGGGTGTCCAATGTTTCTATGTGACCAAGGACCGATCTTTAAGTATTTATGTGTACATTGAAGAGAGCCACCACGACTGCAACTCCCAGGGTTCATAGATTTTCTAAATAAAAGGATCGAACTAACGATGGGATGTCCTCCTAGTGTGGCGTAGTCTGATCATAGTTGTTGACAGTGGATAAGAACAATTTCAGAACATAGGCAACACACTTCCTTCAAAGTAGTGGCCTGGGGTATATGGCTCAGTTTTTCTGAGTCCAGAGTTAGTTGATATTCCACCACTGTCATAGTTATACTTAGTTTAAATTCATTCATTCCCTTGAGACACAAGTTTACAGGGTAAGCAAGAGGACATGCTGTTTACCTTGTTTTCAGACTCTATCTCCTTCCAGACTGGGTAGGAATTGCGTGTGCCATGTCACAGGAACGGATATGGCTTCTCTAAAAGGAATGTTGCAACTTAAAAAGAGATGTTCTCCTTGTCCTTGCATATTGAGTTCAAACATTGAGTTGTTTGCTTTCAATTGAGTGAGTACCTTCCATAGTTTTTGGCTGTCCCCCCTGTCTAAGTAGGATATTACCCAAACCTTTTTATTTGTTGGTCCCTCCATCACGTTCCCCAAGACTGCATTGTCAAAACCTGGGAGAAATTTGAAAACGACTTCTAAGACCAATCCGGATAGATCCAGAGAAGACAGAGGGGTAGTCATTCTACTTGTGTGACTAAATACATTGATACTGGTGAAATCTTCCCTTATCAGCACAGTAGCTCAAAACCTAGAAACCGTGCAGACACGGTATGACATCTTTGTCGCCAGGATATGTATTTTCGTTGCACAGTCAAACGCAAGCAACCACAGTTCTTACATTTTGCCGCTGGAGAACATCACTGCTAGTACAAATGCATACCATTTGGTCTGAATTATGCTGGGTTTCGCTAAGAAAATTTCATGAGAGGTAGCCAATCTTAGTCCTTAAGGAGATCACTAGTCCCCTTATTTAGATGATTGCCTGGTTAAGGTCAGGTCTCCTGCTTCTTGCCTAGAAAACCTGCATGTAGTCTGTGTTGTGGAATTTTAGATCAAATGTCTCACGTGATTCTTTTGCAGTTTACAGGAACCATGATAATATTGCACATTTGCCTCGAGAATAAATATAATTGTGAAACAGGCAGTGAATAATCTGAAGCTTGAGAGTCTAAAGGACTTCTCTAGTCCCATGGAGTTCAACTGGCCTGGTTTCATATGCAAGTTCTGAAACACTGTTATAAAATAGAAAATCACAGCCAGGTCCCAGACTTACTTGTTTCATTTGTGGATTCTAGCACTGAGCCTTCAGTGTTCTGCAGCCACTGTTTACACTCCTCTCCATACATCATAGGACCTCACTATCGGGACCATCAGATACATGACCTCCAGGCGCTCCCAGTCAAAGCTACACATTAACCACCTGGAGCTAAACACCATTTCCTCTCCTCTTGGGGAAAACTAGCCAAGTCTGTATAGGTGACTGCCCCTGTAGAAACTTCGATCTTGGACTGGACTCTGACCAGAACAATTCTGATATGGACCCATCTTCGGAGCGAGACAAAAAACTATTGTATCTAAACAGACAGGGGGAACTTGATCTCCGCAATCTAGCAGTGCAGATTTTAACTGATCTCAGCATAATTTGTCTGGTAGTATCCCATCTTTGTGGGTAGAGAAATGTGGAAGCTAGCATCCTTAGCAGTCTACATCATGTGCCACATGAAGGGAGCACTTGGAAAAAATATTTTTGACAGTTTCCAAAGAAGAGATGTTTCCTCTACAGTGAACTATGTTCTTTCTGTGCCCTTCGATTTAATTATGTCTGGGTTTGGGGCGAAAATCCTCGAGTCCTGCATCTTCCTTGAAAATTCCTTTTTGTGCTCCCATTTTCTGAGTTTTTCAAACTCTTCAAAAGTGAATTGATCTTCCAATTCTGGTTTAATTTTAATAGCCTCCATTGTGGCATCACCATATGTGGATCACAAAACTTTTGCTGCTTCTGAAAAATAACTTTTTCACTACTTCAAGTTCCAGATGGGTTAGTCCAGCAGGGTCAGAGGGGCTGATTCCTCTCTTCTTCCTACTATTGTTGAACTAGAAGGCTTGTTTCCTTTGAAGTTAGTCAGCCATTCCAGCTTACTTAAATATACATTTAGAAAATTAGATAAATGGTCTTTTTTCCATCCATTGGATCCGGCAAAGCCTCATTGTGGGGTTGGCTTTGTCCATGTATAATCCATTTGTGCTTGTGACAAAGGTATATTTACTTGCCATTTGTGGTGGGGTACACCTCTGACCGAATGATTGGAGTGTTCAACCCTTTCACCTGAAGAACCTTACTTTTCCAAAAGGACAAGGTTGTCTCCAGATTGTCCCTTGCTTCATTCTAAAGGTATTTTTAGAATGTAATTTAAGTTTAGAGATTGTCTTTTTGATTTTTAGCCTAGAATCTATGCATCTTTGGCCGGCAATACCTTATACAATCGGGATGTCTTTAAAACATTGATCCTTTACCTGCCATGGATAAAATACTCCAAACATTGTCACATTTGGCACCAAGCAATAAGTTGTGCTAAAGTCACTTTTGTGCCCTGGACAGTTTCTTATATTTCCAAATTCTGCAACATTACAGTTCATGCTTCCCAAAGACTTTGTGCTCAATCCACAAGTGCAGAGGCAGCATTGGTAGCCTTGCTGAGGCATGTCCTAAAAGTAAATATTTGTAGGGCAGGAACACGGGTTATTCCAAACTATGTCTGAAGTATTGCACTGTGTGTGTAACTTACAGAAAAGGTATGTTTGACAATTTGGCACTGAGTATACTTTGGCATGGATTGTCTTCTTTCCTATCAGCATTTTTAAATTATCAAGTTAGATTGCACTCTCTTTGGGAAGGAGGGTGAACAGGACCACGTGGAAGGAACAGTAACCTTCATGCTCTCTTCTTGTAATCTCCTCCTTCACAACACTTTTTTTGCCATCCCTTCAGTTAGAATATGCTGTGCCAAAACTTTGCATGTGAGGGGGAAAGGAAGCAGGTGTGATGGCTGCTGTCAACATTCGGGGATGCAGTAAACTCGCCTGCATAGAATAACATTTGTGCTCATAAGACTCCTGGGGGCATATTAGCAAGAACCTCAGTAAAATTATCGCCTAAGGTTCTTGCTAATATGCCCCCAAATTCTTTTAAAGGATATCTTCCTTTTAATTTTTTTGATCTCATAAGAAGTATTGATCGATCCTCACTTCTGGTGGAGGCAATTCCTAACTAGTTGCAAATGTGGAAATGCAAAGCATAAGAGAGCTACAAACACTATGAAGATAATGTATTTTCCCATCACTCTGCAGCTGACCATTAATAATGCAGCTGCTCACATGGAGGGAACCATTTTAGGTTGTGGTAATATATTGGTTGTTTGCAATGCAGTGACACTGAATGGTTTCCTTCCGTGCAATATCTGCTCCAGAGCGCCTTTCTGTTATAGGGTAAGTTTACTTAGAAGAATCTATTCTTTGTCCTTGGATTCATTGTTGCTTGTATTATGCTAGGTTAGCACAGGCTGCCTCTTGTCATTTATTTGTAAGAAACCAAAGGTTGTTTCTCATTTTGCACCTCTTCTTTTGGTTCTGAATAAATGTTTTTGCTGAAGCGCACACATGATGTTTTGGGAGTCATTAAATAAAGAGAAAAGTTGAAAGAGTTGCTTTGCTACCTGTTAGGTTTCAATGTTTGAGCAATATGTTTTCTACCTTGACTAAGATGGCGGCTTTCAGTTTTTGTGATTAATGACTGAAAGGCATGTGTGTGTATTGGATCTAAATGTCACGATCAGGATTCAGAGCATCTCATTTAAACTCTGAGGTTTTTAGGTCTCGCACCTCGCGATGCAGCGTGAAGCGCTGTCGCCAGCGAGACCTATAGTCGTCGACTATGCTTTCAAGGGCTTGCAAGGGAGACAGGAGATGGGCACGCGCAGGCTGCAGGTCGGATCAGAGAACGCGCGCGTTCACCACGTACAGTTGCGCGCTGTGCCCATCTCCTGTCTCCCTTGCAAGCCTCCTGCAGTTACTTTCAATTTTCCTCCCCCCTCTGCCGTGAGCTCCACGGCCCGCCATTGCGCCTCAAAGTGCTCCTTTCCGCTATTGCATTTTCCTCGCGCCACTAAGACCGGCTCCCTGGCCTGACCAAGGCCTCCCCCTCCCGAGGAAACGTGCAAACTCACCCGGTGTCGCGGCTGGTTGCGGCGCGGTACTGGAGCACTCCAGCTCCTCCAAATTTTTGGCAGGCGATGCGGGGCTTCCTCATTAGGCATTTGAGCCCCGCACTGCTATCTGCTGCTCTCCCAGGACTTCAGCTCCCGCACTTCACTTCCTCTTTGGTGCCGTGGCTCCCTCTTCATCACGGGAGCCCCGGAAGGGGACAGGCGGTGCATACACCATTCACACGCGTGAGCCACAGGGAACGCGAAATGTAACATTTACCTCGCATGCGCGGCCAGCCCTCGCCCGTCTCCTCCCCACCCGGATGTGGAGCTGCGCCTGCTTTCAGTTTTGCCGTTCCCTTCATCCCGAGCCTGAGACGGGGCTGTGAGCTGCTTGTTTTTCCTCATGTAAGAGACACTTCTACTGCTCACTGTATCCGGCCTTAGGGCAATGAGGACAGTTTCTTAACATGCCACAAGGCGTACCTCCGTTCCCACCACCCCTATATCATGGGCTGCGGGGGGAGGGGGTTTTGGGTGCCTGCTGCCCGGTGTTCGTCCCCCCCTGTGCCCAGTACTGCCACTCATGCTTGTTGCCGTTGAGGTACACTGCCAAGGCCAGCGGAACGGCTGGGGGCAGCTAGGGGGCGAAGTCGCCAAAGCAGCTGGGCTTGCGACCAGAGTGCGGCCGGCATCGAGGGAAGGTTGGGGCATTCGTCCCGGAGAGGACACGGACCGGAAGCAACTCACTTGGGAAGCGAGGCAGAGGTGCACGGAACAGCAGGCAAGAGTCGGCAGTACATACAGTGATGCCACTGCCCAGTGGGACCTATCCGTTTGCTGCCCCCAACACACCGCCGTGGCCACGGGAGGCATGCAATCTCGGGAGGCGCCAGAGCCAGGTTGCAGAAAAGAAAAGGCTACATACAAGGTGTGTAAATATTATTGCTTAGAAAAGTGTAATTTTGTGGCATTTTGATGAAATGTCATAATGGTTAAAATAAAAATAAAAAGCAGTTTGCTCACCTGTGCTTTCTGTCTGCACAACCGGTGTTTTCAGTTGCCTTTCTCTCCTCCGAGAGGTGGAGCTTGCAGTAGTTTCTGGCTGAAGTGATTTAACCCAACAGTAACACCCATTATCGAAAAAGACCTGAGCCTGCAAATGATCGGTCACTTGTTTTGACGATCTGTGCCCCATACGATGGGCATGGGTGACGGTTTAACGCTCCCTCACCTTTCAGTTTGCACACAATCACGTTAAAGTGTTGCTAGTAGAAAGCGCTTCCCAAACCACTTTATAATCAGAGAAACATAATGGTGATAAGAAGTGGATTGTAAAACTTTAAATATAACCTTTTATGGTATGGGCAATTAGAGGAAAGCGTTCTCCCTACCCTGTGTTTCGCGTGGGGGTGCCTCGTTTTGTGTCTGCCTTCCCGTCTCTTCGTTTAAGATTGTGTTTAAGGCTCAGGGAGTAGATTAGCGCGTTGTAAATTTCCCCATCAGCCGCTGTATTTTCAGCCACAAGAATGAGTCCTTCATCCGGGTGCGTGCAAGAGATTAGAGGCACAGGACCACTAGCAAACAGGGGTCCCCCGCACCTCCACTACACCCAGCGTGGATCCCCGCGCACAGCAGTGTGTTGTGCTCCTGCTCGGGTCACGCGCTGTACCTACCAACACATCACACACCAACACTTCATACACCACACAACCCAGGCTTCTGGCCCTCTGGTGTCCTAACGCCTCACCCCTGCCCTCGTGAATCCCCACCCCGCCCCTTCATGGGGTATCTGCAGGTCTTGGCTACCACCAACTTAATGGAATGTAAGAAAAACTTGGCAAACTACAGAAATGTGTGGCAGAAAAATGCAGAAAACCTTTTTAAATGCACCTAGGAAATACCATGTATCCAGATAAACTTCACTCACCAACGCAAGTCTCCCGCGCTACACCGCCCTCGAGGTAATGACAGTCCTGGTAATGAGTGAAGTTCGGGGAGTGGGGTTCTGGTAATGAGTGAGGTTCGGGTGGGTGGGGATCTGGTAATGAGTGAGATTCGGGTGAGTTAGGGTCTGGTAATAATTTTAGGGTCTGGTAATAATTGAGGTTCGGCTGACTGAGATTCTGGTAATGAATGAGGTTCTGGTAATAAATGAGTTTCGGGTGACTGAGGTTCTGGTAATGAATGAGTTTCGGCTGACTGAGACTGGTAATGAATGAGGTTCTGGTAATGAATGAGTTTCGGGTGACTGAGGTTCTGGTAATGAGTGAGGTTCTGGTAATAAGTGAGGTTCTAGTAATGTACGAGATTTGGGTGAGGCTCTGGTAATGAGTGCAGTTCGGTTGAGTGATGCTCTGGCAATGAATGAGGTTCTAAATAAGAGGGAGGTTCTGGGAATGAATGAGGTTTGGGTGAGTGAGGTTCGGGTGGGTGAGGTTTGGGTGAGTTAAGTTCTAATAATGAGTGAGATTCAGGTGTCTGAGGTTCTGGTAATGTTTCGGGTATCAGATGAGTGATGTACTGATAATGAAAGAGTTTCAGGTGAGCAAGGTTCTGCTAATAAATGAGGTTCTGGTAATGAGTGAGGTCTGGTAATGAATGATGTTTGGGTGAGCGAGGTTTAGGTGGGTGAGGTTCAGATAATTAGTAGGGGTCGTGTGAGAGTGGTTCTGGCAATGAATTAGGTTCGGGTGACTGCGGTTCTGGTAATGAATGAAGTTCTGGTAATGAATGCGGTTCGGTTAGGTAGATGTCTGGTTGTCAGACGAGGAAACTCCCAGAATGCATCCCTTCATAGGTCACCATTGATGGCATTGCAATGAATGTTCTCCCAGCCTTGCACCACAGACGGGTGGTAAAGAGGCCAACAGACCACGAGTCCTCTACACGCCTCTCTGGTCACCCAGCCAATGCCACAGGGCATCATTTTTACAGCTTTTGTGACATGAAATAATCCAAATTGTCACATCTGTTGCAGTGTGATGGTTTGACGGTAACAGTGGTACAGGCACTTGGAAGAACTGCCTCTTGTTAAATACCCTGGTGCCTGCTAATTATGTTTTTGACGAATTAAGTGCTATGGGCAGGACTAGACTTGTGGAGGCTGAGAACATCTTTTAAATAAGGATTTGCAATGCAATAGGTCTCGCATTTAGGCGAGTTTGAGCTATTGACATTGTAAATAACAATGCCTTTTATATATGTTTTCGTTTTAAAAACATAAATAAAAGGCATTGTCATTTACAATGCCAATAGCTTTAACTCTTGTAACTGCGAGACCCATTGCATTGCAAATGCTTGTTATTTTATCTGATCATTGCTTATATTTTAGTTTAATTCAACATAAAACAAGTCCCAAAGAGCGTTTTGGGTTAGAGAAATGTAATTCTGACCGACAAATGATCAACAAAGGGCTAAACTGCAGGAATTGCAAGAGTCATTAATGTAGGGCACATGTAGTCTATAAATGGTATGTGGCAAATATACATTTGTACACATAAGGAGAGATGACAAAATTGTCAACAAGCAAGACTAAAGCTTCAGAATAGAGGGACTTTTAAATTGACGCTTCTCAAAATTAAAGAGTGACTTCAAAAAGTCCCCTTTGAAGATCGTGAATGTGGATTTTGGAGAAGGAATTTCGAGACCTTTTCCAAAACATCCAACAAAGGATTATAGCAGGGCTTGCTGCACTTAGAAAATTGATTATTTGAGTCTCCTGCCTTAATGCCTCATTCCTGCTCGGGGAATCTCGGACCCAGGTAGTGACGGCATTTTGAGTGCAAGACTATGAACCAGGCAGGCAGTTTTGAACATGCATCTGGTTTTAAGGGCAAACTATAGGGAAATGGAGTTTTCTTTGTGTTCTGGAGTTGTTTACAATAGTTTCAGTCCATCCAGGCTAGCTTTTCATATAGAATTCATACATATTCAAACGCTATTGTGTTCAGCTGTGTCCATCATCTGAATATTGCTGGTAAGATGTTGGAACTATGTAGTAATTCACTAAATGGTCCAACGTGAGCTTAAATAATGCAGGGGCAAAAATAAAGGCTTCAATCCCAAATGGCACAGGTGCAGGATGCGAGGGATTCTTCAAATCACACTGATAGTGGGGGCCAACTGGTACTCATTTTTTGGGGATCAGCAGTTATCTTTCCTCAACAGACCTTGCCCCAGTGCAAGAGAGAAAAACTGAAAAGGAGGACAAAGTGACAAAAGGACAAAGCAGGGATGAAAAATAACCTGCAAGAGTAAAATATTGAATGTCTGGTGGTGGATTAAAGAGGTGGGATAAGGGTGTGTGGCCAAGATGGCGGTTGAGTTTTAAGTAAGCTCCCACTGCACGGTCATATTCAAGTGCCATCCTACCTGACAATGCAGACTTGGTGGAGCAGCAGGGCATGGAGACACACTTGGTGGTGCCCAGTGGTGTGAAACGGGCTGGTTCTGACCCCGTGCGAGGCCTCCCAACTGCCCAGTGCTGTGGGGGTGGCTTATAGTGGCGAGCCTATGAACACATTTGGGCCACCCGCCCCAACATCTTGACGACTCGGGCGGTCCACGATCCAGTGCAGCAACATCGATCTGGAGGGAGGAGAACAGATCCGGGGATTAGACCCCCCCTTCCTTCAACCTTGTGGACACATTAGAGGCCAGGCAGATGGAGATGGGAGCTGGCCACCTACGAGTGGACTGACCTGGCCACTTGTGAGGAGTGGGCAGTAGCCGGGAAACTGAATTTGGACTATCAAGGGGCGGTCTGGTACCCTGGAGGGTGAGGGGTGGAGGCGGTGGTCCTCCTCTTTTTCTTGGCAGCTGTGTCTGCAGGGCACCTTTGGACACTGCTCTGCCTTCAATGCCTACTCGATAGTGGCCTGGGTGACCTGTGCTTTTCAAACCTTGGGCTGTCCTGGACCCTGACCTGAGGGTGTAACCGCCTTCCTCATATAACTGTTTACTGGCTGCCTGGCCCTGAAGGATGGGGCGGGGGGGGGGGGGGGGGGAGTTCTGCCGCAGCCCCCGGCCCAGACAAAACTGGATCAAAATATGGTCCCGCCGATGGACCCCTGTGGGCGAGAGAGGGCCTGTTGGATCCGGGGTCTGGGGGTGCAACAGGGAACTGTGGACTTAGATATGGTTCTCAAAGCCATACAGGAGTCCAGGGACGGACGCTCTAGAGTCCAAGGTGGATGGCCTTTGAGTGAATCTCTCCTTGCTGCGTCAGGACCTCCATAATGTGGGGGAGAGAACTACGGAGGTTGATACGCGTATCTCTACTGCTAAAGACGGCATAACGCTTAAGAGTCAGATGTCCAAACTATCCGCCTCGGTGTCCTAGATGACGGACAGAGTAGAGGACGCTGAAAACAGATCGCAGCGTAATAATCTTTAACTTGTTGGTCTGCCTGAGTCCCTGGAGCAGCAGTGCCTCACTAGGGTCCTGGACGACTAGTTCAAGACGTTGGTACCCGAAAATAAACTGTGCTTTCTTTGTCATTGAAAGGACACACTGCTCCTTGGTGCCGAGACTGCCCCCCGGGGCCTCCCCCATGGCCTATGATTCTGAGGCTGCTCAGTTTCAAGGATCAGGATGTGATTCTTCAGGAAGCCCACGCATGTTCCAATCTGCGATTTGATAAATTGAACGTTCTCCTGTTCCCAGATTATACGAAGGCAGTGCAAAAGTGGCGGCGCACCTTTGCCGAAGTGAAGCGAAGCTCTGTGCCCTCAACCTGCACTACATGCTTCTGTTTCCTGCCCGTCTCAAGGTCTTTTTCTGTTCCTGTGCTCTCCTCTTTGACACGCCAGACCAGGCCTGTGAGTGGGCAACTGAGGAGCGGTTGCTGCTGAACCCGCCCCTTGGGCTGTATTGCTCGGGGAATAGTGTGGAATACGCTGAATCGCTGCCCCACCGTAGGCGGAAGGGAGGTCGTTCTCACTCTCGAAAGCCCCAGTTTGAGCGTGGTGAGGACGAGGGGGGGCTCCAGATCAGCTCCAGACGGATCTGCTTCAAGCCCAGCATCACCGAAGGAGGCTGAGAACCTTTCGGATACCCCCGCGATCTTTCAGTCCGAGGGGGTAGACCTGGGTTCCTCCTCTCAGCTTTCCATGACTTCATGGCTTAACTGTTCACTCTTTATTCTTGTAGAGGACTTGGTGTGGGGGACTGGCCGGAAGGCCTGATACTGATAATTGTTTTCCGCACCCCTCTCAACGGGGGCTCTTGTGTGCGTGGCTCTCTCCCTGCTTGTGATGTTACTTCTGCTGGGTACCTAATTCCCTTGTAATGCAATCATGGTTGAACGAGTTATCAGGTGCTAGATCATGTTGCATGGTCGTCAACAGATTATTGGAGATTGGTACTTCCTGGGACGAAGTGTGGGGTGGGGGGTGTTGGGTTGTGGGTGTTACAATTGGGCCTCCGGAACCGGTTTGTTTCCTTTTTTGCTTTGTCTTAATATTGTTAGCTTGGCTACAGCAAGCACACATCACAAATGGCAATTGTGTATGGCATAGCACTGCGGGTCCACAGGTGAACGTGATTAGCCTACTATTAGGCAGCGACTACCTCCTACTCTCCCAACGTCGTCATGATCTCCCCCCTAAAATAACGGTGCTCTCCTGGAATGTGAATGGCCTGCTGGACCACATTAAATGCTCTGCAATGCTGTGGTACATCAAATGGCACAGACCAGCAGTCGTCTTTTTGCAGGAGACTCGCCTACTAGGTACAAAGTGGCCCTTTCTAGGCAACTTTGGTTATGTTGGGAATATCATTCCGGCTTCACACGTGGCTCTAGAGGAGTTGCCATAGTATTGCAAAGATTCTTTCCCCTTGCAGTCACTCCGCAGCACATGGACACCAGGGATGCTGTGTTGATATAGAGGGCAGTCTGGAGGCAAGACACTACATCTTTGTCTCCTGCTATGTTCCTCCTCCTCTGCTGCAGCCCTGTCTGCAAGCATTGCAAGCCTTTATCCTGACTCTTCCCCCAGGGGCTTACAATGCTGGAAGGGGACTTTAATGCATCACCCGACCCAGTTGTAGGTGAGTTTTCTGCCCCATACACTGCCAGACATGCTCAAGAGGTGTGTCTGTCTTCTTGCGCTTCTAGCACCCTGTCCAACGGACCTACACCCACCAGTCAGCAGCGCATGCCGTGCTGTGGATACCGGCAGCAGACCTTCTTTCGATTCAGTCCATGTGCATTCTCCCACGCTATCTCTGACCATGCTCCGCTTCTTCAGCCTGGAGGTTCAGCGCTTTGTACTTGCAAAGTTCTAAATGCGCTCCCTTTGTTGAGGAGGAACTACAACAGTCTTTCAGGCTTAACGCAGGTTTGGTTCCTTCGGTGGCGAAGCTCTGGGCAGCAAGTAAGCCTTTTGTCAGAGGTTGTCTTAAATGCTATGCCTATCCAATGGAGGTGCACTGCGTGGTGCAGCTCCATCATCGTAACACTGAACGCTCTTGCAGTCTCCTAGCTATAGCCCGAGCAGAACTGCAACCGGTTTCCTTGGAGGAAGCCAAACAATGTTGGATGGCCTCTACATAGAGGGTGTAGACGGCGGGCGATGAATTGGGCAAATTGTTGTACTGGCTGGCGACTCATGGTGGCTCCAACAGAGTGGTTCCAGTGGTTAGGAGCTCCTTTGGATGCCCCTGGAAAGATCTCCTTGGTATTGCTCAGACCATTGCTGATTTCTACCGGGGGTTATACTCTGTTCCCCACTGCTGGCTGTAGTCACCAACCCCCTCCTCTATACTATACCCTTGCAGTCTGTGCCTAGTGCCCTGGCTCGTGAGTTGGATCAAGCCCTTACGTTGGAGTAGATAAATTCTGCAGTGTCAGGATTGGAAGCCGGGAAGACAGCTGGCCTAGATGGGTATCCTATTCAGTATTACAAGCGCTTCCGCCATATCGTATGCCCACACCTTCTGAACTTTTATGTAGCTGCCCTGCAGCAGTAGTCCCTTCCACCTGAGCTCGACTGTGCCACATTCAGGGTCCTGCCTAAGGAGGGTCTTCCCAGAGACCAGTTCTCTCCTTATATCGCTGATTAACACTGACATTAGGATCTGTGCGAAAGTGCTGGTGACACGGCTAAGCCGGGCGCTACCGCATTTGATCCATTCGGATTAATGTGGATTTATGCCGGGCCACAGAATGCGCCATTTTATTAAAAGGGTTCACGCTGCACTTTCGCGGGTGCAAAACCTTAATGGTACCTGGCCCTCTTGCTCGTTGCTTTTACACAGTGTCTTGGGATTTTTGGGATAGAGTCCTCCAGCGGGCCAGATTGGGGGAGGGATTTCGTTGCACGATCAGTCTTTTCTATCATTCCCGACTGCCCAAGTCTGTGTAAATGGGGATCTGTCTCCTATTGAACGCAGTACACATCAGGGATTTCTGCTGTATCCCCTGTTATTTGCCTTGGTGATAGAACCCTTGGTGCGACTTATATGTTGTGACGTCCATGTTTGGGACTGGTGGTGGGGAAACGGATTCGAAGACCGCATAGCGTTTATACATGGACGACATTCTTTTGTTTTTTAAGGATCCCCAGAGCTGTGGCTCCTGAGCCTGACTCTTCTGCAGCTCTATGATGAAGCGTCCAGGTTAATGAAAACAGGTCCTGCCTAGTGGAGGTGAGGGTTGATGCTATGGGGCAGGTTTGGTGTCCCAACATTCACGTGTTCCTGCTCACGGATCTGGCTTAGGCCCTTAAGTTCCGGGAGCAAGACCTGTGGCTTAACCGCAACCTCTGCCGTTGGTCCAATTTGCCACCTAACCCCCATGGGTTGTACTGCCCTGTTTAAAATGGTATGTCAGCTGCGTTATTTGTATACACTGAGCAACTTTCCATATCCCATCCCTCGGAAGTGGTTTCACTCCTTGTCAGCTAAGATCTCCAACTTTGTCAACTGGGAGGCACAGGGTAGCCTTTCACTCCCTGCTGATCTCTAAATGAGGGGAGCCTGGGGTTGTTGGAAATCTATCTATACTACCTTGCAGATCCTGTGCCAGTTAATTTCTGGTTCACGGCGAGATGGGATGACCCGGTGAATCGGTTGGAAATTAATTCATTGGGTATAGATGGCCTGCTCGATCTTCTGTTGGTGTGCACGTCTGCCCGTCACAGTACCCTCTTGTACGCAGTAGTCTCTCACTTGTTGGAGGGCGGCTCATCAGCTCACTGGCTAGAATCGCTGCTTCACTGGGATTACTCCCTTATGGAGAGGAACGTGGCTTGGCCAACTTTTGACCCTGGATGGCTCTGTCCCCGGAGACCGCATAGGGATTTCCTACCTAGGAGATGTCTTCATGGGAGGTAGCATTGTGTCGTTTCAAGATCTGAAAGCGAGGTTTCTTTAGTTATCTCCAATTACGCCACGCCCTGCAGGCTTACAAACTCCCAACTGACTCACTGCCGAGTTCTGCTGAAGGCGAAGGTTTTCTCAGGGCGATTGGGTAGGGGTACGACCTCTGCGATCTAGCTATCTTTCGCTGGTCGTTCATGCCCCTGATGTCCTTGAAAAGACCAGGCAGAGTTCGGCTCCCTGGGTGGGAGCGCTGGACAACGAGGAGTGGAGGGAGGCATGCATGGCACCTCGAGAAGTGGCGATATCAATGTGGCTGCGTATGGTTCGATTTAATTACTTACATGTGAATTATCTCACCCCCTGGTGCTTACAACATGCGCTTCCTAACGCTCAGGGAGCATGGCGCATTGTGCACTTCGGTGGCAGACTTTTTCCATGTGGCTTGGGAATGTTCAGTGTTGAGGCCCTTCTGGGAGGAGGTGGGCCAAGAACTCTCATCTGTCCTGGGCTGCATCCTGGAGCTAACACCCCACATTTCGTTATTGGGGCTGATGGATGAGGTGGGTGGCTCTAGAGTGGAGCGTCTCTCTTTGGGGATGGCCTGTCTGGTTGCTAAATGGGTTGTGGCCAACTCGTGGAAGCAGCATAAACCACAATCTCTGAGTAGTTGGTGCAAAAGGATAGATTGATGCGCTCACCTGGAGAAAACCGTCTTTGAGGCACATGACTGCCCTCCAAAGCATGCACAAATATGGGGGAAGTGATATAGTTACTATGAAGTGTCGATCTGATCTTGTAACGCTTTACAGTACTGATGTTTGGACTCATTGTATTGCCTTGCCTCTGCAGCGATCATTATTGAACTGTGTTATGCTGTACTCTGCCAAAAAGTTTCCAATAAAGTTGGTTAGAAATACATTTAAAAAAAAGAGGTGGAATGAAAACATTTTCTAGCTATCATAAGGAAAGTTTAAATTCTATTAAGGATACGAATGCATGGTTTAGGCCGCTCTTTCTTCACATTATTGTAACCAGCTGCCAATAAACATTATTTATTTAAAGTGTATTTCTCATGAGACACAGGGAAAGAAGCCGAAAACAATCCACCCAATCTGAGGCAAGCATGTGTTTCAAGAACCTCCTGCAGACGCTCTATACTTTCTTCTTGTGAACACAGCCCATTAGTCTGGACTACAATTCAGTTTAGTGGAGCCTGTCCCTGGAAAGACAATTACACTTATAAAATAAATTGTTTCAGAGGAATCAGCATAAAATGCAGATTGACAGTAAAATAACAAAACAAATCCTTTGCAACAAATGTGGACAACTTTAGAATGATTCAGAATCAAACAAGTAACATTTCTTGTAAATGTATGGATTTGTTTGAATAAATCATCATTAAGTAACTCCTTCAAAGGGTGGGTGCAAAAGGCAAAAGACATCATTCTAAAAGGGGGGGCTAATCCTCGCTTCCATTGCCCTTAATAGAATTAAAACTTTCTGTTGCGATAGCTAGGAACATTTTCTTTCTATGTTAGAACCCAGAGGCGAGGATTAGGCTAGTTTAAAGCTTTTCCACCTCTAGAGATGCTAGGTTTGGGACTGGTTTAAAATAGGATCTCTCAAAAGTAGAATATAATGACCAGTCCACTACATTAAGGATATCTTCTAAACAAACTCCCAAAGAGAAGGCTTTGGAGGCCATGACCCCTCTGACCGAAAAATGAAAAGTCACTATCCAGAGTAAATACTCTACCTGCTATGTCCAGAGTTTGCAAGTCTGAGACTCGGCAACAGGACACCACACACAGGAAGGTAGCTAATTTTGCAAACATCTGCTTTCTTGACAAAGTATTTATTCGAAGGCCATCATTTAAATTCGCGTAAGACCTTATTAATATCACATAATGTAGAATAACTGGGTTCAGAAGTGAAGGTTAATCTAATGCACCTTATAAGTTTACAAACCACTGGATGTTCTCCTATAGGTGGTGAATGGCCTGCCGAAATAGCCGATTGAAAGGTATTAATAGACCTGTATGACATTAACCCAACCATTGAGACCAGGCCGAGCAGTATCTTTTATTCGTGCAGTCTGCCCAAGCCTTGGTGAGCAAGGAGACAGCCTTGTGTTAAATACCTAGGGTTTACCAACGCTCCCAGTAATCCTCCACACCATGAGACAAAGAGAATCCGCTACAGCCAGGTGACGAGGATTCCCTTGTGGATCTTGGAGGTGACCCGGATATAGTGGTTGAGGGATTGGAAAATCCCAAGAAAGTTCAATCCGAACTGGAAACCAAACTTGAGACCCCCAAATCGGGGTGATTACCACTTGATCCACCTGCTGTCTTCGAATTTGTGTAGACCCTCTCATGAACATGGAGAACGGTGGAAACACCTACCCTTTCTCCTTGCTCTAATCTTGGTGAAAAGCATCTGTCGCTACCACATTTAGATCTGGACATCAACTGCAGTATCTTTCCAACTGATAGTCCAACTGCGAGGCAAACAGATGCATTGCAAACCAACCCCAACTGGACTGGATTCCTTGAAGCACCTGTGGGTGTAGTTTCCATAGACTGGCAACCTGCCAGTGCCAGGAGTGCCAGTCTGCCACCTGGTTGGATTTCCCTGGACAATGCTCTGCCGAGACCGAGATCTGATTGGTTCGGCAGTAGGTCCAGAATGTTTGAGCCAAGTCTGAGAGAGTCCTTGATCTCGGTCCTCCTAAGTGGTTCATGTAGGGACCAGCTACTACATTGTCCATTTTGAGAAGGACACATTGGCCCTTGCCGTTGGTCCAGCACTTCACTGCAAGGGATCCTGCCATCAGTTCCAGACAGTTTATGTGAAGGGATCTCTGTGGAAGACCATTTATTTCCTGTGGCGAGTTCCCTGCAGCAAACTTCCCAACCCGAACCGCTGCCATCTATCATGAGATCGGGTTGGGAGCCGAAAATGGACCTGCCATTCCAGGCCTACAGGTGGGAGATACACCATTGCAATTCTTCTTTCGCCTCCCCGGAGAGAGGGACGGATTGTGAGTATGTGAGACCCCGTTGAAGGTGGAACATCTTGAGGTGTTGCAATGCCCGATAGTGGAGAGGGCCCTGGAAAATGGCCTGCATGGACAGGAGCCAGAGACCCACTATGCAAACAAATTAACGAAGGGAAGCCAATGGTTTGACCAGAGTTTTCTTAAGTTTGTACTTTATTTTGGTAAGATTCCGAGATGAAAGACTCAGGGTGGCTTTGACTGAATTCACCATGAACCTCAGAAATTGCAAGGATTGGGTAAGAGTCAAAGAAGACTTCTGTTCGTTGCTCACGAAACCGAAAGCTTCCAGGAGATTAATAGCCTTCTGTAGATGATTGGACATTGATCCATAATGAGGAGATTGTCCTAGTAGATGATTAGTCTGATTCCTCAGGACTTCAATTGTTCTACCACAGGCTTCAAAACCTGGGTGAAAACACCCTGGAGTGGAAGATAGACCAAAAGGAAGGGATGTGAATTCGAAAATGTGCGACCTCTATTGAAACTGCAGGAATCTCTTGTGAGTTGCAAATTTGGAAACCGTGAGATAGGCATCCTTCAAATCTAGATGCACCATCCAGTCGTTCGCCTTCAGGAAATCCCTGAGAATATGGATACCTTTCATCTTGAAGTGATAGTAAACCAGCCACTCAGTGAGTTCTCTCAGGTTGATGATGGGGCGTTGACCCCCCACCTCTCTTCTCCACTAGAAAAAGATTGCTGAGAAAATCATGAGGGTGTAAGAACGTCTGCACGATTGTGCCCTCTTTCAAGAGTTGACCAGTCTCCGAATCTACCAGGTCGGTTTGGCTGGGTGAAAAAGACAGGGGTTTTTGGTCTGTGTGGTTGGTATTGTGAGCTGTGGAATTCGATATGGAAACCCTTTATGGTCTGAAGAACCCAAACATCTGACGTAAGAGCCTCCCAGTTGTGAAAGAACTCTACCAATGTATCCCAAAGATGATCCCCCTCAGAAGATTGTACACTCACCTTGAGAATTTTTATAGGAGCCGTTGCCGGGGAAGCTCCTCTTGACCCTCATTGACGGGGGTAACTGTTAGTTTGGTAAATGTTGCAGGATAGTAAGTAAGTTTATTGCTTGATTAATTAAAATTTTAGCAGTACACACATCAGTATAAAATGTATAAAAGGATACATATATGTGACATCATTTCATATTGTCTTAAAAAACAACGTGATGATATGCATTAAAATCGACCAATTTTCTGGTTAAAATTACATACAGTTTGTTTGTGATGGAGGTATAAAATTTAAGGAAGACGCAAGGGTGAGTCCCCATCTGGAGGTGACGCCAGTGTCCGTAGTTCTAATAGTCTATTGTGTGGTCGTGGACGACTGCCTCAGGGTCGGAACGTAGTGGGAGTCAAAGAGAGTTGCCGGATAAAAGAGCTTGGGTGCACGCAACTGTGCTCAGGCTGCAGCGAGAAGCTTTATTTGGACAGTTTTCATGTAGCGGACGAAGCTGCAGGTTAGTTTAACGTTGGCCCCGCTGAAGCACGCCTTCACTGCCTGTCTGCACGTCCGGATATGCATTTCATTTATATGCGGTAAATGTTGCAGAACCGGCTGAAGTCCTGCCACTGTCCTCATCGACCATCAGCACCCCAACTAGAGGCTTAATGAAAGGAGCGGCCAGTCGAGCGCCCCCGCCCGGCGGTGGCAAAAATACGGGGGGGGTGTAACAATCCTTTTGATAAAAGGTTGAGCTTTGTTGAGGGAGTTAAATGTGTTGATGAACTTTCCCAGTTCTACCTCGCAGCCATAGTGTGGAACAACCTCCCCCCGCCACCAAGTGCCTACACTGCCCCAGTTCAGGAAGAACCTCAAGACCTGGCTCTTCCGATGCCCCAGAACTCAACGGAGCTGCCCCCCTCCCATCCCCAGCACCTTGAGACCCTCGCGGGTGAGTACCTGTGCTTCATAATTGCCTAATTGATTGATTGAGTCTCCAAAGAGACTTCTTTGCACTATGGGACCCGTGTCCGAAGTTGCCATCTCACCCAGTTTTGGGTCAATTTGAATGGAAAGTGATCTTCGCCACTCTGTAGAGATCACAAAGTTGGCATTCCCTAGGAGTATCACAGCTCTCTGCGCCCCAACTAGACAATGCCTCTGGGGAAATCAGGGTACTAGATGCTTTGGCGTCTTCAGCCATTTACAGGATCTTGGCTTATGGTCCTGCAACATCTAATAACTTATCCTGGCATGAGCACCAGGAATTGATTACCCCTTTCTTGGGATCCATCACAACTTTTGCTACAAAGGTAGGCTTCTTCGCATCAATTTCAGGTGTGGGGGTGACTTTGCCCCCAGGGAAGGTCAAGGACACTCCCCCCAAAGGCAGCTGTGTACCTCCTTATCAATCAGTTTCTGTAGTCTGGCCGCTACATTAGAAGCCACCTTTGGCACTGGTGACCATTCCGCAGAACGCAGGTGCAGCAGATTATCAGGGTTCAGCATATCTTAATCTGGAGAGGCATATCAGGTGTAGCATCACCCCCAGGATTGTCAGAAGGTAGCCAGGACCTGTTCCGTTCATCCTCCCCATCTGAGCCAATAAGAGAATCATCACCTCCCAAGGGCTCGGACAAGGGGGAGAAAAAGAGGAACCTCCAAAGGTGGGGCAGCGGGGGTTGGGATTCAATGAAGGCCTTCTTGAGGTGGGCAAAGGCATCGAATTTGACCCCCAGGGTCGTCGGCGTGTTTGCGCTTAGTGTCTGCCACTAGTGCCAAGGGTTGCCCTGGAGGTAAGGGGGCCTGGGGCCCCAATGAGTCTTCCCTTGATGCGAGGGGTTAATGGCACTAAGATTCCAAGAAATTTCTTCTCCAAGGGCGCCACAACCTGAGACACTGCTTTGAAGATGGATGCATCCATGATTTGACAAAAGTGATCATCTATCGCGAAGGTAGGTAATCTCCTCCATGTACTCCTCAGAGTTATACATGTTGTAAAAAGGATTATGAATAAATCCTTAAAATAGAGTGTGACATGATCTGTGCAAGCCCAGTAAATAATGAGAAATTCCTTGAAGGAAAGCTGTAAATTAGGCCCTGAAGAGGCCTTTAGGAAAAGACACTCTCTCCCTTAACAATATACTGTGAAATAATTAAATAATTGTGGCTGCGTGGGATGTGTCCCCAATAATCATATAAGCCTTTCCCACAAGAGTGTTCAGCTTCAGGCAGTGGCTCTGTAGATCAGATGACCTTTGTTAAACGTTTTCAGTGGATAGATCGCCTAGTGCGAAGATAAGAAAAAGGCTGGGCCGGCATCGGCCCCGCCGCAAGTATGGCGGGCGCACCGGCCCCCACCCGCTCTCTGTGGTGGGGTGCACCTCGTTGCGTCACCATGACGCGCCTCATCATTGATTTGACCCCGGTCTCCTGGTGACCCGGAAGTGATTTAATCACTTCCGGGTCACTGTGGAGCAAAGGGATGGGTGTAAAAGGCCGGCGAGCGCGGGAGTCTGCCTCTTTGACTCCGCGCTCCCCTCCAGCCTCTAGGAGGCAGTAATTCTTTTCTTTTTGTTTTTTCTCCTCTTACAGGTGCAGAGAGGAATCGACGTTTAGGGGCCAACGTGACAGGAGGAGCAGTCCGGAAAGGAGGGGTGCCGCCGAGAAATCCCTCTGGGAAAATCTCTGTTGTTTCTATTCTCTGCAGGGTATTCGCCATCGAGAGCCTTTAAGCGAGGAGGGGCGCCGCGAACTACAAGGACCGCTGACCAATTCGGAAGCTGGCAGCTGCGGGGTTGCTGAAGCGATCGGCGTGTGTTTCACGGAGTCCGTGGTGTGCAGAGTGAGCCAACGGACCGCATCACCAGGGGCACAGAGGAGTTGTGTAAATAGATAACCTCCTGCTCATCTTGCTTAACTTCTTCATGGTGCCAATTTGGTGTGCACTTGCAATGCTTTGTGTTTTAGCTTTGCGCTCTCAAAGTACCGCGCTGAAGCAGTGGCTCCTGTTTCAAGGGGTTTCCATAGTAACCTGTTCATTTATCACGAGACTCAGGTTAGCGTAGTAACGCCTGGTGCTTATATTCTCACCGAGGGCCACAGGTAAAAGAGCGTAGTTTTCTTTGCTAAGCAACAATCCCAGTATACGGCCCACAGCCGCTGTTTTCTGTTAAAGGTGCCCCCCTGCATGTGCTGTGTTGTGCGGGAGACTTGGAGCGAGCCTACTGCGCCATAGTTATGACTTTGCGCTGCCTAAATAGTTTCTGGCCATGCTTTATCATGTATCGGGCAAATGTTTGGGAAGCGCATAAGAACAGGTCTGCAGGTCCCCTGACCGAGGTAATCGCATAGCGGGTACGCCGCATGTGAGGCATCTGTAATTTACGTGAGCGCTTCTTCGGGGCCCAAGTACCCACATAGTAGGCACATGTTTATTTAAGGTCCTTAGAGCACATAGTGTCACAGGAGCATTTCGGGGGCTGCAATGTTAGTCACACGCTTACAAGCAGTCAAAGCAGGTCCCCTCACATCAAGTGCACCATGATCTCAGAAGCGGCTGTAGATTGCGTTGTGCTATTTTAAGAGTTTATGTATCCATGGGACAGCAAGCATCGCCAACCTAATTGTTTTGGAGTCACTCGCTTGAGTCATCCAGGTCAGCTTTCAGAGTAGTACTGCTGTGCGCCAGGGTGCCCCCATGTACTTGGTGTTGGTTCTGGCAGCATAAGCTCTGTCCCCTTATTAATATCGTCATTTGTGAGGTCTCTGCTGTGAGCCATTACTGATCAAGTGTGTGTTTCCACTGCGATAGCGTGAGCAACGCGCTCTGGAGGTCATGTTTTAAATCACTGAAGATCCCTGTAAAGTGTAGATGGGAAAACAGTTGAATAACACTGTGGGGTAGGAGTATTCCACATTGTTTAGAACCGCATTATCGATTCCACTGTTTTGGCTTGTCTTAAGCGCTGCGTGATGTGATCAAGTGTTTTGTTGCTATTGCGATAGGGCGAGCAGCGTGCTCTTGCCAGGTTTTTAAGCACTCAGGCTGTGACTGCAGAAACAGCATTGTGTCCAGACCATGCTGTGTCAACACACACACAATGATGAACATAGACCTTCCCCACATTCTTGTACGTCATCACTGGGACTCTGCTTCTATAGTTGTGGGTCGCTTATTTTGAAATAAGGTTTAATTTTTATTTTGTAGAAAGCCAACACGTTTAGAACTTGAACAAGATCTATGGTGGCTTTTAGTCACTCAGTTTAAGGACATTCTGGAGCTTCTGTGAGCAATGGGGACTGGTGTTGGGACATTCCAGGCTAGGTGAAAATCAACACAGTGTTACCTGACTGGATTGGAGATAACTAGCCTTCTACCTGTCAATAACATTGCTCATTTGCAGTCAGTTGTTGGTGACATTAGCATACCCTAAGCTGTTTTTGTGCTGGAATAACATATGTTGTTTTCCGGAAACACAATTATACACATTTTTATCGGCCTCAATAGGATGGGTCGCTAACTCAGTGCAGCCGAATAGGACCCTGGGACCTACTCCTTATGCACATTTTGTTAAGAGGCGTCAACTCACCAGCCATTCTTAGTGGCTGTGCAGGCGAATCTGGATTTACTTGTTTATTTAAAGAACTCTCACCCTTGTCCTAAGCATATCCTGGGAGAAGCTTCTGTGGCCTCCTGTGTGTGATCAAGCTGTTTCTTACAGTGAGACTCTGTACATTGAGATTGAGAAATTCTTACATCAGTTGTCGCTGCTGGCTGCTTCGTTGTGCAGATGAGGGGTGGGCAGGAGTAATTTGGCGCCACCTGCTATCAATAAGTTTGTCTAGTTATCGCATTTTAGTTGGGGGTAATGTCATTGTGCGCATTATAGCAAATATATAAAAACAGGCTGTTGGTTCACTTTTTATGTGCGATTAGGCATTTTAATAGCAGGACCCTTGCATTCTATTTGCATAGAAGCATGTCTGATCTCGATCCACGCGCAGTAGTACCATAGCAGGTGTCCGCACATGGGCTCACTATTACCTGGAGAGTAGCTGATATGTACAATGAAACAAGCCAGACGGAGGAGCAATACCAGTTGGGGGTTATCCAATGAGGCTCGCTGGCACATAAATATTATTCAGCCTTGTACCTACGCTGTACAACTGGTGTGCTGCTCTTATGGGGGGGTTTATGTTGAGGGTGTGTTCAGATTGTGACGTGCCAACATTTGAGAGGGGCTCTTGTTTAAAGTGATACTGATTAGCCAAAACAGAACCTGGGGGAGGGTATATTTGAAACGTTGCCTTTGACTCATAATTTGCTGATCTGGTTTCTGTGGGCTATAGGTTGTGGGCACTTTGCCGCTATTGATCAGTGCTAGTAATACATAGGCCCTCTGTGAATTTGTGACAGTGACTAAGTTTCCTAGGCTTGGCATATTTGATTTAATGGTGAATCTCTTGGAAATGTATAGGTGTGGCCATGGCCTGTAAGCCAAATGCTACTGGTGGCCAGCCCTGTGAAAGTTTGTCAGACGTATCACTGCAGGCCCTGCGCACGCAGTTGGTAAATTGCCACCTTCTTTTCTTTACATATAAGCTACCTCTGGTGTAGGCTCCAGGATTTCCACGTTTGGTGACATTACTTACTGAGGGATCTATGCTTAGCATGTCGCAGCAAGTTATTTAGATTATTTAGAGGTCAGGCCTATTTTGGCACTGGCCTCGGGGAGGGTCACTCAAGTACACTATCAACTCTCATGACATCAAATCAGTACATTCCGGGCCTTGTTGTCACACCTTCAAGGGTATCCCAGCGCGTGTGGGGGGGCGGTACATGGGAACTAGGGGTCTGTGAAAAAAAGCCCTAGGCACCCATTGCAGGTACAAGAAAGCTTTAGGAGTACGTTATGTCACTCGGTGCCTCCGCACCGGGCCGCTTATACACTTATGCATTGTATGCCGGTGTCTGCCACACAGTATCTATACACCCTTGTGCTCATACAGGTATGCACAATATGTATTGTATCACACACTACCTCTGCACAGGTCTGCTTACAGTAGGCATTATATGCCGGTGGTTGGTCACATGGTATCTATACATCCTCAGGCTAATACACGTATGCACAATAATGTATTGTCACATTGTACCTCTGCACCCATGTGCCCGTGCACTTGTGCATTGGTTGCCCTTGTGGGGTCACTCGGTACTGTAGCACCCTGTGCTTGTACAATGAAGCATTATATGCCTGTGGTCTGTCACATGGCCCTGGTGCCTGACACTTATGCAGGAGATGTATTGGGCCTCACTTTGTCAGACATCCGTGCTATCCCACACAGTACCTATGCATCTTGGGCTGGGGGTGTGGGTGACAGGGGGGATACAGTGTTATGAGGTAATTAATAGAACTGATATGTAGCTATCTTTTATCTGACAACACTAATCACCTGTGTCTGATTTTCATTTATGTATAGTAGGTTCCCCGACTGGGATACCTGGGAGGTGCTCCACATCACAAGGATGGCAAATTGTGGAAAGGCAACGGGACCGGAAGATCCGCAACGTGAGTGGCAGGATACAACATAAAGTGTGAGGGGCGATCAATGGACAGCCTTCAGTAGGTGTGGGCAGGCATGGGTGAAATGGTGCGGCCCATGCACAGTATTGGATGGAGTATAGGTATGCCTAAGATATGTTGTTGCCAGCCGGGCTATTTGAATGGTACATTGCTTTTCAGCACTATTTATTGGTTGTGTGTAGGTGTGTTGACCATTTGTTATGCGAGCCGTAGTAATTTAGCAGTACGCTGCTTCACAGGCATATGCCTTCCCAGCGTGAACAAACTCAGGGGTAACGGGCGAATGCAAAACTTAAACAAGGGCTCAAGAGGTGCCAGCACTGTATTGGTTGTTTATAGGTGTATTAACCATTGGTTGTGCCAGCTGCAGTAATGTAGCAGTACGCTGCTTCACAGGCATCTCAACACCCCTTGTCAGGAAACAGTATTCTGCCTTTACGGCACCTGTGCTCGCGGGTGCCATCATAGCGGACACTGCGTCGTTGGGATATTACGTAGTAGGGAGGTAGGCAAACGCGGAACATTTCCCAGAGCATAAAGGTCAGGTGTAGGTGGTTCACGGACTTCATGATATGCCTATGGGAGATCATGGGGCCTGTGGTTCCCTGGGTAGCCTTCTAATTACACCAACAATGAGTGTAAGTGTCTAGGGCGACGTGTCTTATCGGGCACAGCGTGATGCCACCAATTGAGCCCATTTAGTGGCCCATGGCGGTATGTCCACTTTCCCTGAGTCAGACAGTCCTAGCATCTCTATCCTGCACTTGGAGGGGGGTGGGGAATGACTGGGTACACCTGGGTAGAAGGGTGGGTCCGTGCACGGGGTACACCCTAGCGCAGAGACTCCAGAGATTCCAATTGGGGGAAGCGAGTCTGCGAGGGCATGGAGCCACTGGGACAACATAACCAGTAACAAACTGGTGGGGCTAGCTAGGGCTTGACACATACAGACTATAGCCCAGGGGGGCACCTGGGGAGAGTCGTGCTTCTTAAAAGACGTCATCCATTTGTATACATCAGCAGGGCATGTTCTTTCAGTGAGTTTTTTGGGGGGGCATGATAGTCGGACTATAAAATATAATGATTTGGCTAGTACATTTTTAAGGACAGGGCATGACCTTTCAGTGTAGGAGGCTAGGGGGGGCCAGATAGTCGGTCAACTATGCTGGCCTGTGGCGGTAAGGTCGTGATTGGTGAGCAGTAAATTTAAGGGGGCAGATTTATGAAGGCCTTGCGCCGCCAGTGCCTCATTTTTAACATGGGAAAAAGTGACGCACCGGCGGCGCAAGGCCTTCATAAATCTGCCCCAAGGTCCTTAGAGGGCGGCGTCATTCTTGAATGGGGTCGGCCAAGGGGAGGGACAAGTGGTCTCTCCTAGAACTCCAGGGGCAATTTCAGTCAGTTGGCTAGATGGGTGCAGGGGAGGGGGGAGTCACGCTTTCTCTAGGCTGGTTGGCCAACTCGCACGTGCTGTTGGCCAACTCGCACGTGCACAATGACGCCTAAAAACGGCGCAGAGATGCTAGGGCCCCCTTTAATGGAGTTAATAGAGCGTACGGGGGTAACCGGGGGGGGAATACCTTCACGGTAAACAGGCCCCCTGCGCATGTGCACTCAGATGGGATGCCGTGGTTAATAGAGCGTACGGGGGTACCGGGGGGGGGGGAGTACCCTCACGGTAAACGGGTCCTCTGCGCATGCGCACTCAGACGGGAGGGCGTGGTTAAGTGATAAGGATCTGACGCCAGTTAGTGACCTTGCCGTATACCCAAATAGGATACGCAGAAAAGTAATTTACTGTATGATTATGGTTGATACTTTAGTTTCGGATAGGAAATACCTTGTACTAGAATTATGTTAAGGTTAGCCATCTGATATCTGTATATATCAATTGTAATCAAATGTCATGGAAGGTTTTCTACGTAATTGTGTAAATATTGTTTATTTCAATTTTGATGTATTTTTATGTTTTAATAAATACGGCCGGGGTTGTACGACCCCCCCCACCTCCAAAGAAATCCCTCTCATTTCCTTGTAATAATGCTGTTAACGGAAGGGGGGTGGGGGGGTGTTATCCAGCAGTCCCTGACCATACTATGTGTGGGCCCTCTAGCGGGTGGCTGACCGCACCGCGCAACAGAGCCTGAGATGAAAGAAGCGGCCACGGTAGGAGCAAGAACATCCCTGTGGCTGCACTGTGAAAGGAAACTGCCAATTAAACACAGCACAATAAGCAGCACATTATTAGAGGTCTAGTAAACACATAATGTTGGCAAATGGCATACAAGCAACAATTGAAGGCACTTAACTGATGCTGCTGGAGCAGCGAAGAAAGCGGGGGATTAATAGTCTGCAGGAGGGTCTTGAGAGACGTGCTGGCCTCAGATTGGAATGACTGTTTCATTCCAATGTCTCATTGGAAATGAAGTTTATAGAGTTTAAGTAAATAATGTTTAGTGGCTGCTGAGTACAACAAAGTGAAGAAAGATCAGCCTAAGCCTTGACTCCAGTCCTCACAAAGAATGAACACTGCACAGCTTAGGTATTCTCCACACTGACATTCATTAGCGCTGGCTGCGGGCTTATGTGCCAAACATTGGGCCCCAGCACTTATTATTTTTACAAATTATGCACTGGGAACACCCATCATCATGGGTCCCAAACACTTTTTTACGATACAACGCTGAAACTGTTATAAGTGATCCTGCTGCTCTTTGGTAGCCATTTTCTCAGTGCTGTTCCTGAAGGCAGGGAGCGAGCATTAAACAACTTCTTAGCTAGAAAATTCAAATAATTTGTTTTTTTGTTTTTTAGGGACTAGGGTGCACGGACAGTGCACTTCCTGATCCCACCACTCCATTTTCCCTGC
This sequence comes from Lissotriton helveticus, assembly GCF_964261635.1. Lineage (NCBI taxonomy): Eukaryota > Metazoa > Chordata > Amphibia > Caudata > Salamandridae > Lissotriton > Lissotriton helveticus. Next base: position 230,751,060 of record NC_136065.1, on the reverse strand, counting down.
ACCTGTAATAAAGCACGGGTTAAAGGGCAAAGGTGTTCCCTTAGTTGCTTGGTGTATCCAAAAAACAGAATGCCATGTATGGATCGCACATTTTAAATTAGCGAGAAGGAGTAGTTTCTGTCCTGTAACTCCAGTTCTGTAGTAGGGGTATCTCTGTTATAGTCATAATCTAGTGAATAGTCCCGCCCATGTGCGTGGACCCCAGAGCAATCAAAAATAATCTCTTATAGTGTCAAAAAATGCAGAAAAGCATAGACACTTAAGAGAGAATTTAAAGACAGATAATGCAGCCTAAAAAGGCTACACTGTCCAGTACTTCAACTAGAAATTCCACCATAAAATCCACAAAACAGCAAAAGCCTGTACAGATTTCCCTTGCTTTACCAGCAAAATCCCTCAGGAATGATAGAGAGAAGAACCTGGACAGACAAGCCCCATAGGCTGCCATTATGTGGCTCAAAACAGGATACTGTGCCTTTAAGAGAATCTTCCAGAACCTTCTCCCAGTATCCCAGAATGCATAGCAGGTCCAACTTAGTTTCAGTTCTTTTTGAAGGCGTAACACGCCAGACCTGTAGCATCCCATAAGGAATATGTCTCTCTCCACTGGGGAGGAGGGAGGGCGCTTATGACTATAACAGAGATACCCCTACTACAGAACTGGAGTTACAGGACAGAAACTACTCCTTCTGTAGTAGGGGATCTCTGTGTATAGTCATAATCTAGTGAATAGAATGGCAAGCCCATCCCCACACCAAAGCGGCGGTGGAGAAAAGAGAATTAACGCCACTACTGTGCGAACAGATTTCGCAGCGAAGCCTGCCCAACCTGAGCGTCTGCCCTGGCATCAGTGTCCAGGCAGTAATGCTGAGCAAAGGTATGAACCGACTTCCAAGTGGTCGCCTTGCAGATTTCTGCAATCGGAACATTACGGAGCAATGCTGTCGTGGCAGCCTTGCCCCTGGTGGAATGAGCCTTAGGCTTACCTCCTAAGGTCTTATTAGCTTTTTGGTAACACAGCTGTATGCAGGACACAATCCACCTAGAGATAGACTGCTTAGAGGTCGCAAGACCCGTCCTGACAGATCCATAATTGATGAAAAATTGGTCTGACCTACGAATATCCCTGGTTTTATCCAGATAAAATTTCAGCACCCTCCTAACATCCAGGGAATGCAAAGACCTTTCCGCTGGAGATGAAGGATTCTGAAAGAACGTAGATAAAGATATAGTCTGATTGATATGAAAATCAGAAACAACCTTGGGAAGAAACTTAGGGTGAGTACGCATAACAACCTTACCAGCATGAAATACAGTATAAGGTTCTTGGCAACACAACGCCTGAATTTCACTCACCCTGCGGGCCGATGTAATGGCCACAAGGTACGCCGCCTTCCAGGACAGGTGCTGCAACGAAGCCTTATGAATTGGTTCAAAAGGCTCCTTCATCAACCTGGACAGCACCACATTCAAGTCCCATGAAGGCGAAGGAAGCCTGACAGGAGGGAACACTTTCTTCAAGCCTTCTAGAAAATCCTTGATCACAGGGATCTGGAAGAAGGAAGTCTGTGAAGGGCATTTCCTGTAGGCAGTCAAAGCAGCCAGATGAACCTTAATGGAATGGACATTAAGGCCAGACTGCGCCAGATGTAGCAGATATGGAAGGATGACATCTTCCTTGCATGTCGTAGGGTCATAGTTCTTAGACTTGCACCAGATGCAAAACCTCTTCCACTTGTAAGCATAAGAAGTCCGAGTGGAAGGACGCTTAGCCTCCTTCAGTATGTCCATACAATCCTCTGGGAGATTCAAATGGCCATATTGCACTATTTCAGGAGCCATGCCGCCAAACTCAAAGACGAGAGGTTGGGGTGCACCATCCGCCCCCCGAACTTTGTGAGAAGGTCCGGCCTGCACGGCAGCTTCATGTGAGGAAGGAGAGACCGGTGAAGCAGGTCCGTGAACCACCACTGTCTGGGCCATTCCGGGGCAATCAGAATCATCTTCGCCCTGGATTGGGAGAGCTTGATGAGAACCGCTGGAATCAGGGGAATGGGAGGAAAAGCGTACAGAAAGCTGTTCGACCAGTTGATCCATAACGCGTTCCCCAGCGTCCCTGGCTGGTAGTACCTGGAGGCGAAGTCTCGGCATTTGCTGTTTTCGGCGGCGGCGAACAGATCTACGTCTGGAGTTCCCCACCTTGCGAAGACTTCTCCTAGTACTTCGTCGTTGATGACCCATTCGTGGTTTTCCTGAATCAGTCTGCTCAGCTCGTCTGCCTGAACATTCTGCACACCTGGCAGATGCGTGGCCGTTATCGAGAGTCCTCGAGCCAGAAGCCAATGCCAGATCGTCTGCGCCTCTTGAGACAGAGTGCGTGATCTCGAGCCCCCCTGCTTGTTGAGGTAATACATCGTGGTCGTATTGTCCGTCTGTACAAGCAGAGAGTTGGTCCGGAAGGACGGTTGAAAAGCCTTCAGCGCCAAGTGAACAGCCCTGAGTTCCAGGAAATTGATGTGGTACGTGGACTCCGACGGGGACCACGTCCCTTGAATCTGCAGATCTCCGGAGTGCGCTCCCCATCCCAGGAGAGAAGCATCCGTCACGATCGTCTGTGTGGGAATGTCCTTGTGGAAAGGAACCCCTCTGAGGAGATTCTCCGCCGAACACCACCACTTCAGAGACTGAAGAGCATGTAGAGACAGTCGTATCCTGTCGTCCCAAGATCCTCTCCTCTGGTCCCATTGATCTTCCAAGCACACCTGCAGCGGTCTCATGTGCAGCCGCGCATGTGGCGTCAGGAAGATGCAAGAGGCCATCGATCCCAGCAGAGAAGACACCGTCCTCACTGTCGTGGATGGAGTGGACAGGAGAGCCTGAGCCTTCCGAAGGAGTGATAAACGTCGCTCTTCCGAAGGAGACACATTTGCCGACAGCGTATTGATGGAGGCTCCCAAGTACTGTATGCACTGGACCGGAGTTGGAACAGACTTGGACATGTTGATGTGCAACCCCAGCTTGTTCAAGAGAACGCACGTCTTCTGGAAGTGTGCTTGAGCTTCCGAGAAGGAGGAGGCCTTGATCAACCAATCGTCCAGGTACGGGTAGACAAACACCTTGTTCTTCCTCAGGTGTGCCGCTACCACTGCCATGCACTTCGAGAATGTCCTGGGCGCAGACTTCAGCCCGAACGGAAGTACCGTGTACTGATAGTGATTGGTGCCGACTTGAAATCGCAGGAACTTCCTGTGCTTGTGTGCAATGGGCACATGGAAGTATGCATCCTGTAGGTCTATGGCACAAAGCCAGTCTCCCCGTTGCAGCTGAGGATAGATCTGATGCAACGACAGCATGCGAAACTTTTCTCTGCGAATCCATTTGTTTGCCTGTCGCAAGTCCAGAATGGGCCTGAACTCGTTCTTGTCCTTCTTGCGGACCAGAAAGAACCGAGAGTACAGACCTAGTCCTCTTTGAGACAGAGGTACATCCTCTATCGCCCTTTTCCTTAACAGGATGTCGGCCTCCGCCTGAAGCTCGCGCAGTTGATACTGCGAGCTGACCGGAGGAATCGATGGAGGAGGGCTGGTGAAACGAAGACTGTATCCATTGCAAACAATATTCAGCACCCACTTGTCCTGAGTAATTTTTCTCCCCTCTGCCAGGAAAAATTTAATGCTTCCCCCCACCGGAGCGGGTAATGGACGAAGGGGAAGTAACTGCTCAGGGTCGAGACCCAGCCGGGCCCTTGGTCGCGGTAGAGGACTGCTGTGCACCTCTACCCCTCTGACGTTTTTGGAAGGGTCTTCTGTACTGCTGCTGTTGTTGCTGCTGCTGATGTTGCCCAGAAGACTGTCCCCTTCCTCGACCCTGCGAACCAAAACGCCGTTGGAATTGGCGGAAGGGTTTCTTCTCTTTGGGCTTCTCCAAGCCCACCGCCGTCAGGGTTTCCGCCTCGGCCTTCATCCTGGCCATCTCGTCATCTGCGTGTTTCCCGAAAAGGGTATCCCCGGAAAACGGCAGATTTGCCACACGCTGTTGTTCCTCAGGTTTAAGCGACGTCAACCGAAGCCAAGCATGGCGCCTCTGATTGATACCGTGGCAGTATCCATGCGCGGCCAGCAGGGAGATATCCGCCGCGGCGCTAATGGCCTGGTTAGAAACCAGCATCCCTTCCTGGACGATCTCCATGAAATCCTCTCTCCGGTCGCGCGGAACGAGGTCCGCAAACCGTTCCATGGAGTCCCACAGTGCACGGTCGTACCGTCCCAACAACGCCGAGTCACTGGAGGCCTTCGTCGTTGTAGAGGACGTCCCACACGCTTTTCGTCCAGCAGAGTCAATCCAGCGGCTCTCCTTATCGGGAGGCACGGTGGAGGCAGGAGAGGTGGCATGGAGCTTCCGAGCCGCCGTCACAATCACCGAATCCGGTGTCGGGTCCTTCCGCAAGAAAGCCGGGTCCGACTCAGGAGCCCTGTATTTCTTCATGAGCCTCGAAGGCGCAGCTTTCACCACCGCCGGCATAAGGAAGAGTTGTTCCGCCGGCTCAAGTAGTCCTGGCACCAAAGGTAGCAGGGGGCGAGACAGGTGTTTCTTATGTAATGTATCAAAGATCACGGAAGTTGAGGGTGTAGGGGCCGTAACCTCGATCCCCAACTTCGCCGCCCCGCGCAGGAGAACCTCCTGGAACGTGCCAATATCATCAATCGGGGACACCCTCGTCTCCGGTGAATCTGACAACGTAGGTGAGTAGGAACGGGTCCCCGAGGCAGAACGAGACCTGGACCTATGCCTCCTATGTCGATGCCTGGATCTCGAGGAGGATCCGCGTCCGCTCCTCGACCTGTCCCGTCTACCTGAGCGTGACCTCGATCTCTTGGGTCTGGGACGCTCCGCCAGCCTCCCCGGGTCGGACGTCCTGGGTTTAGGAGGATCCTTCGACTTAGGAGTCTTCTTCGGAGGTGTCGGGAGTTGGGGCATCGACACCGATCTCGGTGGAACCGGGGGAGGAGGAACAGTTGGAACCGGGGCCTGAGGAGCCGGTAGAGGAGGCAACTGAGGAGGGGTCGAAACCCTCGGAGGTGGGCCCTTAGGCAAAGAAGGCGGTGCAGTAGGCTTCTTCGGGGTATACACCTCGGAATATGCCGTTCCCGGCGAGCCACCATCCTGTCCTGACTGTGGGGAGCCCCCCACAGTCCTGGGCCTGTCCTTACGACCTCCTGACGTCGACGATCGGTGCTCAGACGTCGATCGTGGGTCCCTTGAGGGCGAGTGGCCCTTCGGCGTCGACCGTTTCACACTCCTCGGCGTCGACCGGCTTCTCCGCCTCGACGTCGACCCCGACCAGATGGACGAACCTCTAAATCTCGACGACGGGCGATGACGCCTCGACCCTTTTCGAACGCCTCGACGTCGACCTCTTCGAACGTCTAGACGTCGACCTCTTCGATCGCCTCGACGTCGACCTATTCGACCGTCTCGATGTCGACTTCTTCGGCGCCGGAGACCTCCTCCGTCTCGACGGCGACCGTGACGACGAGGATCCCCTCGACGACGACGATGTCCTTGTCTTCGACGGCGAACGGCGGTGTCGCCTCGACGGCGAGCGCCGATGCCGGGCCCTCCGATGCCGTCCACTCGACGCCGACGACGAGGAGATCAACACCGGATTCGACGGCGGCCTGTAAACGTACGTCGACGGGCGACGTTTTCTCGACCCAGAGCCCTGGGGAGACCGGGAACTGGCCGTGGACCTTCCTCTCGACGTCGTGGTCATAGCAACTGAACCAGACGGAGACCTTGGATGTTTGCTGGACTTCCTGTCCCTCGGGAGCCCCCCAGAGGCCTCATCATGGGCAGCAGAAGCCCCTCCAGACCCACCTTGAGCCTTCAGTCTTCTTTCTTCAAGTCCCTGAAGTCTGATTTTTCTCCTGTCCTTCAGGGTCCTGCCAGAAAAGCCTCTACAGATCACACACTCCTCTGGGATGTGGGAAGAGGGAAGGCAGAGGATACACACCTCATGGGGGTCTGACTTGGCCTTCTTCCTGGAGCACTCTGGGCATTTATCAAATAATGCAGGCATTATGAACAGCCAAAGAGAGCAGAAATCCAAGAAGAAAGTCACCAAAGTACTTTAAAAGTACACAAAATCGAAATTAGTGAAAAACACCAACAAAAACCCTTGAAAAGGGAGAGCTCAATGCTCCAGGGTCCTGCTTGCAGGAGCCGGAAAAAAGAACTGAAACTAAGTTGGACCTGCTATGCATTCTGGGATACTGGGAGAAGGTTCTGGAAGATTCTCTTAAAGGCACAGTATCCTGTTTTGAGCCACATAATGGCAGCCTATGGGGCTTGTCTGTCCAGGTTCTTCTCTCTATCATTCCTGAGGGATTTTGCTGGTAAAGCAAGGGAAATCTGTACAGGCTTTTGCTGTTTTGTGGATTTTATGGTGGAATTTCTAGTTGAAGTACTGGACAGTGTAGCCTTTTTAGGCTGCATTATCTGTCTTTAAATTCTCTCTTAAGTGTCTATGCTTTTCTGCATTTTTTGACACTATAAGAAATTATTTTTGATTGCTCCGGGGTCCACGCACATGGGCGGGACTATTCACTAGATTATGACTATACACAGAGATCCCCTACTACAGAACTATAATACAAAAGTGGATGTGTAAGAGTCTGTGGCCCCTTCTGTGATACCAAAGTTCCTATGGAGTGCAAAAGGGGGTGTAAAACATCCACTGCACCATGGGACGCTTTGTGAAATACTGACTCACATGTAATCACTTAGAAATGCTAGACAAGACCTATACAAAATACGTTTTTATCCAGGCACCAAAGAACGCTGTACTTTACAGCCAGACTCTTGGATACTAAGCTGTCTGTTCTGAAATTTGTGTGAGGAACTCTGTCTTTCTTATGCAAAAAATTGTTTCAATCAAGCAACTCTACTATACAAACAGAAAAATAAACTGTGGCTCTTGACTTCCCAGAGAGGATTAATTTCAGTATAAGGAGGGCAAAAATGACCCTTCCCTTGTCATTGCAAGCGACACATCAGACCAACTAAACGTTCGCAACCACGACCAAAACTGAGGGAAAATACCTTCTACTCCCTACAAACCAACACCATAGTGATTCAACTGTACCTGTAAATTGTGAATGACTACCAGCCCTATTAAACACAAGAGGAAGAGACCTCCGACCCCCTCCATATTTTGTTAAGAAAGGCAGCACGGACAGACCTTGGTGGCTAACTGTCGATCACAGCACACACTGTCCATGGCAAAAGTCATTCACCTGCTAATTTAAAAATATGTTTTGCCTCATCTAGGCCAAGTAATTCATAGTGAGAAGTACATCAATAAGGCAAATCAAGCCCTGCAAACGAGAATGAGTCGCCACCGTTTCATGATTCTCCAGAGATGGCTCCTTTGGGAAACATTTCTTCCTTAGAGAATATAGTTTCATGGCAATTTTGAAAGCACAGAGAGCGTTTTCTTCTTCCTGAATTTAAACCTTAGGGTTGCACTCCAGGTAAATTGTGCCTGAAGCACCTTTACAGAATCAAGTTAGACACTTCCAGTCAGCTGTCGAAAGGCCACATTAAGAAGTGCAGGCCCCGATTCCAAGTTGGTCAGAGGAGTAGGTGCTGTTTATCACACCCGATAAAATCCGACTCCTGGGTTTCGGAATTTATTGGGTGCAATAAGTGGCACCTATTCTGAGCTTTTATGGAAGAACATGCAGATTTTGATGCTTCACCTAAATATGCTTGTCATAGTAAATACTGCATTATTCCTCCCACCTAAATTCTGGTAGGTTTGACATGCCAACATCTAACGAAGAGTGAGGTGTTTAATTCACATGGTAAATACCAGACAAAAATCATCCACTCTGATATACGACGTCTGCACAACAGAGCTTGTCCTGGGGTCAGGTAGATCTGACCAACTCAGAATCACGGCCTTTGAGTCACTAGCCCATCAAGGTTGTGCTGGTTTGACTAGTTCTTAGGGTAGTCTTGGTGTGGATTTTCATTTTCAGTTTGGGTACAGTGCAACATGCACTCTGCTTCCAGTATGCAGGTCAAAGCTGGAGTGCTACTGCAGAGCATAGAGGCTGATATTTATTTCTAAATAACCCTATTGCAAAAAAAAAAAGAATGTAGAAACAAATTTCTTTGCTGATTTCCCTCTTCTACCTCAGAAGAAACCCCCATGGCAGTGCTGACTCTATCCTCAGCACTGTCCACAGTTACCAGCATCGCAGCTTAGCAGTTGCCGATGACTTGCACCATAATATGGAAACCATCTATTTTACATTTTAGTTCCTTCATTGAGTAATTTAGCCGCAACTGGATTATGTTATTTCAGAAAAGAGAACTGACTTTGTTGGAAAACCATTGCAGCGGAAAGTCCTCTTACAAAAAATATTGTTTGCGTGGATGTAGATACACATGCTCTGCATATCTTGCCATCTAGTGTTGGGCTCATACGTCAACTTGTTTTTGTTTGAAGAAGTCTTTCAGGTCACGGTTCCATTATTAGATTTGTTTTTCTCTGCCATTAGGTTCAGACATGTTCTGACATAGCTCCTGCGCTCAATACATTTGCCAATCCTGGAGCCTGATCTCCTATTCTGTCCTCTAATAAAACCTGTGTTGGAGTTACTCCTTTTTTTTCCTTGATGCATGTTGGAGACCGTCCCATAGACTTGGGGCCCTCTCCATCGGGGCACACATGTCTCTCAGGACGCCTATTCTTCCTTAACAATGGCAGTGACGTAACGAAGCTGGAGTGGGCCCCCCTGCAAAACATATGGAGCCCCCACCCTACCCCAGCGGCCCGGCCCACAACATACCACTTTGCCCTACCGCCCAAAATTCTGGCATATTTTGATTTGAAGCCTCCAACATTTAAATGAAATGCCTCTATATTGTCTTTCTCAAAGTTCTAATGAGAAAGAGGGAAACCCTCTTAACACACAAGCTACGCCATTTGTAACAACAAAGTCAAAAGCAGATTATTTAACTGAGGCAGCGATCAGAACAATGCGAAGGAGTGATCCTATTGTCTCAGGAATTGCAGCAATAAGAACAATGCCAAGGAGCAATCCTATTGTCTTAGGAATGGCAGAAATCATAACAATGCCAAAGAGCGGTCCTATTGTCACAGGAACTGCCGATGGCTGAAGAATAACTATGAAGGGTCTGAATTAGAATTGACATTAATGGACAATAACATGAAATTTTTGAAAGACAAACCCAAACCTGCAATTCCATCAAAAATCGACTGACACTTAGTGGTGGGTGGTGACATTGGAAAGAGGTGTAGTGTAAACGTTCTGTGGGACAGCACCATGGCGAGCAAGCGCAGATCACGAGCCTGAAAAGTTAAAGGGGGATTCTCTCCCTGAGAAAATCTTGAAAAAAGAGCGTGTAAATGGTGCATTTACAAGCAAATGTGAGAAACAGAAGGTTAATAAAGCAATTGTGAAAGTGCAGTTATTACATTAATAAAGGGATGTCATATAACAACAACATGGTAGCTGCTTATTCAGTATAACCACAGAGCTTCATAACAGACTTCAAGATACAATGCTGAGAAGCTCACAGAGGGGCATATTATCAAGAAACAGCATTAACATTATCGCCGCTTTAGCAGTAGAAAACTGCCGCTAAAGCGGCGATAATGGGCTTGATAATACGCCCTTGTGAATTCCTATAGAAGGCTATGTTCTGGTGTGAACATGGGCTTCTATGGGAATTCTCTACGGCGTATTATCAAGCCCATTATTGCCGCTTTAGCAGCAGTTTTCTGCCGGTAAAGCGGCGATAATGTTAGCGCCGTGCTTCATAATATGCCCCAGAGTTCTTTATTTAATTTTCAAACAAGTAAACAAACAACTAAACAGATCACAAACTAGCAGCATTCAAGAATTTTTTTATGATTAACGTATTGTTCACTTTCTGTAGACAAAATCTAGAGAAGTAGTCACTCTGCATTTCAAAAAGTGTTAATGTTTATCTAGCAGGAACGCAATACGAAAGTATTCGCGGCTGGCTTTACATGAGCGAAATTCAGTGTGTGTCTATACAAATTTTACCCTGTCTGTATTCACAGCTCTTCTTCATTAAGAAGTCCACTGTGGGCTTTAGTCTGTAGCACGACTATGGTGTGGGAGACTGGCCGGAAGGTCTGAAACTGATAATTGTCTTTCTGCACCCCTCTCGACGGGGACTCTTGTGTGCGTGGCTCCCTCCCTGCTTGTGATGTTAATTCTGTTGGGTACCTAATTCCCTTGTAATGCAATCATGGTTGAACGAGTTGTCAGGTTCTAGATCATGTTGCATGGTCGTCAACAGATTATGGGAGATAGATACTTCCTGGGATGAAGTGTGGGGGGTGTTGGGTGGTGGGTGTTACAGTTGGGCCTCCAGGCCCGGTTTGTTTTCTTTTTTGCTTTGTCTTAACATTATTTTTTACCTTTAGGTTGGCTACAGCAAGCACATGTCACAAATGGTTATTGTGTATGGCATAGCACTGCTCTCCTGGAATGTGATTGGCTTGCTGGACCACATTAAACGCTCTGCAATGCTATGGTACATCAAACGGCACAGACCAGCTTTCGTCTTTTTGCGTAAACAGAATAGGTGTAGGTAACAACATGACATTGAATAGATGAAGGAGGGGGGGGGCGACTTTTCAGCGCTTTTTACATCCCATGGGATGTGTAGGATAGAAAAGAAGGGTTGGGGGTGTTTTTCTTAAGAACAATAAATACAATTTGTAATAATGACCTATCATTCTGTGTGGAGAATCATGTTCCTTATGCCCTACCTTTGAGCGGGGATGGGGTCCCCGGGGCAGATTATCACTTCAGGAGGGGGGCCATGCGGCCCCCTTCCCAATGTTTCAATTATAAAAATAATAATTGGGGGCAGGCCCTGGGGGATGGGGTCCCCAGGGCCAAAAAATTTGAAAAAGAAGGGGGACTACACAACCCCCCTTCTTAAAAAAATATTTTAAAAAACGGGAACGCGGTCGGAGGCCTCGCCCCCTTATTGCACCACTCTGCAAATGCGCCCCCTGGTGCGTATGCAGAGGGGGAACAAATTCCCCTTGAATACTGGGGGTCCCTGGGCCAACTAGCCCACCAGGTACCTCCAGTATGTGCCAGGGAGCTGCGTTGCAGAGAGGTGTTCTGAGGCCACGCCCTTTTTAACACCTCTCTGCAATGCAGCTCTGTGGTGCTTACTGGAGGTAGCTGGTGGGCTAGTTGCACCCCAGGGACCCTCAGTATTCAAGGGGAGTTAATCCCCAACTTAAAACGCACCACAGGGCGCATTTGCACAGTGGTGAAGGGAGGGGGCGGAGCCTGAGTTCATATGTGTGTAAACACGCCCTTTGGCACGGTTTAAGTTGGGGAATTAATTCCTTGTCATTACTGAGGGTCCCTGGGGGCCAACTAGCCCACCAGGTACCTACAGTAAGCGCCACGGAGCTGCGTTGCAGAGTGTTGTAAAAAGGGGCGTGGCCTCTGAACACCTCTCTGCAACACAGCCTCCTGGCGCATACTGGAGGTACCTGGTGGGCTAGTTGGCCCCCAGGGACCCACAGGATTGGGGAGGAAGTAATTCTCTAACTTAAAACACGGCACAGGGCGTGTTTGCAGACATATCACCTCAGGCCACACCCCCTTCCTTCACCACTATGCAAACGCACCTTGTGGCGCGTTTTAAGTTGGGGAATTAATTCTCTTTCAATACTGAGGGTCTTTGAGGGCTAAATAACCCAATAGGTATCTCCAGTATGCGCCAGGGAGCTGCGTTGCAGACAGGTGTTCAGAGGCCACGCCCCTTTATACACCCCTCTGCAACGCAGCTCTGTGATGGTTACTGGAGGTACCTAATGGGCTAGTTTGACCCTAGGGACCCTTAGGATTGAAGTTGACTTAATCTCTCAACTTAGAACGGTGACAGGGCGCGTTTACACAGTGGTGAAGGGAGGGGACGGGTCCTGGCGTGATGTGTGCAAACACTCCCTGTGGCGTGTTTTAAGTTGGGGAAAAACTTCCACTTCAAACCTGAGGGACCATGGGGGCCAAGTAGCCCACCAGGTGCTTCCAGGAAGCGCCACTGCGCTGCGTTGCAGAGAGGTGGTGCAGGCCGTGCCCCTTTTTACATCTCTCTGCTACGCAGCTCTGTGGCGCTTACTCGGTGTACTACGAATTCCGATTTACTTACCTGTTATCAGGAGAGACCTCGGTGCTGAATCTTTGAGCCAAGTACTGCTGCTGAAAAGTTATTCTAAGCATACTTACCAGTAACTTGAATTTCCTTCCATAGGCTAACATTGACTGGTTTCACTTGGAAATTGTTTTAAGTGTGGAGTTTTGGAACTTTATAATATTCACCTAAAATCATCCACACAACGAATTCCAATTTACTCAACTGTTATCAGGAGAGAACCCAGTGCTGCATCTTTTACCCCAGCACTGACCCTGAAAAGTAATTCTAACCATACTTACCAGCAACTTCTATTTCCTTCCATAGGAATCCATTGTCTGGTTTTCACCAGAAAAGTTTATACTAACAATTGATTATACAATTGATTATACTTACATTATACTTACATTTACTCAGCCACACACTTATACAAACACCACTTCATTTATTCATATACATAGTAACTCGTACTTAGTGTGTAATAAAATCACTATTACTAGTATACAGTTATCCATACAGTCACTCCTACAATAACTGTCACTCCTACAATAACCGAGCCTTATGTATACTTATTTATATACAACTGTCACATACACAGCCTTTTATATTTCTACTTTGTTGGACATGTGTCATTGAGAAATATATTTACTCGTCACTACACCCATAAAGACATTCACTCACCCAAACAACTGTTTCCACATGCAGTCAACCTCATATACCCACTAAATCATCTATTTACACATCTTTGGACAGTCACACACCTCCCACCCAACCACACACACATTTACTCTCCCCTACAAATACTCACTTAACTAATTAAAAACTAATATAGAGTTTCACATAGGTAGTAACCAACTTATGCAGTAGTTTACAGAACAAGAAACAAAGTTATACAGATATTCAGACAGTTTAATCACTATCTCATATGTTTAGTAACACAGTTGACATTAGGCACTTACACAATCAATCACAGTGCTACTAAATTCTCTATCTACACACTTATACATCCACTCAGTCTTCAAAACAGATTCCTATATATATATAATACATATTTAAATATCAAACCACATTCACTGGATGATGTCATCAGTGATGTCACTTACCATGTCATGAATGATGTAATACGTGGCAGCAGTGGATTGCGGGCACACGAGTTATAGTTAGTACAACTAACTATAACGGAGGAATTTCAATGGTTTTGTATGAGTGAAATGTCCAGCTAACTATAGCACCCCTAAAACCTATGTTTTTTTCAGTGAATTTCTAAGGTTTTCTAAATGCCAATTCCTAACTATAACATGTCTGAAAACAATGTTTTTTCCAGTGAATATATATATATATGTATATATATATGCATATGTGTATATGAATATGTATATGTGTATATGAGTATGTATACATGTATATGCGTAGGTATGTCCATATGTGAATATGTGTAAAGGCACAGTATCCTGTTTTGAGCCACATAATGGCAGCCTATGGGGCTTGTCTGTCCAGGTTCTTCTCTCTATCATTCCTGAGGGAGTTTTGCTATTAAAGCAATGGAAATCTGTACAGGCTTTTGCTGTTTTGTGGATTTTATGGTGGAATTTCTAGTTGAAGTACTGGACAGTGTAGCCTTTTTAGGCTGCATTATCTGTCTTTAAAATTTTCTCTTAAGTGTCTATGCATGTCTGCATTTTTTGACACTGTAAGAGATTATTTTTGATTGCTCCGGGGTCCACGCACATGGGCGGGACTATTCACTAGATTATGACTATAACAGAGATACCCCTACTACAGAACTGGAGTTACAGGACAGAAACTACTCCATACATATTCACACTATATAATCCCAAGGGGGAGACCGAGTTAGATACCAGAAGCTGCTGACGTTACATATAAATCTTTAGTCATCGCGCCAACGGGTCATGAACTCCTCTGAGATCACAAGGACTGTTAATACTATAATATACATATTATATATGATTCCAAGGGATAAACAGAGTAACAACCAGAAGCTGGTGACGTTACTTATAAATCTTTAGTCTTCGCGGCGTCGGGTCATCAACACCTCTGAGGTCAAGTACAGTGTCAATATTATATTATACAAAGTCATAGTATATGAGCTTACAGGAGCCAGAAAAGTAGCAATGTTTGCAGTATTCTGTCTGTTTCTGAAAACAAGCTGCTGATGTTTCAGAAAAAAGGCAAAAACAACCAATAAAACGTTTTTCTAAATACAAATGTTTAAATATTGACAATAGCTACATATTATAAATATCTACTAATCCATAATCACACAACGTACAACTTCCGAATATGTTTTGTTGCTGCAAAACAAGAATCTGACGCTAGAAAAGGGAACCTGCATCACAGAATGGACATGGGTAAATAACTCGCAAAAACAAAACTAATGGAACATCGGGTGTGGTTTAAATACTTTTTGGTTCAGAAAGTAGTCTTTGGGAGGAAGATGCGGCTCCGCCCATTTAGATGTCACGTTTTACAGTTCATACATGCTCACGTTTTAACTATTTAACGTTTTGGAAAAAGTTACAAAATGTGAAGCGGTAAAGGTTTCGATTTCGATCCTAACACGTATAAGGTCCTTAATATGTACATACATTGGAGAGCTTAAAACTGTTACCCAGCAAACCGTGTCATTTCCATTCTCATGACTAAAAACATCTATTAATTGCCGTAATTCTAAACAGAAGACATAAAAAAAATATCGTTCAGAATAGAAGAAAAAAAGATACGTGCTAATATTTCTCATCACTATGGTTTTAAATTTAAAAAATGCCAGCATTTGTAAAGCATACAGCTACCCCCGGAAATGTGCGCCGGCGCTCGGGGGCATCGGGAAGATTAAGCAAGGTGTTGCCCACAGTGACATAGTGGTTGGCTAACATGCCGCTGGAGCCGGGAATCGAACTGTGAACGCTGTTGTTCGAAGTCAGGTATAATAGCTGCTGCGTCACTTTTTCCACACTTGTATGTGAATTACTGCTAATTAAGTTTTAAACATTGTTAAATTATAACTTATAACACACTACTGTTACAGTTAGTTTTTCACTACAAAAAGTATGCATGTGTTTTTAAAATTTACTTAAAAACAATATAGGTTTCAGGGACATTGTAGTTAGAAATTAGCATTTATAAAACCTTTGAAATTCACAAAAAAAACATAGGTTTTACATAAGTTATAGTTAGAAATTAGCATTTAAAAAAACCTTTGAAATTCACTGAAAAAAACATAGGTTTCAGGGACGTTATAGTTAGCTGGACATTACAAAACCATAGAAATTCCACCATTATAATTAGTTCAGCTAACTATAACTCGCGCCCCCGCATTGCACTGCTCATGACATCACATATTACATCCTTCATAGCATGGTCAGTGACATCACTGATGACATCATCCACGTGAAAATCTGATGCACCTCCTCACAGTCTAACATAACCTTTGATAGTCCCACTGTAAAATACAGACTACCATTTACGAAACCATCAAGACACCATTACCAGCTACTACATATGCACTCACTGATTCCTAGGTCTACACACACTTCCACTCATTCACCCATACAATCACTTATACATGCCATCACTCATTAATACAACACTATTATATGCACTTATACACCTATCCAGACACTCACACACCGCCACTCATCCACAGAGTTACTCACACACCTAGTCAGTCATGGAAAGAATCAATCACACTCCCATTTACAAACCTCTGCAGTTATACACACACACGCCACCTTACTAATTCATACAGATAGTAATGCATACTTACTCTCTTATATAATCACTGATTCAAGTCCACACTCATCCATACAGCCACTCTCACAATCACTCACTCACACATAGTTATTTATATACACCATCACTCACATATAGTGCCTTTTACATATGTAGTTACTCACAAATGTACCACTGAGACATCCATTAACTCACCAACACACCCATACACACCCTCGCCCACCCATACAGCTGTTTCCACATGCACTCTTGAACCAATACACCCAGTGAATCAACCACTCAAACATCTATGCAGAGTCACACACCTCCAACCTACCACACACACTCAGGCACCCATACAAATACTCAGGCAAACAATCAATAACCCATATAGACACTCATGTAGCTACTGACCAACCCATGTGCCAGCTTGCACAACAACAGACAGACTGATACAGACATTCACACAGTTTAGTCACTAACCCATGCATTCAGTAAGACATGTTTAATCAGCCACTTATACAATCAGTCACACACCACCTAAATCCTCAATCCAGACACTTATACACACACTCATTCTTCAATACTTCTTGGCATATATATATAAAACATATTTAAACTTTACAGAAACACACAGTCACTGGATGATGTCATCAGTGATGTCACTGACCATGCCTTGAATGATGTAATATGTGATGTCATGAGCAGTGCATTGCCGGGGCGCGAGTTATAGTTAGCTGAATTAACTATAACGGTGGAATTTCTATGGTTTTGTATGAGTGAAATGTCCAGCTAACTATAACATCCCTGAAACCTATGGTTTTTTCAGTGAATTTCAAAGGTTTTTTAAATGCTTATTTCTAGCTATAGTGTCCTTAAAACCCATGTTTTTTTCAGTGAATATATATATATATATATATATATGTGTATTTTTGTCTCTTTGGTTGTCCTGTTTCAGCCTTATAATATATATATATATATATATATATATATATATTCACTGAAAAAACCATAGGTTTCACACCAGTTATAGTTAGCTGGAAATTTTACTGGCATAAAACCAATGAAATTCCCACGTTATAGTTAGTTGGACTCACTATAACTTGCGCGTGCAATGCACTGCTGATGACGTCACATATTACATCACTCATGACATGGTCAGTGACATCACTCATGACATCACTCATGACACCATCCAGTGAATGTGTGTCTTTCTGAAAAATAAATATTAGTGAGTAATGTTTAAATATTTTATATGTATTAGTGTTTCACTTTGTGTATAAGTGGCTGCATGGGTTGGTGAGTAGGTACATGTGTATGTATATAGGTTATTAGATGTTTTTCGTAGTATCAGTATGAGTGTTTGTATGGTTTGGTGGAGGTATTACTTAGCACATAGATGCATGAATGACTGACTCTCTCTTTGTCCACAACTGGATGAACGAATCATCATTGAAACTGAACGGGACTAAGACAGAGGTAATGTTACTCGGCAAACAATGGACAACCATCCCTCCCACGATATGGCCCGATGTATTCGGTGAAATCCCCCCCCCCAAATCGGAAATCAAGACACTCGGGGTATGGCTAGAGCCACAGCTTACAATGAAGACCCAGGCAACCAAAACTTCGGGCACATGCTTTGGGCTAATGCGTAAAACCCGTAAAATTCTGCCCTTACTCCCACCCATGTCCAGAAAGCTCCTCATCCAGGGCCTAGTGTTGTCCCGTCTGGACTACAGTAATCTGGTCTATTTGGGAGCCCCAGAGGCTACCTTCACGAAACTCCAGCGGACACAGAATGCGGCAGCACGCATGATTACCAACACCCCCTCCAGGTTATCCGCCAAGCCAGCCCTTAAAGCCCTGCATTGGCTGCCTGTGCGCCAAAGGGTGCACTTTAAAGCAATGTGTATCACACACAAGCTCTACAACGGATCTGGCCCTGCGATCCTTAGTGAAATGATCACTCCTTATACAGCAACCAGATCGCTACGATCTCAAAATGAGAATCTTGTCTGCATCCCCAGATTCAAAAAAGCCCGAACAGGAGGTCGTCAATTCTCAGTTCAGGCGGCCAAGGGCTGGAACGCACTCCCTCGCGCCCTCAGACTGGAATCCAACTTCCTTGCGTTCCGAAAAAAACTAAAGACCCATCTGTTCCCCAAATAATACCCCTCGGTTACCTACCCTCTCAATGGGATTCAAGTTACATAGCGCGGGGATGCCCTTGGGTCACCAGGCGCTTTAGAAATCGCTAAAATAAAAATAAATAAATAAATGTGTTTTGAAGACAGCATATGTGCAGGACTGTATGGGCGGATGACTGTGTATATGTGTGTGTTACTGAGTGAATGAGTGTCTCACTAGTTTCTTTATCAGTAACTACATATGTTTTAATCTAGTGTATGTGAATATTGATGTATATAAGTGAGTATATCTGAGAGTAAGAGATTGTAAGAGTTCCTATTTAAATTAGTATGTGTTTCTATAAGTGATTGTTTAAGAGAGTAAGTATGTGTAAGTTTCCTTAGAAGTAAAGTGGTAGTGTGTGTATAGCTGTATATGCAAATAAATGGATTTTCAATAGTTTTTTTGCATGTGTGAGTATGTGTGTGAGTAACTTGTATGACTGTCGGTGTGTAACAGGATGTATAAGGTGTATCACTACATATGATGAGTGAGTATATGTATGAGTGACTATATAGAACTGTTGATGAATGAGTGGATGTGTATATAGATGGTGGAATTATTGAATTGGTTGTTGTAACGGGTATGGGTATCTCCATTTTTTTGAAAATTTTAGTTTCTATTTTTGAATATGTGTTTCAAGGGTTACATTACAGTGAAAGGAGGTCTGTCACTCTGTCACAAGAATGGTGTCATCAGTGATGTCACTGACCATGTCATGAGTGATGTAATATGTGACGTCATCAGCAGTGCATTGCACGCGCAAGTTATAGTGAGTCCAACTAACTATAACGTGGGAATTTCATTGGTTTTATGCCAGTAAAATTTCCAACTAACTATAACTGGTATGAAACCTATGGTTTTTTCAGTGAATTTAATAGGTTTTTTAAATGCTAATTCCTAACTATAACTGGTGTGAAACCTATGGTTTTTTCAGTGAATTTCAATGATTTTTTAATAGCAAATCTCTATAGGTATGAAAAGTAATATTTTTTATAACGAATTTTATATTGTATAAATATGTAATTAAAAAAAATATATATATATTTTTTGCCTTGGGGCGCTCCCGGGGCGCGTACCGGTGAACGCATGGGTCAGCGCAATGTTACGGCGCGCCCCGGGGGCGCGTACCGGGGAGCGTCCCGTTAGCGCTATTCTCGCGAACGAAAACAACATCGTGACGTATTGCGTAGCCGCGTGATGCGTCATATGACGCACTGAGTAAGCGCACCCGGAAGCACGCGAGCGCATACGATCGCGCAACGTCCTGACGCGCTTACGCGACGCGCCCTCGGGCGCATAGCGTAAGCGCGTCGGGTCATGTGACCTCAAAATAACACTTTTGATTGGTTCACAAGAGTTTTGTTTTCCAAATGATGAAAGACCCCTCCTTTTTCCTTATTCTCACTTTGTTGTTTGAGTGAAGAAGACCTGCATTCATTCTGTGAGAAATGGCTTCACTAGTAGCAGCTGCAGGTGCATCTGCACCACCACCACCTCCACCACCACCACAAGGACCACCACAAGACTACATTGGTGGTCAAGAAGAAGGATGACGACGAAGAGGAGGAGGAGAGGCACTTTCTGCGTGAGGACAATCCCCCATACAGACCCAAGGAACATTTTATTTGGGAGTTTTACAAGATGCCAAGGGGTGCAAAAAAAGTGAATGCAGCTAAGGTGACTTGCCTCATCTGTGGCGCAGAACTGTCAAGAGGGAACCCAAAGAAGAAGTACTCTTTTGGGAACCACACTATGATCCGACATATGCAGAGGGAGCACCCGATCAATTATTCGGCAGCAGAGGTCAGGGAACTGACCAGGAACCCTCCCCATCCTTCTTCTTCAAGCGCCTCCAATCAACCCACTCCATCGAGTGAAGAGGCTAGGGAGATGGTCCCTAATGTATAAATCAAGTTTGCAAAATTTAAATTTGTTTGCATATATTGCAACAAAGCAATTTCATATGGTGAGCAAAGCATCACTTTACTCAATCGAGCTGCAGACAACCATCACTGCAGTAAGCAACTTTAATTTTTTTCTATTTTTTTTTTGCTCCAGTTGAGCTGTTTGCAATTCCCTGTGTTTTGTTTGACCCCAGAAAAAATACAAAAAAAATATAAAATTGTTCAGAAAAGCCAAAAAAATAAAAAATGTTCAAAAAAACAATAAAAAAAATATAAAACAACAAAAATAAAAAAAAACAGTTCTTTTTAGAACTACCTCTAATTTATAAAAAAAAATACTACATTTTTTAAAACCTCTGTCATTCTTTTTTCCCTATGGTACGCTCCACGGTACACTCCCCGGTGCGCGTACCGGGCGCTCCCCCCGCGATAACCGAAAAAAATTAAAACATTTTTTTTTACCCGAGGGACCCTTTTATGGCCCCCACATCAAACCTAGGGGGTCAGGGGGGTCTACCCTGCCCCCTTTTGGTTATTTCCCCCTTTGTTTTTACCACCTCTTGTGTCTCGATCCTACTGAGACACAAGATGGCGGCCACTCCGGACTGTTTCGAATGTTTACAGACACACGAGAGCCAATCAGCTTTCCGTGCGCAAGTCGCGTGGCGCACCCGGAGCACTCCCCGGTGCGCGTACCGGGGCGCGGCTATAGATATATAATTTTTTTTTAACCTAAATTACTCTAAATCCTCTGGAGCACATATCTTGAGACATAGCAAAGGCACATCGGGCTACCAGTCCCTATAATTTTGCCAAGTTTGGTGAAAATCCATTCAGCCGTTCGAGCTAAAAAGTGCGAACGACCGCCCTATGGAAATTAACATGGGGAAAACACGTTTTGGGACCCCCCTTTTATCTCGGCTCCCGCTTGACAAATCCCCCCCCAAACTTTCAGGGAAGGACCGGAGCGCCGCGAGGCAAAGTTGCTGAACAATTCAGGCAGATTCCTCAACCGGCGCCAAAGTTATTCCCAATAGAATGTTGCGATTTCCCTATGGAAATCAATCCTAACTATAACTACCTACTGGCGACCGCCAGTAGGTAATTAATATATATATATATATATATATATATATTGGGGCCAGATCTACACTTTCGCCAGATGTTTGGACAGTCTAAGGTACCAGAAATTATCTGACAGTGCCACACAAAGTGGTAAGGGCAGAGGGAGGTGATAGAGACTAGCTCGGAATGGAGCTCTGAGTTAGACACTGACCAGGAAGACGGATCAAGAGTACAGACAAAGACAAGACCTCTACAGTGGTGGAAGAAATGCGTTTTTAGGTATGGACAGGACCATCAATGCCAGACCGAGACCACAGCGAAGAGGAAGAGGCTTCAGAGGAAGCGCAAAACAAGGAGGATGCATAGAGCTCCAGTCTGCAATTGGCCACAACAGTCATAAACCTCTCTGATCTGGTGCTGTACAAAGTGGAATCTTAAATATTATCATTAGGACTGTCTTTTCGAGTAAGAACAAACTTTAACTATGGCCAAATAGGAATCGACGTTTACAAATTCATGAGAAAGCTAAAATTGAAAAAATACTTTGTTAATCAAACGAGCTCCAGGGAACTTCGAACATCCAGAATGGAGGCTTCCACTTACAACCTAGAAGGAGATTTAATTCTATTACAAGATTTTGAACAACTTGAAAGGGGAACATATGACAACGATGCTTCTGCAACCCTTAAGGAGACAGCAGACCTGCTTGGTATCGACATCTATGGGAGTGCTGGGACACATTTCAGAAGGAAACCCAACTTTGTCCCCAACCTTCGGATGGACTCTATTGATGTATTTGCAGATAGGGTAATAAAATATCTGAAATCAATTTTATTACTGTCTAGTGAGAAGTTTTGTAATGGTATGAAGCAGAGAGAGAAAGTATATTTGAAAGTAATGGAAAAGATATCAGCACGGAAGGATATTGTAGTCTGACAGTTGGACAAGGGTGTGAACATTATTCTATAATCTATCCAAAAATACAATGACAAAGTTAGAAGTTAATTGAAAGACAGCAAGTGTTATCAAAGAGTACCACGGAGTAATCTACTGGAAGTTAAAAACAAATATCAGAAAGAATTATCAAGGTGGAGGGGGATGGGCCTAATCAGTGAGGGATAGTATTGCTATTCGAAGGTTGATGATCCTGTAACGCCCATATTATACTTAATCCCTAAAATCCACATCTGCTTTTATATCGGCAATTGGGAGCCTGTTTGGGGCTACTTCCTGAAATATAGATTATTTCTTACAAGACATTTGTTTATAATGTGGAGATGCTCCCGGGAGATGGCTAATGTTTATATCTTTGCGCTAAATGAAAATTACCTGAATCTATGTATTACTAGTACAATTAGTGAGTCCTTGGTTTGTTTTATGGATCTGGAAGTATTTATAAAAACTAACAGATTACACACACGTACATACAGGAAGCCAACATCTGAGAATTCATTATTGCACTCAGACAGCTTCCACCCACCTAACCTTAAGTATACGTTAAACAGAGCACATGCGCATGAAAAGAAATTGCAGTGAATCATCTTCCCTTCGAGAAGCACAGGAGAATTTGTCACAGAGGTTTAGAGAGGTTTAGAGAGAAAGGCCACAGTCAACAGGTGCTGATTCAGGGCCTCGGCAAAGTAGATGGGATCACCAGGGAGTCACTTCTATTTCCAAAGGATGCAACCATGCAGGCTGCCAGAAAGAAAGATGCAATCAGAATGGTCACGGGTTATAATGCCTATCAGGACAAGGTGAGAGATTGCCTGAATAGGTATTGGCACCTAGTGAGGAATGATCCCGCGATAGGGGGCTCCGTCTCCCTTAGGCCGCTTCTAACGTTCCGAAAAGCCAAATCCATGAGGCAACAGTTGGTGGTCAACAGCCCTGAGGTGATGGAAACAGAAGGATGGCTTAAGGTGAGCCCAGGTTTAACAAATGCCTGAAATGCAAGACTTGTCAATATGAAAGAGATCACTTCGCCACTGTTGAACAAACCATGGAAAATACCTCCCTTTTTTAATTGCAAGAGTGACCATGTGGTTTATGTTCTTCAGTGTTCGTGCCCAAACTGTATGTGGGTAGCACAATCCACATGGTCCATGTCAGAATCCTTCAGCACCTCAGGGCGATAAAGAATGTAGTTACGCCCTAAATGGGCTTACAGCACCCTTCTAATTCTCAAAGGGTACATTACTACGAGGTCGCCTACAACAATAGCACATTCATCGACCTCTGCTATGCCACATGATATATACATATATATTATATAAATATTATTATATATTAGCTGAGCTAACTATAACGCACACCACCTGCAAGGCACTGCTTATGACCTCACATATTACAGCACTTATGACATGGTCAATGACATCATTGATGTCATCACTGGTGACATAATTCTCAGAATCTGACACACCCACTCACACCCCCATATAACCTTTCATACACGCACTCCAACTTCAACACTACTGTTCTCAAAACCATTGACACACCCATACCAGTACTTACACATCCCCTCACTGATTAATAGATCTACACACATTCACTCAGTCACCCATACAGCCACTCATACACCCACTCACTGACTAATACAGCCACTGATATATTGACTCATGCACTCATACAGTCACTCGCACAGTCAGTCACTCAGAGCTACTCATGCACCTACTAATTTACCTAGAGAGTCAATCAGACATCTATTTACTCACCTATACAGGTGTACGCACACCCATTTATTTATACAGATACCAACACATACTCACTCACCAATTCAGTCACTGACAGAAGTACACACTTACCCATACAGTTAATCTCACAATCCCTCATTCACACATACAGTCACTCATATACTCACCTATACTGCCTTTCACATATCCAGTTACTCACCCACACACCACTGACACATCCATTCACTCATTGACACAGCCATACACACACTCAGTCACCTACACAGTTCCTCACTTAAACACAAACTCATACAGCTACTGACTCATCCACCCACCCACTCACTCACTCATCCATGCAGGCAGCCACACACCTGCTCACCCAGCCACACAGGCACTCATACACCAATACAGGTACTCAGACAACCCATCAATCACCCATACAGCCACTCACATACCCACTCACCAACCCATACAGCCACTTAGACACCATCTAAAAGACCGATGCAGACATTCTCAAAACCCAGTCACTCACCCATACACTCACTGAGACACCTAATCACTCACTCATGCAGTAAGTCACGCACCCACTGAATCATCTATACAGGCACTCATACACCCACTGAATCATCAATACACCTTGGTATATATAATTAACACTCAAACATTTTTAAAACAATCACAGTTACTGGATGATGTCATTTGAGATGTCATCAGTGAGGTCACTGACCAGGTCATGAGTGATGTAAATATGCGAGGTCATAAGCAGTGCATTGCTGGGGCGCAAGTTATAGTTAGCTCAGCTAACTAGAACTGCTGAATTTCTCTGGTTCTGTACGAGTGAAACTTGAGCCTAACTGTAATGTCTCTGTAAACTTTGTTATTTTTCAGTGAAATTCGTAAGGCTTTTTTAATTCCATTTCCCAACTATAACGTCCCTGTAACCTTTTGTTTTTTCAGTGAAAAAGAAATAAATATATATATATATATATATATATATATATATATACACACACACACACACACAGGCACATATATATATATATATATATCCTCATCTGCAACTAGATAGTATATTTTTAACCTTGTTAAGTGAATATTGAAATGTTGGATATAGTGGCAGTACAGTGAATTAGTCGATATGTTGCAATATATGGCGAATGGTTTTTATGACATACATTAAATACATATGCTTGCACTCTTCTTCACAGGGAGACAACATGGATGGCGGTCGAGGAACTTACATCACTGTTACTAAACTATGATCACCCAAAGTGGAAGATCGACCACTGATACGGCACTCATTGATAGTTTAAATCTCAGCCAATCCATAGATCACCTACTATGCACTGATTAGGTACTATACCTATATAAAGCTGGGATAACAGAACCGACAACTAATATATGCAATGCACAACAAGCATGTACTTAGAAACTTTGCCACACTTATTTTCACTTATATCACAAATATACTCCAAGCGCTTCACACATGGGCACTAGACCGATAACTATAGCGCGAGTAACAAACATGAATAAAACAACTTAGAGCACGCAAAATTATTTAAATGCTTATACAATTTGAATTACATCTAGTTGCAACAATATTTTAAAAACATGTTATTAAAAAAAAAAACAAGAGTATTTTGTTTATGTTTATTAGGACTGTCACGTGTTATGTTTGACCACTCATGTTTCTTTAAAAGGGCTCTGACCAGCACAAGGGTCAGGTGACCAAGACCACGGACGTGGTTGAAACGCATTATTTTGTCAACTTAAAATAAAGGAAACTTTACTTACTTGTTGGAGTGGGCTCATGAATTTCCTATTCAGGCATCCAGTTTCGTGTGGAATATATATATATATACTCGATGCCCGAAACGCGTTGTGGAAACAAGGAACGAATAAAATAAAAATCTGCCATTAAAAAGGTCCCGGTGGTCCGTTTATCCTCAGTTCGCCGTTCGGGAGGTGCTGGAGGGTTTTTGCCGTTATATATGTGTCTCACCCTATGCCTGAAAGGGATTTTGTTTGATATATGTGTGTGTGAATATATATAATGGCGACTTGTGGGCTTTTATTTATGCACAAATAAACGCACTGAAAGATCGGCACGGAGTTGGTGGTTCCATTCTAATTTTCGTCTGTCTTTGGCTTGCCTGGGCTTTTCGGAACTTTTTGAAATATATATATATATATATATATATATATATATATATATATATGATCAAGGCAGGGATCTGCCGAAACGCGTCGTGACGATATGGCAAGCACAGAAATAAACTTTTAAAAAACTTGCACTAAATTTGGGTCTTCCTCGTCTTGTTGAAGGCGAGCCTTGCAGTATATATATATATATGTATATATATATATATATACACACACACACACACACACACATATCAAAACAAAACCCTTTCAGGCATAGGGTCACAAATACATTATGCAAAAAAAAAAACAAAAAAAAAAAGAATAGAACTCCGGGTAGTTCTCGAGTTTAGGTGGAAGGCAGCTCCTGTATAGAGCACCCTCACCATCAGCGACACTCTAAATTTACTCACATCAAATTTGTATGTATATATATATGCCGTGATCAAGTCGGTCTTGTTTGTTTTGCCAGAGTAACCGATGGAAATATAATGAAAAAATATAAATAAAAAGAAACTTGACGAAGCGACTCCTTTTGGCGTGTGCGACCCGTCTTTTCTGGACTTCCAGAAGTGTGTGTGTGTGTGTGTATATATATATATATATATATATATATATATATATATATACACATATACACACACCCACATACCACAAGTCAGGTGGACTGCTCAGAATCATAAACAGCAAAAACCTTGTCGATCCACAAGATTGAAGAGCCAGCACACAGCGTGTCAGTTTCAGAAAGGACTTAATGGCTACCCATTTCAACCCTTGTGTGTCTTTGTCACGGCCTTAGTTAGCTGAAGCAGACCCCAAGATGGCTGCCAACACTTTTTGGTTGAAGTGTTGGCTGCCAATCAGAGCCCTGAAGATCCCTGCATAAGCTTGTTGTTATTTGTGAATTAGCCCTGATCGCGATTTGAATTTCCTTAAGTTTCTCAACAACTACTGAATGGGTTTACACCAAATAACTGAAAGCATGATCTGCTAACCAAATCTACCTTTCTGCCAAATTTGGTGTAGTTCTGTCCAGCAGTTCGAGCTGTAGTTGTGTCTAAAGCTCCTATGGGAATTAACCTGGGAAACACACTTTTTTTGACCCCACCCTCCCTTTTCTTCGACCGCAGCTTGACGTTACACCCCAAAACTTGCCATGCGCAACAAGATTCACTGGGGCGCTTTCCGGGGAAATTTTGTGAAGATTTGTCTAACGGCGCCAACAATATAGGCAAGTCAAAGTCCTAACTATAACTACCTACCCGCAACCGCCAGTAGGTTATGTGTGTGTGTGTGTATATATATATATATATATATATATATATAAATATATATATATATATATATATTCACTGAAAAAACCATAGGTTGGTGAATAAGTGGATGTGTATGTTGATTTTGTAATTACTGAATAGGTTGTTGTAACTGGTATTGGTATCTCCATTGTTTTGAAAATTTGAGTTTCTATTTTTCAATGTGTTTATCAAAGGTTATATTACGGTGAGAGGAGGTCTGCCAATCTTTCACATGGATGATGTTACCAGTGATGTCATCAGTGATGTCATTTGAGATGTCATGAGTGATGTCACTGACCATGTCATGAGTGATGTAATATGTGACGTCAATAGCAGTGCATGTATATTTATATTCATATTCATTCATTTGTAGAGCGCATGGTTACACCAACATTGCGGGCGCACGAGTTATAGTTAGCTGAACTAACTATAACTGGGGAATTTCAATGGTTTTGTATGAGTGAAATGTCCAGCTAACTATAACATGTGTGAAACCTCTGTTTTTTTCAGTGAATTTCTAAGTTTTTTTAAATGCTAATTTCTAACTATAACATGTGTGAAACCTATATTTTTTTCAGTGGCGGTCCCCGGGGCTGCGGGGGGCCGTGAGCCCCCCCCGCATACTTAGTAAGAAAGCCCCGGGGGTGGCAGTCCCCGGGGCTCTGGGGGCCTTAGATGCCCCCCAACATTAATATCAAAGCCCCGGGGGGGGTGGCGGTCCCCCGGGCTGCGGGGGAGCATTGGGGCCCCCCCACACATTTTTCCATTATGCCCATTATAGCTTTGGGCCTTGCTGATCAGGCCTAGGGGGTCAGGGTGTTTCTACCCTGCCCCCTTTTTGCGTTCTGCATGTTTGTTTTTCTGCTTTCTTGTGCATCGGTTCTACCGAGGCACAAGATGGCTGCCAATACTTCCTGGTTTGGAGTGTTGACAGCCAATTAGCATTCAGCTCGTGAAGGTACGCATACTGTCATCTTACGGTAAGCTCCTCAAGATATATCTATGATTTTACTTTTGATTTTCTCAGGAACTACTGAACGGATTTACACCATTTAATAAAAAGTGATCTGTGAACCAAACTCTACCTTTTTGCCAAATTTGGTGTAATTCCGTTCAGCCATTCGGGCTGTAGCCCTGACTAAAGGTCCTATAGAAAATTGTCTGGGGAAAACACGTTTTGGGACCCTCCTTTTTTCTCGGCCCCCGCTTGACGGATCAACCCCAAACTTTCAGGGAAGTAGCGGAGTGGAGCAGGCCATCTTCTTGGAGAATGTTGCTGATTTCCTATGGAAACTAGGTCCTAAC
Organism: Lissotriton helveticus; assembly: GCF_964261635.1. NCBI lineage: Eukaryota > Metazoa > Chordata > Amphibia > Caudata > Salamandridae > Lissotriton > Lissotriton helveticus. The sequence goes on along the minus strand of NC_136065.1, from coordinate 230,722,533 downwards.
TATAACTACCTACTGGCGACTGCCAGTAGGATATATATATATATATATATATATATATATATTACCTACTGGCGGTCGCCAGTAGGTATATATAGTTAGGATTTTTTCTCTATGGGATTTTTGAAAATTCTATGTCTAATAACTTTGGCGTTTGTGGACGGAATTGGCTGAAATTTTCAGGAAAATGGAACATTTTGTTTCTGAGCAGCCCCTGAAAATGTGGGGGGTTTTCGTCAAGGGGGGCCGAGAAAAAAGGGGGGTCCCAAAACGTGTTTTTAACATTGAGTTTTCCATAGGGCGGTTGGCCTCACTTTTAGCCCGAACGGCTGAATGGATTTGCACGAAACTTGGCAAAATTGTAGGGACTGGTAGCCCGATGTGCCTTTTGTAGGTCTCAATATATGTGCTCCAGTGGATTTTGAGAAATTAACGTTCAAAAAAAGATATATATCTGTAACAGCGGACCGGGCAGCGCTCCGGTTCGCGGACTTTTCGCGTTACGGAGCTTTGTGAAGCGAAGCTGATTGGTTCTCCGGCGTCTGTAAACATTCCAAACAGTCCGTAGCGGCCGCCATCTTGTCTCTCGGTAGGATCGAGAGACAAGAGGCCAAAGCGAAGGGGCAAATGACCATAAGGGGGCATAGTAGATCCTCCCTGACCCCCTAGGTTTGATGTGGAGGCTTTAAAAGGGCCCCGCGGGGCAAAAAAAAATAAAAATAATAATAATCGAACGGCTGAATGGATTTGCACGAAACTTGGGGAAATTGTAGATACTGGTAGCCCGATGTGCCTTTGCTAGGTCTCAATATATGTGCTCCAGTGGATTTTGAGAAATTAACGTTCAAAAAAAGATATATATCTGTAACAGCGCTCCGGTTCGTGGACTTTTCGCGTTACGGAGCTTTGTGAAGCGAAGCTGATTGGTTCTCCGGCGTCTGTAAACATTCCAAACAGTCCGTAGCGGCCGCCATCTTGTCTCTCGGTAGGATCGAGAGACAAGAGGAGGCCAAAGCGAAGGGGCAAATGACCATAAGGGGGCATAGTAGATCCTCCCTGACCCCCTAGGTTTGATGTGGAGGCTTTAAAAGGGCCTCGCAGGGCAAAAAAAAATAAATCGTTTTTTTAGTTCTTTTGCGTGGGGAGCGCCCGGTTCGCGAACCGGGAAGCGTTCTGGGGAGCGTACTTTCTTGAAAATTAGTGAAAAAAGTTAGAGTAAAATAATAATTGTGAGTGATCAGATGTAGGGTAGCTCTGAGAAGAGCTTTTGGGTTTATGGTACATTTAGGTACTTATAAGTAGGTACCAATGCACAGTCTTAAATTCAGAATGAAAATTCTGTTGCCCTCATCTGAGAAGTGAACTCCATCTCCTCTGTAGATATCTTGCATGTAGTAACGCAAGTTATTGTTGTACAAGGAGCCCATTCCATGGTCTCTCATGTAAGCTGAAACAGATTTGTTTACATGCTTCCTCGACTTCTCAATTTGTGGACAAAATTGGTTCGACCACCTCCATTTCTGTCTTTCGCATATATTTGAATATACCAAGGCAGTCTGAGGAAAAAGTGCCATCAATTGCTCAAAGGTGTCCTTTAAAAGCATTTCCCGACCTACCCCAGTCAAAGTGCCCAAGTCATTACCTCCACAGTGCACAATTAACAGGTCAGGTTTTGGCAAATGCATAAAGGTTTTCACCAATGGTATCAAATGGTGACATTTTAATCCTCTGTGGCCAAACCACTTAATTTCCACATCTTGTAAATTGAGGTTAGGTAAATTCCTGTTTTCAGCGTACCTCTGAGCCCAATAGATGTAACTATGTCCAACAATCCAGACAGAAAACATGGCGAGAGAAGGTTCTGCTGCAGTCAGATGAAGTGTGGCAATGAAATGGCAGTTGAAAAAATAAGAGTTTAAAATGAAAAAAACTGTGGAGTTTCTGTGTTAATGAAGCAGTAACAGTGATTGGTGGATTTTGATTGCTGAAAACAGAAAGTTAGGAAGCATGGATGAGTTCGTTGAAAGATGTATTTTGAGTGGCGAAGAAAAAATCATTAAATGGAAGAATGCACTGGATATGCAGGTGCACTGAGAGTTCAGAGTTCAATTGCAACATTGTTGTGTGAACTTGCAAACACCAGAGGTCTTGCAAGAGGTGGTTGCTATGCAAAAAAGCAGAGAGGGCAGAGGGGGGAAGGGTTTTGATTTGAAAAAAAGTGAGGGAAGAGTTTTGATTGGGTGACATGAGAGATATGTGTGAAGAATTACAGCATTTCTGTGCTTTTGATAGCTGCAGACTCTGGAGTGCATACCTTTTGCTCTGCTGAAGACAAATTGGTGTGTTTCTGAGACTGTTTTGAAACTCAAAGTATTTGCTAAGGTGAGAAAAGATTTCTTTAATTTAGATAGAAAATAGTGTGCTTTAAGGAGAAAATTATGAAGAAAGTTGTGTTTTTCAAATGTTGCTTTGTCTCAAGTGTTTTACAAATAGATTTTGTTTCTTTGAGAAATTGTAATTGGAGAAAATGTGAAGTATTAGTACTGACAGGGTTTTTATGTGCATAGGAGCTGTGGAGTGTTTTCAAATTATGATTTGTAAATCGTTTTTGAGGAAAAGGAATGGTTTTAATACTTATGACAAGGACATAATGGTGTATGCTTCTTTATAAGGCAATTGAGTGTCTCTGATGTTATTTTTCCCATTTTAATGTAAGACGTTTCCCTGTGGAGCAAATTGCTTGTAAATATGCTCCCACCTGTGCATGGCAAATTTAGATTTTGAATGTTTGCGTTACATAGGCATGTTAAAGGTGACCGAAACATGCTGCAAAGGCAATCAAAAAACGCTTTCATGTGTCTTAAGGACATTTTAAGTCATTTCCCCATGTGGAGTGTTTTTAAATTATGACTTGAAAATCGTTTTTGGGGAAAATGAATGCTTTTAAAATGTATGACAAGGACATAATGGTGTATGCTTCTTTATAAGGCATTTCAGTGTCTCTGATGTTATTTTTGCAATATTAAATTAAAAGACCTTTCTCCGTGGAGCAAATTCCTTGTAAATATGCTCCCACCTGTGCATGGTAAATTTAGATTTTGACTGTTTGAGTTACTTAGCCATGTTAAAAGTGACCCAAAAAAGTTGCAAAGGCTTTAAAAAAAACATTTTCATGTGTCTTGAGGACATTTTAAGTCATTTCCCCGTGGGCAGTGTTTTCAAATTATGAGTTGAAAATCGTTTTTGAGGTAAAGGAATGTTTTCAAAATTTATGTGCGCCATATGCCCCCAAATTTCTTTTTCAGGGGTGCAGCAGGGTGTTCTTGAGACACCCCTGCACCCTCGAAAAAATTCGTAATTTGCGATGAGCTAATTGCTAATCGCAAATTGCACGTTCATTCCTATGGGCCTCCTGCTCCATGGAAATGAATGGGTAATTTGTAATTAGCAAATAGCTCATCGCAAACTAGGTATGGTAAAGAATCGCTATTTATTCCTTAAAGTTCGCTATTTAGGAAATGTAAAAAACTTTGATGATACATATGGCGGTTCATCTCTAACAAGATAAGAAGCTTAGGGATAGATTTATGATGACTGGCGTATCATCAGGGATGTGCCAGTCATCCAATCGCGGGCCGTGGAGGGAGTTACGGTGGGGCAGGGAGGCGGGGAGGGGGAGGGGCAGGGTGGAGGGACCTAAAAACTGGCATATGGATAATTGCAGGTAAGTACACAATTTAATTATTCAAACGAAATTCGTAGCGCGCACAGCATCCCATTTTGCGATGCAGTGCGCGCTACGAAATTCGTTTGAATAATTAAATTGTGTACTTACCTGCAATTATCCATATGCCAGTTTTTAGGTCCCTCCACCCTGCCCCTCCCCCTTCCCGCCTCCCTGCCCCACCGTAACTTCCTCCACGGCCCGCGGCTGCAGTCATCCTGTGCCGCTGTTCCGCCACCCTTGGTGTGCTGCATTTACAATGCGGCGCATCATGGGGTAAAAACAGCATAGATGCGTGACGCATCTGTGCCGTAAAGGTGGCGCATTGCTGGAGTTGTATCGCAAGTGTGATGAAGCTCCAGCAAGGCTCAGGGGTGCCCCTGTCGCAGGGTTTCTGTTCTCACACAGAACTGTGCACAGAGGATTGGAACCTCGGCGAATTAGGGTGCCCCAAAACTCACTTTAGTACCGAAAAACCCCTTAGCAAGCTAGCTACAGTGTCACATTGGATATAACAAACTCTCAATGTTTAGACAATCCAGAATATGAACTTACAGTACCTCAGGATACGTGGAACTCATGAACACTCGGTCGTTATATATTCATTACAAACCAGAACATGGAGTTAAGAAGAACACATGTGTATTTGAAATGTTTATTTACTAATGCCGTCTTCTCAGGCGTAGTATCTTAGATAATACAAGTACACATCTTCGTCGCCATTGTAATAATGTGAGAACGTACGTCTTTAAATGTTTTTTAGTTATCTTTATTCCGGAGCGCCGGGGCTAAGCTGTTGCTCAACGGTCGGCGCCAAGCAAACAATATGGCCGCCTTCCGCTTTCTGTTTCCCCAAATCCTGTTCCTGTGCAGGAACACTAGAACGCTACCACAATTATCAGTAGCAAAATTACCAGCATAGTTACTAGTACATAAAAAGCGAATGGTGACAGTATGTTAACATGCTGTAAATGAATAAGAGTTAGCAACACTTATATCTCACCCTGCCTAATACACATATTATATTATTTGCTAAGAAGGTCTCTTTGGGTTAGTTTAGGGCGTGCCTATACTTTAGTGTCCTAGATTTGAAGGAATCACATCAGCATACACCAGCTCTCTCTTCATGTGAACCGCATCAAGTGTTGTGTATGTGTGTGTTCGGTAGAGCAATATAAAACCCGCCTCATGCCCAGAATTGGCAGAAGCTGCACTTATGTTATGACTATGAAGTCGTGGAGATCAGACCTCATAACAATTCTGTATCGTGTTGTTCTTGAAACTTCAGCACTCGCTGTACAGATATAGTTTAAGAAGCAAAGCAGATAGTAGAGCAATAACATATTATTGTCATGTAAACTGTGGTAAATAAATAATTAATTACCGGTACTATTTTTCATATAATCAATAAAACAGGTAGCTCAATAAATAAGAGTCAGGATTCGAGGTATCTTGAGTCGACAGGCTTTAATCAGGCATAAGGACAGGAACAGGACAGCCTGCAATAGTACGGGATGGCAGCTGCCAGGGAAGGGACAAGGGAAACTGGGATTGGCATCGGCTATTGGCAACTTTCAGTAACAGTACACAGTATATATATTAAAACAATTTCATTACATTCAATACAGTAGGCGTAGCAGTAGGCGTTTCTTGTAGCAGTCGCGAAAGATAAGGGCAAAATGATGTAACAAGAAGGCGTGTACAGGGCGTGTACATAGACATGTGATGTAAACGTAACAGAAGTGTCATAAACGGGGCGGAAACATGGAGGGGGCTACCTGAGCAGCTGGGACCTTTAACCTAGTGGTGCGCGCAAACGGGCAATGACGTGTTACCAGGGAGAACTGGGGGCTATGGCTTCTGCGCTAGAAGAGGAGACTAAAGTCTGGAGTGTCAGAGCGACATGTACCCAAGGCATATCTGGTATCTGGTGTTTAGAGTACATGTTGATAGAATCCAAAAGTTATCAGGGCAAAGGCTACTAGACACTAAGACTGGTGCGTGCATACTTCTACATGTATTGCATGTACGAGGAATATTCTATGAATATTAATACAGTATTTCTTTTACATGGAGACAGTAAGGCTAGACCATGACGGAAACTATTGATGCGATTCAGTAGCTTAGGAATGCAGAGAAGGAGGGCCGGACTGATAACTAGAATCATAACATACTCTTGGCAGACTGGGAGGCAGAGCCAGGCCGGGCCGGGCACTGCGAGGCATGAAAGTAAGCTAGGGGTCAGGGATGCAGGTGGGGGCTGTATCGCTCCTCGGAGAGGGTTCAGGAGACAGGAGCTGAATCTGAGTCTGGGCCCTTTTGAGGCCTAGAAACGGGGACAATTCAATGAATTTAACGTGCACACTGTAAAATGTAGCAACGTAGGTTTACATAAGCCTAATATTCGTTGCTTTCACGAGAACTGGAAACTGGCATACTAGAGATGGACACAACTTGTAATTGCGTCTTTAATCGATCAGAGGGGAATACATGCATATCGATCATGCACATATAGCATAAGATGGGGAACACGTAGGCACATACAACATGGCAAAATTTACTTTTCCACATTCCCTCCTTGTGCCCTACGTTTCCATCAGGAAACATCAATATTCACGATACCATCTATCATTTCATATAGCATCATTTGCTCGTCTCGAATTGTCTTGGAACGTGACTTAGGACTAGGAATACAAGAGGTAGCGCACATGCCGCAAATCGCAGGGCCACATTGTATACAGAGGCAGCAACTGAATATGATCATTACTGCAATACCCAGGAATGACAGTACTTTCCATCCCCAGGCAGATACAATACTCCAGAGCCAACCGGACCATGTCCAGGTGCCTGGATTCTGGTGTAACTGATGGGCAATTTTATGAAGTCTGGTTATAGCTGAATAAACAGACGGCGCATTATTAGGAATGAAAATGCAGCAACTAGATCCGATGACTCTACATGCTCCTCCTCTATCGGCCAGTATGACGTCAAGAGCGAGACGATTTTGGAGCACGACAAAACGCATAGCAGATTGCTCTTCAGTTAAGTTACCTAGAGCAGAAGTAGTCTCATTCACTACTGCTTCTAGGGTTCTGGTTAACCTACGTATTAACTTACTATTCTGGATAGGTCCTATAAAAAAGAAGAAACCTTTATTGAAGTCTTGATACTGTTCTAGAGTAGTTTCAGTTTGATCAACAATCGGGGACTCAATCTCCCTTCTATGTCTGGTGTGCACTAGATGTGTGTTTCTGTGATAATCAGATGGGGCTAGAAAAACTGGTGGCAGTAGGAAGGCAATGTAACATGTTCCATCCCAATCGAGAGGCAGACGAACATATGCGGTCTGACCACAAACAAAATAAGAATGACGTGAGGCTTTGAAAATAGATTTCCCACTGTCACTATACTCGACAGTAGTAGTACAATCACTATGTCCTACATGTGCGGAACCATTCTTTCTGACACATAATTCTCCTTTGACTGGTAGTACTGAAATAGCAGGTAAATCTGGAGTAGTATCTGACTGAACATTCAGGACCATGAAATTCGAAGAATAATTACCTAAATCATATACTTCATTTTCTAGATCTAACCCTGTTCTATGGGAGAGACCTTGCTTGTCTGGAAAACATGTTCTATTCAGAAGGGACATATCATTGGAGGATGACGTTAACGTGGACCATGCTCCGCACGAACCATTATGTGAAAACGGATAGGGAAAGAGTGGCAGAACTCCCTTCGGTGTCTGGAAAGGGGGGAGTCGACCACATACCCAACAATTAGTGGCATTGCTGGTCTGGTGTGAATAGTGCAACATTCGGATGAATGTATTATTTCGCATAGCAAGACGATAGGATAACTCGTGAGGAGGCAGATCACTAAACGTGTGCTCTACTGTATCATTAGAAAACATATGTACATGTGAAACTGGAAAACATAAATGTAAAGCATAACTTGTGCAGGTAACCATAAGACTTAAAAATAATAGAAAACTTAGAACAATAATACATATTTTAGAGTTTTGACTAACTCTCTCACTGTGGGGGTCTATCTCATACATGTCAGGAACCTGTCTAACCGTTTCACCCGAGAGGGACTTAGACAATTAAACTGGCTGACTTATTTTACTAGACCGGAGCTTCTGTTTATACTCCTGTTGCGGAGTTTTCTCTAACAGGGGAACTTTGAGTTCAGAGTCAAGTTCAGAGTCTGTTTTTAGGCAGTCTTTCGGAATAAGGCAGTCCTTAGCAAAAGTCTGTTTACGTATTCCATGGAACTTCTTTATGTGGCTCAGGTGGACCCACCCCTTCCTGCCCTCGAGCTTTACGGCGGTCCTTGTTGTTAGTAAGATCATCCGAGGCTCCTTCCAGCGGGGCTTCACCGGGGACGACTTCATGCGGTTTCACCTCGGTGTTGTCTGGAAATGCGGCGGCAACCTGTGAACGACAAGAGTGTAGGGCAGACATCAAGGAAGCTAGTTAATCTGTCAGCACATTACTGGAAACATCTGTAATACTGCGGGGTCTAGGTGTACCCCACATGTTTGGAGGGCGGCCGAATACGACCTCATACGGGGACAGACCTGATCTGGAATGTGCAACCATCCTCATATAGAATAAAGCAACTGGCAGAGCTACTAGCCAGTCTACACCTTTCTCTTTACATACTTTTGCAATGCGTATTTTCAGAGTCTGATTATGTCTCTCTACGAGACCGGCTGCTTCAGGATGGCGTACACAATGGAACTTCCACTGGTACCCTAACAGAAGGGAAACATGTTTCATGAGCTCGGATGAGAATGGCTGGCCGTTATCTGAATACACGACCCTAGGGAGTCCATAGCGGGGAAAGAATTCACGAACCAACTGCCTGGCAGTGGTCGCGGCTGTGTAATCTGGAACTGGATATGCTTCTGTCCACCTGGACAAAGCACATACAACTACGAGGACATACTTGAAACCTCGACATCGCTCCATCTGAATATAATCCATCTGGAGGACTTCAAAAGGGTGGTCAGGAGGTTGGAATCCACCTTGTTCCACCGGGACACCTTTACCTGGATTGAACTGACAACATATCATACAGGTACGGACTTTCTGCTTGGCTGCAGCTCGTAAATGTTTGTTGAACCAAAGGTTCTGAATACTGTCTAACATAGCTTTTTCTCCTAGATGTGCTGGACTATGTGCGGTATTAATAATGACTTGAACCATAGAGTCGGGGAGAAACCATGTGGCCTTTCCCTTCGTCAACCATCCTTGATCTGTCTGGACCCCTCCTTGTTCGGACCATTTCTTGATTTCTTCGGGAGTAGCATGTAACTGTATGTCTATGACATCTTGTGTAGGGTCCTTAATTGTCATACAAGTAGTCTGATCTTGAGTGAGTGTCTGTGTCATGTTAACTGGAACGTCTGGAGTCTGAGCTGTAAGCTTGGCTGTTCGATCTGCTAGATCGTTACCTTGGGAAATGATGTCAGTAACTTTCGTATGTGCCTTGCACTTCATGATAGCGATAGCTGTCGGTAAATGTATTGCATCTAACAGAGCTTGAATGAGGAGACCATGCTGAATCTTGGTTCCATGAGAAGTCATGAAACCTCTCTCCTGCCAGAGCACTCCAAAGTCGTGTACGACTCCGAATGCGTAACGTGAATCTGTATATATGTTTACTTTCAGGTCCTTGGCACGTATGCAGGCTTGGGTCAGAGCTACTAGCTCTGCTGCTTGAGCAGACAAGGTGTCAATACGATGTGTTTCTATAACTTCGGTTTCAGTAGTCACTGCATACGCGGCTACTAGTTCTCCTGTACTTGTTCTCATACATGAACCATCCACATAAAGTGTCAGGTCAGGATTAGGTAATGCAATGTCTGTCAGGTCTTGTCTTGGTTTTGTCATAGTGTTAACAACTTCCACACAGTCATGTGTGGCAGGATTTGAAGTAACTGATGGTAACAGTGTAGCAGGATTTAGAATATTGCAGCGTCTGCTTACTATGTGTGGCTGGAACAGTGTCAGTTCATAACCTGTTAAACGTGCAATTGTCAAGTGCTGAGTCTGTGTTCGGTTTAAAAGAACTTCCACGGAGTGTGGAACTTGTACTGTCAGGGAGTGTCCTAACACTATGGAATCACTTTGTCTGATAGCTAGAGCTGTGGCTGCAACTGACTTGAGGCACGCAGGCAGAGCCTGGGCTACTGGATCTAATGTGCTCGAAAAATAAGCACAGGGCTTGTACTGTCCTGCTTGATCTTGTGTGAGAACAGACAATGCAGTACCATCACGTTCTGTGACAAAAAGTGTAAAAGGCTTACTGTAGTTCGGTGTCGCTAGAACAGGTGCTTGGCATAAGGCTTTCTTTAATTCATTGAATACAAGTGTATGTTCCTGGGTCCAAGGGAGGACAGTCGATACGGCTGCCTCCTGTGTCGTTAACTGTATCAGTGGCTTGGCTAGAAATGCATACTGTGGAATCCATTGTCTGCAGTAAGAAGTGAGGCCAATAAAAGCTCGTACCTCCTTCTGTGTCTTGGGCTGTGGAAGACTCGCTATTAACTGGATACGGTCTGGTGTCAACTGCCTACCCCACTTGGACAGTAAGTGCCCTAAGTATACCACTTGCTGGACACAGAATTGTAATTTGGAAGGGGACACCTTGTGCCCCTGCTCGGCCAGAAAATACAGAACTGTAAGTGACGCACGCTCGCAGTCACGTTCAGAACGGGCTGTGATCAGTAGATCATCGACATACTGGAGCAGGGCAGTGTCAGTTGGCATGTGAATATTGTCTAGTTGTCTCTTAAGTGCTTGACTGTAAATACTAGAACTTTCTGTGAAACCTTGGGGAGCTCGTGTGAATTTATAGCTCCTTCCATTTAAACAAAAACCGAAAAGGTACTGGCTGTCTGGATGAATGGGGACACTGAAAAATGCGTTCTTGAGATCAATAACTGTGAAAAATGTAGCTTCAGAATCAATGGCTGTCAATAGGGAAGAAATATCTGGGACTACTGGATACTGAGGAATGATACATTTATTAAGCTCTCGAAGGTCAATCACTAATCGATATACTGGGGGTGCATTTGGATCAGTACGTTTCAAGACTGGAATGATAGGAGAATTACATACATTGGAGTCAGTTTCTACAACCACTCCCTGAGCAATAAGCTCATCAATAATTTTGGATAAGGCTGCTACAGCCTCAGGTGGCAATCTGTACTGTCTGATTCGTGGCAAAACTACACCTTGTTTGAGAGTCACACGATGGGGTGTGATATTCATACAACCTACATCAGTTGGACCTTGCGCCCATAAATGCTGTGGTACATTCAATAATCTTGGATCAAAATCACGTAATACATAGTGACCTTTAAAGTCTCTCAGGAACAATCGGACCCCTTCTGGGGAGCAGCAAATTACCGCTCCTAATTCTTTTAGTGTCTTAGGGCTAGATGTAGGTAAATCTTATTTACCGATTCATAAATACCAAATTTTACCGAATCGGTATTTATGAATCGGTAAATAAGATGTAGGTAAATATTCGGTATTTACCGATTCGGTAAATACCGAATCGGTATTTGCTATTGAATCCTATGGGCCTTGAAGCCCATAGGATTCAATAGCAAATACCGATTCCGTATGTTTTTGAAGCCACTACATCTCCATAGCCCAATATCAGTCGGAAACGGCCGAAAATCGGTATTTTCGACCGTTTCCGACCGGTATTGGGCTACCTACATCTGGCCCCTAATGCCTAACAAATTTTCTGGACATGATTTCGTGAGTAACAAATCAGTAGTTCGGGACAATGGACCAACTTCTAGAGTAACTGGTTTCGAAATTTCATTAACAATCGGCTTTCCTGAAAATCCAAGGGAAACATTTTTAGAGCCTGAGAGCGGAGCCCCTGGAACCTCGTCATGACTGATAGTAGTCCTACTTGCCCCTGTATCAATCAAAAACTTTCTGTCTTTCCCTAATACTTGACTGTGTACATAGGGACCCTCTTGATCTACAGGTATCTCGATGAGAGGCAAGCCTACCTCCCTCTCTAGGCTGTTTCATGGATAAGGCTGATAATCTGGATACTCTGTCTGAGCATACTGGTACATTTGCTGTGTAACATGCTGTGTTGCAGCAATAGGCTGCGGTGCTGGAACTGTCTGTTGTGCATTCTGTGGTGGCTGAGAAGTCTGTGAAACTTGTTCATGTCTAGGCGGACGTGGTCTTTCTATAGTCTTACCAGTAGCTATGTTGTGTTTCAGAACTGCACACTCGTTTATAAAATGACCTGGCTGTTTACAATAATTGCATGTCCCTTTAACGGGAGCTGCAGGATGACTGGCTTGATTCGGACCCCTCTTCTGACTGTCTTGTGGAACAGATTGTGCAACTAATACTTTCATTTTTGTGTCTTTCATACATCTCCTTTCGTGTTCTTGCTCTTCCCTGATTCTATTCTGGTGATACTGGAGCATCTGTAACATTTGTGACGGAGTATTAGCTTGCCAACTACTTTCGACTTTCAATACTCGATTTTTAACTTGTGGACTTGAATTCTCGACTAGTTTGGTAACAAAAAGATGAGGGTACGATTCACTACTTGTTTTTAGACCACTGTTAATAATAAAACATTTTTCAAATCTAGAATAAAAATCACTAGTGTCTTCATCCTGTTTCTGTTTACAAGCTGAGATTGCATCCCAATCTTCCTTTTTCGTGGCTAGTAACCTTGGCAAAACCTGTATCAATAACTCGGGCAATTCTTTAACTTTACCCCCAAGACCGGTACCTGGTACTCGTGATTTATCTTCAGCTTCTAAAGCTGTCCAATCTATCTTTTTCTCTCCCACCTCCCATTCTTTTTCCTTGAGTTTCTCATATACCCCTGCGGGCAACAGGACCTTTAACATTTTAATGATATCAGGATAGGTGTATTCTCCCATACGGAGCATGTCTTTTAATTCTCGATGGAACCCTGCTGGATCTTTGTCGTGACAGGGAATTAACTTTTTCATCTCTAAGAGTTCCATCTTTGTGATAGGGGTGTAGACAAATACTCGTTCTAGTTCACCACCCGCTGTCCTAACTGGGTGTACTTCTCGTAACGGATGCTGTCTATCTATGTAAAATGATTTACTTTCTGGAGGTGAGACATGAACAGAATGCGGATTTAAAAACGTTCGATATTTGTGGCGCTGTTCTAGAATGATACTAATTAAATCGGTACCTAGACCCCTCCATCTATACTGGAGTAACTCGTTCAGAACATCATGTAACGGACCTGGATCAGAATGCTGTCCCTCATACAGTGTAATGAGGTGCTGGATCATATACATACCCACCAGTCGCTGCTCGGCTGGGGGCAGTTTCAGAAACATTTGTGCCACTATTTCGTCTGGAAAAGTGGTAGAATCAGTAGTCCATCGGACTGCTGATCGGGCTAGTTCTTGTTCATGCATGGTACTAGGTTCACTATAACCGATTCGCGATTTCAGAATATGATCGGTAGCTTGAAATACTTGTTCAAGAGAACCTTGTTCTGGTGCTGGAGGAGGGAAAACTTTCTTGTGATCTAGGCATGAATGTCGGTCGGGAAGTCTAGTTCTACCTACATACGCTATTCTGGAGGGATTCTCGTCGTCTACCTCTTCAGTAGAAGAGTTGTCTTCTTTCTCGGTTACTTGTGCTGCTTCTCGTTTCTCGTGTATCTTTATTATTTCCTTACGGATTTTCTTGTACATACTCTCTATACAGTTCTGTGTCTTGTGTCTACCCTCGGCTATATGGTCACTCCACCTGGTCAGGACTTTCATTTCTTCCGGATCTTTATCCGGATAATCTTGTTCCCTTATTAAACAATTAATTAGAAACTTTAAAAGCATGAGTTGAATCTCGACTTTCCTTTGAACCATGGCATCGCCAATACTTCCTGGATCTACTCCTGTACGGATGAAACAATATATTCTGTCTAGATAACCTTTCATATTCGGTAGGGTGTCCAAATATTCGGTCACCCGTCTTACACGTAATGAATACAGGACCATATCATCATCGCCTGGGACCGGATCATAACGGCATTCGGTAAGTGCTCGCTTGATATCTGCGACTGACTGAAGTTTGGGCGAACGCTGTAACGCTCTTGCATGTAGCTCGAGTAATGTTACACGTCTGTGTTGAGGCGGGGTTCCAGGAGGACTTCCCCCCTGGCCCCTAGACTAGAATCGTCAACGGGTATTGTACGTGCTGGGAGAGTGACTGATGTAGCGGGTACATGTACTGTAGGCTGGACCGGGGGTACCGTAACAGGTACTGTAACGGGTGCCCCGTTGGCTGGAGGAACAGGAATTACATTATTTACGGGAGCTGGCGGAACAGGATTCGCATATGCTGGGACTGTGTCGTCCAAATAGGACGAGAGAAAAATATCAGCTGCGGTCGGTTTGTGACGTAACTTAATCGGAACTAATGGCGGCGGAAAATTACATGGTGCTTCCGGGGTTGCTCTCGGCAAGCCCTCGGCCAGAAGAGGATACATACCCTTAATAAGGGCATTTCTCTGTCTGTCTGACTGTTCGGCTTTAACTCGTTCACCTACTTCGATTAATTCCCTTTCTTGGGCTCTTTCCGAGGATTCTCTACTTAATTCTGTTTTTCTGATTTCTTTTTCGGTTCTTCTATGAGATTCTTTGCGCCATAACTCGATGGCATCTTTCTGGGACTGTCTGGATTTCTTTTTCCATAATGCTTCTTCTATTCGCATGATGCACTCGGCATCCCATGTACCTGATACGGGCCATCTATATTTCTCTTCTAATTCCTTGGTATACTCCACCCATAAGTCTAGATATAATATGGCACTTAAGCCATGCTTATGATACATAAAATGACCTGGACTGTCCCTAGGCGGGACAGGAACTGCTTCCTCTAATAACCCTTTTCTGGTTTTTAACTGACGTAACTTCGAGAATAGAGGCATAGTTTAGGCTGGAGTCTGGACACAATACAATACACGATAAACACAATAATAACTGGGAAAACAAATCACTCATACCACGACATTGAAAACACATGGAATAACATTTAAAATAACAGTTCGGACAGAATATTACCTGATCTACTGAGAACAGAACACATGAATTTTTCGAGAACAGAACTTACTAGAATTACTAGATGCACTGCTAAAACAGCACGAAACTTACCGGTCCCATAAAGAGACACGTCAGGACCCGCGTCCACCTAGGTGAACACTTCGTGTTGGATCTGTGTACCCAAACCCACGGACCAGAGACAAATTAATTGACCCTGTCTAGATACTACCCCAGCAACGGTACTCACCGGGCAGAAAGAACGGAAGGCCTCGGACTGGACTGGACTGCTACGATGACGGACTACGAACTTCGGACTTCAGTTACAGGTGGGCCTCCGGATACCTCGGACCTTGGACTCTCGGCTTGGGCTCTGGTCGGGACTCGCCGCGTTCCTCACCGCCTCGTCTGGATGCTGGACCGCAACCTCCGTCTCCTCCGTGGGCCTGAGGGATACTTGAAGCAGAAATATCTGCACGTGCACGGTATGGTTCCGTCACGGCTGCAGAGGATCAGGGGGCCTGCGTGGCTTCGCCGGCGCGTGGGGAAAGGGCAAGTTCCTATTCGGGCGCCATTATGTGGTAAATAAATAATTAATTACCGGTACTATTTTTCATATAATCAATAAAACAGGTAGCTCAATAAATAAGAGTCAGGATTCGAGGTATCTTGAGTCGACAGGCTTTAATCAGGCATAAGGACAGGAACAGGACAGCCTGCAATAGTACGGGATGGCAGCTGCCAGGGAAGGGACAAGGGAAACTGGGATTGGCATCGGCTATTGGCAACTTTCAGTAACAGTACACAGTATATATATTAAAACAATTTTATTACATTCAATACAGTAGGCGTAGCAGTAGGCGTTTCTTGTAGCAGTCGCGAAAGATAAGGGCAAAATGATGTAACAAGAAGGCGTGTACAGGGCGTGTACATAGACATGTGATGTAAACGTAACAGAAGTGTCATAAACGGGGCGGAAACATGGAGGGGGCTACCTGAGCAGCTGGGACCTTTAACCTAGTGGTGCGCGCAAACGGGCAATGACGTGTTACCAGGGAGAACTGGGGGCTATGGCTTCTGCGCTAGAAGAGGAGACTAAAGTCTGGAGTGTCAAAGCGACATGTACCCAAGGCATATCTGGTATCTGGTGTTTAGAGTACATGTTGATAGAATCCAAAAGTTATCAGGGCAAAGGCTACTAGACACTAAGACTGGTGCGTGCATAATTCTACATGTATTGCATGTACGAGGAATATTCTATGAATATTAATACAGTATTTCTTTTACATGGAGACAGTAAGGCTAGACCATGACGGAAACTATTGATGCGATTCAGTAGCTTAGGAATGCAGAGAAGGAGGGCCGGACTGATAACTAGAATCATAACATACTCTTGGCAGACTGGGAGGCAGAGCCAGGCCGGGCCGGGCACTGCGAGGCATGAAAGTAAGCTAGGGGTCAGGGATGCAGGTGGGGGCTGTATCGCTCCTCGGAGAGGGTTCAGGAGACAGGAGCTGAATCTGAGTCTGGGCCCTTTTGAGGCCTAGAAACGGGGACAATTCAATGAATTTAACGTGCACACTGTAAAATGTAGCAACGTAGGTTTACATAAGCCTAATATTCGTTGCTTTCACGAGAACTGGAAACTGGCATACTAGAGATGGACACAACTTGTAATTGCGTCTTTAATCGATCAGAGGGGAATACATGCATATCGATCATGCACATATAGCATAAGATGGGGAACACGTAGGCACATACAACATGGCAAAATTTACTTTTCCACAAAACCATGATGAACTACTAGGTTGAAAGCTAAAGCAACAACTAAGTGTCGTGTGCAGAAGTTGCAAAAAAGGAAAAATGGCGTTTAAACCGGTAATGAGCCCATGTTAACTTAACACGGTGTAAAGATATCCAGGATCTACATGACACCCCTCCATGATCCGGAAACGAACAAAATAAGGTAATAGAAGTGCCATCTCATGAGAGCAGATTGCAACTTTATATGTGCACGGTCCGCAAGGTAAAACATTAAAAACTAGCAAAATTTAATGCTAAGAAAAAATAAAACAGTCAACTAGTTTATCGAGGCTTAAGCCAATAGGCAAGCTAAATAATAAAAACTTGACAAATAAGTCAATGAATTGTCAATGAAATGCTAGTACTCAGCATATCAAACATGAAAAAGGTCTATGACATAATTGTGTATGCAAAATAAGCTGCAACAGCCTCCAATAGGAAGTCACCGTCTTCATCCGAAAAGAGTTCAGCCATCCAATTTAAAAGCGGAAAAGAACATACGTGCTCTCCCAGCACCGGATCCTCTATCACCATCAGAGGACAGCTCGGTGGGTTTTCAAGAAAGCTCTGTTCCAAGAAAGACTGTGTTGCCGCCAGTAAATTCCAGGGACCAATTAGTCCATGCATCAATGCCACAGCCATAATCCTTTCGCCAGGACAAACCAACTCGTGAGCAATGATAGGACTCATCAGCTGATTAAAGTCGACGTCAGGAGAAACCGGTCCGCAGAGACACAAATTAATGGCCCAATCGAAATCACAGGTCAGGCAGTGAAATACAGGCTGGACACAGGTGAAGTAGGAGAATCGAAAAGATAATCCATATGCCGTGCTTAATATCGCCAACGGCATTGTGCCATAATATTCAAGCATGCGATTGCGGAACAGCGTTAGCGGCTGCAGGGCGGGACCTTGCACAGGAGGGACATCCATATTTAAAAATGTAAAAAAGCACAAGAGCGTCCGGTGCTAATGCAAGTAAAACTGGGAATCCACCAAACAAAGTGGAAAAAATAGAATGAAAGAAAGCAGGGATGACTCCAAAGATTTTCTCAAATGAAGTCACGAGACCACTGCTAACAACTTTAAAAAAATGCGCCAGGGCCTTTGTGGAGGACGCGTTAAAGATAGTCCGAACCATCTCGCTGAAATGCAAAGGCGAATCAGTATTTAAAAGGGCCTGCACCTCTGTACGGGTGTTCGCTATGTGAAGCACGAAAGTTTCACGGGCCGAACTCAAGGCCACCTCTCTCTGAGACAAAAGAGCCCTTATTCTTGCCATGCCGTTGAAATCTGCTCCCAAGGTTGGTATTTGTGGCCAGATTGAAAACTCCCTATGTTCATGTGTGGGAGGAAATAGAACATTTCTGCAGCAAATAACCCGTTCACTTACTGTTACGATAAAAGGAATACTTTTAATTAACCCAGAACAATCTTCATTATTGAGCATCAAATAACTACCATTTTCCAACAACTTGAACGTGGGGATGATAGCAGGAACTGGCGTGCCTTGCAACACGCAAGCCATATTTGGTCGGTCTTTGTTGCATGAACCGTGTAACTGTATGTGCGTACACATTAGTGAATGATCTGGCGTCTCAGTGCATTCCTCTCCATTCAGATAAACTTCTTGATCATCTTTGAAACATCTGTATGTGTATGGAAGCGACCAGATCTCATGAAGAAAACCACTACCTAAAGGTTCATAACGACCTATTGGTATATATTTCATACAATTTGAAAACTTATATAAAGCAAAAGGCAGCGTTATTAAACCGTGGATAAGGCACGTTGCCAAAGCAGCCAACCTTTTGGATTTATACTGGAAATGTTAAAGGAAGAATTACGGAGTAGGGCCTGTAAATCACTAATGGACAACCGAGTAAAATGACTCCAACCATCATATTCCTCTAACTCCGGGATAGTAGGGGTGTTTAATTTTTTAGAAGTAGCCAATCCAAAGCGTTTGGTCTGGGAAATTGTTTCATTCACAAACAACATATGATTTGGGATGAGACATGCACGGTGCGAAGCCTCAGTGCCTTGTACCTGCCAGGTTCGTGAACCCCAAACTGATGTAGATCCTGGATATCTTTACACTGTGTTAAGTTAGCATGGGCTCATTACCGGTTTAAACGCCATTTTTCCTTTTTTGCAACTTCTGCACACGACACTTAGTTGTTGCTTTAGCTTTCAGTCTACCTGCGTCAAGATCTATGCCTGCTTCAAGCAGGCGCAGGGTTTTGACGCAGCTTTGTCCTATCTGATTGTAAATGCGGCACACCATGGGTGGCAGAGCAGCGGTGCAGGTTAACTGGTGCATCCCTGGGGATGTGCTAGTTAACATAAATCTGCCCCTTTTATTATTAATTATGTGCTGGGGACACAGAGTCAGTGAGGTTTATCCAAGGTTAAGAAGAGATGAGTCCTGTTCACTGAAAAATTGGACATAGGCTTCACCTCCTCACAGCCGCGGGCCGTGGAGGGAGTTACGGTGGGGCAGGGAGGCGGGGAGGGGGAGGGGCAGGGTGGAGGGACCTAAAAACTGGCATATGGATAATTGCAGGTAAGTACACAATTTAATTATTCAAACGAAATTCGTAGCGCGCACAGCATCGCATTTTGCGATGCAGTGTGCGCTACGAAATTCGTTTGAATAATTAAATTGTGTACTTATCTGCAATTATCCATATGCCAGTTTTTAGGTCCCTCCACCCTGCCCCTCCCCCTTCCCGCCTCCCTGCCCCACCTTAACTTCCTCCACAGGCCGCGGCTGCCTCCTCAGCATCGCTGGACATGGTTAAATAATAGCTGCAAAATGTTACTCTTGTTAAACAATTTTACTATTATAATCTCTGAGATTTGTCTCTTACTCTGCAACATCTCATTGTTGTTATCTTTCTTTAAAGATAAAGACAACATCAACATGAGCGACAATCAGCAATTAATTGATTTCGACCTCATCATTGAACTCGTAATTGAAACATCAGTGGATGTTGATCCTTTGGATGATTTAAATCCTGAGGATGAAGAAGAACATGATGAGGATGCAGATTTGTCAGAATTGTATGACACAGGATGGGAAGCTGACGTGCTTGAGCCTATGGAACTATAAACATTTATTTTATAAATTTATAATAAATAAAAAGTAAAAATGTAAACCGTTTAATTTAAAAATAAAGACACCTTCAAAAACAGGTTATGTGTAGTGTCTTCAATAAAATATTAAAATATGCTCATAAAATTAGATCAGATTCACATATAAAACAGCACAGGTAAAATGAATATAAATTCCATTTCTTTTCTGCTATTTCTGTATTCTAAATTTGCCATGCACAAAAAAATCTTCTATGTAAAAATGTTAAGTAATGTGTTAAGTTTTTGATGACTGTTATTGATTTACTGTTGGGTAATAGTGGTTAATAACATTTTTTATTATATTTTACCACAGATTCAACTGCAGATCATTTCAAGATTTCAGCATGCCAACCAAAGAAAGAGTGAGAAAGGCTGCAAAACGTCAAAGACAGCAGCTGAATGAAAAAAAGCAGCAGTCCTCTAACAAAAAGATTTGTCAAGTCACCAAGAAAGCACCGGGTAAGAGTACAAAAACATTCATAAGAAATATCTGTGGTAAAAAAAATATTACTACAGAAAATGTTTCAGTCCAGAAAAGGAGAAGCAATTCAAACGGAAAGGAAAGGCCAATGAAAAATGTTACTGCTAGAGTAAGAGATAACTCTATGCATGAAAGTAGAAGGAAACAACAGTTTAGGGACATTCGTAAACGAATGTTCCGCAACAGGATAATTGGCAATTTGTTAAAAAATATTAAGAAAGGTCAACAGAAAGTGGTTTTTTATAAGAGAAAAAAAATAGTTGAGAAAGTTATTGATCAGGCATTTGAAATTAAACGTAAGTTATTTATTTTGACAATCAATAGAATTAGGAAGCTAAACAAGGCAATTTATGATTTCAAAAGAAATAGTAGATGGAAGAGAATAGTTAATCGTAGTAATTTTTGTGAAGTTTTTTCTGGAGAATGGATGCATAGTTCAAGCTCTGAGGCATTTTTTAATGAGGAGAGTTATTTCCAGGATAATGATTTGGTGCATGCAGTTGACACCAGTGGTCGAGCTTATGAAGTGAAAGATGGTTGTCCAGTTGAAAAAGAAAAACTTGTGACAACAGAGATAGAAGAGGTGTTAGGTAATGAGGTTTTAGGGAGACGTCCTAAGGGTCCTGTGTACACCTGGAAGTGTAGTAGTATTTGCAGTGTACGACAGGATTCCATCAATTTGCTTTGTGATTTTATACGGTCATTTAATAAGAAAAGTTTGAAGCAGAAAATGAAGTTGTTGCAAGAATTAGATCCTTGCAGAGTGAGAGAAGTGATAGGTTTGCATGGTCATTCACTGGCTTGTCTTTCCAGGAGAGTATGCCAGAGTGTTTTTCATCATTTCAGGATGCTAGCAGTGCATCATAATAAAGTGAGGAAATTAGTTAGAATGTTGTATTATGCTAAGAGTCCAGCAATTATGCTTAAACATTTATGCGCTGCTCTTTTGCATGGTTCTGAAATAGATGTGAAGAATATATGTGAAGAAATTGAGTTTTGTTACTTTGGAAGTAAAGAGGAGAATGTTGAAATTGACCAAGAAGAAGAGAGTAATGTGGAAGATAGTGTACAGGTTTCCAGTACAGATAATTTCCAGAGGGAAATTGCGACGTTTGAGGTGAAATCAAGTGAGAGGCCAAATTTCAGTTGTGTGTGTTGTCGACGCACTTATTATAAGAATCAGACTAAGTTAGTGGATTTATATGCAAAAAGTGAAAGGGAAAATAATAGTGAATGGAAGGATTTTACAACATACTTGATGGTAGAAAATTGTTTTGATTTGGGATTGGATCAACGTGTGTGTACTTATTGTTGTAACAAATTAAATCAAAACCAGATGCCTGCTAGAGCAGTTCATAATAATCTGGAATTGGTTGAGATTCCTTCTGAATTGAAGGATTTAAATACTTATGAATCTATTTTGATTCAAAGTATCCATCCCTTTCAGGCTATTGTAAGAATGGAGCCAAAGACAGGGAAATTGCCTCCATCAGATTTACAGAGAGGATTAAAGGGAAGAGTTGTTTATTTGCCTCTAGATTTCAAGAAAAACATTAACACAATTGGAGTAGAAAAAGTGGAAGAGGAACCTCTGGTTATCTTAGTTAATGGGGTTCCGACAAAGAATAAGAAAATATGGCAAGATTTAGTAGATGTTAGGAAAGTCAAAAGGGCAACATTGTATTTGAAAAAAAAAAAAATACTATAAAAATGTATATGTTGCAGAAGAGGAAGTAAGTGAGGAAGAGGATAGCGATTTGTGTGGTGGTCAAATTGAGAAAGTAGAACCCTGTACTAGTGAAGAAATATATGAACATTATAGTGTTCATCCTTTGCATTCCAAGGAAGTCATGGGGAATGCTATTGAGTTGTTTCAAATGAAACAAGCCAAAGGGAGTCCCATTAGTGTTTGGGAGGAAAGTTTGGAAGCTCGGTGTTTCCCACAGCTTTTTCCAACAGGTCAGGGAGGAAGATATGATGAGCGACCTCATCAAATTCCTGCTTCTGAATACCGGACTTTGCGATTGTATGCAGGAGATGCTAGGTTTCGACAATGCATTCCTTATTTGTTTCATCTCCTGTTTGAAAGCGATCTGTCTGGACTGTCATATGCAGTGAACCACATCTTGAAAAGTGGTATACACATGCAAAACATCTCGGCAAGTGACTTTATGGATAAAGTCAATGTCCAAGATAGTATTTTGGATTCTCACCTGATTAATCTCATGGCGTGTCAGCGTGGTACTAATGAGTACTGGTACCGTCGTCATGGTGATTTAAAATGTATGCTGAGGAACTTAGGAACTCCCACATGGTTCCTCACTCTGAGCTGTGCTGAGTATGGCTGGGAAGATTTACTTGAATTTCTACGAGAGGCAAATGCTAACGTAGAAAACATCGAATTCAAGACACCCGGAGAACTGTGCTCTTTGGATCCAGTCAATGTATGTAGGTACTTTAATCATAGATTTGAATGTATGATGTCTTTCATCATGAATAAGAAGAATCCACCTCTTGGAGAGGTGTTGGATTTCTTCTGGAGAAAGGAGTACCAAGCAAGAGGTGCTCCTCATATACATATGTTGCTGTGGATCAAAGATGCACCTAAATTTGGAACGGATCCAGAAGACTCAGTGATGAGTTTCATAGAACAGTATTCTACGTGTGCTGTTCCAAACGCAAAGGAGAAAAAAAGCCTAAGAGAAAAAGTTCTACGTTTCCAAAGCCATCGATGTGGAAAGTACTGTCGTCGTAAATTCCGAAACAAAGACAAGTTCTACACCAAATGTCGTTTCGGCTTTCCACGACCGGTGATTTCTAAAGGAAGAGTGAACAGTTTGATGTCTTCGCTGCGACATAATGTGATGAAGAAATCACCTAAAAACACATACAATTTGAAGAGGAACGAAGAGTCTAAGTACATCACGACTACAACCCGGTGATTTTGTCCATGTGGAATGCTAACATGGATATACAGTTTGTGGCTGATAACTGTATGGCTGTGGCTCGGTATGTGACATCTTACATCACCAAAAAAGAGAAGACAGAATTGAAGGATATGTGGGAGGACATTTCCCATGAAAAGAGCCTCAGCAAGAAGTTGTACAGTTTCAGTCTGAAGATGTTGTCGCATCGAGAAATCGGAGCTTACGAATGTTCTGACCGGTTGTCTTCAGCAAGTCTCTATGCCAAGTCCAGGAGTATCGTTTGGGCGAGTCTTGGTCTTGCTGCAACGCGTAATCGAGTTCTCAAACCTGTGCGGGAAATTGAGTATTTGGCGGAAAAGGAGCCAAACAGTACCGACATTTTGAAGAGCAACATGTTGGATACATATTATCCAAATCGAAGCAGTCACCTCGAGAATGTTTGTCTGTATGAGGTTCTGCAAAATTACATATTCAAGAGGAACATCAAAGAAGATACTGAAAAAGGAGTGTATGCTGTAATAGGAAGTGAGGGATGTCTGGTGAAGCAAAGAAAATGCCACTTGATAAACCATCGAAAATTGAGTGGCGAATCTCCTGGAAAAAAAGGAGTTTTTCTATTTAGCACTTTTGCAACTTTTTAAGCCTTGGCGTGCAGAAGAGGAACTGCTTGGAGATTTCCTCTGTTATG
The DNA here is from genome assembly GCF_964261635.1 of Lissotriton helveticus. NCBI lineage: Eukaryota > Metazoa > Chordata > Amphibia > Caudata > Salamandridae > Lissotriton > Lissotriton helveticus. Next base: position 230,698,683 of record NC_136065.1, on the reverse strand, counting down.
AAGACTCTTTCAATGCTGCCAAGGAGACCATAGAATGTCCTGCTTTTCCCAAATATGTAGAAATGTTGAATGTGGAAATTGAGCAGGAAGCAACGATTGCAGCGGAGATTGCCAGAGACAGTTCTCAGGACAGTCAGAGTTCTGCTTCATTGAGTCAGGATCCACTAGGAGGACCTGTTATCGAAAATGAAGCTGCCACTGCTATGAATGAAGTGGAAAGAGCAATGGCACATGCTCAGGAGGATGCGGTTAACTTAGAAGAGTTGGAAAGACAACTCAACGTTGAGCAGAGGAAAATATATGACGAAGTTACCATGCAAATTGATCATGGATTAAGTCATGACAAGAAAGAGTGCTCATGTACGTCGTTGAAGCCTGTTCGACTGTACGTGAGTGGAGAAGCGGGAACTGGAAAAAGTTTCCTTATTAAAGCAATTTCATGTTATTTGCAGGAAAGGACAGAGTCATCGATGTCTTGTGTTGTCACCGCTCCAACTGGACTGGCAGCACATAACATTAAAGGGATTACTTTACATCGTTTACTGATGCTGCCAGTGGAGCATGACAACAAATTACAATATCACAAGCTATCGGGAGATGCTTGTTTTGAAGTTTCAAGAGTCTTGAGGAAAATGAAACTTCTTATCATTGACGAAGTAAGCATGGTTTCCAATGTCATGCTTGCCTTTGTGCATTTGAGAATGCAAGAAGTTCTCAAAACAGAGTATGATGTGTTATTTGGTGGCAAACACATCATTGTTTTCGGAGATCTTCTGCAGCTGACACCAGTGAAAGGGCAACCTGTGTTCAAAATGCTCACGCATGAAGATACCAGGAAGTGCCTAGGGAGCATTGGCAACGTCAATATATGGTTAAACTTCAATTATGCTGAACTGCATGAAAATATGCGTCAGGCGAAGGATGAAGTTTACAAGACTATTCTACAAGATGTTAGAATTGGAAAAGTGACCGAGCATGGGAAAGAAGCTTTACATGCACGATTACTGACAAATTTATATCCAGACCAAGATGTTGTGCCTGAGAATATTTTTCAGAAAATTACTGAGAAGAAATCTGGAATATGTTTGATGCCAACTCTTGCAGAATGTGCCAAATTCAACAACAAAATGTTGCATTTAGAAAAGCAAGAGATTGTGAAACTGGAAGCTATTGACAGAGTAGAGCATATGGGATCAACAATTATTTTGTCTGAGAATCTGAAAACAAAATTGGATTCATTAGAGAAGAGTATATCTAAAACTGCAGGTTTTGAAAAGACTCTGAATGTGTGCTTGAACTGCCGTATAATTTTAAGAAGGAATTTACATGTTGAAAGAGGTCTGGTAAATGGATCAATGGGTAATGTTGTTGATTTTGTGAAATACAGAAATAGAGATGGAATTGAATTTTTAAAAATTAAATTTGATGGCATTGAGGAAGTACAGCTAATTGGTCGTTGTTCTGCTAGATTTTTGCTTGTAAAAGACTTATATGTTCGTCGTAAGCAGTTTCCTGTTTGCTTGGCATATGCGGTGACAATCCATAAATCGCAAGGTTTAAGTGTAGACAGTGCATTGGTGAATATTGGCAGTTCTGTGTTCAAGGAGGGTATGGCATATGTGGCATTGTCACGAGTTAGAACTTTATCGGGATTGTACTTGATTGAGTGTGATGTCACAAACATTTGTGCCGATCTAGATTGTGTTAAGGAATACAATAGGTTAAGAAGAGAGTATGCGCCACATTTGCCTCAGTATCCTTTGTTTGAGAAACGTGTGGTAGGCCGGAAACGAAGAAATGTGACCAATATTGGGGAGGTTGTAGCAAAAAGACGAAAAGTCGATGAACCTGAAATTATAAGCAGAAACAAAAAGGATTCTTTTGAAGATGTTGTTGGTTTTCAATTTGAAAACAGTTCTGGTGTCAACTGCTATGCTAATGTAGTGGTTAATGTTTTGTTTTCTCTAGAAAATGTAAAAGAAGAGATTGTGGTCAATTCTGATCAAAGATTTTGCAGTTTGTTAAATTCTGTGTTAGAGAAATGTAGCACTGATAGAACAAACATAGAAAGTGTGTCTGAAATTCGAAATCTGTTAGACAGATGTTCAGGCCAAACACAATTCTCTCAAAATAGTCAGCAAGATTGTCAGGAGTTTTTAATGTATATGCTTGATATATTGCATGATGAAGGTGTAGATGTAGATCACCTGTTTGGGCTTTCTTATCAATGGCAGCATGACTGCGAGAACTGTAGGTATCAAGTACTACTAGTGTAGACTCAGAAAGATTTATATATTTAACTTTGCCAGACAGTAAATCAGTCTCTTTTAATAAGCTAGTAAAAGGAGCTGATCACAACATGGAGTGTAGCCAATGTAAATCTGAAATGATGTCCACATTATTTATACGAACATATGGCCAGTATGTCATTTTAATGTTCCAACGATGTAGGCCTGATGGAACAAAATTGACAACTTTAATTAAAAATTTTGTGGCTTCACAGTTGTCAATATCAGGAAGGACTTTTGTAACTGTAGCAATTATATATCATGACGGTCCTTCAATAACATCAGGACATTACACAGCTTATTTAAAGTCTAGTAATGGCTGGTCATTCTGCAATGATTCTGTTTTAATTTTCAAAAAAAAATTGCCGTATGACCTTAAAAACTCTTACCTGGTGTTTTTAAAACCAAAATTTTAGGGAAAGAATCTCGGGATGTGGTCTGAGGAATTTCAAGAAGTTCTAATGGCTCCTACACGATTTGGCCTTGAGGATAAGTGTAGTACAGAGACATAACTTCTTACCATAACACTGGACGTCATGGAGAAATACGTGCACTTTGAATGAGTTCAGAAAAACTGTTTCTTTTTATAAGCTAATTGAAGCAGCCAATCAAAACATGGAGTAGAGGGAATGTAAGTCTGCAATGCTGTCTACTGTTTTACATTGCTTTGTGATTAAAAGTGATGTAGAGAATTAAATAATTGTAGTAGTCATAAAGGTAGTGTAAGTCTGCTTCATAGTAAGCAGTATCAGTGTCATAGGAAATGTAGAACATGAGTGAGCAAGAAGGGGAAGATGTTACTAGTCCAGGATTGTGAAAATGATCTTGAACATTTTAATTGTGAAAGTTGCGGAAATACAACATGACGGGATTGGCTTACAAGAATTCTAAGAGTTATAAATGGCTCAGACACGATTTGGCCTTGTGGAAACGTGTGGTAGAGAGCGAGAAGTCATTTATTGTATGTAACATGTTTTTGAAAACAATGGAGGTTTTCTTTCAGAAAGTGGCGGGTTGAAAATAATAACAGCACAACAGAGTGTAAGCTGTTCATAGGACATCCTTCGCCGTCATGGAAAGTAAGTTAACTTTAAGGAGTTCTGAATTCTGATTTGTTATGTTGTATGGGTTTTTTAAACACAATCATTTTGATTGTGTTTTTTTTTCCCCGCTGTTATATGATGAATACCTTCAAGTCACTGTTTTTAGTGAAATTTGATACATTCTGAGAACAGCTAAAATAAACCATTTAATATGTATAATTAATTCTGTTCTGTTTGCATTTATGATGTACATGTAGAACTGTGTAGGAGGCATGGAGAAGGTGAGGCTTCTGTAAGTGTCAAAGTTGTTGCATACAGTGCTCATATTCTACGTAGTCTTTCATATGATAGACTACATTTCCACAATGAGATACCTAAGCAAAGGAAACACAGGTGATATGATTGTGGAATGAGGAAAAAAAATTGCACGTTTTTCAATTATATTACCTGTGTTTCTTAACATTACACATCACATTGTGTAGATGAGGTTTAGGCCTGTTCCTGGAGACAGAGGAGGTCTACCATTTGTCCAAGAGTGCAGTCGACATGACACACTTGGTTGGTAGGCCTGCACATGTATTTTCTTCTCTGTATTCTTCAATAAGTGTAAATTTGATCTGCAACCCTGAGTAGGCCTCACCTTAAACAAACCTCTGGATAGGCCACACCTTATTGTCATCCTGAATCAATTATTGAACATGTTAGGGACAGATTTATGATAGGTGTATGCCTCTTTTGCGCCACTGTGCGTCACTTTTGTGACGCAGTCGCGGTTGAAAAGATTTGGTATGAGGCGACAAAATTATAAAATGATGAATCTAGGCAGATGTGTCATGCTGTAAAAAAACAATGCCACATGAAACCGATGCAGCAGTCATGCAAAAGATGCACAATGTTGCAAGATAGGACTCACTTCATCTGCATCAAGATACTATTAGTTTAAAATGTATATTTTTAGGACTGTGTAGGGGCATGGAGAAGCAGAGGCTTCTGTAAGTGTCAAAGTTCTTGAAAAACTATTTGTCCTTCAATCTTTTCCCTTGTTTTTTCTAATTTATTAAAAACATGTTTTAATATTTTTCAAATGTTTGTTCTCTCTTTCACAGATTTTTTAGTATAAAAAGAACAAATGAGTAACTTAACGACAATTATAAGGTAAATGTTTTGTACTCTTTTTGTTATATTTCTATCACATTTAACTTCTATTAGTTCCACTGCTTTATTTCTTTAAGAATCACTTTCCTACCTTTGCTACTTCGCTCATTCCTTTGTCTATTACTTAATTACTCTACTCCTTCACTATTTTTCTTAGTCCCTCTCTTCTCATACTTCTTCACTCTTGGTCACTCACTCTGTCTCTATTACTTTCACTGTTTCTGACTGATCTAAAATTTTTTTTTTAAAAAGAACAGTAAGTATAAGGGAAGGAAACAGACAGTTATGTTAAAAGAAAGACAGCTATAGGGAGTAAACTAGGGATACTGTTACCCGCAATCCTCTGCTGATGATGTCACTGACCATGTCATGAATGATGTAATATGTGACATCATCAGCAGTGTATTACGGGTAATAGTATCTCTAGTTTACTCCCCTATAGCTGTCTTTCTTTTAACATAACTGTCTGTTTCCTTCCCTTATACTTACTGTTCTTTTTAAAAAAAAAAAAAATTTGGGTTCGCTCCCGGTTCGCGTACCGGCGAGCGAACTGGGAAGCGAACTAAGAGAAATAGAGGTTGGCAGAGTTCCAAATATTCTACCAATTTTTTAATAACGGGGAGGTAGTTCTGAAAAGAACTTTTTTTTTATTGTTTTTGTTGTTTTATTTATTTATTTATTTTTTTTGAACATTTTTTTACTTTTTTTGAATTTTTCTGAACGGTTTTATATTTTTTTTGGTTTTTTGGGGGGGGGGGAAACGAAAACGATTCATTGTAAAGGGCTCAACAGGAGCAACAAAAAAAAAAGAATTTATTGTTTGCGGCGTTTCGGACAAATTGGAAGATGATAGTCAATAGCTCTGTTGATCAGAGTGATGCTACTTTCTCTGTAGCAAATGAATCCATTGCAAAGTACGCAGACTTGTTTTACTTCCCCAAATCTCAGTTGTATATTTGGCACCATCTCCCTGCCCTCTGGTCCCGTCACTTCGGGTACAACAGATCTTCTGGCCATAATAGGGGGATTATCTAGTTCGTTACGAAACTGTGCAGCACTGTAGTTGTTAGGATGCCACCTAGTCATATGGCGATGCATTGTGTAGTTTCCGTAACTGTATTTCTTCTCGGTCCCTCTGGACAGTCTATCTTGACATATAAGGCAAGTTACGTATCTTGCATTTACTTTTTTCTCGCCTTTGGGAAATTTAAAAAATTGCCAAATGAAGTTTTCTTTCCGGTGAGACCTCATGGGCTCCTCAGGCAAAAACTGCCTCTCTTCCTGCTCTTCCTCCTCTTCCTCTTCTTCCTCTTCTTCCTCCTCTTGCTGAATGATAACTTCAGCAGGTGGTCCTCTCTTCCTTGGAGGTGGTGGAGGTGGTGGGGAAGCACCAGCTGAAGCTACTAAAGAAGCCATTGCTCACTGGTAACAAAGGGTCTTTCTCTCACAAAGATGAAAGTCAGAGTGAGGAAAGAAGGAGGGGTTTTCATCATTTGGGAAAAACAATAGTTCTCAACCAATGAAAAGTGTTAATTTTATATTACATGACCTAGTGTTACATCATTAGGAAACCAAAAGTGAAATGAACCAATGAAAAGTGTTATTACCAAGTCACATGACCTGCTGTGTTTACGTTACGCGCTTTGCGCCGCCTCCCGGTTTGCTTCTGGGAACCTGCGCTTCGCGCCTCGCTTCGCGTACCAGTTCGCTAACGTAGCACGTCATATGACGTATCACGCGACAACGTGAAACGTCATGCGGACGCGAGGCGTCACGATGTTTTCTAACGCGGCAGTTGCGTTAAAGGAACGTTTACCGGTTTGCAGACTATTTCGCGGCATCAAGGTCAGCTAACGGGAAGCTTCCCGATTCGCGAAGCGGGAGGGAAGAAAAAAAAATATTTTTAAAAAAAATTATTAATAAACATATAAAATATATTTTTGGATTTAAAGAAGAATACATTTTACAGCTACAGATATTAGCTTTTAAAAAATCAATGAAATTCACTGAAAAAACCATAGGTTATAGACCATATATAGTTAGGAATTAGCATTTACAAAACCTTGAAAATTCACTGAAAAAACCATAGGTTATAGACCATATATAGTTAGGAATTAGCATTTAAAAAACCTTATTTTACTCACACAAAACCATTGAAATTCCATATATAGTTAGTTGCACTAACTATATATCGCGCACCCGCAATCCACTGCTGATGATGTCACATATTACATCATTCATGACATGGTCAGTGACATCACTGATGACATCACTGATGACATCTCAAATGACATCACTGATGACATCACTGATGACATCTCATTTGACATCATTCTTGTGCTAATACGATAAACCTCTTCAGACTCTAATAAAACCTTAGATACACTCAGTGTATACAGACACTCACACACTGTTACTCATCCATGGAGTTACTCACACACCTAGTCAGTCATGCAAAGAATCAATCACACCTCTATTTCCTCAACTATACAGTTATACACACCTTACTTATTCAAACATATACTAACACATATTTACTCTCTTATACAATCCCTGATACAAGTTCACAATGATCCATACAGCCACTCACACATTCAGTGGCTCTCATGCACAGTTATTTATATATGCCAACTCTCACATGTACTGTGTTTTACATATGTACTTACTATGACATGTAGCATTGACATCCATTCACTCATCAATACACTCATGCACACAGTCAACCGTCCATGTAGCTGTTTCCACATGCACTCTTGAACTCATACACCTAGTGAATCAACTGCTCACACATCTATGCACAGAGTCACACACCTCCCAGCCACCCCCACACAAACTCAATCTCCCATACAAATACTTGGGCAACCAATCAATAACATATGTAGCCTCTCGTATAGCTAATGATCCACACATGCAGCAGTTTACATCACAACAGACATACTGAAGCAAACATTCAGACAGTTTAGTCACTAACCCATGCATTTAGTACGACACATTTATTCACTCACTCATACAGTCAGTCACGCACCTACTAAATCCTTCATCGAGACACTTATACATCCACTCATTCTTCAATATATCTAACATATTTAAACTTTACAGAAACACACAGTCACTGGATGATGTCATCAGTGATGTCATCAGTGATGTCATCAGTGATGTCACTGACCATGTCATGAATGATGTAATATGTGACATCATCAGCAGTGGATTGCGGGTGCGCGATATATAGTTAGTGCAACTAACTATATATGGAATTTCAATGGTTTTGTGTGAGTAAAATAAGGTTTTTTAAATGCTAATTCCTAACTATATATGGTCTATAACCTATGGTTTTTTCAGTGAATATATATATATATATATATATATATATATATATATATATATATATATATATATATATTAACTACTTCAGTTCATCTGAACCATAAAAGTGCACAGTACAGATAAAAAAAACACAAGACGGTACAAAAATTGGCTTAACATTTAGATACCTCATTTGGCACTAAAGGTGCCCTCCTACTAGACACACAGTGTCACATACTTCCATGGCACACAGTGGCAGCTATTTTATGATGTCTCAAGTGTGCTGCCAGTGAAAGGAGAAATAATACTTGTCACCAGGGCTTTAAGTAGGATGGAAAAAATAGAGTCTCTACAAGGGGCATTGCAAACAGTTGTGTAACTGCTTCTGTTTTTTTGGAAGCTGTAGTGCAAGCACACCCTTACCTGAAAGAAATGCATTTTCATTTCCTTTCGCCCTCTTTGCTGTTTAAGGTGTTTTGTATCTCCATCACACACTTTTGCATATAATCACAGTTACAATGGTACCGTTGCTCTGTGTGCTATGCTTAGGGACCGACAATTGGATGCACAGTATTCTGAACAACGTTTGGACCCACTGACAGGCACTGTGCGAATCTCACACCTCCATCAGCTTCAACTCCAGAGATCTCCATTGTGGTCCTTTATAAACACCTACAACCTGGGCTTGCATGAGTGCAGAAATCTGAACATATCAAAAAATCAGAGCATACAAAATGCTGGCTCACCATATCACAATTGACATACAATGACAGGGGCGGTTTGTATTAATGACATTTACTTACATCCTCTACTTTCCGTTAAAGAGCAATACATGTGTGTGTGCGTAACAGTACAACACTAAATTATGTTTATGTGATACAGCGTAATGAGTAAAAAGGTGACACAATTAACATTGTATTGTTGTAGTTGGGTGCTAGCATCCCCATTTTTTTCTATTCATATTTACCAATTAACCTCAATAAAAGAGTGAGTACTGGAGCACAACACATTCATCCATCGTAATGTGAGGGTATAAAATGACACACTTCTCATAACTACCTGTGCACGGCATTCCCCAATTTATCCCCTGCCCAGTCTTTTTGCAGATTTCAACCCTACAAACAAGTAACAAAAGTGCAAAAGCACTCGATAATGTCACAGTCTGATACCAGTACCTGTTTAAACTCTACATTGGCAGCCCAAATAAAGTAATTTCAAAATTGTTCGACAATCAGACATGTTTTGCCTTATTTGTGACTCACCAGTGAAAAGATCAATCGACCTAGCACCCGTGGAGTGGAAGAGGGGGCTCAAGTGTGAAAGGGGGATGAGACTCGAGGGAAGTAAGGCCAGAAGCAGAATGTTAAGTGGAAGAAAAAAAAAGAGCTGCCAAGACCCGTACTTCTACCTGGCCATGATCACAATGATGATCCAAAACTCCATGGAAAAGAGGCTCACACTCTTCCAGGTAAGATGACCGCCCCCTCATTGTTAGTGCCTTATGACTTTTTCGCAATTAGGTTCGCTTTGAGGTATGTTTTCTTATTGCATACTGTAGAAGCTTATACCATCACTCAAACCCCCTCTTCAGAGCCCATACAGGCTGCATTAACCAGCTCTAACCCTTTAGGCAAAATCCTATAATACTACAACCTTCTGAGTCCTATCCTTTTTAAACCTGGGGTGTAGGTGCCAATAGAGTAAACAATTAATTTCATATTGGAGTATATCTACATTGCACAACTGTCCCAAGTTCCTATTAAAGGTAGATGTATGTGTGAAATGCACCTATTTTTGCTGTTTTTGTAAATAAACGTTTGGCGTGGTGATTGCCACGGAGTTCTACAACTGCGCGCAACGCTCACATGCATGATCATTTCTTTGGTCCACATATACATGTCTGCAGCGCTCAGAGATCTTCAAGCTGTGACCGGGAGGTCAAACACTGGCCCTTACACTGGACACATTAGTTCACCAAACCACCAGACCCAGCTATGAAAAAACATTCAAAACAGTTGTACTTTGAGTCAGTCCTCAGACCGGTTTCTGTAGGCCACAGTGTTTAATTAAACCAACTGTTCCTGTTTTGCCAAAAGCCTCTTGTCTGTGTTTTTCAAAGTAAATTCATATTCAAGCAACAAAGAAGGAAAATGTTACTTACCCAGTATGCATCTGTTCTTGGCATGTAGAGCTGTAGATTCACATGCTTTGCACAGCCTGCCACCTAGTGTTGGGTCCGGATGTTTGCACTTCTTGTTTTTCTTTGAAGAAGTGTTTTCCAGGCACGAGGTAGGTGACTCCTCCTTTTGGTGATAGGGCGCATAGGCATCAACTCCATTGTTAGCTTGTTTTCCAGCAGAGGAAAATAATGGAGTTAGTAAGAGTAGTAGAAGGAGATATCCATGTATATATGTATCTAAGTAAGATGTCACTGCAACAGTTACAGGTATGCGGGGAGGCAGGTAGACGCATGTGAATCTACATCTCTGTATGCCAAGAACAGATGCATACTGGGTAAGTAGCATTTTCCATTCGAGGCATGTGAGCTGTAGATCACATGCATTGCATAACTATACTAAATAACAAAAAAATAATGCCAGTACTGAAGAAAAACTTTTGAAAACCTAATTCCCTACCACTAATTGAGATGAAACAAGAAATGGGGTAGACTACTTATTTGTCTGATTTAATCAAATGCCTATTTATTCATTTTTATGCATGTTTTGAGAAATTATTCTTTTTCACTGTCTACATATTTTGATAGCAAAAATAACATAGTTAAAATATACACAAATACAAATCCCAAGAAACCTCATTAACATTTTACCATCCAACTGTACACTTATGCATACTTCATTCAAGCCCACTCAACACATTCATCCAACACAGAGAAGAATATATTTATACAAATTCAGATTTTTTAAATATATATCACATTACTGAAATGCCATAAAGAAAACATTCCGACTGAATTCCTAATTATTTTGTGGTTAGTTCAACACCAACTATTTACAAGACTTTTATGGCTGAAAAGAAAAAGGTCTACGCGTTTCGAACTCGAAACAGTTGTTGAGTTATCATCAGGACCATAAAGAAAGCTGTGGGGAAGAGACAGAAAAGCCTAATTAGTCTCATTCTTATTATTCTAATCGTGCTGCCATCCCTATTTGATCAGCTGTGTCTCTCTTACCTCAATTCAGGTTTGTTCAACACCAGAATAAATCTGCCGTGGGAGAACTGAAAACAAGGAAATATACCACTACTTATTAGCCTTTAGAATCAAAGTGAGTTCACTTTAACCACGAACAACTAAACCAAGTGAGTCACCTCCTACCAGATTTCCCCTCACTTACATTTTTTTCTCTGAGGTCTGGGTCTTTAAATTTCAGATTGAGGGCAGCTTGTTCTTAGGACTGTATCACTAGGATTTAAAAGAAATGTCCCGGTTGAATGCGTGTCATTAATGAAAGACCTGCTGTGAATGGAACAAGACGTTTGGTCTGGATGTACTTACATCAAGGTCCAGTTAGTCTTAGCGTGTGTCTTTTAAGCTGGTCCCTCGTAATTTTGCGCGCTGTGGAGGCAAACGAATGACCGATGTCAGTCTTTGTGCTCAAACCGTTTAGGAGTATAAACGAGGCAGAATGTCTCTCAAGGTCTTACCTATAAGCGTGGCTGGGACCGCTGTAAAAATCCGTCCGCCCAGGGAAGTCTTATGTTTGCAAACCCTCGGTTGCTGCATCAAAAGCGCTTGTGGCGTTTTAACTTCTTGTATCTTCTTACAGGGCGCATGGGAATCGTAGTTTTGCCCCTGGTGCTCATGGGGAATGTAGTCTTTGCATGCGTTTTTTTTACTTCCTGTATCTTTTTGCAGTGCGCATGGGGATTGTAGTTTTTTCTTAGTGCCCATGGTGGATGTAGTTTTTTCTTACGTTTTCCGTGTTATCATTAAACCCAGTTCTGGTGTTTCATCAAAAAGTTGCGGACTCTGTACATCGTTATGATGCATTCTGTTTTTGCATACATCATAACTAAATGTGCTTCGAATTAAACAAGGTTATAAATTTCCGACAATTCATTCAGGCCATTCGTTGCAGTGTTATATTTGACAATGAGCATTGCCTCCCTTCTAGAGAGTTTTTGGTCCAAATCTCCTCCTCTTTGGTCTTTTTCAACTTTGGATATAACTGTCCAAATCAAATCAGATTCTTTATGGGTTTTTAGGCGCCAATGGTTTGCCAATGGTGCTGTCTGGACGTTGTTTTTTATCCTTGACTTGTGCTGGGTGATGCGTGTCCTCACTTCCTGATTGGTCTTCCCGATATATAACATTTTGCATGGGCAGATGATCCCGTATATCACATATCTCGATTTACAGTTTGTGAATGTATTATGCTTCCAGTAAATGTTCTGATGTTCAAAAGTGTTTCCTTCCTTTGTGGAGGGGCAGCATATACAGGTCCCGCATTTATGATGACCTTGGACCGGTGGTAGTCCTGCGTATGATCTGACTGTCAGTGGACTAGTTTGTGGAAGAGCGGCTGTGACCAAATAATTAGTGACGCATGTATCTTTTTTGAATGCAAAGAGAGGTGGGTTTTGCAAAGAGGTGTCCAAATTTTTTTACTAAATGCCAATTCTGCATTATTACCTTTTTCAACATGTTGGAATTAGGACTGAATGTGGATACACAGACAATCCTGTCTGTTTCCTTTTTGGGACTTTTTTCTAATAGGCATTCTCTTGGAGTCCACCAGGCCCTTTTCATTGCTCTTTTCAACAACTTCTTTGGGTAGCCTCGTTGTTGCAAATTTTCTGAGAGTTGTTCCGCATGCGAAAAATATTTGTCCTTGAAATGACAATTTCGCCTGATTCTAAGGAATTGTCCTAGTGGGAGATTTTCTTTTAGGCTTCTGGGGTGGTTGCTGGAAAAGTGCAACGCTTTGTTCCGATCAGTTTTCTTTTTGAACAAAGTCGTCACTAGCCCTCCATCTGCGGGGTATACTTCCACGTCAAGAAATGGCATTTTCTTTTTTGAATAGTTCAAGGTGAACTTTATTTCCTCTGTGCGGTTGTTTAACCATTGGTGAAAAAAGATTAGGTCCTCCTCATAGCCTGTCCATACTAGGAAGTCGTCGTCAATATAACGACTCCAGTTTTTTATGGACTGTCCAAACGGATTATTCTGATAAATAAATTTATCTTCGTATTTAGCCATGAATAAAATCGTTAATTCCGGCGCGAAGGGGCAGCCCATCGCTACTCCTCCTACTTGGAAATAGAATGATCCGTTGAAGTTGAAATAGTTCTTTTTCAGGGCGAATTTCGCCCTTTTTAATTATGAACTCTGTTGGCACTTTTGTTGGTTTTTCTCGTGTCTCTAGATAGGCTTCAATCACTTTTAGTCCCTCATCCTGAGGTATTTTGGTGTAAAGAGACACCACATCCAGGGAAACTAGGAAATGTTTGTCTTCTTCAAAATCAACTGTAGATAACTTGTTAATAAAGTCTGTGGTATCCCTGAGGTACGATTTTACCTGCATTGAAAACGGCTTTAGAAAGAAATCAACACATTTTGAAATCGGCTCCATTAGTGATTCGCACCCGGATACAATGGGGCGTCCGTTTTTTTTTTTTAATCTTTATGATCTTTAGGAAGTACATAAAATGGGGGGTTCGGGGGCATTTGATTTTCATATATTCATATTCTTTCTTCCCGATGAAACCCTCATTATTCCCCACATCCAGGATACAAAACAATTCGTTTTTTAGTTCAATCAATGGATCTTTGTTGATCTTTTTATAACATGTAATGTCCTGTAGCTGTCTCTGAACCTCTGTGATGTATTTGTCTTTGTCCCAAATTACAATTGAACCTCCTTTGTCTGCTTGTTTTATTATCACAGACGTGTCCTTTTTCTGGTTATTCAGAGCCTCTATCTCTAGTTTCGAGGTGTTGTACTTGATCCACCGGTTTTTATGTTCCACTGATAAGATCGTTTTTTCAAAGATCCCTACTTCTTTTGGGATTTTGTTTCCTGTGGGGCAGAAAGTTGATTTATTCCTCAATCCGGTTGTTTCAATTGGGATCTCCATTGGATTTTGGTTGAAAAAGGTTTTTAATCTGATTTTTCTGCAAAATTCTATGACTTCTGTTTTCATTTTATTTAATGAAGTCTGTATGTTTTGAGGGAACAAAGGTTAGGCCTTTTTTCAAAATACTTTCTTCCTCCTTTGTCAGAATTTTTTCATTTCTTGTTTCATCTCAATTAGTGGTAGGGAATTAGGTTTTCAAAAGTTTTTCTTCAGTACAGGCATTATTTTTTTGTTATTTAGTGTTCAAAGGCTTGGCCTTACTGTTGGGAGCCGAAACCCAGGAGAGTTGTAAATTGCATAACTATACAGCAGTGATCTTCCAAAAGCGGTGGCTAACCTTTAGCTGTTGCAGTTGTTTGAAATAGTGTACGTAAAACTGCTTGGCCCACACTAGCTTGCTGTCTTGCTAACACATCTGCACAATAGTGTTTTGTGAATGTGCGTGGTGAAGACCATGATGCAGCTTTACAAATGTCATCTATGGGTATATATCCTAAAAATGCCATAGACGACCCTAGTTTGCGTGTGGAGTGCGCTCCAGGGGGAATTGTCAATTTTCCTTTTGCTTTTGCATAGCATGTTTAAATGCACTTGACTATCCACTGTGCAATACCCGATTTTGATATGGGACTGCCTTTATGTGGTGGAGCAAAAGCCACAAATAGTTGTTTTGTATTACGGAAAGGTTTTGCCCTTTCTATGTAGTAGAGTAATGCTCTTTTCACATCCAAGGTGTGTAGAGCACGTTCTGCCACCAAATCTGGTTGAGGGAAAAAGACTCAACAGATTGGTTGATATGAAAATCATAAATTACCTTTGGTAGAAATTTAGGGTTGGTCCGAAGAACCACTTTGTTTTGGAGTACCTGTAAAAATGGTTCACCTTTGGTTAGTGCCTGAATCTCACCCACGCTTCTCAGTAATGTGATAGCTATGAGGAAAGCTGCATTGCAAGTGAGAATTTTCAGCTTACTTCTGTGCAATGGCTTAAAAGGTGCCCATCAGTCTGGTGAGGACAATGTTGATATTCCACACTGGAGCAGGTGGAAGTCTTGGGGGAATGACTGCTAAGTCCCTCCATAAATACTTTAATGACAGGCACTCTGTAGAGAGACAAATGTCTTTTTTGAAGGTATGCAGCTATTGCAGCTAGATATAAGTATATGGATGAGTGAGAGAGGCAGAACAGCGTAAGCAAATATCCCTGACCAATTTATCCATAGTGCATTGCCTCTGGACAATGGGTGTGGATACCTGGATGTGAAGCTTTTGCGTTTATGTGTGTGGCGAACAGATCTCTGTCTGAGAAGCTCCACATGTGAAAGAATGGGAGGAGAACTTGAGGGTGGAGTTCCCACTCGTGGATCTGTTGTCTTTGATGACTGAGCAGATCTGAAATGTGATTGTTTACGCCTGGAAGGTGTTCTGCGAGGAGATCCATTTTGTGACTTATAGCCCACCTCCAGATGGTCCGTGCTAGTTGTGACAGCTGGAGAGAGTGTGGCCCCACCTGTTCCTGTATGGAGTACATTGCTGTCATGTTGTCTGTACGTATCAGGACAGATTTGCCTACCAGATGAACTTGAAATGCTTTGAGTGCTAGAAAAATCGCTATCAGCGCTAGATGATTTATGTCAAGTTGCTTTTGCTGCAAGCTCCACATGCCCTGAATTGTGTGCGTTTGGAGATGAGCTTCCAAACTGTGAGCAATGCGTCTGCTGTTAGCACTAGCTGTGGAACCAGGGTCGATGAAGTGCCGCCCTTTTGAAAGGTATTGTGGATTCCACCACTGCAGAGAGTGATAGGTGCGGTTGTCCACCAACACTAGATCTGAAAACAGACCCTGAGCCTAGTTCAATTGAAGTGCTAAGCATTCCTGAAGGGGATGCATTTGAAGTCTTGCGCAGGGGACTATTAGGATGCAAGACACCATCATCCCTAGTAACTACATGAACACTCGAGCTGGCAATGAGTGTTGAGGCTGAAACTGAGAGTAGAGTCTGCATATTGTGGATTCTGGCCGAATTGGGGTAGGCAAGAGCCTTTTGTGTATCTATAGTGGCTCCCAAATACGCTTGCGTGTTGGATGGTTTGAGATGGGACTTGGACAGATTTACTGTGAATACAAGATTTTGGAGTAAAAGCACTGTTTTGTGAGTGTGACGTAGACCGCTTTGTTGCGAGCTGGCTTTTATGAGCCAGTCGTCTAAGCATGGGAAGAAGTGAATGAGTTGTCTTCATAAATGAGCTGCGACTACTGCCAGGCATTTGGTGAAAACCCTGGTTGCGGTGTTCACTCCGAATGGGAGCACCTTAAATTGATAGTGCTGGTCCGCTACAATGAACCTGAGGTATTTGCGGTGGGCGGGATGTATTGGGATATGGAAATAGGCGTTATTTAAGTCCAGAGTGGACAGAATGTCGCCTTGTTGAAGGAGCGGGAGCACTTGTTGGAGCGTTACCATATGAAAGTGGTCCGACTGAATGTATAGATTTAGTTCTCTGAGGTCTAGAATAGGTCTGAGGGAGCCATCCTTCTTGGGAATTAAGAAGTACAGAGAGTATACACCAGCCCCTTGATATTGTAATGGGACTGGTTCTATAGCTCATTTTTCTAAAAGAGAACTTCTTGGTTGAGATGTTCTTGTGACATTGCGTGTGATCTTGGAAGAATGTTTGGGGGAGTGTCTGTAAGTTCCAGGCAGTAACCATATTGGATAATTTGTAAAAACCCATTTGTCTGAGGTGATTGTATTCCAGACAGGTAGAAATTGGGAGAGACGTCCCCCGACAGGAGTGGAATGATCGGGATGTAGTGAGTCACTATTTGTTGTTTGCGGGGGAAGTGCGTTGAGTTGCCTCTGCCTCTTCCCTTACCGTTGTTACCTATAAATCCACCTCTAAAATATCCTCTTGATGAGGGTGATTGGTTATTGCCTTTGTAAGAGGAGGAAGGATTTTTGGAGCCACCACTGTAAAAGGAGCGACAATGTATCCTATGTTGTGGTCGGGTGGTGAGGGTTTGGAAGGATTTAGATCGGATCTTTATCAGTGTTCGGATCAGTGTCATAGTCTTCCCATGGGTCAGTATCCTGTGGCCTATCCTCATTCCCATCCCCTTGATCCTGTAGGTCAGGTGATAGTAGTAGTGGTGAATTTGTGGGTGTGATGAGCAAATGGATCAGTGGGCGAAGGAGGTGGAATGTAAGGTAGAGAAGGGTTAGTACCCAATTTTTTTCTCTTTAGAGGGATGTGGTAATCCTCCTGCAGGCTCATCTTTCTCTTCTCTAGTAATTTGGCATGAATATGTCCAGTGTCTGGATTTATTATCAGTTCTTTTTGTTTCGGATCCAAAGGCGGAACGTCGGACCGAGGCTCTTTTGGTGGAGTCTTTCTCTTTGGTTGCTGTTTTCGGCATCAAAAGTTTCGGCTCCGAATTTTTCGGCTCCGAAGATTTACTCTTCGATAACAATGGAATGGTTACCACGACATGCTTCGGTTTTGTCGCTGGAGGTTTTGGCTCGGCAGCGTCATGGGGCCGACTTGAGCCCAAGCCTGAAGGCTTTTCCTTGTGTTTCGGCTCCGGGCCCTAGGGTGAGGCGTCTGAAATTTTTTCTCAATGCCAATCTTGGCCCGAAGGCAGAGGAGAGACCGGAGCCTTTTTCTTCTTGTGTTGCGGGGGCAATTGGGTTTCTGTACTCACGGTACACTAACCTGGTGTAACTTGCTCCCCTTCTTCCATATCAGAGTCGGCCTTGCACACGGAGATCTGCCCTGCTTCTTCTTCGGCTCCTTCAGCGTGGAATTCTTCGCTGTCGGAATCTTCACCGAAGATGTCCAGTGCAGAGCTGCTCTGATGTTGCATTTTGTGACATCGAGCCAGACAGTCACGGAGTGTCTTCTTCAATCAAAACGATCAGCACGTGTTGCAGTCTTTTTCGGCATGTTCCGGGGATAGGCAGAGGTTGCAAGTAGGTGCGTGTAAACTTAGCTCGACACCCGGGACAGAGCTTGAATGGAGTCCGTTCCATCAATTGCTAGCAAGCTCGGCGCGGGTAGGCCCAACGCCCCGCCGCAAGTTTTTCGATCAAAGACCTTTGAGTCGAAATGATACACGGAGAATGGGAAAAGCGTTAGAGAAACAATACTGTTGAGGGTAGTGGATTGCGCGTCGAAGGGAACCCAAGAAATGACGCCGAACCGGAGCGCAGGAATTCACATCCGAACCTGATGGCGGAAAAAAACAACTTGACAATGGAGTCGATGCCCATATGCACTATTACAAAAAGGAGGTGTCACCTACCTCATGACTGGAAAACACTTCTAAGAAAAAAAGTACAAACATCCGGACCGAACACTAGACGGCAGGCTATATAAAACATGTGATCTACAACTCATACTTCGAACACACAGGCTCGCCTTCGAGGATACTCCAGGGCCAGATCTTTCTTCAGGAGATTCCTCCTTCTTCCTCTTCTCATCACATTCCATTTCGAACACAGGCAGCCCCATTCCTCATCTCCCTTTAGAGGACTTTGACGCCCCTTTCTACACACAACCTACTGACAACACCTTGGAAGAATACGATGTACAGCCCTCAGAGAACTCTGACCTCTAGCATGTCCCAGGGAGGGCTTCTCCCTGGGAGGACACTACTGCCTACCATAGGGTCATTCATTGTGGGCTTCCTGTCTTTTTATGACAGAGCACAGTGGGATGAGATGGAGGACCTGCTCCAGCAACTCCCCATCCAAAATACTGAGTAAGGGGCAAGGAGACAGTGGTATTTGAGAAGAGTTTCCTTTTCACTCCACCACTACGCGTTGTGCCCTAGCTTCTGCTGATACCTAGGTTAGAGGGGTTAATACTTCCATTATTTTACACCATTGCCACCACCACCATTACTGGCTGCGGATTTTTACCTTCAAGCAAAAGTCCAGCAGCACCTCATCAACTTGCCTT
Source organism: Lissotriton helveticus (assembly GCF_964261635.1). NCBI lineage: Eukaryota > Metazoa > Chordata > Amphibia > Caudata > Salamandridae > Lissotriton > Lissotriton helveticus. The sequence goes on along the minus strand of NC_136065.1, from coordinate 230,679,837 downwards.
TCGATGGGAACTCCTTTTTGGGCCACAAGTTGATGAGATACAAGACAAAATTAAGGACACATACATGGCTAAAGGCATGGGTATCCTTCAGACACCATCAGCCAGGGACTCTTTTCAGAGACAGCAGGGTAGAGGCACTTCCATGACCACCTCTCCCAGTCCTATCAGCACCAGCAGCAGGCCTACCAACAGCAGGGCAACAGATGTTCCACGTGTTTTTTTTTACCGGGTAACAAACCCAAAGACAGCGGTACTCCCAACAAGGGGGCCATCTACCTCGAAACAGTGACTTGCCCCGTATCCACCCCTTATCACACGACACCTGTCAGGGTAAAGAATCCAGGAATTTGCTCACTACTGAGGGTTCTTTCTATTTTAGAGCATAGGTATTTCCTCGAGCTCACCTCAACCACACCCAGCATCCCAACCCTCAACCACACCCTCAGCCAAAACCACCAGTGCCCATCTTCAAGTGGAGGTTCAGGCACTCATCCTCCAGAATGACATAGAGCCAGTTCTTCTGAAGCATTGTGGCAAAGAGATTCACTTCATACACTTTTCCATCCCTAAAAAGGATGGCTCTCTCAGACCCTCACTGAAACTTAGGTCCCTCAACTGGCACATCCTTTCAAAACAATTCCATGTGAATACTTACAGGATGTAATCCCGCTGCTGCAGCAAGGCGACTTCATGACTGCTCTCGATTTGAACAGAGACGTTTTAAAGAATGGACAAAGTGGACTCTAGCCCAGGGCCTGAGCCTTTTCATGGGACAGAGTACTGCCCTGATGACCTTAAATAATTAAACAGATTTTTTAAATACCATTTTCTTTTAATTCATTTGTAATGTGGATGATGTGAGTGTTTATTAGAGACATTTCTGCAGAGAAATTTGGTTTATGTTTCATGCAACATTAATAAAAAAAAGGTTTTTAGATCAGAATATGATCTCACATACGAAAAACGGGAGTGTATCACAGAGATTATTTGTAATAATATTAGTGAGCTGCTGTTGTGTTACAATATTGAAAACAAACATGACATCACTATCCATGAATATTAGATTAAAAGAGCAAAGAGAGCATGAAGAAGATGAAACTGGATCATAAATGTAAAACTTTTCCAAACAGGAAATACGTTTGGCCCAGGGCCCCCCAAATGCTTAAGATATCCGTGGATCTGAAGGGCGTCTACTTTCCCATACCCATTCAACCCTTTCATTGCTGCTACCTCTGCTTCGTAGAAAGTGAAAAACATTTTCAGCTCATGGTATTGCAGTTTGGAGTCACAAAAGCCCCAAAGGTGTTCACCAAATGCCTAGCAGTGGTGGCTGCTCAGCTCAGAAGGGAGATATCCATGCATTCCCCGATCTCAACGATTGGCTGAGCAGGAGCCCTGGCACACAGTGCCTAGTGCACACTTAGATCACCATCTCCCTCCTACGTAAGTTGGGATTGACCATAAATGCCACCAAATCCCTCCTCCAGGCCCTTCAGATCCAGCCCTTCTTAGGGCCTAATGTCAACTCGATCACTGGTAAGGCCTGCCCCAGCCAAGCCCCGGTACAAGTATTTCAACAGTTACTGCCTCTCTCTCAGCTATATTGCCATCTGACAGAACAGTAATCTTCCTCCTAGGAATGATGGATTCCAAGCAGAGAAATTTCTTATGGTGTCAACTGCCCTACCCAAGCATGTCTGCAGTGCAGGCTCAAAAGTGTGACTTATTTCATTGCACTGTTGTAGGTTGGTGCTAGGGTCATCTGAAACCGTTGCAACATGTCAGCCTCCCATATCCCACAACTCATGCAAATATCGCCCCAGGATGCAACTGGAGTTACTGGGCCGAGGAGTACATGCATTTGGAAAACACCTCCATGAGTTTCGACTGGCAGAGTATCGGAAAGAAGTTGGAGTTGAGGCTGCTAGTGAAGGCTTGGACTACCAGGCTCTATGGTGTTAGATGCTGCAGAAGAAAGCTGGGTTTCTTGGGCCAGGCCTAAGCATCCTGGCAGTTTGCCTGTTGACTAGTGGCCAATATGCTGACTCTGACCAGGTGCTCGACAGTGTATCAGTTAGGGTTTCTGTGAAAAGCAGGAGGGGTTTCTTTGAAGTCTGCCCTGGCTGCAGGACCTCAGTTAGAAGGAAGTTGTAGGTCTAAACCCTCTGCTGCTCTTCTTATGCTCTTTGCAAAGGAGGAAGACTCTTCAGTAGAGGGGCCAGGAGTAGGAGTGAAGACCAGTGTCCAGCGAAGTGTCAAGACCACAGGCCTCCTGTAGGTCCAAAAAGAGGCTTTCGTCACTGTATAATTGGGAGGTGTCCTCGGCATCATCATCCTAAGTAGGTTAACGATCATTTTGAGGAAGTGTCACCGAATCTGAATAAGCTAAGTGTGGAGAAGCTAAGATTTTTATCAGGATACTGCAGATTTGCTTTAGTCTGAAAAGATTGTTGGCTCCTCTGGTATCTCCAATGTGGGTGCAAGTGTCTGTGGTGGTGTAGTCTGTAGGGTTGTGGTTGGCCCAGCGGTGGGGTAAAAAGGCATAGTCGACATTAGGGATAGATCTATGGCGGTAATCTGACTGGAGGCCTCCTCAGATAAATAGGGTCCAAAGGCGCTCCAGAGGATTCCGGTAGGGTACCAATGATTTACAGCATGGCCTCCTTAAAGGCCTGTACCTGCTCCGCTGATAGGTCCGGGTTTGGTTTTGAGGTTGGAGACTGAGATAGCGATTGGAGGTTCCCTGATGGCTGTACAGATTATCAGGATGGAGTGGTGAGTGAAAGAAGGAGTTGTGCTTTGACTTTCTATGCGTTGTCTTCTTTCACTTACCAGATGACTTTGATCTGGAAGAATAACGTTTGTGGCAGTGAGAATGCAGCCACGTCCTCTACTTTGAACAGGAACACGCCTTTTGACAATGCTAAGCGACACAGCGATTGGATTTGTGGTCCTAGATGGTCTTCAGATTCATTCATGTGCATTTGTTACATGATAGCGAATTATGTGAGGAGCCAAAACATCGGAGACAGATCTCATGAGGGCCCATTGAACCTTTCAAGGTTTGAACGCTATTATTTGATGGGAAGACGTACTTTGCACATTGGAAAAGTTTTAAAACTAGTGAAAATGTAGCCTGTCAGGCCAGACAGAAATCAAGGGAGTGAGCTCAGGTATCGATGAGAATAGTAGAAGGTGGTCTTAAACTGCAGCTGGAACACAGTGATGGAACCTAGACTATGGGAATGCAGGACGTTACTTATGAATAACTGTCAGAAAAGTACACGTTTTTGCAAATGGTCCTCTTGTTGAATGGTAACTGGTGCAAAGCTCCGAGATAAGTGAGTCTTAAAGGGAAGAGAATAACACAGAAGCGGCTGATTCAATCACAAGAGGATCCAGCATTTTACGATCAACGTCCCATAATAAATACATAAATACTTTAAAACTCATTCTACAGATGGGGCTCGGAAATACTAATTCAATGTTGTTTGTAGAGTCGGGAAATGGGAGACATTTCCTTACCAACAATCAATAGTAAGGGCATAATCACGAGGGGAGTTGCCATTCGAAAAGGAAAAATCAGAAGCACATGCAGCAGTGTGTAAAAATGATTAATAAGAAAAAGCAATACAAAAAAAAACATTTTCAAGTGTTAACAACATGTAAAGGTTTTACAGTTGCATATATGCCTGTAAGGAATGGTGTTAAACAACTCAGAAGAGTAAAGGGTAGACAACATTTCCAAAAGTGAAGCTGCAGCAGTTAACCCAGGAGACTGAAGGAGCATGCCTTAACTTCACTGGCCAAAGGTCCACTGGACAAAGCATGCACAGATGTTTATACTTGATTCATCAAACCTTAAAGAGACCTTGGTGCAGAGTTCGTATTTCAAATAGGTTTCTTTTAGCACTGGATAACTGGGAAAATTAAGGAGGAGCATGACCGGGGCCAACCATAACATTGAGATGCCACGCACGTCATCATTAGAAGAGCCTAGTACAATGTATTAATCATGGATGTCAAAAGCGCCCTATGAAAGGGGTCAAGCACTATAACTGCTGAGTGGAAGGAGTGGCTGGGCAAGTCTGGTTTGAGCACACACAACAATGATGGGTCACAAGAATGAGCTCCTCTGTTGTCTCATAGGCTGCACTTGCCTAGTGCCAGTCCCAGAATTCAAAGATATAAAAGGCCTCTTACCAAGTAAACTCACCTTCTGCACCTTGGTTTCAGGAGAAGAACTCGCTTTGAAGAGAAGAACCATATCCAAGAAATATATGGAATTGAGCTTGTCAAAATAGAACTTTAGTCATCTTTGAAAATACATACAATGAACATTTTGGAGGAATGGTACACAAAAACTTAAGAACGGTTTTTGAGGCAAATTAAACGTAACTTTAGAAAGAAACCAAGTATACATATAAACAACTTATTGGGTGAAAAATCGTCCAAGACTTGCAACACCTGGGGCAAGAGTAGGATGGATGGATGAATCACAGCTCACCGAATGGCTGCTCCTCATATTAGATTGCCCCAGAGACTGTGGAGACCTGTTTTTACAAAAACGTCTTGGTAATCGCAGACCCTGTGAGGACTGTTTACATTTGAATGCACTCAGGATTTCCAAGTAAGGGAGTCAGTATTTTAGAAATTGCTCTGTAATCCTTGACCTTTTGGGGGCTGGTAAAATGTAAGTGTTCTATCCTCGTAATGTTTATGCAAGTTACCCGGCCTAACTTTCTCCTTGCTGCTCAGCCAGAGTGAGAGATGGTATCGGAATGTTGGTGTGACTGTGATGCATGGAATGCCTGGGTGCCTGTATGTATGAGAGGTGACAGTTGGAGATGGGCTGAGCAGCAGGGTGGCTGCTCCTGGTGAGGCAGGAGTGAAGGCTCTCAACTGGAATAAGGACTGATGTTACCTGCAACATGGAACTAATAAAGAAAACTACAAAACTCTACCTGGCTACTGGTGTCAACCTGTCATAGGGTACAACATATTTTGCCGATGACTAGACTTGGATTCAAGCGTTTTGTGGATTTAAAGGCTGACTGCAAATGGTCATGGTTCAACCACAAGAGTAACTACAAGAAGTAATTTTGGAGCTACAGGCAAGCCAGCCCCACCAGTGTCCTTGTCAACCGATGGCCCCAACCACCATTGCCCAGCCTGGACATGCTCCATTGAACTTACAAAAAGGTCTTTGATGTTAGTGTGTAGTGGCGTAAGGCACACTACTGCCACATGTGGGAGATCCAGCCACATCGTTTTGTGTGAGGTCCACAAAGAGTATATGGCTTGAAGAAAAAGGCAGCTCATAATGAGCTCTCCATGGCGCGCACTCACTCATCGTTTATGGGACAGCGCGTACAACCTTACCTGCAGTGCCTTCGTGGGATCATTCATGACCTCGTTTTTTTCTACGTAGCCTGTGCTGCTGAAGGACGCCCTCCTGCTAGGATCTGCAGTGTGCCGCCCGGCACGGCGTCAAATGCGTGCAGCCATCTTTACTGCAGTGGCATCTCACAAGCATTGGACTTTACGGTGTTACTCTGTTCTCTGTGTCAAGCAATCTTTTTCAGAGCTCACTGTGGGTGTGAGCATATTCCTTGAGCATCTACAAGTTCAGTCTTCAGAGCGGTAAATTTACGCTATAGTGTACTATGGACTAGGGTTGTCTGTCTCCATTGAGTTATCTAATCCAAGCATCTGTAAGCTTACACGATGCATGAGGAGCCAGTTTGGGTATTTTTAAATGATCTAGTTTCTGCCCAGCTCTTTTGCGCCGACATGGGTCTGGGCGTTATGTGTGTTTGACCTCCACTGCCATTTGGCAATGTCCTGCCATGCCCAGTTTTTTCTTCTTCTGTTCACAGGCACTCTAAGTTTCAAATTGTGTGCACTGTACTTGTTGTGCACAGAGTAGTACTATTCGGGTGAGAGATCGCTCACCGGAGTACTTTACATGTTTAATATTACTTTTGTGCAGATAAGATAAAGAGTTTAGTGTGGACAAACGTTTTTCTTTTGCTTAAAGCTTTGTGATGCCACAGTTCATACTTCATTATTCTTAGGTGGTATTTGGTTTAGAGTGGGTGGTAGTCACTTTACATTCCCTTACTTGAGGGATGGTTGTGGTTTTAATTAATGAGTGTAAGTCGTCATGATAGGGCTTCACGTTTGTTTTGATATGTTTGTAAGTCGCCTTGCGCTGCACGTCTTGTCGGTTTGTGTGCAAGTCGCCCGCGCCTCGCATGTGGTAGTCTTGTGTGTAATATATATATAATATGTGCATGATACACGCATTTGTACAATGAATTTACCGTGTTTTTACCTTCATGAACTCAATAAAACTTCCAAACAAAAATGGACTAAAAATGGATTACGATGATTTTTTCTTCATCATCCAAAGGGTGGTTACATCTTGTGTCTGATATACGTTTGATATCAGCAATATGTTAAGACTACGTCTCCCAGAGTGCTTCAGGGCCTAGCACTCACCAGGATAGCACCCCAAGTGTTTACATCGGATAAACTTTGAGAAAACACGTGTGCGGGTCGCACTCATTTATGTTTTGTAAACTTGATGTCCCAAACCGACCCAGCACCGAAATGTACCGTATTACAATTTGCATGGACATTCACTTTATTCATATCGAATGAGCAACGTCTTGAACTGATATTGGGAATTCTGATTGAATTATGTTGATACAAATGTATTATTTCACGAGCACGGTTGAGTTGTGCATTTCAGCATTTCGTTTAAGTATTTTATTTAAGTATCTCGTTTATGTTTTGGAATACAAACACGTGACAACAGGGGGTGTGACATCGGGAATATAAGCCAGAGTGGGAGGTAGAGGGTGTAAGAGCTTGTTTTCAAATGGGAGCGAATACATGAATGCTTTTGAAGGTGGTTGCTGAAGGTAGGAGTTGGTTACAATGTAGCACACGTGTTGTGCCGCATGAGGGTTTAACAATCCATGTTGGCTTAAATGGGATGGGTTCAAACTGACAGTTTATTTTGTAGCTCGAGTACAACGAGAAAATTGTTTTATTTTGTGAGTAATTATTTCATTCGGGGATGGCATGTTATGTTAAGCACGGTTAAAGGTATTAATTGAAACTAGTGTATTTAGTGACACCAAAATCAATTCTTGATATAATGTTTATTCTTTACTGCAGATGTACCCCTGACGAAGGCCATAGGGCCAAATTGCATTGGGTTAAACACATCTATATGAAGCATGGGGACTCAACGTGCTGTATTTAAAGGCTTCGGCATGATACACACATTAGTACAATGAAGTTACCGTGATTTTACCTTCATGAACTCAATAAAACTTCCAAACAAAAATGGACTAAAAATGGATTACGATGATTTTTTTTTTTCAACATCCAAAGGGTGGCTGCATCTTGTGTCTGATACACGTTTGATATCAGCAATATGTTAAGACTACGTCCCCCAGAGTGCTTCAGGGCATAGCACTCACCAGGATAGCACCCCAAGCGATTACATCGGATAAACTTTGAGAAAACACGTGTGCTGGTCGCACTCATTTATGTTTTGAAAGGGAAACATGCTCATGTTGGAGAATAGTTAAGAAAGAAGAGAATTGAGATATATTCAACAAATAATTAAATATAATTCATGTATAGAAAACTGGCTAGAAACTTTACAATGGCAGCAGTTTCCAAACAGGCCTGTCCCTCTTATATTGATTGAATCTCAAGTTGAATGCAATTTCATATAGGTGCACAGAGAAACATCTTCGGCGAGAAGGGCAAGGTAGGGATGATATCAGGTACAGGCCCACTCGGGGAGAATGTAGACGTTTCAACCCTAGCCCATAGAGTGTAATTTCATCCTCTACTACGGGTCTTCTTCAGGACAGGGGGAAGGGGGCAACCTAGGAATGCAATGTGTAGGAAGTTAGATACACACACTGAAAGTGGAGTTGAAATAAGTCAAGAAAAAGTGCCTATTCACTGACGTATGGAGTGATTCAAGGCCGGATACAGCCCCTCGCCGGGTGGTCTGTAAAGGAATTAAGATGTACATCAATGAACTAATCATAAATCCTGTAGGGCTCAAGTGGTATAAACTGATACACTACTGTCCACTTTCCCGAACTATAGAGGGTCTGTTGATTGTCACTGGGTCTCGTGGGTAGCAGCGATTTAACCACATTGTCCCTCACATTTTGGCCCTTTTTGAAGGCATGAAGGGGTGGTTCAGTGATCCCTAGTGACAATCAACACACCCTCTGGAACATCCCGCCCATCAATAGACATTATAAATGTGGACAATGCAAAGCCTGTACCATGACCAAGGAAATCCAACAATGCACATATAACAATCCTAGACATACCATACAGGATCACACCAATTGTAACTCTGTGGGGGTTATTTAGGCCATAGTGTGCCCATGTAACTTTATGTATATTGGCCAAACGATTCAAAAGGTTAATGCCCGCATACTGCAACACTGCAGCTGCATACGGTACAAGGTGCACCCCTTGTGGAACATTTTAAAGCATTTGGACACTCAGCCGAGGGTCTAAAATGGTAGGTCATTGAAAAGGTCAAACGGAACCCAAGGGGAAGCAACTTCGTAAACACTCTGAGTATCCAGGAGTGTAAATGGATACATGACTGACACGGTTGCAAGGGGCCTAAATGAATATGTGGAGATTGCCAGACAAGTGGCAACCCTCAACAATGGTTAGACCTACATTCATGGATTTTAACTGTCCAGTGTCCCCTTTCACACTGTAAATACCACACACACATTTTTGCACGTTTTTCAATTACCCTCGGTTGTCTTTATGCAGGGAATGTACAGCTATCACTCACCTATGTATTATATTCTGGATCATAATGCATTGAATGGGCAAGGACTACTTAATTGCGTTCTTTAGATTTTAATTGTACATTATTGCCAATTCACTGATGTCTTATACATTTGTTATGCCAACAGCCTCGCTGCACATATCCCTGAAAAAGAGCTTGATGACTTTACCATTTTTGGTTTGTATTAGAATGTCCCAACCCTGATGTATATACATCTGTTTTTCAAGTTTAATGCTTCTGTGCATAGTTTGTGTGTACGATTAATTTCATCGATGCGGTCCCACTTGTGTGATCGAACATGGCTGTTTTTTTAACCTGATTCAATTCTATCATCAATGTACATGCGAGCACTGTTTTATGTTCACCTATGTTCATTGGGTATCGAGCACTCCATTAAGTGCATTTATTATATTTGTATTTTATGTCTGTTTTGTTCGGTTTTAGTAACTCATTATTGTTGTCTATTTAGGTTTCAATATAAGTATTTTGTTTTTTTGTTGTATCATTGAAATTTATCAACCACAGTCAGGGTCCTTTCAGACCACAGTCTGTTTGCTATCTCTGTCCCCGGTCTCCGGTGTTCGAGGCAGCTACCTGCGGAATTGACACAGCACGTCAATTACGTGTATATGCCCAACGGCGGCTGCATTCTCCATAACTATCTGCCCGAGCTCATTGTAATCCTCTGACTTGAGGACAACGGCCGGTTCCCCCGGGCTGCGACCGGAAGACTGATTTAAGGTAAACTTAACATAGGACGGCTGTCCTAATGTTTTTTTCACCAGTTATATGAACTTAGGGACTAACCAGGCCCTTATCCTTTCTTTTATTGTTGTTCTCTTGAAGATTCTTTGGGCGATTTACTCACCACTCTTGAATTGAATTACCACAGTGAAGGTGCAATTCAGTGAATGTCTTACAGTTACACTGCAACATACAGTGCGGGTAAGTGGACAGTAGTCTATCAGTTTATACCACTTGAGCCCTACAGGATTCATGATTAGTTCATTGATGTACATCTTCATTCCTTACAAAACACCTGGTGAGGAGCTGTATCCAGCCTTGAATCACTCCATACGTCCGTGAATAGGCACTTTCTTGACTTATTTCCACTCCACTTTCAGTGTGTGTTTCTAACATCCTATACATTGCATTCCTAGGTTGCCCCCTTCCCCCTGTCCAGCAGAATACCCGTAGCAGAGGATGTAAATTACCCTCTATGGGCTAGGGTCAAAACGTCGACATTCTCCCCGAGTGGGCCTGTACTTGCCTTGCCCTTCTCACTGAAGAGGTTTCTCTATGCACCTATATGAAATTGCATTCAACTTGAGTTTCAATCAACGTAAGAGGGACCGGCCTGTTTGGAAACTGGTGCCATTGTAAAGTTTCTAGCCAGTTTTCTATATATGAATTACATTTTATTATTTGTTGAATATATCTTAATTCTCTTCTTTCTTATCTATTCTCCAACACAAGCATGTTTCCATGTCCACGCTCCCTTTGGAGCAACCTTTCCATTTCTAAACAGTGAATATGATGATTCTTTTGGAATTAAAAACAGTTACGACTTGAACCTTTTTGAGTGCCACCTTTTTTTGAAGATGTACTTGCATATGTATTGATGAATTGACGATACATGTAATGTCCATATGCTAACCATAATGCATTTCTAAATATTCAGAATGACAAATGTTTTGACAACTAAACTGTTACTATAATCAGTCTAGGACCAATTGTTTCTATATCAATCTTTACCCAGCTCTGTGGACACCGTTGGGTTACCCCATTATATTATAATGGTTGTTCTGTGTATGTCGCCCTGCGCTCCAGGTGTTGTTGTGTGTAAATTGCCCCGCGCCTCACTGGGTGTACCCTCTGTGTTGTTCACTTTGTGGTACACGTGTGTTTTGTCTCTCCCTACTCTGGGTTGGTCTTTGGCTTTGGTACCCTTCGTGTTGGTGTAGTGTTGTACTTGTGCCTTTACCTTTAAGTAGCTCGAGCTGTACATCTCTTTGTAGCTCGAGCTAGTAGAATGTTAGTAGGTCTGTCTGTGTATTCTAGATGTGTGGGCATTCATTAAGTGGCTAGAAACCGTTTGTACCTATTTCCCTGGCGCTCACCTGTTGCTAAATAAACAACTTTAACTATAAGGAATGTATCTTCTTGAGTATATTTCCATCATAACAATTGGCGACGATGTGGAAACGGAGCCCCTGAAGTAAGGAATTTGGATATTTTTCGTTTTTTTTTTTTAAAGATTCGGGGACTCAAACTAGTGTTTACGCTGTTGGAACTCTACGGAAATCTTTCACACTAAATCCTGTTGGAGAAGAAGAATTAGACAGTGTGTGGAACATCGATCAACTAAATTGCTTAAAGTAAGATTTATTGTTTGTTTTTGTGGCCGTTACCTCACTCGATCGCTTCGCATCTTTTAGAAATGCCAGGATTCCTTGGAGCGCGATGCGAGGTTTATGACGTGCTGATCATGGCTTCAGATTAATGCGTGAGGAGCGCTTGCACGTCTGATGAACTGACGTAAGGTCACGCCTCTTGACCCTGCGTGGCGGCCATTGTTTACAACTCTTCCGGAGCTGAGTTTCAAAGAGAAAGGTTTAGACGCTGTCACACAGTAGAAGATACAGCGTAAAAGTGTAAAACCTTTCGCATTGCCTGTACAAAGGTTGTAATGTGCTAAGCAACAGGTGAGACGGTCGGGGGATTGGTATTATTGTGATAAATATATATATATATTTTTTTAATGAAAAAGGAGAATACAGGAAGAAAGTGAAAGGAATTGAGTCCTTTAATATAAAGTGTTCTTCTGAATTGAAGTGAAGACTGTTTTGGGAGACTTGTTTTATTTACCATCTCATCTGTGCATGGGTGAAGGTGACTCTGTTCAAGTTGTGGAAAGAAATATGGCACAACAAAACTTTACAATAAGTTCTCCGGAGCCATTTTGGGTTAAAGGCAAACAACCCAATATAAAATGGATAGAATGGAAGGAATATTTTATAAATTATATAGAGGCAGTAGATGAAGCTAAAAAGATGAAACCGGAACAGAAGAAAAGGATTTTATTGCATTCACTTGGACCTATTGGTTTAAAGACATATTCTAGGATGAGTAAGAGCGAAGATACTGAGGCAGATGTTTTTGAAAGTGCTATTAAAGATTTGGACACATTTTTTTGCGCCTAAAGTATGCATGGGCGTTATTAGACATAAATTCTTTCAGCGGAAACAGACAAAAGACGAAACAGTGGATGAATGGGTGGATGATCTTAAGAAATTGGCACTTGTCGGTTTGGAGGATTACATGATGAATTAATCAGAGATTAACTCGTCATGTTTATCAATAATTTGTCACTTCAGGATCGCTTATGGGTCAATGGGGATGCGCCTTTGCCATCATGAGAAAATCTGAAATGTCTGGCAGATGTGCGAATGTTGTTAAAGAAACAGATGTGATTAAAACTTCTACAGGAACTGTTTGTAAGATCCAAACACCTATTAACATTTTTCGAATGCAACAGCAAGGAAGATGGACCGGGCAGCAGACAAAATTTCAAAACAAGAATGTGGAAGAAAGAAGATGTTACAGATGCAACAGCAAAGAGCATCTAGCTTTTAGTCAGTCGTGTCCAGCTTTGAAGAAAAAGTGTGGGACTTGTGGACTAATTGGTAATTTTTCTAAATTTTGTAGGAGACGTAGCAATGTAAAATTTGTGTGTGATGAGGATGTTTCTGTTGAAGTGGAGGATGAAATTAAAGAGGATTGTGTGAAGAATGTTTGGGGGAATGTGGTGATAAACAATCTATGGAAGGGAAACCTATTTGTGAGGTTTCATTTGGAGGCGTTTGTGTTAATGTTTATGCTGATTCTGGTTCACCTTATACCATACTCAATCAAGAGGTATGGGAACAAAAGTTCGAATGCAAGTTAGGTGAACATTTGGATAAATCTAATATCAGTCCTGTCAGTTACACTGGTCAAAGAATTTAAATGTTGGGATTCCGTTGGCTCTTATTTCTATTTAAGGGAAGATCAACTAATGGGAAGTTGTATGTTGCAAGACTAGGTCCATCAGTTTTGGGCTGGTGTGATCAGAAAAATGTAAACCTAATACTGGATCCTAACAGTACAGAGAAAGTTCTGATTATGGATGAAAGGAGCAAATTGGAGGATGAGTTGTGTGAGAGTTTTCCTAAAGTGTTTAGCAAAGATTTAGGTTCATTAAAGGGATTCGAGCACAGAATAGTGTTAAAGGACAATGCTCAACCGAAAGTACATAAAGTGAGACCCATCCCCATGCTAATCAGAGAGGAAGTCAAGAAGGAAATTCAGGGTTTATTGAGTAAGGGTGTTATAGAGGAGATAGAAACATCTGAGTGGATTTCTCCGATTGTAGTAGCCAGAAAATGGGAAAATTCGACTGTGCATTGACTTACGCCACCTGAACCGTAACATCGTGGTGGACAAGTTTCTCTTGCTCAGAATAAATGAGATGGTTTCTTCACTAAAAGGTGCAACCGTGTTTTCCACAATTGACCTCTCTGCAGCATATCATCAGGTAGAATTAGAGCCAGGGTCAAAGAAATTAACGGCCTTTATAACACCTTTTGGTTGTTTTCAATTTAAGAGGATGCCCTACGGGCTAGCGTCAGCTGCTGCTGTCTTTCAGCGATTGATGCATAAGTTGTTGGGGAATATGCACATGGTGTCATTTTCCCAAGATCATGACTCAAAGTTGAGAGGTGTGCTGGACTGACAATTGAAAGATCAAAATGTAAATTTGGTGAAAAAAGTGTGTCGTACTTGGGACATGTCATTAGCGGGGAGGGGGTCAAATCTAAACCTGCTTTAGTGGAAAACATTGTTAAATTTCCTGCGCCTGTTACTAAAGAAGAAGTTAGGGCGTTTCTTGGTATGGCTGAATATTGTGCTAAATGTATTAAGAATTTTGCATCAAAGGTCTATAATATTCGCAATTTGTTGAAAAAGAACACACAATTTGTGTGGTGCAAGATGTGTGATGAAGAGTTTATTGTGATAAAGACAGAATTGCAAAAGGTGAATGCTCTTGCTGTAGTGTAGTTCCTATATTCCCAATAGGCTGTGCGCATTGGAATAATATCTTCAGTAGTGTATACGTAGGACTGAGGTTAACTAGGTCTGTACTGACGATAGACTTAAGTTTTCTGTGCCAGCTAGCTCAGAGTTCACTAGAAACTTTCTCGAATAGGCGAGGAGTTTAACCTCCCTGGATAGACAAGAAGGGATTTAGTTTCTGACAACCATAAAACATGACAACTTTGCCCTAACTGATTAAGTGTGTATCTCTAGAGTCGTGTGAAAACAAAAGACAGCTATTTCACTCAGTCAATACGTGCGTACTTAGTTTCACCAGTTTGTAGAGAAAAAGAGAGACGGGCGTTTTCAATAAAAGGTGTTATTTATTGAACAGTAGTCTCTTTTCTCATACAAGAGAAATGAATCGCTACAATTGCAATACTTAGAGTTAAGTAAAATGCATATAGTAAAAGCAGGATTATGAAATAATACTGTAAAAGCATGGATATGGTTTCTTAGCCATATGATACCTTAAAATGGATAAAATAGATACATACATATATACATTGACTAATCATACTCAACTGGTGCTTCTAACTACGCCTACCCCGGTGTACCTGACCTAAGCCTAATACGTGGGAAGGAGTAAGTAAGTAGCAGTTTAAGTTAAGTTTGTTTTGCCAAGAATCTGACTCAAGAATTCTCTGTAAGGGTTTAGTGAGTTCAGTACCTGGGTATTAGAAGGCAGGAGGGCTGGTATCTCTCTCTCAGGACTCAGTATCCCAGTCACCCGCAAAGGCAAGCTGGAAACGCCGGAAGCGGGATTTCTCGGCCAGAGAAAAGACAGCGTCTTTCTCAGCACGTCAAAAGGGAGGGGCAGCGTCCGTGGGCTCTCGCATCAGCTGGGCTCTCGGGCAAGTAGTCGCTGCTCCAGATTCACCACCACCGCGTGTTTGCTTAAGGCAGCGTTGGTACATTTATACCTGAAAGGTGCCGGGTTTGACGTAAGGATGGACATAAGACGTCAATAAAGATGTCACTAAGAACTGGTCGTTCTTACAGTGCTTTACAGGAGTTCTCGGACGAAATCAAAACAATAGCAGGCGGGGATTTCCCAGGTTGCTGGAGGCTTGGATTTGTTTGAGAACTCGGTGTGCTTTCTAGGGGGCTGGAGGAATAGTGCTTGCTTAATGTGACAGCATGCGCTATGACTAATTTATGAAAAGGGTTTCTATGCCGTTGTAGGGATATTATTGATTTATAACCGGACAAGGGCAAAGAATAGGAATATCGATACAGGTACCTAGATAAACACACTACATTGCAAGTTTTGATCCTAATTTGGATTGTGTATTGACTACTGATGCAAGTGATAAAGGCCTTAGAGCCGTTTTGTCTGAAAATGATGGGAAAGGTAAAGAGTGTATAATTTAATTTGCATCAAGAGCTCTTTCCCCTGTGGAAAGTAGGTATCCAATTATCGCGAGAGAGAGGCATTAGCATGTGCATGGGCGTTAGAGCATTTTCGTACCTTTGTTTGGGGTAAACCTGTGGTGATTCATACTGATCATAGACCTCTAGTTACAATCTTGTCTAGTGATGGTTTATCTCATGCTTCTGCTAGGATGGCCAGATTGTCCATGCGTATGAAAGAATACATCTATGAGATGGTTTATTTGCCAGGAAAAGAGAATTTGATAGCTGAATGTCTATCCAGGCTACCACCTCCTCTTGAGGAGTGTACTGATGATCCTTGAAGTGAATTTTGTGTGGCGTTAGTTCATGACTCTGGTATTCCTGCAATTAGTAAGGATGAATGGATGGAGGAACAAAAGAAGGATACTGTATTAAAGGATGTTTTTGATTACATGTGTAAGGGATGGCCTAAGAGGTGTTTTATCAAGGACAATGTGAATGCTTTTTGGCAAATTCGTATGGAATTATCTTGTGAGCATGACGTATTGTTTAGAGGTGAAAGGATTGTTCCTCCAGTTTCCTTGAGGGTTAGGATTTTACAGTTGTGTCATGAAGGTCACTTTGGAGTTGTGAGAACTAAATCAATTGTGAAGGGAATGTTTTGGTGGCCAGGTGTAGATGGCATGGTCGAGAATTTGGTAAAAAAAAATGTTTAATTTGTAGTTCTGCTGACAAAACACTTAAGACTTTGAAGCCCAGGATGAGTGATGGCTTAATTCCGGATTCACCTTGGAATACTATTGCTGTAGATATAATGGGACCTGTTGGTGAGGAAAAAGAGTTTGGTTTAGTGGTCATTGATCTTTTCTCTAAGTGGCCAGTTGTTAAATTTGTAGAAAAGATTGATTCGCAAATGGTGATTGCATTTTTGGACAAGATTTTCATGATGGAAGGTTCACCAGTTTGTGTTTTATCAGACAATGGTGTTCAGTTCATGTCTAAGATGGCAACGGAGTATTTTGACAAATGTGGCATCAAGCATAAAATTTGTAGTTTAACCCCTGACGAAGTGCCATGAACGGCACGAAATGCATTGGGTGAAAAAAACGTAATCAAGGAGAATCTATGTAGCATTCCATGCTATAGAACAAGGCTCGTCAAGGCATGTCTAAAGCGTTAAGGATTTTATGTTAACATAGTGCATCCCACTTGTGACTGAGTAACCATGATAAATGTTACACATGGAAAGTCGAAATGAAAATAAATAACACTGACAAATTGGATTAACCTCTGGCATCTTTGTTATGCTCCTAACGCTGTGCGTCCGGAGTGGGGTGCAAACCCGCCCCCACGTACTCGAGTGATTTGTTTCATGACGTGGCAGGACAGTCCACGATTCCGGGCCAGCACGCAAAACTTCATAAACACGAATGTTTTTGAAATATGGAAAAGAAGGTGTGCACTCTGTCACCACCGTTTTTTGTGAACCAAAGTTATTCTGTCCTCTCGACGAGTAGCACCCATGGAATCAGACACACAAACCAACCAAAGGATTTCGTCACTGGCGGGATGACTTTTACAACCTCCATTTGAATGATTAATATGGACTACATTTTTTAAACGCAATGTGGATTAATATCTGTTGTATTGATGGAATGACGTGATGTTTTACCTTGGTACGAATAACAGAATGCAGTTAGTTATTATTTGATGCTAGTTGTGACGAACGTTAATAAATAACACTTATGGGTGGGCGGTGAATTCTATAAGTTAACATCCAGGACACAGGTCTTTTGATAATGTCAAATTTAGGGCACGACACGAGATTTTGCAGGGTGGATACGGATAGTAGCAGCATTTTCACAACAATAGTGCATTGTGGGTTTTTTTGTTTGATCACTGTAGGGGTGGGATTTGATAAAAACGGGAGGATCTGAGAATACAACACAGGTGTTTTTAGTTGAAGGAGAGGGCTGAACATTCAGCATACAGTTGGAAATGAGAAGAGGCAGTCATTGAAACACTCGAGGTATGGGCTTATGTAACTTTCTTGGTAATTAGGAACTCAAGGGACAGACAAGGGAGCGTTTATATTGTTTGATGGGATTAGTTTGAACGCATTTTCGGGGATCATTTGACAATAAGCACGTAATGAAATAAGGGGAGTTTAACTCATATTATCAATCATCATGAATTCTGCAGGCTAAACGTCGATCACGGGGTGAACTTTAGCTTCAAACATTTACTGTTGATATGTTGTACATAGGATGTTAAATATGATGAACACAAATCATTTCAATATGTAGCCTAATAATTGTGTTTTTAAATTTGTAGTTTAACCCCTGACGAAGTGCCATGAACGGCACGAAATGCATTGGGTGAAAAAGACTTAATCAAGGAGAATCTATGTAGCATTCCATGCTATAGTACAAGGCTCGTCAAGGCATGTCTAAAGCGTTAAGGATTTTATGTTAACATAGTGCATCCCACTTGTGACTGAGTAACCATGATAAATGTTACACATGGAAAGACGAAATGAAAATAAATAACACTGACAAATTGGATTAACCTCTGGCATCTTTGTTATGCTCCTAACGCTGTGCGTCCGGAGTGGGGTGCAAACCCGCCCCCACGTACTCGAGTGATCAAGCATAAGACCACAGCGTTGTACAACCCAAGTGGCAATGGCACCGTTGAAAGATTTAATAGAGTAATTAAAGGTGTTATACAAGCTTCGATTAACAAAGGTTTGGAATGGAAGATACAAGTACAAAAGGCTGTTTGGTCTTACAGAATTACTGCTCAGGTCAATACTGGTGTATCTCCATTCATTATGATGAGAGGTAGGTCACCGAGGGCTAAGTTCAATCCAGGTTGGTTGAGTACTGGCAAGGTAATCAATTGGTCTCCTGTTGAAGTAAAGAGGAGTTTGGATGTCACTCATGCAAAAAGTAAGGAGTATTATGATAGGCATCATAATACTAAAGATGTACATGTTAAGGTTGGAGATTTAGTAAGGATAAGGAAGCCTTTTAAAGTGAATAAGGGTGAAAGTTGTTTTGGACCACCTTGAAAGGTGGTAGAAGTCTTGAGGAATGCAGTTCGACTTGAAGATGGTAAGGTGTGGAATCTCAAAAGTGTGGCTATGAATCCTATTCAGGATGTTTGTTGTGAACTACCTTCTACATCCTCTGACAATTATGGGTGGATTGAAGACCATTTTGAGAATAGTCAATTACAGTCTGAGTTGGCTGGAGGCTGTGGTGAGGGTGCAAGGGGTAAGCAGTTTGTTCCTTCTCATTTGGAAGCTAGTTCTTTTTTATGTAATGAGGGGGAAGGTCTCTGTGTAATGAGGCTAATAATGACATCCATGTTGAAGATGACGGTGACATCCATGTTGATAATGACAATGACATCCATTTTGGTAATGCCAACAAGTTGCCTGACAAAAGAACAAGAGTTTTACCTGGTTGGTTAAAAGGATTTGTAATGTAATTTAGGGTCACTGTGATTTACTTTTGTTTTGTTTATCCTTCATTAGAGCTGGTTGTATATAGTTGTTTTCTTTAATTATTATTATTTTTTCTTCTCTTCCTCATTTTAACGGGGGGGGATGTGTAATGTTTATGCATGTTACTCAGCCTAGCTTTCTCCTAGCTGCTCTAACAGAGTGAGAGATGGTATCGGAATATCGGTGTGATTGTGATGAATGGAATGCCTGGGTGCCTGTGTGTATGAGATGTGACAGTTGGAGATGGGCTGAGCAGCAGTGTGGCTGCTCCTGGTGGGGCTGGAGTGAAGGCTGTCAACTGGAATAAGGACTGATGTTATCTGCAACATGGAACTAATAATGAAAACTACAAAACTCTACCTGGCGTCAACCTGTCATAGGGTACAACTGTAAGGTCAGTGTGTGGTTGTGGTAGAAAATACTATGTAGTCTGAGCACCTGGCACGTGCGGTGACATTTGAAGTTCGGTGTTTTAGAAGCTGCTTGTTAATCCCAGCACCTGTGGCGTGACTAAAGTATATGCAACAGGTTAAACGTTCAACCTAAAAACAGTTTTTTTAAACAATGACTAAGCCATGTGTTTTAACCCCTTCTGCGCCGATGACGAGCTGAGCTCGTCATGAGGTTTACCTGCCGTGCGCTCATGACGAGCTTTTAAAAACTTCAGCGCGCAGCGGGAAAACCAGCCTTGCGCATGTGGTTAAAAAAGTAGTTGTTTCTTGTCTCCAGTATGGCGGATGAGTCTCAGTTGTCTTGATACCAAATGATTATATTTTACAACCCAAAATAAGTAGCATCATTTCATAAATCTGTGCTGGACAGTTATTTGGCAGAGTTTCCAGGTGTACCTTTTGCCAAGTGATGACCCAATGCAGACGGTCGGAAGCTGGCAAGTGGCTAACTAGTTGAGTAAAACAATTGGAGGTGCTTGCACGTTTTTTTACTAGTGATTCTTGTCCGGTTCCTCGTGTTCCTTTGGATGTTAATCCTAAATACAGGAACATTGTGAAATCCTAGATGATTAGTGGGAAGGATCATAGTGTTGATTCTCTTAATACAGTCATGGAAGGTTTTTAGAAGAGTGCCTATAGAAAGCAGTATGACCCAGCTGGACAGGAAAAAGGCCAGTTCAACATGTAAAGTAGTTTATTTTAACATTCCCATGGGCATCTACGTGCACCGTAGTTTTATTTGTCAGCACAGAGTTAACCCTTTAACTTCGAATTTACAGTTGAACATCATTCATCAGCAGTGCAAGTGTCAACAAAGTGCATTAAATTTCATTGAAGAAACCAGTTATTCATAGTAGAGTCCTGTAAGCAGTGCTTTAAATGGAAATGTCTAAGTGCTGGCACCCAAGATACCTGGGTACCTGTTTGCTATTGAGAATTATTGGTACTCTGTCATTAACAGCATTGAAGCCCTCCTGAGAAGTGGAGGTACTCAGTACCTGTCTGGAAGGGGTTTTCCTACATTTAGACAAAGGACAATGACTTCATATCACCACAACAGGGAGCACAAGTCTGGGGCTTTTCATTTCCAAGTCACTGTTTTTGAGCTATGTAAGCTAAGTTGAAGTGAACCCGCTTACAAATCCCAGGGTGCACTGGGTTATTCAATAACAAATACCGGTATACTGCCACCCAGGAGATCTGCAGTCGTTTGGAAACCTTATGCTAACAACACAGCTGCATGTTCCGCGGCAAGTAGCAAGATCTGTTTGGATGACCCGCTAACCAGCAGTCACGGTGAAAGTGCCTTCAGAATTCCAGATCTCGGCACTGCAGATTATGGGTCACTGAGAAAATAGCTGTGAGGGCAAGGCAGACGGCCAAGCTGTACCCGGAACTCAAGTGCCCCTGTTTCATTCTTATTCAAGAATGTGAGTAGCAAGAATACAGGCCTTGGAGATACGGGACTTTGTATCCGACCATCTTTGAAACACGTGTGTTCCCTGAAATGGCTCTAGGTGGTGCAGCAGCTGCATCAGAGAAAGCTTTTCATGTGTGTGTAATTTGTGGCCATTCGGGCCAGTAAAACAGGGCATCATTCACGGAACACCTTCTTAGCTGAGGTGGAAGGGGTGGGTGGAGCGGGGAGCATATCCAAAACCATACCCCCTCTGCTGCTGTCTCAATCAGAATGTTCTTCATTAAGAAAATAACATTTCTTAGGAATGAGGCATCACTTGAGCGGACTGGTGTCAAACTGAAGGATGTTTCCTCTCCGACACTGCAAGAATTTGTTTATGAGGTGGGAGACACAGAGACGAGGAAGGTGCTGAGCAGAAAAGCACTAGATCGACAGACTAAACATGAGGCGTGAAGGCTCCTTGCAGGGACGGAAAGCATCAATTACAAAAGAGTTCTCCCAAAACAGATAAAGAATGCCAGTTTAAGGAAACTGTACTTGGCCAGTGCTCCTCAGCCTTAAACTGGAGTGAGGTATTGGCTGCAGAAACAAGTTAGGAGGCAGCAAAGCAGAGCAATGGAGGAGTGACCTTATAGTAAGCAGAAGGCGGGAATATAGTTGTTTATGTTGATTACAGCAGGTCTAGCAGACAGCGCATGCACGCTGCGTAGGCTCGACCTAAAAAGACATTTAAAAAGATGGAACAAAGGAGCTTCCAGATGCTGAGCCAGCTTGAGAATTCTCACTATGCTGTGCCATGCATGAGAGTAATGCGAAGCATGCCAGAAATAAGAAGGCCGAAGAAGCCTGGTTTAACATAGGCATACAAAATGGTTATGGGGGAAGCAACATGGCGTTGATGCAATACATCAGCAAAGATCCCACTGCGCATTTAGTGAAAGCTCGAGGAGCAAATGTGAGGCTGAAAGAAGGGTCTTGAACAGATAGCACTACCCATCTACTATGAGGGGCAAGCAGTTTTTGTGAGGCGAATGGATTAGAACATTAAAGCAAGCATACTCTAATGTGATGGAAGCTACTAAGGTCTCTTACCTGATGAAAGGAAGAAACTCTCACCATGCTAAAACCCTGTTTCTTCCGGTACCAAATGAGTTGGTGCTCATCAAATATTGACAACTCTCTAGGCTGGTATCTGGATCCCTGACCTTTATTAGAGGCACAAATGCTATAGAAGTATTTTGAGTTTCCGATGGATACTTCTAATTGCAGGCAGGCACCAGACTGGATCTGGAGATTTTTCCTCAGCATTGTTATTGCACGCCAGAAGGCAGGCAGGTAGTGTTGGCAGCTCTGCATCAAGTCCGCCCCACCCCGGAGCCACATATAAGCATCAACCATGCACATGGACGTCAGTTCTTTTCATTCTGAAACCTTTGAACGCAGATCCACAACTTGCTCCCAAAATTTAGCTGATCTCTACGAGATTTCCGCCTTCAATGGGCAAGCAATGAGATTCCCTCCTTCAGTGCGCAAGAGAACATGTCCCCACCTAAAACTGCAGGGTTTAAGCCTTACAAGGAATGTCAAAGGCGTGGAGTGGTGTGGCTCACTGGTTAGAGGCGGCAGACCCGTAAACAGAGAACGGCCCGGGACCAGGGTTTAATTCCAGACGCGGCAGGGTCGTGGACCAGGGTCAAAACGGACTTGATAATTCTCGCCTCGGTGCCTACTCTAACCAGGGAACACACTCGGCAACTCTGGGCATTAAGCTTGCCTCATCTCTACAACGGCCCCCACAGACGCCGGGGATGCCTGGTTTCACCTTGAAGATACCCAGAAAGGGACCATCTCACAGGGAAAACCAGGACGGGTTCCCCAGCTGTCTTCAGCGCCAGGATACTCCATGGAGTCGCAGTGCGCTTTACAAGTACACCCACATTTACATTTACAAACAGATGTCTGCAACAGATTCCCATTAAGTCTGCCTCTGGTGCCTACGTTCGTTGCATAACTCCAAGGCTTGCGAAAACTGCGTCTGTATGAATCCCAAGACGATCTGGTATAATGCGGCAAAACTCTACTTCACTGAACAAAGGCAGAAGGTAAGTCCCACTTCTGATTGAAGTCAAGGATGCAGACCCACTGTTCCCATTCAAAGTCTTCAGACAAATCAAAGAAAAGTAAGAAGTCAAAGTGGAATTCCTCCCCTGCAACTCTCATCCTTAGAGGTCGTCAGACATCGAGGTGCCTCTCTTGGTCCCAGGCCCCTACTGAGGATATAATACTTCCTACCCCTGCCTCCCCAACTTGTCCCAGTGCACCTGAGTTTCTGAGTCTGAAGACAACATCACACTAGATAGAGGTTTGCAGGGAAGCAATGCTGCAATTAACTGACTAAGACCGGCTCCATCCGGAGGCAGTTTAGCAGGCATCAAATCCTACTCTTACATTTTTGCAATCCACAAAGGGGTGCAAATCTTCATTTTATTACATGAACTGCAGACTATGATGAGACATTTTTGAAGGTGCTTCAGAAAACCTCAACAAATATTTATTCATAATACCCTCAACAGAAAAATAAATGACTGTAAAATATGCTGGGTACACATCTTTCTGAATGTGACTTTGGGAAGAGATGAGGAAGTGAAGGTTTCGGAGGAAAAGTGGCCAAACAAATTACCAATCAGCTCCAGAGCATTAGCAGATAAGCATAACCTGTTAGATGGCATGAGAAAACAAAGGTCAACTCAACTTAGGTTTCAAGTGTGTCAATCCTGCAAACTCCTGAACTTTCATCAAGGCAGCATATCCAAAAAAGGATGGTCACAAAGGAAATGTATTATTTGAGGGCAAAGGTATGAGAGACACAAAGGGGAAACTCTGCCAACTACGATAAGGCCTCAGGCATTTTATGTATAATTAGTCCTGTTCAACTTCAGGTAACTGGGATTGATACAGGTATAATTTCTTTAACACAGCTGCAGAAATCGCTGCGAGAGGCAGGTTCTGCACTTATAAGACAAAGTCATGTCTCAAGAGTGTCAGAGATACTTCAAATCAGTCAGAAAAGCACTGTGGTGGGGAAACTAGCTAGTGTCTAATGGGGCACAGCATGGGAGAGCTCGGGGACCTCTAGTTCCTACAAACCTTTCACTATTTAGTCATCAATGGAGCGCACACCGCTAGCCCCTCCTCCGGATGGCCCCTCGGTACTCTGGTACTTGTAGTTCTTTAGTGGATCACCCAGGTGGGTGCAAGTCGGTACTTGTTGGACTGATGAATCTCTAGACCCGATACATGTCCCGGGTTTTAGGATATCGCCCGAGACATGTCTCGGGTTTCGGGATAACTTCCCTCATCAGTAAAGAAAGATCGATAGGGGTGGAAGAGAAGGCCGCCACACAACAGTGAAAGGCCTCGATGCCAGAACCGGCACGCAGGTGCGTCGTCCAAGAGCCCGTCGGCCCAAAGCTCAAGGGAGCCATATTGTGTTTAGTCATCAATGGAGCGCACACCGCTAGCCCCTCCTCTGGATCGCCCCTCGGGACTCTGGTACTTGTAGTTCTTTAGTGGATCACCCAGGTGGGTGCAAGTCGGTACTTGTTGGACTGATGAATCTCTAGACCCGATACATGTCCCGGGTTTTAGGATATCGCCCGAGACATGTCTCGGGTTTCGGGATAACTTCCCTCTGTAGTGTAGTTCCTATCTTCCCAATAGGCTCTGCGCATTGGAATAATACCTACAGCAGTAAAGGCCTAGGCCAGACGTTAACTAGGTCTACTACTGTCGATACTAGACTTAAGTTTTGGGTTTGCCAGCGTAGCTCAGAGTTCGCTAGAAACTTTCTCGAATGTTCAGGAAAGAATTAACTCCCCTGATTAGACAAGAAGGGATTTAGTTTCTGACAACCATAGAACATGACAACTTTGCTCTCCCCTAATCAAGAGTATATCTCCAGAGTCGTGTGAGCACAAGGCAATTATTTTACTCAGTCAGTACGTGCATTCTTAGTCTCATCAGAATGTAGAGAAAAGGAAGAGACGGGCGTGTTCAATAAAAAGGTGTTATTTATTGATCAGTCTCTTTTCTCGTACAAGAAAAATGGATCGATATTATTGCAATACTTATAGTTAAGTAAAGTGCATACGTTAAAAGCAATAGTATAAAATAATACTGTAAAAACATTGATATGGTTTCTGAGCCATATGATGTTTAAAATGATTAAAATATATTTACATACACATATACATTTGACTAAACGTACTCAACTGGTGTTTCTAAATACGCCTACCCCGTGTACCTGACCTAAGTCTAATGCGTGGGCGGGAATAGAAAGTTACAGTTTAAGTTAAGTTTGTTTTTGCCAAGTGAATAGCTAAAGAATTCTCTGTGAGGGGTTATTCAGTTCTGTACCTGGAAGTTAGGATGAATGAGGAATGGTATCTCTTTCTCTGCTCTCGATATTCCAGGCTGCCTGCGAGGGCTGCCCGAAAGCGCCGGTGCTGGGTCTCTCGGCAGGAGATAGCAGCGCGTCTCTCAGCGCGTCAGGAAGGTGGGGCTGCTGCCAGCGGGGTCTGCTCTGCTTCTGGGCTTCGGCAAGTATGGCTGCTCCGTCTCGTCACCACGCGTGTGTTTGCATAGGGCAAGATCGGCAATATTTATACCTTAAAGGTGCCGAGATTGACGTAAGGATGGACATAGATGCGTCAATAAAGATGTCATACGACTTGCTCGTTAGCACATTCTTTTACTGAAGTTCTCTGTGAAATCAAAACAATGGCCGCACGGATTTTCCAGGTTGTCATAGGTTTGATTTGTTATGAGAACGTCGTATGCCTTATCAGGGGCTGGAGGAATGTCGCTTGTCTAATTAGATCTCAAGCGTTATGACCTAATCAGATAACACGTTCCTGTGCCGTAGTGTGACTGCGTCAGATAACGGTATCTGCATCATGGGGGCTTTTCTTGCCTCATGGGCTGACTGTTAGTTAACTTGATAGTTAGTTTAACCAGAATAGGGTCAGGAATAGGGGGATCGATTCAGAACCTATAGGAATACATGACACCCACTCCACGCTAACTATGGCCATATTTACTAATCTATGCATAGTATAACATAGTACAACATACTATAGAGTATAGTGTATACCTCACCACCCCAAAATACATAAATGCATTTTGAAATTTTCAAATATACTGAAAAATTGCAGTCATATATATTGTATGCACTTAAGCTATGAATTAAACGCTAAAGTAAACACGCATTTGTAGACATTATTGCTCATTTGGTATATGAGAAATACACATGAAATGGCTCTTAATATGGCTATACAGAAAGAAAGTTCGAGACCATCTCATCACATAATAAAATATTTGTGAACATACCAGCGGGCAACTAAAGTTTATAAAGTATCTAAAAATAGAAATCTTAGTTCTCTAGGAATAGTTTCTTACTTTAAGCAGAAGATAAGTGTCCCGAAAATTTTGTAAAAAATAATTTGGGGCTGCTAAAAAATTGTTGTCCGTGAACTGGTGGGAAAAATTGTTCATGTGACTTTATTTTTAAAGTTGAAGGCCGAATTCAGGGAACGCCGTGTGCGAGCTTGCTCAAAAGTCTCTATTTCTGTTCTGGAGAGAACATCATATCATTAAGGCTTTCGAAAAAACTATCAACAGCTTCATGGGAAAGTTCCACTAAGTCGGAAATAGGTGTAACCATGCATTCATGCGCATGATTGTCTCCATTGACATTCTGATTCGCATTGCTGACAGAAGGTCGTACCTGATCAATGCTGCTTTCATCTTGAACTTCACTACTCTTCAATCGTAGTGATGAAGATTCCACGAATGCCGTCATTAGGATTGGCAGCCTTTGAGGGCAGCACAAAGCGTGAACCTTGGTAGGAACCAACAATGTATCTGCATCCACTGGCGCATCCGATTGTAGCGTCAGACATGTGTCTAACACGCATTCTTCTCCGCATAGCAGACACCTCAATACAGGTAAAACACATCTTTGCCACATTGGTCGAAATGATAGAAACCAAGTCATGTTCAGGTCTCTAAGCCGGGAGAGTCCCAGGATTTTTGATATCCGGTCCCGGTATCCAATGGCTAGGATTGTTTCTTCCATTGTCGCGAGAGTTTGATCTGTGACATGGGTTGCCATAACGAAAAATAAGGACCAAGAATAGGATTCCTGCAATTAGTCCCAGGATCAGGGGAAGTCCGCCAAAAATCGAATGGACGAAATCTGGAAAAATACCCAGTATGGCTTTGAATGGTGTTAATGCCATCGAAAATACTGTCTTAAATACCTTTGAGACCCCAGTGGTATCAGAAATATTTAAGATTTCGCTCAGGATTTCCGCGAAATGTACGGGGGAATTAGTCGATAATAATGTATGTATCTCTGCAGTCGTCCTTGCGACTTGTAGATCATACGTTTCTTTTGATGACGTGAGCCTTGTAGGCGTCTGAAGAAGCACTGTTTTCATTCTGCTTAAAGTATCTATTCGAATAGAAGTAATTTTCAAACTGGGCCATGCCCTTGCCTCCCTGTCTGGAAAGGAGCTGGGGAACAAAGAACGTCCACAGCACTTGACCTTCGCAGTCATAGTGACTAGATAAGGAGTCCCGGGCATAAGACTACAACATTTGCGGTCTACAATAAGAATGTAACTCCCATTATAGAGTCTTTGAAAGAATGGTTCTATTTCAGTTGCAGGTGCGCCTTGCTGGTGACATGAAAGGTTGTATGAATTCCCTTCACAGGCTCCATGCAAACTAATTCCGTTACACAGAAGCGTGCCGCTTAGTGACATGGCACAATTGTTGCCACTAAGAAACACTTTCTGTCCTTTATTACTGACACATGCATGTGAATAGGGCAGGTTCCAAGTTGTTTTAAGGTACCCCTTCCCCAATTTCTCGTACATGCCAGCCTGTATATATTTTTGGCAGTATTGAAACCTGAAGGTTGAGATTGGAATATTTATGATTCCGTGGATTATCCATTCACTGACAGGTCGTTCTGACATTGTCATTGGTAATCTTTCTAGTTTTTCAATGCTCAAGATTGTATAATCAGCACCCTTTTGCGCCATACCGATTTGTCTATCAGTAAGGTTAAAGATTTGGAATAGTGACGTTGTGTTGATTAAACGCCAAGGCACATAGCCTGAACGCAGATTTTGTAACGTCCAGCCAAGCTGTACAATAGAACGCAATTGTGACTGACCATGTTGTAATAACAGTGGGTCTTGCGATAATATATCGATTGCTGAAGACACAATGCTGTCCAATGAAAAAATTCTGGAGGACAGAGTCATTAACCCATTGTCCACTACAGAAAGTGATTTTTCCAAATTAATACGGTCAATTTCCCGTATTCTCTCTGCTGTTTCAATTTGATTAACCTTCCAGGCCTCATTGTATGCTGCATATACAGAGGCTGCTATGACACGCTTTTGACGCTGTTTGCGTGGTCCCATTATGAAATCACGCAAGTCAGCACCATCAGTAAGTAAAGTTAGGTGTTGCTTAATTTCAGGCAGTGTGGAAGTTTGTAGCCACTGAAGGCATAATTTGCCCACACTGTAGGTGGTTATTATCCCTGGGTGATGTCTTTGGGGATATCTAGGGTCTGGCCTGGTCATTTTGAACCCCTGTGTTTTGTTCAGGAATCTGTCTTGACAGTTATTAGTATCTGTGGGCCAGATCAACCACTGTTTCCAATTTGGATGTGTTCTGTTTTGGTTTAATATATGGTTTACGTCTATCTCTTCATCCGTATCAGAGCTATTGCTAAACATTGTTGGCTTTGGAATAGACGGTTTATTTAAATCTTTGATTTTGGCTAGGCCAAGACAGGTGGTTTGTTGAACAGTGTCATTTAAAAATATCATTTGTTCTGGGATCATGCAAGCTCTAAACAAAGCTTCTAAACCCTGTACTTGCCATTCTTTTGTACCCCAAACACTTTTCAAATCAACATTTTTGTCCCAATAATCAAATCCAAAAGTATTCATTTCTTCGAAGAACGAATCTGAATATATCAACTTTTTGTTGGTTATCATGGTTTTCATCCCTGTCTTGTTTGACAATTTAAAATAGAATGTTTCAGCATTACTTGTGTTAAAACCTGAAAAATATGAATATTTGTCGTAAACGGTTCTTGAGCTCCCTTTTGGAGGTGTTGCACAATGTTCCCATTGATTATAATTCAAAACATTTCTAGGTTGTGCAGATTTATGTAAGAAATGGTTACCATAGTGGTTATAGCAATACATACTATCATAATTTGTAGAACCTTGCAAATAATCATGTTTTGTAAATTTAGCAGACATTACTAAGTCAGACATCATGTTATTAATGCTTTCGAAGTCCCAATCATCAGCAAATGAGTTTGGTTTTGCAAAGTCACTCAAGGAGATCTTGATTTGGTGTGGATATTTCAGGATCTCGACCGGACCATAAATTTCATAGTCAGTGTTGTCCCAGGCTACCCCACCAGGTATAGGATTGGCTGTGAAGTTGGCTGAAGAAAGTTCTCTTTTCTCGACGTGTGAAGATGTGTGTGGTTTGAGGACCAAGTTGATGTTCTGACTTGCTGTGTCCATTTTAGCATATTTTCCCTCTATGAAGCGTCCCAAAGTTAATACCATGATGAGCCAAAGTATGAGGATAAATGCACCAAAACCCACCCAAAATTCAATCCATGGAGAAATCAGATATGTTTCTTTCAGTTGGTTCAAAAGTTCCTTAGCTTTGTCTTTAAAGGATTTTGATGATGGCTGTGTCTTTGATTCACTGAGGCTTTCAGAGGAATCATCGAAGTTGATGAAGTAGCCGGATGCAGTTCTGTCAATTGTTCCAATTGCTTCAGGATTTTTGTTTCTTGCATTTTCACTTGGTACTTCATTATAGATTGGTGTGTCTCTGCTAAATGTTTTTATTTGGGTTTTCAGAGGTCTTAGTTCTATTGCATTGTTGCATAGTCCTTGTTGTTCTTCTGTAGGCGTTTCGAATGTGATGAGCCTCTTTGTTAGGACCTCTGTACTGGTAGCAAACCTTGGTGTTCTGCTACTTATTGGGAGTCCACTTGGCCTACTGTTTGTTATCGGCCACATGTTGTGGTTTTACCAGGTCGATGGATACAACTCGGTTCTCCTTTTTACCAGCAAGTGGCGGTAGTACAACTGATCTTGTCCCGTTGACAGACAAGACAGGAACTGCTTTTCTGTAAGAAGGCCCAAATTCCTTCTTTACCGCGATCTTCTCCCTGACTAGATCCCCGACTTTTGGAATCCAGACAGGTCTTGCTGGGACAGGTGGTGATTCTTCAGTGGTTGTTGGCTGTTGTTTCAACTTTATGTTGCTCAGGTCTTTTCTTGTTTTGTTTAAGTCCTGCAAAATAGCCAAACGGTCTTTGACATCAAAGCTTTTTTCTTTAACCACTGAAGTCTGACTGTCGAGGTCAGAGATAATCATTCTAGTTCCAAATAATAATTCGTACGGACTGAATCCCTTCAGAGAATTTCTTGGCAAGTTATTTAGACTACGTTGGACACTTATTAGATGTTTGACCCACCCAGCTCCTGAACCTAATACCTTTGCCGTTATAGATTGCTTTATGTCACGGTTTTTTCTTTCAACAATTCCGTTCCCCTCAGGGTGAAATGGACAAGAGTACCGCAATTGCACGCCCATGCTGACCATGGCCTCCTTATAAGCCCGAGAGCTAAAAGCAGGACCATTGTCCGAATGCAGCATGCCAATTGCGTATGTGCCGATAAAGACTCGCAAATCTTTTATAACAGTTCTGGCGTCAGCCGTTCGCTGGGGCCACATCCATATAAATCTCGTGCATGAGTCCACTGCAACCAAGATATATTTATAGTTACCATCCCTTTGTAAGGGACCGCAGTGGTCTAGATAAACACAGGCTAATGGTTTATCCGAGATTAGAAGGGGCGTCTGCGCTGGACGTCTCACCGTTGATACTTTCATTTTTTGACATATTTCACATGCTAGAACATAGTTCCTCGTTTGTCTTCTCATTTGTGGCCACCAGTATCTCTGTTTTAATAATGATACTGTGGCTGAGACGCCAGCATGAATAGAAGCAAGCCCTTCGTGTGCCGCTATTATTAGTCCTAATCTATGTTCCATGTTTGGAATTGCCCTATCCCCCACTCCAGGGATTCGAGCAAAAGGAACATTGTTTGCATCAGTTATGTATGAGTATTTTACTGGAAAGCCTTTAGGGAGTGGTTCTATCGAATCCTTTTCTGAAGCGCTGACAGCTTGTAATATTTCGCTGTCTATTTTTGTTTTTGACCGGGTGACGGCAGCTACGGAAGCCGTTTGCACAGCTGCCTTCGCGGCCTCATCAGCCAATGAATTCCCTGCAACGTGAACGCCATCACGTTGATGACTCAGTGTATGTATCACGTGAGTCTTTGGTAGTTCTTTTTGTAAAAGAGCTACTTGTTCCCAGAGCATTTTATGCTTGATTGTGCCACCTTTCGCATCCTTGAAACCGTTCTGAAGCCAGATCTGCAAGTATTCATTATAAGACTGAACACAATAATACGAATCGCACACTATGAGTGTGGGGAATTCTCGATCGGTATTTTCAAGCACCATCTTGAATGCTAGTAGTTCAGCTCGCTGAGCTGTACAATCTCCTAGGGATTGTGTTTTAGTGAGGGTTGGTTTAAATTTCCCTTCGTGCCAACGACCTTTAACAATCGCGCACGCAGCACTGTAAGCTTGTTTACCCCCTACTGCGGGTTGTGCTGATCCGTCTGTATATATTATACAGCCGTAGTGATCTAGAGGCAGAATTTCGGTTGGCGGAGGACATTCAAATTCATATTGGAGAAATTCTTGTGTTTTTAAGTAAGGATCAAATTCGTACACCACGTCTGTTGCAGCAAGAGAGTTAGCCCATTGTATCCATCTTGGATGGAGTGCTTTAGCATTTGGAATGCTTGCCTTTGTTACCGCCTCTAAGGCTGGTATTGGTGTCACGATTACTATTCGTTTACCTTGTGCCAGGGCTCGTTCTTTTGCTATAGCTGTCTGTGTTGCTGTAAGAATTTTTTCCGTTGGGCTAAATTTCATTTCAGCCTTAGTGTACAAGTGTGATTTGAATGCAATTGGTACCTTTTCTCCCTCATTAGAGGTCAGGTATGTGAATCCGCATCTCCCTGGGATGACTCGAATCACAAGATTGCGTGTGTTATCACGTGTTTCTAATTTTGTTTTAATTAGCATGTCTGTTTGTAAGGATCTCAAAATTTCTGTGTGTGTTTGAGTCCAATTGGATCTTTTAAAGTCTGGTTTAATTAGATCATAAAGGGGTTTGACCCTTTCTGCGTAATTTGCAATGTATGTTCTTCCGAAATTTAGGAAGCCTAGAATTGACTGTAGGTTTTTTAGTGTTTTAGGAGCTTGGATTACGGCACATTTCTCTAGGAAATTGTCTGCCAGGCTTTTACCTTCACTTGATAACTCATATCCTAAGAATAGGACTGTCAGATGGGCAATTCTGGACTTTTTAAAGTTGAATTTGTAACCCTCTGCAGCGAACCCAAGTATTATGGTGTTCACTCTTTTCAAGTGAGTCTCCAAGTCATCATCTGTTAAGTAAATGTCATCGACATAAGATAATGCTTCATCATCATATAGCTGTAGTAATTCTGTTACTCTCGCTGAGAATACCCCCGGGCTGTTCTTGTACCCCTGGGCTAACCGACAGAATTGCTTTTGAGTGCCATTTACTGAGAATGCAGTTAAATATCTGCTCTCTGGTGCTATGTTTTGACAAAAGAATCCATTGGAGATGTCCAAGGTTGTTTTGTATTTTTTGCGCACTATGTTATTCATTAGTGCAGCACTGTGTGAGTTTTGCACTGCAAAGGTTTTGCAACATGTGTTAAGGTGTCGGTAATCCAAAACTAGACGATATGAATTGTCTGGTTTGGAGACCGGAAACAAAGGATTGTTCATTTGTGAGGTGCAAGTTTCAATCACCCCCTGGTATTCTAGCTGATCTAGTATTTCATTTACCTGTTTTTTAGCTTCTTGCTTAATTGGGTACTGCCTTTGTGCAGTAGGTTGTGATTTTAACTGGATTTTGTGAGGAGGAGAATCCTCATCCCATCCTACATGATTTTTATATAAAGCAGGTGCTAAGGCCACTGCCCACTTTCTAGCAAGTGTGTATTTTTTATTAATCGGGATTTGATTCGAGAAGGCAGGCATAATTACTTCTTCGCCATGAGGGCACTCCCTGACAAACTCTGGTGGCCAGTCTTTTTCAGCTAGAAGGATATCATAGCCCTTGGAGAGATTATCCCAAAATAGTCCCCTTATTTTCCTAGTCTTATCTCCCTCTATACGTAATGTTATCTCGTATATCTTGTGGGGTTTGCTAACTCTGGTGTCTGCAGTTTCCACTTGAAGGTATTCATTCGTGTCCACTGTCTCCAGATGATTCATAAGGACTTTGCGAGCTATGCTCACTTCTGCTGCGCTGTCTAGCATTGTCTGAGCCCACTCTCCGTTTTTCAGTTGTGTCCTCAGTATTCTCGGCATTGTTAACTACCTTGATACTGGCTACCTTCTTTTTTGGAAATTGTAATTTCTTTTTTTGTTGAGCAGGTTCCTTGTCTTTGGACTTGGCGTGCTCTTCTCTTTGTTCTGATCGTCCTCTTCTTTCCGATTTCTGCGAGGAAGTCTGAAAAGATTGAGAGGGACGTGTATCAATGTCTTGATATCTATCAGGTTTTTTAATATTATCCCTATTTCTAAGGTTATATCTTTTCCCAGAGGGGTCACTCTGGGGTGACCTGTGTCTCTGGTTCGGAGATTTCTCCCTTCGCCTAGGAGACCTTCCTCGGGACTGGAATTTCTTTTCTTTAGGATTGGATTGTTTGTTTCCATCCCAGTTCTTTTTTGGTGAATTATTATTAAAAAATATTTTTTCAGGACTTTCAGTCAGTTGCGGTTTTACTGGTATTCCACCTAAACTGTCTCTACCTAGTTCTTCATAGGATTTTTCTATGATTCTGGCAATTTCAGCTGGTTGGTCTGCTATATCTGTCTCTTTTAACCTCTGGCGAATCGCCACGTTTGCTGCTTCTCCTTTTATGTTGGCTAATAATATAGCCGAGACCTGCTTGAAGTCTTTCAGTAATTTCATACCAAGAGTTAAAGCTGGTTCTGGACCGTATTCATCTTGAATTTGTTTTAGCACATCTGGTATTACCGAAATGGATGGAACACCGTGCGTTTTTGTGTAGATTGAAGCAAAGACTGTACCCCAAGTGTCACAGTCCTCTATGTGTGGTGCGATTCCCATTGGGAGACATATAGTCAGAATCCTGTGTTTTTCTAGCGGGGTGGTGTCAGGAAACACCGCCTCTATTTGGGTGATTTTCTGTGCCAACCAGAATGGTATTTGTTCCCGTTTAGCCGGAACTTTACCTAGGCAGGATTGGATGTTCTGTGGTGTGATTTTATTTGTGTTCCCCTGGTGAGGGGTCAGCTGTGGAAGTTTAATCGCTGGCTGAATTGTTGAAGTCCGCATTACATACTGGACTAATTGTCTATGAATTTTTAGTAATTGTTTTAGCTGTATTAACAGCTCTCCTGTAGACATCCCTTCGATGTCTGGGTGTGGTGTGTATCCGGCTAAGACCGGCCACGTTGCTCCTGGTCTACCTAAAGGACCGAGCCTTGTAATGTGATTGTTATGTATTAGGGCACCATCAAATAAGAGCAAATGCTCTTGGAATTTGAGTGGTACTTCCACCTCCTCGAAAGGAGTGTAAATGTCGGGTGGAACCTCTATTTTGTAATAGTGGAAGTACTTTGTTACAGCATTTGCTGCTGGAAAATGTATCCATGTATAGTATACCTCTGTCTGCCGATATTCGTGTGCCTCAATTACGAATATGACTGTGCCACCTCTAGGTGTCAGTCCATTTTCTATAAGTTTTAAGGTTATAGATTTCCTTTTGGCGACCGGGATGAGTATTATATCCCCGTCCGCATCTAGTGCTGCAGTATCAGCTGCTGCTATTTCAGCTGCTAATCTAACTGCCTCTCTTTCATCCTCATTGTCAGACATTTTACTGTTAATAAGGTTATTTTGTTTGTTTGCAGATCAGGTTTCTTATGGAACAAAGATTAGATGCACAATATTTTGGAACAGTGTATCCTTCAACGTTGACTGTACCAAGAACCATACATAGGAGTTCCCTCCTGCGAGGTTTTGGAGGATATTACCTTTCACCCACTCCAGACGTCTTTGGAGTATTTGGGAAAAGGGGTCTGAGTGAGAAAGCACGACTGAGTTACTCTAAATGTCTTACGTTAGTTTTATCGCCCTTTCCAAACGCGTTGGGCGCCATGTAGTGTAGTTCCTATCTTCCCAATAGGCTCTGCGCATTGGAATAATACCTACAGCAGTAAAGGCCTAGGCCAGACGTTAACTAGGTCTACTACTGTCGATACTAGACTTAAGTTTTGGGTTTGCCAGCGTAGCTCAGAGTTCGCTAGAAACTTTCTCGAATGTTCAGGAAAGAATTAACTCCCCTGATTAGACAAGAAGGGATTTAGTTTCTGACAACCATAGAACATGACAACTTTGCTCTCCCCTAATCAAGAGTATATCTCCAGAGTCGTGTGAGCACAAGGCAATTATTTTACTCAGTCAGTACGTGCATTCTTAGTCTCATCAGAATGTAGAGAAAAGGAAGAGACGGGCGTGTTCAATAAAAAGGTGTTATTTATTGATCAGTCTCTTTTCTCGTACAAGAGAAATGGATCGATATTATTGCAATACTTATAGTTAAGTAAAGTGCATACGTTAAAAGCAATAGTATAAAATAATACTGTAAAAACATTGATATGGTTTCTGAGCCATATGATGTTTAAAATGATTAAAATATATTTACATACACATATACATTTGACTAAACGTACTCAACTGGTGTTTCTAAATACGCCTACCCCGTGTACCTGACCTAAGTCTAATGCGTGGGCGGGAATAGAAAGTTACAGTTTAAGTTAAGTTTGTTTTTGCCAAGTGAATAGCTAAAGAATTCTCTGTGAGGGGTTATTCAGTTCTGTACCTGGAAGTTAGGATGAATGAGGAATGGTATCTCTTTCTCTGCTCTCGATATTCCAGGCTGCCTGCGAGGGCTGCCCGAAAGCGCCGGTGCTGGGTCTCTCGGCAGGAGATAGCAGCACGTCTCTCAGCGCGTCAGGAAGGCGGGGCTGCTGCCAGCGGGGTCTGCTCTGCTTCTGGGCTTCGGCAAGTATGGCTGCTCCATCTCGTCACCACGCGTGTGTTTGCATAGGGCAAGATCGGCAATATTTATACCTTAAAGGTGCCGAGATTGACGTAAGGATGGACATAGATGCGTCAATAAAGATGTCATACGACTTGCTCGTTAGCACATTCTTTTACTGAAGTTCTCTGTGAAATCAAAACAATGGCCGCACGGATTTTCCAGGTTGTCATAGGTTTGATTTGTTATGAGAACGTCGTATGCCTTATCAGGGGCTGGAGGAATGTCGCTTGTCTAATTAGATCTCAAGCGTTATGACCTAATCAGATAACACGTTCCTGTGCCGTAGTGTGACTGCGTCAGATAACGGTATCTGCATCATGGGGGCTTTTCTTGCCTCATGGGCTGACTGTTAGTTAACTTGATAGTTAGTTTAACCAGAATAGGGTCAGGAATAGGGGGATCGATTCAGAACCTATAGGAATACATGACACCTCATCAGCAGAGAAAGCTCGTTAGGGGTGGAAGAGAAGGCCGTCACACAACAGTCAAAGGCCTCGATGCCAGAACCGGCACACAGGTGCGTCGTCCAAGAGCCCGCCGGCCCAAAGCTCAAGGGAGCCATATTGTGTTTAGTCATCAATGGGGCAACACGCTGATAGGACAAGCAGTGTGCGACCAATTGGACTTTCTTTTGTATTCAAGCTCCCTTGAGCTGGTGGGGCTGACGAGCCCGGGTTACGCACCTGCGTGCCACGAGTGGTACCGGACCTGAGGACATATTTTGGCAGCCTATGCAGCACCCCTACATATATGCCTATTCCCTGCTGACGATAGGTAACAACCTCGAAACACGTGTCCAGGGATGGCCAACGCGACAGTGATTTTTTGCTCAAGACCCTGGCAGAGGCGCACCAGCTGATGCTTACTTCATGGACCACAATGCTCTGGGGCAACACGCTGATAGGACAAGCAGTGTGCGACCAATTGGACTTTCTTTTGTATTCAAGCTCCCTTGAGCTGGTGGGGCTGACGAGCCCGGGTTATGCACCTGCGTGCCACGAGTGGTACCGGACCTGAGGATATTTTTTGGCAGCCTACGCAGCACCCCTACATATATGCCTATTCCCTGCTGACGAGAGGTAACAACCTCGAAACACGTGTCCAGGGATGGCCAACGCGACAGTGATTTTCTGCTCAAGACCCTGGCAGAGGCGCACCCGCTGATGCTTACTTCATGGACCACAATGCTCTGGGGCAACACGCTGATAGGACAAGCAGTGTGCGACCAATTGGACTTTCTTTTGTATTCAAGCTCCCTTGAGCTGGTGGGGCTGACGAGCCCGGGTTACGCACCTGCGTGCCACGAGTGGTACCGGACCGGAGGATATTTTTTGGCAGCCTACGCAGCACCCCTACATATATGCCTATTCCCTGCTGACGAGAGGTAACAACCTCGAAACACGTGTCCAGGGATGGCCAACGCGACAGTGATTTTTTGCTCCAGACCCTGGCAGAGGCGCACCCGCCGATGCTTACTTCATGGACCACAATGCTCTGGGGCAACACGCTGATAGGACAAGCAGTGTGCGACCAATAGGACAAACCTTTCACTATTATTTGCAAGCGATGGGACTGGGGGATATCAGTACAATCCACGTTTATTGTATGTTATAATGGATTACGATAAAACAATTTTTATTCATGAGATAGGTTTCAGCAAAGAGGTACGGCTATAATTATATCTCACAATAGCACTGTTAAACATTTGTCTATTGTTAATCAAAAGCACAGGTGCACCATAAGACAAGCAGTTTATCAATAGACACTTAGTAAATATAAATGTCCAGCAAATCCGTTTTGTTTAAGATGATTTATTTTTCAACAAAGTGATAATAGAACAGCCGACGCGTTTCGTCCCAGCCGGGACTTCTTCAGGGCAATAGGAAATTCAATGTCCAGAATATGATGTCAAAACCAGAAAGTGTTGTCGGAACCAGCTGTGTGGCAGACCGCTCTGTCAATCCCTTTTTACAATAAAAATGGTCAGTATCCATATGGATGTTCAAGAGATGGTTCAATCATGTAGGGTCATGTATACACGGGGTCTTGGTACCAAATACTATAAATATACTATCCAAGTCTTGAGGGTAGAATAAATAAACATCCAATTCCTCATACGTAAATAAATAACCGGTGCACCAAACTTTAGATGTGCACTATAATCTATGGATGACCAAGTGCTCCCTATAGCGGATATCCTGCCATCAAAAGAAGTGTTTTCGTGGTTCCACCTCCGTAGTTCTCGGAGAAGAGAAATAAAGCGGGAGATAGCCGCCCAACCGAAAGGTCCCCTCAGTGTGAATAACACCTGATTTTTATTGTAAAAAGGGATTGACAGAGCGGTCTGCCACACAGCTGGTTCCGACAACACTTTCTGGTTTTGACATCATATTCTGGACATTGAATTTCCTATTGCCCTGAAGAAGTCCCGGCTGGGACGAAACGCGTCGGCTGTTCTATTATCACTTTGTTGAAAAATAAATCATCTTAAACAAAACGGATTTGCTGGACATTTATATTTACTAAGTGTCTATTGATAAACTGCTTGTCTTATGGTGCACCTGTGCTTTTGATTAACTCTTGTTTTAGTTCTGTCTGAACTGGCATTGTGTTGGCGGGTGTCATATCAGTGTGCACATGATCCCCACCTAAGGGTTAAAATAAGGGGAATCTTCTCATATAAGTGGCATAATTTTGTATCAGGTGCATTAGTTTCATCCATCATGCTTTAAAAACATTTGTCTATTGTACACTCATAAAATTTCCAAGTACAATTAAAACAGTGTATAGATTTCAACAAGAAACTGAATACAAATGTCCATTAAAATACACCAAGACGTCGTCAATGTCAATCTTGAAAACTATTACATTTTATTAGCAATGAAATTGTTTTGTATGTCCCTTGCCTTTGCCCTGGCTATTATTTTGAGTTTTTGTTGTCACAACACTTTGAAGGTAATACTTATACACTTAATTGTAGCAACATCAGTGTGGGCTACAATTGTGGCCCATTCTAGAAACTTGCAGGCACAATATCATAATTTCAACGTACATACTGAGGTGAAGTTTAAGCAATATTTTTCCAAAACAACACTCCTAGAACCATTTTAGAGCGGGACTTTTCATCAACTAAAACTATTACAACATTTTTCATTTTCTTTCACTTCACAAAACCACACAAGACACTAAACATTAACCAAGTTTGCAGGAAGATAAAAAATATACTGAATGGCAATCACCTAATGAGATCAAATTATAAAAAGATAAATATCATTCAAACATAGAAAAACCATGAATATGTATTCCAAACTTGCAAACAACCCTATAAAACATTCAGATGTAAACATTTAAAATATCATCATGCGCACAGCTATGCACCACATACCCAAAATGAGTGAAGAAAATTGCAAAAAGAGGTGACAATTATATAATCTAGCAGTTGTAAAGGCATATCCTTGCACTGAGGTAAACATGAAGCACACAATATATAGTGAGCAATGTTTTTTCTAATAAACAGTAAATTGATTCTAAATCGGGACCATTGATGATGTTTATGCCTCCTTCCTGTGGCATTTATTCCAATAGTCATAAAACATTATAACTCAAACTAGGTTTCTCCATGTAACGTTGGGAAAACACTGTAATTCCAAACATCCAATCACGCAATAGCATGCCCCTCAAAGACCAAGACAAGATCAGTGTCCTTAACAGAATTGAAAACGTTCCTTGACATTAGCTAGGAAATTTTACATTCTAGAACATAGGAGTGTCTGATTGATAGACATACTTGTAGCATAATAAAATTTACAGTAGTAGTAGAAAAATATGTTTATGTCTGCAACAATACGTAGATCCTACATTTTGGTTGTTTTAGACTAATGTTTATTACTTAAGGGTTACATTACAAATTACAATATGTTCTATAGAACACATACTTTAATCTATATCAACCAAACATTTGGAATTAGTCCAGAGTGATGTACAAATGCGAACACACATATTAAAAACGTACTACACATTTTCAGCTATTGATTTTATTATAAAGAACATATATCTTTTGTATGCTTGTATCTGTATGGAACATACAACAATTAATGATGGATTTTCTGTTCCATTGTTCTTCGAAAGACATGCATTGGCAAGATGCAAGTAGGTGACTGTGTTTCATGTTTGATAGTTTACAGAATTGTCTTGTTTTTCTATCCAGACAGTCAATTGGAACCATCTCAACTGCTTTGTCAACTGTTATTAAACCATGTAATCCTAAATGCTTAAACCTGTACACTGGCCTTTCGCTTACTCTGCTAGTGTAAACTACTATGGTTTATTGATATGCACCAACTGACGGCAATGTGTATAAATCCAAAATTAAATAAAGTTTGTGTAAAAAAAAAAAAAAGGTAACTTTTGGATTTAAACTATTCTTTTAGAACAATCATGCTCTTTATTATTTTATTACCATCCAATAGTTTACCCATTGTTGAACAAGTTACTTATCTTCGGTAATGATATATCTGTAAGAAACATTAGTTAGTGTTAGCTTCCTTACCTTCGAATTACCCTCAGGCTTCAGACTGTATCCAAAACATTTTTGTCAGCAGTACCACTGCGCATCGGTAGGCGTTGCCGTGCGGCTCCATGTACGTCGTTGGCGTCGTAGTCACCGAGATGATGTTGCTGGAGCTACGTGGACGCGCCCACGCGTGCTGACGTCAGTTCTGTACACGATTTTCCACGCCAGGAACGCAGAGTCATGCAAGATACGGACCACTCGTGCATTGAAACTAGGGCCCAACAAGGGATGACCTTAACCCTAGAAATCAGTTCACAGAACGGGAGGATGGGTGGGGCGGTAAGAAATCTATCACTAACTAATGTTTCTTACAGATATATCGTTATCGAAGGTAAGTAACTTGTTCATCTGAAAGAAACACGTTAGTGATAGATTCCTTACCTTAGAATAGATACCCCAGCAATACCAACCCCGGTGGTGGGTCTGCGAACAAAGATCACACCAGAAAGTCACGGAGAATAGAACGGCCAAAGAAGCAGTCTCTCCCGACTTGACTGTCAAGGCAATAATGCTTAGTAAAAGTGTGCAGCGGTGCACACGTGGCTGCCTGACAGATGTCTTGCAGGGGAACACCACGTCCCAATGCAGTAGTAGCTGCCGTCAACCTGGTAGAATGGGCGTGCAACCCCACCGGAGGTTCCTTTTTAGCCAGAGAATAACAGCCTTTGATACACAAGACGACCCAGAGGGAGATAGTACTCTTGTGTACAGTCCGGCCTTTCTTAGCGCCTACGTAGCCAAAAAGAGCTGGTCATCCACCCAGAACTGTTGTGTGCGATTCAGGTAAAATGAGAGTGCACCTTTTGGGTCCAGACAGTGGAGCCTCTCTTCCTCTCTGGAAGGGTGCAGAGGCGGAAAGAAAGTGGGCATGGTGATAGTTTGCGCGATGTGGAAGGCAGTAACAACCTTTGGCGAGAAGGAAGGACGAGTGCAAAGTACAACCTTGTCTGGATGAACCGACAGAAAAGGAGGCTTACAGGAAAAAGCCTGGAGCTCACTCACTCGCCTAGCGGAGGTGATGGCAACCAGGAAAGCAGTATTCAAAGTCAATAAACAAAGAGGACAGTTGTGAAGCGGCTCAAAAGGAGCGCACATAAAAAAAATCAAGAACCAGATTCAAGTCTCACTGCGGCATCACAAACAGAATAGGAGGAAAAAGGTGGGTAATGCCTTTGAGAAATCTATTAACAACAGGGGACTTGAAAAGAGGGCTGGTCGGGGAGTCTGAGAAAGGCCGAAATTGCAGAAAGATAGCCCTTAATAGAGCCCAGAGCAGAGCCCTGCTGGGCCAGAGAAAGAAGGAACAAAAGGACTTCTGGAAGAAGGGCAGAAAGAGGATCCACAGCCTTTGCTGTGCACCATGCCGCAAATTTGTTCCACCTGCAGGCGTATACCGAATTAGTGGAGGGACGCCTGACTGCCCAAATTACATCACAGACTTCAGGAGGCAAGTCAAATGGAATCAACTGTTGCAGCTCAATCTCCATCCATGTAGGTGGAGACTGGGCAGGTTCGGGTGGAGAACCGTCCCCTGCTGCTGCGACAGAAGATCCTCCGGAAGAGGCAGTTGGATCCATGCTCATACTGAGTAGCTCGGGATACCAAACTCTTCGAGCCCAGTTTGGGGCAGCAAGAATGACTTGGGCCTGGTCGCGCCTGATCATCTTCAGCACTCTGGGTAGAAGTGGTATAGGCAGAAAGGCGTACAATAGACTGCAGCTCCACTCGTGACGATAAGCGTCACCGAGCGAGTGCCGCCTTGGTAATTCCAATGCGCAGAAGAGATGACATTGCACGTTCTCTTCGGTGGCAAATAGATCTAACCGAGGCTCTCCCCACTGTTGAAAGAGACCTTGAGCCACCTCTGAGTGAAGACGCCATTCGTGATCCCTCATGCACCTACGGCAGAGTTCACCCGTCCTGGCGTTCAAAGAACCTGCCAAGTGTTGAACCGTCAATTAAATGCCATGACGTTCCAGCCATGTTCAGAGACGCAGAGCCCCCTGAGATAGGGTCCACAACCCCACCCCGCCTTGCTTGTTGCAATACCACATGGCGGTGGTGTTGTCTGTGAACACCTGTACTACTCTCCCTTGGACAGAGGAAAGGAATGCTTTCAGTGCAAATAGGATTGCCCGGAGCTCTAAAAGGTTAATATGGAGCCTGGACTCCGCCGGAGACCAGACGCCTCTGATCTCCGCCTCTCCTATGTGGCCGCCCCAGCCCAGGAGGGACGCATCCGTCACCACTGTGTGCTCCGGTTGGGGAAGGGAGAGTGATCTGCCGCTGACCCAATGCTGGTTCGTGAGCCACCACTGCAACTGTTGCACAATGCCCTCCGAGATCTCGATGTACTCGGATAGGTCCAATTGATGCTGCGCCCACTGGAACTTCAGGTCCCACTGCAGGTCCGTATATGCCATCTGGAATGATTGGTAAGCAGGATGCCCAGCAGCCTCTAGGTCATCCTGACCGAAACCCAGGACAAGGGCCGAAAGATCGGAATCATAGCCCGAATGTCCCGGACTCGCTGTTTGGGAGGATAAACCCGAAACTGCGCCGTGGCCAGAACCGTTCCGATAAAGAGGAGGTTCTGAGAGGGGGATCAGGTGCGACTTCGGCACGGTGATGGATAACCCCAGCAAATGCAGGAGGTCGGCCGTAGACTGGAGGTGGGAGACGACTGCCTGGATAGAGCCCGCTTTCAACAACCAATCGGCGAGATAGGGGAAGACCGAAACCCCTGATCTGCGCAGATGAGCTGCGACCACCGCCATCACTTTTGTGAACAGCCGAGGGGTGCTGGTAAGGCCAAAAGGGAGCACGGTAAACTTTAAGTGCTCGTGGCCTACCTTGAACCACAGATATCGCTGGTGGGCCGGCAGGACGGGGATATGAAAATAAGTGTCCTACAAGTCCAATGCTACCATCCAGTCTTGCGGGTCTAGGGCAGACAAGACCTGAGCAAGTGTGAGCATTTTGAACTTCTCCTTCCGGAGGAAGAGATTGACGTTCCGGAGGTCTAAGATAGGACGCAGGCCCTTATCCTTCCTTGGAACCAGGAAGTAGTGGGAGTAACATCCACAACCTACTTCTGGCACCAGAACGCGCTCTATGGCCCCCTTGGCCAAGAGGGCCGCAACTTCCTGCTGGAGAAGTGCCAAGTGATCCCCCGACATGCGGTAGGACTGTGGTGGCAATGCCTGAAAGGTAGTCTCGAAGGGGAGGGAGTAGCCCCATCGGACTATCTGCACAACCCACCTGTCTGAAGTGATGGTGCGCTAGTGGGGGAGGTGATGGCAAATTCTACCACCCACTGGAAACACCAGACTAGGAAGGTTTGGAGGCAGTGGTGGACTAACCTGCACGCTGGCCCACCTGTGCGGGTCCCACGTCTGCGCTGAGACTGTTGCTGCGCAGGCCTGTGGCTCTAAAACATACGTGTTTGGGCGCCCTTTCCATGGCCACGAAAGGAGTGAAATGCAGGAGTGCGCGTGGCTGAAAGGCCTAAGGACTTGGCTGTAGCCCGTGAGTCCTTAAAACGCTCCAACACATTAGCTGTTTTGTCACCAAAAAGGTGAGTGCCATCAAAGGGCATGTCAATAAGAGTGTTCTGGACATCCCCAGAAAAGCCAGTCTTCCTCAGCCAGGCATGGCGGCATAGCTCCACCGTCGTGGAAATCGCTCTGCCCAGCGAGTCGGCGGTGTCAAGGCCACAACGAATGGTGAACTTGGCTGCATCTCTCCCCTCAGCAATAGTTTGGGAGAGCTATTGAGCTGAGGCAGCACCTGCGCAACCGTGTCCCACACAGAATGGGAATATCGGCCCAAGAGGCATGCAGTGTTCACAGACCGCAGCCCTGAACTGGCCGAAGTAAAAATGTTCTTCCCAAACTGTTCCAGTTTCTTGGATTCCCTGTCCGGAGGTGCGGAAGGATAAAGCGTTTGGGATGCAGAGGCCTAGACAACCAAGCTCTCAGGGGTAGGGTGTTGGGAGAGGAAAATGGAGTCGCCCGGGGCCGGGCGATGGCGTCGGACCACGTTCTTAACCACAGGATCCCCTGAGTTGGGCCTGGACCAGGTGCCCAAAAGAACGTCCGAAAGTGTGTCATTAAAGGGCAGCAGCGGCTCTTAAGAGGAAGATGCCGGCCGAAGCACTTCTGTCAGGAGGTTAGTCGTGACGGCCACCGTAGGGAGCTCGAGCTGGAGAGCCTCGGCTGCCCT
Source organism: Lissotriton helveticus (assembly GCF_964261635.1). Classification (NCBI taxonomy): domain Eukaryota; kingdom Metazoa; phylum Chordata; class Amphibia; order Caudata; family Salamandridae; genus Lissotriton; species Lissotriton helveticus. The sequence goes on along the minus strand of NC_136065.1, from coordinate 230,634,934 downwards.
ATGCAACACCACAGAATATGTACCACCCTCCGCCGTAGCCACGGTAGGAGGAGACAGTGTGCCAGGTTCTGGAGTAAAATCCAGGTCACCTGCATCCCCCAAATCCTCTTCCCAGTCCTGGCCTAACTCGCACTGGGCTGCGAGAGGGTCCTCAGATCCCTCCCAGTCCTCCCCGTCCTCCACAACCTGCCAGGAAGGCAGAAAAAAAGGAGGTGGATGGAGAAAGGGATAGAAATTCCTCATCAACGTCGGAATCGGCGTCGGTCTACACCGGTCCGGCACCGTCTCCATGTCGGGGTGGAAGGCGGCGGCGGAGGTCGTAAGAGGCCAACCGACATCGGCTGGAATCCATGGGGGTCTCTCGGCTTTGAGACTGAAGTTGTCGGCGACAACGGGCCGGAGCCGACGACGCAGAAGAGCGAGAACCCCTAGTCAGACCCACGGGGCCCAAAGAGGCGTTCCATGGCCGAGAGGAACACCTGCAGCTGGGCCGGAGTCGCCGATGGACACAGAAAGGGCGGGTAGGCCATCGGCAACTGCGTAGGCTCTGCCGGAGCCGCGGTGCGGTGCCACCCGCACCCTCAGCCGTGTCGCGTGACAGGCTAGGTGAAGAGCGACGACGCTTCTTAGACTTCTTGTGCTTCGCCTTACATGACTCCGAGTGCGAAGACTTTGTAGAACGATGGTGGAGGTGGCTCTACGACCGGTCCCTCGACCTTCCATGGGACCGGGACCTTGAGCGGCACGGAGCCGACGCCCGGGCCTCTAGCAACTTTCAGGACTGCTCCCGCAAAGCTTTCGGAGCCATGGCCCAGCACTCAGGGCACAACTCAGAGTCTTGGTCACTTTGCAAGCAGTAGAGACACTCACGATGTGGGTTCGTCACCAACATCGTGACAAGGCTCGCAAAACTTAAAACCGGGCATCCCAATACACCAGGAGTCAGAGACTCAAAAGAACAGACAAAAGTCCCCAAAAACTCAGTCAAAAATTGACAGGGGGTACCGCTCTCTCCGGATCTACGCTTGCTGGCGCGAAAAGAAAAAAAACCTGACATCAGCGCTCGTGGGAGCATCTAAGTAGGTCCAGCAAAGGAATCTCGGCGACTACGACGCCAACGCCATACGCAGAGCCGCACAACGAAGCCTACCGACGCGCAGGGCTACTGCTGATGAAAACTGTCCGGATCCAGTCTGACGCCTGGGGGTAATTCTAAGGTAAGGAATCTATCACTAACGTGTTTCTTTCAGATTTTGTTGTTTAAACAATACTCTCTTTTTAGTATGCATGTTCAAAATTACATCCTGGGTGACCTGGTTGTACATTAGTCCTATCATTTCATATGACCTTCACACATTTTTGACAGAAACGATAAGAGTGTAAAAATATGTTTTGGATGTACTGATCACAGCTAAATCAGGACATAGGTCTAGGATTTATTGGTCTAACCAAATAATGTGTTTGTAGTCAGACAGGACTCTATCTTTCTTATGAACAAGTATTTCCTAGTGATGTAAATAAAATTGAAATAAAGGATCTTAATAATTGTAACCAATGCAAGATAATACACTTTTTTCAGGTTCTGTTTTGTGGCTTTTTCTATTGTGTTGAGTTCACCAGACAACATCATGTGGGCTTTTGTTCAACACATTTAATATTTCCATGAATCGCCCCGATTTCACATTGTCTGACAAAAGTAAAAAGTACATTAAAACATTTATTTTCTGAGTTTTTTAAATAAAGGTTGTGAACAAAATGCATAAAGTAATTAGGCCACAGAAATTTTCCAATTACCCTTTTAGTTTAACACAAGCACTCCTAAGCATAAATCAGTTCTCAGAAGTAGAAGTTGAGGTATGAGGGTTAGGTATAAATATCTCAGCATTGCACTACATTGGTACTATGGTTCTACCACTTCTAAAGGCGGCTAATGCTGATCCCTCTCAGCTTTCCAATGTTCGGCCAATCTAATTGCCTCCGGCCTTTTCAAAAATTTTGGAAAAAACGTATTAAATTGCAATTGTCCCACTTTGTTGAATCCCAAAACTTCTTACACCCCTCGCAGGCTAGCTTTAGAGCAGGTTTCTCTACTGAAACAACTCTTCTAGGAGTCACTGAAATGCTTCGGCACCTTTTGGACATTGGGGACACGGTGGCCCTTATTTAACTTGATTTGAGTGCCACATTCGACACAGTGTCACACACCGTGTTACTGAAAGCTTTGCAATTTTTGGGCATTGACGGCAATGCACTGAAATTATTTGACTCCTTCTTGGCTCACCGTAAGTTTCAGGTCTTCTCTTCTACGGCCAGCTCTAAAAATCCACTCATCCCCGTATAGAGTACCCCAAGGCTCTGTGTTAAGCCCTCTACTGTTTAATGAATATGTTCAACCTCTGGCGGTGATTGCCGAAGAGGAAGGGCCGTCCCTATTTTCCTACATTGATGACACCCAGATAATCTTCTCCCTTTCCACAGCAAAGGAATCTGAGTCACCTATTCTCCAGTCTGGATTGAGGAAAATTGCATCTTGGATGCAAGCAAACTTACTCAAACTTAACGGAGAAAAAACTGAAGTCCTGATTTTAGGGAAAAAACAAGATCTCTGGGGCCCTCAGCACTGGCTGTCGGAAAAGGGTGCTTTACCCCAGCCTACTCAACAAGTCCGCAACTTAGGCTTTGCCATTGATGATCAGCTATCGATGAAAGAGCAAGTTGTAAAGGCCTGAACTTGCTTCATCTTCCTTAAATGGCTAAAGAAAATTATTTGGATGCTGCTCTGCTCCACTCAGAGAACCGTAGTCCAGGCCCTCGTTTCTTCCAGGCTCAACTACGGTAACAGCCTGTACCTAGGTGTTAATAAAGATGTGACACAAAGACTGCAGGTGGTGCAGACTGCAGCCACCAGACTGCTCTGCCAGGTTCCAAGGGCTTCCACTATCTCAGGCTTTCTTCGTGATTTTCATTGGCTCAAGGTGGAGAATTGTACTAAATTCAAAGCCTTGAGCTACATTTTCAAGACTAAATCTGGAACAGCCCCTCAATATCTGCAATCCTTAGTCCAACCTTACATACCATTACGCCCTCTCCATTCCTCAACTCAGGTGAAATTTTCAGTTCCTAGGATAAGACTGTCACGCATGGGTGGACGATCTTTTGCTTATCTAGGTCCCTCCCTGTGGAACTCTCTTCCCTTGTCACTCCGTAACGAAACAGTTTATGATAACTTCAACCAGTAATCCTCTGGTTTGTCTCTCTTTCTTCTCAGGCTGGTGCCGGGAAACTCTCTGGGGTAGCTGTGCGCCTTATGAATTGAATTAACATAACATTGGTGTGCTCTATGAATATCTAACGTCATAGAAATATTAGGCAGAACATGACAGCTTTCTTGATGTACCTTGCAGACAACATATCAGTTCAAGACCACAGATGTGACCGTGAAAGAAATATATATATATATATATATAACCTTTGCGGATAGAAAAGACCTACAGGGTATTTTACCACAACTAAAGTGTAATTTAAACTGATTACAATAATTGCATTACATTTATGTATTTATCCTTACTACAATTATAAAGAGAGAGCTGAAACCTTTGAGGTGGGTAAACTCGAGAAGTACAGCACCAATCACAACACCTAATACAGCAAGCATCTCAGAATGCACACGCCCACGTCTCAGAATGCACACGCCCACACACAACAACGCTGAAGGGCACGCACACCTCACGACGTGCACGAACGCTTATCTCACTGTGATGAGATTAGCGTTCGTGCACGTCGTGAGGTGTGCGTGCCCTTCAGCGTTGTTGTGTGTGGGCGTGTGCATTCTAAGACGCCTGCTGCATTGGAAAGCAGTGGGGTAGCGTTCGGTAAAGTTTGCCGTCCTTCAGGTAAATCTTTTTTATACCCGGACGTCGGGACGGGCAGCTAGTTTGATTATAAATGCCTGGGAAAGCTGAAAGCTGCATGCACATACATATATTTTATATGAGTATTGCACAGTTACCTGCATTTTTGGATGCATGTCAGTCATCTGTATTAATTGAATAATCTGCATGCATCACTTTAAAATGGTCAATCGGAAATGACAGCGTTGTCATGTGATCAAGGCCGTGGTGGCTGAAACGCGGTATGGCAGACAATCCACAATAAACCCAATAATTATGCACAACAATTGGGGGTCTGTGTCTGTTCTGTCCTGAGCGGGATTTTGAGATCAGGTTTCACAACCCAAGAGTACCAATGAGCTATGAGGAGAACTGTGCTCCACTATGTTTATGTAGGCTAACCTTATAAATTAACTAAAAAATCATGGAATGAGTTCCCAAATAGGCAAGGTAAATTAAATTTGTTTTAAGTAAGATGGCCTTCTCTCTAGAGATTAATGTAGATTTTGTGACATGTGAAGTTCGGTATGATACAAAACTATTTATCTAGGACTGAGCAAACAATACACCTATTCAGTGGAATAAAAGGACAGTTTTCGAAATATTTTACAGCTACTGCTGTTATCCATATCAGTTACTGCCAAAAGCAATGCATGACAGCTTGCATGGTCTCAATAGCAACTCACATGAATGGACAGCAGGAGCTATGGAAGAATGCAAACGGGGAAGCCCTTGTAACCTGTCTCTTTCTCGTCTCTGTCAAATTGCTTCACTTCATTTGAAATACGGAGAAAGTGACAATGCTGCATATGCTTCATGTTCCTTTTTTACACATCTCGGAGCAGTAGGAGAAAGCCTCCACATAGCCTGAGGAGAGAGACGGGAGAGGGAGAGGCAAAGGCTATGGATTAGGGCATTGTTATGTTAATTCCAGTGGGTCTATAGTGGTATGTATTGTTACCTGTAATCCATTTATCTTCAAAAGTATAATACAAAACATTGTTTAGCTGATACCATATATCCACTGTAACTTCAGCAGAATAGGAACAAGCTGAAACACAAGCAGCCACATGTTGAAAGACAAGCAAATTCCCGAATTGACAACAAATATGTCAGAATAAAGCAAGGTGTGCTAATTCAGTGGCATTTCTACTTCAACTGCAAGGCAATATCCTCAAACTAAATTCTTTTCAGATGGAGCAGTTCAAGACACATATGGTATCCCAATGTAGGAAGGCAGACTGAAGAAAGGAATTTATCTTTCTCTTTGCATTGCATAGTGTCCAAAGAACTATCATAATTTCTGGAGACTAGTAAACTGAAGAGTGTCAACTCGTTTGATTACTTAGGGATTAAACTCTTACCAACTCTGGCATGGTCCCCACACATCAATGAAGCCTTGCTGAAACATAGGCAGACTGTTGGGGTTATTTTGAAGGAATTTCATACTTCTTACACTAAACCAATTGCCTGAGCCCTACAGGTCCATGTTGCCAGGGCCCTGGGTGCTGCAGTATATGGGGCTAAACTATGGAGATTTGATGTCTCTGCAATTGAACGGTCAGAGAGTAGATTTCTGAGAGTGCTTGCTTCCCTTCCCACTAGTACACCTTTGGCCCTGCTATATCTGGATATGGGCATCAAAAGGTTTTCAGCTAAAGCCACCCTAAGGCCTTTGCTGTTTTGGATGAGAACAACAACTACTCCAGAGCTGGACCAGTATGCTCAATTTTTACAAAATATAATTATCCCATGGTTGAGATCTAAGAAGAATCTACAACTGTTTTAGGCTCTAGAGAATGTTGGTCTCATCCTACGGCAGCACCCATGCCATCAAAGGGTGTCACGGAGAAACAGTATTGGGCCCTGCTAGCAAGTAGGGATGAGCAAAAAGTGTTGACTTTCTCAGTTTTTAGTCATGATACTGCTTAGAAAAATGTTGGCCTTGATTTCTGTCCCTCATGGCAAGAAATTATACCTTCAATTCTAAATGGGGCATTACCTTTAAGATTGTTTACCTCAAAATAGGCATGTTCGGACATAGCTATGTGTCCTTTTTGTAGTTTATAAGCGGAGTTCATACCACATGTCTTGTTTGCATGTCCTGCCTATGTTCAGCCCTGTTCAGCATGGCGGACACCCATTTGTAGACAACTGGGTACCACTAGTCACCTTGACACCATGAAGATATTGAATGCGGATACTTGCCCCTTTTTTTAGTAGGGGTAGCAAAGTTCCTGGGAACTAGGAGGTTGATAAGACGTTGTAGGGCTAATTTGAGCTAGATGTGGTGGACTCTGTGGGCTCTTTTATTAGCACATCATGATTAAGTACCTATGGATGTTGTAATTTTTATTAACCAGAGAGTACTATTTAATGCATTGACCTTTTATATTCTTGCTGATAATTTCTCATTGTATCAAGTTGTTTTAACATGTTACATATATTGCATTTTATATTGTTTGATTTTATTGGATCTTTTATGGCTTCGACGTAAATAAAGATATTTGATATCATGATTACTGTAAACCTAGAAGATCATCTACCAAATGCTTAGGTAACATTCTACCAAATACCTAATTAACATTTATTGACTAGATCTGGCTTTTTCTGTAATTTTAAAGGTAACGTTTTAACCTTCTCCTTGTGTGAACATTCTGTACTCAAGTGTCAAAAAGGAGCACCTCTGTATATCTTTCTTGTTTCTCCAAACAGAGTTGCATTGTTCCCCAGCTTCAGAAAAGAAATATAGATCCTGTTTTAATATCAGGGGCCCCAGTCGCCCTCCCGATAAGAAAAGACTTCAACTTGACTCATGGAAAGATTTCAAATATTCTAAAACTGGAACATGGTACATTCCTGCACGAGGCACATTCTTGCAGATTAGTCATTAGAACAACAACATTTTCAGACATTAATTTTTGTGTGCTAAAATATGTCAATATCCACTTCACCTCCTTTACAGATTTTTTTTATGCTGTTTAAAGTTTAAATACATATACAGTTATTACAATGTGGTATTAAAACAGTGTTGCCAGTACATTGTGGGTGGTTGAAAAGCTTCAGGAGATAAAGCAGAGTTAAATTTACTTTTATGAAACAAATTGAACAACAAATGTTATTAATGGGTATCTTGTGATTTGGTACTTATGTCGTTTATACACATTGGTGAAAATAACAGATTCACTATAAATTCAAACTAACATGGAAAAAAAGTTACAAGTAAATTATAGGCATGGAAACCACTGACACGTTCAGACTAAATGATAGACATTTTTACATTTTGACATTACAGAGGGAAAATATTTATTCTTTGATACTGGTGTTTAAATCTGAAACGTCAACTAATCCTGAACTCGATGACAAGTTTCTCTAAATTCTTCAATTACAGCATCATGGGCCAAGTAAGTAAATAAAAGAATTAGTCATCTCATTTTTCATTAGTGCCTGACATTACCCAATGCACTGATAGGTCTATGAGACACATAGATATATCAGCTAATTTGTGATAACGAATGCAAGAGGATGATTATAGGACTGCAGACTTGACTGCCCTATCTGTTTTATTTTATTTTTGAGAAGTAGTGTACACTGACATTAAAGGCTATAGAATGTCTGTAAAGGCAAGATGTTTAATCATTCATAATTTTAAATATCTCATAACGTAAAGGATTTCAAATAAACAAATGTTCACAGTAGGTGAAGAAAACGAAACAAATACAATAACAAAGCACAAGAAGTATTTTAAGTGAGTGCTTATCAATAAATAATCAAATACTTAAAGGGTATGTATACACCAATTATAGGAGTTTGTAGACACAATCAAACAAAACAGAAAGTATTAGGTTCCTCAACATAGCCCATGCAGAATTAAAGAAGTAATACATTGATAGCGCAGGGATTCTTAAAAACATTTAACCTCACTGAAACTATATGCATAATCTACCCAAGGAACTAGTCCGCAACATCAACTTATTAAGCAACAGTATAAAAGATTAAGGCCCAAGATTAATAAAGGTTTCAAATATTTTATACGATATGTATTCGGATACTGTGAAATCACTAAAAGATACACCACTGACCAACTCGACCCAGATGTAGCCCAAACTTATCCATCAAATCTAGGCTAATTCTCCACTCATAACACTCATTGCCCTACCTCCAATGCAGGTAAGATCAAACATATGACATCCACTGAAAATATATTGCCTCCTGCAGTGGAAGTGAAGCCTCAATGCTGATTTAACAACTGAAGGTCCAACAGAGCCAAAACTACAAACAAAAACCCTTCATGCAGAGAGGGGAAACTGCTCTCTCCCATCCCTCCTCCTATCTGTGTACCCATTTCACCCACCTGTAGTAGTATCGTTGCAACATCTTTAGCTCTTTCTATAGTTTCAGTACACACTCTAGGTTAACTTTTAATTTGCCAGAACTGAACAGAATTAGAACAGAAAAAGCAAAGGAATCATTTATGTCTCCTTTGCCCACAACATTACAGATCACAATTAGCAGATACTGCTTTAAGATAACTGAACTTTCAGAATATGTTAGTAAAATCATTATCCACTTCCAGGCATAAATATCATTAAAAAATTATTTAGTTGTGCAATATGTTGCACAGTAGCATTCAACCTGACATACACATTTATACTTAAGAATGCTAAAAGGAACTTGGGAGCATTTTTATCACTCCCTTCTCTTGACGGTGAAGTTTATGTACAGAAACTCCAATACAGGTCAAAATGATATTTTGATCATTATAGTTTCAACTCTCTTCTGCGAAGGAGAGGTTCACACACTCCTTTCTAGGATGCAACTCAAAATGAATCATGCAGAGAAATTTAAAGAAAAAAAACAGTTTTCATGCAATGAAGTCTTGTTAGTCTTATCGTACACAAACACATTCCTATTACAAGTGTGTCTTACTCAGATGTTCCAGCAATAAATTCTAATTAAGGAAGGAAAGTTAGTGAATTATTATTTTGAGTTTTATATAGAATGTCATATAGCTAGACCCGAAAGTATCCGAGCGCTTTACATGATATGCAATAACGTTTACAAGAGGTACATGAGGGGATTCATAGGAGTCATAGTTGAACAATACAGCACTGAATGATTATAAAGCAGTACAGACAACACTACACCCAAAGTGCTGGGCTCTCAAATGTAACCTCTACACTCTGTATGAAACGAATGGTCTTAACCAGATACCCCCAATAAGGTGCTCTCCACTTTGACCTTGATTCACTACAGCAACAAAGGATCATATCCAAATGCTTGTAAAAGGAATGGGCAAACCTAAAAAGGTGTTAATCAGAGAATACCTTAGTGAGTACCACCGCCATCCCCTCAAACTGGCCGGAGAACCACCCGGGCCCCCATCAAGTGTGCCTATACTTGATGAAGGATGCCAGTGAAGATGAGGACAGTGGGTAAAGGTACAGGAACAAGAGGTGGCTCCCAGTCAAACCCACTATTAATACACATGTGATACAATTTGCTTGAACTTGCATCTGTTTTTAATGGCACAGTAAAGATGCTGCCCAGATTTTCTCAATAAGTGGAGTTGTAGCAGGCTTCTAACAGAGCTTGGCTCGTTGTTCATCCCTGTTTGAAGGCACCCCGGCATCGACCTCTACAGCTGCAGGTGGCTTACTGCTGCTTCTGCCGCGGTCTACATTTCACAAACCATACTACGCCCTTCGCCCCAGTAACTCCACTGTAGGTATGCCCTGGGGCAGCAGGATAACATTACCACCTGAGCTCTCGGCTTGGAATGATGTGGGAATGCAAACATTGAGAGACTTGTATCATGATGACATGCTTGCAACATATGAAACACTGACACAGGAAGAGGGGTTGCCCCCGAGGCATTTTATTAGTCTTGCCTCTAGGACTGATTTACATTAGAGGGTGCTATTAGGTGCAGTGCAGATTACAACAGCACATTCTAGACCTACCGGGTAGCATGTACCAGTTATGCATAATATGCTTCCATTAGCCTCCTGATCTGACAAACAGTTAGACATGTATACGCTTGTATTCTTACTGTGATGGCAATTGTAATGGGACTGAATCATAAAAAACTTAATAAACAGATCAAACAAAAAAACAGAGCTTTGCTCGTTGGCTTTTAATCTGATATTTTTGTTTCTTGTCTCCTTGTATCTTTGAAGTGACCGTTTTACATGCTGCACAGCTTTAGAATCTAATTAATGCTCCACAAGAAAAGGATAGGGACATGCTGCCCTAAAACAACCAGCATTCATATGATCATTTTGGAAGGATGAAAGATAGACGAAACCTGGACAGCTGGTATATATATGCACTCACTCACATGGCTGGCACAACCCTTCATTGTCCTGAGGTAGATAATCTGAGTTAGGCAATAAGAGCACATTATTATAGTGCTTAGGAAATGTAGTGCTATTCAAAATGCTAGTTGTAACTTTAAACAAAAAAGGTTTGCAAACTCTAAAAAAAAAAGAAAAGCTGGTTAATTAGCTATCATTTTGATACTTTAATTTCAATGTGATATATTGAAGGGGCCTTTAGGCGAATCAATATGTACCCAAACAATATTTAGGGTAGCAATGTCTAGGGAGATTATAGGCTGCTGCAATCAGATTTTGAAGAACCGTTTTGACAAAAATCACTTTTTTCAAATAAGCATACTAACTAGTTTACATTGTGAACGTGTATTTTTGCTATTAATTTAATCTTCTTTAGTCAGAATCTTTTGCATTTTTTAATTATTCATTTGCATCCCATTTAAAGGGTTGCTTTATCATGGTTGCCTTTTCGGAATTTTGTTAATAACTTAAGTATTTTGGTTTGCTTCTTGTTTGTGAAGTTTGAGCTGGAAAGAATAAAACTGCATATCCTGAAATTTCTTCTTCTAATATAAAAATAATTGGAGTGGGAATTCTACTTGAGTGCAACTCCTTGAACATTTGCTAAACAACTCCCATTAATGCACAAATAGATGAGTGTTTGGGGAATGCTGTGTCTTGCAAGCATTAGGATCTGACACAAAAATAAGCATGGGACCGTGTGCTCTCCTCCGTGGACTGCTCCACGGCAGAAACAAAGGATGATTTACTTTTAAAGATGGAAGTGATGGGCAACACTCTGAATCCAGAAGTAATTCACTTACTTCTGGGACAAGTTGAATCTTTTAGTACAGAAGTCAGGCACTTTGTGACTGCTTCAACAGCTATGCATAAGCCTGTCCTCCAGGCTCAGGTGGGACAGAGGGGTCATGGAAAAGCTGCTGTTGTTCACAAGGCAGAAAAAAAGCAAAGTGTGCAATGAAGGAAGCTGGGCTATAAGTAAAGCTACACGCTTCAATCACTAAGATATAATGGTCATGTCTCACTACCACATTTTTACCCCAACAGTGAAATTTCCCAAAGTGGATAAAGGAGCACATGCCAACAATATAACGGTGTTCACCACAGGCTAATTTCCCAATCACCAAGCTCTTGATAGCATAGAGCTCATGTTGACTTTCTCCACGAAACATAGTAATAGAAATAGCAATATCTTAAAAACAAACCTAAAGCCTTTCTTTTGCACAAGGGAGCAGAAAACAAATATTTTTCTCCTTTGCATAACCCATTCGTTGTGTGTCGGCCAACGGACGTCGCAAGCACTACCTCCATAGTGCTGCGCACGTCCGTTAGCCAACGCAGCCCCGCCTGCACACGGAAACTTCAGCACCGCGGGGGATTCTGTGCCGCGCTCAAGGGGTTAATTAAAATTCACTGTAAACAATCAGTCCTTCAAGCTCCAGACATGCCTAATCGCCAGTGCAAGAAATGGTCCAAAACCATAACATTTCAGTCCCTCTTTCCTCCCAAAACAACAATATTTCTGGACAAATTCAATCACACAAAGAAAACCTAACTTCTCTTCTTTCAAAAGTGTGCTTATACATGGCAACCTGAAACAAGAACTGTGAAACCTACACTAACTCACAAGGCTAACTGGAAGGATCACCTTACTCTTTAACATTCTAATGACAAATAGACGCTACCATCCACAGAAAGACGACCGGTCTTTTCACCTTAATAACCTGCACAGGAAAATGGGCATAATCATCCAACATTAACTATCTAGTTTCTCTCCCATTCCATAAACACTAGAGTAACTGGAAAAACATCCAGAACAACAACATAATACTCACTTGTCGGCACTTCATTATTACCTCTTCAGATTCACGGCCACTAACACTTTTCAGAAGCAATTACTGTCACAATCATGATCACAAGGCTCGCCTTACTCAGTGACTTATCTACTTTGCAATAACAAGTCATTAAACCACGATTTAAGTGATCCCTTGCAGCTTTTCTCCTTACCAAGGTTCACCCTAACCCATTGAAGCTTTTAAATAACTTATTCGAAATCATCTTCTAGACAACTAGAGTTACTTTCTGTTTTGTAAGTCTCATAGCACCTGAAGGGTGGTGCCTGACTGTTAAACGATCTTTGCAAGTCGAGGTTATTCTAAATCCACATGCTGATATTGGATCCAGAAATGCTTGTTGTAAAATAAACAACTCTCACAATTAAACATAGTATAACTCCTGTATTTCTTCTATCCGTGATCAGTGGCTGCATATTCCTCCCCATATAGTTTATCATAAACTATAATCAGCTTTACAAATGTCAATAACCCCAACATATAAACTTTTTAACCTCCCATCTGTAGATGATCAAAGGCATACCTATCGAGACAATGCACCATTAATTCCTTTCCAAAAGATTAAGCCTCACTTATCAACATGGCACAACAACTTTCATTTAATAAACTCATCCAACATCCTTTCTTTTCAAGATCCAACACAATTTCTGTTAGCTCTTATGTTAACTTTCTATCCAGGTAAACAACTAGCCAAAACCTCTGGGATATCAGTTGCCTTGCACTGCAGTGGCTGGCATCAGAGTCCTTATTATCAGGTTACACTCTCTTTATTCTAGTTGTTTACAAAGAACGTGTCTCACCTTGTACTTACATTTCAGGCTATGAGCAAACTTCATAGACGTAGACTTTCTCATCTTGCTCCTGATAGTACAAATTACATAAATATACTATCAGTAGTTGAATCAATCAGTGCTCACAGGGATAGTATCTTTTGAGAGGGTTGCAAACGTGTTTATGTAAAGTATTCCAAAAGTATCAGAAAAAGTAACCCAAGTCTACATACATTTGCAGGTCCAACTATTTTACCGCTGAAAATCATTCCAGCTCCTCTTACTATTTTACCATTTGCGCAACATTTTCCTACATCTCTTTTTTTCCTCCTCCATCACGATGATGGACTGCTTAAGTCAAAAAGCGGCAACATCCAGATTATATAATAAGTACAACCAACCGCCTCAAGAGGAACAATGACCCAGTCACTGAAAGCAATGATCACAGACCATGCAAAGATATAAAAGCCCTTCTGGAAATCCCTATTAATCGGAAAATGACAAGTTTGCTTCCAGTATTTGGACTAGATGTGAAAGGGAACAACTGTAATCTATACCCAGTATTACATTGTGGAGCACCTTTGGCACTCCAAAGCCCAGGATAATTTTACCTTTCTTGTGATGTAGGAAATCAGAAGCAACAGTCGACATACTCAGGTATGGGGCTCCCAGTGACCTAAGGCAATGACAGCCAGTGGCGGCTGGAGATTTATTTTTAAAGTGGTGAGCACGTGCAGCACATAAAAGTGAAAACACTTCCTAAAGCACATCAGTGCACATTTATTTATAGGCATGTTTTATTTGTATAGAATGAGCACCGATAACCTTTGCTATGCAAATATAAATTGAATTTAAAATAAATAAACATAAAGAAAAATACCCTTACCATGACGAACTAATCCTCCGGACTAGCGCTGCCAGGCAACGATGTTCATGCTTGTTAATAGCATTCCTGCCAATCCAAGCACTGCGGTAATGCTGCTTTTGATACCAAACAGTATAACAGCACTGCCATGATTGGCTGGGTAAGGGAAACAACGCTCCGTCGGAGACTGATGGGGCTGTATTAAAGCGCTTTCAGATCCAACGTTGCGTTGATTATTGAAGTTAGAACTGCGCATGTAAGGCTGGCCATGGGCAAAAACACAGCTAATCTGATATGTGCATTTCTTTAATACAGCCTCAGTCAATTGCCACATTGCTCTATATTCCCGCCACTACTGGAACCAAATGCTTAGGCATATGAAGTCTGGAGTGTAGTGGCTCGCAGTAGGGGGACAACACCCCCATGCTCGTATGGATGAGCTGCCCGGATGAAAGCAAACCTATAGTTGTCAACAATTTCACCTGGAAGATTCAACTAGAAATCATTCCTTTATTGAAATCAACATTTTTGTGGGAAACTTTTCGGTTTTAATGGTGGCACTTTTTTTGCACCGGGGCAGTTAGGGATGGGGATGTGTTTTTGTATTTTTTTCTAGAACAGCTACCTATTTAATGAGCCGTGATTCTACTACTGGCAACTTCCATTTGTTGCATAGCATTTTAATGGCAACGTTAAGCGTGGTTATCAGAGGTCACGTTACCTAAAACAAATGGACATATCTTTACTTCTTCATGTCCAGCAGCTGAAAGAGCCTTTTATCTCACTGATTTAGCATTGCTCGCTGTACAAGCACGTTGGACAAACACTGCATGTTAAAACAATTCCCCCAAGAACTGCCTTTTTCACTGGTTTTCATTACTGAGATAGGACACTAGAATCAGTAAAGACAGTAGTGGGCTACAGTGAGTCATTTACATGCTTTTGTCAATTTAAAGAAACCACCCAAGCAAAACGTTCCTGCATAAAATATGAAGTCAGTGGACGTCGGAAACTCCCCTATTCTAAAGCCCAATGAAATGCACAAACCCTTTAGCTTGAAAGGAGAGAAGGATTAGGAACCAGAACTACTAAGAAGATGCAAGTTCCCACTATCAAACATCAACTAAATTCAAACTGGTCTCAACACTTCCTAGCATTATGACACGCATTCCTAAACATGACTTCCCTGAGTGAGTAGCCAATCAAATTACTCCCATGTTTAATTTCACCTGTTGCTTCTCCTTTAGTCAGAATGGGAATTTACATGTGCTGTGCCATTAAAGTTAGACGACTAATACTAACAGAACTCTCATCATCCCTTGACCTCTAATTACACCACAGACAAAACAGGTAGCTCCTATTCGGTGCCACTCTTTAGAAGGACACAGACCGCACCCTGTTTCTTCAGTAACATTGGAAGGGCTCGTGAGGCTGCTGCTATACAGATGTTAAGCTTTCCATCCTGGACAAGACATCGAATGGTGCAAGCGTGATGGTTCTGTGACACCCATCAGATCTAAGTCACTGCTATGATTTGTTATGGTTTGCATCTAGCTGGCATGAAAGTGAGGTGTCAAGAGAGCGATGCTGGCTTTCAGATAAAATACTGAAAGGTTTGAAGTAGCTCTTGTAGTTATCACGTGTTGTTCAACGGGTGACAGTCCACTGACTTAAAGGCCTGTTAAATCAACAATTGCTTTGATAAAGATGGTGTCTTCGCGCATATAAGAATTTTTAGACTCCAGTTTAGAAATGGGGCAGAATAGAGGGCATCCGCTTGCAATGTTCATGTCACTAACTGGACGCTGGAAAGAGGACGACGTAATATCAGGTCTGAAGGCATCAATGATGTGCTCTCGATTATTCTGGTCAAGCAACATCAAAGTAACCTGAAAGTGAAATAGAGAATTGTATGAAACCCAGTGTAAACAAAAGCAATAACAGCTATCATAAACAAAAAACATTATTCTTAATTGAGAAAATTCACAATGCCCTAGACATATAATGTAGGATCTGTAAAATTCGTATGGCATTAATTTTTAGGTCAAGCCTAAAGACACTGGGTTTACCAAGTACATACAAGGATTACCCGACCAACACTTAACATTGGTTGGCTTTACTACCACACCTGTTTGCCTGCTTTTTATTCAATAGCTTGACTTGTCTGTCTTGCCCTCCACTGAAGCAATGCCAATTTATTTGTGTCCTTCTACAGCTCACTTTTAACTACACGCTTGTAGCATGCGTGGCTGTAAATAAACAAATTACTTAACTTCGGTAACGCTTATCTGGCAGAGACTATCTAGTCGCAGATTCCTTACCTTTGAATATCCGTAGATGTCAGACTGGAACCGGAAGATTTTCAAGCAGTACCCCTTCACACTGGTAGGTGGTGGTGTTCAGTTGTGCATCGGCCATGCTGTGACTGACATACCCGCTAACTATATAGGTGCCACATCAGCTCGCAGACATCAGTTACTTTTTCAACTGTCCACGCCAGGAGCGTGGAGCTGTGATGAGAACTGACCACTGGTAATGAAAAAACTATCGCCCTGAAAAGGGTATCTATTACACCTGAACTGGGTCGCAGAGAGCGGAGGATGGGAGGGTTGGGTAAGGAATTTGCAGCAAGATAGAGTCTCTAGCCCATAAGGTAAGTAACTTTTCGTCTGATAGACTTCTAGCTGCACATTCCTTAAAACTGAATCGATACCCAAGTAAAGCCTCGACTCAGGAGTGTCTGCAAACCCAATTAAACCATATAAAATCCTGCAGGATGGAACGGGCAGAGTGCCCGTCACGAAGGGCCTGGCTGTCCAGGCAGTAATGTTTTGTGAACATGTGCAATGATGCCCACGTCGCTGCCTGACAGATGTTCAGGATAGCAACGCATGGCGCTAACCCAGTGGTGCAGCCTTGGCTCTGGTGAGCCTGCTTACCCTCAGGGGCTGTTGGCCAATTTGTAACAGATCCTAATGCACACGATGAACAATTGGGAGATGGCCTGCTTCCGCACAGCCTTCCCTTTTTTGGCTCCGATATAGCCTACTAAGAGTTAATACACCACCTGGAACTCTTTTATATTGTCAAGGTAGAACAGCAATGCTCTTTTGGGTCCAAACCTTGAAGTCTATCCTCCTCTTAGGAGGGATGAGGCAGAGCAAAGAAGGTAGCCAGGGTAATACTCTGGCCTACATGAAAGGGAGTGACAACCTTGTAATGAAAGGAAGCATGTGTGGGGAGAACCAGCTTGTCCGAGAAGAAGGTGCACAGGAGGTCGCTGACCCTCCTGGCCGATGTTATGGCCACAAAGAAGGCACTTTTTACTGTCAAAAGCCTAAGAAGGCAATTTTGTAGAGAAACAAATGGTGAATACATTAGAAAGGGGGAGGACCACGTTGAGGTCCAACTGAGGCATGATGATTGGCATAGGGGGAACCATAAGCACTCAATGACCCTAACTAATCTCAATGGCAGGCATATACAAATTTAGTGGAGGGACACGTGGGGGCCAGAATAATATCACAGACTTCGGGAGGAAGGTCAAAAACTGTCAACTTTCACTGGTCAATCTCCACGCAGGCAGGTGCAGGGTGCGCCGATGCTGGTGTAGGGCGCTGCCCTTTTGTTGAGACACAAGATCCTCCCAAAGAGGCAGTTTGACTGGAGGACCGATGGTAATTCTCAACAGCTCAGGATACCAGACATTCCGTGCCCAATCCAGAGCTACAAGAAGGACTTGTGCCTGGTCGTTCCTGATCTACCCAAGAACGCTGGTCAGGAGTGGTATTGGCACAAAGGTTTACAGGAGGCCTGAGCTCCACATAAGATGAAAAGTGTCTCTGAGTGATGCCATGGAAACTGCAGCGTGCAGAACTACTGACATTGCACATTCTCTGCAGTGGGGAGAAGATTTAACCAAGGCACTCCTCACTGCAGAAAGAGACCTTGCACCACTTCTGGATGAAGATGCCATACGTAATCGGCAAGGCGTCTTCGGCGGAGTTTGTTTGCTTAAGGATTCAGAGATATTGCCAGATGCTGCAACACCAAGGAAATGCCCTGATATTCCAGCTGTTTGATGCAGTACCACACAGTGGTGGTGTTGTTCGTGAACATCTGCGCCAGTCATCTCTTGATCGAGGTGAGAATGGTTTTTTAATGCTGAGCGAATTTCCCAAGCTCCAACAGGATAATGTGAAGCTTGGACACCACCCGGACCACCTCTCCCAGAAGTCCACCCCAGCCCAGGAGTGATGCATCTGTTACCACCATTAAATCGGGTTGGGGGGAGGAAGAGGGGAGTACCACTGATCCAATCGGGGCTCGTTAGCCACCACTGCAGGTCTTTTGCAGTTCCCTCCAAGATTGGGCCATGCAGGGAGATTCCCCGGATGCTGCACCCACTGACCTTCAACCCTACTGCGGAGCCCGCATATGCCAGTGGGCATGTGTCACCAGCAGGAGGCCATGAGACCCAACAGCCTCAGAGTCAGTCTCACCAAAATCCAGGTTAGATGCTAAAACATCGGCATTATAACCTGCATATCCTGGTCTTGCTGCTCAGGAGAATAGGCCCGAAACTGCACTGTGTATATAACAGCTCCAATGAAAGGGAGCCTCAGAGAGGGGGTCAAGTGTGACTTCGGCATGTTGATTGTGAACCCTAGCAAATGCAGAAGGTCCTCTGTAGTCTGGAGGTGGGAGACGACTGCTTGGGGGAGCCCTCCTTCAACAGCTAGTAGTCGAGGTAGGGGAAGACTGAAACCTCGACCTCCGGAGATGAGCAGCCATCACCTTGGTGAACACACAAGGGTTGTTAGTAAGGCTAAAAGGTAGCACAGCAAAGTGCTTGTGGTCCACAGATCATGCCTGTGGGCCATCAGGACGGGGAGATAGAAATATACATCCGGCAAGTCCAAAGCTACCATCCAATTTCATCAATCTAAGGCAGACAAAACGTGGGTGAGTGAGAGCAATTTGAACTTCTTCAAGAGCAAGAATAACAACCACAACCTACTTCTGATGCAGACACCCTTTCTAAGACTCCCTTGGCCAAGATAGGATGGCTCTTCTTGACGGAGCAAGGAGAGATGGTCCTTTGTCAGCATAAGTGGGTGGCCTGGGAGATGGATGTGTCACAAAGGGAGTAGACCTATTTGGAGTACTGATCGGTCTGATGTTACTGAACGCCAGTGCGAGAGGTGATGGCATATCCTGCCTACCAATGCGTGCCCATGATGGTGTTAGGGCAGGCTAAATAAGCTTGGGGGCAGCGTCTCCCAGTGGGGGTGACCTGACCGCTGTTCACATGGCCCACGCGGTCTATGTGGCCCCCGCCCTCTGTCAAGAAAAGGCTCGGAAGCCTGTCAGCTGTGATAGCTGGGAGTGTATGGACACAGTTGGAGACCCCATTTGTGACCACGAAACAGGCAGAAGGTGGACTGGGTTTGATGAAGGGCCAGAGACAAGCCCAAGGACCTCGTTGTAGCACTGCTGTCCTTGAAGCGCTACAGCACTAAATTTGCCTCATCTCCAACAAGCATTTGCAATTCAATGGGTCTCGTATTTACGCGAGTTTGAGCTATTGGCATTGTAAATGACAATGCTTTTTATTTATGTTTGGTTTTTAAAATATAAATAAAAGGCATTGTCATTTACAATGCCAATAGCTTAAACTTGCGTAAATGCGAGACCTATAGCACTGTGAAAGTTGCTTTTAAAGTTACGCTTTTAACATGCATTGACAAACAGAATACCCTGGAGGGCAGAACTGTTGCTGTATTGTTAAGCACAGTTGCACAGCAAGAAAAACTCAAATGAAATGCTTGTCCCCTAACCGCGCCACTAGCTCCGCCCTTCCGTTACATTTGGTGGGTACCTGCACTTGTCTTTTCCCTTTATGGCACTGCGTGTCCTGACCTTAGTGGAGTGAGACCATGGTAAAGTGCTGTACGTTCTCAGGACATACCGATGGCCACATATGGACGCCGGGATCGGAACCCTGGTGCTCTGTGTGTGCTTTTGATATTTTAGCCACTGGAGAAAACTTTCTCTCGTGTATGTGCCCCTAAGCAAGGGTCGACTCTTCAGTGAGTTAACGATCTGCGTGAGGTACGGTCATCAGGAGGCCACGAGCTGGAATGGTAACAAGGCCGCCTCAGCACGCTGTCCTTCCTGTTTCAATACACTGAGTGCCTGTAAATAGGAGGAATCATTTTGACAGCACTTTTGACAGGGCAATGGTGTGTTTTGAGGAGCTACAAAAAACACATTATATAATGAATGTAAAAGTAGTATTACTTAATAATATTTCCTTTGGTGATTTTGTTTTACAAAAAAAATCATCAGTTTTGTCTTGTGTGGGCGTTCACATACCAGGTAGGCGAAAGCGCTACGAGGCCATGAAAATGACAAAGTTGAGCTATACAAATACCTAGAAACATATCAAATACATTCAGAATTTGTATTCCTCCGTGGGGCAGTTGATCTCCGTGACAACAGCTGCTGAAGTGAACTGACTGTCGGCTTCTATTTTAGTATTATATTTGTTTGCGTGCTAGAATGCAGATACCTTTTCTAGGAAAAGGTCAAAGAGCACATCCATGGCGAGATGTTAATGGAGCAGCCCTCGTTTTGTGTGTGTGTTCCTCGTCCCCGGGCATTAGTCTGCTACCAGTGAAGCCTCAATATTTCCGAGTGTCCCAATCAATAAGATCGTGAGAGATTGGTTTCAGGAGCAGTCACCGTGTTTATGACCAGGCCTGATCCAGTCACTTACAGGAGTGGGCAGTAATTCTCCAGTAACCTGCAAGCGGGGGCTCGGCGGACACGTCGCCGGAGAGAGAGTGGGCTCCTGATGGTGTCATTCATTGACTGGGGGAGGAGACAGACACTCTTAATTGAATTTCTCTTGGGGGAGTCGGGCTGTCCTCTGATGGAGGGGGCGGCAGTGCAAGCAGTCAGTGTGTGGACAGTACGGCTTACAGTGATGCAGCCAGGCTAATGGCCCAAGCTGGATAAAGGATCGCTCCCTGGGAGGGCGCAGCTCACCACAATACCTCCTGTCCATTTACCAAAAGTCTTATTTTATGTGCAGACAGCGCCGTATAAAAAGTGACATTTGGCGGTTTCCTCAGGGACTTTTGCAACACTAGAGCTTTTTGTTCCTCTTGTTGTGGTTTTCCGTCTGTTTGCGCACACTCTCTTACTTTGTACCTAAAAAGACTTTGTGTCGCCGCCAGTCACAGATTTCAGTTCCTTCCTCAAACAAGGTAGCATTAGGGTCCATACCATACTGATACAAAAAAATAAACCTAGCAAAAGTCGAAGGAAACGAGTGGTGCGTGCGAGCAGCCCACCTCTCTTTCCTTCCTTCATTTAGTTGCTTCCCCGTGAAATGGATCAAAAAACAGAAAAAGCCTGCGAGTGGTTCACGCGCACCACAGCGACCCGTGTGGTTTCAATTATCGCGCCCGTGTCTGGGTACGATAATTTATACCACATGCCAGCGTTGCGCGTAATAGAGACCTAGAGGCCATGGGCGGTGCAATGCGCCCGCCTTTGGCCAATTGCGTGCTGTCTTTGATAAAAAGACGTACGCAAAGGCCAATAGTATGGGCCAAAAGGAAAAGCACACGCACAAGCGTGTGGAATCCCTAGGTCAGTTTTCAAACCCCACAAGAGGTCTCTCTCTGGGTGAGCAATGCTGCGCACTGCAACTAGGTGCGAGACCTAAAAAGGTGTGAACTATCAAAGGGAAAGTCCATTAGCAAAAAACAGATGTTCTCAGTCAGGTGTAGCACCACAAGCCCACCAATAATTCTACCCAACAAGCCAAGTCTTGGCAAGTCCATATCTGATGGTGAACTTTGCCGCAACGCTCCCATCTGCACCAGCCAAGAGTATGACCCGGGTCTCCTCCGGGACCTTAGGCAGCACTTGCGCATCCTAATCCCATAGTGTATGGAAATAGAGGCCCAATAGGCACATGGTGTTCACCAACCGCAGTGCATTGCTCTTACAATAGGTGTCCAGTCTCTTGGACTTCCTATCTGGTGGGGTGGTAGGGGAACGCCAGGGTGAATGCAAGATAAGGACGCTTGGACCACCGGGGTGAGATGCTGGGTAAGGAAACTGGGATCCACAGGAGCAGGCGATGGAGGGGGGCTATCGTCCTATTCAAAGGAGACCCTGTGCAAGGCTTCAAATAGCCCTCAAGTAGGGCTTTGCAGAATGGGAGTAGGGGTTCTGAAGGGGTGACTCCTGGCTGAAGTACCTCTGTCAAGACAAGTCTTGACTGCCTCTGAGGGTAGGTTACGGTCCAAGACCTCAGTCACCCGGTGTTCCTTTAATGCAAAAGGAGCTACCTCCTCCATAGCCACAGTAGGAGGGGAAACCAGGCCAGTTTCAGGTAAGGTGTCAAACACACTGGCCTCACCCAGTTCCTCATACAAGTTGTCCTACTCAACTGGGTCTTCGCTATAAGGGTCCCTAGATCCCTGCCAAACGTCTCCTTCACCAGGCCTATCTTTCAAAAATGACACTGGTTCTGCTCTGGGAAGAATGACCTCGGTCGGACTGGAGTATGCCCATGCGCCATGTCGAAGTCTGGCAATACGATGGTGATGGCACCACCTATGGGCATTGGTGGTGCCAGGGGTGTCAACGTCAGAGCGGGTGCCCGAGGAAAGTTTCTATCTCGCTAGCGCTTCGCTCCTGATACAGTGAGCGATCCCTGGGATCTGACAGGCGCCGGGGGCGAACCCGCTGGCAAAGTCCCAGTAGGGGCTCCTCCTGCACCCATGGGCCCCAAAGACACCAGAGGGGGTTGCCTGTACAAAGATGAGGTGCATGGCCTCAAAGATTCTTCATCTAGGCAGTTATTGCTTTGACTCTCGGTACCGCAGGGTGGACCCAGGAGAGGGACCCAACAAATCAGGCTCCCTCGTCTCGCCAGGTGAGTTCGACGGGCGTGAGGAAGTCAAAGAGTGTTTTGACTTCTTGTGCTTGTGGGACTTCCCCGCTACGAGAGTGACAAAGAACATCATAAGAGACTACGCAAAATGGTCTGGGTGGTTTTCCCATGTGAACAGGACCTCAAGCGTCGGCGAGTCGCTCAACATTGGGTGGAAGGGAGCTTGAGACATCACTCCCTCTGCGCCTTCGGATTCATGGTGCGGCAGTCCTCACACATCTTGAGAGTTGTATCCCAGCTCCAGGCACCACAAACACACCAAGTGGGGGGGGGGGGGTTGGGGGGTCTTTCACCGACATTTGCCTAAAACAGGACCAACATGGTTTGAAACCATACGGTTTCTTGGGTGACACCCTAACAGCAGTAGATGAAATATCAAAAAGGTCGATAATGATCAGTCAAAAAGCAACAGAGGGGTAGCTCAATCTGGCGCAGGAAGGAAAGACACAGCACCAAGGCATCGCCTATATAGATACCACGCACGCCACTTTCGGCGTGGGCGATGCAGAGCTGAACGACACCACCAATCTGTGCTCAGGGTACTGCTAAAAACTCTTCCGGACGCCTGGGGATATTCAAAGGTAGGGAATCAGTGGCTGAAAGTCTCTATCAGATAAACATGCTTAGCATACTGCTCTCTGGGCTTGGATGTTTGCAAGTTGTTTTTCTTCGAAGAAGCCTCTTAAGTCAGGAGATGTAGTGTGACTCCTCCTTTTGGTATACACTGCACATGGGCACCAACTCAATGTTAGATAGATTTTATTGCCACTATGCTCGTATGTATATCGAGTTCCGTCCGTACTGTTCGGTTCCTTATAGATCTGTTGAGTCTGATTAGAGCAGGGGTCTCAAACCTTTTCTGTAATGAGAGCTACTTCTGATCAGTGGAAATCATTGTGAGCTACTGAAGATCAGGCCACTTGCGCAATGTTACCAGACACCCCCATACCCAACTTCATTGACGTTAAGCCATCCATAGAACCAAATACTATGGTTTGAACAAAATACTTTGACTAGGGGCACTATGACAGGCTGCCATGTGTGCGTCTGAGGGCGTGGTCTTTGGAGATGTATGAACAGGATATATGTGTATGGGTGAATGAGAGCCTGTGTAGTATGTACTTGTGGCATAGGACATACCTTTCACCTTATGTGGCACCATTATATGTGTAACACAAACATACCAACATTTTGTAGTTTTTTATGGGAGAAATGTAAAGTGCTGAACATTTTCAGCAAAAATGTTGGTCATAATATTAAACATGCCTGCACTTTAAATTTCTTCTAGTTTTTTTCTGTTATATATATATATATATATATATATATATATATATATATATATATATATATATATATATATATATATATGTGAGAAGTTGGCCTGATAGGTGATGTTTCCAATTCTGGAACCACCTATTATCAGACCAAACAATCCCTTATGGTGTCAGGTTGTAAGTCAACCTTGTTAGACAAGCTATCCTCGGGGTAGCATGGACTAAGCAGCCTAAAGGCTTAACTTAAGCGGTCGTGTTAAGCGAGCTGTTTTACCACATACAATCCTGTAATATCAAATGAAAGGACACCACACAAGTATATATTATAAAATATATGTATTTATTACTAAAAACAATCCCCAGTATTCTTTATGAATAAAGGGGCACAAGTGTTAGATCAAAAGCACAGTTTAAACATACAAAGTTGCACAATTATGGATGAGGGCGGGGGGCCACTCAAACCATATACTAAACAAGTGGTATAAGAGATACCAATCGAACAGTGGTTAGGCCTAGGGCCTAGGGAATCGCTGGGAGCAGTCGGGACAAGCAATGCTGAAGTCGGGAGAGGCCCACGGGATTCGGAAGCAGTGCGGAAAGCGCACGCATGCACCAATGTTAACCAATGGTGCGTAAAAGTTGTAAAGTTAAAGTTTAAGGACACTTCCGCTGAACCTAGAGGAACAAAACTTAAGACACAGACCCTAGAGATGTGTACCAGTGTGGGAACACCGGCGGAGCAAAGTTACCTCACCCACAGGAAGCGGGTGCACAGGGTCGAAGTTGAGTCGGGTTTCGTCACGCAGGCTCTTGGTGCTTGGAGCTGAAAGGGCTGCAGGCGGGGTGAAAGAGAAGTGTCCGGTGGAGTCCAAGGGTGGACTCGAGTCGAAAAGTACCTGAAAGCAGAGGGGACAGAGTCTGGGTCACTCAGCAGTGACCAGGGTGGAACCAGGACGGAACCAGGCAATGTCGGGCGCAATCAGGTGGTCGTCGAGGAGCTTCTCTCCGCTGTCACGTGGGCTCTGGGGCATCTGCGACGTCCAGGAGCGGGTCACGATCTGTCCCACGAGGGCTCTCACCGTCGGCGCAGTCGGCTTCAAGTTTGGAGCAAACAACACTTGGCAAGAGCAATCCACGCGGAACCGGGAGATTGCTTCTCACTCGAACCAGGAGCGTCAGAGTGGGGGCTCCTTTTCAGGGGAGCTGGTGCAGATCTGGAGCAACCAGATTTGCAGGTCGAATTTCAAAGTTCGTCGGTACAGGGGCCACTAGCCGGCTGGCAAGTGACCGGGCCAACGCGTTGAGCCAAATGGAGCAGAAGGGCCCCACGCAGCACTCGTCGAGTGTGGAGGGCTGAACTTCGGTGCAAGAGTGGCTCAGGGTTGGGGCTTCTCAAACCCCGGTGTACAGCTTCGAGGGTCACTCGTGGGCTGCACGGTCAGCGTCTCGTGGTCAATTCAAGATGGCGTGCCCCACGCTTCCGGTCGCCTCCACGGGTCTCAGCTCTGCAGGGACTGTGGATCGGGCTGTTGGAAGGCAGGCAAGCTTGATCTCGTCGATCTCTGTCGCTCGAGTTCCGGCGGGAACTGCGACAAAGCAGACGTCGATGGCTGGATGGTGCCTGTTTGCACAGGGTGGTCACTCCTTGACCACAAGGGAGATTCTTCGGGCTTCTACGTCGAGTAGGATGTCGAAGGGTCCAGAACTTCGGTTCTTATGTTTCTTCAGGATAATCTGAAGTGCATTGGCACTGCTCCCAGTCTTATACTAATTTTGGGGGCTGGATTACCTGCTAGGTCCCCTCCTATGGGTGGGACCCAGGAAGTGGGTGGATACACCCCCTTCCTTTGATCCAGGCCGCCCTGGCACGAGGGCTGGAGTGCCCCAGAACCGGTTTGGCCGGATTATGCAAGGGGCAGCCTTGTGCGCCCCAAGCAGTGTCTGGTTTCTTTCAAACCTCCCTGCTACAATCCACTATCTCCTGTCTGGAGGGTGGTAACACCCCCCTGCGACAGGAAACCCTTTGTCCAGGCCCCATTTGGCTGAGTTTCGGTCAGCTTCAGGGGGTCAGACTCTTGTCTGTGGCAGAGGCATCCATTTTGTGGATCTAAGGTCCTTTTAGAAATTAACCGCATGTAAGTAAAGTAACATGTCTTACCCCTCTAGAGGGGTGGAATGCTATCCCCGTCGCCAGAACTGGCGAGGGGGATAGTATTCCAAATCGTATGACACCTTACACGACATGTTTTGATAAAGCCAAACCAAAGTTGCTATATAACCGCGAGGATTATAAGGCACTTAAGAGTATATGGTATGGCATTATCCTGAAACAGCATAAGGGAGTTGTTCCCGGCAGCTGCAGACAGGCTCAGCTCATGCTAGAGCTCCATCTCACATTAAACCACGCACTCTGCCTCCAGGATTGATGAGGCCTTCCATAGGAGTGGCTCACAGGTTAATATGTGTCCAGATATAGGATTAGATATAGGTATACTATATCTAAGTAAGGGGTGATTACACCACCTTACCCCAGCTGAGTGATCAGCCAGTTGTGTCAATTTAAGAACCAGCCAGGGGTGGCAAAAGATATGCTGCAGCCCCTGGTAGGCCTTGGTGGCCCCTATGCCCTGGGCACCTATAGTGCATTATACAGGGGCTGACAAGGAGTCCATTTCCAATTGTGGTATGTACCTAGGGTACATGGAATCCATTTTACAGAGAGAGCAGATGGCCTGGGGCCCTGATTAGCAGGGAACCAGGTCAACTAAGTCAAAAAACCAGCTAAACACAGGCAAAAAATCTGGGGTAACCATAGTCAGGTAGCCACCTTCCTACACAACCCCCCCCAAACGAAAGGAGATAAGGCTATCCTTGGCCAGGTAAGCCTATATTGCCTGAGTGGCCATATAAGGAAGTACCTGCACTAGCATGGGTACCCCCTGTCTCATGGTCCACTAAGCAGTCCCTCACCCTTGGGGTATTAGAGGGTCTCCACCATAGGGAATCACTACCTTGGGTGTGTTTATGCAAAGTTAAAGGCTGGTTTGGATATGGAGTATTGAAGTGAGGCTCTACTAATTTAGGGCTTAGCTTCCTCCAATTATCTTCCACCATGCGTGCCTTTCTTTCTTTAACTGAGTTGCACTGTGCTCTCAGGGTCAGCCTCTGGCTACCTAAAGCTGGAGGCTGGGTCCCTCTGTTTGGCTTGCTGGAGGGACAGTTCAGGGTTGGGCCCTTTGGGTCCCAGGTTTGGCTGTGCCCAACAGAATCCATCTGTGGGAGGTCCCTAACTGTTTTTAAGGGGGCTCCCTCAGGAGTTTTTAAAGTTTTCACCTTACTAGGGCTACTAGTTTTGGAGCCCCTAATCTGTTGATGGGGTGCTTTATTTGACAGGGGGCCCTCTGGGTCTCACTGTCCTTCTTGTCCTCTGCAGCCCTGGCCTGGCTAAGGCAAGGGAGAGAGGGGCAGGTTACCTGCTCCAGACTGGGTCCCACCTGAGAAGGGTCCACTGACATCAGGGGTTCTGTCAGGCTAGGCCCAACCACCTCTGGGGCAGTTCCTTCATCAGGGGTAAGATCAGTTCCCTGAGGAGGCTGATCCTGTCCTAAAGCCTGGTGAGGGGGAGATTTCTCTTCCTCCTCCATGCTCTCAGTTTGTGTGGAGTTATCCATCATTTCAGGCTTCACAACACACATATCAGTTTGAGTTTGGGCTGTGGCCATCACAGCCCCACCAACCTTTTCAGGAGGAGACTCAGTTTGGGTTTCTGCTGTTATCATAACAGCTTTGCTATTCTGTTCAGGAAGAGCTTTTACTAAAGATGGGGCAGAGAGTTTCTCAGCCCTACCAACCTTTTCAGGAGGGACATCTTGAATTGGGGCTGTAGCCATTACAGCCTCACTAACCTTTCCATTGGAATTTACCATTCTAGAATGGGTTTCCTGTTCAACCTCAGCCCAGGCTGAGATCTCCAAATCATTACCAAGTAGGCAGTCTACAGGCAAGTTTGGTGACACTGCCACTCTGTTTGGGCCAATGACACCTCCCCAGCTGAGACTTACTACTGCCATGGGATGATTTGTTTGGATTCCATCAATGTTTGTAACCTTGTATGTGGCACCAGGTAAAAGTTGCTTAGAGGGGACTATGCCATCAGCCACCATGGTGATGCTAGCCCCTGTGTCTCTAAAAGCTTCAACTTTCAAACCATTGATGATGGGTTCTTGTCTATATTTGCTCAATGGATTTGGGCAATCAGAGAAGTTGGCACACCCCATGCCAGTCTCATAAACAAGATTATTTGGGGAGGGGGACCTGGATAGGCCAGGGTCCTCCTGGGCTCCAAAAGCAAACCCACCCAGATTCCTGGGTGTGCTCCCACTTCCTGGGGGATTACTGCTGACAGAAACAGGAGGTGTGGGAGCTGGCTTTGGAGGTATATTCTCTTTATTGTTATTCTTGGGACAACAGTTGTCTGTTTTGTAATGCCCAACCTGTTTACAGGCATAACAATAAGGCTTTTTCTCAGTTGAAGAAGTGTCTTGGGACCCACCCACATTCTTGGAGTTTTGGGGCCCTGGGGAAGTCTTTTCTTTATTTTTATCCCCACCCTTATCTTGAGGCTTGGTAGACTCCTTCTTCTGGTTACTGTCCTGATTCTTAGGCCTAATCCTGGTTCTGACCCATTTGTCTGCCTTCTTTCCCAATTCTTGGGGAGAGGTCAGACCAGAGTCCACCAGGTGCTGGTGTAAGAGCTGGTT
Source organism: Lissotriton helveticus (assembly GCF_964261635.1). Taxonomy (NCBI): domain Eukaryota; kingdom Metazoa; phylum Chordata; class Amphibia; order Caudata; family Salamandridae; genus Lissotriton; species Lissotriton helveticus. The sequence continues at coordinate 230,606,189 of NC_136065.1, read as the reverse complement.
CTGACAATTACTTAGGATCTGCTCCCTCATAATCAAATTATACAATCCTGTAAAGTCATGTACTTTGCTGCCATGTAGCCAACCCTCCAGAGCCTTAGTAGCACAATCTACAAAATCAGTCCAGTCCTGTGTCTGTGTCTTCTGGGTGTCTCTGAACTTCAACCTGTACTGTTCAGTGGTTAAGCCAAACCCATCTATTAGGACACTCTTCAGGACTTTGTAATTGTTTGCATCCTCATGTCTGACAGTGAGGAGCTTATCTCTCCCTTTCTCTGAAAAGGAGTACCATAAGATTGCTGCCCACTGTTCCTCAGGAACCTGCTGTACCATGCAGGCTCTCTCAAGAGCAGTTATCCACTTGTGGATGTCATCCCCTTCCTTGTAGGGGGGCACAATCTTTGTCAGGTTTCTACTATCATAGGACCTGGGTTTCTCTTTAGGAATATTGCTGCCACCAGTGGCATCTAAGCCACACAATTTTTGCTCTCTTGCCAAGGCAAGTCTAGCTTGAGCCAAGGCTACCTCCTCCCTCTCTATTTGGAGTTTGACAGCCCTCATTCTGGCCCTATGCTCTAGCTTTTGAGAAGCAGTCATGCCTCTCTGAGATTCTCTTGAGGCACTAGAAATATGAGAGTCCCCTGAGGGAGATCTCACTCTTCTGTTGCCTGGGAGAATGTTATAGGGTCTGGGGAGGTGCTGGCCCTCTCCATTCCCAAGTAGGTTTAAGTTGGCCTGGCTAAGCCTGGCAACTATAACCTGGCTACCCCTCTGATCCTGATCTTCTGGGTCCTCTACATCTGAGTCCTCCTCTTCCTCCTCTTCCTCTGGAGGGGTATCAGTTACAGGGGGGTTCACTCCATCTCCTGACTCTAAGGGAACTTCATTCACCTTCTCTAAGTCATCCTGTTCTAGAATGGCTATCAGGATAGGACAGGTGGGACTTCTGCCCCTTTTTAACCCTCTTGATATGCACAAGGCAATCAAGTCCTTTCGGGTTAATTTGTCATAGCTGGAAGTTGCCTTGGTAAGGTCAACTGTCACAGGAGCAGACCCTGAGGCTTTTCCTGTGTCAGACATGACTCTAGTGTGGTGTAAGAGATGCACCTACCTACACTAAGTGTTTCCCTACTGTACCTTGCTAGTGAGTTGTAGTCAGGGTGTGCTAATCCCTTTAATCTACAACTACTAAGTTCAGTAGAACTTAAGTATGCTAAGCTTTTGATTTTATATGTACCTAGAGGTACTTGATGTGATCTTTCAATTTGATAAAAGATTGCAATGGTAAAACAACAGCAAGCTCAAATCCGCACCGCTGCTCACCAATGTGAGAAGTTGGCCTGATAGGTGATGTTTCCAATTCTGGAACCACCTATTATCAGACCAAACAATCCCTTATGGTGTCAGGTTGTAAGTCAACCTTGTTAGACAAGCTATCCTAGGGGTAGCATGGACTAAGCAGCCTAAAGGCTTAACTTAAGAGGTCGTGTTAAGCGAGCTGTTTTACCACATACAATCATGTAATATCAAATGAAAGGACACCACACAAGTATATATTATAAAAATATATGTATTTATTACTAAAAACAATCCCCAGTATTCTTTATGAATAAAGGGGCACAAGCGTTAGATCAAAAGCACAGTTTAAACATACAAAGTTGCACAATTATGGATGAGGGCGGGGGGCCACTCAAACCATATACTAAACAAGTGGTATAAGAGATACCAATCGAACAGTGGTTAGGCCTAGGGCCTAGGGAATCGCTGGGAGCAGTCGGGACAAGCAATGCTGAAGTCGGGAGAGGCCCACGGGATTCGGGAGCAGTGCGGAAAGCGCACGCATGCACCAATGTTAACCAATGGTGCGTAAAAGTGTGGAAAAGTAAATTTTGCCATGTTCTGTGTCCCTACGCCTCATCCATCATATGTTATGTGTGCATGAACAATATGCATATGTTACTCCCCATGTCTGATCAAGACGCAATTATAGTTGTGTCCACCTCTGGTATGTCATTTTCCAGTCCTCGTGAATACTACGAATATTAGGCCTATGTAAAGCTACGTTGCCACGTCCCCCAGTGTGCACGTTATTTCATTATAAAGTCCCCGTTCCTAGGCCTCAACAGGGCCTGGACATCAGATTCAGCTCCTGTCTCCTGAAGCCTCGCTAAGGAGCGATACAGCCCCCACCTGTATCCTCGACCCTTCACTTACTTCCTGCCTCGCAGTGCCCGGTGCAGCTTGGCTCTGCCTCTGAGTCTGCCAAGAGTGTGTTATAGTTCCAGTTATCAGTTCAGTCCTCCTTCTCTGCATTCCTAAGCTACTGAACTGCATCAATAGTTTCCGTCATTGTCTAGCCTATACGGCTCCACGTTAGAGAAATACTGTATTTAAATGGTCATTTAGTATTCTTCATCACGCACTACATGTAGAATAATGCATGGTCCAGTCTTAGAATCAAGTTAGCCTTTCCCCTCATGACTTCTAGTTTATATCAACATGTTCCCTAAACATCAGATACTAGATAGGGTTTAGGTACATGTCGCTCCGACCCTCCAGACTTTAGTCTCTGCTCCTAGCACAGAGTTCATAGCCCCCAGCTTCTCCTAGTAATACGTCATTGCCAGTTTACGCGCACCATTAGGTTAGAGGTCCCGGCTCCTTAGGTAGCCCCCTCCAATGATTCCGCCCATTCATGACATATTCTGTTACGTTTGCACCACATGTCTATGTATACGCCCAGTTACACCTACTTTTACTGTTATCTTTCGCGACTGCTACGCGTCACGCCTTCTGCTCCACCCACTGCTACGCCTACTGCAATGTAATGCTATGTGTTCGCGCTATGTATAAATGCTCATGTATTGTTATTAAAAGTTAGCGCGCTCATCCCAGACCCGGTCCCAGCAGCTGCTGGGTCATCCTATGCAGGTTGTCCTGATCCTGTCCTTATGCTGTATTAAACCTGCAGAAACTCCTACTACCTCGAATCTTGACTCTTATTTATTGAGCTATCTGTTATGCTATATGCCTAGTCAAAAATAGGGTATTATTTATTTATTTACCACATAATGGCGCCCGAACAGGGACTTGCCCTTTCCCCACGCGTCGGTGAAGCCACGCCGACCCCCTGACCCTCTGCAGTCGTGACGGAACCATACCGTGCACTGGCAGATATTTCTGCTCCAAGTATCCCTCAGGCCCACGGAGGAGACGGAGGAGGCGGTCCAGCATCCAAACGAGACGGTGGAGGAACGCGGCGAGTCCCGACCAGAGCCCAAGCCGAGAGTCCAAGGTCCGAGGTATCCGGAGGCCCACCCGTAACTGAAGTCCGAAGTCCGTCCGTCGTCGTAGCAGTCCAGTCCAGTCCAAGGCCTTCCGTTCCGTGCTGCCCGGTGAGTACCATTGCTGGGGTAGTATCTAGACAGGACCAATCTAAATTGACTCCTGGTCCGTGGGTTGGTGGTGCCCAGACTCACAAACGAAGTGTTCACCTAGGTGGATACGGGTCTTGATGCGTTCCTTTATGGGACCGGTATGTTCCGTACTGTTACAGCAGTGCATCCAGTAATTCTAGTCTGTTCCGTTCTCGAGAAAATTCTTGTATTTCTGCTCTCAGTATTCCAGGTAATATTCTGTTCAAACTGTTATTTATAATGTTCTTCATGTATTGTAATGTTGTGGTATGAGTGTGACGTGATTTCGTGTTTATTGTGTATTGTATTGTGTCCAGATTACAGTTCAGTCATGCCTATATTTTCCAAGTTACGTCAGTTAAAAACTAGAAAGGGTCTGCTGGAAGCAGCAGTTCCTGTTCCGCCTAGGGACAGTCCAGGTCATTTTATGTATCAGAAACATGGCATAAGCGCCATATTGTATCTAGATTTATGGGTAGAGTATACCAAACGGTTAGAAGAAAAGTATAGATGGCCCGTATCGGGTACATGGGATGCCGAATGTATCATGCGAGTAGAAGAAGCATTATGGAAAAAGAAAGCCAGACAGTCACAGAAAGATGCCATCGAGTTATGGCGTAAAGAAGCGCATAGAAGAACCGAAAAGGAAGTCAGAAAGTCAGAGTTAAGTAGAGGATCCCAAGAACGAGCCCAAGAAAGAGAATTAATCGTAATAATTCATTTATCCGTATGTTACATTATTCACACCAGACCAGCAATGCCACTAATTGTTGGGTGTGTGGTCGACTCCCCCCTTTCCAGACACCGAAGGGAGTTCTGCCACTCTTTCCTTATCCATTCTCACATAATGGTTCGTGTGGAGCATGGTCCACGTTAACGTCATCCGCAACAGATATGTCTTTTCTTAACAGTACATGTTTCCCAGACAAGCAAGGTTTCCCCCACAGAACAGGTTTAGATCTAGAAAATGAAGTGTATAATTTAGGTAATTATTCGTCGAATTTCATGGTCCTGAATGTTCAGTCTGATACTACTCCAGACTCACCTGCTATTTCAGTACTACCAGTCAAAGGCGAATTATGTGTCCGTAGTCATGGTTCTGTACATGTAGGACATAGTGATTGTACTACTATTATCAAGTATAGTGACAGTGGGAAATCTATTTTTAAAGCCTCACGTCATTCTTATTTTGTTTGTGGTCAAACTGCATATGTTCATCTGCCCCTCGATTGGGAGGGAACCTGTTACATTGCCTTCCTACTGCCACCTGTTTTTCTAGCCCCACCTGACTACCATAGGAATTCCTTCCTAGTACATACTAGACACAAGAGAAATCTCCCGATTGTCGATTATACTGAAACCGCCGCAGAACAATTCATTGATATAGATAAAGGTGTTTTCCCTTATTTAGGTACAGTTGTAAATAGTAAGCTAATCCGTAGGTTAACAAGAACCCTCGAAGCAGTAGTAGATGAGACTGCCTCCGCTCTAGGTAACCTAACCGAAGAGCAATCCTTTATGAGAATTGTCGTTTTACAGAATCGTCTCGTCCTTGACGTCATACTGGCCGATAGGGGCGGGGCCTGTAGAGTCCTCGGATCTAGTTGTTGCATTTTCATTCCAAATAACGCGCCGTCTGTTTATTCAGCTATAACCAGACTTCATAAAATTGCCCATCTGTTACATCAAGATCCAGGCACCTGGACATGGTCCGGTTGGTTCTGGAATATAATTTCCGCATGGGGATGGAAAGTCCTGTCCTTTCTAGGTATTGCAGTAGCGATCATATTTAGCTGCTGCCTCTGTATACAATGTGGCCCTGCGATTTGCGGCATTTGTGCTACCTCTTGTATTCCTAGTCCCAAGCCCCGTTCTAAATCCCGTTCCAAGACAATTCGAGACGAGCAAATGATACTGTATGAAATGATAGATGGTATCATGAATATTGATGTTTCCTGATGGAAACGTAGTGACAAGGAGGGAATGTGGAAAAGTAAATTTTGCCATGTTCTGTGTCCCTACGCCTCATCCATCATATGTTATGTGTGCATGAACAATATGCATATGTTACTCCCCATGTCTGATCAAGACGCAATTATAGTTTTGTCCACCTCTGGTATGTCATTTTCCAGTCCTCCTGAATACTACGAATATTAGGCCTATGTAAAGCTACGTTGCCACGTCCCCCAGTGTGCACGTTATTTCATTATAAAGTCCCCGTTCCTAGGCCTCAACAGGGCCTGGACATCAGATTCAGCTCCTGTCTCCTGAAGCCTCGCTAAGGAGCGATACAGCCCCCACCTGTATCCTCGACCCTTCACTTACTTCCTGCCTCGCAGTGCCCGGTGCAGCTTGGCTCTGCCTCTGAGTCTGCCAAGAGTGTGTTATAGTTCCAGTTATCAGTTCAGTCCTCCTTCTCTGCATTCCTAAGCTACTGAACTGCATCAATAGTTTCCGTCATTGTCTAGCCTATACGGCTCCACGTTAGAGAAATACTGTATTTAAATGGTCATTTAGTATTCTTCATCACGCACTACATGTAGAATAATGCATGGTCCAGTCTTAGAATCAAGTTAGCCTTTCCCCTCATGACTTCTAGTTTATATCAACATGTTCCCTAAACATCAGATACTAGATAGGGTTTAGGTACATGTCGCTCCGACCCTCCAGACTTTAGTCTCTGCTCCTAGCACAGAGTTCATAGCCCCCAGCTTCTCCTAGTAATACGTCATTGCCAGTTTACGCGCACCATTAGGTTAGAGGTCCCGGCTCCTTAGGTAGCCCCCTCCAATGATTCCGCCCATTCATGACATATTCTGTTACGTTTGCACCACATGTCTATGTATACGCCCAGTTACACCTACTTTTACTGTTATCTTTCGCGACTGCTACGCGTCACGCCTTCTGCTCCACCCACTGCTACGCCTACTGCAATGTAATGCTATGTGTTCGCGCTATGTATAAATGCTCATGTATTGTTATTAAAAGTTAGCGCGCTCATCCCAGACCCGGTCCCAGCAGCTGCTGGGTCATCCTATGCAGGTTGTCCTGATCCTGTCCTTATGCTGTATTAAACCTGCAGAAACTCCTACTACCTCGAATCTTGACTCTTATTTATTGAGCTATCTGTTATGCTATATGCCTAGTCAAAAATAGGGTATTATTTATTTATTTACCACAAAAGTTGTAAAGTTAAAGTTTAAGGACACTTCCGCTGAACCTAGAGGAACAAAACTTAAGACACAGACCCTAGAGATGTGTACCAGTGTGGGAACACCGGCGGAGCAAAGTTACCTCACCCACAGGAAGCGGGTGCACAGGGTCGAAGTTGAGTCGGGTTTCGTCACGCAGGATCTTGGTGCTTGGAGCTGAAAGGGCTGCAGGCGGGGTGAAAGAGAAGTGTCCGGTGGAGTCCAAGGGTGGACTCGAGTCGAAAAGTACCTGAAAGCAGAGGGGACAGAGTCTGGGTCACTCAGCAGTGACCAGGGTGGAACCAGGACGGAACCAGGCAATGTCGGGCGCAATCAGGTGGTCGTCGAGGAGCTTCTCTCCGCTGTCACGTGGGCTCTGGGGCATCTGCGACATCCAGGAGCGAGTCACGATCTGTCCCACGAGGGCTCTCACCGTCGGCGCAGTCGGCTTCAAGTTTGGAGCAAACAACACTTGGCAAGAGCAATCCACGCGGAACCGGGAGATTGCTTCTCACTCGAACCAGGAGCGTCAGAGTGGGGGCTCCTTTTCAGGGGAGCTGGTGCAGATCTGGAGCAACCAGATTTGCAGGTCGAATTTCAAAGTTCGTCGGTACAGGGGCCACTAGCCGGCTGGCAAGTGACCGGGCCAACGCGTTGAGCCAAATGGAGCAGAAGGGCCCCACGCAGCACTCGTCGAGTGTGGAGGGCTGAACTTCGGTGCAAGAGTGGCTCAGGGTTGGGGCTTCTCAAACCCCGGTGTACAGCTTCGAGGGTCACTCGTGGGCTGCACGGTCAGCGTCTCGTGGTCAATTCAAGATGGCGTGCCCCACGCTTCCGGTCGCCTCCACGGGTCTCAGCTCTGCAGGGACTGTGGATCGGGCTGTTGGAAGGCAGGCAAGCTTGATCTCGTCGATCTCTGTCGCTCGAGTTCCGGCGGGAACTGCGACAAAGCAGACGTCGATGGCTGGATGGTGCCTGTTTGCACAGGGTGGTCACTCCTTGACCACAAGGGAGATTCTTCGGGCTTCTACGTCGAGTAGGATGTCGAAGGGTCCAGAACTTCGGTTCTTATGTTTCTTCAGGATAATCTGAAGTGCATTGGCACTGCTCCCAGTCTTATACTAATTTTGGGGGCTGGATTACCTGCTAGGTCCCCTCCTATGGGTGGGACCCAGGAAGTGGGTGGATACACCCCCTTCCTTTGATCCAGGCCGCCCTGGCACGAGGGCTGGAGTGCCCCAGAACCGGTTTGGCCAGATTATGCAAGGGGCAGCCTTGTGCGCCCCAAGCAGTGTCTGGTTTCTTTCAAACCTCCCTGCTACAATCCACTATCTCCTGTCTGGAGGGTGGTAACACCCCCCTGCGACAGGAAACCCTTTGTCCAGGCCCCATTTGGCTGAGTTTCGGTCAGCTTCAGGGGGTCAGACTCTTGTCTGTGGCAGAGGCATCCATTTTGTGGATCTAAGGTCCTTTTAGAAATTAACCGCATGTAAGTAAAGTAACATGTCTTACCCCTCTAGAGGGGTGGAATGCTATCCCCGTCGCCAGAACTGGCGAGGGGATAGTATTCCAAATCGTATGACACCTTACACGACATGTTTTGATAAAGCCAAACCAAAGTTGCTATATAACCGCGAGGATTATAAGGCACTTAAGAGTATATGGTATGGCATTATCCTGAAACAGCTTAGGGAGTTGTTCCCGGCAGCTGCAGACAGGCTCAGCTCATGCTAGAGCTCCATCTCACATTAAACCACGCACTCTGCCTCCAGGATTGATGAGGCCTTCCATAGGAGTGGCTCACAGGTTAATATGTGTCCAGATATAGGTTTAGATATAGGTATACTATATCTAAGTAAGGGGTGATTACACCACCTTACCCCAGCTGAGTGATCAGCCAGTTGTGTCAATTTAAGAACCAGCCAGGGGTGGCAAAAGATATGCTGCAGCCCCTGGTAGGCCTTGGTGGCCCCTATGCCCTGGGCACCTATAGTGCATTATACAGGGGCTGACAAGGAGTCCATTTCCAATTGTGGTATGTACCTAGGGTACATGGAATCCATTTTACAGAGAGAGCAGATGGCCTGGGGCCCTGATTAGCAGGGAACCAGGTCAACTAAGTCAAAAAACCAGCTAAACACAAGCAACAAATCTGGGGTAACCATAGTCAGGTAGCCACCTTCCTACAATATATATATGACACCATGTCTCTCAGCCACTGGGAAAAAGAACAATTGATGGAGAGAATGCAGAACAATGTCATACATTCACCCCAGTACAGAGATCTGGGCCCACATCCATCATTTTTTTGCTCACCATACCATTCCGGTTTGGATCCAGCCATATGCAAATCAGTCTTGACCCTGCACCCAATGGGAACAGTCCAGCCTGAACTGCCTGGCCAGGTCCTCCCTGGACTGGAAACAAGCATCCTAGGACCGATTTCGGGCTTTCAGCCCTCATCAGCCAGGATGGCTTGACTCCAGTGACATGGAGAGCCCAAGACCCACGTCTGGGTATACCCGTCCCACTCGGGGTGACAAATGCAAAAAGAACAATTGATGGACGGAATGCTGACAATGCAAACATTCACTGGGAAAAAGAACAATTGATGGAGAGAATGCAGAACAATGTCATACATTCACCCCAGTACAGAGATCTGGGCACAAATCCATCGTTTTTTTGTTCACCATGCCATTCCAGTTTGGATCCAGTCATATGCAAATCAGTCTTGACCCTGTGCCTCGTGGGAACTGTCCAGACCGAGCTGCCAGGCCCGGTCCTCCCTGGACCGGAAACAAGCATCCTGGGACCTGTTTCAGGGTATGTCACCCTTCTTCAGCCAGGCTAGCTTGAATCCAGTGGCACAGTGAGCATGGGACCCACGTTTGGGCATACCCAACATGACTGTTAGGCGTATTTAGTTATGGGGAGATATTCCACCCATTAAATAAATTAGGCAGGACCATTGTATATTTGGTTGCGACTCGCTTTCCCCTGTTTGCCTGCCTTTATATCTATTTTACAGGGGCCCTCTTTTTGCATTATTAAAATCTCAGCGAAGGCCATCTACTAGCGCCTCTTGGTCCCCTTCCTTGAAATGAGACTGGTCTTCGAGGAGGGAACATTCCACTAAGCCTCCTCTTACAGCAAGCACTGAAGACGCAGGAGGCACAGCAATAATTCCTCTTCCTCTGTCACAAAAGTCACCTCTACCGCCACCACTTCCTCCATACACACTGACTCCTCAAGAGTTAGTAGAGGGGTTCCCTCTTTCATACTTAGCCCAGGCAATCTTTCTGGACCCTTTGACCCTTATGATCAACCCTCAAGGCTGGGTCCCAGTGATAACCTTCAAGATGACTAATGTAGACTTCCAAGGTGATCCAGATATCAAACACTACCCAGTAGAGGCCTAAAACCCTGTGGACCCACTGCCCATCATGAGCTATCTCAAACGTCCACAGACTTTCATCAAGTGGACATGCATGTCACCCAAGAGGAGGGTGACTTTCTTGTGAAGACGCACTCCAAGTCAGAGCATATAGTATAATTATTACTGATGCTAAAGGGCATGCTAACATCTGCTCTGGTATCTTTAGGGAGCCTGTGAAGACTAGGGTAGTGCCCTCAAGAGTTGAAAAGAAATTCAAACCTTCCCCTAGTGACCTGCATACATCAAGGGTCGGATCCCTACTGACTCTCTGGTAGTCTACGCTGCCTGTAAGCTGGTCCCTGCCCACACTACATGTGATGTGCTTCCTCCAGATAAGGACATCAAAAAGATTGATACGGTGGGCAAGAGGGTAGCAGTTGGAGCAGCAACCCACTGGAACATAACCAAATTTGTGGCCCTATTGTCAAAATAAGGCCCAGTGGAAGGAGATGCAAAAGAAAAACCTTAAACATCTTTCAGAAGCGTACAGAAAATGAAGGGAGGTGTCTGAGGGAAAAGCCATCTCTAAAGCCAGCAGTTGCTGTGTGTTAGATGCTGCTGCCACAGCCTCTAGGTGCATTAAAGCTAGCAATACCTCAGGCACCATACCAGGCTGTAACTCAGGGCTTAAGCCCAAAGTCAAGCAGCATATCCTCAAACTCCCATTTGACAGGGAGCACTTTTTCGGGCATAATGTTAAGATGCAGAATTTTTTTTTAAACATACCAAAACAGAAAAATCTAAAGGCGCACCAAACGAACAAGTTACTTACCTTCGATAACGCCTTATCTGATAGAGACTATTTAGACACAGATTCCTTATTTTTAATATTCTCCAGACATCAGATTAGATCTGGAAAGGTTTGAGCAACCCATCTGCATGCTGGTTGTAGGCATTGCTTGGCTCTGCATGGTATTGGTGGAGTCATCCAGCCATAAGTGGCGTACACGGTTCCTTTGTAGGTGCCACACCGGCACTCTGACCTCAGATCTTGACTGTTTTGCCGCACCGGCCGCACGGAGCCAAGCTGAGGAGGTAATGACTAGTGTGCCAAATGAGGTCCTGAAGGATTTCTCGAGAATTACAATCAGTGCGCAGAAAGAGGAAGATGGTTGGGTGTAAGAAATCTGCGGGTAGCTAGATTCTACCTGATAAGGCGTTACCAAATGTAAGTAAATTGTTCATCTGATAGAGACTTCTAGGCACAGATCTTCTTACCTTATAATAGATACCAAAGCAGTCTCTCCTCGGATGTGGGTCTGTGGACTATTCAATCATATAATGCTCGGTTCTAAGAACCAGCTTATGTGGATAGAAGGAAGTGTGTGGAGATTATTGGAAAGCGCCTGTAACTTGCTAACCCTCCTGATAGATGTGATCGCCACAAGGAAGACAGTTTTGATGGTCAGCCGTCTTAGAGGGCAGCTGTGCATCAGTTCAAATGGTGAGCACATGAGAAAGGTTGGGACTAAATTAATGAAAATGAAATGAAAAGAAATGTTGTAAAGCGCAAACTGCCACTCCTAACGGAGTCTCCTGGCGCTGTAGGCAACAACAGATCAAGTAGATGACATAAGCCTAAATTAGCTTTTTGGCAGCAAGCATCTGATAGACCAAATATCCACGTATTTAACAGTTTTCTAAACTGCCCTTCATGCTCCATGGCTCTGAGCTCCTTGGGCATGCGGTTCCATGCTTTAGCTCCCAAGACAGTCGCAGATCTTCTGCCTCTAGTGACTAACCTAAATGCTGGAACACTGAGCAGGTTAGCAGTGGTTGACCTTAGTGTTCTTACAGTGGTGTAAGGCCTAAATCTTGCTGAGAGTTATGCTGGGCCTAGGCGACGATGGGCTCTAAAAGTTGTTACTAGAAGTTTGAACAGGACCCTCTTACAGACCGGAAGCCAGTGAAGGGTCAACAATGCTGCCGAAGCCGACACCCTGCGTGGTAGTCCTAAAACCAGTCTGGCCACTGCGTTCTGGACTACCTGTAGTCTCCTCAGGATGGTTTTGTTGGTTCCTGCAAGGAGACTATTGCAGTAGTCAAGTCTCAATGATATGAGGGCCACTGCTACAGTCTTTTTAGCCACCAGGGGAATCAAATTAAAAAACGTTCTCAGAGTTTTTATGAACCCAAAACAGGTCCCGGTTAATTTCAAGACATGGGGCAGAGTCAAACCACACACCTACGTTTTGGCCACTTCCACTGTTGATGGCGGTGCTGTGGTATCGTCTGGCCACCAATCCTTTGGATGAAAGGGATTGTCTTTCCCAATTGGTAAGATTTCTGTCTTGTTGGTATTGCAACAAAGATGGTTTTCCCTCATCCATTGCAACATGGCAGTCAGACAGATTTTAAAGTTTCCCTCTGCATTAGTGGTGGTCTTGTCCAGGGAAAGGATCAATTGGGTATCGTCGGCATATGACGTAATCTCGATCCCATAATTAGAGATTAGGAAGACATGAGGGGCCATATATACATTAAACAGCAGAGGACTTAAAGAAGCCCCCTGCGGCACTCCTGTAGTGATGACTTGTACTGACGACATAAATGGTCCCAGTGAGATCGATTGTGTCCTGTTGGTCAAACAAGATGTAATCCATGCCAAAGCCTGATCTAATATACCACACAATCTTAATCTGGGAAGCAGGATTTTATGTGAAATAGAATCAAACGCTGCTGACAAGTCTAAAAGAATCAGAACTGCCCTCTTGCCCTCGTCCAAAATGAATTTGATGGTATCTGATATCTCAAGTAGCGCCGACTCAGTAGAGTATTTTGTTCGAAAACAGGATTGGCGGGGATGAAGAGCCTGTATTGCCTCTAGAGAATTAGAAAGCTCCTTGTACACAATTTTCTCTGTAATTTTACCCAAAATGGGTAACAGAGATATAGGTCTATAGTTTGCGAGATCTGAAGAGTCGACGTTTGGCTTCTTCTGTAAGGGTTTTACTACGGCGAATTTCCATTCGTCTGGGACTGTCCCCATAGCTAGAGAGGAATTCACAATCTCATTAATCACCGGGTTAACAATGTCAATTATGTGATGTAGAAGCATTGGTGGCCAAGCGTCCAGAGGGGAACCTGATTTACAGGACAAGATCGCTTCCTTAGTCTGGGAGAGAGTGGCCAGTTCAAAAACTTGGAGGCCTGCACTACCATCCCTATTCGAGGTCCCCTGTACCTCAAAAGGCTCCAAATGGTCTTGGGTCACGAAGTTCTTTTGAATGGCCTTAATTCTGTTGTCGAAATAGATTGCGATGTCTTCACATAACTTTTGGGAGGGGGGAATTTCAGCATGTACCCCCTTGGGGTCTGTGAATGATTTCACAATTGTAAAGATCTCTTTTTGGTTGTGTTTTGCCATGGTGATTTGATTATGAAAGTAAGACTTTTTTGCTGACTTGATGGCTGCATGGTATTTTTTCAGACAATTGGATTCCTCATAACCCTTTCTCCATCTACGTTACAACTGTTTGGATTGCAGATGAAGTTCTTCTAGTTCTTTCGAGAACCATGGGTCCCTATGGGGTTTCCTTTTACTTAGTCCAGCTGGACGACCAGATGGAAGCAATTCCTCCCCTATCAACGACATCCAATCGTGAAACCTGCTGGTATCCTCACCAGGAGCCCCTGTGAGAGTAGGAACCTTATCTTGTGCCACTATTTGCAGTGAGTTTTTTGTTAGCAAGCGCTGCCACTCTTTCCTAGGAGGCCCTGCCACTAACTTCCCTTCTCTATGCCCCTTCCCCGGGATCGGGATATATAGTGGAATAAAGCTGTGGTCGGACCAGATCTGTGGGGATGGCTTTCCAATCTGAAGTGTGCTGAGGTTAGTACAGACTACATCCAGAGTATGCCCTGCTCTGTGGGTAGGCTCCTGGACCATTTGTTCCATACCCAACAGCTGCATCGTCTCCACAAAGGGTGAGACCCCTGGGCTGTCACTGAATTCCAAGTGAAAATTAACATCACGAGGAGCGTAAAGTTGGCATACCTAAGCATAGCCTCACTGAGCGCATCGCAAAGAGAATCCAGGAAGGCCTTGCTGTTACCTGGAGGACGATACACCAGTACCCCTGAAAAGGAGAAGGTGTGAGTAATGGTACAGCAGAAACCCATATGTTCAGCTCCGCTAATACCTGGGAGCGAGAAAACTTTCCAAGGTAAGGTCTTCTTATGTAATATAGCTACCCTTCCCCCTCTCCCACTTTTCCGGTCTACCCTGCATATTGTAAAGTCTGGTGGCAGAGCAACTGTAATATCCGGGTTTGAGTGCTCTTTTAACCAGGATTCAGTTATAACCAAGAAATCCATGTCGTTGTCCATAATCAGCTCCCTGACCTCTAGGGCATGAAGGCCTAATGACCGTGCGTTTATCAAACCTCCCTTGATGAACATCTGATGGCCCTCTCCCTTAACTTCCTCAACTCTCTTCTCCTTAGCCCAAAAGAGAAACTGGGTCTTACATTTATAGCATGACAATGGACCAATTATTCTGTCCACATCCAGGGAATGATCGCCCTCTTTTTTGAGATTTAAATCTAATAGGTGCCTAGCTGAATACCTCCTACCTGGTTCTAAACGGGTAGGGTGGCTGGCGCAGATCGCGTCTCGAGCACGGACGGGTGCAGATGGGCTTGCTTTGGCACTTCGCGCGTCCGCTGCGCTTCCGCGTCCAGCCCTCCATTTATAATGAGAGGAGCTAGAGACTAGACCGTCTCTTACTCAAAGATGGTGGCCGAGACTGTCCCACCGGAAGTGGGTGAAATATAGCGTCGTGCTCCCTCCACTTCAATCAGCAAACGCTGTGGTGGACCGGGGAGCATACGCTTGAGTCCCTAAAAACGATCCGTCAAGCCCCAATAGTGATGCTCTCCAATTACCACCCCTTGTGCCCAACAAAGGAAGCAGGTACGACACAAAGTACAATAGCCAATTATGAGGCCCCCCCCAATCAGCCCCAGACAGTTTTACAATTCAGCGGCAGTGCAAAGAATAAGAATAAAACAAACAAGTGCGTTTTTTAAAGTTTAAAGAAGTGGTTAGCTTGTGCTGGCAGCTGACCTTGTTGCTAAATGCGCGTCCGCTCAGACTCCGCCTTTATATCAGAGACTAGACCGTCTCTTACTCAAAGATGGCGGCCGAGACTGACCCACCTGAAGTGGGTGAAATATAGTGTCACGCTCCCTCCACTTCAATCAGAAAACGCTGTGGTGGACCGGGGAGCATACGCTGGAGGCCCTAAAAACGTTCCGTCAAACCCCGATAGTGATGATCTCTAATTACCACCCCTTGTGCCCAACAAAGGAAGCAGGTACGACACAAAATACAATAGACAATTATGAGCCCCCAAATCAGCCCCAGACAGTTTTAAAATTCGGCGGCAGTGCAAAGAATAAGAATAAAACAAACAAGTGCGTTTTTTAAAAGTTTAAAGAAGTGGTTAGCTTGTGCTGGCAGCTAACCTCGGGGCATGATGAATGGCGTAGGAGCAAACATGTGTTGCAAATCTTTAAGGAAACGAGTCACAACAGGTGACTTGGATAGGAAAGGTTGGTCCAGGCAACTGCAGAAAGGTGGAACTGTCAGAAAGGTGCCCCTTAATTGTGCCCAAAGCCCAGCCTTGCTGGGCTCTGGATAGAACAAACAGGAAAACTTAATACAAGGGTGAAAACAAAGACTCAACAGATTTGGTTACATACCATGCCACAAATGTCTCACCTTCAGTAGGTGCAAATCATTTTCGTTGAGGGACGCCTGACTGCCAAGATGACATCTCACACTTTGGAAGGAAGGTGGGACATTCTCAACTGTCGTCAATCTACACGTATGTAGACGGACAGTGGACAGGTTGGGGTTCAGAAGCCTTCCCAGTTGCTGCAATGGAAAATCCTTCTGAAAGGTTAGCTTGATTGGAAGACAGATGTTCATGCTCAGAAGTTTGGGATACCAGACTCTAGGTGCCTACTCCGGAGCCACTAAGATAACCTGGGCCAGTCCTTGTTCTTGAGAACTCTGGACAGGAGCGATATAAGCAGAAAGACATATAGGAGTCCTCAGAAGCACTCAAGATGAAATTTGTCTCCAAACAAGAGCCACCTTAGAAACTCCAGGGCACAGAAGTGCTGACATTGTGCGTTTTCTGCAGTGGTGAATAGACCCAACAAAGGTTCTCTCAAATCTTTCATGAACCACCTCAGGATGGAGATGTAATTTGTGATCTGCGAGGCACTGACGGCTGAGTAAGTCAGCTCTGGTATTCAGAGAGTTTACCTACCAGGAAAATGCCCTGACATTCCAGCCATGTCCAGAGACGCAAGGCTTCTTAACACAGTGTCCACGACCACACCCGCACTGCTTGTTGCAATACCACATGGCGTAGTCCTAAACCACCTGAACTAGCCTTCCCTTTATTGTAGGAAGAAAGTCTTTCAATGCCAAGCGCATCACTCTCCATTCCAGAGGATTGATGTGAAGCTGAGATTCTGCAGGAGGCCAGAGTCCTCTGATCTCCATCTCTCCCAGATGATCGCCCCAACCCAGAAGTGAGGCATCTGTCTCTACTGTGAGCTCTTGGTGGAGAAGGGAGAGGGGCCTGCCACTGACCCAATCGTGATTCGTGAGCCACTACTGCAGAGCTTTTGCATTCCCCCTCTATATCTGGACCAGGTCGGAGGGATTTCCCTGATGCTGTGCCCACTGGGTCTTCAAACCTCACAATGCAGAGCCTGCATATTGCAACAGGCATGTTTTACCAACAGGATGCAGGAGGCAATGAGGTCCAGCAGCCTCAGAGTCAGTCTCACTGAAATTCGGGATACATTGGAAGCATTAATTAAATAACCTGGACTCGCTAATCTGGAGGATAAGCCTGAAATTCACTGTATCCAGAACAGCTCCAAAGAAAGGGATCATCTGGGAGGGAGTCAGGTGTGGCTTCGGCATGTTTATAGTGAACCCCAGGAAATGCAAGAGGTCTCCTAAAGTCTCGAGGTGGGAAACAACTGCCTGGGGCCATCCCTCTATTAACAGCGAGTTGCTGAGGTAGGGGTAGACTGGAAAACCTATTCTTTGCAGATGTGTTGCAACCTCTCATTCGCAGATGTGTTGCAACTACGGACATCATCTTGGTAAACACCTCAGGGGCGTGGGGAGGTCAAATTGGAGCATGGCAAATAAAAAATGCTTGTGGCCCACCGTAACCCGCAGGTACCATCTGTTGGCAGGCAGGACAGGAATATGGAAGTAAGCGTCCTGCGCATCCAACACTACCATCCAGTCTCCAGGGTCGAGGGCAGATAAGGACTGAGCCCAGGTGAGCGTCTTGAATTTTTCCTTTGTCAGGAAGCATTCAAGCGGGCGTAGGTCTAGTATGGGACGGAGGCCTTCTTCCTTCTTCTGCACCACAACGTAGAGAGAATAGCACACACAACCTATTTCTGATGCCGGCACCCTCTTTATGACTCCTTTGACCAGAAGAGCTAGCATTTCCTTGTGAATATGCAAAGGTGGTCGATGGTAAGGGTGGCAGTGTCTGTTGGAATGGGAGTGGATAGTCCCCCTGGATTAATTGAAGTACCCACTTCTTTGAAGTTATTTACCACCATTGGTGCAGGGATCCTGCCACCAACCAGGTGCCCATTGTGGGAAGTGGGCAAACTAAAGAGGCTTCCATGGGCAAACTAAAGAGGCTTCCGAGTTGCAATTACCGAGGGAGCTCTGGTACCCACAGGGTTTGTGGGAGCTAGATTAGTAGCCATGAAAGGACTGCAATATCCGCTGGCTGTGTGTTGTGGCTGGAGGGAAACAAACACGGCTGATAGCCGTGTTTGTTTCCACAAAGGTGGATTACAGGTGTTGCGGAGCCATGGTAAGCTCCAATGACTTGGCAGTGGCCCTACTGTCTTTGAATTATTCCAGAGCCGAATCCGCCTGGTCACCAACATGTTCTTGTGCCCTATTGAAGGGTATGTCCATCAGGGATGCCTACACATCCCTGAAAAGCCAGTAGTCCTTAGCCAGGTGTGACGTTAAACTGCCACCGTTGAAGCAATGGCTCTGCCCAGAGTGTCAGTCATATCCAATACGCATCTTTGCCAGAGTCCTCCTGTGAGCGATATCTTGGGAGAGCATGGCCTGAGCCTCATTGGGGACTTTAGGCAGCATTTGTGAAACCGAATCCCACACTGCTTGGGAATAATGGCCCAATAAGCACAGATTGCAGTGCCTGGCTGATGGAAGAGAACATTTTCCTATGAAGGCATCTAGCCTCTTTGATTCCCCATCGAGTGGTGTGGAAGGGAAAGTGCTGGGATTTATCTTGGAGGTTGAGACCTGAACCACCAGAATATCAGCGGTGGGATTCTGGGAGAGGAAGATGGGGTCCTGGGAGAGGCAGGCTAGGTCCTCAGAAGAGGAGTGATGGCTGCAAGCAATGGTCCTGAGCAAAGGAGTGACAGTACAGGGCTTGACTAAGCCCCGAGTAGGACATCTGTGAGGGCTTCATTAAATGGTAGTTAAGGTTCAGAGGAGGATACCCCAGGATGAGGCACCTTCTGTCAGGACGTTAGTCTTGACCTCATCCATGAGCAGGTTTAGGTCCATGACCTCAGGTGCCCTCAGGACCACCATCCCGAAGAAGCACCTTCCTTCGTACCTGCTGTGGGAGTAGAGAGGAGGCCAGTGTATGATGAAGTGTCCAGACCACTGACGTCATCCAAATCCTGGGTCCAGGTGTTATCGCCATGGACTCTGCTAGGAGCTGGGAATAGCCATAGGGTCCTCATACCCTTCTCCATTCAGGTTCCTCAGTGGGACCTTGAGGGAAATAGGGTTCTGGCTCCAATTCAGGCAGTCTGTGCTTGGTTAGGGCTGGAGCAGACATTGGGTGACGTCGTTCCGGGTCCGTAACAAGGAGTCGCGAAATCACAATGGGTTCGGCACAGCCAATTGCTGTTGGTGGCACCAAGAACAGCACGACTGGAACAGTCCCCATAAAAGGTACCGAAGCCGCAGCCATGGCCAGTCCGGATTCAACAATGGATCCTGAGGAGCTGAGTCCTGGCAGAGTGGACCATCTGGAGGAGCTCCAGTCAAAGCCCTAGCAAACCGTAGGGGCTTGAATGTGCTCCAAAGGGGTTTATATATATTCCTAACAGTTCAGGAGACAATTACTAAACAACACTAATAATCAATTCACACAAACAAATTTGCATTTATAAAAGAAAGAGGAAAGAGAAAAAGAAACCAAGAGAACCATAAATCAGATAAATCAGAAAAAATCTTTAGAAAAATATCACAAATTTATTATAAATATATAGAATCAGATAAGCACGCTCCGATAAATATTTGCTGGTATACAAAACAATACATCACAGAAGTTCCAGATAGGGTGGCAAACTTACTGCCACTCGAAGTTAGGGGGTGTGAGGAGGTCAAATGGGAGCTAACTTCGAGTGGCAGTAAGGAGTTTTCTCTTACTGCCGGGTGATATTGACAACTGAAGATTGAATCTTCATTCCCTGGTAGCATTTCTTGCATGAACACGAAGCTTTGAAGCAGATACCTTACTTTGTGGTATTGATTACCGTTTTTAACAGACTGTGGGTATGAACTTTCCTTGAAAGCGCTTCTTAATTAATGTGATCGCTCACACCGTAATTTTAATACAGAAATTACTTGACGCTCAGTGAACCATTTTGTCTGATGACCGCACAACTAAACAGCGGTTGAAACGTCGTCGACGCATATGTGGCCAATCAATTTCAAAGGACAAATAATCCTTGTATATGTTGTATCTTTATTATAACATATTTGTTGTTTGCCACCCTGTCTGGTCCTTCTATGATGTATTGTTTTGTATACCAGCAAATATTTATCTGAGCATGCTTATCTGATTCTATATATTTATAATAAATTTGTGATATTTTTCTAAAGATTTTTTCTGATTTATATTTCTCCTTGTTTCTTTTTCCTCTTTCTTTTATAAATGCGAATTTGTTTATGTGTGAATTGATTATTAGTGTTGTTTAGTAATTGTCTCCTGAACTGTTGTTAGGAATACATATTGACTGCCCCTGGTTCAGGTTGGTGGGTTGCCCCTGTAGTTGTTCATCCAATGGGGTTTCGCCACCCCAAAGATTAGGCTCATGGCCTCGCAAATTCATGGATTTGGGTCACTCTGGCTCCGGAAAGCTCTGAGAAGCGCGGAGTGGACCTGGTGTCAGACTACAAGTGCGAAGGGATTAGATTATTATTTAATTTGATTTTAACAGTGCCTGTGGGTGGGGCCTGGATTTGTAGCACCCTTCCCTCATGTCATTTGAAGAGTGGAAGAAACGCAGAGAAGTTGAAGAAGAATTCAACAACCTGTTATACGACTTACCAGAAGAAGTTCTAGTTCGCAACAAGGATCGATGCAAGAGACTCCAGGAGTGGCCCTGAGACCTCCCTTGTGAACAGGACCTGGAGCGACGCAGAGTGGCATGGCGAGCAGCCAAGAGCTCTATGGCCTGCTCGGGGGAGGCCTTGAAGTTCATGGTCTGACACTCTGTGCGATTCACTGAGTCGTGGTCACTCTCACAGAGAGACACCAAGTGGGAGTCAGTCATTGACATCTGTCGTCGATAGGCTCCTTAAGGCTTGAATTCAGTGGGTTTCTTTGAAGACATACTGAAAAATGAGCACATTAGTCCCACAGTCATCTCTTACCTTTGGGAGGAAATCACCTCTGACCAGTGGGTTCTATAGGTGGTCTAGCACGGATATTGCCTCGAACTACATACAACCCCTCCCAACATCCCCCGTACACACTTTCAGCAAAGAACCTCTCTTCTTCAGGAAAAAGTGGACATTCTCCTACAAAAGGGTGCCAGTGAAAGGGTGCCTCCACAATATCAAAGAAGAAGTGTCTACTGCCTCTACTTTCTTATTCCTGAAAAGAAAGTCTCTCTCAGTTCAGGCTGATCCTCAACCTGAGGCCTCTCAACCACTACATCCTTTCAGAACATTTTTGCATAACAACTCTGCTGAATGTCATATCCCTCTCCTTTAGTAGGGTGAGTACAAGACGGCGATCAATCCAAAGGATACCTTTCTCTCCATACAAATCCACCCTGCTCATCCGTGGTACCTTTGCTTTGTGTCAAGTGGACAACGCTACTAATTCAAAGTACTTTCTTTCAGGGAAACCAAGGCTCCAAGAGTGTTTACAAAGTGCCTAGCATTGGTGACTACGCATTTGTGAAGGAAGGGCATAAATATCTTTCCATATCTCGATGACTGGCTGATCAACAGTGGTGTCAGTGCCCAGGTCACACAATGACAGGGGTGTCCCTGCTCCACAGGTTGGGGTTCATCATAAAGGCCACCAAGTCCAAGCTACAAAAATGCTGCATATCCAATTCTAACAAGGTTCCGTGCAGGACTCACAGTAAGAACAGTAATGACCCTTTTAGGAATGCCTGCCTTGTGTATCGCCATTATTCTCAACACAAGGTTCTGCATGCATCTCCTGCAATCACTTCACGTGCAATGGTCACAGACAGAGGGTCACTGGGAAGATCTAATGTTGGTACAGGACAGGGCTCACAGCTATCTCCAGTGGCTGAGCAATTTGCTCCACAGCAGGCCCTTTGCAGACCCTGTACCACAGGTGAGCATGAGCACAGACATCTCTCACAAGATGGGGCCGGCACCTTGACAAGATGACTGCACATCACCAATGCTCATACCAGAGGCCGACAACTCTGATACTCCATTCTCCTGGACAGGTCAATCAGCCATTGGAAGCGGCTCCCACTCAAGACAGTACTTTCTCACACAGAGGCAAGGCCAACAAAAGAATCTAGCTCTCGGTCAGTTCAACCTTGTGATCTGGCAGTTGAGTTCCTAGAATTCAGGTATCCATGTCGTCCCCATGAGTGTATGGCCATCTTAAAGTAAGTCTGAGAGCCCAAATCATGGGCCTGTTACACCGTAAAATGGAAAAGATGAGTTCACCAATTTATTTAAAAAAAACAGGATGCTTTAAAGTCTACTGTGCACAACATTATTGGCTGTCGTGGTCACCCTCACAGAGACACCAAATGGGGGGTCACCTGCACTTGGCTGCAGTTACTACCAACTTGCAGAATAAGGAAAACTCATGTCGCATTAGAATTCTGGTTGTTAAGGTCCTCATGGAGGGTCTTCAGATGGTTATACCCACCGCCCCTCAACGAGTGCCTCCTGATAGAAGTTCTAAGTAGTCCTCAGCAGACTCACAGCACCACCCTTTCAAACTCTACATCCATTCCCCATACGTTTCTTTCCTGTATTTGGCATTCCTGAGGGCTGATTCTTCTCTCAGAGGGATTAGGAAGGGCATGGGGCTCATCATACAAGAACCCTTCATACAAGTCTACAATACAGGGTTGATCAAGTGGTGTCACCCTTCCACCTTTATCAAACCACAGAAATTCCAGTCTTCTTCCTGCAACTAGACTCTGTTGCAGAAAACACATTGCAAACATTCAATGTGAAGAGAGACGTTATATATTACATTGAGAAAACCAAGCATTTCTGCAAATTTGATCAGCTCTTAGTTGCCTTTCCAAAATCTCACAGAGGGCACCCCATCACTAAGGCAGGCACGGATAGCTGGCTAGTCAAATGCATACCAGCTTGGTACCACAAAGTGAATGGATTTCCACCTGCTCTGCCCAGAGCACACTCCACGCGTAAGAAAGGAGCAGCCATTGGCCTTCATAGGTAACATCCCACTAGTGGATATTTCCATGGCAGCCACTTAGTCAACTTATGTAAACTCAACTACCCAGGCATACACATTAGTTACTGGCGTATTCAGTTAAAAAACATAATGTCTACAAAAACGGTATACAACTGCTTTCAAGTATAAAGTGGATTTTAATATCTTGAAGTTTTTCTTTTATAAAAAATCATTTGATAAAATCATTTGTTCAATACTAGGGATTGATAGAAACTTCACTGTGGTGTTGCATATGCATACATGATTAAAGATTAAAAAATTAGTCAAAAAACAATATAAGAATGAATGGATGGTTTCCTGTCAGTGAACAAATGATTTTATCAAATCATTTTTTATAAAAGAAAAACTTCAAGATATTAAAATCCACTTTATACTTGAAAGCAGTTGTATACCGTTTTTGTAGACATTATGTTTTTTAACTGAATACGCCAGTAACTAATGTGTATGCCTGGGTAGTTGAGTTTACATAAATTACTTACCCTGACCCAGGATCGCTATCCGTATCAGGGGTCCTTGTTCTTTTACATAGCCACTTAGTCAACACCACACACCTTTGCAGAGCACTACTGTGTGAACATCTTAACCAGTCAATAGCCATGGTGGGATAGATGGTGTTAAGGACCTTGTTTCCAAGCATCTGCATCATCCACACGCTAGCCACTGCTACTGGAGGGCACTGTTTTACAGTCTAAGCTAAGCATGTGTATCTCCAACTACAAGTGCTATGAATGGAAAATGCTACTTATCCGGTAAACATCTGTTTGTAAAGTGTAGTGCTTTTAATTCACAATTTCCCACCCTCCTCCCAGGAAGCTTTTCTTTTGCAGGTCTCTGGCTTGCTACATTTTCACTGTACATTGGGCGTCAGGCAACATATACATGTTCACCCTCCTTACATATTCTCGCCCACTGTGCAAAACAAACTAACATGGATTCGGTGCTAACGCCCAATGTAGTCACACAGCATCTTGTGAATTTATGGACTTCTTTTAAGAAAGGCAAATTGCAAACAGAGTCCAACACTTAATGGCTTGAGTACAGTAAGCATGTGACTCTACAGCACTGAATGCTAAGAACAGATGCGTACAGGGTAAGTAGCATTTTCCTTTTCTTTGGTCATAAGCACTTTATGAGAGTGCATGTGTTTGGCATAAGTCTCCTTAGAGTGCTCCGATTCTGCACCCCGGTGCTCCATGTTGTTCTCTCTCATCGGTGTGCTTCTCCCCCTCCCAAACCTCTGTGGTGCGCTTGTCCATGTGTGCTCCTCCCCCGCATTACTTTCACCCCCACAGTTCCAAGCTTCTTTCCCACCAGTTTGCTTTTCTTTGTCCCCTCCTGCGCCCTGTATTGCTTTCCCAACTCTGTCCCAGTATTGCTTCCACCCCTACTAGTCCAATGTTACTTCCCCTGACCCTGCTTTGAAAAATAAAATAAAAGCTTTTACCAGTTTTTCCCTTTTTATTTACAGATCCAACTTGGGTTGGTAAATAAAACGAAGAAAAACAATTGTCCACCTCGTTTTGTAGGTGCGCGCATGCATGGTGCATGCATCTCCAAAATGAAGCAGGCAGGTGTGTGTTAGGCTTTTTTAAAATTCTTCTTCATGCATGCTGCATCAGGGATTCTATACAGCATCACTAACAACCATTACCAAAGCCAACAGGTCCCCAAAGGGAGACCTAATGGCTTTACCAATGCTTGTTAGACGAATGAACCAAAGGAAGTGGAATACATTTCTAACAATTAACTTCAACCCACCTTTTGACAGGCTATCAGCACAAGTGAGAAGTGACGATCCCAAACCTATTCTTGTGAGCTGGAAAGGAGATGTCGGCATGTTTTTTTTCCATTTCCACACCATTACCTCTATCATTTAAAAAAACATGTCTACTAACAACAAGTGGGATATTTGCACTTCAAGGTGGAGAACAGAACAGTAAGTACTGTGGAAGGAAGGTACTGGGGCTGAGGTAGGGATGACATTAATGTTGTTTAAATACAGTCTTGGTAGGAGAATAGTCCATGTGTTAAGTAGTAGGTGTGGACGAGCTAGGAGGATGGTACATGCCGTACTTATGTTACTGGTCTAACTTGATGTACTGAGTCCAGAACAACTTAAATCGCTTCAAGCAGGTGTGAAAATAATTGGGGGGCGCTACCAACCAGAATATAAGATCCTTAAGTATTGCCCGGCGGTGTCGCCTCTTGAACCCACTAAGAAGTTAAACTATTGAAGAGGCAGGCGCTGGAGACTGGAAGGCAGGAAACAAGGTTTTTATTCTCTCCGGAGGAGAACACAACGAAACGGACAGAAGGTATCGTTCTGAGGTGCTCTAACTGCATCCCTGAGGCCTGGCCTCTTATACACATGTTTATCTGTTTATTGCATGTAACACATTCTCGTCGATACTTTGATGTACGGAAAGACATCCTCAGAATCCCCCCCTTTCCCAGCCCGTTCCCACGCAAGGTTACAGTGGAAGTCCCCGCCCCGGTCACAACAGGTGATGATCATTGCGCAGCTGGATATTCCGCCGATTCACAGTGTGTGTGGGGTTTGATCGGGTCTCGTAGGGCGGGGGGCTTTGATCAACCCGGGGATCCCTTGCTGGGGGGGAACTTTCTATTGTACGGGGAGGGGCAAGGAACAGTATCGGCAGAGCTGGGTGTCGGCCTGGGAACGAGGAAGACGAACGGGCACACGGGGAAAAGGGGTTTGCATCAAAGGGCCGGGGATCATAAATGGGAAGAAGGGAGGTGTCGCGCTGGGACCGAGGAAGAGGGCCTGGGGCAGAGCAGCGCTGAAGAGGGGTTTTATGATTCGCGGCAGGTGCAGGCAGGGGGGTTGTCAGTATGCGGGGGGGGGGATGCCGGCGAAGCTAGGAGTGGGAGAGAGGCGCGCTGGCTCTCGGCGGGAGCAGGGAAGCCATGGTGTTCAAAAAATGGCGGCTGTTTTACGCGCACAAAAAGGTTAAGGAGAGCAAGAGGGCGCCGATAATGTTGACGGTCTCAGTCCAACTTTCAACAGTCCCCCCTTTTCAACATATCTAGCCACCTTGCTTTACTCAATGTCAATTTTCATCAAATTCCTAACTTCGGTATCATACAATGCTCTCATATGTTCGCTTCCAATGTCCACAGTTTTGGGAAAAATACAACTCGCACATAAAGAACACATAGGTGGCAAACATTGAATTCCTAAGCATAGGCCACATATTATAACTACGGGAATCAGGATAATGGTGAGCAGTCTCCAGCCCCAGCTTTTGACGGTGTCCCAGAACCAACCACCAAGCGACCATTCTTCTTGCTCTTGGTGAACTTCCGAAGAGAGTCTGTGAAGATGTTCGATGGCTTTGTACACTGAGGGTGAGTTGTCCGGTATGTATGTACAACAGCTGGACCCAATAATGCGGCATGCTCCTCCACGGTCCGCCAGAACCACATCTAGAACGAGGCGGTTCTGAAGAGCCACCAAACGGACCGCTTGGAGCTCGGCAGTGTTGTTGGCAAAGATGCCCGCTGTGATGTTCATGGTTGTCTCGACTGCCTGAGTCAAATGTCGGATGGCACGGCTGTTTGCCATCGGGCCCCAGAGGGGGACGAGTCCTTTCATAGCATCGAGGAACTGCGCCCCTGTTGAGTCGGCTTGCTCAACGTCTTTGGCTCGTTTTTGCCTGTGGTGATTCGCTGGGGCCACATAAGTTGGAGGAAGGACGAAGGAGATGTAGCAAGTGCCCCCCCAGCCTTTGGGGAGCCAGGTGTAGGCCTTCGTGCCGCAGATGAAATACATGTTTGGGGATGACACAAAGGAAGGTGGATCCGTGGAATCCAGAGTTCTGGTAAAGCGGCAAGCGCTGCGACCCACCAGCTGTGTCCCAAGTCCTTCTACACACATGTGGCCTGTGACGTTGATGACCGTCAGGGCCACAGTCAGAGTGGCAGCCGTTCGTTTCCGCAGATAGGAGAAGGTGGGTCTGGTTGGATTGTTGAACACCTGCATTTCGATTCGTTCTTTAGCCGGGATGTCCATTTGGTTCGAGTCGCTGGGGGTCAGCGGGCAGAAGTGTGTCTTTGTCTTGTTTCGCCCGGCCCCATGAGAAGAATGTGCTGCAGTTCTGCTGGAGGTGGCATTTCCCGTATAGCTCTCTTGCAGGAGGATCAGCCAGGCAAGGCAGGAGCCGTGGACAGAGAAGGGTGAAGGGATGAATGGTATTGAATGTCCAGTGGCATGGGGTAGCAACCCACAGATCCAGCAGTTGGTGGTATTGGTGGCAAGATTGTGCTGGTGAAGTAGCTGCACGAAAGAGTTGTTCCAAAACTCCTTTCGCCTCTCTCTTAGTTGAGGAGAGAGCGAAATTAGATAATGTTCCTTCATGGTGGTAGGCTGAGCAGTGGTTAGGAATGTTTCGTGAGCAGGTGCGTGTTCTTCCATAATCCAGAGCGTAGTCATGAGGAGAAAACAGAGGAGGATTACGATGAAGAGTGCAATTGTCTTTGAGCTATGGAGTCTGTCTATT
The DNA here is from genome assembly GCF_964261635.1 of Lissotriton helveticus. Classification (NCBI taxonomy): domain Eukaryota; kingdom Metazoa; phylum Chordata; class Amphibia; order Caudata; family Salamandridae; genus Lissotriton; species Lissotriton helveticus. The sequence continues at coordinate 230,578,857 of NC_136065.1, read as the reverse complement.
CTCGGATTTCTGTAGTGGGTATTTCCTGCTGTCTCCGTCGGCTTCTTATTTGGCGCTTCCATCATCTTCTTATCTGGCGCTTCCATCATCTTCGTCTTCAAGGTGCTCGGTAGTGGGCAGGACCACAGACTTAGTTTTAGCTTCTCTCCGGGTAACCCTTGGTAGTTTGGGTCACCGTTCTGAGATCCTTTAACCTAGTCCGTGGCCTACTTAGCCGAAGCTCCCTCCTTTCGACGCAGGAAATACCCTTCTCGAGATGGCACAGTGGGGTCAGGATGTTTTGAAAGTTCAAGTGTCTCAGTATCAGGGTAGCAGTTCAACGATGGTCGGTCCTGGTTCAGGAGCTCTTCTTGGGTGTTGACGGTGTCTGTCGTGGCCAGGGCTGGAGAGACCTTTTTGCAGTGATGAGCGTGCAGCCAGTGTTTCTTCCCCTCCACTCGAAGTGCGGTCCGAGTGGTGATCAGCACTTGCCAGGGGCCCGTCCACCGGGGTTCCAAACTCTTTGATCGCTGAAAATTTCGGATCAGCACGAAGTCCCCCGGCTGGATGGCGTGACCCGGACCCCTGGAAGCATCGGGGATGGCCTGCTGCACCTGCTGATGAAGGACAGACAAAGTTTCAGTCAATTTGTACAGATAATCAGACATTAGGACATCCGGAACGTCATGAATGGAAGTTGGTTTCGGGGCAGACCAGACGCTCATGGGTCGACCGAAGACAACTTCATAAGGGGTTAAGTGATGTCGGGTGGGGGTAGAGCGCATCGATAGCAATGCCAATGGGAGGGCGTCTGGCCATTTCAGGCCCGTCGTAGCCACTATTTTGGCCAGTTTAAGCTTTAGTGTGGCATTGTGTCGTTCGACAAGCCCAGCAGATTGAGGGTGGAAGACTGCGTGGAATTTCTGTTTAATACCCAGCCCATTTAGGATGAGCTGGATAACTTTGGCTACAAAGTGGGGGCCATTATCACTCCATAAAACACGACAGAGGCCATAACGGGGGAAAAACTCCTTTAACAGAACCTTTGCAGTGGCCATAGCGGTGTTGTCACGGGTTGGATATGCTTCCACCCACTTGCTAAATGCGCACACCACGACGAGTACATATTTCAGGCCTTGGCATCTGTCTAGCTGGATGTAGTCCATCTGCAGGACTTCAAATGGGTGGTTTGGGACCCCAAATCCCCCCCGGGGTACTACAGTTCCTTTCCCGGGGTTGTGTTGCAGGCATATTAAGCATTGTTGGACCAGGCGTTTGGCGGAATCTGGGATCTTGTCATTGTGCCAAACCCTGGAGACAAGTTCGATCATGGGGGCTGATCCTATGTGGGCAGGGGAGTGTGCCATGGTTAATATGGGAATCAAGTACGAATCAGGTAGCAACCATCTGTTCGTGTCTTTTGTCCGCCAGCAGCCTTCATCGTCTTTCAATCCCACCCGTGTCCATTCAGTCAATTCGTGTTGTGTGCTAGCCGTTTGTATGTCTCTAATTGTGTCCTTGGCGTCAGTCCAGTTTTCTGCTTGTGACCTGGTCACGTACATATGTGTTGTCGTTCTATTTTCAGCTGTCGTTCGGGCGGTGATGTCGGCTAGTGCATTTCCCTGTCCAATAATGTCTGTCACTTTCTTGTGTGCCTGGCATTTGATAACGGCAAGTTTGTTGGGGAGGAGGACAGCTTCGATTAAGGCGGAGACTAAATCCCCGTGCAAAATGGGTGTGCCGTGTGAGGTCAAGTATCCTCTCTCCCTCCAGAGGAGCCCAAAATGGTGAACCACCCCGAAGGCATACTGGCTGTCAGTGTAAATGTTCGCTGTGGTTCCTGTTGCCAGGATGCAGGCTCGCGTCAAAGCAATCAGTTCCGCTGCCTGGGCAGATCGCTGGGTGATGCGGGCTGTTTCTACTACAGTTCGAGCCGTGGTGACTGCATAGGCAGCGGAAGTGGTACCGTCGGAGAGTTTGATGCAAGAACCGTCCACCCACAACTCCCCGTCGGGGTCAGGGAAAGCTGTGTCTCTGAGATCGACCCTACTCCTGGTCTGTTCGTCCGTAAGAGTCACGCAGTCATGTACGGGGTGCACATTGGGATCGTTCTCTGGCAAGGGTAACAGAGTTGCTGGGTTCAGTGTGGTGCATCTTTTCAGGGTGATATGGGGGGCAAGCAAGGTCAGTTCGTATCCAGTCAGTCGTGCACTCGTCAGATGTTGTGTCTTGGTTTGGTTCAGGAGGGTGTCGACTGCATGGGGTACCAGTACCGTGAGGGAATTCGAGAGTACAATCCCCTCACTCTGTCGGATAGAGACTGCAGCAGCAGCTACAGCTCGAAGGCAGGCAGGCAAGGCTCTGGCGACAGGGTCAAGAGTGGCAGAGAAGTAAGCGCACGGTCGTTGCTTAGGGCCGATGGCCTGGGTCAGGACAGATAAAGCGCACCCCTCCCTTTCGTGAGTGTAAAGGGAGAAGGGCTTTCTGTAATCAGGGGTACCCAGGACAGGGGCTGAGCAAAGAGCATCTCGCAGTTCTGTGAAGGAAGTTTGACACTCAGGAGTCCAAGGGAGTGGGAAAGGGACGTCTTTGTTTAGCAGAGAAAGCAGTGGTTTTACAACGAGGCTGAAGTTTGGTAACCATTGTCGGCAGAAGGAGGTGAGGCCTAATAGGGAGCGAACCTGCTTCTGGGTTTTAGGGACAGGGGTATCTAGAATGGTTTGGATTCGATCAGGGGTGAGTTTTCTTCCATCTTTGGACAAAAGGTGGCCTAGGTAAGTGACCTGGGGTAGGCAGAATTGCAACTTCTTCTTGGAGACCTTGTGGCCATTTTCCGCAAGGAAGTGCAAGAGTTGAATGGTGGCGGTAACCGCTAGAGGGGTGGTGTCGGCTGCCAAAAGGATGTCATCGACATATTGTACCAACACCACCCCGTCGGGTAACTGGACTTGGTCTAGTTGTCTTTTGAGGGCCTGGCTGTAGATGCTAGGGCTTTCTGTGTAGCCTTGAGGCGCTCGGCAAAACCTATATGAGCGGGCTTTTAGGGTAAAGCCGAAGAGATATCGGCTGTCTGGGTGGATGGGGATGGAGAAGAATGCGTTCTTGAGGTCGATGACGGAAAAGGTGGTGGCAGTGGATGGAATCAAGGTCAGGATGGTGGTGATGTCTGAGACCACAGGGTACTGGGGTACCACCACTTTGTTGATCTCTCGGAGGTCGATGATGAAACGGTATGCTCTCTCATCTCCCTCTCCCTGCTTCTTGATAATGGGCAAGATAGGGCTGTTGCAAACGTTGCTAACCACTTCCTCTACCACTCCTGCGTCTATCAGTGACTGGATAATCATTACCAATGCCTTCTCGCCCTCTGGCGATATCCGATATTGTGGGAGTTTTGGGAGTGTTGCGTCTGGTCGGACAGTAATGTGCACTGGGTCAATTAACATACGCCCTACGTCCGAATCCGCTTTGGCCCACAGATACGGAGGTAGAGTGTCAAGCAGGGACGCGTCAACGTCGGTGATGGAAAACATGTGTCGGGGGGAACAATGTCTAAGCAGAACGGGGTTGTCGTAAAGAAACACTCGAACTCCATCTTGAGAACACCTAATCGTCGCTCGGAAGTGTTTCAGTAAGTCAAGTCCCATAATGGCGTCAGGGCTATTGGAGGAAAGCAAGAACGTGGTGTCGGTGGTGTTGTTTTCTACGTCAAAGAGAATCGGGGCAGACAAAGGGTTGGTGGAGGGCGTTCCATCGAAACCTGTCGATGTTATGAGTGAGCCAGACAAGGGTGCCCTTGGAATCAGTCGTTTAGATAACGCACTACGTGTTGCGCCAGTGTCTACCAGAAATGGAGACTTGGTACCCAGGACCTTAGCAGTGACATAAGGGCCCTGCTGGTCAACATAGAGCTCGACTGGATCCCTCCCTCGCCCTTGGCTGTCCTATGCGAAGGTGTGAGTGTCGTCATAGTCAGATTGTTGATATTGGTTCTGCCTGGGTCGGTCGAACATATTTGGTCTGTTTGATCTGTCATTAGTTGCGTCATTTGGGGGCCCTCGTTGTTGTCCCTTAGGTCTCGGTCCGTTTGCTACATCCCTGGGGTCTTTGTTTCTGATCATTTCCAGAAGAACTGGGCACTGGGATTTCCAATGGCCAGTCCCTTTGCAGAAAGCGCACTGGTCTTCTCTAAGGTCTGTGCGTCCACTGTAGGAAGTCAGAGTGCGGTCCTGGGGAAATGTAGTCTTAGGGACGTTTGTCTGGTAGTTTCCCCGGTATTGGTCTCGTCCTATAGTCACCCCTTGCAGTTTGGCAATCATCACCCTCTCTTTTAAGTCCTTCTTCTTTTTCTCTGTCGCCCTATCGTTTTCATTTTTCTGATGCTCATAATATTGGGCCATTTGGAGAATCGCTGTAGGTTTGGAGGCTGCCCAACTACTCTCGCTGGCCTGTAGTTTCTGGGAGATTTCCGATGATAGGCCCTTAACATAATTCTGGACAAACAGATGGTGTCCGGTTGCAGTGGTCATGTCCTGGCCGCTGTAATCGGAGAACACCGTTTCAAACCGGGAGAAGTATTCCGATACATCCTCCTGGGGTTTTTGGCGACAGGCTGTTACTATCGACCAGTCCACCTTCTTTTCTGGGATTAGGGTTTTTAATTTCTCTACGATTTTATCTGGGAGGTCTAGAATGGATTTCAACGGCTTTTGTCCTGGTCCCCGTTGTTTGTCCAGGTCATCGAGTTGTGACCAGGTATGTCCAAACAGCTCAAGGTGGTCGACTTTCCGGATTTGCTTCCACACATCAGCTGGTAGACATAACCCGAAGAACAAGTCGATGTCAGCCAGGGTCATGATCGTTGAACCCAGGGCTGTACCCAATTCAGTATAGAAGGCAGTGGGGTTTTTACGTAGGTCGGGTAGAGATTTCCGGAATGTCAGTATCTCTTGCCGGTCCCATGGCTGGTAGACCCAGTTGTATACTACCCTTCCCTTCGCATCTTGGTTGTTTGCATCATCGTGAGTCCCTGTACCCCGAGGAGGAACCCAGTAAGGGGCAGCCTCACGTATCGGCATCATGGTGTTAGATTGCTCGGTTGGTGGTTCGGTCACTACGGGGGCTGCGGATTTAGCTCCCGGCTTTCGTTCAGTGAGGTGGCGGAAAACCTCAAGCGTACGCGTAAGGAGGTCCGACACATCACACTCGCCCTCATCCCCGATATCGACCTTCCGGTACAGAGTCCTTAGGCTCTCGGGACCTTTGTCTCGATATCGGTCCTCGTATGCATTCAAGACATGATAACACAGTCGTACGGTAAAATGTCGTCTGTGACTCCCTGTATACGAGCTGAACATATCTGTGATGTACTCTTCATCATCCTTCCTTTCTACCAGTGTCCTTGCTATTTTGTCGATCCCCGCTCGCTCATCTTTGTCTAGTCTGTTTGTTCTTGCAGGGCCAGCCCCTCGAGTCTCATGGTCGTCTAACGTCGTTGTTGATGCGGGTTTTAACACAAGGGGTTCGGCTGGCACAGAGGCCATTGGGGCCGACGCTGTGGCGGTACCTTCGTTTGTACCTGGGGGTGGCGCGTGCTGCGCCACGGGTTGAGAAGGGGCATATGGAGGGGGCGTGTAGATGATAGGAGGACCTAACAGCAGGTCCTCATTGGCTCGTCGTTTCGAGGGTAAATCAGGGTAGAGCATGGAGGGGGTTCTAACCGGACACTGGCTTGGCGTTTCCATTTCTAGTTTCTGTTTAGCTTTCTCTCTTTCCTTTATCTCTTTTTCTAGTTTCTGAGCAGCTAGGTGGGCTGCTTTTCGCAGCTCTTTTTCCAACCTACTCTCAGTTTTCTTTTTACGTTGTTCAGTTTCTTTTCGCCACATGCCGAAGCTGTCAAGCATAGTAGGTGTTGTCTTGTTTTTACCCAGGGCAGTTTCTAGCGTTTTTATTTTATCATCATCGAAGGATCCTATCAGGGGCCATTGACTTTCTTGACCCTTTTTTGTATATTTATGCCATAGTTTACTATAGGCTATAGCGGTCAATCCATGCTTCATGAACATGTCCTTATTAGGGGTGCCTTCCAGTGGGGCTGGATGGTCCATCTCTAATAGGCGGTCCGGGCTAAACAGGCTACTAATCAGTGGGGAGAAGACAGACATGACGGCTCGTAACGAGGGACTAAAAAGTCAGCACTGCCTATCTTATCACTAGGTGCAAAGACTGGACAGAATATTTCTATTCTACGTTGTTTGCAGGCAGTGAATACCTCATGGATCAAAAATAACAAAAGACCAATAAATAACAATGGGGAGAATGAGCAGGTCCGCAAAGATCTGCGTTACCTACCCTTTTCACTATCTGCAAAAAGGGTGGTCTCTTCCCTGTTTGCAGACAGGGAATCTCCAGGAAACAATAGTTTTGCGAACAACAGTTCAGTTTCAAGTGATTATTGAGTGGGGGAGAAAAAATAAGCACGGCTGCTGCCCTACCTATCCTCCACTGCTTGCAAAGAGAGAGCCCGTTGTTTCTCCGTTTGCAGACAGTGAATCTCCAAATAAATAAAAAGAGCAATACTAGTATTTTTAAACAAACAAGCAATCAAGCAATTATTTCGCGACTTGTCGTGGTTACACGACCTTACCCGGACCGCATGGACAGTTTCCTGTCTTCCGAATCCAGCGCCCGATCGTCCTCTCTTCTTCGTTATCCTCGCGGCACTCCTGATGGTTCCCAGTCAGGACCGTAGATCACTCGAGAGAGGTCTGTTCGGAACCAGTGAAGTTCGGATGATCGGCTGTCAGACGAGGGTCTATCGGACAGACGCGTTCCCGATCGTTGCAGTCGTTCACTTTGTCGTCAGGACCTCTCCCACTGGATCCATGGGTCGCTGATGGGCCCCACGCTTGGGACGCCAATTGTGAAAATAATTGGGGGGCGCTACCAACCAGAATATAAGATCCTTAAGTATTGCCCGGCGGTGTCGCCTCTTGAACCCACTAAGAAGTTAAACTATTGAAGAGGCAGGCGCTGGAGACTGGAAGGCAGGAAACAAGGTTTTTATTCTCTCCGGAGGAGAACACAACGAAACGGACAGAAGGTATCGTTCTGAGGTGCTCTAACTGCATCCCTGAGGCCTGGCCTCTTATACACATGTTTATCTGTTTATTGCATGTAACACATTCTCGTCGATACTTTGATGTACGGAAAGACATCCTCAGAATCCCCCCCTTTCCCAGCCCGTTCCCACGCAAGGTTACAGTGGAAGTCCCCGCCCCGGTCACAACAGGTGATGATCATTGCGCAGCTGGATATTCCGCCGATTCACAGTGTGTGTGGGGTTTGATCGGGTCTCGTAGGGCGGGGGGCTTTGATCAACCCGGGGATCCCTTGCTGGGGGGGAACTTTCTATTGTACGGGGAGGGGCAAGGAACAGTATCGGCAGAGCTGGGTGTCGGCCTGGGAACGAGGAAGACGAACGGGCACACGGGGAAAAGGGGTTTGCATCAAAGGGCCGGGGATCATAAATGGGAAGAAGGGAGGTGTCGCGCTGGGACCGAGGAAGAGGGCCTGGGGCAGAGCAGCGCTGAAGAGGGGTTTTATGATTCGCGGCAGGTGCAGGCAGGGGGGTTGTCAGTATGCGGGGGGGGGGGATGCCGGCGAAGCTAGGAGTGGGAGAGAGGCGCGCTGGCTCTCGGCGGGAGCAGGGAAGCCATGGTGTTCAAAAAATGGCGGCTGTTTTACGCGCACAAAAAGGTTAAGGAGAGCAAGAGGGCGCCGATAATGTTGACGGTCTCAGTCCAACTTTCAACAGCAGGTTCCCCCTTGCTGGTTTAAATGAAACACAAGTGCTGTGTTGTCCATCTGGAACAACACCTCTCTGTTTGGTAAGTCTGGCTGAAAGAACTTGAATGCAAGATATTCTGCCGTAAGGTAGAGTACGTTGAATTGATGACACTCTTTTCTGGCACGGCGTGTGCTCTAGGCATTGTATTATGGTACGTGCGTCAATATTAAGCTGGTCTGTAATGATAATCAGTCAAATAGGATCCTCAAGAACTTTGGCTTTAAATACGGGGGAATGCTTGTACCCCTCTTAACCAGCCTTTATAAAACAGGTATGGCAGACAAAAATCTACAATGAGGGTTTGATTGCACCCAGGTTGGGTTCCCAACATCTGCACTTTCTGCAGCACGGTTTCTCTTCTTGAGAGGGGGTTTGTGGTATAGTACATTTGCAAAATTTTGACGAAAAAAGCAAACAAATACAACTTTCTGGATTTGTGGAATCATGAGTGAGCCTTACATAAGTAATCATCCGTCTTGAAAAGTCCAAATAAATCTATCAATATAAGCCCTAAAACTATTTAAAAACAATCTGCACTCCTCTAGTACTGAACCCATTTTATTAGGTGTTTTGTCAAGTGTGTACAATCCCTTGTATATCGGTTGGTTGCATTCCCTGAAAGGTTAGTGATATTTAAGGATTCAATTCAGAGTACAACTTTCACATTATTTTTTAGGCTTTCAGAGTCTAATTCTCAGAGTCAGATTAGATTTTAATTTGCAATAGTAATCTTATAGGTTAATGTCACAATTTCGCTCTTGCTTATAATTTCCGTGGGCCAACTGAACATACTTTAGGATATCTTCTATTGTAAGAATTTCAAAAGAATAATGGGTAGCAGAATCTGTGGAAACCTACATGAAGGATTCCAGAGCCAAGTTAGGCCCTACAAGTCTGTGGTATAATTTTAGCTCTGTGGCCAAACTTAAGCGGTCTATAAAATGGCAGGAAAAAGTAATTTCACGTTTAAATTACACTGAGGACTTTAATACAAAAACGGTTGGACTGCATAATAGTAAACTATATAATGAATATTGCTCTAACACAGATGTCCCGTAGCCCCTGCCTGGGACACTATGCTGCAGCAATTCAAACATCTCATAGCCGATGATCCTCCCCCTCCCCACCCCCTTGATCTTCAGGGTCCAATCTTGCTATCCACGCCAGCCTTCAGCCCGCCACTACATCTGCTCCAATAAGCTCAATTGTTACTGCTCGTGCTCTTTATTGTTTGATTTCCTCTTTCCTTCTCCATTCCCACAGTTCTACCTCCATTTCCCTCCCCCTACCATTTAGTCTTTTTTTTACCTCATCGCATCTCCCCTGGATTATTTGGGGGCACTGTCATTACAGGACCATTTTTCTTCTCCACAAGAATATAACCCTTGCTATACCCACATAGAGACCACTAGACTACGAAGGTATGTCACACAATCGTAGGAATTATCATTATGTGATTGCACTTGGCTTTAATGAGTCCGTTTTTTCTTTAATTAGCCCAGATTTACCGGAAGAACTAACCATGATTCCGGGGACTATTTGTTGCATTCATATCTCATGTATTTATTATCTTTTGCCTTATAATTCTTTAAAGCGATTTCGAATGCAGTGTACCATCAGTGTAATGCAAATACCAGATGCTCTTCTTATTCCTGGGTCTATTGATGTTACGGTTATAACTCTATGTATGCAAAAACCCAATAAAAACAAGCATTTACAATGCAATAGGTCTCGCATTGTTAAAGTTTGAGCTATTATCATTGTAAATTCATTTGTTTTTAAAACCTGCGATCGGTGCATAAACACACACTTTGAACGTATAGTCCTTGCTTACGATGAGCAAGGCTGGCAATAAAAGAGACTACCAGCCTTGCTTCTCATAAGCATGGACTATAAGTACAAAGTGCTTGTTTATGGACTGATGCAAATGAATAAAAGGCATTGCCATTTACAATGCCAATAGTTCAAACTTTAATAATGCGAGACCTATCGCATTGCAAATGCTTGTTGTTAGGATAGAGATTCATATTCTCCACTCACCCCTGGTAAAACAGCCAAACTTAAAAGGTAATAGAACATGCAGGAACCAGCACCTACATATATAACCAGCAGCACCTACATATATAACCAGCATGTAAGGGGCAAACTCGCCAAAGCAGCCACAGTGCAGGAGCTCTGGAGCCCCCAGGGTGAACGAACATGCATCTCTCTGTCCCGAGGCAACTGAACTAGCACAATCAACGGCAAAAGCCACGCCCACTTGCGTAGGCCACGCCACTAGCCTCACTGCTTAAAAGCTCGCGCTGAATACGAGCGCTTGTTGCAAAACTCTCTCCTGAGGCGGAAGCCGGGAGATTTACGCTTTAAAAACTGCTTTTACATAGCGATACTTGTGACGCTTTTAAAATCTGCTTTTACATTGTGATACTTGTGATTTTATACTTAATCTTCCAGTCGCTACGAGCACTCTACCGCCCAGCTGATTATAGCTGACGCGGACCAGGGTTGCCTTAGCAACGCCGCTCTTCGGCAAAAGCCACGCCCACTTGCGTAGGCCACGCCCCAAATCACCCCTATGTACAATGCACCGGATCCGGAAGCGCAGCGGACGAGCGCAGCGGGCGCGACGGATGCGCGCCGAAGGCGCGCATAAGGCAAGCTCGTCTGCGCTCGTCCGCGCCGAGACCGGGCACAGGGCCATCCCCCATGATCCGTCACTCCCCTATCCCGTCACCAGCTCCGTTTCAATAACATATACCTCGGCCCAACTCCTCAGCATCAAGCAAACAACTAGGTTCCCTCACTCCCTACCTCACTTCAACTATAACAACCCTATGATCGGACCATTCAAGTGCCCCACTTGTACCGAGACCTCACCTACTCCGGTTACACTCTGCCCACCAGTGACAGCAGCACTTATAAATGTAAGATCCCTGCCAAAACACAAATATGAAATTGCTGATTTCATAGATTCTCAACAGATAGATATATTATTTATCACTGAGACATGGGGAGATGAGGCATCCGGCCCAGACTTCAGAGATGCCACACCCAACAACTATTGTGTGTATAAGTTAGACAGACCTATAAGGAAGGGTGGAGGAATCGCGATTATCTACAAAAATCACCTTAAAATAACTACAGCAGACACAACATACTCTGAATGCGAAGCCCTCCTTTTCTCGATAGGCCTCTCCAGTAAATCAACATTTAAAGGTATGTTGATCTACCGCCCCCCAGGATCCAGAGCTAAATTCTTATCACGCTTGGATCACATAATCGAGACGTCAATTGGATCGCCACAGTTTACCATCTTAGGCGATTTCAATTTTCACCTCGAAGTCTCAGAAGACCCAGACACCATAACGCTACTTGGAGATTTAGAGACAGCCGGTCTTACACAAATTGTTAAGGAACCCACGCACAAAGCAGGACATACGTTGGATGGACTTTTCACCAACAACCCTGAGATCTCCATTACCGAGGTCACTCCTTTAGTCTGGACAGATCACTCTGCAGTATGCTTCTCTATTTCCACTAAGCCCACTCCCCCCCTCTCGACTCCTTCCCAACCCATCAATTTCAGAGACTGGAAAAACATAAATCTCAAACGTCTCACCCAGATGATACAGGATAGCCCACTGCCTAATGAACATGATCCCACAGCAGCCTCAGACACCTATATGGAGAATCTGATCGAAGCCTGCAACATATTAGCACCGACCAAAACTTTCCATCGTAGTAGAAAACTTCCTTCAGCCCCTTGGTTTTCTGAACCGCTTAGACTTCAACGCCAGTACTGCAGAAACTTAGAACGTCAGTGGCGCCGTAATTTCAATACTCCCGACAAGATTATCTATAAAAGCGCGCTCTCTAACTATAAAAAACTCATAAAAACAGAGAAAACCACGTACTATACAAAGCAAATTAACCAGGCCAATAACTCCTCAGGTAAACTATTCCAAGTAGTAACATTCCTGTCTAATCCACTTGCACCCCAGTCAGATGGATCACAAGCCCTCTCTGATGCATTGGCTAATTTTTTCGAGGACAAAGTCAGAGCCATCTTTAACATGTTTACACCTGACGCATCGCGCATTTCCTCGCACACTACTGCCAACAGTGCCCCCATATTCGCAGCTTTCGAACCTATCACCTGTGAACTCATCCAACCCTTGGTCGCTCGAACCAAATCCGGTTCACCGTTAGACCCATGCCCTCCAGGCATTCTTAACCTCATCCCTGAAGTTATTGCCCCACCTTTAACCAACATCTGCAATGCAATGTTTGCATCTGGTGTTTACCCCCCGGTATGGAAAAAAGCCATAATCAAACCGCTACTGAAAAAACCTAGTCTAGACCCTCTCCTTCCTGCCAGCTACAGGCCCATTGCCTGCCTCCCGTTCCCTGCAAAAATCTTTGAAAAGATCATGAATTCCCAGCTGTCAAACTATATCCACCTCAACAATCTACTGGATGACACCCAATTTGGGTTTCGACAGGGCCATGGAACAGAGACGGCATTGTTAAAGGCAGCAGACGAGATTAGGTCCACGATGGATAACGGAGGAGCCGCAGTCCTTGTACTCCTGGATCTGTCTGCGGCCTTCGACACGGTCGATCATGCCACCTTGATCGACCGTGTCGAGGCCATAGGAATAACAGACAAAGCTAAGGACCTCTTGGCCTCATTTTTGTCAAACCGCCCGCAAACCGTGAAACTGGGCAATTTCACTTCCCAGACCTTCACCCTGCCATGTGGAGTACCGCAGGGATCCTCGTTAAGTCCGACACTATTCAACATCTATGTGTCGGACTTGGCGAGGGTCATAAAATCATGCGGAATCTCCCTCACTACCTATGCTGACGACACCCAACTGGTGCTGTCGATTTACAATGATGGAAGCTCAGTGGCAGCCAATTTCCAAGCGGGAATGAAGGCAATAAGCTCCTGGATGTCATCCAACTGTCTTAAACTTAATTCTGATAAGACAGAAGTGATGACATTCGGGAGGCTACAACCTACCTGGTCCCCACAATGGTGGCCCCACCAGATGGGACAACCCCCAGAACCTGTGACGAAGGTACGCAATCTGGGTGTTGTCTTTGATAACAAGCTACCATTCCAGCAACACGCCAATGCGGTGGTTTCTTCGTCCTTCCACATAATAAAAAGGATAAAAAAATTAATTCCATATCTACCCTCATATGCAGGCAAAACACTGATCAGTACACTAGTATTCTCCAAAACTGACTACTGCAATGCACTGCTACTTAATGCACAACAAAAAGTCCTCAACAAACTGCAAACAGTGCAAAATGCAGCAGCCAGGACACTGCTGTCCATCCCCAAATTTGCATCGGTCTCCCCTTACATTCGACAGCTACACTGGCTACCGGTGAGAAGCCGTGTCAAATTCAAAGCTCTATGCATAGCATATAAAGCTATCCACAATCACGGCCCTTTATTCCTAAAAAAAGCTTTCCGACCGCTTGAACACACAAGAACCTTACGGTCATCCTCAGCGCACCTACTCATAGTCCCCCGCACAAGGAGGGCCAACTGGGGCGACAAACGCTTCTCCGTGGCCACAGCTAAATTATGGAACACACTTCCTTTGCACATCAAGTGTGCACCGACCCTACTCAACTTCAGGAAAAAACTAAAGACATGGTTATTCCTTGCCTAAACCCCCCATCCACCTGAGAGTTCTGCAACTTCAGCGCCGACACACCCATGGGTATTTGCGCGCTCTAAAAATCGCCAAAATAAATAAATAAATAAATAAGACAAACCAACAGTATCCACAGGTTCACAGCCACAGAGCAGTACCATGCTCACTGCCACAAGAGACATGCACCCACAGTGCTGCAATGCAATATCACCTCTTGTGGCATCATGCAGTCACATTCACACAGTCCTCAAACAGCAATGTGCTAACTGTTATAAAGCACCCACATGCTAAAAAGCAGCTTCTCATTGAAGGTACACAGAGACCACACGCTGGTATGTGGACTTTGTGCTGTGTTTTTTTGCCGACATACATTCCTCCACCTTAACTGCATCACCCAATTAAACAGTGATGCAGTTGAAGGTGCCGAAATGCCTGTGGATAGAGGGGAGCGGAGGTACGAGGTGACCCACCTTAAAAACAGAAACAGCAAACACTAGAGTCGAGACTGTATCTGTGTTAGTCCTGAGGTGAAATGTCCGCACATCGCCACATACACACCACTACCACAAAGCAGGGTATACACCCGTTACAACGCATCTTTTACTCCGCACTACCATTACAACGCGACTTTTACTCCGCATACCATTACAACGCATTGCGCTGGGGGGCGCTCTAGGATAGGGAATAAGTATAATTTACTATCCAACACCTTCCCTAGGGTCCACGGGGACTGGAGTTAGAATAGTAAATTATACTTACCACTATCCAGCACCCCAAAGCGCTATGCGTTGTAATGGTATGCGTTGTAAAAGTCGCGTTGTAACGGTATGCGGAGTAAAAGTATGCGGAGTAACATGGTACATCCCAAAGCAGCCACAGAAGTGAAAGGTAAAGAGCCCCTGTGGCCCCAACGCAAGAGAGCACACATCACTCCAAGAGGCGCATGCACAGTAGACGCACGTCGGCTCGGCGTACCGCTGCCAGGTCTGGTTGCGCCGAGGCGGGGTCCACACTCCTTTCGGTAAGGGGCGGGACTAGCAAGGAGCTAAGGCGACGAGCCGGCGATGAGGGGCGCTCAGCTAATGGCTACCGGACTGTGTGGGATACCAAATACTGCTCGGGCTCCGACTCCTGCCCCGCCTGTGCACCGCAGCCGCCGCTCCCGCAGGCCGGCCCCGCAGGCCGGCCCCGCAGGCCCCGTCGGAGCTGCAGAAAGTTAGCAGGCTGGAAGTTGTCAGCCTGTCCCTGCTCGGAAGCCCCTGGCCCCGCCACCCGCCCATCGGGAGCCGAGGACCCGGCGCTCCAGGAATGATTGTCCCAAACAGCAGCTACTCAGTGAGGAGCGGCTATCGAAAGCAGGTGAGAGGGAGGCCCGCGGGGCCCATGCAGGGGCGGGCTGTGGAATCCACTCTTGATCACTCCCATAGATGCAGACTCCACCCTCCCTCGGCGTGTGTGTGTGTGTGTGTGTGTGTGTGTGCGCGAGTGTGTGTGTGTGTGTGCGTGTGTGCGTGCGTGTGTGTGCGTGTCTGTGTGTATGTGTTATCCACTTGCTGCGAATCTGGGACAGGGGATGTGCACGGCGCGTGGGTGAACGTGCGCGCACACACGCTGAAATCGCGGACGGCCCTGCGCATGCCCATCCCCTGTCCAACTTTCCCAGCAAGTGGATAACAAAAGATCGCTGGACGCAGTGCTTCGCGCTAACACCAGCTCGACCTAATCATTTAAAATAAATAATGAATGAATGTTGCTCAAAATTATTTTTTATACCAATATCAAAAGATTTAATTCACAAACATTTTCAAATGTTTTTATTGCTCTCACTAATTACATTTAGATTATCTCGCTGTAGTACTAAAAAGCAAGAAAATCAGTGTTGCCTTTGTAAAGATTATTTAGCAACTTTCATGCATGTTTGTACAGATTCGTCAATGGAGCCTACACCATGGATTGAATCATGTGCAGACCTTGATTGCTGTGGCAATAATGAAATAAAAGCACAAAATGTTAACTGTAGACGGGGTGCGTGACATTAGACTGGGCCTGAAGCAGCTACACTGGCTGTCTGTGGAGCAGCGTGTGGCTTTTAAGACAGGGTGCATTTTATTCAAGTCTCTGCATGACTCTGGCCCTCTCTTCATTAGAGACATGTTTAAGAGATACATCCCTCCCCGCAACCTCCGGTCTATCCACAAATCCCTTCTGACTGTCCCACCCTATAAGAGGAAACGTCTTGGAGGCAGCTGTTTTGACCATCTTGCAGCTAGCTTCTGGAACTCTCTTCCCCTCCACCTGAAACTGAATGATAACATCCTCAGTTTTAGACATTGCCTGAAAACCTGGCTTTTCACTCAGGCGCATTGCTGAGCTGCTCCCCCTCTACTGTGACCTATGCGCTCGTTCCTTCCTATAGCGCCATGAAGCCCTCGGGCGTACGAGCGCTTACAAATACATACTAACATTAACATTAACATTGACAGAAAGACGATCAGTTCTAATATATGGAAGACATAGGAATCACCTAGGTCCATGATTGATCAATTCATTAGTACATGTTACTATGTCATGGTCATAGACATTGTTTTTCTAGTCTCACTTTAGACAAATGAAAACATTCCTAAAATAAGTATTTAAAAAATGTAATTTTAGATCATCATCAATGCAACAACAGACAATGAATCCTACCTCATTCCTTCAGAAGCTTTAAAGCTGAAGCCAAAAACGTTCTCATGCTAACACTGAAAATAGATGTCACCCTTGCCCTCCAAATAATTTACAGTGAACTTCAACTCTTAGCACATTTTCTAAGATGTTTATGTGAGCCTCTGACCTCTCCCAATAAAAAGAAAAAACCTTGACATTTAAGCAGCTCATCCCCAAATCAAATGTGACTGTCATCCTGTTAAACTGAGTGCACAAATAGATGCTCTTCTAAGTATCTTGTTATAATTGTGTATGTTTTGAAATCTTCTCACCTGTACGCTACCATGAAATACATCAAAAAGGTGTTATAAACAATGCTATAAACAAATTGTTATATCATTAGTCTGTGGTAAAAACGAACGAGCCATTGACACCTACATCATATACATTCAATTAAATATGTAGTCTTTCTGTCCTAAATTACATAAATATAACACAAACGACATTCCCCTTTCACATGACATTCACCTTTCACATTTATTTATTGATCAATAATGTATTTATTTTCTTCCATTGCCATACTTTCCTATAAAGTCCAATGCATTTTGGCAGGTCAGACACTCTACATTTTTGGGCATGTCAGAGATTATACAATTTTAGATTTCATATGTGGAATATGGACTCCACCTTTCTTGTGCACATAAAGGCAGAGGGAGCAAGAATTTAAAGCAAATTACATCGAATGTAGTTAATGTTTGATCAATTAAAATCATTAAATAAGATAAAATAAATATATTCATTACCCCCCACTTACCCCAATTCCTCCTTGGTGGCCTAAAGAAGTGGCAGACAGAAGCAGCCTATTGACTCACCTTTTGGTTAAATGGCCAGCGTAAGAGGGCGTCACTCTGTCCTTTCATCACAACAAAGAAGAGGGAGAGGTGTGTTCCTCGACCTGTTCCATCACCATTCAAGTAGATGCGTAGGCACATCTTGTAGCCATATTTGCTTGTGTAGAATGCTAGGAGACGAATGCAATTTACATTCAATGAAAAAAAGGAACATATTGGTGCCCATAATCTGGTTTATCTGATCTAATGTGCTTCTATTTGAAAAGAACAACTTACTTGCCTGTTACGTAAGCTCTCCTAATGAATGTTATGTAAAATTACTACTTGTTAATGGAAAAACACAAATGATAGCCATTAATGTGAAAAAACACAATGCATTACAAAGGCCTCCTCACCATATCATCACGGGTCACATCATTGATCTTGCATACCTTTCAATATTTTCTCACAAGTCAATATTTGATTAGCCAGAAACCCAGAGGTTGGCAGAATGATGCTCTCTGTAGGACTACACAGAAGGGTAACTAGTCTCAGATTAACTTTTGGTCACTTCCTTGAGAATTTCTGCACATTCTGCCCTATACATGAACAGAATACCATGAAACAAAATAATTCATTATAAAAGGTACAAAGTGTGTCATAACTTGTAATTTGATCTTGCAATTAAGACATTGATAACCTTGGACATTGTGGTCCTCTACACCAGCACACAACAGGTCCAAGTGTAATTTACTGGAGAGAGCTTTTAGCGGTCTAGCATGGTTTTATGAGACAACTATTCAATTTGTTAAGCAATGTACTAAAACTGCACTGTAAAACTATTTTGGGTTCCAGAAACATCAGCATTGGTCTATTAATGGCACCTCAATGAGCCCAACTTTTGCAATGAGTTTAGCTAAAATCTGTGTCGCACAAGTTAAGGCTTTGTGCAAATACAATCATAAAAATCCATTCAGTTCAAAGTATGATCATGGAAGCTTTCTATAGACAATATCTTTATATGTGCACTGGAACTAAAAAAGGACCAGCAGATTTTGAACAGCATGACCACCTCCACTGCACATGTACACAGCAGAAATAAAGTCAGCTTTCTTAATTTAATGACGTTTGTGATGAGAGTAGGATTACAAATCACACGATTTCAGAAACCAACTATATAGGCAAGACTATGGCACCTTTCCACGAATCAGCAAAAACCTTACAATGATTCAATTTTTAGGGTTCAAAATGACTATCACAAAGCTTTCAATCAACTAATTGGTTTAAAGCAGAAATGTCAGGCTAACAGCAGAAGGCACAGACTTAGCTGAACAAAACTGAAAATAAGGTTAAATAACAAAATATATGCCTTGCTTGAACCAATGGTAGAGACAAAAAGATGAAGCAAGGAGTAATGCTACGACATGTACCACTCTGGCAAATAAACCTTAAAAGACATCATCAGGAAAAACGGAAAAAATTGAAATGCAGGAAGAGTGATCTTGGAATTAAGGTTTGCTTTTAAAGTAACTCAACCGATTGATTGATTGATTGATGTGAAAGGCAGTTACTACTTTAGGTAGAAATTTAGGGTTAGTACAGAGAACCACTTTGTCTTTGTGGAGCTGGGAAAAATGTTCTTCTATGGTTTGTGCCTGTAGCTCAACCACTCTCCTCAGTGAGGTAAATGGCATGAGGAAAGCGACTTTCCATGAAAGAAACTGCAGTTCACATTTATGCATTGGTTCAAATGGTGGACCCATTAATCGAGTAAGGAATATGTTAAGTTTCCACACTGGGGCAGGAGGTAAATCTTGGTGGTATTGCCCTTTTTAATCCTTCCATAAATGCATTGACAACTGGTACTCTAAACAGAGACTAATGCTGTCTATTTTGTAGCTACCCAGCTACTGCCGCGAGTTGCAAGCGGATGGATGTGTACGCTTATCGTGACTGCTGCAAGTGTAGTAACTAAGAGATGATATTTTGTATGGACGCATGGATTGAGATTATTAGAATATATAACAAATTGTTTCCATTTAGCTGCATAACAAGCTCTTGTAGCAGGCCTTCTGGCCTCTTTTATGATGTTCATACAGTCTGGTGAGAGATTCAGATAACCAAACTCTATGACCTCAGGAGCCAGATCGCTAAATTGACTTCTTTGGGATCTGGATTTCTTATTTCTCCATGGCTCTGAGTGAGGAGACTGGATGTGAGATGCAGCTTTTGATGTGGAACTACTGATAATTCCAACAGGGTTGTGTACCAAGGTTGACGGGCCCATGTGGGAGCTACTAGGATTAGTGTGAGGGATGTTTGCCTGAGATTCCGAACCACTAGTGGGAGAGGCGGAAAAGCGTAGGCAAATATCCCTGACCAGTTCATCGATAGTGCATTGCCTTTGGAGAATGGGTGTGGATACCTGGAGGCGAAGCTTGGGCATTTTGCATTTTTGTGTGTGGTGAATAGATCTATTTGGGGAAGACCCCATAGTTAAATGTATCGGAGGAGAACTTGAGGGTGGAGTTCCCACTCATGGATTTGTTGCTTCTGTCTGTTGAGAAGGTCAGCAATTTCATTGTTTATTCCTGGAAGGTGTTCTGCTAGGAGATCAATTCTGTGGTGTATGGCCCACCTCCAAATGGCTTGTGCTAGTAGTGACAGTTGGAGAGAGTGTCCCCCCCCCCCTGTTTTTGTATAGAGTACATGGCTGTCATGTTGTCGGTGGGACCGGGACAGCTTTGCCTACAAGGTGAATTTGAAAGGCTTAGAGCTCTAGAAACACTGCTAGCAGCTCTAGGTGATTTATATGGAGATGTATTTACTTTTGACTCCACAAGCCGTGAATTGTGTCATCTTGCAGGTGAGCTCCCCAACCAGTGAGTGATGCATCTGCTGTTAGCACGGTCTGTGGAACAGGGTCGATGAAGGGCCGCCCTTTGGACAGATTGTGTGGGTTCCACTGATAGAGCAAGATTTCGCATCGCGACTTGCTCGATTCATGAACCTCGAAACCGTTGTAACCTCGTAACGAATTGTACGTTTTACTAATATCTTATATTTCCGATATATATGTATGATAGAGAAGCTTGCTTATGTGTTTTATTAATACGAATAACTTTTGTAATTCTAAAATGGCCGCTGCTTGACTTTCCTCTTCTGCGCATGCGTCAGTCACACTCACGTGACTTCGTGTAGAGATAGTTTTTGGAGGGAAAGGGTGCGCATGCGTAATAAGCAATAAGATGCCTATGCTTTGATAACGTGGTGAAGCCTTGTGCTGCTGCTCTTGTGACATTGTTCGTTGCACTTACCATTAATGCATAGTATATTTTTATAATGATGAAACCTGAAATGTGAAATCATGACATGTAATACATTCATTCATTTCTATGTTTTAATTTGTTTTCGCTTACTTTTCATGTATCACGGGAAATGGGGGTCCGAATGGGTCGTGAGCCATTTTGAAGGTCCTTTCTGCACATGCTCAAGATGCGAGGCCACAGACAAACTTGGACCGTGGAACTCAGCCAGCTGGCAGCCACAGTCGAGATGCTCCTGAGAGAATTACCTCTGACCCAGGAGGATGGAGCCAATGTCCCTATATTGTTACAAATGTATAAGTTTCATTGTATTCTGTGCGACTTCTCGTGGGAACCCCAATCTTGCTAGGCGGCACCCAAAAATGTAAATTAGGCCTTAGAATAGTCTGTTCTGATTGGTGTGTTAACCAAATCCTACCTTAGGACCAATCCAAATTGAGGATTCTGACACTTTGCAACATTTGGGGGGTGGTACCCTGTCCCAAAACAGTATATCTAGCCTAGGTTTAACTAGAGAAATTGTCCGACTTGTCTGAATAGCTGACCTGTCACTGACCCAACGCACTCAATAGGTGACTTGATACAGAGGTGCTGCGGAGCTCTCTGTCCGAAATCGGACCATAGACTCTGAAGGTTTTACTGAACCTTAAGTGCTGGCGGAGCACTTTGCTGGGGAATTCGCTGACCCAATCGGGGTCCTGACTGATAGCTGCAGAGAGGGTGGAGCGCAGGCGTTGCTTCCGAACTGCGGGTGCTGGTCGTATCCTGGTGGTCCTGTCCTGATCCGAATCTGGGGTTTCCTGTCCTGTCCTGGGGTGTCCATTCTGCACCTGCTGTCCCACTGAGGGTTATCCTTCCTTGAGGGTTTTCCTGTCCTTAAACTGACCCGTGGCCAGGGTTGGTTTTCACACCAGTCTAGGTAAATATCGCTCTGAGTTCTTAAACTGCACCTTTCTATTTTTCTGTCTTTGCTTTAATAAAGACATACCTTTGCACGTGAATAATTTTCTATGCTTTCTCCTGCAACCACTGCATTTCATAAAATCGTTTGCATTTTTTCATAGCGTGTTCCTATGTTACCCTACCTTTTAGAAATCATTTCTGTATTGCAGTTTGCAACTTCTTGTTATGATCTTGGTTTTTCTCTCGTAAAACTGACTAAAGTAACTCAGATTTATAGCGTGTTCACTTTCCCCCTTATCTTAGTTTTCCTCTAACTTAGCGGGTTCCCGGTCGCACTAGTATTCTATTGATAAAGCTGTATGACTGCCCTTTATTTGAATTTAAGATAAAGCTTTCAAAATTTCCAGTTGTCCGTGGTCATTTCATAAAAGTAAAGTCATATGTTGAATAGTATATTTTGCTGCCTTTTCCTTTTACAGCTAGCTCCCTGACCCATCGTTGTCATAGGTACCCATAACGGTGGATGGTAAGTTGGGTACACTGGAAAATCGAAAGGGAACTCACAATTATTGGTAGTAGATTGTGTGGTCATCTGATCAATGTATATGATAAAGTAAAGTATATGGGCCCGAAGCCAGAAGTGGCGAAGTTATTGGTCGGGTGACCCGCGATCTCTAGCAGTAATTTTCTGGTAGCAGAGTGATGGTTAGGGACTAGTTAAAGGATAGGTAGGACTAGTTAGTCTAGCCAAGTCGGATGCTGCTATAAGAGTAGGCGCTTCAAGGGAAATTGATCACTCACTTGAAAATCGTTTACTTTGAAAAATTATGAAATGTTTTAAAATTGTTATTCTTCTTATCATACTGTTATATGTATTAATCCATTCGTACGTAAAACGTCTTGCATGTTGTTAAGAATCCCCGGGGAATTGAATAGCGAGTGGTGAATAGAATCCACTTGCTTTGAGGTCACTGGCCCAAGGAAAGTTGGTGCAGGTTAGGCAGAACTGGAAGCACTAACTAGGGTTTTTCTGAATGTATGATTGAATAAATGTTAGTGACGAGGTTCATTGGCAAAATTCCTACTGTGGCATAACCTAGTGAGGGTCGCACCGGAAGAGTAGCAGGTTCATCGGAGCTCGAGTGAAAGCAAAGGGGTTCGCTAGGGAAACTTTAGGCTCGGATATATCCCGGAAAGGTGGATGAGTCTAGGGGAGTAACAGGTTCTCCAATGCTAGTGTGAAGGGTAGGCAGAAGAGATCTACTCGTAGTGAGTGAAAAGTAAATGGAAGTAGTTTACTTGCAGTAAAACAAATCTTTCTTGTTTAGACACTTGAGTACAGTGGCGAATGTGTATTCGTTGTAAAATAACCAAGCACTAAGCACTTTAAAAAGAAAGAAAGTTTCCGTTACCTTGTGAAGGAGGGAGTCAGTCGCGAAGCTGCTCTGACGTCACTCTGTGCCGCGCGGGGATTGGTAGAAGCAGCGGGCTGGTAGCGGAGCTGGAATTGTAAAGGAGGGGCGAGCGCCGGAGCGTGGGAACTGTCTCGCGAAAGGGCCGCGCACCCATTGGTCGAGATTATTTAAACTCGTGCATTTCATTTGTCGCACGAAAATAAAAGACGCACTCGGATTGGAAGTGATTTTGTAAACAAAATCACTCGTAAAATCGTATGTGGCATTCGTATAGACCGCATACCAGACCTGATCCACGTTATATGGGATTTGAGAACGATCAGTGGAAAGGAGTTAAAAACGACATTATGTACGGAACTAAGAGAAAAGTATCTCTTGTA
The DNA here is from genome assembly GCF_964261635.1 of Lissotriton helveticus. Taxonomy (NCBI): domain Eukaryota; kingdom Metazoa; phylum Chordata; class Amphibia; order Caudata; family Salamandridae; genus Lissotriton; species Lissotriton helveticus. The sequence goes on along the minus strand of NC_136065.1, from coordinate 230,555,854 downwards.
AATAAGGTGAAGAATTATTTCAAAAAGGACAAGCCGATTAAAACTAGAGAAGGTGTTGTCATACCGCAACCCAACACTCCCGCATCTTTCATGATGTCCGATAAAGGGTACAACACATGTGTATGGTTGGAGAATTGGGTGAAATACACGAAAGATGACGGAGTATTGGCTTTTCCGTTAGATGGAACATTTAATAGCAGAAATCTATTTAATTTGAGAACCCGAATGAATGATTTACATCCCAGACCTAGATTAACGCTGTATGAAGCGCTAGAGGAATGGGAAATCGAGGCTTTCGAAAGGGATAAGCCACGGATGGACAAACTGTTAACTAAATTTTATCCAAAGTTGAAGCAGGAAGCACGAGCTAAAAAGATGAAACAGTGGAGGCAGAATATGATAGTGGAGGGATTGTTTCCCATGATGCCAGCAGATGATCCTTCTGGGGGACAGAAACGGTTGGAAAAATCTAAACATTGGGTACCCATCGGAGAGTCGGATGAAGAATTATTAGATGACCTATGTACAAGAAGTCTGCCTCCTTATAATGAGGGACATCGACCTTCCAGTACAGGAGATATTTCCCGAAGACTTCCTCCTCAGGAAGAAGTTAGGTCCGCAAGTGTAGGAGGGGGTTACCACATTCCTCCCTATACCGAGAGTCTAGGACCAGTGGATACCAGAAACATTTACCCCAGGATGTCAGCTAGTGGGGAGACAGGATATTCCCGTGAAGGAGATTTTTGTTCTCGACCTCCCTACGGAGGCGAGATGAGACCCTCAAGTTCAGGAATGCCGTTATTACAGTCACAGTATGAGGAAGAAAGAAGATCCCTAGGTACAGGAAGTTTATTCCCAAAACCAAATTATGGTGAAGGACCTAGTGAGACTCATCCCACTTCCCCAAGTTATGCTCCCACACTAACCCCGCAGGTGTTACATGACAAATCCATAGAGAGATTACTGGAAGAAAAGGAGCGGGAGGTTCTAGCAAAACAGAGAGCTGAGATCATTCAGAAAATGACCCAGTTAAATACCAGTCCTGAAGCATTGACAATCCCAGTAACAATCGGACCCGTAGTTTCATTGTACGGGGATCGGCATGAAAGTCCAAAACCTCCAGTTATTACTCCCGTAATAGCACAACCCAGACCAGAACCCTTAATTGTAGATGAACAGACGAGTGAGTGTGAGTCTGAAGTCTCACTGCTGGATCTGCCCATTAGAAATACAGGGAAAAGAATGCAGAAAAGACAATCCTTTCAATGCGAGGGAGATTCAAATGGAATCGACTTCGGGTACTAGAAGTGTCACTTTGGTCACACCTGAGGAAATCGAAAGATGGAGTCAAGAATTAGAGAAACAAACTTTGCAAACTAAACCTTTAGACCTCTACAAACTGAGAGTAGAAATAGAAGAATTAATGGCAGGAAACGTGGGATTAGACAGATTAAATACCTACTCTGAAGAAGAGCTGTTGTTTATGTGCAAAAGTCTTACCCGCAATGTCCGAGTACTTCATGAAAAATTGACCGATACTGCTGCTAGTATGGGAATAGACATTTCAAAATCGAAACCCTTGCAGAAACCATACCGAGCAGAATTTTCAGACAAAGATTTGGAAAACCTGAATGTGTCAGGGAAAAAGGCACAGGTCAAGGAACTATTGACAGTATTGCAGAAATGGGGAGACGTGGAAAAATGGAAAGCCAGATGGGCTAGGAAGAAAGATGAGGCCAGGTCTAGGCAGGTAACTCCCGAATTCGCTCTAAGAGAAGCTGAAAAGCCAGAACAGTTATGCCCTATGCGTGAAGTACCAGGGGGAAAATATGTACATGTCCCATGGTCCCGTCAGGATATTGTGTCCTTCACAAATGACTTCCCAAAATTACGAGAAAAACCAGTCGACTGGTACCGGCAGGTAGAGAGATTCGTAAAAGTGCAGAAATGCCTATGGAAAGACCTGGATGGGTTCTTTGACATAGTGGTCCCTGTAGATCTGTGGACTGAGTGTAAAATAGCCATCGCCTGGCCTACTGAGGAATACCCGAGAGATGACAAAACAGGGGAACCATCGAAGGAAGTGATGAGGAAGTATGAACAAGTAATTCAACATTTGAAAATAAAAGTACCTGCAAAGGAAACTGATTGGACCAAGATAGATAGAACCACGCAGGAAAGGGACGAGACTGTGCATTCCTTTTATGAGAGGCTGTTGCAGGTATTTAAAACATACAGTGGTATAGATAACATCGAGATGAAGGACATGACCCACTTCATTTACAGGTTTGTAAACGGTTTAAGACCCGAAATTTGTCAGTGGATAAAGGATAATAAAATCTGTTGGCATACCAAAAAGATAGATGAGGTCCTACGGTACGCAAAGTACTGTGAGGACGAAATGGCAGAAAAGAAAAAGGCCCTGAAGGAGAAGGTGATGTGGGCTCAAGTAAAGCTCGCAGAACAGCAAGAAAAGCAACTGAGTAAATTAAATAAAGTTACTCAGAACCAAGGTCCTGGGGGAGGGAATGGAGGAAAGCCCCGACCTAAAATGAGTAGGGAGGAAGCCAAAAAGAAATTTCCCTGCCATCAGTGCGGAGAAATTGGACATTGGCGAGACGAGTGTCCGTATTTACAAAATGATAATGCCCAAACACCTGATTTAATTCCACAGACGCAGAATGAAAAGCAAAGAAAGACCCAGCAGCAGGTAAAAACGATTCAAGTGCCTCGAGCGCCAAAGCCTATATTTAAAGAGAAGTCACCACAGGGTGATGATGTAGAAGTCTGGGGAGGCAATGAGGATAGAAATACAGCAACTTCGCAGTATTTGTTGAACAACACTTTTTTCTGTGATGACCAATACTGACGGGGCCTGAGAGGGGAGGACGAGGAGTGCGTACTTGGCGCCTCTTTGCCGGTAGACCAGTCAGGGCCATACATTGAAGGAAAGGTTGATGGAAATGAAGTCACCTTTCTATTGGACACTGGTGCTACCCGTTCTACTGTGAGAACAGTGGACGTTCCAAACCTACCCCTCTCGGGAGAAGCAATCCAAGTAGTAGGAGTATCTAATCAATTAATTAGTACCCCTGTTACCGAACCCATGGAGATCTCAATTGGAAACTTTAAACAAATGCACAGATTTGTTGTCTGTGATACCAGTCCGGTAAATTTGCTGGGACGTGATTTGCTGTGCAAAATGAATTGTACCATCTTTTGCACACCAAAGGGCGTCGAAATTCAAACGCCAGATGAAGACGGTATCTACAAGCTAATGCTAATTAGACCTGACTCAGAAATAAAACGAATGACTATACAGGACTTGCCTGAAGAACTCCAGCAGACAGTGAAGTCAGAAGTGTGGGACTTTACTGGAAAGGATGTGGGATTAATGAAAAATATAGATCCAATACAGATAACAATGAAAGAAAATGCAGTTTACCCTAACACTAAGCCTTACAAAATGAGTGCCGAAGTGAGAGCAGGTGTTGCTATTGAAATACAGAAATTGCTAGAAGCAAACATCATACAGGAAGTAATGAGTAGCCCGTGTAATTCACCCATTATGGGCATTAAGAAGCCTAGTGGCAAGTACTGAGTAGTGCAGGACCTGAGAAAGGTAAACAAAATTGTGGTTCCTTGCTGTCCCATTGTCCCAAACCCAGCAGTCATCCTGTATCAGATTCCCTAGGATGCTGAATGGTTCACTGTGATAGACCTATGTCATGCTTTCTTTTCGATCCCATTGCATCCAGATAGCAAATTTCTTTTCTCATTTGCTTTCAACAGTAACGTGTATGTCTGGAACAGGGTCCCACAGGGGTACACAGAAAGCCCCTCTATCTTTAATCAGATCTTGAAAAAATGCCTTGAAACTTTAGTCTTACCTGGAAAATCTGTTTTGGTACAGTACATTGACGACCTATTGGTGGCGTCTAAAAGCCATAGGGATTGCGTGGTTGACACCATTGCCCTACTGAATCACCTGAGTGAAAAGGGACATAAAGTGGCACCTGAAAAATTACAGTTCTGTTCGAAATCAGTGAAATATCTGGGACACCAGATAGAAAAAGGTATCAGAAAAGTCACCTCAGAGAGAGTCAGAATAATTCAAAATATGCAGTTACCCCGTACTCAGAAAGAAATCAGAATGTTCCTCGGAGTTGTAGGTTATTGCAGGCAATGGATTGTGGGATTTGCAGTTCTTGCAAAGCCTTTGATACAAATGACAAAGAAAGGAGCAAAGGACCCAGTTGAATGGAATGACGAGAGCTTAACAGCTTTCACACAGTTGCGAAATTGCCTGTGTACAGCTCCTGCTCTGGGAATGCCTGACTACTCCAAGGAGTTTGGCTTGTTCTGTGACACTCGTGACAATTGTGCTTTGTCAGTCCTGACTCAGGAGCATGGGTTGACCAGAAGGCCTGTGGCATATTTTTCTGCCACTTTGGATCCAGTGGCTGCTGGATTACCTGGATGTCTGAAAGCAGTAGCTGCAACTTGCACCAGTTTAGAACAAAGTGAGTCTATCATTATGGGACATCCTGTAACTGTATATGTTCCACATGCAGTTGTGATACTATTGACTCGTACAAAAACTCAGTATCTCACCCCTAGTCGGCTGACTAAATATGAGAGGATTCTCATGGGGGCTGCATAAATAGTTATTACCCGATGTAACATTTTAAACCCTGCCACTCTACTCCCTGACTCAATGGTAATGGAAGATAAGGGAGATAATGAGCATGACTGCATTGACCTGACAGAGTTCAGTACCAAACCTCGCCCAGACATCAAAGAAACTCCTTTGCCTGTACATGATGTGGAATGGTTTGTGGATGGTTCATGCCTAAGACATGAACTAGGAGGCCTAAGTGCTGCCTACGCTGTGGTCACGTTAGGCAAAATTGAAGAAGCATCTTATCTATTTGGAGTAAAGTCTGCACAAGTAGCTGAATTGATCGCCCTGATAAGAGCTTGCAAATTGGGAAAAGACAAAAAAGTAACAGTGTATACTGATAGTCAGTACTGTTACGGGGTTGTGCATGACTTTGGCCAATTATGGCTACAAAGAGAATTCCTGACTTCTTCAGGTACCCCCATTCGGAATGGAAAAGTTATCCAAGACCTTTTAGAGGCAATCCAATTACCAAAGGAATTGGCAGTGGTCAAATGTGTTGCTCATAAGAAGGGCCTTGACCCTGTATCTTTGGGAAATGATTTTGCTGATCGGGTGGCAAAACAATGTGCTATGGATCGACTGAGAATAAATCCCAATCGGGGTGGGGTTGGAAACAGCTGCCAACTTAGAATGTTTGAAGAAGTGCCTACTTGGGATGAAGTGAGAGAATGGCAGCATGTGACGCCCTGGGAAGAGAAAGAGAAATGGAAAGAACAAGGTTGTAAACCGAGACGTGAGGATGGTGTCATGGTGGGCCCAAATGGTATGCCTGTGTTACCAAGACACCTGCTTGCCCCAATGGCTCGATTGATACATGAGGGATCACACATTGGGAGGGACGCCATGGTTCTGGTATTTCAACAGACTTGGTACAACAAGAAATTCAGGAAGGTAGCAGAGTCCCTTTGCCAGAGGTGCTTGACATGTCAGCAGTTCAACGCTGGCAAGAAAACAGAAGTTGAACTGATGAAAATTGGGAGATCAGGGGGTCCCTTTGTGAGAATACAAATTGATTTCATTACCATGCCACGATGTGAGGGGAAAAGATATGTCCTTGTCATTGTCTGCTTATTTTCGAAATGGGTGGAAGCTTACCCTGCCACACAGAATGACGCCATAACAGTAGCTAAGCTCCTACTAAAAGAGTTGATACCTAGATTCGGGGTTCCAGTCTTTATTGACTCAGATAGAGGCGGACATTTTCAGAATGAAATTTTGGCCCAGCTTTGTAAAGCATTTGGGATGAAATGAAATGATGAAATGAAATGAAATTTATATCGCGCAACTAAGCCCGTAGGCATCAAGGCGCCTAACAAAATAAGATCAAAAAAGGCAGAAACCAAGCTAAGGATATGCACTGGCAAAAAGCCATGTCTTGAGTGCCTTTCTAAAGGCCTGCTTTGAAGGAAGGGTTTTAATGTCAGATGGCAGAGAATTCCACAGCCTTGGGGCCAGGGTTGAGAAGGCTCTGCCACCCCACCTAGCTCTACGGACACGGGGGATAGATAGCAGGGCTTTATTGGCCGAGCGCAGGGATCTAGAGGGGGTATACATTTTTAGCAGATCCCTTATGCCTCCTGACCTATTCGTGGCCAGGGCCCCATAGATCAAGCAGAGGGACTTGAACGAGATCCTGGCATCTATTGGGAGCCAATGCAGTGCTTTTCTAGCAGCCGTAGCAGAGGCCCGCCTGGGCAGATCTAATACAAAATTTGCGGCCGCATTCTGCACCATTTGGAGTCGCGTGATGTGACTTTTGTTAATGCCAAGGTATAGGGCATTGCAGTAATCTAGTCTTGAGCCTATCAATGCAAGTACTATTTGCTTTCTTGCTGGGGGGGACAGATAATGTTTTATTTTCCTCAAGATGTTTATTATGCCCCAGCAAGTAGAGATGGTCCTGCTTACTTGCTGTCCCAGCCCCAGATGAGGGTCAATCATAACTCCTAGGTTCCTAGCCAGGACGGTGGGTGTAGGGCACACTCCCAGAGATGAAGGCCACCATTCCGCTGACCAAAAGTCCTCCTTGTCTCCGAACACCAGAATTTCGGTCTTCTCGCCACTAAGCTTCAATGAATTGCAGATCATCCATTGAGCCACTGCCTCCATACAGTGTCTAAAATTGGAGGCAGCCGAGATGACCGGATGGGCGAGAGACATCATTATCTGTGTGTCGTCGGCATAGGAGACTACCTCCATCCCAAAAGATCTGATAAGCCTGCCGAGTGGGGTCACATAGATGTTAAAGAGGGTCGGACTTAATGCCGACCCCTGTGGGACCCCACAACGCACAGGGAGGGATGGAGATAGAAACTCCCCCAGCTTGATTCTCTGTTCCCTCTGGCCAAGAAAGGAGGAAAGCAGAGTAAGTGCCGGCCCCTCAACCCCTATCTCCCTCAGCCGTGATGTTAACACTGAGGGAGACAGGGTATCAAACGCAGCCGTAAGATCCAATAGGATGAGGAGAGTGGTCAAGCCCTTATCCACCCTGGTACGGATGTTATCAAGCACCGTGGTAAGGGCTGACTCAGTGCTGTGCTCTCTCCGAAATCCATGCTGCGAGTGATCTAAAAGGCCAGAGGTTTCCAGGAAGGCAGCCAGATGCTGGTTCAGATGGGTTTCCAACATCTTTGCTGGGGCTGGGAGCAGTGAAATGGGGCGGAAGTTTTTAAGGACACCCGGGTCCAAGGTAGGCTTTTTTAACAGAGGTTTAACCACCGCTTTTTTCCATTGTGGTGGAAAGATCCCCTCTCTCATTGCCCTATTCCTAATCTCTAACAGCCAGGGCAGAAGAGTCTCCTTACATTGTTTAAGAAGTTTTAAAGGGCAAGGGTCCAGAGGAGACCCCGACCTAGTCTTCAAAAGGAGAGCTTCCAGGTCCACCATGGCGAGAGGGGGAAAGCTGGAAAAACACCCTAACGGTAACTCCTCCGAGGATGTTAGTGGAGGGAGCCGGACGCTCTGAGAAGGAGATAATGCCGACCTCTGAGATTCTAAGGCCGAATAGATGTCCACAATTTTTGTTTGAAAAAATTGTGCAACATCATCACAGAGCCGCTGAGAACTGACCACGGGGTCTGGTATTTTCAAAGAGGTAAGCGTGTCAGCGATCTTAAACAGCTCTTTGGGCGAGGAGAGCGAGGAGGTCAACAAGGTAAAATACTCTTGTTTAGTCCTTATAACCTCAGTTTTATACTCTTTAAGGAGGGATTTATGATTATCCCTCTCTCGCGGATCCCAGCTAGTCCTCCACAGGCGTTCCTGCTTTAGAACTCCCTGTCTAAGGAGTCTTAATGATTCGGATCACACAAAAGCTGCACTGTGCATATCATCCAGAGGCTTCTGGAGTGGTAGAACAGATAAACGGTACTATAAAAAATAGATTGGCAAAAATATGTGATTCTACTGGCTTGAACTGGATAAATGCCCTGCCTCTTGCTCTGATGGGACTCAGAAGCATTCCAGATCGAAGAACAGGCCTGAGCCCCCATGAGATATTGATGGGAAGAGTGATGAGACAAGCATGGGTACCAGGATACAAACTGTTAAGCATTTCTGATGATTTGGTACTTGAATACTGCAAGCAACTGGGTGACCAAGTGCGTTCTATCTCTCGCCAGATTGGGGCAGACGCCGTCGCCAACCCGACAACTCCAGTTCACAAATTGGTTCCTGGTGACTGGGTTAAGATAAAGAAGCATACTCGTTCAAGTTGCCTTGAGCCAAGGTGGGGAAAAAAGCGCCAAGTAATCCTGGTAACGACGACAGCAGTGAAGTGTGCAGGCGTTCCCAAGTGGATCCATGCTAGCCATACCAAGAAGGTGATACCAGACGAGGAGCCTGGAGCTGAAGGTTGTCCAGCTGAGGGGTCTACAGACGTTGGTCCTGAAGTAGCTGATATCAGACGGCCGAGCACCAGTCCTGTTGAGGGTCCTTTAGGCGTTGGTCCAGAGGTAGTCGATGACGTATGGCCAAGCACCAGTACTGCCGAGGATCCCACAGACGTTGGTCCGAAAGTAGCTGATGACGAGCTGCAAAGGATTTGGCCAGAGGATTGGATACCCATAATCGATCTTACTGGAGATCCACTGAGAACAAGAGAGCGAATAAGGGAAGACAGAGAGTGGAATAGAGAGGTCGAGCAAGGCACAGGCGAAGACCCTCAGATCATTGAGATTCACATCAAATCTGAGGACGGAGAAGAAGGTCAGACAGGGACAGAACAAGTGATCGATACTCCTCCACGGACTCCTGATATCGAAAAGGGACAGACTAGACATAGTGTAATAGTTCGAGCAGAAGAAAATCAAGGGATCGAAGTGCTCGAGCAGGATCAGACAGAACTAGGAGAACATGTTCAGGACATAGAAACAGAGACATTTGAAAGCGAAACGCAAAATATACCTGAACCAGGCCAGCTTAGTAACCAGGCAGAAGAAATAGATACAAGACCTGGGACTAGTCAGACAGAAAGGGAGAAGACAGAAATTGAAGTGCCACAAACAAGTGAGAATAAAAGGACATTAGAAGAAAGCCAAATAACAGTGCCAGCTAAAAGACTCAAGAAAAAGAAGCACATTGAGCCAAGGTATATTAAGAGACTAAGATTAAGAATAAAAACAGTCCAAGAGAAACTTGCAGACATAAGAAAAAGTCCCCGAATTGCAGAAATACCTGAAGATAACTCCAAGAGAAGGAGTGAAAGAATAAAAAGACAAAACGAAAAATACAAGGATCCAGAGTGGACCTACTTAATCTTGGAAAACTTTGAGGATCTTGATATTACTGACGAAAGTGACGGAGAACGGATTACTGATTACTCTGCAGAGGAAGAGGAAGAACCTCAGTGAAATTGGTCAGCAATAAAATTACCTGGGAAAAGCTGCAAAGAGGGGTTAAAATTTCCTTCTGAGCCAAAATGTCTGATTCAAACGTGAGTGGTAGACCTAGCCGCAGTTGTTGCAAAACATGCTGCAAAGTGTGTATATGTAGTATAGTTATAGTAATATTAATTTGGATAGGATTAACAGTTTCATTCCCTTTATGGTTAGCAAAAATACTAATATTGACCCTACTCAGATTACCGACACTGAAGAACTGACAACACGAAGTGTAGAAAGACGTGAGAAAGCACTCAGACAGACAAAACGAGACTTAGAAGCATCAGATGAGAAAGTACTACATTACCACGGAGTTAGAAACAAGACACATTTAAATGTTTTCGCAAATTTGTTAGTGCATTATGTAGAAACTATGGAAATAGAAGATTGTTATGTCTGCATGAAGCTACCTACTTCTGTGGCTGAAGGCGTGACATATCATCACCTACCTCTGACCTATGGAATCTCCTGTAGTATTTTAGCAAGCTTATTTTACAAAAGAGGACCGTTACAGTACTATTATTCTAATAATGACGTGATCTTTTCTGAACTTCCCATTCGTGGAAACTTGAATCCTGTACATATCAAAAGTGACGTAATACGATATATGGGAGACTATTTTCTGACTATAGGAAATATAGACATAGCTGAAGCACACAGAGATAACTTGACCTGTACATTACATGAACAAGAAAAGATATTTTTAAACATGGCAGAGAAAAGAAGGGAGAGTTTCCAAAGAAAGGCTAATGACAAGAGGCAGAAAACACCTAAATGGGTTGAGAACATGGAAAGCACCTCAAATGGCGGGGCAGGGCCTGCTTTGTTGCTGGATTTCGAGAAGAAAGGGAAACTCTGTCTTTATCGCGAGAAGACTAGTTATTATAATAAAATTTTTATTGGTTCCAGTCAATGTGAACATAATTACAAGGTAATTGGAGGTTGGGGATTCAAAAATGGGTCAGAGCCTGTGTTTCCTGGAATTTATTATATATGTGGAGACAAGGCTTATTTCAAATTGCCGGATCACTGGTATGGAAGCTGCTATTTTGGCATTGTCTTCCCGAAAATATACCATGTGACTGAAATGGCTGGAAGCAATGAAAATACTAATGGCTTAGTGCGTAGTAAAAGAGAAAGCGTAGGTGAAATAATGGGTAGTATTTTTAGTGCACTGATACCTGGAGTGGGAGTGGTTCTAAACACTCACAGAATTTGCAAATTGTCCACAATAGTGGATGTGTTGTCTACTGACACAGCTCATGGATTTCTGCTGGTCAATACTGAAATGGTTGCGATCAGATCAAGGGTTTTGCAGAACAGACTTGCTCTTGACACCTTATTAGCAAAAGAGGGCGGAGTCTGCCGGATGTTGAAGGCGCAACATTGTTGCACTTACATTCCGGACAAAAGCGTACAGCTCAAAAGATATGTGAAAAACATTACTAATTTGGAAAAGGAACTCAAACCACTCGAGGTTGACAGTGCCTGGAAGAGACTGGTTGATGGTCTCTCCAATGTAGGTCATTGGTTTGCTAGTTTAGGTAAAAGCTTATTGTTAAAGGTACTGATGCCAATTGGAGTGATAGGTCTTATCCTATTTCTCATATTCGTCTGTTGCAAATGTCGCAAACACCGAAAGAAATACCAAGTGAATGCGAGAGGAGTGAAACGAAGTGCGGATGAGCTTGAATTAGAAGAAATGAATAATAAGATTTATAAAAAGGTGAAAAATTCTCACCCTACCTTAAATGAGAAAGAGAAACTGAATCGCCTGTTGGAAGAGATAGAAATGTACAAGGTGTGAAAGAAAGTTGGCATCTGGTTCCATTTTTTGTGATGATAGTAAATATCATCAAAGAGGGGATTGATAGAGCAAGATTTCGCATCGCGACTTGCTCGATTCATGAACCTCGAAACCGTTGTAACCTCGTAACGAATTGTACGTTTTACTAATATCTTATATTTCCGATATATATGTATGATAGAGAAGCTTGCTTATGTGTTTTATTAATACGAATAACTTTTGTAATTCTAAAATGGCCGCTGCTTGACTTTCCTCTTCTGCGCATGCGTCAGTCACACTCACGTGACTTCGTGTAGAGATAGTTTTTGGAGGGAAAGGGTGCGCATGCGTAATAAGCAATAAGATGACTATGCTTTGATAACGTGGTGAAGCCTTGTGCTGCTGCTCTTGTGACATTGTTCGTTGCACTTACCATTAATGCATAGTATATTTTTATAATGATGAAACCTGAAATGTGAAATCATGACATGTAATACATTCATTCATTTCTATGTTTTAATTTGTTTTTGCTTACTTTTCATGTATCACGGGAAATGGGGGTCCGAATGGGTCGTGAGCCATTTTGAAGGTCCTTTCTGCGCATGCTCAAGATGCGAGGCCACAGACAAACTTGGACCGTGGAACTCAGCCAGCTGGCAGCCACAGTCGAGATGCTCCTGAGAGAATTACCTCTGACCCAGGAGGATGGAGCCAATGTCCCTATATTGTTACAAATGTATAAGTTTCATTGTATTCTGTGCGACTTCTCGTGGGAACCCCAATCTTGCTAGGCGGCACCCAAAAATGTAAATTAGGCCTTAGAATAAATGTAAATGTAAATGTAAATGTAGAATAGTCTGTTCTGATTGGTGTGTTAACCAAATCCTACCTTAGGACCAATCCAAATTGAGGATTCTGACACTTTGCAACATTTGGGGGGTGGTACCCTGTCCCAAAACAGTATATCTAGCCTAGGTTTAGCTAGAGAAATTGTCCGATTGTCTGAATAGCTGACCTGTCACTGACCCAACGCACTCAATAGGTGACTTGATACAGAGGTGCTGCGGAGCTCTCTGTCCGAAATCGGACCATAGACTCTGAAGGTTTTACTGAACCTTAAGTGCTGGCGGAGCACTTTGCTGGGGAATTCGCTGACCCAATCGGGGTCCTGACTGATAGCTGCAGAGAGGGTGGAGCGCAGGCGTTGCTTCCGAACTGCGGGTGCTGGTCGTATCCTGGTGGTCCTGTCCTGATCCGAATCTGGGGTTTCCTGTCCTGTCCTGGGGTGTCCATTCTGCACCTGCTGTCCCACTGAGGGTTATCCTTCCTTGAGGGTTTTCCTGTCCTTAAACTGACCCGTGGCCAGGGTTGGTTTTCACACCAGTCTAGGTAAATATCGCTCTGAGTTCTTAAACTGCACCTTTCTATTTTTCTGTCTTTGCTTTAATAAAGACATACCTTTGCACGTGAATAATTTTACATGCTTCCTCCTGCAACCATTGCATTTCATAAAATCGTTTGCATTTTTTTATAGCGTGTTCCTATGTTACCCTACCTTTTAGAAATCATTTCTGTATTGCAGTTTGCAACTTCTTGTTATGATCTTGGTTTTTCTCTCGTAAAACTGACTAAATTAACTCAGATTTATAGCGTGTTCACTTTCCCCCTTATCTTAGTTTTCCTCTCACTTAGCGGGTTCCCTGTCGCACTAGTATTCTATTGATAAAGCTGCATGACTGCCCTTTATTTGAATTTAAGATAAAGCTTTCAAAATTTCCAGTTGTCCGTGGTCATTTCATAAAAGTAAAGTCATATGTTGAATAGTATATTTTGCTGCCTTTTCCTTTTACAGCTAGCTCCCTGACCCATCGTTGTCATAGGTACCCATAACGGTGGATGGTAAGTTGGGTACACTGGAAAATCGAAAGGGAACTCACAATTATTGGTAGTAGATTGTGTGGTCATCTGATCAATGTATATGATAAAGTAAAGTATATGGGCCCGAAGCCAGAAGTGGCGAAGTTATTGGTCGGGTGACCCGCGATCTCTAGCACCACCACTTCAGAGCGAAGGGTGCGGCCGTTTACCAACACTAGATCGGTTAATTGACCCTGCAACTGGTTCCACTGACTCGCTAAGCATTGTTGAAGGGGAAGTATGTGAAGACTTGCATGAGGAACAATCATGATGCAAGACACCATCATAACCAGCAGTTGCATGAGCACTTGAGCTGGTAATGAGTGGTTGGGCTGAAATTGAGCGACTATATCCTGATATTGCTAATTCTGGCTGCATTGGGACAAGATAGAGCTGTTTGAGTATCTAAAGTGGCTTCCAGATAGGTTTGTGTATTGGAAGGTTGGAGATGACAGTAACACATTTACTGTAAACACCAGTCGATGCAGTAACTGGAGTGTTATTTGAGTGTGCTGGACATACTTTAGGTAATTGCTGGCTTTGATGAGCCAGCGGTCCAAGTACGGGAAGACATGAATGTGTTGTCATCGTAGGTGAGCAGAGACTACTGCTAGGCATTTGGTGAATACTCTGGGAGCAGTGGTGACTCCAAATGGGAGCACTTTGAACTGGTGATGCAGCCCCGCTATCACAAATCTGAGATATTTGCGATGAGCGGGATGTATTGGAATATGGAAATATATGTCCTTTAAATCTAGAGTAGACAAAGTCGCCTTGCTGTCGAAGTGGGGGCACTTGTTTAAGTGTCACCATGTGAAAATGATCTGATTGTTTGTAATGATTTAGTTATCGAGGTCCAGTATTGGTCTCAGAGAGTCGTTCTTTTTGGGTATTAGAAAATATTGGGAGTACACGCCCGACCCTTGATATTATAGCGATACAGCTTAATGGCTCCCTTTAGTAGGCGAGACTGAACCTCGTTTTTGAGGAGATGTAGATGCGGTGGTAACGAAAAATCTGTAAGAAACATTAGTAGTGATAGATTACTTACCTTCGAATTACCCCTAGGCGTCAGCATGGATCCGGAACGTTTTCGTCAGCAGTACCCCTGCTCGTCGGAAGGTGGTGTTGTGCGGCTCCACGTCCGCCGTTGGTGTCGCGGTCGCCGAGATGGCGTTGCGGCTGCTACTTAAAATGCCACCCTAGCGCGCCGACATCCAGTTCTGTACACAACTTTCCGCACCAGAAAAAGCAGAGCCATGAAAGATACTGACCACTGGTGCCTTGAAACTAGGGCCCTGAAAGAGATTACCTTAACCCTAGAAATCAGTTCGTAGAACGGGGAGGATGGGTGGGGCGATAAGGAATCTATCACTACTAATGTTTCTTACAGATATATCGTTACCGAAGGTAAGTAACTTGTTCATCTGAAAGAAACACATAGTGAGATTCCTTACCTTAGAATAGATACCCCAGCAATACCAAACCCGGTGGTGGGTCTGTGTACCAAGATCACACCAGGAAGTCCTGGAGAACAGAACGGCCAAAGAAGCCGTATCTCTGGACTTGGCTGTCCAGACAATAGTACTTAGTAAAAGTGTGCAGCGAGGCCCACATAGCTGCCTGACCGATGTCTTGCGCGGGGACACCATGCCCCAATGCTGCAGTGGCTGCCGTCACCCTGGTGGAATGGGCACGCAGTCCCACCGGAGGCTCCTTCTTAGCCAGAGAATACCAGGCTTTAATACGCAAGACGACCCATCTAGAGATAGTCCGCTTCTGTATAGCCCAACCTTTTTTGCCGCCAACGTTGCCAACAAAGAGCTGGTCATCCACCCGGAACTGTTTTGTGCAGTTCAAGCAAAACGAGAGCGCATGTTTTGGGTCCAGACGATGGAGCCTCTCTTTCTCTCTAGAAGGATGCAGAGGTGGAAAGAAGGTGGGCAAAGTGATAGTTTGCCCGATGTGAAAGGCAGTGACAACCTTTGGCAGAAAGGATGGATGTGTTCTGAGCACAACCTTGTCCGGAAGGACAGATACAAAAAGAGGTTTACAAGAAAGAGCCTGGAGCTCACTCACCGTACTGGCAGAGGTGATGGCAACCAGGAAAGCAGTCTTCAAAGTCAGCAGATGGAGAGGACAGTTGTGAAGGGGCTAAAAGGGAGCACACATTAAATACGTAAGAACCAGATTCAAGTCCCACTGTGGCATTACGAAAGGGATAGGAGGGAAAAGATGAGTAACGCCTTTGAGAAATCTAATTACAACAGGGGACTTGAAAAGAGAGGCCTGATCAGGGAGCCTGAGAAAGTCTGAATTAGCAGAAAGATAGCCCTTGATAGTGCCCAGAGCAGAGCCCTGCCTGGCAAAAGAAAGGAGGAACAGAAGAACTTCTGAAAGAGGGGCAGAAAGGGGATCCACAGCCTTTTCTGTGCACCATGCCACAAATGTATTCCACCTGCAGGCGTATACCAGCTTAGTGACATCACAGACTTCAGGAGGCAAGTCAAAACGAATAACTGCCTCCGATCAATCGCCACGCAAAGAGGTGGATTCTGGACAGGTTCGGGTAGAGGACCGTCCCCTGCCGCTGACACAGAAGATCCTCCCGAAGAGGCAGTCAGATCCAGGGTTCGATCGTCATACTAAGTAGCTCGGGAAACCAAACTCTCCGAGCCCAGTCCGGCACCACAAGAATGACTTGAGCCCGGTCACGCCTGATCTTCTTCAGCACTCTGGGCATAAGTGGTATAGGCGGAAAGGCGTACAACTGACCGCAGCTCCACTCGCGATGAAAAGTGTCGCCTAGCGAGTGCCGCCTTGTAAATTCGAATGCGCAGAACTGCTGACATTGCACGTTCTCTTTGGTGAAGAATAGATCTAACCAAGGCTCTCCCCACTGCCAAAAGAGACCTTGCGCCACGTCCGAATGAAGACGCCATTCGTGGTCCATCATGCACCTGTGCCTGAGATTGTCCACCCTGGTGTTCAATTAACCTGCCAGGTGTTGAACCACCAGGGAAATGCCCTGCTGTTCCAGCCATGTCCAGAGGCGCAGAGCCTCCTGACATAGGGTCCACAACCCCACTCCACCCTGTTTGTTGAAGTACCACATGGCGGTGGTGTTGTCTGTGAACACCTACACTATTCTCCCTTTGACAGAGAAAAGGAATGCTTCAGTGCAAGTTGGATCGCCCTTAGCTCCAGAAGGTTGATATGGAGCCTGGACTCCGCCGGAGACCAGAGGTCTAATCTCCGTCTCTCTCATGTGGCTCCCCCATCCCAGGAGAGACGCGTCAGTCACCACTGTGTGCTCCGGTTGGGGAAGGGAGAGGGATCTGCCCTGGACCCAATGCCGGTTCATGAGCCACCAATGCAGCTGCTGTGCAGTGCTCTCTGAGATCTGGACGTAATCGGAGAGGTTCCCCTGATGCTGCTCCCACTGGAACTTCAGGTCCCACTGCAAAGCCCGCATTTGCAATCTGGCATGAGTGACCAGCAAGATGCAGGAGGCCATAAGGCCCAGCAGCCTCATGGTCATCCTGACCAAAACCCAGGATAAAGGTCGAAAAATTGGAATCATAGACAGAATATCCTGGACTCGCTGTTCGGGAGCATAGACCCGAAAATGCATTCTATCCAGAACCGCTCCGATGAAGAGGAGCACCTGAGAAGGAATCAGGTGCACATTGATGGAGAACCCCAGCAAATGTAGAAGGTCGGCCGTAGTCTGGAGGTGGGAGACGACTGCCTGGGGCGAGCCCGCCTTCAACAGCCAGTCATTGAGATAGGGAAAGACTGGAACCCCAGATCTGCGCAGATGAGCTGCGACCACCGCCATCACTTTCATGAACACCAGAGGGGCGCTGGTAAGGCCAAAGGGGAGCACGGTAAACTGAAAATGCTCGCGGCCCACCGCGAACCGCAGGTAATGCTGGTGGGCTGGCAGGACGGGAATGTGGAAATATGCGTCCAGCAAATCCAACGCTACCATCCAGTCTCCAGGGTCGAGAGCAGACAAGATCTGAGCCAGAGTCAGCATCTTGAACTTCTCCTTCCTGAGGAAGCAATTGACGGCCCTGAAATCCAAGATAGGACGCAGGCCCTTGTCCTTCTTGGGCACCAGAAAGTAGTGGGAATGACAACCATGTCCTACTTCTGGTGCAGGGATGTGCTCAATGGTCCCCTTGGCCAAGAGGGCCGTGACTTCCTGTTGAAGAAGTGCCAAGTGATCCCCCGACATGCAGTGGTACTGGGGTGGCATGGCTGGAGGAGTAGTCTCAAAGGGGAGTGAGTAGCCCCTTTGGACTATTTCTAAAACCCACCTGTCCAAAGTGATGGTGCGCCAGTGGGGGAGGTGATGGCGGATCCTGCCACCCACCGGCTTTTGACGGGCTGGAAAGACCGGACTAGGAAAGTTTTGGGGCAGTAGTGGCCAGGGTGGAAGTGGAATGACCCACCCGCTGGCCCCCTGACCTGCCACTGCGGGTCCCACGTCTGCGGTCTGTCGAGAATCAGTTACCTGTATATCCTGTTTATTTCTTCTGGTGGAAAGATTAAGCTTGTTCTATCCCGCCCCTGCTCTCCTTGCCTCAAGACACTGAAGTAGAACAGTGTAATGAAGTCAAGAAATTCAAGGGAAGGGGGAAATTGGATAAAACAATAAATAGAGAGACACAACACTGGTCCGGTTCCCAAGATGATCGATCTATCAGAATTCTGGCCTCTGGACAGCGTGACATCTAAGCACAGAGAAGGAAAACAAACATCTTATTCCAACCCTCAATCTATACTTTCTTAAGCCTAAAAAAGTTACATGCATGCAATTTCTTTTATAAGTTCTATAACCAAAGAATACCTCTCTAATCTGGCTCTATTGCTTGCCAGAACAGTGGTCCAGATGTCTAGTATTAACACTTTCCTTTAAGAAAATAAAATAAACCTCATTAGATTCATGTGGTTATTATTATTATTAGTTCTGAGAATGTCCATGAGGTGGCGCTACTTACTAAACTGAGCCCACTGATTCTTATGAATAACCTCTGTTTTGAGTTCCTCGATCACGTTTTAAATTAACACTGTTCAGGATTCACAGTCTTTTGAAATATAGTCAATAATTTCCTTTTACACGTTTATGAATTCCCAGAACTGTTTCTGTGGAGAGATTCAAAACCTTTGCAAAACGTTAAATGTTCATCCAGCAGTTCTTTCAGTAACTTCAGAGAAATAATTGTCTTTCCCTTCTTGAAAGTCTGTGCAATTGTAAATATTGTCCTAAAAAGTCATGACTTTATCCAGTGATGTAGAATAAAAGATTCATAGTCTTACTATGATGAATACACTTACTTCAGTGCTTCGGAATGCGTGCGCGGTACCTGATTGACGGTCAGGAGCCCGGAAATGCTGGGGAAGTTGTCGGAGAAGAACCAGGTTCGAGGCGACGCCGGAAATGCTGGGGAAGTTGCCGGAGGGGAACCAGGATCAAGGTGACGCCTTCCGGTAGCTGAGGGAGACAGGATGAGGCTTCACGGAGAGGAACCACAGGACTGGATACTCAGGAGAGGAGAGATTCAGGATACGCAGGTAAGCTGGGGTTGACGATCACAAGCAACTCGTTTGGCTTTGAGCTGACTTTTATAGGCAGAAGCGGGCGGGGCCTTGCACGCGCTGCACGTTTTCAGGATTCACAGTTTGTAACGTGCAGCGCTAATTAACATACCGGCAAGCATCCCGGCAAGAAAAGAAAAACTACTAGCATGCAATTTAATCCAAGCCTTGCAAGAAACCACTGTTGAGTTTTGGAAATGAGTTTGCCAGTTGAGTTTAGGAAATGAGTTTGTCCACCGCTGGCAACTAACCCTGCAAACTCGCTCTCTGTTGCTGACAAACCCTAACAGTCGCTCCCCTCAAAGGCCCCCTCACAGATCGGGGTTTACCTGGATACTTTAAATGAAAAGTTCTAAGCAAACGGGGGGCATGTACATTAGAAGCTGGCTCCCAGGAATTTTCTGAGCTGTCGTAACCCTTCCAGGCAATCAGATAAAATAAGCGACCCTGAAACCTTTTTGCATCTAATATCTTTTGAACTTCATATTCTTCATGACCAGCTATGATAATGGGTGGTGGAGGCATTTCTTTTCGGGTGAGGGGATTATGAGGCTTGATTAGGGATACATGAAACACAGGATGAATTGAGTAGTCATCTGGGAGGTCTAATCGCACTGTTACTGGGTTTAATAATTCTGTGATAGTAAAGGGTCCTATGAATTTTGGTTGCAATTTTCGAGGCCCCTCCATATTTATGTTTTTAGTGGAAAGCCAAACGTTCTGACCTACATTATAAAGGGGTGCCTTATTTCTGTGTTTATCTGCTTGTTCCTTCATTTTTTCCTTATAACTATTTAAATGGTTCCTGGCTTTTTCCTGTATTTCGATTAAATCGGTTAGCCTCTCAGTAACCTTTGGGAGCAGTGAACCATCTATGTTTATTGGCAAAGCTCTGGGATGAAACCCTTGTAAAAAATAAAAAGGAGTACATTGAGTGGACATATGAATTGTGTTGTTATACACAAATTCAGTAATGGGAATTGCTTCCAACCAATCATTGGAAGACTCTGCTAACAAGCATCTTATTGTTTGTAGGAGAGTTTGATTTAGGCGTTCGGTTTGTCCATCTGTTTCAGGATGGAATGCTGTGGACAATGCAGGTTCAATTTTTAATTTTGTACATAGTGCTTTCCAGAATTTTGAATTAAATTGACTACCTCTGTCTGAGACAATCTTACTCGGCAGGCCATGGAGACGTACTACCTCTTTTAGGAAAATATCTGCAAACTCTCCTGCAGTGGGCAATTTCTTTAAGGGAATGAAATGTGCCATTTTGGATAAATAATCCACTACTACAAGAACTGTGGTGAATGTTTTACTACAAGGTAGACCTACTACGAAATCCACACTTAAAGTGTGCCAAGGTGTTTGTGGAACTGGCATAGGGATTAAATAACCAGCTGGAGCTCTATGTGATGCTTTTTGACAAGCACATGTAGGACAAGCCTCAACATACTGCTTAACATCTTTTCTCATTTTTGGCCACCAGAAATGTTTTTTTATATGTTCAAGAGTTTTTAACCAACCTGGATGTCCTGCTAGCACTGCCGTATGGTGCCAGGTGAGTATCTGCTGCTGTAATTCTAGTGTCGGTATATATAAAAGGTTCCCATGATACATTAACCCATTTTGTATGGAATTTTCTTTATCCTTTAACCAGTCTAAAGAATTGATCATTAAATGCGCATCATACAGCTGCGACATGAAATCCTGCTTTTGAATTGGAGCTAAAATCTTTCGGGGTTCTATTATAGATTGTCCTTTTAATTCTTGAGCTAATTCTGAAGTGTGACCATAACGGGACAAAACGTCTGATTGAACTTGTTGCGTTCCAGGCCTGTATGTTATTACAAAATCATACATGCTAAAAAAGTTCAACCAACGCATTTGGCGTGGTGTTAACGCTTTCACTGAACTAAAAAATTGCAAATTTTTATGATCACTAAAAATTGTCACAGGAAATTTACTTCCCATCAAATGATGACGCCATTCTGTAAAAGCCACCTTTATTGCGAGCAATTCTCGCTCAGCTACTGTATAATTTTGTTCTGCAGGTAATAGCTTTTTAGAATAAAAAGCTACAGGATGTAACTGACCATCTTGTGGATCCCTTTGAGAAAGCACACCACCTAATGCCAGCTGTGAAGCATCTGCTTCTACGTAAAACGGGAGATTGGGATCTGGGTGCCTCAAGATAGAGGCAGAAACAAATTTTTGTTTCAAGGTTTGGAATGCCTGGGATGCAGCAGCATCCCATAAAAATTTCTGACCCTTATGTAACAATTTAGTAATTGGGGCTACTATGTCTGCAAAATGAGAAATGAATCTCCGGTAAAAGTTTGCAAAGCCTAAAAATTTCTGCACATCTTTTAGAGAGGTAGGTTCAAGCCATTGTTCAATTGCGGTAACCTTTTTTTTATCCATTACTATTCCTTGTGGTGTAAGACAGTATCCTAGAAAATCTACCGAACTAGAATTAAAGGTACATTTTTCCAATTTGGCAAATAAATGATTTTCTCGTAATTTAGCCAATACTGATTTGACATGATGAGTGTGTTCCTCGATGTTCTTTGAGTAAATGAGAATATCATCTATGTAAACGATTACACAGACGTCTAAAAACTCATGCAACACCTCATTAATAAAAAATTGAAATGCTGCTGGAGCATTACATAATCCGAATGGCATGACGGTGTATTCAAACAAGCCAAACTTAGTTTTAAAGGCTGTTTTCCACTCATCTTGTTCTTTTACCCGGACCAGATGGTACGCCCCTCGTAAATCCAGCTTAGTATAAATGGTGGAATGTGTAAGCTGGTCCAGGAGCACAGGAATTAAAGGGAGTGGATACTTATTTTTAATGGTAGCTTTATTTAACCCTCTATAGTCAATACAGGCCCGCAAGGAGCCATCCGGTTTCGGAATGAAAAATAGAGGCGAGGAGACAGGTGACGTGGAGTGTCTAATGAATCCTGACTGTAATAACTCATCCAAATAAGTTCTTAAATAAAGAGTTTCTTTTTCAGTCAAAGCATATACTCGACTGCTAGGTAAGGGTATTCCTGGGATTAAATCAATACGGCAATCATAAGAGCGATGAGGTGGCAAAACACTAGCTTTGACTGGATCAAAAACATCCCGGAATTCCAAATACTCAGGCGGTATGGCCAAGCTATCAGTTGAAGCGATAGTAGCACAATGTAATACAGAAAGGTGTTCTTGAGTGGCTTCTTTATAACAATTAGCTCGACAAAAGGATGAATCTAAAGTTACGGTTCTGGCCACCCAATCAATCTTTGGATTGTGAGAAATTAGCCAAGGTACTCCTAGAATCAAACCAAAGTTAGGAGTATCAATTAGATCAAAACTAACTTCTTCAGTGTGACCATTCTGACACACCATGGTCAAAGGACTAGTTTTCTTAGTAATTAATCCTGAGGTTAAATCTGAGCCATCAACAGCACAAACTGTTTCTGGGTGTGTTTTCATTGTTACAGGTAAATCAAGTCTTTTTGCCAATGCGTTATCCACAAAATTCCCTGTGGCTCCACAATCTAATAACACAGGTAAGGTGTACCTGAGCTGAACACTTACGATTAGGATAACATGTATCAAAAAATGTTTGGGAATCTGGGGCATCGTATAGGCTGCTGAAAAGGAGGTCTGATTAACACATTTACTCAAACAAGTGACCTCTGAACTTGTCGAGCTTTTTAGTTTTCCGACTGCGAGTCTAAGGAAGTTAGCAAGTTCACCCTTTTTGACATCTTGGGTTTGATTGGACACTCCTTGGCGAAATGTCCCGATTTCCCACAATATAAACACAAATGTAACTTCCTTCGCCTATCCATCTCTTCTGTTGTCAAAGGCCCTCTAAGAGTACCAATCTGCATGGGTTCTGGATCTGGAAATTTACTTTCAACTTCCTTCCTTTCTTGCTTAAAAAAGGTCAGTTTAGATTCTGTCCTGACTCTGTCCCCTTTTCTTTCTCCAAGACGATGGTCAAGTTTGACCACTAAATCAACAAAATCCGAATAATCCTCTGGAAGGTCCACAATATGAGCCAAAGCGTCTTTCAAATCATCTCTTAACCCTTTATAGAAAAGCGACACTCTTTTGGCTTCGGGCCATTGTGTTTCGGTTAACAAACGATTAAAGGAAGTAAGGTAGGTTAATAAATCCTTTGTTCCTTGCTTTAAATTCAACAACTCATTATCACTAGCTTGTATATAGGTATGTTTGGCAAACAAGCGAGACATTGTTCTTTTGAACAGGTTCCAGCTATGCAAAATGGGATCGTCTCGATCCACATAGGGGATAGACCAATTCGCAGCGGTACCTCCTAAATAGGATAAGACGAATGCCACCTTAGTGACATCAGTAGGAAACTGCTGAGGTTTGCAGACAAAATGCAATTGGCACTGATTTAAGAAAACTTGAAACTTACTACTATCTCCGGTGAAACGCTCAGGGGCAGCCAAAGGGACCGCATTAGGGACATTTACAGTGACCTCTACTGGGGAAGAGGAGGACTTATGAGTTTTAGGCCTAGTATCTGTATTAAAAGGTGGTTTAAACACGGCAGGTGCAGGTGATCCCCAAAGATTTTCCCTAGGCTTATAACGTACCAACTCTTGTTTCAGGGACTCATTTTCTCTTTTCAAAAAATCTAACTCAAGACGCATTTGTTGAATTAGCCCTGTGAGTGACTCAGGATGAGTCAAATCTTCATCGAGGGCTTTAGCCATTTCTGTGGCATCCAAGACGTCTAGGTCTGCATCTGAATCCATCTTTCCAAGAGAAGAAAGATAGTGGCTTGTGATTCTGTCGAGAATCAGTTACCTGTATATCCTGTTTATTTCTTCTGGTGGAAAGATGAAGCTTGTTCTATCCCGCCCCCTGCTCTCCTTGCCTCAAGACACTGAAGTAGAACAGTGTAATGAAGTCAAGAAATTCAAGGGAAGGGGGAAATTGGATAAAACAATAAATAGAGAGACACAACACTGGTCCGGTTCCTAAGATGATCGATCTATCAGTATTCTGGCCTCTGGACAGCGTGACATCTAAGCACAGAGAAGGAAAACAAACATCTTATTCCAACCCTCAATCTATACTTTCTTAAGCCTAAAAAAGTTACATGCATGCAATTTCTTTTATAAGTTCTATAACCAAAGAATACCTCTCTAATCTGGCTCTATTGCTTGCCAGAACAGTGGTCCAGATGTCTAGTATTAACACTTTCCTTTAATAAAATAAAATAAACCTCATTAGATTCATGTGGTTATTATTATTATTAGTTCTGAGAATGTCCATGAGGTGGCGCTACTTACTAAGCTGAGCCCACTGATTCTTATGAATAACCTCTGTTTTGAGTTCCTCGATCACGTTTTAAATTAACACTGTTCAGGATTCACAGTCTTTTGAAATATAGTCAATAATTTCCTTTTACACGTTTATGAATTCCCAGAACTGTTTCTGTGGAGAGATTCAAAACCTTTGCAAAACGTTAAATGTTCATCCAGCAGTTCTTTCAGTAACTTCAGAGAAATAATTGTCTTTCCCTTCTTGAAAGTCTGTGCAATTGTAAATATTGTCCTAAAAAGTCATGACTTTATCCAGTGATGTAGAATAAAAGATTCATAGTCTTACTATGATGAATACACTTACTTCAGTGCTTCGGAATGCGTGTGCGGTACCTGATTGACGGTCAGGAGCCCGGAAATGCTGGGGAAGTTGTCGGAGAAGAACCAGGTTCGAGGCGACGCCGGAAATGCTGGGGAAGTTGCCGGAGGGGAACCAGGATCAAGGTGACGCCTTCTGGTAGCTGAGGGAGACAGGATGAGGCTTCACGGAGAGGAACCACAGGACTGGATACTCAGGAGAGGAGAGATTCAGGATACGCAGGTAAGCTGGGGTTGACGATCACAAGCAACTCGTTTGGCTTTGAGCTGACTTTTATAGGCAGAAGCGGGCGGGGCCTTGCACGCGCTGCACGTTTTCAGGATTCACAGTTTGTAACGTGCAGCGCTAATTAACATACCGGCAAGCATCCCGGCAAGAAAAGAAAAACTACTAGCATGCAATTTAATCCAAGCCTTGCAAGAAACCACTGTTGAGTTTTGGAAATGAGTTTGCCAGTTGAGTTTAGGAAATGAGTTTGTCCACCGCTGGCAACTAACCCTGCAAACTCGCTCTCTGTTGCTGACAAACCCTAACACGGCCGCGCTGGGACTGCTGCTGCTGTGGCCTATGGCTCTGAAGCGAACGTGCTGGGGCGCCCCTTCCGTGGCCATGAAAGGAGCGAAAAGCAGAAGGCAGAGGAGGGCGAGTGGCCGAAAGGCCCAAAGACTTGGCCGTAGCCCACGAGTCCTTAAAACGCTCCGATGCACTATCTGCCTTGTTGCCAAAAAGGCAAATGGCATCAAAGGGCATGTCCATCAGGGTGTTCTGGACATCCCCCGAGAAGCCAGTAGTCCTCAGCCAGGCATGGCGGCGGAGTGCCACTGTAGTGGAAATCGCCCTGCCCAGCGAGTCGGCGGTGTCAAGGCCACATCGTATTGCGAACTTGGCTGCATCTCTCCCCTCAGCAATAGCCTTTGAGACAGCACCTCTTCCGGACACCAAGGCAGCACTTGCACCACTGTATCCCACACGGAGTGGGAATAATGGCCCAAGAGGCATGCAGTGTTCACAGACCCCAGCCCTGAACTGGCGAAAGAAAAAATCTTCTTCCCAAATTGTTCCAATCTCTTGGATTCCCTGTCTCGGGGTGCGGTAGGGAGTGTGCTCTGGGTCGTTGAGGCTGGGACAAACAAGTTCTCAGGGCTGGGGTTTTGGGAGAGGAAAATGGGTTCGCCCGGGGTCAGGTCACGTACATATCCACAGGAGACCCTGTGTTGGGCCTGGACCAGATGCCAAAAAGAACGTCAGAAAATGCCTCATTAAAAGGCAGCTGTGGCTCCGCAGAGGTAGCCGCCGGCTGAAGCACTTCTGTCAGGTTAGTACTGATGGCCATCATAGGGAGTTGGAGGTTGAGGGCCTCTGCCGCCCTACGCAACACCACAGCATAACTTGCATCCTCCTCCGCAGCCACAGTAGGAGGAGTGAGCATGCCAAGGTCTGGAGAAGTGTCGAGGCCACTGGCATCCCCCAATTGCTCTGCTCAGTCTGGGTCATACTCACACTGAGCTGTGAGAGGGTCCTCAGACCCCTCCCAGTCCTCTCCTTCCTCCGAAGGCTGATGTACAGGCCGAAAAGAAGGAGGCTGGACATAGGGGTAGAAAGACCCCATCGTCGTAGAGTGACGCTGTTCAGGCTCCGTGTCCATGTCGGGGTTGAAACCAGGGGCGACTTCGTCCGGTGCCACGGGCGACGTCGGAGGTGGTGCTGGTGTGGTCGAAGTCGGTGGAGTTGTAACGAGGGCAACCAGCATCGACCGGGATCCAGGCCTGGATCCTTGGGGGCCCTGTGGCACCGAGGTCGGAGCAGACAGTGATGCCGGAGCCGGCGACATTGAAGGGCGAAGGCCCCCAGTCGGGCAAGTGAAGCCTGAAGGCACGCCAGCAGGGCCTGACGGCCCATAGAGGCGGGCCATGGCTGACAGAAATTCCTGCAGCTTAGCCGGAGTCGCCGACAGACCCAGGAAGGGCGGGTAGGCAGACGGCACCACCCGCACCCTCAGCCACGATGGGTGAGGGGAGGTCATTGAGCGATGACTCTTCGACGTTTTGTGCTTCGTCTTAACTGACCCCGAGTGCGAAGACTTCGATCCTGCAGAACGATGGTGATGGCTCCGTGACCAGTCCCTCAACCTCCCACGGGACCTGGACCTTGAGCAGCGCAGAGCCGACTGCCGGACCTCAAGCGACTTTCGGGACCGCTCCCACAAAGTCTTCGGCGCCATACGGCAGTCTGGGCACGACTTGGGTTCGTGGTTGCGCGCCCCAGGCAGTAGAGACACACGTGGTGCGGGTCCGTCACCGACATCATCCGATGATGGTCCCCGCAAGACCTGAAACCGGGCATCCCTACGACACCAGGAGTCGATCGACTCGAAAAAATAGAGACAGACAGCCTAAAAAAACGGGGTAAACTACTCTCTCTGGACCTGCGCATGCTGGCGCGGAAAAAGAAAGAACTGACGTCAGCGCGCAAGGGCGGCGTCTAAGTTGCTGCTGCCACATCATCCCGGCGACCACAAAGCCAACGACGGATGCGGAGCAGCACAATGCCACCTTCCGAAGCGCAGGGGAGTGTGTAGCTTGATCTTTGTGAAGTACTAAGTGTCTCGAAGAGAAGGTCCTCCTCTAGGGATTCCTTAGTAATTGAACCCCATGATATTAGGAAGCCCTATTTAATAGCTCTATACAGCCTACATTATCATCTGGAGGAGAAGGTTTTGTTGGATAAAGGTCAGGTTCATTATCTGTGGGTGAATCAATATTATAATCCGTCCAGGGGTCTGCAGGCATAGTATCATCTCCCCCATCACCATCATCTTGATCATCAGGTGTTTGTGGTTATGGTGAATTAGTAGGTGTTATTAGTAATTTTTTGTTTTGTGGGAAAGGAGGTGATAGAGGAGGAGGAGGAGGAGAAGGGTTAGTACCAACATGTTTTTTTTATAGAGGAATGTGATAAGTGTCCTTTGGTTCAGGTTTGCGTTTAAGTGGCAATTTAGTGGAAATATGTCCAGTTTTAGGGTTAATAAACAGTTCTTTTTGTTTTGGGTCCAGCTTGGAAGGCGGGACGTCGAAACGGGGCTCCTGTTGCGGTAATGGAGCATTTTTGTGTCTAGGTGCCAAGATTTTCGGTGGCAGTGTTTTCGGTGCCAAAGCCTTCCGATCCAAGGAGCTTTTGATTGTATTGAAGGGGCAAGCTCCGAGACTGGTTTCGGTTTCAAGGCCGAAGGTTTCAGCTTGGTGCCAGAGTGTGGCCGACTCGATCCTTTTGTGTGTGTTTCGGTGCTGAGCTGGAAGG
Source organism: Lissotriton helveticus (assembly GCF_964261635.1). Taxonomy (NCBI): domain Eukaryota; kingdom Metazoa; phylum Chordata; class Amphibia; order Caudata; family Salamandridae; genus Lissotriton; species Lissotriton helveticus. The sequence goes on along the minus strand of NC_136065.1, from coordinate 230,528,001 downwards.
CAGGGCGTTGGAATTTCTTTTTGTATGCCGACCTTGGCCCAAAGGCAGAGGTGGGACTGTAGCCTTTTTCTTGGGCTGACTTGGACTTTGGGGCAAGGTAGGTTCAGTACTCACAATACGCTGACCTTGTGGAATTTCTACTTCATATCGGAGCCGGATTCTCAGACGTAAACGATCTCCTCCTGTTGTTGTTCTTCCTCTGCTGCTAGTGCGTCGTATGTCTCTTGTTCTGAATCTTCTCCGAAGAGGTCAGGAATGGAGCCGATGTTTTGACTTTGCATTTCGTAACGTCGAGCTCAAAGGTCACGGAGCGATTTCTTCGATCGGAAAGATCTACACCTATCGCAGTTCTGTTCCTTGTGTTTTGGGGATAAGCACAAGTTGCACACTTAGTGAGAGTCGGTGCGCTGAAACTTTGCGTGGCACCTAGACAGAATTTAAATGGAGTCCGATCCATGCACAGCGAGGTGGACCGACGCGGCTAGGCCCTACTGCATTCCATGAATTTCCCGATCGAAAAGAGTTTCATAAACCGATATGTGAAGAATGGGATACGCGATAGAAAACAATACTGCCGAGGGTAAGTGGATTGTGCACCTAGGGGGACCCGAGGAAAGGTTTCGAATCAGAGCGCAGCAATACACATCCGAACCCTATGGCGGAAGAAAACCTATCCAACAATGGAGACAATGCCTATGTGCACTATCACCAAAAGGAAGAGTCACCTTACCTCGTGACCGGAAAAGCTTCTTTGAAGAAAAACAACTTGCAAACATTCGGACCTAACACTAGGAGGCAGGAGTATGCAAAGCATGTGATCTACAGCTCATATTCCTCAAACACAATGATTCTGATTGGAAGTCTTTGTCATATGGTTACAATTTGAAAGAACTGTAGATTTCCCTGCATCCTGAGGGGCGCAAGCGTTTATATTTGAAAGTTCGAGCTTTTATGGGTGATTTTATAGATGATACTATATTTTGATCTAGGTTCCTGGACTTTGGAAATCTCTCTACAGTCTTTTGTTAACGCAGATAAACGGAGAGGGCTTTTCATAATGTATATTGTGATATAGATGTCATACATAGGCTTATTAATGCAGGGCTTTTTTTGCTAACAATATATCTGCCTTACCAATGGTTTATTTTCTCATGCCCTGACAGCCACCTGTGCCTAGTATATTATTTATATTTAAGGAAATAGTGTTTCCTAGTGATGCCTTTTGTGGTCTATAAGGAATCTCCACGTTGTGCAGGGGCATATACATTTGATGTATGCCAAGATCAAAGGTCTCTAAGTCTACAAACAGCAGGAGGAAATCATGGCAATATGAGACAAATGGAAACAGTACCTGATGATTTAGGTACTGCTCTTTAACGAAGTACTTTGTCAAAGGTGTATCTTTAAAATGCAGTGTAAATTAAGGATTGCATGTGGTGTGGGAAAGGAAGCAAACGAAACAGGCACATCAGAGAAGTGATAGAAAGTATAGGGGAACTCCGAACAAAGCGTTTTAAGAGGAAAACAGATTGGCACACTGCAAAAATCAATTCTCCGTAACAAAGGAATGGCTGAACTTTGGAAATTCCAAATACTTTAGTAAAATATCACAGCCAGAGATGTCTTCAGAATAGATGACCAAGTACAAAGTATTTTATTTTTTTAAACATCTTTCTTTTTCGTAAGTAGACATGTCATAAATTGAGGTGTGGTATGGAAGAGTACTTTTACCTCGGTAGAGCTGCACACATCCGTTGGCCGACGCGGCCCTGCCCACTCGTTCAAACCGCCGCATAGTGGCCGAATTCACGCTACGGTTAAGCGGGTAAAGTACTGTTCTGTAATTGCATTTATATAATGTTCACTTGTTATGATGAGTTGTTCAAGCACCCAAAGTTAGAGGTTAATCCAGTTGTTACTAGTTACTGTGATTATTGGGATTAGTCGTGTGCTCTCACGCAGACCATTCCATGTATTTACTCCAGTTTCTTTGCGGTAAATAGATAGGGTTAGATATGCTCATTGGTGGGGGATATGTGAGTTCATGCAAATGATTGGTGTGATTAACAGACTGACAAGAGGAGGTTCGATATTACGCGTTGCAACGGCATGGTTTCAAAGAAAGAGAAGTTTAGAGCTATGAAATGAGGTGTGGTCATTTTGGAGAACCACAATAAGTGGAGGAGAGGGTCAACTGAAAGAAAACAAAGAGGCGGCGGTTGCAGGTTTTATGTCGGAGCTACTTTTTCATTTAGGGTTTAGGAATAAAGATAATGGTTTTTTTTAAATCGGAGGACGTCTAGTCATAGCCCAACTGTCACAAAATCCAACAACTTCAGATCACACACAGATGCAGAACTTTCATGAAGGCCTGAATCAATGACAGTAGCTAAGTATAAAAGTACAGACCTAGACTACAGCTGGAATGAGGAGTAAGCACTGGCAAAGGAGATGTGGCAGAAAAACCAGATTGCAGAACTTATGATGGAAGGTGATCTAACCTTTCTTTGCCTCAAGGTCTGGCTCCTTCACAGTGACAAATCTTGATCAGTTACCAAGCAGAAAACAACTTTTGGTGAAGGTAAAAGAACAGCCTGAGCAAGTCAGGATACATTTCTGAAATGGCATCCAAATAAAATAATTTACAGTTAGCCTGTTTTGTTTATTAGTTCGCTATTCACAGGTCTCCGACAGATACATGCCTTCAGAAATCCAAGCAGATTGCAACAACTCAGAATTTATTTTAACTCCCTCGCGCAACAGAGATCTCTAAATATGGTTCAGTATTAGGAGAACCAAACTATTCAGTGAGTAGTGCAAGAGGCCACTACTTTTATGGAAAATCACAGTGTTTAACTAAGTCTCAGAGAAGGTCTAATCATTATAGTGTGGCTGACAGCAAGGACAACATTTGGCCTGACCCACAGCTGAGGAGGCTTCAAATGAGTAAACGTATGCATCGGCCCCACATCCTATTTATATATGGTTATGGCAGAGCTGGGTTTGAAAAAAGGCATAAAACGTCATGTCTTTGTTGCGGAGATGTCAGCTAAGCAGTTCTGTTTTTTGTTTTGTTAAATTTAAAGTAATGTTTCCACTCAATTAAATACCAACATAGGTAGATATGTGCTGTGTGTGTAGAGCTTTGGTTGATTATATCCCAGTAGTTATACACAGTTCCTAGTTAAAAAGTGCAAACACATTAAACAAAAATAAAGTATACTGTTCTTTTCCACCTTCTTTACCTTTTCGTAAGCATTTTATTTATTTAGTCTGCTCTCCAGTGCTTAATGTCAGCCCGCTTCTACCATATGCCTATAAGAGTGTCATTTACACTGTGCCTTCCGCCATGAGAGTATGGGTCATTGGGCCATCCCACTTCAACCATTGGCACTCTTGCCCTGTGAGTGTCAGCATGTGTCTGATCATGTGCACATCTGCCTGAATATGAGTGCGCTTCAGTGCCATGGCTGATGGGCATAGGGCTGTGGAATTTGTACCTCTCCTGACAGTCGGGACACACTGATTGGTGACATCGACAAGAACCTTTATTGAGTTAACTGTTCTACTGGGGTGTCAGTTCTAGGATATATTTGGCGCCTGTAAATTTGCGTCCATAAGAAAAAGTAGTGATTCCAGTGGTGCTGAAGGCGAGAGAAAACACCCTAGACGCTCTAATATTCCGACCCGAGGTCTTTTTCAAAGTAATTCTTATCCTTTGCAAACGCACATATCTAGTACAAAATTAACATTATTCGTTATGAAACAGTAAAGAGAGTAGTTCGTTATGATCTTTTCTTTGTCTTTAATTCAAAACGTTCAGCCAACATGTGTTTCGTCAATAGGGGAAGATCCTATGACTTCTTCAGGGCTGTCAGGATCTCTTTCCTCTGATCATTTCTATCCTCTCTGCCGCCTCTACTTCCGCCCGACTGGTCTAATGTCAAATACTGCCTCGTTTTGAGTAAATCGGTTTTCTGTATAAACAGTATCCTGTATCATGAAATGGCGTATCACCCGACTGTAATAAAGTTTGGTATGAGACGCTGTACATGGTCTGTGTTACTCCTATTCAGTCCTGACAGCGAGTACGATGTTCAATATCGGTGGAATCCGCGCCGTTAAAACATTAAAACAATCCTCATAAATAGACAAACCTGTTAATAAGTATACAATGTTAAAATGTGTCACAGGGTTCACAGAATAGTAGCCCCAGGTGGTTCATGACTCGTTGCTTCACTAAACCTCCACCTACAACATCACCAGCCCTCTGTATCCCGCCATCAACAATCTAAACATATGTTTGCCCCCCTTTTAAATCCAAGTAAGACAAGAGTCGCTACACACATGATGTTATTGATAGCTAGAAATCATTTTTCAAGAAAATTTACTTTAAAAGTTTAAAAAAGATAAAATTTGAAACATGGGAGGGGAAAATGATAGCAATACAACCACTTAGGGTCGAGGGGAGGAAGTAAAAAACAGCCTGTGCACACACCACATAGAGGTTAAAAATTGCGATACTGCATATCCAGTTGGCTTGTGGGTATCCTATTTCAGGATCCTAAATACATCCTCACAATGCTCGGACCCTATGTTTCTACCCAGTTGGATAAGCCAGCACTGCCTAGCTATTTTGTAACCCGAGCAAAAGAAAAAACTTGTATCTCAGAATCTTCCTCACATTTGCAGACGGGACACCCTAGAGGGGTGGTGCTAGACCATCTATTGGAAAATGCGTGCAGTGGGAGGGTCCCAAATCTAAACTGGATATATCATTTCCTGGCGAGAGCTGGTTGGATATCATCTAGGAAAGACTCTGTTATGTTCTCGTCTTTAATTCTCGTGAAGTTAGCTGTTAAGAATCCTGTTATCGAGCACCTCCTGTATTTCAGCAAGTTTGCACACCCTATAATCTTACCAATTCAGATCTTGAAATTGCAGGGCACATGTTCTCTGGATTGCTCCATAGACTCGATTTGCCCAGCCTACAGCATGCAACTTTCACAGAAACAAACCATGATATTCTACCTGCACCCGAGAGTTTCAGTACCTACTTTAAACCTGACCGAAAAATGGCCAATTCCAGGGTCACCCACAGTCGGCGCCAAAAAGTTAGTGGTCTAAAACCAATCTCATCCACAATTGGTCTGATTCCTAGGTCCAAGCATAAGGGAGTGAGAGGAGTGATGGAGGGAAGGCCTAACAACTGCCTCATACATTTTCTCAAGTTACTAGAAAAACAGGTGCCCCCAAAGTTCATAACCCATACATTGCAGCACCCCTTGCTTGCACTTTATAGATGTCTACTATTGGCCCGGCTGGTTTGTGGAAGGAGTTCCTGTACAGCTTTGCGAGTCCCCCGTGATCTGGGCTAGCTTGAGACTTGCTTTGGCCATTTGCAGCTCCCACTCCAGATTTTCTACTATAACACCTATGTAATCAAATACCGATACCCTCTCAAGCATAATGCCGTTCAAATAGGGTTAGATCGTGACGTACTCGCTGGATTGAATATCATAAATCTAGTCTTCTGGGTATTTATCTCGAACCCTCTGTTTTTACAGAAGGCATCAAAACTATTGAGGATCCTCTGGATACCCAGGGGCGACTTCGAAAACAGAATAGTGTCATCAGCAAACATCATTGCTGGCACTTTTCTGTATGCTACCTTCGGAGCATCGTTATCCTTCACTTCAATAAGTTGGCTGACCAGTGCATTAATGAATAGGCAAAACAGGGTAGGTGCAAGCATGCACCCATGCCTTACTCCTCTATTGAGTGGAGAAGTGAGTTCTCCGCATTTCCCATACCTAATTTGTGCATAGTTACCTTCATGCAGTCTCATAAGCATGTGTAAAAGATAGGTAGGGACCCCCAGATCACTAAGTACACCCCAAACTTTGTCCCTGGGCACCAGGTCGAAAGCCGTTTTTAGGTCCACAAATATTAAATAGAGACTGCCACCCTCTAGTGCCACCGTTTTCGGATTTAAAAGTTGGAGTCTACATATTTGATCGAAGCTGGCGATGTTTTTCCTAAATCCGGTTTCGTACGGACTCAAGATTTCATGGTTGTCCATCCATACCTGAAGACGATCCAATAGTACCCGTGCAAACAGTTTACGGGTAACGTCGATCAAACTGATGGGTTTATAGTAAGTGGGCAAAAGAAGGGAACCCTTTTTAAAAACTGGGAGAATTTCTGCCACAACCCAGGTTACAGGGATCGCCATTCCCTGCAAGACAGCATTAAATAATACCCAAAGGTAGGGTTCCCCATATTTTTGGTTCCGCCCGAAAAAGATCCCATGTTATCTTGTCCAGCCCTGGTGCTTTGCCGAAGGACAACTTGCTTATGGCATTTACTACTTCGATCAGTGTTATCCCGGCTGCCTCTTCATAAATAGTCTCTAAGGTGGTTCTGGCTGTTTCGTCATTAGGGCCATCTACCTCCATTGTGGTGTATAAAGCCTGAACTAGTGTCTTCCACACATCTGCTGCTATGTTTGGCTCTATGGCTGGTTTCCCTTCACTACAGCCTACAGCCTGTACTAACTAATCTCCGAAATGTCTTCATATCTTTGCTTGATAGGGCAGTTTGTAGTGCATCCCATCTGTCCCATCTGTCCAGTCCCCAAGTCTTTTTTGCTTGATATATGCTGTCTTTATACAGTGCCTGTTTTTGCTTGATTTTGCACCTATCCTTCGATTTGATGGCATCTATCAGAGCCCACTTGGCCAATCGACAATTGCCATCAAATCAAGATCGATTAGCCTTTTTTTTTTCCTCCTAGAAAGTGCTTTTGGATAGAATATTTCTGCCCGTTTGGATGTCAGTTCTGCATGGAGCTCTGCAACTCTATCTGTGGTTGCTAGAGTGCCATCTAAAGCTAGGTAATGTGGAGGCTCTGACTAAAGCTGAAAATAAATTTTTAAAGGACCTTCTGGCCGTCCCGATGAGCACCCCGACAGTCCCTGTGCTCCTGGATACTGGCTGTAAAGCAATTAAAGATCAGGCCTGCTTACGGCCTCTCCTTCTCTGGGCCCGGCTGTGGAGGGTTCCAGAGCTAAAATCTTATGCAGACGGGCTGTCTGAGGTGATGGGTTTGGATGGCTGGAGTAAGATCAAATGGCTTAAGGATATGAAAAATCTCCTAGGGGAATTAGGCTTGGGGTTGTGTTGGTCCTCCCACTGTGCACCTCCAAAGGCGACCTTAAAAAAACTCTATTGGGAATGGGTCTCTGCCAAGCTCATTAGCAATCAGCGTCACTGCAATTCTACCGCAGCGTTCTTGCAAATAAAAGACGTTGTTGCCCTTGAGCCATATTTGGACATAATAACGATACCCATGGATCGGGGACTCTATATCAAATTTAGATTAGGCACACTACCTCTAAATGACCTTATCTCTAGATGGAATAAGCCCGCGCAGGTATCACGTTACTGCGCCCTATGCACTAATAGGCCCGAAACTGTCATCCATCTCCTTTTTGAATGCCCAGATTATGCCCGCCCTAGATCTCACTGGTTGAAACCGCTCTGCAGACAATTGGGTACTCGTCAGCATTTGGTGGCTTTACGGATTTTATTATCTGATACATCTTCCCGTGTTGTCTGCGCTGTATCGAAATTTTTAAAATGTGTATGGTTGATTCGCTCTAAAAAACTGTCTTTATCTATGTAATAAATTTTTAAGTAACATTGCTGATTTTATTGCTATTTTCTAATTGTTTTGTTCTTAAATGTACAGTCTCTTGACGATGTGCTGTTTTTATAGATTTTGTAATGCTTTTATGATACCCGCATATCGAAATAAAGCTATCAACCAACCATCTAAAGTTATGACCCTCCCGGTTTCCAATAGGGTCAGAATGATTGTTGAATGTAGTATGGACAACTTGTCGGGGGACTGTTGAATTGCCCCCTTCTGTTATTAGAGAGTATTAATCTATCATCTGGTGGAGTGCTGGGAGTCAAAAGATTCCACAAGTCGGGCAGCTCCAGTTCCATGGTCAGAGCATTGTGATCGCTGTCGTGTTGTGGCAAGACAGCAAAATTAGCAACCCTATGCCATATCCTGGTCTCCACTAAGAAGTAATCTAACAGGGAAGATTGGCCAGCTCTGTCAAATGTTAGCTTTCCCGGTACATCCGATTTTGTGCGGCCATTACAAGCTCTAAGGGAGTGGATCAATGTAAATGAGTAAATCTGGAGTACCAACGGGGACTAAGCCCTACTTGGCGAAATTTGTGGATCTGGAATTGCCCATCGCAAGTCTTCTTCGCTGAGGGTTGAATCGTTAGGATCAACGAAGGGCTCAAATTGACAGTTGAAGTCCCCCCTACGACTAACCACATGTTTGTAGAAATAGTGGGAATAAAACATCCAAGTTGATCAAAAGTAGGGGATACTTGACTAAGACTTACGGCCCGAGAAAAAACATTAATAAAAGCAATTTTTGTCTGGGGGGGGGGGGGTGAAATAAGTGCTATACACTGGATATTGTTAAGAGATTTCAGCTGTTCAACTGTACAACCCAGGTGTGTACCCATCCAAATAAAAAGGCCCCCAGATGGTCTGCCCTTTCCCCTGAGGTGGCAGGAATGTTGAATGACACAAACCCCAGCCTCAATGCATCTTCCCGTGCCCAGATTTCCTGAAACATACATACGTCATATTGATTCACAAAGAGCCCCCAGTCGGGCAGGTCAATTTGTTTTTCAGGCCAGCAATGTTCCAGAGTGAGACCCTCAGCTTGTTTAGTTCCTTACATTTTCCAGGTGGAACATCAAGGGTGTGTGTTTTAGGAGGTTGTATATCCCTCATTCTCTACCAACCTCACTGATGCTCTTCCCCACAATATACTGTTGCTTATAGGAGCGGGGGTTGGGACAGCTGTTCTTGGTACATTGGTTAGGGCTCGTCTTGCAGGGAAGCATATAAGAGGGACCAGTGTGATACCAACTTGTGATGGACAACCAACCAACGGCTCTTCTAATACACCTTCAATAGCCTTGGTCATCTGGTTTACTTCTATTTGTTGTTTCTATATTTCTGCTCCCGACACATGATGGATAGTTAGGCTGTACTGGCCACCACTGTTCTCTTCTAGCTTCATAGAAACCCTCGGGCTATTGATCACCTGTGTTGGGCTTTATATCATTACTTGTCAATCTACCTCTTCCAAAACCCTAGATCTGTTGGCTACCAGTATAGTAAATAGCAAGGGTCTGGGAGGTGGATACCATTGGCCCGCAAGCTGTTGCTTTAAAGACCACCTGCCCAACTCTGGGTTATTATGGGCCCTAGATGACCTTTGTCCAGGACTATAAAAAGAATCCAGCGCAAATGGCCTGATCCCTGTGGCTAATTCCTGGCCACAATGGTTCTGGCTTGATAGTCTACAGACGGTTAGGGGATTTTAAAAATTGATGACTACACAGTCCCCTTGCAAATCTTTTTGTCTGTTACCCACCCAGCCAACTCTGCGGACCATTAGGATTTCCCCTGCCCTATCATAGCGGTCTATGCCTCGCCAGCCAGAACAGACATGTATTCCTTAAATCAAGTTGGGTTTCCCTCTGGCCACTTGTGATTTCAGGTACACCTGTCAGTATGAATATGTACAGGGATGAAGCAGGAGGTAGATTTATGGAAGGTAAACTCGCTCTTCGAACCATGCATGCTATGCCCTCCTCACCCCTCCAACCCTTCTCTGCTCGTCATAGACCCAAGTGTGGGCATGCTGTTTTTATTTATACCCCTCATGTTGTACTGGGTTGTTGCTCCTAGCCTTGCAAATGGTGCTCCTGGGACCCGAGAAGGTGATGGGACCTTGAACAGGTAGTGGAACCGACCTTTCTGTGGGTGTCAAGCTTAATCTATCTGTCTGGCAACTGAAGTCATTTCCCCTCACTGGAGCTTGTGTGCGGCCTTCGCTATTGTTTCCTAGCCTGCTTTCCCACAGTGTCGCCAATTTATGTACACGTTCAACTGGGGGGACAAACTCTTCCCTTACAATGGTTCGAAGTTGGCTCTGTAGGTCCCTCATCAGGTTCGTCACCCAGACTGAATATTGCATGTCTGTTCGAATATTAGCAAAGCGTCCTAAGTTTGGGTCAGAATGTCCAAGTTCTCTACACTTTTGGAAGAGCCATCGTTGATTTTCTTTCTTTTTGACCCAACCCCAGTCACTTGTTTACGCTTTCTGTTCTTGGATATACCAGTTGCCACCCCCCCCTTTCATGTTACTACTTTAGGTGCAGCTCCTTCCTCGTTACATACAGTTTGTGGAGGTGACAGAGGAGTGGTTACCCTAGCTGTGGTAACATGGGTAGCTGGTGCAGTTTGAGGGAAAGATACGTCAGTCACAGAGCGGCGAAGGTCTCGTGTTAAAGACCAGCATCTCTCAGTAAGGTATATTTCTGTTGCTACCACCCCTATAGCTCTGTGTAGCATCCTAGTGGTTGAGGTATGTGGCACTGAGGAGGAAAAGGTTGCTTGGGGAGAGCTTGTTGTTTACCAAGACAGGTCCGCTTCCCCATTGCTGTTGCTTAAATGATAATACAATCCAATCACCCCTCAAAAGCCAGCCCACCAACAACTTTGCTGGTTTAAGGGGGAAAACAAACAAAGAAGGAAGATGCAAATGGTCAAACGCAAAATGAAGTAGAAAAAAGAAGAACATTGTTCAGCCTTAAGACTTGTTTTACTAACCGGGATCAAGGACCTCTATTACAGTTTCATCCTGCCACAGACCTTAATAGTTCTGTTGTTGAAGCAAAATGGAATAAAGCGCTGAAAAAAGGCACTCTATAGCAAGCTGTGCCAAGACAAAAATCCAAGGGGGGTGGGTTTCCTGATAGGCCCGTCCTTAGCCCGGTCGCGGCCCGCGCATGTCCCTTGCCGTGGGGGATTAGGCAGCTGGGCGTCTCCCTCTCGTCGGTGGCAGCGGGAGTGTGGAGAGGTTAAGCCTGGGACGAAAACAAGTTACTTACCTGTAACTTTAGTTCTTCAGTATTGGAATCTTTCATAGATTCACATGCCTGAATCATTCCCCGTCGTCGAGACGGGAGTCTCCGGTATATAAAAAAGCAGTGCTTAGTAGTGTAGCAAACTGAAAAGAGGCCTAGGCCCATTTCCCTTTTGCAACCTATAGCCTTTGTTATGTAAAAAAGGCCCAAACTTTTCCCTGAACCAATCAGAGCTCCTCACCCTCCAGAACACTCCTGAGATAACCTTCTGCCCCTCAGATTTTTCGCGCACTTGTGCATATAACACACTTCTTGTGCTAAATCCGAGGCGAGCCTCTCAGGGGAGGAGGGTGGGTGCATGTGAATCTATGAAAGATTCCAATACTGGAGAACTAAAGTTACAGGTAAGTAACTTGTTTTCTTACTCCAGTATTGGAACTTTCATAGATTCACATGCCTGAATCAGAATAGCGAGCAGTGAAAAAACAAAGCACATTTTCCTGATACATTACATAATCATGCAATACCATTAGAAAATGAAGTATAATCTCATAAACATATATACATACTTATATAAAATGTGACTTTGTAAACAAAAGAAATTATGGATGGAAGGATGCAAGAAAGGCTCACCGTTACTGGATGATATTCCGCAGTACCGCCTCTCCCACCGCCGCATCCGATTCTGCGGCTGCCTCCAAGCAGTAGTGCCTGGTGAAGGTGTGCGTAGATGCCCAGATATCCTGGATTGGCACTCCTCCAAACAATGCAGTGGATGTGGCCACTGCCCTCGTGGAATGGGCACGGACTCGTGCATTCAAAGGCTTTCCAGCAGCTTGATGACAGAAGACAATTGCACTGGAAATCCATCTGGCAATTCCCCTCTTTGACAGCGGGAAACCTTTCCTGGGTACGCTGAAGGCGACGAATAACTGGGAAGACTTGCGAAACGCCTTAGTTTCTTTCAAGTAAAATTTCATACATCTCTGAACATCCAGCGAATGTAATACTCTTTCTGCCGCTGTTGATGGATGAGGAAAGAAACACTTCAGCACCAATGGTTCGTTCAAATGAAAATCAGTTGGCACCTTCGGAATGAACTTCGGGTTTGTCCTGAGAATCATTTTATCCTCTTGAAATTGCAAGAAAGGCTCCTGAATAGTGAGCGCTTGTAGTTCACCTACTCTTCTCGCTGAAGTCAATGCAATGAGAAGAGCCACTTTCCAGGACAAGAACTTCAGGTCTGCCCTGTGTATCGGTTCAAATGGTGGCTTCATCAATTGAGAGAGTACAATATTCAGATTCCATAAAGGTGGTGGAGGCTTTACTGGTGGAAAGACTCTGAATATCCCTTTCATGAATTGTTTGATACGGGATAACGCAACCAAATGCACCTTGATGGAGGCGAGTGCTAATCCTGACTTTGCTAACAGCAGAATGTAAGGTATAATTTGATGAGGTGCAGCAGTAAGAGGGTGAACATCATGTCTCTTACACCACAGACAAAACCTCTTCCATTTCATCCTGTAGGTTTTGTTGGTACTCTCCGCTCTGGCCTTGGACAGGATCTCCCTACATTCATGTGAGATGTTCAGATGGCTAAACTCACAGTGTTCAGGAGAAAGGCTGCTAATCGCAAGGATTTCGGGTCCGGATGGCGCACCTGCCCCATGGACATTGTCAGAAGCGATGGAATCAGGCGCAACCGAATTGGACGGTCCTCCGACAGTAGCAGCAGTTCCGTGAACCAGTGTCACCAGTACTCGGGGGAGAAGAGGAATTGGAGGAAAAACGTAGGCAAAGATGCCGGACCATGCCATGGAAAACGCATTCCCCCAAGATCCCTTCTGGGGAAGCCAGCTTGCGAAGTACTGGCATTTTCTGTTTTCCCTTGTAGCGAAGAGGTCCACCATCGGTGTTCCCCATCTCCGAAAGACGCTGTCCAGGATTTCCTGGTCTAGCTCCCATTCGTGGCAGGACGATTTCAGCCTGCTGAGAGTATCCGCTTTGACGTTTTGATCCCCCGGGAGGTGTTCTGCTGTCAATGATATTCCCTGCTGAATCGCCCATTCCCATATCTCCTGGGCTTCCTGAGACAGGGAGAGAGATCTTGTTCCCCCTTGCTTGTTTACATAATGCATCGCCGTGGTGTTGTCTGTTCTTATCAACACCGGCGCACCTTTTATCCTTGGCAGAAAATCCAGTAATGCCAAGCGGATCGCCCTGAGCTCCAGCAGATTTATATGTATTTGCTGCTCCTCTGCCTTCCAACGGCCGCTGACCTGAAGGTCCTGAAGGAAAGCTCCCCATCCTTCCAACGACGCATCCGTCGTTACCACTAGCGGAGCTGCTCTTGCTAGAAACGTCAGTCCTTGAGACACATTTGCCTTTTGCGTCCACCACTTTGCTGCCTGCAGCATGACTGGTGTCACCTTTATTGTATCGTCGAAGGATCCCTCCGCCTGACGCCATTGGAGATCGATCTGTTCCTGCCATGGTCTCATCCTTAGCCTGCAGCAAGGTACCAGTGGAATACAAGAGGACATTGTGCCCAGTAAGGATTTGTACCTGCGGACTGAAAGAGACTTTCTTTTTCCCAAGTCTTGGAAGAGGGACACAATCCTCAGTTGTCTTTCCTCGGACGGAAATGCTTTGTTGCATTCCGTGACCAATATTGCCCCCAGAAATGTGATCACTCTTGCTGGGTGGAGGTTTGACTTTCCCTCGTTTAGAGTCAATCCTAAATTGGCAAATAAGTCTATGCAAGCTTGCGTCGACGCTCTGGCCTATGTCTTTGATGGGGCTTTGACTAACCAGTCGTCGAGGTACGGAAATATTTGATGTCTTTGCTTCCTCAACACAGCCGCCACTGGAGCCAGGCATTTCGTGAAAACTATTGACACTAAATTCTAGCCGAATGGCAGTACCCTGAATTGGTAATGTCTTCCGGCTACCCACAACCGAAGGTACTGCCTGTGTGCAGGATGTATCGGCACGTGGAAATACGCGTCTTGTAGGTCCAATGTGGTCATATGATCTCCTGGGTTTAATAACAGAAGGATGTCCTGTAGGGATACCATCCTGAAAGATTGTTTATTGAGATAGGTGTTTAAGGATCTGAGATCCAGAATGGGGCGCCACTGGAGCTTGTTTTTCTTGATAAGAAAAAACCGGGAGTAAAACCCCTTGTTTTCCTGGGATTTTGGTACCGGTTCTATTGCACAAGTTACTACTTGTGTAACGATATATCTGTAAGAGACATTAGTTAGTATTAGATTCCTTACCTTAGAATATCCCCAGGCGTCAGACTGGATCCGGAAATTTTTGCGTAGCAGTACCCTTGCGCGTCGGTAGGCGTCGTCTGCGGCTCCGCGTCCGTCGTCGGCGTCGTGATGACGTCGTCGGAGTACTTAGACGCCTCCTCCGCGTGCTGACGTCAGTTCTTAGACACAGCTTTTCCGCGCCAGAAACGCAGAGCCATGTTAAAAACCAACACTGGTGCCATTTAAACTAGGGCCCTGAAAGGGGACAACCCTAACCCTAGATATTGGTTCGCAGAACGGGGAGGATGGGTGAGTCGGTAAGGAATCTAATACTAACTAATGTCTCTTACAGATATATCGTTACACAAGTAGTAACTTGTGCATCTGAAAGAGACACGTTAGTATTAGATTCCTTACCTTAGAATAGATACCCCAGCAATACCAACCCCAGTGGTGGATCTGCGAACCAAAATCACACCAGAAAGTCCCGGAGGACGGAACGGCCAAAGAAGCCATCCCTCCGGACTTGGCTGTCCAGGCAGTAGTGTCTTGCGAACGTGTGCAGCGATGCCCACGTAGCTGCCTGACAGATGTCTTGTAAGGGCACTCCCCTGCCCAGGGCAGCGGTAGTCGCCGTGGCTCGGGTAGAATGAGCCCGCAATCCAGCAGGAGGCTCCTTTCTAGCCAAGGAGTAGCATGCCTGGATACACAGGATGATCCACCGGGAGATGGTCCTCTTGTGCACCGCTTTCCCCTTCTTCGCGCCCACGTAACCAACAAAGAGTTGGTCATCCACCCGGAACTGGCGTGTGCGATCCAAGTAGAATGAGAGCGCACGTTTTGGGTCCAGACGGTGGAGCCGCTCTTCCTCTTTAGAGGGATGCGGTGGCGGGAAGAAGGTTGGCAAGGTGATAGACTGCCCGATGTGGAAGGCCGTGACAACCTTGGGCAGGAAAGAAGGTTTGGTACGCAGCACCACTTTGTCCGGATGGACAGAAAGGAAAGGTGGAGTACAAGAAAGGGCCTGGAGCTCACTCACTCTCCTGGCAGAGGTGATGGCAACCAGGAAAGCAGTCTTCAAAGTCAGAAGGCGAAGAGGACAGTTGTGAAGTGGCTCAAAGGGAGCGCACATCAGAAATGTAAGAACCAGGTTCAAGTCCCACTGAGGCATCACAAACGGAACAGGAGGAAACGTGTGTGTGAGGCCCTTAAGAAATCTATTAACAATAGGGGACTTGAACAAAGAAGGTTGATCAGGCAGCCTGAGAAAGGCTGAAAGGGCAGAAAGGTAGCCCTTGATAGTGCCCAGAGCAGAGCCCTGCTGGGCAAGAGAAAGAAGGAAGAGAAGGACTTCAGAAAGAGGGGCATTGAGTGGATCCACAGCCTTTGCTGTGCACCATGCCACAAATCTGTTCCACCTGCAGGCGTATACCGACTTAGTTGAGGGACGCCTGGCTGCCAGAATAATGTTACAAACTTCAGGAGGCAAGTCAAAAGGCCTCAACTGTCGCCGCTCAATCTCCAAGCATGGAGGTGGAGACTGGACAGGTTCGGGTGGAGGACCAACCCCAGCTGCTGCGACAGAAGGTCCTCCTGAAGAGGCAGACGAACCGGGGGATCGACTGACAGACTGAGTAGCTCTGGATACCAGTACCTTCTCGCCCAGTCCGGAGCCACAAGGATGACTTGGGCCCGGTCGCGCTTGATCTTCTTCAGCACTCTGGGCAGAAGTGGTATAGGCGGAAAGGCGTACAACAGACCGCAACTCCACTCGCGACGAAAAGCATCTCCGAGCGAGTGCCGCCTTGGAAATTCCAACGCGCAGAACTGATGACATTGCGCGTTCTCTTCGGTGGCGAATAGATCTAACCAAGGCTCTCCCCATCGCTGAAAGAGGCCTTGCGCCACGTCCGAGTTCAGACGCCATTCGTGATCCATTATGCACCGACGACTGAGCTCGTCCGCCCTGGCGTTCAGAGAACCTGCCAGGTGTTGAGCCACCAGGGTCACGCCCTGGCGTTCCAGCCATTGCCAAAGGCGAAGCGCCTCTTGACAAAGGATCCACGACCCCACCCCGCCTTGTTTGTTGCAGTACCACATGGCGGTGGTGTTGTCCGTGAATACCTGCACTACACTCCCCCGGACAGAGGGGAGGAATGCCTTCAGTGCCAGACGAATCGCTTGGAGCTCCAACAGGTTGATGTGGAGCCGGGTCTCCGCCGGAGACCAGAGGCCCCTGATCTCCGCCTCTCCCAAGTGGCCTCCCCAGCCCTGGAGGGACACGTCCGTCACAACTACGTGTTCCGGTTGGGGAAGGGAGAGGGATCTGCCGCTGACCCAATCGCGGTCCGTAAGCCACCACTGCAGCTGTCTCGCAGTGCTCTCCGAGATCAGGACGTGGTCGGATAGGTTGCCCTGATGCTGGGCCCACTGAAACTTCAGGTCCCACTGCAGAGCCCGCATCCGCCACCTGGCGTGATGCACCAGTAGGATGCAGGAGGCCATCAGCCCCAGAAGCCGCAGCGTCAACCTGACCGAAACCCGGGATAACGGCTGAAAGATGGGAATCAGAGCCTGAATATCCCGGACCCGCTGTTCGGGCGGATAAACCCGAAACCGCGCCGAGTCCAGAACCGCTCCGATGAAGAGGAGCTTCTGAGAGGGGCACAGGTGTGACTTCGGCACATTGATGGAGAACCCCAGCTGGTGCAGGAGGTCTGCCGTCGTCTGGAGGTGGCTGACGACTGTCTGGGGCGAGCCCGCCTTCAACAGCCAGTCGTCGAGGTAGGGGAAGACTGAAACCCCTAACCTGCGCTGATGAGCTGCGACCACCGCCATCACCTTTGTGAACACCCGTGGGGCGCTGGTAAGGCCGAAGGGGAGCACGGTAAATTGAAAGTGCTCGTGGCCCACCATGAACCGCAGGTAGCGCCGGTGGGCAGGCAGGACGGGGATATGAAAGTAAGCGTCCTGCAAGTCCAATGCTACCATCCAGTCTCCTGGGTCCAGGGCAGCCAGAACCTGAGCCAGTGTCAGCATCTTGAACTTCTCCTTCCGGAGGAAGCCGTTGACGTTCCTTAGGTCCAAGATAGGGCGTAGGCCCCCTTTGCCCTTCTTGGGCACCAGAAAGTAGTGGGAGTAGCAACCACACCCTACTTCTGGCCCAGGAACGCGCTCGATGGCCCCCATGGCCAAGAGGGCCGTAACTTCCTCCTGCAGAAGTCGCAAATGATCCCCCGATACACGGTGGTTCTGCGGTGGCATGGCTGGAGGAGTCGCCTCGAAGGGGAGGGAGTAGCCTCTTCGGACGATTTGCAGCACCCACCTGTCCGATGTGACAGTGCACCAGTGGAGGTGGTGATGGCGAACCCTGCCCCCCACTGGCGTCACATGGGCCTGAAAGCACGGACTAGGAGGGTTTTGAGGCGGATGCTGCGGGGGAAGGTGTGGACTGACCTCGCCGCTGCCCCGACGGCGGTTCCCACGGCCGCCACCGCGTTGGGTATTGCCCTGCGGTGTGTGGCTGGCGGCGCGTGTGGGCGCACCCCTTCCGTGGCCACGAAAGGAGTGAAAGGCAGCCGATTGCTGGCGCTGGCCCGAGAGGCCCAAGGACTTGGCCGTAGCCCTGGAGTCCTTAAAGCGCTCAAGCGCATGGTCTGCCTTGTCGCCAAAGAGGCGACGGCCATCGAACGGCATGTCCATGAGCGTGCTCTGGACATCTGCCGAGAAGTTGGCGGACATCAGCCAGGCGTGGCGTCTGACCGCCACCGTCGTTGCCATCGCTCTACTTAGCGAGTCGGTGGTATCCAGCCCACACCTGATGGAATACTTGGCTGCATCCCGGCCCTCCACAAGGGCTTGGCCGAGTTTGGAACGTACCTCCAACGGACACTCTGGCAGCACTTCCACGACCTTATCCCACACAGAGTGGGTGTAACGTCCCAAGAGGCAGGCGGTGTTGGAAGACCGCAGGCCTAGACTAAGGGATGAGAAGATCTTCTTCCCATACTGGTCATACCTCTTGGATTCCCTGTCCGGCGGGGCCGACGGGAATGCGGTCTGGGAATTGGAGGCCTGGATGACCAGGCTCTCGGGGGTAGGGTGGGAGGACAGGAAACATGGGTCGCCCGGGGCTGGGCGGTGGCGTCTGGCCACGTTCCTATCTACGGGCGAACCCGTAGCGGGCTTGGACCAAGTGCCCAGAAGAACGTCGGTCAAGGCCTCATTAAAGGGCAGCAGAGGCTCGGCCGAGCTTGACTGCGGTTTAAGGACCTCAGTGAGGAGGTTAGTCCTCACGACCGCGACGGGGAGCTCAAGGCCCAAGGTCTTGGCAGCCCTCATCAGCACCACACTATATGTTGCCCCCTCCTCCGAAGCCACGGTAGGAGGGGAGACAAAACCAGTGTCTGGAGAGGTGTCCAGGCCACTGGCCTCCCCAAGGTCTCCTGTCCAGTCCTCATGAGACTGACACTCCCTGGTCAGAGGGTCCTCTTCATCACCCATCTCCTGAAACTCAGGGTTCTCAGCTAATGGGGCCTGTTCATAGAAGTGAAACTCCCCAAACGACGTCTGGAGCGGCGCCCATCGGGGCCGTCCCGGCGCCGGAACAGGAACGAAGGTGGAACCAGGGACGGCGCCGCCCGAGGACTGCGCCGTAGGCGACACCTGAGGGTCTGACGCCGGGGAGGTCGTAAGGTCCACCGGCGACGAACCAGATCCCGAAGGAGGTCCAGCGGCGTCGGGCCCGAAGGCGCCGGCGGCGCTGGAACAACTGAACCCCTCGGCGCCGGGCCCGAAGGCGCCGGCGGCGTCGGGATAACGGGAACCTGCCGCGCCGGGGCCGAAGCACCCGACGGCGTCGGGGCAGATCCCCTCCGACCCGCTAGGGGTCCCAGACGGGTCTGCTGGGCCCGAAGGCGCCGCGGAGCCCGTCGGAGGGGAGAGTTTCCTCATGGCCATGAGGAAGCGCTCGATCTCCTCCGGCGTCGCGTTGAGCCCAGGGACCGTAGGGTATGGGGCTGAACGCGGCGCCCGCGACTCCGACGGAGCCGCGTGGGTGGTGTCACCCGAACCCCCGGCCGCATCGTGCGAGCGTCGGGGGGAGTCCGAAGAGCGATGACGCCGCTTGGACTTCTTGTGCCGCTTACCTGACGACGACTTCGACCCGGAGGAGTGCGGCCTACCCTCGGAACTGTGGTGGCTCCGAGCCCGCGACCTGTCCCTCGACCTCCCATGGGATCGGGACCTCTCACGGCGCGGGACCGACTGCCGGAGTTCGAGCCGCCTGCGGGACCGCTCCCGTCTGGCCTTCGAAGAGAGGGCCCGGCAGTCGGAGCAGGCCTTGTCGTCGTGGTCGACGCCGAGACAAGATAAACACACGCGGTGAGGATCCGTGACCGACATCAGGCGGTCGCAATCATCGCAGTGCTTAAATCCGGGCATCCCTACGGCACCGTCGGAGTCGATAGACTTCGAGAACAATCAAAAGTGATCAAAAAGTTAGTCAAAAATTGACTAGGGTTACTGCTTTTTCCAGATCTGCGCTTGCTGGCGCGGAAAAAAGAAGAACTGACGTCAGCACGCGGAGACGGCGTCTAAGTACTCCGACAACGTCATCACGGCGCCCACGACGGACGCGGAGCCGCAGACGACGCCTACCGACGCGCAAGGGTACTGCTACGCAAAAAATTCCGGATCCAGTCTGACGCCTGGGGGTATTCTAAGGTAAGGAATCTAATACTAACGTGTCTCTTTCAGATGCTCCCTTTCGGAGCATTGTCCGAATCTCCTGCCGGAGTTGATGCAGATGATTGGCTCTTTGGTGCATCGGTGGCGTACAAGGGGGTGTCTGAAGAAATTCTAGGGTGTGACCGAATTGAACTATTTTGAGGACCCATTGGTCCGTTGTTATTTTCCACCAATTGTGAAGATAGTGAGCAATCTTTCCACCCAGGGGAGCATCTGACAGAGCCGGAAGATGGAGGTTGTCATTGCCGATGGGTGTTGTCCTTTCCTCTGCCACCACGTCCTCTTGGAGTTGATTTTGTGTATCCTCCTGACTGACGCTGGTTATATTGCTGACGGTACGGCTGCGATGAGGACTGATAAGAAGATGAATATCTCCCTTGTTGGTATCCTCCTCTATACGAGGATTGCCCTCTACCCCTGGAGCCACGAAAATGGGTTTTTCTGTACTGCAGTGTTCCCAGAGCCTTTGCCGTATCAGTATCCTTCTTGATACTTTCCAGCGTATCATCTATATGTTTTCCAAATAATTCTTCTCCATTGAAAGGGAGGTCTAAGATTTTGTTTTGCCCCTCCGGCTTAAATGCTGTTGCTCGCAGCCAACCTTGCCTGCGCAGGACCGCAGCTCCTCCCAGGGATCTAAATGCCGTGGTCGCTATATACATAGCGCAGTCTATGACTTCAGCCGAAGTCCTCTCTCCTTCCATGAGAATTTTCTTCGCCTCCTGCTTTTCTGGATCTGGCACCAGGTTAACGTATGGAGACAGGTCGCACCACATCTGCCTGTCATACCTCCCCAATATAGCAAGGGCATTAGCGGCTCTTACAAGCAGAGCAGACATTAATGAAAAACACTTCCCTGCATTATCCAACCTTCTGCCCTCTTTGTCTGGAGGTGTTGCAATCGGAGCAGATGGGTTCCTGGATTTCTGTTGTGCCGCCTGCGTGATAACAGAATCCGGTTTGGGATGACCCAAAAGGCAAGATGGAGCATCGACCGGTGCTTTATACTTTTTATCCAGTCTGGCCAGAACCGGTGTTACCGTCGCTGGCGTCTCCATGACCTTCAATCCTTCTTTCCAGATATGAGACACTATAGGTAGAGATCGTACAGATCGCCGATACGAGTCTTTAAAGTCATATAGAAAACATTCAGTTTTCTCTTCTGTCATGGTCAGTGCAAACCTCTTAGTGGCTCTCTCCATCAAATTATGAAATCCACCAATGTCCTCCGGTGGAGAGTCCACTGGTCTCTGCGGAGGAGTTGCAGGTGATGGGGGCGATATAATCATGCCATTCTGCACTTGTGTCCGCAATCCCACCATCCTCCTGATCCTCATCCGAGGTATTGCGGTGTGTTGTCGGTGGTGGGGACCTAACAGTAGGTTCCGGCACAATCTCTCTCCTACGAATCGGAGAGCCTGGAAGCGATCGTAGACATGGAGTAGCCTCTATGGCCTGTTGAGCGACAGGAGTCGCTGGGTATCTTTTCCTATAATCCTCCAACATTCCTTGGAGATCCTTCAACAAAGAGGATGGTACACTGGTCATCTCCTCTCGTTGCGGTTGTCGATATCAGTATTGTTCCTAGGGTTGTTCTTGATAAACCCCATATTCTTCCTCAGAATCGTCTTCTTGGTACTTGACCTGCAATTGCAAAGGGCTACTGGCAATACCATACTCATCATCTTCCTCCGAATCTTCCTCCTCCAGTAAGTGAGACGGTAGCAATGGGGAGACCTTGCTTGGAGATGTAACCTCTCAGGTGTTATAGGTTTTCTGGTGTTTTTTCCCTCGTCGACGAGATTCCCATCGCCGTCATCGACCAAGTCATTGACGCTACCGTCGACGTTGTAGTGACCGTCGACGCTGTCGTCGTCCTCGTCAACGCTGTCGTCGACACAGTCCTCGTCGACGCTGCCGCCGATGCTGCTGTCGCTGTTGACACTGTCGTCGACGCCTTCATCGGTGAACGATATAGAAGTCGACGGTGAAATCGTCGACGCTGTTTTCTCACCAGCCTTATCCTTCTTCGTCGACGACGGAGGTGTTTTCGTCATCGTCGATGGTCCCTTTTTAGTCGACGGTCCCGTCGACGGAGTTGATTTCTCCTCAGAAGGCGCAGAAGAAGATCGTTTGATGGTAATCTTGATCTTCTGAGGTGACTGTGGTGGATCTGAGGTGGATTTTGCTCCTTTCACCTCACCAGCAGATCCCTTCTTCCCCTTAGATGAGACTGAAGGGGATTTTGAGGGACTGCGCCCTGAAGTGGTCTTTTTTGGGGCCTTCTCAGGTCTTTCCCCTGAGGAATGTGTCTGAGGAGATCTACTTCTCTTCTGAGATCTCTTAGACGCCACAGATTCCTCCTCACTCTCACTTGAGAGGATTTCCTTCCTGGCTTTGACTTTTTGAAGCCAGATCAGCAGCCTTCCCTCACGATCTCTCATGGTCTTATTTGAAAAGGTACGACATACCTTACAATCTGCTGCCTTATGGTCTGGATAGAGACAGTAGATGCAGTCCTTGAGAGGGTCATCTGTAAACAGCCTTTTCTTGGAGCAGGGTGAACAAGCTCTAAATAAACCTTTTTTCTCCTTCTCAGACATGGTTGATGTAGAAACCTCAAATCCAAGTCAAAATACTGTAGAAGTAAAGAGTTTGAGCAGAGCTCAAAGGAGACTCCCTAGCACAACGTGCGGTAGAAAAATCTGAGGGGCAGAAGGTTCTCTCAGGAGTGTTCTAGAGAGTGAGGAGCTCTGATTGGTTCAGGGAAAAGTTTGGGACTTTTTTACATAACAAAGGCTATGGGTTGCAAAAGGGAAATGGGCCTAGGCCTCTTTTCAGTTTGCTACATAACTAAGCACTGCTTTTTTATATACCGGAGACTCCCGTCTCGACGACAGGGAATGATTCAGGCATGTGAATCTATGAAAGTTCCAATACTGGAGTAATTGAGGTTCCACCAAGATGTACTGCAGGCTGAATGCTGGCTGGCAAAGACTGCTATGATCCTTGCACCCTGGGACTAGGGTCCCACCAGGGTGTTTGTGGCAGGAAGAGAGGAAAGTGCCCCCACCAAAATCAGCAAAAAACGTGTCCCACACCGCAGGTGATGAGGCAGCGCTTTAAACGCTATGTGGGCACCTCCGCCTCATCGGCAGCATCAGGAGTGTGGAAAGGTGCAGCCTGGGACTTGAGGTCCCACCAAGATGTACTGCAGGCTGCATGCTGGCTGGCAAAGTCTGCGGTGATCGTTGCACCCTGGGACTAGGGTCCCACCAGGGTGTTTGCGGCAGGAAGAGAGGAAAGTGCCCCCACCAAAAACAGCAAAGAATGTGTTTTCACTTTTATTCTTTTAGTCTCCCTTCAAGAACTCCCACCCCAGCTAAGACACCTCATAACCAGAGTAACTTTAATATTTATCTGGGGCTATTGTTAACAATGTTTCATACATTCCCTACAACTGTCTACATATTTTGGCTGTATCTAGTGTCATGGGCCTTCTTCAGGGCAAGGGGGATCTGTACCTAATCAACATTAATTCTCATAATTCACATGCAAAAAATGTAGAGGCATAAGGCTATCATACCTGTGTTGCTAGAAGAATAGATTACCCTCACTTTGGGTTTGTCTCACTGCTTTGGTGTGGTACTTCCCTGTAATTACAAATTTGTCCAGGGTAAGGGTCTCCTTGTTAACTATTCTGTCCGCTTCTGGAATTGAGCAGTAGGAAACTCCACTGATAAAGCATGCCACAAACAACTTTGAGTAAGGTGTCTTCTCCTAATATTGTTGCTAACATGGCTTCTTCATATGGTCTGGAACATACATTCTGACAACCATACATTTTGCCAGGTCCAAGAAAGCATCGATTTGTTGGCCTAATTTGCAGCTGGCTGAAGCTGTGGGAACAGACAAACTGCTAGAAGCAAAACATTGGGAGGGAAGGCATCAACTCACACCATCCCAGAGAGGGTATCCTAAGAGGTGAACTGTTGATCCTTAGTTAAGAGTGCACAATAAGGTTCAGCATTACATTTTACCTTGACCCTTACCTTCCCCACAAGGATACTTCCCCTACTAGTTCCTTAGCCGGTACCTTAATTGCCACTTTGGACAGCATTGTTATCCAATTCGAAAGTGGCGCCAAGAAAGAATCCAAATAAACGGCACCCCAGAAATTGTTTACTTCACCTTAGGATCCAGAATCTTTGCTCGGGTTCCTGGCATAGTGGAAGAGACCAGCATCGAACTAAAAACTGTTCTGTTAACAGAACTGCTTCCTGTTAAAGAAAAATAATTTTTGAAAAACGGTCTCTTAGGCAAATGTTCCCTGGAACATGAAACATCTTCTGGAAGAGCGAGTCCTCTTGTGAGTCTTCCACGGGCCCTAGTCATGAATAACCAGGCATCTTACTCTCTGATGACCTTCAGGTACATGGATGCACAAGAATCAGAAGCCGCAGTATCATGCTATAACCTCAGACACCACATACAATTGTTGTGGAGCTAAATATTATATTTTCCTGGGGCACTATATGCAAGGCTTGAAGCCTGAAGTCGTTTGAGGACAATATAACTTAGTTGCTGTTGAATAGCATAGGAATTTGTAAGTGAGACACTGAGAGAGAGCTACCGACCACATCAATGAGGTGTAGAAGAACAGGAACGGATTCCAGTGTGCTGGTTGACACCCCAGTGATGTCACACTGAGAGGAGGAGTTGCACCTAGAGCTACAAGGCAGTACCTGGCAGTGCTGGAGAATCATTGTTGGGGGAAACTTTTCTGGGCAAGTCCGAAGCATAGAAGAAGAGTAAATGAGATGAAGACTCTCCAAAAAGATGCATCCATCAGAAGTCTGTTCAGTATATCAACAGTCCTTCCCAGTCTGTATTTTCACCAGCTACAGAGACATACATTGACGACTTTCCTTGCAGAGCTTGGAAACAATGGCATACTCTGTGGCTGCATTTGAAGAGGTACATGCCAGGTTTTTTTTATTGTTTTTTTTTTTACAGGAGATGTAGATCATATCGCTCCACTGCCAGTGGTGCTGTGGAACAAGGCACATCGTTGCTGGCAACATCCATGACTGCTACTATGCTCTGCACCTGGAGGTGCTTTTTCACTGCTGCATGTGAATATGTTCTTGCAGGGTCTGGGAAAGTAGTTAACCACTTCTTCTAAAGGTAAACTATAGTGGTAGACATCGAGGAGTTTTCATTCAAAGGGTGAGGAATCGGTCTCTGCTAGAGAATGGGTCAGCGCTCAATAAAAGGGTCTTTCCTCTCAGGGTTTCTAGAACCTGTCACACGCTGCTGCTAAAGGCATACAGTGGGAAGAAATCTGTTCAATCTTTCACAGAAGTCATCCTACCCATCCAAATGTATCTGTGTAGCTCTACTGCAAGGAATATGCTGTTGATGGAGATGTGATTGGGGTATATTCCTGTTTTTCCCCAGCACTTATCCTTGCATCGATTTTATATCTATCAATCACTGTCTTTGAAAGGGGATTCCCAGTAACACTGAGCACGTTTTTAGGTGTAATGACTGAGGAAGAAATCACATTCTGCAGCTGGTGATGGTCATCTCCTTCTTACAGGAGAAATTACCTACATTGTTTCGGTGTTATTGAGAAGGTGGGTGATTTCTTTCTGATGCAAGACAATCAATATCAAGGGAATGAGGTCATACCTGAAGGAGTAGAACAAACCCATTTTTTCCTTTTTAAGGTTCTTCCTATTTTAGACTTAATTTCTAAGGTTTGTTACTAAAATAGAGGGGCACATGGTTATGTTAGAATACTGTAGTAAGAAATATCGTCTGACAAAATATTGTGTCCTAATTATCATTCACACAAATATCATCACATTGGGTGTTGATTTTCTACTGTTAACTGCAATACAGCAATAGATTTGGAAAGGATATTTAGGGCACACTATTTATGTCAGACAATACTCTGACCACATTACTCGGATCCCACACCTCACTACAAAAATCACAAATAAAGTTGATCATTCAACAGTTTTCCCACTAAACAAATTTGAAGCCATGCCAGCATGGATGCTTGTACCACCATTTCAAAATGTCTGACAGGAAATGTTTCATAAACATAGCACTGCCATATCACACGTTAAAAAAAGATTGCGTTTTAAAACAAAACTTTGTAAATCCTTCCCATTTCCATGAAAACTATGCAAAATTAAAAATGCTTACCTGGAGAAAACATGGCAGGAGAACGGCCTGCTATAGCCTCCTGTCGCTTCCTGGCAAATTCTGTAATCTTCCAGATAAAAATGCCATCATATGTTGAGGCTTCTGCTTCAATTACCCGCTGCTCCATTTCTGTCAGGGCCAGATCCTTCAGACCTATGCTTCTTTCCAGCTGACGAACCTGGATGAGTAATAATTACAATACAGCTCATGGTACAACCTTTTATGAGGGAAGATAGTGAATGAGCACTTTTTCCAAGAAAGGCCAATACCGGACAACTAGGTTAGTTGGAAGCACAATGACTGTTTATTTGGGGGGGCATAGAATTGAAACCCTCTAACTGTTCCCCAAGGGTTTCAGGGTAAGTGGTTCACAGAATTCATACAACCATGGCTGCTGAGTAAGAAGCAAGCTATGTTTAGATACATGTTATGGTCTTCTCTAGGAGCAAACACAAGTAATGTGCGTTGTGCAATATTCAAGTGGTCCTAGGACTGTATGAACTATGATGCATGAATAAATGGCGTGTTTTGAATAGGACTCTCAGGGCACAGCATCGATTGGTGAGTTATAGGCACTGCAAAGGGAGGTGGGCGGGATAAAGGTGAAGATTTCGGACCACTGTAGTGAAGGAATGTGCTACATGTGGATATTCACAGGCAGTAAGCTGCAGCAGCAGGACCTTGATAGGAATTGGCCTCTTTCAACAGGGTTATCATATTTCCTAGTTGCCTACAGTTGTGGCATAGGAAGTGAGGTGGGAAGGGTCTTACAAGTGTCTCAGGGTTTCATTCAGCTGTTAAGTCAAGGATAGGCCAGGGTTGGGGGGTCTTTTGTTTCACGATTTGATAAGCCAAACTGATCTGCTGCAGAAACTTTTCAATGTAGGGAGGGCTTTTACTGGAGCACCATCACACTCACAAGAATTCAGGATGGAGCAGACACCACTTCACAGGAGTCAAAGGGATATGTTCTTAGATCAAAGTGTTATGAAGCAGCCAAAGGCTGAGTAATGGTTCATGCCAGGGGCTGAAGCTGTAGGGTATCCTGTCCAGCATGAACAGGAAATAGCAGTGCCCAAGTGGTGCCTACAGGGCACGAGTCAGGGGTATTGTGGAAATCGTGTACAAAGGAAGCTTACATGGGATGCAGTGATTGGTTTGAAGGCAACACAATGGCTGGATTATGGATACCCAGAGTGGATTATTAAAGTGCCTTTGGATTGGTTTGGAGACTGCATGTGGGTTGATAATGGCTATCCATAATGCATAGAGCTATTTTCAGGCTGGATTATGAAAACTTTGAGTTAGCTGTGCTAATAGATACCCAAACGGTACTGGGTTTGAGATGCTTTGAATGGAACCAATGGTACAGACTGGTTACAGATACCCAGAATACTTCCATGTAGAGTTCAAGAAAGGATCAAGTCTGCAGAGGCAATAATAGGCTCAATATAATTTCAGCTTGCTCCACCACGGGTTGCTCACTAGTTGCAATGTTGTCAGGGTTAGCATCTTGAGTCAGGGTTAGCATCTTGAGTTTAACCTATGTCCATTGTAGGATCTAAGAGGAATTTCACTATTGTCTATTTTCTAATGGGTTTTTGAGCGCCGATCATGTTTAGTCGCAGTCAAAGTGGCATGACAGACACAATCAAGTGACAGTTATGCAAAGGTTTTTATGTTTAAAGACAGACTTGATCATAAAGAGAGAAGCTTTTTTTTCCATCCACACAGTGTATAATTTAAGCCAATCGATGCTTTAAAAATATTTTCTATAATTATTAGTTTTCAAAACTTTCAGACATAGCAATACACACATCTTATTCTTTATGATTCTGAATTAGCATTGCAGTTGGTACAATATACAGACATGTCATTAGGGATCAAATAACATATTAGAAGACCAACAGGCGATACCTTTCAGTGCATTGGAGATCCTTGGGGACAGTTGCTTGTGTGTGTCCGTTTTGCTCCAACAATGGAATGTAAGACCGACATGGTACATTATATAAACAATACTCAAATATTTTCCAGGCATTTACTCAAGCTTCAACTTTCAGAGTTTCCTCCACTTTCAAAGACTCTCTCTTGCTTCCACTGCCCCACAATCAAGGGTGGTTCAGGGCTCTAGTGCTATAAAGACCAGATATTATGGAGTTATGAGTTTGCCATTTTCTTTTCTCACAACGGTCGTCAGGACAGCAGCCCAATCATCCGCTACTGGGCAGGCACGCAGGTTCCTTCATTCCTCGTCTCAGAGAGGTCACTCTTCTGCCATTGCCCAGCATTCAACCTCCCCGTTCCACCTACAATGAGCCCTCCCTCCATTCCCCCCATCCCCCGGTGATCTACAGTGTTTTGATATTGCCCTCCCGACAAGGGCCAGGACTAGATTTAGGAACTTAATTGCCACTTTCGCCATTTGAGGGATGGGGTATGCCCAAGTCAGGTATAAAAAAAACAGCATCAATTACATTTCATCTTGGGCATTACTTATCTTCTGTCTCGTGTGTGTGTTGTGAAATAAGACATATGCAAGTAATTGAGTGTAGCGAAATCTAGAGTTTCGGGAGACTTTGTGTGTATGTTCCAAAATTCTAGCCCAATTTTTGTCCCACACCGCTCACCTATTACATCCTCCCACCTTCCTCTGAGATGTGATAAGTCTGCTTTGGTCACATGCAAGGCTGATCTGTAAAGCCAGAAGACTAATATGCGACCATCTTGAAATGTAAAAAGGACTTGCAATACTTTGTGTGTAGGTGGTTCCTTGTGGCCAGTTTCCCACAATACCTGCAGAGCGCATGTCACTGCACAAGGAATTGTGACTCTGGAAGAACCCTCCATAGTGAGTGTCTCAAGGGTTTTCGGCGTACCCTCCTCATAACAGTAGGCAAATCTGTGTGCATCCATGCGGACAGCCTACGTACCGTTAAGAAACAGTGTCTTGGGTTAGGGAGGACAACCAGTGGTACTACCAGCGCATATAATAGGAAAGGTGTGTTCTTTTGAAGAGTTTCCACCAGAAACCCAAATCCATGGCAAATAGATTATGCTGGGGTTCTAAAGAAAGACTCTCTACCAACATGAGAGCCACTAGAGACCCTTCTCACTGCCGCAGGCCATAGCTTCCCATCACTTCCATTTGGTGACCCTGTTTCACAGCAAGCCAATCATTGTAGCTGAGCTACGGTATACTATAAATCAAAATCTAGGGTTCCCAGACCACCATCACCTGGTCGTGCGTTCCATAATTATTAAAGAAACCCCATGTCTTTCTCCATCCCATATTAGATCATGCACAAAGACCGGAATGAGACTTTGGGGATCTAAACAGGGAGATTTGCACATAGAAGGGTACTCATGGCAGCACAATCATCTTTGTGAGCGCTATCTGTGCCATGATAAGGAGCTTCAGTGTGCTCCAAAATGCACATTTGCTCTTTAAGTAGCTCACGCCAAAATTACCCTCCCTGGTATCTTTGTCCTGGAGGTAGATTTTGACTCCCAAGTATTGGAACACATGTGACCCCCATTTGATATCCTGTGTTTGAACTACTGGTGGGTATGTTTGCAGGCACCGAAGACCAGGAATACACGTCTTCTTCCAGTTTGTGTACGAAGCAGTCACTTCACCCAACAGCTCTAATATATGGATGCTCCAATTCACCCCCATGCATGCATTTCTAAAGATTTAAAGCATATCATTAGCATAATGGGAGATGTTGTGCTTACTGTCATGCAGCAGAAATCACATTCCCGGCCTCAATTCTGATGACATCTGAAAAAGGTTTTGATGTCCAAAGTAAATAGTAAGGAGAATGGGCATCCTTGCCGGTTCAAGTTGGTATCTCATTGGCATATGATATTTTTTGTCCTCCCTTGACTCCAGCACGCGCCACGGCATACAGGAGTGCTATCCATTTGTCCAGCCTTGGTCCGAGGTTCATACAGTCATTACTGCATGAATATAACACGCCTGAATAGTGTGGAAGACCTTACGGAGGCCCACAGAGAGTGCAACAGCTTCTGAGAAGTCCTCCCTCGGGGTCTCATCCATTGTACAAAAAGACATCTAATATTTAAAGACATGTCTAGCTGTGGGATGGATCCATTTTGGTCTGCAGGGATCAGCTGATGCAGATCAGGGTGTAGGCAGCAGCTAATACACAGATGGACACTCTGCTTAGAGCATTTCAGTCTTAAAACCGAGGCATCCAGGTCCAAGGCTATCAGTGGTGCCCCCCACCCATCATAACAGGGAAGAATACCAAGCATTTTTCCGTGCTGAGGAGTTCACATCCACAGGGCTGTGACATCTTCAGCCTGGCAAAGGTCCGCTCAGGCAGCCAGGCGCCTGCATATTTAGTGCAAGTACAGCCCCTGGCTGCTAACCTAAACCATGAGCATTGACTGTCAGGCCGCCATGCGCTAAGCCTTACATACACTCCTCGTGTTTGGAAAAAGGTGGGGGAGGCAGGGTCCTCGGCCCCTAAGGACTGGATACCACTGGGTTCCTGCTTCAACATAGCCTTTGCTTTGCGTACTGGTAATATTTTAGTCCTCAATGTAAAAGTGGTCAAGTATACCAAGTACCATAAAGCAAATAAAAACAGGACTTTACAAACTGCCACACCTGAGGTAAAACAACTTAAGATCTCGGTCTCCCATTCCGTAGATCCAGTTACCAAGAAGAATCTGCTATCAAGCAAGAACATTTTGAATATGGACATGCAAAACAGAGCACTGCTTAAGAAGTAGTAAGGATTAGTTTCACAAGCTTTTGCAATAAGAACAATGAATTCACAGGAAGCCAACTTTTTTGGTTAAAGGGTTCATTTTGTTGGAATTTGAAACCTCACAATTTAGGTTGACACAAACAGGAGGTAGAACATAAACACAAATCAAGAGACAATTACATTCTGTCAATGATTGGAGGGTTGCTAAGCACACCTGCCTTTTTTGTCCCCTTGTACGTATTTTCAGGAAACGTTCTTGGGGGAAATAACTGTATTCTCAGGAAATGAGTGGCTTAAAGACAGAGGATAACTTTTTGTTCAGTAAGTAAGTGTTCTATTTTCTGATCAAACTCATTAAATTAATTCTATGACCAGCAGGTGTAGAAACTGACCGCAGATCAGGTGACAGGTCTTCTCATTGTAGAGTGGGGCCTAAATCTGTTCAACTACATATACATTTTATTGTAAGTGAACCCCACCACCATAACAAGCAGTTAACACATCTCTGAAAAGCAGATTTACACTAACCTTGGTACTGAGGGATTCAATTTTCTCTTGATCCAGTCGATGCTGCCGGCTGTATGCCTCCAGAGTCACCTGCACCCTCTCCACCTCACGATTCAACACACTGACTATTTTCTCATAGGTGATAGTCTTGTGTTCTAGAGATTCATACCTCTGATTCACCTCGTTCAGCTTGGCAGCCTCTGATTCAGAGGACAAAAGTGGCAAGGGTTGTGTGTCCTGAAGAGACAAAGCTTCCAGCTGCTGCCCAGGATCTGGATTTGCCTTCTTCAACTGAATAACAAAACCCAGTAATTTGCCTAAGTGTTCATCTACACGTTTACTCTCATGCTCCAAGGACTTCTCATTCTCCACCTGCACAAGAAACAAAGACTAGGGTGATGTGCCAATTTTATGCATATTTCTTGTCACCATGTTTCAATAAAAAGCAGAAATTAAAGGCTTTATATAATCTGACACCCCAAAAATTAAACATTTCAATTTTAAATCTAAATGGAATGTTAAGGAACAATCAAATGTCAGTGTTTACGGTTAAGGCCAGCCTAAATGGTCTGTTGAACACAATCGAGCAATCACTCAATCTGAGTAATGTTTGAACTGGTTGCACATTTCTACAGAGTTGGTTTTTAATCACAAACTTCTTGAATCAACAGCGAGTATCCAAATAAATCAGACAGGCAAGGAGTCTCACTATCATGGCCAGAAAACATTATAGCCTTTGCCTCAATCATTTGACTTCCTATCTCTTTTGTATCAAACTTATCGCACTTGCAGATCCCCATAGTACTTAGCAGTAGCTGAAACCCAGAAACTAACACATCCTAGAAAGAAATACAACAGAACAATTAAGCTACCTTATCATGGCTGGAGGGCATGTGCTTTAATACAGAGTTAATGTATAGTGTGATATTATCAGAGGAAACTAAGATGTTAAAGAGGAGTGTAGACTTGGAGTTTGATCAGCCGCTCTGCTTCCCCTTCACCTGTCACCTGTCACCTAAATCTCGCCCCCCCGCCCGTCCCCACCCCCAGCACGCCCAGGTCCTCTCCTTCTCCTGTATCCCTCCTCTCCAGTCTTGGTCTGGGAGAGATGGATAGGAAGGTTCCTTTCCTTCTCCCTTTTCAATTTTGTACAGATACACGTAATAACACAAGTACTCCTTCTTTTTGTTTTATCTTCTTTCTTTTTCCATTTCGGTTTGATTGGGAATATTTTGTCTTTGCAAGGTGCACGGGCAGTTATGGAAGGGTCACATATGTAATTCTGCCATTATAGCTTGTTTATGCTCGTGGATGTGGTTCCGAGTAACCGTACACACACCCGTGAACACCTCTGTTAACTTACTAACATGTTTTGCAACCCCATTATAACATTTTGGAGACGTAATAAGGAATATGCTACTTACCAGTATGCATCTGTTCTTGGCATGTAGGGCTGCTGACATTCATATCTTTGCATAGATCGCCGTCTAGTGTTGGGTCCGGATGATTGCACCTTGTTGTCCTGGAAGACTCTTCGAAGTATCACGAGATAGGTGACTCCTCCCCTGGACTACAGTGCGCATGGGCATCTTCTCCATCCTCAGATTGTTTTTCGCCATTGTGGCAAAGATGGAGTATAGAAAAGTAAGAGATGTGAAGGTATGTAGAAAAGTACTGCAGCTGTGACGGGCACCGGGGAGGAGTGTGGGCGATATGAATGTCAGCAGCCCTACATGCCAAGAACAGATGCATACTGGTAAGTAGCATATTCCGTTCGAGGCATGTGGGCTGCTGAATCAATATCTTTGCATAGACAGTATAGCAGTATCTCCTCTAGCGGTAAAAAATGTAAAATGTAAATTGACACTTGTATAGCGCACTACTCACCCGCAAGGGTCTCAAGGCGCTTGTACGAATACCGCTGTGGAACCCATCCTGGCTTTCCCTGTGAGGTGTCCACTCCTGGGCACCCCCAAGGTGGAGGCCAGGCATCCTTAGCATTGTGGGGGCCGTTGTGGAGATTAAGCAAGCTATTGCCCATAGTTGCAGAGTGGGACTCCATGATTGGAATAGGCACCGAGGCGAGAATTATCAGGTCCGTGGAATTTTGAGCCCAAGACCCGCCGAGGCGGGGAATTGAACCCTGGTCCCGGCTAGACCTCTGCATCAGGGTCTTCCGCTCTAACCATTGAGCCACACTAGCTACAGCAGTTTGGAAAAGAGTTTTAAGGACAGCCTGGCCCACAGCAGCTTGCTGCTTTGCTTGCACATCTACACAGTAGTGTTTAGTAAAAGTGTGTATGGTAGACCATGTAGCTGCCTTACATATCTCTTCTAGGGGAATGTTTCCTAGGAATGCCATGGATGCCCCCATTTTACGCGTTGAGTGTGCTTTTGAGGGGACTGTTAGAGTGCGTTTAGCTTTTTGGTAGCATATCTGAATGCATTTAACTATCCATCTGGCTATTCCTGATTTTGAGATGGGATTTCCTTTATGTTGTGGTGCAAAAGCAACGAATAGTTGCTTTGTTTTCCTGAATGATTTGGTTCTGTCAATGTAATATAGCAGAGCCCTTTTTACATCTAGTGTGTGTAGGGCTCTCTCAGCTCCTGACTGCGGGTTTTGGAAGAAAACTGGCAATTCTATGGATTGATTGATATGGAAAGTGGATATAACTTTTGGCATACACTTAGGGTTAGTACGAAGCACTACCTTATGTATTTGCATGAAAGGTTCTTGAATAGTTAATGCCTGTAGCTCACTCACTCTCCTGAGGGAGGTAATGGCAATCAAAAATGACACCTTCCAAGTTAGAAATTGTAATTCACATGAATGTAGTGGTTCGAATGGAGGTCCCATGAGTCTGGTAAGTACTATATTTAAGTTCCAGACTGGTGAAGGTGGGTGCTTTGGAGGGATTATCCTTTTAAGCCCTTCCATAAAAGCTTTAATTGGGGGTACACTAAACAAAGACATGTGTTGTCTATTTTGGAGGTAAGATGCAATAGCAGCAAGATGTAGTAATTATGGAAGAGTATGCCAAATTGCATCTTTGAAGATGCAATAGGTAACAGATAATGTTTTGGATGGAAGCATCTAATGGGTTGATTTGGTTATTTTTTCAATAAATTACAAATCTCTTCCATTTAGCTGCATAGCATGCTCTATTAGTTAGACATCTTGCCTCCTTGATAATGTTCATGCAATCAGGAGGCAAATTAAGGTACCAAAACTCTAAGACTTCAGGAGCCAGATCGCTAGGTTCATCTGATTGGGATCTGGGTGCCTGTTTTCTCCATGGTTCTGAGTTAAAAGATGTGGCGAGAGGCGCAGTCTTTGGTGGGAAACTACTGAAAGTTCTAGAAACGTTGTATACCATGGTTGTCTTGCCCATGTGGGAGCAACCAGGATCATTGTGAGTGACTGCTGGCGTGCCATAAGCGTAATCAGTGGGGCTGGTGGAAAAGCGTATGCAAATCTGCCTGACCAGTTCATCCATATCGCATTGCCCTGTGACAACGGATGTGGAAACCTGGTGGCAAAGTACTGGCATTTTGAGTTTTCGTTTGTGGCAAACGGGTCTATCTCTGGATGACCCCATTCGTGTAGCTGTTGGCTGTGCCTGCTTAACAGATCTGCTATTTGACTGTCTTTCCCCGGCAGATGTTCTGCTAGGAGAAAGATGTTCTTTGGAATTGCCCACCTCCATGTGCTAGGTGAGATAACTGTGGAGAGTGTGTCCCTCCCTGCTTCTGTATGTAATACATGGCAGTGATGTTGTCCGTCCGGATCAACACAGTCTTGTTGTACAAGTACTTCTGAAAAGCTTTCAGTGCTAGAAATACTGCGAGCAACTCTAAGTGGTTGATGTGCAGTGTTTTTTGTTTGATTGTCCAGAGCCCTTGAACTGTGAATTGAAGTAGGTGGGCTCCCCAGCCCGTCAGTGATGCGTCCGCTGTTAGTACTACTTGTGGAACCGGCCCTTGGAACAGTCGCCCCTTTTTCCACCACTGCAGAGAGTTGTAAGCGCGACTGTCCACCAACACTAGGTCTTTTAATTGTCCTTGAGCTTGGTTCCACTGCCTTGTAAGGCATTCTTGCAGTGGAAGTATTTGAAGTCTGGTATGAGGGACAATGAATATACAGGAGGCCATCATGCCTATGAGCTGCATGAACACTCGAGCTGGTAAGGAGTGTTGTGGCTGAAACTTTTGAATGAGAGTCTGCATATTGGCTATCCTGGCTGGATTTGGATATGCCTTTGCTACTGAGGTATCTATTGTGACTCCTAGATATTGTTGTATGTGGGAGGGCTGTAGATGTGATTTTGGGTAATTTATGGATAACCCCAGACTGTGCAGCAGCTGGAGTGTTTGAGACGTAAGGCTTGCACACTGCGCGTACGAGTTGGCCTTTATGAGCCAATCGTCGAGGTATGGAAACACATGGATGTGTTGCCTTCTGAGGTGTGCTGCTACAACCGCTGGGTGGCAGGGTATGCTCAGACGTGAGTCCCTGGGCTCACTTTGCCACTGGATTCAAGCAAGCCTGGCTGAAGACGGCTGGAATGCCAGAAACCGATCCCCGGAAGCTTGCTTCCGGTCCAGGGAAGACATGGCTTGGCAGTTCGGGCTGGACTGTTCCCATGAGGCACAGGGTCAGACTGATTTGCATATAGCCATGTCTGAACTGGGGTGGCAGAGTGGGCTAAAGAACGGTGATGGATTAAACCCAGATCTTTTGACTGGGTGTGAGTGTTTGATTGATTCAGATGCTCCGTCCATCACCACCCCCTTTTGTACCGCTTTTGGCCGCCATAAGTGTGGCAGGGTATGCTCAGACGTGAGTCCCTTGCTCACTTTGCCACTGGATTCAAGCAAGCCGGGCTGAAGACGGCTGGAATGCCAGAAACCGGTCCTCGGAAGCTTGCTTCCGGTCCAGGGAAGACATGGCTTGGCAGTTCGGGCTGGACTGTTCCCATGAGGCACAGGGTCAGACTGATTTGCATATAGCCATGTCTGAACTGAGGTGGCAGAGTGGGCTAAAGAACGGTCATGGATTAAACCCAGATCTTTTGACTGGGTGTGAGTGTTTGATTGATTCAGATGCTCCGTCCATCACCACCCCCTTTTGTACCGCTGCTACAACCGCTAGGTATTTTGTTAAAAACTCTTGGGGCCGTAGTTACCCCGAAGGGGAGATCTTTGAATTGATAATGTTGCCCTTCTATTGTGAACCTGAGGTATTTTCTGTGAGCTGGATGTATAGGTATGTGAACGTATGCATCCTTGAGGTCTAATGTAGCAAGGAAGTCGTTTTGCTGGAGTAACGGGAGTACTTGCTGTAGAGTAATCATATGGAAATGCTCTGAGAGTATGTATTGATTTAGCGGTCTGAGGTCTAGAATGGGTCTGAGGGACCCATCCTTCTTTGGAATTAGGAAGTATAGAGAGTATTCTCCTGTCCCTTGATGTTGAAAAGGGACTGGCTCTATGGCTCCCTTTTCTAACATGGACGCGACCTCTTGTTGTAATAGTGTGATGTGTTCTTTGGACATAGGACGATGTTTGGGTGGTATGTTGGGTGGAGTAGAAGTGAGTTCCAGGCAGTAACCATACTAGATCATTTGTCTCACCCACCTGTCTGTGGTAATGGCATTCCAGACTGGTAGGAATTGTTTTATTCTGCCTCCGACCGGTGTTGGGTGGTCAAGAGGGAGTGTGATAAAGTCACTGTTTGGTGGCAGTGGAGGCTCTGGTGTTATTGCCGCCACGTCCCCTGCCCTTGTTATTGTTTCCCCTATAACCCCCTCTGTTGGAGCTTTTATTAAAGGTACTCTGGGTGTTACTTTTGAATGTAGAGGAAGCTTGTGATGTGTTGCCTTCTCTGTAAGAGGAGCGACAAAAGGAATCTCTGTGTTGTTGAAACTGAAGTGCGGCCATAGACTTAATTGCTTAATCTCCACTATGGCGGCCCACCCGCTGCGGGATGCCTGGCTTTCACCCTGGGGATACCCAGTAGGGGTTATCTCACAGGGAAAAAGCCAGGACGGGTTCCCAAGGCAAGCGCCTTGATGCCTTCGGGTGATACGTGCGCTATATAAGTCGCAATACATTTACATTTACAGACTTAGCAGTTTCAGTATCTTTTTTCATTTTGTCTAAGATTGAGTCTACTGCTGGACCAAACAGGAAATCTGGGTTAACTGGTTGGTTGAGGATTGTGGATTGCACCTCGTTCTTAAAACCAGAGATGCGTAACCACGCATGCCTGCGTAGTAATACACTCGTATTAATGGATCTTGCTGCTGTATCAGCTGCATCAAGTGCACATTTAATGTAAGCATTAGTTATAAATTTGCCTTCCTGAATTAGGTCTTTAGCTTTTGCTTTAAAAGGTTCAGCAAACCTTCAAGTTCATCGTAATGCGCTCTATCATAGTGTGCTAATAAAGCCTGTGTGTTTGCAATCCTCCATGAATTTGCAGCTTGTGAGGCCACCCTTTTGCCTGAGGCTTCTAAGATCTTAGACTCCTTGTCAGGAGGGGGAGCATCTCCTGTTTGTGAGTTGGCTCTCTTTCGGGCGTTTGCCACTACTAGTGAGTCTAAAGGCAATTGGGATTTGATATAGGCGGGGTCGGAAGGGGCCGCCTTATATTTCTTCTCTATTCTGGGATTGAGTACACGCGCTCTGGCTGGATCTTTGAATATGTCTGGCGCATGTTTAAGTACCCCTTTTAACATAGGAAGTGTCCTGACATTTTTCTCAGAAGTAGGAAAGGTGTCAAATAAAAAGTCCTCTTCTATGGGGTCAGTGTGCATGTCCACATTGTGATATTTTGCTGCCCTATCTAGCAATTGATTGAAAAGAATGGTGTTGTCAGTAGGCAACGGTTTTGTAGGGTATGTGGAGGTGTCTGGGATGGGCTGTGGATCATATGGATCGTTTTGGTCATCCCATGGGTTATCTTGTGCATCAGGATCCTGTGGCTCATCAAAATTGCCATGAGGATCTACCCCCATGTTCTCTTCCTCATCATACTGTGAATGTGTAGGAGAGTACGGCACAAAAGGCATATTAGGATAGAGAGAAGGAGGAGTGAAAGGTCTTGAGGGAGATGTCCTGAAGTCTTTTTTTCTTTGGAGGAACAGGGGAAGGAGTGTCCGTGTCAAATGGTCTCTTTTTCCGATGGTAAACTGTAACCTTTCCTGTTTCAGGGTCTATGTAGAGTTTAGATTGTTCCTCACTCACAGGATCAGGATGGAAGAGTTCTTCCTCAACTGTCCGTGGCCTTGGTGCCAATGTTTTTGGTTTATTGACTAGTCCGTGACTTTTCGGCTTGAGAGCCTTAGGTCGTGGAGCTCTGTCTGGTTCGACTGTTGCTTTAGGTTCGGAGACCTTTTTCGGTTCGACGACTGTCCTTGTCGACGTTCTTTATTACTTTAACAGTCTTTTTTGGTTCGGCGACCTTGTTTGGATCGACAACCTGTTTCGGATCGACCGGAGTCTTTGGTTCGATACGTTAGTCTTGTTTTTTGTGCTCGATGACCTTTTTCGGCTCGATGTTTTTGCTCGAGTCGACGGCTTTTTTCGTGTCGACGGGCTTTTTCCTCGGGTCGAGTATCTTCTTTGGATCAACGACCTTCTGTGGCTGAGAGCTCTTTTTCGGCTCAAGAGCTTTCGGCTCGATAACTTTCTTGGGTTGGCCGACCTTCTTGTGTTCGGGAACCTTCTTCGGTTCGACGACTTTTGGGTCTACAACCTCCTTTGGTTCGATGACCTTCGGTTCGACAACCTTTTTCGGGTCGACAACATTTTTGGGGAGAGTGTTACTCGGGCCAGGTGCATCAAAAGGCTTAGTCTTGGACTTCGGAGCCGAGGCCTTTAGGCGATGCGCCGACCGGAGCCTTTTCTTTTGGAATAAGCGGGGTCGGAGGCGGAGTACTCACTTTTTGCCCCGGTGTGATCTGGTCATCGGAGTCCGACTGGTCCTCAACGGTGACGATTTCTAGATCTGAGTCTGCCGCTTCCAGGAGGTCGTGTTCGACATCGAAGGTGTTCTCCGGTTCCGGTGCTTGCCGCTGCATCTCCTGCCTAGTGGCCCGTCGATTCCGGATGGTTTTCTTCAAACGGAATTGGGCACACGCTGAGCAAGTTTGTTCATTATGGTCTGATGATAAACACCTGTTGCATACTGTATGTTTCTCAGTATGCGGGAATTTGGCGTGGCATTGTGGGCACCTTTTGAACGGACTCCTTTCCATCGACAGCAGTCCCACGTGGCGTCGACGTCGAACGGATCGCGATGGAAAGTTAAATCGAGTCAAGGAGTACCGAACGAGAACAATACCGTCAAGGTAGAAGGCCTTTTGGCCTTAGAAAGTAAGTTAGTTTCGATTCCGAAGTTGGAGTAGAGGAATAACATCCGAAACCAATGGCGAAAAAAAACAATCTGAGGATGGAGAAGATGCCCATGCGCACTGTAGTCCAGGGGAGGAGTCACCTATCTTGTGATACTTCGCAGACTCTTCCAGGACAACAAGGTGCAATCATCCGGACCCAACACTAGGCGGCGATCTATGCAAAGATATGAATTCAGCAGCCCACATGCCTCGAACATAGATTTGAGCAAAAAATAAAATAAATGAAAGAGGACTGTAGACCATGAAACCACAGAGCCTCCAGAAACAGAGATATGTACCCATGCATCACTTCTCAACAAGATAATTCCTCAGCCTTTGGAGTAAGACTGTCCTCTACTTGTTCTTGTAACTTGTGTATATCATGTGGCATTGGCTTTCAAGGTAAAGAGCTAACATCACCTTTTCTACTGATGTAGTTCACATACGTTCTCTTCACCCTCAAGCTCTGACTGCCTCTATCATTTCACACGGTGTAATTCCCTTATATGCAGAGTTTATAATTTCTAGATAATCCCACAGACTATCTAGAAGTTATACATTTACTCAACCATTTTCAACAATAGTAATGTTCTGCTTCAGTAAGGCAGCTGCCTAAGGCTTACTGTGCTTGAAGTAGATCAGGTACAAAAAGACTTAAAACACAAAGAGATTAAATTCAGAGGCAAAACAGCATATAAAGGTTTCTTGTGCCACTGTGGCTTTCTAACTCTGAATTTCTTCACACGGAGTAACTCATTGTTCCAAGGACCATTTACAAACTCAACTGGATCCTACAGTAACTTAGACGCTCCATTAACTGCATATACTGTGTATAGTGCCTACACCTGGGTGTTAGCAATTCTGATGCCTATAGAACCAATTTCAAAGAGGATAAGATGGTGCTATAGGTGGAGAAGAGAAAAAGAAATTGAGACCTTGCAGTGGAAAAAACATTGCTAATTGTCTTGAATATTTGTTTTACCAACCTCTGGACTTCTTTATGGTCTGCCGCACGCCACATGACTTACTGCAGAGCTGAAACTAAAACTCAGCTAAATTACTGCAGATGCTAAGGGCAGTCCTGGTGGGCTCCATCTCCAACTGTTGTAACCAAAAACACTAGTCCTGAACAAGAGCAAAATCCTTTCCAAAGCTCCTCTGCAGGCAGTCTCCTCATCTAAGCGCAAGATAGAGCGAAAAGCACCTCAGTCTCTACATACACCAACAATAATAATTGAACAGGAACAGAAATGGAATGAGGAAAAAGTTGTTCAGACAAGAAACACACTGCTTAACTGTAGCCAATAAGCTCTAACACTGCTGTATGCAGGTAAAGGAGATACCAGCATTACAAAACAAAGTAATGCAGACCTTGCATTTCCTACACATGCCAATCTGATTTTTTTAACACTATGTGCTTGTCACTCCCAAAAAGCTGCTTTTGAGTTATTTAACAAAATATTAATTTCAGGAACGCTTTCTAGAATTCTAAGCAGTGACGTAGCAGCAACGCTTTCCTTTTAAAGTGTGATCACTGTTTATTTAATTGCTGCAGTGTTGTCACAAACGTAGGCACTCTTTATCAGAAACAATAGTAAATTACAATAAAATGGATTTCATTTAGGAAAATACCATTTGTGATGGAGAGGGGGATCCTCTTAAGACTAGATGAACGGTTAAGGTGAGTATTGAAGTTTGAAATGTCAGGTATGTCAGAGAGAATAATGGTTGAGAGTTATGGAGTATAGTTTTTAGGAGCAGAAATATAGAACTGTAAAGGAACGAAAAATCAGGATGGGTGGGGGGCGGAGACAGCATAGATATGCCATCTCAGTGAATAACTACTTTGATGTCCTCAACACCTTAGATGATAATGATGACGCAGGTTATCTCAAGAGTCAACACGTTCGCAGTAACACCTACTGACCATTTGGTAGTACAAGAGACCATTGATCCCAGGTTACCCCATAAGATAAATGCGAGGGAACCCCCTGAGAGATGTACCACGAGTAGCTCTCCAGTCAACCAACTACATTCAAGTAAACCATCAACCCTGGCCCCAGCACCAGCCCATACTAGTAGCCCTGCGCCACTCAGATGTCTCCACCGAGAAGTACCCCTGGCAGTGATTGTTTCCCCTGTAAGATAACTTCTTGGAACATTGCGGGGTTACTTAGTAAGAAATACGGTCAACCATGGTGTAATTTTATCTCTGTCCAGGACATTTTATGTTTCTAAGAAACCTGGGTCAGAGAACCAATTCATATTAATGGATTTAAAACTTTCCACACATCAGCGGTGAAAGAGCGTGGGGGTAGAGCAAATGGTGGGCTTTGTGTGTATATCTCAAACAAACTTGCTTTGGGAAATATAGAACTAATACTGGGGAACAGATACTATCAGATAGTAAAAATACATCATAATTCGAAACTATGTATCATCTTAGTCAATTTTTACTACAACATCCCCCATTTGCTAACGTTAGCGGAAAAGAAACCATGATAATCTGTGGGGGAGATTTTAATTGTGCGCTATGTTCTCATGATGATAGTAGGATCAGCGGTAGTACTGATGAGGAGAGCACAAGTGGTACACACTTTTGTCATTCGGTGATG
This sequence comes from Lissotriton helveticus, assembly GCF_964261635.1. Taxonomy (NCBI): domain Eukaryota; kingdom Metazoa; phylum Chordata; class Amphibia; order Caudata; family Salamandridae; genus Lissotriton; species Lissotriton helveticus. The sequence continues at coordinate 230,485,535 of NC_136065.1, read as the reverse complement.
GGGGAGCTGTTTAATGAGCTTATTGTGAGCATGGAGCTTGGTTCATGAACGACCTAGCGACTAAACCCTTTCCTATGCCTTCGACATTTAATGGAAGAGTTCTATCCTCGACTATAGATTATATATTGGTCTCACTTAACCCCACACACAGGCTACATTCTTTCAAGGTAGGGGATAACCGCATGAGAAACCACTTTCCGTTAAGCCTAGAGGTCAACTTGCCATCACACAGGCTCGCCAGAACAGATAATGTTGCAGTAATGGGGGGAAAAGTAACACTCAATAGAACCAATGGATACACCTTTCAGTGATCAAAGGTCGACCAGGAAGCAGTAACTAAACAACTAGTTACAAAATGCAAATTAGCGATTGAAAACTGCTTGAGTGAATTAGCCCCCAAAGATAGCATTTTATTGTTGTTTCAGCAAATTGCTGCGGGGGTGAGAGATCTATTACATGTGCAATTAGTAATAAGGTTAAAAAACAGGGACGGTTTACCACTAAATGTACTTGTGCACTCACTAACCTAAAATTGGAACTGCATAAGCAACTTAGAAATGGTATCAAGCTTAGACTGGTTAAACAAGATTATAGACAGGTCTCAATGAAAAAAGACGCGCCCAGAAAAGGGAAGCACATTTGAAAGACAGCGCTGCCTTCTGGAGGGGGGTGAAAATCCCCTTCCTACAATCTACGGTGGACCCACACTTGAAATTGCTATATCGAACGAGCAATGGAACAACCACTTCTCCAAAGTATATAATGGCCAGATGAATCCCCGCCCCCAAGTTAGTAATTTCGCCAGGGGAGCCAACTGTCTATGCAGGTTTACAGTTCACCCTAGAGGAAGTGGAAAGAGCCCTGTCAGCGATGCACAGCGGTAAGGCGCCTGGTCCCGACGGAGTACCCGTAGATCTTTTTAAGTCAAACACCTTACTCTGTAGCCCCATTATAACTCAGGTGATCAATGCCAGCTTGTGAGGAGGAGGGTCTCACCTGTATAGAGCCCTGGGCTGATTTCCCTTTACAGACACCTGTGCCACTTTCCCAACGCCATTCACAAGATCCTTCACAAGCGCGAAATCCATGCCGTTGTCTTGTATCTCCACAGAGAGAAGCAGACGGGAACCCGGAAGGGGGAGGAGAATACCCCGGAAGCTCTTTTCCTGATCCAATGAAAAGAAAGGACGGCGGAGAAGACGGAGGTCAAACCGGTGGCGTGAAACCAGGAAGAAGGACGTCGGAAGCGCGAAGCAGAGAAGCACCCGAAGAAGACCCAAGGAGCGGAGACGCGGCGGAGACAGAACCAGACTAGCATTGGTGTGAGGAGTGGTGGCGTCCTCCGGAGGATGCTGGAGAGCGGCCGCAACTCTGGAGAGTTGCGGCAGAGCCGGTGAGTACCAGCGTCCCTCGGTAAGGAAGGGGGGAAACGAGGGAGGCAGGTGGGGAACCTGGCCTTCCTTAAAGAACGTGGGATTTGGTTGTTTTGGTTTGTTTAAGGGAGCAGGGAGCTCACTGTTTAGGGGAACCTTGTTGTTTTGGGTCATGTGTAGCTGAATCCTATCAAAGCTGCCAGCATAATCCCGAGCTGTTTGTAGGGTCTTCTGTTGTTTTTGGTCGTTTACAAGTCATAGAACAGACCCGTGAGTACCAGGTGGTTCTGATACATTAACTGTGCAACTTCTACTTTGGGTTGTTTCTTTTGTAAACAGGACGTACCCATTTAAATTACCCCAACCCTCCCCTCCCTTCACCTAGTCCCTTTTTCAGGCACTTCTTTCCGCTTACGGCTTTCACCATATTTATATTTCTGAATTTTTAACATTATGAAATGATCCACTTATTTTTAAAATTATCGCCCTTTTACTGTATTCTATAATTGAAATGTTATATTGTGCATTTTCTTTTAGTAAAGATTTTAAATAATCAATCAATAAAACATTTATCATTATCATTTATCATTTATCTCTGCATCAAATCTTAGTACATCTGACCCTGAATGTATTGATCACACGGTGTTTAGTCAGATAAAAATTGAACTTTTCGGCAGTTCTTGGAACAGAGACTGATTGGTAGTTTCTTCTAGGGAATGCCAGAGAGAAATTGAGGGGTCAAGAGTTTAGAAGTGGCTGATCTGACTGCCCTAGATGGCAACTAAGCTTTTGAAGAAAACAGAGCCGCCACTGTTACATATGGCCTTATGCCTTAAGCCAAGTGCAAAGGCTTTTGAACAGTGATCACGCAGCCAGCGGCAGCAGGTGGAGTTTGGCTCGGCCGCTTCAAAGAATGCAAAATGTGACAGACCCAACCACAGACGAGGGGAAGCACTACTGAAGTCGATCTAAAAGGTGTGGTGACGGGTACAACTTATTGAATAGCCCAAGATATAGTGTTCTGACGGATCTTCTTTCTCCCTCTTATGAGCCTCCGGGGAGACTCCCGTGATTCTGAAGATGAGGAGCACGGAACATCGCCCTCTACCTCACCATCGAGCTCAACAAGGACACCATCAGGAGAACCTGAAGAAAACCCTCTTTAATCCCAATCTTTTGTTACTTCTGGCAATAAAAGTAGAACACTTGGCAAATGCATCCAGCCTCCTTGCCTGTTCAAACCTGCGCTCCCACACAGCTTCACGGCCCCAATACCTAAAACCTGGTCGGAATCCATAATAGTACCAATTTTAAAAAAGGGGACCGTGATGATCTCGGGTGCTACAGACCGATTTCTTTAACAGATTCAATGATTAAGGTTGTAGGATGGGTTATCCTGGAACTTCTGCAAAGCTGGGCAGAAGAAAACTCAGTCCTCTCAGACATTCAATACGGTTTTAGAAAAGGCCTGGGGACCATCGAGCAGAGCCTAAATTTGTCTTTACTGGTGGGTAAATATGTGGGAGTCAATAAAGGCCGCTTTTATTTGGCGTTTGTAGATCTCACTGCGGCCTTCGACTCAGTAAGACATGATAGGCTCTGGGAGGTCCTTGGAACAGTCGGGGTTGATCCTCACATTATTCTCTTTTTAAGGCACCTGTTCAAAGATGCATCAGCGAGTGTGCGCTTCGGGTTGGCAGGCGAGCTCACCCCTGTTTTCCCTGTTAAGAAGGGGTTGCGGCAAGGCTGTGTCCTAGCTCCCTTCCTTTTTAATTTGTACACTATTGGTATGTGCCAAACCCTCCTTAGTAATAATAAAGATTTCCCTACCGTGAATGGACGCTCCATACCTGCGCTCCTTTACGCGGATGACATAGTTTTAATGTCTAGAACCCAAATGGGACTTCAGAATTTCCTAGATAGTTTTAATGTTTTTATGAAAGACCTGGGGCTTAGTACTAATATTTCTAAAACCTTCACAATGAGTTGTGGCTGTGGGGTACAAAGAATGAAAACTATTCATGAATGGTCAAAAATTAGCCCAGACAAGGTTTCTCCTACTTAGGAGTTTTATTTACCCCCTTCCATGCGCCCGTCGGTCAATGGCCATCGGGAGCACTACCTCCGTAGTACTGCGCACGTCCGTTGGCCGACGCGGCCCTGCCCACCTAATCAAACCGCTGCACCGCGGTGAAATTGCCACCGCGCTTAAGGGCACCAAGAATACTTTACTGACTCCACTGCCCTACAGGCGATATCTAGAAAGGCTTAAAAAGGAGTGTCTTGAATCATTAGGCATGGTAAGATTGTCAGGGGAAATTTTAAAACCCAGTGTAAGGCAGCATCAGCTAACCATAAATGCTATACACATGGAACCCTACCTCACATTTGTACCGGGTAGTTATGACAGTCGGTTATTGACTTGGTTTAGATTGAATATTGTTCACAGACTCGTGACCCATCCACAAACCAATGACTGGTCACTGGAGTTGCCTCTCTGTCCGTGTGACAATCTCTCTACCCAGTCTACAATTTATCTGGTTATATTTTGTAAATTTGATACTGTGTTAAGGAAAGTATGGATTGTCCCGTTTTTAAAATCACAGGGTTTGCGGCAATGCCGCTCTGCATTAATTAGACTTCAGATGTTGGAGAACGAACAAACTTCTTGATGCACAGCTATGTTTCTTAAGAAGGTACTCCTCCGGAGGCAGTTGTACTTAACAAACTATGTTAAACAAAGAGCCTTTTTTATGTTTTTTCTATGATTCTAAGGCTGCCGTTCGAATAACATCTGATTTCTTAATGTTTCTACAAGACCATAGCTTTTAAAATTGTTTAATATTGTGATAAAGTTGTCTTGTTTTATCTTTTCTTATGTGCTTTTATAACTGTTAAAAAAGCAGTCAAATAAAGCTTTCCTTGACTGGACTAGACTCTATGCTGGCGTAGAATGTTCTGCGAGTAGAAACGACTATTGAGTTTTTAATTTGCAAAACACTTGCAGTATTCCAACTGACATTAACTATTTGACCCCTGGGTAGAATGCATATACTTTCCAGCAGGAAAAAGTGGCTAAAACGGCTGTGATGGACAACATTAGATTTTAGATTACACTTTTATTAGAGCCTTTTTCATACATTCATCTCTAGACCTTCATATACTGCATCAAAGCAAGACTAGCATTTGTCTGAAAGTTTTCGAAAGTTTTGTTCCATGGAGTTTGGGGGTTTATGGGGTTGGAGGGTCAATGCCTATGAAATAAATGTATTAGGATGCTTCGTTATATCCATTAGACATGTAGGAAGATTAAGGAGTCTGCTGATTTCGGGGTAAAACTGGATTTTGGAGATGCGGTAAGGCGATTATGAACAAATTTAAGTGGGTCTAAAAAAATTTAAGAGTTGGGAAATAATCTGTACTTATTTAGTGAATTATCACATCTCACGGGTGTAAGACCCAATTTGAAGGAATAGGTCTTAGAAGGACAGGTACTAACGTTGTTACAGAGCAAAGTGAAAGCAAAAACATTTTAAGGTGTGGGCTGTAAAAATAATGTAGGTTTACTAAGTATGGTCAAATCTGGTATGCTATTAGGCTTTTAAAGGCTGCGAAAAGCAAAATAAAGGGTATATACCAAAGCGCAGTCGGTGCAAGGTGAATGATTCTTCTAAAACAAGGTACAGCTGGGGCTTTGCTCCCCTACATCAAACACTTTTGACTGTACACTTCCCCACGCCAGAGAACATCCCGGTGCTATATTCACTGCCATTTATTTTCAGGGGAGGTTGCACCATGAACTATTTTGATTCTCTTTGACTGCAGGATGGGAGTATACGATATTAGCCACCTGAAGTTAAACAGCATTTCTAGGGGACTAGCAGGCCTTTTTTTCACAGTATCATTGGAGATATGAAAAACTGATAACAGCCAGATAAGTATAGAGCAAATAAGTGACAGATGTTATTATCTTCTCCATTCCTCTCTTCCTGTTTTTGGACATGTTCTCTCTATTTTCTTTGGATGAATGACTAAAATTGTAACTATCCTTATTAACCGCAAAGAAAAAAATTCAGACTGAAGCTGAAGCAATAACAGACTGTGAATCACTGTATGACTGAAAAATTCTCCAGATAGTCATAAATTATGCATAAAAGCCAAACCTTTTCAAGAATGTGCCACTATACGATAGTTTACGCCCTTACTTCTGTGCAGGCAACTCCCAACAGAGGCAGCAGACATGAAGAGACTGATGGTCAACTAGAAGGAGAAACATGGGAATGTTTTGGAAGATTTAGGATCAAAGTAAGGGTGAGCGGCACAAGCTCAGAAACTCACAGCAACCACAACAACGTGAAGTGAGAAGAACCACGAGGCAATGCATTCTATGCAAAGAAACTGTGACTGAAGAGCAGGACAGAGATCGGATCCGGGAAAGTCTGTGGAGATGCTGAAATCCTAGACCTGGTTATTGTAAAAGGGAAGGTAGCTTGAGGGATGGCAGACCCCCAAAAAGTTGGAGCACCCCAAATAAAAGAGTCAATATGACATTAGTTTTTTTGCAGAATAGAATTAATTTGGGCGCAAATATATAATATACATACCCTTCATTCTTAAACAAGAGATTAACTCATAGCAGCAGGCAAACTTGATCCACATAAGCATTTTGGCTACAACGCATTTAAAAACTCTGGGGTTATAGGGATCGTAATGCAGTTATAATAAAATAGATCACACAAGTAAACAAAAAGAGGACACTTTTGGGTCTTGTACAGGGTTAGTGCTCCATACATCTGATTCAACTAGCCCAATGTCTGCCTTTCTAAACTATTTTGATCAAAATAAATTTGCGATACCAAGGCACACAATTTCAGAGGAAAGTATTAAACCACCAGATATTAGGAACCATGCAATATAAGAATTCTTACTAAACCACAAACTGAAATGGACTTTGAGATGCGTAAAGAGTGAGCTATGTTGGGGTGATGGTCAAAAGGCAGAGAAGGCCGATTAATTCTACTAGGAAGAAAGAATGAAGGGGGTCTCTAACTGCTTCATCAAGAATATTTCCTCACACAGACACACGCAGAAGAACTGGGGGACTTGGAAGATGCTGAAGTAGACCAGACGAAGAATATTTAACATGCACTCATAATCTGAAAACAGAACTTTGGGTGTGATTCAGAGAGGAGAATCCCCTCGAAATGATGGAAACTGGCCTGCACAAAGATATTTTTTAACGTTAACTCAAATGAAAGATTGACTAAGAAGATTAAAATAATTGCTGGAGCAAAGGAGAATGTGTCCAAGAAAACCCTCTAAAGAGCTCAAGAAGGGTGAACTAAAGAATAATGAAGAAGAGAACAAGCAAAACAGCCTGGCTGAGAACATGCGTATTCAAAATGCGACAAAATTAAGTATCCAATTACAACAAAATTAATGGTCTTTCAGGACATGATGGCCAGTCTCAATCAAATTCATGCAACCTCAAAATTAGATGTTGACTAGACCAAAGCAATAGATGCAGTAGCGGCTCCTCCGCTAAGTCGGAGGAACGTCGCCACACTGCTCATGCAACAGTGTAAAAAAATAATATCATAATAACAGAAGTTATTTCTGCTATTTGTTTGGCCAGGTTGGGCGGGGCTGTGCTCCTGTGAGGTACGGGAGGAGGATTGGTTGCTGCACACTCCAAAGTGCTCATGACTGCTTCGATGGCCCTCTCAGGCCACCCCAAGCAGTCATGCGCACTTTGCATGTTCCTCACCAGGCTGCATTAAACAACAAGGCTCCCACTGATTTGGCGGAATCAGTGCCTTTTTTCATCTTCCGCAAAGATGAATCCACCGTTGGTCCAAACAAGTGCTGTTGGTCAAAGGGTTGGTTTAGTATAGTAGTTTGAACCTCTAGTTTAAACCCTGATATTTTTAGCCAGGCATGTCTGCGTAAAAGGACACTGGTATTTATGGCTCTGGAGGCTGTATCTGCGGCATCCAGAGCACACCGAATGGAGGTATTAGTTACCAGTTTACCTTCCTGTATAAAACCATGGGCTTTTGTTTTATATTGATCTGGAAGGTGTTGAAGTAGGGTCTCTAGCTCATCATAGTGGGCCCTATCGTATCTGGTTAGTAATGCCTGTGTGTTGGCAATACTCCATATGTTGGCTGCTTGTGACTCCCATGATGTTTTAGAACTGACCCTTTTCCTAGCGTTTGAAACAACTAAGGAATCTAATGGAAGCTGTCCCTTAATGTATGGAGGGTCAGTTGGGGCGGCCTTGTACTTTTTCTCTATTCTAGGGTTGATGACTCTAGCTCTAACTGGGTCTTTAAAGACTTCAGGAGTGTGTTTAATTACCTCATTTAACATTGGTAGAATAGAGGTGGGCCTTTGTGATGTTGTAAAAGTGTCCATGAGTAAGTCTTCTTCTATGGGGTATGTATGCAAGTTTACTCCATGGTATTGTGCAGCCCTGTGTATTAGCTGAGTGAAATCTATGGTGTCCTCTGGAGGGGATGGTCTAGATGGATAGACGTCCACTTGTGGTACATCAGGAACATCTGGTGTGCCATAATGTTCCCATGGGTCAGTTGGAAAATAAGGAATAGGCTCGTCTAGGGGTTCATTATCTTCTTCATCACCAGTGGTACCATCCTTATCTGGAGGAGGTGGAGATTCAGTTGGTACTGGAGATGGAACAGGAGTGGCCTGGAGGCTTAATTGTGAACTTCTTTGCCGAGCCAGAAGGCGGGTGTGGGAATTTTGATCATGGTGTCCACCTAGGCCTGAAGATGAAGGTGTTACCGAAGCCTTTGGATGGGTGGGAGGGGTCGACGTCAGTATTTACGACCCGCTGCCCCAGAGTGATGTCTTCGACGTCGGATTCATTGGCTTCGGGGGCGCTGAAGGTTCCTTTTCCATCCTCTCCTGCTACGGTACATCGATGCCCTCCTGGAAGATGTTGTCTGGTATCGATGTCAATGTTCGAGCCATGCTTCTTTGAGCTCGACGATCTCCGATGGGTTTCTTGGAGTGGAAAGAGGCACAAGCCGGACAGTCTTTGGCCTCGTGTTCAGGTGAAAGGCAGAGGTTACACAACTCATGCAGATCGGCGTGTGGAAACTTGGATCCATACTGAGGAAATTTTTTGAATGGGGTCCTTTTCATGATGCACGAAGGACTGGTGGCGCAGCTAGGCTCGAAGGCCTGCTTCGACGACCGGAACCGAAGTAGAAGTTTGTAGCAATGCGCGTTGAAAGGGAAAACGCGATACAGACAATAACGAAGAATTGGGTAAGGTTTTCACGTCGAAAGTTAAATCGGTAACAATACCGAGCTGGAACACGCAGAACACATCCGAGCCTGATGGCGGAAAAAAACAATTTGAAGATGGAGTCGATGCCCATACGCACTATTGTCCAAAGGAGGAGTCACCTATCTCGTGACTTCCAGTGACTTTTCCAAGACAATAAAAAACTGAAAACATCCGGGCCCAACACCAGATGGCGATCTATGCATAATGTGTGATCTGCAGCAAATATGCCTCAAACAATCAATATATTACAATGGGATATGAATGGTTTAAATAAAAAAAGATGTGCAATCTTGGATAAAATTAGAGAACCAAAAAGTGACATTGCACTGCTGCATGATGCACTTTCCATACTCAGAAGTAAGGGAACTAAGCAAACCATAAATACCAACCCACTTTGTGCCCAACTTGCCACAGGTGAACAAACTCCACTGCATGCAGCCTTTGACCGTGTTCAACATGGGGTTGTCACAAAGCCATGCACACATCCCAGAGTCGGCGGCGACTGTATATATTTTATTTTAAATAGGAATTTCTTTTTTGTCATTAATTTCCCGTTTTTATTTTTATGGCAGAACTCGCAATTTCAATGAAAAATGTGTGTTTCAGCACAAAATGTGCCTTCTTACTTCAAGAAAAAGGCAGCTGTTGACTTGCAATCTTCAATAAAATTGTGATTTGTATGCTTAAACAGTTGGATTTCTTTTTCCAGCTTTTTTGTGTGTTTTCTTCCATACAGGGCTATCTGTGCTTCTCAGCACTCCTCTGGGGTTGGACACCTCACATGATGCCCCATAGACCCCTTTGGCTGTAGACTTTTTTTTATGACAGTGTGAAATTCGTGATTTTGAAAACGATTGCGAAAAAAAAATATAAGCCCTTCCGCAGCCTACCACATTTGGTAGGAAATGTAAATGGGATTGGCAGGAGGTAAGATCTTTTTGAAAGCAATTTAAAATTTTGAGTTTCTTGAATTTCGCAAGATGCTGAAGACCTGGCTTTTCAATTAACCAACCTACCATAGGCAGGGCTAGGCGCACACCTGGGCAGCGCCAATATACCCTCATGTGCAATAATGCGCTTTACAAATACACATAACGAAGGCAGAGGTATGCAAAAGTGTTAACCCTTTCACGTCCACCTGACAAACTTTATATACATGTTTTGTGAGTACATTGACAAAAACAGCTTCTTGAAGCTACCTTCTCCAAAACAATCATGCCATATACGAAAAAGGCTGAGTGGTTTGTGAACGTCACCTGAACACCGGGATGGAAACATAGGGCATTATTGCATATTTTCCTCATTCATTTTATTCAATATTTTGGAGTGCTTAGCTCGAAATGTGTTTTGTTTCTCAAACAGAGAAATGTGATTAAATAAAAAGTAAAATAGTCAACAATTAAGTTTGGTTCGCTACAGAAAAAAAAGAAGAACACAATGCCAACTTTTAAGAATAAAAATCACCTTTTGGGTTGTTAAAAAAACTATGTAAACGGTGGTAAATTGTTAAACCTGTTCTCTATAAAAAAAAATTAAAAAAGCAGCTAACATTAGACACTCATTGGAATAAGAATGCTTTGGTTTTGTTTATATTTCGTGAACAGATCACGACCATGGCTAGTCGAACTATGCAATTTGATGCCCGTGTCATTTACCGCATAATTATGGGTTCATCACACTTGCCACCTATTTTGCAGATTTTAACAAAAATATTTTTAGCTCAAATAGAACCAAATAATAAAGTGAAGGAATGTTCCAAATATTGCCACATAATTTGTCTTTTCTTGCCACGTAGTTTAGATAACACTGTCATATAAATTCCTCGGTTTCATCATAATCTTAGTGACCCTGACAATGGTAAAGATCTGTAGATTGATTTAGAAGCTGTCATTATGATGATGAAACCCATATTTCACATGGACCTCTTTGAATAATTTGTCCATTTGAATACGGGTATTTATACCACTGCATTCTGTGCAATAAAAACACCCAAACATGTCATTGACCAATGTTTAAGTTAACCTCTCTACCTTCTTCCTTTTTATTACCCAATCTTGCCAAAATCCCAGGAATTTGAGACGGACTGATCCAAGCTCTGATAGGAGACAAAGAAAGCATCAGCATGAAAGGGAAATTCGCTGCGATATGAGGACACTATAACGCAGGTATATAATCTGTGAACTTAACTTTATTGCAAAGGAGCCACAGGTTTAAAAGTAGGTACTATCTACATACAGCCATACTCTAGAAGCAGGTTGTAGTATCTCCTTTCATATTTAAAGCTCATTAGCTGGGTCACAGAACAATTTTTCAAGGAAATGTAATTACAATTGTGTTCAGTGCAAACCCAAAAGTGGACCAATGCAAACGACTAATGTCACAGTACACTGCAGAGGATGCGGGAGTCTATTACAAACATAATACTAGTCACATGCGCAAAAGGAAAATCGCTAACATGGAGACAACGAAGGTACAAGTTCTTACCATTTCAGTACAGCCTACAACATGGTATCTGCAGGGCACTTTGCATTTTCCACATGACTTGACATGGTCTTGAAACTAGGAGGGATAGAGACAAAAATCACGAGTGTAAATATATAAAGCCTCAGTTTTAGTTTCACATCCTCTCCTATTTACTTTACCAGAAAACAACAATTTGTCTCCTAGCACTTTCGCTTTCAATACTGTTGACATGTAAAACTTGCCCCTTTTTAGGTCGAGCCTTAGCACAGGGCGCATGCGCTGGTCTAAGGAGAGGGCCTCTTGGAGCTGACCAGCACTTCGGGCACGAGAGAGCAAGCTCGTGCTCGAAGTCCTGACATTCTATTGGCCTTTGCGTTTGTCTTTGTAAAAAGACAGCACGCAATTGCCCAAAGGCGTCTTTTTGTCCCACCTTTTTGTCCCAATGTTGACGCCCACGGCCTAATGCTTGCGGTCAACCGCACGGGCGGCATTTGTTTTGAATTATCATGCCCAGACACGGGTGCGATAATTGTAAACAGATGGGCTGCTCTCTCTCACGCACGCGCGCGCTCTCTTTTGTTTCCCTCTCGCGCGGGCACACCACTCGTTTCTTTTTTTTAACTAAGCGCTGCACCGACTGAGATATACTGCTAGTTATTGATAGAATACCAAGCAGCAGAAGAAGAACGACAAGCCGTCGGGCGCATGTTCCTGCCTGTTGTAGCGCCTTGAGTGCCTACTTGCTATTGCTTGCGACTTGCCCTTCATCTAAGATCTTTGCCGCATAAATGACTCATTATTTTCCTTCACGTGATGCTAAAATGGTTCACGGCCGTGATGTGTTGGCTAAGTCAGCAAGCACAGTTGCATATTGATTTAGTCAAGATCACACAGAGCGGGGAAAACCTAGCTGCCCCAGATCCACTGTTAGCAGTGTTGCCTCTAGACCCTAGTTTCCCGATGAATGAATGAATGGTTGGATGGATGGATGGACGGATGGGCTACACTGCTCTGCATTCCATTGAATGGGCGCTGAGAAGTCGTCTAGCTGGGCGGTGAGTGTCTTTCTGAACACTGGCAACATACTGCACCACTACACACCTCATCTAACTATTGCTTCACATCTCTCATTACTATATTGTGCAAACGACGTGGGTGGCTTGCGCCACATGGACGGTAGAGGGGGCTGATCCACATGGATGGCAGTGGTGAGGATCGGTAGGCTGAGTGTCTGGCTCCACATGGACGGTGGTGGGAGGGCGGGTGGACTGGCTCCACATGGACGGTGGTGAGAGGGCGGGTGGGCTGGCTCCACATGGACGGCGGTGGGAGGGCGGGTGGGCCGGCTCCACATGGACGGCGGTGGGAGGGCGGGTGGGCCGGCTCCTCATGGACGGCGGTGGGAGGGCCGGTTCCACATGGACGGCGGTGGGAGGGCGGGTGGGCCGGCTCCACATGGACGGCGGTGGGAGGGCGGGTGGGCTGGCTCCACATGGGCAGCGGTGGGAGGGCGGGTGGGCTGGCTCCACATGGACGGCAGTGGGAGGGCGGGTGGGCTGGCTCCACATGGACGGCAGTGGGAGGGCGGGTGGGCTGGCTCCACATGGACGGCAGTGGGAGAGCGGATGGGCTGGCTGCACATGGACGGCAGTGGGAGGGCCGGCTCCACATGGACGGCGGTTCAGGCTCCACATGGATGGCGGTGGGACAGCTGGTGGACTGGCTCCACATGGACAGCGGTGGGAGGGAGGGTGGGCTGGCTTCACATGGACAGCGGTGGGAGGGAGGGTGGGCTGGTTCCACATGGATGGCAGTAGGAGGGAGGGTGGGCTGGCTCCACATGGATGGCAGTGGAAGGGCTGGTGGTCTGGCTCCACATGGACAGCATTGGGAGGTCGGGTAGCTGGCTCCAAATGTACGGCGGCTGCGGGCGGGTGGCTGGCTCCACATGGATGGGGGTGGGAGGGCTGGCTCTACATGGATGGCAGTGGGTGTGTGGAGGCTCCACAAGGATAGCTGAGGGTGGGGGCTCCACACGGACGATGGAGGTTGGGTGAAGGGGCTTCACAGAAATTACGGTGGGTGAGCATCACACAAATAATCTACACACAAATGACGGTGGGTGTGGGGGCTACGCACAAATGCCGGAGGGTGGGTAGGGGCTATACAGATGACGTCGGGTGGGCTCCATACAAAACAACGGTGGTTTGGTGGGCAGGGACGCTACACAAACGAAGGTGGGTGTGTGGGCGTGAGCTCCACACAAACGACAGTGAATGAGTGGGGGCGCCACACAAACGATGATGGGTGGGGGCTTCAGACAAACAACAGTGGGTTCAGGGGCTCCATACAAACATTAGTGGGAGGGTAGACGGGGGCTCCTCACAAACAGTGGGTGGGGGCTTCACAGAAACGATGGTGGGTAGGTTGATGGCAGCTCCACACAAACAACGGTGGGTGGGGGCTCCACACAAAAGATGGAGGGTTGTTTGGACGAATTGGGGGCTCCACTCAAGCGATAGATGATGTGGCTCCACACAAGCAACGGTGGGTTTGGGGCTTTGTTTACTCCACACGAACGGGAGTGGGTGGGTGTGGGCTCCACATAAATGACGCTATGCTCCACACAAACAATAGGCCCCAAACAAACATTGCTGGGTATGGGCTACACGCAAATGACGGTGGGTGGTTGAATGGGTATGGGGGTACCACACAAACATCTGGGGCTCCAGGAGGTGGGTGGGGCAGCTACACATTAACGACATTGGATTGGGAATGCACACAAACGACGGTATGGGGGCTCCAAACAAAATATGGCGGGTGTGGGCTCCACACAAATGACGGTATGACTCGGGGCTCTACACAACCGACAGGGGTGGGGGCTCCACATAAATTACGGTGGGTGGGGATGCAGTCCCACAAATGACAGTGGGTGGGGCAGTTTTCACACAAACAGTGGGTGGGTTTCCCATACAAACGACGGTTGGTGGGTGGTTGGGGTGTCCACACAATCGACGCTGGGTGGGTGGGGTTTCCACACAAATGACCGTTAGGGGTCTCCACACAATTGATGGTTGGGGGCTCCACACAAACTATGGTGGGTGAATGGGTATCCACACAAATAACAGTTGGGGGTTCCAAACAAGGACGGTGGGTGGGTGGTTGGGGGCTCCACACAAACTATGGTAGATGAGTGGATGGGTGGGGGCTCCACACAAACATCAGGGCACCAGGAGGGAGAATGGGCAGACGATCTCCAAACTGACAAAGATGGAAGGTGGGGGTTTCCACACGGACAATGGAGGGAGGGTAGGTAGGGCTCCACACGGACAATGGAGGGATGGTGGCTCCACAAAGACGATGGAGGGTGACGGGGGAGGGTGGGGGTTCCACATAATCGATGGTGGGAGAGTGAGTGTGTGGGCTTGCTCCACACGGACAACAAAGGGAGGGTGGGTGGGTGGATAGAGCTCCACACAGACAACAGAGGGATTGCTCCACACGGAAAATGGTTGGCAAACTTAAGGGTCTCGGGCTCAATATAAAGGACACTTATCAACATTGAGGACTATGCTTGATATCAAATGTATTGCATTGCATCGAAAACCTGTTCAGTGGCAAGGTAAGACACCATAGGTCTCTATCAAGATCAATGTACTTTCACAAGATTGAGAGAGATGGAAAAAGGCCAGGACCCTTTTGTAGTTTCTGACAGGAGGCAGGATCTCATGGGAGCCAAGCATCTCTAGCAATAGCTATGAAAGTCTGTTATATGTCCTAATGCAGTATATTTACACAAGGGAAATCCAAAGATCGTAAGGGACCAAGGGTACTTGAATAATTTTAGTGACAACGGCCCCTTATCAAAAAATGAAATACAGTTGTTCTGGATACAAAAATCAGGTCCATAAACAGATTCAATGATCAGAGTTTTCAATTTTATTACCACAGTTCGATCAAAAATTTGAATTATTCCAGCTGGAATAATTTCAAAAACCAAAGATTAAAGAAAGCAAACAAACAATGAACTGAAACAAACAATGAGCAAAAAAACAATAATGCACAGAAAATCAGGTTTTAAAAACTGACAATACAAGACATATAGACATATATAGGCAAGCCATCCTCAGTTCTGATGATGATCCCATATATTTACGGGGTCGAAACGTCGATATACACTCAAACCCGGTACACTATGCTTTGTAGTATTTTTGTTTTGGGTGCAGTAGTGTTTTGCTTTTAATAAGAAATGACCAAAAGGTGTTATATTAGCCCCTTCAGCGCTGCTAACATTTTTGCCCTCTGCGGGTGATTTAAATAGTGGGCGGGATTCGGCCATCCCCTGGCGATCTTGCGCTCACACCCACCGTGACGCAAGACGGCCGTGGGCCATCATGCGCACCAAAGGGGTTAATGTTGATCACCGTTTGCTTGCCTGTATATGTTTTATTGTCAGTTTTTAACACCTGGTTCTCTGTGCATTATTGTTGTCTCTAGAATATGTCCTAATGCAAGCAAGGGAAATGGTACCTTAATATCACGCTGGTTATTAAAAGAGTGCTATAATGTGAGTGGGCAGGGGTGATGCAGTTGACTCTCACACCGCACCCGACAGCTTCCCCGCCGGTGCTGGAGCAAAGTCACCGAGGACCAGCTGACCACCACCTTCGCCCAGAACCCACCCATCAACACCACGGACCCGGACGTCGCCGCACGCAACCTCAGCCAATGGATCAACGACTGCGCCAACACCCTCGCCCCAATCAAGAAATCACCCAACAGCCGCACCAATAAGAAAGCCAGCTGGTTCACCGAAGAACTCCAGACCTCCAAACGGACGTGCCGAAAACTGAAGATGAAATGGCTTCGCGAACGAACACCAGACAGCCACGCAGCCCACAAGGACGCCTCCGGCAGACACCACCACCTCATCAGATTCGCCAAGAGATCATCCTTCAAAAGCCGCCTAGAAAACAACGCACACGACAACTAAGAGCTCTTCAGCATCGTGAAGGAACTCTCCAACCCAAGTGCCAACACCAACAACATCCCGCCCTCTCAAGACCTGTGCGACTCACTGGCCACCTTTTTCGACTGGAAAATCGCTGACATCCACGCCAGGTTCGACACCACGGCCGCCCCAACCACACTGGACTCCACCGCCCCAGCAACCACCACCCTCGGCAACCGCTTGACCTCTTGGACCAGCGTCAACGACGACGAAACGCTCAAGATCATGAACTCCATCCACTCAGGATCACCATCAGACCCCTGCCCACACCACATCTTCAACAAAGTTGACACTACCATCGCCCCCTAACTTCGGAATGTCATCAACATCTCCCTGGAGATGGACACTTTCCCAGAGAGCTGGAAACACGCCGAAATCAGCGCCCTCCTGAAGAAACCCAAGGCGGATCCCAAGGACCTCAAAAACTTCCAGCCCATCTCCCTGCTCCCCTTCCCGGCAAAAGTCATCAACACGCAGCTGACCCAGTACCTCGAGGACAACAACATCCTAGACCCGTCCCAGTCCAGATTCCGAAGAAACCACAGCACCGAGACAGCCCACATCGCAGCCACTGACGACATCAGGACTAAACTAGACAACGGAGAAACATCGGCCCTCATCCTCTTGGACCTATCAGCAGCCTTCGACACAGTCTGCCACCGCACACTAAAGACACGCCTCCGAAAAGCCGGAATCCAAGAAAAGGACCACGACTGGATCACATCCTTCCTCTCTGACAGGACCCAGAGCGTGCGCCTCCACCCCTTCCGGTCCGAAGCCACCGACATCATCTGCGACGTACCCCAGGGATCATCCCTCAGCCCGACACTGTTCAACGTCTACATGGCTCCCCTCGCACAAGTCGTTCGCCATCACAACCTCAACATCATCTCCTACGCCGATGACACCCAGCTGAACCTCCCCCTCACCAAGGACACGAACACCACCAAAACCATCCTCCACGAGGGACTGAGAGCCGTCGTCGAATAAATAAGGAACAGCCGTCTGAAGCTGAACTCGGACAAGACAGAGATCCTCATCCTCTGACCCACACCCTCAGCCTGGGACAACTCCTGGTGGCCGACAACGTTAGGAACAGCACCCTCTCCCACCAACCACGCACGCAACCTGGGAATCATCCTCGACTCCTCCCTCACCATGTGAAAGCAGGTCAACGCCGTCTCCTCCTCCTGCTACAACACCCTCCGCATGCTCCGCAGGACCTACAAGTGGATCCCCACCGGAACTAGAAAAACGTTGACCCAGGCCCTTGTCAGCAGCAGGTTAGACTACGGCAACGCACTCTACGCTGGCATCCCGGCCAAACACCTGCGGCGACTGCAACGCATTCAAAACGCTTCCGCCCAACTGATCCTCAACATCCCTCGCCACAACCACATCACCCCCATCTTAGAGAACTCCAGTGGCTCCCCGTCAAAAAGAGGATCACCTTCAAGCTCCTAACCCACGCACACAAGGTCCTCCTTAACACCAGACCAGCCTACCTTAACACTCCCACCCGCCAGCTCCGCTCCTCCAACCTCGCCCTTGCCTCGGTCCCCCGCATCCACCGTGCGACCTCCGGCGGCAGATCATTCTCCTTCCTTGCTGCAAAGACCTGGAATACCCTCCCCACCCACCTACGGCAGAACCAATAACTCCTCACCTTCAGGAGACTCCTCAAGACCTGGCTTTTCGAGCAGTAGCCCCCCCCCCCCCACCCTCAGCGCCTTCAGACCATCGCGGGTAAGTAGCAGGCTCTATAAGTATAATGATTGATTGATTGATCACAGCTATGAGACGTGGTGCCATTACATCTATTTACATACCGTGCATTTTCTCCTCCCTTTTAATTTTTAATGGCTACATTCCCGTGACTTTTTCTTCCCCCACCAGGTCACCGGCATCCCACCCGGACCCGCCCTTGTTTTCTTTATCAGGTATTACTCATCGGCCCCCTACCCCCTTTTTAGCACGAAGGATTCCGGCTAAGTTTTAATTTTTTTCATCTTACCCTAGCACCCTGCCTCCCCAGAGACCGGAACGATTAATTTCCATTTTCGGATCGCCGAGTCAGTTTGCTGCACATTCTTAGGTAATTTAATGCAATCAACCGACTAGCAAATTAAAGTGTGCTCTAATCAACTGCAGATCTGCTAACAAACATGCTACGGCCATTTATGATCTAATTCTTGCGAATGACCTGGACATCATCATCCTCACAGAGACATGGCTAAAGAGTTCCTCTGCTCCCATCCTTGACCTACTGGTCCCCCCTAGTCATGATATATTTCGCATGGATAGAACTGAGAAACCCGGAGGGGGGATTGCCTGCATCCATCGAAACACCATCACAGTTAAACAAGCAGACTTCATCTCCTTATCCTCCTGTGAATATCTATGCACCAACATCTCGGATGACAAGGGCATCATCTGCCAACTCCACATAATATACCATTCCCCAGGTGACAATCCGAAGTTCATTGATGAGCTAATGGAAGTCATTACAGCCAATGCCAACTCGCAAGTGCCGCAGATCTTTCTGGGAGACTTCAATCTCCATTGGAGCAATACCAGTGATCACGATGTAAGCGGCCTCAAATTCTTTCTGGCAGACCAGGAACTGTTGCAATTCTGTGACAGCCCAACCCATAACAAGGGGTAGACTTTAGACCTCATCATAGCAAAAAGAAACATCATATCACTAGAATATATCTCCCCATGTGACTGGACAGACCGTTACAGTATCCTCTTCTCCATCAACAGTGAGGTAACTCCAAAACGAAACCAACCTACAAAAACTAAACAATAGAAAAGGAATATCAGGAATGCTAATGCCTTGGTGTCCCAATGCAATTCCGCCCTGACACCATCAGCAGATATGGCCGATTTCCAAGATCTCACGGACTTCTACAATGCCACTATGCTTGAAATCCTGGATACCACAGCGCCCCTTCAAGAAAAAAAATTCTCCACCAAAATCTCCAAACCATGGTTCAATGAGAATCTTAACTCGGACCGACGCAAATTAAGACTAGCTGAGCGAGCATGGAAAGCAACACCTTCCGCTGATCATCTACACCAACTTAGGGCACTGAGAAACATGTACAACAGAAAAATCATAAAAGCCAAAGCAGACTTCTTCAAAACACAGCTGAACCAAGCCATAACCTGTCCTAAAAAGCTATTCGAAATCGTAAAACAACAATCGTGCAACTCTGCAAACGTAGTGGAGCTTAGCAACCCAGCTACCCCTAATTGCGACGAGCTGGCCAAATTCTTCCTAGAAAAGACTAGAACCATTGAAAACGACATTCAATCCAAGAAAGAACCCCAACTCTCTACTGACCAAGAAAAAATTCTCTGCTCACAGATCAAGGACCTTTTCTGCCTGCCGACCGGAGTGCCAAAGAACAATGCCAACTGGCACTCTTTCTCGCCCATCACTGTACAAGAAATCTATAGCACCCTGCTAGCAATCAACCCTGCCAATCATTTCTCCGATCCCCTACCCCCATCTGTATTCAAAATGATAAAGTCCTCCATTCTACCTCTATGGGCAAAAATTGTCAATGCCTCTCTTAGGCAAGGTTCCACACCGGACTGTCTGAAAATAGGGCAGGTCACACCTATACTAAAGAAAGCCAACTCCCTCTCCACAGACCTCAACAACTATCGACCTATATCCAGCATCCCCACGCTGTCACATCAAGAACTTCAACCTCCTAGATAAACACCAATCCGGTTTCCGTCAAGGTCACAGTACTGAATCTGCCCTCAACCACATAATGGATGACATCTTAAAAATGCTGGATCACAATGAATCATGCCTATTGATACTTCTTGACCTATCCTCCGCCTTCGACACGGTTAAACACGACAATCTACTGTCTTTACTGGAACGAAGGATGGGCGTAACCGGTCCAGTGTTACAATGGTTTACCTCCTTCCTAAGCAACAGAACCCAAAGAATCAAGTTGAAACAATCATTCTCTCAACCTTCCATGGTCACACTAGGAGTCCCACAGGGATCAGCATTATCACCTATCCTCTTTAATCTACTCATGGAACCCCTTGCTAATGCACTTAGCTCTGCAAACATTTTATATCATCTATACGCGGACGACACTTTATTTGAAAATCTCCTCACCAGATGACTTCATCTCCTTCAACGCCATTCTTCATAATACCCAAAGTTGGCTCAATGGCAACCGTCTCATGCTTAACACCAAAAAACTGAGTTCCTCCTCATCTCCCCTCCCAATCATGCACCCAAGATCGACTTATGGCTGAAGCATCTTACTTCCTTTGATTGTGCCCCCCACATCATTGACTCCGCAGGATCCCTGGGAGTCACCATCGACAAACATTTAAATATGCAGGAACAAATCTACAATACTACCAAAGGAGCCAACTTTCAGCTGAGTATCTTAAGGAAACTTAAACACTTCCTCCTACAGTCCTATCTAAAAATGGAGGTCCAAGCCCTAGTACTACCAAGACTGGACTACAGAAGCAGCACTCTTTGCGGTCTTCCTAAATACAAACTAGCACTGCTCAGGGCATCACTTAACGCTGCGACCAGGCTGGTCTCTGGAATAAAAAGAAATAACCACATCACCCCGGCCCTTAAGGCTTTGAATTGGCTACCATACGAGTCGGGGATACAACTAAAGATCACCTGCATGACACAAAGCCTTACATAGCAACACCCCCAGCTATTTAGTACAAAAGCTAGAACGGTCGTAAGGTGGCAGACATTTACGAAGCGCAAGCGCACTACTACTAAAACATCAATCCATTCACAGAAAGAAAACTGGATGCAGAGCTTTCTCCGGTATCTCAACGAAGATTTGGAACAATCTTCCCACAGACTTACGCAGAATCCCTTCATTTACCACCTTCAAAAAGGAAGCGAAAATGTTTCTCATGAACAAATTTTCATCTTAAACCTTTAACTCCTTTGCTTTTAATCAAACAGCAATGTCTACCTCATCTGTATTGTATTATATGCGGTTCCCGATTGTATGTATAACTTGTGATAATCATGTACTGTAAAGCGTTCTGATACCCCCGTGGGCCATGTCCGGGCTTTGCCTTTTCTTTTAATCAAACAGCAATGTCTACCTCATCTGTATTGTATTATATGCGATTTCCGTTTGTATGTATAACTTGTGATAATCATGTACTGTAAAGCGCTCGGATACCCCCGTGGGTCATGTCCGCGCTATATAAAACTTTATAAATAAATAAAATAAATCGTCATTGCTAACGACACCGCATGCGGTTAAGGATTCTTTTCACTAGTCTTCCCGAGCCCATCGTACTCCTTATACGATCACCGCCCTCATCGCCGTACACCGCATATAATTTTCACCAGGTCATTGCCATGTGCAGTGTTCGTATTTAATATCCTGCCAGCGCTGCACAACGTGCATGCTCCGACCTCCGTGTTCCATGTCTCCTTTCAACCGGTTAAGACGCTCTAGGTCACACCAGGCACCCACCTTGTTATCTCAACCCTCTCTTATCACTATGCACGTTACAGATGGCCTTATTTCTTACTAGCACTTCTTCAAAGCCTCATGGTGTTCACATCAATAGTGTGGTTACGTAATTGTATGACTGACAACCCGAACAACCAATAGGTTAGACTTGTTAATTCTTTTATGTTCTTTTTTCCCCCCTGGTTTCTCCCATTTCTTTATCCTTGTTGATTTTCATGTAATAGTGTTATCTCAGGCTTACAGTAGTTGTTGTCTTGATGATGATCCCAGTTACCCATGAAAGGGATTGAAACGTCGTCGGCCATACAAAACAGCGTACACACGAATAATTATATCTCAATGTGTTACGTCTGTGGTTTCATATTAAGCTTGTCGCATTATGTATATTATGAGTAAGCTTTCCTTCTGTTTCGCCTGACTGCTTTGCATTTTGTTTTGTTGTCCTTTTTTATTTCATGTGTTTAAATTGTCAGGACTGTATTCTACTAGATATTGCAACTGTCCTTGGACAGAAACCTTATTCATTTATATTAAACTGTCTATCCGGCTGGGTAGACTATATAGAATCAATTGTGTTCTATATTCATTCTCAATTTTTTGCTTTAACAAGGACCACTGTTTAATACAACAAATTGTTACCCTAGGTCCTTGGCTACCTTTAGGGTTCCCTTGTCTTCTAACAAACATTACACCTACTGCACCACTGATACCCTCTAGGGCTCTTTATCTCAGCTAGGCCTATAACTGGCATGGGGATGTCCCCGTCTTGGTATTTTTGACCCTAGGCCAGCATTTTCTTTATACTTCTTCCACAGGAAAATCTGCCCCCGAATCACACACTGATATATATCTGTTAGAAATAAAGATCTCCAATGGTAAATTACTAATGAAGTGAAATGGTGTGCAAAGTAAAAACATACCTATGAGAAGCCATATGGATAAAAACATTAAAAAAAGGTGAAGCACTTCTAGGGTACTTTTGCTGAACTCGCCCTGAAACTAGCTTGTAGACCAGTCACATTCTAATGATTGTTGCACCCAGCACAGCAATGGCTGTGTACACACCTTCCACAGATATAGCTTGCACCTATAAACAAAATGCCTCATTTCCCTTTAAAAACGTACCATAGAAGATGGGCAAATACCTACTGAATCACACACCGCCAAGTTACTGTCAGAAAGCATCTAAACCTATTGATTGCCATTTCTTTTTACTGTGTTGAATGCTCTTACAGAGTTATACATTTATAGAGAGACTTGAAAATGGGATTGACACCTTATCTCAACTTCTGACAGCTCACCACAACTTTAGACAAGAACAGGACGGTTCGTGAAGTAATTCCTTTTATGAACCAGAGCTTAGGCAAGCTAGTTAATCATGCTATAGCGTTTTATAAATATGCATGTACATGATTATCTTTGCGCGCAGTTTTTCAAAGCATGATTGTCAGACTGCTAGACTAGATTACCTGCCAACAGTCGAAAAGATTAACAGATTTCACAAAGGAAATGGCATGCATAGAAAAGAATGCTGGGAGGAGAAATAAACAAAGCACTTTAAAAATGACCAAGTAGAGCCCATACCTTTATGGCCATAATGCATGCTTATCCAAAAAGCACAGCTTTCACAGATGTCCATCCCAACAAGTATGGTCTGGGTGAATACAACACAGATAGCCTACAGATATTTTAATAGGCACATCAATAATGTTAAGGTGGTTACCTTCTCTCTTGGTATTTTTTTTCTTCCACATCCTTCACAGGTGAGCAGGTACTTTGGGCAAACCTTGTCGTGAGCCTAAATAAATAAAGAATGGATATATAGGAGCACAACACTGACAACTCATCATTAAGCCAGAAATACAAAACGCTGCCTGATGAGAAGTCTCTCTCATTGGTTGAAAGTTAAAACTTTTATAAATCAAAGAGAGATCAGAAAATATAAAGCACTATTGGTGGCAAAGGATCACCATCACAAGCATCTTCTTCGAATAGTCTTTATACCCCGGTAAAGGTGTACCTTATAGGCATTTTACATATATGAATGTTTTCTTAAAGAGTGGGTTTTGGTATCTGATATACATGTTCCCTGGCATTGCCTGTGGCCGAAATGCACCACCAGATACATTTCCCAAAAATTAGGTATAAATAACTGCAGACATGTGTATTACATTCCGATTAATCTATACCGGACTAAAAAGTAATTTGGTAGTCTTTTAAGACCGGGATTGTGGGAGTTCACGTTAAGTGACACTCACAGGTGAATGTGTTGATAGGAATTACCCTCTGAATGGACAGTTGAAGTTCTTGGAATGTGAGTGATGATCTTAAGACTGGTAAAGAGGCAATGCCACAACGAGTACCCGTTCAGTCTTTACTCAGTGATACCCAAACTCTTCAGGCTGTTATGGCCTAGATTGCGTCTTGTGCTACCAGTCCAGGCTGCGACTGGACCTCAGCAGAAAACACAAAGGTGTGCTGGGTCGAAATTCATGAAGCATGACGTGCAAGTCTTGTCAGGGTCAGACCCAGAAAAAACTGCTACACCTATGCATTGCTTAAAGCCTGTCTTTAAAGGTGTATGCTAATGCAGAGGTTGATTTTTCTTTTAGAGAATAAAAATGTAAAACAAACTAAGATGATGAGCTTTGGAGTATGGGGAGAAAATAAAAACGCAACAATCAAAAAGGTCAAGCATCAAGCGACGCCTTTCTCATGCCCCCATCCAATATAGATTCGATGGTTGGTAGTGTCCAGATATCTATCGTTGGTGGGGGTAAGTGTCCAAAGAAGAAGATTGAATGAATGTATGTTCTAAAAAATACAACAACCTCTTTGTGATGATTTTTCTCTGGTCGCTGCATTCCTCAAACAGCAATAAAGAAAAGAGCAGGATTACAGAGCAACTGCAACTCTATCACATTGTACATCTTTTGCATGACTATATAGAATGTATACATCAAATAAACCTAAAAGTGTCAAAGTCTGACTTTTTCACTGCTCATATATCTGCACCCATAGAGAAATCTGTGGACTGAACTTTAGCAGCCAATGATACAATAGACAAAATGTACTTTCATGTAACCACATTTTATTATCTTGTTAACTTTCCTATGCTAACAAGCTTTGAATTTCCTTATGCAGAATATATTTGAAGACCATGAGCCTATGAAAGATACAATGGTGGAGAGCTAAACAATTCAAGACAGGGTACTAGAAGCAATGACGGTAATAAAACCTGCATGGAGACTAACCATATTTGATTTATCGTATTGAGGATGTAATGTTGGAATATATCAGTCAACAGAGCTTAGAATCATCTGGAATTGGTTTGAAATATCTCTTTTGAAACCCAGAGTCAGTACATCCAGTTCTGAGCTCAATAGCAAAGCAAGTGTGGCCCAGAAAGGCATTGTCATCTTAAGTAGCGGAGTATAACCTAAGGCCAACTAAATTAAAACTACATGTGCATTTATCCTGCGACTCCATCATGCTCTCCACGTTACCTTCCTACCTCACAGATTTGATTAGCAGCCCAAATGTGGGTCCATGTAAAATATCAGTGGGTATGGAAAAGTCGACTGTTTACACTTTAGCATCACTTGCCCAGGTCAGCACATGGCCTACATTTTTGCAAGTTTAAATAAGTGACTATTTCTAAAAAATATGTTAACTGTGCATGATATCAAAAGCACTGATATGGAGGCGGGACATGGCGGCCGGCTAAAGAGTGGACCGTAAGCTACTCACCTCTCCGGTGCACTTGATTTATTTGTTGGACCACGCTGATTTCGAACGCCGAGGCTCCACACGGGTTTGTGTTGCCCGCATAGCAACGGGGGCCAGAACACCTCATGAAGCAACACAGTCCAGAGGCCTTCGTAATGCGGCCAGTCACTCACGGAGGTCCATGGTTCCTGGCCACTCTGCAGCTACGCCGGGACAGGCGGGTTGCAGCTCAGATTCAGCTCCAAATTGCATGCAGCGGTGTTAGCACAAGCGTGCGGTCGCAGTCTGCAGTTCAAATAACATCCCCTGAGCGCCACCACCTCCAACAACATGTGCGCCTCAAAAAGATCCCCACGCAGGGCGGAAACGAGAAAGTGCAGGGGAAGCTCCCACAGAACTCCAGAAGGGCACTGAGGAAGGCGGATAAGACTGGAGCTGCACCACCTGCAGAGGCAAGACTACAAGGTATTCGCGCTATACACTTAGGAACTCTCGAATAGATTTTGCTCCTGGACAGTGTAGGGGGAGGATTTGAGTGCCACCCCCCAAAAAAAAATTACATCCACAATACAGACCCCCATTACAGCGAGAAATCCGGCGATTAATCATTTTCTCCCGAGCACATACTTAATAAAAAGAGAGGGGTCTGCACACACACACTAGATCCTTTGGGTGGGAGAATTAAAATCACAACCTCTCTGAGGTCCTCCTTTAAAGTACAAGGAAGCGAGAAAAACACACTCACCACCCAAATCTGCAACTCGCCTCATACATATAGCCCTGCTAGGATGGCGTCTCATAAAACAGGAAGGCCAGAGGAGCTCCCTCTACCAAACAGGTTCCAGGCTTTGGCGGATGACGTGATATCCCCTGAGACCATAACTGCAACTGTTACGGGGGCGAATACACCCACAGTCGAGAAGCACCTACATCCATCCCCCACAACTCAGGAGAAAATGGGGGCTCGGCTGCGAACACTCTCAGGGGAGATAAAAATAGATTTACATTGTCTGAGGCAAACCAAGCAAATATTTGCGATGTTTGTGAGAGTCTAGAAAACGAACTAACTGACCGATCTGAAAGGATTAGGAGTCTGTTAGTAACTTTGGAGACCATGAGAGAGGAAGTAGCAGAGAACAGCAAAAAAATAAATCTTAAATCGTGCAAGAAATTACTTCAGGCAAAGATTGAAGTATTAGAAAATCATTCCTGAAGAAACAATTTAAGAATCCTCAATATCCCTGAGGGAAGAGAAGGATGGACCCTAAAGGAATTTGTGGTAAACCTGATAAAAGATTTCATACTAACAGTCAGGATGCTAGATCTTCATCAGGACTTACAACGAGTACATAGAGATCCTTTTAGGAAGGACCCTAACTTAGATAAGCCTAGGAAGATCCTTGTAAACACCTACTTGACGAAAGAAATTATGCTCACTGAGGCGTTAAGAACAGACTCATACACTAAGGAAGAGTGGTTCTTCCACATACACTCAGATATAGCTAAGGAGACACAAAGTCGACAGTGGGAGCTAGGTAAACATATACAAGAGCTCAAATCCTTAGGTACCACTGCCCAATTAAAATTCCCTGCCACATTAAGGATATTGTGAAACAACAAGATGTATAACAAAGGAGCCAGCGGAAGACAAAATGTACTTATGAGAATTAAAACCTAGTGCTAGGTTACTGGTCCACAGCTAGGTTAGAGTCATGCATTTAATTCAGAGAGGGCTGAAGGGCATGATGAAAATGCCAAGCTTGGTTAAAGGGATGGTTCCTCGGAGTGGTGGTAAACACTATATAGTTAATGTAAGTACCACACTGAACAATGGGAGAAAATAAAAAACAAAATAAGTTCCTTATAAGTGACAGCCAACACAAGAATAAGGTGTCTGGGTAGATGGGTGGGACCTTAGAAGATAGCCGTCTCCAATAAGACCCACAACCTGAGGGTATTTAGCTGGAAAATAAATGGTCTAACAGTGCCTAGCAGAAGAAGGAGAAATCTCCAATTTTTAAAACAGTCAAATAATGATATTTTAATGCTACAAGAGACACACCTGTGGCAGGCAGAGTGGGAAGAAATCCTCAAGGGTCACAGATACATCAACCAGTTTACATGCACAAATCAAAATTGCAACATGAAAGGGGTTGCAATTTTGATAAACTCAGCCCACACTAAATTAATAAATGCCACTGCGGATCCTAGAGGGAGATGGTTAATAGCCGTCGTTAAAATTAACAACATTAAACGCTCTTTGATTACCTATTATGGGCCAAATACAGATGACCCATCACCGCTCCAGGAATTATTTCAACAACTCCTAAGCAATGAAAACATCATTATAATGGCGGGTGATTTTAACGAGTTACTTGATCCAGTTTTAGATAAATCCTACCCTAGGCCAACGGTTAACGCACCAAAAATTAGTAACTTTATACAGAATATAATGAAGAGCTTGGGTTTGATAGATCCCTGGAGAGACAAGGAGGGTAGAAACAAAAGTTACACATATCCTAATAAAAATATGGCCATGTCTCCCATATAGACGATTTTCTGATTGATACCAGGTTAAGCAATAAAGTTACAGCAGTCACTCATCAACCAGAGCACTCCGCAGTGAAACGTGAGTTAACTCTGGATTGTGGTGCATTTATTCCCAGGTGGACCTTGGACAGATCTCTCTTAGAAGAACAGAAGATAGTATCTAGCCTAAAACAAGACACTTTAGATTTTTTTGAGCTGAATAAGAACTCTGACCACCCAAGAATAATCTGGGATGCCTATAAGGCCTTTACACTTGGGAGACTGCGCATAGTCGGAGGGAAGCGAACTACAAAATAACGGGGCTTGAAAGGAAAATATCTGCCGGGTATACAGACTTAAATGGAATGCTAGCCAACTCGCACGTTATGAATATGGAGAAGGCTGTGGTAAACTACTGGCATGGAAGGCAAGGGGAGTCATGGCTAGAAAAAGTAGTAGTGGAAGGAACTGGGGAAAGTTGTCAGAATGATCAGGACATTAGGAGGGCTTTATCCCCTGTTTTTTCAAAATCTATACAGGGAAGACTGTTTAGAGAGAACCACAGATTAACAAATTGAGACTTGATCCCCCTTTAAAACTTGCAGAAGACAAAGAGGAATACCTTAATAAGGAATATAGTGCTGGAGAAGTTCTCAAGGCTATCAAGCCTCTAAAAAGGGGAAAAGCTCGAGGGCCAGATGGCATCCCGAGTGAGATTTACAAAGCCTTAGCAGGGGAAATCACCCCAGTTTTGACCTCTTTATTTAATATCATATATTTAGACAAAGCCCTCATACCCGATACCTGGAATGATGCCACATTTACCTTAATTTTGAAACCAAACAAAAATCCTGAAAAATGTGAATCGTATAGGCCGCTCTACCTACTTACCCCGTTCGCTGCGTGCGTCCGCCAACGGCCGTCGCGAGCGCTACCTCCGCAGTGCTTCCCACGTCCGTTGGCCGACGCGGCCCCACCCGTGCACGGAAATGCCAGCACCACAGCAGAATTTACACCTCGGTTAACGGGTTAATAATGATTATAAATTGTTTACATACATACTGGCCAAAAGATCGGATAGGGTTATGGGAGAACGAATCAACGCACCTCAAAAAGGGTTTATGACGAACAGACATCTACATGACCTTGTACACGATTTAATGTATGATATTGATTTTACTACAGATAAAGATCTTCCCCTAGCCATTATGACGGTGGACGCCGCTAAGGTGTTCAATGGGGTCAGTTGGCCCTTCTTACAGGCAGTCTTACAACTTAATGGGCTAGCAAATAACTTTCAACATGCAATCCAAATTATATATAGATCTCCATCTGCAAGGATCTTGGTAAATTGTTCCCTTATTCTTGAACTGAAGATTGGTAGAGGCACTCTGCAAGGCTGCCCCCTATCCATGTTACTGTTCAATTTATATATTGAGCCCTTGACTAGGAAAATTAGGTGAGAACAGCGAATCTAGCCATTACAATCGCAACAATGGGTAAAGAAAGAGGCCCTCCATGTGGGTGATTTAATGATGCATACAAAAGATCTTATTGGAGCCTACCCGACCATTTTGGATTTTGGGAGAGTATCAGGATATCTAGTTAATGAGGAAAAAACAGATTATAGCCGGGAATGCACCATTAGACACCACTCTAAAAAAAGAGAAAAATGAAATCAGGTACCTAGGAGTCCAGGTGTCGAAAAATGTGGACAACTTGGTTCAGATAAACTGTTCAAAACGTATGAAGGAAACTAAATGGCTACTAAAACTTTGGTCCCATCTCCCCCTATCCATTATTGGTTGAACTAGCCTCATCAAAATGATACTCCCCCCAAAATTTTAATTCCTGTTTAATGAGCTACCTCTGCACTTTGAGGGTAATTGGTTCTGGAAATTACAGGCGGGGGGGAAGTGGAGTAATTTCACATGGGCTAATAAGGGCATTAGAATATCCAGGAAGAAGCTACGTAAAAAGAAAACGGATGGTGGAGTAGCCTTCCCAGACTTCCAATTGTATTGTTAGACCTTCCAATTGAAAAACTTGAAAACACTTAACGAAGAACTACCAGCAGTGGCGGCCTTGTTTTGGGGCTCTAACCAATGACTTGGCAGAACAAGGAAGCTAATTTCTCTTTAAATTTGGACACCCCAAATTTTTCAAAAAGGTTCGACTAAGAGTCGGGATGACGGCTTGTAAGCTTTGGATACAGGTCAGGAGGATTCTCAAAATTCCCTATCCTAGTCAAATGGCCCAATTTGGAAATCCCCGGAACTCCACTGTGCTTATTGAACTCTTTAGCCACCCCTTTAATGGATGCAGGGATAGAGAAATGGGGACAGTTGACGGGCGAAGCTAATGCAATTTCATGGGACTACCTAGTTAAGGAAACCAATGATTGGCTGTCAAAGTTTAAATACTTGCAATTAGTAAGCTGGGCTCGAGAACAGCCAAATGTCAGACTTTCCACTGACCGGGAGGAAAAATTTGCAGTACCAATTGGCAAAGAAAAGAAATGACTATGTGGTACTGGATGTTAATTCACACTGAAGGCGGCCCTAACAAGCTGCCAGAAGAAGAGTGGAAAGAAGTCCTACCTACAGCTGATCTACCATCCCTTTGGCAAGTATCAATGACTATACTTTGGTCTTTTGTTTGATATGCACCTTTAAGAAAAATCATCTGTTTACTTTACACAGGGTGTACTGGTCTCCCAAGAAACTAAAATAGGAGATAAGATTAAGTGTTGTCCGAAGTGTGACCTGGAGAAAGCAGATGACTACTGGCAAGACGTGGGTAAGGTTTTAACAGCCCTGATTAAAAGGGGAATATAGGTAAGCCTGCCTTTGACTATATTGGAGTACTAGAAGGGGGCGGCTTCAAGGGAAGAGACAGGAAACTGCAAGAGCAACTCTTATTTATTTTGATAATTATAGCTCGCAGGGAAATCTACATTAATTGGGTCTCTTGCACACCACCATCTTGCGCAGGGTGGTTAAAAATGTTAAAAAAGAACTGATATGTGAAAACAGTAAAAAATCTGCAGTTTCGAGATCCAGCAACTTAAGTAGTTTGTAACAGATTAGGGAGACAGCTCTGTGTCACTGTAAAAATGCCCAAGGAATTTGATATCTTGAGGGCTAGAAGTCAAGTCTTGTTTGAGGTCACTATACAGATTCTATGGTAGTCATAGAGTGCAGTTATTGATTAGGCCATCGTTAACGTTAAGAGAGGGGATTGAGTTTTTTTTTTTAGTTAAGCTTTCAAAGGTTTGAGTGAGGCTGCACCTGCAATAACATTTTAGGTTAAAATGAAAATCTTACAGTAATAAATCTCATATCACAAGCAAATATTCGCATTTTGGTGAATTTTAACAGCTGGAACTTGGCAAACGCACAGAGAACACTGAAATTCTGCAATACACAACAAGCAAGACATTGCCAACAAATGTAACTTCCACTCAAAAAACAACAAAAAACGAGCCAGGCAGATTTTGAATCTTTGCATAACAGAATGAAGAAACAAAATTGTTACTGCGATTTTAAGTCTCGCATAGGCAGCGCATGCGCTGTCTCTTCGAGGCATGCTGTATCCATTCTGTGGGCTTACAGATCTCCCATCGCTTTTGATTAGGAACTTCGAGTGTCCCTCGTAAAGACCTGCTTATAAGTGGCTATTTGTCCCTCTGTTTCGTGTGTTGCTACTGCCAACAGTCCTATATTTTCCGTGGATTTTTGCATGTGTTTCAGGAAGGTACAATTTTCTTCCTGTGTCACGTTGTTGCAAGGTGTCTTCAGTAGCATGGGAAGGCTCTCCATTTTCACAGATGCTCCCCTTGCCTTTAGATTTCGAGCATGCAAACGATTGTAAACAGGCTTGTAAGTCTTGTTCTATGTTTTGCTCATGCTTTAATCAGCTCTGTCTATCACTGCTTGCTCGGGCTCTCTGAACATGCACATCTTTCGGGATGACTATTTACAGTCAGCTGCCTTACTGTTTTTTTGCTACAATCAAACTCTTGCTAATCTATCTGAGCAGCAAGCTACTTACAGTTAAAATGAGCTTTTTTTTTTTAAAAGACTGGATTTTCTGTTTGTGGTGAATGTGGGTTTTAGGATTGGTTTCAGTCGTAGACCCTCCTTTCTTACACAGTAGCGGCGTTTCCCTTTGTCATTTTTGGGTTTCGCCTGCCGAAGGCTGCGCTCTGCGCAGCTTTTCGGCGCAGGTGAAATCCTTTGTTGACAATAAGGACTTCGGGAACGTCCCCCGGCTCTCATTGGCTAGCTCCATAAATGGAGGCTAGCCATTGAGTGCCGGATCTGTCCGTCAAGGCCGGACCAGATTCAGGGGCGTTCCCGAGATTTTTTCCCTGGGCGGAGTTACGTTTTTTCCCGTTCCCTCCCCTTTCACTGAAAGTGATTTCAGATGCGCGGTCCATTCCCGCCCCCTCCGTGTGCCTTTCCGCCCCCCCCCTCGCTGTCCTGTGCACGTTTCCCGCCGTCCGTGTCCTCTCCCGCCCCCTCCCGCCGTCTGTGTCCTCTCCCGCCCCCTCCCGCCGTCCGTGTCCTCTCCCGCCCCCTCCCGCCGTCCGTGTCCTCTCCCGCCGTTCGTGTCCTCTCCCGCCCCCCTCCCGCCGTCCGTGTCCTCTCCCGCCCCCCTCCCGCCGTTCGTGTCCTCTCCCGCCCTCCTCCCGCAGTCCGTGTCCTCTCCCGCCCCCTGTGTCCTCGTAGGTGCTTGTTTGTGTTAGGAAACAGGACCTGGAAAAATAATTGTTTGTTGTGGGATCTCGAGCTGTGACGTCAGAGCAGTGGGGAATAAATGTCAGCTATGAGTGACTGTGGAAGCAGCTGCCAAGTAAAATTTAACTTTTGTTTTTCGTGGTGATATAATTAAATATGTGACACAAGCGTGCAGGAAAAACGAAAGGGAAAGAAAGTAACACCATTAAAAACGGGCTTTTGTATTGTGTGTGACAGAGGGTTGAGTTAACGTCGGTAAAGTTGGAGACGAGGTCATGTGTCACGACTAAGCAAGAGTTGCCTGTCACCGGATTCTGTGTCGCACAACTTCCTCCCCTTGCAGTTGACGTTGCAGGATGACGGGGACCGTCTGAGCACAGATCCGGCGCGGCCTCGAAGTGCTCGGAAAGAGGAAGCAAGCGGACGGTTTTCGGAAGCGGCCTCCTCTCCAGCGCAGCTTCGGGTTCCGGATTTAGCATTGAGAAGTTCACAAACAGGAAGTGAAGGGCACACTACAAGACAGCGTGACACAGCCATCAACCGCTGCTGCTGGGCTCCCGGGGAGCGGTAAGTCCATTTGTCATACGATTTGTGAAATGGCAGGCAAACTCCGTGCATTTTTTTTGTTTATGTCTGAGTTTATTTTAAATAAAAAGCAGGTGAGTTTCTCCCCT
Organism: Lissotriton helveticus; assembly: GCF_964261635.1. Lineage (NCBI taxonomy): Eukaryota > Metazoa > Chordata > Amphibia > Caudata > Salamandridae > Lissotriton > Lissotriton helveticus. The sequence continues at coordinate 230,452,189 of NC_136065.1, read as the reverse complement.
TACATTTCCACGGGTACCGCCCTTTTTGAAAGCTGTTCACTATAGGAAAGTAGCAGAGTTCGTTAGACCCATTACACATTTATATAGGATTATTTATGGCTTCTTGGTGTCTTGCAGTGCATTGGCTGCGCCCTAGGGGCCCAGCGGAAGAGACATGGAAAACAGATTTGCTAGAATGGGCTCAGGCAGAGAGGGGACGAATGAAGGCATCTCTGTGGGCCGGCCTGAAGGCATCAATAGCTGACCTTTGAGACGAAAGCTGAAGAGGCGTCTTAATAGCCCCGCTGCGTTCAGGTCAGGTGCATGGCCATGTAAAGAGGGCAAAGGTCTCCCGCCAAATGACTCCCTCACTACCACCCTGGAACGTGCTCCCCATCTCTCCACAGCCCCTCTCTCACACACATTTCATTTATTGTGAGCGCTGGTAAAGGCTGGCTTTACAAAAGGACTCCACTATCAACATAAAATACAGATCAGGTCTTTGCAGCAGGCATATTAACCCTCGGTGCTACCTTATGGAGCAAAAACTGTCACTAGACAAAACTCTGATCTCTCTCTCTCTAGCGGGAACATTATTCACAAGAGTTATCTTGTCATTTTGTTGCTGCCTGAAAGCTGGAGGCTGAAGGAACTTTGCATCAGGTGCTCTTAAATTGTAAGTTATTGCTAAACACTGGCCCTGCCCTGGACAATGACACCCTCCAGTTCAGCATCCATTGGGCCACACCGCCCTAAAGCTGGCCCTGGTAAGATAAATTGTGTGGAAAACCGTTAACATTTTTTTACTGGAGTGGGTGCCATATGTAAAGATGGGGCCCTAGGCCCGCATGATGTAAATAACTGCGACACGGGACACCAGTTGTGGATGGTAATTCTGGCCTCGAGCACATGCGCTTGGCCTCTTTTATTAACAGAGTCACCTGACCCAGTGCTGCACGTTCCGACGTGATCCTGGCTAGTTCCTCGCACACTAAACTCTGTGTGCTTTTCACGATTGAGCCGGCCGTGTACAGGGCCTATCCAGACTTGTCCCTGGGCTCCTGGGGGTCCGATATTCACTGCCCTAGGCGGGGTCAACGCCCGATGGCCACCCCTCTGCAATATTTACCCCAAACTGCGGTGAGTCTTTTGAATTCACCACGTTACCCCAGGCCGTGCGAGGGTTTAATGTGCATTAGTGTTTATTTGGGAGGGGGGCCTCCTCTCTCGGGCTGTGCAGCGGATGCGGGGGGGGGGGCTCTGCAGTGTGTCAACTTTGCGGGCTGTGCAGGAGGGTGCTGGTGCCATTCCCGTCACCCGCAGGCCAGACGCTGTCTTCACCTTCTCCTCCTCTGTCGGATCTCTGGCAAAAGGGGAGGGGGCAACACAGACACCGGGGCTCCTGAATATTCAGCGGGTGGGCTCCGCTTTAGTTGTTCACTTAGTGTTGTGGTTGTGCCGGGCACACGCGTTGGCAGTCTCTATGCTTGGTGGTGCGAGGGGCCTTTTGGTGAGTGCGGGTAGGCTCCGCTTTGTCACTTCTGCAGGGGTTGTGCGCTACGGCAGTCGTGCTCCTTGCCTACCCCTCATAACATCACGGTGGCGCTGCTCGGTGCAGTCGCGGGTGGGCACCGCTTGCTCTATAGTCACAAGGGGAGGTCACTTCAGGCTCGCGCGGCCCCTCCCGTCTTCCCTGCCCCCTGGCTGTGCTTGCTTCCCTGCCCCCTGGCTGTGCTTGCTTCCCTGCCCCCTGGCTGTGCTTGCTTCCCTGCCCCCTGGCTGTGCTTGCTTCCCTGCCCCCTGGCTGTGCTGGCTTCCCTGCCCCCTGGCTGTGCTGGCTTCCCTGCCCCCTGGCTGTGCTTGCTTCCCCGCCCCCTGGCTGTGCTTGCTTCCCCGCCCCCTGGCTGTGCTGGCTTCCCCGCCCCCTGGCTGTGCTGGCTTCCCCGCCCCCTGGCTGTGCTGGCTTCCCCGCCCCCTGGCTGTGCTGGATTCCCCGCCCCCTGGCTGTGCTGGCTTCCCCGCCCCCTGGCTGTGCTTGCTTCCCCGCCCCCTGGCTGTGCTTGCTTCCCCGCCCCCTGGCTGTGCTTGCTTCCCCGCCCCCTGGCTGTGCTTGCTTCCCCGCCCCCTGGCTGTGCTTGCTTCCCCGCCCCCTGGCTGTGCTTGCTCCTCCGCCCCCTGGTTGTGCTTTCTTCCCCACCCCCTGGCTGTGCTTGCTTCCCCGCCCCCTGGCTGTGCTTCCTCTCCTGAGTGTGTGTGTGGCTCTGGGTGTGTGTGTGGCTCTGGGTGGGGGTGTGTGTGTGGCTCTGGGTGGGTGCGTGTGGGGCTCTGGGGGTGTGTGTGTGGGGCTCTAGGTGGGTGTGTGTGCTAATGGCAATGTAAATGACTAAACCAACACATAAATACAAATATTGTCATTTACAATGCCAATAGCTCTAACTTTTCCAAAGGCGAAACCATTGCATTGTAAATGCTTGTTTCTATATGCTATAGCTACAGAAGCTCATGTTTTCTTTCAGTCGCTCACACTCGTTCAGTAAGTTGCCCACTTTGGCATCCATTTTGTGTTTCTCTCAGTGTCTGTTTTAGATTACTCAAAGTGTAGATTTTAATTTGCAGCGGTCTCGTGCGTGCATTGGTGGGAGTTGGGGAGTGCTCAGAGATCGAGCATGATGCTTCTGTGGGAGAACGAAGTGCTAGCCGCCTTCTACCCGTGACAGTTTCCAGAGCATCTTGACGTTGAGGCTGGCTCAGCTATCATTTCGCTTCTTGTGACCTTTCCTAACCTGAGCTGATCATCAAGCCAAGAGTAATGTCAGGCGAGTTTTCTTGTGTAAGGCTGGTGATGTCCAGGTGGGTTTTCATGCAACGTGTTTTTATAATGAAGCCAAGAATGCATTTTTTCTAGTCTCTGACCTCTGCCAAAAACATGAGAAGATCAGCTACTTTTTTTCTGCTAAGTTAGTTAACAGATATAACCGTGCCCCGCAGACCCGGAAAATTGTGACAGCCCACTATGTTATTTTCCTGGCCAGTTCTGTGCCCTAAGTTTCTGAGTTAATCATATTTTACCAACGTTCCCTAATTTCCCAGTCAGCTCATATGTTTTTGCTGCAATATTGTATTTGCCTTAACTAAAAAAATGCAGGTTTTGGCTGAACCTAGGCTGTCCCTTCTGAGAGCAGAATGTGATGGCTTAGAAGAGCACTGCAGGCTATTTGATGAAATTCTGATCAGAATTCACAGGAACATGGCAAGTTGTTTAATGGTTGTAATGCGTTGCTTTATTGGTCATAATCTCCCATTTCTTGCACAATTGCCTTGCAGGGTCGTGACCAGTGCGCATAAACAATACGTGCACCAACAAAGAATGGAGCTTAAACTACATCATAAGTGAGTACGCCCATTTTATTGCTATGTTGACAGCAGTATATTTATAACAAATTATTAGTGTTGCATTCCAATTTGTGGCTTGTGTGTCCCTCCCACCACCTCACTCACGTTGCTGCATGCCCCTCTCTGGTTGCTCATCCGCACTTATGGAAATGTCAAAAGGCATTGCAGTCTGGATTTCACGTGCAAGGACATCCGGTCCAATGTATGACTAATGCAGCACCATTTTTTGTCAAATGTTTAGTTGTATTCAATGGCTAATGACTATATGCTTCGGTTATTTGGATCTCTAAGCAGTGCCTGTTTTGTTTTAGTGGCGGCAAGATGACTCTGAGAGTTAGATGGTGGCTGGCGTAATCTGCAGATCACAGGTTCCACTCCTGCCAAGGAAAACTCAGTCTTTCATCCGACTCAGATTGGTGGTTTGGTACCATTCCTGATATCTTACATATCGCATGATTCACTATGTAATAACATTATTATTTTGTAATAATTACAGGTATAATTTAAGTTACTTAGTCGCTGAATGAAGTGCAATAGAAAAGCATGTTATCATATTCAGTGGGGGAATTATAAAGAGCAGAGCTTAGATTTTGTTTGAGGCGCTTAAAAAAGTGACTTATTGTTCAGCTAAGCTATAGAGGTGCATAACAAGTGGGTGGTGCTAAGGTTATGCTGCACATTTTAAGGGTGCACAAAACGCCCATTATTATTTGGTCATAACATTTATATAGGACACTCTACCAAGTTCATTGTTTCTCAGCGCTGATAAATGGTGCTATGACAAACCAACTCACCTTTAAAAAGATGATAAATTTAGGGGAGCACCCTGGAGTCAAACCCACAGACCCTCTGCAGTGCATGCATTAGTACACTAAGGTTTCTCACATGACCTTACTCCATCAGATAGTGATTTAGAAAGGGCATGATGTGAAATAAATTCTTGTGAACTTCAGCGTGTGCTCACAAAACTCGAAAGCCACTACTTAGTTGTAACTTTAACCAGCAGATATAGCAATGCTAACACAGATAGCTCAACCAGCTACAAGCCTGCACCTTCAAGGCACTGCTAGTGATAGGCAAGCACACAACACTGATTTTGAATTGGGCCCTCACCCCGGTCATCTGCACAGCCCGGGCTGCTGCAGCATGGAATGACAGTTCTCCTGCAGCTATGGGTTGCTCTGGGCTGGGGTTAAGATGATTAAGGTCACCCTCATCCAAAGTGCTTTGCCAGCCTTTCTAAAGCCATTTACTGACATGTGAGGCTTTGTTTTTTTCTGCCCGCCCCACTGGGGATCTCATGTCCTTACTTATTCAGTACCCTCAAAGGTAACAATCAAGGCTACTTAAAGTGTCTGGGCAAAGAACAGCAGGGGTTATAGCGCCTTTTACATTATTTTCAACATAACCTACAAATACACAGTAGTGGTCCCCTGCCGCTCTCTACAGCAAGAGGCAGAGAATGCAAAATGTCACCAAATATAATGAAGAGAGAGACAGAATAAACATGAGAGGGATTTTGCCTTTCAAAGTAAAAATAAAGTGTATAACATTAACATCTAATTGTTAATAGTGGTTTTGCTATCTTGAGTTCCTTTGGTATCGCTTTGTTCGCCCTAAATTGGCAGGGTATGCCCAGACGTGGGCCCCTTGCTCACTTTACCACTGGATTCAAGATATCCTGGCTGATGAGGATTATGAATCCGAAACAGGTCCCAGGATGCTTGTTTCCGGTCCAGGGAAGTCATGGCTTGGCAGTTCGGGCAGGACTGTTCCCAGGAGGCACAGGGTCAGACTGATTTGCATATCTCCATGTCTGAACTGGGGTGCTGGAGTGAGCTAAAGAATGGTGATGGATTAAACCCAGATCAGTTGACTGGGAATGAGTGTTTGATTTGCTCAAACGCTCCGTCCATCATCCCCTTTTTCTATTGCTTTGTTCGCCCTAAGGTGGCAGGGTATGCCCAGACGTGGGCCACGGACATGACGTCAGCTGAGCCATATATGCCCCTCCTGGCACGCTAACGTCAGTTTTCGTCGGAGAAACATTTCCGCGTCAGAACCCGGAGCCATCACCAAAAAACTGAGAATATGGGAACAGTGTGCAAAAATGATGAAAAATAGAAGAATTGGACAGGTGAGACATAGCAGAGCTCTGAAAAGCCACCCCGCAGGAGCGAAGATTCAATCAACTTTAAAGGAAGACAAGAATGTGGAAAACAGCCTGGCAGAGAAGAGAAGTCCGCATCCAGAAAGTAAAAACGTGAAGGAGAACAAGTCCGGAACACAAGAGTAAGGAAAGTTCAGCACAAGACGTCCCCAGAAAGAGACGTCGCAACCCCACTTAAAGACCCATAAATGTAGAGTTAATAGATCTGAAGTAAAAGGTAGCAGGGGTGGCAAAAACCACAAGGTAATGTAGAAGGGGAGAACGGGATGGTGGGAAAAAATGTGAAAAAGATTCCACACCTTACAATCCAGGCCGAAGACTGGAAGGAACACATGAACAATTAACACACCGCCTAATCTAGAGAATGGGCAGGATAGAGCAGAGAAACAGAACGAAGCAGTCTGTGCGGGAGTGAGAGAATATCACCTTGCAAAAAAGCAAGCCACACAAAGGTAGGCGAGTATAGAAAGCCCCAACCTGAAAAGGTCCTCGAAGAACGAGGACGACGGGCGGGCGTTAAGGAATCTGCGGCTAGACTATGTCTCTACCAGATACATTGTTACCGAAGGTATGTAACTCGTTCATCGGATAGAGACGTGTAGCTGCAGATTCCTTAACTTAGAATAGATACCAAAACCATACCCACCGTGGAGGCAGGTCTGCGACTGACCCCCATCAAGTTCCCATAAGAACTTAGTCGTCCATAAGGTGACTTAACAGCACCGTCAACCTTGGGGACTAACCTTAGGAGGACATCAATGATAGCGCAGTGAACCACCAGACCATGAAACTCTAATGAGAGTGGAAAGCAATGGGAGGCAAAAGCACTAGAAGCCGTCAAGAACAGCACGAAAAACCCCTTTTGTGTGTACTGAGTTGAGAGAAGGAAAGCACAGAGCCAGAATGCCAGCGGCGCAGTGAAAGTTCATGACTTCAAAAAAGGGGGATGATCCAACCCAGAGTGTGAAAGATCCATAGGATCCAAGGTGGTGACAGAAAGCAATAGCAATTACCGGTCGACCATGTAAAACAGTGTTAAAAAGCACTGTGGAACCTGTACCTGCAAAGGCACGTGGGACAGCAGAGACAATAGGCTGACCCCTACCCAGCAAGTGCCAGCATGGAGAAGAAACCATATATTAGATATGGTGGAGTAAAAAGGTAGGCCATGACTTCACAAGAAGTGGAGCCTAACCGAAGGTTTGTGAAAAACGCTGGATGCAGCGTGCCGACTGCAGCCAAGCCTCGAGAGGTGGCAGCTGGTATGACAGACATCGCACACCGGCCCAATATGCACAACAGCGAAAAGGAGCCCTGTTGAAACCGGTACCAGCAAGATACAAGTGACGGTAGTGACAGAATGCCAATCCATGGCCGCAAGATGCCGGTAGTACGAAAGCACATTTCACACCAGTACTGGGCGATGTTGTCACAATATGTGAAGGTCCGATGACAAGCTGTTGAGCATTAACCACCAAGAGCGAAGACGGGAAGGGGCCTAAGCATGCCGTGTGGACACTGGCACCATACACAGTAAGCAAAGACTTCCTGTAGGGTAGCATAGCAGCTCAGAAGCACACAACAGCAAGAAGGAAACGGCACAAAGAGGGCAACAGCAAACCGGACACCACAAGAGCTGGTGGCACAAGCAGACCGGGTCCGGAACCACGAACCCCATATGAATGAAAGAGCCTGCACATATCTGTTGGGTAAAAACACAGAGCAGATACAGAGCAGGAAGAAAAACGTTGAAAGAATGAAAACCTGATCCAACAAGAGTCTAGAGTACTCTGAACATACTCTTAGACATGCAGAAACTGGGTGGGACAATGTCCAGAGCAGTAAGTAACCCATGCCCCTTGCCTTAGAGGAACAACAGTCCCTGCAAGACAGAGTAGGAGAAAGAACTAGTCACTACAGTGGCAAAAGTGAGGACAAATGTAAAGGTCACAGACAGGAAGGAGCGAGTATCAAAGGAAAACAAGCCCCGTTGAGAGTGCACAGTATGAAGCCAAGCAAAGCATGGAAACACTTGCACGGAAACAGCAGGGAAAAAGGACACTACTGTAGGAGAAGCGACCAGAAAGAGGCCACGACCCCGCATAGCAGAGAAAATCTGCTGAACCAATATCTTGGAGGGCCCAGAAATGGCTGTACGCGCAAGTTGCACCAATAAGAATAATAATAAGCAGGCCCCACAGCGGCAAAAAGGGTGTCATTCAAAGAACTACAACAACAAGTTGTCTCATCAGGCGTGCGAGATAGACACCACACTGCACGGAACCTATGCCAGATTCCAAAGTCCTACGGACAGCCCAACCCAACGTGCAATAGAGCAAGGTATACAAAGAACTCGGTAGGAAGAGCAGGACATCTGCTCGGAGACTCCATAGGAGCGTACCAAAGTAAAGGCAGAACCTAATGCCAGCAAATTCCCAACATAAGGCTATCCCCCAGGTGGGGAGTCCTCTTGGGCTAAGCACAGTCAGGGGACTGAAAAAACAAGAGAATCAGCCAAACGGCTGTACTGAACGAACATAGAGATGGCTAGCCATGAACACTAACCGGGCACTATAACCAACCTGTGCATTAGGTTGGGCGGCGTAAAATAAGGCAGAGAATATGGCACCAAGATTCATTGCAGCCCTGACAAAAGACGGGAGACCGCCGAATACGCGTGGCGGTCAAAAAGATCCACCCCATTGAACGAAAGATCTCTTAGGGCACCCTGAATATGATTGGGGAAGTGACCGTCGCGCAGCCAAGCATGTTGGCGTAAAGCCACCGCCCCATAGAGTCAGTTGCATCCAGGGAGCACCTAAGGGAGAATTGTGCCATGCTTCTGCCATGCAGCCGAAGACGAAGAAATTTCGTCCATCGCCCTTCTGAGTAGAAGGTGAGCAATTGAGTCCCAAAGATCAGAGGATGCGCGTGCAAACACACAGGCCATAGTTACAGCCCGGACGCCTGCACTGGCAGAGGCGAAAAGCCGGCGACCACAATCATCCAGCCACCTAGACTCCCTGGTGGGAGGTAACAATGGCAAAGAGGGTGAAAACTGCAAATTAAAAGCTGCCTGAACAAACAGGCCCTGAGCTGTTGGATGAAGAGACAGACAAAGAGGATCACCCAGAGCAGGACAGTGCCTATGAGCAATAGCCCGATCAACAGGGTCACCAGAAGAGGGTCTTGACCATGAGCCAAGCAGGATGTCAAGTAGAGAGTCCCAGAAGGGCAGCAAGGGTTCTACTTCAATAGGCTCCAAATGGAGCAGATCCAACAAAGGATCAGAAAGTTGAGGTACCATAGGAGGCTGAAAGCCAAGCACAGCAGCCGCCCCATGAATAGCACTAGACTCAGGTGCCATCCGTGTAGGTGATAACAAACTGTCAGTAGGAAACAGTTGAAGGCTAATCCTGCCACTAGACATGAGGAGTGGAGGAGCCGGAGACTGACCCGAAGGTCAGGCAACACAGGGTACTTGCACCCTGGCTCCTTCATCAGAGGAGTCCAGGGAAGTATCAGGTTCCAAATTAGGAGGAGTAAATGGCAGCACCGGCGTCGACGGACGCCGCTGTGGAGACCTATTGCCGCCCAAGGAGTCGTGGGAGAAACCACCAAGGGAAGCGGACTCGACACCGGTATCGGCGTTGATCGATGCCGTATCGGAGTCACCTGGACGTCGACGACCTCCACAGAGGACTCGACCTGGACGCCGAACGATGCCGATCCCACTGCAACCTGCCTGGAAGGAGCACGAGGCACCTGAGCCGGCGTCGAGCCTGGGTAGTACCTGGCGTCGACCCGGGCATCGCCGGCGCCGCCTCCGACGTCAGCACAGGAAGCTAGACTGGGCTATGCGCTGACTGACGGGTTGGGCTGTGCTCTGGGCCCTGGCTTGGTGGCGAAGCATCAGCTCCAAATTGAAGTCGACGCACACAGCCGGTGCCGAGAAAACGTCCACAGACGACGACCCAGCATGAGTGCCTGCTACCTCTGTGGGACCCGAAGGCGCACCAGGGAGAGGGGGCGACACAAAACAAGCCTGGAGTGCCTTAGAATAGGCCGCCATTTGGGCACGGGTTGCCCCAACACCCGGAAAGGGTGGATACGGAGGATGAGGTTGCTGTGCGCCTTTATCTGGCTCAGTGCGAGAAGAATGGGCGGCAGCAGCCCGGACAGTGGATGAAGATCTCCGTAAGCGACGCCTGTGTTTACGCTTACCTGTTGTCGCACGGCAGTCGTGGCAGCGGCCTGGGGAACAAGCCCGATCCCGAGAAGAAGAGCGGCGATGGGAGGGAGCCGGACAGGACATCCGTGCAGTCAGCAATTTCATGCGATGCTCCCTCAAGGACTTTGGTTTCATCCTCTGACAGGCGTCACAGTCCTTGGAGTCGTGGTGCACGCTGAGGCACCACATACAGATGAGATGCAGGTCAGTGCCAGACCTCTGACGTGCACAGGCTTCACCAGCCTTGAAGCAGGAAGGTATTGCACACTGTTCCCACGACAGCGTGCCAGGAGGGGCATATATGGCTCCGCCGACATCATGTCTGTGGACGAGGTCAGGGCGGAGCCGCCTCCCGGCGTGCAGAGGTGCTGCTGAGGAAAATATTACGGATCCAGTCTGACGCCTGGGGATATTCTAAGTTAAGGAATCTGAGGCTAGACGTCTCTATCAGATTTATACTTCACACCACATATTTGCACTCAACTTCAAAACACGTAATTACCCTCCACAAAATACAACTCTGCAACATGCTGCATAATTCCACTCCGCACAATTATACACCACACCATGCTACATAATTCCACACATCACACAATTCCACGATTCATCAAACATAATTACACTCCACATAATACCACTCAGCACCACATAATTTACCTTCACATAATTAAGCTCTACTCCATAGTGCATAAATACACTCCACATAAATCCAGTCTATGCCACGTAGCAACATTCCAAATAACTACACCACACCATGCCTCATAATGCCACTCAACACAATTTTCACTCAACAGCGCACACTTCCACGTCACACAAATTTAACTCTACACATTTCCATTCCAAACCACATAATTCAACAACAAACTACATAATTCAAACCAACAGCACAATTATACAACACACCACATACATCCAATCTACACCACAAAATTCCACAGCATGCTACAATATTTAACAGCACACAACATATGTAAAATCCACTACATAGCACACCACAACACAAAATACCATTACAGATAATCTCACTCCAAGACACACAATCCCACTCCAAGACACACAATCCCACTCCAAGACACACAATCCCCCTCCATGACACACAATCCCACTCCACTTAAATCCAGTACACTCAATACCACACAATTACTATCTACATAATTACACTGCATAGAATACCTGTCCATCAGTTAACATGCTATAGAATGTTTATCCATTAGTTGCTTTGCACAGAATGCCTGTCCATCAGCGAATGTGCACAGAATTTGTATCCATCAGTTGCTTTGCAGAAAATGCATGTCCATCAGTTCATGTGCCACAAAACGTTTATCCATCAGTCCCTTTGCACAGAACAACTGTCCATCAGTTACTATGCCACAGAATGTTTATCCATCAGTTGCTTTGCACAGAATGTTTATTCATCAGTTGCTTTGAAAAGAATGCCTGTCCGTCAGTTAACGTGAGGATGGACAGAGGGGTCGAATTAGTTGGAAGGTATGTTGGAATAGGATAAGATCTATAACCCGCACTCAGTGGAGTAGGTTCCGAGATAAAACATGTCCCAGAATGTGGGTAATAGAATTTACAAACCTATGGACAAGGAGGTCAGGGGCAACCTTAGGGCAGAGTACATACGTCCATCTCTTGGAAGGAAGGTTGCTTTGACGTTGTAGATTGATGGCAAGATGGCAACCTTTGTAGCCATGTTTATTAAAGATTCCAAAAAAGGGATTTACTGTTCCTGGAAGGACTACAAGAATAAACTTATAGATAAACTGGGGCTGTTGACCAAAACCTTGTATATGGCTGAGGAAGCCAAGGAAGCTGGTAGCATAATATCACCGGATGTGATGTCAGGGTGGGCACAGAGAGTTAAATGTTTTCTGGGGAACACAAACTGTTAGCTCTTTACTGAAAGGAGACAATCCCTCCTAATTAAGATTGACCCCAAGTTGTGGCAACTAGCCACATTGGAAGCAGGCCCAATAGTGGATGGGGATCTTTGAAAAGCCATTTATAAAACTGCTGGGCAAGTTTGTTACAACTTTTTTGTCGTTGGATAAATCCCAACAATCGATGAAAAATATATGTGGCAAATGTGTTTTTGGAGGAGCCGGCACTTTTCCAGCTGTCGCTTTACCCAGACTCCCAAAGATATCAAGGCAACTGCAAGTTCTAGGTTTAGAAGCAGTTTGTGAGTTTTTTCCCTACCTGAGGTCTAGGAGGAGGCGGCAGAGGAAATTTCCACAAGGCTACAAATGTACTTGGTGAATTTTCAGATATGGTAGAAGGTTACCTGGGGCGATTCCTGCATAATTGGAGGGATGCAACAGGAGATGTGAGGGTTCTGCAAACCATCTCTGGTTGTCAAACCGACTTCTACCAAATTCTGATTATCCCAGAAGGCAGAAACTAATTTTTCTTTCAGCTGCAGACAGCCCTTTGATTGCACAGGAGATAAACTCTCTCTGGACAAAGGGGCTGATGTTAAGTCCCTCTTACATCTGCAGGGATTCTTAAGCAAGCTTTTTCTGTTCAAGAAAAAGGACAAGGGCGTGAACCTGATGATAAACCTCTGGGAGTTCAATAAGTGACTTGTTAACTAGCACTTTAATATGAAGGGTCTCCCTGTATTGTGTGACATTCTATGACTGGGTGATTGGATGAGTTGAACCTGAAGGATGGTTATGTCACAATTCCTATGGTTCCATAGCAGATTCCTGCAATTCGTGTGGGATGGCCAGGTATACAAGTTTGTAGCACTTCCTTTCAGACTTTCTTACGCTCTGTGGTGCTTCACTAATTTCATGAGACCTGTGGTGGAGATGTTCACTCCAGAGGGTCCGATTAATAATATACTTCGACATTATCATCCTCTTGTTACACCTGTGGCTGTCGGTTCTCCTCCAATACCTTGCTATGAATACTCCCTTGTGAAAACATTGGACTACGCTATCAATAAGCTAAAATCAAAATTAGCTTCCTTGCAATCAATGTGAATTCTTGGTTTTGTCATCGACTAAGTCCAACAAGTTCCGATACTCCCTTACAAGAAATTGCCATTTATTAGGAAGGAGCTAAGGAGCACCTCATTGAACTAATTGATATTGCTTCCATACTCCCCCTGGATGGTCTGTCTTCTGGTGTTATCCATTCAGGCGATATTTCTGGGCCCTTGCATTATCTGGCTCTTCGAAGATTGAAGGCAGGTCATTTAAGAGAAGGAATTTCCTACATGGCTCAGGTCCGGCTTTCAGAGGAAGCCAAGATGGAGAAGTAGTGGTGGTTGTACCACATGATGGCATGAAACTGAAGAGTCCTTTTCGGTTTGGCTCTCAACATAGTTATTCAATCTGATGCCAACCTTTTGGGCTGGGGACCTTGTTGTGGAGACATTACAACTGGCAGGCTGCGGAAAGACCAGGAGAGAGAGTTGCAAATTAACTGCATAGAACTGCTCGCAGGGACCTTTGCAGTTTACTTTTTCAGAAGAGACAAAGTTTTGTGGCCTGTTCCTTTTAAAAATGTACAATATAACAACAGTCTGGTACATCAACCGCCTCAGTTAAAAGAGATCAAAAGTTTTAGCAGGCTTCGCCAGGGACTTCTTTTACTTCTTTCTAGACAATAGAATCTCAATCATGGCAAAGCACCTGCCAGGGAAGTTCAACCGCATTGTACATTGTGTGGGGTCCTTTTTCGAAAGATCAAAGACAGATGGGGCCCTTGTCAGGTAAGTTTGTTTGTGTCATGCCAAGACCACCACCTTCCTCAAGTCTTCAGTTTGAGGACAGACCCTCGGCAATCGTGACAGATGCATCATGCAGGACTGAAGCCAATTCCAGGGGTATGCGTTTCGTCCTTTTCGACTATTACCAGGTTAACAGCTCAGGTCCAAGGGTGTCGTTCATACAGGTGACTGCAATTTGGCAGTCTGAAGCATGATTTCCGGTTCTTTTGGAGTTTTCTATGGATTCTCCAATCCTAGTACTGCAGAGTCCAATCATGCCGAGGGATGCCTAGCGCATCTCACACCAATTAGTTTAGGAAATGACATTTATGCTCATGGCCTGGAACATTACGGAGACACTGGGGCATCCCATGCCTTTCGGAGCAGGTTCAGGCCTTATCAGAAGGCTATGAGATATTATAACTCTAAACAATATAGCTCTGCTTGGAGTTGATGGTCCCATAGGACTGTGGGATGGAATTTCAATCCCGTCGGGGTGGAGATGGTGCTCATTTTTAATTTTCTGTCAGAGCTGTCTCACACAGGTCAGTCATACCGTATGAGATTTTTTTTGTTTATTGATATTTTCAAATAAATGCAATATACATTTTTATGCAACAAACCAACATGCCAATTCCACATGTTCAAGGTATTCAACAGCACAAAAGACAAAGAACTCATTAGTCATCATACTCCTATTACAGCTATATGCACTAGTACCACCAATAACAGTATTCAAATAATAGTAGGCTCGTGAATTGGATTCGGACGACTATCGGATCGCCGTTCCGTCGTTTGGATAGAGGAGTCCAGAATATGGAATAAACTGACGTTTGATGTATACCAACTGGGATGCTTGGAGACTGTGGTAGTTTTATTTAACCCTTCACTGAACATTGGATTACTCGCCAATGAAGACAGAATGTCAAGAACCTCTGATTAAATACAGAATATTGGAAGACTGATTGCTCACATATAGGATCGTGGAACTACGTACTCAACATTTATCCCTGAGGAAGCCCCTGTGGGTGAAACGCGTTGGCTGTGTGGTTCAAGAAATAAGAATAAAGAAGATTTCTACAAATTCAAGTCTCCAAAACAATATCGCCGTCATTTGTGTGCATACTACATGCTGGTTAATGTGTGCCTCTCTTAGCCAGTATAGTTTAAATAATAGCAGGCATTTAGCAGTGTAAGCACCTGAATATAATAGCAGAGTCCAGACCCCACCTGGTATTATCCACCACTTAGACATATCAAAAAGCAATATCACAGTTTTATACATCCCATGGGGGGACAGAATTTATCACAAGCTCCCCATCATCAGTCGTCTGTTCCCGAACCCAAGCAATGAATGGTTCCCAGATATATCGGGGCCTCAAAGTGTGTGGCATGACTGTTTAATACTGCATTAAAATCTCCTCCCCATAGAACTTTGGAACGCTCAGTCGCTTTAGTTTTGGCCCATATATCTTGAAAAAAGCTCTAGGAGTCAAAGTTAGGTCTGTATATTGCTACTAAGGTTATAGGAATCCCTCCCAGCGAGCCTAACCGAATGATGTACCTGCCTTCAGGGTCTGTGTGCACTTCCCTCTTGCTCCAGTCAATGCCCCGTTTAACCAGTATCGCCACACCACAGGAATAGTTGGAATAGACCAAAAAGTATGCAATACCCCACCTCTGATGCTTGAGTTTTGGGGAGGGATTGACGTGAAGGTGAGCTTCCTGTAGTAAACACAAATCTATATTATGTCTCACCAGGTAGGCATGACCTAGTCCGGACTTTCTGCCATCATTCAAACCTCTTATGTTCCATGTCAAGAACCTCATATTATTAGCGTGGTGTACCATAATGTAATGTACCTGGAATCACTGTGTCTAGGGTAACATATCCTGTTCTTAAGTCTGGCTGTGCAGTCTTTTCAATAGCATGTAAATACACCGGCAAAACTTTTATCAACATACCCAACCCTCCACTCCCCACCCACACCAACCCCCCAATTAGGTTGAAGATTACCCACCCAACAACAAAAAGCAAAACAATGCAAGTCTGTGAAAATTCCCATGGGGATGAATGAGCGCCGGCATACTCCTCTACCGTGGCAAGGTGGCCAAGAAACTGCAGTGAGTCTGGTCTAGAGCCCAACAGAAGGATAATTGAGCGTGTGCATATTATAATTAGCTGCGTAGCACCTTGCCCCTCCGCCTCCATCGCAATAAAACAGCGATCAGAAATAAATAACAGAGCACATGTGACAAGGAATAAGTCAGCCTTTTCCCAAGGTAACCAAAGACAACTTTCCAACCAAGTCGGGACAGCACAGCGTATATATATATGAATCTATTGATTGTCAGCTACAACTAGCAACATGTATCAATCAAGCATGGCACGGAGCTAACATTCAATTGGATAAATTATGCGCATCACTCCCAAGACAAAATGTAAAAAGAAAAAGGATAAGTCGAATAATCTGTAAGGTAAGGTCCAAGTGCCCTCAATCATTGTCACTTAGCTGATTATCGGTCAAATCTTCCAATCTAGGACTGTTCTTCTCCTGTTTACCTCCCACATGTTTTGTAAAGTTTAGTGCGGACTTGGCGTCAGTAAAAAAATGGGAACTTCCATCATAAGACATCTTAAGTTTGGCAAGGTACAACAGCGAATAGGGGATGTGTGCCTACAACAGGATCCTCTTTGCCGGCATGAACTCACATCTTGCTGCTTTCACCGCCGGTGTGAAGTCTGGGTAAAAGGAGATGTCATTTTCTTTATGCATGATTTTCCCCAACTCACACACCTGACGCAGAATCACATCGCTATACTGGTAACTGAGGAGTCTCGCCATGATGGGTCGGGAGTGGCTCCGACTGGAGGTTTAGGACCCAGTGCGCGATGAGCTCTTTACACCGCAAAGACCGAGGAGAGATGGGCATCAAAGAGGTCCCGTAACAGTTCCGACACATACGTCTCCATCTTGGTGATTGCTGAAGTCTCTGGAAGTCTCCGGAATGCCAGTAATACGCAGATTGTTGCGGCGGGACCTCGCCTCCAAATCTTCATTTTTGGCACAGATGACACCCAATAGCCTGTCCAACTGCAGCAATTGGTCTTTCGTCTCCACCTGAAATTTGTGGAAATCGGATTGTTTTTTTCCCAGTACATCCAGCCTATGTTCGTGTACTCCCACCTGGGACTGCACAGATTCCATTTGAGTCGTCAGGGTGTCCAGATTAGCGTCAGTGGTGCGGAGGCTGGACCGCATTTCGAGCATAAGTGTTCAAATGTCCTCTCCCTGGTTTCCTAATTGCCCCTCAGCAGACCCCCTGCACCAGTCTTAGCGTCCGATTCTGTAAGGCGGGTCGTTTTCCTCTGATCAAAGCTTATTTTGGGCTGCTTGGCATCTTGTTTACCCATGGTTTGTATTTGGATGTATACCTCAGCAGTAAATAGGAAGCGTTCCGATAGGTCACACGCACGTATTGCGCCGCTATCACCACGCTGCTTCCTGCAACTTACTGAGCCCCAAAAGTCTAGAGGTGTATTCCGGCCTTCAGCACACTCTCTATCGCCACCTCAAATATTGCATACAACTCTCACTGTGAGGGACCTGGGGCAGCAGCAGCGCCAGACAATCGGGAATCAGTCCTGAGTCTTGCCAGCAATCTCCCCTCAGCAGCCACTCACCCAATGGTGCCAGCCAGCAATCCGTCTCCTCCCTCACCAGCGCCAAGATGGTCTTATCTCTTCACTTGTGCAGGCAATGACAATTCGGCTTATGTACGGTTTATGTACGCTACCCGGCACTCAACATGCATCGGGGGACAGGCCGGGGATCACTGCACAGTCGTGTCGTGCTCCCCGGTCACAATGCGTAATCCCAAAATGGGCCTCTCAATACCTCCGGGGTTGCAACTATGAAGGTGGCAGCCCGTTAAACTCCACCGCCCGATCTTCTAGTTTCACCGGTTGATCTTGCGCACCAGCAGCGATCGGACATGCACCGGGCGCACCTCCTGGTCCCAAAATGGCGTCCGCACTGCCCAGAACGCCCCGTAGGTTCTCCGGTGTCTCGGTTGACTCGCTCGGTGAGGCTTACATCCGCCACTTCTCACCGCTGGGAACAAAGGACAAGGGAACCCGACTCACGGGGAGCCTGGGTAAGTAAGTTAGTGAGGGAACAATGGTGAACCGTTATCCAGCACTTATGATCGTATAAAGTGTTGTTCAATACATTGCTAAATTTCCTATGGTCGCCAAAATGTTCTAAAGTGAAACCTTGCACACATGTCACGTAATAGGTCACCATTAGCTTAGGTTCCAAACGTTTTTTCACTGGGACACCTCTCGCTATTGTTTAAATAATTTTTTGTTGTACAGAAGTATTTCGACTCCCAAGCTCTATATTGTTTACCTTACTTACTATATAAACAACTTTACAAATTAACTACATCCTCGGTGTGTGTGTGGTCAGTTTTCTTTTTGACATCAATCCAACCCTGTACATTGCCATTGTGCACATTTTATGTAAAAAAAAAAAACCTTTATTACTCCACAGGAGCCATTGTTCCCTCACTAACTTCTCACTGTTGGGCCGCACGGGCATCCGGGTATGTCCCGCTCCTTGACAGAGGGCGGTTTGGTAGCAGGAGCTGCAAAGTTGTATCGCAGAGGCCCACGCCGCATCGGAATACTCTGCCTCAATTTATCTGGGCTGCCCCTACGATCAGCATCCGGATCCGCCCTCCTCACCGCACTCAGCACTCCAGGGCTCGCAGCGGGGCTCAGGAACAGAGCAGCCAGTCCGGGGTGACACCGCTCAGCACTGCAGGTCTACCAACCACTTCCGATGAAGCGGAAACGGCACGACTCCGACTCACTTTAAAGCATGGATTAATTCAGGATAATGTCTTGGCCGAAGGAGCGCGCTCACAGAGCGGCCATTTGCAGCACGGCAGACCACGCCCCCAGTCATACCGTATGATTAATACGGTTAGGTCTGCCATTTTGATGGACCATGAGCCTTGGCATGGGTTACCAGTGGGAGAACATACCTTTAATGGATGATGTCACATCCTCAGGTACCAAATAGTTATTGATGTCCTTAAAGAAGCCTTTTAAGCCCATCTCTCCTTAAACAATACTTAGTGGGTCTGCTGGGTGATGGTAGAGGCAGGTATTGATACCTCCCATTATGGTGCACTTTCTGCTGAGGTGGGGAAACAGGGTTATGGTATTTAAGGCTTTTGCATAAGGGGGACGCATGGAAGACATTTTGAAGGCGGCTGATTGGCCATCAGCTTTAAGTTTTAAGAAATTGTATTGTAAACCAGTAAGCTATAAACTAGCATAATCCGACCCTCAAGTCCCGACACAGAAATAACATTTCCAAGCTATCATGAAGGAAAGTTTCAAATTGATTAAGGACATGGTGGTAAGGATATCCCATGCAGAGAAGAGGGGCATGGGCGTTCTCTCCACCCTTGGACGATACTGGTATGGACTCTTTTTGGGCGACGAAGATAACCTTTCTAAGTTGTACAAAGGATTTGGAAATTCGATTTGGCTTCCATGCTTATTACATTGTGATTTGAGATTTATTAGCTAAATAGTAGATGGTTTTCAGATACTCTTTGAGGTGGATTTTGTGTAGTGTCTTTATTTAATAGGTGCGGATCAGAAACAAGCTCACTAGTGATGGAAGAATTATGTTACTTACGCTGTAAGCATCTAATCGTAGCGAGTAGTGCTGCAGATTCGTGTTATGCATACTCCTACCATTTAGTGTTGGGCCCGGACTCTGCAACTTGTTTTTCATTTCGAAGAAGTTTTATGATCGGTGTTATGCGTCATTTGTCCTCCCCCTCGTGGCATTGCGCATGTTGAATGTTTTGTTCCTTAGAACGTTTGTTTTCCCCTAGCCATGAATGGAGTGAGGATATAGTCTGCTTAGTAAGTATTTATTAGACATACTATGTCTGTAGGTATTTTTTAACCATCTAATATCTGCCGGGGAGGAGAGGGGATGCATGTACATCTGTAGCACTACATGCAACAAATAGATGCTTACAGGGTAAGTAACAATCCTTTCGTAGCATGAATTGGTTGCATATACACCTGCTATGCACAGACTACCCCTACACACGTTGTCTTTAGGCATGAGATCGTGCGGTTGTTTGAAATAATGTTTGAAGGAATGTTTGCTCAACTAAAGCTTGTTGTCTTGATTAAATATCCACATAACAATGCTTTGTGAAAGTTTGCGGGTTTATCCATATTGCCGCTTTGCAAATGTCATTTAGAGGTATATTTTCTAAAAAGGCAATAATGGTTGCTCTTGGCACAGTTGTTCCTATTGCATAACATAATTGGATGCATTTCTTGTTAAACCTGTTTTGGATATAGTGTTTTCTTTTGTTGGATTTGAAAAAGAAAGAAGAGGTGTTTTGTTTTTCTGAAGGGTTTAGTATGTTCCACATAGTGCACAAGTGTCCTTTTAGCATCTAGTGTATGTAAAGACCGCTCTGCAACAGTGTGTGTTTTTGGAAAGAAAACAGGCAACTCCAAGGTTTGATTTAAATAGAAAGGCGAAATGACCTTGGGTAAAACTTCTGCGTTGGTATGTAAATGCACTTTGTCTGAGAACACTTGGAAGCAAGGTTCTAAGATTGTGAGTGCATGCATCTCGCTGACCGTAAGGATGTTATCGCTACTAGGAAAGCTACTTTCCATGTTAAGTATTGCAGTTGGCAATTATGCATTGGATCAAATGGTGGCCCCATAAGCCGTGTTAAGACAATGTTTAAATTCCACACTGGTACTGGAGGTGTACATGGTGGAATGATTCTTTTTAAAATCTTCCATGAAGGCTTTGATTACAGTAATGTGGAAAAGTGACTGGTGTTTCCTGTTTTGTAAATAAGCTGCTACAGACGCAAAATGTAGGCATGTTGAGGTGTATGCCAACTGTGACTTTTGTAAGTGTAACGGGTAACATATTAGTTGTTGTTCTGTTGGGGAAGAAGGATTAAAGTGCTGTGTTGTACAGTTATACACAAAACGTTTCCATTTTGCTGCATAGCAAGCCCTTGTGGTAGGTCTTCTTGCTTATTTGAGAATGGTCATACATTTTGAGAATGGTCATATGTCAGTCAGGTAGATTGAGGTACACAAATTCGATGACCTCAGGAACCAGAGTGCAAGATTGAGCTTTTGAGGATTGGGATGTCTCATCCTGCCCTTGATGCGTGTGAGAAGATTTGGAATAATTGGGTAGCTCCTCATGAGGTTGTAGGGAGAGTTCCAATAGTGTTGCGTACCGTGGCTGAAGAGCTCAGGTGGACAATAGCCAGTAGTTCGAACATGTTGATGTGTAGAATATATTGTTGTATTGCCCAGTACCCCTGAACCACAATGTCCTTCACATGAGCTTCCAATCCCAGAAATGATGCAATCAGTTGTGATTGTTAAGTGAAGGGTTGGATATTTGCAGGCTCTCCCTGCTAATATGTTTGAAGTGTTTCACCACAATGGAGCCTAATGAACCTTGGGTGAAACCAACACTAGATCTTCCACTTTCCCTCCTGCTTATGACCATTGAGGTACTAAACACTCCTGGAGGGGACTCGTGTAGGCGAGCGTGAGGCACTATGGCTAAGCAAAATGCCATCATTCCTAGTAGACGCATTACTATTTTGACTGGCAGGCGATGATGTGGCTGAAAAAGATACAGGTAGTTCTGGAGATTGAGAACCCTTTGGGAATTGAGGTAAGCTTTCCCCGATATGGTATTGAGTATAGGCCCCAGATAAGGTTGAATTTGAGAAGGTTGGAGATGTGATTTTGTCACATTGGTAGAGAAACCCAATTGATGTAATAGATTTATTGTTTTTGGGTGTCTGATAGACATTTGTTCTCGTTTGGACTCTTGATCAGCCAATCGTCGAGTTAGGGAAGCACCTAAATGATTTCTCTTCTCAATTGTGCTGCTAATACTGCCAGGCATTTTGTGAAGACCCGTGGGGCTGTTGTTACTCCAAAGGGATGTCCACTTACCATAAACCTCAGGAATTTTTCTGTGGGGAAGTGTGAGCTAGTCATTTTGGTGGTGTGGTGGAGATGCCCTTGTTGGAGGTGCCTCTTCCTCTAATATTTTTGTAACCTCCACAATAGTAACCACGCCCCTGCCTGTGGTATTCTTGCTGTTGACGCTAATAGGTATTATTTTCTGTGGTAGAGGTTTTTGCAGCGCCTCTACCTTGGTACCTCCAAAAGGGTGGTTGTTTTTGGGTTGTGGTTTGTAGGGCACCCATTGATTTGGAAATGTCGGTGTTTTTTTTAATTTTTTCAAGCTGAGCATCTACAGGTGGTCTGGAGAGGTGTTCTCCATTGAATGGGACGTGGAGAAGTGTGGCTCACTGGTTAGAGGCGGCAGACCCGTAAGCAGAGAACGGCCCGGGACCAGGGTTCGATTCCCGACGCGGCAGGGTCGTGGACCAAGGTCAGCGGACTCGATAATTCTCGCCTCGGTGCCTACTGTAGTCAGAGACCACACGCGGCAACTCTGGGCATCAGCTTGCCTCATCTTCACAATGGCCCCCCCCCAGATCGCCGGGGATGCTTGGTCGCACCTTAGAGATACCCATCTGGGACCATCTCTCAGGGTGAGCCAGGACGGGTTCCCCAGTGGTCGAAGCGTGGAGATACTCCTCCGGGAGTCGATTCCTAGCACTATATAAACCCACAATTAAATTAAATTAAATTTACAATTGGTTGCTGCACTTCGGGTTTGAACTAAAAAATGGTACCACTGGAACACAGGGCCACAGACCCTATAATTTGGAGTCCACCTGCCTCGCCTCAAGATCACGCACCCTCTCCACAAGGAACAGAAGAGGGAGAAATACAAGACACTGATTCCCAGGGCACACAAGGTACTGATCACACACTTGATCCATGGGAAGACTGACATAGTACGGACCCAACACTAGATGGCAGGGGTATGCATAGCATGTGTATCTGCAGCCAACAAATGCTACAAATATTTAATATTTGGGCTTTTTGTTTGAAGAAAGAGGAAGGCTGCCCCATCAGGATGTTTGTATTTGGGAACAGAGCCATTTGATTGGTAGACCTATGGGAATAGAAGTCCTTCACTTGGATATTGTTAAATGAAGTTTATAAAAGAATTAAAGTGAAACTAAAAGAAGAAATAGAGGCATACTCCTCACCTCGGTGTCCTTAATAGAATTGAAACTTTTCTTCATGATGGCCCAGAAATTTTATATGAAAACATATTTGAGGACTGAAGGAAAGGCAAGAGGAGTACAATTTGTAGATATTGGTCAACAGTAGACTTCATCAATTAATCAAATATACCACAACAATCTCTGCTCCGACTCTATCTCTGTCTAGTTGTTCACTCTCCAATGCTCTCTGGTATTTGGTCCTAGATTAGCCTATATAACTAATTAATGTTCTCCACTCCCAGTTCTTTACTGAACAGGAATACTGATTAGGTCATCAAGTGCCCAACTCTGTTCTCTGGTCACCTAGCTAAACTGAAAAACACTTTTCCTACTGCAGTGCTTGCTTATCCTTGCAATCACCACAGCTGCATCCTGCACATGAAGCAACCTTAAATCCACATTAGTTAATACTCCCTTTGTTATACTTCTCATTTACAGTTTTTTTTTTTTTCAACACTTGTGGTCCTTCAGCCACCTGTAACACTCCACAGTATCCAGCTGACCCCTGTAGGCCTTCACTATCCCAAGTGTCTCACCTATCTCCCTTTCTATATTTGGGTCTTTGCTAATCTATTTATTTATCAAAGACATTTGGTTATGGCCTGATCATCATCAAGCTCCTGCAACTGCTTCTTTAAACCATGTCTTGAGCTAGCACCTTCACTCACATCTAGACCATCCCTAGCTCCCAACTCACCTTCCTGGCTCACTGTCGACCACCTGCCTCTGGTAGGCCCAATTCAAATCTAGTCTTAGTTCGTTAATTTTCTAAAGCCAGTCCCTCATAGCCCAATGAACGATTTTAAGGTTACAAATCTTGCTTTACATCCAGCCCACATATCTTTCAAACTATCCTTCCCCATTCTGCAATAGCGTCAATCGATTTTCCTTGCTCTCTTTTCAGCAGGCCAGCATCGGGTAATTGCCATGTTCAAACACCTGTGCTAATTCAAGATTCAATCTTAGACTCTCAACTAACCCGTGTGTCCATAAATGTCCTACCTAGATAGTTCAGGAAACTACTGGCCCTTAGTAGCATATGACCCTCATTGCTCTCCCAAACAAGCCCAATTCCTTCTGAGTCTTCACTGGCAAATCTACCAATCCTCCTCAGCCTACCCCCACATTCCTATTCTAAACCTAGATGCCAACAGTTCCCACTGATTCCTCCAACCCCTTACGGCCCTCAGTCTTCACTACACCACAACTCCCACAAGACCCACCTTCCCTTGCCATTAATTATGCCTACTGGTCTGCCGAACCTGACTGCCGTTCCTCGCCCCACCAGCCCTAATGCGTATTCGTGTCATAAGTTCTCCATTTCATTTTTCAGGGGCACTAGCCATAGCTTGTCTCATTATACGTCAGTCAATCAGCGACCCAACTCCCTTTGTTAAATAAGCGACCAATGCTAGTCAACGAGAGATTCAAGTAGGCCGCAAGTCTATTCCTAATCACCAGTAACCTAACGATAGGCACTTCACGAGTTTCTCCATCTAACCCTGCTATACTGTTGTCCTGTTTATCTGATCCATTTGTAGCTCTCATTCCCTACCCTATTAACAGACTGTTTTCTCCTGCTAATTATGCAACGTTCATCTAACAAACGCCACACATTTTTACTCGACACCATGACCGCAACGAGTCTACTCAGAGTTCCTTTCCCCAACATAACACACTGTCTCTTTTTGTCTCTCAGTTATTCTTTGACTCATGCACCAATCATCTACAGACCTTTTACCATCAATACCCACATACTATTCCCTGACTTACCATCACAAGATGTTTCTACTTCATTTACCCGACACTCCTCTCTAGGACTCAATCTAGTCCCCCATTGCTCAATGATTGGCATAAAAGGAATATTAAATAACTTGTTACTGCTGTGCTGTTTCCTGCCACTACTTAATAGATCTCAAATCAAACACAAGCTCTGTGGGATAAGGACCACAAGCGTACCCTACCTTGATTTCAGGAAAGAAAAACGAGAGCTTGCAGTATTTGCAGTTCAGCTTCCTCTCCGGGCACTCTCGCTCATTATGCCGCTCCTTATCGTTCAGCTTGATCATCACCTTGCAAGCCTGGCACTGGACCAGCATGTATGGGCAGTTCCCCTCATGGGTGCTCTGGCACAGACAAGAGGAGTGCTTTAATTAAACGGGCATATCCAAAGCTGAGCGCTACAAGCACAAATCGCTCATAACTTCATCCTTCTGATGATGCACCAAAGCGAAGGAGACAAGCCCGAACATTCTGCAATGGCCCCTTCAAAAATACAAGCAACCACAACACAACAAATACACAAAAAATAGTAACAGTAACAAATGATGGATAGTTGATGGACAGCCTAGCCAGACTACAGGACTTGTCAAAGCATATGGCATGATGAGAAGTGGCGGGAAGCTCAGTCAACACTTATCCCAGAAGGAAAATGAACATTATTTCAGTTCAACGGAGTGGCATGGCGAGTAATCACATTTTGTTTTTTGAAAACAACAATTATCATAACGAGGAAGTCTTTTTTATTTAATAAAACTGAGTTTGCACTTTAAGAAACACAGAATCGGGTCCATTGTTAAATGGCAATGAGGAGACTGCAGATCAAAGAGAAGCAAAACAAAAATGTGCACTGTTGAAAGGTGAAACTACCAACAAACAACGCTATTTTCATCTTTGAATCAAAGGTGAGGTTGCCAGTGTCAGCAAAACTCCCACAGAGAGGCTATGTACGATTTGTGACACTTCCTGTACCTAATTTGTACAAAAACATGAAGCAACTCAAAAAATATAACATTTCTGATGGTTCTGAACTGTATATTTATTGCAGCAATCGGCCTAAAAAAGTGATGCACTGTATTGAAGCACTACCTAAGCGTGGAGAGGATGTAGCTTAACTGCTATAGTGGTCGACCTCGAAGCTCGAGCCTCGGCAGGGAACGATTCTGAGCAAATCACTTAATCTCCCCGTGCCTAACAAAATGAATGTGTCCGTCAGTAATGCAACTGGTGCTCATGTAAAGCACTCTGATAACTTCCGGTTGAGTTCGTGTTGTATAAAACGCCCCAAAAAAACTAAAGCAGACTTTGCTGAAATACTACTTGGGGACCTAGTTGGGAAAACAGCTTACCCAAACAGGGATCAATGAATGACATAATTTGACAGCTACTTACCCTTCCATATCTTTCTTTCAGATGGATGGTTCAGTCCCCCTAAATTCCTACTAGGGCCCCCTCCAGGCACCAGTCAGGATCTAAACATTCAAAGCTGTCCCAGTCTCTCACCGGTGTCAGGTAGCACTGGCCGTCATTCACACGGCTCAAATTATGATGCCACTTAATGTTTATAAAGCACACTGATGCCAGTGATGTCAACTGCGTTCTGGTTTCCTCGCCATTACTGAGGCAGGGATGCAAAAGACAGTAGACGCTTGGACATGTTATAAAGGATAAACACATACCGGAATAAAATAATCCCTGAGAGAGGACAGCTGTTGGTAAGGAATATACAAGTGATGGACCATCTATCAGAAAGAAAATGAGTAAGGTAAGTAATCTAGTATTCTAATGGACAGATATTCCTGCAGCTATCAAGGAAGCAGGTAAAGGGGAATTAATAAATGGGACCAAAAAAAGACTTGACGCATGTCATACCAAAGAAGGAAGTCTCTCCCATCTATGTCCAACCAATAATGTTTAATGGAAGAAATGCACAGAGTACCAAGTGACAGCCTCCCAAATCCTGTAAACATGAATTCCCCTAAACAAAGCATTCATACCTGTTACAGCCATAGTAGAATGGACCCTGAAATACAATGACCCTTGCTAGCTTACTCAAACTGTAGATTCATGTAGGCAATCAATTTATGTAAACAGACTTCAGCTGTTCCATATGTAATAGTTTGTTGAGTCTCCACTGCCTTCCCTATAACTGCAACGTACAACAAGGTGATGTAAGGAATGCTTTAATTAATCCTGGCCACTGGCAATCACTAGTGCTACATTACAAACCATTGTTTTTCGCTCACTATTACACTCTAGACACAGATCAGCAATATGTAAATCAGTCGCAGTCCTACTCCAATAGAGAGAGTTCACCTAGAACTGCCACACCAGCTCTTCTCCAGAAAGTAACACAAGCAACCCCAACAGGTTTCAACCTACTTGGATCTTGTCGAAGTGGTATAGCCTGAGTCCTCTAGAATAGTGAGCAAGGGACCCACGTCCGGCATGTCTGTCATACTAAGGGTAACTAATGCAATATGCTATAAGGTAATGGAAGAAATGCTTGAATACATCAAACACTGGTGATCGCTCATGGACACATTCTAGCCATGGCCACTGAGGACAAGGATCCATAACCAGCATCATCAAGATGAGCAGTGCTCAAATGTGCATGAATCTGGGGATGCGTGACCTCTAAAAACATAATTTAACAGATATAACGTTGAGAAATCAGCTGAAAAAATGGTAGGCTCCAGATTCATGCTGGTACATGCGCAGAAAGAAAGGAACTAACCTCACCAGTACCAGTGTGCTCCATGTACACTGATGTAGCAATATAATTGGAGCCCAGGGGGCGACGATGACAATATGCAGCACCATACAGCACCAGTAAATATATGTGACAAGTATTAGATTTCCAGATCCAGTCTGTTGAATGGAAGGCCTTTACACAAGTAATCTGTGGGAAGCTCTATCTATCGGAACACTATTTACCCAGCGTAGAGGTAAACAGCAACGGAGAACTGTTTGGAAGCTCTCTGACATTAATCCTCCAAACAAATTACACTTCATGCACCAGGCTGTACACCCATCTTACTTATGAACAGTTATGAAAAGGATACAAATTCTCAGGCATTAATCAGTCTCACAGAAAGGAGTATCATGATTCACCGGAAAGTTAGCTTGTTGAGAAGTACATCTGTTTCAATATTCTCTCTTTCCATGAGTGTTTTCTCTCCCACAGAGAAGCAATATAATGATTGATCAATGTTTTATGATCAGGAGTAAAAATGTAATCTTTTTTATTTACCAGAATGCCTGGGCGACCCTTTGTAAAAGATAAAGTTATTAAAGTCCATGTTCCTACAACATTCCAACTGAGGACAAAGTAAGACCTGCTTGCAGATGGTTTTAACTATTTAAGCTAGGCAGTTAGAGACCAATCAAGCAAAACAGAAAAGGATAAAATGGGACTAGTTTTGTTCTGCTACTTATTGAAAATATAAAGCATTAATATATTAACAGTGTGACACTGCAAAGTTTTACAACTCATTTTCTAGCTGTAAATGTTTAAGTGAAATGTAGATCGTAATGGTTGTATATTTAAATGTTGAAAGTGAAAGAAAATAACATTTAAAGTGCAGCGCTGTCCGAGAGCAGATGAGGATAATCACACTTGTTGAATGCAACAATTCCCCTGAAAGATACTACTGAGTAAATCTGTTTCTGCCTTTTGAAAACTTCACAATGAACTGCTTTGATCTGAGGGCATCTGGCTATCAGCCCCTTTTAAATTGTAGGTGAGACAGTAGTCTGGGTCTTGCACCTACTTACTGGCCTAGTCAGTGCACTGCTGTTGTATTCACAACACTTGGAGAAGGATCTTGACAATTTCAAGACGAATTGAAGAACTTTGTATTGTAACAGTCTATCCTGACAAGAAACCTCAGTAACTTTTGCTATTTCTCTATTATTGAAAGTATGCATATTGAAGATCTAGTGAACGCATCCAATCTCCATTGAGGGGCTATGAATAGATTTAATGGTGTGCTAAATTTCTGAATTTCTCTCTTTTTCCACTCCTGTCAAGTAGAGGAAGGGACTGAACTTTATCTTTAGTCTTTTTTCCAACCAGAAAATAACAGAAATAAGTAACCTTTTCTTTTTCTTCTACATCTCTAGAAGGATAAAGACTTCCAGGTAAAGCTTGTCCTGTTGAAACTGGCAAGACCTCTTTGAATGGTTGG
This sequence comes from Lissotriton helveticus, assembly GCF_964261635.1. Lineage (NCBI taxonomy): Eukaryota > Metazoa > Chordata > Amphibia > Caudata > Salamandridae > Lissotriton > Lissotriton helveticus. The sequence goes on along the minus strand of NC_136065.1, from coordinate 230,423,477 downwards.
AGGGTAAGTCATTTTGCCTAATATTCAGCGCTCACTTGTCACGTGTGATTTTTTGCCATTTTCCCCGCATAGTTTCTTATGATACCCATCTTGAGGTAGAGGGCTGAGGTAGGGTAAGGGAGGAGTTAATGTTTTGTAAGAGGTTTTGCTTTAAAGTAGATGGGTGTTGGCCACCTCCTACTTTTGATGGCGCTATAGGTTACTAATATTAATTCTGAAGTAGGTATTGCTGTGGACACGGAGATATAAACACTCTGTAGGAAAAAACAACAATCAATAGATTTATAATGCGTCCTGAATTATTCACTGTTCTCTAGGCCTACAGAGTTAAGGGTCAGCAATTATGTTTCCATTCACTACATCTCGTAATCAGCTTTGAGAATCAAACCGTACATTACCAGAAAAAGGAAGGTTCATAATCCTTTGCTGAGCTTCAGGTTGAAAGTCAATGAGGTGAAGTAAGGAATGGCTCCTCATGGAAAGGCCATGATATTAGCCAAGAGATGCCAGATGATAAGAATCAACAGCAGCACTAATTACCTGCTTCTAAACCAATACTCTTAATCATTTAAGATATTTAAAAAAAATTGTGAAGCACAACCTTGAATACCAGAATGATGTATTGCATCTGCCTAGCAGCACAGTAGAACGGACAGCCTTCCTGACTGTTGCTGAGGTACAGCAAACTTCTCTTACAACTGTATGAAGTGTTCTACTTTCCTCTCCAGAAGTGCAGTCAAGGCTTGTGCCATAGCATGGTATTTTTTTGCAGCTGAAACTTTGACAATCTGGTGGAGGGTCTGGACACAGAAACAGCAGATACTGCTCTGGGAGCGCATGAATATTTTTAAACAACCTAGCCAGAGGATACTTGGTTGAAGCAGGAAAATCACCATTGTAAGTTCCAGTAAACCTGGCACCGGAGCAAGTAATTGTGTCATGGCAGACTGGTGATGTAAATTTGAAAAGAAGATGGAAATAGACGTCGGTTGTGTAGGTATAAGAATGTTCAGCTTTGACAAGTACTTCAATAAAGGTATTAATGTTATTGACTGGACAGATAAAAGATGAATGCTATTACAGAAAGGTAGGAGAGTATCTTGAACTTGCTTAAAATCTAGTATGAGACATGTGGCATGGAACATCGCCTTTCCAAAGAGAATGGCCTTAACTTTGGTGACCTCACTCTTCTTAGATTAGTTCTCACTAGGGATAAGGCAGAAGTCGTGGTGGAAGTCTCACAGGTTGTGGCATGGTGCTAGGCACAAGAGGAAATGCAGCAATTAAAACAACATGCACAAGAGATGTAAGGTGGCAAAGTATAAAGAGAAACTGAAGACTCTAAAAACTATAGGCCGGATAATAGGCTGCCGAGTACTCTCAGCCTTAAATTTGAAGCCCATCCGTCTCTTTAATGAATGCACCCAGTGTGCTGATAGGCAAAGAGACTTGCTCGATTTTGTGTCTTTCTACACTGATCAACGTTTCAACATGAAACAGTATGTTGACTGCAAGCCTGTCCTCAACAGTGAAGAAGTAGTCTCTTCGACATTGTTAACTTAACCATCGACTGAGAGCATTTTTGTTCCTCATGTCATTCTCTCTTTTAGAATCTCCCTTTGTGGGAGTCTCTAGCGATAGATGAAAAGCCAGTGGTAGAAGAAGCATCCTCTCCATTCTCATCAGATCTTAACCCAGGCCTCTCTGCTGACCCTCCTGCAGACCCTGAACAATGAATTTTTTTCTGTCCACCTGGATATATTTATGCGGTGTGTCGATCTTCTGTATGATAACACTCAAGCACATGAACGTATTGCATTGGATCTGTTTAGGCCTTCTTCCTTACACAGAAGATACAATAAAAAATGCTGGCATCTTATGAATAGAAAAAAAACAAGTTTGTGTCAGAAAATAGAATATAAATGCTTTGTTTTAAAACAGTTAAAGTGAATCAAAATGAAAACGGTTTGGAAAAGTTTTCCAAAGGAAAAGTTTTTCCAAAAAAGCTGAGCACATTGCAACAGGATCCTGCTGGCAGGAGCCAGTAAAAAGAACTAGAGCAACTGACACAGCATGATGAGATGCTTGTGGGAATCCTCTTCTTATAAAAGAGCAGTATCAGTTTTATAGGCCTTGTAGGATGCAGCTTTTCTAGTGACATTGACATTCTTTTCTCTCACTTGTCCTTTAATAAAGGTATGTGAGAAAGATTTTCTTGCCACTTCTCTTACTGTAGTGACTTTTTAAAGTATAATTGGCTTCATTTTTTCCGAGAATAACAAAATTAGACAACACAGCCAGTTGTAGGCTGTCAAAAAAGTAAAATTTGATCAAAAATGGCTTTTATAAATAGTGTGAACTGCTTTAACAAATCCCACAAGACAGAAATTGAACTTCAGGCAGTGCAATAACACCTCCCCATACCGACTCGCCACACCATCCTATTGTTCTCCTTTGCTGCAAAAGCCATACCTAGTGATGATCACAAAAAGCATTCACTATCATATTTATGGAAGGAGACAAACATGTTAAGGGCATGAAACGAAGGATTGAGGCAGGTGAAAGGCCAGGTCAAATTTCCTCCACTTCCGTAAATTTGGGCAAGACAGACCCATGGGGAAAATGTAGGCGGTAAAAAGGTGTGCTCTAAGGAGGCATTAAACAGGATGGGGGGACCACACATAATGGAAAATCCATGGTGGCTTAACTTCAAAACAGAGAACCTGAATTTTAACCAGGTACCATCAGTGGCAATCGCAAACAATTCTTGCCTATTTTTAGCATTTTGAATGCCACTGCGAATAGTGAGCAAGAAAATATCCCCCGAGTGCAAACCAAATGCATCAAGCTGATCAGGAGGGTGAAATGATAGCATGATTCAGTCAGACACCTCTCAAGAGGCATACAAGTGGTCTCAACTACGATGGATCCGTTGTGAGTCAATGAATAAGAAATGAGATACAAAACAATTTAACAGACAAGAATGCATTGCTATCTGGGTAGGAAGAAGAGTGGGGTCCATTGGCATCGTGATCTGGCAAGTAAATGGGCAAATTCAATTTGTCTATTGAACACATCCACAATAAGCCTGCATTAAAACAATGGATACAGTTGTGGGAACCATGTGCGATCAAGCAAGTTAATAGTTTTGGCTTTGGATGCTGAAATTTTTTTGCTATACTTCATCAACAAAAGAGATAAAGGTGTGCAGCAATTTCGTAATTTCTCTTACAAATACAGAACAGGCACTACACAGATAGCTTCACTGCAAGATTCACTAGTGCAAATAACTAATACATCACTGGCAACAGATATGCAAGATTCTCTTACACATTCAGAATCAGTACGGCAGCAGCACTGCATGCTTAACCAGCAGACCCAGAACAGGACTCGCACTGTCAACCACTGAGGAATCTCCTTTCATACAGAAAATATGTTCACTTAAGACATAAAACATTATCAAGATCACCAATGCAAGCATACCACAAACACATACACACACCAGGTACAGTAAATGTAGAAGCAGAGCAGCATATACAAACATAGAATGGGTACAACACTGTTAATCGTAGAACGAGCTTCAATCTAACACATAAAAGTATAGTACAGACAGCATTAGTGCAAGCATACCTTACAGAGTCAAGCACAGGTCCAAGCATCAGTGCTGCCAGCGCTTATCCCATGCAAACCGGGTACAATGAGAACAGCAGCAGTGATAGCTTCCCTTCAAAAACAGTGCTTAAAGTCACTGCATTTAAAACACTATGGCAGTCACACACACATTAAATATATTTATGCCCGAAAGCACCTCCCACTCGACCAACTCCGAGTCAAATATGGCTGATTACAGCTCCATTGGGCTATCCCTAAGCTTTGGAACATCACAACCAATATACAAAAAACATCAATTCATATTGGTTTATTATTGTTTTATTTAAATAGAAAAAATGTTTTTGATTATTTATCTGTTTTTTTGGTTAATAAAACCTTTTTGGGTGGAGCAGGGGGTAATGTGTATTTTTTGTAAGGTGTTACAAACCCCACAAACACTCTTCTTTTTTTCATTTATACAATATACAACTTGAATAGTGCAACATGATTATATTCCTTGTCAAATGTGAAAATTGAAACAAATGATACATTAAATACATACAAAGTATCACAATTGAGCTTGTCCCCCTGCCAATTTGGCCTATACAATCTCCTCTCATACAATCATTACATCCCAGACATACTCATACACACTACACACTACACAACTCATACTATGAATTCCAGTTACTAAGTGGTTTTACAGTTAACACATACATGGGGAGATATCTTCCTTTATTTCCATTATTTTGCCACCAGCTGGAAAGGAATCATGGCGACGTACGTTTCAGTGGATGCAATTAATTAAGTCCACCTTCATCAGGAGTGCTTGCTTATTTTCTTTTTCATGGGCGTAGGATTAAAAAAGGGGGTATCAAAGGAACCGAGCCCGGCTGTTGTTCTCACTTCTCAGTGTATTGGATGTGTCTAAGGTTCCACATAGATAAAAACTCTGTCTATTAGTTAATAGTGTTCCGACATCTCCTGGTCACTAGATTACTCTTATTTTCTGGTTATCCTTACTGGGGCATTAGGTTGGCATCACCTAAATGCAGTGGGTGGTTCCAACACACATGCGGGATCATCAAATATTTTTCCAGTCTTTTGTTAAAAAATTACTTTTGGGTTATTGGTTTCTTGTTTTCATTGGAATACAGCGATATTCGAACTCCCGCCCATTTGCCGACCCGCTTGCCAGGAACTATTTGAATCTGTGGATGGACGCAAACCAGCGACTGACGCAGCACAATGTCCCTCCCAGCAACCCAGACTGTCCGGACAATAGAGTTGGACCTGGTAGAATGAGCAATAGTCCTGCCAAAAGCAAATTTTTAGCCAACACACAGCAGATCTTAATGTAGAGCAAATTCCAGTGGGAGAGGTTCTCTTCGGAACAGCTTTGCATTTTTTCACTCCAGAGAATCGCACAAAGAGTTGATCATCCATCAGGGGTTATTTGGTACCATCTATGTAAAAGCACAGCATTCTTGGAATCCAAGCGATGGAGTCTCTCCTCCTTAAAGGGTTGAGGTGGTACATATAACACCAACAAGGTGACGTTCAGACCAACATGGATTGTCTGGGAAGAAGGTGTATGCCTTATTGACACAAAGCTTGAAGCTCACTCACCACACCAATGTTATGGTGATGAGGAACACTATCTTGAGAGTGAGAAGCCTCAAGGCAGAGTTGTGAGGTAGCATGAAGGGAGTGCACGACGGAAATGTAAATACAAAGTTAAGGTCCCACTGTGGCAGGACAAGGGAGAGTGAGGAAACAAATGTTATTAACCTTTCAAAACGTGCATAAAAACTAGAGACTTAACCAAAGAGGGTAAGTAAGTAAGTAATATTTATTTGTACATGATTAATTAAAATCTTTACAAAAATATAAAATACTAGTAGCAACATTAAAAACCATACAGTAATTAGAATTAAAAAGAATACTGCATTACTGTGAGCAGATCAGAAAATGTCCTCAGGTGCTAGTGAAGAACTTCAAACGATGTCAAGTCTTTTTTTTAATGAGTCAAAGAACTTCACGACCTGGCAGTTAAATTTTGTGTTGCTAGAAGTAAAGCATAGTATAACTGCCTGCCTACAGGTCCGTACAGCATGTGACTTGAAAAATGGAAGCAGGAGATTGCGCCTCAGGTCCCTCAGTCTGGAGCATATACATATCACGTGGGCAATATCCTCCGTGCCAGACTTGCACAGGCGACACTGTTGCAAAGCGGGTGGTCTCACCCAGGGGGGGAGGTGTGGCAATATCGGGATTACACCGAGGCGCAGTTTCAAGAACTTTTCTTTGACTTGTATTTTCATCCCGATGTTAAGGTATGCTTGGGACTGTATTTTACCATATCCACCCAGGGTTGTCCATCCGTGCGCTCTGTTTGCTAGGACTTTCTTGTCTTCAATCGCAGAGATGATGCGTGCAGATTTTTTTGCCAGTTTTTTTAAAGGACTGGAAGTCTGTAGACGTATCCCAGGTGTCAGACAATCCTAGGACTTCAATTGATTCAAAAAGATAAACTCTATGCAGCGACGTGCGGTGCCGTATTAGCTCAGACCATATGTTGGCGTTTAGGGAGTCGGCTTCTGCGTTGCGGATTTTGCGCCAGGTTGCCTCATACGCACTCCGCCTTTCTAGAGTTTGTTTGATGATGCCGAATTCCAAACGAATCTGGGCAGGGGAGACATATGTAGGAAGGTTGAAAATGGCCCTATAGGAGTTGGCTATGACCGTGTCAAGCAGTTCGGCATCCTTCCCATAACGTGATTCACTCCCATACGTGAGAGTTGGTTGTAGTTTCGCACGCAAGATTTCTAGAAATGGTTTTAGTGTGAGATCAGGGAGTTTTGCCTTTAGAGATTTTAATGCCAGGTAAGTCATTGTGGCTTTCCCTCGGATGGAATGGAGTTGAGGTCTAGAGTTGTTGTTTGAATCCAAGAGGACACCCAGATATTTATATGAGGCTACCCTATCAAGTTTTTCTCCATTCAGGTACCAGCAAGGGTTCAGTTTTTTCCTATAATTGACCGTCATGGATTTTGACTTATGAAGATTTATTTGGAGGGCGTTCTTTGCTGAGAAGGCATAGGTTGCGTTCAGGAGGTGCTGGAGGCCTACTTGGGAGCGGCTTATCAACACAAGGTTGTCGGCGTACAACAGATTTGAGAGGGTGATGTTCCCTAACTTGGGTGCGTGATTACGGCATTTCTCTAATTCTGCAGGCAGATCCGCTAGAAAGAGATTAAATAGGATGGGCGCTAGAAGGCAACCCTGTTTTAATCCCTTTAACCAAAGAGGGGTGATCCGACAACCACAAAAAGGCCGAAGCAGGTGAAAGGTGCCTTTTAACTGTGCCAAGAGCAAAGCCTTGCTAGGCTAGGGATAACCCAAATAAAAAAATGTCCTATAATTTTGCCTGAAGGAGGTCTATCTGTCAAGAACCGCACAAAGCCACAAATTAGTCCCAAAAACCGATGTATTTGCCGAGGATTGACTTTGCTGTCAAGATGACATTAACCAACTAAGAATGAAGGTCAAATGTGTCAGCTATTGCCACTCAATCTCCAAGCATAAAGGTGGAGAGGCAGCTGGATCAGAGGTCAGATGCTCAAGCCCAGCAGCTCCGGCCACCATACTCTCTGTGACCAATCCAGAGTCACTAGGATGACTTGGGGCCACCCGGTCCTGATCTTCTTGAGATCTCGGGGCAAGTGTTGTATCTGCAGAAAGTCATACAGGAGTCCCCAGCTCCACTTGAGGCGGATTATGTATCCGTGCAAAAGGGCTGAAACATTGCACATACTCTTCGGTTGTGAACAGATCGAGCCTAAGTTCTCCCCATTTGCAGAAGACCCTTAGACTGGTATGTCGAATTGCCTTTTACCCAATTGGCTGAGCTAATTTAACTGTAAATCCCTAGTAAATGGTACCCAGAGCATGTAAGTTAGAGTGCTCCCCCATGGGCAGCGACACTGGTTGTGCCACCCTGTGTGGAACACGAGAAAAACATGACTCCCAGCCTGCTATTTGCATTCTGGAAGGGCAGTTTAACTGCTGGCCCCACTTTGCCATTTAAAGTAATGGGCAAAGCCAAACTTCCCCCAGGTATACGTGTAAGTCACTCCAATGGCAGGACTAAAGAGCCCTGAGGCAGGGTGAAACATTTTTCACAGGCATAACAAGTAACTTTACACGTTTTAACAGTAAAAATGCAGAACTGATGTTTGTACTGTGAAAAAAGCTTAGTCACCCTATTGTAGATGGTGCAGCTACATGCTGACCCCTCAGCTATGGTAACTCTGAACAGTGTGACCAAAGTGAGTCACCCAAGGTATCTAACAACTTGTTACATTAAGCTCGACTTGATTCTCAGGTCGAAATTAATTTAACAAGTTGCAGTGTGCATCTTTAGCAAAGTAGCCACTTTGTTGCCTTAAGTCTCCTGTGCCCATACTGGATGCACACAAGGGACTTGTGCTTACGACTCCAAGGAAAGGATACAGTAGGGGAATGCACTAGGAGGAGGTGTCACATCCCTGCTGCAGGAAGCCACAAGGCCAAAAGGTGAGCTTCAAAGGAGAAGCCACCTTTGAAGGGCAAATGGGTAACACTTGGGAGAGAGGCTGCTCCTTTACTCAGGCAGACAGGCTGGCACTTGAGACAGGAGAGGGGAAACCAGTTGCCAAACCAGTTTTCCAGGGGTCGAGTAGCCCCTTTGGTAGCCACACCTCTGGGTTGGGCTAAGGAGCTCCACACGACGGGAGAGGGGTTCCGCCGTGTTGGAAGTGGGAAGAATGTGATATCCAGATGCCACACTTCGCAGGAAGTGGTCATCAGGCTGGAGAAAACCTAATAGTATATTGGCACCCCAAACTCAGATCTTGAGTGGACTAGAGGAACGGCTGTCCTGCTGCATTGTGGAAATGGGCAAAGAGGTTGCACCACAGTGGAGAGGGACTGTGCCTGTTGAGTCCTGCTCTAGGAGAATTCATCTCCAGAGCCCAGCCAAAGGACTCCAAGAGTCAATGAGCTAGTCTCCTGTTCACAGCAAAGGGATATAACAGCTGAGAAACCAGCTGGGGCAAGTTGGCAGCCCAAGAGTTCAACCCACCACCCTACAGCACTAGGGACCAGAACCCAACATACAAAGTTGCACTCGAGTTCGCTGATCCCAGGTGTGTTGATGAGGTGCAGCTGAGACTGCCAGAGGATGAATTATCGACCCAGGAAGGATTAGCCTTTGACTGCAATACTGGGCGACAAGTAGTCCAGTGGTGACTGGACTTCTGCCGGCACCAAGAGGACTCCGGGGGACGTGCACCTTGTGGCCTGACCCCATCTCACCCCCTTCGTGGACCGAGGAGTAGTCGCAGAAAGACCCACGTCAACCGGATTACATACACAGCATCCTTTGAGCATCTTCAGCCTCCTTAATCCTTTGCACCAGGACCACTTCCATAGAAAAGCCTTACAACAGATAAAACGGTCTGGAACTGACTTGAGGACTGCTTCATCAACTGAGGTAACAGTCTTGGAAGACTTTGCTGGCCCCCTGACTGGCTCCCTACTGGAGTTGGTAGACTAAGTGACTGCATTACAGCTAGCCCAAACCTTTTGGCGAAAAAGTTTTTAAGCATCAAATGTGTTGGATTTACCAATGCATGTTCGCAGTTCAGTGAAATAATCTGAGTTACTTGTAAATTCTAAATCTCTGGAACCCTCCTGTGAAACATTTGCGTTGTGGTGTCTGAAAATACAGTCTAATTTTAGGTCGAGCCTGGCGTAAGCAGTGCGAAGCACTGCTGTCGCCAGCGAGCTCTATTGTTAGGGAATTGCCTTGGAAGTGGGACAGGAGATGGGCATGCGCAGAGCTTTTGGCGATTTCAGCAGGTGCACCCGCACGTAGAGCCATGCGCTGTGCACATCTCCTGTCCTGCTTCAGAGGCAAGTCATCCTTCTGCAATACCATTTTTTTAAAAGGTCTTGCGCGCTTCACACATACAGCATACACCACTTACACACATACAGCATGCCACTCGCTTCACACATACAGCATGCCACGCGCTCCACACATACAGCATGCCACGCGCTCCACACATACAGCATGCCACGCGCTCCACACATACAGCATGCCACGCGCTCCACACATACAGCATGCCCCACTTACCGGGCGGGGTGGGCTTCCGTGGAACTTCTCTGCGGGGTGCGCTCCTTCACGCGGGCTGCAAGACGCGGGGCTCCCTCAGCTCACAGGAGCCCCGGACACTGCCGCTCGCTCCATCCCCCACCCATGTCCCAGGCAAGGTTGGCAGCACACATGCTCAGTGCGTAAGCGTGTGTGCACGAGCAGCTATTGTGCCGCACGCTTGCCGTTTCCCTCCCCGCCCGCTTGTTTTTGGTTTGGTGCGAGGGCACGGGGTCCCTCAGCTGAACTGAGCCTGCCAAAGCGCACCACGACTCTGTCTGGACCCACTTTGCTTGGCACCAGTCGTTGCGTACATACGCCATGTATCTCGTTGCAGCTTAAGGCCGTGGGATCCCTGTGCTAAATCAAGCCGGTCAGACTCCTGTCTCGGAAGCACCATTATTTTTAGCTTTCATTGATTACGCATTTCCAGCACCATGATTGGCAGCGTGCTAAGTCTATGTGAAATAAAAAACAAAGTTACAACCATGGCGCCGCGAAAAAACTACAGCAGCGCAGGCAGAGACTCCTTGTGAGACACTATCTGTGTGCAGGATGGGTGGGGGGGATTTCTGTCCCAATATTAAGACCCTCATGCATGTGATGGGTATGGTGGTGTCTTGAAGCGGTATATCTTGATTCTCCGCTTATATTTCACGTGTGTGCATAATCATCAGGTCTACTTAGGTTATGCAGCCTCCACCAGGAGGATTTTACCCAAGGTTGGTGCAGTAGTGAGCCAGAGATAAAAAGACCAAAAACCAGGAAGACAAATTTTTTTTTCATAAATCTGATTTCAGGTCTGGTAAACTCAACGGTAGTGCATCCGATTTTACTTGTTTAGGAGTTACAGTTGCACTTTGAGTGAAAAGGGGGTTAAAAAATTGGTCGACATGTTTCTGCCTCAATTGCCTTATTTCTAGGACTTACGGGCATTCATCAGGACCGTGAAATAACGTGCAAAAAATATAATACAGTGTTCAAAAGTGAGAAGAAAAGGTTATTGACCTGTTTCTATGTCTTGGAGGTCTTATGGTACCTCGCGCATTGCTTATGCACACTTCCTTCAGCCGGTAGAGATATTGGAGCGGGCTCTTGCGCCTCGTCCTCAGCTTGCTATTGTGCGCGCTGCTCTGCTCTTACCGAACCGGTTCGGTAAGAGCAGAGCAGCGCGCAGAATATGTGCATAAGCAATATGTGCATAAGCAATGCGCGAGGTACCATAAGACCTCCAAGACATAGAAACAGGTCAATAACCTTTTCTTCTCACTTTTGAACACTGTATTATATTTTTTGCACGTTATTTCACGGTCCTGATGAATGCCCGTAAGTCCTAGAAATAAGGCAATTGAGGCAGAAACATGTCGACCAATTTTTTAACCCCCTTTTCACTCAAAGTGCAACTGTAACTCCTAAACAAGTAAAATCGGATGCACTACCGTTGAGTTTACCAGACCTGAAATCAGATTTATTAAAAAAAAATTTGTCTTCCTGGTTTTTGGTCTTTTTATCTCTGGCTCACTACTGCACCAACCTTGGGTAAAATCCTCCTGGTGGAGGCTGCATAACCTAAGTAGACCTGATGATTATGCACACACGTGAAATATAAGCGGAGAATCAAGATATACCGCTTCAAGACACCACCATACCCATCACATGCATGAGGGTCTTAATATTGGGACAGAAATCCCCCCCACCCATCCTGCAGGCCTAAGGTTGATCAGGACAAGTGATCCTTTCTCCCTTGATTATAAGATATCCTTTGGAAAATGAATGGATCAATATTCCATCTCCCCCACTTCTGATTAGAAGAGACACTATCTGTGTCAGGGCAGGGAGGGCTGGGGGCTGCACAGTGTCGGGCAGAGGCTAGAGCCTGCGCTGCGGTAGAGATCGCTGTGGCAGACTGTCAGAGCCTGATACTTTGTTTATGGTATCGGCATTGTAAGGATGTCAGGCCAGACTCTCTGTGCCATGTGCATTCAGCGTGAAACTGACAACACCGAGAGGCGGACCCAGCTTCACCTGGATCCCGTGTTTGGCAGGCAGCAGTAGTATTACTCTTATCCTCTGTGTACGCACACGATGAGACAAGGTGGCACCACGGCACAGCTGACTGTGTGTGTTTCTCTGCAGGAGGCACTACGGTTGCCGTGCCGGATGTTTTTGTTGCACCAGTTAGCAGGAAGAGCAGAAACCCATGGCACTCTCTTCGCTCCCGACCCCCTAGCACTCATGGACATGTCTGTGCAAAGAAGTTAGAGTCTTGTCTAAGCGCAGTGCAGGGGCCACGGACTTTCTTAAAAGGGCCAGCCTGAGGGAGGCCCTGGAGTCCCCGAGGGGGACCGCCATTGCAGTACGACTCAGGCTAATCCAATTCAAGTACTTACACAGGGCCTACTACACCCGGGAACAGCTGTGGAAAGCGGGACTGATTGTGTCTCCGGAATGCCTGCGCTGTGGGATTGAAAGGGGTACACTGCTGCACACCGTGTGGTCGTGTACTGGCCTGACCAGATTCTGGAGTGGCGTTTGGAGTTGTTTGTCAGAGGTATTGGGATGGGATCTCCCCCGCACCCCTAGATTGGGGCTCCTCCATGTCTTGGAGGGTGTAGGTGGAAACATATACAAGAGCCATCTTCTGTTACTGGGGCTTGTTGTTGCTAAAAGAGACCTGGCACGAGCATGGAAGGGAGAGCGAGCCCCCCCACTGTGTGCATGGAAGGCTGGACTGGACTACTGTATGGGGCTGGAGCGCCCGGTGTTTGAGGCCAGAGGATGCCCCCGTAAGCATTTTAAAATCTGGAAACGGTGGGCGGAGTATAGAGGGTTGACCCTGGATCCTCCTGCAGAACCAGAGGATGGAATGCGGGTAGAAGATGACCCTCAGGCCTAGGAAGTGTGTCATACCTGGCACATGACGACCAAGTACTGAATGCTTATATACCCACGTACATAGGGTTAGGGAGGGATAAGGGGTGGGCAGAAGGGTTGTTGGGTGGATGGGGACGGTGGGTTGAGGAGGGGGGGGGGGTTCTTGTTTTCCTCTTTACATTGATTGGACTCTGCAATAATGCTAAAAATGTGTCATGATGCTTGGTGGTGATCTCCTGACTGTGGAGAGCCACATATTTGCTTTACCTAATCAATTAATAAAATTTGTTGTAAAAAAAAAAAAGGGCCAGCCTGAACTGCTGCACTGCCATTCAGTCATAGGAGTTGAAATGCTGCGGAGTGCATCAGAGAGATCATGCCGAATAAATGAGCTACTGCCATATGCCGTAGGAGACAGCCAGTGTGAAACTGGCTGGATACATTTTGTTGGATTATTGGCAAATCAATTAAAATATTATTTTTCGCATTGCGACGCCCACCGCAGGCAGAGAGCGTGTGGGGTTGGTATCCTGTTGTCTACGTTGCGCCTCATTAGTTTTGCACTCTATATATGCTACCAGCCATTAAAAGGGTTTTCAGCGTGCATGACTGATACCAGACAGCATACTTTTTAATTTTCCAAAATCCTGCCAGAAAACAACATTTGGAGGGTTTCCAAACCTTTGAAACTGCTGCCAATCAGAGTGAGACATCCTTAGGAGAGGAGACTTGCCTCGGACTCTGCATCATGAAGGTCCAAGAAATGTGGCAGCTGAAGAGGTGTAAACAAAGCTTGGCCAAAGCGCTCAGCTTGGAGACCTCCAGGCACTTGTGAAATTGGGGCAGCAGATTAGTCACGCTGTGCGCTGTGTTTATTTGATATCAGCATCATGGGCTTAACTGTATTAGGTTAACATAAATGTAAATGGCATGGATATGTAAGACGTGCTCAATTAAAATTTCTTTACCTTTACATTTCTGGGCACATTTTAACACTGTCCATGGCATATGTATTCTACAAAAAACAGATCGAAAGGGAATGTCTACTTGTACTACATTTCCTCCTCCTGCGGCTAAGGTTCTATCTCAAACATTTCATTTGGTCTTTGCAATGGAGCATTGGAAGCATTTTGAAAAATTGTACGTGAAGCCATGTATAACTTCTGCCTGTGTTTCTTGTTGGAGGAATTCTAGTAAGATACGTTGCACATAATGTTCCACTCTTTCAGTGGTTCAATAGAACACCTCCTTTATCAATCAATCAAGCGTTTATAAAGCGCACTACTCACCCGTTAGGGTCCCAAGGCACTGGGTGAGGGGGGGGGGGGGGGGGAACAGTCGAAGATCCAGGTTTTTATTAATGTTATCTCTCCACGAGCGACTGACAGTTTCTTCCTGTTTGTCTTACAAGTTTTGATGTTGTTAATATAGGCGTGGTAGCTAACCTTAGAGCACTGCATGTCCACTGGATGAAACACTTGTTCGTTGTCCATGGACAACACTTGTGCCTTGCTGCTATACTCCTGCTCCTGTAGGTTATAAGAAGATGCTTGCTCTGCTCGCTCACTCACGGCTTCTGCTGTTTTTGGCCTCCCATTCCACTCGAAGCAGTGTCCATATGTGGTAATAAACACCCTACTCTCATCACGCTGGAGTGCACATGCCCTATCTACAACTGTCGCCACAGTTTTATCTTTCAGAGAAGCTTTTTCTTGCACACTCTGCAGCCCTTTGCAAATGTTTAGCACTATTGCTATTACATTTCTGACTGCTTCAATGTGATATTGGTGCCTTGAACGGCTGTCTCATTGGCATCAGTATACCTTCCGTCTCAGGGGGTTTGAGCAGGTCCCAGATATTTTAGTGCTTCTTATTGACAAACAGCTGTAATTTCTAATATTTATCTCTTTCCTTGTACGTCATTGCTTGATTTTGCTTGCAGAAACAAGAAAGTGTCACTCATAGTCATTGAATGTTACTCATAATTACACTGAAATTATGAAAATGTCACATCCAGCAATCTGAAACTTTGGGAGCTATGTTGCATACACATGGTAGAAGGCGCAACATTACCCTTCCAGAGCTTTCTTTAAATCTAAACAAGTATTACGCGTGCATGTGTTTTTACATGGTGGGGTAATGTACTGTAACTGCTCCCCTGTGACGCTGAGCTATAACTCTGTATTCATTTAAAAATCAATGTTTTGTTGGAAACCGTGACCAGCACTTTCTGGGTGGGGCATCATTAAAAGTAGCAGCTGGTGCCGTGCCCTCTCCCAAGTGCTCCCTTTCCCCAGCGATGTTTTCAGCAAATTTCTGCTCCAGTCCTCCCAGCACATTGCGCACACACACACACTGTAAACAGCACTTTTTTAATTAAAAGCGTGGACACGCAAATTAATTCTGCACATATCATAAATACACATTTTGTGCTCTTCTATGTAATAGGAACTTTGATTTTTAATTTTCTTTTGTCATGTACACTGCATATTTATATTGCGTATGAGCAGGCAAAAATGCATTTGTTCTTGCGTTAATACGTGTGGCACTTTCATTTTGTGCCTATGAGCAATCTATTGTACCCTGCCTTCCTACCCCTTTGTGGAAAAGTAAATTTTGCCATGTTGTATGTGCCTACGTGTTCCCCACCTTATGTTATATGTGCATGATCGATATGCATGTATTCCCCTCTGATCGATTAAAGACGCAATTACAGTTGTGTCCATCTCTAGTATGCCAGTTTCCAGTCTTCGTGAAAGCAACGAATATCAGGCCTATGTAAACCTGCGTTGCCACATTTTACAGTGTGCACGTTAATTCATTGAATTGTCCCCGTTTCTAGGCCTCAAAAGGGCCCGGACTCAGATTCAGCTCCTGTCTCCTGAACCCTCTCCGAAGAGCGATACAGCCCCCACCTGTATCCCTGACCCTTCGCTTACTTCTTGCCACGCAGTGCCCGGCCCGGCCTGGCTCTGCCTCCCAGTCTGCCAAGAATATGTTATGTTTCTAGTTATCAGTTCAGCCCTTCCTTCTCTGCATTCCTAAGCTACTGAATCGCATCAATAGTTTCCGTCATGGTCTAGCCTTTATGTCTCCATGAAAGAGAAATACTGTATTAATGTTCATAGAATATTCCTTGCACGCACTACATATAGAATTATGCATACACCAGTCTTAGAGTCTATTAGCCTTTGCCCTGATAACTTTTGGATTCTATCAACATGTACTCTAAACAACAGATACTAGATATGCCTGGGTACATGTCGCTCTGACACTCCAGACTTTAGTCTCCTCTTCTAGCGCAGAAGTCATAGCCCCCAGTTCTCCCTGGTAACACGTCATTGCCCGTTTGCGCGCACCACTAGGTTAGAGGTCCCAGCTGCTCAGGTAGCCCCCTCCATGTTTCCGCCCCTTTTATGACATATTCTGTTACGTTTACATCACATGTCTATGTATACGCCCTGTACACGCCTTCTTGTTACATCATTTTGCCCTTATCTTTCGCGACTGTTACGAACCACGCCTACTGCCTACTGCTACGCCTACTGTATTGAATGTAATGCAATTTGTTTTGATATATATACTGTGCACTGTTATTAAAAGTTAGCCTGTCCCAGCCTAGCCTATTCCTGCCCCCGGCAGCTGCCATCCTATTCCCGTGCAGGCTGTCCTGTTCCTGTCCTTTATGCCTGATTAAAAGCCTGTAAACTCCAGCTACCTCGAATTTTGACTCTTATTTATTGAGCTATCTGTTTATATGAGTATCCTGAAAAATAGAACCGGTAATTAATTATTTATTTACCACATAATGGCGCCCGAACAGGAACTTGCCCTTTCCCCACGCGCCGGAGAAGCCACGCAGGCCCCCTGATCCTCTGCAGCCGTGACGGAACCATACCGTGCACGTGCAGATATTTCTGCTTCAAGTATTCCTCAGGCCCACGGAGGAGACGGAGGTTGCGGTCCAGCATCCAGACGAGGCGGTGGAGGAACGCGGCGAGTCCCGACCAGAGCCCAAGCCGAGAGTCCAAGGTCCGAGGTATCCGGAGGCCCACCTGTAACTGAAGTCCGAAGTTCGTCCGTCCGTCGTCGTAGCAGTCTAGTCCAGTCCGAGGCCTTCCGTTCTTGCTGCCCGGTGAGTACCGTTGCTGGGGTAGTATCTAGACAGGGTCAAAGTAATTTGTCTCTGGTCCGTGGGTTTGGGTACACAGATCCAACACGAAGTGTTCACCTAGGTGGACGCGGGTCCTGACGTGTCTCTTTATGGGACCGGTAAGTTTCGTGCTGTTTTAGCAGTGCATCTAGTCATTCTAGTAAGTTCTGTTCTCGAGAAATTCATGTGTTCTGTCCGAACTGTTATGTTAAAGGTTATTTCATGTGTTTTCAATGTCGTGGTATGAGTGATTTGTTTTTCCAGTTTTTATTGTGTTTATCGTGTATTGTATTGTGTCCAGATTCCAGCTTCAAGAATGCCTCTATTCTCGAGGTTACGTCAGTTAAAAACCAGAAAAGGTCTGCTAGAGGAAGCAGTTCCTGTCCCGCCTAGGGACAGTCCAGGTCATTTTATGTATCATAAGCATGGCATAAGTGCCATATTATATCTAGATTTATGGGTGGAGTACACCAAGGAATTAGAAGAGAAATATAGATGGCCCGTGTCAGGTACATGGGATGCCGAGTGTATCATGCGAGTAGAAGAAGCATTATGGAAAAAGAAAGCCAGACAGTCCCAGAAAGATGCCATCGAGTTATGGCGCAAAGAATCTCATAGAAGAACAGAAAAAGAAATCAGAAAAACAGAATTAAGTAGGGAATCCTCAGAAAGAGCCCAAGAAAGGGAATTAATCGAAGTAGGTGAACGAGTTAAAGCCGAACAGTCAGACAGACAGAGAAATGCCCTCATTAAGGGTATGTATCCTCTTCTTGCCGAGGGCTTGCCGAAAGCAACCCCGGAAGCACCATGTAATTTTCCGCCGCCATTAGTTCCGATTAAGCTACGTCACAAACCGACCGCAGCTGATATTTTTCTCTCGTCCTATTTGGACGACACAGTCCCAGAATATGCAAATCCTGTTCCGCCAGCTCCCGTAAATAATGTAATTCCTGTTCCTCCAGCCACCGGGGCACCCGTTACAGCACCTGTTACGGTACCCCCGGTCCAGCCTACAGTACATGTACCCGCTACGTCAGTCACTCTACCAGCACGTACAGTACCCACCGACAATTCTAGTCTAGGGGCCTCGGGGGGGAAGTCCTCCTGGAACCCCGCCTCAACACAAACGTGTGACATTACTCGAGCTAAATGCCCGAGCGTTACAGCGTTCGCCCAAACATCAGTCAGTTGCAGATATCAAGCGAGCTCTTACCGAATGCCGTTATGATCCAGTCCCAGGCGATGATGATATGGTCCTGTATTCATTGCGTGTAAGACGGGTGACCGAATATTTGGACACCCTACCGAATATGAAAGAATATCTAGACAGAATATATCGTTTCATCCGTACAGGAGTAGATCCAGAAAGTATTGGCGAAGCCATGTCTCAAAGAAAAGTCGAGATCCAGCTCATGCTATTAAAGTTTCTAATTAATTGTTTAATAAGGGAACAAGATTATCCAACTAAAGATCCGACCGAAATGAAAGTCCTAACAAGGTGGAGTGATCATATAGCCGAGGGAAGACACAAGACACAGAACTGTATAGACAGTATGTACAAGAAGATCCGTAGGGAAATAATAAAGTTACACGAGAAACGCAAAGCAGCACAAGTAAGCGAGAAAGAAGATGACTCTCCTACCGAAGAGGTAGACGACGAGAATCCCACCAGAATAGCGTATGTAGGTAGAACTAGACTTCCCGACCGACATTCACGCCTAGAACACAAGAAAGATTTTCCTCCTCCAGCACCAGAACAAGGTTCTCTTGAGCAAGTATTCCAAGCTACCGATCACATTCTGAAATCACGAATCGGTTATAGTGAACTTAGTACCATGCATGAACAAGAACTAGCCCGATCAGCAGTCCGATGGATTACTGATTCTACCACTTTTCCAGACGAAATAGTGGCACAAATGTTTCTGAAACTGCCCCCAGCCGAGCAGCGACTGGTGGGTATGTATATGATCCACCACCTCATTACACTGTATGAGGGACAGCATTCTGATCCAGGTCCGTTACATGATGTTCTGAACGAGTTACTCCAGTATAGATGGAGAGGTCTAGGTACCGATTTAATTAGTGTCATTTTAGAACAGCGCCACAAATATAGAACGTTTTTGAATCCGCATTTTGTTCACGTCTCACCTCCAGAAAGTAAACCATTTTACATAGATAGACAGCATCCGTTACGAGAAGTACACCCAGTTAGGACAGCGGGTGGTGAAATGCAACGAGTATTTGTTTACACCCCTATCACCAAGATGGAACTCCTAGAGATGAAGAAATTAATTCCCTGTCACGACAAAGATCCAGCAGGGTTCCACCGTGAATTAAAAGACATGCTCCGTATGGGAGAATACACGTATCCTGATATTATTAAAATGTTAAAGGTCCTGTTGCCCGCAGGGGTATATGAAAAACTCAAGGAAAAAGAATGGGAGGTGGGAGAGAAAAAGATAGATTGGACAGCTCTAGAAGCTGAAGATACTTCACGAGTACCAGGTACCGGTCTAGGGGCTAAGGTCAAAGAATTGCCCGAGTTATTGATTCAGGTTTTGCCAAGGTTACTAGCCACGAAAAAGGAAGATTGGGATGCAATCTCAGCATGTAAACAGAAACAGGATGAAGACACCAGTGATTTTTATTCTAGATTTGAAAAATGTTTCATTATTAACAGTGGTTTGAAGACGAGTAGTGAATCGTACCCTCATCTTTTTGTTACCAAACTAGTCGAGAATTCAAGTCCACAAGTTAAAAATCGAGTTTTGAAAGTCGAAAGTAGTTGGCAAGCTAATACCCCGTCACAAATGCTCCAGATGCTCCAGTATCACCAGAACAGAATCAGGGAAGAGCAAGAACACGAAAAGAGACGTATGAAAGACACGAAAATGAAAGTATTAGTTGCCCAATCTGTTCCACAAGACAGTCAGAAGAGGGGTCCGAATCAAGCCAGTCATCCTGCAGCTCCCGTTAAAGGGACTTGCAATTACTGTAAACAGCCAGGTCATTTTATAAACGAGTGTGCAGTTCTGAAACACAACATAGCTACTGGTAAGACTAAAGAAAGATCACGTCCGCCTAGACAAGAACAAGTTTCACAGACTTCTCAGTCACCACAGAATGCACAACAGACAGTTCCAGCACCGCAGCCAATCGCTGCAACACAGCATGTTACACAGCAAATGTACCAGTATGCTCAGTCAGAGTATCCAGAGTATCAACAGTATTCATGAAACAGCCTAGAGAGGGAGGTAGGCTTGCCTCTCATCGAGATACCTGTAGATCAAGAGGGTCCCTATGTACACAGTCAAGTATTAGGGAAAGACAGAAAGTTTTTGATTGATACAGGGGCAAGTAGGACTACTATCAGTCATGACGAGGTTCCAGGGGCTCCGCTCTCAGGCTCTAAAAATGTTTCCCTTGGATTTTCAGGAAAGCCAATAATTAATGAGATTTCAAAACCAGTTTCCCTAGAAGTTGGTCCATTGTCCCGAACTACTGATTTGTTACTTACGAAATCATGTCCAGAAAATTTATTAGGCATCAGAACGTTAAAAGAATTAGGTGCAGTAATTTGCTGCTCCCAGAAGGAGTCTGATTGTTTTTGCGTGACTTTAAAGGTCACTATGTATTACGTGATTTTGATCCAAGATTACTGAATGTTCCACAGCATTTATGGGCGCAAGGTCCAACTGATGTAGGATGTATGCACATCACACCCCATCGTGTGACTCTCAAACAAGGTATAGTTTTGCCACGAATCAGACAGTACAGACTGCCACCTGAGGCTGTAGCAGCCTTATCCAAAATTATTGACGAGCTTATTGTTCAAGGAGTGGTTGTAGAAACTGACTCCAATGTATGTAATTCTCCTATCATTCCAGTTATGAAACGTACTGATCCAAATGCACCTCCAGTATATCGATTAGTGATTGACCTTCGAGAGCTTAATAAATGTATCATACCCCAGTATCCAGTAGTCCCAGATATTTCTTCTCTATTGACAGCCATTGATTCTGAAGCTACATTTTTCACAGTTATCGATCTCAAGAATGCATTTTTCAGTGTCCCCATTCATCCAGACAGCCAGTACCTTTTCGGTTTTTGTTTAAATGGAAGGAGCTATAAATTCACACGAGCTCCTCAAGGTTTCACAGAAAGTCCTAGTATTTACAGTCAAGCACTTAAGAGACAACTAGACAATATTCACATGCCAACTGACACTGCCCTGCTCCAGTATGTCGATGATCTACTGATCACAGCCCGTTCTGAACGTGACTGCGAGCGTGCGTCACTTACAGTTCTGTATTTTCTGGCCGAACAGGGGCACAAGGTGTCCCCTTCCAAATTACAATTCTGTGTCCAGCAAGTGATCTACTTAGGCCACTTACTGTCCAAGTGGGGTAGGCAGTTGACACCAGACCGTATCCAGTTAATAGCGAGTCTTCCACAGCCCAAGACACAGAAGGAGGTACGAGCTTTTATTGGCCTCACTTCTTATTGCAGACAATGGATTCCTCAGTACGCATTTCTAGCCAAGCCACTGATACAGTTAACGACACAGGAGGCAGCCGTATCGACTGTCCTCCCTTGGACCCAGGAACATGCACTTGTTTTCAATGAATTAAAGAAAGCCTTATGTCAAGCACCTGTTCTAGCAACACCGAACTACAGTAAGCCTTTTACACTTTTTGTCACAGAACGTGATGGTACTGCATTATCTGGTCTCACACAAGATCAAGCCGGACAGTACAAGCCCTGTGCTTATTTTTCAAGCACATTAGATCCAGTAGCCCAGGCGCTGCCTGCGTGCCTCAAGTCAGTTGCAGCCACAGCTCTAGCAATCAGACAAAGTGATTCCATAGTATTAGGACACTCCCTGACAGTACAAGTTCCACACTCCGTGGAAGTTCTTTTAAACCGAACACAGACTCAGCACTTGACAATTGCACGCTTAACAGGTTATGAACTGACACTGTTCCAGCCACACATAGAAATCAGACGCTGCAACGTTCTAAATCCTGCCACACTGTTACCGTCAGTTACTTCAAATCCGGCCACACATGACTGTGTGGAAGTTGTTAACACTATGACTAAGCCAAGACAAGACCTGACAGACATTGCATTACCTGATCCCGACCTGACACTTTATGTGGATGGTTCATGTATGAGAACAAGTACAGGAGAACTAGTAGCCGCGTATGCAGTGACTACTGACACGGAAGTTATAGAGACACATCGTATTGACACCCTGTCTGCTCAAGCAGCAGAGCTAGTCGCTCTGACCCATGCCTGCATACGTGCTAAGAACCTGAAAGTAAACATATACACAGATTCACAGTACGCATTCGGAGTCGTACACGACTTTGGAGTACTCTGGCAGGAGAGAGGTTTCATGACTTCTCATGGTACCAAGATTCAGCATGGTCTCCTCATTCAAGCTCTGTTAGATGCAATACATTTACCGACAGCTATCGCTATCATGAAGTGCAAAGCACATACGAAAGTTACTGATATCATTTCCCAAGGTAACGATCTAGCAGATCGAACAGCCAAGCTTACAGCTCAGACCCCAGACATTCCGACACAGACATTCACTCCAGATCCGACTACATGTATGACAGTAAAGGACCCTACACAAGATGTCATAGACATACAGTTACATGCTACTCCCGATGAAATCAAGAAATGGTCCGAACAAGGAGGGGTCCAGACAGATCAAGGATGGGTGACGAAGGGAAAAGCCACATGGTTTCTCCCCGACTCTATGGTTCAAGTTATTATCAATACCGCACATAGTCCAGCACATTTAGGAGAAAAAGCTATGTTAGACAGTATTCAGAACCTTTGGTTCAACAAGCACTTACGAGCTGCAGCCAAGCAGAAAGTCCGTACCTGTATGATATGTTGCCAGTTCAATCCAGGTAAAAGTGTCCCGGTGGAACAAGGTGGATTCCAACCTCCTGACCACCCTTTTGAAGTCCTCCAGATGGATTATATTCAGATGGAGCGATGTCGAGGTTTCAAGTATGTCCTCGTAGTTGTATGCGCTTTGTCCAGGTGGACAGAAGCATATCCAGTTCCAGATTACACAGCAGCGACCACTGCCAGGCAGTTGGTTCGTGAATTCTTTCCCCGCTATGGACTCCCTAGGGTCGTGTATTCTGATAACGGCCAGCCATTCTCATCTGAACTCATGAAACATGTTTCCCTTCTGTTAGGGTACCAGTGGAAGTTCCATTGTGTGCGCCATCCTGAAGCAGCCGGTCTCGTAGAGAGACATAATCAGACCCTGAAAATCCGTATTGCCAAGATATGTAAAGAGAAAGGTGTAGACTGGCTAGTTGCCCTGCCAGTTGCTTTATTCTATATGCGGATGGTTGCACATTCCAGATCAGGTCTGTCCCCGTATGAGGTCGTATTCGGCCGCCCCCCAAATATGTGGGGTACACCTAGACCCCGCAGTATTACAGATGTTTCCAGTAATATGCTGACAGATTACCTAGCTTCCTTGATGTCTGCCCTACACTCTTGTCGTTCACAGGTTGCCGCCGCATTTCCAGACAACACCGAGGTGAAACCGCATGAAGTCATTCCAGGAAACCTCGTGTTGGTGCGGAACTTTGATCGTTCAAGCCCGCTGGAGCCCCGTAGGAAGGAGCCTCGCCTAGTCTTGTTAACCACGAGGACTGCAGTCAAGTTAGAAGGCCGCAAGGGATGGGTCCACCTGTCCCACGTCAAAAAATTCCATGGATTTCGTGAAAAGACATTTTCAAAGGACATTACTAAAGACTGCCTAAAACCAGACTCTGAACTTGATCCTGAACTTAAAGTTCCTCTGTTAGAGAAAACTCCGCAGCAGGAGTATAAACTGAAACTCAGGTCTAGTAAAATAAGTCAGCCAGTTTAATTGTCTAAGTCCCTCTCGGGTGAAACGGTTAGACAGGTCCCTGACATGTATGAGATAGACCCCCATAGTGAGAGAGTTAGTCAAAACTCTATAAGATGTATCGTTTTTCTAAGTTTTATATTGTTTCTAAGTCTTATGGTTACCTGCACAAGTTATGCATTACATTTATGTTTTCCAAGTTCACATGTAAACAAGTTTTCTAATGCTACAGTAGAGCACACATTTAGTGATCTGCCTCCTCACGAGCTATCCTATCGTCTTGCTATGCGCAATAATACATTCATTAGAATGTTACACTATTCACACCAGACCAGCAATGCCACTAATTGTTGGGTGTGTGGTCGACTCCCCCCTTTCCAGACGCCGAAGGGAGTTCTACCACTCTTTCCTTATCCGTTTTCACATAACGGTTCGTGTGGAGCATGGTCCACTTTAACGTCATCCTCAAATGATATGTCCCTTCTGAATAGAACATGTTTCCCAGACAAGCAAGGTCTCTCCCATAGAACAGGGTTAGATCTAGAAAATGAAGTATATGATTTAGGTAATTATTCTTCGAATTTTATGGTCCTGAATGTTCAGTCCGATACTACTCCAGATTTACCTGCTATTTCAGTACTACCAGTCAAAGGCGAATTATGTGTCAGAAAGAATGGTTCCGCACATGTAGGACATAGTAATTGTATTACTACTGTCGAGTATAGTGACAGTGGGAAATCTATTTTCAAAGCCTCACGTCATTCTTATTTTGTGTGTGGTCAGACCGCATATGTTCGTCTGCCCCTCGATTGGGATGGAACATGTTACATTGCCTTCCTACTGCCACCAGTTTTTCTAGCCCCATCTGATTATCACAGAAACACACATCTAGTACACGTCAGACATAGAAGGGAGATTGAGTCCCCAATTGTCGATCAAACTGAAACTACTCTAGAACAGTATCAAGACTTCAATAAAGGTTTCTTCTTCTTTATAGGACCTATCCAGAATAGTAAGTTAATACGTAGGTTAACCAGAACCCTCGAAGCAGTAGTGAATGAGACTACTTCTGCTCTAGGTAACTTAACCGAAGAGCAATCTGTTATGAGATTTGTCGTGCTCCAAAATCGTCTCGTTCTTGACGTCATACTGGCCGATAGAGGAGGAGCATGTAGAGTCATCGGATCTAGTTGCTGCATTTTCATTCCTAATAACGCGCCGTCTGTTTATTCAGCTATAACCAGACTTCATAAAATTGCCCATCAGTTACACCAGAATCCAGGCACCTGGACATGGTCCGGTTGGTTCTGGAGTATTATATCTGCCTGGGGATGGAGAGTATTGTCATTTCTAGGTATTGCAGTAATGATCATATTCAGTTGCTGCCTCTGTATACAATGTGGCCCTGCGATTTGCGGCATTTGTGCTACCTCTTGTATTCCTAGTCCTAAATCCCGTTCCAAGACAATTCGAGACGAGCAAATGATGCTATATGAAATGATAGATGGTATCATGAATATAGATGTTTCCTGATGGAAACGTAGGGCACAAGGAGGGAATGTGGAAAAGTAAATTTTGCCATGTTGTATGTGCCTACGTGTTCCCCACCTTATGTTATATGTGCATGATCGATATGCATGTATTCCCCTCTGATCGATTAAAGACGCAATTACAGTTGTGTCCATCTCTAGTATGCCAGTTTCCAGTCTTCGTGAAAGCAACGAATATCAGGCCTATGTAAACCTGTGTTGCCACATTTTACAGTGTGCACGTTAATTCATTGAATTGTCCCCGTTTCTAGGCCTCAAAAGGGCCCGGACTCAGATTCAGCTCCTGTCTCCTGAACCCTCTCCGAGGAGCGATCCAGCCCCCACCTGTATCCCTGACCCTTCGCTTACTTCTTGCCACGCAGTGCCCGGCCCGGCCTGGCTCTGCCTCCCAGTCTGCCAAGAATATGTTATGTTTCTAGTTATCAGTTCAGCCCTTCCTTCTCTGCATTCCTAAGCTACTGAATCGCATCAATAGTTTCCGTCATGGTCTAGCCTTTATGTCTCCATGAAAGAGAAATACTGTATTAATGTTCATAGAATATTCCTTGCACGCACTACATATAGAATTATGCATACACCAGTCTTAGAGTCTATTAGCCTTTGCCCTGATAACTTTTGGATTCTATCAACATGTACTCTAAACAACAGATACTAGATATGCCTGGGTACATGTCGCTCTGACACTCCAGACTTTAGTCTCCTCTTCTAGCGCAGAAGTCATAGCCCCCAGTTCTCCCTGGTAACACGTCATTGCCCGTTTGCGCGCACCACTAGGTTAGAGGTCCCAGCTGCTCAGGTAGCCCCCTCCATGTTTCCGCCCCTTTTATGACATATTCTGTTACGTTTACATCACATGTCTATGTATACGCCCTGTACACGCCTTCTTGTTACATCATTTTGCCCTTATCTTTCGCGACTGTTACGAACCACGCCTACTGCTACGCCTACTGTATTGAATGTAATGCAATTTGTTTTGATATATATACTGTGCACTGTTATTAAAAGTTAGCCTGTCCCAGCCTAGCCTATTCCTGCCCCCGGCAGCTGCCATCCTATTCCTGTGCAGGCTGTCCTGTTCCTGTCCTTTATGCCTGATTAAAAGCCTGTAAACTCCAGCTACCTCGAATTTTGACTCTTATTTATTGAGCTATCTGTTTATATGAGTATCCTGAAAAATAGAACCGGTAATTAATTATTTATTTACCACACCTTACTTGTTAGGATTCTGGGACCCTCTTGTGTTTTTGCATCCTAAGAGCAATCTAAACATTTTGTGGCCCTGTAAAAACACAGACAGTGCACCAAACGAGCATTTGCAATGCAATAGGTCTTGCATTTGCAAGAATTTGAGCTATTGGAATTGTAAATGACAATGCCTTTTATTTATGTGTTCGGAAATGCTGCAAGCGGTGCATAAACACGCACTTATAGTCTCTGCGTGCAAAAAGAAAGGCTGTTAGTAAAAGAGGCGTAGTTACTGCCAGCGTTGCTTCTCGTAAGCAATGACTAAGTACAAAGTTTGTGTTTACACACCGCGTGCAGGTTTTTAAAATATATAAATAAAAGGCATTGATATTTACAATGCCAATAGCACAAACTCTTGTAAATGCGAGACCTATTGCATTGCAAATGCTTGTTATAACTTAGTGTTGGATTTCCTTGGTGTCTTGACAATTTCTTCTACAGTTGTTTTTATTGCTGTTTAAAGGTTTTACACTTGTTCCTTTGTGCAAGCCTTGCAGCTCACAGCCACAGCTGTCCAGCGTTGTGTTGAACGTTTAACAAACGAAATGTAAGGTTCTAAAGTGGTAGGTAAGTGTATTACAAGGTGAGGTTGCACAACCACACCATATACTACAACCCATTTACTTACACTCCTATCCCACAACCACCTGCAGGTAGAGCTAATGGGCCGGCAGGGCAGATATATGGAAATATTCATCCTACAGGTCCAAAGCCACTGTCCAGTATCCAGGGTAAAGGTGAGAAAAGACCCGGGCCAGTGTGAGCATTTTGGATTTTTCTCTCCAGAGTACAGGTCTAAAATAGGATGAAGACCTCCATCCTTCTTTGGAACCAGAAAGTAGCAGGAGTATCAAACATGTCCTGCTTCTGGCAGGGGCGCACTCTCAATCGCCCCTCGGTCAAAAGAGCTTGCACTTCCTGCCACAAAACAGAAAGATGGTCCTCCGTCAGATGCTGGGTGGACGGTGGAAGGTGCAGGGGTGCAGAAATGAAAGGTAGGACGTAGCCCTGCTACACGATTTGCAGGACCTAACTGTCTAACGTGATGGCCTGCAATCCCGGAATCATCAGATACTATCTCCTACTAGGTGGCTGTGCTCCACTAACGGCATGGTAAAAGGGTCTGGCAGGGGGGCAGTGGACTGAGCGGTCCATCGACATTTACCACAGGGGCTGAGGGCACCACGGTGGTTGGGTTGGCTGAAGCTAGGACGTACCCCTGCTGAAGCCACAAAAGGAATGGTAGGAGTGATGCGACTGGCCAGGTGAGGCAGATAAGACAAAGGAGCATGCTGTGGTCCTACTATCCTTGAACTGCTCAAGAGTGAAACCTACCTTGCCCCCAACCAGGCGAGTTCCACCAAACATGTCCATGACGGACAACTGCACATCGACTGGAAAACCGGTGGAACACAGTTAAGTATGGAGATTGATACGACACTGGTGTCAATCGCCTCCCTGACAGAATCAGCAGTGTCCAAGCCACTATGAATTGTGAACTTGGCTACGTCGAAACTGTTCTTTGTGGCCTGGGTGAGGACTGGTCAGAGATCATTGAGAACACCTGAGAGAACTTGAGGCACCGACTATCAACCCTCAGCAGGCATTCATATACCTAATCGCCAAGCTGGTGGATGAGAAAACCCTCTTCCCGAATGTATCAATCCATTTCGACTACCTATCCCCGGCAGTCGTTGAGAATGTTTTGGGATTAGTCTGGTTTGCAGACGCCTGCACCACCAAGTTTTCAGGTGAGTGACGCTGCGATAGAAACGCAGGGTTTCTCGGGCAGGGTAGTGGCATCGTGCAATTAGGTAGTTGACCAGGGCCCAAGTATCCATAAAGGGCTCTTTAAATAGTAACAGTGGTTCATGAAATGTCTACCCAGGCTGAAGAACCTCTAAGTACATTAGTCTTGACGGCCCTACGCTGTATCACAGAATAGGAAGCACTCTCTTCAGTGGCATGGTCAGGGGGTGAGAGAAGATCAGACTCATTGGAGGTATCAAGGCCACTAGTATACTGCAGGTTGTCATACCAATTCTCCTTATGATCAGGTTGGCCAATCTCATCCCCTGCATCATAATCGTTATATGAATGATCGCTGACTAGGGAATGCAGGGCGTGCTGTTGTCGTTGTAGAGGCAGATCAAGTGGGGGAAATGGAGCCTCAATGGCAGATGGGCACGACTTGGATCAAGGTCGAACCGTGCCGACATGACACCAGAGAGGACAATTGATGCCTCATCTTCTGATGTCAACGGAGTTTGCATCGATGCACCAGGGACCGGAGGTGGTGTCAAGAGTGATGTTGGAGGCAGACCTGTCATGGGCTAAGAGGGTCCAGCCTGCGCCAAGGGGCAAACCTACTGGCAGTACCCCAGGTGGGAAACCTGTAGGTTCCCTGGGGCCCGCAGGTCCTCCAGGGGGAGCCAGAAAGCCTCAGAAGAGCTGGAGCATTGTTGCGTAGAACTCTTCAATCTCCTAAGGAGTGGTAGACGACCCTGGAAACTCAGGTTGTACCAGAACAAGATGTGATATGGGTTATGAAGTTGAACGACATCAGGAGTGAGATTGCAGTGTATGGTGCCACTCTTGCGCCTTCTCGGGTGAGTGGGTGGCAGGAAGGGACCCAGTTCCACTTCGATTTCTTGTGTTTTTTTCTTTGCCTTACCTGAAAATCTGGATCAAGAAGAAGACCGAACCCTGGAACAACTCTTGAACGGAACCAAACTTTTGACTTGGACTGGTCCCGCTGTGGAGTTTTGTGGTGCTTGGCGATGTAACGTTTTGCTTCACGGTTTTGAATGGCATTCAGGTTCATCAACGAGCTGTCACTAGAGGCCTTCATGTCAGGACTTCAACATAAGCATCACAGGCAAATTTAGTGAGGATCTGTCTCAAACATTTGATTTCAACAATCCATAAATAGCTTAAAACCGGCTGTTTTGAGAGAAGACATGCCCCTTGCACAGTGTAAAAATTTATTTTTAGGTAAATGGGTCAAATAGACAAGAGGTAACTCCAGATCCATGTCTGGTGGCTTGGAATGAAAGGAACGGACATCAGCAGGAGTGGTGTCTATATAGCCTCAGCAAGTCCTTTTCGGAGCAGAATGGCATCAGTGCAGAGCCGCGTGTTTAATGCGTTTGAATGTAACTCTTAATCGAAAATCTCTCATATGAGAAAACAGTTACTAATATTTCAGATTATTACAATGTATTTAAAATCAATCATTGTGGGTATAACGCATAACGTGTCTTGCATGCCACAGATGTCTGCCCACATCTATACATCCCCTATACATCCCAGCTGCTCATTGTGATGCTTATCTCATAAAGAAAACGTGACCGGTTCTCTAAAACAGGTAGGCCCACGCCCAGGTCTGCAGAGGCGAGTATGCCAAAAGCTGATTGCATGGAATTTTCTGTGTTTGCAACAAAACCTAGACGTTTGCACCAGATGGTAACTCTTCTAGGAGGAGATGCCTTGGTTAATAAAAAGTGAGCATGCAATTTGTAATTTAAAGTATCTCCTGCCTGCCCTCCTCCACCTTGTGATTGCACGAGGCTGTTTATCCAATTAACCAGAGTGTGTTTGATTTGAAGCAATCAAATGAATGTCGATCTTTGAGTTCATTTCGGGTTTGATTTTTTTTTATAAATACATTTAGTTGCATTAGACTGAAGGTTATCAGGTTTTTTTTTTAAAGAAAAGGAAAATACCCAGCTTGAAAAAGAAATCAGATTGTAAAATTGGTCACCTCTGCTAACAGAGGGCTAAGCAGCATGAGGTCGCTGCTTAGGAAGAGGGGGTGAGGGGTGCTATCAATGATGTGGGAAGAGGGGAGGAGAGGACATGGCCTGAAATAGGGTGCTTGCGAGGGGGGAACATCCTTTACAACGCAACTTTTACAACGCACTACCATTACGACGCAACTTTTATAACGCAAGTTATTACAACGTATTGCGCTGGGGGGCGCTCTAGGTTAGGGAATAGTTTAATTTACTATCCAACACCTTCCCTACTATCCACGGGGACTGGAGTTGGAAATAGTATATTAAACTATTCACTATCCAGCGCCCCCCAACGCAAGTCGTTGTAACGACTTGCGTTGTAAAACCTGTGTCGTAATGGCATGCGTTGCAAAAGCATGCGTTGAAACATCATACATCCCTTGCGAGGACTACTTATGTCTCAGAAAGAGATGGGAGTGCTAGCAACGATGTGAGAAAAGCACAGGAGAGGAGACGGCCTGCAGATGCACTTGTACGGAGTGCTTACAAATATTTTAAAAAGCACCTTCCGAAGTGCACAGCCAGTGGAAGGACACCAGCCACTAATCAATGGCCAAAGACCAGAAGCTGTACTTGGGTCAAGCTCATCGGCAAGGACAAGCAAGCAAAACAGCCGCGGGGAGATGAGCAAAGTGAAAGCAGATGATGTGCTGACCAGTCAGAAGCATGGATATTAGAGTGACGATTCCAGCGAATAGTAATTACAGGTAAGTAATCAATGGGTTTTAAGCCCCTTTCAAGATTATCTTTTTTGAATACAAGAGATTTCACAAGCACAGCATAAGCGCTGTGCAGGCGAAACCTAAAAATAGGGGGAGGAGGCTAACTTGATACGTCATAATCAGATGAAATTTCATCCATCATATGAAAGATTAGATAATATCATGGTCTGTTGCCTTCTGAGTCATAAATACTCTGAAGTTAAAAAAAATTACAAACACACCATGCCCACACATGTTGCGTAAATGCATGCGAAGGAATCAAAAGAGGGGTCTTATGGAGAAAACTTTCAACCTGGAGACTATCTCCCACTCTGGTGAGAAGCAATCAAAAGTTTCCATAAAAATCCCTGAATCTGAAGATACACTAATCACAGTTTCTGTGTGTTGGCATTCCTGTTCTCAGTCTCTTCCCAGGTGACCCGAGGAAACGCCTTGAGATAGCAAGCATATTCTTTACAAAAGAATTTAGATGAACATACCAATTTTACAATATGGTTCTCCCAAAATGTAACATTTTTAAGTTGTAAAGGGCCTTAACTACCTTAGAAGATTAACATTACTCCAATAAACTGAAGGTTAATTAAGTGAAAACCAAAGTCACTGTGTTTGGGTGTGAAGCTGGGTGTGAAGCTATAAAGTTAGGATCATGGTATTTGTGAGGCAAAAGAACAGAACATGTGAGGTCTTACGCTTACCTATGATTTTAGCTAAAAAAAATAGGCACACCCCACAAGTCATTTAAGCTCTTCAAAAATCTAAAGGTATACGTAATGTATTAGCATGTAAGTCAATTAAAAAATGCTTTTTTCTGCAGAAACCATTTTAAAAGTTATGGCAGCTAACTTCTTAAGTGCATATGGGCTAGGTGCATTTCACTGCAAGTTCTTAATCTAGTTTGACCTCATCCAATATACAGTGTTTGAAGGTCCTCATTTTGACAACCATCTTCTACAAAACAATCCAAGGTTAGGTCTGAAGTTTGGTTAGCGAGTGAACCTTTTAGTTACAGAATCAATTCTTGTAATATACTGCTTTTGGGGACGACCCACTAAAGAAAAAGCCCTGAAAGCTTTGAGTTCGAGAGCAAATGTGTCAAAAGAGTAAAATCATAGCATTCACATTTAAAGCAGGTCTTGAGCGTTTCTGAGAACGGGGCAAGTTGGAACTGTGTAACAAATTATAGTTCAATCTAATTAATGGGCAGTGTTAGATACGACTGGCATTATAGGTCAGTGCCAAAGGCTTTTGCACTTTTTCTCACTGCTTAGACTTGGAACAGTTTGCTTTGGGGATATTATTCTTATTTTCAATTGAGTGTTATCAGACTCCATAAATTCAAGAGTATTTCTCTGCCTCATTTTTTGTTATGTAAAGCATGTGTTCCTTCATACAAGGTTTTCAACATCTCCGACTGCATGAATTTAGGAGCAGTTGCGAGATTTTAAAAATGGCACTTAAATTGTAGGTGGAATAGCGAAAATATTTTTCATTTATAATGTTTATTTATGCCAGCTTAGCAGAAAGTGTTTTTTTTAAAACCACTATTATTCAAACCTGGCCTAGACCGCTACAAAGATGCTGTTAGCTTTTTAGGTCGAGTCTAGAGTCAGCGCACATGCGCTGCGAGACTTGTTGTACTGGAGAATGGAATCGAAGCCCTGCCCACTTCCTGCCCATATTTGTCATTGGCTTGTATCATTGTCCTGCGTAAATACTGGCTTCTGATTCGTAAATAGGCTTAGTACCACCTCGTCTTCATTTGTAACCTCCCATAGCGACTGGCCCTTTTACCTTGGTTGTTACACGGTACTTGTTATTTAGTCTGTAAGCACTATTTTCTGAATTGAGTTTCTCTTACTGTAGGCATGACGTGCTTTTCTTACATTCAGCGCACCATGCACGCTTTTTCTTTTCAAGCAGCCGGGACAGTGGCGGACATTTCCTTCCAATGCCATAGGTCTCACATTTAAATGTGAGACCTGTTGCATTGCAAATATTCGTGTTATTTTCTGCACACCGTGCATGTTTTCGCTTTCATTTTTATTTGATTTGCAATGGCTTCCGCCGCACACACCACTCGCGGGACGTTGCCCTAGAGCAACAGTGGCCGTTTTTTGTTTCTATTTTCTGAGCATGTTCACTAATATTTCACAATGCCCTGCTTTCTTGATCCACTGTGATCCGGGCTTTAGGCTCATATTCAATCTACACTAAGGGGTCCTGTTTGCATGATTTCTCTTTGGCCTCCTCGGTTTCCTAGTTAAGATCCCGCTCTCTGCACTTGCAGTAAACCCTCCTGCCTCTCAGTGGGTAACAAGCATGCCTCTTATTGGCTTAAACCTTCCCCAACAATGGGGAGAAGGGGAAAAATCTACCTGCAAGTGTTGTCATTGGTCCCTTTGTTTTCCCACCCCTCCCTCCTTTAGTCCCCCACCTAGATGAAAATACAGTTCTTGTGCTTTGTGAAGCCGATTTTCTTTCCACTGCTGGACCAGAACTTCCTCTGAGAAAAAGGACCACAAGCTCTCTGTGGATGTTATGCTAAGCAGGTATTGATGTACTCAGTCATGGGGCAGTAGGCATTCATCCTGCTCTGTGCAGTGGCTGGTGCTTTGGGCAGCAAGCCATACAGGAAAACATCAATGGCTTAGCTAGGTGGCGGCCTCTTCCCACTATCACCTGCCATCTCGAGGCAGCAACTGCAAGCCCCTAACCCGCTCTTCACAGCGGCCTTCGCAGAGCGGCAAGCGCAGAGAACACCACGGGCTCCCATAGGGCTAACTACGTCACTGGAAAACATATTGTCAATTTTTATCCATTACTTTTCTGGATGCGTTTAGTTTAATATAATGGTTTCTAATTGAATGTGTACAGCACTTACTACCCATGCAGTGGAGTTAAAGCGATTTTCAGAGATTTGCATAATACTCAAGTACCCCCAGAGACTTATGGGCTCAAGACGACCTTTAAAAGGGG
The DNA here is from genome assembly GCF_964261635.1 of Lissotriton helveticus. NCBI lineage: Eukaryota > Metazoa > Chordata > Amphibia > Caudata > Salamandridae > Lissotriton > Lissotriton helveticus. Next base: position 230,389,478 of record NC_136065.1, on the reverse strand, counting down.
CTCATTTGAGAATAGCTGCAAAGTGAGTTCTCAGCAGAGAGAGAGATGTATTTGCCCAAGGTCACACAAGTGGGCCAAAACTAGCCAGGATTGTCTCTCGCTGGTGTCCTAGACCACAATTCAACTCCTAAAGGCATTCGGGATTATGGTATTGTTCGCAGGTGCCATCTCGCTTCATGGAAAGTGCTGACCAGATGAATTTTTGCAGGTTTCAGGGCAGCACAGTTTGTTTTGTAGTGTCTTCATCATTTCCCTCAAGGGGAGGTTGAGTTGCGATAAGTGCATGGGTGTATTAAAATGTCGCAAAAATGTTTCGAAAATAGGACGGCCAGTTTAACTTAAAGTTAAACATTCTTCAGACCGCATGAGCCTCTCCACATGAGAAAGGATACAAATCATAGTAAATTGTCGAGATTTTAAATGATTTATATGTTCTCTCCAGAGCATAATTTATAAACTTCTTCCTAGAGAAAAGTAACGTTCTTGGAATAGGTGATTTTTACCAGATGTCTTCGAAATACGACTACAAGGATGGTGCTCGGTGTTGGTATATTTTTATTATGCAATCAACAGAACTTCACACTTTTATTCTCCATTTTATTGTATCATTCCATTTAGAAATATAAAAGTAGCTTTTTGATTATATGCTAAACAGCTATAAAATGTCTCGATTTTCTTACACACTATAATTGGTAATATGGCCAGCTTGTTAGGTCGAGCCTAGCACCACCGCTGCACCAACGTAGCACCACCTCAACATCAGCACAGCAACATCTCAGCATCAGCACAGCAACATCTCAGCATCAGCACAGCACCACCTCCACATCACTGCACCACCAGTGCAGCACCACATCAGCGCAGCACCACATCAGCATCAGCGCATCACCTCAGCACAGTACCAACCCAGCATCACTCAGCACGAACTGAGCACCAGCTCAGCATCACCTGAGCACCAGCAAAGCACCAGCACCTCGTCATTATATCAGCAGCACCACTTCAGCATCAGCACAGCACCATCTCAGCATCAGCACAACACCACCTCCTCATTAGTGCACCACCACCAACGCACAACCACCTCAGCACCAGTGCACCACCAACCCCTCAGCACCAGCGCAGCACCACCTCAACATCCGCGCAGAACCACCTCAACATCAACACAGCACCATCTCAGCATCAGCACAGCACCACCTCCGTATCAGTGCACCACAACCAGCTCAGCCCCATCTCAGGACCAGCGTAGCACACACGAAGCAGCAATTGAGCACCAACGCAGCCCTTCAGCATCATCACAGTACCACTTCATGAGCATCACTTAGCACCACCTGGGCACTAGCTCAGCTCCACCTGAGGACCAGTGCAGCACAACCACCTCTGCATGACTCAACACCACAGCATCACCTGAGCATACCTTTGCACTATCACCTTAACACCACCTCAGTCTGCCCTTGGAATCTGGCATCTGTTTATTCTCCCCTGGTGTCCGTCTGCTGCTCATGTTTGTAATTCAGGTACTATTTCCTAACATCCCCCCTTCCGTTGTTCATGTATCCCCCATAACAAACAAAAAAACTATAAGCAGCAAGTATTTGAACAGGCCAAAGAAGTTGCCAGCACTGCAAGAACAAAATACTAGAAGACATTCTTTATGTTCTTTTTTTAATAGGGTCGTTCAGTTGTACAAAATGTCTTCTTGGTTATATATAAGATAACAAAAGTGGTTATTACACTTTTTTATTATATCTTTTAAATATGCTGCACAACGGCAACACTGCCCTACAACATACATTAAAGACATTGATAAAGCCAATATCTCTGGCTAAACCCTTACACGGTCCCAAAGACGAGACCTATTGGCTTTGCCAATGCTTGTTTCTTACTGCAGACATATTCAACTGTCAGCAAGCATTTCCGGTAGAGGCTCACAACAAGTTGTTGAAATGAGTCGTTTTTGGCACAAGGACAGTTTTTAAGGCAGGTGCGTTCTGTATAACTGGAAAATAAAGGATGCAACATGAATTTTAGATTCTATAACAGGAAGCCTATGCACTTTTATTTTTTCTTTGTTTCATGATACACAAAAACTGAAAAACGGATTTAATGTAAGCCGATGAAATATTGTGTGGTTTTAATGAATTAATACAAGAATAGCACTGTTTAAGCTAACAGCCTTAGAGCAAAAAAATAACAGAATGACTGAGTAGGGAATTTCCACTGATTGTTGATAGAAGAGAAGGGACTTTCCGTCCAATTTCTTCCTGTATTGTACAAAAGGGCAGCTTATGTATGAGCTAATCCACGCCGGCAGTCAGCCTGGCGGCGAGGGCTGAGATGTTCATTCCTGCACAACCTTGCAGTCCCATCTTTATTCACAGATTTTACTTGACCAGAACCAGGAGGGGACCTAGCGCCAAAATATAACACAAAGCCTAGAAAGAATGCTCCGTTCCCTATTAGTTGTCAATACTTTACAAAAAGACCAGAGACTTGCCTTGATCCACATGACACAAAATCACAAATGGATCCAAATTTGCACTAGCTGCTGTAAATAGCAGGCTTAACTTGAAACAAGTGATCGGTGGAGAGCTTCTGGAAATGAATCAAATATAAACAGAAACCGGTAACAGGGGTCCGATACACAAGGGTACTTGCACACCTGAGTGCTATTTAGGAGCAGAAATATCTCCATTCCCAAGAGTAAACCAGTCAAAGATTCAGAAACCACAATTCTGCACGCATCTGAAAATGTATTTGCGCTTACAATTACAGTTATAAATGAGGGACAGTATTTTCTGTCTGACTAAATCTGTTAATGGGTTACTTTCAAAGTAGGAACAACCGCAAAGATCGTGTACCACACAGAGGATGGTTGCAGATTTACTTCTCGGAGTAAGAGAAAATTCGCATTGAGGATGGAAAAGGAGAGGGCAATTACCTCCATAAGAGGTAGGCATAGAGACGTGAGCAATTAAAGTAGGCCTAAGCCTTTCATAGTGAATTTCCAAAAAGATTTCTCAATGTTGTGAGTACCATGCAACTGTACAAAGATACCCAGAATTAAGGGGTGATTAGCAGGTCAATCAAAAAGGCCTGGTGTAACAAAGGCAAACATATGTTCCCAATAACTGCTAGCTGTCTATGGAGAAAAGAGAGGGTAATCTGTGAGAGAATGTCATGAAGGAGAAGGGGAGCTATTATATCATTATACTCTGAGGCATGAAAAACATTGGAATAATATCTATGGGCCCCACGAAAAATGGGAGGACAACCAAGAAAATAAGAAACTGAAAGGTGGGAAAGGGTTGATGGAAAAAGACAGGCATTGAAAATTAAGAGATCACAAATATGAAGGCATAGGCATATTTCAAGGGCACAGAAAGAGTATGATAGAACAGCATAGGGCACCACACCTATAGGAGACGCAAGCCTCAAGTCTCACTCAAGCAATCAGCAATCAAGTTGAGGGGTCAATCACAACAGACTGAGTTTAACACCTGGCAAAGCATGCTAGAACCAGATTTCTCAGAGCAGACCTGCCCTGTGTTCGGAAAAGGTGCTGACAGTGGAAGATCTGCTAGAAATTCACCCACCAAGGGCAAAGCTCTTCTAAAGCAGACACTCTGTATCATATGGAACCCTGTGCATATTGCCCTTTCAGTGTGATTTTCATTTTTGTTTTTAAAGTTTTTACTATTCATTTATGGATGAAATATTTAATCTGAGCATTCCTGTGATTTTACTGCCGTGACCACTGGTAGTGCCATCAGTGCAAAATGTCATAAAAGCTCCCTTTCTGTGATGTCATCAATATGCTAATTTGTTTTTAAGGATTTTGTAAACTTGAGATTTCTGCAGATGGCCAGGCGCTTTGAAAGATGTGGGCTAGGGGCGACTACCATCTCACCTAGAGCAGCAAGAGTGCATTTCATAAACAAGGGGTTCAGAAATGAGCTGGAGTAACGTTAAAGGGGAGAGCAGATCTGGAAGTATTTCATATTAAACATAAATAATGCGATGCAGGATGACTTCCCTACAAATATCTGAGCCATATGAAGTCAGGATATCAAATAGAAATGCCCTTTTTGAACTGAGAATCTATTACACAAAACAAGCAATGTTTGTCTTACATTTGATAGTAGATCGATATTTTGTGAAAAAACGACAACGGCATGTAGATCGCGGATTTCAGACTATCTTTATATTTTGGTCTTGAGGACGAGCCAATGGAAATGAGAGACGAGAGTCACAGTGCGTTAGAAAAGAGCTCAAAAACCTGTGTCTATTTTTCTTTAAATTGGGATTTCCCTGAAGAAGGCATGCAGATTACTCTCACGTTTGAAATGTTTTTAAAATAGCAACAGGAGCCAGGCCTACTCACGTTTGCCAAGCGATTAGCTGGGCACGACCAGAATACATTTTAGCAAACATTACCATGATGCATTGGTGCGAAGTAAATCAAGGAAACGCAAATCGTGCATTTTTATATGGTGCAGATCGGCGTACTCTCACCCTAGCATTCAACAGAAACAAAGTATGCTTTTAATGCTATATTTTTATAAACTTCAAAAACACAAACAGAAAAGACTCTTTCGTTCCACACTCAATGGTTGAACAAGTTCCATGAAATAACGGAACTTAATTCAGAGTACACTGTGGAACACAGCAGTGCTTATGTATGCTGGTTGTGGGCACCAACACTCATTCTTTGGGACCGGAACTTATTTTTCATCAACAGAGCAAGAGATAAATTAAGGAACAACATGGACAAAGGACGCAAAAGATGAGAAAACAATAAGAAAGAAAGGAAAACGATGACAAATGGGGAAAACAGGGATGAAAACCTGCAAGACTGGGATAAAGAGGCAGGAAGGGTAGAGAGTTGGAATATGGATGCGAGGGTGGAATCAAGCCTAGGAAGCCTTGGTATTCAGTAACTCAAGAACATTTTGGCCCCCTCACCTATTTATTCACAAACTAAGCACTGTAAAATGGATAGATTTTCTTCTTCTGTTGAATACAGATTGAGAATCTGAGAAACCAATCAATCAATGCAAGTACAGAGGATCTGAAAAAGCTTATCCTATCAATTTGCCTTCACTAAAGAGAATGGAGAGATTATCTAACAAAATATTTGCACTGGGAAATAACTTCATAAACAATTAAGTATAAAATATTGGTAGACCTTCTACTGGCAAGATTCCTGCACCGCAAACAGCTTCGGAAACACAAAGTTTTTTTCAATACATTAATATATTCTCTAGGTTTGTTTAGCTGGTAAACCTGGGCAGTACAGTCCCTCTAGTCACATATCATGTCACATATCATGCCACATATCGTTGAAATACAATGATCTCCTGCCTAATGCTTTCAACAACCACGATCTGGGGAACTCCAGGTTCTCTAACTACCCTTCCTATACATCACCGTGGCCCCAACTACACAAGAGGCCTATCGATGAAACTAATCAGCCTCCTTCTCTTACCCCTCTTCCTCTCTCCTCCTCCAGTATACCTCCCGATCCACCTCTCACTTTCCGTCACCTCGGCTATTACTTAACTCCTCACTCATGAGGAATCCATACTGCATACCACAACTCCCTGGTCTAAAGGATTTTATGTACTATCTACCCCTAGACCATCCACCCGCCCTTTAAGCCCCGCTCGATTGAGGATAAGCTGGTAGACCTCAAGCATGATCTTATACTAGTTAAAGGACTTCTCTATGAAGATGGAGAAGATATGGAATCTAATATTGACCTCCAAGTCTAATCAATCTTGCCACCCCACAATGGCTCCTTAAGATTACTGACCATTTAATTGAGGCTGACATTCACTCCCTTCTATTCTCTTACAAAGCCTCCCGTAATGACTCATCACCCGCTTTATTCAAGATCTAAACTATTGCCTCCAACCTGTTTAGAGAACCCAGTGTCAATCTCAGAACTATGAACAAGGATAACTTATTACTTTTCTCCACTTCACCCCTAGAAACCATAGTAACTAAATCTCACATCAAATCGATGCTTCTTAACTGCAGGTCAGCGGTAAGGCACGCAGTCAATATTGCCAACCTCATACTGAAGCAAAAATAGAACCTACTGATCCTAACAAACTTTGCTCAATGACTCCTCCTCACCAATTCTAGACATCTTTGTTCCCCCTGAATATGACATCATCAGACTGGATAGACCAGCTCCAGGGTGACTGAGACATACTCAAACTTCTCCGATGTCTACCTGTGAACACTTGGGTATCGAAAACTGTAACAATGACAAGATAGTCTGTACACGCCACACGATCTATCAACCCCCAGGTGATAATCTTTTAATTGAACATATAATGGAGACCATTTTCTCTAACTGAGCAACACTATAACCATATCTTCCCTGGGTATTTCAACTTACCCTGGAATGACGCAAATTATCCCTTACTGTGCACCTTCAAGGCTTTCCTCTCGGACCAAAACTTCACCTAGTTCCCCAGAACTACCCGCAACAAGGATTCCACCCTTGATTTAATCATTGCTAAAGATAACATTATACAACTCGATGGCATATCACCTTGTGACTGGCCAGACCACTGCCTAATATATTTTCTCATCTTTGAAAGGGTGCTGATTAGACAGGGACAACCACGTAAGACCAAGCAATGGGCAAGAGATCTGAGGAACGTCAACCTTAATGATCTAACCTACAATAGCAATAACCTACTTCCTCTGCCCCCCAATGACAAATCTGGATGACCTTAGTGAACTCTACATCTACTCCATGACGAATTTGCTCGACAAAATTGCTCCAAAACTGCTCAAAAGGATTCCCAGCAATCACTCCAATTCTGGTTTAATTGCTCCCTTAACTAGTAAAGATGCACACTGAAGTTGGTGGAGATATCATGGAGAAACTCTCCTTCCATTATAAACATCAAGCAGTTGAGGATGACAAGAAGTGCATACAACAAACATCCATTGCGCAAAAGCGAATCACTTTAAATCACAGTTAGACAATGCCAAAAATAGTCCAAAAAAAGTCTTTGAAATCAAACAAAAAGCAAACCACTCAACTAACCAGCACTCTACACTTAAGGATTCACTCCCCAGCAGGGCAGAGTTCTCTACACATTTCAGAAAAAAAAAGACTAGAAAATTGAACTAGAACTACAACTCGCCATACCAAATACACATTTTCAGACCCAGCCCCCTCCCTCTCCACGGTTACTTTTGGTGAGTTGCCCTCTTTCTGACTTACGGAGTATACTCCAAAAATAATGCGTAGTGGAATACCTTTTCACTACCAGATGATGCGAAACTACTCAAAATTATAACTTCAGTAAAACCTTCAAATCATTCCGATGATCACCTGCCCGCCAAGTGCTTCAAAGAGCTTAGATCTTCCGTGCTCCCACTCTGGTCTATTGTTGTTCACAAATCTCTCATGCAGGGCCGGATTCCTGACAGCCTCAAGACAGGACCCCCATCCCAAAGAAGCCTAATGCATTCTTCTCTTATCCTAACAACTTCCGCTCAATTTCTAATATCATGACTTTAGCCCAACTACTTGAGAAATGCGTCCACACACCACTCTGTATTCACATCAAACAGTTTCAACTCCTGGACCAACACCAATTGAGTTTCAGATCAGGACATAGTACTGAAACTGCCCTAATACACATTGTCGAGGATGACCTGAGATTACTTGACCAAAACAAACTCTGCCTACTTATACTTCTTGATCTCTCCTAGACTTTCAACATGGTCAAACATGACAACTTAATTTATCTTCTCGAAAAATGAATAGGGTTATCTGGTCCAGTTTTAACATGGTTTGCCTCATTCCTAGAAAGCAAAGAATCAAAGTCAACCATTCCCTAACACTATGCCAGTCTCAAATGGATTGCCTCAAGGATCAGCACTCTCGTCCATGCTCTTCAGCGTATTCATGGAACCCTCCACCAAAATTCTGAAGTGCTCAAACGTACAATATCACATGTATGCCGATGATACTCAATTGTACTTGAAAATGTCTTCACCGGATGATATAAAAGAAATGCGTTACTTACCTGTAACTGCAGTTATCCAGTATTGGTGTCTTTCATAGATTCACATGCCTGAATCATTCCCCTTCGTCGAGACGGGAGTCTCCGGTACATAGAAAAGTAATGTCTTATAGACATACATAGAGAATAGTAGGCCTAAAGGCCTCACCTTAGTAACATATCCGTGTCCTTTTGTAAAAAGGACCAAACTCTAGAGAAGAGCCAATCAGCTATCACCTCCCTCTAGAACCTTCCTGGCAGGAGCCTCAGTACCTCAGATTTTCGTACGCACTAAGCTAAGTAGGCGTGACACTGAGAGAGTTAGGTGAGTCCTTCCAGGGGAGGAGGGAGGGTTGCATGTGAATCTATGAAAGACACCAATACCGGATAACTGCAGTTACAGGTAAGTAACGCATTTCTTATCCAGTATTATGGGTGTCTTTCATAGATTCACATGCCTGAATCAGAGTAGCAAGCAATGCAGAGTGCACATTTCTGATGGAACAGCATATACAAGTCCTCAGATAAGACACCTCATGCGAGCATGAACCATCATTAGACCTCCACAATAAGTATTACTAAAGAAATGTGCACACTAGAGTAGGATGGAGGGACGGAGGAAGGCTTGCCTTACTGAAAAGATGGCGTAACACTGATTGTCTCACTGCTGCATCATTCATCAGCTCCGTATCCAGGCAGTAGTGCCTAGTGAAGGTGTGCGGCGACTTCCATGTTGCCACCCTGCAAATGTCAATAACTGGCACCCCTGCAAAGAGAGCTATAGAAGTGGATATAGCTCTCGTGGAGTGCCCTCTCACTTTGGAATGCAATGGCTGTCCAGCTTGGTCATGACAGAAAGCCATGGCTGCAGATATCCATCTGGAGATGCTCTGCTTGGCAAGCGGTAGACCTTTCCTAGGTCTGCTGTAGGCTACGAACAGCTGGTTAGATTTCCTGAATGTTTTCGTTTTGACAGTGTAAACTTCAAGCATCGCTTGAGATCAAAAGAAAGCAGCGATCTCTCAGCTGCCGTGCTTGGGTTTGGAAAGAAGGAACGCAGAACCACAGGTTCATCTAGGTGGAAGTCCGACGGGACTTTTGAGATAAACCTAGGATTGGTTCTCAGGATTACTCCGTCGTTATTAAACTGTAGAAAAAGATCCTGGATTGAAAATGCCTGCAGCTCACTGACCCCCCTTGCAGATGTGAGCCTCAGGAGGAGTGCTGATTTCCACGAGGCATACTTTAGGTCAGCTCTGTGTACTGGTTTGAACGGATGTTTCATCAGCTGATTAAGAACCACATTGGGATGCCAGGTAGGTGGCAACATCCTTACTGGCGGGAAAGATCTGTATAATTGTTTTAGAAATTGCTTAATCAACCCGTTTGACCCGAGCGATGGACTCGTTGAAGTTCTTTATAAAGAGATATTGCTGCTAAGTGTACTTTAATGGAGGAGTGGGCTAGGCCCGACTGTGCCAGATGTAATAGATAAGGTAATATTTGCTCTGGTGATGTGGAGAAAGGCCGACTTCCGTGATCTGTACACCAAACACAAAAGCGCTTCCATTTCAGGGAATACGTCTTGGTCCTGCTATCCGCCCTTGCTCTGGCAAGAATGTCTACAGTCTTGTGGAATATTCAGATTGTGGAACTCTCTCAACTCAGGAGCCAGGCGACTAACATGTGAGACTTCATATCCGGATGTTTAACTTTATTGTTGATCATTGTAAGCAGAGATAGATACTGCCGCAGGTGGACCGGCGGCTCCAGGGATAGACGTTGGAGCTCTGTGAACCAATGTTGGCTCGGCCGAGTTGGGGCTATTAAAATTAGAGTACAAGGCTCCACCTAAATTTTCCTGAGGACTCTGGGAGGCATCGGGAATGGCAGAAAGGCGTACGCAACGACGTTGCGCCATGCGATGGAAGATGCATTCCCTAGAGACCCTGTCTGGGGATGCCAACTTGCGAAGTGTGGGTATTTGGCGTTCATTGTCGTCGCAAATAGAACGATTTGCGGTGTGCCCCATCTGGAGAAGATCTGGTCGATAATTTGTTTATCTAGCTCCCACTCTTGTGACGATGTTTCCTGCCTGCTCAATACGTCGGTGAGCACATTGTCCGTGCCTGGGACTTATTCCGCTCTTATTCCAGATTATTTTTTGCAACTCGCGAGAGTGTGTCAGCGAGCGGGTCCCTCCCTCTTTGTTGAGATAGTGCTTAGTCGTGGTGTTGTCTGTCCGGATGAGCACCAGGGAATGTTTTATTCTTGTCAGGAAAGCTTGAAGGGCCAGGAAGACAGCCCGCAGTTCGAGTAGATTGATACGTAGTTTCTTCTCCATAGGAGACCACTACCCGCTTATCTGTAGCTCTTGCAGAAAAACTCCCCAGCCTTCCAAGGAGGCGCCTGTTGTGACAACATGAGGAGCAGACGGAAGCAGGAATGACAAGCCTTGAGACAGGTTTTGAGATGACATCCACCATTGCAGGGCTCCAACCATCTGAGGATTCACTTTTATGTGGTCGTCGAATGACCCTGTGCATTGGACCCACTGCTTCGAGAGCACCTCCTGTAGATTCCTCATTCATAGTCAACAGTGAGGAATCAGGAGGATACACGCTGACATCATCCCCAGGAGGGAGTTGAAGGGACGGACTGTCAAGACTTTCTTCGAGGCTACTATAGCAGCTAGTGCAAGGGGCTTGTTCATCCTCTCTCTGGATGGGAAAGCTTTTGCTGACCGTGTGTCCAGGGTTGCACCTAGGAAACTGATGCACTGAGAAGGTTGTAGGACCGATTTTTCCTGATTGAGGGTGAGACCCAAGCAATCGAAAAGCTTTAAAAAGGCGTTGGAAGACCTGGACGCGTCTTCTTAGGATGGAGCCCTGACCAGCCAGTCATTCAGATACGGAAAGACTTGGTGATGGCACTGTCTGAGATATGCCGCCACCGGGGTACATTTCGTGAATATGCGCGCTGCAGACTTGAGCCTGAAGGGCAGAACGCGAAACTGCAAGTGTCTGCCCGCTACTGCAAATCGCAAGTACCTTCTTGTGATTCCTGTGAATTGGGATATGGAAGTAAGCGTCCTGTATGTCTAGGGACGCCCTAAAATCCTGCTGTTACAGTAGTTGCAAGACCTCCTGGATCGTTACCATGCGAAACGACTGCTTCTTAGGAATTTGTTGAGGGCCCTAAGGTCCAAGATTGGCCTTAACTTCTTGTCTTTTTTCTGGATCAAAAAGAAGCAGGAATAAAACCCTTTTCCCTTCTGAGATGGAGGTACTCTCTCTATTGCTCCTTTCTGCAGCATAATCGAGATCTCTCATAGAAGCAGCCGTAGATTTTTTTTATTTCCGCTGTCCTTTACCTTGAAAGGACGACCTCCCAAAAGAGGATTGCTTGTTTTGCTGTTGTTGGCGCTAATGGTATTGCGGTCTACTCTGGCCTGAAGGGCAGGAAGACTTGTATGAATAATTTCCTCTGTAGGAAGACTGTCCTCTTCCTCTATGTCTACTATTTCTGACGCCGATGCTTCACCATCTAGCAGAATCCTCTTTACTTCCTCTTTGGATGAATCTGGCAATTCCGACAGCTATGGGGCTATGTGGGCCCACAATTGCCTATTATAGCGTTCCAAGAGCGCTAGGGCGTTCGCGGCCTTTACCGTCATTGCCGATATTGAGGAAAACCTGTTCCCAATGTTGTCCAGTCTTCTTACCTCCTTATCAGGAGGAAGCAACAAAGGGGCCGAAGGATTCCTGGAGGTCTTCTGGGCCGGCTGTGTCACCACGGAGTCCGGCTTAGGATGTCCTGTGAAACACGCCGGTGCTGTATCTGGCGCCCTATACTTCTTATTCAACTGAGGGAGATCACTAGTGATACAGAGGAGGGGTTCTGCATGACCTTTACCCCTTCTCACTATAGGTAATGAATAATCGGTATTGACCTTACTGCCTTCTTGAGAGGTTCTGTGAAGTCATACAAGAAGCAGACCTGTTCTTGAGAGACCATAGAGATCTTAAAACGTTGCTCTCTACCACATTATACGAGATTCCAGAATTGTCGGAATTACCCTCGTCGACGAGATCGGCATCATAGACTATGCCGGCTTAGACGAGCAGTCATAGACGAGGCCGTCGTAGGCGACGTCATAGACGATACGTCGTAGACGAGGCCGTCGACGACGAACCATCGTAGAGTAGCAATCGTAGATGAGGCCATGGTAGACGAGGCCATGGTAGACGAGGCCATTGTAGACTAGGCCATCGTCGACGCCGTAGACAGGCCGTCGTAGACTAGCAGTCATAGACGAGGCCGTCGATGACTATGCCCTCGTAGATGAGGCCATCCTCGACGCCATAGACAGGCCATCGTAGACGAGCAGTCATAGACGAGGCCATCATCGTCGGCGAGATGTCGTAGACGAGCCGTCGTAGACAAGCCAATGTAGATGAGCCATCGTAGACGAGTCCATCGTAGATGAGGCCCTCGTAGACGAGGCCATCGTAGATGAGGCCGTCGTCGAGGCCGTAAACAGGCCGTCGTAGACGAGCAGTCATAGACGAGGCCGCCATCGTCGACGAGCCATCGTAGACGAGGCCATCGTAGACGAGGCCATTGTAGACGAAGAGGCTGTAATAGGCAATGATGATGATTTCTTCATCGACGATCCTGTTGACGATGTTGGCTTCTTAGTCTTTACCTCAGGAGGTATAGAAGACGACTTCCTGAAGGGTCCTATGACCAGAGGAGGTGATTTTGACGGCTCAGAAGTCGTCTTTTTTACATGATTTTTCTCCAAAATCAAGTCCTTTACTCTCCTTTTCCACAGAGTGAGGAGATTTTAAAGAACTGCGCCCAGAAGACCCATGAGTGGTCTTTTTGAGGGCCTTCTCAGGATGTTCCCCCGAGGAATGAGTCTGAGGAGATTCTCTTCTCTTTTGAGGTCTCCTAGACATTGAGGATAACACCTCATCACGGTCGCTGGAGAAAATAAAAAACCTCCTTTCTGGTCTTAGTGTTTGACACCATATTAAAAATCGCCCTTCACGACCTCTCAAAAACTTACTTGAGAAAGTGCGACATACCTTGCAGTCTTTGGCCTGCGGTATAGAAAGTAAATGCGGTCCGTGTGAGGATCAGAGCAGAGCAACCTCTAGAAACAAGTAGCACAGGCTCTTAAAAAATCTTTTCTTCTCCTTACCAGACCTTCTTAAAAGAATGTATTTGAAGATAATCCATAGTTGAAAAGAATCCTTGACAACAAAGTCATTTAATGAAGTGAAAAAAACACAGAATCTGAGCAGAGCTCAGAGGAGACTCCCTTAGCACACCGTGCAGTAGAAATTCTGAGGGACTGAGGCTCCTGCCAGCAAGGTTCTAGAGGGAGGTGATAGCTGATTGGCTCTTCTCTAGAGTTTGGTCCTTTTTACAAAAGAACATGGATATGTTACTAAGGTGAGGCCTTTAGGCCTACTATTCTCTATGTATGTCTATAAGACATTACTTTTCTATGTACCGGAGACTCCCGTCTCGACGACGGGGAATGATTCAGGCATGTGAATCTATGAACGACACCCATAATACTAGATAAACTCTTAACTCTAGTGTTCTGAAAACACAATATTGGCTAACTCACAACCACATGATGCTAAATACACTCAAGACGGAATTCTTCCCGATTGCGCCCCAAAATCACTCTGCCCCCATTCAGGATGGCTCAAACAACTAACGGCATTCAACTGCGCTCCTTGTGTTGTGGACTGCACTAAATCATTAGGCATAACTCTGGACAAACACATGAATATGCAAGACAACATCAGTGCCACAACTAGAGGAGCCAATCACCAACTCAGCACATTAAGAAAATCAAACCGTTCCAGACGCCTGATGTCATGCAGCTAGCAGTCCAATTCCTAGTCATTTCCCGCCTAGATTACAGAATTGTGACCGTGGCTGGGCTACCAAAAGCTCGATTGGCCCCCTTAAGAGCTACGTTGAACTCAGCTGTCAGACTCATCACGGGATCAAGAATACGTGATCTCATCACACCAGATCTAACTACTCAATTGTTTCTCTCTCTCCAAGCAAGGATCAGTTTCAAGATAGCCTGCTTGTCAAATGGTTGTTCTTGAATAGCTACCTGCAACTATAGACTTCAAGTCACCAATCTAACTTGTATTTCATGTTTACAGCACGGATCCAGCTTTCAAGTATGGAATTCTTTGATTCTTTATATCTAATATGATCGCCTTATGTTTGTTCAACTTTTTCTATGGTTAATATTTTACACCTTCACCAGCATATCTTGTCTGCCTATTTGTACGGCGCTCTGATACCCTGTCGGGTCATGTTCGTGCTTTATAAAACTTTTCAAATAAATAACATTGAGCTTCCTAATCATGTTAGGCATCGCTCCTCTGGGTGATTACCAAATCAACAAATATTCTTCACTTAGATTACATTTTTCTTTTAATTCTTCTTTTTGGGGTAAGAATTTTTCCTTTCAATGCTTTTCTATACTGTGCAATACCTCATTACTACCTCTTTTTTTACTTTGTTCTATTCATCAAACTGTGGATGGTTGCGACAAGCCAAGTGGAGACTGTGAATGGAGTGGCAGGGAGGATTGGTGGAGGAAGAGTTACAGGAAACGACATTGAACTGGAGCAGTTTAATTTCCGGGGCTTGAAATCTGCCACTTTCTATAAACATTGATTTAATTTAAAGGCAAATTCATTTCCAATGCCCGTTAAAGCAACATTTTGATTAGCTCACTCTTACTTACTTAAAGTTCTTGATATATTGCAACGCTATATGATGACAAAGCAGCAAAGGATTAACCTGGCTGAGCTCGTCTGTCATCATGTAGAGGGATCCACCAGGTGATTCCCAGCCAGGGAGACCTAGAGAAGTTACAACTACAGTACCACCAGGTAATTATGTTGTTTGTAAGCTCCTGGGTGATCTTTCCCTTATTGGAGGGAAGGAAGGCATTGATGGGCAGACAGATGGCTCAACGTTCCAAAAGATTTATTTGATGGTACTACTCCATGGGAAAGCAGGGACTGTAATATCCACATTTAGGGACCGCTTTAATCAGTAGTAGAAGCATCTGTACCCATCGAAAAAGAAGATGAGTAGAGAACAGCCTGTCACAAGTCAGGCTGGAATCAGACAAGCGACAAGAGAAGCTCATCAGAAATCTGAATCCTAAAGTAGGGGTTGTGTCAAAAAGTGGGAGAAAATATGGTCACCATGGCGCCAGCATAGAGCAAGGCTAAAGGAATAAGAATCAGTTATGCATGATCAGGAGGGATGGTGGAAGCGATACATTGAGACTTTATCTGCTGATTGTATGCATGGCTTGTTGCATATGTGGGCCTTTGGAACCATGTATGACCCGTAACCTCATATCTATCCTACAGAAAATTGCTGTGCTGCTAAGTTGTCAACCATGTACATAGGACTGTAATTATGGCACTGTATAGTCACTTGAGCAAAAGTTAATAAAAATACAAAAGAAATCAAAAGAAATCTGAATCCTGTCCATGAGACGCTCCCCAATTTTGGGCCCACTGAATGTGAAAGTTCCACTGCAGAGTTGCATGTGTCGGCAGGTGAGAGGCACAAGAAGATTGCGATAATAAAAGCAAGCCTCTGCAAAGGCAGAAGATGAGATTTAAGCTCATTGATGGAAAATCCCAGAGTAGACAGTATGAACAGTGTTGTCTGAAGAAAGTTAAGTTGAGGCAAGCATGCTTTGAGTAGCTTGCTGAGGTACAAGTGTATGTGGATCCATGACCTCTGAAGATGAGCCACTACCACCAACATAATATGCATAAAAACCGAAGGGGCTTAGATCAGGGCAAGACAGTGAATTGTAAGTAGTCCAACCCCATTACAAACCAACGATAATTCCAGTGGGCCTGCAGGTCTAGGAATACCATCCTGTGTTTTGGAAACCAGGAAGTAGTATCTGAGCAAGAATCATTATTTTGAACTTCTCCTTCATAAGGAACAAGTTGGAGTCTCTTGGGGTCCAAAACTGGAGTCGCATCCCTGTGCTTCTTGAGAATCACAAAGTGCTTGGAATAGCAAACATGGCTCCTTCCACCCCAGGCACTATTTGAGTCACTCTCTTGGTCAGCAGCATCACCACCGCTATAATAAAGGAATTATCTTCCTGAGTAAAATCTGTAAGGATACGCTGCACACTAGGGGAAGGGCATAACTGCAAAACATTTGAAGGACCTATTGGTCTCACACAAGAGTGATAGTGGGGAATACAATTCCTGGTTTAATCGGCAAACTGCTCTAAGTGACCAATGAAGGGGAAATTACAATATGATTGATGGCAACGGAGGAGAACTACCACTTCGCCTACATCCCTCTCTCCCCTGGAAGCTGTGAAAAGGTGGCAAAGCCCCTCATATAGCCTCAGAACTTCGAATACTGTTGGTGGAATTGGCAGCTGGGTGAAGAAACCCCAAGGCCCAAACAATAGCTTTGCTGTCCTTAAAGCATTCTATTGCAGAATCTGCATTTTCACCAGTCAAGCCCCAGATCTATAACTGAGCCTTGGCAATCCTCAGAAAACCTGCTGGCATGCATCCAAGCATACCATCTAATGCACAATAGTGCCCATTACCAAGCAACACAACCTGCGGTATCCAGGCCAAACATCAACATTTATTTCGCCTTATCCTGGCAATCCGGTACCGTCTGTGCAATGGAGTTTCAGAAGTCTTTCAGCAAAGCAAACAAATTTGCACATGCCACACCAGAGGGTATGAGTGTGGCTACCCAAGAGACAAACAGCATTCAAGGATCGATGTGCTAGGGTTACTGATAAAGACTACTGCTCATTGTGCCCATTTTCTTTGATTCCATTTCTGATGGAGCAGTGGGAAAATAATTTAGATTGCACTTGCTGAAAGAGATCTGAACTATGAGGATCTCAGCAGTGGGATACTGCTTCAGAAAAGTAGATCACCTAGAGTGGTGCAGTTTTGCAAATGGGTGAATCACAGACTGTGTCTAGCAAGCTTGGCACCAGGGTGATAAGGGACTCAATCAGGGCTTCATTAAATACTAATAAGGGTTCTGATGCAGAGGGCCTGGACACAAAAGTTATGTTAGAAGGTTTACCTTGGGCTCCACTGTGGTGGTGGGGGGGAGGAGGGACGAAGGAAAATCTAACATCTCTGGGGCCCTGCGTACCACCACCACCACAAAAGAGGTGCTCACAACGAAGGCCAATGGCACCACTTGCCAGCACACAAAAGTTAATACAAAAGTTTCAAGATCCAGTCTGGCATGTGGGGAGATTTATAAGGTGAGAAATCACAAGGAAAGAATCCGAGGTTAAAAGTATCCATCAAAAGGAGATTTGCTTCTCAACTCCTCATGCTATCAGACACTTAAGGGGTTATTTATAGACTGAGCGACAGGGTATTTCACTGAAAATTTGGCAGAGTGCCATGTCCGGCAAACTGATGGTACATTCACTCTATTTGTAGTAATGCAAATCGTCATATTTGCAACTACAGTGCCCTGCACCGGTTCTGAGGTTCTGCCAGTGGTAACCTTAGATCAATGGCTCAAACAAGTTTGGGCTGTTGGTCTAAGTACCTTAGAGCAGAGGGTCTGACGTGCATTTTTCCTGTTCGGGACCGCCAGGAAAAGCCACGATACAGTCTCAATACAATTACAGAATAATGAAGCAAAAACTGAAGAAAAGATGTTTGCCTGTCTCTAAGTGTAGGGAGCTGGCTGTTTATATAATATACCAAAAAGAGGTATACGCTGCAAGGAGTCCAGGTATCCCTCATAAGTGGACAGGGCCTTGCTCTAGCAATCCCAAGGTGCTCTTTTAGGGGGTAGTGTGGTCGAGTAACCTTGGGCTTATCAGAGAGGTGTTGAATATTTAAAGCACACACAGTCAGTAAATGATGCACACGACTCAATAACGAGATTTACAACAATTTATAAAAATAACATGTATCTTTATATAATATTTGGTACCAAAATCATTACGATCAGGTAAGTATGTTTCAAGGTAGAAATATTTATAGCTTTCAAAAGTCAACAGTGCAATTTTCATATGTGGCAATGTTATCCTAGAGAAGGAAAACAAATACTGCATAAAAGTTCTTCACAGAGACTTACAAGACCAATCTCCTGGACTTAAGATGACTATGGGGCAAGGTCCAAGGTAGCACCAACAGGTCACCTTGGGCAGCACTGGGGTGGACGGGTACAGAGGATCAATACAGCATCAGGCGCCCCATTGGAGTCAATTGGGTTCGGACTTGTCACAAATAGGCTGCAGATTTGGAGGCTAATCCGAATGAACCAACGGGGGGCTCAGGTCTCATGATGCTAGAGAACATGGGGACAAGATGCTCGGGATGTGGGGACACATTTGGTCCTCTTCTACTTGGGCCGGGGCGGCCGGGTGCACAGGTGTCCTGAAGCGTCAGGTTTCTGTCACCAGAGACACTCGCTGTAGAGGAGGCCTACACAAAGAGGCTGCAGGCAGCGTCGGGAAGTCCACAGCTGGGAAAACTAAGGTGGGCTTTGAGTCTGGAGAGTCTGGGGACCACGTTCGCACCATTAGCCCACTTCAACTCGGGGTAGGGGTACAGGTGCAGTTATGCTTTTTGGTGTCAGGTGTTTGGCAGTCCGGAGTCCTCGCAGCTCTTCTGGGGTGCCTGAAGGGTGCAGGGGTGCAGCTCCACTACTCTACTGGAGTTTTTGGATCTTAGTTGAAGGCTGAAAGTCCTCCCAGGCTTATGAAGGCACAGGCACCTGCAGAAGGAGTCTCCTTTATTTCAAGGACAGGCGACAGGCTGGCAGGGTTGGTGCCAAGTCAGTTGCTGGTCTTCCGTTCTTGCAACTCTTCAGCGTCAGTCTTCTTTTTTCAGGTTGGCAGGATCAGCTTATTTGGAACCAGGGGTTCCCTTGAATACTAAATTGAGGGGAGCTAGGGGAGTGTAGGGTAGTAGCCAATTGCCTCCTTCCCCCTGGGGTCACAACGCACCCTTCATGACCACTTCCTGTTGGAAGTGGGCACAACCTGTCACAGAGTACCTAATTCTGCCATCACAAAGATGGCAGGGTCTGAAATTTAGTGTCCACATCAGGTAGCCCACCTTAGGGGTGGAATAGCCTGAGGGTGAATAAACCTCTCTGACTACTAAATTTCCCACCTGTCCAGGTACCAAATGGGCGCTCATCAGGGTGGTGGGTGATATCCCTCTGAAGGAAGCCAGATGTGCATAGCTACGGTGGCAGGCTCTTTGAAGCCCCCTGCCTTGGAATGCAAATGTACAGGTCATCCTGCTGGAAGAGAGTTTAAAACACCCTCTACCAGAGCTGGTGTTGTTCCTGACCTCCTGAGAGCATTGCCTCTTACCCCGGAGGGTGAGAAACTCGTCTCTGGTGGCAAAATGGTCAGAACCAGTCAGCCAACACACTAATAGGGGGCTCCTTTGAAGTGCCCTCTGAGTGCATGTATTAATAAACCCATTACTGGAATCAGAGTGGCTTCATTATTACAAGATGTGTTAAACCAAACATCTTTGGTTTCATTGAAGCAATCATGTAGCTGGGGAAACTCGTTTTCACCAGTGTCCAGCACATGCACTTAAAATGGCTTCCCTGGCCACTTGTACTGCCAGTAATTGAACTGTTCAGCACTGGGGCATACCTGTTCATGCAGCTATCTCAACACATGCAGTATAGTGCACCCTGCCTTAGGGCTGCAAGGCCTGCTGTAGGTGTGACTTACATATACTACTGCAGGCAGTGTCTGTAAGCATGGCACAAAAGGTTGTGTGCCATGTCGCGTTTTCACTCTTGTCTGCACCACGACACACAGCCTGCAAAAGAAGTCAGCACAAGTTAGGTTAGGGGTCCCACAGGGTGGAACAATACATGCTGTAGCCCTTAGGGACCCTCTTTGGTACCCATGTGTGGAAAAGTAAATTTTGCCATGTTATATGTGCCTACGTGTTCCCCATATTTTGCTATATGTGCATGATCGATATGCATGTATTCCCCTCTGATCGATTAAAGACGCAATTACAGTTGTGTCCATCTCTAGTATGCCAGTTTCCAGTCTTCGTGAAAGCAACGAATATTAGGCCTATGTAAACCTACGTTGCCACATTTTACAGTGTGCACGATTAATTCATTGAATTGTCCCCGTTTCTAGGCCTCAAAAGGGCCCGGACTCAGATTCAGCTCCTGTCTCCTGAATCCTCTCCGAGGAGCGATACAGCCCCCACCTGTATCCCTGACCTTTAGTTTACTTCTTGCCACGCAGTGCCCGGCCCGACCTGGCTCTGCCTCCCAGTCTGCCAAGAATATGTTATGTTTCTAGTTATCAGTTCAGCCCTCCTTCTCTGCATTCCTAAGCTACTGAATCGCATCAATAGTTTCCGTCATGGTCTAGCCTTTATGTCTCCATGTAAGAGAAATACTGTATTAATATTCATAGAATATTCCTCGCACACGCACTACATATAGAATTATGCATGCACCAGTCTTAGAGTCTATTAGCCTTTGCCCTGATAACTTTTGGATTCTATCAACATGTACTCTAAACACCAGATACTAGATATGCCTTGGGTACATGTCGCTCTGACACTCCAGACTTTAGTCTCCTCTTCTAGCGCAGAAGTCATAGCCCCCAGTTCTCCCTGGTAACACGTCATTGCCCGTTTGCGCGCACCACTAGGTTAGAGGTCCCAGCTGCTCAGGTAGCCCCCTCCATGTTTCCGCCCCGTTTATGACATATTCTGTTACGTTTACATCACATGTCTATGTATACGCCCTGTACACGCCTTCTTGTTACATCATTTTGCCCTTATCTTTCGCGACTGCTATGAACCACGCCTACTGCTACGCCTACTGTATTGAATGTAATGTATTTGTTTAACTATATATATTGTGCACTGTTATTAAAAGTTATCCCTTCCTCCCTTGTCCATTCCCAGATCCTGTCCCCGGCAGCTGCCATCCTATTCCCGTACAGGCTGTCCTGTTCCTGTCCTTTATGTCTGATTAAAGCCTGTAAACTCCAGCTACCTCGAATTTTGACTCTTATTTATTGAGCTATCTGTTTATATGAGTATCCTGAAAAATAGAACCGGTAATTAATTATTTATTTACCACATAATGGCGCCCGAATAGGGACTTGCCCTTTCCCCACGCGCCGGAGAAGCCACGCAGGCCCCCTGATCCTCTGCAGCCGTGACGGAACCATACCGTGCACGTGCAGATATTTCTGCTTCAAGTATCCCTCAGGCCCACGGAGGAGACGGAGGTTGCGGTCCAGCATCCAGACGAGGCGGTGGAGGAACGCGGCGAGTCCCGACCAGAGCCCAAGCCGAGAGTCCAAGGTCCGAGGTATCCGGAGGCCCACCTGTAACTGAAGTCCGAAGTTCGTCCGTCCGTCGTCGTAGCAGTCTAGTCCAGTCCGAGGCCTTCCGTTCTTGCTGCCCGGTGAGTACCGTTGCTGGGGTAGTATCTCGACAGGGTCAAATTGATTTGTCTCTGGTCCGTGGGTTTGGGTACGCAAATCCAACACGAAGTGTTCACTTAGGTGGACGCGGGTCCTGACGTGTCTCTTTATGGGACCGGTGAGTTTCGTACTGTTTTAGCAGTGCATCCAGTCATTCTAGTAAGTTTCTGTTCCAGTAAGTTCTGTTCTCGAGAAATTCATGTGTTTCTGTTCTCAGTATTCCAGGTAATATTTTGTCCGTACTGTTATTCTAAATGTTATTCCATGTGTTTTCAATGTCGTGGTATGAGTGATTCGTTTTTCAGTTATTATTGTGTTTATTGTGTATTGTATTGTGTCCAGACTCCAGCCTAAGTTATGCCTCTGTTCTCGAAATTACGTCAGTTAAAAACTAGAAAAGGTCTGCTCGAGGAACCAGTTCCTGTCCCGCCTAGGGACAGTCCAGGTCATTTTATGTACCATAAGCATGGCATAAGTGCCATATTATATCTAGACTTATGGGTGGAGTACACCAAGGAATTAGAAGAGAAATATAGATGGCCCATGTCAGGTACATGGGATGCCGAGTGTATCATGCGAGTAGAAGAAGCGTTATGGAAAAAGAAATCCAGACAGTCCCAGAAAGATGCCATCGAGTTATGGCGCAAAGAATCTCATAGAAGAACAGAAAAAGAAATCAGAAAAACAGAATTAAGTAGGGAATCCTCAGAAAGAGCCCAAGAAAGGGAATTAATCGAAGTAGGTGAACGAGTTAAAGCCGAACAGTCAGACAGACAGAGAAATGCCCTCATTAAGGGTATGTATCCTCTTCTTGCCGAGGGCTTGCCGAAAGCAACCCCGGAAGCACCATGTAATTTCCCGCCGCCATTAGTTCCGATTAAGCTACGTCACAAACCGACCGCAGCTGATATTTTTCTCTCGTCCTATTTGGACGACACAGTCCCAGAATATGCAAATACTGTTCCGCCAGCTCCTGTAAATAATGTAATTCCTGTTCCTCCAGCCACCGGGGCACCCGTTGCAGCACCTGTTACGGTACCCCCGGTCCAGCCTACAGTACATGTACCCGCTACATCAGTCACTCTACCAGCACGTACAATACCCGTCGACGACTCTAGTTTAGGGGCCTCGGGGGGAAGTCCTCCTGGAACCCCGCCCCAACACAGACGTGTGACATTACTCGAGCTACATGCCCGAGCGTTACAGCGGTCGCCCAAAAATCAGTCAGTAGCAGATATCAAACGAGCTCTTACAGAATGCCGTTATGATCCAGTCCCAGGCGATGATGATATGGTCCTGTATTCATTGCGTGTAAGACGGGGGACCGAGTATTTAGACACCCTACCGAATATGAAGGGTTATCTAGACAGAATATATCGTTTCATCCGTACAGGAGTAGATCCAGAAAGTATTGGCGAAGCCATGTCTCAAAGAAAAGTTGAGATCCAGCTCATGCTATTAAAGTTTCTAATTAATTGTTTAATAAGGGAACAAGATTATCCGGATAAAGATCCGGAAGAAATGAAAGTCCTGACAAGGTGGAGTGATCATATAGCCGAGGGAAAACACAAGACACAGAACTGTATAGAGAGTATGTATAAGAAGATCCGTAGGGGAATAATAAAGTTACACGAGAAACGAAAAGCAGCTCAAGTAAGTGAGAAAGAAGACAACTCTTCTACGGAAGAGGTAGACGACGAGAATCCCACCAGAATAGCGTATGTAGGTAAAACTAGACTTCCCGACCGACATTCACGCCTAGAACACAAGAAAGTTTTTCTTCCTCCAGCACCAGAACAAGGTTCTCTTGAACAAGTATTCCAAGCCACCGATCACATTCTGAAATCACGAATCGGTTATAGTGAACTTAGTACCATGCATGAACAAGAACTAGCCCGATCAGCAGTCCGATGGACTACTGATTCTACCACTTTTCCAGACGAAATAGTGGCACAAATGTTTCTGAAATTGCCCCCAGCCGAGCAGCGACTGGTGGGTATGTATATGATCCAGCACCTCATTACACTGTATGAGGGACAGCATTCTGATCCAGGTCCGTTACATGATGTTCTGAACGAGTTACTCCAGTATAGATGGAGAGGTCTAGGTACCGATTTAATTAGTGTCATTCTAGAACAGCGTCACAAATATAGAACGTTTTTGAATCCGCATTTTGTTCATGTCTCACCTCCAGAAAGTAAATCATTTTACATAGATAGACAGCATCCGTTACGAGAAGTGCATCCAGTTAGAGGAACGGGTGGTGGACTAGAACGAGTATTTGTTTACACCCCTATCACCAAGATGGAACTCTTAGAGATGAAGAAATTAATTCCCTGTCACGACAAAGATCCAGCAGGGTTCCATCGAGAATTAAAAGACATGCTCCGTATGGGAGAATACACATATCCAGATATCATTAAAATGTTAAAGGTTCTGTTGCCCGCAGGGGTATATGAGAAACTCAAGGAAAAAGAATGGGAGGTGGGAGAGAAAAAGATTGATTGGACAGCTCTAGAAGCTGAAGATACTTCACGAGTACCAGGTACCGGTCTAGGGGCTAAGGTTAAAGAATTGCCCGAGTTATTGATTCAGGTCTTGCCAAGGTTACTAGCCACGAAAAAGGAAGATTGGGATGCAATCTCAGCATGTAAACAGAAACAGGATGAAGACACTAGTGATTTTTATTCTAGATTTGAAAAATGTTTTATTATCAACAGTGGTTTGAAGACAAGTAGTGAGTCGTACCCTCATCTTTTTGTTACCAAACTAGTCGAGAATTCAAGTCCACAAGTTAAAAATCGAGTACTGAAAGTCGAAAGTAGTTGGCAAGCTAATACTCCGTCCCAAATGTTACAGATGCTCCAGTATCACCAGAACAGAATCAGGGAAGAGCAAGAACATGAAAGGAGACGTATGAAAGATACGAAAATGAAAGTATTAGTTGCACAATCTGTTCCACAAGACAGTCAGAAGAGGGGTCCGAATCAAGCCAGTCATCCTGCAGCTCCCGTTAAAGGGACATGCAATTACTGTAAACAGCCAGGTCATTTTATAAACGAGTGTGCAGTTCTGAAACATAACATAGCTACTGGTAAGACTAAAGAAAGACCACGTCCGCCTAGGCAAGAACAAGTTTCACAGACTTCTCAGTCACCACAGAATGCACAACAGACAGTTCCAGCACCGCAGCCTATCGCTGCAACACAGCATGTTACACAGCAGATGTACCAGTATGCTCAGTCAGAGTATCCAGAGTATCAACAGTATTCATGAAACAGCCTAGAGAGGGAGGTAGGCTTGCCTCTCATCGAGATACCTGTAGATCAAGAGGGTCCCTATGTACACAGTCAAGTATTAGGGAAAGACAGAAAGTTTCTGATTGATACAGGGGCAAGTAGGACTACTATCAGTCATGACGAGGTTCCAGGGGCTCCGCTCTCAGGCTCTAAAAATGTTTCCCTTGGATTTTCAGGAAAGCCAATTGTTAATGAAATTTCAAAACCAGTTTCCCTAGAAGTTGGTCCATTGTCCCGAACTACTGATTTGTTACTTACGAAGTCATGTCCAGAAAATTTGTTAGGCATTAAAACGTTAAAAGAATTAGGTGCAGTAATTTGCTGTTCCCCAGAAGGAATCCGATTGTTTTTACGTGACTTCAAAGGTCACTATGTATTACGTGATTTTGATCCAAGACTCTTGAATGTCCCGCAGCATTTATGGGCGCAAGGTCCAACTGATGTAGGATGTATGCACATCACACCCCATCGTGTGACTCTCAAGCAAGGTATAGTTTTGCCACGAATCAGACAGTACAGATTGCCACCTGAGGCTGTAGCAGCCTTATCCAAAATTATTGACGAGCTTATTGCTCAAGGAGTGGTTGTAGAAACTGACTCCAATATATGTAATTCTCCTATCATTCCGGTCCTGAAACGTACTGATCCCAATGCACCTCCAGTATATCGATTAGTGATTGACCTTCGAGAGCTTAATAAATGTATCATACCCCAGTATCCAGTAGTCCCAGATATTTCTTCCCTATTAACAGCCATTGATTCTGAAGCTACATTTTTCACAGTCATCTATCTCAAGAATGCGTTTTTCAGTGTTCCCATTCATCCAGACAGCCAGTACCTTTTTGGTTTTTGTTTAAATGGAAGGAGCTATAAATTTACACGAGCTCCTCAAGGTTTCACAGAAAGTCCTAGTATTTACAGTCAAGCACTTAAAAGACAACTAGACAATATTCACATGCCAACTGACACTGCCCTGCTCCAGTATGTCGATGATCTACTGATCACAGCCCGTTCTGAACGTGACTGCGAGCGTGCGTCACTTACGGTTCTGTATTTCCTGGCCGAGCAGGGGCACAAGGTGTCCCCTTCCAAATTACAATTCTGTGTCCAGCAAGTGATCTACTTAGGCCACTTACTGTCCAAGTGGGGTAGGCAGTTGACACCAGACCGTATCCAGTTAATAGCGAGTCTTCCACAGCCCAAGACACAGAAGGAGGTACGAGCTTTTATTGGCCTCACTTCTTATTGCAGACAATGGATTCCTCAGTACGCATTTCTAGCCAAGCCACTGATACAGTTAACGACACAGGAGGCAGCCGTATCGACTGTCCTCCCTTGGACCCAGGAACATACACTTGTTTTCAATGAATTAAAGAAAGCCTTATGCCAAGCACCTGTTCTAGCTACACCGAACTACAGTAAGCCTTTTACACTTTTTGTCACAGAACGTGATGGTACTGCATTATCTGTTCTCACACAAGATCAAGCAGGACAATACAAGCCCTGTGCTTATTTTTCGAGCACATTAGATCCAGTAGCCCAGGCTCTGCCTGCGTGCCTCAAGTCAGTTGCAGCCACAGCTCTAGCTATCAGACCAAGTGATTCCATAGTGTTAGGACACTCCCTGACAGTACAAGTTCCACACTCCGTGGAAGTTCTTTTAAACCGAACACAGACACAACACTTGACAATTGCACGTTTAACAGGTTATGAACTGACACTGTTCCAGCCACACACAGAAATCAGACGCTGCAACATTCTAAATCCTGCTACACTGTTACCGTCCGTTACTTCAAATCCTGCCACACATGACTGTGTGGAAGTTGTTAACACTATGACAAGACCAAGACAAGACCTGACAGATATTGCATTACCTAACCCCGACCTGACACTCTATGTGGATGGTTCATGTATGAGAACAAGTACAGGAGAACTAGTAGCCGCGTATGCAGTGACTACTGAAACTGAAGTTATAGAAACACATCGTATTGACACCCTGTCTGCTCAAGCAGCAGAGCTAGTTGCTCTGACCCAAGCCTGCATACGTGCCAAGAACCTGAAAGTAAACATATATACAGATTCACGTTATGCATTCGGAGTCGTACATGACTTTGGAGTGCTCTGGCAGGAGAGAGGTTTCATGACTTCTCATGGAACCAAGATTCAGCATGGTCTCCTCATTCAAGCTCTGTTAGATGCAATACATTTACCGACAGCTATCGCTATCATGAAGTGCAAAGCACATACGAAAGTTACTGATATCATTTCCCAAGGTAACGATCTAGCAGATCGAACAGCCAAGCTTACAGCTCAGACCCCAGACATTCCGACACAGACATTCACTCCAGATCCGACTACTTGTATGACAGTCAAGGACCCTACACAAGATGTCATAGACATACAGTTACATGCTACTCCCGATGAAATCAAGAAATGGTCCGAACAAGGAGGGGTCCAGACAGATCAAGGATGGTTGACGAAGGGAAAAGCCACATGGTTTCTCCCCGACTCTATGGTTCAAGTTATTATCAATACCGCACATAGTCCAGCACATTTAGGAGAAAAAGCTATGTTAGACAGTATTCAGAACCTTTGGTTCAACAAGCACTTACGAGCTGCAGCCAAGCAGAAAGTCCGTACCTGTATGATATGTTGTCAATTCAATCCAGGTAAAAGTGTCCCGGTGGAACAAGGGGGATTCCAACCTCCTGACCACCCTTTTGAAGTCCTCCAGATGGATTATATTCAGATGGAGCGATGTCGAGGTTTCAAGTATGTCCTCGTAGTTGTATGCGCTTTGTCCAGGTGGACAGAAGCATATCCAGTCCCAGATTACACAGCCGCGACCACTGCCAGGCAGTTGGTTCGTGAATTCTTTCCCCGCTATGGACTTCCTAGGGTCGTGTATTCTGATAACGGGCAGCCATTCTCATCTGAGCTTATGAAACATGTTTCCCTTCTGTTAGGGTACCAGTGGAAGTTCCATTGTGTGCGCCATCCTGAAGCAGCCGGTCTCGTAGAGAGACATAATCAGACGTTGAAAGTTCGCATTGCCAAAGTATGTAAAGAGAAAGGTGTAGACTGGCTAGTTGCCCTGCCAGTTGCCCTATTTTATATGCGGATGGTTGCACATTCCAGATCAGGTCTGTCCCCGTATGAGGTCGTATTCGGCCGCCCCCCAAACATGTGGGGTACACCTAGACCCCGCAGTATTACAGATGTTTCCAGTAATATGCTGACAGATTACCTAGCTTCCTTGATGTCTGCCCTACACTCCTGTCGTTCACAGGTTGCCGCCGCATTTCCAGACAACACCGAGGTGAAACCGCATGAAGTCATTCCAGGCAACCTCGTGTTGGTGCGGAATTTTGATCGTTCAAGTCCACTGGAGCCCCGCTGGAAGGAGCCTCGGATGGTCTTATTAACTACAAGGACAGCAGTGAAGTTGGAGGGCAGGAAAGGATGGGTCCACCTGTCCCACGTCAAAAAATTCCATGGACTTCGTGAAAAATCTTTTGCTAAGGACTGTCCTATTACTAAAGACTGCCTAAAACCAGACTCTGAACTTGATTCCGAACTTAAAGTTCTTCTGTTAGAGAAAACTCCGCAACAGGAGTATAAATTGAAGCTCCGGTCTAGTAAAATAAGTCAGCCAGTTTAATTGTCTAAGTCCCTCTCGGGTGAAACGGTTAGACAGGTTTCTGACATGTATGAGATAGACCTCCATAGTGAGAGAGTTAGTCAAAACTCTATAAGATGTATCGTTTTTCTAAGTTTCTTATTGTTTCTAAGTTTAATGGTTACCTGCACAAGTTATGCATTACATTTATGTTTTTCAAGTTCACATGTAAACAAGTTTTCTAATGCTACAGTAGAGCACACATTTATTGATCTGCCTCCTCACGAGCTATCCTATCGTCTTGCTATGAGAAATAATACATTTATCAGAATGTTACACTGTTCACACCAGACCAGCAATGCCACTAATTGTTGGGTGTGTGGTCGACTCCCCCCTTTCCAGACACCGAAGGGAGTTCTGCCACTCTTTCCTTATCCGTTTTCACATAATGGTTCGTGTGGAGCATGGTCCACGTTAACGTCATCCTCAAATGATATGTCCCTTCTGAATAGAACATGTTTCCCAGACAAGCAAGGTCTCTCCCACAGAACAGGGTTAGATCTAGAAAATGAAGTATATGATTTAGGTAATTATTCTTCGAATTTTATGGTCCTGAATGTTCAGTCTGATACTACTCCAGATTTGCCTGCTATTTCAGTACTACCAGTCAAAGGCGAATTATGTGTCAGAAAGAATGGTTCCGCACATGTAGGACATAGTGATTGTACTACTATTGTCGAGTATAGTGACAGTGGGAAATCTATTTTCAAAGCCTCACGTCATTCTTATTTTGTTTGTGGTCAGACCGCATATGTTCGTCTGCCCCTCGATTGGGATGGAACATGTTACATTGCCTTCCTACTGCCACCAGTTTTTCTAGCCCCATCTGATTATCACAGAAACACACATCTAGTACACGTCAGACATAGGAGGGAGATTGAGTCCCCAATTGTCGATCAAACTGAAACTACTCTAGAACAGTATCAAGACTTCAATAAAGGTTTCTTCTTCTTTATAGGACCTATCCAGAATAGTAAGTTAATACGTAGGTTAACCAGAACCCTTGAAGCAGTAGTGAATGAGACTACTTCTGCTCTAGGTAACTTAACCGAAGAGCAATCTGCTATGAGATTTGTCGTGCTCCAAAATCGTCTCGTTCTTGACGTCATACTGGCCGATAGAGGAGGAGCATGTAGAGTCATCGGATCTAGTTGCTGCATTTTCATTCCTAATAACGCGCCGTCTGTTTATTCAGCTATAACCAGACTTCATAAAATTGCCCATCAGTTACACCAGAATCCAGGCACCTGGACATGGTCCGGTTGGCTCTGGAGTATTATATCTGCCTGGGGATGGAAAGTATTGTCATTCCTAGGTATTGCAGTAATGATCATATTCAGTTGCTGCCTCTGTATACAATGTGGCCCTGCGATTTGCGGCATGTGTGCTACCTCTTGTATTCCTAGTCCTAAATCCCGTTCCAAGACAATTCGAGACGAGCAAATGATGCTATATGAAATGATAGATGGTATCATGAATATAGATGTTTCCTGATGGAAACGTAGGGCACAAGGAGGGAATGTGGAAAAGTAAATTTTGCCATGTTATATGTGCCTACGTGTTCCCCATATTTTGCTATATGTGCATGATCGATATGCATGTATTCCCCTCTGATCGATTAAAGACGCAATTACAGTTGTGTCCATCTCTAGTATGCCAGTTTCCAGTCTTCGTGAAAGCAACGAATATTAGGCCTATGTAAACCTACGTTGCCACATTTTACAGTGTGCACGATTAATTCATTGAATTGTCCCCGTTTCTAGGCCTCAAAAGGGCCCGGACTCAGATTCAGCTCCTGTCTCCTGAATCCTCTCCGAGGAGCGATACAGCCCCCACCTGTATCCCTGACCTTTAGTTTACTTCTTGCCACGCAGTGCCCGGCCCGGCCTGGCTCTGCCTCCCAGTCTGCCAAGAATATGTTATGTTTCTAGTTATCAGTTCAGCCCTCCTTCTCTGCATTCCTAAGCTACTGAATCGCATCAATAGTTTCCGTCATGGTCTAGCCTTTATGTCTCCATGTAAGAGAAATACTGTATTAATATTCATAGAATATTCCTCGCACACGCACTACATATAGAATTATGCATGCACCAGTCTTAGAGTCTATTAGCCTTTGCCCTGATAACTTTTGGATTCTATCAACATGTACTCTAAACACCAGATACTAGATATGCCTTGGGTACATGTCGCTCTGACACTCCAGACTTTAGTCTCCTCTTCTAGCGCAGAAGTCATAGCCCCCAGTTCTCCCTGGTAACACGTCATTGCCCGTTTGCGCGCACCACTAGGTTAGAGGTCCCAGCTGCTCAGGTAGCCCCCTCCATGTTTCCGCCCCGTTTATGACATATTCTGTTACGTTTACATCACATGTCTATGTATACGCCCTGTACACGCCTTCTTGTTACATCATTTTGCCCTTATCTTTCGCGACTGCTATGAACCACGCCTACTGCTACGCCTACTGTATTGAATGTAATGTATTTGTTTAACTATATATATTGTGCACTGTTATTAAAAGTTATCCCTTCCTCCCTTGTCCATTCCCAGATCCTGTCCCCGGCAGCTGCCATCCTATTCCCGTACAGGCTGTCCTGTTCCTGTCCTTTATGTCTGATTAAAGCCTGTAAACTCCAGCTACCTCGAATTTTGACTCTTATTTATTGAGCTATCTGTTTATATGAGTATCCTGAAAAATAGAACCGGTAATTAATTATTTATTTACCACACATGCCCTAGGTACCTGGGGTGCCATTTACTAGGGAATTACAGGGGTGCCAAAGCTATTGCCAATTGGGGGAACAATTATACAGTTTTGGGAAGGAGATCTGGCACTGGGGACCTGGATAGCAGGAACTTCAAGTCAAAATTGCATTGAATATCAAGTAAAAAGTGGGGGTGACCATGTCAAAAAGGGGAACTTTCCTACACTAAGTGTATAGATACTTTTCTCGATGTGTTACCTAGCCTAAAGAATATAGCAAAACAAGAGCTGAAATGACAAGGGCTGCATATCCTTAGCCGTTACCACTGCTTACATGCATGAATGAATGGATTGAATATATCAGCCAACAGCAACAGACATTACTGTCCAAGAACATGCATGCAATACATAAAAACAGGACGCAGTAAGGTTTCAGCGATACATGCTTTTGACTAACCTCATAATCTTTAATCGTACCCTTCCAAGGGCATCCAGGATTCGGACAAACAGCAGGCAGACTTTCCACCTCTCGACGAGCTGCATTGTCTGGGAATGCCTTTGAAAGAAAACAAAATATCAAAATGACTCCATAACCCATGGAATAAACTAGACACAATAGAACTGAGTTTATTAAAGTACTTTATCCAGATCATGTGCATCACAAACAGCAAAGAACCTGTTTTCAGCCAGGTTATGCCTTTAGGAGGGTGCTGGGCCCGCCAGGCTCCGAGGAGGCCGCAATTTTTAGATGCATAGAGCACGTGCTCTTTTTGTGTCACCCTAGTCTTCCAGTGGTGGTGCCGAGACTCCACAGCTCTGGTGAACATCAGGGAAGTGCTAGACCCTTCCTCTAGTAGACTGCAGGGTGAGAGGCACTCCAATTCCAGAGTCAGAAAGTATTTTACAGCTCCATTTGGTGATCCTAGGTTTCAAAATGGCGCCAGGGGTGACCGCTGCAGGGTCTCAACAGCAACAGCAGGAAGGGCAATTGATGGCCCTATAAGTGAAGGAGCTGCAAATATTGCCTTGGAGTCAATTAATGTATTGGAGACCCAGGAGCTTCTGTGTCTGGACCGATGCAACACGGGAAAGTGGAGAAAACGGGAACAGAGCAGCACTAGGCAATTTCACTCAGGAGATGATGTTCCCTGGAAGAAATGTGTCACATTATAAAAGTAAGATGGACAGGGGCCAATCTGGAGAGCATTTCAGATCCATGTTTTACCTTGCAGTGGGGATTTTTCTGCACACTTTATGTATATTATGATTTGTGCAGAAAAATTTAATTGGAGCCTCAGACTCGGCTCGTCGTAGGACTGCTCTGTCTTAATTTTAGAGGATCTGTGATTAATGAAGGTGTGGAGCCAAGATACGGGGAAGAATAAGAGAGACAGGAATTAATTCTGTTCCTCAAAGAATTCTATGGGCTTTTTCGGGGGATGGGATCTCTGGGGCCAAAATTGGCCCAGGGAGGGAGGACACAGTCCCCTCCCCACAAAATGTGCCAGGTGCCAGGGGATGGGGTCCTCGGACCGAAATTGGCTCAGAGAGGGGGGCTGTGTTACTCCCTCCCCAATTAAATATAGTGCTAGGCCCCAAAGGGGTGGGGTCCCGGGCCTAAATTAGGCACAATGTTGGAATCAGAATGACCACCCACTATATAGTGGTTGAAAATATGGCTTGTTTATGCAATTAAAAAAACACCAGGCTTGATTGCGAATCAGATGCCCCTCTTTGAGAAGATGACAACCATTCCGAACATATGAGAGAAGCCCCTTGGTAAGATGGAGGATGGGGAGTCAGGTTACCAACCCAGAAAAAAGATTAGAGGGGGCATAAACAGGATGTCTGGTTCATTTGCTGAAAGTAAAGAGGTGGAGGAAAGATGGCTATCCTGGGTCACACGATGTTTAGCAGAAAAAGAACAAGCTGAATGGTTGACAGACGTGTCTACTCTGCTTAATATATTGATAGATAATACCATATTGTTTTGCTAATCTCATGACATAATTAGTACTCTTGGAGAAGAACATTCTCTTTTTCCCAGGCCTGTACATCTGTGTTGCCTTGTATTTAAAAAGAAAACGTCTGGTTGCATAATACTTTTCCTAAGCACTACTCCTTTGAGGACTCCAGACGATATTCTCTAATTGACTTAAGAAAAAATCGCCCAAGGGTAGCAACTTGTTCCTCAGGACAGAGTCCTAGCCTACATATTCTATGTGGTCAAAATTCATTATACAGGTTTTTGTTGCACAGTGGAAGCTTACGAGGCTGTGTATGTCATGCATTGTGAATCCTGAATTGCATGTCACTCCAAATCTGCTATTATGAACCGACTATATACTGAAGCTTCTTTATGTTCAATATAAAGATCTTTTTAAAAAAACGTAATTATACAATGACGGTAGGTATCCAGCATCCAGCTTATTTTTCTACATCTCTCCTACAGCCATGCGTATGTGCAGTTACACATAGTGCAAAATGGGTTGAGCAGTCTCGGTCATATAGGCATGAACAAAAAACGCTCCCTAATAGGCCACACTGCAGTCACACACTTTCAATTTATCCATGCAAATTAATTTCTTGCTTAAGATTACCAAGACTTTCTACTTTTTGCTCCAACATGTACCAAGGTACAGCACAATCCTAGGGCTCATGCACAGCATTAAACCATTCCCAATATAGATCACATAGCAATGACACTCTATTCTATTCATAACACTCCCGTGGAGTAGTGTGCCTTTTGTCTCTTTGTCAGATATATAATGCTCTATATACATTAAAGTACAGAAAATATAAGAAACCAAAGGACTGTGGTAGCCTTTCTTTGATGGCCAGTTGTATCAAATATTGAGCTTTTCTAAGCCTGGAACTAAAAGAGTCTGATACTACTAGCTAATTTAGGATTCTCATTGCTTGGTCTTTGTAGAGTCTTTTATGTGAATCAAACTAACATAGAACATCCAGACAGTACATAACATAGTAATTCTATATATATTTAATGTGAATATTGATTCCCCAGGAATGTGCAGTGGAGGAGAGAAGGTATGTAAAGACTGCATTGCATAATATGGGGATTAGTAATCACTTGCTATGCTATGCAAAACTAGATATAAATATAAGAGCATAGTACAATAGAATGTAAAGGTGCAGGAGTGGACAAGTAAGACTTACATACAAAACGGAGGGTTGTAGAGGAGAGCATTGGAACGGATTCCCATATTTTTGGTAGACAGCAAGAGAAGTTCTGTCTTCTACTCACTTCCTTCTTGCATTTAGTTCCTTTGTGGACGACAATATCCTGGATACTAGTGCTGCTTTCATTGCTGGAGAGCTTGATCTGTCTCCTGTGTCTTCGTAGCAAAGTGATTCTTGAAGCCTATGCCGCATTTCATGGGAAATCGGAGGGACCTTGCACTTTTGGAAAACGGGGGTGGAATATTTTAATAGCTCATTGGAGTGAACCTTTCTTGTACTTGAGCTTGTTTGTTGTTTTTATTGACGATCAAGACTAACTTGGTTTTCAATGGGTCCAAATTAAAGTCAGCCTTTGACATCCAGACTTGAAGGTCGACGAACTGCCATATGAGACCTTCAAGTAAAAGTGTGTTATATGCGTACCTGATAATTTGGACACATTTGGATGTTCCAATGAATAAGCACTATCCTCAGAGCTTCCATAGAGAGAATGAATACAGCAAGACCTATAATAGAATCTTAGAGTAGGTTATAGGTCGTGCGGGTAAGTCCTGGTCTTTAGAAGTTCATGAGGATGTACAGATATTTATTGGTCATATCAGAAGAATATGACTCATGGGTGCGACTGAGTGAAAGTGTGTAGATCACATTTCTTTTACCTATAAATAGAAATTACACCCAGTTCAAATTAAATCATGGTCTGGTTGCATATACTCTAAGTTCACAAAAAGGCACTGTAAAACAAGAAATTTATGAGCTGAACTGGTGAGTTCAATAGACAGTCAACAAAAATTAAAAGTGTTTGTCTGCTTTTTCTGTGGATTCGTTCTGACAGAGGCATTCTACTGGTGAGCCTTTAAAACAAAAGCTCAACCAAGTAATTTGTAGGATGATTCGAGAGATTTAGCCATCTACATGTTGGCATTGGGGCTATGAACTAGACAATGAAAAAGGGAAACAGAGGCAGAAAGAAAGAGAATAAACACCCTTGTTCTTTTTTTAAGATTATTATTACAAAACATTTCATTACCATGATTGGTCACTCGTTACTTTAACCAACCTATCAGCTCATCAGATTGGCACAGCCACTTTGACAGCATTCATCTTGGGGAAGAGGCCAGCTGCGACATGATCTTCTACCTAGGCGTGCCCAAGAGTTAAGTACTAGTACTGAAGTAAAAGGCCCCATGATTAAGCAGTACTCTGAAGTGTATATAAATGCTTTGTGTCCAGTAGAAATAGTTTAAATCCTACTTCAGATGCAGGACTATCATTCATGATGAAAGAAGAAAGGTCACCCTTCTCCATTTTTTCAGAGCACGGTGCAGTCAGCAATCACTGTTGGCCTTACCATGCCATGTGAGAATGTGTGAATGAGTTGGCTAAAATTGTATTCTTTAATTGCCTAGTTCTCTAGGACGGCTCTGCCCACACCAGTTTCCAACTTGCCAGAGGGTGAGATGTGGTCGGGGATATGCTATCCCCAACCCACATGGCAAAGTTGTCTCATTTCAAATGAGCTCTAGGCTTATCTGGTAGTTGCTTGCTTGCAAGATGAGAACATTTACGTTTTCAATAAATAATTCATCTAGACAAATTGTTGTGAAATCCAAGCTAGCATAGCATAGGGGTATGAAACAAATAATTATGATTTTCCCACATTCTTGTTCCTGACAAGATATTATCTCAGAGCCTTCCGTAAAGGCAATATGTGCAAACATTTTTCAGCAGCACATGAAGTACTTGAGGTACACAAAGGCAGATTAACAGTTTCATTCAAATAAAAATTTGACAGCACTTTAAAAAGCATAGTTGGACATGTACACAAAATAACTAGTCAACCTACAGTCTCTGAAAAAACATTAAGAGCTACTCAATAGAGAAAGCTGCATCTTACTTACTAACACACCTACTATTTAAAGAAATGTCAATTTCTATGAAATATACTTTTAATCCAATGTATGCATATGGTTAAAAGTAGGATGAATTAACTTGGACAACAGCTAATTTCCAACGAGCGGTACCTTTTCTGATGAGTGAAAACACCTTATACAAACCCTTAAGGAAATACTTTACTACTGCAATGGCAAAACAATTTGTCAGTATGCTATAATTAAAGCCACATTCATAAGAGGAATACTGAAGGTCTGGCCCTGAACCTTGTGGAATGTATGAAAGAACATCATCTTCTGTCCACTTAAAGGCATAATATCCTCTTGTAGAAGGTTCCTTTGACTCTTTCAGGACCCATGTACGGACTGGTGGTGATCAACATGCCCTCCCTGAAAGGCTGCATGTGCCAAACCGCTAAGCTAAATGGCTTGTAATGCTTTATCTGGGCGTTGGTACTTGTTGCCACAGCTAAAGTAAATGCAACTGGCTGTATCTTCTCAAACAAGCTGGCACAACCAAGAGAAAGTATGGAAACTGCAAAGCATACAGTCCTAAATTACCTCAACACCTAAAAGTCTGGTGTGATTTACTCGCAAGCCCTCAAGAAATCTGAAACCCCGCTTCCTCTCTGGGGTACTGAACAGAGGGTGCGGGTTGAAGAAGTCACTGGATCTTTGCTGACTGGAAATGTGGCTTCATGTCAGTAGTTGAAAGTTGAACAACTCCCCTTTCATGTCTCTGAAGTGTCGGATGTCTTCCCTGCTGGAACTTCTGTTGGTAAGCACAGCTTCATCTCTGAAACCGATGCATGGAACCAGGATTTGAAGGTGAAAATGGCGTGTTTCACATTTACATGCCCACTGCATAAAGAGTCTACAACGTAAGTATTCATCATACTAATCTTATATTTCCTGAGACACTGAAACCGGATCCATTGAAGGTGCTCTGTAGTACTTCCCTTGTCTTTCAGAGGATCTCCCCAGCTTGCCTGCCTGGCTCCAACAATCCAGGTAACGGGAGCACATATTTCTTAGATGCTGACATGATCAAGATTTATTATTATTTTTTTATGTAATTTTATTACCAACTCTGCCGCGTCCTGTAAACCCCGCAAAGGAGTTTACATTACCAAGAGGTAAGGACCTGCGTAGTGTCTCCTGCATCTCTGGTGGTGAAAATGGTTTTAGGTCTTTTCTGTGTGACTTCAAAGTAGATGAAGAATCCAGACCCACTGAAATATTTTGATCAGTTCCGTTATACCATAGATGGTCGGTGATCAATCAGAACCTCAGAAAGTCCTTCTCATTCAAGATAAATATTACTTTATAAGGCTGCAGTAGTCACAAATAAAATACATCCTCTGTTTGGTCTGCACTTGGATAACTTGCACTTGAACAACACAAATTCATTTAAGATACAATCCAACTCTTTTTTTTTTTTAGAAACATGAGTCCATGTCCCCAGAAGAGCCCAAAAAACGAAGCTGGTTATTTTTTCCCAAGTCTTTAGTCCTGTGTACAAAATATGTAAAGGCGTCCTTAAGATATAATGAACGCCTACACTGCTCATCAGGGGTCACAAAACACCAGTTAAATGAAAGTGTGATAACACCTTCAAACCAGATGAAGAATGAGAATGTAAAATCATTTTACCACTGTGAAACACCATACAGGCTGCTCTTTGGAAAAGTCTTTAATTCACTCGTTTTATTCATTTCCAATAAACAAATTACAAATCGGCTTTGTACATGGGCTTTGAAGGGGGACACGTCATTTTATTTGTGTTTTATTGGGGTCTTTTTCTAAAGTGTTGGCCGTCCAGGTGAGCAGAAAGTTGTATTCAGCAACATGTTGCATAGTCAACATGTGAGGATACAGACCATAAGGTATATTATGTACGTTCTCAATGTGAGCCCCGTGAGTAAATATAATGATGTTTATACAACTATCCCTTCAAAAACAGCAGCATGTTCTTCCATAAATATTAACTTGACAGAGCCTTTCTGAAAAATTACTCTTCAGTTGGTTCTCCATATATGCAGTAATAGTTCATAATGGCACGTCTCTTGATTTTTACACCTCAGAAGTCTGTGCTCTTTTTGAGTGCAGCAAATGCAGCCTCTCTTCCAGGTAAACTAATTGCATCTTTTTGTAGAAGTTCATTTTGCTTCTTTTATCAGGTGCATACATGCTGAAGGCATATTTATAGGACTTCTTACACCAGGCAGTCAAGTTAAACAATGCTGAAGTGTGATGGCACATCCTGCACAGGAGTAAAGACACAGCAGCCTCAATAATCTCTGGCTCTATCAACAGTGGTGCCAAGGCCTTCTTCATTTATCAGGCTAAATAGCTATTAGAATTAATGTTGGTTGAGATTTCTTTTATTAAACTATACTGCATCACCAGGATTGGAACAATAGTATAATAGGTTCATGGAATTCACAGCAACCTGGATGTGAAGTCTGGGCAACTTTTAGTTGTGTTCAATGCCACAAATTGATTTTGAGAAACCCTCAGGAGTTAAAAACTGTTTTTAGTGCTTCAATGTTTAACATTCATTTGAACCCCACCAGGACTGTCTGGCTCAGACCACCTGCTTGCTATTTTACTCTCTATAGTAAATTACCCAATTAAATAGACCTTCTCTTTTTTCAGGGCCCACTGCCCTGTCAAATGCACCAGGTCAGGGAACACTAAGTGCATCCATGCAACAAAAATATCCAGTAACCAAATATCCATGGGTGAAATCACTCCAAAGATAGAGAATATCTGAAATGTTGCTTCCCAGCACAGCGCTTAACTCCTGACGTTTTAAAGGCTCCGTGCCAAATAAGACGTGAGTTTAAAAAAAAAAAGCTTCAAGTACTCCGCTGCACATGGTTTGACTGGCAAATTAAATGCTTCTAATATTTGGGGCAAATTTGATTCTTCCTTCATCATGCTGAAACATACCAAAAGAAAAACTGTTGGAAGGATGGCAGGAAGAGCACAGAGAATGATAAAGTCCATTTGCAAAGATCTTACTGTAACAAAGGTTGGACTTAAGGACATTAGGATTCTCAGTTCAGTTCAGTTCAGTTCAAACAAGCTTTATTCGACGATTGTCATAAAAGCATAAAATCCAGATTAAAAAGTACAGGTTAAAACGAATAAAAATGAGCAAATTCTATCTCTTTAAAAAAAAAATTGGAGGTATAACATTGATATATTTACATAATGAATTCATTAGCATTACATCATAAGGGATTTAATAATCACCTGGAAAAAGTTAATCTATTAACAAATCACTTCTGATGGTCCATGCCCACCCCAAAAGGTTTGCCACTGCCACATATACAGTCATATTTGTACAGGTACATATTATTCTAACTGCGGCCAGGCCACTGTCCGTGCCCAGCAACCTGCACATTGGGCGTAGCCACATTCGTCGTGGGGCCGCATACGCTGGGCATTCAAATAATAAGTGACCAACAGTCTCAGAGAGCGCCGGACATGCTGGACAGCCGGCTTTGTCCCCCCTAGACCACTTATAGGTAAAAGCCCTAACAGGTAAGCTACCAATTCTCAACTGGAAATAAAGTTTGCGGTCTAAAGGTTTTGAGATAACATCCCAGAAATCTTCCAGAAGCGGTCCATCCTTAAAGTCCATAAACGCACCGGTCAGCGAACAAGGGGCTGTGGACTTGAAGATCTTAACAGCCATAAGCTTCAGTACTGGTCCTTTAAAGACTTCTTCGGTGGGAACCTTGCATTTGTTGGATCTTTCCACAAATCTCTTAAACCTAGATCAGTCAGAACACCCCTGATGTGTACTAACCACTTAATTCCATGAGAAAAACCACATCTAATTATATCTAACAGACCCCTTCTATACGTCTCTAGTTCTGGGGTAGTCCAAAGCCGTCTCCAATATAAAATAGGTCGCAAAGAAGCAATGAGGGCTATTGGAGACAAGCCCAGGTCATAGAGAAGGGGATTCAGGGGGGTACTCTGTGGTAGTTTTATCAAATTCCTAATAAATACATTTTCCGAGCTTTTTATCCCCCGTAGGTTCTCAGGTCCCCAAAGTTCTACCCCGTATGAAGTGGAACTAACCACTTTTCCATTGTAAACCGCTAATACGGGAGCTATTGGTTTAGTAAGGGACCTGGAATGCTCCAGACTCAGGGCACCAGAGAGTTGGCGATGTTTCAGAGTAGCCAGCTCAATCTGTTGTTTCCATTTCGAGTCGTGCTGGATACAAACGCCCAGATAGGTAAAAGCCTGGACCCTTTCTAAGGGACGCCTGTTCATAATCATAGTAACCTTAAAGGTTTTTGGGGCATTAAAAGTCATAAATTTGGATTTTGCTACATTAACTTCCAAACCCCGGGCGGAGCAGAAATCATCAAAAAGCACCAAGGCTTTCTGCAACCCGCTCGGAGTTTTTGCTACTAAGAGACAATCGTCAGCAAACATTAAAATAGGAACTTTTCCTCCAGCAAGGATAGGGGCATCAATGTTGGAATCAATTAACATTTTGGCCACATCATTAATGTATAACGAAAATAACGTTGGCGCCAGGACACAGCCCTGACGGACTCCAGATTCCACTGGGAACTGGGGCGTAACACTGCCGGGACCACCCCACCTGATCTGTGCATAGTTTTGTTCATGGAGTCTTTTCAAAAGCGTAAGAAGGGGACCCAGCAGACCCATTTCATTAAGGACTTTCCACAGGGTAGCGCGCGGAACCAGGTCGAATGCCGCTCTTAAGTCTATAAACGATACATACAAGCTACCATGCCCAATCAATACAGTCGTCCAGTGCAACATTGTAAAATGTAACACCTGGTCGACCGTACTAACTGAGGTCCTGAAGCCAGCCTGTAGATGGGATAAGATGTTGTTGACACGCTCCCACTCCAGTACTTTATTTAAAATCAGCCTGCCAAAAAAATTTGGGAGGTGTCAATCAGGCTGATTGGGCGATAATTTCCTGGCTGGGACTTGTCCCCTTTTTTATACACGGGTATAATTTCGGCCCGTTCCATGAACAAGGTATAGGGGCACCCCTGGCAATCATGTTTGCTAGAAGGAGTATGTAGGAACCCCAGGAGTTTTTGTCCTGTAAAAATAAGTCCGCGGGGATGCCATCAATACCAGGCGCTCTGCTAGGAACCACTAGATCTAAGGCACTGCAAACCTCTTTTAGGGAAAACATATCCTCAGTAGTAAAAGTGGTTAGCGTCTCTGTAATTGGTTCTGAGTCCTTATCCCTCGCGTATTGTGGCTGGAAATAGGCTACCCATTTATCTTTGGGGACCCAGTTCTGAGGCTTATCTGGGTTTCCCTCCACCCACCACCTGTACACATTCCAGAATCTCCGAGAGTCTTTGTTGGAACCTGCCTCCTTTAACTCTTTCCACCTAGTCTCGTCCCAGTTACGTTTAGCTATGTAGACAGTATTTTTGTACATGGATCTGGCTATCCGAATATCCTCACATGACTCACTTTTAATGGCTTTGCCCAGGTCCAAACGGGCCTGCCTACATTCCCCTGAATACCAACGAGGTGGTTCAGGTATACGTGGGGCCTTATTTGGACAGGACTTAACTTAAAGGCTTTTCAATTCACAAAAAAAGGCCTCATGGACCCTTGTTCCTTCCTCTTGAGAAGGAAGGACATTATCCTTTTCAACCAGTTCCTCTAGATCACGAGTTGCTTGAGCAAGCTTTTGATTTGATTTATAAAATCAATATTAAATGGATTAATAGAAACTTTCGATCATCGGACATGTCGCATATCGTTCGATAGGACTGCGTTCGTAATGGGGGTAAGAGACACATCCTTACCGGGAGTACTCCAGTAGGAGAGAGTCATGCACAGGGGATTATGGTCACTCTCTATCCTATCTATAATTAGCATGTCCTGGAGAAATCTCCATGTCCCCAGGTTGAGCAGAATATAATCTATTCTACTTTCTCTGGTGCCGCTTTTGAAAGTGTTAGCCCCGTCTTTATCACCCAGTGATCTTCCATTTGTAGCTCTTAGACCATTGTTTAGACAAATAGAATTCATTTGAATGACTATATCTGACCACTCTTTAATTGGTTTAAGCTCAAGTTTAGGTATCCCCCATTCCCTATCCTCATCGTCCGATATATTCCAGTTATCACATACAATGGGTTCGAAAGTAACATTAAAATCTCCTCCCAAAATTGAGTTAGAATGAGGAAGAGGAGAATGAAGCATCTCTTCCAGGAGGGCAAGTACTAATGACTTTTTCCCAGCTGTGCTTCGAGCATAGACATTATAGATGTTAATCGGCTCTTGGTTAGGGAACACAAGTCTTAGGACCTGTAGATCCCTATGAGTGGAGTGAATGACTTTAATAGTAGCACCAAGGTCCGGTCTGATCCAGATAGTTTGGCCACCAGACGGACGACCCTTGCCTATCTTCTCTGCCGGAATGCTGTAATTTAAATAATCAGGTAGGTGTAATGGGTCCAGTAGCCAGGTTTTCTGGAATAGGCATATATCATGCTGGCTAATAAATGACATCCACTCCGGGGATTCAGCTTTAGATTGAAGACCAGCTATATTCCAGGAAAGAACAGACCCAGATTTACCAATGGTAGACACGGTATATTCCTGCTTTGTTGACTCAGCAGCCATAGATGAGGGCGCAGCCATACATGTCGAGTACGGGAGCAAGGGTGGGACTTCAAGAGAGATGTCCAGATCATTAGATAGGTCGGGGCCTAGGCTTTGTGAGTAGTTAAATCACTACTCGCCCCGTTAGTAACTTTAAACTGGAGTCAATCATTATGATCCAAACTCAAGTTTGCCAAAAATGTGTCCTTACCAATATTTCTTCCTTCAGAGAGCCAGGCTTGGGGAGGAGTTGGTCTCATCTGGATCCTTGAGTGATCCGGGGAACATGATCTAAATTCTAAATTTAATAATTCTCCCGCTATCATCGGGTTTTTAAAATCTAGTTTTATGCAATCGTGTGCATCACCCTGGGAGAAAAGCCTCACTGCACGGGAAATGTCCTCCCTGACGACTGACCTACAGCCCCTCACGTACCTAATCCTGTGAATTGCTTTGTTGGTAAGTGCTTCAGGAGTTTCATGAGCCCTGCCAATAGGCAGCTTGGGAATATTAATCAGGAACACAGGGGGAGATTTACCCAGATAAAAATTAGATGGCATAACATTTTGGCTTGGTGGAACAGGTCTTGGGTACTGTCGGCTAGACACGGGTTGCCGTACAGCCTGACTTGCTTGATAACCACTTTTATTCCCTGGGTTCCCAGATAACCCACTAGTTGGGGCAGTTAACACTGGACCAGTTCTTTGGGTGGCGTGGTTGGTTGTAATAGCTGCACTCCCTGTT
Source organism: Lissotriton helveticus (assembly GCF_964261635.1). NCBI lineage: Eukaryota > Metazoa > Chordata > Amphibia > Caudata > Salamandridae > Lissotriton > Lissotriton helveticus. The sequence goes on along the minus strand of NC_136065.1, from coordinate 230,345,759 downwards.
CAACCCGTGTTTGTGGATATGTGGCTTGGATTCACAGGAGTGTCCTGAGCAGTGGACAAGTTGGACAAGGGGGGAACTTTCCCTAGGCTTCCTTCTAAATTTGCAGTTTTACATTTACAATCAGCAAGGTTAGCTACGGCAAGGCCTTTGACAGAGCCCACCCTTAAATTACTTACAGCAATACTAAGTTGATCGATCTTGGTTTGCATATTTACGACCAAGTCACACAAATGATTTACAATTTTAAACAGGGGGTTATTGGTTGGATCAGCTAGCCCGGGCGTCCCCAAAATAGTAGCCACATTCAGAATATTTTCTACTCGGGGTGGACCAGGCTCAAGCGCCTCAGATCTACTTTCAGCATTACATTTTTCAATTTGTGCTAGAACAGAAAACCTGTTGCTGCAGGGTAATACGCTCATATCAACAGAACTATAATTAGGATGTGTGGGTATTTGAGACTGGTCTGTAATGAGCTCTCCCGACTCTACCAAAACCGTTTTAGACCTCGTGGCCTGCTTGTTGGTAAACATTTCTGGGATAACAGCAGCCCCTCGCTTTTTACTATTAGCTTCCGGGGCACTCACAGTACTACATCCCTCTAAGGCTCTTTCCCCATGATTGGGAGCAGATGTTAGCAGATCTGTACAGTCTTGCACCAAGTCCTCAATTCTGTCAATGACACAATTAACTCCCGCGTGTGTCTGCCGCTTTCTAACTGGTTTACACTTGGATTTCTTGGCTTGCTTCCCTCCCTTAGCCATCACGCCAGCACAGTCATTTAAATCCTCAGTGGATTTCCTCTTCCCCATTATTGCAATAGATCAAGGCCACAAATAAGCAGGAGGTTGGAAATGAACAGTACCTTGTGGTCGAAATTCAAGAGTGGTGGCCCAGTCCAGTCTCCGTCAGGCCACAGACGGCCACAGACGGCCCGCCCTTTGCCCAGGCTTCGCCCGGCTCGACCCGCGAACGGTCCCGCGAGGCGGGAATGGCGCTGGTCTTTGTGCGCCTCCCGGCGCAGTTGAGTGGTGCGTGTACCGCGTGGGCTGCTGGGGGTTGAAGTCCGCAGAGGCACCTTGTCCCGCTCTCCACTCGGCGGCCGCACTCTGATGGAGAGAGTGTGCGGCGGCGGGAGGCAGCGGGAAGCAAGCTGGCGAGGAGGCTCTTAAGAGCAGGGGTCAAGGAGGCAGATGGAAACAGGCACACGGGCCCCTGGAGATATGAAGTCAGTTCCCCACTCAGCTGGGAATGACGCTGGTCTTTATGCGCCTCCCGGCACGGTTGAGTGGTGCGTGTACCGCGTGGGCTGCTGGGGGTTGAAGTCCGCAGAGGCACCTTGTCCCACTCTCCACTCGGCGGCCGCACTCTGATGGAGTGAGTGTGCGGCGGCGGGAGACAGCGGGAAGCAAGCTGGCGAGGAGGCTCGTAAGAGCAGGGGTCAAGGAGGCAGATGGAAACAGGCACACAGGCCCCTGGAGATATAAAGTCAGTTCCCCACTCAGCTGGGAATGACGCTGGTCTTTATGCGCCTCCCGGCGCGGTTGAGTGGTGCGTGTACCGCGTGGGCTGCTGGGGGTTGAAGTCCGCAGAGGCACCTTGTCCCGCTCTCCACTCGGCGGCCGCACTCTGATGGAGAGAGTGTGCGGCGGCGGGAGACAGCGGGAGGCAGCGGGAAGCAAGCTGGCGAGGAGGCTCGTAAAAGCAGGGGTCAAGGAGGCAGATGGAAACAGGCACACGGGCCCCTGGAGATATGAAGTCAGGTTCTCCTAACACGTCAAGTTCGACCAATGTCATTTATGGAGTAGTTCCTTGGTATTCTCAGACATGCCTGGCGATGAGGCGACATGCAGTTAACCGTCATTGCCCTGTGGCAGCAAGCGGTAAGAGCTCAGATAAACTTCACAGTAGTGGTTAAAAATGTTTGTTCACTTATTTGTAAAGCATTCAAAGATGGCGACTGTTTAGCGCACACTAGCGACATTGGTTGTCATGACAGCCGTAGGTGATGCCAAATACTTGAGTATTTAAACGCCTGGGCTTGGAAGCGGGGTTTTCGACATTCCATTTTCGCTGCACTATACCGTCAGTGAGCTACGATACTCACTGGTAAGTCTTGGGAGGTTTGTGATTACCTTTATTGGTTCAGGCACCTGCAATAATCGCTTGTTTCTTAGAGAGTCACAAACATTGTTGATAACATATCCAGTTGGTCTTATCATATATGTGCACAATGGTTTGTAGAATTCTTATTGACAAACAGTACAAAGAACTGGACAGTTACGGGGGCTGCCTTTCTACGTAATGTGCCCCTTCCTTTCCTTAAGATTACTGTGCTTGTATATATCACGAGCCTCAGAGCAGCATGCTCTTATGGACCATCATGTTTGTAACGATGTTTGAAGCTTCAATCATGCCCGATTAATCTTTATGCACATTCTAAATATTCATTTGGGTTCGCTAAAATGACTTTTTGAAATCATTGGAAGTTTTTAATTGACTTCCATGCTGTTTCTTTTACAGGGTTTCTTGTGATGTCATAGCATATTCCAGTGCTTTCAATAATTGGTCAGTTTTTAAGTGAATCATGATATGCTACGTACACTTAATCAGTCAAAATATGTTTCATATTGTTGACAGGCTGTGCATTATATATTTATGTTTTGGGCATTTGTACCCTATTATAAATATGAACCACAAGCCAATAGACGCAGTTAACTGTTGAGGTATCATTTATACAAGTTGTTTTGTGCCTGCGAGCCCTGACACCAATATGCACATGTTATAAAACTAACAATACCTATGAATTGTAGCGGCTGTCTTTGTTACACTCCATTGAATGGCCAGAATTATTCTAATATTGTCGTGCACTCTACGGTTGGCTACTTTGTTCGAATGATCATGCTTTCTCAATGACAGTTATATTCTTAATGTTTTGTGAGTCCGGACAAAAGCGTGCATGCGCATCTGAGAACTTTGAAATTCTTCTTTAACAATACATAACTCTTTGAAGTTTGGCACTCTCTTCATTTTACTATGTCTTCATAGAGCCATTTATACTTCTGGTGGTGCGTCTGAGAGCTCATTTACAAGCATACACATGAATCTGAGAATCTTGAATTTTATCAGACACAATAACAAGCATACTGTATTTTGTCTCTTTCTTCATTCCAACATGTCTTCACAGTGCAAGTTTAATTTTTAGCAATGCACTTGTGAACATACATACAAGCGTGCACATACGTCTGGGAATGGTGAATTAAAACAGGCTTTAGAGTACATCCCATAAAACATTTGCTTTATCTTAAAATATGCATCTGTGTGTCCTTTAGAATATATTTCAGGAACATGACCAGTTAGGGTATCCGAGCGCTGTACAAACAGGAAAGTTACACATGCAAGGGAGAAATGCAAAAAGAATATGCAATCATCAAAACATTTATAATATAATACACAAATCAGAAAATTTAAGCTCCAGATGTGCCCCGGAAAGTAGTAAAGCAGAATGGCTTCAGGGCTGCTCTTGAAGGAATTTATTCAAAAGATGCATTTTTACTATTTTTTTTTAAAGGAGGGAGTTGAGGGGTTAGACATGATTGCAGGAGGCAATGCATTCCAAATTCTTGGGGCTAAACTGGAGAATGAGTGGTTGTAAGTTATTTTTTTGTTTAATTTCTGAGGTTACAATAGTAGGAAGTTGGCATTTCTTAGGGAGCGAATACCACCAGACAGTGAGTTTCTTCGCCAAGTAGCTTGGAGTGTTATGGTGTAGGGCCTTGTGTGGCATGCAGGCTATCTTCAGCTAGATGTTTGCTTCCAACTGGAGCCAATTTAGCTGTTTTAGAACTGGAGCAATTTCGTCAAATCAGCTGGATCCCGTGACGATCCTGGCTGCAGAATTCAGTGTGGCCCTTAGTGGCGCTAGCCTTGCTTTCAGGTAAGCCAGCCAGAGTAGCACTATTGTAGTCTAATCGGGACTTGACTAGGGTTTGGACAGCTAACTAAAGGTTATCAGGTGGCAAAAAGGGTCTGAGTTTTCTCAGGGGGATCAGATGGAAATTGGATACCCTTGTGGTTGCCCTGATATGGTCTTGTATATTCAGGTGTTTGTCCAGAGTTATGCCAAGTGATCCAGTGGAATAAATTAGTTTGTTGAAAATATTTAACTAAGGCAATATGAGAGCAGCCTGAAAGTTTTTAGGGGGCACGGTTCAGATGGTCTCCAAGGGGGTTTAATAGGTCATACGCATCATTGTTTCTTTTCCGTCTACTTTTTCCTTTAGGATGGATATTAGTGGTTATTATAATGTAAGGTACGTGAAAAATAAAACAATTGACAAAATGAGTAAAAGGTTAGTCATTTACAATTGATTTTATGGGTTAGAAGGGTGCGTTTCATGAATGATATTCCAATCTCTCTTTGGAAGTGTGTTCTAAGATCTTGCTCATGGGCACAGCCATTTTATGTTAAAGATACTGATGAAGATCCCATGATGGAAAATAAGGAGTTCTGCACAGATGCCAAAGGGGGCCTATCCCTAGATCGGACTCACCCTCATACTCCGATGACTGTAGTGAGAAAGAGGGGTAATATGAAGGAGGGCACATTTGCAGGCAGCTCAGACTGATCCAAGAAGAAAGCATACTAGAAACACTGTTTGCACATATAATTCAATTAAAGCACTGGTCTTATGTTGAACAGTCACTCCCCGAAAGATCAGCACTAAGTGTTGCAATATGTGAAATTCTCATGTTTTCAAAATGTACACTTACAGAGCTCTGTTCTAAAATGGAAACACCTTCTTCATAAATTCCTTCCTGGATACAAGATGCACACTTCTGCGGTCCAGAGCTGGAATAGGGGGCAAATGGATTAACATATAATTGTCAGTAATAAAAACGTACAGGCATATGTTAGTGCAATTAGGCAGCACACTAACTGGATTTTTCTTACATTTAAAATTTGCTTTCCTCAGATATCATGTCAAAGTTATACAAATCCCAAAGAAAAAATATATTCCAACATAACTTGCTAGTAAACACAGAAGGAAAAACTGAGAATATCACCAGGCAAATAATTGATTAAAGAGTGAAACGATGGCTTAAACTATGTCTTTCATCACCAAATATAAATACCTCTCTCTTACAAGTCAGATGATTTGTTAGGAGGGAATATGTACGCTGTAAAGTCAATCAGTGGAGACTATGGTACGTTTAGACAAAGATATAACGGTGTAAGATGTTTTGGTGATATTTGATAAACCACCTAAAAAGCAAAACCCCGAGCCAGAGGTTTTCCTGTGTGAATTATTTTTGAGATGAGGCCCCGTCTTAGCATTTAAATGTTTTCAAAAGGCAGAAGGACACTCTCTGTGGACATTGTTTGGACCCTGATAGTTTGAATTCCTGAAAAATTAAAAGATAAATTCAAACACGGTGGCCCTAAGAGCCACTATATTAAAGATGCAGCGTTCAATTTTCAGCTTTTTTCAGCTTCTGCCTGTACAGTACCATTTTCATCACGTTCCATCCTTAGTTGCTTCAATGTATTTTTCTGTAAGATGGAGTTAGGCCTGCAGCATTACACTAGTGAAAGTTATGTTTTTTTTTTAAATAGCTTCTTTTTAAATGATAATATACAAAAGTTGTGTAAATATGGCTTGCAGATTGACAGACAAAAAATGTTTTACTAAAGGTACTTTGGATCCCGTACATGGGTGAAGCTATTTAGTGTTTATGGCTGTCAATGAAGAGCTCGTTATGGAGAATCAACTGTCGAAAACAGATGCTACCAATCCGATGTTGTAGTGTAGTGCGGTATGCCACTACAGGATTCCACCTTGGAATAGAATGGAAATAATGTTACCCGTGGAATGCCGGGGATGCCGGATGCCTTGAGGGAAAGCATCTGTACTGACGGCCCAGATGACTGTGTGAACAGCAGTTTGCTTGATTCTATGACTTCTGACCCAACATATGCATCACCTGAGAGTATTTTTTGGTGACCCTTGACAGTAATGAGGAAGGAGCCACTTGGATCCAAAATATCTTCAGCTGGATGTCTACAAACCAGCTGAAGTTAAACGGAGACAAAACTGAAGTCCTCCTCTTGGGGAAAAACAAAGATCTATGGAACGCCACTCACTGGCCCTGCGAGCTAGGTAACCTCCCCACCCCTGCTACCCACGTAAGAAACAAGCAAACAAAGTGGTAGGCCTTTGTTTCACCATCATGAAATGGTTGAAAAGAATCCTATGGATGCTGCCCCTTGCAACTCAAAAGACCGTAGTCAACGCACTCATTACATCTCGTCTTGACTACGGCAATATTCTCTACCTGGGCTCAAATCAAGCTGTCATTAAACGTCTACAACTGGTCCAAAACTCGGCTGCAAGACTATTATGCAAAATTCCCAAAACTGCCAGTGTGTCGAAACACCTGAATGACCTACATTGGCTCAGGGTAGAAAACCGCATCAGGTTCAAAGCCCTGAGCTATATGTTTAGGATCAAAACCGGCACCGCACCAAAGTACCTGCAATCCTTAGCGACCCCATACATCCCGGGAAGAGAACTGCGCTCCCAGACCGCTGCAAACTTTACGGCCCCTAGGTTCAAACTAGCGAGAATGGGAGGAAGATCCTTCGCTGTCCTAGGGCCCACTCTCTGGAACAAACTCCCGCCCCCCACATCCGCAAAGAAGAAAACTATGCTAGATTCAGAAAGAACATAAAAACCTGGCTTTTCCAGAAATAAACCCACTGACCAAATTTACCCCTTACTTCGGTTCATCGCTAAGTCATCGGCGCCGGGAAACCCTTTTTGGGTAGCTGTGCGCCATACAAGTGTAAAAAATAAATAAATAAATTGGATGGGAGAATTCTTGTACGATATAGTGAGAATAGTGATGCTAGTGTGTTCAAAGGAACAGTTCTGTCTTCATCTTGGTAATGAATTTCATGTTTCTTCCAAGACCAGAGTTAGACTATCTAAAGCATTTGCATCCAATTAATTACTCTAAGTAATCTCTTCTGATTTGCTCATCCATTTTATGTCGAGTAGGAATTTATACCACTATATTATTTATATTTTTTGTATTTATGTAACGTTACCAATATAATGGCATTGTTCATCATTTGCTAAGTTTATTAGATCTTAGTATGCACAATGAGACTTTATTAGTGAGTAGACAACAAGTTGTTTTGCTTGTATAAAAAGGTAGATATGAAAAGAATGGTCCTAGAAAAAGAATGTTAAGTGTGTCACTGCTGGAATGCTGGATATGCCAGATGCCTGGAAGCATTGCTGTTAAAAGGACACTCGGATGCCAAATAAAGAAGACTTTCATTTTGTGTACAGATTCTTCACTACAGATGTGTTGGACTAAACAATTCAGAATAAACTGTTCTCACCCAAGGGTGACCAAACTTGTCCCTAGTGGATAAACCTTTAAGCCTTCCCATGTAATCAGTGACCACCGGAATGGTGAAAAGGATGCATGAGAAGGAGGTTTCCTATATGGTGCAATCTTTGATGCTCCTGGGAGCTGGCTGCTATGCGTTTGTTTATGCTACCCAAAAAGGCTGGTCCAAGACCCGACATTTCAACATGCTGATGCCCCTAATCTAAGACTGGGAGTTGAAGAGAGTGATTAAAAAAGGTTCTGTTCCTGTCTGAAGCAGAGGTACTGGGTCCTCCCCATTTCAATAAGTTGTGGTACACCGCTAATATAGATGGATGGACTTAAGGTGGTTGCCGTGTGATGAAAGGCCTTGATGATGATGATGATGATGATGATGATGATAGGTACCAGACGCTTAGGCATAATACATGTCGGTTTGGGGTAAAGTCTAGTCAATTTCTTTTCTTTGATACAATCATGAGGGCTACTTGCCTCACCTGGGAGGGATTTCAGGGGAAACTGTCCAAATCAAGTGTACTGGCAGTTTGCTGACCTTTCTCCGGGTGGCAGACCGATTTCCACTAATCCACGATTCTGCACTTAGCAAAGGGCATCTGATAACATCCACCTTGATCCAAGAAAAGTGCAAGAAAGACACCAGTGCACAACTGTCTGATACTAACTGGATTAAGGTATTGATACTGCATGAATAGCTACAAGCAATACAGGATATTGCCTTACTCAGTTGAAAATATTGCACAGGGCCAATCCTATCCCATCAAAACTTGATAAAAAATATGCCAGGCTAGAGCAGGAGACTGCCCAAGTTACTGATAAAGGGAGGCTAAATTTCTACACTAGATGCAGCATATTGGAAAGGTACTGGTGATAGGCCACAAATGCCCTAAGGAATACAATAGGTGCAATAGTTAACCATTCCCTTAAGAACGGTGCCTTACGCCTTAAAACAACACCTAAGACAGGGAATTTAAATTTTAGATTTGTGACCCTGTTACTGCTGCTAGCTAAAAGGCAGATAATAATGCAATTGTCTAGTACCCCAACTCCAGTTTATAGGAATGATATGCAAGACAGTGGCTGTTGGAGGAAGAGATCCACAGGTCTGAGGGGAGTATAAATGACAACCTACTAGATGACATTCGAAGACTAGCAGAAGATGTTGACAGTGTTGAGTGGGGATAAAGGGAGAATTATGCCCTCACAATGATGTCACCTAGCTGCGTGCTATATAGATGGTGGTCTGCACGTCTGGGGTCTACAAGCCTATTTATTCCATGTGTTGAATTATATGGTATGCAGATGATTGTATGTCAAGGTTTTTAACAAATCCACTTTGCCTTGCTGGATTGTTGTGGTAGATACAGGTCTAAGGTTAGCAGATAATTTGCCATCTGAATGCACATGAATTGCTAGTGGGAAGTCCATTGTATTCTTTCAGAATATCCATGCGGTCTTCCAGAAGGCCTCGTTAAAGACTGGTGAAACAATATGCAGTATGAATCTACTTTCCTTTAGTTGGATTAGAAGCTTCACAACACACAAAGAAGATGGGGAAATTGATTATGAAGACATCGTCCTTGGTGTTGGGTTCCACATCCCTGGACATGAAAGCAAATTTTTGCTTTTCCTTCTGTAGGGAACAAGTATATGTTAAGTAATTCCCCAGTTTCCAAAGACATCACAAATTCACATTTTGGGCACCTGATAAGTCTACGAGAAACAATTTAAGATTCATAGACAAAAGCAAATACCAGATTGCTTGAGTTTCTTTGAAAGGGATCTTCATTTTCACTTGCTTGATCTGATGGTGCTGTATTGTTCAATTGATTTAGAAATTAATTGGACATTACTGATGGAAAATGAAAACCTGGAAAGCGGCGGACCTGCATTCAGCTAAAAGAGGTTGCTGTTCTAAGAATTTTCTTTTGTGTGCCGGACACCTTAGATTCCCAGATTATCAACCTTAGTTCTCCTTTTGCCATAGAGGCAGTGGTTAATACTGACATGCAAGTAATGGTTTCTGAAAAGATGCTCGAATAAATATGGAAAAGGGTGCCAGAAGCCTCTCTTCGTCCCAAATCCCCAGCTACTTACTTAATTGATTTCCCAAACAGGTATGAAGTGGCTTTATGTGCAATCATTCATGAGTGAGAATGAAAATGGAGGGTTTCACAGAATTCTAAAGAACGGATTTCTGTTTCACCATTGTGTGATTACTGGCCCAAATACATCCAACCTGAAGAACATAGTCTCTCTTCTGAAGTAATCAATTTTGTGACTCTTGTTCACAAATGGTCATTTGTTATAACTGATTTAGAGGACCAATATTTGTAAATTAAAGGCTGTTTAAAAAAAATTACGAAGAATGTTATGACAAAATTGGGCTTTGAGTTGATTGTCATTTATCTAGGATTAGATCTAGATCTGCACTCTATAAAGATGAGCTACAGCAGCTCCCAAGAATTTAGAAAAGGTGTTGGGAGAGGCCACACTGAAACCAAAGGTGAAATGTGTTTTTAAAGTGATGATTATTTATCACAATTCTGAAACAAACGGCATTTGCAAGGAATGGAAGACTAGAAGTACGCCTTTCTGAGATCGATGAAAAACATTGAGTGAGGTAAAATATGGTGAAAAGCCAGTAATGTAAAAGTTAATTACTTTCGGTAATGGTCTTTCTGGAGGGTACTCTATGGATTCCACATTTAAGAGTCACCAGACGCCAGACTAGAATAGACACCAAAGCAGTACCTCCCCAGGTGGAGGGTCTGTGGAGTACACCTGGTTGCTGTGGCAGAAGTGTTTTGTGCACCTATGCAATGAAGCCCTTGTCACAGCCTGGAAGATATCAAGGACAGGTACTATGCGTGCCAATGCAGTGGGAGCAGCCTTAGCCCTATTCGAATGGGTTTTCAGACCTTCTGGTTGCGGATTCTTGGCCAATGCATAACAGACCTGATTGCAGAGGACTTTCCACCAAGATCGGGTCCCCTTCTGCAAAGCCTTCCATTTCTAAACCCCACAGAAAAGCTGATCATCCACATGATGATCCTTGGTACAATCAAAATAAAAGCTTAAAGCCTTTTTTGTGTCCAGCCAATGTAACCGCTCCTGCTCTTTCGAGGCATGAGGAGGGTCAAAGAACGAAGGCAGGGTGATAGATTGCTCAACGTGAAAAGGAGTCCTAACTTTAGGCAAGAAGGCCACCAGTTCTCAATATCAGTTTGTCTGTAAAAAAGGTGGTGTAAGCAGTGCTTAATTTGTAAAACAATAAATGTCGGGGCTCTAGGCAGGAGGCCTCCGCAGGTTGCACCACCAGTTGCCACTGCCAGCATTGCCAGTGATGGTACCTATACAACTACTAAACAAGACACTGCTACAAGTGTGACAGTTCAGACTATCTTCCTGCCCCCAAAGCAACAACAATGGCTTGGGAGGCATGTGTTAGTTGTTTTGAATGTATTCAGAATAAATAGCTATTCTGCTCATCTCTGAATTATACAAACATCGCTACCATGTGGCAGCTGTCATAAGTGCCGGTGTTAACAATTAAGTAAAGTGGCCATCCGGGGAATACGATTGTAGGTAGCTTTCTGGACCACATTGCCCTTATCGGCTATGGGCCGCGTGGCCTTATCTAAGAGATGGTAGTACTTCACAAATCTGCTGTTATTAATACCCGCAACGACCTTTAATACACTTGACAATATCCTCATAGACTTGAAATCGGGTCCGGGACGATGTCAAATAAGCCTCAAGAAACTCCAAATCAACACACGGGGGCTGCCTGGGAGCTCCAGATTTCAAAGTGTATTATTATGCATGCCAAGTTCAATGGCTGTCCTACTGGGCTGCAGGGCGCAACTTGCAGGAAATCGATTATAGCTCCAGGCATATTGAACAGGGAACACTACATACTTTATTGTTGCCATAGTAGGTGCCCCCGGCGCGTCCACACCTCCTTCAGACAGCACTACACTGTAGGGGAAAGGCACTACGATATACCTCTAGGGGCGGTAGCTACGCCGCTAACATTCCATTGATTGAGGTGCCATTGGCTAACGCAAACGGTGCTTGGATCCTGGTCGGATGTGGGGGTTCAGACTATAGGGGCACATTTTGGAGATGGGACACTTATGGACCACAATGCCTTTACACGTGCCACTGAAGCGCCTACCACATTGTACATGACACATGCCGCCCTATTAAATTACATTAAAAGACAATGGGCCCCGCAACCGGAGGAACCTCAGACGAATGAGCTTGTCAAATCTCTGTATTACATGGGACATGGAAGCCACCTCATTAAAATGTTATATATCAGTATCCGTACGCATGCCCAAATCCCACTAGATGTCCTGCGGACACAGTGGGTGGCAGATATAGGACGGGACTTAACAGACAGGGAATGGGGGGACATACTGGAATATCCGCAGAAAATACCAAGCAATGCCAAGTTCAAGTTTACTCAATATATGATTATAAACAGAGCCTACTTAACCCCGCAACGACAGCACAGAATGTACTCGGAAACAGCACATCACTGCCCCTGATGTAAATTACCTGAAGTGGACCTCATTCATATGGTGTGGACATGTGTATGCATTGAAGAGGGGTTACACACATATTGGGAAACGTAACAAGTCTACCCATGGGGAACACGGCCCTTGAGTGCATACTAGGTAGTCGTAGACGGACGAAATCCCAAAAGGTTCAGCTCCGTTTTCTGGACTTCGCGCTTATAGTGGCAAAAAGGTCCATCACTATGCGCTGGAAGTCAGCCAGAGCCCCCACCCTGTGTCTGTGGCAGAATTAATTGCTCAGATGGGCGGGAGCGGAAAGTGCGGCGCTGCGTAGAGAGGCACCCGTGGTCTGAGGAAAAACCCAATCTCCTTGGACTGGGACATAATGGTGAAAGCATATAGAAATATTAACCCGGACAATACCTCAGTCGTTCCGAGTACCCAACAGTGACGAACTAAAATGGTACTATGCATATTAGCTCCTACAGTATATAGACGGAGCAGTACGATCAGAAAATACATGCAAAGTAATTCAACTAGCAAGAGACGCTCAGTTGATTATCACACTGCGTTACCAGGGCCGGAGGTGGGGGAGGGGGGGGGGGGGGGGAGTTAGAAGGGAGGAGGGGGGTGTTACTGGGTATTGATGTATTATACGTATACTGTTAAGCGACCTGTAGAATGTGAGAATACACTACATAGTACTAATTGTTGAGTGTACCATTTCAGGATAAACACGATATTGACTATGTAACATATTTGATGCAGGCCTTCTCTACCAACGGCCTATAATGATATATGGACGACATGAGCAAAGTGAATGTCTGTTTGGCAGCAGAAGAAAAAGGGGAAAAAAAACAAAGATTGTTTAAAAAAAACAAAAAAACAATTAAGTAACATGTCAAGCACCGGAAACCACTGGCTCAAATTAAGCAGTGAGTGTAGGGCACATACACCAACAGGGGAAACATCGGTTACATTGTGGTGTTTACAGCGCGATACCTTTACAACACGGGTGTTACAACGAAAGACATAACAATGACTTGCAGTAGATGGTGCTCTAACCGAAGGAATAGTAGGATTTACTATTCCAACACATTCACCACTGTATATAGAATGGAGTTGGAATAGTAAATCATACTATTCCTAAGTCCAGTACCCTCCAACGCAAGTTGTTGTAACGACTTGCATTGTAATGCCAGCGTTGTAAAGATATCGCAGTGTAAACACTGCGATGTAACGTCATATATTCCACCAACAGTGCCTAAAATTTACTCATGCAACAAGCTGAAGTAATTGCAATCAGGAAGATCATTTTCAAAGTCAAAATATGCAGCAAGTATTCGGTCAGCTGGACCTATCTTTTTGCTCTCTTGCCGCTGCTGAACTTGGGCCCGGTCTTTGTCTCCTATGTTAGGTTGCTTTATACGGATGTCACGGCGTCGGTACGGGTCTCTGGAGCGGTCGCAGCTCGTTTTCCTGTGACCAGGGGTACGCGTCAGGGGTGCCCCCTCTCCCCGTACCTATTTGCACTGGCTATGGAGCCGTTGGCCGCCCGGGTGCGCCGAGATGCCATTTATCGAGGCTTTGTGTGGGGGACGGACCACTCGGACCGCATAGCTTTGTATGCGGATGACGTACTCTTCTTCATGACAGATTGGCAGCGTACGGGCCCCCGTGTCCTTGAGTTGATGCAGGAGTTTGGTCAGGCGTCGGGGCTCTTTCTTAATCCGCGTAAGTCGACCCTGTGGCTGTTGGGGGGTGACTCGGCCTGCTGTCCGTGGGCTGCATCCCTTCGGGTGGCTGCTGATGGCGTGAAGTATTTGGGTGTTTTCCTCTCGACTTCGGCCTCGGTAGCGTGGGATCGGAATGTCCAGCCGGTGTGGGATCGGGTCCAGATGGACGTCAAGACGTGGACGCGTATGCCCCTTAACATTTATGGTCGGTCGGCCATCTTTAAGATGGTGGCCTTACCTCGGCTTCTCTACCAACTGCAGAACCATCCATTCCGGATCGACTCACGGTGGTTCCGCAGTGTTAACTCGGTGCTGGGTCGGTTTCTGTGGGCTGGGGGTGCTTCTAGAGTCGCGCTGCGCACGTGCTTTCTCTCTACTTACTGCGGCGGTTTGGCGTCCGCGGATCTGCTTTCTTATTATCAAGCCTCCCACCTCCTGGTGCTTAACGAGTGGTGGTACGGGGACCATAGTGATCTGGCCTATGCCCTAGAGCACTCCCTGATGGATGGTGCCTCCCTACACACCTTATTGTATTCGGCCAGACGGAGGAGATTGTTGCCGAGAGTCACTCAGGTGGTCTTCGCGATCTGGCGACAAGCCTTGCATCGTGTGGGTTGGTGGGGTAGGCTAACGGCCGAGACCCCGTTGTGGCGTAATGGCTTGCTTCCAGCGTTGGCTTCCTTATCGGGGTTTGGCGGCTGGGATGCGATCGGGATCTCGTCTCTCGGTCATGTTCTTACTGGCACTACGCTTAAGTCCTTTCAGGACCTTAGTTCTGAATTTAACATGCCCAAGTCCCAATTCTTCCGGTACCTCCAGTTCCGCCACGCCCTTGCCCCTAGCCTAGTGGGCCTGGAGCAACTCCCTGAATTTAGTCCCATTGAAGCGAAACTCTTTATGGGGGACCTGGGTGACAAGAAGGTCTCTCAGATATACCGCTCCCTGGTCACGCACTGTTCCCCTTCCCTGTCGACGTTGAAGGCCTCCTGGGAGAATGATGTCGGCCCCCTGGATGAGGATGACTGGCGTGAGGCCCTTGAATCTCCCCGTGGTACTGCCATAGCCATTCGTCTTCGTTTTATCCAATTCAAATACCTCCACAGGGCGTATTATACTAGGGACCGTCTGTGGCGAGCGGGCCTGATAGCCGCCCCGGAGTGTCTGAGGTGCGGTACTGAAAGGGGGACGCTTTTCCATACTGTGTGGTCCTGTGAGAGACTGACTAGATTCTGGGCTGGGGTTTGGGACTGCCTGTCGGAGGTGTTGGGGTGGGACCTGCCCCGTACCCCTAGGCTGGGCCTTCTCCATGTCCTGGAGGGCGTTGGGGTAACATCTACAAACGACACCTACTGCTGTTGGGTCTGGTGGTGGCCAAGCGGGACTTGGCACAGGCCTGGAAGAGCGACCGGGCCCCCCCGCTTGGTGTATGGAAGGCAGGATTGGACTTTCTTATGGGCCTGGAGCTGCCGGTCTTCGAAGCCCGGGGGTGTCCACGCAAACACTACAAAATCTGGAAGCGGTGGGCGGACTACAGGGGCCTGATGCTTGACCCCCCGATAGACATTGCCGATGTTCAGTCTCTTGATGTGGATCCTGTACCCTAGACTGTTGGCCCACACTGCCATTGCTATACATCTCATGTTGATAAGCTGATCACGTGCACCGGGTTAGGGTGGGATAAGGGGTGGGTAGTTGGGGCTGGGGTGGGGGGTAGTTTTTTGCTTGGGGCTGGGTGGGATGGGGGGGATTGTTGGGGTAAGTCCTTTTGAAACTCTGGGTTCACTGCCATACTTCTACACGTGAATCATTGACAGTCTCCTCCTGACTGTGGAGGGCTGTGCCGAATTCTGCTTGAACTCTTAATAAAAACGGTTTTGAAAATATGCAGCAAGTAGCTATGCATAAGCTTGGAAGGGTGCGCACATTAAAAAAAGTTAAGACCAAATTATGGTGCCATTGTGTCATCACAAATGGTTCAAAAGGAAACGTGTATCAATGTTTTTAGAAACATCATCACAAGAAGTTATTTAAACAAGGACAGTTGTTCCAGCAAATATAAAAAAAGGCAAAAGATCTGACAAATAACCTTAAACAGTGCCCACTGTAAAAGGCCTTACTGGGCCAAAGACAAAACAAACTAAACAACACCCAATAACTTAGATTGTAAAGGGTCTATCTTGCGATTACTGTACAACTGGAGGACAGGTGCTCATGCCCAGAGGTTCTGGGTTTCAGAATCTCCTGGCTTAATCTGAAGCCACTAAAATGACTTCGGCCCGGAGACGAAGAGTAGTACCAATTTGTATTCCAGCCAGAATGCATCCGCTAATGAGTGTTGTCACGGAAACTCCAACGTGCAAAACCTTTGACTCTGCACGTTGATTCTCCAATGTGCCACAAGATGCCCTGCGCCAACTCAGTATGTGGTTGATGTTCGTAGTCTTTTTTTTTTTCAACAACAAGGGGAACCGTGTGCGGACAATATTTTAACGGGGTCCAGTGTACATGTCCGGATGACTAGTAGCACAAGAAGGGTACAAAGTTCCCCGATGAGAGTGTAAGAAACAAGAGTGCGTGCAGCAGTTTCTTACAAAGGAAAAAGGGCATTTCCCTTTTTGGAACTAAAACCCTGCAAATATGGAGAAAGGATCAATGCAGTGTTCCATTCATTCTTAGGTCACATCTATATTATGCTGGAAAAAGCACTCTTGTGGAAAAACGCTCAATGATTAAAAACATATTTGCATATATTTTCCTTAGGTCGCCACTCAATAGCAGGACCTGTCGGCCTTCCTTTCTATTGACCTCCTGGAATAAGGTTGTAAATCACTTTTTATTCACTGTGTAGTACTGAACACTTAGGTCCAGAAGAATTGCCACTGGAGCAAGAAACATGTTGACCTGACCTGACTCGCCAGCACAGGTCAGACTAGAGCTGGGCTTAATTAATTATGAAGCCTCCAACGTTGGCTCATATCTTAAGCTGATCCACAAATTAAGACAGGCAGAAGCAGGTACCCTGGAATTCCTAGTCTGGAAGGAAATCAGTGTGAACAACCCAGGGGGATCATTTGGCCGCCTCCTAAATGACACATTCAACAAAGGTCTGCTGCGGATGTCTGGGCTCTTAATCCAAGCCAGACTGTCTTTAAAAACACAATTAAAAAAGGTATAAGATTGAAAACCCTGATTATGGACAAAGCTCTTCTTGCGAAACGCAGTCATGCTTGGGCAGTAGCCAATTCTTATAGACGATTATCCCCGGCCAATTACCTTTCGATAACATTTTCTCATTATCTAAAGCGATGCCTGATCGCCCTTAGATTGTGAGACTGGCGTTTCCTTCAAAATCTCCCAGTACTGCGTCGAAAAAGGGACGATTTAATGTGCAGAGGGTGTGGGGCAGCAAATGAAACTATTCTGCACGTGCTTTGTACATGCCCTTTCTTTATTCTTCAACGCAGACGCCTTCTCAGGCCCGAATGGAATAGGCTGGGAGTTCGGACTTGCAGGCACGTCCTTATTGCTGCTCTGTCTTTAGAGAACACTGTTTTAAATATAAAATTGGCCAAATTCGTTCAGCAAGTTTACAGTATTTTAGAAAAATTGGAAACGGCTAAGGCTTCGCTGATAACTGTGTAGAACGATATGTACTTTAACTTCATCTGCATTGTCCGGGAGTGTTAATATTTAAATTGACACGTTGCAGTAAGCACTGATAAGAAAGGCCAAATTTTATTTCGTTTTTTCTATTCTTTTAATCTGTAAAACTGTACTTAATGTGTTGGAAGAATCTTTTAAAGATATGTTTTTATATATCTAAATAAAGAAATTATTATTATTATTATTATTATTATTATGTTGACCTGACTAGAGGGTCGTAGATGTTCTGCTGAGTACTTTCTTAGCACATATCTCCCCTCCCACTATTTTTAACCAAGGGTGTCAGCCACGCTAATAAAATTCCCTGTCGACTGACCCACCTTTTTTATTCACCACCACTTCACGACTACACCTTCACTCGCCCCCTCACCCACATGCACCATATTGCCGGAACAACAGATCTCCGATAAAGAGCCCCTTCACGGGTGCCCGTCAGACATTGCAGCGCCAGTCTGACGAGGAGCAGAACCCATATGATGAAGCATGACATCTAGCTTGCTAGGTGTGTGAGGGTTTTAGTTCCAAAAAGGGAAATGCCCTTTTCCCTTTGTCTTTCCTCTATGCTGCACGCACTCTTGTTTCTTACACTCTCATCGGGGAACTTTGTACCCTTCTTGTGCTACTGATGTTGATGATACATGAAATCTTGAGTAAAAAGGTCACTATTCCTATCCCAGGTTCCTTTAAAGTTTGGAAGAATATAAACCAGACTGAACTAACAAAGTTATTGGACAGTACACGTCCATCTCTGTCCACTGAACCTAATATCGCAACTCGACAATTTCACGACTGGCTAGGCCACGCCACCTATCTTCTAGTGCCAATTAAAACCCAATCCAGGAATAGAACTACACCAACTGCTCCATGGTATACAGAGGAATTAAGAAGGCAAAAACAACTAAGCAGGAATAGGGAAAGGCACTGGCGTAAAACCTATGATATAGAGAGTAAGACCAAATATAAAGATTCATTGACCGTTTATAAAGCTATGATTACTGATGCAAAAAAAACTTTCTTCTCAGAACAAATTGATAAAGCCAAAAATTCCAGCAGGCAACTATACGATATCACTAAAACTCTGTCAGGTAACGTCCCAGATCTTACCCCACCTCCCTCACAACCACTTTGTGATGCACTGGCCAACTTCTTTTTCTCCAAAGTAAATGATATCTATCAGGCATTTTCTTTGAACTAGACAATAGCAGTTCCTTTTTACACGCCCTTGGAAAAGGTTTTGACCAGGTTCAAGGCTCTTACGACCGACCAAATAAAGATCATTGTCTCTTCCATTAAAACAGGATCGGCACTAGACCCTTGTCCTTTTTCAGTCCTCCCACCGGTGATGGATACGATCATTCCGGTCATCACTTTAGTTTGCAACTCTATCTTGGGCTCTGGGACATATCCGGACTCCTTAAAGAACACGCTGGTGAAACCCTTGTTGAAGAAACCGAGTCTGGACAAGGCCGATTTAAAGAATTATAGGCCCATAGCAAGCCTCCCTATTTTAGCCAAAGTGGCCGAGAAAGCCATGAACCAACAACTATCCGAGCATGTGGAGAAACATCTTCTATTGGACGATACACAATTCGGTACCGAAACCGCCTTAATTAAAGCCGCAGACGACATCAGAGCAATTCGAGACCAGGGAGGGACAGCAGTACTCGTACTGCTCGATTTATCGGCGGCTTTCGACACGGTCAACCATAAGATCTTGGTGGACCGTGTCGAAAAGATGGGCATTCACCACACAGCGAGAGATCTGCTTGCTTCCTTCCTGGCCGACAGAACACAGGCTGTCATCCTGGGGCCATACCAATCTGCCAAGTTGTCTCTACCGTGTGGGGTTCCTCAAGGCTCATCCCTAAGTCCGACACTATTTAATATCTATGTGTCGGACCGTGCCAATGTCATCAAAGCATATGGGATGAGCCTAATCTCCTACGCTGATGACACGCAATTGGTTTTGGCCATTAAAGGCGATGGATACCAGGTGGCAGAGCGCTTTCAAAGCGGAATGATAGCAATCGGAGAGTGGATGGCGTCCAACTGCCTTAAGCTCAACTCCGGAAAGACGGAGGTGGTCATCTTTGGACCCCTTTCACCAGGCTGGTCAGCAACTTGGTGGCCTTCGGCCTTTGGAGTCCCTCCCAGCCCAGCCCTTAAGGTCAGGAACCTAGGAGTAATTTTTGATGAGGGTCTCAACTTTGTGGCACATGCGAACAGAGTGGCGACAACAGCCCATCACAAATTAAGAATGATTAGGAAAATCATCCCGTTTTTGCCAGATGCAGCAGCTAAAACATTGGTTAGTTCTTTAGTTTTATCGTCCCTGGACTATTGTAATGGCCTATTTTTAAATGCCCAGGTTAGGGTAACCACTAAGCTTCAGACAATACAGAATGCAGCAGCACGTCTGCTTTCTAGAACACCCAAGTTCTCGGCCATATCAGACACAATTAAGAAATATCACTGGTTGACGATCCGGAATCGGATTAAGTTCAAATCACTTTGCATAGTGTACAAGACACTCCATGATCAAGGACCACATTACCTTAAGGACCAGCTGATACCCTATAAACCTGCTAGACAGCTCCGATCTGCCACTCTTAACCAATTAGTGGTCCCACGGCCTAAAACAGTGTCATGGGGTGATCGCCGCTTCTTAGTCGCGGCCCCTAAACTATGGAATACTTTGCCGCAGCATATTAGGTCAAGCCCCTCACTCTTGCAGTTTCGCAAAAGATTGAAGACCTGGCTTTTCAGTCAATAATACCGACCACCAAATCATTGGAGTCTTCCGTCCTGGGAAAATTATGTGAATAATCTAGCGCCGAGACGCCTGCGGGTATTCGTTCGCGCTCAATAAATGCCAAAAATAAATAAATAAATAAATGTTCGTAGCCTGCCAGATGCTGTCTGCCGAGCTCATCTGCTCCACCATTCAAAGACCCTGCCAGGTGGTACGCGATCAGGAAGTTGCCTTGTTGATCCAACCAACTCCAGAGGCAAAGAGCCTCCTGGTGCAGGGCCCCAGACCCCACTTTGCGCTGTTTTTGCAATACCACAAAGAAGTTGTGTTGTCTGTGAGAACCTGCAGCACCCTCCATTTAATAAACGTAGGAAGGCCTTCAAGGCAAAGCGAATGGCTCATAACTCCAGCAGATTGATATGGAGTTAAACTTCTATCAGAGATAAGAGTCGAGTGAAGTTCATCTCCCCCAGATGACCTCCCCTACCTAGCAGTGATGCATAGGTCACCACAACGCATCCGCCACCACTCTGGGTTGGGATGGTAGAGGGGTCTGCCTCTGCTTCTGGTCCAACTATTGTAGTGCACCCACCACTGCAAATATTGTGCAGCCTCCTTGAAATCTGAATATCCAATAGGTTTCCTGGTGCTGGGCCCCCTAGAACCTCAGATTCCATGGCAGAGCCAGCATATGATATCCAGTGACTAGGAGGATGCAGGAAGCAAAAAGACAAAGAAGCCTCAGAGCTGCTTTTTTCAGAGATCTAGGACTTAAGCTGAAATAGCTGGATAATAACTCAGATTTTTTGGATCTGTTGCAACTGACCTCTGAAGACAGGCAGCAACCACCGCCATCACTGACATGATCACCTCAGGGGTATTGGTGAGGCCATAGGGGAGCACAGCAAACTGAAAATTTTCCTGGCCTACCCTGAACCACAGGTAATATCTGTGGGACTGCAGGACGGGTATATGGAAATACATGTCCTACAGTTCCAAGGACACCACCCAGTTACCCTGGTCCAGGGCAAACCGGATCTGGGGCAGCGTGATCATTTTGAATTTGTCCTTCCACAGAAAGGCATTCAGAAGTTAAATGTCTAAAATGGGCTGCAGGCCCCCATCCTTTTTCTGCACAAGAAAGTAGCAACTCTCTATTTCCGAGTCTGGAATTCTTTCAATAGCTCGCACCTCTTGTCTCAGAAAGGACAGGTGTTCCTCTGGTTTCGCTCTTATACGGCCGGACGATTTGGTGGAGCAAAAAGGGTAGGACATAGCCATGCTGAATGATTTGAAGAATCCATCTATCAGGAGTGATGGGTCACCACTCTCTCTGAGACAAAGCGATGGATCTTGCCTCCCACAGGGCGGCTGTGCACCACAAATGGCAAGCTAAAGAGGCTTGTTGGCTGTTGGTGTAAAGGATGGGGAATCGGAAGACTGGTGCCCTTGTTGACTTGCACGGTGCCTACCAGATCTACGTCCCAATGCCTCGAAAAGAAAGGGGTGATTCCAGCAATGGCTGGGGAGACTGACGTTGCTTATATACCAGTCCCCTACCAAAGCCTCAGAATTTCCTGGACTCGGTGAGGAACATATTTGGCAGGGGTCTAAAGACAAAGTGAGTTTGCTTCGGCTCTACATTCTTTTCTGTTGCAAGGCAGAATACGCTTTCTCGACAAACCGGTGCAAAACATCGAAAAGCATATACATGACAGGGGCTTGTATTTTTTCACAAAATCCTGAAGAGCGCGCACACACACACAAATGCAGCAGATTGGTCCTAACCATCTTTTTAATCCAATCAGCAGCATCAAAGGATTCATATATTTGGCCACATCTTGATGATCCTGAATTGTTTGAGTCAGTGAGACACTAAGGTCTTTTAGGGCAGTCACCAAGATCTTGCTTGCCATGTCCTAGAGGACATGTGTATACCGGCCCAGTAAGCAGACTGCGTTGACCAATCTCAGTGCTTGGCTAGCTGAGAAGAACATTTGTTTTCCAAACACTTCAAACCTCTTAACCCCTTCCACGCCGATGACGAGCTGGGCTCGTCATGGCGTAGCCTCCTCGCACGCTGATGACGAGCCCAGCTCGTCACGTAACATGCGCTTTAAAAAATCTCAGCGTACGAGCGGAATTCCGCCCGCACGCATGCGGTTAAGGCTCTCTATAAGAAAATTTAGTGGGGGGAAATTAATTGGGGTTCGCCTTGTTGGCTGTAGCCCAAACAACCAGACTCTTTGGAGTAGGATGCCAGTGAGAAAATCAGGATCACCAGGTACAGGTCTGTGATATCTGGCCCCCTGTCTTTTTAATGATGGGCAAGAACAAGGTCTTGTCAAGATATCCATTAAGGTTTCAGTGAGGGCCCTTAATGAAAGGGTGCAAGGGCTCAGATGTGGCTGCCCCAGGCTGCAGAATTCCCATGAGGACATTAGTCTTAGTCCCAATAGAGAGCAATGCTATGGGTCCAAGCCTTTAGCTGCTCTTCAGACTGCTACTGCAAATGAAGCACTCTTGAGTTGGCTGAAAGTATCAAGCCCACTGGTGTCATGTAAGTCCATGTAAAAAGTGTCATCATCCCAATGAAGGGGTTGATCATCCATATCCCTTCCACTCACCTCTCGGTGGTGGTAAGCTTTAGTCCGATTCAGAGCCAAAAGAGTGGAGTCTCTAATGGCCCATCCATCCTGGTAGAGGCAGAGTTAGGCTATAGACCGCAGAGGTTGTGGAGCGTGGTGCCGGAATGTAACTTTGTACCAAAGTTAGTACCGGGCTCATAACAGGTCACCTGGGTCAGACGGCACCAAGGACGGATTCGACAGTAGTAACCCAACTGGGGGCCCGACGGATCTTTGGGACACAAACGTACACCAGCAAGACAGAAGAACATCAAATATCTGCCTCCTAGCCTCCTCAAAGCCATCAATATGCTGGGTCATCGTCGATAGCCAAGGAAATTCGAGCCATACAATGATCAGTTGTGGAATCAGCTCCACAACAGGAGATATGGAGGAAGACCGACTAACATGGTCATGCTCTTGTGCCCTTTATTAGGTCGAGCCTGAGCCAGCGCGCATGCGCTGCTCTGCGAGGCTTCTTGTAAGCACTCTTAACTATTCTGTGTGGTTCGGACTCCCCCACACACTGGGTTGGTTTATGCCTGTGTCATTGTGTTATTGTAGCCTGCAAATGGCTAAAGGTGGGTGCATGTCCCACCTCTTTTGCAAAAGGTTCACTCCCACAGCGTTTTGCTTGCAGGAGCAAGCAGCGGCGTGCAGAGCGGCAGCTGCAGTGCCTCCATGTCTTCCCTGCACCACTCCTTGTCTCCCTGTGCCCACCCCGTCTCGTGTCAGTCTTGTAAAAATCATTTAATCCCCCCCCCGCCTACAAAACAAAATTACTGTGTCCTTGTGTAGTGAAACTTTCGGCATAGGGTTGTCCTTTATTCAGATTCTAGCAGGCCCCTGCATTAAAGTGAGCAAAGGCCTCCGCTTTTAGATCAGATCTCTGGCCTCCCCTCTAACTCTTGCAGAAGCCTGTGTGGGCCCTTGAGCCCAGGTTTTGGTGGAGGTGATGTTGCTGCCCACCTAGATCACAAGGACTAGAGAACCACTACTGACCGGGCTGCTCCAGTCTTGTGCCAGTTAACATCGGTGTTGAGCCAAGTGGGCTCAGTGAGTTAAACGCTCCCGGCTATTATCAGCTGTGATCTGCATCCCACAAATCTGTTTCCCGACAAAATCAACATAGTGCACCATTCTTCTGATATTGGTGTGTTGCGTTTCTGTGAGGTTGTGCTTTCTGTATAATAGAGGATCGAGGTCTACGCGGGGGAATCTTTGCGGATTTTTATTCTTTTTACATATGTGGCATTTCACAGTACCCAGTCTGTGGTGTTTCACAGTAGCCAGTCTGTAAAAGGACAATATTTGTTGTGCAGCTGTTAGTGCAGAGTCCTGCAGTCTGAGGTCTTCGTATCTTCCCCGGCGAGAGGGGGGAGTGGTAAGTGCAGTATTCTTGCTAGTTATGCAGGGGAAAGAGAGTGAGGGAGCACCCAGGTGAGATCCAAACGGTGAGAGGTATGTGTGAGTAAGGGGAAGTTCACAAAGTAGGAGGCACCAGTATCAAGCTATTGCTCTCCTGCTCTCTCCATCCTCCCAACCCACCCGCAGAAGCGTTCACGTACCTGGCTGAGCCACGCTCCTCGGGAACGTGGTCGGATGCAGCGCGGGAACGTTGGCCTCCTGGCTCTGCAGTCGTCCTAGCCTCGGATTCGATCCTCTTCGGTAGTGGTGCTCCTTCCACAGGAGTCGGCGTCTCATGGAAGCACACTGCGCTGGAACACACTTTGCGTCCTCCTGGGTCTGCTGTTGAAGGATCGCCCTCCAGTACGTCTCGTTCCAGGATTAGCTCGTGCTCTATGACGTGGCTTGTAGGGGTGCGGCCCTCGGGTCTCGGCTCCCAGTTAAAGGAGGCTGGACTGGATGGATGTGAAGGAGCGTAGCTCGAATAGTCGATCCAGGGTACAGACTCATCCGTCTGTGGAGAAAGGAGAGGTTCTTCTCCATCAGGTACACTCCACCATTCCAGATCACTGTCGGCCTTCACGGGTATGGGGAACTCGTGACACCGCCCCCCCACCCCATAGGATTCTACCGATCAGGGAGAGGGAACACCCTATACAGGAAATCATCATTCCCATGGTCTATACCCCTCCTGTGCTTCACCTCAAAGGAAAAAGGTTGTGAAGGATATGGGGATTTTGGCCTTTGTTTTCACACATCAACTGAAGCGGGGCGTGGTCGGTGTAGAGAATGAAGTGGTTTCCCTCTGGGTAGTAACAGAATTTTTATATAGCCCATTTGCGAGAAAGACACTCCTTTTTGATCGTTGGGTATCGTGTTTCACGAGGGAACAACGTTCTACTGACGAAGAGGATGGGATGCTCAAGACCAGCGGGGCCAATTTGGGACAGCACTGCACCTATTCCAAAGTCAGAAGCGTCAGTGTGGAGGACAAAGGGCTTAAGGAAATCAGGGGAGGCCAGCACTGGACTGCAATTGACAGCAGTCTTTAGTTGTTGAAAGGCTAGACTGGCTCTCTCCGGGGGATATAGTAAGTCTTTGGGTTTTCACGTATTTGCGGAGAAGGTTTGTAAAGGGGCCTCCAATGTCGGAATACTGGGGTATATACATTCTATAATAGCCCAATAACCCTAGAAAGGCTCTTACTTCCGTTTTGGTTGTGGTAAAGGGTGTCTCTACGATGGCCTCTACTTTTTCTTCTTGCTGTGCCATCATCCCGTTTGCCAACACATAACCAAGATAGCAGACCTTCTGAAATCCTACTCTGGATTTTTTTTGAGTTCATGTAAATTGATACTTGTATAGCGCACTACTCACCCGCAAGGGTCTCAAGGCGCCTGTACGAATACCGCTGTGGAACCCATCCTGGCTTTCCCTGTGAGGTGTCCACTCCTGGGCACCCCCAAGGTGGAGGCCAGGCATCCTTAGCGTTGTGGGGGCCGTTGCGGAGATTAAGCAAGCTATTGCCCAGAGTTGCAGAGTGGGACTCAATGATTGGAATAGGCACCGAGACGAGAATTATCAGGTCCGTGGAATTTTGAGCCCAAGACCCGCCGAGGCGGGTAATTGAACCATGGTCCCGGGCTAGACCTCTGCATCAGGGTCTGCCACTCTAACCATTGAGCCACACTTCTCCAGTTCATGTGCAGACCGGCCTCCTGTAGGGCCTGGAGTATAAACTGAAGTTGTGTTAGTGATCTTTAGTTCAACGTGGAAAGAACACCTATGTCATCAAGATATGCGGATGAGTAGGTTTGATGATCACGGAGCACGGTGTTCATTAGCCTTTGGAAGGTGGCTGATGCATCGTGAAGACCAAACGGCAGGACAGTGAACTCGTACAGCCCCTCGGATGTAACAGAGGCAGTATTCTCACTGTCGCTTTCCCTGAGGGGGACGCCAGAATCCCTTAGTAAGGTTTAGAGTAGTGATGTATTGTGCATCCCCCAGCTTTTCAATTAGCTCGCCTACTCTGGGTAGGGGGTACGAGTCAAACTTCGAGATGAAGTTGATTGCCCTGAAGTCCATACAAAACCGGATGGAGCCATCCTGCTTGGGGACGAGGACAATGGGGGGATGACCATTCGCTCTTGGAAGGGCGGATTACTCCCATTGCCAACATGATGCTGATCTCTGCTTTTCAGCTTGTCTCCTGGCGGTCAGTATTCAATATGGCCATTGTTTTATGATTCTCCCCGGGGTTGTCTTGCTGGAGTGCTCCACAAGGGTTGTTTTTCCCGGAACATCAGAGAATAAAGGCGAGTAGGCATTCAAGATGGAATCTAAGGATTGCCTCCGCTGTGGGGAGATTGACTCATTTATGACCAGCTGTTCAAGTGTGCATGTTGAGTCTCGGGGAGTATGAAGTATAAGATGGTTTGTCGAAGGTAATGGTCCTAACCATTTCTTCAATAGGTTTATGTGATATGTTTGAATGCAGGATGGTTTTACCTGTATCTTGTAAGATGTTTTCCCCACAGTTCTTCCACCCGGTATGGTCCTAACCATTCAGCCCTCAACTTACTGGAGGAAGAGGGTAGCAATACCAAAACCCAATCATTAACATCCAGCTGTCTCCACTTCTTCCCCTTGTCATAAAAGAATTTCTGCTTTTCCTTCTTTTTCTCTAGGTTGGAATAAGCAAGGTCTCTTAGTTTCCCGATACGGGATTTCAGGTTCTGGGAGTATTCGAGAAACCCCCTAGACTCATCGCTTCCTCCTTCTCCAAGGCCTCCCTTGTCATTTCCAGAAGAGTCCAAGGTTGTCTCCCATACAGTATTTCAAAGGAAGAACAACTGAGACTGCTCTGGAACTGGCTACGGATCACGAATAAGGCTAGGGGTAGAAGTTGATCCCAGCCCCTCCCTTCACTTTGTAGCATTTTCTTAAGGGTCAAATTTGGAGTACCGTTATACCTATCTACAAGACCATCCGTTTGTGGCTGGTATACAGACGTCTTGATGTAGTGGAGTCCTAGGGTTTTGCATACTTCCTTCATAAGCCGGGAGACAAAGGGGGTGCCCTGATCTGTTAAGATTTCATGAGGAAACCCTACTCTGGAAAACAATTCTATATGCTTGTCGGAAATGTTTTGAGTGGTGGGAGCCCTTAGGGGAAAAGCCTTGGGGTATTGTGGTACTTTAAATTCTGGACTCGTGTAATAAACTTTGTCATAGCATGACGATTTTTATATCAAAAGACCGAGAATAGCCAGTACACTATGTACAAGCATTTTCGTTATGTTCCAGTAACAATTTCACCTCGAAATTGTCATTTTCGTTTTGAACCCTTGGCATCCATTTTGTGTACAGCAGCCATGTTGTGTGTTGCCCTTTACATAGGCTATAACACACAGCTAAATTCGATCCCAAAAAGCCACGTACACCTTGATTGACTTTTTCCTGACCTGGACCAGGTGAAACCATTGCCCCAGGCCGAGCCTGTTTGGTCAGTTCCTCTCCCAGTGGCCGAGCAAGATAGCATCAAGGCCCAACATGCCATAAACCTTTTCATCGCATACACACCCTGCCTATCTTACTTCCATCTGTCCCTGTTCCTGCCTCCACGAGCTATTTATGCCATGGGCTGTGATCTTACTGTTTTGGGGTTATCCGGCCTTGTCAGCTAAAGAATGTATTCATTATGTGGACATTGTTTATGGCCTGGACTTATCTTGAAAGTGGGTTTTGCATCTGTGTGCACGTTCTGGGAATGTATTTCAAATATGTGCCTAAGGCATAACAATCTGTATAAAAGGACTGTGCGGAGTCCATGAAGGGAGGCTATCTCATTCAGTCGCTTTTAGGCGTGGCTGGGCGACGTAGCCTCACAGTTGTATGTAATAAAGATGTCTTTTCATATTTCAGATTCTCTGTCAATTCCTTTGCTGCTTTTGAATGGACTACCTATTGGTAAGACCCCTGGGAAGGAGTTTGAGAATTTCTAGAACCTCAAATGGCGCCCAACGTGGGGCTCGATCGTCCAGTGGCTATCTGAGGAGTAACTGTGTCAGAGGATGGAAAACTGCTGGGGAAGGCAAGACAGAAATCTACTAAAAAAGGTACTCTGTGCACAGAGGTTCTGGGGGATTCTCTGTCTTTGCGGCTCAGTATGTTTTTGATTTTTTCTGACTCAGAATCTCCAAAAGATGCCACTCTTGATTGAGAAACCCTTTCTTTTTGTGGCGTAAGTATTTTAAAAGAGACTGTTGGGACGGTTGGGAATTGGCAGTTAGAATTTGGACAACTATTTGTTTGCTATAGCTTTGATAGATTTGTATAGGTTTGGATATGCGAATTGCAATTTGTGTAGGCGGATATGAAGAGACTTTTCTCCATCTGCTCCAGTTGAAGTATTTGTGGGTCGCGCCCATTACTTAGTTCTTTGGTATTTGCGCTTAAGATTATTTGAACATTGCAATTTTCAATAACCAAGGGTCTTGTAAATTTACGAGTGTATCGATAACCCCTTGAAGTTTAGAAGCTAGATTAGTGGGATATAGGATGCCTGATCTTAGCATTTTTGGAGATTTGTGTTGGGCAACTTTGGTATACGTTTGAATTTGCCGGTTTCCCTTAGGGAATATCTAAATAGGTTTAGATATACAAACATATTTCTTCCTTGGTGATTTTGTATCCCCAGGGAATTAAAATATGACATAATGCAAAACAAGGATCCTTTGCTCTGGGCAATTTTACATGCAAAACGATTTTTGGTGTTCTGCCACCTAAAGCTAGTGTATTAAGTGTATTTTTGGTTTCCTGCACATACAGTCGTCTGTTGAGCTGTTTATGCATTTTTTTTTTTTTAACACTATTGAGAAGTGTTTCTTGTAAATATGGTCACAGCTACACTGGTTGGGTTTTGAGTACAGTCTGGGCTGCCCTGTTTCCGTCCTATGTATTGACCTGTGGGTTCCATGTGTGTTTAAATGTGGTTTTTGTCGTTACTGTAACTTCTGTTGTGAATAGCGTTGGCGCGAATTTATGAAACATAATGCCTAAAAGCGCTGTATTGTGTGTCCTGAATGTTTTGAACACTTTCTGTTTCTGTTTGAAATGAGCTCATGTGTGTATTAAGAGTTTTGATGTTTTTCAGTTTGTTGAGTGAAATGTTGGATTAATTAATATTAGGTCGAAAATTACATGAACAATGCAGCAGTTTACCATGCGACATGCTAAAATCGCTATATGTTGCTATTTAATTTATACATTAAGCAAAACGCATATGTGCAAAATGTTAAAGGATTGAAATTAGATAAAGTTAAAATTCGTATTTACTAGGAATATGAAAGGCCTCAAAAATAAATTGTGTGTTTTATAGAAAAACGAATTTATAGCATTTTTTGTACCTACATGCATTAGTATATGCACGCATACAAAACTGCCGTTACACGCTTAAAAAGGATAAAATTAGGAAAAACATTCAATGGATATAAA
This sequence comes from Lissotriton helveticus, assembly GCF_964261635.1. Lineage (NCBI taxonomy): Eukaryota > Metazoa > Chordata > Amphibia > Caudata > Salamandridae > Lissotriton > Lissotriton helveticus. Next base: position 230,316,131 of record NC_136065.1, on the reverse strand, counting down.
TAAGGCCCCAAAAAGAAAAAAAACGAAATTGTCTATTTTTTCAAAAAAAATAAATAAACAGCATTTTTTCTTAGTTGCACTGTATTAGATGTTTACAGGCAAGTCTTTCAGCTGCAGTACATTTTGATAGGAATGTTCAGTCAGCCAGCACTTTTCCAGTTAAAGATGGGTGGGACTTTGCATAACCGTCCATTTAAATGAAAGTGGCGCAGAAATGTGACGCAGGAAAATGTCATGTTTAAAGTTAGGTTTTTGTGCTTCGGCGCATAAATGAACTCGTCTAAAACTATAGGCAAGGGATGCAACTTACCTTTATATGTGGAATTCTCATAAAAAGATAATTGGTTTCTTTGAAAGAAAAATTATTCAATATGAAAAAAATTATCTGAAAAAAAATAAGTGCTTTTTAATATCGTTTTTTGATATTTATAAAGCTTAGTACTCATGCTATGACTCCCTAGCATTAAAATTTGATTTAAGGTATGTGTTACTGAATAATTAGGTAATTTGCATGTTGGTTTTCGCTTGGCGCAGGCGTAAAAGATCTTTTTTCTAGGATTTACATGAGAGATGCCCAATGTTCAACCTCTGTCATGTGTAAAGGACATTCTGAGGATGATTAATATGTAAAGCAATCATAGGATATTAACTTTTAAGTTCCCTAAATGCCAAAGTCGAAAATGGGTAATTAGACTATTTAAAGAGGCATTCTTGCCATTAGAGTAACTTTCACAGTGTCTTAGGCTTTAGTAAATACATACATTTAGGTATCATATAAGTTTGCCAGTTATTCTTATTTGGGGTGCTATGCTGCCTCAGTGAGCCAATGTGAATGGTGCACGGGTTTTGTTTTGTATCAGGATTGAAGGTTCTAGCTTTGGCAGGGCCTACTTGGACATTCATGTTTAGGGTTGATGAAATGGGTATCGTTGCATAGGGTGGTAACAAGCAGTTGTTTTAAGCTGGTATGTTGTGTTGTTGTGCTCAGCAAATTCTTCACAGTGAAGGTTTTAAAAATTCTAAGAATAAATGACTTTTAACGCTTTAAAGAAGTCATTTATAATATGTGGTTTTTCAATAGGGTTGATTATTGGAGGGTTAAAAAGAGTGGGACAGTTTTTGCATTTGTCAGCTCCAGGGACGAATAGGAGGATGGTCAAGGAACGCACGCAGTATGTCAGGCAGAGTTTGACCTGAAGGTCAGTGAGGTGGGGGTTAGGAGTAAGTGAAACCAGATGTTCTGCTGAGGGCCTTTCGGACCTCAGGGCATTTTGGCGCAGGGGATGTAGAGTGTCTGTGAATGAGTTCTGCTTTTTGAGAAGTTGGAATTAGTATGTTTTTGGAAGATGGTTAATTACAGTTGGTATTTTGTATGTTATGTGCAGTCAGCAGTATGTTGAAAAGAGATGGTTTTTTATGACTTCTTTGCAAGGAAATGTTCGTGTTTTTTTCAGGATTTTGCATTTTCCCCTTTATGAATGGTTCCTACTGGTCGATACTGTAAGTTTTATTTGACAGTTCAATCTCTTGTAAATTTACGAGTGTATCGATAGGGATAACCCCTTGAAGTTTAGAAGCTAGATTAGTGGGATATAGGATGCCTGATCTTAGCATTTTTGGAGATTTGTGTTGGGCAACTTTGGTATACGTTTGAATTTGCCGGTTTCCCTTAGGGAATATCTAAATAGGTTTAGATATACAAACATATTTCTTCCTTGGTGATTTTGTATCCCCAGGGAATTAAAATATGACATAATGCAAAACAAGGATCCTTTGCTCTGGGCAATTTTACATGCAAAACGATTTTTGGTGTTCTGCCACCTAAAGCTAGTGTATTAAGTGTATTTTTGGTTTCCTGCACATACAGTCGTCTGTTGAGCTGTTTATGCATTTTTTTTTTAACACTATTGAGAAGTGTTTCTTGTAAATATGGTCACAGCTACACTGGTTGGGTTTTGAGTACAGTCTGGGCTGCCCTGTTTCCGTTCTATGTATTGACCTGTGGGTTCCAGCAAGATAGCATCAAGGCCCAACATGCCATAAACCTTTTCATCGCATACACACCCTGCCTATCTTACTTCCATCTGTCCCTGTTCCTGCCTCCACGAGCTATTTATGCCATGGGCTGTGCTCTTACTGTTTTGGGGTTATCCGGCCTTGTCAGCTAAAGAATGTATTCATGATGTGGACATTGTTTATGGCCTGGACTTATCTTGAAAGTGGGTTTTGCATCCGTGGGCACGTTCTGGGAATGTATTTCAAATATGTGCCTAAGGCATAACAATCTGTATAAAAGGACTGTGCGGAGTCCATGAAGGGAGGCTATCTCATTCAGTCGCTTTTAGGCGTGGCTGGGCGACGTAGCCTCACAGTTGTATGTAATAAAGCTGTCTTTTCATATTTCAGATTCTCTGTCAATTCCTTTGCTGCTTTTGAATGGACTACCTATTGGTAAGACCCCTGGGAAGGAGTTTGAGAATTTCTAGAACCTCAGTATCAGGTGGAGTAGTCCACTAATACCAGGGCATGTTGATGTCCCTTTTTGGTTTTGGGAAGAGGACCAATTAGGTCCATTCCTACTCTTTTGAAGGGTGTACCTACAACTGGTAATGGGTGTAAGGGTACTGGGGGTGGTTTGCAGGGGTTCCCTTTCTGACAAATCCTACACTCTTGACAATATTTTTTTACATCACAATACACATCAGCCCAGTAGAAGTGCTCCTGTATGACCGGCAGTCAGATGTGAGTGTGCAAAGAAAAGTATCTGCTCTCTGAAGGGTACAGGTACTAAGAGTTATGGATCGTCCCCTTCTGAACCTTTGCGATACAACAACCCTTTTTTGATATGAAAGTGAGGATAGGAGGTGAGGCTAGACTGGCCGTAGACTTGGGTGTCACAATAAGCGTTCTGAAGGGTGGGGTCAATGCTTTGGGTGAATCAGAAGTTTCTATCAAGTAACCAACGTTCTGGTGAAAGGAGGGCAGGGTGAGGTGACTTCTCACTGATGACTCTGTCGGCTCTCTCCCTTTGGCGGTATACGTTATCAATAAACTTCCCCAAGAACCCAGGGTTGTCGGTCAATTTATTCGTTTTTCAGGAAGGTCATTCAACACCCCAACCCTGCCTAGAGAGGGAGTCCTACCTACGGGGGTTAGGGGAATATTGGCCACTGGATAGGGTTTGATAACTCCATGTACACAGCGGATATGTTCTAGGGTGTCGGGTATGATCTGGGAGGTCCTAATGAGTTCTCCTTGTATAACGCACTGCCGGCATCCCGAGTCCAACAGAGCATTGACCTACCGTCCATTCACCCGCAAACTTACGCAAAAGGCGCTTCCCAATTCTGCGGTGTAGAGGATGGACTTCGGGATGTAACCCACTTCCATGGGCTCATCGGGTGGCTTCTTGTTGGGGCATAAGTGGGTGAGGTGTCCCCAGCCGCCACACTCGAAGCACTGTGGGCTTCTGTGAACAGGTGCTTCTGGTCGGTGGACTTGGTGCTTCGGAGGTTCCGGGAGTGACCTCTGATTATTCTTCTTCTTTCCTTTTACTTAAGGGGAACGGCTCGGTCTCTCTCTTTCCCATAGGGGAGTGAGCGGCTGGGCACGAGAAAATGTGGTGGCCATCTCCACTGCTTGTTCCGTGGTTAGATGTGAATGTAAATGTAAATGTAGATGTAGTATACTTGTAAAGCGCACAGCTGCCCCAGCAACGGGGCGTCCCGGCGCTGTATAACTCTGGGGAACCCGTCCTGGCTTTCCCTGTGGGATGGTCCCTTGCTGGGAGTCCCCAAGGTGGAGCCAGGCATCCCCGGAATTGGTGGGGCCGTTGTGGAGATTAGGCAAGCTAATGCCCAGAGTTGCCGAGTGGAACCCCTGATTAGAGTAAGCACCGAAGCGAGAATTATCGAGTCCGCTGACCAAGGTCCATGACCCTGCCGCGTCGGGAATTGAACCCTGGTCCCAGGCTGACTTCTGCTCTCAGGCCTGCCGCCTCTAACCAGTGAGCCACACTACTCCACTATGAATGTTGGCGCAACCACCGCTGAGTGTTGTAGGAGAGCGCCTCCAAATATTGTTCCAAGTTTATATGGTCCAAGATTTTTTCTTTGCTGCTTTCTGTGGGTTTGAGTCACTTGTCTGAAGCAGCCTTCAGTCGATAGAACAATGTTTTAGGATTCTCTCCCAGGGCTCCCTTTTCTTTTCGGAAGAGTACCCGGTAGGCCTCGGCGTCTAACCCTAGGTGGTCTAGGATTATCCTCTTGATCATTCTGTAAGCGGTATCCCTATTGGCATTTGTCACCTGGTAGGCAGCTTGTGCCTCACCAGTCAGTAGAGGGGCCAGAAAAAAGGGCCATTTTGCTATTGGCCAACCACAGGCTCGAGCAGCCCTCTCAAAATTAAGGAGAAAGGCGCCTGGATCCTCTCCTGGTATGTATTTCTGTTAGGAAATCCCGGGAGGAACGGGGGGGGGGGGGGGAAGTACTTTAGGCTACCCCAGAGCCTACTACGGCTTGTTCTTTTCTTCCGCTACTTTCTGAAGGCCTTCCATTTGGGCAGTCATGGTATGCTTGAATATGTCCCTGTCGGCCTGGGCCAAGGTCATCTGACGCTCCACTGCCCGTTCTAATTTTTCTTGTTTTTCTTGTCCTTTTTTATAAGGGCGTCCATTACTTCAGTTCCAATGGACAGGTTGCCTGCATTCTCCACACTTGTGAGCTATGTACTAACTGTTTAGTGAGGATCGAGGTCCACACGAGGCAATCTTTGTGGATTTGTATTCTTTTTACATATATGGCGTTTCACAGTAGCCAGTCTGTGGTGTTTCACAGTAGCCAATGTAAAAGGGCAATAGTTGTTGTGCCGCTGTTAGTGCGGAGTCCCGGAGTCTGAGATCTTCGTATCTTCCCCGGAGGTCTTCTTAGTGTTTTTCTCGTGCAGATAAAGAGAGAGAGAAGGGGAATGGTAAGTGCGGTATTCTTGCTATTTATGCAGGGGAAGTGAGTGAGGGAGCACCAAGGTGAGATCCAACAGTGTCAATGACGTGATAGGTATGTGTGAGGGAGGGGAAGATTGTGAGGGAGGGGAAGATTGCGAGGTAGGAGACACCAGTATCAATCTATTGCTCTCTGGCTCTCTTCCTCCTCCCAGGCCACCCACTGAAGTGTTCATGGACAGGGCTGAGCCACGCTCCTCCTAGAAAGTGGCGGGGCACAGCGCGGGAACGTTGGCCTAACCTCACCTCCTCAATACAAAGAGAGCAATGTACTGAAGAATTTTTCAGTTGCAAAGGCTGCCATTCCAAAACCACACGTACTGCGAATGCAAAATCAAAAGTCACTGCGGGGAAATGTATCAATTGTCTGCCATCGCAATAGCATTAGCAAAGTATTGATTAGATACCGACCTGTCAAAAGCAAGAGGAATGGATTCTAAAAGTGGGCGCAGTCAGTCGCTTTGAGAATTACAGCTGTGGGCATTGGTGGGAGCAGAGAGTGGTCCCCTGAAGCAAACCATATTATTGTTAGGTCCAGTCTAGCAGTGGGAGCGGGTCCGTGCCCTTAACTTGGATAAGTAGAGGGACTTAAGCAAGGCTCACAACTTATTCTTGTATTCTGCAATGCACAGCTGGGTCTCAAGGTCCTAGATTGCCTTTGGTTGCATAAGGGCACACATGTCAGATGACTTTGTGGCATGTCCCCAGCCCAAGCACAAGAGACACACCTTGTGCAGGTTCAAGAATGACGTAGGTTTTCTGCAGCCACATCATAGTTTGAAAACTGTAGTCTTAGGAGGGGACATTGTTCCCTAGTACATTGGATTTCATTCGAATTGTCATCTGAAGCCCTTCAAAATTAGGAGCGGCGCTCCAGATTAATTTAGCAAGATGCCGAAAGAAAGTAACGGATGGTGCATATATGCGGCTCCACTCTGTCGCTTCCATGATGGTACAGTGTCAAAGCGGAGACACACGGTACCATCCAGTGGCAAGCGTGAGTATTGCTAAAGAAACATTTTCCAGGTCCAGCCTGGTGCCTAGGTAGTATTCTAAGGTGAGATCTGCAGTTAGAAGTATCCGTCAGAATTATTATTTTTTAGACATTTAAATCGATGTGGTTGCCCTCCTTATAGCAACTTTTGGATATGATTTCTAATGTATACTTTTATGCTAGAAATGAGTTAAAGAGAATACACACAATTTCCTCTATGAGAGTTCACCACTTTCTCAAGCTTGTCTTTGTCTTGGAACACCCTGAAGAGCTCATGCGAGTAGGGGTTTTATAGAAGGGGAGGATTCTTTAACCTTGGAACTCATAAAAAAAAAATTATTCCGTAATTGTATCAGACGTTCTTGCCATTACAGACAAATAAAAACTCTTATCGCACCACCCCCAGGCAGCATCTCAAGTGGCCATGATTATACTAGTTTGTTTTATGTGAGGTTCCCATCAGTGAAGATGTCAGAAGGCTGTGTCTGTCTCTTTTGTGATACAGTATCTGATAGAAGAATGCCCGATTGTGATTCTGCTGTTGAGGTAGTTGTGCCAAAAAGCAGTGTACCAAATGGGAGCTTGTTTTGAAGAATAAAAAACGAATAGCCCTAATGTACTGGGTGTTTGTTCTCCCAGCATGTGGAAGTCATTACTGTTTTTTACTGATAGGGACTGCCATTCTTTCCCTGGTGGTCTGCACAGGAAAGATGACATCCAAATGTACTCCCTCAATAGGGCTAATGGCCTGTCTTCAGTAACTGACGGCCCAACATACAATGGACTGTTGGTCAACGGTTTCTACAGGCAAAGCCAGCACAGTCTCTGCTGGCAGAAACCAGACGGTTTACCTAACTCTATTTAGAGTGGGCTGCTCAAGAGTTTGGGGGACAGGTTACTCTGTGTGGGGTGGAGTAGCCTGTCTGACAAACTCTAAGTAAGGCTCTTTGTTCTTCTGGCTGTATTGCTCCTCACCCCATGAGCAAAATGTTTAAAGCAGAATATTATTAGTAATTGCTCAATTATAATTCCACCACAGCATCAACACATAAAAGTATATTTTACAACCAGAATAGATTATTTTTTTCATTACTAACTTATTTATGCTCTTTTGAACCATGTATTTGCCCCAATGAACAATATAAAAATGACAGAATTTTATAATCCCCCATCTTGTATTTTGTAACAATATTGTATAAACTGTGCATGGTAAGCCTTGACGCAGCGCTCTCTGCTCACTGAATGGGTGGCACTCTCCCTCTCAACTACAACCTGCAGTGTGTGGAATTTGTGGTCAAGCTAGTCAGTAGAGGAGGAGTCAACAAACTGACCGTGGCCAGGCTAGGACTGCAATAGAGTTGCCCAAAAAGTTAGCTCCTGATGCAAGTTCCTGGAGTTACCAGAGTAAATTCAGAATCAGTTTCCTGACTCACACCCATCTTGATGCAATAAACCTGCAACACTGCACATAGAAATACAGACTGTCTTGATTCCATGATACCATGTGGGCCTTCCAATTCCAGACAAGAAGCTAGGCTTAACTTGTTAGTGTGACAAAATCTGCAGAGTAAAATAGTGCGTAGTCCTTAATTAGCATTTCAAGATCTTTCCCTAAACCATGACACGTGGTTGTGGCTAAATAAAATTTAACTGGCACTGGGGAAAAGCAGGCTTGCCAGTAGATTACCATCATCAAACAATTTATTTTGGAAACCAATCCATAAAAACAAACGCATAATAAAATTTAAAAATTTCGTAATATTATAGTTCAAATTGTCTCAACGAAATATTTTCTACATATTAGAAAAAAAATCACAGCTTTCAGATTTTCAAAACAGATTATAGTTTATTCAACGGCCTGACACAGGAAGTTCAATAGCAACTGGAAAATCCCAGCTGATCGCACACTGCAATTCAGATGTCAACACAGTCAACCAGCAAAGATTGAGCCATCATGGCAGGCTCAAATCATTTATTAGTTTCAGTTAACCCGCGAAAATAGGAGAGAGAAGCTGGTAAAGTTGGGCTAAGGATAAGGAAAAGTTATTTACCTGTAATCCTAGTTCTCTTCCAGGGCAATCATCATCAAAGTCATAAGCACTGAATAGTCCCCCCAAAAGCAGGGATACTGGAGCACTTTTAAAAGTATACATATATGTATAACACACTTTGTACTATAGTGCCTTACATATATGATAGCAGCCAAAAGAAAGGCTAAAAAGGTCCAGATTCCAATGAGTTTTCATTAGAAAAAGAAGGCCAACAGGATAGAAATGCGTCACTAATAAAAAGTGACCATAGAAAATCTTTCACAATCTTTCACAAAGCTTTTTTAAAAGAAAGGGAATATGAGATATTTTTAGCAAATAGGTTGCTGTGCAAAGTATGCTAGGTAAAACAACTGGCACTGTGCCTTTAAGAATCTCACAGTACACCCTGTATCCCAGCATGCCTCTCACGGGTGAGTTAGGTCAGGTCATGTTTCCGGCTCCTGGAGACAGAATACTGGGGCACTGAGCACTGCCTTTTTGGTTTAAAATCTTTGGGATCTTGCCAAAACCTTTTCATTAATCAGTCATTCAACATTGTTCAGCTCTGAGTGTACCAAGATATTTTTCTGACAGACTTTTTTTTTATTTTCTTGTCACAAATGCCTTCACTTTCTGTAAAGTGCCTTTCCTGTTGAAAAAGATGGCCCAAGCAGATCCTCACTCTGTCTATATTGTTTGCCTTCCGGAAAAACACCGTCCTGAGACATGTACTTACTGTCAGACGTTTTCCAGGAGAACTCTCAAGGACAGAGAAATAATCAGGCTGCATGGCCTCCAAGAAAGAAGGCCAGATACAGCAGATGGTTCATCAAAACGCCTTGAGAAAGTTCAGGCTTCTTCCAAAGTGCCCTTCTCTCACTCAAGGACTCTCATAGGTCGATCCAGAGAGACACATCATTAAAGGAAGCAGAGACACTCCCAAACAACATCGAGAACCATGACGTCAAGGGTGGAACTGCTACTGGTGTGTTCGCCTTGGCAGCAAACCCATCAAAAGACAACTCCCCAAATGAAAACAGAGAGAGACATCTGTTAGATGAAGTAACATCTAACATCGAAATAGGGTTCCTCTCCATACGATGTTTACTTTTGGTAGTTTCTTCTACTTACATTGGATCTGAGGGCACTGTCACAACAAACAAGAGAGATCATTTCCCAGAATATTAGCTAGTCAACACGCGTTTGAACTTGGTGAAATTGTCTGGTTTTGGGTCAGTAGAAGGGTAACCCAATAGACCAACGGAGTTTCTTTATATGACTAGTCTTTGGGAGAGTAGCTGCTCTATCCCTTCCCAAAAGACCACACAGGAAATCTAGCTATAGGTCCCCAATGAATGAGTACAAAGTCAAACCCAGCAAATACGTGGCCACCTTCAATTGACAGTACCCCAGTTTAGAAGGGTAACCTGAGCAAGGAACAGCAGTCATGTAATGCACTTGTTTTCCATTACACAAAATGCCACTAGGTGTTCAAACCCTCATGCTTCAGCCCCTTACAAAGTATACACTGTTGATGTTGCAGACTATACTGATAAATACAGACAAAATAGCACAGCCGCAAAGCCACAGAGACTGTAGAGGCTGACAGGCACTTTTGGGATTTTAGAATGTGATTATTCAAACAGGAGGTAGAAGAAAATTTGATCTCCAAATAATCAAATGAAAGCAGCTGTACGACACCGCAAACTTGCAGTCCCTATCAGTAGATTGCTGTCTCAGAAAAATGGCTTGAAACTAGCTAACAGATTTAATACAAAGTTTTTGGTAAATGTGCAAATAACAATATCAGCTACATAAAATAATGGAGGTGTTGGGATCCCCTCCAAATTGGGGCATTCTTTTGGAGGCATTGGAGTTTTAGCGCTAATCTGTTGATAAATCACAACTGTTTCTGTAACACAAGTTAACTCAGATAGCGGTTTTATAAGGAGTACTTGATAGTTTCTATTAGTTTAAGTGGAATGTGTCGATTTCTCATGACCTGGAAGACCTTTCCAACTGCCATCTCATAATAAAGCACTCTTCAAATCCAAGAATGCTCAAAATATAGGAAGTTTTTTAAGATTTATACATATCCTGTCACATGTAAAGCTACGCCCCAATAATAATGTTGAAACAATTGTAAATGCAAGAGTGAGCTGCACTGTTTGCTTTTGTGTTAAGATGGGTTGTTTTTGCAATACAAGAGAAAACAATAAAGAAAATCTTTAAAATAATATTTTTAAAAATCAGCATTAGGACGTTTTTGTTAACAGTGCCCAATCCCTTTAGAAAGCCTGTATGGGCGGTGTTCTGTTCATTGATCCTAGTTAGTCTTGCAACCTGTTTAAGATAAGTTTAGGAACATACCATTACTGTGTACAGGAGGCAAATGAAGTGGTATTGCTTAAGTCACAACTAGAGTTCCTTTTTATGTATTACATTTCCTTAAGTGTGTATTCTGCTCAGCGAGGAGTACCACGTTTGTCACTTCTGTACTAAACAGGACCCACACTTGGGTTTCCTGCATACCATAGTCTGGTCCATGGCCTTTCCCCCATTGCACAACAAAAGAAACACGCTGCCACATTATCCAATAAAAACGTGTTGTCCCTGGTAAAAACCTTAACAGCAGCAATGTGCCCTTCGTCGTCTCTAAGATGCTTTTCGCTCCTAGGTTTGCGACATGATGAACCAGTATTTGTTGAAGCCAATAGACCTGGCAATAAAGTGCACATGTAAAGACAGGCATGCACAAATGCGGTTTGCATGCGTTACCACATTAACACCAGATGTTTCAGAAGTGCATGCATAGTGGTACTGCAAGAATGCAAGGCATATCGCCACTGAAGCTGTTGATCACTGCTGGAGTCCAGGCTTTCTGCACATTAACTCAGCACCTGAGTGATCACCCCTATTATCACCTGTGTATGTCCTGTTGAAAACGTTTGCCCTCGTCACCGTCCACCTCAGGCAATGATCGCAGTACACTACAGCTAGGCCATGAAAGAAGCTCTCTTACTGAGTGCAGTGCTATCATGGTGCTCCTCAGATGTAACAGATGAGTGGAAATTGGCTAGGCTTACCAGTAGCATGGATGACAGTGCTGCTTAGGGTAAAGTATACACACTGCTTAGACTAAAATAGGAGGGAACACTATGCTGCCATGTGTTTGATAGAGAGGCATAGCACACAAGTCCCCAGATTTTGGAGCTGCTGTGTATGTGTAGTAGGTGTGCTGGAACCATACGAGGAAGCAGCTCGAATCTGTGCTTCAGAAAAGCTATTGAGAGGGGAGGTCTTATGCCATGTTTGATGTGGACGGCGCTGGTCTCCATATCGGTAAGAGATCAGCAGTGATCCTAGAGCAGCAACTCCACCTCCTCTCTAACCACTTAGCTGAAAAAAATATTGCTGCAACAAATCATGTAACCAGAGCAACCATGGTTGAAGGCCCAAATGCACTGCGTTTCTTCCATCTATGTTGCTGCAGGGGCTCCTGGCTCGTTGGTGGGACATCTACGCACTCATCCACTGTGGCTATTCATAAAACTGCAAAGCTCAATTAGCCTGGGGGCGAAAGGAGGTGCTGATGGCAGGGCAGACAAGGGTGGGGTTTCACACACTGTCTGTGGGTGCCACTGGTTAAGAATTTCAAGACAAACTAGCTTTTCTTTACCTTTGCATCAATGTAAAAGCAATCTGTTTAATGTTGAAGTAGACAAAACCACTCTTGTATTCTCTGTTTTTGCTCTCACGAGTCTACCAAATGGTTACCCACTTGTGAGACATGTCATTTCTCTTTAATCACTGAACCTGTAAGAATTCACAATCTTACAACTCTGCATAACAACCTTCTCAACGGCCTAAGAAAGTTTCCGCTCAGGTTATATGCAACATGTTCTTCACCTACGGCACCAACCAGTCATCTGCACTAGGAAACCACTTAATGCAATCAATTCAGCCAACATCATTTTATGAGTGATAAGTCTTGCAACTCTCCGTATTCCACCATTTGCCTCCTCCCTTCAAGCGAAAGGGATCACACGTCTAGATGTTGCACAAGCCATCTTTTAATTCGCATTTCATCCATGATGCTTGCATTTCTAAGGTGGTCTATGAGGCACATGCTTTTAAATTGTACAATCAAATTAATACGTATAAATAACATTTAAATATATAAAACAGTACTGGATGGGTGTCAAGTACACTAGCGATTTGAAGCGCACCAACAATAGTGCCTAACACAATGAAAGGAGCAGGAAAGGCTACATGCAGACCACACTACAAACCCGGTGCTAGCTAATGACCAAGACAAAATGCCCAGACGGGAATACTCATCTACGTACATAGCTTATACCTAGTTCTCTCTAAAAACATCCCAATGAAGTTAATGAAAAAGTGATACACAAATCACAAAAGAGGGTAGAGTAACGAATGACTACAGCCACCCTACTAGTGAAGACTTTACATATAACAAAAAAAATGAGTAGTAAACGTTAACGAAAAAAAATGAGACGCAATAAACAACAGTGCAAAAAAGACAAGTAACAGATTTTTACCCAGTAATCACCTTATAATTCTCTTGAGGCAGTAAGAACAGTAGCGATGCCCACACTGTGCTTGGTAAGGCCTCCGCAGTATATTCCGACAATCTGAACAGATATACTTTCCTTCCAACGTGGTTCCCAAGATCTCTCTTGCAAAGCCAGGCTTATTTGAATTCAGTGAGCCGGGTGGCGAAGGATTCACTGCTGCCATGTGAACCAAAGAAACTCCGGGATTTCTGAAAAAAGAAAATAAGGAATAGAGAAATGTTCACCTGCATCATACTCAGATACAAGGTAGTGCATGTGCCAACGACAATTACGAATCACCCATTTAGATTAAGAGAACCTCTATGTTCTGTAGACAATATTTGAAGTGGTTAACGCACAAATCCAGGTTTACACCCCAATTTTGACAGGGAACATGGCCTGCGAATGCTGCGCATTTGGCAACTGCAAATTTGTAACAATTTCATAGTATTGTGATAGTTTATTAAAACATTTATTAATTGACGAATCGTCTGATAGAGCACAATGTGCACTCAAAAATGGTTTTATAGGGCTTCACAATCAAGGTAAAGACTGCACAAACATTGCATTTAAACTTGTTTCAGCACGCAAAAGTAAGGGTTTTGATAACTTAAGGAAAATATCCGCACAGGGACGACAGAGTCATAGATAGGTTTGCATTGAATAGAGGCACGAGGCAGGGTTGTCCGTTCCTCAAGTTGCTGTCTGATCCTGCCGCTGAACCAATGCATGCTGGCTGTGGGGAGTGCTCAGAATTTGGGGGGATTCATTCGGGTAATGACACACATAATAGTGACATTATATGCGCCTGAAGATCTGGTGTATTTCAGGCAGCCAATGTATTCAGCGCCTATCTTGCTTCATGCCTTAAATAGATTTGGAGAGGGCTCGAGTCTTTATAATAATCACTCAAATCGAAATTGTTTCCATTGGGGCAGTTTAAAGATGAACTAGACCAATGTCTCCCTGAGGTGGGACTGACTTGGGTGAGTGATAGCTTGCGATATTTTGGCATCCACATCACACATGATGCTGTAGCAGGTTATAAGCTGAATATCGACAGGGTGGTGGATAGACTCTGAACATTTATTACATTCTGGAACACCCTTAGATTGTCATAGATGGGGAAGGCAGTCTTGACAAAAATGGTTTTTCTATTGTACTCCCTGCATGTCTTACAAAGCACTATATTTGAAATCCCTAAGAAGACCTTTGCTAAATTTGATAAATTATTGGTGGAATTATTGTGTACAGGAAAGAGGAGTAGGGTCAAATTCACCATGTTGACGTGGGAATGGGAACTGGGGAGGAGTGGAGATTCCTGATGTGGAACTTTATTACACAGCTGCTCACTTGCTCCAACATGCAGTGCACTGGCTGGATGAAGGCGAAAATTGGGAAAAAAAACACTGCTCGAGGGTATGCATATAAGCGTCCCACTGAATACTCTTCTAATGAGTGGTAGGGGGATACCACACACCATACCATTTATATTGGGACAAGTTTACATGCTCATTACGTGCATATCTGGGCCTGACATATGTGAAAACCTATCTATCTTCTTCCAGGAGAAAGTTCAGGTTATTTACTCCTCTTACACATTGACAGGGTCTCCTACCACGACTTTGCCCTCCCCTGACCACTCTAATGTATGGTCCGAATTTCGCCCATTCTGCCCTGAGGTATTTGTAATAAGGTGACACTGGATGCAAATTGGATGTATAAACAAGAGGTCTTTAATGTACAACCTCAGCCATCACTAAGTCAGCAGCAACTGACAAACCCTAGAACTGCTAAGTACCAGGATTCCATGTCAGAACAACATGGAAAGAATCTAAGTACATCACACATCTCCCTTCCTATATGAACAATAAATTAGAACATGCCTAAACATGTAATCATCACAAGGTACATATTATTTTACAAAATCTCTAAGATAAACAGGAGCTTTAGTCACTCTGTTACTTCTGCGGAAAGCAGTAATACCGGCATCAGAATCAGTAACACCTCCCCCAGAAGAAACAGAAGGCACTTGAACATCACCTGGAACACGAACAGACAAATGTGCTACCCGATTAAGATTCCAAATGCGCCCATCATCTGTTTTCACAGCATTTTTAAACATTTTGATAATTCTCTTAGTATCAGTAAACTTTGACCAAGAGGCGTGGCTTGGATGCCGACCGGGATGGCGGCGTGAGCGATCGGCTCCGCGCCAGGTCCCACCAATACTCCTGAAACTACCACGGTTGTAACCCCCTGAGTGGTATTTTCGCTGCTCCAGGCGAAGCGGGACCGAAGGGGCTCGATTGCGACCCTGTGGGTGCCCGGACGCTGCGTTATCGGCGGCTCCAGAACCCCAGCGGAGCTGTGCTCCAACAAAGAAAGATGGCGGTGCCGAGAATCTGAGGAGGCTCGGACGGAGAGAGGTCCCGAACTGAGGCGGGCTGGAGTGCGGAGTGCGGAGCGAAGGACAGAGCGGGGGCCCTCCAGCGGACTGCTACGGCGCTGAGTAGGACGTACGGGCAGTCTCTGCCGTCCGGAAGACAAGCGGGCGCGGCGCCCATCCCCCGCCTTCCTGCACTGGTGAACGGGCGTGGAGCAGCTTCACCGGAGCCCGGTGGGTTTATCGGAGGTGGCGGCGGCCGCGGCTGGGACCCGTTTCCGAGGCCTTCCAGCAGACCCCTGCGGCCAAGTGAGTGGGGGAGGCTGGACTGCGGCCCGGCGGCGAGCGCGGTGCTGTTTTGCACTGAGGGCCGGCCTCCCGCTCCCCCGGGACGATGATGGTGGTTGGGGAGGCGGAGGGGCGGTAATGGCCCACTGCGTGACGCTGGCGATGGCCTTGGAGAGCTGCGGACAGGGGATGGCCCTTACGGCATTACCGGGCTATCTGCTGTGGAATGGCGCCGGGCGCGCCTGCGGTGCACAGTGATTGTGAGAGGAGGGAGGCCTGGCCTGGGGCGACTCATCGCCTACATATTTGGGCTCCTGTGCTACTGGCCCACGTTTGCCCTGCACGTCCCCCTGGAAGTTGGAGTTAATCTGTTAAGACCTGGAACTGTGGAGAGCACCCTGCCAAGTGCTCTGGAGGTGCATTGGTCTAGCAGACCCCTATGGAACTTTGGTAGCAGGAGCTGGGCGACACTGGTAACCGGCTTTCCATACGTCGGGGGAGAGCGATCGATTTTTGAGGAGACTCCGGGAAGGTGCTGTGGGCGCCAAGATGGCCGCTATTGGTGGCACACCCGAAGTGCTTGCCCAACTCCAAGATGGCGGGGCACCTGCTCCCTTGGAAGCAACGACCCAGGAACAGCGGTTGCATAAACGGCTGGACAGCATATTGGACGCGATCGCTGCAACAAAAGAATCCCTACATCAGGACATTGCGCAGGTTGCTACGGGGTTGGGACTCCTAAAGGCAGATCATGCGAAGCTCGCTGACAAGGTAAAGGACAACGAACAACTACTGCAGGAATTGAAGCCGGCGGTGGTCACTGCGGAACAAAAACTGGTTGGTATACTGAGCCGTTTGGAGACCCTAGAAAGACGTGCGGAGGATGCCGAAAGTCGCAATCGGAGGAATAATGTGAGGGTAGTAGGCCTTCCGGAAAAAATTGAGGGGGATGATGCTGTGGCCTATATGGAGAATTGGTTTAAAACTGTGGTGGCACCGGAGGGCCTCTCTCCCTTCTTTTCCCTTGAGCGAGCGCACAAGGTCCCGGCTCGGCCGCCTCAGCTGGGTCGACCTCCCAGACCAATGGTGATAAAACTGTTACACTATAAAGATCGGGACCTCCTGATACAGAGGGCACGCTCGCAGGGCCCATTTCAGGTGGAAAACAGCAAGGTAACGATCTTCCCGGATTACACTCAGGAATTTCAGAGAAGTAGGGCGTCCTTCCTGCCTGTGAAAAAAGAATTGAGAGATGAAGGGATCCAGTACTCGTTGCTTTTCCCAGCCAAGCTGAGAGTGATCCTGGATGGAACAACTCACTTCTTTCTAACTCCGGACGAGGCTTGGTCGTGGCTTGAACTCTATCGTGCTGGGACGGACCGCACTGGCAAAAGCGATAGGAACGCGCAGCAACCGCTCCGGATCAGAAAATCTCAGCGCATTCGAAAACGGAATAAACTTAAGATCGCGTTGCAGAAAGCCCAAATGGAGGCGGACAGGAGGGGCGCACTAGCGGCAACCGCGATCATCATGAGCTCACAGCAAGAGAAGACATCGGAGGGAACAGACTCTGACGAAGAAGGATTGAAAACGGGAGGGGATGAGTCGGAAGCGGAGAGCACAAAGGGCCCAGAGGTCACTCCACTGACGTCAGATGGACTGTTTAATGAGTGAGGTACCTGGGCAAGGCCCGACTATGACTATTACACAGTAACGGTTTTTCTGATCGCTGTGCGAACACTCAGGGGTGGGACTGAGACCACAATGTGGGACTGAGGGCGTGGGGTGGGGGCTCTGCTGTTTCTGGGTCGGGCGCTGAGCCACCCTCTAGTGGCCCATAAGGCCTTCTGTGGTGGAGTCCACAGCGTGATGTGTGTTGTGTTACAAGTTTGGAACGGGGCTGAAGCTGGGTTATTAAGTCCTGTCCTGGGGAGAGGGGTTTGGGGAGTTCTTTGGGGAGTTGGGGTTAGGGGATCCAACTGCTGCTGTGTGAGGGGTGTTGGGCTGGTGCGGATTATGTGCAGAAATGACTACTATGGGGACGTTACCTGATTTGAAATGCATTTCATGGAATGTCCGTGGCCTTCGAACGATGGTGAGACGCCACAAGGTACATGCCCACCTAGTGCGGCGTGGCGTTCAGATTGCGATGCTGCAAGAAACCCATCTGACTGAGAAAGAATGCACTGCACTACAGAGGAGGTGGCGTGGGCAGGTGTTTGGGACCACGTACTCAGCGTTTGCCAGAGGTGTGTTGATTTGGGTAAGAGCTGGGATACCGTTCCAGGTCCTGTCCAGGCGGGTGGATCCGGAGGGTAGATATGTGGTGGTGGAGGGGAGGCTGTACGGTCGGGAAGTGACGCTATGTAGTGTGTACGCCCCTAATGCTGAGCAGGCTGTATTTTTTGATAGACTAACGAGCTCGCTAGCACATTACCTGGCGGGCCCCATCATTTTGGGAGGAGACTTTAATTCAATAACTAATGTAGAACTTGATAGATCCCATCCGCCATTGGCCGATTCAGCGGTGCGCAGGTTAGCTACTCAGAGGAAGGAGTGGCAGGAAAGTTGGGGATTACTGGATGTGTGGAGAGAACAACATCCTGAAATGAGAGACTATTCCTTTTTTTCAGCATTACATGCATTGCATGTGAGGATAGACTCGATACTCTGTAGTGGTCACCTGGCTGCCATGGTTAGAAACACGGAATATTTAACTAGAACAATCTCAGATCATAATCCCTTATTGATATCAGTGCAATGGCAACAGGTGAGATCAGCGATTCCCACATGGAGGCTACAGCCCCACACACTGGAGGATCCGGTGTTTAGCGACGCAGTCCGCCAGGGCATAGAACACTATTTTAGGGAGAATGAGGGCACAGCGGCGACAAGACTGGTGGAGTGGGATGCGATGAAAGTGGTGGTGAGAGGAGTGTGCATGGGCAGGTTTGCTAATGTGAGGACGTCACTTTTGAATGATCTGGTAAAGGCTGAGAATGTACTAAGGGGGTTGGAGCTGCGTAGACCTGAACGACCAGAACTGCAGGCGCAATTGCTTGAGGCTAAGGAATTGGTGGCGAAGGAAACTGAGCGGCTGCGGTGCTATGATTATAAGCTATATATTGTCAAGGTGCATGCGGAGAGGGACATGGTGGGTACGCTCCTTGCCAGGCTCGCTAATCCGGAGCTTCGGGGGTGCCCGATCATGAGCATAAGAACGGAGACGGGAGACGTAGCTTACTCGCAGTCAGTGGTCCTTTCGCGCTTCGCATCATATTACACTGATCTCTATGAGTGCCAGCTAAAGGTGGACACCTCTGAAATAGGTGCGTACTTGGAATCTATCACTTTACCGGTACTTGATGCCGAGGATGCAGAGGATATAGGGGGACCCATAACGCTGGCAGAGATTAAACTGGCCATTAAACAGATGGCCAAAAACAAAACGCCGGGTGTCGACGGGTTGCCTATAGAATTCTATGTAAAATTTGTCGATATATTGGCGCCTAGGCTGTTGGTAGTGTACTCGGAAGCGGGACAGAAGGGACATTTACCCGAAACGATGAGGGAGGCGCTGGTGGTTCCGTTGCTGAAGCCTGGCAGGGAGGCGTTGGATGTGACGTCCTATCGACCCCTATCCATGCTGACGGTGGACTATAAGATCCTAAGTCGTATTTTGGCCGCCAGACTCCTGCCGTTCATGACCAGATTGGTTCATGTCGACCAGGCAGGGTTTATCCCTACCAGGAACACATCCATGAATGTACGCCGCCTGCTACAGATATTGGACGATGCTAGGAGCTCGCCTCATGATCCAGTGGTGTTATCTGTTGACATTGAAAAGGCTTTCGATAGCCTTGAATGGCGGTACCTGGATGAGGTGTTAGCGAAATTCGGCCTGGGAGAGGGATTCAGGCTGTGGACGAGGGTTCTGTACTCCTCGGCCACGGCAAGGGTGCGACTGGGGCCTACGATATCTTCAGCTTACCCTGTGCGTAGGGGAACGAGGCAGGGATGCTCGCTCTCTCCTTTGCTGTTTGCACTGTCGATGGAACCTTTGGCAGCGCTGGCGAGAACGGGCGTGATGTTTCAAGGTGTGACACAAAGGGCAAAGTCGCATTACATTTCACTGTATGCGGACGACCTGCTACTGTACTTGGCCGATCCCGGACAGGCGCTAGTGGGAGCTGTAGCCATGTTATCAAGATTTGGTGAGATATCGGGCCTTAAAGTGAACTGGACCAAGACCTGTGTTTTTCCACTACGGGAGGGCATACTATGCCCCCCCCTTGAGCTGGAAGTGATCTGGGAACCTTCCAGCTTTACATATCTGGGTGTCCGAATATACCATGAGGCCACGAATCTATTAGAAGGAAACGTGGGGCGATGCGTGCGCGCGCTAAGGGGTTGTGTGAACTTCTGGGCTTCTCTCCCCTTGTCTGTGCTGGGCCGTGTGGCACTTTTGAAAATGGTGGCACTTCCGAGGCTACTTTATTACTTTAGGACCTTACCGGTGTGGATACCGCGGCGCGTGTTTAGGGACCTACAGATGTTGGTGACCGGCTTCCTGTGGGGTCAGGGAAGGCGCAGAGTAGCGTTGACAACCCTGACTAGGCCTAAGCTAGAGGGAGGGATGGCGGTCCCTGATTTTGAATTGTACTATCTGGCAGCTCAACTGCAAATATTGACGCAACGTGTGGCCAGGGAATTCAGGGGTCCGGACATTGATAGGGGGCTGGGTATCCAGCGGCATGTTCTATCCTACATAGTCATGCAACAGAAACTGGAGGTGAGGGACCTAACGTTGGAAGAAAGGACGCTCAGACTCTGCTGGAACAGGAGTCTGAGGAGAGCGAACAACTCCCGAGCATACGCACCAGAGATCCCGCTGGGGATGCTGACCGCGCTGCCGCATGGGGGCGATTGGTCCCCGCTATCAAACTGGGAGGAACTGGGACTGCAGATGGTAGGAGATCTATACATTAAGGGGACACTGGCCCCCTTCCGGGAGGTGCAGGAACGATTTGGTTTGCCAGACGGGGATTTTCTGCTACATGCGGCAGTGGTTGCAGCGATGCAAAGGCACTGGAAGGGGGGCTGGCGGAACCGGAGACGACTATGGCGTGTCAGTACGCAGTTATGGCTGCGGGCACTACCAAGGCGGTGACCTGCCTCCATAATAGAATGCAGCGCGAGGGATTGGCACCGCTGATGGCGCTAAAAGCAAGATGGGAAGATAGTATAGGTAAGCCCATACCGGACGTGGTCTGGGGCTATGTTTTAGGGCGAACCTGGAAGGGGACGAGGAATGCCCGATTCCAGCAGGTGCATTTCTTTGTTATTCATAGAGCTTACCTGACCCCGGAGAGGATAGCGCGATATTTTCGGGTCCAGGACGCCATGTGCCCGAGATGCTTGGAACCTGAAGTGGACTTGGACCATTTGCTGTGGGGGTGCCCAAGGCTGGGGTCGTACTGGCGTGATGTGGGGGACCTCCTGAACACAGTTACGGACAGGGAGGTAGAATTCGATATGGCAGCTTGCTTGCTGCTATGGTTCCCTCACACAAAGAGGACGAAAATCACTAGCAAATTTATCGATCTGGGCCTTATGCTGGCTCAGAGGGAGATCACCTGGCACTGGAAATCTAAAGAAGGTCCGTCAGTGAGACGGTGGATGACTGAGCTGTTGAAATGGGCTGGCTGTGAAAGTATTATTAGGATGCGGCAGGCTACCAGGAATGACAATGATAAATGCATGGACATGGCGAGAGCGTGGGAAATGATAGTGCAAGCACTGCGTGACTATATGGTAGGGGATGAGGCCGAGGATGGCGAGCAATAACTGACAAGGGCTACATGGAGCATTGATACACAGTAGATATCCCTGAATGGTGACGTGATCTGGTTTTACCACTCATTATATACACCCGCACTAGCAGCAGATGGGGAGGGGGGGGGAGGGAAAGGGACACTCACATAGAGGTAGTTAGGCACACCAAACGGGCCGCGGAGTATTCGAGCAATGGGATCTAGTAGGAGATTGCAGCGTAAGGGTCTTCGACGACTATCATCAGGGGACTGAGAGGCGAACGTACTTTATCCTACAGCTGCTCACCACTAGCAGATATGATAGGCCCACATCACATTAGATCCAGCACTGATGCTGGCTCCAGACTTGTTTCGTTATGAACGGGGTTGTAAGGGAAGTTGATGTTAGGGGGGTTAAAAGCGGAAACTGTATACTATAGGTGATTGACCACCCACGCAGGGCGGGCACTTTGGCATCTTCATATATGTATGACATTCCACGCCGCCTGACCTCCGGGTTGTGGGCTGAAAGGCTGTGTACAATACTCTACTCAGAATTTATGTTCGATGATGCAACAAGTGTACTGGTTAACCTGATCTGAGGTCTATTTTCTAAATCCGCAATAAAAAATTTATAAATAAAAATAATCAGTAAACTTTGACCATTTCTTACAACCCACAGGAACTCTAATTTTAACCATGTCTCCAATTCTAAAATTTGAAACCATTACATTTTTTCTCACATCATAGGAAACTTTCCTTTTTTCCTGTAACAGTAACTCTTTGTTTCTCCACTGTCCAATCCTATTATCTTTGAAACCTTTATCCAAGTTCATCCAGCCAGGACAAAAACTAGTATTGGAAGACCTCCCTCTAAACAATTCAAAAGGAGTTCTCCTAGTTGTGAAGTGAGGTGTAAAACGATAAGCAGAAATTCTATTCTGTAATTCCACCCTCCAATCAAGCGAATTTACTCTAGCTAACTGAATACCTTCTTTCAACGTTTTGTTAAACCTTTCCAAGGAACCATTAGACTCTGGGTGATATAAAGAGATCTTTTTGTGAACAACACTACAAGTAGACAGGTAATTTTCCATCTCCTCCGAACAAAATTGTGGACCATTATCCGAAAGCAAGGATTTTGGAAAACTTTCTCTTTTAAAAATTGAATCTAGGAATTTAATCACACAACGAGAAGTAACTTCACGCACAGCACTAACTTCCACCCAACGAGAATACAAGTCCATCAACACAAACAAATAAGGAGTCTGCTGCTCTCCCTGCAATGATATGATATGATATGATAGCCCATTTATACCGCGCAACAATCGCTCCAGGGAGCATCTCGGCGCCAATATGAGGTCAACCAGATGTCAAAGTTGCCATTACTGCTTAAATTGATCAACAATATCTATTGCAACTTCATCCCAAGGACACAACGGCAATTTCCTACAAACTATAGGTGGACACCTTGGTTTGAGAACTTTGTCACTCAATTGACTGGGCACACAGTCACGAACCATTCTCTCAACCATCAAATCAAGACCCGGCCACCAAAAATCCTGCCTGATGTGCTCCTTTGGTTTTTTTAAATACCCATATGACCTACATGGGCCATATTGATAATGTTATCTCTCAAACCCACTGGAGGAATTAATCTAGTTCCTCTTGCTAGGACACCATCCAACACAGCCAATTCATAAGATATTAAAGACCAAGGTTTAGCGAACTTCCCATTTAAGTTCTTAGACACAAAAATTCATGACTTCAACCAGCTCACTATCTTTAGCTAATTCCTCCTTCCACTCATCCTCCTTTATGGCACCCAAGGTAATATCGCAAACCCTGACTTCACACTCATTAGCACACTCGCCATCATTCTCACCTGAAACCAAATTGTCCACATTATTCACTAAGCGTGACAAACAATCTGCTGAAACATTACTACTGCCTGGGATATATTCAAACTTAAAGTCAAATTCTTGAAGAGCAATAACCCACCTCCTAATTCTCGCAGAAACGGAATCAAGACCTTTTTTCTCCAAAATCTCTCGTAATGGCTTGTGGTCTGAACTTACAACAAATGGAATACCCCTAACAAATTTCCTAAACTTATTTACAGCCCAGAAAATGGCAAGCGCCTCCTTTTCTATCACCGAATAGTTCAATTCGGCACCCCTCAAACACCTTGAGGCACAAGCAATGAGATCTTCACAACCATTCCTAACTTGAAACAACAATGCCCCAAGCCCTTTACAGCTTGCATCTGTAACAATAAAAGTTGGATCACCAGGTCTAAATGTTTGAAGATTAGGAGCATGTTTGAGTTCCTTTTTAATTTGAACAAATTCCGCATTACATTCATCTGTCCAAACAAACTCATTTCTCCTACACATCATACTCCTAAGTTTCTCAGTCTTATCTGCAACATTTTTTATGAATTTATTATAAAATTCTGCCATGCCCAAAAAAGACGAAAGTTCCTCCTTCGAACATGGTTCCTTAAGCCCTTCAATTGTTCTGATGAAGTCTTCATTTGGTCTCACACCAAAACCAGAAATGTGATGACCCAAATAATCCAGTTCTGTCACTCCAAATTTACACTTGTCACGTCTGAGGGATAACCCAGCTTTCAACATTTTCTCCAGAACACACCTCAATCTTACATCATGTTCCTCCTTCGTACTGCCACAAACTAACACATTGTCTTGATAACATTTCACACCACTCACACCCTTAAACAAATCGTTCATAATCCTCTGAAACACCGAGGCTGCTGAAATTAAGCCAACCGGCAACCTTAAAAATGTATAGGAACCAGAAGGTGTTATGAACGCCGTTAACTCTTGTGATTCTTTACTCAGAGAAACTTGATGATATCTAACGTTGTAAAGTAACAAGCTCCATCCAATGTTGCTACCAACTCCTCAATGTTTGGTAGTGGAAATTTATCAACAATTACCTCCTTGTTCAAAGCCTGAAGGTCCACACACCGACGAATTTCGTTATTGGGCTTCCTCGCAACGACAATGGGGGCCAACCATTCTGTTGCCTCTACAGCCTCAATCACCCCAGCTTTTAATAACTAATCAATTTCTTTCTTTACTGCATCCTGCATGCAAATTGGCACCCGCCTCACTTTTGCTGCAACTGGGATTGCACCAGTTTTCAACTTGATCTTATGTTTGTATCCCATCAAACATCCAAGTTGCTCACTAAACAATTCCTTAAAGTTTTCCACCGTTTCCTCTCCATCACCCTCTACAGATTGCACCTGAACAGACGGTTTTGCGTTTGGATTGAGCACAACCCCCAAATTGGCTTAAATGTGACAAGCTTATCAAGCTGTCACCTTTTTCTGCTACATAAATTTTCCCAACCACATATCTCCCATTAAATTTGATGTTTTCCGTAAAACAACCTAACATTTTGATGGGAGTTCTCCCATAACCAGTTGGTTTCACATCTGATTTTTTTAGCATAACTTTCTCTGAAAAATATTTCAAATAATCTTGTTTTGAAACAAAAGTCAAGTGTGAACACGAATCAAACTTCATCTTAATACTTATACCACCCACACTAACCCACTCTGATGGATGTCCTAATTTGAAATGTGACTTCTTTAGTTTCAACTCTAGTATCTCTTCTATTTCTTAGATGACAATTTTTTCCCAAATGACCTTTCCTCCCACACACATTGCAGACCACTTTCAAAACCGGACAGTTTTTATCATTGGCCATATGTCCCAATCTCCCACATCTGTAGCAATTACCTTGAAAAACACTCCTGCTTTTCTTTTCTAACAGTGTTTTGCTTGATTATCACTTAAAACCACCTTTCGCATCAATAGAATCTTTCTTCTTTTTCTCCTCAATATTCTTCACTTCTTGAACTTGTACTTCTATCTTTTCACTACTAGATCCAGCCTTGCCTGCTTTACTCAACTCACCCACACACTTGACCATGTGTTCAACCCGCTTAGCAATGACCATAACTTCATTCATAGGCGGCTCATCCTTCATCCAAAGTTCTTCCCTGATTTTGTCATTAGAACATCTTAGCACAAATGGATCACGTATTCTCTCCTCAGTTGACTCCCCAAACTTACAGCTAGATGCTAATTTACGTAAAGCAGTGACAAATTGTTCAACCGTCTCGTCCTTTCCTTGCTCTCTGACCAAAGTAATATCTCTCCATAATTGTACTTACTTTTGGTAAGAAATGTAAGTCTGATTGTTTTATACATATTTCATACGCATTTAGACCCCTCTGATCCGCCTGACTTAACATAGGTAAATTCTCCAAAACTTCCTGCCCTTCTCCTCCAATACAATGCATCAAAAGTGCATTTTTCCTTTCAGCACTCAGATTTGTGCCACAGACCCTGGCGTAATTTTCAAACATTTTGTTCCATTTTTTCCACCAAATAGGTGGATCCCCTGGATCAGAAAGAAAAACGGTGGTGAAGTTACATTCTGCATTTTCTCTTTTTTCTTTTAAACAATAAATTAATTTCCTCTACAGTTAACTACACCTACTACACCCCACATAAAAGAAATAGTCATATGTCATAAGTTACTGTACATTTAACTAAATGTACTTAATGTTAATTTTTTTTAAATAAAACACTTTAGGTGTGCCTATCACCGTAAGCACCGACTCCTTACTCCACAGCAAGCTTCTCCTCTTCTCAGTAGAGTATAACTCTTTATTAAAACACAAGGTGTGCCTATCACCGCAAGCACAAACAGTGTGATAACTCTCTTCACACTAAGAGTCACCTCATTAAATTGTCACGTCGAATCTTCATCTTCCTTTTCCAAATTTTCCCTTCTTTTCCACTTCCTTAACCTTCACAAGTGTGTCCACCAAGCAGATGTCAGCAGAACCAAAAGGATCGATTTTTCTCTTAAAACCAAATTTCCAAACTATCCGCCGCCGTACAAATGGTTTTTTTTCTTAGGGTAATAGAGTTTGTTTTTTCCCAAGCGCCTTGGCTTTAAACTCCAAATCGAGGCGTGCAACACAAGTCTCTTTTCTACAACAGATTGGGCTTGTTCTTTTCCATGCGCCTTTGCGACAAACCCCAGTTTGAGGCTTGAAACGCACAAATCTTGCCACGCAGAAGCAAACTCGCGCTCAACTGACGTCAATGGACTTCACACCACCGAGATTTTCACAGATGGGGCCTGTTAAACACCAAATTTGAATTCACCTACCAGCAATCCATTTCTCATCAAAACAACGCTGTAGGAGCACAGGTATTCTTCGCCCCATCTGTATTTTTACTAATTTTTTCCCGATTTTCACTTTACGTCCTTACTCGATGTTGAGGTTGTTTTCTTCCATCTAATTCACCTTTAAATCATCCCATGCGATCGTCGCCAGTGTAATAAGGTGACACTGGATGCAAACTGTATGCATAAACAAGAGGTCTTTAAGGTACAACCTCAGCCATCACAAAGTCAGCAGCAACTGACAAACCCTAGAACTGCTAAGTACCAGGATTCCATGTCAGAACAACATGGAAAGAATCTAAGTACATCACAGTATTCTTTTGTGAATTGAACAAAATTAAATCTGGCTCTCCCCTCGACCAGTTAGGTTTTTCAAACCGCTGGCCCCTTGGCTCAATCCTCATTTGGAATTCGTCCCTGAAAAAGGGCAGTTATCCCTCCATTTGGAAAAAGTCATAAGTCCTTCCGATCCTCAAGATGAAGCGGATCCGGCAGAACTTAAGAACTTTAGGCCTATCTCTCTCCTGCCAGCACCAGCCAAAATCCTTGAGAAAGAAGTTCAAAGGCAGTTATCTGACTTACTGGAGGCTCTAAACCATCTCCATGACTCCAAATCAGGCTTTAGATCTGGCTACAGCACTCAAACTGCCCTGTTGGAGGTGGCAGAAACCATACGTGAAACCTTAGACCAGGGTAGCTGTGCCATGCTCGTGCTGCTGGACTTGTCTGCAGCTCTTGATACGGTTTCTCACCAGATTCTGCTGGCGAGACTGGAACGCCTGGGAGTGACCACCTTAGCCTGGTTCCGCTCATTTCTACATGCTCGATCTCAGCAAGTTTTTCTCCGCCCCCATGTCTAAGCTTCTAGTCCGGTTGTGTGTCCCCAGGGTTCTGCCCTGAGCGCGACTCTCTTAAATGTCTATTTTAACCCCCTTGCATCGCTAGTTGAGCAAGGTGGTTTGAGAGTGGTCAAATATGCGGAGGACACTCAGCTGGTGTTTTCTTTTAAAGATAAAGCTGAGCCAGCGTTGGATAACTTCAAGCACTGTTTGAACCGCATTTCTACTTGGATGACAGGCAGCTGCTTGAAATTAAATACAGATAAAACAGAGGTATTGTTTTTCAATCAACTTTCTGCTCCTTGGTTGGAACTCTGGTGGCCGGTGGAGCTAAACCCCCCACCCAGCCCAGTTGTTTCAGCTAGAAATCTAGGGTTCAAATTTGATTCTAACCTCTCAGGCAAGGCCCAGATCTGCCAAGTTTCCTCATCTTGCTTCTGCAAACTGAAAACCTTGTGGAGATTCCTTCATCTTCTGCCGAAGGACTGCTGGCAAACGGTGGTCAATGCACTAGTTACGTCTCAGCTTGACTGTGCTTAACAGCCTGTACATGGGTCTCCTAGCTTACTTGATTAGGAAACTGCAAACTATTCAAAATGCTGCGGCTAGGCTCATTAGAAACGTACCACTCCGCCACCACATCTCCCCTCATCTGCGCAGCCTCCATTGGCTGCCGGTCAAAAGGAGAATAGAGTTCAAGGCGCTGTCCTTCACTTATAGAGCAACTAGAGACGTTGGCCCTGGTTACCTGAAGCAGACTCCAGTAATACCGCCAGGACAGGGCGTTGAGATCTAGTAATAAGGAATTGCTCCGGATTCCTCGCTTTGCAAAAGTCAGGATTGGCAGATGAGCTTTTTCAGTGAAGACTCCTTCCCTCTGGAACTCGTTGCCTGACCACTTACAGAAGGCCAATCAGAACCTCTGTTCAGCAAGGTGTTGAAAACTTTGCTTTTCTGCCTACTTTAGTCCTCCCTCCCACTCCCCACCCCTTTTTTTCCTATCTGTTGTTTCCGCTGCTAGCGCCGGGACACCACCGTTGGAGGTAGCCGCACACTGTATAAATGTAACTAATGATGATGATGATGATGACATTTCTTTGCATAGATTGTTCAATGTCCATAGATAAATGGCAGAAGGGCACCTGCGAGCCATTAACAGATCTCTATCAAAATGGTAAATTCTTCTACAGAGGATGCAGATAAGAACTACAGAATTGTGGCTGGACAATTTTTACAATAGGCTAAGATCACACGCAGTCCATGGTGATGATGATGTTAGCTGGGTGTAGGAAATTAATAACTCACTTTTATAGAGTGCTCCATTCAGAAAAACCTATGGGGCTATTAAAAGCACAAGAGTGCTGCCACAATGCAGTAGATGAAACACTAACATAGGGAATGGTGTGATACTTCTGGGAGTAAAACAAGTGTTGACAAATGGCCACTTTAAGTTTATAGGAGTACTAACTACATATACATGACATATCAGATCCTAATAAAATGACATAAAAATGTATTCTGTCGCACCTACACATGATTTGGAGAAGAGGTTGACTTCCTCCACATCACATGGAATTGCCCATGATAAAAGGCTTCTGGAGTTACACAATTTATATAAGGCTACTGGTTGGAATCTTCCCCTCACAATGAAATAATGAGTGTCGTGGCCTCGTCCTGGAAAAATACAGAAACAGCGGAGCAGAAAAATCAGTTTACTCAGCCTTGTTTTAGTTAAAAGATGGATAGCTATTAAATGGCATAGCAGTAGCCCACTTTCCAATGAAGGATGGCAGAATGGAGTACAGAGGAAGAGGAGTATATGAAAAAAGTGTGTTTCAATATAGGAATAGCCAAAGACTTATTGGTTTGGGTGTATATGATCGATGCGTTGTCTGACCCACCTGCTGCTGGGTCCCCCTTTAATAAGTGGAATGCTTAATTATCCTACGTATAGATGATGCACTTAGAACAATGCAATCTTGGTTGTTTGATGGAGCGTGGGCCAAAATAATGATGGTATTGGGGGTCTGTTCAAACTGTTATATAAAGGATTGTTTGCCTAAGGAAGTAGTAGTCTGGATGTACTGGACTTAAAGACAACTCGATGAAGGGACAGTTGAGTGCAGACAGGTGAGTTGGACAAGTTTGTAATGTTTAAGTTGGTCACAGTAGGACAGCAAACATTGTACCAAGATGAAAATTTGCTGAATAGGTCATGTAAAATGAATATGACTATATTATGCTATCATCATCAGCTGTATGATGTAACCGGATTTAAAATAATAAAATAAACTTTTAAAAACCTTATAAAAAATATTATCACTCAGATTCCACCTTCTTTGCCCCAGTCCTTACTGTGTGAAATGTGTACATCTCCCAGGTGGGCGCTCCACTGCCCATGTAACAGACAAAAAAGGCCTTGGTAACTAACTCACTGTAGGTGGCTCAACCCTCTATTCCATTCCCCCATTCTAGGTACGATAACCTAGAGCCCATACAACCACAGCTACTGAGTAGACCGATTACCCAAACTACCAGCAGACAAAGCCATAATAAGTCAAACCATAGATGGTGAATGCGGTTACTGAATAAGATGAAAACAACAGGATCACAGTAATGAGACTGCCACCAAGTAATCTGAGGAAATCATCTGCGGTCCATCATGATGAAAATTAGGGCAAGGTCAGCATCTGAAGCAGTTTCATCCTAATTTGCACTAAGCTCGCCTTCAGTTTCTCTTGAAACCGGGAAATACATAAAATTATGCTTATATTTTATTTGCATAGTTTCAGTATAGGTGTAATTTATCAAGTTATTGATTTTTTTTGGTATGTACTAATATGAATTATTTGTTTTTATACCATTGACTCAGGGGCTACACCACCCCTTATGCGCATATTAAAGGCACAAGATGTGTCTTCCTTTAAAAAATGTCACAGTCGCTCCAAGGAATCGATGTACTTATTTCATATGCAAAAAAGGTGCAATAAACACAGGGGTCAAAATTTCAGGTTCCATTACATATGCTATTCGAATATGTTGAACATAACAAAATACCCAGCAGTTGGGATATACGTAAACCACGAAATGCAGCTCATGCAAATATCCCATCAATCACTATTTGTGATACACCCATATATTGGTACAAAAGGGGGTGGTGACGGACGGAGCATCTGAACCAATCAAACACTCACACCCAGTCAAAAGATCTGGGTTTGATCCATCACCATTCTTTAGCCCACTCTGCCACCCCAGTTCAGACATGGCTATATGCAAATCAGTCTGACCCTGTGCCTCATGGGAACAGTCCAGCCCGAACTGCCAAGCCATGCCTTCCCTGGACCGGAAACAAGCTTCCGAGGACCGGTTTCTGGCATTCCAGCCGTCTTCAGCCTGGCTTGCTTGAATCCAGTGGCAAAGTGAGCAAGGGACTCACGTCTGAGCATACCCTGCCACACTTATGGCGGCCAAAAGCGGTACAAAAGGGGGTGGTGATGGACGGAGCATCTGAACCAATCAAACACTCACACCCAGTCAAAAGATCTGGGTTTGATCCATCACCGTTCTTTAGCCCACTCTGCCACCCCAGTTCAGACATGGCTATATGCAAATCAGTCTGACCCCGTGCCTCATGGGAACAGTCCAGCCCGAACTGCCAAGCCATGCCTTCCCTGGACCGGAAACAAGCTTCCGAGGACCGGTTTCTGGCATTCCAGCCGTCTTCAGCCTGGCTTGCTTGAATCCAGTGGCAACGTGAGCGAGGGACTCACGTCTGAGCATACCCTGACACACTTATGGCAGCCAAAAGCAGTACAAAATGAGGCACAGGGTCAGACTGATTTGCATATGGCCATGTCTGACCTGGGGTGGCTGAGTGAACTAAAGAATGGTGATGGATTAAACCCAGATCAGTTGACTGGGGGTGAGTGTTTGATTTGTTCAAACGCTCCGTCCATCATCCCCTTTTGTATCGCTTTGCACGCCCTAAGTGTGGCAGGGTATGCTCAGACGTGAGTCCCTTGTTCACTTGGCCACTGGATTCAAGATAGCCTGGCTGATGAGGATTATGAATCCGAAACCGGTCCCAGGATGCTTGTTTCCGGTCCAGGGAAGACATGGCTTGGCAGTTCGGGCTGGACTGTTCCCATGAGGCACAGGGTCAGACTGATTTGCATATGGCCATGTCTGACCTGGGGTGGCTGAGTGAACTAAAGAATGGTGATGGATTAAACCCAGATCAGTTGACTGGGGGTGAGTGTTTGATTTGTTCAAACGCTCCGTCCATCATCCCCTTTTGTACACCCATATATTGGACATGTTGCGTCTAACATCCACTAAATGAGATAATATTAAACAAATTATACTTCGATGTTGTTGGATTTGCTTTGAGAATGGCCAGGGAGTCCTGCAACTATAACATGCCCAGGCAGGAGTGATGGGTGTTTCTGCCAAATCAATGGAATAATAAAAATGTGGACTGTGTACTAGAGATCCATGTGAGCAATAACTCATCAAATAATGGTACCATTAAAGTAGGGAGACGCTGCGCCCAAGACAAGCGGGGAAAACACACGGAGACTCACCAGTGCAGACGGGGGCAGGACTCGGAGCCCCAGCATCAAGCGCGGCTGTGTGTGCACCGGCGGCCCCTCCCCTTCCACCACCGGGGGCTATTTAATTGTCCACCTACTTCCGCGTCTCGGGATGCGCGCGCGCGGGTGCCGGGCGAAGCCCGGGCAAAGGGCGGGCTGTCTGTGGCCGTCGGAGGCCGAAGGAGGACGGGCCAGGCCACCCCTCTAGGTGCCACAGATGGTTAAGCGAAAGTAGGATAGTAATGGGGAAAAGGAGGGTAAAAAGGCAAAGGTCCCGAGGAAATCTGAGTCGATTATTTCGTATCTAACGTCGGCCGTGGGGGTTTTAAGTGTGGAAATCGCCAATGCTTAGAAGGAACTGGGCCTGGACCTCCCCACCATAGTACGCGATGAGTCAATTAGTACGCCTGTGCCGGTGTCTATTATCCCCCTGGACCCAGTAGTTGTGATTAAGAATCCCACGTCAGCACATGTGAACAAAAATGGCTTAGCTGCAAGTGAGGGTTTGGCCTGTGACAATGGGGGGAATCCCCCAGCCCAAGTTGTATCTTGTAATGTGGGGAAACGAAGGCGGCCAAAGAAGTCCATTAAACGACCAAAACCAGGAGTAGTTCCACAAAGTACGGACGCAAGTCTCTCTGAACAATTGGCGGTACTAGTGGAGGAATTGTTTGATTCACGGCTGGAGCCTGTTCTCGTAGGTATAGCCAAGGACATTGTGGACACTCTTAACACTTGTGTTGCTGGCTTATTAAAGAAATGCGAATATATTGATGAATTTATAAAAGAGTACAGAGGTCGGCAACGTCTGGCCAAACAACCACAGGAAGATCATAACCAGAGAAGAGTCACCAGGATAGCATTAAAATTACTTTACACCAAGTATGCCTTATTAGTGCACCTAATCTGGAGAGGTCAGGGGCTACTAGAAATACTCCTCAGCAAATAAAGGAAAGCCTGCCCCTAAATAATAACCAAGGGGCAAGTATTACTGATGCTGGTGGTGTGAAATCTTTTAGTACACCCCTTAGTAGTAATAGGTCTATTACCCCTAGTGGCTTTACCCTAGATCTTCCACCAGATGCTGCTCCTCTGGTGGCTGTCCTAACTGGGGTCCCCATCCTAAATAACGACATGGTAGAGTCTACCCAAGATCTTCTTGAGAAGTCTAAAATCTGGTGTACCCAGCTTAGTAGTGGTGGTCTAGATATTTCATCACACATCATCATGGCTTGACGGGTTGGATGGGTTGGGAGGTGCATCAAGAGTATAATGGGGGACTGCGTGGTGGTTAATTTCAACAGGTGCAATGTGGCAAACAGATTGCTTTAAGATGCCTCAGACATTGGTTATTCTGGTATCAGGCCACTACCATTGGGCTATTTTTATCCACCGGTAACTGCACATATAAAGACGCATGCCACACAACCCTCATTGCCTCTCCACAAGAATATATCTTTTGGCTTGAATCAGCTCTATGATGCCCACCCAAGGTAATCCAGTAAGGGGGTCCCCTCAGAGAGAAGAGAGATTTGAATCAATTCTTCTCCCCCAACCTGTAATCCATTAATCCAACGGGATACGGATAAAGCTCTTTTAAATCATTTTTCCCCATTATCAAATATGGAGAATAATGAATGACTACATGATCCATCCTAACATCTAATGGAACAACCCAGGGTGTTAAGCCACGTACCTACATGTAAAATACTTAGTTGGAACGTGGCAGGATCTAGACAAAAAAGAAATGATGATATCTGGGTTGATTTTTTAAAGCAATATGATGTTATTGCCCTCCATGGAAACATGGGATACATCTAAAACTTTTAGCCTGGATGGGTATACATGCTTTGTTGTTCCAGCAATCCCTGGGTTAGGGGGCAGACCGAAAGGAGGTTTAATCCTCCTCATCTCGTTGAAACTGAGAGGTCCCTTGAAAATGTTGGAGTCTGGCTCTAATAACATATTAATTCTTGTGTGGGCTGTTCCAGATCTCCCTAATATTTTATTAATTAATTTCTACGATGCCAGTGAGAAGGATTCGATTAACCAACACTTAGGCTCCCTGGCTGGTATTCTGTCAGATTATAAATTAGCACATGACACTTTATTCGATATTATTATTTTGGGCGATTTTAATATTCATCCATGTAGCTGGGATTGTTCTTTAGATAGCCATCAAGGGCCACCAGGCTCTGAGGTCCCGCACTTTGAACATAGCAGGCAGGGAGAGGCCCTAGAGGATCTCTTAGCTAATATGAACCATTTTGAGGTAGCTTCCGGTCTCAGGGAGGAGAGGGTCCCCACATTTAAGGGTAAAGATTCTGATACTGTCATTGATTATATTTTTTTATCCTCTGATGTGTTAGCTAGGGCCATTCTTTATAAAGTAGTTCCATCCGTTTATAGTGATCATAACACAGTAACTCTGGAGTTGGATCTGGGGGAGGTTACTGACCTAAGGAACAGGGCAACCACTGAGATTAACCAATTAACTCCAAAAGACCACGGTAGGGGGCTCAACTGGGCTAGGGTGGTCCCCGAAGCCTTCATGGAGGATTTTCTCAATAAGGCTGACGCAAATCTGGCCATATGTCTAGATAGTTCTGCCCCTAGTAGGGAGATCATTGGAGCTTACGCCTCAATTTGCACCCAGATCTCGTTGGACCTGAAGGTTAAAAATAAAGAAAGACCAAATCAGCCACACAGATGGTTTGATGGTAGTTGCACCAAAGCTCATGGTGCTCTTCTCCAAGCATTAAAGCAAAAACGCAGAGACAGGGAGTTAGTCTCTAGATCAAGGAAGACATACAAATTGGCTATTGCTAACCGTAAGCAAGATATTAAAACAGAGGCGTGGAACAATCTTTTGTCATCAAGACATCCTAAGGGACAGCAGTAAATTTTGGGCAACCATCCTTTTTATACAGGGCAAGAGAACTCAATTCTGGACTGTGTCATTCCAGATGAAAAATGTCTCTCACATTTTAGTGCGATCTATGGTAGTGAGGGCCTGCCTGCCTAGAGAATGATAATGTGCTCACGCAGTCATTACTACCCTAATATTCAAAGAGGATGAGGTACAAAGAGCAATCCTCGAGATGTCTAAAAATAAAGCTCCAGGTCCGGATGGCGTCCCAGCGGATTTATATGGTACTTTACCCACATTTTGGGCAAAGATTTTAACTAATGTTTTTAATGCTTCCAGTACAAATGGGTTCCCTGCATCATGGGCTACTTCAATAATAATCCCAGTTTTAAAAAAGGGCCTGAGGGGGGACCCCTCCTGCTACAGACCTATCTCTTTAATAGACTCTGCGGTTAAAATCTTGGGCAGTCATCCTGCATAAACTTAGGGACTGGCTGGAGGATAGAGGGGTCCTCTCCAACCTTCAATACGGCTTTAGGGAGAAGGGAAGTACCCTAGACCAATGTTTGAACTTGTATCTTTTGATAAGCAAATACACTCTGGAAGGGTTGCTCTATATGGGTTTTATGGACCTTTCCTCGGCCTTTGACCTGGTCAACAGGGCAAAGCTTTGGTCAATTTTGTGGAGTATAGGGATTGACCCACCTTTGGTAAACTTTTTAGCTGCTCTTCATCAGGGTCTTTTAGCGTCAGTCAGGGTTACAAGGGAAGGTAGATGCACCAGTCACTTTAGTTCTAAGTGGGGTGTTAGGCAGGGCTGCATCCTGGCACCCCTTCTTTTTACTTTATATATTAATGCTCTTGATAAGTCCTTAGAGGGGGCCTCTCTGGATGTTCCACGCATAGGAGATTCCGTAATTCCGGTTCTCCTATACGCGGACGACGCAGTATTATCGGCCCACACTGGCCTTGGTCTCCAGAGGTTGTTGGATTCCTTTGGGGACTTTATGGGATCTTTGGACCTGCAGATTAATAACAAAAAGTCACATGTTATGGTTGTTGGTAAACGCCCCAGGGGTCTAAAGCTAAAACCCTTTTTATGCAAAGGTGCAGAGGTAACAAGGGTACCTGTCTTCACATTACTTGGGGTCCTCTTTGATGAAAGAGGTACATGGGGACCTCAACAGAAGATCAAAAGTAACGCTGTAGCCAGGTCTACGGCGGCACTAATGGGCTTTGCGAAGCGGTTGGGGCAAGACCCATGGGAGGCACTCCTGAATGTTTATAAATCCAAATGCCTGGCTATAGCCACGTATGGTGCTTCTCTATGGGGCTTTACACCACAAGAGAAGATACAGGTAGCAGAAAACACATTTTTAAGATCCCTTTTGGCAGTTCCTCAATCAACCCCCACATTTTCATTGCAACCAGAATTAGGGCTGGAAAATGTTACCCATCAGTTGAAAGTTGCCCCATTGATTTGTTGGATAAAGACCTGGCTGAATCGAGAAATTACATTGAACCATCTTATTTTAAGTGATTGTATTTCTATGGAGAAGGCTGATAGGGTGCCCTGGTTAGCTTATATTAAAGACATGTTTACAAAATTCAGGCGCCCTAAGATTTACAGATCACCAGATTTTATTAAAAAAGAGGATTTAAGTTGGACAAAGAAAAACTTTTTGGGTAAGCGATCATTGGATAGCGAGGAATTGGAGTTGAAGAAACCCTGTGTAAGAGCTAATTATGTTTTATTAACTTCACCCTCACTCGAGCCGTACCTAAACATTGTTATAATCCCTTTTCATCGTCACCTTTTAATTAGATTCTGATTCAATATAATTCATTTGTCTCTTGGTTCTTTTCCAGTCTGGGGCAAACCTGAAACTTCTAACCCTTGTAGTTGTGATGACACGATGCACTTTATTATGTTCAGCAAAAAGAGAAACTCCCCATGTTTCGTGTCAGTGTTTGAAAAACACATCAAGCTAAGAGAGTAATTAGCACGTACAGAGGGTTGTTTTGAAAAAAACAGGCACTGTTGGTTCCAAGACTGTATAGTGAATTGAAAACAAGTAATTTTTCTATGTATGTGTTTTCATGGTTTGTACTTTAGAAATTGTTTTGATTTTTTGTCTTTGTATTGTACCTAGGTAAGGTCTAAACATGTTTTTTGTTTGTTGTAAAAAAAATGTAAATGGTGGGTGTGGATTGTAGATATGATATGTGTACTACAAAAAAAATCTTTTGATACACAGAAAAATGTAATCAGAAATTGAAAAATAAAGAAAAAGATATGATGCGATTCTTTCTGGTTTCACATTAAATCAGGGATGTGAGCCAAGCGTGAAGCAAGGCAATACATTGTGAACAGTATTGGCAATTCTAGTGGTGTTTTTTTTATTTTACAGTCACCTTCGGGCAGAGTGCCCACGCCTTACCCTGTGGGGTAAGGTGGCCCTCAACCGAGGATATAGATGCCAAAATGGTCACACTCCTAGCAAAGCCTATCAAAGATCCGAAAAAGGGCATCGATAGATCTTGGCGTTCATGCTATGACAAGCTTCTGGCCCTATGACCAAAATGGTAGATATGGCGGAGGAGGCAAAGTCAACCAGTTCCCTCATCGCACCAGACGTCCTTTCCAACTGGGCTCAGCACACTATTGTTTCAAGGGGAATGCCAACTGTGCTCTGTCCACGGAACGGCGCAGCTCCCTCCTGATCATGGTAGACCCAAGATTAGGGGATCTTGGCTCGTCAGAAGCAGGAGCAGTGGTGCCAGAATTTGTGATGAGGTTTATGTTGTTGACAAGGTGCAATCCAACATTAAGCAAGTCTTCACTCCCCGGGTTTTCCAAGAGGCCGGTTGAGGCAGGGGCCGTTCGACCAGTAGCTTCTCCTACCCAGCCACTTCCAGGGGGCAAGGCTCTGGACGCAGTCAGTACCAAACTAACCTGTGCTTCTCCAATTTCTATCCAACTGGAGGACAACGTTTCTGTGGTCTTGGAGGATCCAAAGGACAAGCAGGCGGCAATGCAGGTAATGGGAAGTGTCTTTCCTAATGCTCAGATAACGGTGGGAGGGTGTGGGGGGGCTGGCACAGTTTCTTCTGGCCTAGGAGACAATTAACACAGATGCCTGGGTTGTGCAGACAGTGCAGGAATGCCACATACAATCTTAGGGTTCCCCCAGTAAGCTTCCCGCCCAAGACCCTTCTGTTTTACATCCCACAGCACTGCACTCATAAATAAAGAGGTTTTTGCCCTCCTGCGGAAGTGCGCCATCTGCCAGTCAGTAGTGCATCCCAATGGTTTTCTCATCAACCTTTTTCTAGATGACAAGAGTGACAGGGAACGCAGACCTGTGATCAATGTCCGAGAATTCAATGAGTGGCTGGTGTATCGCCATTTTAAAGGGGAGGGCATTTGTCTACTCAGGGATGTGCTGCTTCCATCCAATTGGATGGTGCATTGGACCTGAAAGATGCGTACCTAGCAGGGACGGTCTTTCTCTCTCATCACCATTTTCTGCAGTTTCTGCAGTGCTCGCAGACTTTCGAGTTAATCACCCTTCCTTTTGGCCTGTAGTCAGCACACTGGTGCTTCATAAAGGTCCTCAAGGCAGCAATGGGATTTATTGGAGCACAGGGAACTTGTCTTATAGTGTACCTAGACAACATGCTCCTCCTGGCCCAATGCCCCGATAAACTGATGGTGAACCTTCAGGCGGCGATAATCCTATTGCAAGGCCTGGCTTTCATCATCAACGAAAAGAAGTCTCTGCTCACCCCGCCCCAAAGAGCAACCTTCCTGTGGTTCGTCAGACTCCACATCCGCATCCCTGAGTCGTCCTTCTGGGAAGATGGCGAAGATAAGGCACAAGCTCCATCAATCGCTAGCCAACCCCGCACATCACTCAGACAGATCGCCTGCTTGGTGGGACTCCTCTCCATCAATTCAGGTGATTTTTCCAGGCCTTCCTCACTATCGGGCACTACAGCACCTCAAGGCACCACACCTGAGAAAGGGCCTAACCTACTCACAGTCGGTTCCGCTGTCAGGCGAAGCCAGAGAGGAAATAGAATGGTAGCTCATCCATATGGAGGACTGGAACGGCAAGTAGGTCTTCGGTTCCACTTCCAATCTGGTGATAGAATCGGACACCAGCAGGTCAGGCTGAGGCACAAGGTGTGGGCATTTCTCCACCGTAGGAAGCTGGTCACCCCCTAGAGAAGAACTTACATATAAATTGTTTGGAGCTCCTGGCAGGGTAGTTTGCTATTCAGTGCTGGACGAAGGACAGGATTCAGTTTTCGGTCCTATTAAAGAAGGACAATATCTCTGTTGTGAGATATACCAATGACTTGTGAGGTGCCAGTTCCAGAGCCCCCGCAGATACGGCAAAGGAGATCTGGACTTTCTGTCTCGAGAATCAGATTTCAGTCATAGCGGAATACCTCCCGGGACAAGTGAACCATATAGCATACTGGCATTCCCGACACCTCCAGGTTTCGAGTCTTTGCATGCTGGACCCTCAGGTCTTTCGCAACCTGATCTACAAATGTTTGCATCTTGCCCCGATGACCAGCTGCCACGGTTCTTCAGCTGGAGACGGGATCTGCAAGCGGAGGCGATGGATGAGTTTCTCCGAGGCTCGGGTCAGGAGAAGGGCTATGCCCCCCCCCTTCTCGATCACCCGGGTGTCCGTTCAGGAATTAAGGCAACAAGCCTCATGATAACGCCCATATGGAAGTCTCAAATGTGGTTTCCAGTTCTTCTGGAACATTCTTGGGACTCTCCAATCAGACTCTCCACTTTCCTCACATTCTGCTGAGTCAGGATCTCGAGTCACATTGGTTTGTGCAA
The DNA here is from genome assembly GCF_964261635.1 of Lissotriton helveticus. Classification (NCBI taxonomy): domain Eukaryota; kingdom Metazoa; phylum Chordata; class Amphibia; order Caudata; family Salamandridae; genus Lissotriton; species Lissotriton helveticus. Next base: position 230,276,639 of record NC_136065.1, on the reverse strand, counting down.
GAGGGGTCTTTGCATCTGATGGCGTGGCGGATTACAGGCAACACTGGAAACTCCCAGGCCTTTTGAGTCACGCGGAGTTCCTCCTCTCCAGACCTCGGGCAGACAATACCACCTTTTGTCCTGGAAGAGATGAGCACGTTAGTATCTGCGATGAGACGTGGATCCTGTGGGTGCTGATGTAGTCCAGGTGGTTAATTTCCTGTCGAGTCTGGCAGAGGATGGGTTAGCGTATTGATCAATTAACGCTTTCTGCTCTGCGATTTCAGCGGGGGATGCTGCCCGTAGATGTTGCCCAGATTGGCGAGCATCCTTTTGTTTGCAGGTTGCTTAGAGGGATTCGGCTCTCTCTTCCACTAGAACCACACTATGCAGTGCTCTGGGTTGATAACCTAGTTCTGAACCTTCTCTTGTCATGGAAGCCAAATCGGTTTCTGTCCGGGAAATAACTCTCGGCCAGTGGCAATGTTACTTTCTCTTGTCTCGTTCAGGAGAGTTTCTTACATGCAAGCGTTGATGTAACTCATCTTAGTGCAACCTTAGCCAAAGGAGATTTGTAGTTCCTTCCACAACCTTGTTGCCCTCCAGGACAAGGCCAGCACCCTCCCCAGCAGCTCAGCCGTTCCGTCACCGCGCCAGCACAGAGTCCTCCCGCCGCACAGGTTTCAAGCCTGCTGTCCGTCAGGTAGCGCTTGTGTACGTTCTATGATTCCCTGCTGCCCCTGCATTGCCCACACTGCCTGCTCCGCTGAACATTCTAATTTAATTTTCTCTGCTTCTGCACTTTCCCTTGGCCCTTGCCACAGCACTCCTGTGTTTTTCGCTGGGAGTTGACTCACCTCGCTTCTGCCCATTTCCCACCACTGCTGCTGCCCCTGTGGCCCAGGCCCCTACTAAATCCGGCTCGCGCCTCCCGACCTCTGCTCCCGCCCTCCTCCCCTACATATGGCAACAGTTGTGAGGTTGCGCCAAAGGCAAGCCCTCCTGCGCCCATCCGCACCTGGACCGCGTGCAGCGCCAGAACTCCTGGCACCTCCCTACATATGGCAACAGTTGTGCGGTTGCGCCAAAGGCAAGCCCTCCTGCGCCCGTCCGCGCCTGGACCACGTGCAGCGCCAGAACTCCCGGCACCCACGGGCATCAACACCCATCACTGCTACAACATCAACACCCTCCACGCAGCACTCAATGCCGGCCGATCCTCCACCTGCTTCCAGGCCACCCTGAAGTTCACCCATGGACCCTTCTCCTGCTGAAACTGCAGCTACACCTGCCAGCGCACACCGGCACGTCCTGCCCATCCCACCAAAGCAGACCACAACAGTCTCAGATGCATACTACTCAATACCCGCTCAGTCCACAAGCACGCAGTCGAACTCTGGGACATTCTCGATTCATCCTCCCCAGATGTCACCTTCCTGACGGAAACCTGGTTGAATGTCTCTTCGGCACCCGACATAGCCATAGCCATCCCGGACGGCTACAAGATCACCCGCAGGGACCGAAACCACAAACCAGGAGGAGGAATCGCCATCGTCCACAGAAACACCATCAGAATTTCAATCAACATCAAAGACTCCCTCAGCATGGCCAAACACCTACACTACCAGATCCACGTCAATCACAACATCTCGCTCAGTGGAAGCCTTGTCTGCAGACCCCCGGGACCCGACCACAGTTCAGCAACTCCATCGCAGACCTTATCAGCACGCACGCCCTCGCCTCCACAGACTACATCCTCCTCGGAGACCTGAACCTCCACCTCGAGAATGTCGACGACCGCAACTCCACAACCCTGATCGACAACCTAGCCAACCTCGGACTCAAACAGTTCGTCTCAACACCCACCCACCCAGGCAAGACACACGCTCGACCCCATCTTCTCCACCAGCAACCACGTCATCTTCAGCCACACCACTGAACTCCATTGGACCTACCTCCACTACATCCACTTCTCCTTCGAGAAACACACCACGTACATCCAACCGCAACGAATCCCACACCGCAGCGGGAACAAAGTCACCGAAGACCAGCTCCTCACCACCCTCGTCCGAGACCCTCCATCCGAGCCCTCTGACACCTACGCAGCGGCCCACAACTTCAGACAATGGATCGACGACTGTGCCAACACCCTCGCTCCCATCAGGAAACCCTCCCAAAGGCGCACTGACACGAGACCCGTCTGGTTCAACGCCGACCTCCAGACTTCCAAACTAACCTGCTGAAGAATCGAGAAGCAGTGGCGTCAAGACCAGACAACCACGCAGCCCTCAAGAACGCCAGACGCAAGCACCACCAACTCATCCGATCCACCAAAAGGACCTCCTTCAAGGAACGCATCGACAACAAAGCACACAACAGCAAAGAGCTCTTCAGCATCGTGAATGAACTCGCCTTCCCCAGCTCCAGCACGAATGACATCCTGCCATCGCAAGAACTCTGCGACTCTCTGGCCACCTTCTTCCACCACAAGATCGCAGACATCCACAACAGCTTTGACACCCAGACACACCTCCGACCCAACACCCACCAAACACACCGACCTCCTGCTCTCCTGGAACCACATGAACGACGAAGACACCATAAAAATCATTAACACAATCCACTCCGGCTCTCCCTCCAACCCCTGCCCCAACCACATCTTCAACAAAGGAAGCTCCATCATCGCACCCCAACTCCGAAAGATCATCAACAGGTCCTTCGAGACAGCCACCTTCCCGGAGAGCTGGAAACACGCCGAGAGCAACACCCTTCTCAAGAAACCTAAGGCTGACCCAAAGGACCTCAAGAACTTCTGACCCATCTCCCTGCTCCCGTTCCCAGCGAAAGTCATTGAGAAGACTGCCAACAGACAACTAACCCACTTCCTGGAGGAGAACAACATACTGGACCCTTCCCAATCCGGCTTCCGCAGCAATCACAGCACCGAAACCGCCCTCATTGCCACCACCGACGACATCAAGACCATCCTGGACAATGAATATGCTACTTACCAGTATGCATCTGTTCTTGGTATGTAGGGCTGCTAACATTCATATCTAGTGCATAGATCGCCGCCTAGTGTTGGGTCCGGATGATTGCACATTGTTGTCCTGGAAGAGTCTTCGAAGTATCACGAGATAGGTGGCTCCTCCCCTGGACTACAGTGCGCTTGGGCATCGGCTCCATCCCCAGATTGTTTTTAGCCATTGTGGCAGAGATGGAGTGAAATAGTGTAAAGGATGTCCATGCTAATGATGAATGCAAGATAGTGTCTGCAGCCGCTACGGGCACCGGGGAGGAGGGAGGGCGATATGAATGTTAGCAGCCCTACATGCCAAGAACAGATGCATACTGGTAAGTAGCATATTCAGTTCGAGGCATGTGGGCTGCTAAATAAATTCATATCTAGTGCATAGAATACATAGCAGTCCCTCCATTAAGGGCGGTTGCCCGTGCCAGCTGCAGAAGCTTGAAAAAGTGTCTTGAGAACAGCCTGCCCTACAGCTGCTTGCTGCTTGGAATGCACGTCCACACAGTAATGTTTGGTAAATGTGTGCGGTGTGACCCATGTGGCTGCTCTGCAAATGTCCTCTAAAGGAATGTTCCCCAGGAAAGCCATGGACGCCCCCAACTTGCGTGTGGAGTGCGCCCTTGGGGGTATTGTTTAAGTGCGCTTAGCTTTTTGATAACAGACTTGGATGCACTTAACAATCCATCTGGCTATTCCCGCTTTGGAAATGGGGTTGCCTTTGTGCTGTGCTGAGAAGGCAACAAAAAGTTGTTGTGTTTTCCTGAAGTGTTGTGTTCTGTCAATGTAGTACATCAACGCCCTCCTAACGTCCAGTGTATGGAGCATTCGCTCAGCTACCGTTTGTGGGTTTTGGAAGAATGCGGGTAGGTCAATAGTTTGATTGATATGAAACTGTGACACCACCTTAGGAAGGAATTTGGGGTTAGTGCGTAGCACCACCCTGTTTGAATGTATCTGGATGAAAGGCTCTTGGATTGTGAGCGCCTGCAGCTCACTAACGCGCATAAGCGATGTAATAGCAATGAGGAAAGCCACTTTCCATGTAAGAAATTGAATTTCGCAGGAGTGCAGTGGCTCGAAGGGCGGACCCATCAGCCTCGTGAGGACCACATTGAGGTTCCACACTGGAGCTGGTGGTGTTCTCGGAGGAATGACTCGCTTCAGTCCCTCCAGGAAGGCTTTAATGGCAGGCACCCTGAAAACGGAGAGGTGCTGCCTATTTTGGAGATAAGCCGCTATGGCGGATAAATGTATCCGAATGGAAGCGTACGCCAGATTGCATTTGTAAAGATGTAACAAATAGCAGATGATGTTAGGAATGGATGCATCTAGCGAGTTGATATTGTTGTCAGTACAGTAGATGACAAACCGCTTCCATTTCGCCGCATAGCAAGCTCTGGTTGTGGGCTTTCTTGCCTCCCGAATGATGTCCATGCATTCTGGAGGCAGGTTGAGGTAGCCAAATTCTAAGACCTCAGGAGCCAGATCGCCAGATTGAGCTGTTGCGGATCTGGATGCTGAATGTCGCCATGGTTCTGCGTCAAGAGCCTGGATGTGAGATGTAGCCTTTGATGCGGTACCACGGAAAGTTCTAGAAACGTGGTGTACCATGGTTGGCGTGCCCATGTTGGAGCAACCAGGATGAGAGTCATCGAGTGTTGCTTTAGCTTTCTTGCCACCAGCGGAATGAGAGGCGCTGGGGGAAAAGCGTACGTAAATTTGCCTGACCAGTTCATCCATATCGCATTCCCTTGCGATTCCGGGTGAGGGAACCTGGCGGCAAAGCTTTGGCATTTTGCGGTTTCCCTTGTGGCAAATAGGTCTATCTCCGGATGACCCCACTGCTGGAAGTACGGGTGGAGCACTGATGGATGTATCTCCCACTCGTGCATTTGATGGCTGTACCTGCTGAGCAGATCCGCCATCTGATTGTCATTGCCCGGGAGGTGTTCTGCCATGAGGAAGATGTTCCTCTGAATGGCCCACTTCCACATGCTCTGAGCTAGATGAGACAGCTGTGGCGAGTGAGTACCTCCCTGCTTTTGGATGTAGTACATGGCTGTCATGTTGTCCGTCCGGATCAACACGACCTTGTTGCACAAATGTACTTTGAAGGACTTGTGCGCCATGAAGATTGCCATCAATTCCAGGTAGTTGATGTGCAATCGTTGTTGCTGGGTTGACCACAGTCCCTGCACCGTGTAGTGTAGCACATGCGCTCCCCACCCCTGGAGAGATGCGTCCGTTGTTAGGACAATCTGTGGCACAGGCTCTTGGAACGGTCGTCCCTTGCAAAGGTTGTGTGGATTCCACCAATGCAGAGAGTTGTATGCTCGACCGGTCACCAACACTAGGTCTGTCAGTTGTCCCTGAGCCTGTGTCCATTGATTTGCCAGGCATTCTTGGAGGGGGCGCATGTGCAACCTTGCGTGCGGGACTATGAAGATGCAGGAGCCCATCATGCCTATCAACTGCATGAACACTCTCGCTGGCAGGGAGTGTTGCGGTCTGAATCTTTGGATCAGTGACAGAATGCTGTTGATTCTGACTGTGTTTGGCTGAGCCATAGCCGTCAGGGTGTTTATTGTCGCGCCCAGATACTGCCGCACATGGGCTGGTTGAAGGTGCGACTTTGGGTAATTCAGCGAGAACCCCAGACTATGAAGGAGTTGAATAGTGTGGGACATGTGTGAGGCGCACTGTCTTTCCGACTTTGCTTGCACGAGCCAGTCGTCGAGGTACGGGTATACATGTATGTTCTGTCTCCTGAGGTGTGCCGCCACCGCCGCCAGACACTTCGTAAACACTCTGGGGGCAGTAGTCACTCCGAAGGGAAGCACTTTGAACTGATAGTGCTTGTTGTGAATGGTAAACCTGAGGTATTTTCTGTGGGACGGGTGGAGTGGGATGTGGAAGTAAGCATCCTTGAGGTCTAAGGTTGCCAGGAAGTCCCCTTGGTTTAGAAGGGGAAGTATCTGTTGCAGTGTCAGCATGTGGAAATGTTCTGACAGTATATACATGTTGAGAGGGCGTAGATCCAGAATGGGTCTGAGGGATCCGTCCTTTTTTGGGATGACGAAGTACAGGGAAGAAACCCCTGTTCCTTCCTCCTCCACTGGCACGAGTTCGATTGCTCCTTTTTGCAGCATTACTAGCACTTCCTGCTGCAATAAGTGCAAGTGCTCTGCCGACATAGGACGGTGTCTTGGGGGAATGTTGGGAGGAGTGGATGTTAACTCCAAACAATAACCGTACTGGATTAGTTTTCTCACCCACCTGTCCGTGGTGATGGACGACCAGACTGGCAGGAACTGCTGGAGTCTTCCCCCGACAGGTGTTGGATGGTCGGGGGGCAGTAACAGGGAGTCACTGTTTGTTTGCGGCAGAGGAACGGGAGTTGGTGTTCCCTCTGCCCCTGCCTTTGGCACTGTTACCTCGGTAACCCCCTCTACCTTGCTTGGGATACGAGGATTGCGCACCACCCTTTGTGAATTGTGATTGTTGTCCCATGTGTCCTCTGGTAACACTACGCGCTCCTGTGCGACGAAAAGTGTTGCCCCTGAACTGTTGTGATTGAAGTGCCCCCATGGACTTAGCAGTTTCGTTGGCCTTTTTAATCTTTTCAAGTGTGGTGTCTACATCTGGGCCAAACAGTCTGTCAGGATTGACGGGCTGGTTGAGGATTGTAGTTTGGATGTCAGGCTTAAATCCAGATATACGAAGCCAGGCTTGGCGCCTTAGCATGACGCTAGTGTTAATTCCTCTAGCCGCTGTGTCCGCAACATCAAGTGCGCATTTTATTGCAGCGTTTGATATAAGCTTTCCCTCTTGTATGAGCATTTCGCCAGCTTCTGTATACTCATCAGGCAGATGTTGAAGGAGCTGTTCTAGGGTGTCGTAATGCGCCCTATCGTAACGCGCTAACAGTGCCTGTGTGTTTGCGATACGCCATACATCAGCAGCCTGCGCAGCGACCCTCTTGCCAGATGCCTCAAGCACTTTCGACTCCTTGTCTGGGGGAGGAGCTTCACCAGTTGTTTGGGAGTTTGCCCTCTTGCGGGCATTCGCGACCACCAACGAATCCAGAGGCAACTGTCCCCGAATATAGGCAGGGTCCCCAGGTGCAGGTCTGTATTTTTTTTCTATTCGTGGATTTACCACTCTCGCCCTTGTAGGTTCTTTAAAGATCTCTGGCGCATGTTTAAGGACACCTTTCAACATAGGAAGTGTTTTGACTGTTCTTTCGGAGACAGAGAAAGTGTCAAACAGGAAATCCTCTTCCACTGGGTCAGCATGCATATCTACATTATGATTTGCAGCTGCCCTCTCAATTAAAGCATTGAAAGCTGCTGAATCCTCAGTTGGTGAAGTACGTGCCCCAAAACCTTGTGGGTCCTGCACCACCTGATGACTTCCCTGGTCCCCAGCGTCGTCATATGAGTACTGATGCACATCAGGGTCATTGCCAGTAGGGAAGTTGTATTGTTCATCGTGGTCTTCATCCTCACCCCCTGATTGGGTGGGGGAAGGGGTTGGACTCCTCCTTGGGGGAGGTTGCAGAGGTTCAACAAGGGCAGGTATGTCCTGTGTTTGCCTTTTCTTTTTCAGTGGAATTACAAATTACTCCAGTGGCTGGGAACTGATCTTTCTCTTATAAAGTGTCATCCTCCCTGTGTGGGCATCGATGTAATGCTCACAGTCGTCCTCAGATGCTGTGTGTCGAGGCAAAATAGCACTGGACGTGGAATCCGAAGTCCCCGAGGTCTTCGGCACCGTTTGGGGTGCAAACGCCTTTGGTGGCACCTTTGGTGGTAGTGTGTAGATAAGTTTCGTCGACTTCTTGGCAGGTGTATCCATCGGTTTCGGATCCGATGGCGCAGTCTTTGTCGACGGCAGGGCTTTCTCCCGAATCCTCTTGAGCGACTCGGTGACCTGTTTTGTAAATGAAGCCGAGGGTTTGACGACCGATGCTTCATGTTCGTCCACTTTGGAGGCCTTCGGCGTGGCAGAGGAAGGCACGATGAATCCTCGACTCCAACGGTTCGCTGCCCTGCAGCTGTCTTAGGCGCCGACGCCGTCACTGCAGATCCGGTGTCTTTGTGCCGAGGAGTAGTGGCTCCGGCTTTCGGATCTGGGCCTTTAGTGGCCTTTGCTTCGACCGTCTGTTTGGAGGTTGACGCCCCAGACGTCGAGACGTGATGGACTACCTTCTTCGAGGACGTGTCCTTGGCCACCGCGTGTGGCGCCGGTGACTCGACGGCCTTCTTCGCCGGCTTCGTAAGTTTGGACGGGACGTCGGCCGTCTTAGATGTCGTCGAAGTCGTTTGTTTCGGTTTCGTTTTCGACGTGTCTTCGGCCATCTTAGATGTTGTCGAGGCCGTAGGTTTCGGTTTAGGCGTGACGTCTGCCATCTTAGATGTTGTCGACTGTACTGGTTGCGGTTTCAGTTTCGATACGCGCAACAACGGCTCCTCCGGTGTATCCGTGGCCGGGCCCGAAGGCGGGGCTGGGGATATCGGTGCAGGGTCGTGGGTAAGGCCGAGTGGCGATCCCGTGACCTGAGCCTGAGTCGAGTAACTTTCGGGGCATAGCTCTTCCTCTGAGCTATCTTCCGCGGCCCCATAGACCTCTTCGTCGTCCCCTACCTCATCGACGTATTCAAGGTCTTGCCTCTGTCCATCGATGTATTCTTCAGGATCGGCCTCGACCTTCGTTGATGGTGGTGAAATTTGAAGATGATGGCTTTGGCCGTCTTCTGCGGGGTCGTCGAATATGTCGTCGGGTGCCGGTGCTGCGTGCAAGGCCTCGAGGCGCGCCGCGCGCCGATGCTGGAGTGTCTTCTTTGACCTGAGTTTGGAGCAGGCCATGCAGTTGCCCTCGTCGTGATTCGGCGAGAGACATTTATTACAAACTGGATGCACGTCGATGTGTGGGTACTTGGACCCACACACGGGGCAGCGCTTGAACGGACTCCGTTCCATGATGATTTCGTCGGTGTCTCGCTGCGAGTACAGGGCCTCGATGTCCGAAGAGTAGCAACTCCCCAGAATTCCGACACGAAGAGTCGGACGATGCTCGGGACCGTTCGCAACAATACCGACGCGAGTATCGAAGGCCTTTTGGCCTTAAGGAAGTTATTTTTTCGATTCCGACAAGGAGGCGTCGAAATCACATCCGAACCCAATGGCGGAAAAAAACAATCTGGGGATGGAGCCGATGCCCATGCGCACTGTAGTCCAGGGGAGGAGCCACCTATCTCGTGATACTTCGAAGACTCTTCCAGGACAACAATGTGCAATCATCCGGACCCAACACTAGGCGGCGATCTATGCACTAGATATGAATTTAGCAGCCCACATGCCTCGAACTGGTTAAACCGCGGCCCTCATCCTCCTGGACCTCTCGGCCGCCTTGGACACCGTCTGCCACCACACCCTACGCACACAACTCCAGGACGCAGGGATCCGCGATAAAACCCTGAACTGGATCACCTCCTTCCTCAACGGCACAATCCAGAGAGTCCGTCTCTCCCATTCAGATCTGAATCCACCACGATCACCTGCGGCGTAACCCAATGACCATCCCTCAGCCCGACCCTTTTCAACATCTACATGGACCCACTCGCCAACATCGTCCGAGCGCACCACCTCAACATCATCTCGTACACTGACGACACCCAGCTGATCCTCTCCCTCACCAAGGACCCGGCCATCGCCAAATCCAACCTCCACGAGGGAATGAAAGCCGTCGCAGAGTGGATGAAGACCAGCCACCTTAAACTGAACTCGGACAAGATGGAGGTCCTCATTCTCGGCTCCACCCCCTCCGCATGGGACGACTCCTGGTGGCCGGCCGCACTGGGAGCAGCCCCGACACCCACCAACCATGCACGCAACCTGGGGTTCATCCTGGACTCAACGCTCGCCATGACCCAGCAAGTCAACGCGGTCTCCTCCTCCTGCTGCTTCAACACCCTCCGCATGTTCCGCAAGATCTACAGATGGATCCCCACCGAAACCAGAAGGACCGTCATCCAAGCCCTCGTCAGCAGCAGGCTGGACTACGGCAACGCCCTCTACGTGGGAACAGCGACCAATCTCCAGAAAAGACTTCAATGTATTGAAAACGCATCCGCACGACTCATCCTCGGAATCCCTCACCACAGCCAATCACTGCCCACCTGAGAAACCTGCACTGGCTCCCGGTCAACAATAGGATCACCTTCAATCTCCTCTCCCGCGCCCACAAAGCACTCCACACCGTCTGAGCATTATACCTCAACGAATGACTAACATTGTACACCCCGAACCGCCAGCTTCGCTCGCCACAGTCCCACGCATCCGATGAACGACTACAGGCGGCAGATCATTCTCCCACCTCACCGCAAAGACATGGAACACCCTCCCCATCCACCTGCGACAGACCCAGGACCTGCTGACCTTCAGGAGACTTCTTAAGACCTGGCTGTTCGATCAGTAGCTGCTTCATTCCCCCCCACCCCCACCCGCAACACCTTGAGACCCTCACAGGTGAGTAGTGAGCACTGATCCCTTCCCTGTAGAACGTGGGGTTAGACAGGGGTGTGTCTTGGCCCCCACATTGTTTTCCATATACATTAATGGTATTGTGGACTACCTAAGAAGGTCACCCACCGATGCACCAGTACTAGCAGGGGCTCGTGTGCCAGTCCTCATGTTTGCGGACGACACGCTGATAGTATCACAAACTCCTAGTGGGCTTCAGAAGGCAGTTAATGCATTTTGTGAGTTTTGTCAGAACCGTGGTTTAGAGTTGAACACTTCTAAGACCAAGTTTATGTGTATGAACCAACGGAAGACATTCAAAGGTTCAATTACTTTTAATGGTACCCCATTAGAGCAGGTAGAGGCCTTTACATATCTAGGAATATCCCTTCAGGGTAATATGAGATGGAAAAATCATATCGATATGGCAATTTTAAAATTCCATCAGTTAGCGGGTGTAGTAGCGCTCAAACATAGAGCCTCACTGACTAAACCAATCACCCCTGCTTTAGAAATTTATAACATGAAGGTGATAAGTGCCTCACTGTATGGATCGGAACTATAGGGATTTTCTAATTTGAAGGACCTGTCACTGGCAGAGAATAGATTTCTGCGGCGCCTAGTAGGGGCACCACAAAGTACTCCCACTGTTCCTCTGTTGCTTGATCTTGGCAGGAAAGGTATAGAGGACTTAGCACGCCTACGCCCTCTGTTATATTGGAGACGGATAATGACAACCCTGGAATTAGCTCACTATGCTGCCGCACTAGCGGATATTATCAATGCTGACCGCTTTCATACCATCTTGTGGCTCAAAAAATTACGGGGTCTATTATCTAAGCTGGATCTAGACCATTTATGGGCTAATACCAATGCATCATGTTTTCCATCAAAGATTATCTTGAAGAAAATGTATTGGGACATGGTTCGGTCATCTGCTTTTTGTACTGGATCCAACTCCAAATTAACCCGACGTTTTCTTGATATTAAAACAGTACCATCTTGTGAACTCTATTGGGACATTATCGAAAAACCGCTCAACAGAAAACTGTACTTTCAATTCAGATTTGGAACTCTTCCCCTAAACGCATTTACACAAAATTGGTCTGCGAACCGGGATGAGAAATGCCATTATTGCAAAGATTTAGCTGAGAATGTTTCTCACTTACTGTTTGTATGCCCTCTTTATGACTGCCCACGTCGCAAAAGGATAAAACCAGTGTGTCATAATTTAGGAACACGCAGGCATATAGAGGCGCTTAGAATACTAGAAACAGATTGCACACCCTACTTTGCGATCGCTGTTGTAAATTTTTTAGGATGGGCCTGGTCTATTCGCACCCGCACTTTACAACTATCTGATGCAGCTTAATGATTTATTTTCACCATGGTTTTTATGTATGATCAATTTTTATAATAATTCTTGATGGAATATTTTTATTGAGTACTGGAAGTGACAGCATAAAGTGTTTAATGTGTGTTTTAAATATGAATTTTAGGCTTAGTATTTATTGTGTAGCGTTCGGATGTAAATTGCTTTTATGACTTGCTGTCGAATAAAGCTTTGAAATTTGAATTTGATTTGAGTAGTGAGCACTATAAATGTTTTGATTGATTGATTACACCACTGTGTAAGCCTCAAATAAATGAAGCTCATAGAAAAGGAAGGCTGATAACAGGAATCCAGAATCCAAGAAAAATACAGAGGAAGAGTAAAGAGACCTTCTGATAGTGAGATCAAGGGATTATGTGTGATGCTGAAACCCTACTGTCTTGCTGAATTTTGGAAGCGTGTATTTAGGTAAGCTGAGCTATCAGGATCAGCTATCAGCTTTAATAAACTCTTGGCAACAAAGATATTTCTTAAGACATATTCCGAAAAATGTCCTCCATGGTTTGCTGACAATACTGCATGATTACTTCACAGGCTAGAGGCGAGAGTCCAGTCTTTTTGCGTTAGCAAATTCCTTTGGTATAAAAACTAGTCTGGCTTTTTATAATCCATTCAACATGTTACTCAACAACCAAAAAGCCATATAAAAAAGATGACCTCATAGCTTTCCCCTTAAATTGTACAGAAATCTCTGTATGTCATCACTGTAACTTTATCATGTCAAATTAAGAGGTTAAGTCTCCTCTGGCAAAGGAGACAGACTGGAGTTCCCTGCTGGTTCATTGTATAATGTGCTGCTCAGAAGGAACAGTGGTAGAACAATGTGCATTATCTGCTAACTAGAATATCTGAGGTCGGGGAATCTTCATCCTTCCTACTTTTTCCCTTATTGAGCACATTTAAAATGCAAATATTCCATTGAGCCATGCTGGTGCTTTTCCAGTCTCATATTAATTTCAAATTCAATGTTTTCCTAGAGCAGGTGTCTCCACTCAGTCGAACAGAAGCTACCAGTAGCTCACAGACGCCTTCAGAGTAGCTAACAGCCTTGAGTCCATTTTTAAATAAGCACAGGGCCGTGTTTGTCTTTTAAAGTTAAGAGAAGGCTGTGTTTCTTTTATTATTTTTATAATCATCAGGCTGATAATGAGCAGTGCTCAAGTCAGATTTATGACAGAGTGGGGGACAGAGTGGGACACAGCGGTGAACCACTGAGGTATTTTTTATTTATTTATTTATTTAGGGATTTGTAGAGCGCCTGGTGACCCGAGGGCATCCCCGCGCTATAAGACTGTAGGTTGGCTAAGAGGGGAGAAAGGAGGAGCGGAACTCTTTATTTGGGGAAAAGCAGCGTTTTAAGTTGTTTGCGAAAGCGAAGGTAGCAGGGTTCCAATCGCAGGCTGCGGGGGAGCAAGTTCCAGCGGGAGGCTGCCTTTATTGAGAAACGACGGCCTTCGGTACGTGCCCTCCTAAACTTGGGAACATTCGCCAGTCGTTCACTGTCCGATCGCAGAGACATCAAGGCTTTGTACGGGGTAACCATTTCTCCTAGGATAGAGGGGCCTTGTCCATTTAGGAGCCTGTGAGCAATGCACATAGCCTTGAACTCAATCCTCTCTCGTACTGGCAACCAATGGAGTGCTTTAAGGGCAGGTCTTGCGGAAGATCTGGAAGGGAGACTAAGCAACATCCGAGCAGCTGCATTTTGGGTTCGTTGCAGCTTACCCAGGGTGGATTCGGGGGCTCCTAGATAGACAGCATTACTGTAATCCAGTCGGGCAAGAACCAGTCCTTGAATCAGTAATTTCCTGGAGAGAGGGGGGAGCAGGGGAAGGATCTTGCGGACTGACCGCATGAGTCCAAAGCAGGTACCGGCTGTTTTAGTAGCCTGGGTTTTCATGGTTAGGTCTGGTTCAAGCCAGACCCCCAGACTCTTAAGTTCTTTTCTGGGGGTGGGCACCTCACCCATGGAGTCGGGCCAAACAGATGGTGGAATTGTTGTCCATTTCTTGCCCATCAGCATGACCTCTGTTTTGGACCCATTGAGCTTGAGCGAAGATTCGCACATCCAGTGGTGGATCTTCTGGAGGCAGTGCAGAAGACTGTCTGGGCGCTGGTCTAGATGTGACAGCGAGACGACCAGTTGCGTGTCGTCCGCGTAACTCACAATCTTAATTTCAAAGGGGGCAACTACATCTTCCAAAGGGGCCATATAGGCATTAAAAAGGGTAGGGCTCAGTGAAGAGCCCTGGGGAACCCCATTTATCAGAGGAAGAGAGTCAGACCGGGAGCAGCCATCCCAGACCTGAAAAGAGCGGCCCGAGAGGAAAGACTCTAACCAGGCCAGCGCTGTGCCCCCGAGTCCCGCCCTAGCCAGCCGATGGGGCAGGACACGGTGGTCCACCGTATCAAAGGCTGCACTAAGGTCCAGGAGGATCACTGCCACTGATCCCCCCGAATCCAAAATGCACCTTGCCTCCTCGATGACAGCGAGGAGGGCGGTGTCCGTGCCCTGGCCAGGGCGAAACCCCGTTTGGGACTGACGCAGCAGATTGTTTGATTCGAGAAACTGGGACAGCTGAGCGTTGACCAGTTTTTCGGCAATTTTGCTGATGCCAGGAAGGAGCGAAATATTTAACTCTTAAACAAAAGTCCTTGCCAACTCAGTATTGGAGTGTGAGTACAAAATGACTAAGTTAACTCTTACATTTTCTCCCATTTCAGAAACGTGGTGCATTCACACACCGCAGGCATCCTGTACACACAGTGTCATATTTATAACAGAAACAAAATTACAGCCATTTGTTTGAATGGGAGAAATTTAAAGTGAAGAAACATATTTCGATGAAAATTAAGATTTAAATGTTTTCCTCCACTCTCAATGTAACCAATTACGTCTTAATATTTTATGAAGTATGTTTCTTCACTTTAAATTATTCTCATTTAAACAAATGACTGTATTTTTCGGTTATAAATATGGCACAGTGTCTATAAGCCACTGGTTGCAAGATGCGTGCTCTTTGTAAAAGAGACGCTTTGAAATGGGGGAACATATAAATGACGAGTTTTATGGAATAAGTATAAACATAAAGTTAACTCTTCAGTTTAAAAGGGACAAAAGGGAAAGACGGTGGAGATGGGAGACAATGAAAGAACCTGCAATACCTGAGCCTGACCTCAGCGGCATCAGTGGAAGGACAAGGTGCTTCACCAACAAGGAGAGATTTAAGCTGCAGCAATATCCACAAGATGGGAAAGCGGCAGGTCCAACCATAACCTCTGACCAAGTGAACACTGGCAAATAAAACGTAAACACCTCCACCCACATCAACTATAAATAAATAAATAAATCCACAAGAAACAATATACAGAACACTTATCATGAAGTCATCATAGTGTAGACACACTGTAGCAATAGGTATCCCAACACCCACAACAGTATTCTCCTCTTCGCCACAATAACGACTTAACACACCACTATATAGAACCAGTGACCTGCACAATCATCCAAACCAGCTGGGCTATACTGTTATATCACAAGAATAGACCTATTAATATAGAGCATACACAACTATGCACAAATTCTGGAACTGCATTTGGGAGTCCAGTGTCGAGGGTTGCAGTGCGCATAACTAAGCACATGTACAAACACATCTCATATTTTATACAGTTGATTATTACCGAGCTCACAACAGCATCAACTCGAGTAAGCAATGAAAACCTCCAACAGAACACTACACATAAAAACAACACTGTTCAGAAGCATCATACAGGTGAGCTTCACTAAGTCCACAGCACTGCTTCCCACTTTTTCATAAAACAATATGTAACTTTAGGTACAATGAGCAGGTTCCGACAAAGCAAGAGTATTCAAAATAAAGAAAACTACCATGGCTGTGACCTATTGGAAGATTCTTCCCAGGTTGTGTGCTCCACTGACAGTTTTGCTGTGCAAGTAACTAAGTAAATTTATTGACCGTTCAATTATTTAAAATCTTTACAGTAAAATAAGCTTAAATCTGCACCAAGCCTCTTTACCCCCCTTGAGCCCACCAGTCGCTGGGTTGCTTGATCCCACAAGTCATACTGTTATCCCCTTTTGTTGAGGAGTCCTTGTTTTTGCCATCACGCAAGAGGTTAATTTCATATTGAACAAACGTATCCTTAAATCCTGTTAAAATGTCGGAGAGTCCCTTCTTTGCTGTCAAGCAGGTAGTTATTTTGTGTTGAACAACCTTTTCCTTGCAACCCGTTAAAAAGTCTGCGAGTTCTGGGTACCCATATGTGGGCGCAGGAGACCTGGAAGGTGATGCATTGTTGGTCGCCTAGCTGTTTTGTGGGAGCTCTACTCTGGTTTGTGATCTTCGGCCAGGCTATGAGATGTTCGACTGTAAAGATCTGGGATAAGTTGCTACTGCCTAGTTGCTGTAACGGTAGCAAAACTGACACTTGTGATCGTCCTACTGGCGCTACTTAGGAGATGTGCGCTTTCCGCAACTGGTGGCTGGGCTGCAGCTCATGTTGGGAGCTTTTTCTTGCCTGAATCTGTCTGGTTGGTTTAAAGGTTGGGCTGCAGGAGGACTGTGCTATTATTTTATTTCAGTTTATTGCATGCCCTTGATTCGGGAAGCCGTAGCAGGGCCTCTAGTGCCAGTCGGATTGAGTATGTAAACTTCGCCACGCTTGTGATAGTGCAGGTTTTTGTTTCGGAGACACACCAGTCCGAAGCCTTCTTTCAGGACCTTGTGCCCTTGACCCTAAAAATAGGGCAAAGCAGCCAATGGCGTTCGCTGGCCAATTTAGGGCAGCAGCATAAATGAAGCCAGGATTCCTTTAAGTAGCTGCATAACCGACAAGAGACTGCTCAGTCTTTTTGAGCCCATGTTGAGTTAAAGTCCCAGATCTTGAGGGCAATAAGCCGCAGGAACAAAATTTTCCTGCGAGCCTGGGATGATCGTGCTTTACGTAGGTACTGTTGGGCTTTCCCCAGAGTGTAAGACACAGCCAGTGCCATAGTGTTGGTATTGTAGCAGAGTAAGGCCGATTCTTTTAATACAAGATGGAGCAGACATGACGCTTTACAGCGTTTTACCAGGCGGTTTGCGGGATGTCAAGTAGGGACAAATTTTCTGCTTCAATTTTCAGTGTCCCTACTGCTTGGCCCAGCTTGGTGTGCCAGGGGGAGTCCACTTCACTAAAGATAGTTTTGAACGGATGTTCAAGGGTGTAGCTCAAGGTTTTGAGGTCCCTGATAAAATACTTGATTAAGTCCCCCTGAAGTACCAATTCTGGTCAGCAGAGACTTAATTCCAGTCATAGCCTGGTGTTCCTTGCTTGTCTGGGTGCCTGCAGCACTGTCTTTTATGCTTTCACCTGAGCTGCTGCTATAAGTTTGTCTAGAGCTCCTGGGAAGGCCAGGTGGCCATAGTTAATGACCTTTATTAGTTTTGCCTTGAGAACCGTCAGCATTAGCTCTGCTATTGGGCTTGACAGGCGTTGAGTGAGAGGATTACGTGTTTGGTTTTGGCATTTAGATGTTTTATGTGTCTCGCTTGAGTAACCCTCTCGAATAGTTGCAAAACAAATCAATCATTTAACCTCCTCCTGTTTCTTTACATTGAAAATCTTGTGAAAAATCTTGCTATTTATTCTTTTGAACCTCAGGAGAACGGTAATAGGAACTCTTGTCCTCTCGAAAATTGACTATGCTAATGCGCTATTTTTTGGGAATTGACAAAGGTCAGACTGCCAAATAGCAGTCTTTGCAGAATGCGGCAGCACGAGTACTACTTGATATTCACAAATACCATCCCACATCTGCCAGTATTAGGCAGCTTCACTGGCTCCCAGTCCAACAGCAATTAGAATTCAAAGCTCTTTGTCTGGTGCATAAAGCACTATATGGTGGGGGAGCCACGAATATTAAGAATTTATTCTCCTGGTACTCCCCACGACGGAATCTTAGGTCAGCCAAGACAGGGATAGGACAGGTTCCTAAAATACTAAAAGCCAAATGGGGAGGCAAAAGCCTCTCCCACCGAGCATGGAATATGCTACCTACTACCATTAGACTACAGTCTAACATGCCTCTTTTTAGGAATTTGGTAAAGACCTGGCTTTTCCCACAGCACTAAACCTCGGCGAACCTGTTCAACAGCAACAAGTCACTCCTAGCGCCAAGACGCCTCAGCAATCGAGCACTTTATAAGTATGTCAGTCAGTCAGTCAATAGCCAAACCCCGAGATAATTAAAGGCTGCTGTTGTCCCGATTTGATGATCTCCCAGTTTCCAAGTAGATTGCCTTTTGTGAGGTTATTTGCCGAATACTATCATCTCGGTTTTGCTCGATTATCTCTCAGACAGTTTTCCTTGTTGTACTTTCCGAGTTCCTTTAAGGCCCTTTGACGGTCCACCCTGGTGTGGTCCATTATTACCATATCATCAGTGTACTGGAGGAGTAAGAGTCTCATCTTACCCAGTCTCTGGAGCACTAAACTGGCTTCTTTCAAGGCATTCCCCATGTCTGCGGTGTAAAGGTTAAATAATAGTGGGGTTAGGACGCAGCCCTGATTCATACTGCGGTTGGTTTAGAATTGATGTTAAGACTGTTGGGCGTATTTTGACCTCGACCCAAATCCCCTCAGAGAGCTATAATTGCCTTCAGGAGATTTGGGGGGGATCCCCCAGGCAGTCAGTTTTCCCAGAGTCTGCCTTGATCAAGTCCATCGAAGGCCGTGCTGTTGTCTGTAAAGCAGCAAAACAGCAAGCGGATGCACGTCTGACCGCTTATTTGGAGAGGTAGGCCAGGGCCATGATGTTGTCCATTTATTTTTTAGCTGTTTGCCTCGAACCCATTCTGGTGGAATGGGAGAATTTCGTTTTTGTTTTCCCATAACTCCAATTCTTTCAGTAATATTCGCGCATTTTTAATTTAATTGGCAGGGTTAGAGTGATCGCCTTTCTTGTGGATGGGAAAAAGAACTTATCCTTTCCATGATTGCGGTGTTGTTACCATCATTTAAGCGTAATTATATAGTGGGGTCAGGATTGGGGAAAAGAATGCCGGAGCTAATTTAAACAACGGGGCGGGAATGCCATTGGGCCCTGGGGCCCAGTCATTTCTCATTGCCCTAATGATCCTGGTTATCTCTTCTTCCGTGACACCGGCTCCTTGGATGGGCTCTAGCCATGCTTCCTGTGCGCTCTTAAAGTGGGGTTTCATGTCTTAGCCTGCTTCTAGGGTCTTCTCTGTGGTGAAAGGCTCGGCAGCTGGTGAGTCTCATGTACAGTCCTTTTACATACAGTTTCCACTCATTACTTGCAATACTGTTACCCCCCTTTGTCTGGCTGTAGGAGTTCAGCCAATTTATGTATCTCCAAAGTTTGGAGTTGTTCTTTTACTTTATCAAGAAGAAAACTTTGATCCATTTCTATTTGGTGAGCTTTCTGTTGTACTTCTACTTTCTTCATGTATGCTGTTCGCAGAGCGGTTATGGGGAGCGCTTCCGGCGATGTACCGCTTTCTTTTTTTTCGCCTAAGTGCCTTCCTGGGGGTGCGTTTGTATGGAATCAGGCACTTTGGTGCACATGGCTAGGGGGAATGATTCTGTGCTAGGACTCTTTTTTTCTATTTGTTTCCCCCAGTTGTTACCATGAATCACCCGGCAGGGCTTCCCAGTGACCTATTACCCTCGATGGGGATCCCATCATCGGGCGTGCATCCCACATTGTTACCCACTACAACAGTTTGGGTCCGAGGTTGGTGCTTCGTTTTATTATTTTGAGGTCTCTAAAGCTCTCTTCTCCTGTGGGTTTGCCAATTACTTTCTGAAGATCTGCTGATTGCATTGCCAGATGAAAAGTGGCGCGTACAGGCCTGTGCTCGCTTTCCCCTCTGTCATCGACCGTGAAGTCTCTCAGCTTATTGACCATCCTCTTGTTAGTTAAGAAATACTCAATTGTAGATATGTTCCTAAAGGTTGATTTAGGGCACCACAAGTGGGAGCGTGTTTTCTTTCTGCAGTGAGTTGAATGTAGTTTGATACTTTTAAGAAGAGATAACAAAGGCCCAGCCTTGTTCCCGTTTCTGTGCAAGCCTAGTGCCAGATCCAAGCCTCTCGTGTTACGATCTCCGACAATGATCACATTATGATGTTCATATTTGGTTAGAACTTCTTCCAGTGTAGTGATAAAGGATTCCATGCTAGATTGCGAATCTGCTGGATTGATATAGCAGTTTATTAGCAGCAGGCGAAACTGCTGATGACACGCACTGAGCCCCCCAATTGTCATGGCTTGCGGGTCCGGAGATTTTACTTTTATTTCTGTGGTTTTGAGTTTGCGGGAGTGGCTTAGGAAAACCAACAATCCTCCTGATGGCCATCCGAAGATGCTCTTTTTTGTGGCAGCTATGTGATGATCGTAAAAACCGACTAAGGGAGTTGTTGACACTGCCCAGGTTTCCTGAAAGCATAGACTGTACCCCTTTGCGAGGCAATTCAGTGTTTTTTGTTCCTGGCACTTTTGCTTAGCCCTGCAATGTTACATGAGATGAGGGTTAGTTGTTGGTGGTGGTCAATGGATGGTGGTGATCAGCATGATCCCCCATTTTCCTTCTTATACTGGTGAGGTTTTGTCTATGGTTAGGACTGCTGCTGCCAGAATTCCTCCATTGTGGCGTGCGCGGTCTGGCTCCTTTCAAAATTGGCATTGCCCCCCTCCCATTATATTGAGGAATAAGAACGTGTGGGTGTTTCGGCGAGCTGGGTTCTTGAATATTATGCCCGAGCTGGTTAGTTGTTGGGCCCCACCTGGAACTGCCTGTTGAAGATGCTGTTGGTTAAATCCCAGTAAGGTGGAATCACCATGGGCATATCCATGTGCACTTCTGAACTTTACCCACTCCAGGTTCTCCAATATAATCTGAGTCAAGGAAGCAGCGAGTCCAAATAGGCGAAGAATGTTGGACCGGTTTAGGATGTTGTGAGGGCTTTTAATGAATTACCTGGGGTTGAGCACTACCTCATGGATTGTTGGCATTTCTTTAGGCCTTTGTGCGTCTGGTGGGCACACATGCTCCACCCAGGCAGAGGCTGTGTGGGCCCAGACTTAGAGAGTGGTTGTTGGAGATTCTACACTGTGGTCCGCATCCTGCCCTGTTTGAGGTTCCAGACAAGCTTTATTTTGGCGGCTGCTCCCTCTGGGAGAGTGTGATGTACCTCCTCGAGCTTTTTTGTGTCTCTGTCCCAGTAGGTCGGGTGTCCTCGTTTGTGTGTAGGCATCCTGTTCTGGGCTTGCCCCGCGTGCTGCAGCCTGTCCAGGGTTTGTTGCTAGCCCTGTTGGTTGCTGGGACAACCGATGCTTAATTTGTCGCATTGGAACCTCAATTCCTTTGGCTTTTTCTTCGGTGATTGCACATGACCTGATCTGCTGTTTAAAGTTGACGATGGGGAAGAGTGGCCTTGGGTTGCTTTTTTACTGAGGGCTGCGACTGTTCAGCATTGCCAGCATGATTGGTATTCTTTTGATTTTTGATCTCTTCAGCTGTTTTTTCCAGCTTTTTCTTTGCCCTTCTAGGTAGGTGGGCTTCTGTCCTTGCTCCTGCAGCGCCCTCAATGTTCACCTTAAGTTCTGCTCCTTTGTGTGAATCAAGGCTGTCGGGGTTTTCCTTGCTTCCCCTCCTACTGAGGAATGCCGCAGTGCTTGTGCTTCTTCGCCCTTCCCTGGAGTCCTTTGGTTCTGGGCTCATGACCGGGCTGTGTTCTCTTTTAGAGGGTGGTGGGGGCTTATTTCCTACTGTTGGCCTGAGGGATCTGAAAGTTGTTGTCGGTGGATCCCCCTTGCCCCTGGCTAGTGCTAATATGTCCCCCAGAACTACGGGCAGTGCTGCAAAATTTTCTATGATGTCGATACAAGAACTTGGGCAGGCTATAGTAGCATGGTTGTTATAGATTATTGCCTCCAGTTTCACCCTTGTAATGCCCTGCCTTCACTAGGCGCTGGGCTTTTGATTGTAGAAGATCCATTTGGACCTCCATTTTTGTTGACTGCCAGATTAGTGCCCTAGCTATTGACTTTTGTAGTCGAAGTCATCTTCATGATCTTCTTGGCCTGGTGATTGCCGACCCCCCCACACCGCACGAGGGTCCTTTGCTTCTTTCCAAAGGTTTTTGGGGTGAGATCCAGGGTCCTTTCAATTGTTAATTCTAGTTTTTGTAAATAGGAGGCGGTGAGGTCTTCTGTCTCTGGTGAGTCGAACTCACAACTGTTTGCAGGTTAGATGGTTGTAACTGATCTCGGGGGTGATGGCATTGCTTCTTTTGTCTAGTTGTCCATGGTCTTATCCTAACCCGTCGCCAGTAAATTAGAGCTTCAGTCGATAGAAGGGTATTTGTCTTGTTTGTTGGGTTCATAGAGTGGTCTACATTCTCTGTATAGAGAGGAAGCCTCCTGGGCTCGGTCTTACTGGCCCTTCCATTAAAGATGTTGCCGCTCTGGTCCTCGTTTGCCACTTGGTGCCCGCTGAAGGGGGGCTGAACCTGTGCTTCCTGTTCCTGGTCCCAGTCTCTGGGATGTGAATGAGTTCTACGCCCAAGGGTGGGCTTTCCAGGTGGGGGAGGGTCTTCCCACCCTTGGCTGGCTCCCAGCCCTTGGAGTTTGTGCTCCGTCACCTCCTTTATATCCCTTTCGAGGAACTGCCCAGGATTATTATTGGCATTCCCGGTGCTTGAAAAAAATATTGGGTTATGAGCCCTTGATGGGGAGCATTAGATGTTGTTAGCTCCTGGTTGAGTAGCTGGGACGTGCTTCTAGTGACCCTTAGTTGTGTTGGCCCGGTGAACGCACTCAAGCACTAAACAAAAGAAAGGAGCTGCTTACCTATAAATCCTGTTCTCCGGAGCTGGTATCTTCCATACATACATTGCAATGCTTACATTATTCCCCGTCTCCAGGCTGGTAATCCCCGGTAATCTTATATAGCAGTAAACAGTGGTAAAATGACAATAGACCTCAACAACAGCGTTTGTTTAGTAGCACACCCACCTCATTTGAAGCAACCCTAACTTCAGATAGAAGTGCGAGATCCCCTACTCGTCCCTCTAGAGGCCATCATACTTCAAACGTCATAGCACAAGTGTGAGAAAAGTACATAATAAATTGGTCTCTGACAGGGGAGGAGGGAGGGTTTCATGTGAAAATATGAAAGATAACAATGCTGGAGAACTGGAGTTCCCAGTAAGTAACTCATTTCTTATTCAGCATTCAACCTTTCATATATTCACATGAGTGAATAAGATTAGTAAGCAGTATATGACAATCATGATAAATATTGGGAAAGCGAGTAGGTGCCCCCCCTTCATTGTAACGGAAAGAACAGTCTGGCCCCACAGCTCCTGCTTCGACATAATGCAGTAGTGCTTTGCGAACTTATGCCTGCTCGTCTAATTGGCTGCACTGCAGAAGTCTTGCAAAGGCACACCAGCATAGAGTGCTGTAGCCATAGCCATACTTCATATTTTGCGGATACCTTTTTGTTGGCTTCGGGACTTTGAGGACTTTACCACTGCTAACCAGGGCTAAATTGCATGTGTTCTCTCCCCTAAACATAGTTTGATTGAAGTATCCACAATTGGCACATTTAATTTACTTATAAGTCCCTACAAAAGTGCACTACATGCCCCAGGGCCTGCAAATTATTCTACCAGTGGGATTGCAGCACTGCTTGTGCCACCCACTCATGTAGCCCTTAATTCCTATAAAATAGCAGCCATCTTGTAACGATGTCCATCTAAAAAAGGCTGCCATCTTGTAACGACAAACTATTTTCCAGCCATCTTGTAACGGCTAATCCCTATACTACAGCGGACATCTTGTAACGGCCCCCTTCTAAAAAGGTAGCCATCTTGTAACGGCTAATTACTATACTATACATTTCACTCAACCACCTTTGATAAGACCTGAGTTGAAAGATTTTATCAACACCCGTTAAAATATCAATATTCTGGTTATCGATTCTTCCTCAAAAGATAGGTACACCATAGCAGATCAAGGTCAAAACATGATTCCCGGAGGAAACAACGCTTACTCTATTCAATACCCTCATAAGCTATCAAAGAGTGCCTCCAAATCCTTCAAACAAAATCTCCTCAGAAAAAACCCGGACACCCTGTTCCTTGATACCGCCTATAATACTAGAAAAGGTATCATAATTAACAACCTCATAATTTTCACAAGAAAAACAGCTAAATGGCGATCGGCCTTCCGCAAACTATTAACCATAAAAGACCACAAAAACATTCCACATGGATCCAGGATTACAACGATACCCACGCAGAACTTCAAACCACCTTGAATATAACGTCCTACAAAAATGGCAAAGTGCTTATTCAAGCTGCTAGCAAAGATCTAGAACTATTTGACAAATACTTCATCACATTGTAAACCCACACCACCACCTCACACAATGCTTCTCAGGACCTTACTACACCCATTTCCCACTCCGTGCCTGAAAATCAACGACCACACCCTCCACCCAGATCTGCTGAAAGAAGCATCACCCTGTCTATCCCACTCATTGCGCCAACACCTTCAAATAACCTATACAGCACCCTACAGCTGTCCCCTCCCTCAGACAGATCGGGAGAAAGAACCAACACCAACTCTCCTCCCTTGCCACGCACTGCACGGACACCCTCTGCCTCCCCTCACAGTGCCCCACAGGACCTTACCGTCCACACCTTTCCCCAACTCCTGACGATCTCCGACCCACTCCATCACCCAAAATCGATTATATAAACAACATTAACTCTCCCCACGTAACACATACCATTATAACTCCCACACCTAGAAATGACATGAGAACTAATATCATCTTGACTCCCGCAACAACCAACAGCCGATCACCACCTCCACAGCAGCTGACCAGACAAAAATCACCCAAAACCCAGTACTTCCTCACCCCCAGGAACCTACAAAACGTTATCATAGAAATCAGAACCTGTCTACAAATCGCGGCAAAATCTTTTGCTAAACTAAAGCATCTTCAAAACTCGCTAGCAGCCGACAACGTGACAATAACTGTCCCACTACTGCTAACCAATAGACTCCTGCGCACACGCAAACTCCCCAACTACTTATCAGAACAAGAAAGTCAATCACTTCTATTGTCATATGAAGTTCCATCCTGCCCGACCACAGAGAAGGAAGAATACCCGATTCTCCCAATCCCCATCAACCCATGCAGAACATCCCATCATATCCATAGAGGAATAAATAGGAATAATCTCCACTCAAACCACGATAGTCAGGAGCCCACATCAAATGATTCCTCTAATCAAATCTCTTGCCTTCTACTAAACTGCCGATCAGCCACTGAACACGCATCTGACATCGCTGACCTCATCCTTAACACAAAAATGGACATTATCATCCTCACAGAAACTTGGCTTGAGGTCTCTTCCTCAACCTGCCTTGACCTACTTGTTCCTCCAGACTACCTCATCATTAGATTAAACAGACCACAAAAAATAGGCGGAGGCCTAGCATGCATACATCGGTCTAACATCTCCATATCTAAGATTCATTCAGAACACATGGAATCATGTGAATACCTTGGAATCTCTGTCAAATCCTCAAGTAACCACTATCACAAATTACATATACTCTACCACCCACCAGGCTCGAGCACAATTTTCACAGAACAACTCATGGAAATCATCACAGCAAATTCGTCCCCTAATTCCAATGACATATTCCTCAGAGATTTCAATCTCCACTGGGAGAACCCTCTGGACAAACAGATTATCGCCCTCAAAACCTTTTTTGCTGACCATTCCCTGATCCAAGCTATTTCAGATCCTACTCATATAAAGGGTGCCACTCTCGACTGGCTCATTTCTAAACAAAGTACTGTTGAATCGATCTCGATCATCCCTTGTGACTGGTCAGACCACCACATTATCACCTTCCAAATTCCCTCCAAAATCATGAAAATTTGCTCGCAGCAAACCAAGCCGGAAAAAAAATGGATAAGAGACACAAAGAACATCGACTGGAACAACCTGGCCGCCCATTGCGAGGAGGTTCTTACCCTCCGCAATAACATTTCAGACGTTAATGCCCTCACTGCGCACTATAACTCCACGATGACCAAAGTATTCGACCAAACGGCTCTGCTAAAACTCAAAAGATTTCCGAACAAAGATAAAAATCCTTGGTTCAGCAGAGCACTAAATGAAGAGAGAAGAAACTCAGATCAATGGAACGAAAATGGGAGTAACACCCTACCCCCCTCCATCTTAAACTACTCAGCAAAGCCAGAAAATCATACAATAATAGTATTCTACACTCAAAAAAAGACTTTTTCAAATCAGAACTAGAGAATGCCAAAAATAGACCCAAAAAACTCTTTGAAATTCTGACACAACAATCAAATAAACTCGCTAAATCCGCACTGGTAATCTCAACCACACAGCCGAGTAGTGAAGAGTTCTCATCATTCTTCACAGCAAAAACAAATTCCCTCCTACTCGAATTAAGTATGGGGGCAAGCAATTCAGCTGCCCAAAAGATCACCCTAGACATCAATCCGGTACAACAGGACCAAAACCTACCCAAGAACAACTCTCACTGGTCTACTTTCAAACTTTACAATTCCCATGACATCAGCAAAATTATTTCGACCACCAAACTCAACAACCACTTCAACAACCCTGTCCCGTAATTGCCTACCCCACATCTATCATTTCATCACCCCTCTATGGACCAAAATCATCAACGCCTCGTTAACACAAGGTCACATCCCGGACTGCCTCAAAACCGGACAAGTCACCCCTATCATCAAAAACCCGACAGCCAATACCTCAGACCCTAACAACTTCCGACCTATAACCAACATTCCCATGTTAACTAAGGTCTTGGAAAAATGTGTGCAGCATCAACTGAACCATTTCGAATTTCAATCTACTCAACATCCACCAATCAGGATTCAGACCTGGTCATAGCACGGAAGCAGCCATCCTACATATAGTAGACGACGCCCTCTTAGCCCTTGACAGCAATAAAACCTGCCTATTGGTCCTGCTCGACCTTTCCTCAGCCTTCGACACGGTCAATCATGACAAACTCTTAACAAGACTAGAAAAGAGAATGGGTCTATCTGGCACAGTCCTTCTATGGTTCAAATCTTTTTTGGAAAACCGAACGCAATCATTCATGTCCAACAAGATTCTTTCACTCTCCTCACCTAACTTACTAGGAGTTCCACAAGGCTCCACTCTATCCCCCACTCTATTCAACTTATACGTTGAACCACTTACCGATCTACTTCAGCAGGCAAACATCTCCTACCACATGTACGCAGATGACACCCAACTTTACATCAAGATTACCTCCATCGAAGAGATAAAGACAATGAATCTAGCTCTCGAAAAAACAGTCCAGTGGTTAGCAATCAACTTCCTCAAGCTTAACTCACAAAAAACTGAATTCCTTCTTATCTCACCCCCTAACAATTCGTAGGAAACAAAGGAATGGACCAAAATGATCACTGCTCTGAACTGTACAACAACATTAGTGGAATCTACAATATCGCTTGGAATCACACTAGATAAGAACCTTAACATGCAAACTCACATCAACTTGATGGCTAAAAATGCTCGCTTTCACCTCCGTTATCTCAGAAAAATGAAGCCATTCATCGAAAACCCGGACCACAAAACTGCAGTCCAGTCCTTAGTTATATCAAGGTTGGACTATGGATGTTCTACCCTCTCAGGGCTGCCAAAAATCTCAACCGCCCCTCTAAAAGCTTGTCTTAACGCCGCAGCAAGACTTACAACAGGATCCAAAGAATTTGACCACATATCACCACACCTAAAGGCACTCAATTGGTTACCTTATGAAGCCAGTATTCAATTAAAGATGGCTTGCATCACGCACAAGGCATTACTCCACAACACCCCACAATACCTAGCTCAGAAACTTACCTTATTTGGAAGAAACAGACACTCTAGGAGTGCAGACAATCTACTCCTGAAACCATAGCGGTTCAACAAGACTAAAACATCCAACAGAGCATTCTCGGGAGCGGCACCAAGAATTTGGAATTCACTTCCTCCATCAATCAGAAAAATAGTCCCAATTCCTCTCATCAAAAAGGAATCAAAACTATTCCTGATGAACAAATACCTCACTTAAACCTGGACTATCACCGCCCTAATTCACAACATTAAAACTTAATACATTCGCCTTCCACAGATAGTTGGATGCTATGACTTGCACAGTTTTGAAATGACTTTTATCGCTCAGAATTACTTTCTCCTTGCTTTTACTTCGAACTAAGTTTACTACATTGATCACAGTTTTAACATGTTTTTGTATTCCTTGTGTGCACTATATGTGATATCTTATACTGTTTATTATGTAAAGCGCTCTGATACCTTTCTTGGGTCTGGCTAGCGCTATAGAAAACTCTAAAACTAAAATAACATAAAATAAATAAACATGTCTCAGGTCTGCCATTGCGGGGACTGTGTGTAGTTTACACTGCCATGTCGAATGGCATTGAAAACCCTTTGCCAAGCCTTAAACTTTCCTTTTAATACATAAACGTCACCCCTAAGGTTAGTCCTAGGTAGCCCATCGGGCAGAGTGCAATGTAATCAAAAGATAGGAATTGTACTTTTAAGTTTTACATGTCCTGGCAGTGAAAAATTCCCAAATAATGTATCTATTGTGAGCCCTATGCTCCTTATAGGATAACATTGGGGATTCCTTATTACACCTAAGCTATAATTCCAGACTGAGAGGGAGTGGATTGCTCATGTTTTATACCTATGAATTTGTAATGATAAATCTTCTTTAATGGTAATGTCGAAGTTATCATTTCAACTTTAAAAAAGCCACTTTTAGAAAGTTGCAGCCTGTCTCTGATCAGTGTGGGTGGATAGCAGCTGGACTTTGTGAATCCCCCCCTAGACAACCGCAGACAAAGGGTACTCAGGAGTGACTTGATGGTTCTTCCTGGGAGGATGGGCGGGAGCAGCTGGGCACAGTCTCACACTTATACCTGAAATTTCTGTGTCCTGCCCACACACAACGGGTTGTGTACCCCCTGTAGTGAGTGTAGAGCCAGGGCATGAAGAGAGGACCTCTGTGCACTTCAAAGACTCTTCTTTGAAGTCACCCCCACTTCAAAGGCACAACTGGGTAGAAGTACTGGAACTCGGGCACTATCAACTCAGTACACTTCTGGACCTCAAAACACTCTGCCAGGAAGAATAACTGCTGTGTTAAACGGCTGCCACTCTGTTGGACTGCTGTTCTGGAAGACTCCTCCCTTGTTGTGTTGCCCCACTGCTCTCTCTGACCGGGTAAAGACTGAACCTACATCACCTGAACCCAAAGTAACTCCAAGGGCTAGTGGACTAGACTCCTGATCTGAAGTCTCGGGGACATAACAGACTTCAACTCCTCCTGCCCGTACACCATTGGAAGTGGGTCTGGGGTGTTCTTGTACAGCACCAGTGCATCCTTTGCTGTGAGAGCAGAATCGAGGGATTGCCGCTTTTGCAGGACCAGGACAGGCGCATCGCACTCCAGCACACAGCTATCAGAACCACTGCATTGCCAACACTGCAGAGTGGAGTGACACATCTCCTCAACTTTGTAGAGAAACCCGTTGGCTTCAGAACCGGGGCATCGCCAACTTTGCATGGAGAAAATGGACATATCAGTTCGACTGCAGACACATCACTCTGCTGCACCCCACATCTTCACTGTTGCGACAAGGATCATGGCACTTTTGTTTCAGCGGGCCTTGCAAGGTACCTGTATCCGGCCCGCGGTCTGTCGCAGTCAGCCTGAACCTTTGACTTTGTCCCAGCCCAGCGCGACCAGATATCCCAAATAGGGGCTTATTGCTTCTAAGTGCTATTTTTACATTTGATCTTTAAAAGTTCTTTTGCCATATTGGTCGTCTTATTTATAAAATTGGTTTCTATTTTCTTAATTTGGTGTGGTTCACTTTTGTGGTGTGTTCACTGTATTACTGTTTTAAGTGTTGCACAAATACATTACACATTGCCTCTTAAGTTAAGCCTCACTGCTCTAGGACAAGCTAACAGAGGGTGAGGACAGGTTAATTTAGGGTGTGTTGTGACTTACCCCGACTAGAATTGTCATTCCTGCTTTGACAGGGTGCATGCCTCTGCCAACCAGAAACCCAAATTCTAACATTGGTGATCAGTGGGGAGGATAGGAATTATGTCTGTGCAGTACCCATACAGTAACTAAGGTACACTACCAATTCCTACCTAAGAACACTATAAGGTTAAATTCTCCCTGACTGACACTTTATGTTTTTTTACAAATTTTCCCATCTGCCTGTTGTGTCACTGACCTCACCTGCAAAAATGGATTTTGAGCGGACCAACCTGGAGAGCTACACTGTGGCCCAGCTCAAGGGGTTTTGCCAGGAGATGAGGTTGCCTGCCCAAGGAAGCACTGAAAAGGCAGAGCTCGAAAAGGCTTTGAAGGCATGGGTAGCAGCCCACCAGACCCCCACAGACAATGAGGAGGAAGGGTCAGAATTTCAGAAGTAGGTGAAGCAGGACCTGCCTGATGATCTTGAAATGCCACCTGATGAGGAGGGGGGGAGCAGCCTCCCAGGATTGACTATCCATCCACATAAGGGAACAGTGTATCTTCAAGAAACGGAAGGAATTATCTCAAGGCCCCAAAAACAGTTTACAGGGGAAAGGGTCCCATTCCCAATCAGGCCACCAGAAAAAGAGCTTCCTCGACAAAAGTCAGAACAAAACTTGTAAGTGCTAGGAGTGCTACAAATGTAGGCACTACAAGGGGGGATTCCAGGTGTCCCAAGAGGGCACAGCCTCACACTGGAGGAAAGACACCAGGGGTGGTGAGTGTAGTGCTTGGGGAGTTGTTTGTCCCAGTTGATGGGGGGGGGGGGGGCTCAATGAGGTTAGCCTAGTGCCCTTGGGTGACATGGAGATAGAACCAAAAAGCCATATGCATTCCAAATACTGCACAGTATAGGTAGTGGGCTAACATCAACGGGAAAGGTGTTGAGGCTCTGAGGGACATAGGTGCCAGCATGCTTATTTTAACGAGTTAACCGGCGGCCCCAGTGGAGATTGTACCCAATATATTCCACCAGGTTTTGGCAACACTACAACAGTGAGGGTCACTAACCAGTGGCCCTTGTTTCACTTGATGGGGGTAAGGTCTTGGGTCTTCTGACAGTAGCTGTGAGCCCTGCCATGTCTGTAGATTGTCTGCAGGAATGACCTAGAGCACACTACCTGGAAGAGGTCGAGCTCAGGTCA
The DNA here is from genome assembly GCF_964261635.1 of Lissotriton helveticus. Taxonomy (NCBI): domain Eukaryota; kingdom Metazoa; phylum Chordata; class Amphibia; order Caudata; family Salamandridae; genus Lissotriton; species Lissotriton helveticus. The sequence continues at coordinate 230,245,363 of NC_136065.1, read as the reverse complement.
CACCTGGAAATGTTGGGTATTGTCCAATTTGATTTGTGCAACCACAGTGTCCATGGCTGCCCAGGAAGGGAGGTAAGGAAGTCTGGAGTGTGGAAGAATGGCCCAGGCATCTGCCAAAAGAGGGATGGGCAAGTGGTATGGGAAACCAGCCCCTGAATGTCTCCTAGCTGAGGTGGATGGGGTGGCAGGAGGTTCCCCCGAAGCCCTTTGGAGAGGACATAGCCTCCCTTGGTGACCTACCAGAACTTACTTGATTGCAAGTAGGAGGACCCCCCACAAGGGAGGACTTCTGTAGGGCACAGAAGGAGTGCCATGCCTTGGAAGGCATAAAGCAATAAGCTGAAGTCCAGGCAGCAGGTGATGCCTTTGGTAATCACCAGATTTAGTGGGAGGACAACCGCTTATTAGCCTAAGGCACCCATGCATGGGGCAACAAGGGAACTGGTCATTCCCAATGCTACAGGGCCTTCCTACTGGAGCTGGCTCATGAGATACCCCTGGCAGGAAAAGAGCTTGTCTCTTTTGTGCCCTACTTTTACGGGCTCTGGATGAAGATTTCCTCCGATAAATTCTGTAGGACTAGCTTGACCTGTCAGGCCAGCGGGAAGACAGTGCAGAAGCTGAAAGCTCCCCTGAATTCCTTTCTTGTCTTTTGCACCCCCTTTGAAAGTATTGGCATCAACAGTGTAGGGTCCATGGATCCCAATCCGCCTCTGGCAACCGGTTTACCCTGATTCTGGTGGATCATGCTACAAGGTACCCAGATGTCATCCCTCTGATGACTACAACTGCACCTGCATAAGCGAAGGCCCTAATGGGGATTTTTACCAGATTGGGTTTCCCCAAGGAAGTGGTGTCTGGCAGGAGCACCAACTTCATGTCTGCTTATATGTAGTCAATAAGGAGGTAGTGTGGAGTAACTTCTAAGTTTTCCTCACCCTACCATCCTCTAACTAATGGGTTTGTTGAAAGATTCAACAAAACCCTCAAGGGCATGCCTGAGGCCTTGAGGCGTAACTGGGACGTCCTCTTACCACGCCTGCTCTTTGCTTACAGGTACCACAGAAGGGGGTTGACTTTAACCCCTTTGAGCTTCTGTATGGTCATACGGTTAACTCTCAGTCTGGTTTGGGAGGGGTGAGAGAAATCTACCAAGAAGCCCCTTTTCAAGATTTTGTTAACTCCATGATAGCCTTCAGAAGCCAGGTGGCTAAGTGGTGGAAGCAAGCTCCTGACAACTCAGAGGCCAACTTGGAGGTAATGAAACAGTGGTGTGGGTGATGGTACCCAACGGAGTCCAGGGCCCTACAACACTGTTGGACTGGGCCCTATGCCATTGTTGGAAGGAAGGAGGCGGTCACCTACCTGGTGGACCTCATGGCCCCCAGAGGGTTATCCATATCAACTGTGCCAAACTATGCTTTACGAGGTCTGAAGTAACTATTTTGTTGGTGACAGATGGTGGGAAGGAAGAGGAGAGATAACCACTCCCTGATCTCCTAGCATTTAAAGAGAAGGATAGCTCAGTGGAAGGTGTAAACCTTTTCCCTACCCTGACTCCAGAACAGCACGGAGACTGTCACCAGTTGCTCGATCAATTCTCCTCTCTGTTTTCCCTCACTCTTGGGACTACCCATCTGTGGACCCATGATGTAGACACAGGGGACAGCCTTCCTGTCAAGAATAAAATATATAGGCTGTCGAACAAAGTGAGGGACAGCATCAAAGAGGAGGTATCCAAGATGTTGGAGTTGGGGGTGAATGAACCCTTCAGTAGCCCCTGGTCCAGCCCAGTGGTGCTGGTACCAAAAGCTACCCCACTGGGCACCACACCAGAATGCTGGTTCTGTGTGTATTACAGGAAGCTCCAGTCACTCACCAAGACTGACACTCATCCCACCCCGGGCTGATGATCTGTTTGAGAGGTCAGCAGATTCCCACTGCACGAGTACTTTTGACCTTGTTACTGGCAGATCGCCCTAACTGAAAGAGCCATGGACAGGTTAGCCTTCACGACTCCAGAGAGCCATTACCAGTTCAGAGTGATGACCTTTGGAATGAAGAATGCCTCTCCCACCTTCCACAAGCTGGTAAACCAGGTTTTGACTATAATGGCAGCCTTCAGTGCTGCTTTTTTGGGTGACATAGCTGTCATCAGTAGCAGCTGGGAGGATAACCTTTTTTCACCTGCAGGAAGTGCTTCAAGTCCTGCAAAAGACAGGCCTGACTATCAAGGCCAGGAAGCGCAAGATTGGGCAGGAATCTGAGGTATACTTAGGATACCTGGTGGGCAGGGGGAAGGTGCAGGCTCTCCAGTTCAAGATAGAAACTATTATGATCTGGGAGTCCCCAAAAACCCAGACTGAGGGGAGAGCCTTCCTAAGTCTCGCTGGTTCTTGCAGGAGGTTTGTCAAGGGAAATGGCACCATTGTTGCCCCCCTGACTGAGCTGATTTTGAAAAAGCTGCCCAGAAATGTGATTTGGACAGCGGCATGGCAAAAAGCATTAGACTCCCTAAAGCAGGGTATGTGCACAGCTCCTGTGCTCCAAGACCCTTACTTTTTCAGTGAATTCATTGTGCAAAATGATGCCTTGGGGGCAGTTTTATCACAGTTGTATGAGGAAGGCCTAGACCAACTTGCAGAATTCATTTCTAGGAGGTTATTTCCCTGAGAACAGAGGTGGAGTGCTGTGGTCGGAGCACTGAAGAAGTTGACATCATATGTGTTAAGGACTAACTTCCTGATTCAGACAGACCACAGCCCCCCCCCCCAGGTGGCTCATGCAAATCAGCGATGAGAATCCAAACCTGTTGAGGTGGTCCATCTCCCTACAGAGAATGGACTTCACAGTGGAACATCAACCTGAGGTAGACCGTGTCAACACTAATGGTCTCTCCAGGTTCTTCTGCCTTAGTGAAAATGACTCCCAGGAATTTATGTAGCTCTCCCAACTTTCAGCTGGGGGGATATGTGTAGGGCCAGACAGCCTTAGCGTGGTCTTCCACCAAACTTTTTGCCTGCTGGCCTCATATTTTGCAGATTCTTTTTTGTTCGTTTTAGGACTCAGCACTTTTCCACTGCTAAGCAGTGGTAAAGTACATACTCTCTCTCCCCTAAACATGGTTTGATTGATGCATCTACAATTGGCACATTTAATTTACTTAGAAGTTCCTAGTAAAGTGCACATGTCCTCAGTGCCTGTCTAGACTACTAGTGGTATTGCAGCACTGCTTGTGCCGCCCACTTAAGTAGCCCTTAAACATGGCTGAGGCCTGGCATTGCTGAGCGTGTGTGTGTGTGGTTTACACCGCCATGTCGACTTAGCATTGAAACCCCTTTGCCAAGCCTTAAACTCCTCTTTTATTACATATACGTCACCCTTAAGGTATGCCTGGATAGGTCATAGGGCAGAGTGCCATGTAATCAAAAGGTAGGACATGTACTTTTAAGTTTTGCATGTCCTGGTAGTGGAAAATTTGTTCTCACTACTGTGAGACCTACCCCTCTCATAGTTTAAAATAGTGAATTCCTTATTACACTTAATAAGCTGTAATTCCTGACCGAGAGGGAATATTTCTGTCATGTTTTATACCTATGGATGTGCAAATCCTCTTTAATGGTAAAGTCGAAGTTATTATTTCAACTTTGAAAATGCCACTTTTAGAAAGTTGAAACCTAAGGTAGGCTTGGTTTCTAAACTAGCTGGATGGGACCACCAGTAATTTGTATACGAAAAAAGTATCCAGTAGCTCAAATTCTCAAAGTTACTCAAATAACGAGCAAATGTACTGAATTCACAAGCGTGTGTAATTTATTCCACTTTTCTTAAACTTTTTTTCAGAAAAGTTATATTCTTTCGAATCATGTCATTATCAAGGATAACACAAAGTAATGAAACGATTTTAGGTTACATAAACATTCCATGAATGTGCAAATGTATAACAAACAAAACACTGACAGCCCCCATGATAACCCATTTTGTTGAAAAAGGTCACACTGACAAAGACTACAAGTGGACTGTACTCTGTTCCATTTTACCCAACCCTCGAGGAGGAGATGTAGAAAACCTATTGTTGCGCAAAGAAGCTTACCTCATCATGAAATTCGAGACAGTTCACAAAGAGTTAAACGAGATGTTCGAGATTGCTAGATTGTAGCCACACATAATTTTCACTGTGACCATACCAACCCTGTGGGTTCCGATTTCCCAAACACATTTAGTTCCCAGTCAATCCATAGATATGCAATCCCACGTGGGACTTCATTTCTCATAATGCACTTGGCTCAAAATCTAGTTTTTCCACTTGAAAGTCCACCACAGCCTTTACTTTCAACCACAGAGTTTATAACATTCAGGTTCCTACCAGAACAGTTCTCAGCTCCATCGATTAGATTCGGCAATATAGTTGGAATCATGCAAGTGACTAGAATTCCCTTTTAAAGTTTTTTTTACTGGCGTGTAGTTATTAGTAAGACGCCTGCTTTTAACTTTATTAGCACTCGTTTTATACACGAGGCCGCTTGTCACATTACGGCTTTTGAATTCTTCTTAGTCGAGTTAATTCATGCCAAACATTTCCAACATGCAGAACCATGCTCTAACACTGCAGGTTTTTTAACCCCTCCGCTGCGCCCAACGTTCCGTGCTGGTGCGGAACGTTCTATTGCGCGGGCGGGCCGGAACGTTCAGCGGACATGCGCAGCACTACCGAGGTAGTGCACGCGACGTCCGCTGAACGTGCCCCGCACGGAAGGTGTTAATAAACATTACGCGGTCGCAGCGCGAGAAAGAACACCTCGTGTTCAAACGATATCGCGTCAATGCTTAAAGGAAACGGTCTGTTGCAGTTGAAAATATTGTTTAATAAACTGCATACCGGCTGCGTAGGGAAATATTTAGAATAAATATTTAGAAATAATACCAGCATTACAGTGCGTAACATGCGCGCTTAAAAAATAAACTGCTAACCTTTCTTTAATCTATTTCATCAACAGCAGGCCGAGGGCTTAATATGACTGTGCACGTTTTTTCACAATAGGCACTCCAATATCCCACAGAGTTCATACAGTGACTACACGATCAGACTATCAAAATTGCCATCATCCTTTGACCCAGGCAAGTTTCATATTTACCCTTTAGTAAAAAAGTATGCTTCACTTACAACATTGTGTTAAACAATGATTACCATCCTTTTTCTCCAACAGGACCCAACTGTTACTTTATTAGTTAATATCCAACCAGCAAGGAATACTGCAGAAAAAAAGAGGTACACTTAACTAAATATTAGGCGTAGCATTGGAAAATGCCCATTCCACAATTCGATAGTTAGGTGTTAGTAACACACCTTGTTTTTCTTATTATTTTTTTAACAGACACCACCACATCCAGGTCCTGACGAAAACCCCTTAATGGTGATGGGGTTGGAAACGCGTTGACCGTGGCATCTGGGATAAGATATCCTCTAAGTGCTCAGGGAGAAAGTTCTTAATTAATTTCCCTCCCTTTGCAGACTGACGAAGTTTTTTGACATTGTATTCACAAGACTTACTCAACTACACGGCACAGTGATCAACGGCATCTAATAACTCGCCAATCAAGAAATAGTCTGCCCAGGTCCTGCCAAGCCAAAGCAAGCTGTGAACATTGACTCACACTTTCTAATTTTCACAAGTGGGTTAGAGACACTGTAATCGAGAACGATAACTCAATACGGTTTTATATACCTTTTTTCCTGTAACAACACACGCGCTTTCAAGTTTATAACGATTTTAATGATGTACGTTTTATATTGTGAGTTTTAATTAACTGTACAATAAAGTAAACTATACCTCTTAAACTATACCCTTGTTGACAGCACTCTTAATTAGAGGCCCCAGAGCTGTGCACACAGGCAGGAAACAACACACAAGTAGTGTTTAGACAGTTTGGTTCTTCTTTCCGCCTAAGTGCTACTATTATCCTTTAGTCAAGGACTGGTGCCTCATGTTGAGCAACCGATGTTTAATCAACTGTATGGGATTTGTGTAACTCACAATAATTTTTGAAGTTTGATACACACTTGTAAATATACGTTGATGTTTGTTATACATTTGCACATTCATGAAATGTTTATGTAACCTAAAATTGTTTCATTACTTTGTGTTATCCTTGATAATGACATGATTCAAATGAATATAACTTTTCTGAAAAAAAGTTTAAGAAAAGTGGAATAAATTACACACGCTTGTGAATTCAGTACATTTGCTCGTTATTTGAGTAACTTTGAGAATTTGAGCGACTGGATACCTTTTTCGTATGCAAACTTTTAGAAAGTTGGCATTTCCCTGCTCTTAGCTCTTTTGTGCCTGAAGACTGTCTCTGATCAGTCAGTGGTGGGTGACAGAAGGACTTTGTGTGTTACCCCTACACAGCCACACGCAAAGAGTATTTAATTATAACTTGATGGATTTTTCTGGAAGGATGGGAGGGCGGTGTTGGGCACAGCATCACACTTACACCTGAATAGGCTGTATACTGTCCATACACAAAGGGCTGCATACCACCCTGTAGTGAATCCAGAGCAAGGACAGAAAGGAGGAACTCTGTGCACTTCAAAGACCCTTCTTTAGAGCCACTCCACCTTCAAAGGCACTACTGGGTAGAAGTACTGGACCTCTGGCACTACCAACTCAGTATACTTCCGGACCTGAAACCACTCTGCCAGGAAGCAGACTACTGTGCTTAAGGACTGTCACTCTGCAGGACCCCTGCTCTGGAAGACTGACACCCTGCTGTGCTGTCCTTCTGCTCTCTCTGACTGGTCAAAGACTGGATCTACATCACCTGAATCCAGAGTGACTCCAAGGGCTAGCTGACTAGTCTCCTGATCCAAAGTCTTAAGGACATAACAGGCTTCAAGTCACCCTGCTCTTAACCTAGGACTATTGGAAGTGGGCCTGCTACAGAACCGATGCATCCTTTACTGCGAGAGCAAAATGGATGCACAACCGCTGTTGTGGGAGCAGGACCGCTGCATCGCACTCTGAACCAGCACATCGTCATTGAAACCACTGAATTGCTGCCAATAGAGAGACGATCAACGCATCTCCTCGACTATGTGGGGAAACCCAGCTCATCAGCTTTGGAACCGCCACATCTCAGGACCAGCACATCGTCATCTGAAGCTGTGCATTGCCACTGTTGCGTGGGTAAAAAAAACGACGCATCACCTCAACTACGGGATCGACACGGACGCATCGCTTGGCCGCACCCCACATGTTCGCTATTGTGACAAAGATCAAGATATTTTTGTTTAACAGGCTTTGCAGGGGCCCTGTATGCGGCCAGTATTCCAGCATGGTCGGCCTACACTTTTTTTTTTTTAAACCAATTTTATTGACCGAAGATACATATGTATGCAAAGCTCTGTAACCCAGAGTCAATCGCCATCATCATCGTCCTAATAGCTACCTCAGTGATTTACAGTAAATGATAAGAGAATAAAGAAAGTACACAACAAACCCCCCCATCAACAACCCCCCCCGAGCACTGCCGCCTGCTTGGTTCGGCACCTATAGGTGATAAACAATATACGCTATGTACACACAGTCGACAGTTCGTGATGTCGTAGAGTTCAATCTTTCACAGAGTTGGAAGGGACGCCTCCTCCGGTGGAGGGTCCAACTCCAGACCCCGGTAGTCAGCCTACACTTTTGACTTTGACCCAGACAAGCTCGACCGGATATCCCAAATATAGACTTATTGCTTTTAAAAGCTATTTTCACATTTAATCTTTAAAAATGAATATCCCACCTTCTACTTATTGAATTTTTGTAATTTTGGCCTTGTTGTATTTTTCAAGGAAATTCAGATGCATTTTATGGATCCGTTCAAAGGAGTCAACATGAGTTGACTCAAAATAGTATTAAGCCCCCTTGGTACTGGTGGACGTTGTACAGGAAGAAAACCTCTACAAAGATGGACTCATAATAATGAGTATTTTAAACCATCCTTAGCTGTAATACATAAATAAAGAAGTATTTGATAAGGTGCTATCGTTATCAAATAGAATCCTTTATTCTAGCACCAAACACAAAAACGTTTCCATTTGGCATTGTATTTATCTTTTGTAGAGCTGGCGCTCTGGCCTGTGACAGAATGTCTCTACCTTCTGCCATGAGATTCGGATAACCATATACTAGGTTGTCAAGTACAATGCGGTCAGGTTCAATGAACGAAAATCATACAGCAGAATGTTTCTGTTGCGTCTCGATAGGGGCTCGGTGTATATAAAAATTCAGGAGTTCCCTGAACCAAAAATGGTGAGGTCAAGCTGGGGCAATGAAAATATGAGTAAAGTGGTCTGTCTTCACTTTCCTCAGGACCCCGGGGATCAATGGAAAGGTATATGCAAGGACTTTAGATAGACATTCCTTTTGGACCATAGTTTTTAAAACCTGCTTCAGTAATACTGGCATTTCTTGGTGTTCCGGGTAGCAAACAAATTCAGCATTGGGAGATCCCATTTGTGGAAGATGTAATGCACCTGACCTTGTTCCCCTTGTTTTGCAATGAAAAACATTGATGTTGTATTGTCTGTTTTTATGAGAAAAAATTGATTTTTCTCCTAAAAACAACTGTCAGTAGATTGAAAACTGAGAATAGGGATGGTTCTGTTCCAGGGCAGACCTGAAAAGCAACAGCATAGGTCACCGAAATACTAAAGCATAGCTCTGCCTGGGCACTGCTCCACACACAAAGTGCAGTAGAAATATGATCCATGGTGGACTGAAGGAGTAGGAGAGCTGGTATTTCCACCTCATTGGCTGAAGTTCAGGTTGCTTCAAATGAGGCGGATGTGCGACTAAAACACTATCTGTTGAGGCCTATTGTCATGCTAATACTGTTTACTGATATTTAATATTACCAGGGATTTACAGCCTGACAATTGCTAATAATTCAATAATGTGAATATAAGAAAGATCCAATGCTGAAGAACGAGGCTGCTGAATCTGTGGCAGACAATCCACCAGGTCAGAGATTTCGAAAACAAGAGCCAGCTGAGGCTCTGCCATGAGAAACCCAGTGGTTCATCAGCCTCCAAATGAGGTGAGTGAACCTGGTGCTTGGCCAATTTATGGCAGAGTTCCCACTTTGATGCACTGTAAATGAAGCCCTGTGCCTTTTGATCCATGTGAATTCTAGAAAACTATACAGTGCTATAGGAAAATAAATTGTTGGCTCAAAACATAGTGGGCACTGGTACATTTTCGGTGTTCTTACAACGGGTGCACAATGTAAATTTTGGGTGAGGTCTACTACAGTTGTTCGTTATTTACAAAGAAAAAAAGTGTTGTTCCCTCATTACTACAACAGTCACTTAGGAAGCCTTCTCAATCCCGAAAATGTCTTAACTGGTAACAGTTGTTTTTGAGTGTGAATATCTTCCAAGAAGTCACATGTTTAGTCGGTATTTCGTTTTCTGTAAGTAGATCACTTGAAAACCTTTTTGGTTTATGTAATACACAATTCTCATTTTAATTCTACTTTTAGGATGTTCAATTACTCTTAAAGCTTAATTATCGAAAATATTTTAGCTTCCTTAATGGAGATAGTTTTGAAATGACTTAAAATACTGAAAATGCGACAATGGGAAAATAGTTGTATTTAAATCCATCATCAACTTTACTAATGACGGTTTTAGTAGAATCACACATTATTCAAAAAAACTGCATGAATGGTACACAAACTGATACAATCATACCCCAGTGTAGGCTTATATAACAGGTAAAAAAGGCAGCCACCATATCCAACAAAACCTGAATGTATGGGAAAGCCACAAAGAAGAGGTCATTTTAATAGTGTAAAAGATAATACAATATTTAAGGAATTATGCAACAGCAATGCCTTAATACAGCACAATATATAAATTACGTTCATGTGTATGGATTGATACTGCTGTATCCTGCCACCCACGTTCTACTTTTCCAGCACAGCCCTAAATAATTTGCTGCAAGCGCGCTACCATCTCCATTCATGCAAACTAAAGGAATCAGTCTTTAACAGGAAGGAAGTATACTGATCAGAAATGACTACATACCAGGACGAGTCTTTAAGCATAATTAAGAAACGATTGAATTGATCTCACCCACTGGTGAGATCCCCGAGCCCAGTCCGTGCCATTGTTTTCCAGCTCGTCGGTGCCACTACAAGACCATGGATATGTATATTAGTCCTGGCAATGGCCCACAAGGGACAGCTCAACCTAAACTGCCAAGACAGCTCTCGGACTGGCTCCCTCTGACCTACATGTGCTGAACAAGTGGGGAGCTCTTTTCATGTTCCTGATGAAGCACTGAACTGCAGGCCGCTACCACCACAGCTTACTTTTACCTCCAATCGCACCTTTGCTTTTGGTTTCATTATGCCAAAGCGCCACTACTGCGGCGAGAAGCGGATGCGATGTACGCCCCAGGTCTTGTCCTGCAAGAGAACTCTTTAGAGCGGGCACGGCACACAACAGTGATGCATATGGGACCGTGCACCAGCAGTGGCAGACTTGGACATTCAAGGGAGTTTCTGACACCCAGGAAATGCAGAGAGCAGACCCCACTTTCCTGCAAGGGAATGGAAAACAAATGTTGCTTGGGGATTTTGTCACCGTTTTTAACAATGAGAAAAATGGTTTCATCCCCATCACACCTGCCCCCCAAAAACACATATACATACATACATCAAGGAGATGCTAACTGCCCCGCCTCAGTCGCCATGGCCTTCGCTTCTACCGTCCCGTACTCGGGTTAAGAGGAAAAGGCGCGTTGAGCGCTAGAAACAATACATTATGAATATGCGCTACTACCGTCTCTTACAGCTTCAAAGCGCTGAGCTGTGACCGATTGGGGCCCCGATAACCGTCACTCAACACCAGGGCCTGTGTCACAGAGTCCGCATTAAAACTCGAGGGACTACCGGGTGATCCAGCACACGTGATGAAAAGAAAAACGAAACCTCTTTGCAACTGCCTAAGGCTGGTGCCCCATCCTTAGTTAAAACAGAAGCGAGCTGGTTCAGTGCCAAGCTGTCCACGATAATGCAGTTTCAAAACTGTACAGATTTCGTTTCCTTGATGATGAATGCATTTAGCTAAAATCACAGGGTTCATTTAATCTTTGAGAGTAGTGCACGTACCAAGCATGCAAATACGAATCTAAAAATACTCACGTGCGCTTAGGAGCCAGGGTGTCGCAAGTGGCGCTGTAGAGATCGAGGTGAGGCCATTCCATTTGCAGTCCCGCGGGCCCAGGCATCGGAGGGTTGGTTATGCGGCGATTCTGCGGCTGCTTTTCCACATGCTCCAAGAGCCCATCATCTCACCTGCAAAAAAGACAGAGTGAGCTCTACGTAAACAGAAACTGAAAGGAGTGTGTGAGACTCAAAACAAAACTGAAAAGGATTGATTACTGTTCAGGGGGTTGGGCAGAAAGGATTGCACACGAGCGGGAGAAGCTGAGCAGCTGTTTGTTTATTTTATTTAATGCATTTTTAAATAGCGCGGACTTTACCCGAAGGTGTCAGTGCGCTGTACAATAGAACCAGTTATGTTACATGAGAGAAATGTTACAGAATAGAACGTTACAAAAATAAACAGGAGACTAGAAAAGGTAGGGTAAAATCATAGAATGCAATATCAAACACAGCAAGCAATGGTGAGGAATGTACAAGAAAATATTACAAATTCACAATGATAAACGAACTTCCTAGAGGGGTCTGAGAATAAAAGTATCAGTTCTGAAAGTGTTTTAGGAAGAGAAGAGATTTGAGGTCAGCTTTGAAGATCCGGATGGGGTGGTGGCAATGAGCAATGGAGGAAGCGAGTTCCAGATTATCACAGCATTACTTGAGAAGGACTGAGCCATCAATCTTTCCCTTTTGAAGGAGGGGGGCTCAAGCAGAAACTTTTCCGCATTCCGAGAAGGTCTCAAGCCTCCAGACATTTTCAGTTTATTTGCCAGGTAACGAGGGGAGGAAGTGTGCAAGGCTCTGTGGGTGATGCCGGCAGTTTTGTAAAGAGATCTTGCCTCGATAGGAAGCCATCGAAGATAAGACAGGATAGGAGTGATTCGGTCACTTCGTTTGGACCCTGAAATAAAACGAGCTGCTGAATGAAGGACGGATTTGAGAGGGGAGAGGTGGGATTCGGGTAGGCCAGTCAGAAGATAATAGCAATAATCCAGTTTAGAGAGAACCAGCGATTGGACCAAGGTTTTTAGGTCTTTCTCCGGGAAGAACCGATAAATCCTCCACAGAAGGGGCAGCTGGTAACGTGCATTCTTAGCAATGGTGTTGATGTGGGAGATTAGTTGAGTCTTTTGTCAAGTATGACACCTAGGGATTTAGCGCTGTTGACAATGATGGGCTTATTGTTGAGTAAATTCAGCTGATCCATCCAGGATTGAAGAGGAGGAGGGGAGAGGGAGGGAGGGAGGCAGGTAGATGGGAGGAGGAATTCAGTTTTGGAGGGATTGAGAATGAGTTGGTGAACTAACATCCAGTTGTGAATAGAGTTGAGAGTCGAGTTGAGTAGTGAGAGTTCGTGTGTGGAAGACACCTTGAGGTAGATTTGAATGTCATCCACATAGAGATGGTAGTGGATACCAGATTAATTTAGGAGGTTCCCTAATGGTTCCAGCTAGAGATTAAACAAAGTGGTAGCAAGGATAAAACCTTGGGGGAAGCCTTGACCTACCGCCAAGGGAGACAAAAGACTATTCGTGATCTTGATCATTTGCGATCTGTCCGAGAGGAATGAGGCAAACCATTTAAACACTGTGCCTTCCAAGTCCATTCTCTGTTGAAGAGTGTTAAGGAGGGTGTTGTGATTAACAGTTTCAAATGCTGCATAGAGGTCAAGAAGAATCAGAAGGCACGATTCCCCAAAATCGAATATATGCAGCGCATCATCAATCACTTGCAGCAGGGCTGTTTCAGTGCTGTAATTTTGAATGAAGCCAGACTGGAACACGTCAAGGAGATTATTGTCCATAATATGTAGGGAAAGTTGTTTCGCAATACATTTTCTGTGATTTTTTAAAGTAAAGGGAGGTCGGTGATGGGGCGGAAGTTGTTGAGGTCGTTCGCATCTGCGGAGGTTTTTTCTTTTTAGAAGAGGTGAAACCGGTCCTGTTTTGAGAGCAGCAGGGAGGGAGCCTTGACTGAGAAAGAGATTAACTAGCCTGTTCCAGTAATAGAGAGTATGGGTGTAGAAATCAATGGCTATGACACTAGGGATGGGGTCAGAAGAATGGTTGGAGGGTTTGGTTTCAAGGATGCATTTGAGGTGGTCATCTTCCGAGATGGCGGCAAAGTTCTGCCAAGTGACTAAGGATTTTCGCTCCTCAATGGGGGTGGGGTGGGTGACCTAATCCACCAGTGATTTGACCTTTTCATAAAAGAATATAGCGTATTCTGCTGGTTTCTTTGAAGAATCCTCAGACTTGATGGTTTGGGGAGAGCAGTACGGGTTTTTGATAAGGTCGAAAAGTTTTTTGGGTCTGAGGGATCTGAAATGTGATGCTTTTTCATGGAAGATGTGCTTGTAGTATTTGGATCTTGCTGAACGTAAAAGAGAGAGCTTGGAGGTGGATGGAGATTGTCTCCAATGTTTCTCCAAGATTCTAAGGTTCTTCCTTTCATCATAGAGAGCTTTATTGAACCAAGGTGCTGAGGGGGTGGGTCATTTCCTTTTGCTTTGGAGGCTAGACCTAATGACAAGCATTGGCAAAGTAAATAGGTCTCGCCTGTGTGACAGCTATTGACTTTGCTTTTGTCTTTTAGCCATGTTCTAAAAGCAGCATGACTCAAAGTTAGTGGCGTGGCGTGGAGTAGAGCGGAGTCTTGCTTTCATTAACTACTAAAGCCGTCAGGTGCTGGCTTCACAGAGCTAACAAACCGAACAGGACCATGAATTTTATATTTCATGCCAAGTCAGGTTTTTTACAGAAACCCTGACAGAGTTGACAAGTTTAAAATACAAGAGCGTCTTAATGCAATTTCTTGATTCAATAATGTGTGTTTTATCATCGGCCCAATACGCCTATCCACAAGCTTAGGGATGACTGACGAGATATGCTGACATTCAAAGAGGTATGTAGTTCTCATCTATCATGCAAAATGTATTACTACAACTGGCACTAGGTCAGGCTGCAATGCTTTTGTCCCATAATTTACTTGTTGACTTGTTCGTGAGGGTATTGTGTATTCTTGAGGGTGAGTGTCCTTGTATGCTTAAGACTGATGTGTGCATGAGTCTGAGTACCTGAGTGTGTGTGCTCAACATTGAAAGAGTGCGATTGTGCCAGTGAGACCGAGTGTGTGTGTGTGTGTGTGTGTGTATATATATATATAGATCTAGAAAAATCATAAAAACTTTACTAGACCTGCAGGTCTAGTAACTTTAATAATCTACTCAACCTAACTGTAATGTACTGGACTCGTGCACTGGTCTCAAATTGTGTGATCCTACGCAAATATGTTGTCTTATGGAGCCTCCTTTTTCTTTATTATCACATAAAAGAGCACCATCAAATATGTAAGTTCACTATTTTTGCTGCACAAAAAGAACTCTTTATTTACTAGAGTAAATGTTTGCTCCACATATAACAAGAATCGAGCCAATATATAGGGTACACATGATTCCTGGCTTGCCTCTTAGCTCTAATAGCATTGTCATCTGGACAGGAGCAGTAATAATTCCCAGTTCATGTTTAAAAACGAACTTTTCATAAATATATTACCAAAGCATGATGTGGTAGTACATTGTCATTTACAGAGCGCACCTTTTCCATTGAAATGGCCACAAAACGGTCCCCCTAACATGTAGTTTTACTGATAATAGCGCATAAACAATTTTTGGAAATTGGGTTTCAGCAAAAAATAATTAAAATTTGCACATCATCAAGTAAATTGTTATAATTGGTTTTGATCATATAAAAATATTTTTTTTACCACAGAATTACAAAAATAGGTCTACATATCTAGTGAAATATATTTGAAATGTTTGAACAATTCACTTAGCTATTTCAGCGTTGTATTAGAAAAAAGCCGGACATCTTTCAGCATTTAATTAAACATGCTTTTCACAGTTAAATTGTCACATAGTTCACTTTACAAAATCCTCAAACTTAAAATGTAACTGCATTTTTATTGCCCTTTCACTTTGTGAGCAATAAAGATGCCTTTAAATGTATCTTGTCACATTTGCTCTGCTTTCAGAGCCAGAGGTCAAAAGTCAGTTTGTCTTCCCTGAAGTTAGAGGATTTTTAACTGCCAGAAAGGGTGAGTAGTCCCTAAAAATAGCTTGTCCTGAATAATTCTTGCTGAACAATAGGAGTGGATTTTTCTCACTTGGCCTATCGTTTTGCCCCGAAATAAATTTTAATTATGGTAGCACTAGAGTGGACAGATTTAAATTCATCAGGAAATTAAAACTAAAAAAGTTTTTCACCATGAAGGAAGGCACCAGTCAAGCAAACAAAGTATTAGGCACGAATAGTTCTGCTAGCAACAACCTTCAAGTATCTGATGCATCTGCTCTTCTCACCATTAAGTGATGGGGTCAGCACAGAGGATCCAATACAATTTAGTGCAGGATCTACACAAGAAAGATTACAAACACTGGACGTTGTTCAACCTAGTGCGGGTAGCAGCCCCTTTAACCCCTTGGGCGCGGCTGCGATTCTGCTCCTTGGCGGCCGTTTTAATGAGTGGGCGGGTTCATGACGGCCCCCAGCCGTCATAAGCACACGCCCACCGTGATGCATGACGGCTGGGGGCCGTCATCAGCATGGAAGGGGTTAAACCAAAATCGATATTTCTACCAATGATGCCAAAGGACGCCATTGATATTTTTCACGAACGAGTAGTGGATGACCTAAAAAAAACTCAATCACAAAGTAAAGCATAGACAACAGAAACTAAGTATCAAGATCGCCAATATCAAACCCTAATGAAGAAGCTTAACAACAATCATGAGATTATAATTAATAAGTCTGATAAGGGCGGAAACATTGTCATATGGCCTAAACAGGAATATATCCAGGAAGCATACAACCAACTGGAAAACAAGGAGTGCTATGAAAAAACAAGTCTCAAGGCATCCAACAAAACAAAAAAAAGCTTAAAAAGGACCTGCTATAGTGGAAAAGACAAAGGCTGATTTCTAAAGAAGAATATAACTTTATGTACAACAAATTCCCTGTGCTTCCCACAATTTATTTTATTCCTAAAATTCACAAAGAGAGTACACCTATTACTGGAAGACCGATCAACTCAGCCATAAATGGTATCTGTGAAAATATTGTGTAGTATGTGGACTATTATCTACAAGAGCATGTTCAGAGACTCCCCACGTACATCAAGGACACTGGTGACTTTTGAACTAAACTAAAAACAAATTGATTGGGCAGAAGGACTACTGCTGATCAGGTTAGACATTAAATCGTTGTATACGAGCATTGATCACCAAGTTGGCATGACAGAAGTTAAGCACTTCTTAGACACCAGGTCCTAGGTAAATTACAATCACAATATAATGTTGATGGAACTCATAAGGTGGTGCCTGTTCAATAACTTCTTCCTTTTTGGTAAGGAGGTGTTCAGGCAAAAACGGGGAGTAGCTATGGGAGACTGCTTCTCCCCCAGCATTGCCTGTTTACATGTTGGCTGGTGGGAGGAGCAGGTTCTGAAAAGACAACACTTAGCAATGTATTCCACATGTCATGCACTGGCTTAGGTTCATTGATGTTTTTATTATTTGGAGATCATGAGAGTGCAGTGGCATTGCGATGTATTGGCCGCGATGCGAACGGCCGCGAGGAGTTTGAATACGATGGATCGTCATACAACCCTTTTAACTAAATGTTTGGGATGGGAGCTTCTCGCGTGCAGTATTGTGTTGACTGCAGTTGTTCTGCGGTGTAGTGTCATATCAAGTTTCATGTTGAACGCATACACCCTCACATCCAGGAAATCTATACTCAGCTCACTGATATGTGATGTGAATTTTAGGTTAATATTGTTAGTATTGATATTTCTAATGAATTCTACTGCACTCTCATGATCTCCAAATAATAAAAACATCAATGAACCTAAGCCAGTGCATGACATGTGGAATACATTGCTAAGTGTTGTCTTTTCAGAACCTGCTCCTCCCACCAGCCAACATGTAAACAGGCAATGCTGAGGGAGAAGCAGTCTCCCATAGCAACTCCCCGTTTTTGCCTGAACACCTCCTTACCAAAAAGGAAGAAGTTATTGAACATGCACCACCTTATGAGTTCCATCAACATTATATTGTGATTGTAATTTACCTAGGACCTGGTGTCTAAGAAGTGCTTAACTTCTGTCATGCCAACTTGGTGATCAATGCTCGTATACAACGATTCAATGTCTAACCTGATCAGCAGTAGTCCTTCTGCCCAATCAATTTGTTTTTAGTTTAGTTCAAAAGTCACCAGTGGGTTGTATGACGATCCATCGTATTCAAACTCCTCGCGGCCGTTCGCATCGCGGCTAATACATCGCAATGCCACTTACATCGGCCATTTTGTCATCGCACGTCGTTGCGACGCAAATGCGGCCGTGGCCTAGGATCGCGCATCACATCGGCGACATTACATCGCGCGACATGACAACGCGATGTAAGGGGTGCTTCCCGCATGTCCTGGACACCCTCCACCCATGTAGCTACAGCTGGGAGGAGCTTCAGCTGTGCCCCCTTGGTGTCATGCCCCAGCAGGAATTCTCTCACCTAAGAACATGGACAGGGCAACTGTTTTGCTCCTCCGAAAGCATTATGTTTTAATCTGGGTTATACTTTTCTATTCCAAATGCAGCAATCTCACTAATATTAAAAATGTTGAAACTCCGAACTCTCGAGTAGACATGGCAGTACAGCAATCAAAAATGGAGGAGATCGGAGTACCCTTAATCTTGCCGTACCAAGCTGCTTGTTTGTTACTTAGGCATTTTGGACCGTTAGAGGGACAGGGAGGGCGGGATGAATAGTACATTGCATGTTGGGGAAGCCGATGTAAGGGGCAACAAGCTTCACAATGAACACCGAGTAGAGCAGCATTTGAATTGAGATACACACTCAGACCAAGGAAAACCAGCCCCTGGAGGGGCAAGGACCCAGCTTTCATTAGTAGATCGTGAACAGATGAAAGGTAACAGGCAACAGACGGGCCTGAATTTGGTGACATGGAACGTACGGGGCTGAAAGCTCAGCGCAAGAGAAGAGATCTCTTGGCCTACTTAGCCAGGCATCACATAAACATACCACATACCCCAAGACGCCAGTTCTTTAAGAGCCTGAGTACCCAACTGATACATCTGGCTTGTGGGGGCAAGCAACCAGAAGCAAGTGGGATACCCTCAAAAAACCCTCTGGAGCCAGAACTATATTATTTAAGTGCCAATAACATTACGCAACATATTGGTACAATCCTCATCCCTTCTTGCCACACCTGGCAGTGGACCTGGGGTACATGGCACCTGTGCCACTTTCTGGTTTTCTCAGGAAGGAACGACAGACAGCTGTAGGGAGGGAATCAACCATTGTTTGTACGAATGAGGCCTGAAAAAGCATTGCAAAAAAGCTACAGCCACCTTATGGTGTATTCACCGGCATTGCCATTGAAATACCAATACAATCTTCGGGTAACGCATGAAGCGTAATGCCGTCGTATGCTATAACGCCACAATCTGCGCACCTGGTGGGCTCTGTATGTAGAGGGGAGATTCCAAATTAGGGAAGAATTTTTCATTGAAAATAACTCCAATCCCCTTGAGATCATTATGTACCTATGGCTAAGACAGGACTTTAAAACGACTACCCCAAGCTTCCCCGAGGAGCCACCAGTACTAATCCCATTGCATAATATGCTTAAAACTGAAGGCCCATCACACGTGGTTTTAAGACTACAGGAGTGTCCTCACATCACAAACGCTTACCAACAACGAAGCCAGACGGGGCTGGGAGGGCATGTAGGGACACACTATGGAAGATGCACAATGCGCATACTACCGTCAGCAGACTGAATTTATAACTGCTAGCAGCGGATTAATTATAAAATATATATGCTCTTGCTATGAGTGGATGGTAGGAGGTTTGAACCTTGTCTGACAGCACCAAAGTCTGTCTATGTTTCCGTCAGACCACATGTTGTTGCAGTGATTGACGCTGATGTTTCGCTGCTTTATATTGCGTTTTTAATTCAATTTTAAATTCCCATTTTCATTCCCATTTTATTACTTAAATAATGCTCGCATATGCGCTGCTTCCCATTTTATGTAAATTGTCATAAACACAGTGTCAAAGAAACACAATTCCCATTTTATGACTTAAATACTTAAATAAACATTGTGCTCGCATATGCGCTTCCCATTTTATGTAAATTGTCATAAACACAGTAAAGGCAACGTGCTTTAGTTGAAGTCGCATATGCGCTAATGTACAATTCGCTGCTTTATAACATACTTCCAAATTCGAATTGTGCTCGCATATGCGCTGCTTCCCATTTTATGTAAATTGTCATGTGTTCGCATATTGCAATACTTCAATAATGTGATGATGTCATCGTTTGCGCTGCTTTGCTTGTTTAGTTAAAGAAACACAATTTCGATTTTATGACTTAAATAAACATTGTGCGCTGCTTCCCATTTAATGTAAATTGTCATAAACACAGTAAAGGCAACGCGCTTTAGTTGAATATGCGCTACTTAAGTAATTGTGCTCGCTGTCACGATGTCATTGTCATAAACACATTAAAGGCAACGCGCTTTAGTTGAATGCTGTCACGATGTCATCGTTAGCAAATGCAATGCACTTGCATGCGATGTAAATGTAAATGCGATGCACTTGCATGCGTCCTGATGACATGCGATGTGATGACGGCCACGATGTAATCGCCGCGTTGCAATGTCAGCGCGATGCGATGTATCCGATATAAGGGGTGCTTCCCAGTTAAAAGTATCTCTTTCGGCGAATTCCTCAGGCTTTAAAGAATATTCAGCACCACATCAGAAATAGACAAATGCATGCAGGAAGCCATGGAAAGATTAAACAAGCATTTACAATGCAACGGTTTCGCCTTCGGAAAAGTTAGAGCTATTGGCATTGTAAATGACAAACTTTTTATTTATGTGTTGGTTTTGAAAACAGATAAATAAATGGCATTGTCATTTACAATGCCAATAGCTTCATGCAGCAGCGAAGACCTGCCTTCCTTTACACAGCATTAGCGTATTAATATGCAAAGTAAAATACACCACGTGGACTTGTGGAACCGAGGTCATCGCTATGGTGCATTATGCGGTAAAACAAATCTCAAGGAACTGTTACTTACTCAAAAAAAGTTGCATATAAAGAGTAGTGAATTAAAACGATAGGATTTCATACCACCCTGAAATTGCTATTGGGTGTGAACCTGGAAGAGCAAACACGCAGTATAGCATTACTGGCAATCCCGTACTACGATAGTGTGGATCAACAATCAGGAAAGTAGGGTGAGATGAGGCAAATTATTTTTTTTAAATCGCTTTATGAATGAATAATCGTTTATTATATAACATTACTAAAATATCCACTACAATAAAATCTCTTTACACCTGGCTGGGAGCAAGGTTACTTCTTGTCTTCGGGTGTATGCAAAAACGATAACCAAATCAGGGATGCCTAACTCACGTGAAGTTAAAACCTGCCCTGCTTATAAGAGGCGAGACACAACATGCAGCCTTCGGAGACGGGCTGGAGAAAAGGAACTCTCGAATCGGCCACACAGATGTCAAACATATTTCAGGTAAAGCACTTCCTCGCCAGGGCGGGTAACCTCAGTCACGCCAGTGTAAGTGACGGGTTAACAGGTGACACCATCTCACTGGGACATAACCCCGTATTGGAATTCCCATCAACAAATTGTCTTTTCTGGCGTCTGTATTGTATTTGTTAAATTTAACTAAACAGAACTACAACTACCAGAATGCGATGATTTTGCAACCAGAAAGAAAAGGACTGGAACCAACTGGTCGTGCACTCCGTGGAAACAACAGGTCGTCCAGGTGACATGCAGCCAAGCTCCTAACCGGCCGGATATACATGCAAAGTCAAATTGTCAAATGTATTTTTATTGCAACGTTAATGAAAACCTTCAGAAAACGAGAAAATCAATAAACGTCTTTCCATGCCCACCATATCAACGATGTGAGGCAGAACCACAGAGCGCAGTGCTTCACATTTTGTAGTCATTTTCACAATCGCCTCTTCCTAAAACAGCTAAAGTGGTGTCTAAAGAGATGCTCCTCGTCAAATGACGTCCCGCTTAAATTCATCTGAGGTGATGTCAGCGCAAATGAAGTCTAAAATTTCATGAGGCACCGGAAAAAATAACAATCAATGCCACGCGACTAATTAGTTCCTGAAAAGATGACCACAGCAGAAAACATTTAGTGGAGCGGTGCATGTTTGTGGTCTCAAGTAAATGGCTTGACACGCTCGTTCTGATTATCGATTGGCTGGCCTGGCACAAATACATTATAGGACTAGGTGAAAAGCAAATATAATTTAAAAGGTACAGAACTTCTTTCACAAACTTTTGCCCGGATTGCTTTTAGTCAGCAGACTGTGGGCTATGCAGGACTTCTGAAAAGATAAGTTTTACATCCAAACACCATACTCGCGTGTCATCTAATGGGGGACACTGCAAACTACAGTGTGACGGCCATATTGAGAGCTCTCCAGCCAGTGCCAGGCAACAGCCATCATACCTTTCAACCTATGGAAGCAGCTGGGAGGGTGAGACTCCCATTTTTTTTCCTAAAACAAGTAGTGAAACTCACAACCAGGAAGAGCCCGCGAAGAGGGCCAGCGGCGGCGCGTGCACTGCACTCCCTCAGCCAGCGCTGCCTAGGCATTCCCTTGAGCGCGACGTGGTCTTGCCTCATGTTTGTATGATTGAAGAAGCACGGGCACACGGACAGCGGGGGCGGGAACGGGCACAGACGACATGAGACGGGGTACAGCAACGAGACACGCAAAGATGTAAAAAAACAAAGAGCCACGGACAGCGGGGGGGGGGGCGGGAACGGGCACAAACGACATGAGACGGGGTACAGCAACGAGACACGCAAACACGTAAAAAAACAAAGAGACGACATGAGACGGGGTAAACGTACAAAGGGAAAAGAAAATTACAAACAAAATGCTGCTTACCTGATCGCAAATATAAACTCCTTCCTGGCAACTTCAATTTCGCAGCCCACTCCTGGAGAATACTTTTGGTAACGGACCAAAACAAGGCGACCAAAAAAAAAAAAAAAAAATAGGAACCGCCCACCACCGCAATAACGTTGTCAAAGGGGCTGAATGCGAAAAAATCGCAGGAACGCCCACGAATCTGCTCCGGCAATGACGGACAGATCTCTCTTCCAATGGCTAGCCTCCATTTATGGAGCTAGCCAATGGAACAGAGAGGCGGGACAACACACACATACTGAAAAACATAAGATTTCGCCTGCGCGAAACGCTGCTGCGCAGCTGTTCCCAAGGCGAAACCTAAAAAGAGAGGATACATTGACAAGATCTTAAATGAGGCCGCCAACAAAGCTAAGACCAGAACGAGGGAGTCTCTGTTACAAGATAGCAAGGCAACAGGCTCCGATCAGGATCTGACGACACAAGAAACATCCATCAATATAGATGAGAATATACCTAGACTCATTACCATGTATAACAGTTAGGAGAGGAAAATGTGGGCGATTGCTTACAGATGGTGTTATGGTACCTAGACTACTAGTATCACCAGCGTTTACCTTTAGAAGAGCACCTTCTATGAGATCTCAGTTAGTAAAAAGCAGCCCAGAGATAAGCCAGAACATCACGTGGATTAAACCCAAAAAAGGTTTTTTTAAGTGCACATCACGCAAGGCTTGTAAATTTGAGGTCATTACTATACATTATATCACACCCTTCAGCCCCACGAAGGTAGCGATCAAGGGAAACTTCAACTGTCAAACTGAATATGCAGTGTACGTGCTCATGTGTACTTGCGGCTTGAGATATGTCGGGAATACCAAGCTGCAGGTACACTTGAGGATACTCCAACATTTAAGGGCCATAGTAAACAACAATGCCACGTACCCGGTGGCAAGCCACTTTAAAGCGGAACATAATAACGACCAGAAGTATTTTGTCATCAATGCCATTCCGACTCTCAGTCAAGGTGGAAATAGAGAGCGACTATTACGTCATTTAGAGTCACATATGATCCTAGAACCAGACAGCAAGACACCGCAAGGGTTGAACATTAATGAGAACATTTATAACTTTCTATAATTACAGTCCATTATACATCTGGGTAGGGCAGTTATCAGTACACACACCATCATGTGATTTCTCTAGTAACAAGTCCCCATATAGGATGTACCAGGCTTTTACAAAGTTTTTCGTGTCATAATGTAGGAGACGTTATGAACTAGGTAATAGGACACATGCGATCGAGATAATATGTCAACTGTAAGCCTACCGCCTAACCATCAACTTGATTTTTTAACCCCAAACAGCTTTAAATACTTATTACATATTCATCAGGTGTGCAAAAATGTAAAAAAAAAAAAAAGATTAGCACAGGTTCATATTTCCACTAGATACACTAGGCACTTTAAAGCACTATGCAGTAATAGGAAAGCTAGACAGCACTCAAGCACTTTATCTTGGACTATCAGGCGTATTTTGCACATCTAATGCTGCTAAGACGCATACTTTGGACTTCTTTAAAATTAAATTAGGTTGTTTCAATGTACCAATATAAAAGACGTATCTGACATGTATTGTGTTCAATAAGGGAACAAACTTTATTAATGCATTTTGGCGGAAAGTTTTAAATTTATACAGTTCCCTGACAAAACAAACAATGTACAGAGTCCTTTTAACTATGGTAAAAGAAAGGAAAATAACCTGTTTTATTTTATTCTATTTGTAATGTATTACAAATATGTATCAATTCGTAAGCAAGTACTCTAGTTGTTATGTCAGTCTGTTTACCATGTCCATGAATTAAGTGATCATGTTACACAAGGGGGTTTGTACTAATAGTATATATATATTTTTGCATTTCAAAGGTCTCCGGTTTGGCAGCGCACACAACACCGGCATATTAAGAGAACGCCAGCTTTCTGGTTTCTCGTATGTTTTCTTAGCCTTACGTGTTTCAGTGCTATTAGCACCTTGATCACAGGCAGTTGAATCTCAGTGCGGTCGTGATAAAGAAAGATTAGCGTAATTCAGCATGCATTTATGTAGTACTTCCCCCTTAGTGGCTGTGTACACTCGTTTTTGGTGGTGTGGCATGCTGGGCTTTGTAGTGCCTTCTCCTATTTGAATTACCTTTAGTATGTCCTGAATCTGAAAATATTATTCAAAATTGTCACAGCCCCCAGTGGGCCCTTGAAACATAGTTCGCTGGCCATTACAGGCTTTACTCTACTGTTCCTTTAAAGAGCTTGAACATTGCGTGCTGAGGTTCAAATATGAAGACACTACAAAGCCCAGCATGCCACACCACCAAAAACGAGTGTCCACACCCTAGAATAGATCTATCATATATGCTCAACACACTAATATGCTGCTTAAAATGTTACTGTTTTGTTTGGAGAATAATCTATTAGTGTTTAATGGCAAAATGTACCAACAAATTCAGGGTGTTGGAATGGGGGCCAGCTTCTCCCCCAGTTATGCCTGTTTATTTATGGGATGGTGGGGGAGCTGGTCCTCATGCAACAATTCGAGCAAGCATATAAAACAAAAGTCGTAACTTGGTTACGTAACACACTGTTTGCTACCTCTCACATTTTGTTTGCTTTTGATACTTGCACAAGTGCCACCATTGCCTACGTAACGTTTGTTCTTGTGCCTCTGTGTCTAGCATATACTGCAGTATATTACCTCTAAATGTACTTTGTTTTCTCCTGTAACCTGCACACTTGTCACTTTTCCTCCTTGTCCTCCTGTATTGCACTGTTTGCTACCTCATGTATTTTGTTTGCTCACAATTGTCACTTTTACGTCATGTAACTTATCGTCTGCTTTTGTAATTTGTTCATTTGTAATTTTCTGTTCCTATTGTGAAGCGCTCTGACGCCTTCGGGTAAAGTCCGCGCTATATAAAAACACGCTATATATAAACGCGCTATATAAAAACGCATAAATAAAAATAAGATGATTTATTCATAGTGTGGGATGGTGATGTTCAAAGAGCTACTGATTGTATTGCTCAATTGAATATTAATGCAATCAATTTACATTTTACATTTGATATTAGTAAGGATATGGTTACATTTTTAGATGTTCAGGTCCAAGTGGTAAATAATAAGTTGTTAACCACACTTTTTAGGAAACCTACAGCAGGAAACACTCTTTTACATGCTTCTAGCGCACATCCGCCCCATCTCATTAAAAGTATTCCTTATGGGGAATTGCTGCGCATTAGACGAATATGCAGCAATGAGGTAGACAGTCACAATAAACAAGTGGAAAGTCGTACTAGGATATAGGACTGAGATATTGGATGCAGCAATAGCTAAGTCTAGAATACAGGCACGATGATCAGATTTATGGCAATATAGAGAGAAAAACATTAATGCAGATACTATCCAGCAACCTACCAGATTGATTTTGTCTTTTTCATGACAAGAGAAACAAATTAAGGCAATTGTTAGACGCAATTGGCCCATTGTGAAAGATGATCCAGTGATTGGCAAGTTTTTGCCATCTAATCCAGCTGTGACTTTTAGAAAAACTAACAGCATGAGGAGGATGCTGGTAAGAAGCAATTTAGAGGACCAAAGAAAAAATATGTGGCTCTCAGCAAGAAAAGGATTTTACAGATGTGCAACATGCAAGGCCTGCCAATATGGCATTAATACTACATCATACACAACTGCATTTAATGCCAGGTTTTAGACCATAAGACAGCATCTTACATGCAAGTCAGAGTTTGCTGTGTATGTTCTGACATGCAGCTGCAACGTCAATTATATTGGCAGTACTAAATTAGCAGTGCACAAGAGGATCCTGCAACATAATATGATGGTACAAAAGGCGGTGGTAATGGACGGAGCATCTGAACCAATCAAACACTCGCACCCAGTCAAAAGATCTGGGTTTAATCCATCACCGTTCTTTAGCCCACTCTGCCACCCCAGTTCAGACATGGCTATATGCAAATCAGTCTGACCCTGTGCCTCATGGGAACAGTCCAGCCCGAACTGCCAAGCCATGCCTTCCCTGGACCGGAAACAAGCTTCCGAGGACCGGTTTCTGGCATTCCAGCCGTCTTCAGCCCGGCTTGCTTGAATCCAGTGGCCGCCATAAGTGTGGCAGGGTATGCTCAGACGCGAGTCCCTTGCTCACTTTGCCACTGGATTCAAGCAAGCCGGGCTGAAGATGGCTGGAATGCCAGAAACCGGTCCTCGGAAGCTTGTTTCCGGTCCAGGGAAGACATGGCTTGGCAGTTCGGGCTGGACTGTTCCCATGAGAACAGTCCAACAACACAACCCCCATAAGTCCAGTAAGACGAAGAGAAACAAACAAAGGGAGGGACGGAGCTAAATGCGAACACCAAGCACCCCAGCTGAGATCCCAGGGACCACCAGGGACCGCTGAGGCTCTGGGCGGCTCAGTAATGACGCCAGACTGCGCAACAAATAGGGGTCCATGGATGAACCTCTCTGGGCTGACACGAGCAAACTTCCAACGATCAAAGCCCAAGAAGGACAAAGGGAATCATCACCCTGCGAACACACATGGAAAATGGCAGTGGAGACACAAGTAAACCTTGCCCGCGGCAATAAGCATGATCCGAGCGCAGAGGCGGACCACGACAAGGCCAGGCAAGCAACTGATAAAACAAAACAGGAGCAAAGGGAAAACGGTCGAAGGACGTCCCTCACCACTGATCAAGAACATTTGAACCATGACAAAATAGAGCCGAAAAAGGCGGGTGGTGAGCAAGCACCACAACCACCCGGCACAAATATTCGGTCTCAACCAGCCACCTCTACATCATCCAGCACAGGACCTACAACACCCAGGCCACACGATCCGGATAGCTCGTCCCTCACTCCGGAAGAGTGGGAAGCTCTGGCTGCATTTTGTCCAGCGGAATCGGAGCAAGAAAAGCAAAGAGCCAGCATCTGCGACAGCCTGGGAAAAGAAAGAACTAAGAACAATGGAGATATCTGGGCATCCCTCTTGCAGACAATGCAACTTTCAGTAAATGCTATCCAGTACCAATCCGACAAGATGGACTTGCAACTCTCTGTCCTCAACTCCCTGGCAACATTCGTCTCTAACATAGACGGTAAGCTAGCAGACCTGAATGGACTAATAAAAAGGGCGCAAGCAGAGACACAGTTGATAGCATCAAACTGTTCTTGTATCACCATAGTGGACAAACTAGTAACATTACCAACAGCTCTGGACAACCTCCTATCTGACATAAAGATGGCAGTCAAAAACAGCCATCACTATAATCAACCGGAGAGAATGCAAGAAATTGCAGTACCTGGGCAAGACGTTCCACAGTCCACAAAGCAAGAGTCTCCAAAGACACCTACTAATTCACTCCGGCCAAAGGAAAAAACAAATAAGACGAATACACTGACTATCAGTAGACACCAACCCGAACGAGGTCAAAACTTCGCTGCGACCACAGCGCACTCAGACAAAACCAACCAAAAAGACGGAGCACTGCCCCCCCCCCCTCAAGGAAAAGCGGGAAGAAAACAGAAAAGGAAGGGAAGAAATCAAAGGAAATGGACAGGGATTATAGCATGGTGCAAGGGCTGCAACAGTGACCAAACAGCAGCCAACCTCCCACAAGCAAGGACGCCAGGGAAGGATGAAGAACCAATCCCCAAGAGTACAACCTGTGAAAAGGCCAGCCCAGCGAATAATCCTGTAACAGGCCCAGCTCCACATAGTTGTCCTATCAACAGCACCTCACCCAAAACTCTGAAAGACACGCTGAGCATGCCAAAAGCGGAAAAAAACACCGGCATAGACGAGACCGACAAGAGGAATAACTCACAAACAACTCCAGACTCACCAGATAGAGAAAAACAAGAAAGAACAAGAAAGAGCAAGGCAAACCACATTAAAAATTCCCCGGAGAACAGGGGCGAAAAACAAATCTCAGCAAGCCCAGAGCTGATTTTAACGACGAGTTTAAATCCCCCAGGACAAGATCCTCGGAAAAGCAGTACAACGAATGACCAAATTAAAAAAGCAGCACCCATGGTACCTCCCAAACAAAGGGAAACCCAATCCACTGACCGCGAAAACACTCAGCCAATCGAGAAAGGACCAAACGGTACAACAACAACAGTAATATTCCACCCAGAGTATCACTCAAGAGGCCCAACGGACTTTTTAAACAGGGGAAACATCCTGCGGTTACTGAAAACAATAGAAAGCCTCAAAACAATCACATCGGCTGACTTGGAATCCGTAGAATTCATTGAATCTCTGAGGCACCCTGGCGTTGAGTCAACAAAAACTACTTGGACCACAGGAGAATTCCCAGAGAGAATAATTAAAGAAAAGGTAAAGTTCGACTCTTGGGGAATAAAACTGCAAACTCTCGCGCACTCAAGATACCCTGAGCCCTTACTACATGACAGTCTTCAAAAGAAGCCCAAGGAGCCGTCTCTTAAAAGAACTGTCCTAAGAGGAGCTCGAAGTAAAACGCCAGAGATACAACTGCACTCAAACCAGGCTGAAATTAGATCACTGGGCAACGACACGAGGCCTTCACCCAACTGGAGTTGGCTCACAAAGTCCTTAAATGCAAAAGAGACAAGTCAATGACAAACAAAAACAAAAACAGCTAACATCTTTAGCATCCTAAGCATATGCTCATGGAATATTAACGGCACAGGCGATAAGTTCACAGATACTGACCTAGGCAATTACCTGCAAAAATTTTGTATCATCTCTTCACAAGAATCCTGGACCGAATCGCCTCCAGTGCTGTCTGGGTATACTTTGAACTCGCTACCGCCCACCCAGAGCTCTCTGTTCGGCCACAAGAAAGGCGGCCTTGCCACATACAGCGCGCTTTCATTGATATCAAAGGTAGTCCAGTTAGACTACATCATAGCCGCCCCAAACGCAATGCAAGCTTTGCGACTGTCACTTCGCGCACAAGACCCAAAAGAGGACATCATTCTAATAAACCTCTACCTGCACCCCAGGGAGGAAAAAGAAGGGAGCACAACAACTGAAGGAAGAACTCGTGAAACTAGTGAAAACCAAGCCCACGAACAATATAATCATCACAGGGGACTTTAATCTAAATATGCTGAGCCACACGGACACGGAAACCAAATACGACGAGGACCCATTCGCCTGGGAACTTCACTGTCAAGACCGCACCTCAGGAGGCAGAAGCACAAAAACCACAAGGACCCTGCTGGCCAAATTAGAGGAGTTGGGCCTCAGGGCACTCAACGGAAGATTCTCAGGAGACCTACCGCAGTCAGCAACATACCACAGCACTCAGGCAAGCTCCACTATTGACTTTACTTTTGTCTCTCGTAGTCTATACTACAGAGTTAAAGACTTCCGTATTGGCTCAACTGACTGCAGCGACCACATGCCCCAGGAAACAACGATGAACATATCAGCAATACCAAACCCACCCAGCTCGAACAACTTAGGTACAGACTTTGCATCAAACGAAAGACGGGTAAAATGCAAAGTCACCAACCCACAAAATCTATTAGAGCTAGCGAAACGCTCTCTCATCGAAGCGCAACATACCACACAAAATCCGATAACAAGCTGGGAAGCGTTCATAAAACAAATGAGAGACTCTGCCGAAAGAAAAGAGCACGCAATACGACCTAGGAAAAGCTGTAACACGACACAGAAGAGTCATCACAACTTCCGCAACAACAGCAGGCTAAAAACACTGAAGACGTTGATTAATCGGACCCTACGAAGAGCAAAAACAGACCCCTCCTCCTACCAACTTCTCAGACAGCTAAAAGGGGAGCGTAGGAAACTAATATGGCAGCTAAAAAAGGACGCCGATGAGGCATTTTGGGGAAAACTCCTATATGACGCCAAAACAAACCGCAGTGCACAGTTCTGGCAAAAGATCAATGGCCAGATCAATGAACAAAACCGAGGGACTGTATCCCAGGTGACAGAAGAGGACTGGATAATCCACTTCAGCACTCACTTCAGTGTCACTAACGAAACAGGGAAAGAAACTGGCAAAGTTAACGTAAAGACAAATAAACATCCGTCCCCACGTCAAGAACCCTCGACAGCTAACGAAGCAGTAAATATTACGACCGCACAAATAATTAACAGGATCATGAAAGGGAGAAGAGATGGAGCCCCCGGTCCAAACGGAATACCTCCAATAATATTCAAACAGGAGCCAGAATACTGGGCAACCACTCTTAAACCAATGTTCGAAAGAATCTGGCAAACTTCGACAATCCCACAATCATGGAAGGGGGAAATAATATCACCAATTTACAAAAAAG
This sequence comes from Lissotriton helveticus, assembly GCF_964261635.1. Classification (NCBI taxonomy): domain Eukaryota; kingdom Metazoa; phylum Chordata; class Amphibia; order Caudata; family Salamandridae; genus Lissotriton; species Lissotriton helveticus. The sequence goes on along the minus strand of NC_136065.1, from coordinate 230,214,769 downwards.
GAGGCAGAAAAGATCCAAGAAGTTATCGGCTAATAGCCCTTCTAGACAATGAGGCTAAGTACTTTGCAGGCCTCCTACTTTAGGAACTGACACTGTGGGCAGAAGAAACCTCAGCAATCCTGTTTAATCAAACTGGCTTCAGGAAAAATATGGGGACGTCCACTAAAATCCTAGCCCTGTCACTACTGATCGACTCAGCGCTAGAGGGAAATCACCCCTTGTATCTGTGTTTCATAGATTACAGCGCCGCATTCGACCGCGTAGATAGAAATCTGTAGTGGAAAAAACTGAAGAGAATGGATATTCCAGCAGTTCTATTGAACCAACTTATCCTCCTGCATAGTGACACGTGGGTCCAGGTCAAACTAGGTTCCGGAGACTTCTTAACTAAGAAAATTCTAACCTGCACAGGAGTAAAACAAGGGTGCGTGTTAGCGCCAACTTTATTCAATCTCTTTATGGCCGAACTATCAACTATATTAAATTACAACAATTCACATGCTCCAAAACTAGGGGGCATCCAGTTATCCAACCTATTTTACGCTGATGACCTGGTGTTAATCAGCCGGACTCAGATCGGTCTACAGCGGCTTCTCGACATCACTGCGGAATACTCCAAATCAAACAAACTCAGTATCAACTACAGCAAAACAAAAGTCATGCGCCTCAACCATCGCAAGCAGAAACCATTATTCAGATGGCACTTGGGCTCAAATAACCTGGAAATTACAAACAAATACTGTTACTTAGGAGTGATCATAGATGACAGGGGCAGCTTCAAACCACAATTGGAGGAGGTAAAGAAGAGAGGCCTAATGATAGCAGAATCTCTAAGGAACCTCAAAAACAAAATCATTGGCCCAAACTTCACTTCACTCCTCCAAGTGATCCAAGCAAGACTGATTCCATCCATCACCTATGGAAGCGAAGCAATGAGAGGTAGGGACACGGGAACTTTGAAAGGAGTAGTCACAAGAGCAATGCGGATAATGTTTGGTCTCCCGAAATACACCTCACTGGCGCAGATCCGACTTGAACTTGGGTTGGTTAAGGAAGAGCTTGCACGAAACGGAACATACCTCAAGACCTGGTACAAAATAAACAGAGGGGAAGCAAACACCCTTAACGCACTCCTCTGGAAAGACCTACAAAGCAAAAATGACTGTCCAGCAAAACTCTTTCTGGAGGACGCAATCAACCACTTGGGGGCAAGGCAGCTATGGGAACTGCAAGGGAACCTGGCGGGTTTAAAAAAAAAAAAAAACTGTAAACAAAATCGTTAAGAAGGAATCCCTCCTTCAAGATAAAGCTTCATTAGTTAAGAGAGCACATGGCTGGCTGACAGTACAAACTTACAACAAACTTACTCCACAGGCGTATCTGTTGACCAGTTTCACCAAAACAACAAAAGAATCATTTTTAAAACTACGACTGGGAGTATTACCAGCAGCTGGCCACATGGCCCCGTGGCTGCGCCCAACAAAACCAGCAAGATGCCGCCTGTGCGGTACGCAGGAGGAAAACATTACACACCTCATTACCATCTGCAAAGAGCTGCAGCAAGACCGCAAGAACTTACTGAGACCCCTATTTATAAAAAAAGGAATCAGGTCTTGCAGAGAAGCAACCTTGACTTGCTTCAGCGGAGGGGACGTGCAAACGGCCTGCCGACTGGTAAAATACCTCGGAGTGGTAGAAACAAGGCTCAAAACAACGAAAGACCAAACGGATACCGACACCACTCCCGCAACATCGTCAGCTTCTAAACATCAGGCCGGCCTTGAGATTTAAACTGACCCGTAACACTGAAGCACCATCTCCAAGAGTTATAAACACTTAGGGTGAGTCCTAGACCGTCCTCCAAAAGGTAAAATGGGGAACGGAGTTGACAGAACACCCCGCTCGTTGGGAGCAAGACCCAGGATAGATATACGAATTCCTCTTCAAAGAAACACATGTGCATCTCGTGGTGGACGGACATTCCCCCACTTCCAATTTTTTATTCTGTCTTTTTAACTGTTTTTTAACTGTCTTTTCCTTCTTTTTTTACAACCTGCTCTTTTTTATTGCCAATGACTACTTGTAATGGTTTTTATTAACTGTACAATAAAGCACTTACTTACTGTTCCCATGAGGCACAGGGTCAGACTGATTTGCATATAGCCATGTCTGAACTGGGGTGGCAGAGTGGGCTAAAGAACGGTGATGGATTAAACCCAGATCTTTTGACTGGGTGCGAGTGTTTGATTGATTCAGATGCTCCGCACATCACCACCCCCTTTTGTACCGCTTTTGGCCGCCATAAGTGTGGCAGGGTATGCTCAGACGTGAGTCCCTTGCTCACTTTGCCACTGGATTCAAGCAAGCCGGGCTGAAGACGGCTGGAATGCCAGAAACCGGTCCTCGGAAGCTTGTTTCCGGTCCAGGGAAGACATGGCTTGGCAGTTCGGGCTGGACTGTTCCCATGAGGCACAGGGTCACACTGATTTGCATATAGCCATGTCTGAACTGGGGTGGCAGAGTGGGCTAAAGAACGGTGATGGATGAAACCCAGATCTATTGACTGGGTGTGAGTGTTTGATTGATTCAGATGCTCTGTCCATCACCACCCCCTTTTGTACCGCTTTTGGCCGCCATAAGTGTGGCAGGGTATGCTCAGACGTGAGTCCCTTGCTCACTTTGCCACTGGATTCAAGCAAGCCGGGCTGAAGACGGCTGGAATGCCAGAAACCGGTACTCGGAAGCTTGTTTCCGGTCCAGGGAAGACATGGCTTGGCAGTTCGGGCTGGACTGTTCCCATGAGGCACAGGTTCAGACTGATTTGCATATAGCCATGTCTGAACTGGGTGGCAGAGTGGGCTAAAGAACGGTGATGGATTAAACCCAGATCTTTTTCTGGGTGTGAGTGTTTGATTGATTCAGATGCTCTGTCCATCACCACCCCCTTTTGTACCGCTTTTGGCCGCCATAAGTGTGGCAGGGTATGCTCAGACGTGAGTCCCTTGCTCACTTTGCCACTGGATTCAAGCAAGCCGGGCTGGAGACGGCTGGAATGCCAGAAACCGGTCCTCGGAAGCTTGTTTCCGGTCCAGGGAAGGCATGGCTTGGCAGTTCGGGCTGGACTGTTCCCATGAGGCACAGGGTCAGACTGATTTGCATATAGCCATGTCTGAACTGGGGTGGCAGAGTGGGCTAAAGAACGGTGATGGATTAAACCCAGATCTTTTAACTGGGTGTGAGTGTTTGATTGATTCAGATGCTCTGTCCATCACCACCCCCTTTTATTAACAACAATGATGGCAACTATCCAGTGGCAAGACACTTTAAAATCTGCCACAATAGCAATACAAAGTATCTGAAATACTATGTTATAGAGGCCGTACCTCCACAGAAAAGAGGTGGAGACAGGGAATCGAAACTGAGACGTTTAGAAACTACTTTTACTTTACAGTTTGATTCTAAACAACCTAGAGGCCTTAATACTAGTGAGGACCTGTATACATTTTTATGAATATAAATGATTGTTGAATATGAGCAGTAAAAGAGAATAGATTGCAAAAGGGATGTATAAATATGAAACAAAACTCCGGCCTGAATGTAATGAATTAAGAATTCCTCTTGTAACGATTTAAATTCACTCAAAAAGAAGGATTTTAGTAGGACTTTTATGACATTTTATGGATATATATGATGTTTATAGTTGGATTTTAGAGATCATATTTATATGGAGAGTGTATTTTATACTTCTATTTAATTAATATGAATTTCTTTGAGGATCAACTATGAAATGCTCAGTATATACGAAATGGTATAAATATGAGGACCTTAGCACGGTTGCACTTTAAATTTGACTTCTTGCACTGTGGTATCTGCCATTGGATGGGACCATAAGTATTTTACAGGGATATCCCAACCAAGGCGGATAAAGCTAATATGAATATAGCAGTATTTTTTACTGATGGTTAAGATAATTTGCTTGTATGCTGGAACCAGATATTTTTTTATTTAGTTTTTACACAAAATTTCTAGGTTGGGTATGCACTTTTTTAGCTTCACAATTTGGATATGGAAATAATTTTAGGATAATTTTCAGGCATTTGAAGCCGGTATTAATAAAATGAATATAATTATTAAGGAAGTTATCCTAATATGATAGGTGACGACCACTTTACAACATTTATCTATATACTAGGTGGTCAAGTCCCTTCGTAAAAAATAAATGTCTTTTATGTCCATTGTGATGTCATTAGCACTTGCACATTAAAAAGCAGAGTAAAATGTCTAGATGTCATGTGATCAAGGTCGGATCGCCCGAAACGAGTCATGGCAGACTGGCAATAAACTAAATAGTATTGCACGACATATGGGTCCACGCTCGTTTTTTTCCTGCAAATGAAATTGGAGTTGTGAGCGAGTTGTTCGCCAATGTTGCCACTCAAAAGTTAGACGGGTGGTGCTACCCCGCGGACGTGGCGGCTATTCCACGTGTATATCCAAAACAAGTCTTTGCAAAGCATAAAATTTAGCACACTCAGGAGTCCACAAAATATGTTTTTATTCCATAGCTAACAAAAGTGTTTTGGCGTGGACGGCTTTTGTCAATGTCGTTGACAAAGGACAAGAAGTCTGAAACGTGTCAGGCAAGGCATGCTATTATTTCCACTTGACATTTACAGAAGATGTTCTATTTCCAATATTAAAATGAACTTGTTGTGAGTGCACTCCGTCTCAAGACAGCTTTTGTGTAAAAATTAATACGGCCAGCCTGGTCATGGAGGAGTATCATTGCAGAGATAACAGCAAATCCGTGGCACACAGATAAAAGGCAGCCACACAAGGAGCAATACGTCTGGCTTTATTTTTGGAATAATTTCTGGTTATTTAACACTGGAGAGAAGAAAGTATGTAAATTAAAAAACTGAGCATGTTCATTATTTTTCGACCCACAAGAGTGAAACTTGGGAGTCCAATTCCTGTAATGCAAGTCACAGAGGCCAACATGGGCATTATGTATTCAATTGGGGAATCATTCAGAAATAATATTGCTGTTATGCATGCTGCCTTTAAAAAAGGACGAGAAGTCTGAAATGTGTCAGTCAAGTAACCCTGGGCGTAGTTCGCGGAGCCGCACTCCGCGGAGCTACGCGAAGACGCACTTGCACTCCGCGACCTACGCGTAGCTCAGCGGACATGCGTAGTTGCTTGCTAGACCCGTTCGCGCGCCGTTTTTCGTCTTCGGGAGCGCGGTGCGCGTGTTCGGGGCGCTGCCTGCATGCTCGAGATAGCTAGCGCTCTAAGTTACCCAAGAGGTTTGTCCCGCCCGCTTGCGTTCCCTTATTTCCTGTTCCGGGTCACAAGTAACGTGTTCGCGTTGTGTAAGACATGTTTGGGAACTCATCTTCTCGTTCGCACTACAAAAGTGCGTGATCGCGTCAAATATCGCGCGAACCTACCCAGGCGGTCGCGACGGGCCAAGGTAAGCCATTGCCGCGCACGCGATAATGTTATTCAGCGCGCGAGAACTACGCTACGCACCGGATCACGGAGTAATCGACAGCTTCGCGTTCTCCGTAGAACGAGGAGTTGCCGAAACTCCGCAAGCTCCGCGAACGGAGCGTAGTTCTTCGCCCAGGGTTACAGTCAAGGCAGGCTATTATTTCCACTTGTCATTTACTGAAGTTGTTCTTTTTACAATATTAAAATAAACTTGTTGCAAGTCCTTTAGTGTAAGAATGTTATATATAGATATATATATATATATATATATATATTTACTGAAAAAAACATAGGTTTCAGGCCTGAAATAGTTAGGAATTAATATTTAAAAAACCTTTGAAATTCACGGAAAAAAACAAAGGTTTTAGGGGTGTTCTAGTTAGCTGGACATTTCACTCGTGGTACAAAAGGGGGTGGTGATAGACGGAGCACCTGAACCAATCAAATACTCACACCCAGTCAACAGATCTGGGTTTAATCCATCACCGTTCTTTAGCCCACTCCGCCACCCCAGTTCAGACATGGCCATATGCAAATCAGTCTGACCCTGTGCCTCATGGGAACAGTCCAGCCGACAAAGTGATGTGAGGGACAAACACAAGACTGACAAGCTGGGGACACGCATAAGAAGCAGATAAATGAGAGCTAAGGAAAGCCACCCAAAGGTAAACAATGGGTGGGCTCGAAGCCCTATGTTCGTGGCAAGCCACAATAAGCCTACAACAGACAGCCCCTGCACTGCCTAAAAAGGTGAAAGTGTAATCAAGAGGAAGCACACAAATGAGACTGTAATTTGGATCAGCCCAGAAAGAGGTATGAGAGCGCAGAAATAAAAAAGCCTACGAATGATGTGGAGGCAAGAAGGCAACAAAAAGGAAGGTGGGTCACGGTTCCTCAAAAGCAGCCTCAGCAACAAGAACCTAGTAATGTTATCAGCCCACAACACAAGGCACCAGAGAATCACAAAACATTAACAAATGAGCTAAAAAGGAGAGACCATGAAGAGCTAAAAATGAGAGACAATGAATAGAGAACCTAAAAACAAGTGTTAAGGATAGGGAAGAGGGGACAATGCCATTGAGGGGCAAGTGAAGCCAGTGAGCAAAATAGTGCAAGTGACAGGAGCGAGCCAAAAAAAAAGGGCAAAACATAGCACCAAGGTGTGGCAATGGTAGAATAATAACCAGGTTTAGCAAAGTCAATAGGTCTGGATTTTTATTAGATAAAGTATTTGGCAATGGTTGGGAGACTTGGTTGCCTTTTGCGGTTTTAGAAATAAAATCTCATAATCAAGCAGCATATTGGATTGCAACAACATGGAAGTTGAGCACAGAATCCCTTTGCTGAAAAGACAGCATTAGCAGAGTTCAGTTACAAATTAAAGAAATGCGCTATTGAAAAAATCAGGTTATGGGTGGAAACCGTACTCAAGCAGCAACCACAATCCTTGTCAGGTTGAAACAGATGTGAGTAAAATAAATCTGCAGTTAACACTCTGGTAGCGTCGCACAAAAGCAGTCTGGCTTAACTTAGAGGCACTGTGTTAAGTATTTTTGCAGCACACAAACTGTAATAAAGTGAAAACTCCCACATCAATTTAGAAAAATAGGACAAAATGTAATAAATAAAATGACACCAAAATCATTTTGATCCAATCAGTAGAACCAGAGTTTTGAATTTTTTTAAGTTTTAATTGATAAATAGCACCTAAAAGATCAAAGCGCCAACTGCAGGTATCTGTTCGCACAAGACCGGGACAAAGTTAAAAGTTAAGGCTGACGGTAATGGAGCTCTAGTCAGATAGACAAAGTGGTCTTGGCTTACCTTCGGACTTAGAAGAAGAATTTTTGAAGAAGATAAAGTTCAGCAGGGCAAAGCAGTCGGTGGTGTCCGAGGAGGAGGTGTAACGCTGAAGATTTCCACCGTCAGACTTTCCCAAGTTGAAAAAATCCAGCGGGGCAAAGCTGCAGGATGCAGCCAAAGAGGGTACCACATGGCAGGAAACCTTTGATGAGAGTTCTGCTGAACAGGATTTGCTGCTTCTGAATAGAGCGTAGCGGGAGATACTGAGGAGTGAAGCCGAACAGCAACGCATCTCAGGCGGATTGGCTGGCAGGTAGGTACTGGTCTTTTGTCGGCTCTCAAGCAACCTTTTTAGTGGACACATTTCTACATTCAAATGTTTAGGGTTAGTCAGAGGCTGCACCTTCCACACCTCTCCTCTTCCAAGGGTCTAAGACTGTAGGGGCACGACTAGTGGGCTTTAGGGCTCACCCCAGCAGAGGCCTGGTGCCGAGGACAAGGTCTGTGCAGCTTGTTATGTCCCTGTAGCTTACACAGGAATCCAACCAACTAGCCTTTGGAGTCACTCTGGTAGACCTGGGTTCAAACAGCAAAGCCCGCCTCAAGTAGCAGGGAAGTAATCTGGGGTGCAAGGCAAGCCTTAAGCAGTAGGCAGGTCTCTCCTCTGGTAGCAGCAGGGCAGTCCCTGGGGATCGAAGGCAGTACTTCGGAAGTCTTTCCCAAGTCCAGGAGTGTAATGAAGAATTGCGCTGAGGGTCTAATATGTATACCTGGTGCCAGTCTTTGAAGTGAGGGATACATCTAGGCTACCTCTATCTGGTTCTGGAAAGTTCCCTCCTTCCCCTGCCAAGGCTCCAAGAAGTCTAGGGTGACAAAAGATTAGTGTTAGGTTGTTCGTGTGTGCTGGAGGAAGCCCCTATTGAAGTGCAAGTGAGGCAAAGGAACAGCTCCGCCCCCGCCTAGCGAGTCAAGACGGCCTATCTTGTCCATACCTAAGCCCTTTTGTTTCACTGTCTAGGAGAAATACACAAAGCCTAACAGCAGGTTCATGTGACCCAGGAAATTGGCATCAACCACCAAATGGATAGTACAAGAAAATGGCAACTTTCTAGAAGTGTCATTTTCAGAATTGTGACTTAAAATCCAACTTTACCAATAAAGAGGATTTTAAATTACCATTCTTTTGAGTCTAAACATTACATTCAAACCTGTTCTCAATGTTATTAAATGTAATAAGGTAACCCAACACTATCCTAAGTAGGAAGCAGAAGTAGGTCTTACAGTAGTGAAAAACGATTTAAAGAGCTTTCCTTACCAGGACATGTAATATTTAAAAACACAGGTCCTACTTTTGAAAAACAATGTTCCTGCCATATGGGTTACTCAGGGGCTGCCATAGGATTGACATATGTTTTAAAAAACAGAAGGTTTCGGTCTGGCAAAAGGTTTATTTTGCCAGGTCAAATTAGAAGTTTAAAACTGCACTACAGGCTGCAAGGGCAGACCTAAGACATGTTTTAAAGGGAAGGGCTACTTTAGTGTGTGGCCCAGTGAGAGCTACAAGCCCATTAGTAGCATTTAATTTAAAGGCTCTGGGTACGCGGGGTACCATATACTAGGGATTCGCAAATAAATTAAAGGCGCAAATTGGGTGTAAGAATTTTACCATGTTTAAAGGAGACAGCAACAGCATTTCAGCACTGGTTAGCAGTGGTAAAGTACACACAGTCCTAATGCTCAGAAAACAGGAAGGATAAAGGGAAAATGTTTAGGGAAAGACCACCCCAAGGCTGTCAGGTCTAACATGTGCCCTTCCCCTTCCCCCAGCTGAAAGTAGTGGAACAATCCACCCTCGTGGGGGTTCTCATCACTATGGTGCAAGAACCTGTAAAGACCATCATCACTGGAATGGTCAGACCCAGGGCAGTGTTCCACCGTAAAGTTCATTCCCTGTAGGAATATGGACTACCTCAACAGTTTGGAATTCTCACCCCTCATCTGCATGTGCCATCTGAGGGGCCTGTGGTCGTCTGAACCCAGAAGTCAGTCCCAAACAGTTATGGTCTCAGCATATTTAGTCCCAGACAACAGCAAAAGCTTCTCTCTCAATAGCACTCCACCTCTGTTACCCTCTGTTACCTGGTGAGTAACTTCCTACTGATGAAAGCTACAGGTGGTTCTAGGTCCTTTTCATCCACTGTGCGAGCACAGTCCTTATGCCATGTTCTGAAGTGTCCATCTGCACTATAAACTACTTTACAAAGTCAGGGGCCTTGAGTACTTGGTGCTATACACATGGCTACCTTGAGGGTGTCAAAGGCGATCTGGCAGACCTCTCTCCAGATCAACTTTTTGCGCTGCTTCACAGAAGTCAGCTCAGTCAAGGAAACAACAATGGTGCCATATCCAGTGACACACCTTATCCTGTGAGGCTCAGGAAGGCCCTCACCTCAGTCTGAGTCTTGGAGGGCAGTTTCCGGGTCAAGATAGTCTGAATCGAGCCCTACAGGAGCTGCACCTTGCCCTTACCTACTTGATGATCTAGATAAACCACTGATCTCTGCCCTATATGACACTTGCTGACCTCAATAGTCATATCTGCCGGGTGCAGGGCCGGAAGCACCTCCTGGTGGTGGAACAGGTTGTCCTCCCAGCTGGAACTGAAAACTACAATGTCCCCCAGGTAGGCAGCACTGAACGCCCACATCCAGCCAGGATCCTGTTAATTGATCTCTAAAAAGTGGCTTTCTTTACCCCAGAGGTCATCTCCCTGAATCGGAAAGGGCATTTTGTGGTGGAGAATGCAGACCTCTCCTTAGCTCCTTGGGTTAAGGCAATCTGTCAGTAACCAGAAATCAAGTCAAACTTACTTAGGAGTGTGGCAGCTCCCAAACAATCTATGAGCTCTTTGAGACTGATATGAGTCCCCTGTAGTCCACACAGAACCCGAGTTCTGGGGCGGCTTTGAGTACCAGCACTACTGGGTTGGATCATAGGTTACTGGGGTGTCCAATAACCCCTAGTTCATCATGGGAACTTCTTTCTTGATGCTAGCTCTCACCTTATCAGACAGCCTGTAAATGTTGTTCTTCACAGGCATGCTGTCCCCAGCATGAATATCATGGGTACACAAATGAGCAAGCCCAGGGTTCAGTGAGAACTGGGAGACAAACTGCCCTAGCAATTGGCAACAGTCCCTCTGCTGTCCTGGGGTCACGGTATTTGAGAGGTTTACACCTTCCAAAGAGCCCTCCTGTTTCTTAGACGATAGGCGAGCAACGAGAGGTTCACTCTCCTCTTTCACCCCATCAAGGACACCAGGAGCAAGGTGACAACGGACCTCTCATAGGAAGGCTTGAGGCTGTTAACATGGAGGACCCATAATAGGTTCCTCTTGGGGTAAGTGAACTTTCCCCTTCTTTCCTTCACCTTATAATTCCCAAAACAGCGGTCTTGGCTCAACTGGCTCCATCACCCATATTTTTTGGCCAGGCTAAAACACGACAAGAGCGGGCTTCTGATTATGTCAGAACTTCCGCACCTCATGGCTGGCTTCCAGCTTTTTAGCAGCCTTCTTCCGGATGCGCTGCATCTGAGTACTGAGAGCTAACACATAGGTAAATACATATTGATAAGGAGGGGCTTTTTAGGGGTTTGCTCCCACCCCTACTTGACAAGACTGAGAGGTTCCCAAAATGGGTGGCCATACAGGACCTCAAAGGGACCATCCCCTACTTCTTTCTGTGGCACTTCGCAGTAGGCAAAAAGAAGGCATGGTAAGAGGACCTGAGAGTTCCGCCTCAAGGGCTAGGACAGGCCAATAATCATTCCCTTGTGGGTCTTATTGTACCTCTCAACAAGCCCATTGGTCAGAAGGCGATAGGTTGTTCAGAACTTATAAGTTACTCTAAATTCATCACAAATCTACTTCATGTATTCTGAAACAAAATGTGTGCCCCTGTCAGACACTTACTTCTTTGGGAAAATCAATCAATCAATCAATCAATCATTTGCGCACTACATACTCGCTAGGATTTCAAGGCGCTGGGGGGGGGGGCAACCGATCGAACAGCCAGGTCTTGAGTATCCTCCTGAAGGTCAGCAGGTCTTTGGTCTGTCGTAGGCTCAGTGGGAGGGTGTTCCATGTCTTGGCGGCGAGTTGGGAGAAGGATCTCCCACTGGTGGTTGTCCTTCGGATGCCCGGGACGGTGGTGAGTGAGAGGTCGGCAGAGTGTAGCTGGCGGTTGGGGATGTAGAAGGAGAGCCGTCTGTTGAGGTAGGCTGGGCCGTTCTTGTGGAGTGCCTTGAGTGCGTGGGTGAGGAGCTTTAAGGATATACTCTTGTTGACGGGGAGCCAGTGCAGATTTCTCAGGTGGGGGGTGATGTGGCCGTGGCGTGGTACGTCGAGGATCAGTCGTGCAGAGGCGTTTTGGAAGCGTTGTACTCGTTTGATGAGCTTGGTCGGGGCTCCCGCGGACGTTTCCGTAGTAAAGTCTGCTGCTGACGAGGGCCTGGGTGACTGTCTTTCTTGTATCTGTCGGGATCCATCTGTAGATTTTGCGGAGCATGCCGAAGGTGTTGAAGCAGGAGGGGGAGACGGCGTTGACTTGCTTGGTCATTAAGAGCGTTGAGTCGAGGATGATTCCCAGGTTGCGTGCGTGGTCGGTGGGTGTCGGTGCTGCCCCCAGTGCCGTCGGCCAGCAGGAGTCGTACCAGGCTGAAGGGTTGGAACCGAGGATGAGGACCTCCGTATTGTCTGAGTTCAGCTTCACCTGGGTAAAAATCCCCATCAAGGCCCTAGCCACTGCCGGTGCAGTTATGGTCCTCAGAGGTAGTAAGGCCTCTAGGTACCTAGTGGCATTGTCCATCAAGACCAGGATGAGCAGCCTGCTGCCTAAGGCAGTCTAAGGGTCCATGGACTTAATGAGGTCAATGGCCACTATTCAAAGGAGGTTCCAATGACAGGTAAGAGAACCAGGGAAGCCTTTAATATTTTCCCTGACTTCCCATTGGCCTGGCAGGTAAGACATGTTCTGCAGAATTCATTTGTGGTCATCCTTATCCAGGCCATTAAAGGCGGGTGATGTGCCTGGAAAAGGTCTTGTCCTGCTATGGGAAAAGCATGAGCCCACCAGGTAGGAAGACCCTTTAGCACTGGGGGACCACCAACACACAGGTTGCCCCAGGCTCAAGGACCTTAAACTCACTATATATGAAGCAATTTTGCCAATATATCCGGTGATCTCCAGAGGTGTCACCAGCTGCCTGGGCTTCAGCTTGCTGCCTCAGGCTCTCAAGAGTAGGGCATTCCTTATGAGATCTGTAGAACTCCTTCCTGGTTGGCCCATCCTCAGTTTGCGAACCAGCCAGCTCAGGCAGATCTCCCAGGGCAGCAATGTCCTCCCCTGCAGGTTCCGGAGCGTTGCCTTCAGGCTCGGTGTCCTCCCAGACTGTCGGAATTACAGGGGATGGTTTCCCACCTCACTGCCCTTCCTCTCGTTGACAGCTACCTGGACCATTTTTCCATGCTCCAGGCCTCCTGGACTACCCACTTTGGCTGCCATGGACCGTGTGGTAATGCACACCCACTCAGGCAACTTTAACATCTACAGTTGAGACTGGAGCTCCACCTCCTTCCAGATGGTGTGCTCCAAGTCATTTCTGAGCAGACAATCTACAGTCATGGCAGGACTCACAGCTACTTCAAGGAACCGGAGACCTTCCCCTGAGAACTATTTTGGAGTTCTTTAGAGAACTTCTTATTTAAAATGTTGTCTACCCCCGATTTGTTCTGTTGGGGACCCTCTCTGCCCTCTTGGAGACCAGGGTCCACAGTTGCCTTCTTGTGGACCTTGGTGCAAATCCCACATGTTCCCTCTGACACTCAAATCGTACATCCCGTTGTAATCAGTCACATCACTGCCCTTCAGTCAACCAATCAGTGCCTTGCAACGGTGATCCACAAAATCCACCCTGGACGGTCGGGGCAGCTTCTGAATGTCCCTAACTTCTGCCTATATCTTTCAGGGATGAGACCATAATTCATGACAAGGGTGCCCTTCATTAGACAGTACCTCATCCTGTCCCCCTGCGCTAAGTCCAGTAATGCATCCCTCCCTTCATTGGGAATGTACCTCCAGAGACTGGCTCCCCAACCTTCCTCAGGGACCCTGTGCATCTACATAACAACCTAAGCCTCAGACCACCAGTCAATATCATCCCACACAAGAAACGGAAGCATCAGGTTTTTGGGCGATGTGGACTATCCGGTCTCCACTGGGCATTGAGGTATCACTACCACCATTGCTGCTGGACTCTGAGGCTTGTTTAGCTTTCAGGTGGTGTTCTTTGAGACCCACTTCAGGAGCCAGTAAAAATGTTGTTCCAGCCATGGCTCTGTTAACTTCAGCTTTTGCCCTGGCTAGGGCAGTGTCTGCTTTCACCCTCTTCTCCTCCAAACCCCTTTGCGCATCAGTGTCCAGCATTAGCTGTCTCTTTTTGCAGCTGCCTCCTCCCTGGCAGCCTCTAGTTTCAATCTGGCCAGCTGCAGCTTGAGCTCCCTCTGAGCCTTCCGGTCCACCGGTTCCTCAGGGGATAGGTTAAAGGAAGACACAGTGCTCCACGCCCTAACATGGGGTGCCACTCATGTGAGCAAGTTGTCCTTCTCCTCTGGGTGCTGCAGCTTATTGCCTGTAGCCAGGACACCTTCCCTCTCCTCCAAGGCAACTTCCTCCTCAAGGCCATACTCGTCCTGCTCCTCTAGGGTGGATTGCATCCTCCTGACTACTTCAAAGGATCTGAGGGGCATCTGGAGGTCCATCTTGCTTGATTTCCTTCCCACATTTGGCCCAATCAACTTGTAAAGCATCTGTAGCTCTGCCTTACTGAGATTGTAACCACTGATCAGCTCAATTTCCATTGTAGCAAAAAGGTTGTGGGACAAGACAAATTTGGAGAAAGGGAATAAAATAGTCAAATAAAAACCACGGAGAATTTAGAAAAAAAACGAATTTGATGTCGGATAATTTTTGGGATTTTAGTGTTACACAAATCACTGCCTTGAACTGCACAAACACAAGTACTGGGGCCCACCCGTGAACTTAAATGTAAGGAATTGGATTACTTATTGAGGGAGTGGAAACCCTTTTGAGCAACAACTACAATCTTTGTTAGGGGAACCACAAAAGTAATTAAATTAACCTGGGCTGGTAACATAGCACTAAAGCAGCAAGGCTTAACTTGGAGGCCCTGTGTTAAGTATTTATGCAGCACACAACCCATAATAAAGTGAAAACACAACACCAATTTAGAAAAATAGGATGCATTTTAATACATACAACGGCACAACAATAAATTAATTCCATTCAGTAGAAACAGAGTTATGATTTGTTTTTAAGTTTTCAGTAAAAAAATAGCATCTAAATGATCAGAGTGCCAAAACTCAAAAGTTAAGGCTCACAGCAACGGAGCATGGGTCGGATACACAAGGTGGATTGGGCCTGATTTCTGCTTACTGTCGGACCTAGAAGAATCTTTGAAGCAAATTTCCAGGGAAGGTAAAAGTTCAGCTAGGCAAGGCAGATGGTGGTGCCCCAGGATGAGGAATTGCGGTGAAGATTTCTACCTTCAGACTTTGATACTTTTTGGAAGTCGAAAATCTCCAGTGGTAGTAAGCTGCTGGCTGTAGCTGACAAGAGGTCCACAAGGCCGGATATCTCTGCTGACAGGTCCTGCTGAATAGGATTTGCTGCTGCACAGAAGAGCATAACAGAAGCTACCGCAGAGTCAGGCCGACAGGAGATGCACCTGAGGCGGATTGGCTCGCATGAAGGTCCCAGTCCTCTGTGGGTTCTCAAGTAACTTTTTGGTGAACATTTTTTGAAGTCTCAACTTTTAGGTTTAGTTAGGAGCAGCACCTTTTCACACGAACTCCAAGAGTCTAAGAATGTAGAGGCACTACTTGGGGGTCCGGACTCACTCCTGCAAACGCTAGATGCAGGGTGCAAGATCTTTGGAGCTTGTTGTGCCCCAGTAGGTCACACAGGAAGCCACCCAACTTCCCTTGGAGTCAGTCTGGTAGTCCTGGGTTAAAGGAGCAAAACAGGCCTCAAGCAGCAGTAACCCAATGTAATCCTATTGGAGAGAGAGGCTTTACAGTAGTGAAAAACAAATGTTGGAATTCTTATTTTTTAAATACAATGCACCTTGCTCTTTGGGCAATTTAGGGCCTAGTCTAGGGGTAAAATATGTATTAAAAAGGTAATCTTAGGTCTGGTAAAAGGTTTATTTTAGGAGAAAATATCAAAGTGAATTATTTTAGGAGAAAATATCAAAGTGAGTGCTCCCACACCATTGTCAAAGACTTAGAGTCTCTTCCCAAAATAGGAGACACCCTCAATGACTACTTTCCTTTAGTGGTATTGGTTCTCCACCAAAATACTTGTAGTCAGTAGCATCATCATATGGGCTCGCCTCCACCAGGAGGTAGCGCTTCTATCATAAAAGTCATGGTGGGATCTGTACATAGAGTGTTTTAAAACAGTCTCCGACCCCTGGAGGTGCTGTATTTAATATAAACAGGGATCGGGGTAAGGTAAAAAGTTTGAGATGTGCTGGGGATGTTAAATTGATCCTTCATTTCCAAGGAGTGTGCGTAAAAAGGGCGACATGTTTTAGCCTACTTGCGCCCAAAAGTCGCTGGATTTCTTCACGTATGGTTAAGTTACAAGATCCCTATAATACTTAGTAGGATATTATCCCCCTGGAACATTGATGGGTATATTCACTCCATCCTATTGGGACATCTACTGCTATCCCCTTTTGAAGGGAAAGCTGGTGCCCCATGAGACGGGGGAGTCCCCATTAGCGCTAAGAGGTGGGAGAAAGGATTTCTTTGCTTTGAAGCACCATAAATTATGTGCAGACGGGTGAGTCAGAAAGATTTCCTCGCTATCTAAAGTATGTATCGTGTAACGCGTCCTTCAGGGCCCGGATCTGAAAACAAAGGTTTCTTTTACCAGGCCGAATTCGCAGTTTAAAGCTGCACTACAGGCTGTAATCACAGACCTGGGACATGTTTTAAAGGACTACTTTAATGGGTGGCACAATGAGTGCAGCAAGCCCACAAGTAGTATTTAATTTACAAGTCTCAAGTATCTGGAGTACCATATACTAGGGACTCTCAAGTAAACTAAAGGTGCCACCTGGCTGTAAGTCAATTTTACCACGAGAGAGAGCACAAACACTTTAGCACTGGTTAGCAGTTCGAATGCCAACAAAAATGAAATTCAGAAAAAAGGAGGTGTGAAGGCAAAAAGATTTGGTAGAAGACCACACCAAGGGTGTCAGGACTAAACAGTTATCAAATGGAGTCAAAAAATTAAGTCTGCTTTGTAAGTGGCAAACTTAAAAGGCATAAAAAGCTAAATTTTGCGTAGAAGATGGTTTTGACAAAAGGCCAGCATTTTCTTTGTATCATTTAAAATGGTTCGGCATGCACATCTTTACTTAGTGAACAAAAAACATTACATTTAATGTTATCATGACAGCCAAGTAAAAGTAATATACGCACAAAATATATTATTTAATAGAACGTGTTTTTATGGTACGCTCTAACATTTCTGAAATTAAAAAATCATTAATCAGCCAAGAACATTTCATGACCGCACACAGTTTGTCTCTCAATTATTAGGTACAGTTCACATTTCATCTAAAGTCAAATAAAATGAAAAATGACCACCCGATTCTCCTTCACCAAAACCTAATGCTAACACAAACGGGTCTGGATGTGACTTCACTTTTGTTTCTTTGAGATCTTCCTTTGGTTATTTCTTTCCTCCTTTTTAGGTTTCGCCTTGCCGAAAGGCTGCGGAGCAGACTTTCTGCGCAAGGCGAAATCTTTAGTTTTAGAGTAGTGTGTGTAGTACCGCCCCTCTGTTCCATTGGCTAGCTCCATAAATGGAGGCTAGCCATTGGAACAGAGATCTGTCCGTCAATTGCGGAGCAGATTCGGGGGCGTTCCGGCCATTTTTACTCATCCTGCCCCATTTGTCACGTCAGTGGGCGGGGTTTATTTTTTTTGCTCGTCAACGTTTGTTTGGGTCATTTTGCGGCCGACCACCGCCGGAGGAAGTCCAGGTGACTTTCTTGCCGTTGCCGCCCCCCTCCCGCTGTCCGAGCCTTTCCCGCCCCCCCTCCCGCTGTCCGTGTCTTTCCCACTGTCCGAGTCTTTCCCGCCCCCCCTCCCGCTGTCCGAGCCTTTCCCGCCCCCCCCCCCCGCTGTCCGTGCCTTTCCTTGTTTTACTTCCTGTCCCTTTAACCCGGTGATCCCCGGCGCCCTGTCCCTCTGACCAGCTGCCACCCACAGAATCCGTTCACAGGCACACTGTCCCTTTAAAGTGTCCAAACCTACTTTAAACTTGTTAGAGTTGGAATATCTGGCTGCAGCAGTCCGTGGCTGCCCTCCGAGCCCTACAGTTGTGTAATAGTCATGCACGCGGCTGTGACATCAGCCTCTTGTGCCAACCCTCTCTTACATCTTCATCAAAGAAGGCTGATGCAACGACCCGATGTTGCAATGAAGAGGGTGAGTTTGAGGTGTCAGCAGTTGCAGTTATCCCCAGGAGAGTGACGGTGGAATTTAGAGTTGCCCCTGCTGGCTCAGTTCACAGCCGCGTGTCCGTTTTCCACAGGTGCTTTGACAGCGAGCAGTTTGCAGCAATGTTTAGCAGCTTCATTTTTTTGGGATGGTGTGCAGGAGTTTGACGTAGTTCCGTAAACGTTTTTTTTTCTTTATTGTGTACATTGCAGAGCTGCCTTGCTTTCTGGTGCTTGAATGTGGAAATCTATACTCCTGCAAGAGGGGTTACTTGTGAATAGTGCCAGACGGTTGTGCTGTGTGTACAGTACAGCATACATGCGTTTGGGTAGGATTGTGCGTGCGGTGGCCGGGGCCTTGCTGTCTGGGGTCTGGCAGTTGCGTGGCATACTTATTTACATTACCGATTGCCAGTATACATGCCGGATGCTTTAGCGGGGTTAGAGCCGATGTCTGGATTGCTTTGGGTAGGTTGTTTCAGACGTCCAGTGCGCGCCTCTGGTTCTAGTTATCTGTTTTTCGGAGGGGATAAATGCAGCAATGTGTTTTGGCACAGTAGTTTCACATCACAGCAGCATGTGCAGGCTTGATGCCGGCGATGGACAGCTTAGTGGTTTGAAGTCATTTGTTTGGATGCCTTGAGGTTTCAGCAGCATTGCAGCCTGCCAACAACTTTCGCTCTATGACCTAATGGGGTAAGTATTGTAAAGTACTGTGCAGCTGCTTTATAGCACAGATTAAAAGAATGTTGCTCTCCTGCAACATCAAGCAGATGCATCAAACTCCTTCCCAACACTCCTGCTTTAAACTCATCGGATAAAGTTCTCTGCACTTTAAAACCTCAAGCTGAAGCATCAGATTCCCTTGCTCCACTGTAATCGCAACATGATGACACAAATTACTAACCTGCTGTTACAGTGTCATGTGCTTGCGCCAAACTCGTGCACACACTTCAGTGACACGAAACCAGTGCGTCAGATTCATTCTCAAGTTGCAACGCCAAGCTGCACTTTCAATGTAGTTTGTTGCAGGGGCTTCATATCATTGGGATGTAAATTCACCTGACAGTGCAAAGGAGCTTAATGCAGTCACTTGATTTCACAGAGCTGCCACGGAGTTTGATACAGCATTTCAAAGAAAGCAGTCCTAAGGAGTGTGTAGCAGTTTGATGATTTAGTGGTGGAAAGGACTTTGACACTGGTTTCCGTCTCGAGAAATGACGGTTTATCTCCCGATCTCACCCTTGATCGCTCTTCTGTGAGCCAGAGCGACGCGTTCAGGCAGCCATTGCGCTGCCGTCCAAGCCACGCCCCCCTTTGACACTGCTGTGACAAACGTTCTACTAAAGTATCAAACCAACTTGAAGTAGTAGTACAAAGAAGTTTGACACCGTTGCTTGATGCCACAGCAGTAGTAATGCATATAAGCAGTGGTTTGTTCCAGTGCTATATAAGAGTTTGACTCAGCATTTTGATGTTGTAGTAGCACATAGGAGTTTGAAAGGGCAACTTGATGCGCCAGTAGAACACTGGAGTTTGATGCAGCAGATTAATGCTACAGTAGTTACACGGAGTTTGATGCAGTGACTTGAAACACCAGTTGAACAGTGGAGTTTGATGCTTTGACTTGAAGCACCGGTAGAATGGAGTTTGATGCAGAGGTAGAACAGTGGATTTACACATAATATCTTGATGCTGCTGTAGACCAATGGAGTTTGAAATGGTGGTTTAAAGGCTGTAGCATTGGAAAAGGTTTTGATGCAGTGGCTGTGACAGTGCAGCAGTGCACGGAGTTTGGCTCAACAGTTGGATGTCCTAGAGGTAAAAAAGGAGTTTTTCAGCATGAGGAATTAGATGCAGCACGCAGAGCCAGGGACATCTTGAGGATTTTGAGGGCCATATGCCACACATATTTTGCGGCCTTCCTGCTCGGAACAACTCAGAAGTTATTATCCCTTTTAGGCTCCTTCACGCTCTCCGCGACTGTGGCCTGATCATGGAGAGCCCTCTTCTTTGGCCTGCGCAGGTCGTGGCCCAACCTTGGAGCAAACAG
This sequence comes from Lissotriton helveticus, assembly GCF_964261635.1. Lineage (NCBI taxonomy): Eukaryota > Metazoa > Chordata > Amphibia > Caudata > Salamandridae > Lissotriton > Lissotriton helveticus. The sequence continues at coordinate 230,194,821 of NC_136065.1, read as the reverse complement.
CGTTTCTCAGCACCAGAAGCAGGAAGACTAGTGGTGTAAACAAGCCTGCTGCAAGTGGTGCGCTGTGCTGTGGCCGGGTGTTTCACCCTTTTGGACTGTGGATATGGAGGGTGCTGTTTTTGTTAACTGAACTTTAGTCCCTGCTCCGTGAGGAACAGGGACTCTGAGCCAGGTGGCACTAGGCTGTGAGTCCACCAGCATCTTCATGCGGACAGTGCAGTCACGGAGGGAGCAAATGATGCCCCTCTGCACTGCACAACGGCTGATGGTCTGTCCTCCAGTAAAGCAGAAATACTTTTGATCCGGCCAAGCTTTCTACCTTCAATGTGTGTTGTAGTAGGGAGTGCTAGGGAGTGCAGAAGGACTGCTAGGGAGTGCAGAGTGACTGCAGAATGCTAGGGAGTGCAGAGTGACTGCCGAGATTAAGCTAATGGCAATGTAAATGACAATGCCATTTATTTATCTGTTTTCAAAACCAACACAAATACAAATTTTGTCATTTACAATGCCAATAGCTCTAACTTTTCCAAAGGCGAAACCATTGCATTGTAAATGCTTTTTTCTCCTGTTATTACTCATTTGAAACTGTGATGTTTCCTAAATTGCATGGGAACACCACAGAGTGCCGTCTTTGCGGATACCACAACAACATTTTGCTTTATTAGGTCTCGCGACCTATCGATGCGCGCATGCGCATCGAGCGGAGCGAGAATTCAAGTCGGCAAAATCTTCATGAAACCACCAGCTTTTTGCCAGGCGTTTTCATGAAGTTCATGTGAACCACGTGTTCAAACATGAACGCGCATCAGCCTCCCTCCATTTGCCGCACAGCACATCAAAGGGCTTCGCCCAGCGTGCGCTCTGCGGCTTCTCGGCTTCTCCTCCCCTAATTACGCCGCACACAGCCTTCCTTGCATTTCTCCTCCCCCTCCCCAGCCAGCTTCCCCCAGGCCGTGTTTCCTCATCCCTCGCACCCCCTCCTCCTTCAGGCCCCCACCATTTGCACACAGATGTATCTTTCTATCTCTTCTTTCCACTGCTCGTGTCATTTGTTCCCTCTCTCCTTCCGTTCCTCTCCATCACTCTCTCTCTCTCTTGCACTCTCGAGGTTAGCGTTTCACCCCTTCTGTCTCATCTAGATCGCAATCTTTCTCTCACACGCAATCCCCACACACTTGCACTTCTGTTTTCTTTCCCGTCTCTCTCCCCACCCCCTTCCTCGATCTCTCTCCGATCCCATCTCTTCCTCCTACTTCTCCCCCCACTCCTTCTCATCCTCTCTCCTCCTCGTGCTCATCCTCTCTCCTCCCATCTCGGTCCTCTTCCCTTCTTGTCATTACTTTCCTTCCTTTCCGCCTCACACCAGTTCCGTGTCCTCTCTGCGCATCTCTTCTTCCACACCAGCGTCCAGCACAGTAGTTTTTGCTCACACTAACTCGCTATCACACAGTCATCAACACACAACATAGCCTGTTCCTGGTATCTTATCTCCTTTGTTTCGGAACTCATCTGAGATTTTTGTAATTCTGCTTTTTGTTTGCCGCTTTCTTTATCTGTACATCAATGTGGTGCTCTAGTTGAGAATGCCAATTGCTAGGTGCGCTGATGTTCCCCTCACGAGAACGCGATAACACAAAACAAGCCCCAGAGAATTTAAGCTTGACTCGACCATGAAGAGGAGATGAAAAAGAAAACAAGCATTGGCATAGCCACTAGGTCTCGCTTGTGGGACCTTATAAGTATTTTGTTTTGCAGCACAATATCCTTGTTGCATAATCGGATATTGTGCTGCAAAACATAATACTTATAAGGTCCCACAAGCGAGACCTATTGGCTATGCCAATGCTTGTTTGTTGTGCGTTTGTCAGGCTTTGTTAACCCACAGACAAAGATTCTTACGTCCATCTTTAAGAACTTCACAATTCAGAACATGCTGTCCAGCTGTAAATCGTCTCATTGGGAGGGGACTTGGTGCACCTAGCATGCAAGGCCGTACGGTGCATCTAGGATGGAAGGACGTGAGTTTCTAGAACCTTGTTGCCAAAGAACTTGTAAAGTCCAGAACTTGACTTGCCCCCGATTAATGCTGCCAATAGAGACCTTAGAAATAATCAAGCTCACTCTTACTGTTAATTGAGCATGTTGGCGACATCTTAATGATTCAAAAACTCGAACCACCTCATTTTGCCAGATTAATCCATAAATACAAATAGCACTTTATTTAGTATCCCACAATAGCAGCGCAATGGCATCTCATCGCATGAGGATTGCACAGCACGACAAGCACTTTTATTTCACAAACAGTTCGAGTAGCTTAGGAGACAAGGGTATAGGGGATCCCCACTGAAGGTCGGTGGCCGAATTTTAACATCTCGAGTGCAACACTAACATTGCTTTTACCAAGCTAACATCTACTTTGATTTTATGGTTCCGTCCAGCAGATACCGATATTATAGCATCCTCCTTAACAGTCAGGAACAGTTCTTATGTACTGTTTTTTTAATGCATTTCGACATATATATATTATACTGTCATGTGCAGGAACTTAACGTGTTTAATGGACCTGAAAAAACGTTTTTTGTTAACCATCGATCCATGATAAACAGGTTCTTGCACATAGTCTCTTGCACTTTACGCGGGTAACCATATTGAGGTCCTTTTGTTGTCATCCCACATAGACTGGTCAGAGTGATTGATAAATAATGTTGAAGTATTTTAAAATGATGTCTTCAAAAATATGACTAGAGGCAGATTTCATGGATCTGTTTTAAAATCGTATTTCTCACCAATCAGCTATAATCGAAAGAGTTAACAGACATCCATCCTGAGCTGAAACTATCATGCAAGACATTTTCATGGTACACGATATCAGGATAAACAAGCATTGTCAAAGCCAACAGGTTTCACCTCTGTAAGAGCTATTGGTTTAGTCTATTTTAGCTGTGTTATACAGCACTGTGGTTGTATGTATTATAAACTGCTATGAAACAGCCAATTATTGTTTTGTTATTTACTAAGGATTGAGTGATGGTGTAAGTTAAGAATTAAAATCTGAAGAGTGTAGTAGCCCCTCCTCTTGCGGTGCAGAAGTTGATCATATATGTTATGTTGAATATTAACAGAGTATACAGTGCAGAGCATTTAAATCTCTTTGATTGCAGATAATAGTGTTATCCTAGTATGTGAAAGATGAAAGGATGAACCTGACCTGCCAGGATAGTAACCTTTGGCTAGCTGGCCACAGGTCACTGCAACAGGCCCGCAAATCACTACACTAGCCCAACTGTACTTAGCTATCACCTCACCTGGGCAATTCTAGGGAACTTCAAATGCCAATCCTTTCATTGCACCCTCCCATGAGGGAAAGTAATGAACTGGGCGGGGCTTTCTTCACAATGCCCGGGCCTGAGCGTCTATGGATTTGTGACCTCAAAGAAAATTATCCCATTTACAAACGCAAGTGGTGTAATTAGACATGTGATGTCTTGTTACCACAGCCCTGCCTGCTTGTGGTATCAGATCGCTTCAGCCACAGGAGCCAGGCCTTTTCCCTTTGTACTCATGAGGCTTCACCCCATGTGCAGAATGGAAATGACTAGCATAGGCGGGAGACAGGCTTAGGGTGGCAAATTGTGCTAGCACACAATATTCACCTTGGTGGTTTGGAGAGCTGGAAATCAGTCGAATTGACATTACATTTGGTAGCCGACAAGTGAAGCAGCAAGACCTTTAAATTCTTCTGCACGATTAGACTTTTTTGGGCTGCTGCATGCATGATGGCACACACGGCCTGGGGCATGTTTAGGTTTGGAGGAATCTGATACTAGTTTGGCATATAGAAACAGACTGCTCGACAGAAGCTGAAACACCATCATCAATTAAAACTCACTCAGCTAAGATAAAAATGAATTAAAAATAACTACATTTAAAACATACGTGGGCGGTCTATATAGTGTACAAAATATAAAATGATTTGGCCACAAAACTACCGTTCCTCAAAACAAAAGAGGACATGACAATCACATTCCAGTGTCTCTAATTGCAGACATACTCAGTTCAGTTTCTAGATCGAAGCAAATCAGTAGACCACAAGCCCTCTGCTCTTTTAGAATGTTCGGTCTGTTCAGATTCTCACATCTTGCTGTGAAGTGTCTATATAATGTAGAGGAGGAGTGATAGCCGGCTGCCCACCCGCATGCCCCTCATCTGCCAGCACCCAGCCGACAGTGCTCTCTCCTTCCCACACCTCACAATGCCACTTTTGTTTAGTGCTTTAAGAAGGAACTTTTATGTCAAAATTAGTAGAAATGAGTTGGCATCTCTTGAATGGAAAAACAAACGCAAGATCTGAAAATAGGTTTGGTAAAGGAGCGTGTAGCCAGAACAGCAGCCAGGGGTCAGAGAGTAAGAACAGAGTTATCATGACCCCAATCACAGAAAGGACAGCATAAGGGGAAGGAAACATATTCCCAGCTATGATTTCCATATAGCGCTATTTATGGCACCACTGGTATTTCTAAGTGCTGTAAATAAGAGGAGGAATTTTTAGAAGCAGGGGTTGCCCGGCCCAAAGTCGTAATATAATCTGAATAGCCCCGGGGAAAACAGAGGCTAACAAGCATTTACAATGCAATGGTTTCGCCTTTGGAAAAGTTAGAGCTATTGGCATTGTAAATGACAACATTTGTATTTATGTGTTGGTTTTGAAAACAGATAAATAAATGGCATTGTCATTTACATTGCCATTAGCTTAATCTCGACAGTCACTCTGCTCTCCCTAGCAGTCACTCTGCAGTCACTCTGCACTCCCTAGTCACTCTGCAGTCACTCTGCACTCCCTAGTCACTCTGCACTCCCTAGCACTCCCTAGTCACTCTGCACTCCCTAGCCACTCTGCACTCCCTAGTCACTCTGCACTCCCTAGCACTCCCTGTCACTCTGCACTCCCTAGCACTCCCTAGTCACTCTGCACTCCCTAGTCACTCTGCACTCCCTAGCACTCCCTAGTCACTCTGCACTCCCTAGCACTCCCTAGTCACTCTGCACTCCCTAGCACTCCCTAGTCACTCTGCACTCCCAAGTCACTCTGCACTCCCTAGCACTCCCTAGTCACTCTGCACTCCCTAGCACTCCCTAGTCACTCTGCACTCCCTAGCACTCCCTAGTCACTCTGCACTCCCTAGCACTCCCTAGTCACTCTGCACTCCCTAGTCACTCTGCACTCCCTAGCACTCCCTAGTCACTCTGCACTCCCTAGCACTCCCTAGTCACTCTGCACTCCCTAGCACTCCCTAGTCACTCTGCACTCCCTAGTCACTCTGCACTCCCTAGTCACTCTGCACTCCCTAGTCACTCTGCACTCCCTAGTCACTCTGCACTCCCTAGTCACTCTGCACTCCCTAGCACTCCCTAGTCACTCTGCACTCCCTAGTCACTCTGCACTCCCTAGTCACTCTGCACTCCCTAGTCACTCTGCACTCCCTAGTCACTCTGCACTCCCTAGTCACTCTGCACTCCCTAGTCACTCTGCACTCCCTAGCACTCCCTAGTCCCTCTGCACTCCCTAGTCACTCTGCACTCCCTAGTCACTCTGCACTCCCTAGCACTCCCTAGTCACTCTGCACTCCCTAGTCACTCCCTAGTCACTCTGCACTCCCTAGCACTCTGCACTCCCTAGTCACTCTGCACTCCCTAGTCACTCTGCACTCCCTAGTCACTCTGCACTCCCTAGTCCCTAGTCCTGCACTCCCTAGTCCCTATGCACTCTCTAGCACTCCCTAGTCACTCTGCACTCTCTAGCACTCCGCACTCACTACTCTGCACACTCACTACTCTGCACACTCACTACTCTGCACACTCACTACTCTGCACACTCACTACTCTGCACACTCACTACTCTGCACACTCACTACTCTGCACACTCACTACTCTGCACTCTACACAAAGATCTGTTACAATTAGAATAAAATAAAACGAGGTGTAAAAAATGATATGAAGTAATCTTCCTCGAGTTTTTCTAGCACCCGATTCTCTCCGTTCCTTCTCCCTTCTAGCTCCCCATCTCATCTTCTGCCCACACGTTTTCAGATAATGCTGTGAATGGGTGCAAGTATTTATTTTACTTTACTTAATGCAGTTTTATATAGCGTAAACTTTTCTAGCACCCGATTCTCCCCCTTCCTCCCCCCTTCTTGCTCCCCACCTCACCTTCTTCCCAGACTTTTTTCAGATTATGCTGTGAATGGGGGATGGCGGGCAAAAAGAGATGGGGTGAAGGAGGGACGAGGGGGTCGTAGGGAGGGGGTGGGGCGCCAAGGACGGATGGTGGACGTGGTATACAAGGACGAGGAGGGATAGAGTTATTGGGTGTAGGGATAGGGAGGGTCGTAGGAAGTGGGTACGAAGGGAAGGGGCCGGAATGGAAGGGGGGCGACGAGGGAGGAGATGAAGAGAAGAAACGTGAGGAGAGCTGAAGGAAGGGGGCCGGACAAGCTGGCTGCAGAGGGAAGAATGGCTGAGTGAAACCGGGTAGTGGAGAGAAGGAGGGACGAAGTGAAGGAGATGTGAGAAGGATAGGATGAGAGGGTTGGAAGGGAGCCTGGCAGAGGCTCGGCAGGGGCTGGAGCTCAAGGTCTGTGTGGAGTGATGGAGGGGTAGGGTCAGTGTCTTCCACTCCAGTTGCCACTAAAGTCTCTGAGAAGGACCAGTAGAACAATTATGTACCTAGAAGAAATAATAATGCATTTTGTATAGCACCAAACGCTACTATTCTGCTGTTTCTAAACACTGTAAAACATGGACTTACCACCTCTCGGAGGAATGAAAGACTGGGTCTGCCTTATTCGGATTTGAACTCATGACTTTTTCCAATAACTGAAGATAGGAGAAGATGTGGCATAATGGCAAGAGCTAGTGACTTTGGAGTTGGTGAACTAGGTTCGAATTTCACGTGGGCTCAACATCCTGTGATTCTGGGCAAATCACCTCCGGCCCCAGGCGAAACCTAAAAAGGTTTGCCGCCACTCGCTGAGCTGGGATGGCATTTCCCTTCCATGACACGGAACAATGTGCAGCGTGAGAGGCATCTGCTTGCTGGGAGCACCAACCAGGCGGTGGTCTGTGCGGGCGTGTGCTGCTGCCTTCAGCTGCTCGGAGGGCAACTTCTGCGGGCTCCCTCAGCCTCCTCCTCACTTCTGCTCCACGCAGATGCTGCTTTTGATTTGTCTTCGCCCTCCGAAGTGAAAAGAAGTGACGCGGGAGCGCACAGGACCGCTGTGGGAAGTAAGTCACGCCGTCGACTTATCAATCAGCGGGCGGCTGGGACGCCGCTCCAGGGAGGGCTTCCAAAACCGCCTTATTTTTAGACAGTTACACTGATAGGGGAGAATGGCACCATTGTGTCTCTGTTAGTCTGTTGTGGGGTGGGTACTAAGCTGAGCTGGAAGCAGCCGTGCCAATAACCCAGTTTAATTGACGGAAAGCTTATGGAATGTGTTGTGATCGGCAGAGGGCACGGAGACACATGCTCGGGGGCACAGCGTGGGCATCACCTGGCGCTGCAGAGCCCAGGCGAGGCTGGAGCTCCCTCCTGCCACCGCTGGATCCAGGGCACAGCAGTCTGGGCTCCGGCTGCACACCGCCTTCAAGACACTTGTTTGCATATTTCATGCTCGGGGAGACGAATGCCTCGGAATCCGCAGTTGTTCCCATGAGCACTCTTCGGGGAGTTTCACGACTTGTCTGCCTAGCTAGGACTAACTGCGCAGGAAAGCCATTTGAGAAAGGCTCTAATGTGCCACTAAATTTAATGTCCCGGTTTCCCTTCGTGTATTTGCATGTCTGCGTGTTTATGCGCGAGGCGGTGGCGGAGTGAAGGGGGGTGTGGGATGGGCAGGGGTGGGGGAGCGGCGACGGCCTCAGCTGCGAGGGGCTCTTATCAGAGTGACAGATCGCTGTATTGTGCCTGCTCGCTGACTCAACCCCATGATGGCGCTAACGTGCTGCCATCATCCAATGGGAGCGAACTCAGTCGCCAACTAGAAAGGAATTGAATTGTAGACTGACCTGGTTAACCATACGAAGAAAGAATGTTTTGTTGAGTATTAGTCAACATGTTGGAGCGGGAATAGCTCGGATTCTCCAGTATTGGCGACCTAATGTGGGCGGATTCAGTAGGCACACGGACAGCGGGAGGGGGGGGGGGGGAACGGGCACACAGTCAGCGGGAGGGGGGGCGGGAACGGGCACTCACCTGGACTTCTTCCAGTGGCCGTGGTCGGCATAATGACGAAAACAAACACCTAAAAAAAAAACGAAACTCCGCCCACCGCCCGATGACGATGCAAAAAGGGTGGAGAGCGAAAAAATCTCGGGAACGCCCACGAATCTGGTCCTTGAATGACGGACAGATCTCTGTTTCAATGGCTAGCCTCCATTTATGGAGCTAGCCAATGGAACAGAGGGCGTATTCAAGTCCCCCATACTGAAAACTAAAGATTTCTCCTGGGGGCGGAGCTAAAGCTCTGTGCCCCAGGCGAAACATAAAAACCCCAGGGTGAGAACAAAGCCTACGCTGGAGACAACGAGTCTGCAGTATTACAGCTTTGTGAGAAATTGGACCGAGAATGTGATGGAGTGTCTTGAGGTACGAAATACAGACCAAATACAGAGATGCCCAAACCAAGCTATTTTACGGCTGCACGGCATCACGTGCAACCAATAAGGAGCCATATGCTTCTCCTTCTACTGGGTGACCATTTTTAGCAGCCAAAATAGCAAATATCACGGCCGTCGCGCTAATCAGCCGATTCGCGATTTTTTTGTGAATCGCGAAATGCTGGAGGGTCTGATTGACAGAGTATAGTGGAATAACGTGTAGTGGCGTACAGTACAGTGATGTAGAGTGGTGCAGGCTAGTGTAGAGTTGTGTAGAGTTTAATGAAGTCAAGTAGAACAGCGCAGGGTAGAGTGGCATAGAACCCAGTGGCATGGAGAGCAGTTGCACAGAGTGCAGTGGCAGGGAGTAGAGTGTAGTGTTGTAGAGTGTAGTGTTGCAGATTATAGTAAAGAGGTGTAGACTGCAGTGGTGGATAGTGCAGGCCTAGAGGAAAGCAGTCAAAGGCCTACATTATAGCTTGGTCCAAGAAATATGATGGTATAGTGTGGAATAATGTGGAGTGGAATTATGTGACGTGGAGTGGAATTATGAGTCATGGACTGAAATTATGTGGTGGGGAGTTATGTGGCGTGGAGTAAAATTATGTGGCATAGTGTGGAATTCAGTAGCATTGACTGGAATTGTGAGACGTGGAATTGTGTGCCGTGGAGTGCAACTGTGTGGCATGGAGTGCAATTGTGTGTAGTTGAATTTTGTGACTTCGTATGATATTGTGTGGCATGCTGTGGAATTGGGTGGGAAGGCGTGGAATTAGGTGGTATGGAATGTGATGTGTAGTGTAATGTATCGTAAAATTATGTGGTGTTTTGTGGGATTGTGTGATGTGGCATGTAATTCTGTTACGCTGAGTGGACTGAAATTATGTGGTGCGGAGTGGAATTATGTATAGTGGAGTAGATTTGGGTGTAGCGGAAAGAAGTTATGTGGTATGGAGTGGAATTATGTGCCATGGAATGGAGTGCTGCGCAGTAAAATTATGTAGCATGGCATAGAATTATTTGAAGTTGATTTATGTGAAGTGGCGTAGAACTGTGTGGCATGGCATTGAGTGACATGGAGTCGATATGTCAGACAAGCAATAGCGTGGAGTGGAACTGTGTGCTGCGGAGTGAAATTCTGTGGCATGGAGTGGAATTGTGTGATGTGAACTGCAAATGTGTGATATGGAGCGCCACTGTGTGGAGCCGAATTATATGGCATGGAGTGGAACCAAGTGGCATGTAATAGAATTATGTTGCATGTAATAGTGTGGCATGGCATGGAATGGAATTGTGCACCCTGGAACTATGTTGCTTTTAACTTTGTCGCATTGATTGAAGTAGAATTATGTGGAATTGTTTCGAGTGGAATTATCTGGAGTGGAATTATGTTGCATGGAGTGGAATTTTGTGGTTGACAGTGTACTAGATTTCGCTTTTTGTATACTGTATGGGAAAAATGTAGAAATGTGGTATAACACACTAGATAGAAATTAATGTCCCTTAATATGAAGTACCCAATAAGGTTTAGAAGCTTTGTAGGTTACTAAGAGTATCAAGATATTTTCATATAATACGGGTGGCTGAGTGATAGGAACTGTATACAACATTATATGTCGTCAGTTTAAGAAGCCTAGTTAAAATGTCTGTTTATTACTCCTATTTGGATGCAAAACGGGACACTAAGAAAAACAGAAATGTGCCCAGGATCACACAGGGTGGTCTAATACGAAAGGAGAAAAAGTAGGAATCACTAAAAGTGTAAACAAATACAATGCAGGATGTTTCCAAGCTTTAGTAAAGATACAAAAGCCTGCATAAAGGAAGGTGGCCAAACTGCATTCACAAACGAAAAGGAAAAAAGTAGAGCCCAAAAATAAAACAGTGGAAGGGCACACGTAATTGAGCCATGTTCCGTGGGAGGGTACAACATTTCAAAAGGAGGGCAATCTGGAACATGCTGGTAACAATAAAGGACAGCATTTAAAAAAAATGACATTCAGCACAACAAATAAAAAAGCAATGAGTGGGCTGTAAATCCACTAACTCTAAACAAAATTAGACACACCTCATGAACTGTCTAGGCGAGACCAAAAAAACAGGTTTACTGGGTGGGGTCAAGACAAACTCCTATAAAGTAGGCACACGTTTAACAATCTAATACATTGTGGTAACGTGTCTCAAGATTCTGGAATTAATGTGAAAACAGCGACTGGATTACCAAAGTGTACGTTTGCCCCTCCCTTTTACAGTTGCAAAACTGACCCTTTGGCTAGAATTACAAAGATGCCGAGGATATGAGCCAGAGAATGAAACAGAAACCAATCTGAGAGGACTGTTGCCAAACTACTAGACAACAAGTCGCATCTTGTTTGATAACGATAAATCCATGAACGGAAACAAATGAGCCGAGTAAAGATGCCTTATACTGAGAAATGTAACTAAGCAATCATGAGTTACCTAACAGACTCCACTACTCGGGCATCGGTATCACAAAACAACTACACTCAAAAATAATGAACTTGGAAATCGCAATTTTCCTCGTTTTTATAGTTCAAATCACATTTTACCCATTTCATGTTTGAGTGGAGGATATTCTAAACTTAAAACTCTCGTAAGACTGCACATCTCCATAATGAAGCTTGCCTAGGAAGCATTTGGGCACTTTCACTAGGACAGGGAGACATGACATAGGGGCAGGACGCACTGACACCATTACTGAGAATTTAATTTGTACTTGTAAAGCGCACTAATACCCCAACTGGGGTGTCCTGGCGCTGTAACGCATACCGCTGTGGAACCCTTCCTGGCTTTTCCCTGTGAAATGTCCACTCCTGGGCACCCCCAAGGTGAAGCCAGGCATCCCAGCGCTGTTGGGGCCGTTGTGGAGATTAAGCAAGCTATTGCCCAGAGTTGCAGAGTGGGACCCATGATTAGAATAGGCACCGAGGCGAGAATTATCAGGTCCGAGGAAATTGAGCCCAAGACTCGCCGAGGCGGGAATTGAACCCTGGTCCCGGGCCAGACCTCTGCATCAGGGTCTGCGCTCTAACCATTGAGCCACACTTCTCCAGAGAAGAGCTCTGCAGTGCAAGAACAGCAAGACACAAAGACAAGGCACGAGCAAGGAGCAATAGAAACAATGATGAACACACAAAAGTACAAACACAAAACCTAATCACCGCTGCCCCGATAGGTGTCGCCGACACGATATTGGGAAATGCTACACATCAAAATGCTCACTTTTCGGGCTATTGTCATATTATTATGCATCAGAGTAATGCACGCTGGCGCTGTATCCTGAGATCATGCTATGTGAAATGTGTTCCCTACTGCCGACCAAGTACTGTATTAAGAGATTGTAATCAGACAGCTCAATATTCTCCGAAGGATAACATATATTGATTTGACAGACAGCAATTCAAGCAAGATTTCGGAGTTAACTCACTGTGCTAATTTAGACACAATTTAATTACCAACCAATGAAACTGTGGTAAATGTTCTCTTTGGCAACAAATTAAACGTAAGTCAGTTGCACGTATTACATGTATGCCCTAGATTTCTATTGCACCCGGACTACTGTGCGAAAGTGATATTGGAAGTGCCGATTCGGTCTGCTTTGTGACTGGGTAGAAAAGATGATTTTTTTGGACAGAGAACCTTCAGGCAGTCGGACCCCTTGTGGCCGAAATGGACAATCCCCTGCACTCCACCCATCAAGGGAGTTTTCTGAAGTAAACATGGCAGGGTGTGCGCTCTTTACCAGTCCCTAGTCTGCTATTCCCGCGGGTTTCCTCTGGTCCTAAGGAATTAGACAAAAATATTAACAGTAGCCGCTGAAAATACCAGTGTGAAACCGAGAATATTCCAACCGATAATAGTAATATGCAGCGTTGCTATTTGAATTTAAGCGTTCCCTGTCGCATCGGACCACATTGCATTACACTTTTCGAATGTGAAAGTAATCAAGGTACAGGATGACAAATTAATTAAATTACCTCTTTAAAATACGTTTAGAAGTGGCCATTCACAGAGAAGACAGCTTAGAATAATTTGGCTAAAATCATAAATGTCTATGTCAAGGTTCAAAAACAAACCTAGTTAAAACTAATACCCAACAGAATACAATGGTGAAACAAACCTCAGCTCGATTTAGAAACATATTCGAGAAGCAACTCACCAGCATTGTACAGAGTAGTCCTGGAAATCCCCTTGCACCACTTTAAGTTCCACTTGCAAAACTGTCCACGTGTATGAAGAAAACTAGTACAAGCGTCTACAAATGAAACCCCCTAAATCTTCGGCCAAAGGGAGTGACATCATAGCCACATCCTCAACACGAAAGAGTTCACCGATGGCCAAAAGTCCTGCATTGCTACATTTTAGAAAGGCTAGAACTTATTGCACCACACATCAATGCAAAGTGCAACACAAAGTTAAATCTAAAACTGCATGTGATTATGCTACCTTTTGCAACTTGGATACAGGTGTTTCACTTTTGGCTGGTTCTACAATGTCTAAAGTAGAACAAATAGGAAAGGCAGGTATTGACCAGTCAGGAGAGCAAGATAACATCTGCACAGAAAAAGAAAAAGGTCACTACAGCGTAAAGAAACCTATTTAACAATCAGATTATGTCGGTGATCACAGTGCCATTTTTACAACCTATACATGTTCAACGGTCTTTTAATGTGTAGGAGCAAGAGGGCCAATATACCTTTACCAATTTGGAACTTCATCAGTATGTAATTTTAGGGATTTTTTTGAATCAGCCTACCAGCCTGAGAGAGGTATACCATTGGCTTAACAAAAACACAGAGGGGCCTACAGTCCGCCCACTGCTTGCTATTGGTTGGCTTGAATGTGATTCTTCTTTGCTTGCTTTCTATTGGATGTCTTTCCGTTTTCAGCCAGTCCCTCTTATGTTTGTCTCTCCCATGGAACATATAGATTCTTTTCCATCTCTTTGACTGCCTATAATGCTTCCTCAGCTTGCTTGTAAGGAACTCCTTTTTTTTCTTTTGTGTATGCACTCCATGAGAGTGCAGGTATTTTCCATTTGGCTCTCTTGTGTACTTTTCTTCCCCCACGTTGCCCTCTCTCGCCCATGTGCTGATCTCCCCCACCCATACTCATGTTGCACACTCTCTTGGGTGTGCTTCTCCCCCTGTGCATTATGTTGCTCTCTTTTGAGCATGTGTTTCTCCTTCACCAGTGCTCTCCCTCATGCTGCTACTCTCCTACCCACCATATTGCTTCACCCATCAACCCTTCCTCAACCCTCTACCACAACCTACTCATAAATATTTTTAGGTTTCTCCTAAGACAGCGCATGCACTGGCTGTTGCAGGACATTTTGTTATCTTACAGTAGGTTTAGGACCCTTGCTTCTTCTTTGATGGTTTGTGTGGGCTTTACTTCCGTCATGTCCCTCCACTGGAGTACAAACGCATTACTGTATATTTACACTGCTCACTTTGTTTTTGGTGCTACTGTTTACTTTTTAATTAAGCACTCAGAGTGCCAGTGTATTCTTTTTTTTTTTATATATAGCGCGAACTAGAACCGAATCAGTTATCAGAGCGCTTTACAGAGCACCAGCTACACATGAGGACACACTTTCATTTTAAGCGATACAAAAGGGGATGATGGACGGAGCGGTTGAGCAAATCAAACACTCACCCCCAGTCAACTGATCTGGGTTTAATCCATCACCATTCTTTAGCCCACTCAGCCACCCCATTTCAGACATGGCCATATGCAAATCAGTCTGACCCTGTGCCTCATGGGAACAGTCCAGCCCGAACTGCCCGGGGAGATTAAGTGATTTGCCCAGAATTACAGGGGTTTTTTGCCGTCGTTACCGAGACTCGAACCCAGATCCCCAGGTCCGAGGTCGAGCACCTTAGCCGTTAGGCCAACCCCTCTTCCCGAGAGAGGGGTTCCAGCTGTCTGCATATATACTTCGTGGCCCCCTCATCACCTCTGTGTTGCTCTGTGTCGCTGACTGCTCTCTGACCCCACCTCCGTGTCACTTTGTCTCACTGTGCTTCTGTGCTCCCCAGTCTCCATGTTGCTCTGTCTCGCCAGGTGTTTCTGTTCCACTTCCACTCTGTCACTGTCTTACTGTGTCTAGCCGTATGCTTCTATGCTCCCTTCCCTCAACCCCCCCTGGTTTCTGTGTTCCTCTGTCTTGCCATGTACTTATCTGTGTTTTTCAACCAGTGTGTTGCTTCCCACCCGTCGCCATGTTGCTCTGTGTCACCGTATGCTTCTGTACTTTACCTTGTTGATTTGTTCTCGGTGTGCTTCTTTGCCCCTTCCGTGTTGCTTCAGTCCCCAGGTTGCTTCCCCCAATAACGTCCCAGGGGTTTCTTCCCTCTGGGTCCCATTGGCACTTTTGTTTCTTTCTAGTTACTGATCCAACTCAAAACAATAATTTAAAAAAAGCAACTGCATCATTTTGATAGTTTTGTAGGCGCAGGCATGCCTACAAAATGACAGTGGTATTTCTAGTTTATTTATTTATTCTTTTGTCATGCTGCACAGCACTAAATATGCTGTGCAGCTTGTCAAACACCCATTGGCAAAGCGTACAGGCCCCAAAGGCGAGACCTGTCTGCTTTGCCAATGATTGTTTAAAAAAAAAAAATGCTTTTGCATTACATTTTTCAAAAGCTCTCTCAAACTACTTTTTCATTTAAATTTACCAATCCATCTTGGTAAATAAAACAAACCCTTTGTCCATTTGTAAGCGTGCACATGTGTGTTGAAATTATGATTAAGCCTAAAAAACGGTACAACGGCAGTATCAGACTTTTTTTAGGTTTCGCCTACGCAGCGCACATGCGCTGCTAAGGAGGACCTTTAGCCGTCGCTCTGGTCATTTTCAAGTACACACTCGTGCTTGTGGCGCCATCCACCTTGCCGGAGCGAGCAGGGTCACGCCACAAGCAAGAGTGTAGTGCTTGAAAATGAGCAGACTGTGCGCGCGCGCACGCAACACTCCCTGGCTCTCTCTCTCTCTAAACAGCTGCGGGCGGGTGCGTTAATGGGCTTTCCTCCCTCGTCATCATCCATGTTTTTGTCTAAAATGTAAAATGTAAATCCAGTATTTGTAAAGCGCACAGCTACCCGGAGGCATCCCGGCGCCGGGAAGATTAAGCAAGGTATTGCCCAGAGTCACATGGTGCTGGGCTGACCTGCTGCCGGTGATCGAACCGTGAGCCCCAGCGTCCGGTGTCAGTCGCCCTGGTCGCAGCGACACACCTCTTCCCTCAATAGAATGGGTTCACAACTGCACCCTAAAATAAACGTACATTTCAGGCCGAAACTTTTCTTTAGTTGCCGAATGTGCATGTTAAACTCCTGCATGCTGGAAAAGCACTCCCTTGTTAAACGACGTGACCTATATCAACCCTTACTATTTTGGCATTTAATGACCGATTCCAAAACGCATTTTTTCAATGCACTCTAACTTTTCCATTTGCAGGGTTTCCAGTCTGTGGGCCGTTTATTCTTAATTATTCGATGTTGGGCGGTGAAGTTTCAGTTTCCATACAAGAGTTATGGCCTCAGAATATGGAACAGCTCCTTCATTGTCCAAATCTATGGCAGCACTGCCACCAGGTGGCCCAGACAGCAAGCGGCAACTCTTATGTAAAGAGAATAAACAAAGTACTCGTATTAATTTAAATAAGTGCTAGTCTTTTGGGAGATAGAGGCATGCAGACGTTTTGTTAGCCAGCTAACTCTTTATGGTTCAAGTAAAGGTAAGTGAAGTTTTCTTCTCGGGAGAAAACATCTGAGAATGCTGAACTGTTTCCAGTATAAAACCGAACCAATGTGGTCCAGATTGAATATTGTGATGTATGGGTATTTATGTAGCGCTTTCCACATCTTTTGTCAAGGCATAAAGTGCTTTCAGATTATAGAGCAAGTGTGTTATCCTTGTGTATTATATGTGTGGCGCTTTGTTTCCATGGTGGTCACCGTACCCCTTCCATCCAATTCCTGGATGCCCTAGAACGGGTGTTGTTTCAGTTAGCAGTAGATGTGAAAAATAGGTGTATCACATGCGGGGTCTAGGTGTGTAGAAATGTACGCTGAGCTAAATGGCACTTGAGCATACGTGTCACTGAGTGGAGTGTTAGGATAGATCAGCTGCACATTCGAGTACTTCATATTTCTTAATACTGATTGTAAGATGAATAATGCTGATTCTGGTGTTTGCTTGATCCATGGGTTGGACAATTGAACAAGACGTCCATTATTACGAGTATGAGGCACATCCTGCAATGGTTAGCAAAAACGTTGTGCCGTTAAAGCCTCAATTATTAGGATTGTAATTCATGTATTCTGTGTTGGCACAGCCAGACATCCCCTTACTGTGTTTGTTGGTAGTTCATGTAAGGTGTTTTTGGATCACTTTAATAAATGTGATTCATTCGAGAGCATGGAGTCTTAATTCGGAAACAGCAATAGTTTTGTTGCTTTTCTGAACAAGATGTGGTTCAATGTCCTCAGTTTCTTAGGTAACGTATTGTATAGTTTTCTTGTTGGTACTGCGAACTAGCTACCACCTATCGGGGTTTTCTTGAAAGGTTGGATGGTTAGTAGCGGTGAATCTTTCTGAGAAGAGTATGACATTTTATTTTTTATGTATAAATTGGGCCAAGTCGTAGCTTCCTTTTTGAATCTGGACAAGGAAGGTATTCTTCTGACGTTAGGTGGCAGAGCGTTCTAGTTTCTAGATTTACCTTGTCAGTATTCGAAGTACAGTAGCCTCTGTTGTTGGGTAGGCTCTGCTATAGAGTTCTCATGATGTTGAAGGTACTTTCGTCACATGCCTTTTGAGTAACTGTTTGGAGTCCATGATCATACCCAGGTTCTTTAGTTAAGTTGAGCTGTGTTAAAGAGATCCATAAGCAGGTTGTTGTCGGGTCATCATTTTTCCATAATCCATAGCTGTCCATGGCTCAGTTTTAAAGTGGTTTAGTTTTAGATGACTTTGTAGATTTCATGAGACTTCTAAATTTATTAAAAGGTAATCATAAAAGCGCATACAAAATGAAATGAGAAAACAGTGATGATAAAAACAGGTGCACTCTTAAGATTCAGTAGTTGGAAAAAGAAGCTACGGAATAAACCATAGCATACAAACACTTTGATTGTGCATGTTAAAATAGAGTTACGATACAGTTCGTATTACGGTGCCTTACATTAGACTTTAAAAACCAACCCACACTTTTATGAGGCATCTGCATTCCGACATCCGGTCCTTATGCCCCAAGGTCAGGTTTAGTATAACCTGGGTGGCATCGGTGTAATTGTAACCAGTTCGGTTTAAGGAGTTTATGAACTTGGAACGTGGGGTAATTTACGTTTTGAAAAGGAAAGGTGCCGTTGTTGATCCTTACGAAAGGCCCTTCATTTTGTTGCAATGGTAATGATTGGAATGGAAGTAATGCTCTGATCTGTGTTCGGGCATTGAAGTATTCATTTTATTGTAATGCCCTGTATTGCCCGACCTTTAAGTAAAACCTGGCGGTTTACAGCATCAAAGGCTGCTGAGAAGTCCAATATTAGTAATTGAGTGACACCATCAGAATCTACAGTGTTCTTTAGATCACGTCAGATAGCAATCGGTGCAGATTTGATGCCTCTTCATGGCCTGAGCCCCATCTGTTGGTCAGTAACGAGGTTATGTTTTTGCAACAAGTTCTGAAATCTGTGTGAAAGCCTCTTCCTCATTACGTTTCCTCATACATGGTCCATTTGATATTGGTCTGTAATTTATTGGGTCCTCCAGGTTTAGTTCTTGCTTCTTCAAGATTGGTTTGATATATAATGTTTTAGTTGGTTGGGGAATTCTGAACACAACCGTTTCTTAATTTTCACTGAAAAGCTTGGAAAGTTTTCTTGAAAGTTCATAGAGTGTTAGGGTGAGGAGGATTGGTGATGCTGATTAACATAATCATGTAATTCGTTTTTTTAAGGATAGTTGGTTGAATTGACATACTTTTGGGTTAATGTTGTGGGTATGCTCAGCGGCGGCTGGTGGATTTTGAAAGTGGTGGGTGTGTTCATTTTCAACCTAAGTATAATATAATCCAGCATAGCGAGCAAGCTCTATTAGAGAAAAGGGGGTGCGCGGTGTAGGGCCACTGGGCACACTCCTAGATTTTTTCTTTCACCAGTTAGATTACGTAAGGTCACTTTTATTTATTAGTCAATGAGACTTTGCCCAGAATCACAGGCTGTTGAACTGATGCCAAGACTTAGAACTTGGTTTTCTAGTTCCAAACTCGTCAGATCTGGTTGTAATGCCACATCCTCTCCCGTAGATCTGATCTCAATGCCTTGAATACCTAACTACCTGGTAACTACTCTAGCACATTGCAGCTTCCTTATATTTCTCAGTTCAATTTAACATTCATCTGCGTGTCCAGGAAATATACTATTTTTAATTTCCAAGTCACCATATCTGGAGTCAAACCCAGCATCCGTTTGACCAAATTGAGTGATCCTAGACAAATACTGTATTTTATCAGGCCTATTCTTGTTATTGCATAGGGGAGGCCAACAGGCCTGGTGTGTTGTCAGTCACATATCAGGCACCATTATGACTAACTCTGCCCCAAAATCGCCAGCTTGACTACCTGAAGGCTATGGATGAAACAGGGGCTCAAAAAGGCCTTAAATGGAACTGTGGCTGACATTCATTAAAGGAGCATAAGCAATAATGGCCTCTCAGCTTACATCCTTCCCCAACAACTCGTCCCAGTGGCCAGGCCCACTGCTAAATTCG
Source organism: Lissotriton helveticus (assembly GCF_964261635.1). Taxonomy (NCBI): domain Eukaryota; kingdom Metazoa; phylum Chordata; class Amphibia; order Caudata; family Salamandridae; genus Lissotriton; species Lissotriton helveticus. The sequence goes on along the minus strand of NC_136065.1, from coordinate 230,175,356 downwards.
GAAGATAGCATCTATGTTAACACCACCACACAAAGATTCGCTGACTGTTCAGGCAGATTCAACTGGTTTCCAACTTTTTTCTTCACGTGGGCGATCCTAGGTTTTGGTTTGCATTTTAACATAGCTCGAACTCAACCCTAAGGTAATTGGAGTTCTTTACATGAGCACCAGTTAAATAAAATAAGTAAACATATATTTGGTAGGCACAGGAAGATTATTAGATAGATTTATCATAGTCCCGTTTTGCGAGTCCTTAATAGCGATTATTAAGGAATCGCTATTAAGGACTTGCAAAACGGGATTCATGTAGGAATCGCGAAATAAATTGCGATTCCTACACATTCCTTATTTGCGATTAGCAAATTGCTAATCGCAAATAAGGAATAACTCCCCATTCATTCCTATGGGCCTTCTAATCGCAAATAAGGATGCAATTTCAAGGGTGCCAGGGGTGTCCAATGGACACCCTAGCACCCCTGAAATGTAATCTACATTGGTGTTGCGCACACACATGTCCAAAGGACATGTGTGTGTGTAACATGCAACTTAGAAAAATGCATTTAAATGCATTTTTCTAAGTTTTCGCTATTTACCACGAGGTTTGACCTCGCGGTAAATAGCGGCCCAAAATTGCGATTTCGCAAATTTAAAATGGTTCATGAATTGCATTTAAGGAATCTCGAATAGAGATTCCTTAAATGCAATTCCTCGCAAATGTGCGAATTCTTTATTAGCGAATTTTGCATTTGGGATGATGAATCCCAAATGCAAAAATTGCACTCGCAAAGGGCCAGATTCTCAGAATCTGGCCCTTTGCGAGCGCAATTAAGCTTGATGAATCTGGCCGTAAATGATTTGCCCACAATCACAGGATGTTGCGCCAACACAGAGAGTCTGAACTACCTAATTCACAGATATAATCTGATGTAGTAGGTGACATGCATTCACATTTTATAGAAGTAAGCTTTTCTAACTTTTCAAGTCATCCTAACTGCAATCAATCTTGGCTTCCCTGTTTGCCCCAATTGTGTGATCCTAGGAAAATGCTGTATCTCGTCATTGCATAGGTGAGGTCAACAGGGCTGGTGTACAGACAGTCAAGTACCAGGCACCCTTATGACTGGCATTATCCCAAAATTGCTAGCCCTATTACCTGCAGATGAACCATAGGCTCAAGAAGATATTACATGGAACTGTGGCCAAGGGGCATTAAAGGCTGTTGGAGCCTAAGCAACAACGGCCTCTCTGCTACGCATGCCATTCCCCCAACACCTCATCCAACTGTCCGGGCCTATTACTCACTTGACAGATAATGTAAACACCTCCGGACACAGATTCGCTGACTGTTCTGAGTTAGATTCAACTGGTTCCTACTTCCTTCTTCCATGTGGGCAGTGGTGGGCACTGCATGCGCGCCTAGATTTTTGCTTTTGTTTTTTTTATAGCCCAAACTCGACCCAAAAGTAATTGAATGCTTTTACATGAGCACCAGTTAAATAACCTACGGTCACCTTCATTTTGTATTATCACAGCGGTTCCTTTTGGAAAAATATATATGTATACTGAAATTAGCACAATTGCATACATCAACAAGCATTGGCATAGCCAAAAGGTCTCGCCTTTGGGACCTTATAAGTGTTTAGTTATCCAGCACAATATCCTTGGTGCAACAACATCAAGTGTTGCATGGCTAAACACTTATAAGGTTCCAAAGGCGAGACCTATTGGCTATGCCAATGCTTATTTTGCTTTGCTGCACAGCAGCCGCAGTGCTATACAAGATAGCTCAAAAACATTGGCAAAGCCAGTATGTCTCAAAGGCATGACCTATTGGCATTGCCAATGCTTGTTATCCGTCTGTTTCTGGACCTATCTTTCATTCGGTCTTTCCGCCGGTCTCTCCTTTACTTTTGTTGTGGCATTCTCATTTACTCTGATAATCTCTTACCCTCTCCTTCTATGGGGCTATATTTTAATCTCTGAGTCTCGTTATCCTTCGAACGCTGATGGGCCTCTTTATCCCAGGAAGTAACTTTTACTTTGTATCCTTCGACACGTTTTTCACTGTTTTTCTTTCAGCGAGTCGCTCAACTACATTATCTTTCTGTAAATCTTTTTTACCATTTTAGTCGGAAAGGCTTTGTCCTTTCTGTTTTTGTGAGTCTTTTTTTAATGGTTTCCCTTTCTGTAAACATTTTACCCATTAAATATGAATAGGCCTTGTTGGAAATGGCCCTTTTTGCAGAGTAATTCCCAAACTTTTTGCTTTTTCCTCCTATTTTTCCCTGAGCTGTGTGTGTTGGGTTTAGGACTCTGGGCACTTTACCACTGCTAATAAGTGCTAATCAGTGCTAAAGTGCATATGCTCTCTGTGTAAATTGCGTTATAGATTGGTGTTTTCATGATTGGATATTTGATTTACCTGTTAGCCCCTAGTAAAGTGCACTGCGTGTGCCAGGACTGGTGAATTAAGTGCTACCATGGGGCCTGCAGCACTGGTTGTGCCAACCCCGTGAGAAGCCGTGAAAACGGTAACTCAGACCTGCCATTGCAGAGTCTGCGCACAGTTTGTGACTGCCATGTCGACTTGGCCAGTGCACACACAGGCCAGACCCTAACCTTCCATTTTCTAACATGTCAGACATCCCTCAAGTAGGCCCAAGGTACCCCTGTGAGCAGGGTGCAATGTATGTGAAAGGTAGGACATGCCCTGGTGTGTGTGGCATGTCCTAATAGTGAATTACAGTCAATTTCGTTTTTCACCATTGGAAGGCTACCAGTTCCCCATAAGATAGAATGGGAGGTCTGTTTATAACATCTTATAAACATAACTGGCCCAGGGAATTCGGTAAGAAAATAGAATTTAGTATGCCTGAACTCAGAATCTAAAGATGCATCTTTTAGTGACGGAGATTTTTACATTCTGTGTTTGAAAATACTACTTTTAGAAAGTGGGTATTTTCTTGCTCAGTCATCCCGTATGCCTCTGCTGGAATGTGGATTGCCTGTCTGGGTTTTGGAGGACAGAAGGTTGGGGGGCCGCAGGGGCTTCAGATGGTCTGGATAGGTCAGGAAAGGGCCGATTAGACCTGAGCTGTGATGGGGGAAGGGGGAGGAATTTCTTTGCACCTTAAAGGGTCTGGTCTGCCTCTGACAATGCTGTCTCCACCTCCTGCCCGGAAATTACACCAGAGAAGGCAGAACTGGTTCTGGCCGGGCACAGGCACCCTCTGGCTGAAAGATCAGAGGATTTTTAGCTACAAATGCTGGGTCCCAAACCCCTGAATTTTATAACTCATCTGGAACAAGACGACTGCCAAGAAGGAGAGCAGTGGTGAGGTACCAGAATCGATTTCTGATCACGTTGTATTGATAATCGATGTGTTAGGATTAGCATGGTGTCCCTAATCACCACACTTTAGGCACGCATATAGTAGCATTACTGTATTTACTTTTAATTTAGCTTCACACCACGTTACGCTATTGAATGCCATATTATGGCCTCACATAATGTCGTGCACACACACAGGCCCTATTCTCCATTTAGCTCCTGAGGTCCTGCTCCTGGGAAATAAACCAACTGTTACAGAAACTGCTGTTTAAGCTCGTTAGAACCGACAAGGTCGTAGGTAGCTGAAGGAGGGCCGATAAGCACATTCCGGGAGGGTGCAGGGTGGATCGTCTCTGGGAAGACAGAAGGGAGTCACCCGTCTGACCTTGCTAAATTCTGCATGAGCGAAACCAGGAGCCCTTTGTGTGCCTAATATGGGCTTTCCTTTTACTGTACCAGCCTGTACCGATTTGTATTTTTCCATGTTAGGCCGTGATGATACCAATGCAACTGTATATATATGATGTGCTGACAATGTGCCAGCAGTCTTCTTGGCGGACCTCGTGGGTCAGGTCGCAAGGAGCTCCTCTGGCAGAGTTTGTGTTTGTCTAATAAACGCTTGAACCTTCTGCACTGCCGACCGACTGATTATTGGTAATGGGAAGGGGATTTTGTAATATAATACTGATTGTTGGGAGGAGGTAATATTATTTTTCGGTACTTCAGTTGGCGACTCCGCCGGGACTCCGCGTTGGGGCCGTCCCTGTGTAATCACAGGCGACGTTGAAAGGGGTGCTCTCGATTGGGGGGGAAGGGATTGCAGACCTGGCAAGAATTCGGGGTTTTGCTCTGCCCTCCCGGTGCGGAGGGCCTCAGCTGCTAGTAGCCCCACGCCGGAGTCCTTCGGGTGTGACCCGAGAAACCTGCAGCGTTGGTATTAAACGAGTGTCGGCAGTGGAGAACGTTCCGGCAGACCTGCGTGCACCAGGTGAGTGTTGTGTCTTGTCGTATGTTGAATTGCATAATACAGATCTGGATAGTGGAACTTAGCATTTGGTGGTCTATGATCACGGAGAAACTCTGAATTTGCATTTGGGTGATTAATAATCACTAAGAGAATCTGAGCAGGGGTCCGACGGGGGCAGTGTTGAGGCTGCACGTGCGGATGCCCTGGGTGTTTCTTTTGTATGAAAAATACTGGAGATAAGGATTGCACGCCCAGGGGAACTGTGGTTCTCGCTCGGCCGGACTGTTCTCGGGAAAGCCGATGGTTGAGATTGGGAAGCACCTGGACAAATCTGGAGCGGCGCTTAAATGCGGGCTTAGCCAGAATAGTTCGGGAAGCGAACTTGAATGCTGTCGGATGGCCTGTAGGCCGGTCTGTGGTTTAAAACCTGTGTAACTATCTCCAGGCAGTCTGAGGACGAGACTGTTGTTGGAAGTGTTCTTTGCAGCCTTTTTGAATATTAGCAGAAGAGTTCTCCATAAGTGGGAGCCGACGGGCTCCACTTTTTTTGATTGCAAATTGTTGAGATTTATGTAATACATTCTATGTTTGTGTTTTGTCAAAATTTTGAACAAAGTCCAATGCAAAACGAATGAAAGGTTGAATGAAGACATGGCCATGGGAATGAACGCACAATGACGGTGTGATATTTGATGTTGTTGAATTTTGTACTAACGGAAAAAAATTCCTTTTCAGTCGCAAACAAGATAACTCGACATGCCGTGCTTTAGTAAGTTGTGTTTCGGTTGTGTTCGTAGTGACGAAGGGAGGTTAGACGAAAGTCAGCCAACCCCACCGGAGGGGACGCCTAGTCACGACATGTATTGTAAACATGGTATCAGCCCCCTTATTTTTAATTCATTATGGAATAAATACACTAAGGATAATGTAGAATTACAATGGCCGAAAACTGGGTCTTTCGATGAAAAAAAGATTCAATATTTACAAGAACGCCTTTTTGTTAAACGTAGTCGACAATCTATGTTCGATACCCTTAACAAATGGCAGAATGAGGCAAAAAGAAGACGCATTCGATCTGAAAAACTAATGAAGATAGAAAAGGGACAGACCATCACTCAGAAGGCCATTGCATATGATAAAAACAAAACGGAACGAAATATTGAAATTGCAGATAGACAGTTCAGGCTTCAGGTAGACCAATGCTATGTAGCTCGGGGGGGGAACCGAGGATGAGATAGAGGAACTGTTAGATGTTAGGCCTCCCCCGCCATATGCCCCGGAGCGTATATATCCCGCGATACCTGTTCAGCCTGAAGCTAGGTCACAGGCATCTGCGCCAGAGGAGCAGGGCTCCGTCACCTCCGGACGGAAAGCCGGTGTTTCCTCTCCTCATGGAGGGGCCTTGGTTACGCTTATTCCTGATTCTGCGCAGGCACTGGCATCCCCTCAGTTGCAATTGAGTTCCCCAACGCCGGAGAGACTTTCTCCCCAGGTTTGCATCACACCCAACGAGTCTGAACAGACCCCGAGGGGGGCCGTCGGGGGACTAGATGGCAAGCGATTGTTCACTAGATCGTCTGTGGGATATAGCGAAAAGGAAGTATTGGAAGATCAGGCAGTTAAGTGGATAAGGAATGACGTATACACTACGACTGACATATGGGGCACGGTCAAGGATTTAGAACCGGTTATGCAACAACATGTGCTATACCAGATGTCTAACTCACTCATTTGGTCTTGGGAAGTAAACTTCAGAGATGGGACGGCTCCTCAGATATTGTACAAAATCCGGGATTGGGCACATAAATTTAACCTAACACCCGAGGAGGTTTTCAAGAATATAGATACCATGGTACAATATCGGAGACGATTATTCTCGAAGAGTCCACACTGGACTACGCAACACCCTATGCGAGAGGTCCATCCCGTTTATCATCCCGAGGTTCCCGAGCAACGCGATGGTAATCAGGCAATAATACGACAAGGGATAGCGGCTCGGTTTCAGGAACAGTGGGTGTATACTCCATGGAAGAGAAGTGAGGTGTTAGCGCTGAAATCCCAACTACCAGATCCCCGAAAGAATCCTACTGCATATTACAAAGAATTGACTGAGGCAGCTGCTTCGGCTGTAATGACTTTAGCGGATGTCGAATTGTTCTTTGGTCTCCTAGTACCGGTGGATATATGGCGACAGGTGCACGATTCTAACCATGCTGAGTTAGGGGGGACATGGGAGGAACTAAGGGGCTGGGACCAAGATCGCAAACCAGGGGACAAACCAAGGGCAGAGATAACTTCTCTCCCAGCAAAAATAATAACATTTATGCATACTTTAATTCCACCTAGGAAAGTTGACTGGGACAAACTGTCCGCTTGTAGGCAAAAGAAGGACGAAAGTGTGTCAGACTTCTTTACTAGATTCGAAGAAGTCTTTATTGATTTTAGCGGCCAGGATTTGGCAACAGAAGGGGGCACAAGGTTGTTTGTTAACAGGTTCGTCACGAACCTGGCCCCAGAGATTTCAGCACGATTAGACGAGGCAGCAGAAAGTACTTGGACTACCTCTTCCCCGTCTGTAATACTAAGCATGGCCCAGTACTATGAGCATAGAGAAAATGAAAATAAGGACAAGGTGGACAAGAAGGCTAAGGATCTGAAGACTCGAGTACTGTTACAGCAAGTGGTTCGAGGGCAGGGAGGAGGTAGAGGTAATAGGGGCCCTATGTCCAGAGGGGCGGGGACAGGAAGGTGCTTGGGAGGAGCCCCACCAATGGGCATCAACCAGTGTTCTTATTGTAAAGAGGAAGGACACTGGAAAGCACAGTGTCCGTATTTGGCTGCTCAGAGCGGAGCGGTTCGAGGACGAGGCAGAGGACGAGGGGGCCCCGACAGAGGTGATATGCACAGAGACGATCGGACAGGCAAGTTAGAAAAAAATCATTTCGATGATCCCCAACATAGGCAGTACTATCATGGCGACTATGCTGAGGGGAATGACAATGCATACGCCCCAGCATAGGACAGCCAAGGACAGAGCGGGGGCCAAGTGTCGATTCCGGTCAATCAAAGGGGACCTTATGTGAAAGGGGAAGTATTGGGGACCTCTGAGGATTTTCTAATTGACACAGGAGCAATGAACAGTTCCGTTGCTCGAGCACTGGTTCCAGGGGCGGCTCTGTGCGGGCAAAACAATGTTTCGGTGGGTTTCTCAGGAGTCCCAGTCGTAAGCCCCATCTCCAAACCTCTCCCTTTCACGATCGGTCCGGCCACTATTGACACTCCTCTATTATTGACTTCGAATTGTGGGGAAAATTTGTTGGGATTGGATATGCTGAAGAAATTGAATGCGACCATACATTGCTCTGCGGATGGGGTCTACTTAACAATACGACCCTCTGTGGCCCCCGTTAAACAATGTTTCATGAAAAATGAAAGTCTTCCGCCTGAGTTTGATGGCATACCTACTTCCCTTTGGGCTATAGGGGATGCAGACGTGGGTAAACTGGATATTCCCCCAGTTCACATCACATTGAAACAGGGCGCGAAACTACCGCGCATCCCGCAGGAAAAAATAGCGCCGGCGGGAGAACAGGCTTTATTGCATATTATTCAGGATCTAGTTGACAAAGGAGTAGTGGAGGAAACGAACGCCAACGTTTGCAATAGCCCGATTCTCCCGATTTTGAAAAGGAACTGTGATGGGGGTGAGCAAGGTGCTGCCTACCGTTTTGTCATTGATTTACAAGCTGTTAACAAGATAGTGGTACCACAGTATCCTGTGGTAACGGATATCACTACGATTCTCACCATGATCCCTCCGACTGCGAAGTATTTTTCGGTCATTGATCTGAAGAATGCTTTCTTTAGCATTCCTATCTATCCTGATAGCAGGCACATCTTCGGATTCTCATTATCTGGTCGAAGCTTCCGCTTCTGTCGCGCTCCTCAGGGCTATACTGAAAGTCCGAGCATATATAGCCAGGCCCTCAAGGCTCTGCTGGATGACCTGGACTTGCCGGAAGGCAATGTCCTCTTGCAATACGTAGACGACTTGCTCGTTGCGTCTGACACGGAAGAAGGATGTAAAGAAGCTACGATTAAGTTGTTGCACCATTTGGCTGTTAAAGGAAATAAGGTATCATTATCAAAATTCCAATACTGTCGACAGGAGGTGACCTACTTAGGTCATCTCTTATCGAAGGAGGGTAGACGACTAACACCTGAACGAATTACTACCATTTCTAGCATGTCTGTACCTTGCACGCAACGTGAAGTCCGCGCTTTTCTTGGCATCCCATCTTACTGTCGCCAATGGATACCTAATTTCTCACTTCTGGCTAAACCCTTGTTGCACCTAACTACTAAAGACGTGCATGAACCCCTACCCTGGACGGATGAATGTCAGCTCTCTTTTGATTCTTTAAAAACTGCTTTATGCTCAGCTCCTGTCTTGGGTACTCCAGATTAAGCAAAGACCGTGCGCCTATTTGTCAGCGACATTGGATAATGTTGCAAGAGCACTTCCTAGCTGTCTGAGGGCTACGGCTGCTGTAGCAGTGGCAATCCGGCAGTCTGAAGGACTCGTTTTAAATTCCAATTTGACTGTAATGGTGCCGCATGCAGTGGACACCTTACTAAACAAAACTAAAACGCAGCATCTTACGAGCGCACGTCTCACTGGGTATGAGCTGACCTTATTTGCACCACATATCACGATTACTCGATGCGCAACCCTGAACCCATCCACATTCTTACCACTCCCCACGAGTGGACAACACACCGATTTGCATGATTGTATATATCGCACTGAAGAAGAGACCAAGGGTAGGATTGACTTCACGGACACACCCTTAGATCACCCTCAGGGAGAGCTATATGTGGATGGCTCTTGTTTTAAACTAGCAGATGGCACAACGACAGCTGCATATGCAATCACGACCCTAAAAACAGTTGTTGAAACACTTCGAGTACCCCACCGGTCAGCTCAAGCTGCTGAACTGATGGCCTTGTTGCGAGCCTGTGAGCTGAGTGAGGGACTTGAGGTCAATATCTACACAGACAGCCAATACGCCTTCGGCGTAGCTCATAGTTTTGGACGGCTGTGGAGGGAGAGGGGTTTTCTTACTTCACATGGTCAGAAAATACAGAACGGACAACTAGTTCTGCGGTTGTTAGACGCTCTTACCCTGCCTAAGAAGGTAGCTATCATCAAATGTAGTGCTCACAAAGCAGTTGTGGATGAGGTGGGGGAAGGTAATGCTTTTGCAGACCAGGTGGCCAAACAAACAGCACAGTCCTTGATGTCCCCCATGTATGTCAGCTCCTCTGCCAGATGGGTGGGGGGGACTCTGACGTATTTGATAATACTATGGAAAGTGTGAGAATACTACAGAAGGAAGCTACCCCCGCAGAATTAGAGAAATGGGAAAATGAGGTTGGGAAATTGGATGAAAATGATTGTTGGATTGATTTGACAGACAAGAAAAGGTGGCTACTGCCTAATGCACTAGTGCAGGCCGTTGTGACCATGGCACATGGACCTGCACATGTAGGAGCGAAAGGTATTTGTGGGCTCCTGGACCCAGTTTGGAATAACCCAAATATCCAACGGACGGCTGTCCGCTTGGTCCAATATTGTATGGTTTGCTTACAGCATAATCCAGGAAAGGGAGAGAATGTCTTGAGCGGGAATTTTGCACCACCTACATTGCCCTTTGAAGTGCTCCAAATGGATTATATTCATATGGAGCGCGTCAACAATTTGAAGTACGTCTTGGTAGTGGTCTGTGCATTTAGCAAATGGGTTGAAGCATACCCTACCAAGGAAAATACAGCCCTGGCAACTGCAAAGGCACTCTTGAAGGAGTTTGTGCCTCGCTTCGGATTGCCTCGCTTGATCTGGTCGGACAACGGGGGACACTTTAATGGGGCCCTTGTTCAGCATATCTGCGAGGGTCTACACATTAGACAGAAGTTCCACGCTGCTCGGCACCCCCAATCAGCAGGGCTTGTAGAAAAGTAGAATGGCATTTTGAAATTGAAAATGGCAAAAATACAGGAGAGCACGGGATTGAGATGGCCTGATACTTTGCCCTTAGCCGTCATGTCTTTACGTGTCACCCCACACTCTCGATCTGGCCTTTCTCCTTATGAGATACTATTTGGTAGGCCGGCTAACGTGTGGGGGGTACCTAGACCCCGTTCTTTTGCAGATATTGAATATCCTATGTTGATTGATTACCTTTATGCTTTGACTAAAGACCTTCGTTCTGTTCATCAGCAGGTAGCTTCTGTACTGCAGCCGCTGCCATAGGGCCCCGGTCATCGTCTACAGCCCGGCCAGTGGGTCTTGGTCAAGAAGTTCGAGCGTGACACCAGCCTGGCTCCTAGATGGTCTGAGCCACGACAGATTTTGTTGACCACCCGGACGGCGGTTAAAGTGGATGGACGCAAGCATTGGATACATGTTTCGCACCTCAAACGGCTACCACTTCCACTTCCTGGTGAGCGGCCACGTCCAGGGGAAATTCTGACACAGGAAACTGAAAGAGCTGATGCATTTGTGCCCTTTTCTGACGCCTGTGTGATTGAACCAAGGCTAGAGGAGGAATCGGCGAGATCAGATGACTTGGTCTCCACTGAAGTTGCAAGTGAACGTGCAATAGCTTCAAATCCTGTCTCAAGAACCCCAGTAGACCAAACCTCACATGTACGGAAAGCCCCGGGTGTGCTCTTTTCTGACCCGGAAAGCCCCGGGTGTGCTCTTTTCTGACCCTGAAGTGCCGGGTAATGAGCGATACAATTTCCGGCCCAGGAAGCCAACACACGGCGCCTCAGACCCTTTTCTTAGGAGATAAGGAAAGACTCGATTACATAGACAGGGCTTGCTAGATTACAGGTCTGGGGTGCTGAGCGAGACACTGGACTGAACTCGTTGAGAGCTGGAACTTTGACCATTGTGCTCTGTTCAGAAAGAAGACTCTGTTCAGCAAGACGGCTTTTACTTTGGGATAGGGATACGAGTCTGCCTGTGAGACTCGGACGGACGCAGGAAAGAAGAACCCTCTGGCAGATCGGACTGTTAGGCCTACTTTTGGACTTTTAGCTAGCAATGTACCCTTTTGGTCGCGTTATTGTAGAAGAAGAATTTCCTATTGCACCTCGATACGTACCCTTTTATGAACCTATGTTTTCCACGTGGACCACGAAGGTCAAAATAGCATTTGTTGTGGTTATAACTGTTATAGTAGCTGTGTTCATGGGCTTGTTCGTATATTTAGAACATACATACCCGTTACAGAAGTTTTTGCCAACCACTGTTGCACCCTCAGAACATTTTCTGTTTACTCTGGCGCCACATAAAGAAAGACATCGCCAGAAATATGCTAAAAATGTATTCGTAGAAATGCTCCACCAGACACATAATGTTACTAACACTACGGATTGCTGGGTTTGTGGGCTCCTACCATCTGTAGTGCACAATCATGATCGGTTTCTCTCCCGTCCTCTGTCTTATTTGGGTAGTTGTGAAGCTTGGTACAAACTGTTTTTGGCGATATACCGGCATTGGGGCGAGCACCACAGGGATTTCGATGTCAATGAACATAATATCATCCTTGACTATGTTCGAGCACACTATGCTTTCAACAGAACGGGAAATGGTAATCAGGTGAAAATTGACCCGCAGGGCTGCATACAGCTATATTTAGCAGTAATGAACAAAACTTGGTTGCAAGATGAATTGTATGACTTTAAGGATTTTAATGCCACACAATACTTTCAGCTTTTCATTGAACGAAATGTTACCAGAGATCGTACTGTACCCATCCCTATTTTGAATGTTTCTGCAGGATTTTGTGTGCAAGGGGTGGGTAGGATACAAATGGGGAATAGCATTTGCAATTATACTTACCGACTACAGAAACGCATTAGTCCTCCTTTGATTACTCCACACAATGTGTACTTTGTGTGTGGAGAGCATGCATACACCTGGTTACCACGGAATTGGGCGGGACGTTGCTACCGATCTTTTCTTTTTCCACCTGTTTATGTAGCCCCCTCTAACAATCACAAGACGCATCAGTTGTACCCAGCTCGATCTCCTCCTGTGAATAAGGCTGCCACAGTAGACAGTACAGCGGCAACAAGCTCTACCGCTGTGATCCCTAGCAATTCCGGTACTGCGTTCTCATACAGAGCACGTAGGCAGCTTGATATGACAGACGTTGACCAAACAGATACCTCTTTGCAGCAATTTACGGATTTCAGCAAGGACTTGGTACCTTTCTGGGGGCCTATCTTTAATAGTAGGGAAATTAGGAGATTGTCTAGAATAGTGGAGAATGTCATTAATATCACCACTGATATCTTAACTAACCTCACCGTGGAGCTACAGGCCACGAGACTCGTAGCGCTTCAGAATCGTATGGTTTTAGACATTATCTTGGCCGATCGGGGTGGGGCATGCCGCGTCATCGGCAGCTCTTGCTGTGTTTATATTCCTGACTCCGCCCCCTCGGTCCATCTGGCCATCCAAAAACTGCACTGCATTGCCTCTGAAATGCATACCGAAAATGGGTCCTGGTCATTGTCAGGTTGGTTCTGGGGACTCTTGTCTACATGGGGATGGAAACTACTGTTAATCCTGGGCGGTGCCGCTGGCATCATCTTTACGTGCTGTGTCTTGATACAGTGTGGTCCGGCCTGCTGCTCTTACTGTGCTTCCCGTGTCACCACAATGTGCGTTCCAACGCCTGTCCCTCTTAAAACTCAAATGCTACAGCAGGAGATATGTGAAATGATGGCCATTGATGAAGAAATATTTGAAGATTAAGAGTTTGCACTTTGTTTAGCTCCACCACGCTAAAAGGAGGGTTTGAGGTACCAGAATCGATTTCTGATCACGTTGTATTGATAATCGATGTGTTGGGATTAGCATGGTGTCCCTAATCACCACACTTTAGGCACGCATATAGTAGCATTACTGTATTTACTTTTAATTTAGCTTCACACCACGTTACGCTATTGAATGCCATATTATGGCCTCACATAATGTCGTGCACACACACAGGCCCTATTCTCCATTTAGCTCCTGAGGTCCTGCTCCTGGGAAATAAACCAACTGTTACAGAAACTGCTGTTTCAGCTCGTTAGTACCGACAAGGTCGTAGGTAGCTGAAGAAGGGCCGATAAGCACATTCCGGGAGGGTGCAGGGTGGATCGTCTCTGGGAAGACAGAAGGGAGTCACCCGTCTGACCTTGCTAAATTCTGCATGAGCGAAACCAGGAGCCCTTTGTGTGCCTAATATGGGCTTTCCTTTTACTGTACCAGCCTGTACCGATTTGTATTTTTCCATGTTAGGCCGTGATGATACCAATGCAACTGTATATATATGATGTGCTGACAATGTGCCAGCAGTCTTCTCGGCGGACCTCGTGGGTCAGGTCGCAATGAGCTCCTCTGGCAGAGTTTGTGTTTGTCTAATAAACGCTTGAACCTTCTGCACTGCCGACCGACTGATTATTGGTAATGGGAAGGGGATTTTGTAATATAATACTGATTGTTGGGAGGAGGTAATATAATTTTTCGGTACTTCAGTGGAAGCTGCAAAAAGGAACGACTGCTTTGCTGGGCTGACCTGCAGTGGCTGCTTCTGTCTTGGACATTTGAAGGCCTGAACTGGACTTTTGTAAACCAATTTGTGAGCCTCTCCAAGGGCTTGAGGTAGAGCTTTCCCCCTGTTCACGAAGTCTCAGGAACAAAAAAGACTTCAAGCTCTTCTGCCCGCAGCACTAGGGACTGTGTGTTTTGTGATGCAAACAGAGGAAAAGCAACTCGACAACGTCTACGACGACCCTGCTGACCCTGTGTCCTGAAGGCACCACAGAGGGCACCGCCGTAGCGCCACACCACAACCTTGGTCTCAGTGACGCTGTCACAGAGTCGCTGCTTGCAGCGCGACCAGTGGGCACAGCACTCTGCACCGCCTTGCTTCATGCTGAAGCTGGCACAGCAGAGAGCACCGCCGCAATGCCGCCTTGGTCTCACCGATGACGTCTGTTGATGCTGCCACCGAGCCACTGCTTACACCGCGATCTGTGGGCACTGCACTCTGCACCGCTTTGCTTCACGCCGAAGCTTTGGCACTGCAGAGAGCACCGCCGCAATGCAACCTATGTCTCATCGACGCCGCCTGTTGATGCCGCCACCGAGCCGCTGCTTGCACCGCGACCTGTGGGCACCGCACTCCGCACCGCCTTGCTTTAGCCGAAGCTTTGGCATTGCACAGAGCACCGCCGCACTGCAACCCTGGTCTCACCGACGGCGCCTGTTGATGCCGCCACCGAGCCGCTGCTCGCACCCCGACCTGTGGGCACCGCACTCCCTCTCTACATGACGACGCCTTGGCCTTCCTTACACAGCCACTTCACGCTGAAATCGACGCCGCTGCTTGCACCGTGGTTTGTGGGCACCACTCGTAAGTTACACAACGCACCGCCCTCATCCCGCACCGCAGCCTTGGCCTACCGATACCAGCGCCAGCGACTCCATCTCGTCAGCCGACGACAGCGCTTCAGCAACTACGCCGCCGCCGCTGCTTGCATCGTGAGGAGTACTGCCTCCATCTCACACCTGGGGGCCTGCACGCCGCACCTTGCACCGCAGCACCCAATGCCTGTTGACGCCAGTGCTCCTGATCCCATCAGAGAGGAGCTCGACCTGCAACACGAGTGACTTCAAGGGCCCCATCGCCCTGCATCTCTGAAAAGTACAGTTTGCGAGTCTTCCCGACACTGTAGCAGGCCTGCGACCCCGCGGTCAGCAAGAACTATTGTTGGATTTGTGTGTTCACTACACCTTGGTAGGCCAGAGGCAGCTATCCACCCGAGGAACTCTTTTTAATCAACATATTTTTGAACTGTGAACTTTTAAGTATAGTACTGTGGAGTTATTATCGTTTTTGGTCTTGTTTTAATTACATACAACTATTGGATATTTTTCTAAACTGGTGTGGTGTCCTTTTGTAGTGCCTACACTGTGTTACTGTTGGTTATGTGCAAATGCTTTACACACTGCCTCTAAGATAAGCCTGGCTGCTCGCGGGGTGAGCAGTGGTTATTTTAGACGTGTACCTCCCTTATCCTGACTAGAGTGGGGGGTTTTGCCTGACTTTGGCCCACGCCCTAGCCTCCCACAAATCCCATTTCTAACAGGCCTTTACACCCTTTCCCGTGAAGATCACACTAGGAGTGGTTCAAGAAGGAGCTGGTGTGGTACTGTTCATTTCTCTTCCTTACAGTGCTACGAGAGAACCAAAATGATGAGGCAGTTTCCACTGGCAGTAGGCAAGGCTGTTTTTCCCCTGTTTCAAGCGGATGCTCTGGTACAGGAAAAATGTAATGTAAAAGGCTTTTATATAGCGCATGACTGCCTAGAGGCATCCCAGCGCTGCAGTGAAGCCAGGAGGAGGGGAGATCCTTATGGGAAGAGCCATGTCTTTAGCAGTTTGAGAAATGCAGGGTGGTTAGATTCCATGCAAAGGGGGAGCGGGAGGGAGTTCCAGGGCTTGGCAGCGTTGTAAGAGAAGAGTCGACCACCACCCGCTCTGGCCCTCTTAATTCTGGGCACTTCTGCCAGGTGGAGGTCGTCGGAGCGGAGTCTTTTGATAGCCTTGTAGGGTCTGACCAAGGCTTTGATGATGGGTGGCCCATTTCCTTCTAAGGAGCTATGGGCCACAGAGAGATTTAAAAGGAATTCTCTCCTGTACCGGAAGCCAGTGGAAGGAGCGTAGGGTGGGCTTTGCTGAGCAGCGATTGTTTGTGCCTGTGAGCCATCTAGCTGCCGCTTTGTGATTATGGAGTTGGGGGCCCCTAGGTAAAGAGCGTTGCCGTAATCCAACCCAGATAAAAATGAAGGCTTGGATCAGCTGCTTTCTTGCTTGGCAGGGGAGCAAGGGGAGTATTTTCCAGTCCATTCGGAGTAGGCCATAGCACGCTGCAGCTTTGTAGGGGAGGTCTTGATTTAGCCAGATTCCTAGGCTCTTTATCTCAGTTTTTGGGACTGGTGTTGGACCCATGCGGGCTAGCCACATGGTGCTAGATTTGAAACTTAGCTGGCTGCCAAGCAGCATGAGCTCAGTTTTGTCCCCGTCTAGCTTTAGGTGAGAAAGGCTCATCCAATTAGTAACTTCCTCGAGACAGGAGTGGAGATCAGTGGGCGATTGTTCGGCCTAGTTCAATGCTACTACTAGCTGGGTGTCATCAGCGTATGTAACTATATGGATTCCAAAGGGAGATACAATATTTGCCAGAGGGGCCATATATATATTAAAAAGAGTGGAGACCAGGGACGAGCCCTGGGAGACTCCACACTGCAGCGGGAGGGGCTTAGATAGAATATCACCTTTGAATACCTGGAAGGATCTTTCTTCCAGGAAGGATTGGAGCCAGGATATGGCCGTACCTGCCAATCCCATATTCTTGAGACGGTGTACCAGGGCGCGATGGTACACCGTGTCGAAGGCTGCGCTTAGGTCGAGGAGGATTATGGCAGAGGATCCGCGAGAGTCTAGAATCCTTCTTGCTCTTGCACCATGGCAAACAAGGCTGTCTCTGTAACTTGGCAAGGGCGGAAGCCTGTTTGTGAGGGGTGGAGCAGTTTGTGGGATTCAAGGAATGCAGATAGTGTGAGGTTGACTTATTTTTCTGCAATTTTGCTGACTCCGGGGAGGAAGGAAATAGGGTGGTAGTTACCCAATTCCGCTGGGTCCAAGTGAGGCTTTTTTAGTAGTGCTTTTACCATTGCTTTTTTCCAGTCCTGTGGTACTATTCCTGAAGCTATTGAAGCATTAATCACATTGGTGATAGGGGGGACAACTGTAGGTGCTACCATTTTCAAAATGTTGGGTGGAGCAGGGTCGAGTGGTGACCCACTCTTGACAGAATTTAAAATGGGTAGGAGTGATTCCAAGGTGAGCGGGGGGGTTAGTCTGGAGGTGGAAGTTACTCTTCTGTGGTTCAGAGTCCATGGGCTTGGATATTGAATACGAGTCCGGTTGGGAGAGGTGCCTAAGAATGCTTTAAACTTTGGTGGAAAAGAATTCTGCAAGTTCATTACAGCGGCGTCCGGATAAGTCTGGTGCAAACGGGGGGTCGGGGCTTTAAGGAGTTTTTTTTGCAATGCGGAATATTTCTCTAGAGGAGTTGGATGATAGTGAGATTTTTTTCCTCATAATAGGCGGCTTGGGCTCTTTTTATATCTGCTTTGTAAGTTGCAATGGTATTGTGATTTCAGTGAGAAATCTTTCCTCCATGTTCTCTCCAGTTTCTTGCATTGTTTCAGGAGGCGTAGTTCAGGGGAGAACCAAGCAGACTTGTTAGGTCCACTTTTCTTCTGAACTGATTTTTGGGGTAACACAGAGTTGAGTGAATTCTTAATCCAGGCAGATAACATTCTGTTAGCTACGACTGGGTCAGAGTCTTGGTTTGGTATGGTTTTTTCAAGCTCATGACCAAATCAGATCAGGGTCCTTGTCTAACACTTACAGTAAGTGCTTAATGAATCTACTAAATAAACAGTCAAATTTGTCAAGGGAGGCAGTGCTGACAGGTGCCACAAAGCAAGAAAATGCCTGCCATCAGCATGTGTTAACTTATGTACTCTTCTTGAGCATGGAAAAGTGCTAATACCGAAAACATCTGAAAACACAAAGTTGTCAGTATTGAGAATCAAACATTACTAGCTCGTTTAAGGTACTTAATCAAGATGTTCCACAAATTGGTTACTCAAATGAAAAGTCTTAATTTCGTGAGTCACAGTTCCATGGAAATAAATCCTTGATAATCATATTTTGCACAGTCAAAATTGATGCTTATCTGCTGATTTGGGAAGAAAAGAGAACAAATTCAAAATGAGATCACGCTAACTGCCCCAATCATACAATGTATACAATTAGTCTTTAATGAAAGCAGCATCATTACTCCCAACTAATAAAAAGTTATAATGATAGTTTTTTCCAAAACAATTATACCTTTTGGGCAACATGGTGAATGTGGTAAGAACTAGAACCACCCTCTTGAACCACCAAAGGAAAAAACTCCCCGGATCTTGATGCACACCATCAGCTTAAAATAAATCACCTGGATAACCAAATCCCTTCTGTGGGATGTAGAACAAAATGTACATTTTCAGTAAACAAAAAACAGTGGTCGATTTCTGCTCCATAAGTCAGAAAACAGGACACCTAGAGATTGTGCGACATACACTAAAGCCTTACTAATCATATACGTTATGTTATGCTCTCTGGATATTACCCAGGGACTCTGCAAAAATGAGGAGGGCTGAATTTAATGATTTTCTACAGACTTTTTAAAATGAAAACATCAAAGTGGGTGGATTAAATGAACTCTTAATTGGGAAGGTCTACAAACTGCATTACATATCTCAAACAAGCAATCAACAATCTACTTAATAATCCTGGAGGATTATATTTACGGCAAGTCCTAACATACTAAAAACAAAAAACTTTTCAAGATAAAGTTCACAGAATGCGCAATGGTATTTTTCCTGAAAAGTCAGTTTACAGCCTAAAATCTTTTCATATTTGGCAAGATCTATTAAACACAAAATCCAGCCTTCGGACTGGAACAGCATTTCTTGTTGATTATTAAAACTTTTAATAGCTACATCCTTCGTGCTGTATCAAAACCATAGTTCTCTCTCAAATTATAACAAACTCCCCAAAGTGGAGGGATATAGAACTCAGCATTTAGAACCAAACTTAAGACATCAAAAATGTCATCCCAAAAAGTACTCACTTTCTTCAGTTCAATAACATGCATTTCTTCATCTCTGCAATGGTCTGGCACGCCCAACCAAAACTGGAAACTCTCTCTCACATTCTGGTGCAGTCATAGGTTAAAACTTCATTTCCAGTTCAAACTACGACATAATGTAATTTTACGCTAAAATCTTGAATTCATTTGATTCTCCCTTTGTTTGCTTACATCAGTCACTTAGTGTGTGAAGTCCAGCAACTGATGCCTCTTTAAAGTGAGGGTGGCTTATAGTACAATGGAGTACATAGCACAAGGAAATAATTGGAATTCCTCACTCTCAAGCTTTATGGAATGCTCATCTATTTCAGGTGGGATCTGAGACTCTAAAGGACATTACCACTCTCTCCTGAGTGACGGAGCTCATTTTAAAATTATAAGTCTTTGAAAGTTCCTGCATCTACTACAGAATACCACTTATGGGGAACCTGATGAGTTTTGTTTTCAGAGTATTAAGGCTGAAAAACATACCTTGCTACGGAACAACTATTCCCTAGAACTTTCCTAGTGCACACTCCCAAGAGGTCTACGATAGTGACATAACTCTACCACGTCTGTTATTATTGGACATCACAATATTTGGTCGTGAATTCCTGGACCTTCTCACTGCATGGGAAGCCCTCTATTTGGATGGAAATAAATATGATCGGGTTCTACAGCTACCTGATGACCCTGCATGGAAGTGGTTGGTTAGAAGTCCCATGTAACCGCACATCTTTAGAAGTGAAAGCACGGCAAGCTGCATATGTAAGACTTCCTTGTGAACAGGTCCTTACAAAATGTACTCCTTTGTGGGTAAATGTTACCCTTAAAGAAAGTCACTTCTGACAGGCTTGGAGTGAGGCCTGTGGCCAACACAGATTGAAATATTTTAAACAAAGTGTATATAGTTCTACTGACACCAAGGTGTTGTAGTCCTTATTATTCGGCACCCTTTAACCACATGTATCCCATGATGTGTCATTCCAAGACTGCTACCCACTTGGAAGTGGGGTATTTTCAGAATCATTACGTAAGAAAGCTGCTTCTTTATTTTATAAGATAATGGTTACTAATAAACACCTGGCATATTTTAGACATGCTTAAAGCAAAGTTTAAATGGACTTATAGAAAATAGATGTTAACAAATGGGAATAGGCCCTGCAATATTCCAAGGTGGTATCAATATGGGTTGGGTAAACACTAGTTCAGATTAACCCCTTAAATATAGAGGACGAGACCTTCAAATGCTCCACATTACCTTCGTAGTGCAGAGGAGTACCTCGTTCTACGTGAGGTCGGAAGGGATAGCCATAGTGCCTTTTCCAGAGGCTTCTCTCTCTGGGGGTGGGAGGGTTGATGGAGAAATATTTCTGTGTTGTCAATCGTCCCCTTCAGAAACTGATCAATGATGTCAGCATGTGGTGGGCATACTCTTCTCTTTTTCCTAGATTGCCCAACGTAAAACATGTAACTTCAGCTATTACTACTTCTCCAGAATACTTTAAATCCATTTAGCTGTGGTGAACAGAACTACTTCTCCCTCAGCCTCAACATTATACTGGTGGAGTATTTCACAAGCCCAACATCGCTAACATATACACTACTCTGCATGTGGATTTTTCTTCATGAACACTTACAGGGCTTAGATTATGGACATCACTTCACTACGTTACAAGAACGCTTAGTTCTTGGTTTTAGGACTTGACCCCTACATATTGGTCTTAATGTTATTTTCATATAGAAACTTGTAATACAATTTTGTTTATCAAATTAGGTTGAAATACTCATTTGCCACATCTCATTTGTCTTATACAAGTGTTTGAAATGCTTAATTAGTTCTTTGCTTACATTTTTATAATTTACATTTCACAATGGTCATTTTTAATAAAATATAGTGAGGCCATCTTTTTAAATTATTTAGCCAGAAGGCTTTCACTGTGGTCATCTCACATCCAAAAATAATTGTCAACTTTTAAGAAACATCTTCTTGAATATTGAACCGATGATTGAAATTGTCCTTACTTTCTCTATGGTGGGAAGAGTCTCACGTCTCATACAGAAATGAGCAGTTTTCTTTCTACTTACTAATTTTTTGAAGTTTTGTACATTACTGACATATCTTATTCTTATATGTTGACAAGCTAAAAGTAGCTTTAAACATTTCCCAAACTCGAAAATTGCTATTTCCTCAATAGAGGAATTAAATAGTCAGCTGTTCCATGAGATACCAGTCTCTAACATGGCTAAATCAACATTTGCAAGACTTCACAATATCTCTAGTGTTGATTTCTACAACAGCTTCCAATAACTTCTTAGCTATCAAAATATTTATTTCTTAAGATTGTTCCACGCACAGAGGAACACATGTTTAATCACTCCACAGGGTGGCACAACTCACAATACATCAAAAAAAATTGTGCATCAGTGTAACAATTTTAGCTCTTTGTCTAATTGTTTTCAAGGCTGTTATGTGAAAGAGGAGTGGGGCAAGCTGTCATACTACACCAAATTGAAGTCTCCCCTATTACCATGGCATTTCCTTAAGTGAGTGAATGTAGGAGCATATGTACTGAGCAGAAACATCTGAGTATTCTCCACCAATGCTTCCACAATAACACTTTTGCCTCGTTATCTTTCAAGATGCTCAGGAGATACACATATGGCCTATTATATACTGTCTTTTTTGTTATCAATGCAAGCAATTAGCAAAATCACAGGCTGTGCAACTGTAAGGCATGAACACAGATTACAGGCAAACTACAGCTCAGACTTATTATGAGCTACGTTTTAGATGCAAAACGCATTCTTAATTTCTGGTTCTATCAGTTTCTGGGAGACTAGGGTAATGAAGACTGTTTAAGGTAAGTTTAGGGTAATGTTATTTTTTCCAGGCAGATGTTTTGTAATTACATATATAATACAGTGGGATTTACAGCTCTGTAGCAGTAAGACAGGACGCAGGTCATGGAAATGTCCTTAAGTGGAGGGAGACTAGAGCTGTCTAATGTTATGTACCTCTGAAAAAGGTACAGTGAAAGACTTGGGTAACAAGCATTTGCAATGCAATAGGTCTCGCATTCGTGAGACTTTGAGCTACTGGTATTGTAAATGACAAACCTTTTATCTATGTGTTGGTTTTAAAAACAGATAAATAAAAGGCGTTAGCATTTAGAATGGCAATAGCTAAAAATTTCGCAAATGCGAGACCTATTGTATTGCAAATGCTCGTTACACTCGGGGTGAAAACAAAAAAACCTCAACTCTGCAATAATAAAACGTGTCACTGCCTTTGATATAACTTCTTAAAG
The DNA here is from genome assembly GCF_964261635.1 of Lissotriton helveticus. Taxonomy (NCBI): domain Eukaryota; kingdom Metazoa; phylum Chordata; class Amphibia; order Caudata; family Salamandridae; genus Lissotriton; species Lissotriton helveticus. The sequence goes on along the minus strand of NC_136065.1, from coordinate 230,152,933 downwards.
AGACACATTTTTCAGTTTTAGATAGCGCAACCTTGGAGGGCTTTACATGAGCACCAGTTACATTACACAAGGTGGGGTATATTCATTTTTGAATCACAGGATGTTGAGCCATGAGGCTCGAAACAGTTTTCGCAGCTCTAAGGTCGGCTCCACCAATCTTAACACAACCCCACCCACAAGAGCAAAACAACCCGAAAACGGCAGGGAAGTGCGATGATGCGCTGAATGCAGACAGGAACTCTCATATAAAAGGCCATTGCGGCTCCCAGCACTTGCCCCACAGAAACACCCACACATCTGCAGTCTCTGGTGACTACATTTTAATCACACTAGCGTCCCTTGTGTAACAGTGGAACTTCGTGCGAACGTTGTTATGGATAATTTCCTGAATCACGCCACGGTGCATTTCGCTTTCACAGAGAAATGGAACCTGGAGCGTGTGGGAATAACAGGAAGGGCCAGAACAAGAGGAGCTGATGCTCGCGCCACTTGCGGTTTTTACACTAAAATATAGGGCAAAATGATGGATCTCGGCAATTACACAAAATTTCACGTCACCCCCAACCCACCCAAGTTTGCATGATCACACAAAAGCAAATCACACATGTTCTGAACACACCTACCCACAGCATACTAACCAGCACACCTCATACCAGGTACAGCGCTATAGGAACAGTTGTGAAGTCGTTTACTGAATTAAGCAACACAGAAAAACAACGTGGCACACTATTTCTCCCTATAACTTAAAGCCAGAGAACAGCGTGACACAAGACAAAACTATACAAACAATTCTTGACAGAACATTCTGAATCGTATTCAATATAAATTCAACACATCGTTCAGTCATGCGGCACGCCCACCCCAGCAACCGCTGTGGAGGTAAGCGACTCACAAACACAAACAACTCATTCGGCACAACACCACACACATCTCTCTCAAAGACACAGAACCACACACACACGTGTCACACTATTCATCCACTGTACGCAGACACCGGCAGTGCACTTAGAGTACTGCCACCTGCCAGGAACTGACATCTGACCGGTTTGGGGTGTGTTTGTCTACATAACCAGCAAAGCCCAGGGGGCCACACCTTCCCAACACCAACATCCCACACTGCAGCTCCGTGAACAAGCCACTGATGCGAAACCAAGAGGCAGACCAGAAGCACAACGTAAAACACCAGCCAGAACTACTGCAAGTGAACAGTAACTAGATGGCTGTACGTCACAGCACGAAAACATCACGCTGCAACAATAGTGTGTGCGGAACATAGACTAGCAAACTGTGATATCGGCAATCTAGATTCTGTACACAACATTTTAAATGATCTGGCTGCGATATTTTAGTAACATGATCGTTCATTAAAACTCCATATTCTGGTACTAAACCTTCCAGGCTAAAGCGCCTTGAGTCCCTACTCTCAGGCTGTACGCTTTAGGAATGCCAAAAATGTAACATAACATAGCAACACGCACTACGTAACAGTGATAAAACATGACATGGGTGTAGCATACAATATGCGAGGACAGCACTTAAAACAGTGATATTCAGAACACGTCATGAGACATAGCTCACCGATGAGGGCCGCGCTCACCTCCAGCACCATCTCCGTCAACTGGAAGCATTTGTGGGAGAGCTTGTCGGGCACCACAGGTTGGTGATAGTAGACGCAGAGCACCTCATAGTGCTTCAGGGGGTTTACTGTCTGAACGTGCAGCAAGGCGACAGACGCCGTGCGCAAGCAAAAGAGACGCTGTGCGCGAGCAACATATCCAGTCCAGGTGGGCGAGCCGAAAAGGAGACAGGGTGGGAACAAACAAGCCTCACTCCAAATCAAAAATGAGCATTTATCATAAAGTGTGATGCGCGCCAATGAAAAGCATGGGCGGAGCTTCGACTCCACTTCCGAAAGCAACCCGACGACAATAGATCTCTTAGAGCAAGCAGCACATGCGCTGCGATGATAGGCGAGACCTAAAAAACCAGGGTAGGCTGCTAAACGCATACAACAATTCTCTGATGATTATTACAAAAAATACTAACACAATCATGTTAATTGCTTAAAGTTCACATATTAATAATCAGCCAAAAGATAATAAATATGCATCGGACTGTATACCCAGCAGTAGCAATTTAGGTTCAGAAGAGACACAGGAACAAACTCCCCTTAGGAATGCACTGGGTATAACAGCTTAGACGAGGAGACTTGTCTAGCGAGGACAAGCTACTGAAGTGGCCTTGTTTTGCTAAGGAACTGCAGCCACTCATCAGGAGTCACGCAAACTGATACAGGACTACTTTGAGAAGGACTACATCAGCAAAATCCTCACTGAGACTATGAAAATATCACTATATGAGAGAATTCCACAGAATGACAACACTTTTACGGTGGGAGGAGAAAAACAGTGAAAAGGAAAGGTTCTTTCAAAATGCAAAAAGGAACATTACACTCAAAAACAATTAGGTACCCAGGCCACTGAATAAATGAGGAGGCCTGTACAGTGCAGCTCTGAATTGGGCTCAAGGTAATTCTTCTTGAGAGAGGCTAAGCTCCATCGTGGCTTGAACACTTTTTGATTGACCGCTTCCAAACGGTCATCATGGGCCCCCACCAAGCAGGAAAAACACCTCTAGACAAAGGCGTGCCCCAGGGCTCCTGCCATAGCCCCACCTTATTTAATATCTATATGGCCCCTTTGGCGAAGGTGGTGGAAGCTCTGGGGTTCGAAGTCATTTCGTATGCAGATGACACCCAGTTGATATTTAACATCGGTCTGAACCTGGAAGCAGACAAACTCCGTTTTGTCTCAGGAATCACTGCAATATCTAACTGGATGACCGACAACCGTCTCCAGTTAAATCCGGGAAAAACGGAAGTCATGCTTCTAGGGAAAGCCTCAGCTGCATGGTCGGAGGACTGGTGGCCACCACAACTGGGCATATCACCAACACCCAAACAGTGTGTGAACAACTTGGGCATTAAACTTAACCACACTCTATTGATGTCAGATCACGTAGCCTCAGTGTCTGGATCCTGCTATTATAGGCTTAGGCTCCTGAGGAAAATTTTACCTTTTGTCCCGACGGAACACCGCAAAACTCTGACCCAAGCCTTAGTCCTTAGTCGTATGGACTATGGGAATGCCCTACTGGCAGAGGTTGGAATTACTGCCCTGTAAAAACTTCAGGTAGTTCAGAACAAGGCAGCCAGGTTGGTCCTGAATATGCCGTCAGGATCACCATCATGTCCTCTATTAAGAAAGCTGCACTGGCTTCCGATTAAACAGAGAGCCTTTTTTTAAAATCTGCTGCCTGACCTACTGTGCTCTCCAGGGACAGGGTCCCTTGTATCTTCAAATGAAATTAAAAAAGTATATCCCGAGTCGCTCCCTGAGATCTACTACACTCCAGCTTCTCCAGGTGCCCCGCATTAGGCGCCATAGATCTGGGGGCCTGGCCTTTTCCTTCCTGGCTCCCAAGTACTGGAATAGTCTTCCAGCTCATCTACGAGATATACCCTCCTACTTAAATTTCAGGAAAATGCTAAAAGCCTTCTTGTACTAGGTTCCCTTCTTTTTCTTGTGCTGTCCACCTATCTGGAGTACTCTGAGTAAAGCGCCGAGATGCACCCCGGTGATTCGAGCACTATACAAAAGAGCGTAACATAACATAACAGTGTATAGGCTTCCAAGGCGCTCTTTTTGTATTACACCAACAACAAAGACAACACTGCACAAAACTCATGTCCCAGTAAATAGCCTACCTTGTACTTCACCAATGGATGGCTCGGCTGAGGGTGCTGCCTGCGGAACTACACCATGCTAAATATGAGGCCAGGCAGTGATCAGTATCATTCAAGTCACACAAGCAAATACTGAATGTTTGTTTCCATGGGACCTGATCCCCTGGACATAGCCTGTTTCCTTGCCACAAAATGTGCATGAGGAAGAGGTACTGCAGAACATATGAGATCCTAATAGTGCTCTCTGACATGATCCCACTAAGGTCATGCTCAAAGCTTAGGTCAAAGCAGGGGGCACATGCTGCACATAGCCCTGAGCATCTGCCACTGGCTGGGAACATGTAAGCACCACCAAGAACTCTGATGAAAATCATAGAGAGGGAGGAGTGGAAAGTAAAAGTGACTCCTTTCACCAAGTGATGGGTGCTGGAGTGAGGCTGCCTCGTGAGCATGAGCCCAACACAGTCCCACTCAACACATACAGTGACAATAAATAGTAATCTGAGCAAGTAAAATGGATGTAGGAAGGGTCTGGCGCTCCCAGGTACCAATGAAAGGCAGAAGACTACAGGTGCAGTAGTCCTGCCCTCCTTGTCAGCTTCCACCTCCATGGATTCTGCCACCAGCCCAATACAACTCACAACACGCAACATACCCTATATGCACCCCAATCTAGACCGAGGTAGCTATACAACCTTTTTCCTACAATTGTCCTACCTTGCTCTGCATAGCTGTTCTAACACTGACCTTTTACCCAGTTATGTGCTGAATAAATGTCGATCGGTTTCCTTGAAACCAGCATCATTTATTATGCATGAGGATTCTTAGAAAATTCCCTGCACATGACATACATAACAGAATTAACATACTCTGTATAAAAGTCACAGTCATCTTCATCCTAGGGCTAAAGAACTACTTTGCATAGTTGCAGGTATTGATTTAGGCTCATTTACAGAATCGTACTCACAACATATTGAATGTGTAAGGAACCCCAAGACTATCTTTATAGTATAAAAGAACACGAACAGACCGGGAACATTGACAGGACGTACCACCTACCGAGAGGTCTTGCTAGCAGCCACGTCCCTTGCTTAGCTTTGCTCTCCCCCGCTGCCGCACCTGCCATAGCGGCTGCCGAGAGGGGGGAGCTATCACCGTTCACAGCCACAGCCTGCCTACATTGCCCAGCGTCCCTTGCAAGGGCCCATGGACGCCGCTTGCTGCGTCACTAGCTAGCGCCAGGAGGCGCATAAAGAACAGCCGCTGCTGTCGCGGAGCGGGGGCCACGAACAGACCGGGAGCATTGACAGGACGTACCACCTACCGAGAGGTCTTGCTGGCAGCCACGTCCCTTGCTTAGCTTTGCTCTCCCCCGCCGCCGCACCTGCCATAGCGGCCGCCGAGAGGGGGCAGCGATCACCGTTCACCACCACAGCCTGCCTACATTGCCCAGCGTCCATTGCGAGGGCCCGTGGATGCCGCTTGCTGAGTCACTAGCTAGCGCCCGGTGGCGCATAAAGAACAGCCGCTCCTGTCGGGGAGCGGGGGCCACGAACAGACCGGGAGCATTGACAGGACGTACCACCTACCGAGAGGTCTTGCTGGCAGCCACGTCCCTTGCTTAGCTTTGCTCTCCCCTGCCGCCGCACCTGCCATAGCGGCCGCCGAGAGGGGGGAGCGATCACCGTTCACCACCACAGCCTGCCTACATTGCCCAGCGTCCCTTGCGAGGGCCCGTGGACGCCGCTTCCTGCGTCACTAGCTAGCGCCAGGAGGCGCATAAAGAACAGCTGCTCCTGTCGGGGAGCGGGGGCCACGAACAGACCGGGAGGATTGACAGGACGTACCACCTACCGAGAGGTCTTGCTGGCAGCCACGTCCCTTGCTTAGCTTTGCTCTCCCCCGCCTCCGCACCTGCCATAGCGGCCGCTGAGAGGGGGGGAGCGATCATCGTTCACCACCACAGCCTGCCTACATTGCCCAGCGTCCCTTGCGAGGGCCCGTGGACGCCGCTTCCTGCGTCACTAGCTAGCGCCAGGAGGCGCATAAAGAACAGCCGCTCCTGTCGGGGAGCGGGGGCCACGAACAGACCGGGAGCATTGACAGGACGTACCACCTACCGAGAGGTCTTGCTGGCAGCCACGTCCCTTGCTTAGCTTTGCTCTCCCCCGCCTCCGCACCTGCCATAGCGGCCGCTGAGAGGGGGGAGCGATCACCGTTCACCACCACAGCCTGCCTACATTGCCCAGCGTCCCTTGCGAGGGCCAGTGGACGCCGCTTGCTGCGTCACTAGCTAGCGCCAGGAGGCACATAAAGAACAGCTGCTCCTCCCGCGCCGTGGGACGCGCGCGGGGGACGCCGGGCGGAGCCCGGGCAGAGGGCGGGCCGTCTGTGGCCGTCCGGGACTGTCTGGGGCTGGGCTGGGCCACCCCCCTTGAAAACTGTCAATTGGCTGCAAAGGAAGCCAGGATTCTTGTAAGTCCACTACCGTTCCAGGACTAAGATTCTCACTGTAGGTACTGTGTCCAGACCCTGCCATCCCCGCCATGTCGATGGGAACTCGATCGGGCAAAAACCAGAGAAGGGGGGGTAGGGGGGACGAGGGGGGTATGGTCGGCACCATGGATCAGTTTATCACTCGTGTGGATACTGTCATAGAAAAGGAGATCGCTAAGACAGAGCGGCGCCTCTCTCGAGAACGCCTTGTTGGCAAACGGTCATCGCTGGGTCCGATAGCCTTGGTACCATCTCCAGTGCGACCTCTTGACCCATTGATCCCTGCCTCACCTCCCCTGGATCACCCCCGGGTGACCGCTTTAAGAGCTAGCATAGATAGGTTGGAGAGTCTAACGGATGAAGCTCATTTAGTTGAAATCAATGCTGCCCCAGACCCCCTGGTTAGTGAGTCAGTTGCCCCCACACTGTCCCTAGCTATAAATCCTACTCATGTGGACATACCTCTCTTACCTGCACTCGTAGTACAGGCACAAATACATCCAGTTCCAATCAAACGAAAAAGAGTGGCTAGCCCACGGAAAGGTAGATTGGTCAAACCATATAAGAGACTCCGGGGGTTTGGTACTAGGACAGGTGGTGCCCAAAAGGTAGCGGGACGAGTCACCAGTACCTTGATGGGAGCGAAGGGGGGGGGACCTACCTGGAGGGCCAGTGCCCAATGTCTGTCCAGACCAGATTAGTGATTCTGTAGGGACTTCACCCTCAGACTCTCTCTCCATCGCAAATATAGAGAAAGTGATGAAACTACTACTTCTCCCTGTGTTAGAGAGAATCCAAGGACTATCAGAGCAGATGGACAAACTAGAGCAGACAACCCTAGACAACTTCTTCTCCCTAAAATCATGTATTAAGTTACAGTTAAGAATTAGGGAGGAGGGGACTGGGGGGGGACCCGACAGCAGGGAGACTCCCATAGCCCCACAAGGTCCCACTTCTATACCCAACACTATAGCCAGTCCCGCTCCTGTGGTGCCGGTGGTGATTGTTTCTGCTCCTAACCCTGTGGCTCGCCCAGGGGTAGCCAAGAAGCCCGGGTCGCTGGCACCTAGTGCCGCAGTCAATCTGACGATTCCTAAGGCTAATACTATTCCAGCCAAAAAGACAGCATGTCCCAGGGCTAATGGCACTCCTGGCCAAGCAAGCATTAACACTCCAGCCACCAGTAATTCCCCTGATAATACAAATCCTAAAATAGATAAACTAGTACAAGCCAAAGCCTTGCAGGGGGGGATGGTTCCAAATGCTAACTTACCTCCCGACTGCCAGCCTTTTGTGGCAGTATTGACTGGGGTGCCCGAACTTAGTCCAGGTAAACACGAGTCTTTTGTGGAATTGCTGAATAAGACCCTGTTTTGGCTTAAAGAAAATAGACCCTTGCCGGATACCTGGGATGGGCGGGTAATTCATGTAAGGAGAGTTGGCTGGATCGGCACTAGACCAAAAAACTTAAGCGGGGACTGCATCATAGTAAATTTCGAGGACCCAAGGGTGGCCAGTTATGTCTGTTCTTTTCCTACTAGGGAGCACAGCTCACCAGGTAGCGGTGGAGCAATAGGTACACGTGACCTCAGCTTCTTTAATCCCCCAAACCTATTAGTCAGGCCAGTTGGAACATCTGTGTGGGAGGAAAGGGGTAGCAGGCAGGCTCGTGGTAATTTCTCCCAATTTAGCCCATTTTGCAAAAGCCCGTACCAGCCGCAGGGTCAGTTGTGGCATAGCTATTGACATGCTAGTTGCCCTCTACGGGAGAAGCATGTTGAGGAATCTGGGGAGTTATCAAGTGACAGCTCAACCCTTAGAGGGGAAATGGTGAGGCCAACTACTTGTACTCTTTTTGTTCCCGCTATGTCTGTGGGTCACCTGTCTGTGGCTGGTGTTGAAGATCTTGAGCTTGCACGGTCCCCCTTGGAGGTGCCTGGGGGGGAAGCTTTATCCTTGGTCTCGGAGGAGGCCCCTAGCACTGTGCATGACCCCCTTGCGAGCGAATTTATGCTAGGGCAGGGAGGAGCTGGCGGTGTAGCCCTGAAGGTGGTCAGTTGGAATATAGCGGGTCTTGCACGGAATACTGGCATACCTGAATGGAACTCATTTGTTGAATCTTTCGGGATTTGCTTGTTTCAGGAAACTTGGTGCTTGGAGAACCACGCCACAAGGTTGGTTATACTACCTACTTTGTTTCTGCAATACAATTGCCTGGTGGGAAGGGCCGCCCCTCTGGTGGTCTACTAATTTGGGCAAGTATTTCCCTGGGTTTCTCCATCAGGTCTATAGCCACCAAATCACCAGATCTGCAGAGAATATCAGTTAGAGGGCCACGTGGGGGGAGGGTGCTCGAAGTCTTTAATATCTATGTCAGAGGAACAAGGGTTGGCACATCCACACTGTCCCTTACGGGCATCGACAAGGAACTTAGATCCAGTGGTGCTGACTCCCTTGTCATACTGGCTGGGGACTTCAATTGCACATTTGAACCCCTTGCTAGGGAGGATTTATTGGGTACCCGGGAGGACGATGCAAGGAGAGGTATCCCCCCCCCTCACACTATCTCCAATTAGAAGCTGGATCCAAAGTGCCATTGATCTTAATGCCCTTTGCCTGGAACATGGCCTTAGGGCAACCAATGGCAGATCAAACTCAGACCCTACCGGGGCACATACGTTTAACAGAGTAGGCCATTCCTCACGAATTGACTTTATTCTCTTGAACTATAGACTTTGGGCCCATTTGATAGACATGGTGGTTTTACCGTCCACTGACAGCGACCACAATCCTTTATCTCTGTCCTTGTCCCCTTTTTGGGCGGGAGTGATCCCAGCTCCAACTCCACATGTATGGAAAACAACACACGAAGTATGCCCTTCTAACTGTGGCAGGTGCCTGAAATGGAACACCATTGCTGCCAATGAGGGGAAGATCCTGGAAGTAAAATCCATAATGTCTAATATCATGCCCCGTTTAGACTCCCTCGCACTCAGCACGCATGAGGTTCCCGCTTTGTTTGCCGAAACCACCAACGCCTTAGGTGAATTGTTTTTAGTTTGTCCTGTAGGCATAAGAGGCAACGTAAGAGGTAGACCCATGGGAAATGTGGGTTGGTTCTCCTCTGCCTGTCATGCTGCCAAAAGGGAGCTAATCAAGGCGGTGAAAGCCAAGGATGGAGGCCTGATTAGCATTGCAAGGAGTAACTATAGAAGGGCAATATCTAAGGCCAAGGCCAAGGCCGAGCATGAGAACCAGTTTTGGTATGACCTAAAGGTGGCAAGCTCAAGGAAGGACTCAAAGGGATTTTGGGACCTAATAAGAGCTAGGGACCAACCTGTGGACTCGCTTATAACATGCAATATAGCAGAGGGTGTGTGGTTTGACCACTTCTCCCAGCTCTACACAATGGCTCCGGGTATTCAGGTAACCCTGATTGAACAACACCCCATAGGTTGCACTGAGCTTAATGAGGAACTCCTGTTTACATCCAAGGAAGTGGTGGGGGCGATTAAGTGCCTTGTCCCCAATAAGGCAGAGGGCCCTGATGGCCTCCCAGGAGACTTGCTCCGCATTAATCCAGATGAGTGGGGGAGACTCATTGCTTCCTTACTGAATGCTGGCTTGGCTGGTGCGGCTCTCCCGGATTCATGGAAGGGCGCAGAGGTCGTGCCAATCTTTAAGAAAGGGAGTCGGGACGACCCTGCTAACTATCGCCCTATAAGCCTCTTGGATTCCACACAGAAGGTGGCAGGAAAAGTGGTTTTAGGAAGGGTCTTGCAGTGAGTAGAGGAGAAGCATATTCTTTCAGACTTCCAGGCTGGCTTCAGATCAGGTATGGGGACTATAGAGCAATCATTCCGGTTAATGATGCTTTTTTGGAAAGTGGTTGTACTGGGCAAAGGCAGTCTGTACCTTGCATTCATAGATCTTCGGACTGCCTTTGACCTGGTCCCACGTAGCCAACTTTGGAGTGTGCTTGATGCACTGGGAATTCCCCCATACTTATTAAACATGCTGATAAAGTTACATGCAGATAACTTCGCACAGATCAGGTGGGGTAGCCATGGACAAAAAACATCACAAATTCCTGTAAATAGAGGTGTCCGCCAGGGATGTGTGCTAGCCCCCACTCTGTTTTCATTGTATGTCAACGGAGTGGTGGAGCACCTGCTACAACATCCTGCAGATGCACCATCCCTGGCTGGCAGGAGAATACCTACCCTCCTATTTGCAGATGATACCCTCCTGATCTCCAAAACCCCAGCGGGCCTGCAGAGTCTTCTAACTAGTTTCAAGACCTTCTGTGACTCAAGGGGACTAGTTATTAACACAGGGAAGACTAAGTTCCTGGTCCTAAACCCCCCGAAGAAGACCGTCAAACCACCTACCCTAGAGTCAGTTCCACTCGAGAGGGCCAAGGAGTTCGATTACCTCGGCATTCGTCTCTGCGACTCTATGAGTTGGAAATGTCACCACCAAAAGATGCTGCTGACCCACAAGAATGTGGTGGGGGCCCTCCTTAACGAACAGCGTGCCTCATCCCTCAAACCCATTGCACCGGTACTCGACATCTACAGGGCAAGAGGTGTCAGTGCAGCTCTTTATGGGGCAGAACTCTGGGGTGTACAGAATGTGGACCAGTTGTCTCGCTCCGAAAACAAATTCCATAAGGACTTAATGGGCCTCCCCTACAGTACGCCAACTCTTCCACTTCTCCTAGATATGGGTACTCGGCCCATTAGTGACCAGGCGAGGCTGCGTCCCCTTCTCTTGTGGGCGCGTATCTGGAGAGTCCCAGAAATGTTCAGCTATGCAGAAGGTTTAAAAGAGGTTCTATTAATGGCTGGCTGGTCTAAGGTCCGCTGGTTAAGGGAAGTCAAGCGCCTTCTCACAGACCTGGGCCTTGAAGACGCTTGGAATACTAGAACCGCCCCGCCCAAGTCAGCTTTGAAGAAGTTATACTGGAGTTGGGTGATTGATGGCAGAAACAGTAATGCTAATTTGTGTAAGACCACTGCGGAATTCCTTTTGGTTAAGGGGGTGCACTTCTGCGAGCCGTATCTGGATATTATTTTAAAACCGTGGGACAGGGCTCTATACTTCAAATTTAGGGTAGGCTTACTTCCAGTTGGGAATCTGACTTCCAGGTGGAAGGTCCCGGCACAGACAATTCCCTTCTGCCCCTTTTGTGTGAACAGGATAGAGTCAGTTCTCCACCTGTTGTTTGAATGCCCGGCCTATGTAGTTCCTTGCCACAGATGGTTGAAACCACTCTGTAGAGAGCTTGGGACTAGATCCCATAAGGAGGCCTTACGAATTTTGAAAACGGACCCGCGGCCCCTGTTCGCATGTGGATTGGCGAAATTCCTAGGTTGGGCATGGCGCATTAGATCTACTAGGCTTTTGTATCTTGTTTAATATGTATTTTAGACTGTTTTATGTAAATTATTCGCGCCACTTGTAATATGAATTGTACGTTTATTATCTATGCATTGGCTTTTATTGTTTTTATGTATATGTACTGCTTTTTAAGATAGGCTTTATTTCGATATGGTGCATAACTAACAAGTATAAAAGAACAATACCAACACTAGATAGTCAGAGAAGAAGCTTCCACGCTGACATTAGACGCTGAGGTCTCGGCCTGCAGAAGCTACAACTCGCAGCGGTCTGACATCCCTTGCCGGGTTGCCATTTTGAACATTAACAGAACCAGAAAGATGGTGGGGGGGGGGAGTGAAGAGCGTACATGACACCACTGACTCCTGCAGTACTGCCAAAATCAAACCTAAAGTCTGAGGGGCTTCCTCTCACTTGAGATGGCAAGTTCATCATATGGTTGATGTCTTGGGCATCTTGAATGACAAGATTCCCCTACCTTTAGAGTGCAAAAAAATGATCACTCTAGATAATGTGAGGTCTTGTCACCTCGTGATGTTTATGACGGCTATCTTTTGAACTGTGCTATTCTAATGAATCATGCAGTGTTCAAATGGATAATGTTGCTAGTAAAACATCAGTAGCAATTTCCCTGTTTTCAATCACTTTATGTTATTAACTTAGACATCCATTGCGGTTCAACACTTTAAAGATGCTAGAAAAGCTTCTGAAAGTGTGTTTTGGAATTTATTATTTCCTATCATGCTTAAGTTTACATTTGGTATTAAGTTTCTTTACATTGGTAAATGCCAATACAGTGCTCCTTCCAATTCCATGTTTATTAATGAGATGGTATGTTTGCTTTTAAATGACATCTTAGTCAGGATTGTCCAATTTCACATTTAACAAGATTGTTGGCTTTGGAACATTTGATGCACAATTTCTGTGTTAATATTGATATTTATAGGATACAAATTGATAACACCAATAACACTGTCAACTTATGCGGATATTATTCTGTTATTTGTGTCCAATTACGTATTTTCCAATTCCTTTACACTGGATACAATCTCTAAATAATGTAAAATATCTGATTAACTATTAAATAAACCAAAACCAGACTTTTTCACTTTCAGAATTTTTATTTTTAGGTCTCACTCCAGACAGCTATAGCGTCTGTGATACCTCCTTTTACCATTACAAATAAGAATAGTACAAAGAGAAGGGGCTTTTGGTCATGCCGTTTTAACCATTGGCTTTCTGGATATTTTCATGATTTGCTATTGCTTAGAATGGTGTGTCCAACAAGGCAATAGCTTTTTAAAGATGGTTACATTGTCTCACTTGTTTTCCTATTGGTGACGGTGATCAAGTAGTCATTTTGTTAGACAAAAGAAGAACGACTCGGTTACCGGTTAGTAACGGAGTCATTACCTTCCTCCTCCGTCTTCTTCGTCACAGTCACCCAGGAGCGTATACCCAAGCGTCAGACGAACAAAAAAAAGGCACCAAAGATGCCAAGGAACCTTTATTGCAGATAAGCACACACAATCAGTGAACAGCCGCAGGAACAGCAGAACCAAAATCCCCAGAGAAAACCTCCCCCATCCGCAACTTATAATGGGAGATGAAGGTATCTGAGGAGGACCAAGTTGCCGCAGCACAAAGAACCTTCAAGGAGGCCCCCTTATAAGAAGCCCAGGACAAAGCCACACCCCAGGTGGAACGACCCTGAATGACTGGGGGGGAAGGGAGACCCCATGCAGGTAGGCCAAGGAGATAGGGGACCAAACCCAACGTGAAAGAGTTGCCGTAGTAGGCCGATGACCCTGTCGGGCAACCCCAAAGGTGACAAACAAAAAATCCACCTTGCGAAGGGAGGCGGTACGCTCAAGGTAGATCACCAGAGCCCTAGTCAAATCCAGGGAATGGAGCAGGATCTCCTCTTCTGTAGAGAGGGGAGGAAAAAAGGCCGGAAAGACAACATCCTGGAACAAATGGAAAGCGGAGGACACCATGGGAAGAAACGCCGGGTCAGGACGAAGGACCACTTTGTCAGGAAAGAAACGAAGAAGGGAGGTTGGCAAAGCAAAGCGCCAAGCTCCCCCAAATGTCACCCAGAGGCAATGGCCACCAGAAAACAAACCTTCAGAGTGAGAACCTCCAGAGACACGGAAGGCAGAGGCTCAAACAGGGAAAGCTGAAAGGCAAGAAGGACCAAAGGAAGATCCCAGGGGGAACAGGAGAAGCAATAACAGGTCAAAGAAGAAAAACTGCGCAAAAGGCGAGAAACCAAGGACTCAAAGGAGACGAGAGAGGCCCCCCGGATAGCCTTAATGGCGGACCACTGGCTGTGGAGAGTAGAGACCGACAGCCCAAGCAAAAACCCATCCCGGAGGAACTCAAACACAGAACCCCACCCTCACAGTTATCAGGGAGAACCCCCCCACCCCCGCGGAGAACACCGAGCAGAGAAATTCCTCCAGTGACGCTCGTAGACCTTTAGGGTACTGCCCTTACGAGAATTCTTAAAGGATAGGGCCACTGCAGAGGAACAACCCAAAGACACTAGCCGTCACCTTTCAACTTCCAAACCCCCAACGCCAACTGGCTGAGAGCCTGACGAGACAGGAGAGGAAAGCAGAGTGGAGAAAGAGACAGGGGGAACCGCCACAGGGGAGCAACCACCAAGAGGAGACCACCAACACCACCACCACCACCACCACCCCTTCCGTCCTGATTTTTGTCAAAACCCTGCTGAGAAGGGGAAAGAGAGGAAAAGCATAGAGAAGAGTCCGAGGCCAAGGGAAACTCAGGGCATCCACCCCCCACGCCTCCCTGCAAGGAAGAAGGGTGCAAAACCTCGGCAGAGGGGAGGCAAAGAGATCCAACCAGGGCCTCCCGAACCCACCCAACAGCTCCCGAAAGATCAGAGGAGACAGGGACAGAGAAACCGAAGAAGGCGGCTCAGCTGACCCGCATGTCCATTCTCCCTCCCCGGCAGATAGAGAGCCTTCAGACCCAGCAAATTGGCCTCCGCACATGACCCAATCTGATCCGCCAGGACTGCCAAAAGAGGAGAGCGAGTGCCCCCCAAATGATTCAAGTAGGCACAGGTCACCTGATTGTCAGTCCGGACTTGAATCCATACGTCCTTCAGGTGACGGGCTATGTACAGAAAAGCCCTGAACACAGCAGCCAGCTCCTTCAAATTAAATGACATCCAGCTCTCTGCGGGGGACCAAGGACCCTGAGCAGAAAGAACGCAGAGGGTGGCACCCCAACCCCAAAGGCTGCCATCGGTAGTCAGGGTACTCGACAGGTTTACCGGAACCAGCCACCAACTCAGCTGGAGAGAAATGGCGGGAGTCACTGGAACAGAGGCATCATAGTCCTGGGACCCCGGATCACAGTGAGACAGGTGATAAACCAGATGGAAGAGGTGACTGTGAGCTCAAGGAATCAGAAAATGAGAAGTGGACATGTCCCCCTGAACCTGCAACCAGTTCTGACGCAGACTGGAGGAACTCCAGACGAGGCCAGAGCCGGAGCGGACGAGCCGGAGGAAGAAACACCATCCCCAACCTGGGTATTGAAGAGAGCGCCGATGAACTGGAGTTCTTGAGACAGGACGAGGTGAGACATGCTGAAATTCACCAGGAACCAATGAAACTTCAGGCAATGCCACACCAACGTCACATCCCCCGACCTTAAGGAAAGATGAGGAAGAAATCAACCAATCATTGAGGTAAGGAAAACAAAAGCATCCCCTGAGCATCCAACAGACCCACCAGGGGAGCCAAGACCTTGGTAAACACCAGAGGGGCAGAGGCAAAACCAAAGGGGAGGACACAAAACCGAAAGTGCTGACCCAGGGCAAAGAACCGCAAATACCTCTGGAAGAGAGGATGCACATGACTATGGGAATAAGCATCCAAAAGGCCCCAGAGTAAACAAGGGGCCTCTGCAAACTCACCATCTTGAACCTCTGTTAAGGCACATTGGAGTTCACGGTCTTGAGATCCAGAACCGGGAGGAAACCCCCCCCATTGCCTTCTGCACCAGGTACATCAGAAAGTAGCAACCCTGCCCCAAATCGGTCCCAAGCAAAGGAGCAATGGCAACCTTCTGGAGAAGATCCAAGATCCCCTGCTTAAACCCCAGCAGCTTCAGAGGATTCCGAGGAGTGGGTGTGGGAACAAAAAGATTTGGTGGAGGAGAAGAGCAGTCGATAGAATAACCTTCGACCACCAGGCAAAGAACCCAGGAATCGGTGACGTTGTGAGCCCAAGCGGAAGAAAACTGTACAATCCGCCGCCCACCCTGAGATAGTCAGGACTTGGGAGAGGCATCAGTAAGGGCAGCACCTGTAGGCAGTTGCAGGGATTTGGCAGAGAAGGAGGTTCCTCCCGGCGAAAGGGCTGGGAGGAACCATGCCCCACAGAGGGGGGATTCCCAAAGGCACGCCGATAACCAAATCCCCGACCCCTCAGAGCAGGCCGCAGAGGAGTAAGGAGCTTACGATCCTCCACGGACTTTTTCAGGAGATCCTCAAGCAGAGGGCCAAACAACTTAGCACCATCAAAGGGCAAGCATGAAAGAAGAGACTTCTGAGAGACCTTCGCCTTCCAAGACCTCGTCAAGATGTTACGACGAGCAGAAACAATGGAACCAGAAATTGCAGCAGACAGAGCCAAAAGTAATGTCCGACAAAAAGCGAACCTGCAGTTCCATAAGGGACAGACGAGTATTAACGTCTTCCCCCCGCTGGAGAGCCTCAGACAAGACTTGAAAATCATGCAGAAGAGACTGGACCACATACGAGGCATAAGCCTCCGCCCTGATGGAAAAGTTAGCAGCAGAGTAAGCCCTTTAGCAGCACTGCCCAATCTTTTATCCACAGGATCGTTAGGAGAGGCGTCCTCAGAGATAATCGAACCACTGGAGGCCAGACACACCATGAGAGAGTCCACTTTCACCTGAGGGGGAAACTCAGTCAGAAAGTCCTGAAGAGGGTACTTCTTAGCAAGGAACCGCAAGAACACAGTGTGACATCCGAATAAATGATGATGACGCCGATGAAGATTTTGTCCAAACAGCTTTATTCCAGTACATTAACAAGTAGCAAAACAACTAACCCCAGCCACAGCTGACTGGCTCTGAACGCTTACTGCAGACCCTGGGCGCTCGCCTTAGAACGTTCTCAGCGGTGACATTCTTAGTGATGTCACCCCAGAGTGTTCCAAGGCGATCGTCAAGACGGAGGTGTCACTGGTTAGTCGAATCTTCCCCCTAAAGTGGAAGATACCACACATTCCTCTTCTTTGCAAACTCAAAAATGCACACCCATGGGAAACATAAGAACAAATGGTTGCACTCTACATGGTTACATATTGCTCCAAGTGTTTGGGGCGACTAACCACCCTTTGGCTAGTTGAGCGTGGGATTCCCCAAAACGCTTCCTCGCGGGCAGGGCGCCCCACTTCTGGAGAACTTCTTCCTTCCTGGCCTCATTATCTCTGTTCTCAGGAGGGGAGTGATATCTTACAACTCTTCCCAGGTTCCAGATCTTCCCCTCTTGGGTTTTTACAGCATTTTTAAACAATTTAACAATTCTTGTGGACTCGCTCTGCCTGTTGGTGCTCGAATTTTTACTGTGTCTCCTACTTTAAACCCCACCTCTTTTACTGAGTGTAGTTGTCAAACCTGTCTTTCCTCTCTATCATGGCTTTGTGCTGCCTGTCCAACCCTTGCGAGACCCTAGAGTGTCCCGTCCATTCTTTGTGCCACCCCATCCATCCCGGTGACAGCTTCGTGTTAGGCTTTCTAGCTCGGAGCAGTTCGAAGGGAGCGACCCCAGTTGTCTGATGAGGGGTCAGGTTTCTAGACGTTTTCCTATCTCTTCCTTCCAATTCAATCCATTAGTTCTTGCTAGCTGGATGCTCTCCTTGAGAGTTTTGTTGAACCGCTCGACCATCCCGTTGGTCTCGGGGTGGTACAATGCGCAGCGTCTGTGCTCAATCCCATTATTCTCGAGAAAGTCCCTCATATCTTTGAGCATAATTGTACCCCATTGTCTGTCAACAGGCTACTGGGTAGACCTTCCCTGAGAATTAGTTCTTGCATAAACTCAATGACCACTTTAGTGGTGACCTCAGATACTATTTTCACCTCTGGCCATCTAGAATATAGATCCACGAGCACTAAGATGTAAGGTGTACGAATTTCTCCCGCCAGTGGACCTATTATGTCTAATGACACTTCTACATTGCATGGGAGGCGTGTGCTGTTTCAAAACCTTGTCACTGATAGCCCATGGTATGCAGTCTCTTACTTTTCTCTCCTTCACAACGTCCATGCTGGGCCACCAGTAGTCTTCCCGCATCCTCTGTTTCGTCTTGGTGATCCCATGTGTCCTTCATGAGCCAGATCCACTAGGTATTCCCTGAAAGTGTTGAGAGGGATCAACCTTGTGCCACGGAACAGGCATTTGTCAGTGACGGATAATTCATTCCTGATCATCCAGAACGGCCGTAGAGTCTCGTCTTGTTTGTCTTTGTGTTTCCAATTCTCTTTTACCCTCATGCACACTTCCATCAACAGGTTAACCACTCCAAGGGCTTCTTTCCAACTTTCTTCTCCAACAGCCCCTTGAGTAATTACACAAACCTTTTCTGCTTGTGGCTCGTCCTTATCTTCTTCGTTCTCTACACCCGCTTCATCTACCTTTGTCTCCCCCACAAGGCGCGAGAGGCAATCTGCTGCGAGGTTCCTTGTCCCAGGTACGTATTCAATGTTGAACATATACTCCTGTAGGTTTACAACCCAACGTTGGATTCTACTGGAGATCGCGTCAAGCCCTTTTTTGTTGAATACCTCGTCCAGAGGCTTGTGGTCAGTTCTCATGTGAACTTTGTTCCACAGACAAAGTCCAGGTACTTGTTCATGGCCCGGTGTACTGCCAAAGCCTCCTTCTCTATTACCGAGTAATTGACCTCGGACTTCCTAAGGGATCTCGATGCAAAGGCTATGTGTGAGGACTGCCCGAGTCCTTTAGAACTCGCATCTGTCGTCACCACCGTCTTCCTGTTTGGTATGAACGCTTTGGGGCTTGGGGCCTCCGCTAGTGCTTGCCTCACGTCTTCGAATTCCCTTTGGCACTCTTCATTCCAACTGAACACCTCATCCTTCTTGAGCAATTGGCGTATGATATAGGTCCTGCCTGCAAAATTCTGCACGAACTTGCTGTAGAACTCCAGCATGCCCATAAACGATTTTATTTCTTCCTTGTTTCTTGGTGGAACCAAGCCGATTATGGTGTTCTGGAGTTCAGCTTTGGGCCGAATTCCGCCCGGTGTTACCTTATGTCCCAAGAAGTCTAACTCTTTACATCCAATCCTGCATTTTTCTCTCTTCACTGTGAGGCCCTGCTCCCTGAACCTCGCCAGCACCTGTCTCAATCTTGTATCGTGTTGCCTGTTGTCCGCACCAAAGACCAGCACATCGTCTTGATAGCACAGTACACCAGGAATGCCTCTGAGAATACTGCCCATAAGTCTTTGTAATACCGCTGCGGCCGAGACTAGACCGAACGTCATTCTCTTGAATTTGAAGGTTCTCATAGGCGTAACGAATGCCGTGAGTTCCTGTGAATCTTCATGAAGCCTGATTTGGAAGAAGGCCGAGGTTAAATCCAAAGTCGAGAATACTTTCGCTCCTTCCAACATGCTCATCATCTGCGTGATGTTGGGCAGCGGGAACTTATCGACCACGACCTCTTTATTCAGTGCCCTGAGGTCGATGCATAAACGGACTGAGCCATCTTTCTTTCTTGCTGCAACGATCAGCGCCAGCCACTCTGTTACCTCCACCGGTTCTATTACTCCTAGGTTGCACAGTTTCTCTAATTCTGCTCTGACTGCTTCCTGGATAGCTATGGGGGGGGTTTCTTACTTTTGCTACAACTGGCACTGCATGTTCCTTTAGTTTTATTTTGTGGGAGTAGTTTTTTAGGCACCCTAGTTCCCCGCTGAACACTTCCTTGAACTCTTCTTCAATGCTTCCCCAAGTCTCACCTACCTCTTACAGCAGAATCTGTGGGGTTTTGTTGGGGTTAAGGTATACCCCCAGTTCTTTTTGTGCTTGCCATCCCAGTATGTTGTCCCCCTCTAGAGATACATAAATCTTAGAGACCGTCAATCTGCCTTTGTAGCCTACAGTGCCCCAGAAGTAACCTTTCATGTTGATAGGTTGACCACCATAGCCCCTCGGCCTGACATCCATTTTGCTCAATTTGAGTTTTCCTTTGGCCACCCTTTCAAACTCCTTGGCATTAATGATTGTTATCTTAGAACAAGAGTCAAACATAGCCTCCAACCCTGTCTCTTCAACCTTTATCATGTCTTTAGGATTGCTAATCTGTCCGCTCTGCACCTGCAAAACTATTTCGTCACACACCCGTCCAGTGTTATCCTTCTTCTGCTTCTTGTACACCCCTGACCACTCCTACAGTACTGTCTGAAATGTCCCTTCCTGCCACATTTGCTGCATGTGTATTTCAATGCAGGACAATCGTTGTCACTCGCCATGTGTCCTTGCTTACCGCACCTACAGCAGTTGCCCTTGAAGGCCCATCCCCCTTTGCTCTCCTGTTCTTTTTGCGCATTCTTCTGCTCTTTAACTACCAACACACCTTTGCCTTCTGCCACCACTTCACTCACTTTAACCTTGCTCTCACGGACCTTGCTTTCGCTGTTTTGCTTGATTTCACTAACACTGCATCATGTGTTCCACTTGCTTGGCCACTATGAGCACCTCCCTTAGTGGTGGATCATCTTTTAACCACAACTCTTCACGCACCAGCTCAGTCCTGCATGCTAACACACACTTGTCTCTGATCCTTTCCTCACACGCACCCCCAAACTTGCAGGTGGCAGCCAGTTTATGTAGATCTGATAACAAATCTTCAATCGACTCCCCTTCCTTCTGCCCTCTTTTGCCAAAATGGCACCGTTCCATAATAGTGCTAGTTTTAGGAAGGTAATGTAGATCAAGTTTTTTGAGGCGAATTTCGAATTCGTTCAATCCCCTTGCTTCATGTGCACTCAGCTCTGGGAAATGTTCTAACACTTCCTCTCCTCCCGCCCCAATATAGTACGACAATAATGCTACCTTCCTTTCCAGGCCTAAATTGGGTCCACACACAACTGCATAGTTCTGGAAGACCTTCTTCCATTTGTTCCACTTAATAGTGGGTTCCCCTGGGCTAGGTAAGAAGAAAGGAGGGGGCGTTACATTCTGCATGTTTTTCCCTGTTTAAATATGTGTTTCTAGTACAAACACTGTTGTCAACTAACCACACACTTTGAAATGTATCATTGGAAAAGAAAACCACTATTTCAAGTATTCAAATGGGGATCAGGACCCCAAGTGGAGTCTAGTTTCTTTTTCCTCAAAATCAGTTCCTCATGCAAAATGGGAGGGTTAGATAGATTCTCCCTGGAGCCCACCAGATGGCGCTGTCCTTCACTGTGGATTGTCCTTGAAAGGTTTATCCTCGCATAGAGTGTTCCTGTCGTTTCAACACAGTTCCTTTTCCCCTCAGGTGACAGGAACAACTAGACGATGAATGAAGCTACACCTCCAGCCTCTACGAGCTACTTCCACCGATGTGTGGTTCACGGTTCTAAATTCGCTTCATTCTTCCTCAGAATCATTGCATTCTCGCTGCACTCGCCAGCTCTCGTGAGGCGCTACCTATAGGCTCCAGTCAGGCACCCCCTCTTGACGAGACCTCACGGAGGTGTCCTGCAGACCCCCCCCCCCCGCAGTCTCTGCTGGATTCAGACAATGATAAGCACCAACGGCTCTTTACCCTAGTCAGCGCACGACCGTTGTTAATTGCCGCTGTCACATGCTTCGCAAGTAGCCCAACTGCCTCATCAGGAGCCTTCCTGCCGCACGTTCATCGAATGCCGCTTTCACATAACCCACGGCGTTGCAGTCAGCCACAGTAGTTCTCTGCGCCGCTGTCCGCTGAGAGTGAGCACCCCCGCCTCTGCACTCCGCCACACTAACCAGATGATTTAAGCCCAGTTCGTCTCCCTTCCCGGTCCTGACCTGCTCCGCCACAGTGTTTACCGGCCAGGGCGTCAACGTCAATCTCCATGCCGGTCAGTTGCTTCACATATGCAGCGGTGACAATCTGGACCTCTTGCGTTTACAGCGTCGACCACTTTCCCAGCAACAAAGATGGCACCAGTACCTGTAAGTCCTTCAGGTAGGTTCCTGCAAATGGTGTGTGGGCTGGGTTTAACCAAATGCTTCTGGCGCTGATTTAATCTTTGATAGCGTGTTGGGGTCAAGCAGTCGTCTTAAGTCCTGTTTGTCCTCGTCGCCTGTGTGACATCCGAATAAATGATGATGACGATGAAGATGTTGTCCAAACAGCTTTATTCCAGTACATTAACAAGTAGCAAAACAACTAACCCCAGCCACAGCTGACTGGCTCTGAACGCTTACTGCAGACCCTGGGCGCTCGCCTTAGAACGTTCTCAGCAGTGACATTCTTAGTGATGTCACCTCGGAGTGTTCTAAGGCGATCGTCAAGACGGAGGTGTCACAGGTTAGTCGAGTCTTCCCTCTAAAGTGGAAGATACCACACACAGCCTCATCAACATTCCCTGGACAGAAGACCCTGGATGGCCTTATGAATGGAAAGGGCGTCCGGCTCCTTCCGACTGTACTAGGAGTAAAAATCCTCTTCCCGAGGAACAACAGCTGGAAAGGCCAAATTGTCCTTCAAGTGCGTCAGGCCCTCCCTCGATTCGGCGCCTTTAACAAAGCGCACATGCTGCTCCTCATGTGAACCGTCGGGGTCAGGCTGAGAAGAACCCTTAGGGACCTGAGGCACTGGCTCATCCCAAGCCGCAAAGGCAGAATCCACTGCCTTATTAATCATAGCCTGCAGGACATCAAGATCCATGCCCACAGGCCGCTGGGAGGAAGCAGGATCAGAACCCGACAGAGAAGACGGTTGTGGACGTTTCTCTGAGCATTTACCCTCCAAGCTGAAAAACACAACTGCCGTGAAGGAGGAGAAACCTTAAAAAGGGGGCGAGATGCACTGCTGCTAAGCAAAGGTAATGATGTGTAGCTTACAATTTAGAGCCAGTGATTATTCATAGATGCATGAACTTTACTGACATAATGACAGTTCATTTGCGGATTTTTTTTTTTGCCCTAGGACAAGCACCCTGTTTGTATGTATGGCAGACTAACGCAATTCACCATTGCAAGTTGATTTGTTTACTTTGCTATCTTGAAACCATGTTGTTTCATGTACAGCTTTTCGTCCACAAAGTAGAGGTGTGCACACACACAAGGTTTCTTACAGTTGCACGGACTACTTTAGCTCATTGCCAAAACTATGCAATATATTGCTGTTTTTGTCTTTAAAGTTCATCACTTTCAACTCAAACTTTATTTTCTGGCTTCCTTTTAGAACACTCTTGTTTTGCAGTATAGATTACTCTATAGTCTGCCCAACAAAGGGGTGTCATATAGCTACTTCTTTTCTACATACTGTGTTAAGTTAGCATGAGTTTATTAAATGTTTAAACGCCTTTTTTCCTTCTTGCTTCACTTTTGCACACGACACATAATTGTTGTTTTAGCTTTCAACCCAGAAGAGCTTCGTGCTTTACTTGAGAAATAATATGTTATTGCTCTGACATCAGTTTTGTTCGGCACTCTGTCTGCACAGTAAGTGCTGAAGGCTACACGGATAACTTAACCCAGTGTTGTTGTAAGGTCTGATCCTCGCACCCCTATAGACATAACACACATGCTGCTGCCAAAATCTGGCTCTAGGCGAGTTTTATATTGTTGTGCTGAACGCACAAAAACACACTTGATGTGCTTCGCATGCAGAGAGCTGGTGGAAGATGATGTGATCCTCTGCCACTGAAAATTTGAGGTACAGGCCCGCCCTGCTAAAACCCAAATGAGACCTTCATAGATATAAAATATTATGCTAAATAGGGAGGGTGAGAATTAGGTATTGTAAATTCCTATTCATTACAGCATCTTAGTATGCTGTCACCGTTTGCTTTCTATGGACTAGTGACTATGCTAATAACTTTTTTTTTAATAATATGTTTGCTAGTGTTATTTAAGATACTGCGTTTGAGAACTCTGCATTAGTAAATAAATATTTCAAATATGCACGTATCCTCATTTACTCCCAGTTCTGGTTTTGAAATGATTATATAACGAAAGAGTGTTCATGTGTTCCACGATACCTGAGGTATTTCAAGTTCATGTTCTGTTTTGTCTAAACATTGGGAGTTTTTTTACGACCAATGAGACACTGTAGCTAGCTGGGTAAGGGGATTTTGGATACTGAGGTGAGTTTTGGGCCATCCTAATTCACCGAGGTTCCAGGTCTCTACGCACAGTTCTGTAGGAGAACGGAATTCCCGCTCAGGGGCTTTACGTCATGTTTCTATATTGTTGTAGCCCAAGATGTTGCTTCATTGTGGTATTTTCTTTCCATGACAGTTGGAAGCCACACACACAGTCACCCAACTATTACCAAATCCCTCAAAAAAGACAAACTCTTTAGCTTTTCTAGTGCATACTTAAGAAATGTTATACCAATTGTCCTTGCCAAGGCACGTTCCTATATGTTAGAGAAGAATGGACTAAGGCAGATTAACCCTTCTATAACTTTACTGTTTACTGAAACAATTTCTATGACACTCCTGCACCAAGTGTTAGACTGCTTCACATCATAGAAGACCCAGAATATAATGAGGTACAGAGTCAGACACGCATAAGTCGAAGAATACCGAGGTTATCTTGTATATGTCAGTAGAGAGTATTTCAGAAATAGCCTGAAAAGGCTAGTACTCAGAAAACGTCTGGAAAACAATCGAGAATGTACTGTTATAGGGACAACAGTATATAAAGGTGGTTGAATCTTCTGTGAAAGATTAATTAAGTACTTGAGGAGGTTTAAATACTAAAATGCTAAATATTAAACACTTGGGTATTTAATTTAGCAAAGATATTTTAAGGACCATCTCTATAAATTGATCATACTACAACACTTAATGAAGATATCTATTCAAATGGTCCTCATTTATTTAAATTGGCTGGGCAGAGCTGATGATTTTAAACTGATTTTCTCCATAAAAATCATATGTTACTGTGTTACCTGTTCTCTCCCTATTCGTTTGGAAAATAGGACTCATTTGATGGCACACTTTATTTGGTCAAACATGAAACCAGGTATTACTTTAAACAAGCTTCTAAATCCAAAAGTGTTTATCAGTAACCTTGTAATGCTTCATTCACACACAAAAACATTCACAAAATCTAACTTCAATTAATTAATGAGATTGGATGCTAACCCTTATTCCAATAGAATTTAAAATTCAGTCGCGGCTGACCAAGCCATCCAAATTATGCACATTCATCTGAAAGCTTCACTAGTCAATTTCAAGTGTTTACCTTTGTAATTTGCAGTAGCATTTTTTTTTTACTTATTTAACATCTGATACTTTAAAAACAATGGTTTGAACAATCTTACGATATTTTAATTTTGTCAAACAAAACATGGGGCAAATCGAAACTAGTCACATAACATTGCCATTGTAGTCAATCTGCGGGTACCTTTTCAAATAATTTTACCTGACGTTAACGAATCACCACCATTTTTGTCTAAACTGATGGCTTCAGGTCTAATATCTGCTTATTAACCTGTAGCAACTGTAAAAACACAGAATCCAGGCAGTTTTTAACAACTGTTCTAGCCCCACACAGTTAAAAAGTTCATAAAGTTTCAATTAGTATTTAGTTAGGGGCTGTTCTAAAGTTTCTAATCTCTCTACTCTACAACTCGTTTGCTGCTATTGAGGAGATTTTACACCCAGGGACACACACCTTCGGAGGAGAAACTGTTACACAGGGGCATTCTTAATTAAATGTTAACAGGAGCAGGCCAAGCTCAAATCATACCACAAAGAACAGTGTAAAGGGCAGAGGATGCTAGGTGTACAGTTTCCATTGCCGCAAATACTGCCACTCTACGGAGCATTTCTTGTTTTGAACCCCATTCCACGCACACCGCCACCCTCTGTCGGACCAATTTTGCTAGGAATGAATGGCCCCCGTAAAGGTAGTGAAATCTTCTCAGGCTAAGATTTGCCCAGGACCATTACAATGATAAGTTGATGCCTAAAAAAATCAAACTGTACAAGCAACAAAAACACCTATTCTCCATGAAACGTGAGATTTGTTTTCAATTGAATCCAAATACCCTTGTTTTCTGAGAGTTTAAAACTAAATTGGTTGTTACCACATACACCCACATAATAAGGTAAATATATATTCTTTCATATGACTAAATCATCCGCATACTACAGTCTGTGTATCTTCCTTGTCCCCACCTTTGGCAGATAAGCTCCAGTGAATTCCAGGCACCTAGAAATATCTTCTACAAACAGATTAGAGAGAGCGTTAGTGGCAGGGGACAACCTTGATGTATTCACCTTTCACTCTTAAACTTCCCAAATGTGTGGTTTAGTTAAAGTGTCAGTGTGGTAAGGCATGCCCTAATCTCTCAATTTTTGTCACAACATGCATCCATCTTCAAGATGGAACATTTCAAATTCTGAAAAAGATACTGAACAGCCAGCCTTTCAATATTGTACAAAGTATAAAGCAGAGGAAAATTTGAGATAGTGCTGGCCTGAAGTCTGCTTGGTTAAATAGCAATATTTTTAACTCAAGATACAAATCTTGGTGCCGGATAAAATCCATGTGGCGATGATTCTACCACTCTTGTTCAGAAGGGTTCTAAACAGAAAGCTTGCTGGGACATCAGAATAAGGCCTGTACTATGCATTCAAGCATTGCACCCATCACTTTTTGATTACCTATTGTGTTGCCCTAAGTGGGTCGGGTATGTCCAGACCAGCTTGGTTCCCGCGCCTAATTTCACTGGAAGCAAGCCGTACCCATCTAATGAGCCCATAACTAGGGCAAGACCAGTCCTGGGTTGCTTGTGTTCCAGTTCAGGGAGGACCTGACTTGGCAGTTCGAGGTGGGCTGTTTTTATTGGAACAGGGTCAAGACTGATTTGCATATAGCATGGTCCAACTGAGCTAGCATGGTGTGCAAAATAATGATGGATTGGGAACCAGCTGGAGCGATTCCCAGTAACTGAGAATAATTCAAGCTTTCCATCCATCACTGTTTTGAATACTTACTTTATTATACATGAGACATCTTATCACCTTCCCACAACTTGACTTCAAAAAGGGCCTGTAACCTAAACATTGCTTTAAATAATAAAAGCAACGCGTCTACTCATTGATCAAGGAGCACTGTCCAGGACAGGGACTTCCACATAGAGGCACTTTAATATATATATTTTTTGTAATCTCATTTTGTAATTGGGATCCTATATTCAAATGGGGGTTGGGAGAGAGTCAGATGCCTATTGGGACTGTTCACCCACCCACTGGAATGCAAAGATTACAGATCATTTGTTTTACATTTACAGGCAGATCCCCCATTTTCACAAAATACCTCTCTAGGAAAGTAGGATCTGCTTTCATAGTTACCCCCACTTTTTGGTGTTTTTCTGACTAGTCTGACTGGGATTCTGCTAATAAGCACCCCAGTCTCTGTGTTTCCTCCCTAAATTGGGCCATGGGGAGTACTTAGGTACCTCCCGGATTGGCTACTGGTGTACCCTTGTAAGTCCCTAGTATATGGTACAAAGGTACCCAGGGCATAGGTACCCCAGGGGCCGCCCATGGGCTGAAGCATAGATTATGCCACCCACAGGACACCACTTAAATTGTAACTACAGGCCTGCAATTGCAGCCTGTGTAAGCTGGTGCTAGCACCACTTACAACAGATATAGGTTTTCATATAGCGGAGGTCACTGCACTTAAAAGTCACCCCAAAGGCAGGTGTGTCAATTCCGAAGGCAGGGAGCTTGGTTAGAAGTGTGAGGGTGCCCCTGAATGAGCAGGTCACCCCTCCAATCCTCAGATTCCATACTCCTGGGTTTTAAGTGCATCAGCCATTACGATACATTGAGCGAAAAACTGTCTGTAATGAACCCTGGTATGTTTGGTATCAAACATGTTGAGGTATGATTTCATGCACTTCATCGGGAAGCCCTTGGTGCTCCCAGTACCAGTCTTCCAGACCTGAACAGCAAACTATGGCTACTGCCGACTAGATACCAGATTCTGCCCTCCTGCTGTGGAGCCAAGCTCGAGCAGGGGAAGACAGGAGAATAGGTTTCCTGTCATAGGGATGTATGACCACCTTCCAGACAGGGCGGGGGTGCTTGCCAGCACCACTGGGCTGCTTTGAAGGGCACATTTGGTGCCCTCCTTGCATACTCCAGTTAAAACCAGTTCAGGGAGCTGTTGGCTCCCGCTCTGGCACGGAAATGGACAAAGGATATGGGAGTATTCTCCCCACTCTCCAGCCCTTCCTGTGGGAGGGACCCCTGAATCGTCCCAACCCTTTTAAGGGTACTTAAGGGCTCACATGTGTGGGACTTCTTAGATTCATCGTGGGACAAGATTCAGATACGAAACTACTTCAATTTCAACCGTCTGGGTACTTTTGACTTTATTGGACTTCGATTTGGGAATCGAGGCTGCAACTGGGAAGGCTCCTGCTGCTCCTGGTCTCGTCGTCCTGCCACTCTTCTGCATCATCTGTGCCTGTGCTCCATACAGGTACTTCACCAGGCCTCTGGACATCCAAGACACCCAAAGGAATCTCCCTCAGAGTGAAGGAGTCAATCCCCTGCATCTGCAGGCACCGCAACAAAGCTGACCGGTCTTCTGTTCCTGAGCTCCCCCAGAGTACAAAAGGTTCAGCAACACAGGGGGTGGTTCTGCAACTCCCTTGAGGCCCGCACTGTCTTCACAGCAAGTTTGAAGCCTGTATCCCTTATCGGAACTGCTGGAGAAGTACCCTTGTGCACCGTGTCAACTTGCTGTTGCCAAGGCTTGTTGACTCTCTTCCCCAGAGATCTTCGGGCTTCAAGAAATTCCAGCATCTGCTGCTACCCAGATCTCCGTCCTCACCACATCCTCTGCACCGCGGGCCTGCATCGTTGGTGAGCTGCCCGAAGTCCTCTTGTGACTCCTGTCCATTCGGCCTGTAGGTCCTCTTGAGGGTCTTCTTTGGCTCCAGTAGGCTCCCCTGTTTGCTCGGGCCTACTCTGACTTACCTGCTTGTGGCGAGTCCATTGGACCTTGCTGGTCCACATTTTCCGGGCACCTCTTCCATGTGCCACATTTGTTGCCATGGCTTGTTGCTGCTCCCGCCGGACACCGACCCCCTGGCTCTTGACATCCGACGCGGGAAAGCTTTTGTACAGCTCTTGGTCTTCCAAAGCGTTATCTAGTCTGCACATCTACAGCGCCAAAGTCACTGTCAACTCTCCTGCATCTTCTGACATCAGTGGGTATTCCTCCTCGTCACTCCAGCGTGGCATATACTCTGTCCCCTCTGCTTGCAGGTACCTCCCTTTCTGAATCCACCTTTGGGCTCCAGCTGACTCTTTCACCTTCGCCAGCAGTATCTTCACTGAAGACCACAATTGTTGTCTATGGCCGTTACCGATGTCACTTGGCATCCGGATTCCCTGGTGTAGGTATCCTAGTTTCCGGACTATCCACGGCTGGGGTGACTCTCCAACCTTCCATCTTTCATGTGGTTTCTTCAGGGACCTCTGGGAAGGGTCCTTCTCGTTAAAAACTACAACCGCGACTTACATATTGACTTGTGTGGATTACAAGGTTGTGTGCCCACTCTGCACACGGCCTTTGTGGGGTTCCTGGTGAGCTACCTTCAGTGGTTCATGGGGGCCCCAACACTTCTATGTCCTCTGGGTCCAGTCTCTACTACGGTTGTGGCTCACATTCCACTTTCTTAGTATATTGTTTGCTCACCCCCTGGAGACCACTGTGTATTTGTGCTACTAACGTGTTCTCCTGATGAAGTATTGTGAGTATTGTGATATCTACAGGGAGGAGATATTGCAATGTGTTAGTGTGTGTTTACAATAAATACATATTTTTATAACTACACTGTGTGGTTCTTTTTCACTTAACCTACCCTCTGTGATTAGTACTGGTAAAACAAGCTGCTTTACACTCCTTATGGACTAAGCCTGAAGGCTGAACTTCACAGCTACCACTTAGAGAGCTTTCTAAGGTTGTCTAAGACCACTAAAATCACCATAAGTGTTCTCTGGATTAATGCAGGTTGCTACACTTACATAAGTGAGCACCATATACTAAACCAATCTCCTACAACCTTTGCAACAAGGCGCCAGAGCTATTTACTGTTGTCATATTATTTGGTACATTGCAGCCCATCTCGCTCTCTATGCTGACATTTTCTTCTCCCAGAAAAAAATATATTGCTTCCTTTGCAGCAATGTGCTAGGCCTCAGAAATGGTTCTAGTAATCTCTATTTGTGTTCTCTTGCATGAGTAATCTAAAACGACAAACTCGTATGCATTCTGGACATGTTTACGTCCTATTCCCTACTATCAACCAGCTTAAAACACTGAAATGTCCATGGGCTTTTATTATGTATGTGTTAATCAGCAAACAATTCCTGGTAAGAAAACCTCCATTCTGGCTATTACTTTACTGATCCTGTCTGCGGCAACATCTTCCCCCTGTAACACATCTTCCACCTGCTAGTTGACAAGGAGCCTCCTGCAGTACTTTTCAGATTGGAGGAAACATTGTAGTGTCAGACAGACATTCGATCAGCAGTGATCGCTTTTTTGCTCAAAGGACCAATAAAGTATCTACAGTACTCCCACAACAAACCATTAACGAACATGTATATACAAAGGGGTTCCATGGTCATTACTGGTGACCTTAGTGGGGCTAGGACACTGAAAGCAGATGTGATCATGTTATGGGCTATCAGAAAATTCATAATATTCTCAACCTCCAAGTCTCAAAGTGCTCTCAAGCTACATCCCATGCTTTTTTGCTCAAACCTATAATCTAATAAAGCTTCCAGTAGAGGAACGCGGGGTTTGGAAAGTACAGTGATCAGCAAGGCACAGTTTACTGCATACCATATGAGCAGTAGAAGGCTCTATCAACAAAAGTAGAGAAGTAGAGTTTGCAACTAAACTTCCAATGCTCAAATAAGGTGTGTAAGTAAGAAGATATCATGGCTACTTATATGGGATAAAAATATATATTTGTCAATTTTTATGACAATTGAGGATTAGTTCTCGTCTCAGACGTGCTCCTTTTCATTCTATTGATTTTGTGTATTATTAATTGTTTTGTTTTAGAGTTGTAGATCAGTTGCGATTGCTCAAATGTTCTTTGGTATTTGCTTGTATCTATAAAGTTGTATGCAATTCAATGGTGAGGTAAAAATAATGTATTAGCTCACTGTACTCTGTGTTCTGGAACTCTTGGTGTGGATGATTCATTCTTTGCCTTTCTTTTAACTGGAGCCAGGGCTTTAAGTGGGCAGGGTCTCACCAGTGCTGAGCACCGGCAGTTCTTTAAAGGGGGGCCTCGAAACGGGTCTCTATCGAGCTCTGTTTTGTGCCCTGGCGGTCCGTTTTTTCCCCAGGGGAAAGGAAATCCTTTAAAGAGAGTCATTTTCTCTCTGGATTTCTCTTCTCCTTTCGGAACTCAGGAACAGTAATATAGTCGTGGTGTCACCAGGGCTTTATGTGGAAGATTTTTCAATATTCTACACAAGCCACAGTTGCTGCTGATTTATCTTTTGCAACTAACGACCACTGACAAAGCCAAAAGTCCTGACTTGTAGGTATGATTTTACTTGTATCATATATCTGGATGCAATGACAGAAACAGCAAAATACCAGTCGGGCGACACACTATGTTCAGCACAAACTTTTAGCTTACGTGTTTTTTAAGCAACGCCCTCAATTACAATGACCACGCCCCCTTGAGAGACCCCCCCGTTTTTTCATCCCACTTAAAGCCCTGACTGGAGCGGTCATGGGTCTCTGCAACGGAAATAATCCTTCCTGAACGTTTGATGCTTTCATGCAGTCTCATTCTTACTAATACATCGAGACACTCTATACAGTCGCCATTCCCGGACCACGTAATTATAGTAAAAACCTTAGAACATCTATAATTAGAATATATGCCTAGAAAGCTAAAAAAAAAAAAGGGGGGGGGGATTATTAACTGGCATGGAACATTGTACCATGAAACGGCTACTGGTTCAATTGGACCAAGTAAACTTCAACACATGAAAGCCTCACGTAGATTGCAGAAGCAGTGTTAAAACACCTGACTTAAAGCACACGGTCAATTGAGGCGGATACCAACTTGGGAAATCCCCGAGGCAAGGGTACAGAGAAGGAAACGTAATGCCCTCGGCCTGTCGCTGGGGAGAAAGGGAAGCAACACAGCAAGAAGTAACCCTACGCGTACTCCGTTCTCAGACATTAGGCTCGTACTTGATGCATACCCTCTCTACCCACAACATCGTGCATATCCCCTCCACAGCAACCGCTCTCGCGAGACCAATACCTCCCAGTCCCAGTCCCAGTCCCAGTCCCAACCCTCACTCACCTCAGAGAGGCAAAGAAGCTTCTTTCAAACCTTCTATTCACTGGCGATGATAGGGTTAATCCAGTAGTCCCGCCCGTTCATGAGTAAACGTCAGTTATCAATAGACCAGCTGGTTTAACTACCTTGAGAGCGGTGACCAACCAAATGCCTACCGTGATGTCAAAATATCAGCCATATTGGAAAATGCGATTTTAAACGTGCTGGTATGAGGTTTCGGCTGTATTGAAAAAAGTGTGCCGCATATATAATTAATCCCCCATAGCGTAGCTGTCTGCTAATCGTTTACCCTTTGTATTAAAAACTATTTCGCATTGGTTTTGTTCTCTTGTGTCTGAACAAATACCAAGCATCATATATACTAACACTTGTAACACTTGGAAGACACTAATTTTTGTTTCGTACGTTTTAATGGACTGTTGCCAGTTACCGGCATAGAAGGTTCACCTACAGTACATCCTCTGCGTCTACTTCCGTAAATTAGCGGCAGGCTTCTTATTTTCACATTGACTTGCTCAATTGTTACGCATTAGGTTTATAAATAAAGTGGCTACTTTGATTGGCATCGTGCGCTGTCGTACTTAAGAAGGGTTATTAAGGCAAGTGGGTGGAAATATTTTAGATACAATGGGTTGAGCTATGCAAAAAGTGGATGTCTTATTCAGAAGCATCTGGTAGAAATATACGATGAAAATGAATGTTTTACTTGAGCTTCATAAATAGTGACGATAATCTTTTTCACAAACAATGGGAATAACCATTCATCGAAATGTAAGTAATTTAGACTGACTCTACTCGGATAGATTTAGAATTAAAAGATGGAGGTAACGTTTGGCCTTAGAATTAGAAGATGGAGGTCATATTTCTATGTTACTCGAAAGGAGCGCTGTCAGTCTTCTTTCTTTTTCTATCGAACAACATTCCAGATTTCCCTTCGAAACTGGACGAGAAACGCAAGGGCGTAAAGATGTATTGAGAGCATGAATGGTCGGGGACCGGAAAGTTAACTATTGATCTTTCTTTGCAGCTTGTTAACGTTAAGGAAATGGTTAACGTAGGGCTGTCCAAAGTGGACGATGCCGTGGCTGCCAGGCACCCGGTAAGATAGATCTCTATTGTGTATTCTATTACTATTGCTGTTTGAAATATATATATATATTTTTTACACGTATTAGGGCATACATCGCTAAAGTAATTTTGCATGAAAAGCTGACGACTAGAAATGTTTAAACATGCATACGATGTTTATTTCTTGACCTCTTCATGAACATGTTTTTTAATAATAAACAAAAGTTGCATAGAAGTTGTCATACATTTTTGCAAAGTGTTTCTACTTACAAAGAACACAGTTAACTTATGATTAGTTTTTGTCATTTAATGGGTAATGAAGAATTCAAAATTTGCAAAAATTCGTGACAAGAATTTTCAATTCTATTAAGGACTAGGAGGCGAGGATTATGCTAGTCTCATTTCTTTATTTAGAAATGCCCAGCAGCCATGTAAAAAACCACATTACCCAGAAACACTTGGGTGATAACCATAGAGTCTGCACTATAAATAGGTATGTAGACAATCCCACTTCCTCTTTCTTTGGTGAGGAGTAAATCCAGGAAACAGCAAACAGTTCAACAAAGTCAATACAAAAGCGAACCCCAATCCAGGGAAATGGACGAAAAGTTCCAAAACAGCAGCAGCCGAAGGCAGAAACCAGGAACAATCTTCAGAGAAGAAAACAGGAATATCCACGTTGCACCACAGGCACGTCATTTGGGATCTGATCCTGAAAAGAGACACAAAGCCGTAATACACGTCCAGCAGATAGAGGAATATGTCGAAACAAGGGTGGGAAAGAAGACAAGGCAATAGATACTGTTGTAACAGAATAATGCATAAATGTAAATGTAAATGTACATGGATTTGTATAGCGCAAATCACCACTGGTTTCTAAGCGCTTGCTTAGGGAACCCGTCCTGGTATTCCCCTGTGAGATACCCCGGCAGGGTATCCGCAAGGTGAAAGCCAGGCATCCCGCCGCGAGGGGCCGTTGTGGAGATTAAGCAATCTATTGCCCAGAGTCGCAGAGTGTGAACCCATGAATCGATTAGGCACCGGAGCGAGAATTGTCGAGTCCACAGACATTTTAGGACTCAAGACCCCGCCGAGCCGGGAATTGAACCCTGGTCCCGGGCTGACCTCTGCTTCCAGGTCTGCCTCCTCTAACCAGTGAGCCACACTTCTCCAACATTTGTCATTAACACAACGTATAAACCACGGGTGGGATAATCCTCGCCTCCTAGTCCTTAATAGAATTGAAAATTGTTGTCACGAAGGTTTGCAAATTTTGAATTCTATGTCAGGACAGGAGGCTCCGATTATGCTTGTTCAAAGCTCATCCAACACCACAGAAGCAACAGTAGCAACAGGCTTAAAGTAAAAAGTCTTAAACACAGAATCAGCGGCTTTCATTATGTCCCCCAAGGTGACTCCCAATGAAAAGGCTTTAGAGGCCATGGCCCCACGAGCAGAATGAGCACCAAATATAGAAACATCAATGCCCGCCTCCCCCATAAGCCACCGTACCCAGCGAGCCAATGTAGCAGGAGTAACGGGGCGGAAAGGCTTTTGCAATGCAATCAACAATTGACATTGCATATCAGAGCGAAGAAGCGAAGTACTCACCTCATAATCCTTAAGGCATTGGACAACACAAAGGTTGGGACGAGCAGGAAAAGAAGGGTAAGAAATAATCTCAGTATTAGTTTTTGTGCGCCTGGACAGGCGGAATAGAACCCCTTCAGGAGTGAAGCTGCAGCAAGATCTAACGCGCGAAGGTCTGAAATTCGTTTGCAGGAAAGCAAACACAGCAACATAGTAAGCTTGGCCGAGAGCTGTTTACGAGAAAGCAAGGAATTGATTGGCCAGGATTCCAAAAAACGTAAGACAACCGAAACGTCCCATGAAGAAACATATTTGGGACGTGGAGGAATAGCCATTCGAATACCTTTAAGGACTTTAGACACCAGAGGATGTTCACCCACACGTTTCCCATCAACAGGAAGATGGCCCGCCGAAATTGCGGAACGGAAGTTGTTGACTGTACGGTACGCCAAACCAGAAGCTGAAGACAGAGAAGCCAAAAAATTGACAATCAAAGAGACATCAGCAGATGTCGGATCAACTTGCCGTTGAGCACACCAATCACTCCAACGTTTCCATGAACCTCTGTAACGTTTGTGAGTAGCTGGGGCCCAGGCGTTGCTGAGGAATCTGGTAGCGTCCGCAGAAAGGACTGACACCGCCCAACGTTCCCCGAAATCCGCCACGCCAGGAGAAGGAGAGAGCCTGACTGAACCAGGGGATGCGGATTCTGAAGCGGATTCAACAGGAGATTCCGCTTCTGAGGCAGAAGAAATGGCAATGCACAAGCCATTTCCAGGAGAACCGGGAACCACGGTTGAGCCCGCCACAGAGGAGTGATTAGAATTAACTCCGCCTGAAAACGAGTCGCATAGGCCAGAACCCTGGGGATCATCATAAACGGGGGAAACGCATAACATAGGGAGGACGGCCACTGCTGAAGGAAAGCATCCGTTGCCAGGGCCTCCGTATCCGGTCTCCAGCTGAAGAACCGGGGAAGTTGGGAGTTGAGACGGGACGCAAAGAGGTCGATTAGACAAGGGCCCCAAGCCCGGAGGAGCTGGCGGAACACACGAGGATGGAGTCTCCAGTCGCTGAAGTCCCTCAGATACCTGGAGTTCCAATCCGCTACAAGATTGCGACAACCAGGAAGGTATTCCGCAATAACTGTGATCTTGTTGTGAAGACAATAGTGCCAAAACTCCTTGGCTATCTCCGCCAACAACCTTGACCGAGTCCCTCCCAGCTTGTTGATGTACCGGACTGCTGAAACATTGTCCATCTGGAGAAGTATGCAGCAGCGGGACTGAAGAGGAGACAGACACTTGATCGCGAACGATCCCGCCAGTAACTCCAAACAATTGATGTGGAGTGAAAGTTCCTGCGGGGACCATCGTCCCCCTGTCGAGATCGGGCCGCAGCGGGCCCCCCAGCCCCAACGGCTGGCATCCGACTCGATCACAATTTCTGGAGAAGATCCGAAAAGAGCCCTGCCGTTCCAGGCCTCCATGTGATCCAACCACCACTGCATTTCCGACTTCGCTTCCTCCGATAGAGGAATGTGGTCGGAATAACGAAGGCCCCTCTGAAGATGTTGAATCTTCAGACGCTGCAATGCCCGGTAATGCAGCGGAGCCGGAAATATCGCTTGCAGGGAAGACGCCAAAAGACCGACAACTCGTGCTAATGATCTCAATGATACTGTCGGATTCGAGACAACGGAATTCAATTCCCGTTTGATGTATCGAATCTTCTGACGAGGTAACAGAAGTTGGCAGGAGAGGGAATCGATCTGGAACCCCAAGAAATCTATCACCTGAGTAGGATGTAGTACAGAATTGGGAACATTCACTAAAAACCCGAGAGACTGAAGGAGGTCGACCGTCCATTCCAGATGAGTCATTAGCTTGACAGGACAATCCGCCAGAAGGAGGATGTCGTCCAAATAGATGATCAAGCGGACTCCGCGACTGCGGAGGGACTCCACAACCGGACGCAACAGTTTCGTGAAGCACCAAGGTGCTGACGAAAGGCCGAAGGGAAGAACCTGATATTGATACCAAGTCCCCAGCCACTGAAACTGCAGAAAGCGGCAATGGGGCGGGAAAATCGGAACAGAGAGATACGCATCTCTGAGGTCCAGTCGGACCATCCAATCCCGTTCCCTCAGGAGATCCCTCAACAGATGGATGCCCTCCATCTTGAAGTGACGGTAAACCACTCCCTCATTGAACTCTTTCAGATTGAGAACTAACCTCGATCCCCCTCCCTTCTTCTCCACCAGGTAGACTGAGCTGGCAAAACCCTGAGGGTGGCGTACTGTCGGCACAATTGCCCCTTTCAATTCCAGAGACCTGAGTTCCTCTGTGATGAACTCCTGACTTCTTTTTGAGAAATAGAGGGGAAAGGGAGGATGGGACTGACGGATTGGCTGATAGAACTCTAGTTTGAAGCCCTGAACCGTCTCCAGCACCCATGCATCGCTGGAGATTGATCGCCAGTTCTCTAGAAAAAGGCGAATCCTGCCCCCCAGAACAACACTGCATGCAGGAAGAATTCTCACCTGAAGTGGCGGAATCGTGATATCCGCCGGAAGAGCTACCGGAACGTCCTTTTTTATACTGTCCACGGCCTTTTCGTGATGGATAGAAGTTTGAGCGCTGGGTATAGCCCGAATCCTGTTGGCCTCCCCGCTGGGACTGATACCCCCTTTGGGAGGGTTGTTGATGACCACGGCCGGAGGAACGTCCCCTACTTCTTCCGGCCCTGTTGAAAACCGGACGAAAGGCCCGGCGCAGAGATGCTTGGGCTTTATCCAGGCCACTGAAAGTATTGACGAAGTTGGTCAACTCCTTTAAGAAAGGTTGCCCGAAAAGCAGATCCTGGGCAGCAGGGCCCGACTCAGATGCCGCAAGTTCTGCCAGCTTAGGGTCTAGCTTGAGCAGGATTGAGCGGCGCCTCTCACTAGAGAGCGCGCAGTTGGCTTTACCCAACTGGCAAATGGCGCGTTGAGCCCATTCAATGAGTTCATCAGGGTCAACCATCCGGTTAGTACTCTTTGCCAGAAATCCAAGATCTAACATCTTGGTGAGGGGCCCCAAGAGATCTAAAACCTTGTCTTGGCAAGCCCGCCAAGACCTGTCAAGACCCTTCTTCGGATCTTTCGCAAATTTGCGCAAATATGTGACCATGGTGGGATCCACCTCAGGAGTCTCAGCCAGGTGGTCAGCCAAATCGGGCCGTGGGCACTCAGAACGGAGGCGGGCACGTACCTCCTTCTCGAATGGCTGACGTATGTGTTGTTGGACGTACTCCGTCACTGCTGGGGACGGTAGCCATGCCGTGGACTGAGGATGGACAATGTCCGCAGGTTCGAAAGTAAGCACTGGGGGGTGTGATGAAGCGTCAACAAAATGCTCCTTACATTTTTTCTTCTTGGGAGGGGGAGGAGCGGGGTCCGAGGACGAAGAGGATTGCTGTTCATCACTCTCGTCAACCTCTAGAATAGGATCAGGCTTGGCAGATGACAAAGACTGCGCCAACTTCCGGAAGTCCGAAGCATGCGGATTACCAGGAGAAGAAGAAGAGGACTTCTTGGCCGCAGGGACCCAACCCTGCTGTTGGGCATACTTGGTCAAGTGCCGCTTCAGAGGCGTAATAGCACGTACAAGGGCTTTATTCATGGAGTGTTGGACTCCTCGGTCTAAAGCCTCCACAAGATCCTGCTCCATGGTGTCAGGAGTCTCATCATCAAATTCCCCTTCCTCCTCATAATAGTATTCACTCATGACGCACGATGTTCGTGCAAGTATGCCCACAAAATGAGGAAGGTAAATGTAAGTAATGCCAAAGGCAAAATTCACAGGGGAGTGAAAAAACCCTCACAGCAAGCCAAAGTAGTAAAACCACAGGTCAATAAGAA
Source organism: Lissotriton helveticus (assembly GCF_964261635.1). Taxonomy (NCBI): domain Eukaryota; kingdom Metazoa; phylum Chordata; class Amphibia; order Caudata; family Salamandridae; genus Lissotriton; species Lissotriton helveticus. The sequence continues at coordinate 230,114,110 of NC_136065.1, read as the reverse complement.
TAAAGAGTGGAGGGAGGGCTCACTGCCACACAAAAAAACGTCACTCTAGGCAAAGCCTATGCAAATTCTTACAACCAGAGCCTTTTGTCAGACACTGGCGTCAACAGGGTCAATCCCGGAGGCAGTGGGCGTTAACGTCTCGAAGGACGTCTTTCTGTGAGGCTCCGGCAAAGGAAGAAAACACGGAGCGCCGGAAACAATAAAACGCGCATGCGCGTTGACCGGCCGCCTACCAGGAAACAGGGCAGCTCGCGCGAAGCCGTCCGGACCCCAAAACTCCACTCCACTCCACTCCACTCCACTCCACTCCACTCCACTCCACTCCACTCCACTCCACTCCACTCCACTCCACTCCACTCCACTCCACTCCACTCCACTCCACTCCACTCCACTCCACTCCACTCCACTCCACTCCACTCCACTCCACAGAAAGCAAGGAATACGGGCACAAAGCGCCCGACCTCTGAGTGGAGAAGCCTCGCACCCGACCGCGTCACACCGAAACGGAGAACAGAGGCAAAGAAGCCGAACGCGGCAAGAATGCGCGAGCACAGCGCAATATAAGGCACAAACAATGCAGCAAGTCAAGCAGAAACAAGATTAATAACCACAATAAGAATAGTAAGGTAAGAACACTTAACTGGCTGCGGAGCAGCAAAGAAAGAGGAAGTGGGATTGTCTACATACCTATTTATAGTGCAGACTCTATGGTTATCACCCAAGTGTTTCTGGGTAATGTGGTTTTTTACATGGCTGCTGGGCATTTGTAAATAAAGAAATGAGACTAGCATAATCGGAGCCTCCTGTCCTGACATAGAATTCATACATAGAGATGCATCATTTAAGACGTGACCTTGAGCTTTTAAAAAAAAATTCTTAATCAATGGTGGTTGTGCTAAATGTTTTCTTTTCATGAATACGGATGTTTTTATTTCTTCATAGATCATTGTTAGCAGATATACAAGCTTGTTACATTAGAAGGTCTAGAAGAGATGTAGCTTATACATGGGAAAGAAGATCTGAATGGGAAAGTAACCCACATTAACATAAAATTGATAGTAGTTTTAAACCTAACATTGCTGTCTGTGGGCCAAGGCCCTGATTTCTTCGGGTAATTTTCATCACTCCTCGTCAACCCAGTCATCCCTGATTAGTATTGCAACCAATCACCGGATACACTAACCCCACCGGCAGGCTTATAAACTCATAGCCTTACCACAGCCTTGCTCAAGGGTGAGGAGATGCGCAAGGCATCTGCCGGGCTATTGCCTCTAACTGTTGTTTGTGGGAGGAATCTCTTCCCCTGCTGGACTTTGGGAGAGTTCCTCTCCTGATGCAAAATCTAACAGGTTACGGACACATATCTGGCCACTGTGTTAACCCTGTTTTCAGGTGAGGCATTGGGCTGTTACGACCGCCCAGATCCTTTCTTACCTTTGCTGTACCTGTATCATGCTTGTTAGCCTTTCAGTATGCCGCTTAAATTGCGCTAGCAGCCAGCATATCGAGAAACCACTCAGCAGGTCCTGCTTCCGTTTGTTGTTGAGCGTGGCGTCGCGGAGCGCTTACGCTTGGCTTCCTTATTTGGCATTTGTCATGTATGCGCTTGAGGCGTGCTTGGAATTTTAGCAAGTGCAAATAGCAGGAGTGTCCGCTTCAAACCGGTTCTATGGGGTTTTCTCAGTAGTGTCCTCTTTCTGGGTATTTAAGGAGGTTGGCTGCATCTACTGTTTACATAGTGTGGAGTGCAGTGTGATAATTACGATGGGGAAGCATACCATTATCTTGCTGCTGACCAGGAGAGCCTTTACTCTGCTATTTCAGATTTGGATGATCAGGTGTTTCGGCACAAGGTGTGCTGGAATATTAAGGAAAATATATTGTTGAAGATGAGTTGTGTTAACATTTGTCCCACATAAGCAAGAGTATGGGGTTCCCTCAGGAGACGGTTCCTTCATCTTCTCAAGATACCCTTTTGAATAATTTTAAGGGCCTTTAGTTTGGTCAGGAAGTCATTCTGAACAAATACAAAAGATCTGGAAAGAATTTCTATTCCACGTGTTATGGCAAAGTTATAACCGCTGGAAAAAAGAATGGAGTAATTGAGGCCTGACTGTTCACTTTGATTTGGTGGTTGCGAGGAAAATATCTTGAAGGATGCTGTTGACAAAAAGATCAATACCTCTTTGAAAAAGGTATATTCTGGGTCACATTTGGCTTCGAGATCTCGTATTTAATGGAGCATATGTTGCTCAATCCCTGCTCACAGATTTTAAGGAACTATTTCATGCTACGCAAGAGAGTGGTCAATGCTCTGACTTTCTGGAATCTATGGAGAAACAAACTGAGTTTTTGTCATTTATTTCTTTTGACTGTGCAAGCTTCTGCCTTGTTGTGTGTGCTTCGTTGAATTTGTATTTGAAAGGAGGGAATACTGATTTGGCCTAACGTTCGGCTGCCTTCAAAATGCCATTCATGGGATCCAGTCACTTTGGTAAAGAGCTAGAGGATAGATTGCATAAGAACCATAAAGAAAGCCTTTTTTCTTTCCGGAAACCACATAAATAAGACTTCCTTCTTCCCATCCAAGCTTTTTCGTCAACACTCAAGATGCTACCAGAACACGGAAGAGGGTCAGAAATTTCAGGGGAACCCCTTTAGTCTAGATTCCAGGAGAGGCCAAGGTAGCAGTCTAATACTTTGCATCACCAATCCTGATTATGCCGGGTTCCAGGAGGAAGATGGCGAGCTACCAGAGGTTGGTGGCAGATTGACACCGTTTCAGATGACCTGGCAATGCAAAACGAAGGACACGTGGATCCTAGGGATCGTTGACAATGGTTACCAGATCGAGTTTTCTGAGATCATCTCCACTCCTTTTCCCAAAGGTCCATTCAGGAGAATGGCATTGCAGGAGGGCATTCCCTCCCTCTTGCTGAAGAAGGCAATTCTCCCTTCACCTCTCGACTTACTGGGGAAGGGAGTGTACTCCATCATCTTCCTGGTTCCGAAACTGGGAGATTTTGGATTGTAATAAATTTGAAAGTTCTAAACAAGCATGTACACAAGATTCCATTCAAGATAGAGATGTTGCAGCGCATTGTTCCATGGATACCGGATTAATCTGTAATGGCGACGTTGGATCTCATGGACGCCTATCTCCACATCCCCATGACACCCAGGTTACAATTGTATCCCTGGTTTTGTGTGGAGGGCCATCACCGGCAGTACTGTGTTCTCTCCTTTGGTCTCCACTCCTCATCACAAGTATTTACCAAAGTGGTGGCGCCTTTGGTGGCGTATCTCTATCTTCAAGGTTTGTCTCTGTTTCTATACCTGGACGATTGGTTGATTCCGACCCCATCGATCTAGATCATGGAGCAGCATCTGTGTCTGACCATATCTACACTAAACAACCACTGGTGAATTCTCAATTTTTCAAAGTATCAGCTATTGCCTTCCACCCAAATTCAATTGATTGGTGTCCTATTCGACGCAATTCAGTGGAAGGTCGTCATTCCACAGGACAGAATCTTTTTCCGTCAGTGCGTTCTCCGTCTCTAACTGGACCAGTCTTCTGCCAGCCTGACTTAGTGGATGGAGGTACTGGGGCATATGGTGGCCACAGTGTTTACAGTGCCTTTCGTGAGACTCCACTCACTTCCCTTGCTCTGGCACCTACGCAAGTTTGTCTACTTTCCAATCAACTACATGGACATACAGATCAGTGTCCCCAGCATTTATCCAAGAGATGATGATTGTTTCTTGCTCCAAATCTTTTACAATTAGTGGTTCTGCATTCTTCCCCACTAAAGGTAGTAACTACAGATGCCAGCTCTCTGGGGTGGGGTGCCACGTTGGACGAACTTTCTGTTCAGGCTCGTTGGAGACCGTGGAAAATGAAGCGCTCATTTGACAAGAGGGAACTGGCAGCCGTAGTGAGAGCCCTTTTCTTCTTCCATCCTCAGGTTTAGGGGTTCAATGTTTTGATTCAATTAGGCAGTACTGTGGCGTATATCAACCACCAGGCCAGCACGCACACTCAACTCTGTGGCGTACCCCCTTGGTCAGTGGGCAGAGACACATCTCTCACTTTCTACAGTTCACATCAGGGGAGTGGACAATGTATGAGCGGATGTGCTCAGACGCAAGTTAACCTCCCATCTCTCTCTTTGCCTGTCCAGAAGAACCTTTCTTTTAATCTGCAGGAGCTTCGGTCTTCCTGCCATTGATCAGTTTGCGTCCAGGGAGGATGCTCTATTCCATTTGTTCTGCTCGAGAGTGATCGAAGTGGGTGCCTTGGGAGTGGATGCATTGACCCTCTCATGGCCTTCCCTCTGTTCCCATCAATTAAAGGCATTCTCAGGAAGGTTTAACAGGAGAAGGCATAAGTGGTGGCAGTCATTCCATTCAGGCTACGGTCATGGTGGTTTCCTCTGTTGAAGAGTTTGGCGGTCCGTCCTCCATGGATATTGTAGAAGATGCCGTCTCCGTTGGAGTCTCAGGGGCTTCCTTTTCCGATTTCGTTAACCCTATCGTTCTGGAGATTGAGTGGAGAACATTAGAGAGGCAAGGTTTGCCTCACCAGTTGGTTGCTGTGTCTTTCGTCAATTAAGTGAAATGCCTGGGGTAACCGAAGTGTTATCATACACCCGTTGACCCTATTGATGTTACAGGAAGGGATGTCACATGACCTCAACCCGAATGAGATCACAACAATTGCACTCCCTTTAACCCTCACTTATTCTCATTCTCTTGCTCAATCTTACTCGAACTCACTTATACGGTCTCACTCACTTTCACACACACAATCCCACATACATTCCCTCTCACATAAACTCCCTCTCACCTACGTGCATGCACATAATCTACATTGAAAAGCATTTTATTTTACTGCCCAAGATGCCAATAAAGGTCCTGTTTCAGATCCTGCTGCTCTGCCTTTTATTACATTGTAGCTAATAGATTATTATTCACTATTAATGTAATAAAAGTGAACAAAAGAGGAGATTGGAGTCTGAGATTGTTCACATGAGTCATCCCTGTGTTCTTGGCTCTAATTACTGCCGTTGGGGTTGCCAAGGCCATGCTAGGTGTTGCAAAGTGCAAGCCAGGGGTCGCAGTCGCGATCTCTAAATGACGTCTATGTTGCTGTGGTCCAGAAAGGGGTCGATCTCACTGTCCCATTCTAAGCACTGAGCAAATATTGACAAGTGGTGTATTTACGTTACCTATCTTCTGTCACATGTTCTACTACTGTAGTTCTTGAATTCTTTGTGGATGGTTCTAAGAAGGGGTATTCTTTTTCTACCTTGAAAGGGTGATGGGCCGCCATTAGATCTTTTAGAGACTCTGTCAGCTGCTCTGCTGATGTGCATCTACTGGTTTCTCGTTTATTTCTGAGTCTGTTTGTAGGAAGGTGGAGTATTATGTAGCGATGCTGGCCAGGCTTCACTCCACAAAACTATCACAATACCCCAAAAATGGTCTTTGGATTCACAATAATCAGTCCTTAACTCAGTCCTGGTAATGTGGCAAAGAGCATTCCGGCTTTACCAGAGGAACATTTGTTAATTTTGTTAGAGCACCAACATAGACAATAAGTAATTGTCACAACTCAAAAGAAATCCAACAGCAATTTATAATTTAAAAAAAGCAGATTTTAATGTAAATTTAGACACCAAAATGAAGTAAATCAGATAAGTACCACCTGAGATATGGATTTTAGAAGCAATAATAAATCACTGCAAATAAATACTGTAGAATTTTAGCATTACAGTCAATACTGAAAAGCACTAGTGACAATCAGTTACTTGCAGGTCGTGTTGGGTGGAACCCAAGGAGGATTAAGGTGATGGAACAAGCAGTTCAATTTTACCAGGCTCGAAAAGCTCAGGTGCAGAGTTGCCCCGGCTGTTCTTGTTGCTGAACCGGGAGCTGAGGGAAAGCAGATTTTTACCGCTTACCCAGTGGTAGAGAAATGGATGCAAAAAGTCGACAAATAGGCCACTGCCAATGTCAGAAGGAAGTGTTGAGGTGTTACCTTGAGATGCAGCGTCAAGTAAAGGTGGTGGTTACCGGGCTGGCTTTGGCAGCTGTACAGGCAGCAAGAAGCTGTTTCGATGTCTGAAGGTTCGGCGGAGAAAATGGTAGCTGTCTGACATTTGCTGGAGATCAGGACTACGTTTCACACAATGCACTGGACTACCTTCTTTTGGATGATTCTCCCAGAGAGGACGATGGCCAGTGATTCTTTGGTTCTGGTATGTTGTGTGCAAGGGACTAGTGCCTTTGGCTCTCAAAGGGGCCCTTCTGTTTGGGAGAACAGGCCTTTGGTCTGGGATGAGTCACAGTCGTACAGTTCCAGGAAGGTTGCTACAGGCGCAGAATATCACTCCTTACTCTGTGCAGGCCCTTTCGTCGCAGACGCGGGTCGCTTCTATGTCATCTGTTGCAAGTTTGATCAAAACCAAGGTTCTGGAGTCAGGACTGCCCCTTTAATTCCAGATTTCTCCGCCTGCCTGGGTGCACATGTGCCTGGGGACAGGTTGTTTCCTCCTTTGGGAGGCAGACTAATTGCATATCACAGGCAGTGAAGGCTTTGAAGCTCCACACCTTGATGTGCCACTTCCTTAGCTATCCTATATGGGAGTGAGGTGTCACCTTCTTTCGGTCCAAGCCATTTTCTGACTCCTGGGAGAGTGCACACTGATTGGTAGGGGGTCAGATTTCTGTGATGGCGGCAGCCAGCTGCTAGCCAGAGCACAGGAAAGGCTGAGGCAACCAGGTGGGCAACCTCTAAGGTAACCACCTGGGCATCAGCAATCAAGGTTGGAAAGTCCACGTAAAGAACCTTTATTTAAAAAGGGAATCCCCTCCTCTTGAAAAACATCAACGTTTAAACAAAGTAAGGAAAGTGAGCCATTCAAAAGGAGCCCCAGATAAGCTATCAACCTCCACCAAAATATGCAGGATCAATCAGCCGATGAAACATCCGGCATTATTTTCCATCGAAACACTCAAAAGGCTTATTTACAACCTTAAGCCTGAAGGTGCACCAGGACCTAATGGTCTCCCCAATGCAGTATTTAAATACAATGAGGAATTTTGGGCATTTCACCTCTCTGCCCAGCTGCCCCCATCGTGTAAAGGAAACATCTTCCACCCGATCTTTAAAAAGGGGGACAGGAGATTACCACAGAATTATCGGCTGATTTCTTTAATAGATGTGGAAGCCAAACTTTATGCCTCATGCATACTGGAGGAGATTCAGGACTGAGTGGAAAATAACAATGTAATCCCCAGCTACCAAACAGGCTTTAGAAAAGGGACGGGGACTACAACAAATCTTTCTGCCATAGCCCTCCTGATGGAAAAAGCTAAAACAAAGAACCATCAGCTATACGGCTATAAGTATTTATTGAGTGATGTGTTGTATTGACATGAAGCATGAAGCAGTTTATGAATTAAACAGGTTCTTCTGCTTGATCCAGTCTTTTCCAATGACTGCATCAAGGTTGTAGAGGTTCTGAGCAACACCTGCTCAGGTCATTCTACAGTATATTTCTGCTCGTCATTTGAGCATGACCTCAGATGGAGAAGGTCTAACGCTGCACTTCCTTATCGTAACTGGGCCAAGTTTAACGCTGAGGAAACCATCTCTATCCTTCATAACACTGCTCCGGTGTTCTCTGGTAATATCGAATCGGAGGCACTTGTAGTTAATGCCTGTTTGGGTAATATGGACGACCAGGTGGCACATGTTAGATCAGAAGTACAACTTCAATTTCCTGAGCTATATTCCCTTTCTCTCCAGCCACAATTAATCCATGCAGAAGTCTTCTTGATGTTTTTTTCTTTTCCCTTGGTACTTTATTTGATATCTTCTGCATGACAATTCATGTTTCAGTTCTTCAGCATCAGAACAGACAGCCACAGAAAAATGCCAACACGTGTTTCGTCCTCTGGATTTAACCAAAGACTTCCTCAGGGCTAAAACAAACAGATACATAGTTAAATATTAATAACAAACTATCCCTCCTACAAAATCAGGAGAAAAAAACATCCCCATGGTGCAAAGGGGAAAGAAAGAAGAGGGATAAAGTGTAAAAAACAATACCAGTATCAGAAGCTAAAGGATAACCTTAAAATGAAGAAAAGAGAGAATCCCAGATATAGTGACCAGAAAAAATAAAAATTATTTTGTGACGGTCCAACAGAAATACTAGAACACCTATGTGCATACCAAAGATGGATAAAAAATATTTTGTACCAAAGTCCAACACACTCACCATCAATTTCAATACCCTATGAATGATATAGAATTTCTGGCTACTGCTGTTTGTCAAGTCTCATAAATCAAGATTCAAAACGCTTCCTGCAATAATGCATATAAGAGGAATTAACAATTACCGAACGCGCATATACTCTCAACTATGGAGATAGCTCAGATATTTTATTATGTGTGACTCGATCCACATTCTGTAATGGACTCACTATAAACGGCGATGTCAGGAAGATAGTAATGTGTTGTCCTAGATTGTGGATAGAGAAGTGACCGTGAGGACTACACTAATTCTCGAGGGTCAATCATTTCAACTTGCATAGTCCTGAAGATGATCTTACAGACGACAGCATAAAGACCGATACGTCGACAATTGCACTTTTTTTAATGTTCAATAGCAACATAAGCTGAACTCTTCTGTATCAATCAGTTGATTCGCCAGATTTACAATTGAAAAAAGTATATACAATTGTAACTGTGAAGGCCAAAACATCTGTATTTTTCAGTACCTTCTTGTGTTATTGGGTCTTAAATGAACTAGTACGCTTTTATACTATTGTTTATAATAAAATCTGCTTTTAACATACACCTGTGTGTTTTGATATATACTTTGTTGTGATACAGTCTTCATAAACTGGGTATATATGAACTGTCTGAAAATATGTAAAAGAAATCAGTCTGCAAGAAATCTATATTAACTTGCATTTAGTAAAGAGTATAAACTAGTGTGAACTGAGTATTGAAATAAGTCCCTCGAAGGCACATTTACCAGTCCACGTGGTTTGAGGGGGCCTGCACCATGGCCGGAGACCTGTACCCGAATGGCACTTTCCTTGGATGGGGAGGCGTAGGATGTGTTTCAGCGGCAGCACGGCCAGCTTTTGCAATACACTAAGGTGTCCTTTACGGCTCATGATGGATTTTCCTGCGGAGCTGGCGGAATCACAAACACTGTGGCTCCTGCTAGATCCTGGCTCTAACAGGGGTCTGATAGCCCACATTTATAAATCTCTGAAGGGGAATTGCAAGACGGATATGACACAAGTTCATGATAGATCGACAGGTGACTAGCCTAAGCCACTTATGGTGAGCAAATGAAAATGAGCTTGTGTGCAGATCAGGGACGTAGATACAAAGCACAGTTAAAACCTACCCAGTCTTATCACCTGCATTAAACTTATTTATCACTAAGCATGGGCGGATTTTGCGAATTGGCAATCCGCGAAATTGCGTATTTACGGATTCGCAATCCACAAAATCCGCGAACTCTCGCGAATTTGCGGATTTTTAATTTTTTTTGTGTTCGCAAGGATTTCTGCCAGTTCGCGAGGATTTTGTACCAGTTCGCAAACGCGAACTTACTTTTCGGGTAGCAACGGTCGCGAACATGTTGTTTCTACATCTGGTTCATCACAGCACCCTCTGTTTCACCCCTGCCACCCTCTGTTTCAACACTGCCACCCTCTGGCTCACCCATGCCACCCTCTGGCTCACCCATGCCACCCTCTAGTTCATCACTGTAGATTATGGGTGGAAAAGCACACCTGCCCTGCCTCAACTGACATAAATGAATTAGGGGCTGATTAATGTGTTTCTGAATTTGAACTTCCTGGCTGGAACCTGCTTCCTTATCTGTAATTGCTTTTTCTGAGCCTGCGGTGAGGGTCAGAGCAGGGTCATAGAATAGTTGCAAGTAGGCAACTGAACTCTGACGGGGCCCCTCAGGAAGCACTACAGGGAATGGTTACTAATGATAAGATTGAACTTTTGCACCTGCTGAGTGCTTTCAGTTTTGCAAAAATCCAAATATCCAGCAGCATCCACAAAAAGTAATCCTTCCAGGCACTACAGGGAATGGTTACTAATGATAAGATTGAACTTTTGCACCTGCTGAGTGCTTCCAGGTCAAGATCCAAATCAAAGTGACCAGCACATGAAGAAAACACTGAGAGGAGCCTGCTGGACAGGAACAGGAAGTTGGAGACTGTGGGGCACTTCCTTTCTCCCACCCCCCCCTAAATGGACTCCTTGCAAAAAAAAGGTGCAGGCAAATGTCAACCTGGGGAGTTATTCTGATAAAAATCATAATTTTCAAGGTTTATGCTGCCTGCTGGTGGATTTCTTGTGCGAAATTGCAAATTTTGCAATCTCGCAATTGCGAGATTGTCGCTGCCCGCCGCATCTACGTTTTCGCAAGTGTTTACTCCCGCGAAATTGTATAGTTTTCTAGTTGGCAAGTGCGACCAAGCAAAAAAATCCGCTTCGCACGGATTTACGAATTTTCGGTAAGTTCGCGAGAGTTCGCGGATTGCGAATTTACCGAAAATCCGCGAGCGGAACGGATTTTACGCCCATGCTTATTTATCACTGCAAAGGTTGCATAGGATTAATGCGTCATGGTGTTTTGCATGTCCCAGATGTGGGTACAATCTTGTGATGTCCCTACATATGATGTGGGAGTGCGGTAAACTACAGAGACACTGAGTGGGTGGGGTGCTGCAGGCTCTGTGAGGAGCCACACAGGTACAGGTGGATGCCTTGGTCAAACGCTGCCTGCTGGGTGTTCTACTGACACCTAAACGAGGGGCCAAAATGAGAGAGAGGTTTGCCCTACTTAACCTGTTGCTGGCTTATCGGCACCTTGCCATCTACTTGACGCAACCCAGTCCGCGCACTGTCCCAAAATGGTTAATTGATACACGCAAATGGGGGGTGGCAGAGGAATGACGGTTGCGGTTGGTAAGAAGGATTTGGAAATATGAGGCAATCTTCCTAGAAAAATCTAGATGCCACAGAGCCACTGGGAGATGACTCTCCTGGGGCCACCCAGGTCCTGGAGCCGGGGTACCCCATTGCTGAGACGTAAGGGTTTAAATCCCAGGATGTCTGTGTGCACACATGTATGGGTGCCTGCAGTTTTGAAAATGGTGCCTGCTTTTCTCCCCCTCCTGCCTCCTCGCTTGCCTCCTCCTCTCCCACCTTCTCTTCTTCCTGGCAATCAGGGGGATGGGGAAATACTACTGCAGTTGTTCACTACTGCTGCTTAGTATTGTAGATATTATTTAGTTATTGATGTATATTCTTGTATAATTTATGTCATGTATGATGATAGTGTATGCTTGATTTAAAAAAAAAAAAAAGTATTTATTTTTTATTTTAGAAGTTTTGTATATCGCTAGCTGGACCCAAAGGTACCAGAGCGCTTCACAACATATACAATAATGAACAGACATGTGATACTGGAGAGTGGGGGCACATCGGGGTTAGGGCAAGCATATGCCACAGGGTAGACGAGCAGAGGGTCGGATCTAATATTCAACCATACATAATCGGCAATCAAAATGTTTATACACAAAAGTATTTCTTGAACTGCGTCCGTGTTGTAAGTCTCGAATTTTGGTAAAGATGGAGTGTTGGTTGGGGGACTGTCCAGGATCTGTCAGTTCGCTCGAGGGCGGTCGAGGAAGAGGGCTTTGAGTAGGCTATTGAATTTCGAAAACAAGGGGATTGTTCTGATGTGAGGTGGGATGGGATGGAGTTCCAGATTTTAGGTGCGTTTCCAGCAAAAGATTTGGCTGTGGTTCTGTGCTTGCGAGTTTTTGGCGGGATGAGCAGTAGAGAGCTGGAGCTCCTGAGATTTCTGAACTGGCCTGCCCTTTTGAGTTTGTCGGCCAGGTATTCTGGTTTACCTGTATGCAGGCCTTTGTGTATTAGGCAGGCTGTTCTAAAGCTGGCTCTCAACTCAACTGGGAGCCATCTAAGTTCTCTGAGGGCAGGAGAGATGTGCTAGAATTTCTTAATTCCGGTGACCATTCTTGCTGCTGCGTTGAGTGTTGTCTTCAAGGGGGATGTGGGTTTTTGCTGTCCCCGTCAAGGTAGCGATCCCGTAGTCTATTCTGGAGAGGAGGAGTGCTTGGGTGTCTTGTTCAAGGTCCTTGGGTGGGAGGAAGGGTTTTATTTTGTATAGTAATTTTAGGTTGAGAAAGGCACTTTTCGCGGATCTTGTGATGTGTTTCTTCATGTCAAATTTTAGGTCTAGGGTGATCCCTAGAGATTTCACCGAGGAGAGGTTACCATTGAGGGCATCAATGGCTTTGAGCCATTCTTCGATTTGTGGGTTATCATCTTTGTTGGAAATGAGTAGTATTTCTGTTTTTTCTTGGTTCAGTTTAAAGTGATTGGTTGTGAGCCATTGTTGGACCTCCTTGAGCATGTTGTTTAGTCTTTGGGTGTCATCAATTGATGATTCTTTCTTCTAGGTCCGCTCTTGGTATTTGGGCTGTGTTCCTGACCCATTTGGGGTGGTCTAGCTTGGGAATTAGATTAGTCAAGGTCGAATGGTTGATGTGAAAGAGGTCTATGTAATGGTCGGACCAGTCAACAGGGAGGATGTGGTCGATGGAGATAGCCTTGCTTTCGGCTATAATAGCGTCAAGGATAACTCCTCTGTGTTGAGTTTCTTCTGAGCAGTGTTGGATCAGATTGTTAGCTAGAAGTAGGTTATTTATGGTTTGAATGAGCGAGTTCTTTGTTTCATTCCACCTTAGATTGAGGTCGGCCAGAATTATGTTGTTAGAGTTGCCTAGTGCGCAATGGGCAATCAAGTCGGAAAGGTGAACCCCGCATTCTAAAGAGTTACCTGGGGGGTGGTATAGAAGATGGCAGAGTGTGGGTCTGGTATCCTGAGTTTTTATGTTGACTGAGAGGTATTCAAAGGAGCTGTAAGCACAAGAGGACATTTCAGTGATGGAGATGTTGTTCTTGTGGATGATTGCTATGCCCCTGCCTCTTTTCACTTGCCTTTCTTTGTTTATCATCGTGAATCCAGGAAGTACTAGCATATCCATGTTAGGGTAGGAGAGGTTGTTGAGCCAGGTTTCTGTTATGAATGCTATGTCTATGTCATGGGAGAGTATGGCTTCCGCTAGTTCAGATGTATGTTTAGAGGCTGATCTGCAGTTTATGAGCATGCAGTTGATGGGGGGTTGTTCTTTGAATTCGTTCAGTTGGACTTTTGGAAGGAGGGCAAGGTGGTCTGGGGGCTCTCGAAGGAGGGTGTTGGCTTCTGAATCCCGTGATTAGTTGGATCACGGATTTAGAGGAAGAATTCAACGGAGGGTCGTAGGGTGCCGCTGTGTGTGTAATTTCCTGCGGGGAAAGTGAGGTGGTTGCTCTTCTAGGTCTTTCCAAGGAGTTGTTCTTCCCTTTACTGAGGGACCCGTGTTTAGGTCTGGGGGCACGTGAGGCTCGGTGGGGGTGTTACCTCACCTAGGCTGGGTTGGGTGAGACTAGCCCTAAGGGTGGCTGAGGGGACTTTCGGGTCAGGGATAGGATGGATAGAGTTCATTCAAGCCTCGAATCAGGATTTCCAACTGGGTTTCTAGTAGGGAGAGGCGTTGCGTCGTGTTGTCTATGGATGGAGGACGGGTGTCTGTAACAAGATTGTTCTTGGGTGAGGCAGGAGGGACCAGGGGGTGTGGAAGGGTGTCAGGGGCCGCATTGTCCTTGATGTAGAGGGATGGGTCCCTGTCTTGATGGTTTGGGGAGAGAAGAGAGTCCTGATCGTGATGATTCTTGTGGAAGGGGCTGCCTGGATAGTTTTTAGTGGGGTTCAAGGGTGTATGGAATGCTGCCTCATGGCAGGTGACAGATCCCGAGTGACCCGGGAACGGAGGGCTGTGAGTGGGCTGAGCTAGAGGGTGATGTTCCATCCTGGGAGTTAAGAGCGGAGGGGCCTGGATGGACATGTTGTCTGATAGTCGGGGGTTACGGGTTAAGGGACTACGGGTTGGGAGTTGTGCAGACATGTGGCAGTCCTAACAAGGAGAGACGGTAATTGACCCTGGAAGCTGTTGTATTGCTAATTTCTCTCTTATGAGGGGGTGCCCGTCAATTATTAACAATATCTGTATCGATTACGAATGAGCTATAATGCCATGTTTTGTACTGTACTATTTTCAATACACACATAAAAAAAAAGAATTCAATGAGAGATGGGATTTATGGGGCAAATACCAATCAATGCTTTTGGATTTGAATGAGCTATTGAAACCTGTACAAAAAGAAAAGGAGTTTTGTTGAAAGACTTGAGAAGCTACAGCAGGGAATTCCTATCAATTCCTCAAGTTTCTAGAACATCACATATGTGAAATCCATTCTGCGAACAAAAATTGAGAACATCCATATAAACTTTATTCAGCAAGAACCCTTATAAGGGAAGTGTTCAAGTATCACTAAAGGAACACTACCACCTCAAGAATATTTGTGGCCTCAAAGATCTCCAGGGGATTTCTTGATTACAATGGATCTAATACATGAGCATTTTCACTTCCCATTTGCAGCCCAAAAAAAAACTGCATCAAGAGATTTCCCTCATGCCACGTCCAGGGCAGAATCCATTTTAATAGTCCATGAGCAGGTTGTTGGCAACAAGAAAGAACTATATCTGTTTTCATGTAGATTTCGTGATCATTTTGCTGAGAAAATTAACATTTGTTGTCAGTTAGTAGTAATTTGGGTCTGAAGGAGGATCCAAGCCACGTTAATAATGGTTTTAATATGTGTAATCTTGAGTTTACTTGAAAAGGTTCCTATTGCTAGAGAATGATCTATTAAAGCCCTGCCTTGGATGGCTGGAGGGTATTTAAGTTAGAGGTCCTTGAACATGTGTGCTGCGTTTTGATCTCCCGGGGACCTGGAAAAGCTATGGTCATGTAATGTTGAAGTCGTCTGGTGTAGAATGATTCAAACAGTCACTTGACTTTTTAGGCCTCGCCTGGCGTTGAAGCGCAAAGCGCTGCTTGCTGGGTAAAAGATTTTGTAGGAGAGTAGATTTGAGAAGGGGACTTGAAGCCCCACCCCTCATTTTCATTTGCTGGCGTCACTGTTTATGCTAAATGGTGGCCTGCCATTGGAAATGGTGTTTTGTAGCCGCTGCCCTTTCTCCCTCTAGTCCGGCCAATCCGGACAGGGTTGTCTGCTTTGCTGCTGTCTCAAAGCACTTTCTTATCTTTATGGGGCCATGTGTTTCTAATTCCTAATTTCTAATTCCTCTTAAAGGAAAGAAATCTTGGTTTCGTCAAGATTTTTTTCCTTTGAGAGGTCAGGGGCAGTATGCGCCTCCATGCTAATTAGAAACACATGGCCCCAGAAAGATAAGAGATCGATGCTTGTTCTGTGAGATGCGGGGGCCGTGTGTGGTGAATGGCAGAGTGCTTCTTAATAGCTCTCGGCACGAGTCCCCACCCCACCCCACAATTACACAGTGGTATTCATTTGTAAGTTGGCAGGTAGGCGCACTAGATACGAGTAATATGATGCACAAATAAAAAATTAGGGATACTGAATGTCCTGGAACAAGCAAACACTCTTAAGAAATGCAGCATTGAAACAGTCAAGAAGAATTACATCGCAGACTTAGAATGCCTTAACAGTATTTCCACTCAGTGTTCAGAAACCGGGCAGTGTTTTGCCTGGAAAGTTAAGTATGTGAACATAGGGCCAGATAGGGACCCATTCACTGTCTGCTTTTAATTACTTCCGTCCTGAGGCACCTGACCCACTTAAAGCCCTGGTTTTGCTATATTTCTAAGCCCTCTCTCGCCTGCACGTTTAACCCATTAGCACGTGTTCTGATAGTGTTTGGACGCTACACACATGCTTGTGCATTCCTGCTGCGGGGTTCAGACGGATTCACCCTTCCCCCGCGCCCCTCCCGCACTCTCGGATGAACTTGCTGACCTTGGCAGCATCTCCTCAGCACATGAGCAGGCACGGAATCCCGGCGCTGGTGATACTGGGAGCGCACAGTGTGGTTTCTGTGCAGTTAGGAAGCTGGCGGGCCGGGGACTGCGGGGGCCGCAGACACTGACAAGGAGCTGGGGCCGCCTGCCAAGCCCTCTTGTCTTGTTGTCTTTTCTGATATTGTACAAGACGTCAGACCACCTCGGGGAGGAGCGGGAGACATTCTTAACAGCCTTTGTGACTCTCTTCTCTGTTTAAGAATTTTTTTTTTTTCTATGGCCTCTGTAAACATCTTTTTTAATCCCTTAACATTCTTCTCTGTAGTAGATTCCCTTATTTCTGTATTTCCCTCCTCTGTCATACTTGTTTAGCACCCTCTTTCTTTCTGTGCCATTTTGCTTCCAGTACTATCATCCCTTTTATCCTCTTTCGTACCCACTGTTTCTTTTTTCTTTTTCACTGTACTTGTTTGTCCCTTGCACTGTAAATTAATACAGCCCCTGGCGCAGGACACACTTGATAGTGAAATCTATTGTGGTGAGTTAGATGGTGGGATAGTGATGCACTTTTTTTTTGAGTGAGCGAAAGAGTGGTCGTGTAGCCGTATTTATAGATCGCCGCCCTATACAATTTACCCCGTAGGCACTACCGCGTTCTGCTGTCTCAATGCAGAGCCATTTCATGCTTAGGTTAACAGCACAACCGTCGAACATCCTTCTGCTTACAATATACTGGAATTGTTTGTGGGACCGCCCCTTTTCAACCATTGTTTTTTTCATTATTTTGTTTTATTCATTGGATTTAGTCTTAGTCAATTACACCTTGACCCAGCCCAGAATAGTGTCTCTCCCTCACCTCGTGCTAATGGTGTTTGGATGTATTTTTCCTCTTCCAATGAATATAGCATGTTACATCACATGCTATTACATCGCGTTCCTTTACAACACGGTCATTACAATGACCGCGTTGTTAAAACGCGATACCTTTACAACGCAAGTCATTAGATCAACTTGCTGTAGGGGGGCGCTGGAGTTAACAATAGTATAATTTACTATTCCAAATCCAGTCTGCTCAATAGTAGGGAAGGTGTTGGAATAATAAATCATACTATTCCTTATGTTAGAACGCCCCCTACAGCAAGTCGATCTAATGACTTGCATTGTAAAGGCATCGCGTTCTAACAACACGGTCGTTGTAACGAACACGTTGTAAAGGAACTGCGATGTAATGACTGCGTTGTAAACGGTTTCTCCCCTTCCAAATCAGTGCTTACATTGAACTGCATAAAGGCCCATTTTACAATTCTAGCACTCTGTCCACTCATATTGACTCCCTCCAGTGTGTTCTGCTCTGTTATTGTTTAATGCTCCTGTCCCGTCTCCCACCCCTCTCTTCTTCCCATGTGCACGCTTTGTTCCCCCTGCATGTCACATTCATGTACCTCCTGCCTTCCTACCTTGTTCCCTGTCTGCCATGCTTGCATGGCTCACACCTGTGCACCCATATGCACTCTCGTTCCTCGCCCTGCCTTCTCTTTTCCCTTGCTTTACCTCATTCCAATCTTCCTCCTTGATATCTTCTTCTAAATGCCACCAGGACCCGGGTTTTTTTATTTCCCTAGATCCAAAAGGTTAGCTATCTTAGAGGCTCCTTTGCATTTAATATGATCCTGTTTTTCTTTCTAATTTAAAAGAACATTGGGTGGCAAGAGTGCTTTCAAAATAGTCTTTCATTTCATGCTACTTTATAAAAACAAAAGAGATTATAATGAAGGCTCCTATGCCTTCGGACTTCCAACAGGAAAAGAAAGGGCAAGATAGCTCTCAATACAGTCCGCTTCTTGTTTCTTTGTCTTGCTTTAATGTTCTTAGGCTTCATACTGTAGTTCGTTAAGCCCAGACCTATTGACTTTGCCTGTGATTATTTCTGTCCTTTACTAATGGAAATGCCACAATTTTGAGATGGAAATTGGAAGCCTGTGGTAAAGTCGAATAATTTCCACTAGTGCACTCTGCGGGGGTTTCAGCACTTCTTCTATAAGTTTGAGAATTTTCCATTGCGCCTATAGTTTAAATCAGGCTTTAGGCTTTTTAAGTGCCTTCTCCTACTGTATCCCTTTCCTGGCATTCATCTTCCTCTCTTTACTCCCTCCTTTATTTCCAACCTAAATTTCTTCTCTCAAATTCCATAGCCTTTCGCTCTCAATGTCTACAGGGGGCCAATGTAGTGATGAATGTAAGCATTCTGCTGGTAAGAAAGGATCTCCTACCCTGAGGAGCAGTGTCCTAGGCCACTCCCGGAGAAGGCGCTTTAAATGTGTGATCGTATATCAGGTTTGTTTACTTCCCGGTCCCTGTGAGACAGGAAGTAGTATGTCGCACAGTGTCCAGAATTGGCTACCGTTGCAGTAAAGCTCATTGACTTAACTGCTTGCAGCAGAGGTTTGTGTAAGACACGTGTTCCGAGAATGGAACCCCGAACATGCTCATTCGTTCACTCTTTCACCTGGCTGCTGTTGAGACTGGTGATAGGGCTAGTATTCGTAAAAGGGATTGGAGGAAATTAAACATCGAGCTATTAAAGCAAAACGTGGACGAGTGCTTGTCATCCTTTACTGACGTCTAAGATGATATGGAATGCATTTCGCAGAGTGTAGACAATTGGCTTTTAAAAGCAGTAGATGTCTGTCTTTCTCTGTCAATTAAAAAATTTAATTTGCACAATGCCCCAGCCCCTTGGTTTACCGAATCTCTTAAACTAGGAAAGTCTAAGTGTAAACACTTAGAACGAGTATGGAGGAAAGATTACTCCATGGAGGCTAAAGAAAACTATAAAAAAGAGCTAAAGTTATATCATAAGTCATGTACAACTGCTCGAACTATATATGTAGCCTCGACTATTAAAGAGTCTTCCAACAAACCTAAAACTCTATTTTCGGTCGTGAAAGAGTTAGCTGGTTTCAAAACCACTGTCAGTACACCTTTGGATTTACAAAAGTGACACTGCACACCTCAAAATTAGTAAACAAAGCAGTTTAAATACTATTTATGCATATAATCACAGTCACTCCATTAGTTCTCCCAAGAATTCCAAAGTCAGATTTCTTCTGTAAGCAGATTCTTTTATTCAAAATTGATGTTTAAAACCAATAGCCAATTTTGAGTGACTGTGATTATATGCATAAATAGTATTTAAACTGCTTTGTTTACTAATTTTGAGGTGTGCAGGGTCACTTTTGTAAATCCGATTTGTAAAACAATCTTTTGTTTTCTAACTTTGGGATCTAGGGGATTGTATCCCAGACCTCTGCACCCACATATATGTATACTTTGGGGACTGTGTTACCAGTGCAGGCATAGTAGCCTCAATCCCTCTTTTCTGGCTTGAAATACTGTCAGTACACCTCCTTTAAATGCTACTAAATGTGAAGAACTTGCCCAATTTTTCACAAATAAAATTGATAACATCTATAAGGAAATAGTGTCTCAACAGGATGCCCAGACCTCCAATCCAAACCCTTTGCCAGATCTTTACCCTGCGGCTGCTTTACCAGTCATTAATCATTGGCCACCTCTTAGTCTTGAGAACTTGATGGCAATTTTAGGGAAACTAAAATCAGGATCACCTAATGATCCACTTCCGGTGACTATACTTAAACAACTTAGCACCTCGCAGCTTTCTGTGATTTGTAACTCCCTTAATTTGTCAATACAATCTGCCGTGGTCCCAGCGGCCTAGAAGCATGCAATGGTCTCACCATTATTGAAAAAACCTGCAGCTGACCCAAATGTCTTAGCCAACTTTCGTCCTATCTCCTTATTACCAGTCTGCTCTAAAATTCTTGAAAAACATATTCATCACCATCTCGCTCAGTTTACTGAGGATAACTGTATTCTTCATTTTTCACAATCCTGTTTTCGTTTTGGTTTTTCTACAGAGACTACCTTGTTGGGGGTTACAGAGAATTTACATAGGCTTTTGGATAATGGTGAGACGGTGGCACTGATTTTGTTAGATCTCAGTGCCGCTTTCGACACCATTTCACATTCCATCCTCATAAAAACATTAGCTGACATGGGCATAGGCGGCCCAGCTTTGGGTTGGCTGAGCTCATTTCTTGAGAAACTTACATTTCAGACTTTCTCTAATTCTGCAGCCTCTAAACAACACATGTCTCCCTATGGTGTACCTCAAGGCTCGGTTTTGAGCCCACTTCTTTTCAATCTTTATGTTAGTCAATTATCTTTTATAGCAGAACAAGAAGGCCTCACACTTTTCACTTACGCCGACGATTCCCAGATCGCATTCTCTCTCTCAAACACTGCTCAGGATTCTCCATCTCGCCTGCAGCTAGGGTTGAGGAGAATTGCTGACTGGATGAATCGTAATTTTTTTAAGCTTAACGGCGATAAAACTGAGGTGTTAATATTGGGCCGGCATCATGACTTATGGTCTTCTACACATTGGCCCATGGAAATGGGCTTACTCCCTTGTCCATCAGATCATGTACGTAAGCTAGGTTTCGTGATTGATAAAACTTTGACAATGCAAAACCAAGTCAACAAGGTCTCGGCCACATGTTTTGTCATTTTACGGTGGCTAAAGAAATTTCTGTGGATGTTGCCTGAAGACTCAAAAATCCGTAGTTCATGCGCTCATAACTTCGCGGCTAGACTACGGAAACATTCTTATTTAGGGGCAAAGAAAGATGTAATAGGGCGATTGCAATTAGTGCAAAATGCAGCGGCAAGATTATTGTGTAAACTACCTCGCTCTAGCCATATTTCAGGTCCCCTACGTAATCTTCACTGGCTCAAAATAGATAGCCGTATTAAGTTTAAGACACTTACCTACATGTTTAAATCAAAACGGACCAGGCCCCCCACTATCTTAAGTCTCTTGTTCATACTCATGTTCCCTCCCGGAATCTGAGATCTGCCCACTTGGCCTATTTTGTTGTGCCTAAAATTAGGCTCACCAGAATGGGAGGAAGATCTTTCGCTCTGCTTGGTCCTACTTTGTGGATCTCCCTGCCATTTCACATACGAACTGAAACGAATTTTTGTGAAATTTCGCCGAGCTACTAAAACCTGGCTTTTTAATCAGTAATTCCCTTGCAGTTTAGACGGAGATGTAATGGTACCTGCTTGTTTAGCGCCAGGAAACCCTTTGTGGGTAGCTGTTCGCGCTTAATAAATAAATAAAATAAATAAATCCCTGCTATGGATACTGCTATGAAACTATAGTACCTAAATAAATATAAACCTATTGCTATCAGTCGAAAGTCCTTCCTGGATACACATTGATTTCATGTAAAGCATTGTTCACAGGTCACTGGGTTAATCAAGGCATTAAGTCTGCTCTGTGTACTGCTACTTCGACTTACTAAACTGACTCCTAATTTGCTTAGTGATCAATGAATGAAAGTGTCATTAGTGCTTCATGTAAGTCAATAGAGGGTTGTCGAGACACCAAATACACGTTAAATACCAACTCCAGTAAGTATTGTATTTGTAAACTGTTCTGTCATCACCCACCCCTTACACACCATCCTGCTCCTGTTTGTCATCCCTTCTCCAAGACTTGGCCTGCGCCACTTATTAAAAGTCTAAGGAAAATAAACCGATATGGACTGAAATGCATGAGCTGCTCTCCAACACTGATTACATATTTTGAGAAGCCATTTATTCCATTTTGTTGCTCATCTTTGCCACTGGATGCTGGGACCAGCCCTATGCATGTCAGCATTTGCTCCACTCGTAAATTATGGGACCAAGTCTGAGTTGCTAGGTTGGTCCCTGCCATTGTTGGGTAAATTCAGGACAAAAAGGCTTGCTTTTAAAACATGTGTTGCACCACGTCTCATCTGCCTTCACACCCAAACATGGTACTTAGATGGTAATGAATTACTGAGTACTACAGATGAGGGTGAGTTTCTTTCCTGAACATGTTGGACCTGTCACCAGCTCTCAGTATTTGTCACTCACTGTTGCTGGATGGACCAAAAGGGTCTGAACAAGCCCCCGGGTCATTTACATAACTTGATCTTGAGGTATGCTAAGGTAGGTTAGAGAGAATTATTTTTGCAGACTTTATAACTGTTTCCAGAGGAAGGAGCAGGGATTTGGGAAAGGTCAGCGTGTAGGCTGCTGAAGTACTTCAATTTGCTTTGAACTGGCCGAACAACTTGTATTTGGACCATATGAAATAGGGTGTGCAGATGAGGAGTTCTCTAGAAGCGGTGGTAGAGGAGGTGATGAAGGTTTCAGAGGTCAGGCATCTTGAAATGTATACCCTGGTTTCTAGCTGAGTGTGCAAGGGTGAACGTGTCAGGGGAGAATCAAAAAAGAATTGGCACATTTGTGTGTTCTGATTTGTCATTGAGTTGATAGTTTTGGTTTTTAAATAGTTTACCAGCAGGGAACAGGTAGCCATTCACTGACAGACGTCTGTGAGGCAGTCCAAGATTCTCAAGTGGGGAAATAGGGTTATACTACAAGGTGTTAACTTTGGACCCTACTTTTTTTTTACTAAAATCATCTCATAAACAGTAATAAAACATAAAATGCTAGTCCGGGTATAGATGCCTTAGAAATGGTGATATGCATAGATAGTGAGGGTGGGTGAGGTAGGACGCTTTTCTTATGCCTCTCTCTCCCATGCCCACTTTTTTTATCGATCTGTTGGTCTGCATGAGGTTGTGTTCAGGGTAAGATTAAGTGTCATGTGGATTTCCCTGTGACATCCTTAGATCAGTCCTCATTGATCGGCGTAGTCTTATGATTGGAAGTGCGGAGTGATTGCCACACGTTATTGTCACGCATGTTTGTAGATTTGAAATCAGAAGTTGGCAACACAGGCAGGTGTAAGTAGAGAATCTTGCTTAACTTCCTAAACTGGTTTGCATGGGGATGTGAGATGATTGTTTAGTGGTGTGGTGTGCCTTTGGTAGGAACATGGGGCAGTCATTGGACTTTAGGGTTAATGCTAATTGGATAATGATTGAATGTGGTCTAGGATTTTGGATCCATCTTGGTGTTCCTGTCACAGAGCAAAACCAAAGGGGACAGAATTAAATGACTGTATGGATTAAATACGTTTTTAAGCATAGTAGGAAGTGAATTGAGCAAGCCTGTCAAACAGGGGTTGCTGTTTGGTAACATGCATTCTTGGTTTGACCAGTATTGTGATGAGGGAGTGAGGTGGGCGTGTTGGTAGTAATGTTAGGTTCTAGTATTGGCCTGCATGTTGTTGTGTGGGCTACGAGCAAGACAGAATGGATACTACTAACAATAAGGCAAGCTATGGAAACTGGTAGACCAATCAAGAATGTGCATGCACCCTAGAATGCATGCCAAGGCAGGGGTTTCTCCAAGAAACGGCAGTCACTGTCTTTGCTGAAACAGGGCCCATAAACAAGGCTTCGGAGCCTTTACCCACACCGTACACGTCTCTTGTACTCTCATCAGGGAGCAAAGTCCAAGCATCTCCAGGTTTCTTGAGAAGAGCGAAGTCGACATGTGTGGCCGTTTTTGATTGGCTTCACCAGAGCTGGCTTGTGCACTCAGCTTTCTCAATAGGATTTGAACATGTCACCAGCAGGTTAAAACGCATAGATCTACTGCAGGTGCATTCTGAGGTGCTTTCATCTGCGCCACTTGGGGTGTTTGCTCTTCCACCTGATATATCTAAAGCGCCCTTTCTGTTGGTATAGATGGTGAGGTTTAGTGTGTTTTTTAAGCTATTCGTATTGTAAATAACAATACCTTGTATTTATGTTTTAAAAACCCAAAACATAAATGGAAAGCATTGTCATTTACAATGCCAGTAGCTAAAAATCATGTGAATGCGAGGCCTATTGCATTGCAAATGCTTGTTTTCGTAAGAAGCCATTAGCTACAGAGTCGCACTGTTCATGAGATGGAGGATTTTTAGGTCCGTGTACTGAGGGTCCAAATGCTCATTAATCATTGCATGTAGTTCCTTTTTTGGACACACTGCTGCTGACGTGGTGTGTGCAGTGTTTTCGTTTTGCTTTCCTTATGGTGGCCTTACATTTTCTGGAGTGATGTTTGAGTGCAATCATCTTTCTTGCTGCTCAGTTTTTTCCCACTATCGTTTATGGTTCCTACCATTTGGCGTTTGTAATTTTACATCTATGGACCAACCTCGCTTCTTTCATGGGTTGTTTGTTGAGATGTATTTGGAAGGGATACGTTTATCAACATTGGTTGCTAGACTAGGGTGGAAGTGTTTAAACTGTTATTAATGATCTGGAGTTTAAGGGATTAGGTAGGGCAGAGGTGATGAAGCAGATGTCCGTTTCCCCCAATAAAATTATGGTTATGAGTTGGAGTAAAGCTTGACCAGCTTTCCATGCTGATGAGCGGGAGAGGCTGAAGGAAATGATGATCAATCCGCAAGACAGCGTGATAATTCGATGCTGACATCATCATAGCAGTGACAAATGGTGCATGTGGTGTGTTGGTCTGTGTACCAGTTGAAGAAGTTTCATTCATCCTTTTTGAACCACAACTCTATTCATTCAAGGTTAGAGAGCAACCTTTCTCTTGGTATGAGTTGGGTTTGTGAAACCAGGTATTGAAGTCCTCAGTTTTGTAATTGTTCGGATACTGTAAGGTAACGAGAAGGGTTCAGCAAAAGCTGTATTGTTCATACAGGTCTGTAGAAAATAAGGAAGGCACATGAGAATGTTGGTAACGGTTAGCACTGGGTCAATATTAAAACACATAAGGGTGTTTCTAAGTCCTCAGTCCATGCAATCTGAAGGGCTTCTTCGTTGGCTATGGCGAGTCCTACACTGATCATTAGGTCGAGTGTATAGCTGCAGCAGGGGGGCGTGGTTTCGGCACCGACCGGGATGGCTGCGTGAGCGAGTTGCTCCGCGCCGAGTCCCGTTTTCCATCCTGATTTAAGTGGCCCCGTGACCCCTGGCGGCGTAAACCGAGCTCCGGAGGGGTCGCTGACCCGGAGTGGAGAGTTTGCCCCCGTCGGGACCCTGGGCGATGCGCGCGGCCGGACCTGGAGGCCTGGCCGTTCCGACTGGTGTGAGGAGGCAAGATGGCGGCGCCGTTGGAAGGAGAGCGCTAGTGCCTGCATATTGCGGAGCGGTGAGCGCGCTGGAGGCTCTGGGGAGGTTCCGGCGGTGAAGTAGCCCGGGGTGAGCAGCTCCGGCGCAACGGAGGAGAACAGCGGTGGACGACCGGTGGGGACGGTGCCCCTCCCCCCCCTGCTCCCCGGGCCTTGGCTGGAGGACCGGGCTCTGCGCTGCGCCTGTGGCGGCGCTGCCGGCTGGTACGCCAGATCCACTGTCGGGACTGCAGCTGCTGGGACTGGGCTGCCGGGATCAGTGCGGCTGAAGCCCCGAGCGCATCACTGAGGGCAGCAGAGTGGTGGCAGAGTGCAGCGGGCTGGCGGCGTGCTGGGGGTGCGGCCGTCTACAGCTTGTGGATGCCCTGGTCAGCGGACGGACAGAGAGGCAGACGGTGGTCCGGACACCTGAAGCAGGATCGGCCCGGTGGGGGTCCGTGGAACACTGGGGTGATGTCGCAGTGCCTGGAGGCTAGTGCGTGCTGGGGCCTGAATAGTATGGTGCTGCGGGGTGCAGCGGGCCCAGATTCCCTGGCACTGCGGCCTGTTTGACTTCCATCTGTTGGCCTTGTAGGAGGGGCGCACTGGGCTTGCTCCCCCGGCCATTGCATATCCTGGAAGTGCTGTGGGAGTACTGGAGGTGCTAATCGGAGCGCGCCTGTGGAGCGGCGGTAGGCGGCCACAAGTAGACAAGGGCCTGCTGGCACTGCCTGGACGGGCTGGAACTGGGGCAAGGAGAGCCACACATATCGCTTTCTGCCTTCAGGCAGCGTCTGGTGGGGCCGGGGACGAACGGCCGAGGAGATTGCCACGGGCAGCTGTCATCGGTGGGGTCTGCTCGGCCGGCGTATCTCCGGCGTTCGAGATGGCCGCGAACGGACCTGACCTCGCAGCACCACCCGTGCGGGGGGACGGGACTGCCGCGGCCGGGGATGGCGGTACCCCGGGCCCTGTGGAGGCCTCACCACAAGAACAGCGGCTGAACCTACGCCTTGACGCCATTTTGGACGCGATTACTGCTACGAAAGAAGAGCTGCACCAGGATATTGCGCAGGTGGCGACGGGGCTGGGCCTGCTGAGAGCGGACCACGCCAAGCTCTCTGATAAAGTGAAGTCGAACGAACAACTGCTTCAGGAGCTGAAACCGGCGGTGGTCACAGTGGAACATAAACTAGAAGACGTTGTTAGCCGACTGGCGATCCTGGAGCGTCGTGCGGAGGACGCGGAAGGACGTAACCGGAGGAATAATGTGAGGGTGGTGGGCCTTCCGGAGAAAATCGAGAAAGACGATGCGGTGGCCTACATGGAAGACTGGTTCCGAACAGTGGTGGCGCCGGAGGGCCTGTCCCCCTTCTTATCTCTGGAAAGAGCGCACAGAGTGCCGGCCAGACCGCCCCTAGAGGGCTGACCGCCTCGGCCGATGGTGGTCAAGTTGTTGCACTTTAAAGACCGGGACCTGCTGATCCAACAGGCGAGGTCCCGAGGTCCCTTCCAGGTGGATAACAGCAAGGTCACGATTTTCCCGGACTACACGCAGGAAGTGCAGCGGAACAGAGCCTCTTTCTTGTCGGTGAAGAAGGAGCTGAGAGAGGAGGGGATCCAATACTCCTTGCTTTTTCCCGCCAAGCTGCGGGTAATCATTGATGATAGGACTCACTTTTTCCAAACACCCGACGAGGCATGGTCCTGGCTGGAACTGTATCGTGCGGGGACGGATCAGACGCATGGGACTAACAGGGACAGGCGTCAGCCAGTCAAGATCAGGAAATCCCAGCGCATCCGTTCTCGGAACAAGCGCCAACGGGCGGAGCGAGAAGCACAAATGCTGGCTGACAGGAAGAGTGCGTTAGCAGCCGCGGCGACCATCACGGGATCGCAGCAGGAGAACACTTCTAGAGGCTCGGCGTCGGAAGACGACGGGGAGAAGACCGGGGAAGACGACTCCGATGTGGGGGGAGCGCGGGGGCCGGTGGTCACCCCACAGACGTCGGATGGCTTGTTTAACGAGTGAGGCTTGAGGCCACTGAACTATTCTAGGATGCCTGACGGTGGGGACACTCCCAATTTCTATTGGACTGCCAGGTATGGGGCTACGTGTGCAGTATGGGACTATGGGCGCGGGGTGATGGCTCTGCTGTCCTGGCTCGGGGCTCCATAGCCCTTTCGGACCCTTAAGGTCTTCTGTGGTGACGACCACAGATTAGTGTGATGTGTGGGGTGTTTGAGGTTTGGAACGGGGCTGAAGCTGGGTTATTAGGTCCTGTCCTGGGGAAAGGGTTCAGGGGAGTTTGGGGGATTGTTTTGAAGGGGCTGTGTAATTGCTGCGATGCGGGAGTCATTTTTTGGCTAGCGCCACTGAAACGAAAGATGCTTTATGGGGGCGTTACCTAACTTGAAATATGTCACATGGAATGTCCGTGGTATTCGCACGATGGTGAAACGCCACAAAGTACATGCTTACTTGGTGAGACGGGGAGTTCAGATTGCACTGCTGCAGGAGACTCACCTGACACAGAAGGAGTGCGGAGCTTTACAGAAGAGGTGGCGGGGTCAGGTGTTTGGCACGACATACTCGGCATACGCCAGAGGGGTACTGATATAGGTACGGGCGGGCACACCATTTCAAGTCACGAGTCAGAGAATAGATCCAGAGGGTCGATATGTGGTGGTCGAGGGACGGCTGTATGGTAGGGAGGTAGTGCTGTGCAACATTTATGCCCCTAACTCTGATCAAGCCCATTTCTTTGAGGAATTGTCGCGCTCACTGGCGTATTACCTGGCAGGGCCTATTTTACTGGCAGGGGATTTTAACTCCATCTCTGATGTGCTGTTAGATAGATCACACCCACCTCTAGTGGATTCCCCAGTGCGCCGATTAGCGACTCATAGACGGGAATGGCAGGAACGGTGGGGCTTGGTGGATGTGTGGAGGGCGCAACACCCCGAGACCAGGGATTACTCCTATTTCTCCGCGCTACACGACTTACATGTTAGACTGGATTCGGTGTTGTGCAGCTGCTCCTTGGCGAATGTAGTGACTCATTCGGAGTATTTGTCCAGGACCATTTCAGACCATAATCCCCTGTTGCTTACCATGCAGTGGCAGCTGGAGAGATCGGCTGTTCCTTCATGGCGGCTTCGTCCGGATACGCTGGAGGATCCGGCGTTCTGCGACACGGTCCGCCAGGGCGTAGACAGCTATTTTACAGATAATGCAGGATCAGCAGCGACTAGGTCGATTGAATGGGATGCTATGAAAGTAGTGGTGAGAGGGGTGTGCATGGGGAGGTTTTTGAATGCGAGAGGGACGGTGCTGAATGACCTTATGAAAGCGGAGGAAGCGTTGAGAGGGCTGGAACAGCGCAGACCCGAGAGACCGGAGTTGCAGGAACGATTGCTGCAAGCCAAAGAGGTGGTGGCGACTGAGACGGAAAGGCTGCGGTGTTATGACTATGTTATATGCTGTTAGGGTGCATGAGGAGCGGGATAAAGTGGGCACGCTCCTTGCCAAGCTGGCTGATCCAGAACCTAGAGGTTGCCCGGTCATGAGCATACGGCGCGAGGATGGGGAAGTGGTCTACTCGCAATCGGCGATCCTGGGGCGCTTCAAATCCTACTATATGGGACTGTACGCGAGTCATCTCGAGGCAGAGGCTTCGGAGATAAGTGACTACCTGGATGGGATCCCCTTACCGCTCATGGATGATGAAGACGCGCAGGACCTAGGCGGCCCCGTCACTTTAGCAGAGATAAGAGGGGCGATTAAACACATGGCGCGGAACAAAACGCCAGGGGTGGATGGGTTGCCGATTGAGTTCTACGCTAAATTCGTGGATGTCCTGGCGCCCAGGCTGCTGATAGTGTACGCAGAGGCAAAACAGGTGGGGCGGTTACCTGACTCTATGAGGGAGGCGCTGGTGGTGCCGCTCCTGAAACCGGGCAGGGACGCGTTGGACGTATCCTCTTACCGTCCATTGTCTATGTTGACGGTGGATTATAGGATTTTGAGTCGTATCCTGGCTACTAGGCTCTTACCGCAGATGGCCGCCTTAGTACATAGGGACCAAGCGGGATTCATCCCGAACAGGAGCACCTCGATGAATATCCGTCGATTGATCAGGGTTGTCGATGATGCCGCCGCGGCGGAGCAGGACCCGGTGGTATTAGCTGTTGATATCGAAAAGGCGTTCAATAGCTTAGAATGGGATTATCTGGATGGAGTGCTGCTGAAGTTTGGGGTTGGGGAAGGGTTTTGGAGCTGGACGAGAGTGCTTTACTCCTCAGCTGGGGCGCGGGTACGGCTGGGGCCTATGGTTTCTCCGGCTTATCCGGTTTGTAGGGGCACGCGGCAGGGCTGCTCGCTGTCTCCTCTGCTCTTTGCCTTGGCAATGGAGCCGCTGGCGGCGCAGGCAAGATAGGGCACTGTATATGATGGGATAGCACAGGGTCCTGAAGCGCATTATATATCGCTATATGCCGATGATCTGTTATTGTACCTGGCTGATCCTGGGAGGGCACTGGAAGGCGCGGTGGACATGCTGGGCAGGTTCGGGAGACTATCAGGCCTCAAGGTGAATTGGACCAAGACCTGCGTATTTCCTCTGCGAAAGACTACGCTCTGCCCACAGCTCACAAGAACGGTGGTGTGGGAGCCCTCCTGTTTTGTTTATCTAGGGGTGCGTATCTACCACGACGCAGCAGACCTCCTAGAGGGGAATGTGGAGCGTTGTATTCGTGCGCTGAGGGGCTGTATGGATTTCTGGGCCACTCTACCACTGTCTGTGCTGGGTCGGGTGGCACTGTTGAAGATGGTGGCACTCCCGCGGCTACTCTATTATTTCCGAACGTTGCCGGTGTGGATCCCGCAGAGAATCTTTAGGGAGTTGAAGACGTTGGTGACCGGCTTCCTCTGGGGCCATGGGCGGCGAAGGGTGGCACTGACTACCTTGACGCGGCCCAAGAGCGAGGGGGGGATGGCCGTCCCTGATTTTGAGTTATATTATTTAGCAGCGCAACTCCAGGTCCTGACGCAGAACGTGGCTAGAGAATTCAGGGGACCAGATAGCGTCCGAGGGATTGGCATCCAGAGACATGTCTTGTCGTCTATCGTAATGCAACAGAAACTGGGGGTGAGAGATCTTACGATAGAGGAACGGACGCTTCAGTTGTGTTGGAATAGGAACCTGAAAAGAGCGGAGAAGCGCCGGCCGTATGCACCGGAGATACCGCTGGGTATGCTAACTGCGTTACCGCACGGAGGCGATTGGTCCCAATTATTAGAGTGGGAAGACCTGGGCTTGCAGATGGTGGGAGACCTCTATATGGATGGGACGCTAGTCCCATACGGGACCTTACAGGAACAATTCGGCCTACCGGGTGGAACCTTCTTGCTGCATGCATCGGTGGTGACAGCGATGCAGCGGCATTGGGGGGAGGGCTGGCGGAGCCGGAGGTGACCGTGGCGTGCCAATATGTGGTGATGGCCGCGGGCACCGTCAAGGCAGTGACTTGCCTCCACACCAGGATGCTGAGTGAGGGACTGGCACCTTTAGTGGGATTGAAGTCGAGATGGGAGGTTAGCATAGGTAAGCAGATCCCGGACACCGTCTGGGGCCAGGTGTTGCATAGGACTTGGAAAGGGACGAGGAATGCACGGTTTCAGCAAGTGCATTTTTTCATTGTCCATAGGGCGTATTTGACCCCGGAGAGGTTGCGTCGACACTTCCAGGTGCTTGACGCCATGTGCCCGAGATGTTTGGAACCAGAGGTAGATCTGGACCACATGCTATGGGGATGCCCGAAGTTAGGGGATTACTGGCCGGAGGTGGGAGACCTCCTGAATGCTGTCACGGACAGGGAGGTAGATTTTGATATGGCTGCATGTCTGCTTCTCTGGTTCCCGCATACCAAGAAGACTAAAGTGACGAGCAAATTCATTGACTTAGGAATAATACTGGCGCAGCGCGAAATCACTTGGCATTGGAAATCTAGGGAGGGCCCCTCAGTGCGGAGATGGAGAAATGAGCTGTTGAAATGGTCAGGATGTGAGAGTGTGCTTAGGCTGCGTCAGGCGACTAGAACTGGAAACGAGAAAAGCTTGGAACTGGCGCGGGCCTGGGAGTTGGTAGTACAGGCATTACGGGACTATATCACAGAAGGCGCAGAGGAAGATCAGGTATAAGAAGAGATTCCATGGAGACCATATGTTTGACTGACTATCCTGGTGGAGGACGTACTTAAGAGCAGGGATTGAATATTGAACCCGCATCAGCAGCAGTTGGGGGGGGGGGGGGTAGGGAGTTCGTGAAGTGGGTGGTCTGACACCGCGGGGAAGCTTACCGGGCCCAGATGGCCAATGAGGTCGTAGAGTAGATCTGGTAGGAGCGGCAGTGGGTGCTACCTGGGCTTGACGGTGTGGGGGGGGGGAAGGTTGTTATGGGGTAAAAGCAGATACTATACGATATAACTGACCTAAGGCCTGGACAGGGCACACACTGAGGCACTTCCGGAAAACTGGTACATTGAAGCGCCGCCCAGCCTCCGGGATGTGGGCTGAATGGCTGTGTTTTGTATTTCCATCATATTCACGGTGGGGAGCCTCAAGTGTACAGGTTGGCTTATTGACTGGTTTATTTCTGATTCTGCAATAAAAATATATAAAAAAAAAAAAAAAAAGAGTGTATAGCTGCAGCACGCATGCGATGCTCCCTTTGGGAGTCATGCAGTATTCAGTATGGCATGAAAGCTTTGTGGAAGCTCCGCCCACTCTCCGCCTATCTTTTTCATTGGTTTAGGTCCTAAATGCTGCCTTCCAATTGGTTTTAGGCCTGTTAGTCCCTCCTCATGATGGCCATGTCGTCATTAGTATACTTCCATGGCTACTGGCCCCTTTACTTCAAACACTATTTTCTTCTCGTGGCCCCACCCCTCTGGCAGTCCGTGACTTCTTGGCCCGCCCCCACCACACTCCTCTTTGTGCCTTCTTGCACACCTGCACTCCCGTTTCCAATGCGTCAAATCTGTCATTCATTTGAATGTTAAAACCTCAGCTTTGTTTTTACATTAAAACTGTCCGAAACTCACGATTTCATCTTATTCAAGATGGCTGTTAATCGGACTTCGTCCTTTTACACGTGTGGTTTATCTAGTGTTTAAAACTTCCACAAAATATTTACACGCCCACTAGTCCTTCTTTAAATTCTATAATCTCAGACGTAAAAAAAAGAGGTTGGTCAGTCTTGTTCAATTGGCCGTTAACAGGCAATTCCGAAATGGGGCGTAGTTTATACCCTGATGTGTATTACCTCACACTTGTGGCCGCTGAGGGGTATGTTGAGCTAGAGCTCAAAACGAAAGAGAACTGCACTGAACGGCCCACAGAGAAGCCACGCAAGCATGATAGCAGGGCTGCGGACCTCAAGAGAGTCACTGACCTATGGCAAATATATATATATATATATATATATATATATATATATATATATATATATATATATATATATATATATATATATATATATATATATATATATATATATATATGTGTATATATATATGTGTATATATATATATATTCGCTCCAGGTTGTCCACCTTTGAGTAGCACACGAGCAGCAGCTTGATTTATCTCTAGGTGAGGACGGGGATCTGCTTGTAGATGCCGCTCCGTAATGGATCTGCCCGACGCATTTTGAAGCTCCATCTGCTTCTCTTCAGGGGCTTTAACGGAAGCGGTGTGCGCAACCGCTAACCCACTTCTCCATTTTCCATATGACACACCCACCGATGGGAGGCTCAAATGAGACTGTGTATTATGGGAAGTGTGGTGCGGAAAGCACATAATCAAGTCCGGTATGGACCCCGCAAGTGGGCCCGTGCTCGATCCCATGTACGGCTGCTGTTTCACTTCCGTGACCCCCAAGGATAACTGGGTGGTCCATACTCCGCGGCTGGACTGCCGCGTGTAAATTGTCGCTCCAGGTTGTCCACCTTTGAGTAGCACACGAGCAGCAGCTTGATTTATGTGTATGTGAGGATGGGGATCCGCTTTTAGATGCTGCTCCGTAATGGATATATAATCTCCCAGTTTGATCCTCCTTGACTCCGGCGCACTTTTTTTTGGCGTGGTGCGTGTTACCTTTCGGCAGGATCTCGCCGATGTCATATACAAAAGATTCCCCAGAAACCAGTCTGGAGACAGAGGAACGCACACACTTGTATTCTTGGTTATTACACCGTCTTTATTTTATACCGAATCGCCCGTTTCCCATCGCGTTCCGTCTTTCCTCAAGGCTTGCTCACAGGATGAGGAACTCGTTGTTGTGGGCGTTTTTATTTATACACTAGATCACTTCCTTTAATTAGTTTAGTGCATTGTGGGTTTTGTAGTCTGTGACTGTATTTTTGTGACTTTTTCCATTCACTCAAGTGCTCGTGTTTTTTTGTGTACAGTGATTGTAATTATTTAAAAAGAACAATTTGTTAAAAACAACGACATATATAACAAACTTATCAACTGCGATATCTAAGTAATTCTTATCAATACATTATTTACTCTCTAGTAAATTACATCTTCTGTTTGCAGTTTTTAGGCAGTTTATTCTATTTCTAGTCCATTTTAATTTTCACTCTCTGGTGAGTTAGTGTATCAAGCCGGTTTTATTTTATCTATCAATTTTCCTTTTTTTACCAATCTTTTATTGGAACAAGTGTTTCATCTTCATTATTGCACTCCTATTTATAGCTCTGTGGTGAGCAGTTGTTCGCTTGTTGTTTTGAAGTTTTTTCTTTTCTTTTCTTGTGCTTGAATATTTGTTTATAAATGGACATAGAGCTCCTCGTTCTAGTTCAAACCTATGGGGTCCAATGTTCAAAAGGTTAGGATATGTTTCGATTCCTTCTGCCTTAGTAGTTTAACTCTGTCACCTCCTCGTTCTAGTGGTTGTACTTGTTCCAATGCACAATATTTTAGGGTTTCCCAATCGCTGTTGTGATATTTTTCCATGTGTCTGACCACTGCGTTGCTACGATCTTTGTGCGTTGTGGCTCTCACATGTTCCAATATGCGCTTCTTGACTTCAAAGATGGTACTGCCTATGTATTTCTTTTGGCACGGGCATTCAATCATGTAGATCACATGTGTGCTCTTACATGTTAGATGTTGCTTTATTTGCCATTTATTTCTGCAATAGGTCTTGATTTCTTGTGTTAGTTTTGCTATTTTGCAGACTTTGCATTGCTTACATGCCCAAAATCCTTTTCTTTGGAGCCATGTTGTGTTCGGAGTTGCTTTAAAATGACTATGAACGAGTTGGTCCCCTATGTTCCTGGCTCTACGGAAAGTTATGTTAGGATGGTCTCCTATCAGTTCTGTCATAGTTGGATCCAATTTGAGGATACCCCAATGTCTTTTGATGATGTTTGATAGTTTTGCGTTATCCGCACTATATGTTGTAATCAGTCTGATTTTGTTGTCTTAAGTATTTATGTCTTCTTTTTTCTTTCCTTCCAAGATTGTGGTGCGATCTTGCGTCAAAACTTTATCAAAACATTTTTTGACAGCTTTTTTGGGGTATTTTCGAATGAGGAAGCGTTTACTGGTTTGTTCACTATTTTTGAGAATTTCTTTTTCTGTTGAACAATTTCTTTTCAGTCTTAAAAATTCCCCGTACGGAATGCTCCACTTTAGACTCTCATTGTGGAAGCTATCGCCATGTAGTGTGGAGTTTGTGGCCGTACTCTTCCTATGTAGGGTTGTCTGTAGGGAATTCTTTTCTATATAGATTTCGGTGTCCAAAAATGTCACTTTCTTTGAGCTAATTTCAAAAGTGAACTTCAAGTTGGTTGGAGTAGTGTTTAATTTCTCAAAGTAACTTCCGAATTCCTCTTCTGTTCCGTTCCAGATGATTAACAGATCGTCTATAAATCTTAACCATAGTATGACTTTTTCTCTCCATTCATAGTTATTGATGTTCCAGGCTAGATGTTCTTCGAACCACCCCATTGTTAGGTTAGCATAATTGGGCGAAAATGAAAACCCCATTGCACAGCCTTTTATTTGTTTGTATATTTTCTTGTTGAATAGGAAGGTGTTATTATGTAGACATAGGGATATCATCTCATTAAGCATGGTGTTATGAGCTTTATATTTGATGTTGCGTTTGCCAAGATAATATTTGCAAGCAGTAGTTCCGACAGTGTGTTCTATATTGGTATACAGTGATACCACATCCATTGTTATTAGTTTGTATGCAGGGTTCCATTCTACTTTTCTGAGTTCTTTAAGTAGGTCTGTTGTGTCTTTTATATACGATTTGAGGTTCTTTACCAATGGAGCTAGAAAGTGGTCTATGTAATTTGAAGTTGCCTCCAGAATTGAGTTGTTGGCTGAAACAATTGGTCTTCCCGGTGGCTTGTTCAAATTCTTGTGTACTTTCGGGAACCATTAGAATGTTGGTGTTGTCGGAATTTTTTTCTCTAAATATCGACATTCTTCTTCACTTATTAGGCCCTTTTGTTTCCAATTCGTTAGGAGTTCCGTCATTTTTTCCTGCAGATCTTTATAGGGTCTTGATGCAATATTTCATAGCACGTTACGTCTAGTACTTGTCGGTTAGCTTGCTCTATGTAGTCCTTTTTATCGAGGATAACAATATTGCCTCCTTTGTCTGCTCTTTTAATTTCTATATTTTTGTCTTCCTGTAGATTTTTCAAAAGATCTTTGTCGAGTCGTTAAGTTATCTTTTCTTGTGTTTGATTATAATTTATATAAATCTTCCACTACTGCCTCGTGGAAGAGATCTATTTTATTACCAGGTGGTAGGATTGGACGAAATTTTGATTTTGGTTTTAAGCCAATTTCATTTGCTCCATATGTGGGAGTTGTTTCCTCTAAATCTTCTAAGGAGTGTTTTTCTTGCGATTCTGATGTGGCGCCCATTGTTACCAATCTTTCAACACTTTCTGCATCTTCTGCTAATAGTTCAATTGTTTCCTGGGTTTCAGATATAGAATTATTTTATTTACAGATTTTTCTGCTTATATCTAGGCAAGTTTCAGTTTTCTCGTGTATTTATACAAATCCACTGTAGTTTCTGCTATGTTTAGATGTGAGGTGGGGCAGAAATTCAAACCTTTTTTTGAGTAGTTCATTTGTCTGGAGGATAGGTTTATTATGGTCAGTTCTTGTGTGTTTTGATCTTGAATTTCTATTTGCGAGGTTGTCTCAGTCTGTCCCTTGACCAAGTATCTGGTTTTGCCTCTTCCCTGACCGCTCAGACCTCTTCTGATCTTCCTCTTCCTCCACGGTTCCATCCTCTGCCTCTGCCTCTTTTTGGTTGTTTTTTTGCACTTTGTTGTTCCAGAGCCAGTTGCATTTCTATTAAAAAGTTTTTCTTTTCATTTCAGTGGTTTTTGCTGAATTTTCTTCTGTTTCACTCAGTTCTAAACTACTTAGAGAATCAAAGCTGGAGGTTTCTGGGGCTGTTGTTTCATTTTGTTGCTTGTTTTTCCTTTCATCGTATTGTTTTCCAAAAGTGAAAATTCTCCCTTCTTCGAAGTCTGCCTTGTCTCTTTGGAACCTAAATTGTTTGCGCTGTTTCACTCTCTCTTAGTGTTTATTTACATTTTTTAGAATATCAGATTTTAGTTTTTGTTGATCCTCCGTTAAGGTTAGTTTTGCTAGTTCTTCTTCCACGTTTTTTAATTCTGCCCTTATTTCTTTTAGAGCTTTATCTGTGTTTATTAGTATAATCATAAGACCTGTCGAGGAATCTAGAAGATGTCCCCCCACCCCATTCTTGCAGGAGTTCCCCACTAGTATCTTGATGGTTCGGCATTAGTGTTAATCTGAGTCCCCTTGGGATTCGTTTTGCTTCAACATATTTCTGCAGGGTTATTAGCTCCCACCATTTTTTTTTTATTTTTTTGATAATCTCTCCCAATGTCTTAATTTATCCTTGTTATTATTTGTTGTTAATATTTGGCCCCTTTCGGTTCGAGGTTTAGGAGCTGTCGTAAAAAAAATCAGCTATTTCGGTTTTTCGTCTCGCCTCTCTTTCTTCCATGGCGATTCTTTTTGTCTCTTTTATTTAAACAAATTATGCGCTGTTTAGAATACGAGTCTCCGTGTTTTTTCAATGTACAAATTCACAATTGTTACTTTGTTTCACTGAGAACGCTTTTAGTCGCTTGTGCTGCTTCTATGTTGCGCAGTATTGATTAAACAATAGCGATTACTGGCGTACAGTTAATTGAGTCACTCTTACCCCACTCGGGTCAGTCGGCGTCGGTTGCTGCCCTCCGGTAGGTTTCCGACGATTCAGTCTCCTTATGATGTTCCTTTGGGGTTCTTCGAGTGTTCAAATTAGATTGTATCCGTTGCCGTTTATTGTCGCTTCTTCGTTGTTTAATCTGCTGCA
This sequence comes from Lissotriton helveticus, assembly GCF_964261635.1. Taxonomy (NCBI): domain Eukaryota; kingdom Metazoa; phylum Chordata; class Amphibia; order Caudata; family Salamandridae; genus Lissotriton; species Lissotriton helveticus. The sequence goes on along the minus strand of NC_136065.1, from coordinate 230,076,554 downwards.
TCAGAAGTCTGCTGGTTTGCGATGGCTGCCTGGAGTCTTTTTCTTGTCAAAAAATGGCTCCCAGTTTGATCCTCCTTGACTCCGGCGCACTTATTTTTGGCGTGGTGCGTGTTACCTTTCAGCAGGATCTCGCCGATGTCATATACAAAAGATTCCCCAGAAACCAGTCTGGAGACAGAGGAACGCGCACACTCTCGTATTCTTGGTTATTACAGCGTCTTTAGTTTAGACAGAATCGCCATAAGTGATGTCACTGACCATGTCATGAGTGATGTAATATGTGACGTCATCAGCAGTGCATTGCGGGCGCGCGAGTTATAGTTAGCTGAACTAACTATAACAAGGGAATTTTAATGGTTTTGTAGAGATAAATGTCCAGCTAACTATAACATGGGTGAAACCTATGGTTTTTTCAGTGAATTTCCAAGGTTTTTTAAATGCTAATTCCTAACTATGTGTGTGAAACCTATGGTTTTTTTCAGTGAATTTCAAAGGTTTTGTAAATGATAATTTTGAAATATACTAGTTATTATATTTATGTATTTATTTTTATAGTAATTTCCTACATTTTTATTATAAATACTTATATTTATTTTTAAAGTTATATTTCATATTTTTAATGTAAAATAATAACAAAAGTGAATTAAAAAAGAATGCACTGCTAGTGAAACTGCCGCGGTGAATTTGTAAGTGTTTGTTAGAGGCAGATTTACAACACCCTTGTGCCTCTTTTACACCACTGTTGCATCACTTTTCTGATGAAGCAGTGGTGCAAAAGATGCACCACAATATGTGGTATTTAGAATGTGACGTATCTGGGAGGTACGTCACATTGTAAATCCCTGTACCGGAAGGACACATTCCTACATGGGGGGGGCATTCCTGCGCAGGAACACCTCCTAAAAGAGGCTGACTAAAATCTACAAGATTTCACTTTGTCACTTTTGCGCTCATGCTGTGTCAAAACCCTGCACTACCTTAAAGCAGGTGTAGGGATTGACACAGCAGTCTGAGCAAAGAGCCCCCAGACCATTGCTGGAGATACGATACACTTCCAACATAACTCTGCACCACCTTTACAGTTCAGATACATCACATATATGTGCCATTTCTGTCCCATGGTACACCCCATTGTAAATACGGCGCATCCATGGTGGTGGTGTCACGGAGCACAATAACTGACATATTCCTGGGGATATGCCAGTTATTGTATATGTGCCCATTAGTGTTTTAATGTAGTGATAGGATTACTACATACGGATGAATGAGTCACTACAAACCTAAAACAACAGTGGCAGAGTGTTTGCTGGAAGTGTAACGATACAAACTAGTAAATTGAACGTATAAAACACAAATTTGCAAGCACATAGAAGACTGCATACATCGTCTATAAGGCACAAGATGGCCGCCAACACTTCCTGGTTTTGAGTGTTGACAGACAGTTCACAGCCAATCAGCATGCAGCTCGCGCTCGGAATTTAACGGATTTCCGTACGCGTGCTGAACTCCGTCTCAAGATATCGCTATGATTGTACTTGCAATTTTCTCAAAAACTACTGAACGGATTTACACCATTTAACAAAAGGCACAATCTGCGAACAGAACTCTACCTCTCTGCCAAATTTCGTGTAATTCCATTCAGCCGTTCGGGCTGTAGCCCTGGCTAAAGGTCCCTATGGAAAATTGCATGGAGAAAACACGTTTTGGGACCCCCCTTTTTCCTCGGCCTCCACTTGAGGAATCACCCCCAAACTTTTAGGGAAGGAGCGGAACCGAGCAGGCCATTTCCTTGGAGAAATTCACGAAGATTCATCCACCGGCGCCAGAGTTATTACAAATAGAATGTTGTGGATTTCCTATGGAAACTAGGTCCTAACTATAACTACCTACTGGCGACCGCCAGCAGGATATTTTATTTATATATATATATATATATATATATATATATATATATATATATATATATATATATATATATATTTAATTTTAGAACACTCAACTTTATATTTGATTTTCATGACTCTCGCCTTTATATTTCATTTTAAAAGTGCGTGATTTTTCTATTTCTAGTGCTATAAAACACTATTTTCAGTGCCTCCACCTAGTAAACAGTCCTGCAGATCGTAGTAGTGAATTTACAGATTATCGTACGTAGCTGCCGAATGGCCACATGTATATGGTTTGACACCACCAGCCAGTCCATCCTTTTCAGCCACCATCATGATGCATTCTGAAATTTGTAGGTTTTCTTTCAATATTGTAAAAGAAAACTTGAAAACCTGACATAAAACATGCAATTGATTGAAAAGTCAAGAAGGCCACACAGGGTCATCTAATGATCTCTCCAACGAGGCAGAATCTGCAAAAGCTGTCAAGTTTCAGATTGCCCAGCTCTCCCGTGATGCTGCATCACTCTCGCCTCCTTTTGCCTTGTTTTTCGCTGCACTACTAGCAATTTCATCTCTTTCACACACACTTTCTCTCTTTCTCACACACACCACACTTTCCCAGACATATATATCAACTATTTCTAAAGTTGTCTATCACACACACATTTTCTCTCAAATTTACGCACCCAATTTATACTCTCACACACACATTTCTCTCACACATGCTTTCAGACACCCCTCCCTTCTGTCACACACAGTTTCGCCCTTTTTTTGCAAAATGTTTTTATTATTTTTCAACACACACAAACCCACCCTTGTACATGACTCATTGCTACATGGGGCACATTCCTTATTACATTGCATTGATATTCGTTGTCCGCCTGCAAGCTAACATTCACATCTTAAGACGATCTGCATGACGCTATCAATCCTCCTTATCACCTGTTCGTATCATCATCAGTGTAGGCATGCCAAATCGTCCCACAGCACATTGTTCTTGAGACTTGGTGCCCCCTGCCTATTCTTATCCCTCCCTCTGCCTCCCCACTAACTCCCCCACCTGTGTGCTCCATGCACTATAAACAAGGATAATCAAACATCAACATTGTGCTAGGGTGTGCGGGTCTCCCATTACATTTGATCTATTCTCCCTCACACGCTATCTCCGCTCCTACCCCTTTGCTCTCTCATTTCTCCCCTGCTTATCTATACTCTGTATGCCCCAGCACATTCCCGAGGCGCCTCCAGTTAGTCAGTGTCCGACTCCAGGAGCCTCATCAATGCCACCAATGCTTCCCACGCCCGTGCAGTTTCCATCGCTTTTTCGTTATTCGCTCTCCTGACCTGTTGAAACCTGGCCATACTCTTGCTATCCGCCCAGTTCTCGAATTCCACCCTCCATCTCGCCACGCAAGGCCCCATTTGGGATGTCCACGGTCTTGTTAGTTCTCGTTTGACCAACAACAGCCCCAAATCGATAAATTTGCTTGTGATCTTAGTGCGCGCTGTGTGCGGAAAGCAGTGCAGTATCCATGCCCCCATGTCCGGCTCTATCTGCCTATCCGTTGCTCCACATAGCACCTCGACCACCTCCTCCCAGTATGTTTCTAGCTGTGGGCAACTCCACATCATGTGTTGGAAGTCCGCTGCCCTCGTGTTAAATCTTGGGCAGCACGCCGAGTCCACATGAACATATTTAGTTATCTGCTCTGGGGTTAAATATGTTATTGAGTTGGAATCTGGCATTCCGCGTGCCTTTCCATGCCCTTTCCACAATCTTATTCCAGGTCATTTCAGGTATCTCCTTACCCAAGTCGGTTTCCCACCTTTCACGTAACCAATTCAATGGCTGCTGTCACTCTTTCACCGTCCGCCCTCACAGGCACGTGACTGCCTTTACTGTCCCTGCTGAAATTACAACATATTGACATGTCAAGGACGTCTGCGGTTCCGATAACCCTTCTCCCAGTATTTCTGGATCGCATATAGCAGAGCTGCATGTAGCAAAATATCACCATTAGGCAAACCTTATCTGTCATGCAGTGCCTGGAAAGAAAAGAGGGCTCCCTCCCCATACAGATCCCCGATCATTTGCAACCCCAGATCTTCCCAGTCTGCTAGTGCTGACCAGTCCCCTCCATGCGGAAAGGCCGTGCACTTGCCCAGGGGTATTTCTGATGCGTACGGACTACTAATGTACAATGTCTTGGCGGTGAGATAGATCAATCACCTAGGGGGTACCAGATCCTGAGTTCTGGCGGACATGGCGTAGGAGTTCCTGAACTGATGCACGGAGCATCCAATCTCAGTCACAACAGAATATATCCTGGGCCAAGCAATCAGATAGCAGATTTGCACTCAAAACATTTTCACAACTCCAGCCGGTGGAAGCCAGACTATCAGGTGGCTCTCAACCCTATAGGGCCCAATTTCAATAGACCTGTTAGCGTCTCGACCATCAGCTTTCCTGGTTCTGCAGTTGGAGATCGGACCCACAGGTGGTGGCCACAAATGCGTTTCTCCAGGACTGGAGCCGGGAATGGGGCTATGCTTTTCCTCCTCTCCTTGATGATCACTCGGTCCTTGGCTCAGGTCTGCCAGCAGACAGTGGAAGTAGTCATGATAACCTCCATGTAGAGGTCGCAAGTTTGGTTTCTGGTTCTTCTGGAACTTTCTTGGGATTGTCCATTCCGAGTCCCCCTGCTTACACACATTCTGTTGAATCTGGACCAGACACCGAATTGCCTGGTATCAAAGGGTTCCCGCCAGTTGACGGCTTGGTGGATTACAGGCAACACTGGTCGCTCCCAGCTCCTCCTGTCCAAGACACGGGCAGGCAGTACCTCCAAACAATACCATTCTGCCTGGATTAGATGAGTTTTTTTACGGAACCTGGATCCCATGGTTGTTGATAAAGTGCAGGTATTGAATTTCCTGTGTGTCCTGGCAGAGCACGGTCAGGCCTACCACTCAAGTCAACAGGGTCAGATCTGCCATTTCAGCAGGGCATGATCCCATAGATGGGGCCCCGGTCAGGGAGCACCTGTTTGTTTGCCAGCTGTTGCGTGGCATCTACCTTTCTCTTCCTCCTGAGTCATGCAATTTAGTTCTGTGGGACGTAAATCTAGTCCTAAACCTTTTTCTGTCCTGGCAACCAAATCGGTACTTATCCAAAAAGGAACTTTCAACCAAATGGCGATGCAACTTTGCTCGGTTTCCTGTAGACTCATCTCAGATGTGCGAGCCGTAGACATTTCTGCATGAGTGTCCCCCTGATGGGGCAGTCTTTACCGTGAGTCGCCGTACCAAGTTGAATACTTGTATGATCACTTAACCAGCGTTCCTGGACCCTCCCAAGTTATGCTTTGTGCATTGCCTGAGAGCATATAAGGAAATTTATCAAGAAGTCTGCCCTCCTGGGGAACGGCAACTACGCATTACATTAAAAAAAGCCATTTAAGTTGATATCCTCACCCCCTATAGCTCGGTGGTCCATTGGGTCATGTAAGAAGCAGGCATAGATACTAAGAAGCTTGGAGCACATTCTGCAAAGGGTGCTGCGTCTTTAAATCCTTTTGTTTGGGGGGGCTCGCCTGGGGGACCTGTTGCACAAGGCAGACTGTTCCTTGGACTCAACCTTCAAGAGATTCTACTGGTGGTGGAGGTGGCTCAGTAGGTGGTGAATATGTTTTGAACTAGCATAATCCTTGCCTCTGGTACTGACATAGACTGAAAATGTGCCTAACAACTTGAAGGTAAGTTTCAATTCTATTAAGGACACGGATTATCCCACCCGGCAATCATCGAGATGAGGACCCTTCCCATATCATTGTAAGTACGGCTGTTATCATAACGGTGATTGCAAATGAAATGTATTGATGTCATGGTATTAAAGTTATCTGCCTTAATAGAAGTGTGCTTTATCTTGTGCCCTGTTTAGATAAAATACAGTTAAAAATGTTTCTGACATGGCGTATTGTTGCAGGAAATAATGGATCGAAACGGGGCTTGTGATCTTGTACTGATGGCATGATTCACGCGAAGAAAGAGTGAGTTCAGTCAGTGAGGAAGGACTATGTGAGACCCTAAATTATGCATACTAAAGAAGGACTCGTATTCTATTGATGGTTTCCCGATGTTCATGGGAAAATAGATTTTTCTGAAATGTTAAAATGGCTACTATTATGAGAAATTAGTATTGAAGCGAAGGAAAATGAGCATAATCCTCGCCTCCGTGTCCTTAATAGAATCTAAACTTTCCTTCACGTTGTTCGGCACGTTTTCATTCCTGTTAAGATCAAAGGGAAGAGGCTCAGTCATAATTGTGATGGTTCACACCCATGTTTAATATTTCATACCTTACAAAAATGTGTTCCGTTGTCATAACGTTCCATCTTATTTCCTTGCATATGTGTCTCAAGCTTTATTTTGAGCAACTGCAGTTCCCCATGCCACTTGTAAGAGAAAATGTAATATCTACAAGTAACATGACTTTTTGGGCCTATTTCAGGGGCTGTCAGAGTATGCAGCATGCCAGTCCCAGGCTTTTATGAAAGGAACAGGAACTTTTATATCAGGTAATACTCCATTCCAGCTTGAGGGGGATCTACTACAGGGTGCAGGCACTAAACAGAAACTGGAAGAACACTACTGGCAGACTTAACACTGGGTACTTGATTACACAAGCACATCCAAAAAGACATTCAAAGACATAGATTGTTTAAATATTTCTATTTTACTATATAGTACTAATGTGATTAAACAGCAGAGCTTACTAAGAAGAGTTGGAAAATCCAAAGTACCCGGGGGTCATTTTTACTGCAAAGCAAATTTCTGCATCACCCGCTAGGCAAAAGAAAATCAGGTTTATAATGCCGTAGTGCTATGTTAGGGAAGTAAAGGGGCTTTTCTTTAGTTGGGAAGTGAGCTGGACTGCGCAGAGTTAAAGTTGAAAGGGAATAGGTCCTAATTTTCTCCACTGTACAATAGAAATGTGTTAGTAGGAATATTGCAACTCTTTAAATGTGGACTTTTATTGAAGAGGGAGAAATGTCAGAAGTCTGCATGCTTTGAGACCATGTACATACAATGTTTTAAATTGAATGCAGTCATTTGTTGTTATATAGCTACCAGTGACTGATGGTGATTCTGGGGGTTTTAACTGAAGAACACATCCTAGGCTACATTTTACTGGTTACCATCTGCTGTGCACCGTGGCTACTGTGTCAGGTGTGTTTAGTGAATGAATAGCTTGCTGGTTCCCTCTACAGTAACTTCATCTGCATTTGGTGTTCATTGATGGGAATCTCTACTTTTTAGGTTTCGCTGGAGGGCGGAGCTCTTAGCTCCGCCTCCAGAGAAATCTCTTGATTTCCAGTAAGGAAAATGGAATACGCCCCCCTGTCCCATTGGCTAGCTCCATAAATGGAGGCTAGCCATTGGAACAGAGATCTGTCCGTCAAGGCCGGACCAGATTCGGGGGCGTTCCCGAGATTTTTTCCCAGGGCGGAGTTACGTTTTTTCCCGTTCCTTCCCCTTTCACTGAAAGTCTGTCCATTCCCGCCCCCTCCGTGTGCCTTTCCGCCCCCCCTCGCTGTCCTGTGCACGTTTCCCGCCGTCCGTGTCCTCTCCCGCCCCCTCCCGCCGTCCGTGTCCACTCCCGCCCCCTCCCGCCGTCCGTGTCCACTCCCGCCCCCTCCCGCCCCCTCCCGCCGTCCGTGTCCACTCCCGCCCCCTCCCGCCGTCCGTGTCCACTCCCGCCCCCTCCCGCCGTCCGTGTCCACTCCCGCCCCCTCCCGCCCCCTCCCGCCGTCCGTTCCACAGGTTCCGCAGTGGAGAAACTGTCAAAAAAGACCCACATTCATTTACTTATGTTTATGCCTTTCATAACGAGTCTCAAAACTACCAGACCTGCTCCAGATGACTGTAAAAACGATTGTCAGCCTGCTTCAATCACAGCAAGCCCTCGTCAGTCAAATACTGGAGGCTGAATTTACATTAATCCAGTATTTTGGTTACCTCTTAACCGAGAGAGGATTTCTGCTTGTCTCTCCCTTCAGTCCTCTGTTGTACACCTTCGAAAGTCATGAAATGGGAAGTCCTGAAAATTCGTATGTTGACTGGAGAATAGAGCTTGTTCCTTACTAGGAGAGAGGTAAAGAGTTTTATTCTCGATCTCTCTTGTGAAGCGAAACAGAAGCCAGCCCTCGAATGTGCATATACCCTGCCAGCTGTTAACTGTAAATTTAGACTCTTTAGTAGGAAATCTGATTAACGGCAACTCGCATGGCGAACAAACGCGCCATGGTTTGGACAGACTCTGCAGATTTATTCACCGTCCCTCACAAGTGGACTCTGTACCTAGCAGCTCCAGAGTTTTTCAAGTATCTAGTTACCCACATAGACTTAATTGCAGCCTGGAGACAACTTGTGTCTTTTCTTTGCATAGTCATTGGAATAATACCTTGCTGCCCAAATAATTGTTTGCTGCGTCGTCACGCGATCCGCCATCTGCTGCCTAGTTCCTGATTAAAAGATGATTGCTAGCTCCAAAGCATCTGAAGTTTCTAACTGCTGCACGTGAAATGCAGTTCAGTGGTGTCACCCTTCCGACTTCAACAGACCAGTATTTTTCTTTTGCATCTTTAAAAAACAGTTCACCTGGGGTTTAATATGATAATGTTTCATGCAGAATTCTGAACGAGCCAGTTATTTTTGGCGGGTTCAAAGGTTAGAACGCTAAGCGTGTCGCATTTTTGTAATTCTTGCTGTCTTGACACTGGATGCCTTCTGGTGTCTAGCATAAATAGGTAATGTGGAAAACCGTACAACATTGCTTCTGAATACGAATTTTAGAGTTCCCATCTGCAGAGAAGAGGGTGAGCCTTTTAGTGCAATGAGCAGGTACATGTAGGTTGGTTTTTGCCGAGTGTAGCACTCTCTGTGCTACACTTTACTAATGTACTAGTAAGCACTATACCAACAAAGTACCTTTGATAGAGGTGTGTGGAAGACCAACGTATTAATTGACGTTGTGCAGTGCTTTTAAATTATACCTGCTAAAGGGGTATGTGGTTTTCTTTATTGAGAAATTTGAGTATTCTGCAGCAATTATGTCCAGTGTAGATCCTTAGTGCCAGACCAGATGTTCAGAATAACAACGAATTGGGGTCCATTTATATTATTTACATATTCTTTGCTTATGTTGGTATACTTAACATTTGGTGTGCACCCAATCCTCTTGGACCTTTGTTGTACAGGCTTGTGCTATCGCATTGGGATTTCTTGTGTCTATATTTTTGCTAAAATTGCCGGATAATGACAAGTGCTGCTTTACAGTGAGAATGATTGATGCTGGCTGGTGCTACTGCAGGTTTAAATGTTTCTCGTGTGTGTGTGTTGGGTCATATCTCTGGGCTGAGCGTTGTATGTCAATTGTTAGTGAGTCACCTTTCCCGAGCTACTTCGGGTATTTCTGAGGGACATGGGAGTGAAAGGTGACCTTGTAAGTTTTCTGCAAGGGGCGAGAGATGACCTGATTTTCTTGCGAGTGCCAATGTGAGATGCAAGATGGTGTGTGAGCAGATATGCCCTCTAAATATGTTTGAATGCATGTCTGAGAGATGCCCTTCTTGTATTGTTGTATGAGCATCTGCCAGATTCCCTGTTGTGTGTGAGGATGAGATGACTGAGTGATATTGTTACATGTGGGTTTGAGACACACCCTGCTGAAATGTATGCTTGTGGGTAAGAGTGGTGCCCTTTTGAAATTGTTGCATGCCCTCTTGAAAGATGCATTGATGATACTTTTGCATATTGGTACGAAAGATGCCATGTTCCTGTTTTTACTTGCGGGTACCAGTCGCGACCGGTGCAGGTGAGAGCTGTGGGGTGTGGTGGGGGAGGAAGTCAACAGATGACAGAATAGGAAAAAAGAAATTAAAAAAAGAAATAAAACTACTTACCACTCGGCCGCATCGCCGACTCCAAGTAAGTGGTTTTATTTATTTTTTACATTTTATTTTCCACATTCTGTTGTCTGTCGACTCCCCCCTTTGCCCTGCCTCACCACTCTTACCTGCACTGGCCGCGAATGTCAGGTACGCGACATACCCTTCCTTTATTGTTGTAGGCGGATATGACAGATGCCCTTTGAAGCTGTTGTGTGTGAGTATGAGATGCACTTTTGGTATTGCTACAAGTGTGTATTAGACACGCTCGATTGAAATTGCTACTTGGCCGTATGAGTGATGCCCTTTCATTTGTATGAAAGATGCTGGGGTATATTCTTGCATATGGGTATGAGAGATGCGATTTTGTTATTGTTACGTAACTGGTATGAGAGCCTCCCTCCTACTAACGTCGAATACAGTTGCGACAGATGCCCTGTAGATATTGTTACGTGTGGGTATGAGAGATGTCTTGTTGATATTCTTACATGCCACTGTGAGAGATGTCGTAAACATGTTGTTGCATGCCACATGGCCTGTCGACATTGTTACATGCCAGTATGAGAAACTCCCTGTTGATATTCATATATGGTGATGTTATTGCAGACAGGTATGAGAGATACCCTATCCATATTGTTAAATTCAGGAATGAGAGATGCCTTCTGACACATGTAGAAGTGATGCTGTGTCTATATTGTTACATGGGGATGTGAGAGGTACCCTATAGATATTGTTAGAGACAGAATCGGAGATGCACCTTGTGTGGTTGCATGGAGGTGTGAGGGCTGTCCTATGGATCTTTTCACCTGGCGGTATGAGATATCCCGTAGATATCATTACAGGTAGGTATGTTGGACACCTGATAATGTTATATTGTTGAATATAGTTTTATATATTGATGTATAGCGGCATGGTCCGGCCGCAATTCTGCACCACCAGCAAGTGCTCCATTACTACCTTTGAGGACCGCTTTTGGAGGAGAGTCGTGAAGCGACACATGGCAGAGGAGCCGCCGTGAGTCACCGCGGCTTGGATCTATATAGCCCGTATGTTACGGAGCTGTGAAATAGAACGATATTGGGGCCGCTACCTTTCAAAAGTATTTTATGTGGCCCACTGGGGCTAAAAAACTGTTTAACACTACAAAGACCATCATGCACTTCAACCCACGAGGATAACCACAAGGGGGCGCTCATTAAATATGGAATAGAACTTTGGTGTCATTTAAATAAGAGTGCCGTTACTTGTGAACAAGGTCAGATGAGACCGAAATGCATCGGGTAATTACAGCTGGTGACTTGATTTAAATAAAAGGATTTCCATGGCCATATCGTGAGTGCTGACTCCTTTCTTCTTTTGGAGGGAAATTTGCTTGAGATATATCTATATATATATATATATATATATATATATATATATTACCAAAGTTGCTCCGTCTGGACTGCTTGTGGCCCCGTGGGAGGTGGCGCGCACTCCAGCGGAGCACGCCAGAATTCAGATTCCAAAACAACGACGTGATCAAGGCTTGTCAAAGCCGAAACATGTTGTAGGTGTAATAAACACCCTTGGACTTTGATCTAGTGCGTGACGTTTGGATTTCTGAGAGCGTTGCTATTGGAAAATTTGTTTTGGAATATATATATATATATATATATATATATATATATATATATATATATTCATATTCACAAATCCACATATATATAGTCCTGTAGGCGCGTCATGTGCTCAAGGCCTGCATAGGCCGAAACGCTTCATGGCGGCACAGCGCACAAAGCAAAAGAAACAATAAAAGGTTTGCACAAAATAAGAGGTGTCCGTTTCTGTTTCTGGTTCCGAAGGCATTGAAGCGATTAAGAACAAGCATTTACAATGCAACGGTTTCGCCTTTGGAAAAGTTTGAGCTATTGGCATTGTAAATGACAACATTTGTATTCATGTGTTGGTTTTGAAAACAGATAAATAAATGGCATTGTCATTTACATTGCAAATAGCTTTAACATTTCCAAAGGCGAAACCGTTGCATTGTAAATGCTTGTTAATATGTATATTTAGCATCTGTTTACACATTGTGCTCTGTGCAGCGTTCCCTGCTAATCTATCAAAAGCAGGTCTTCTTGGCAAGGATAAGATCATTTTCCTGCTGTATAGATACGACCTGCTTCTTCCTGAAACAATTCCAGACTCCATAATGAATAAGAGAGTACTGTAAGGTTGTCAGATGCAGATTCAATTAATGAAAAGGAAAACAGCCCAAATTGTAGCAACAAGGTACCAAAAACTGCTGGAAAAGTGCAGGAGACACCCTGGAAAAAATTGTAGCTCAAACAGGGTCCTCCGAGTGAGTAATAAGAAAACTAGCGAAGTTGCAAAGCATAATAAATCCATTTCAGGCTCCTTTTATTGTAAGTAACCTGGAAGAGGTTTCAGAATGAAAAGGGTAGTGGCTTGAGATTCAACTCGTGGAAAAAGAGATGGTTCTTGCAGACATTCCAACTCCGAAATCAGGAGCTGGATTATTTAAAAAAAGTTCTCAGCAATTTGCAACTATACTGATAACAGAGCACCTAGAATGTATGCTCATGGCTCTTCGATCATGCATACAACATGCCAGAGACATTGCATGCATGCAACACAGTAAATGGGAACCCCGAGGGAGGGCTTGCCATGTCTCTGAGCAAGGAAACAGCCAGGGAGGAAATGAATCTGAATGCACAACCTCTTTCTCTCAGACGAGCCAGCGAACTTTACAAACAAATATCCCCAAGTGAGAGCGCATACAAGATGGTTTTCTGACCTCAGGTTAAAATCTTAACTAAATCCAAGTAGATGACACTCCATTCTCTCTATCCTAATCAACTGCCAAAATAATAAATGGGTTAACACCATATCTGAATGCAATACAGTCATGAATGGCTGATTGCTGGTTATAGATCTAACAAGGGAACTGAAATGCTGACTCTATAGTTTAACCTGCTGCTTATCAATCCAAACTCTACCCCACATCGATTACCCAGTGTTATACCGTAATCTCAGTATGCATTCTATCAATCTTATTTGTATCACAACTTAATTGGGGAATTATCACAGATATCTTTTGAATTTCCTATTAGGACTAGCCTGTACAATACAGTCCCAAGATACTTTCATATATATGTGTGCTTTGTCAATAAACATATCTACAACCTCCAGAGTTAAACACAGTGTGCAAGGACATATAGGCAAAAATATACATCTTTCATACCTGACATTGGGCCTAAAAAAGGGCATCGGTGGAGGAGACTAGTCCTGCATCAACAACTGATTCAGCATTAGTATTACAGCAAAGTAAGCCACTTAAGACTATGAAAGGCCCCATTACCTTCTCACTGGATCATTGGCAACTTAAGGCTCTTCATTCCTTCTCCTAATGAAGGAAATTGAATGGAACCGTGGATGCAAGCCTGGACACCAGAAACACCTCCGCTCTACAGTTTATATCTAGTTTGATATTTTCAAGAATCTTTCAAATCAGGCTCCGGCCTAGAAACCTGATCGGCAAGCACAAACCTGTTCTAACCTTGAGAAGGGACCAAGCATTTTCCAACCTTGAGAATGGAACTCCGGTGCACAATCCGCTTGTATTTACTTTCCTGTCTCACCCAGGAATAATATATTTGACATTTGTTTTGATCAATTATAACAACAGCACCCCAATGATTGTATTTAAATCAAAACATAACATTTGATGTATCCAAGTGTATTTTTTTTTTTAAAACAATTTCTTTCATATACTCAATATGCACAATTTATTTAAAACAATAATCATATAGGTTTTAACAAAAAAACATTTTACATATTCATTCAATTTATCTTAACAGTTTATCATTACAACATACATGGTAAAAAACAATCAATAGATACAGTAAAAAAGCTTGTCGACGCGTTTCGGTGCTTCTTTGTTTTGGAACACCTTCCTCAGGACTATCTAAAATATTTTCTTTATAAAATTAGACACATAACACTTGTTAGTTTTACAATGTATGGGGATTTTTTTCGTTTTAGCTGTTGAGGAAAAAGAGACTTAGAATTGTCTTACATTTGAGGTAATACAGATTTGTAGTACCGGAATCAATCCAGGAGTTATAATGAAATTAATGACTCCTCATCCCTGCTGTATCGTCAGGAGATCTATATATAAAATGACACCATTTTTAGAATTCAGTGCATGAATATTAGATCGAATGTTACGTAAACCAGACTTTGTTTTAACATTGCCGCTTACTTATGGTTTGCATGGAATCCGTTTGTAGCATTGGCTCGACCTTTTCATATTTTACATCGTATTTTCTTTCATTATTCTGTCTGCTTTGACGTGATCCTTAGTTCTTCATGGACTTGTGCATAGATCCCTTCTCTTCTTTTTTAATTGAGGCGATCAGCAGCGTCTAAATGAATAATACACATATTGTGGATATTGCACCAAGTCTAGTTAAATATACATAGACACTCGAGGCGGGTTTCGTGAGATTTACATATTACGTATATACCTAAAATACTCGAGTGGGTAGTGGGTCATTGGGTTCCCCATTTTAACCTGATGTTATATACAATGGAGATATTAAGCAGGAAAAAGCTGAACCGCCTCTAGGTTGCAGGAGAGTTTTTATTGTTAGGTCTAGTTTGTATCCTTAAAAACCAACCATTATTTTGCGATATTTAGATAAATTCACTCTATATCAACAGGTGAATTGTGGAAAAACCCGCTAAAATGTATGGTTATATGTTTAAGAACGAGTTAACACCCGACTAAGGAAATGGGGAATTATCGATTAATAGACCCCCCTTCACTTATTTTCTTAAAATCCCTCTTACCTCTCGTATTGGCTAACGCTCGGCCCGTCCGGTCTCCCTGGTTGCTCGTATCGGTTAAACTACTGCTATGAGCTTTGGCCTTATATACTGGATTTGGCTAGGGTTTAACGATGATTCTGAACACCTGTGTTTAATTGGATCGGAAAGAGACCAATTTTAGCGCCATGATTGTAGTTTATTTAGGGTATTTCCGTCCACATTAGAGAATGGACTTATGTACATTAAGAGCACCCGTTCGTCAGTTTACCCGATGAGTCTGTCTATCGCTTATTTTAAGCATTATCACTTTTCGTATATTTATATATTTTCATCAAGTTAGCTAGTTACATTTTATTAATTAAACAGCCATCAATGGTATTTTCCGGCGATAATTTAGTGTTTATATGAATTCACACAGCGAGGTGTAATCTGCCATTTTAGTAGTTTTTTCAGTTCACGGTTACAGAAACATTCTCAATCACAATGTATCGATAGTAATGCTTCTATATACATCAATGAAACAAGTGAGTTAATTTGTTGAAAAACGGACGTGTTATCCCAATCTGATAAGTCGTACTCGGTAGCTAGTTATTTCACAAACATGACCCTCCATACTTATAATTTTGTTTGGAATATAATTTTTTGTGTTATTTTAATTCGGATCCCACTATTTTCATTTAGACAAATACAAGGTACCAAGTTAAGTTGGAACGTCCATTTTTCTACCAGATATTATATGTCCAATGTATTAATATACAACAATTTCAGATGTATTTAGGAAAATCTTATTGCATTCTGTGTGTAATACATTGCAGTAAACAAAAGACAAAATGTGCTATTGCTCAAGAACACAATATTATCTGGTCGTTAATGCATGCATATATCCAACCCAGAAAATCAAAATAGTTATCATGTCTTTACCATAACTAACATCTTTTGTACACTTCATGGTTTATGTGGCAGATCAATGTTACATTGGTGTTACTAGTATCTCTTCTATTGGATAGCTCAAAAATGTCCAATGTATGTGTATAAAGTCACTTGAGTACTATCTCACCATTCTTTCCCATTCTTCTCTACTGTTAAGACCTTCAGTATATGATCTAAATTTCGACATAAAAAATTGTTCTCTCTGTTTGCGTCTCTTTTCGGTATCACCCCCTCATATAGATATCTTGATTTTTTCCAATATGAACCATCTAAGGTCATCTTCTTTGTGGTTCTCTGTTACCCAGTGTTCGACTAAAGGGGCATTTTTCTTTTGATTTTTGAGGGCTGATCTGTGCTCCGATAAATGCAAACGCATTTCTCGGCCAGTTTCCCCAATATAACCCTTTTGGCATGGGCATGTCAACAGGTATACAACATTGGATGTCCTGCAATTGACATGTTCATTCATCCAATGTGATATGCCATTGAGTTCAACTTTGTCAGATTTAATGATGGATTTGCAATGGGAACACGTTCCACACAGCAAATTCCCACGAATGGGTTTGCCCTGGTCAATGGTAGGTTGGTAACTTTTTTTGGGTTCTCTATATGTCTGAACCAAGCAATTACGTATCGTTTTGTTCCTTCTGTATGAAAAGGTTGGTTTGGGCAAAGGTTTCTGTCCTTTCCTATTTAGAGTTGACCAGTTTTTGTTGATAAGATTTTTAAGTTTCATGCTCATACCATTATAGTCTGAGACAATTACAATGCCGGTTTCGGCTTCTTGTATTTTGTTTTTGGGCTCAAACAGTGTTTCTCTATTCTGGTACTTCGCACGTTTATAGCTTTCTCGTATTAGTCTTTTTGGATAACCCCTTTGGAGCAATTTTATTTTTTTAAATCTCAGCATGTTTCTCAAAAGTGCTTTTATCTGTACAATTACGTTTGATTCTGATGAACTGGCTGTAAGGGATACCATCCTTTTGACTTTTCAGATGGTAACTTGTGTGGTGGAGTAGTGTGTTTCTGTCCGATGGCTTTACGTACAGTTCCACACATAGCCTACCTCCCTGTGCCAAGATCTTAATGTCCAAGAAGTCAACTGCCACTTGACTTTTGTTGGCTGTGAATTTAAGATTTAAGTCTCCACAATTAAGCCAGTCCAGGAAGGCATTAAGGTCATTCTCTCTTCCATCCCAGATGAAAAACACGTAGTCTATAAATCTAGACCAGTGTTTGATATTTTCATAAAAAGGGCTGACCTCGTTATGGATATGTTTCTCCTCAAATTTTCCAACATATAAGCAGGCAAGGCTCGGAGCACATGTAGCTCCCATGCTTGTGCCTTTTATCTGACAAAAAAGATCCTTGTTAAATAGGAAAATATTATTCATTAGGACAATCTCAATGCAATCAACAATAAAAGTATTTTGTACATTCAGGTCACCCCCTTCCTCACACAGTATATTTCTCATCATGGTTATTGTGTCTTGCTGAGTTATGTTAGTATACAAGGACTCAATGTCCAAGCATACTAACCATTGGGTTTCATTATTGACGAGGTCAGCCCTTTTTATGAAAATATCAAACACTGGTCTAGATTTATAGACGACGTGTTTTTCATCTGGGATGGAAGAGAGAATGACCTTAATGCCTTCCTGGACTGGCTTAATTGTGGAGACTTAAATCTTAAATTCACAGCCAACAAAAGTCAAGTGGCAGTTGACTTCTTGGACATTAAGATCTTGGCACAGGGAGGTAGGCTATGTGTGGAAAAGTCAAAAGGATGGTATCCCTTACAGCCAGTTCATCAGAATCCGACGTAATTGTACGGATAAAACCACTTTTGAGAAACATGCTAAGATTTAAAAAAATAAATTGCTCCAAAGGGGTTATCCAAAAAGACTACGAGAAAGCTATAAACGTGCGAAGTACCAGAATAGAGAAACACTGTTTGAGCCCAAAAACAAAATACAAGAAGCCGAAACCAGCATTGTAATGGTCTCAGACTATAATGGTATGAGCATGAAACTTAAAAATCATATCAACAAAAACTGGTCAACTCTAAATAGGAAAGGACAGAAACCTTTGCCCAAACCAACCTTTTCATACAGAAGGAACAAAACGATACGTAATTGCTTGGTTCAGACATATAGAGAACCCAAAAAAAGTTACCAACCTACCATTGATCAGGGCAAACCCATTCGTGGGAATTTGCCGTGTGGAACGTGTTCCCATTGCAAATCCATCATTAAATCTGACAAAGTTGAACTCAATGGCATATCACATTGGATGAATGAACATGTCAATTGCAGGACATCCAATGTTGTATACCTGTTGACATGCCCATGTCAAAAGGGTTATATTAGGAAAACTGGCCGAGAAATGCGTTTGCGTTTATCGGAGCACAGATCAGCCCTCAAAAATCAAAAGAAAAATGCCCCTTTAGTCGAACACTGGGTAACAGAGAACCACAAAGAAGATGACCTTAGATGGTTCATATTGGAAAAAATCAAGATATCTATGAGAGGGGGTGATACCGAAAAGAGACGCAAACAGAGAGAACAATTTTTTATGTCGGAATTTAGATCATATACTAAAGGTCTTAACAGTAGAGAAGAATGGGAAAGAATGGTGAGATAGTACTCAAGTGACTTTATACACATACATTGGACATTTTTGAGCTATCCAATAGAAGAGATACTTGTAACACCAATGTAACATTGATCTGCCACATAAACCATGAAGTGTACAAAAGATGTTAATTATGGTAAAGACATGATTACTATTTTGAATTTCTGGGTTGGATATATGCATGCATTAACGACCAGATAATATTGTGTTCTTGACCAATAGCACATTTTGTCTTTTTTTTACTGCAATGTATTACACACAGAATGTAATACCCCCTCCTTGATGGAATGGAACCTGCACCCCCCCAAGCCCCCCCCCCCACCCCTAGCGCCTTGAGACCCTTACGGGTGAGTAGTCGCGCTTTAACAAACTCCTGATTGATTGATTGATTTAATAAGATGTTCCTAAATACATCTGAAATTGTTGTATGTTAATACATTGGACATATAATATCTGGTAGAAAAGTGGACGTTCCAACTTAACTTGGTACCTTGTATTTGTCTAAATGAAAATAGTGGGATCCGAATTAAAATACCACAAAAAATTATATTCCAAACAAAATTATAAGTATGGAGGGTCATGTTTGTGAAATAACTAGCTACCGAGTACGACTTATCAGGTTGGGAAAACACGTCAGTTTTTCAACAAATTAACTCACTTGTTTCATTGATGTATATAGAAGCATTACTATCGATACATTGTGATTGAGAATGTTTCTGTAACCGTGAACTGAAAAAACTACTAAAATGGCGGATTACATCTCGCTGTGTGAATTCATATAAAAACTAAATTATCGCCGGAAAATACCATTGATGGCTGTTTAATTAATAAAATGTAAATAGCTAACTTGATGAAAATATATAAATATACGAAAAGTGATAATGCTTAAAATAAGCGATAGACAGACTCATCGGGTAAACTGACGAACGGGTGCTCTTAATGTACATAAGTCCGTTCTCTAATGTGGACGGAAATATCCTAAATAAACTACAATCATGGCACTAAAATTGGTCTCTTTCCGATCCAATTAAACACAGGTGTTTAGAATCATCGTTAAACCCTAGCCAAATCCAGTATATAAGGCCAAAGCTCATAGCAGTAGTTTAACAGATACGAGCAACCAGGGAGACCGGACGGGCAGAGCGTTAGCCAATACGAGAGGTAAGAGGGATTTTAAGAAAATAGGTGAAGGGGGTCTATTAATCGATAATTCCCCATTTCCTTAGTCGGGTGTTCACTCGTTCTTAAACATATAACCATACATTTTAGCGGGTTTTTCCAGAATTCACCTGTTGATATAGAGTGAATTTATCTCAATATCGCAAAATAATGGTTTGTTTTTAAAGATACAAACTCGACCTAACAATAAAAGCTCTCCTGCAACCTAGAGGCGGTTCAGCTTTTTCCTGCTTAATATTTCCATTGTATATAACATCAGGTTAAAATGGGGAACCCAATGACCCACTACCCACTCGAGTATTTTAGGTATATACGTAATATGTAAATCTCACGAAACCCGCCTCGAGTGTCTATGTATATTTAACTAGACTTGGTGCAATAGCCACAATATGTGTATTATTCATTTAGACGCTGCTGATCGCCTCAATTAAAAAAGAGAAGGGATCTATGCACAAGTCCATGAAGAACTAAGGATCACGTCAAAGCAGACAGAATAATGAAAGAAATACGATCTAAAATATGAAAAGGTCGAGCCAATGCTACAAACGGCTTCCATGCAAACCATAAGTAAGCGGCAATGTTAAAACAAAGTCTGGTTTACGTAACATTCGATCTAATATTCATGGACTGAATTCTAAAAATGGTGTCATTTTATATATAGATCTCCTGACGATACAGCAGGGATGAGGAGTCATTAATTTCATTATAACTCCTGGATTGATTCCGGTACTACCAATCAGTATTACCTCAAATGTAAGACAATTCTAAGTCTCTTTTTCCTCAACAGCTAAAATGAAAAAATCCCCATACATTGTAAAACTAACAAGTGTTATGTGTCTAATTTTAGAATGAAGATATTTTAGATAGTCCTGAGGAAGGTGTTCCAAAACAAAGAAGCACCGAAATGCGTCGACAAGCTTTTTTACTGTATCTATTGATTGTTTTTTACCATGTATGTTGTAATGATAAACTGTTAAGATAAATTGAATGAATATGTAAAATGTTTTTTTGTTAAAACCTATATGATTATTGTTTTAAATAAATTGTGCATATTGAGTATATGAAAAATTGTTTTAAAAAAAAAAGAAAATACACTTAGATACATCAAATGTTATGTTTTGATTTAAATACAATCTTTGGGGTGCTGTTGTTATAATTGATCAAAACAAATGTTATTTGTTGACTTAGAATCAAAACACACAGAAAAGAATCTTCTTTTTTGCTACTTTATCTCCCGGTCCTTTCTGGGTTACGCAGGGAAAACTCTCTCTTTTTTATAAATAATATATTTGACTCCTGATAGACTTCTATTTAACCTCCATGGAAGATACAACAATACAGATGTTTATCATTGATAACTCGGTCTTCAATTGGCAGTCTATAGTTGTGCTTGCTATCGTTTTGTTTTTACAATTGGTGGTGGGGTCGCACACTACTCACACACCAGCGGGATCGCCCCTAGGGACTGTGGTAAGTGTAGTTTGTGTTCCGTGATGCATCTTCTTTCGATTCTCTGCTATCTTCGCTTTCTTCGCCATCCCTGGACACGTGTTTCGGGGTATTTACCCCTCATCAGCAGGGATTAGGCCATGTTCTGGGGTTGCCGGTGGCTGCCAAATATTGCCGGGTTTAGTACCACTCAGGCGCGCAGGTGCGGGGTCCCAGGCTCGTCAGCCAACTGCTCGAGGTAGCTTTAACATTACAATTGGGGGTGGGGTCGCACACTACTCGCACACCAGCGGGATCGCCCCTAGGGACTGTGGTAAGTGTAGTTTGTGTTCCGTGATGCATCTTCTTTCGATTCTCTGCTATCTTCGCTTCCTTCGCCATCCCTGGACACGTGTTTCGGGGTATTTACCCCTCATCAGTAGGGATTAGGCCATGTTCTGGGGTTGCCGGTGGCTGCCAAATATTGCCAGGTTTAGTACCACTCAGGTGCGGGGTCCCAGGCTCGTCAGCTAACTGCTCGAGGGAGCTTTAACATTACAATTGGGGGTGGGGTCGCACACTACTCACACACCAGCGGGATCGCCCCTAGGGACTGTGGTAAGTGTAGTTCATGTTCCGCGATGCATCTTCTTTCGATTCTCTGCTATCTTCGCTTTCTTCGCCATCCCTGGACACGTGTTTCGGGGTATTTACCCCTCATCAGCAGGGATTAGGCCATGTTCTGGGGTTGCCGGTGGCTGCTATCTTTTTGTAGCTTGATGCAGTGGACGTGGTGGAGAAAATATACCAGCATTGACAAAAAAATCTATATGGTAACGGTTGGGTTTAAATGTGAGACTGGCTAGGGTGATTTGAATTAAATAATATTTTCTGTGAAAACTCACCCTTCATCTTACTTTTCTTAGTTATCCTTCAAAGGCATGCCTCTGATGTTGGCACGCTGGTCAGTGGGACCAATCATTTCAGATTTAAGAATCACTCTTGGAGTGTCATCATACACAGCTGTGTGTGATAACATTCAAGCGTAAGGCTGAGTGCAAAATGTTTTGTATTTGGTTTTGTAACTGGTATCAAAGATGTATTGCAAGGTGAATAAACTAATGGAGGTTTGGGTAGAGAAAGTCTTTGGAGCAATGCACATGTACAGGTAGGGTTTCAAGGCTACAAAACATTAATACGTTATTATTTTTTATAAATTGAACGATCTGCAGGTATCCAAAATAAAAAAGCTTACAACGATCGCCACATCTTTCTTGGATGTTCTGCCAGGAGATAATACGGCTTCCTACCCAAAAATGTCTTAATTCTTTAAATCCGTTCATATACCAGTATCTCGTATGATTTTTAGGAATTTGTAACCCCAGGGCCTGGCATTCATCCAGCTGCAGATATCTATAGCCCACGGATTGTCCGCTCCTGGCATAAAATGTCTGAAGTCTGGTAGAGTATTCCCGAAAAACCTTGTATCTTGTCTTTTTTGGGAATTTTGCAGTCTTTAAAAAAAGCCGGTATCTGAGACCCCACCTCCTCCACCATCTTTTCAATCAAAACATTGTCCTGAGTTCCTACAGCATCTAAGATCTGCAATGTTCTATCTGAAAGAGCTGCTTCGTAATCGAAATACATGTTGGGTAGCGCCAATCCACCCAGGGTTATATCCAATTGAAGTATTGGAAATTTAACTCTAAGAGCCTTTTTATTCCGAATAAAAAGCCTAAGGAGTGTATCTAGTTCCTTAAAATATGCACTGTTCATTTTAATCGGAATATTGGATAAAAGAAAAATCAACAAAGGTAAAATAGACATCTTAATCAATGCTACACGTCCTATCAATGTAAGCGGGAGAAATGTCCATCTATCCAATGATTCCTTGATTTTGCTCAACATTGGTTAGTAATTGAGTCTGAAACGTTTTTCATATTGATTTGTTACTCTTACCCTTAAATAATGGATTGGTTGCTTATGAAATATCTGTTGTTGAAGATTTAAAGGGAATGTGATATACCGGTCACTAAAAACAAGCATTTCTGTCTTGTTCTGGTTATTTTGTGTCCCCAATTGCTTGAAAGCGATCACATTCTGCCATTAGTTCTTCAAGATTTTGTCTTTCTGGCTTAAGGTAAAGTACTGTATTGTCCACAAATAGCTTAAATTTAGACATTCCCAGAATTGGTGGCTATAGATTGCCATTGGTCCTAATATTGATAGCTAAAGGTTCAATAAAAAAAGTAAACTACACTGGTGAAAGAGGGAATCCCTGCTGTGTCCCTCTATTTATTTTAACCACTCCTGCTAAGTTTTGAGAACCTTTGTCTGTGCACCATGGTATACTTTATAAAGACTGTTTGTAAACTACAAAAGGAAGTCAAACTTTGTAAGGGCATAAAAAAAGAGCATCCCAATTAATTAGATCAAATGCCTTTTCGGCGTCTACCATCATTTTGACAGCAGATGTCTAATTAATGTTACAGTAATTAAGGGCTGGTATTAAAAAAGTTATATCAATGTGCTCCACTTTGGAGTAAACAAGCTGATGTATTTATAACTATTATGTCTTTCGTTGCTCGCTCTTTGATCCTCTAGAATTGGAGGACTAATAGAGCACTAACTTACCAGGAATGATCTAATAAAATGATCCGAACTCAAAAATTTGAGAAAATCATACACTAGTAGGGTCGAGGGCCTTAAAAGATTTACCTATAGGACTCTCTCTTCTACATACAAGCACTTTATAGGATATAATCATATAGTAATGACTCCTAAATTCCTCATCTTTGCACTTTAAGTATAACATATCCAATGTCTGCACTAATGCACTTTCTAGATATACCTAGGATTAGCTGCAGTATTGAAATTACAGATGTAAAAGATTGTATTGGGTTGCGATCGGACTTGCTCAATTACACACAAGCACTTTATAAGACATAACCATATAGAATTGATGGCTGCTAACTTCTTCTCCTTTGCATTTTAAGTATCACATATCCAATGTTTGCACTCATGCACTCTCACACTTTATAGAAATACCTAGGATTAGCTGCACTATTGCAATTATAATGATCTAAAATATTGTATTGGATTGTGTAACTTAAATATATGTTCCTATACCGCTGAATAGATGTGAAGTTACCGAGATACTAAGCATAAGGAAGACTGATATGGCTACTGTATTCTAAACCCAACTGGTTTGTTATTGTGTATATGTATTCTGGTATTTTTATGGAAATAACGGAATAAGTCTCCTGTTAGGCTGAAACCACCATGGCAAATTTGATATATCTGTTTTATCTGCTCTTTTGAATAAAAAAAAACAGGCTCCAATAACACAATCAAGAGACTCCCATATTCGAAGATTTGAACGAATTTGTTGAGAGAGGGGATATACCAGCCGAAAAAGTGAACTTGTTACCAATCTGTTGATTGTCTAAGAAATTCTTGTAGGCAGGACGTGTTCTTCATCTTGAGAGCAACAATATGTTCTCTCGTTGTGGCGTGATATGGTGTAAAGTTATGGTAGCTTTGTGTTACTTTGTGGTGATGGATTATTTTCTTCTCAGAGTAAACTATCAATAGATGCTGGGCAGACGAAAAAGTGCTTTTTAAACATAGCCTACTATTTTAGCAATATCACTAATCAAGCTGGAATCCACGTAATAGCTATGATGTTAAGACTAGGCGTGAAATTTGGCAATTAGCAAGGTTAACCTCTTTGACAAACACATTTAATGAAGGAGGCTCAAAAATATGTGGGGATGACCTAGATTTCCTTCTTAAATGTTTTGCAAATTGTAGGTCCAGTAGTATTTCTATCATATGGTATTACACACGGATTGTAAGTTTTGGTGACACAAATGATAAAAATTAGGATTCATATTCAATTCTCCCAATTTGTTTGCTGGTGGTAATAGCCAAGCCTTTTGTACACCAAATGTGATTCTACTGCATCACTACCTTAGTAAAACTACTTTACTAATGGCTGAATTTATCCTGTAGTCCAAACACATTGTAATGGCAAGTAAATGTAAATGTAAATTGATACTTGTATAGCGCACTACTCACCCGCAAGGGTCTCAAGGAGCTTGTACGAATACCGCTGTGGAACCCATCCTGGCTTTCCCTGTGAGGTGTCCACTCCTGGGCACCCCCAAGGTGGAGGCCAGGCATCCTTAGCGTTGTGGGGGTCGTTGTGGAGATTAAGCAAGCTATTGCCCAGAGTGGGACTCCATGATTGGAATAGGCACCGAGGCGAGAATTATCAGGTCCGTGGAATTTTAGAGCCCAAGACCCGCCGAGGCGGGAATTGAACCCTGGTCCCGGGCTAGACCTCTGCATCAGGGTCTGCCGCTCTAACCATTGAGCCACACTTCTCCAAATTGTGGAAAATGCATTATGTGCAGGAGCCCCAATTCTCAGCAGCAGCTGATATTTTAAAGGTATAGGAACATAGTAAGCATTAGCACTCAGACACAACCTATGTGATAAGTGGAAACAGCTAAGCAGTAGAGAGTTTACCATACATTTCCCCATTATATGAGATCACTACTGTAATCAAAATGATTCAATTGCAGAGCAGGGTGGTCATGCTGGCATAGCACCCTAAGCTATAGGAAGGCTTCTCGCATTCTGAGATTCTGCGACATATTTCACCAGCCTCTCAATATCGGGGACTAGAAAATGGTGGCACTTAAGGACTCTCAGCCATTCGTTATGGAACAAATTTGCCATCTTTTGTTTGGTTCCACCCTCTTGCTGAGCATCTGTGCTTTGTACTATCTAACATTGTTACTTTCTAAGTACGAAATGTATTATCAGAAACTTACAACGCCAATACCATAATTAAAACTGTGTGTACTAAAGTGAATCATATTTCATTTTGTTCCTATTACATGTCCTCTCTTGTAGGAACTGGAGCTGCTCTGGTGCTCCAGAAGATACTCAACAAGAAGTTGCCATACCCTCTAAAGTGGAGTGTGCTGATCTCTGTTGGTGCGTGTTTTTTCCGCCAAACTCATGCCACGGTTTTGCCAATACCTATAGGTTGAAAATAGCGTTTGTGCTGCTTTATTTGTATTGTGTACTAATAGGAAGGAGTGGGTACAGAACAAGCCAGGTATGCATGTATGTGAAACACGTGATTGGCAAATGTCTACAAGTGATACCACTTTTTTGGGGCATGAATAGTATGAGAGTAGGAAAAACAAATCTATTACATGCAAATTTGGCAGAGACTACTGATTTAGTTTACGAAGTGCAACAGCCTCGCAGATATTTTGATGCTTACTGTGCAGCAAAATACACAGATATAGTACCAACCCTTGGTGGGGATCACCAAGGTAAGGCTTGTTTGTGAAGGACCAGGTAATTAGCTTGCCTCATCAGTTGTACTGAACAGAAAGCCAAACCAAAGCCCCCATTCTGCAACACCCATGCGTGATCTGTTTAATCAGCAGAATTTTAAAAGTCTCTTAGAGGAACACAGTAGGGGCTGTAGAGTTTGTACACAGTGATTAGAAATGATTTGCTATTACCAAAGAGTGCTCTCTGGGCAATTAGGTGCTGGTGAAGATAGCTGAAAAGTGTTGGGATGCAAGAACGCATTCTCGCTCCAGTAGAGGAGTTTTTTTAATGTGAGTGAGGTATGTAGTGTAGGATTCAACTTGAATTATTTGTGTGGATTTGTGTCTTCTATGGAAAGAACTTGGGGCCTGCCTTGCATTGTTTTTGGGTCAGGCTGGTATCTTTAAGAGACTTAGGGCCAGATGTATCAAGAATTGCTTTTGCAATTCTTAAATAACAAAATTTACTGATTTGCTATTTAAGAATCGCAAAATGCAATGTATGTAGGATTTGCAAAAGAATTGCGAATCCTACAAATTCCTTAATAGCGCATCGCAAATTGCGATTCGCTATTACGGAATACATTCCCATTCATTACTATGGGAATAGGACTGCATTCGCAATTTGCGAGTACTAAATAGGTACTCGCAAATTGTGCATGCAGTTGCAAGGGTGCCAAAACGACACCCTGTTACACCCCTGAAATATGCATGTATGCACATGTGACACACATACATGCTCTAAGGCACAGCTTTCCAAACTTTCCATGTTGGTGACACACCTTTTTGGGAAAAAACTTTCAGGGACACGGTAACGCGAGCGAGCGCAGCGAGCGAGCACAAACCACCCAAGGGGGGTTTGTGGGGGTTCTCCCCCGAGAAATTTTTGAAAAAGTAGTGGGCAAATGGTGCATTTCCAAGCAAATTTGAGAAAGCATGAAGGTTAATAAAGGAATTGTTAATCTGGTCTAACAAAGCCAGTGACTGGCAAAACTGAGTGTAAGAAAGGTTAGGTTTGTGCATGAAACAAGAATATAATAATGCACTCATTGACTTAGTGGTATAAGGCAAAAAAAGGGCAGGTGCATGCCCTGCCAACCCTTTCAACCACGCACAAAGTCCACCTGTTGCCTTGCTGAATATGAGTTATACAAAAATCCATTCTGGAAGGGGGAATTGTGAGTGATAAAACAATCATGAAACTTATCAACTGGACTCTGCGCATTGAACTCGGGTGGGACAGCTTTCCTCTGCGCAGCCTGCCAAATAAGACTACTCGTATGTTTTCCATTCAGCACTTTGAGCTAAAATTAGCTGCATATAAGAGAGAAGGACAAATACATGTCATAGAAATTGTAAATATAAAAATGTATGGGGACACAACATATCGCACGAAAACTGTTCATTGATTTTTAAAAACAATTTATGATTTGTAATATAACATACATTTCCAAAACATGATGTCCTTTATGACTAACAATATGTAAATATGTGAAAGAATGAAAAACTTTGAATAAAAACAACAGCATTTACTATTTTATTGAGATGAATGAGGTGGATAAGATTAACACAGCTGGTCAATATTTGGTGGAATATTAGATAAAGACACTGATGCAATAATAGTCTTGGATTTCATCATTTGGAAAGTGTCTCATAGCACAAGAATTACAACATGTGAATAAAAACAACAGCACTTGTCTTACTTTTTCAATGAGATATATGAGGCTGATAGGACGAACACAGTTGGTCAATATTTGGTTGAATATTTGATAAAGACACTCGCATTTCATCATCAAGCATTTTTAAGCATCCACGTTTCAGTGTCTTTAAGTTTGTCATTGTTGAAAAGGATACTTCACAAATGTACGTAGTAGAAAACTGCAAGAGAATTTTTAACGCTTTTTTACCTAGGTTTGGATGCATTTTTGTAACACGAACCCAAAAGCTGTCTAAATCACCCTCTGAATGCATCAAGAGCATACTTCGATCATTTTTTATTTCAGCTAATTCTTCTTCTTCAATAAGAGAGAAGTTCCCAGGTGCAGCTGAAAGGAATGGATTTCTGATCCAATCATAGTCTTTGATTGCAATATTTGGAAAGTAATGAGAAACTTTCTCTCCGAGCAATGTTAAATGGTCAACAATCAGCGGGCTGATATCGCTTTTCATCTGGCACTCATCTGTTTTGGAAAACATTTCAAAACTACCTTCTTTCACTTTCCTTTCCCAAATTTTTATTTTGTCTCTCAAACCACAAATTTTATCTACTGCTGTCAAGATATTTTCTCCTTTTCCTTGCATACTGGTGTTAATTTTATTCAAATGTTCAAATACATCAGCAAGATATGCCAATTTTGTGCACCAAAGTTTGTTTTGAATTAGACCACAGAATTCGTGCTGCTTATTGTCCTCAAAAAGTTTAAGCATCATGTCACGCAATTCGTATACACGGCAAAGCACTCGACCTCTTGAGAGCCAACGAACGTCTGTGTGCAGTAGGAGCTTTTTAAACCTTGCCCCCATTTGTTTACAAATATGAGCAAATATTCTTGATTTAAGAGGTCGACTTTTAATGTAGTTCACCATTTGAATCACTTTGTCCATAACTTCCCTTAATTCATTCCCAATGGTTTGCGCGACTAGTGCCTCGCGATGTAAAAAGCAATGAGTAAATATGATACTTTCATTTTCTTTCTTTGCTAAAGCTATAAAACCTTTTGTTGAGCAAACCATTGATGGTGCGCCATCCGTGCATATCCCAACACAATTTAACCAGCGCAAATTATTTTCCTTCATGAAGCAATCTAAAGTTTAAAATATATCCTCACCTCTAGTTCTCAATGGAAGTTCTAGGCAACACAGGAATTGCTCAATAATTGTGTCAATATGAATGAAACGTATAAAAACCAGTAATTGAGCTAACCCACTGACATCTGTTGATTCATCTAGTTGCAATGCAAAGATCATATTGTCATCTTGAAAAATATCCTTCATTTGCAGCTTAACGTTAGCAGACATATCTTGAATCCGTCTTCCAATTGTGTTATCTGCCAAAGGGATTTTATTAACCTCAATCTCAAATTCTGGCCCAAACATTGTCCGAACAATAGCACAGCAAGATTGCCTAATGGTGGTTTCGGCAACAGTGTGCGGTTCCTTGTTTTTGGCAATTATTTGAGCAACCAAGTAACTTGCCTTTTGAGATTTCTCTGATGTCTTCATTCTCTTTGTGAAGGATGCAGACTGCTTCCTTATAGATTTTGCAAGCTCAATAAAGTATTCCACTGGTTTTTTTGACAAATGGCTGTGTTTTGTGGTAAAATGGCGTTTTAATTTATTTGGCACCATACTTTCATTTGCCAGTATTTCCCCACAAATTAAACACTGGGGACAAGGATGGTTTTCATTACCAGAAAATGTGAACCCCAGTTCCATATAAGCTTTCTTATATAAACGGGGATTGGCGATT
Source organism: Lissotriton helveticus (assembly GCF_964261635.1). Taxonomy (NCBI): domain Eukaryota; kingdom Metazoa; phylum Chordata; class Amphibia; order Caudata; family Salamandridae; genus Lissotriton; species Lissotriton helveticus. The sequence continues at coordinate 230,046,886 of NC_136065.1, read as the reverse complement.
TTCCCTTTACACTTTTTATGCACTGAGAAAGATTGTTCAGTTGATTCTTGGGTACTCTGCTCAATAGCTGCTACATTTTGTTCTCCGCAAACGTCATCGTCACCAGCTTTTCGCTTCCGAATTATAAACGTATCCATTTTGAGTTCCTGTTTGCCTTCCGGGAAAATGAAATGGGGAAATCTAGAGATAGGAAGAACATGAGATACGAAGTTTAAAAGTCTTACGCCTCGCTTAGTCTGGATTCTCTCCAGTAACATTTCAGGATTTGAGTAGTAGATAATCATGTGAAATCCGAGCTCAAATGGTATTCAATATGCTCATTAAAAACAAGCACAACAAAGGTTCAAGCTGCGGCCAGTGCAACTAAGCACGAAAGGTCTTTGGCATGGGGTGGACATGAAAGCTGACCATGGGCATAACACAGAAAAATATGGTTGTCAATGCTCTGCTGTGCAAGCCAAGCAGGGCATGAGTGGAGGGGTACATTAACGGTATTGGCATACAATTAATATGCCACCAATCTCAGAGGTGTAGTTTGTATCCCATGGTGCTAAGTTAGTTAACTAGTATTGCGCCAATCTCGGAGATGTGGTTACAACTAGATGCTCATTGTGTCAATTAATTGCATCTCAAATTAGAATGCCAATCAGAGTGGGGTCTCATTTAGTATAATATGCCTCTTAACAAGGGATAAACCTGTCTTGTGGAATCTCATTACAAAGTTACCAAGTTATTCTAGTTTTGCTGTACAGACAGTTCAGTCTTGGTCCATAATTTATATATTGGTCCTGCGCCAGTGCTGTGTCACACATTTTTCTATAATGGATCAAGGAGTGCAGAGCTATCATGCTACCACTGATCCACAAGTTCATGCTTTGCACCGGCAAGAGAAGTGTTCAGGCATGCTATCTGAACTAAGGTGTCATAGGATATAATTCACTTACAGCCCTGTCGAGTTTCCCGGGTTCTTGCATGATGTGCGGCTCCAGTCCAAGTTTCTTCTTTGAATTCCAAGTCTTGTAGTTTTGTTTATTCCATTGCAAAACTGGACTACAAGTCCCAGGTTTCAAGAAAAAAAAACCTTGCCTGAAGCAGCACATCAGACAAAGATCTTGGAAGTTATGCAAGCACTTGTAATGAGGCAGATGAGATATTGACCTTGTTTGTGACCTAAGTCTTGTTCCTGTACTAAGGGTCTCACTGCACTGAACAGGGCGTTTTATTTCTCCTTTTTTGCAGTTTGTACCCAAAAGTTGATGCTCAGTGAGTGACATAATTTTCTGGCTAGCAAGCATTACTTTTATGTTCCTTCCCGGTGTGTCAAACTCTTTCTTTGACCCAAATGCACAAGCGTCAGGAATGCACAAGCTTCAAGCATTCACAAACATCAGACATCCACAAGCGTCAGGCATCCACAAGCGTGAGGCATCCACAAGCGTGAGGCATCCACAAGCGTCAGGCATCAGACATCCACAAGCGTCAGGCATCCACAAGCGTCAGGCGTCCACAAGCATCAGGCGTCCACAAGCATCAGGCGTCCACAAGCATCAGGCGTCCACAAGCATCAGGCGTCCACAAGCAACAGACGTCCACAAGCAACAGACGTCCACAAGCAACAGACGTCCACAAGCAACAGACGTCCACAAGCAACAGACGTCCACAAGCATCAGACATCCACAAGCATCAGGCATTCACAAGCATCAGACATCCACAAGCATCAGACATCCACAAGCATCAGGCGTCCACAAGCATCAGGCGTCCACAAGCGTCAGGCGTCCACAAGCGTCACGCGTCCACAAGCGTCAGACATCCACAAGCGTCAGACATCCACAAGCGTCAGACATCCACAAGCGTCAGACATCCACAAGCGTCAGACGTCCACAAGCAACAGACGTCCACAAGCAACAGACGTCCACAAGCAACAGACGTCCACAAGCATCAGGCGTCCAAAAGCGTCAGGCGTCCAAAAGCGTCAGACATCCACAAGCAACAGACATCCACAAGCAACAGACATCCACAAGCATCAGACATCCACAAGCATCAGACATCCACAAGCAACAGACATCCACACAAACGTCAGACATGCACAAGCGTCAGACATGCACAGGCGTCAGACATGCACAAGCAACAGACATCCACAAGCAACAGACATCCACAAGCAACAGACATCCACAAGCAACAGACATCCACAAGCGTCAGACATCCACAAGCGTCAGACATCCACAAGCGTCAGACATCCACAAGCGTCAGACGTCCACAAGCAACAGATGTCCACAAGCAACAGACGTCCACAAGCATCAGGCGTCCAAAAGCATCAGGCGTCCAAAAGCGTCAGACATCCACAAGCAACAGACACCCACAAGCAACAGACATCCACAAGCAACAGACATCCACAAGCAACAGACATCCACAAGCAACAGACATCCACAAGCATCAGACATCCACAAGCATCAGACATCCACAAGCAACAGACATCCACAAGCAACAGACATCCACAAGCAACAGACATCCACAAGCGTCAGACATGCACAAGCGTCAGACATGCACAAGCGTCAGACATGCACAAGCGTCAGACATGCACAAGCGTCAGACATGCACAAGCGTCAGACATGCACAAGCGTCAGACATGCACAAGCGTCAGACATGCACAAGCGTCAGACATGCACAAGCAACAGACATGCACAAGCAACAGACATCCACAAGCAACAGGCGTCCACAAGCATCAGGGTGGGGGTGAATGACTGACAGGCTCGACCTTATCCTGGTGGCCATCTAGGACACTAGAACTATGATAGGCCAAAATGGATGCAATGGCAATCTAATTCACTGAGGGCAGACTAAAAGAAAACGGTGGACATAGTAGCAGAGACTAAACTGAAGCTCATCAATGTAGAACTGAATTCTTGATACTTAACCAGTAACAAAATAAACACACACAAGAGAATCCGTTTCACAGAGTACTCTGCCGAAGAGTAAGAAGGGATTGTCAGGTGGGACTTCTGAAGAGCACAGAGGGGCTAAATTTGAGATCTTCCAACAGCACAGCCTGAGGAACACAGAGGCGCAATGAAAATTACAAACATTTCTCAGTAGAGTAAGCCCACAGAAATCCTGCGCTACTAACCCCGAGAGGTCCCTGCGGGAGCACCACCCAAATCTTTTATATCAAAACTCCCACACTACTGTGAAAGGAACATTATCTTACAGTGCATCTTAACTGTGCAGTCTCCAGTGCGCCATTGTAATATAATTCATGTTGGAGAGCTACACGTTTGAAGACAATCCGCTAGAATACATGAAATCACCGAAGCATGGTGTGTACATATTAGAGTACGACTACAACCCTTCTTTGTATGTGATGGCGCAAGTATAATATTGCAATAATCGACTGTGGTCCGGCAGCACGGCCTGACGGCGGAGAGGAAACGAACATGAAGACAAACAGATTGTATTTCAGCTGTCCTGGGTGAGCTGCCAGAGACGCTGCAGAGGCCTTCACAGTAATTCACCCCACTTCCAAATGTACTATTAGTGTCACGGCGAAAATAGCTTCTTGATTACCCTCCTGAACAAAGCTAGTGAAAATGCTTTTTTTACGAGGCCCTTTGCACAGGATTAATGAACTGGAAATAAAAACAGATGACCTTGCATAATAAAAACAATTCCCGGAATGAACGTCCACTGGTTGTATATAATTATTTCCCATACCGTTATTTTACCTTTTTTATTTCGTGTGCGTGTGTGTATGGAGGCGAGCTTACCTGCTGTATAATCCGAGAACTCCAGATCACGAGGCTCCGCTCCACAGCTGCTCTGCCCTCTGACCTCTGCCCTCCGCCTTCCACCTTGTCGCGTGCACGTCGAAATCCTTTGGTGAGAGGGCTCAAGTCGCATTCCCCGGCCTAATATCGGCCGGCCTGCCTACGTCATCGAGGCGCATCACGCGACACACCTACGTGTGGGGCGCGACACAGTAACGTGTCGCGCCACACAGTTTGGAAAGCACTGCTCTAAGGGCATGTAGGTGCACCACATGACACTTAGAAAAATGCTAAAAAGTCCATTTTGAAAGGAATTTGCAAATTACCACCAACTAGAAGTTGCTGGTAATTTGCGATTCCTTAACCCCTTCGATTCGGATGACAAAGCCAGCTCGTCATGGGCGTTACGTGCGCTACGCGCATGACGAGCTGGCTTTGTCAAGTAACGCGGGATTTTCGAATTTTCAGCGCACAGCGGGAAAACCCGCTAGCGCGGTAGCGGTTAAAGCCAGGTCGCAATTTTTTTCTTGCTTCCTGCATTGCATTTAAGGAATCGCAAATTGTGATTCCCTAAATGCATTCACAAAATAGGTCATCGCAAAAAATTGCGATTCCCTATTTTCCGAATGCATTTGGGATGATGCATCCCAAAAGGCTTTTACTCGTTCGCAAACAGGCCGATTCTGAGAATCGTCCCGTTTACGAACGGGAAAACGCTTGATACATCTGGCCCTAGAGTTACATCTTTTAGAACTAGATTGGTTGTGCTGCTGTTCAGATCAGATAAGCTTAGTTTACCCAGTCTATGTTTTGGATACTGTATTGGATTGTTCAGCAGTGACCTTGTCTAACAGGGCGACAGAGCTCCGCCTCTGCTGCAGCATGCTGTCAGACCACCTTTAATTGGACTTCTCTGCCCACAGCTTAAAGGTTGTCTAGTGAGGTGTTAAACAATGATGCACTTGCATGGTGCATCAGTGGTGCAACAGCATATACTGGTGTAACGACCGGATTTTTATAACAGGCAGCCATCAACCGTGGCTAACTCAGTCGTCACGTAAACACACTCTTCTCAGGTCACTATTTACAAGATGTTGGGAGGACTTGCCTGAGAAGGCGATTATTAGCTATTTACAAGCCTGTACAATTAAAACTACTCTCACGTTTTATCCTATATTTACCTCATCTTAATGGATTTAAGCCTCCCGACTATTTCTTGTTTAGCGTCCGGCGACTCCTCGGATAACGTCCGGCGACTTATTTAATTACTTAGTGGATTCAAGCCTCCCGACTATTCCGCGTTTAACGTCCGGTGACTCCTCGTTTAGCGTCCGGCGACTCCTCGTTTAGCGTCCGGCGACTCCTCGTTTAGCGTCCGGCGACTCCTTCCCTAACTCTTAGGATCAATATTATCTACACTTCCCGCTGGTAAACCTGTTGTCTCCCAGTGGTGTGTTCTATAGGGATCGGCGGTAAACCTAAGGTGCACCGACGATCTGTACTATTTCTAATTTAGAAGAGTTATCTGATTATATCATTTGGGAGTTCCTTCCAGCCATAAACTACCCAGTCCCCATTTCTCAGTTACCTGCTAGAAGGGTCTCCTCACAACCTACCAGTACCTGGTTAAAAAGAAAGGTTAGTCCTGTCATGGAAACAACGCTCAAACATATGTATTGGACATTATATCTTTATTCTACAATTAGACATAGTATTAGCAATTTAGACATAGTTGCAATTAGTCCCCATCTACAACCTAAAAAGGGAGGAAAATGGATTATTAGATGTATGTATTCTACACTAACTCAGAACGCCTCACCTTATACGTGCGTCTTTCCATCTCAGCAGCGGAGCTGATCCCTCTCTCCCTCTCGGGTCTTCACTCGCTCGGGACTCTGCTCTCCCACTATGGCTCACGAATACACGTCTGCACCGCTACGCCTCGTCTACGCTGCCTTGGTTCCGAAACTCGAACCCTCTTCTGGACTCAGTCTCTGTCTCTACCACTCCTGCATGTTGACCTCACAGGATTCTTGATCTCTTCCTCCTCTTCGTTACAAGCTAGCAATTGATCACCAGCTCTTGGACCAACTTCATCTGTCTGCTCCACACGCTGTTCTCTCACTGTCTGCTACTTGCTCTCTGATAATATATCCCTCCCTTTCTCTACGGAAATTTCCAGTCATAGGCCGACTCCCACCGAATTCCTGTACCAGTCTCCGGCTTCTCACGCCTTCCGCAGTGGCCACCTGCATGTTGCGTCTTCCACCAAAGAGCAAAATACATTCCTTCGATAAGGGCCGGTCTCGACCGGTTTCTTACTAGCTAATAATAAGTTAACTCTAAACATTACCTTTGCTCTGCAAGCACCTCGGACAGACGAGGCAGCTATCTAAAATGGATGAGACAGCCATCCAAAATGGCTGTCCTATGGTTTTCGGGCCTACAGGCCTAACTAACGGGAAAAAGGCACTAGACCCTGTCAAAGCACATAGTTAAGCTCTATTAATAAACGAACAGGTTGCTAAGACTGAAATGGTAGTAGATTATAGTCACTTTTAGTCTAAGAAAAGGCTAGAAATTACCCTGGCGTTACACTCCACTCCTGACTATATGTACTAGCATTGAAGGATTAGAAGAATAGCTAATCTAGGGGGAGGAATCTCACACTGAATGTATATCATTTGTGGAATAATAAGAAACAATACTAAATGATCTATTCATAACATTGGGGCGGAACATCTGGAAAAAGGATGGTATACATTGGATACAGCAACAAATGGCAACCAAAATGCAAATTACCAAAACAATTCCACCTAAAATTTGTCGTAAATCTGGTAGCCAACTAAAAAGCCAATCAAACCACCCTCCATTTAAATGTTCTCTCACTTCTTGGGTCAGCTCATGTAATTTGTTAAGATGGGATCTAATAGATTGGGAATGGTCTGATAAGTTAAAACAACACATACCCTCAAAATCTGAGCAGCCATGACCATGTTTCAATAATAAGTAATCAATAGCGGCCCTGTTCTGTAAGATGGCACGGCGTTCTCCTTGGTTATCTAATAACAGGTAGTTAGTAGTAGAGGTACTATAGAGGGATTTTACCATCCAGCAGGCAAGTTTACTTATAGTTTTGGCATTATGTGCAGCTAAAGCAGGAACACCTAAAATGGACATAGCTAAACTAAGATATTCAGTGTTGGAGAAAAGATGAAGTGACTAGCCACAATCACTTGAAAGTGTAACATCACGTGCAACACGGTATGACATTGTTCCATCAGGGGAAAATAATAAAAGGCTTATGCGTGTTAGAGCACGCGGGCCTCCAGAAATATTTGCCGGGATATAGGACCAGGATACATTGCCACAGGAAAAGAGACATCCAGTTGGTAATAACACATGATAATAATGACTCACGGTTAATATTATACGTTTACAGCTCATGTCATTGTCGAGGGAAACACACGAGTCAGCAGTTCTAGTCTGACACCAAAAAATTTCATGTGTAGTAAATAAAGTAGAATGTTCCAATCGTAATTGGGCACATTTGCCTATGTACTTGGGATCACACGTGAACTTAAAACATGTATCACTCTCAGTGATATTATAAGTTAAAATTTTGAAAGTTTTTGGGGGCTCTGGTTCACTTAGAACAGTACATGAGGCGCACTAACTGTAGGGTGTAAAGTCTGAATAAATAAATTCGGGATGAACTTCAGATACATTAAAGTAATGTAGAAGGGAAGCTGTGTATATCAGGACAGCCACAAGACATGTGGTGAGGATGTCATTGACGGACCTCATGGAAGTCAAACAAAAATGGGATGAGTTCATGATCGTCTGGGCCAAGCTGGCCCAGAAATTTGTAGTAGTGTCCCACGAAGCAATAGAACGATGTCCTCGGTCCACAGGGTTAATCCGGTCCCGGACAATTTCTTGACTCTCGTCGCAGCAGACCCACGGGAGTCCAACGACGACACATCCGGCAGCAGCAATCCATATAATGTTCTGAAATTCAAACAACAGGCATTACTCATTCTCGCAGATAACATTTATCAGCTGGGACTACATCCCAGCCTTCCTGTCCTGGCCTCATCACTAGTACGGTTATCAGATCCGGTTGCAATAATTTCGGCCTGTTCAGGGGGATTATTCGGCTACTGCACCCACACTCTAGCTCCGGGGTTATCGGTGGAACCAAAGCCACCCGTTCCACGCATTGTTAACAGAGTTGGAGCAGTGCCCTTTTGAATCGCACCACTGAAAACAGGCATAATGACCAATTGGGCAATTCTATCATTTTCGTTAATCATAATTTCAGAATCGCCACTGTTCAACAGGATAACTTTAATTTCTCCTTGGTAGTCACTGTCGATTACTCCGCCAAGCACCTGTATACCTTTTAAAGCTAAACCAGATCTTGGGGCAATCAAACCAAAATATTCTGTAGGTATTTTGGACACCTATTCCTGTTTCAATTATGGTGATCATGTTAATTTTCAAAACTGTGCTTTTTAAAGAAAGCAGGTCTAAGCCTGCAGATCCAGGGGTAGCTATACATGGAGCCAAGACTCCGGGGGTGATTTCCCAATAGGACACAGTACTTTTAATCGTATTAGGTTTGACATCAGCTGCTGGAGGAAACAAACGCATTAAAGGAGAATTTGCATACAAATATGGTCTGTTATTCAAAATCAATAAAGCATCTGATAAATGATCTCTCCAATTCTTTAAGGTACCATCTAACAACTTGCGTAATTGATCTTTCAGTAGTCCATTCATTCGCTCAATCAAACCGGATGCTTGTGGATAATAGGGTATATGAAACACCCAATCAATAATATTTTCTGCACAGTAATTGTGTACTAATCTTCCTTTGAAATGTGATGCATTGTCAGATTACACCTGAAGTGGAGTACCATAATACAATGTAATAAAGTCTAATGTTTTCAAAGTATTTACCTGTGTAGCATTCTTACAAGGGAACGCGATTAAAAAAACCGCTAAAAGTATCAACAACAGTACAAACATATTGGCAGTTTCTGCTTATGGGTAAGGGACCAATATAATCAATCTGCCAAATCTGTGCAGGGGATTAGCCTCGATGCAACTGGCCTTTCACTATTCGAGGCACCTCTCTGTGTCGGGAATGTTGACATATAGGACAGTGGAGTATGGCTGTTTTAATCAAATCAAGGGGAATATAAATGCCTCTCTCAGCAGCCCACCTGCTAGTAATTTTCTCGCCATAATGTCCTGCCTTTTGGTGAGCCCATTTCGCCAAGCCTGCCAAATCAGAATTTCGTTGGTCCACCACTGCCTCAAAGATTTTAGAGTGTTCATCTGCAATATTATTGAATAATTTATCCAAAGAGTCAATAGGCATATGAGCATCAACATGAAAAACTGTCACATTGCTTTGAGGAAGGAACTCCCAAATTTCCTGCCATAATTCTTTACCCCAGATCTCCTTTCCATGGATTCTCCAATTATGGGACTTCCATGTAGGTAACCACATCACTAGTCCGTTCGCGGTGGACCATGAATCAGTAAAAATATAGCATTTTCCAGGTAACTCTTGTTTCAGAACTTGATATACAGCATATAATTCTGCAAACTGACTACTTCGCCCTTCACCAGTAGTGCTCAGTAACTTTTGGGTTATGGGGTTGTAGGAAACGGCCTTCCAATGTCTCTTCTCTCCTATATACCTTGCTGAACCATCCGTAAACCAAACGTGTTTTCTATCCTCCACGGACAGATCATCGAACGGCATACCCCATTTAACAGGAACTCATTCTCTCTCTTTCATCAGCGCCTGCGCCACTTTCTCATGCAACATTGCCACTCCTTTTGGGCCCACACAAGCCCGATCTTGTATATACCATTTCCATTTGATTATGCTCATTTCTTGAGCATGTCCAATTCTATGGGTTTTCGGCGAACTTAAAACCCATTGCATAATAGGGATCTCTGGTCTCAAAATCACATCATGTCCCAGTGTCAATTGCTCAGTGTCTACTAAAGCCCAGTAACATGCAAGCAACTGTTTCTCAAAAGGTGTATAACGCTCACCAGCGTCTGGTAAATTTTTAGTCCAAAAACCTAGGGGTACTCTAGTATTACCTTGCTTCTGCCATAAACTCCAATTTGCATACATATCTTGTACAGATACATTCAGATCCACATCACCATCACGCACTGGCCACAAATCCATGGCATGCTGAATCGCTTCGTTCGACAAATCAAACGCATCTTGCTGTGCTTTATTCCATTCAAACGCATTCTTTTTACGTGTAACTTTGTACAAGGGGGTCAAAATGTGGAATATGTTGGCGCCAAAAGCCAAATAAACCAATGAATTTTTGGGCTTCTTTTCTATTCTTAGGGACTGCAAATTCTGTAATTTTTCGTTTCACTTGAGGAATTACTTCTCTATTTCCTTCATGCCAATGAATACCTAAAAATTTCACATGTTGCGCGGGACCCTGCAATTTATCAGGATTAATCTCCCAGCCTTTTGTGGTAAATAAATAAATAATACCTCTATTTTTGACTAGATATAACAATAACAGATAGCTCAATAAATAAGAGTCAAGATTCGAGGTAGTAGGAGTTTGCAGGTTTAATACAGCATAAAGGACAGGAACAGGACAACCTGCACGGGCAAGATCTGGGATGGCTAGCCAACAGGGGGGCCCCGACAGCTGTCGGGCAGGAGCTGGAATGAGCTCGCTGGCTTTTAATAACAATACACAAGTATATATACTAAAACAATTGCATTACAGTACATACAGTAGGTGTGACAGTGGGTGGAGTTAGCAACAGTCGCGAAAGATAAGGATGAAAGTGGGTGTAACAGGAGGCGTATACATAGACATGTGATGTAGACGTAACAGAATATGTCATAAATGGGGCGGAAACATGGAGGGGGCTACCGAAGGAGCCGGGACCTCTAACCTAGTGGTGCGCGCAAGCTGGCAATGACGTGTAACTAGGGAGAAGCTGGGGGCTATGACTTCTGCGCTAGAAGGAGAGACTGAAGTCTGGAGAGTCAGAGCGACATGTACCTAAACACTATCTAGTATCTGATGTTTAGAGAACATGTTGATGGAATCCAAAAGTTATCAGGGCAAAGGCTAACAGACACTAAGACTGGTGCATACATTATTCTACATGTAGTGTGTGTTGAGGAATATTAAATGATCATTAATACAGTATTTCTCTTACATGGAGACGTAAAGGCTAGACGATGACTGAAACTATTGATGCGATTCAGTAGCTTAGGAATGCAGAGAAGGAGAGCTGGACTGATAACTGGAATCATAACATACTCTTGGCAGACTGGCAGGCAGAGCCAGGCCGGGCCGGGCACTGTGAGGCAGGAAGTAAGTGAAGGGTCAGGGATACAGGTGGGGGCTGTATCGCTCCTCGGAGAGGGTTCAGGAGACAGGAGCTGAATCTGAGTCCGGGCCCTTTTGAGGCCTAGAAACGGGGACTTTATAATGAAATAACGTGCACACTGTGAAACGTGGCAACGTAGCTTTACATAGGCCTGATACTCGTAGCTTTCACGAGAACTGGAAACTGGCATACTAGAGACGGACACAACTGTAATTGCGTCTTTAATCGATCATAAGGGAACACATATGCATATTATTCATGCACATATAACATAAGATGGGGAACACGTAGGGACACAGAACATGGCAAAATTTACTTTTCCACATTCCCTCCTTGTCACTACGTTTCCATCAAGAAACATCAATATTCATGATACCATCTATCATTTCATACAGTATCATTTGCTCGTCTCGAATTGTCTTGGAACGGGATTTAGGACGGGACTTAGGATTAGGAATACAAGAGGTAGCACAAATGCCGCAAATCGCAGGGCCACATTGTATACAGAGGCAGCAACTGAATATGATCGCTACTGCAATACCTAGAAAGGACAATACTTTCCATCCCCAGGCAGAAATTATACTCCAAAACCAACCGGACCATGTCCAGGTGCCTGGATTCTGGTGTAACTGATGGGCAATTTTATGAAGTCTGGTTATAGCTGAATAAACAGACAGCGCGTTATTAGGAATAAAAATGCAGCAACTAGATCCGATGACTCTACATGCTCCTCCTCTATCGGCCAGTATGACGTCAAGAACGAGACGATTTTGGAGCACGACAAATCTCATAGCAGATTGCTCTTCGGTTAAGTTACCTAGAGCAGAGGCAGTCTCATTCACTACTGCTTCAAGGGTTCTGGTTAATCTACGTATTAACTTACTATTCTGGATAGGTCCTATAAAGAAAAAGAATCCTCTATTGAAATCTGTATACTGTTCTAGAGCAGTTTCAGTTTGATCGACAATCGGGGACTCGATCTCCCTTCTATGTCTAATGTGTACTAGATGTGTGTTTCTGTGATAATCAGATGGGGCTAGGAAAACTGGTGGCAGTAGGAATGCAATGTAACAGGTTCCCTTCCAATCGAGGGGCAGACGAACATATGCGGTCTGACCACAAACAAAATAAGAATGACGTGAAGCTTTGAAAATAGATTTCCCACTGTCACTATACTCGACAATAGTAGTACAATCACTATGTCCTACATGTACGGAACCATTATTTCTGACACATAATTCGCCTTTGACTGGTAGTACTGAAATAGCAGGTAGGTCTGGAGTAGGATCAGACTGAACATTCAGGACCATAAAATTCGAAGAATAATTACCCAAATTATAAACTTCATTTTCTAGATCTAACCCTGTTCTGTGGGGAAGACCTTGCTTGTCTGGAAAACATGTACTGTTCAGAAAGGACATATCAGTTGAGGATGACGTTAACGTGGACCATGCTCCACACGAACCATTATGTGAAAACGGATAAGGAAAGAGTGGCAGAACTCCCTTAGGTGTCTGGAAAGGGGGGAGTCGACCACACACCCAACAATTAGTGGCATTGCTGGTCTGGTGTGAATAATGTAACATACGGATAAATGAATTGTTGCGCATAGCAAGACGATAGGATAGTTCGTGAGGAGGTAGATCACTAAACGTGTGCTCTACTGTAGCATTAGAAGACTTATTTACATGAGAAATTGGAAAACATAAATGAAATGCATAACTCGTGCAGGTAACCATTAAGCTTAAAAACAATATAAGACTTAGAAAAACGATACATCGGATTGAGTTTTGACTAACTCTCTCACTATGGGGGTCTATTTCATACATGTCAGATACCTGTCTAACCGTTTCACCTAGGGGAGGACTTAGACAATTAAACTGGCTGACTTATTTTACTAGACCGGAGCTTCAGTTTATACTCCTGCTGCGGAGTTTTCTCTAACAGGGGAGGCTTGGTATCAATGTCATTTGCGGGACAGTCCTTAAGAATAGTATCTTGGCAGTCTTTAGGAAAAATGCAATCCTTGGCAAAGTTCTTGGAAACAGTTTGTAGTTGGGATCCGTGAAATTTCTTAACATGAGACAAATGGACCCACCCCTTCCTGCCTTCCAACTTGACGGCAGTACGGGTGGTTAAGAGGACCAACTTCGGCTCCTTCCAGCGAGGCTCCAGCGGACTTGAACGATCGAAATTCCGGACAAGCACTAGACTTCCTGGAACGATTTCATGCGGTTTCACCTCGGTATTGTCTGGAAATGCGGCGGCAACCTGTGAACGACAAGAGTGTAGGGCAGACATCAAGGAAGCTAGGTAATCTGTCAGCATATTACTGGAAACATCTGTAATACTTCGGGGTCTAGGTGTACCCCACACGTTCGGGGGACGGCCGAATACGACCTCATAAGGAGACAGACCTGATCTGGAATGTGCGATCATGCGCATATAAAATAGGGCGACTGGCAGAGCTACTAGCCAGTCTACACCTTTCTCTTTACAAACTTTGGCGATACGGATTTTTAGGGTCTGGTTATGTCTCTCTACGAGACCTGCTGCTTCAGGATGGCGTACACAATGGAACTTCCACTGGTACCCTAGTAAAAGGGAAACGTGCTTCATGAGTTCAGATGAGAATGGCTGGCCGTTATCAGAATATACGACCCTGGGGAGTCCATAACGGGGGAAATATTCACGAACCAACTGCTTGGCAGTGGTCGCGGCTGTGTAATCTGGGACTGGATATGCTTCTGTCCATCTGGACAAAGCGCATACAACTACAAGGACATACTTGAAACCTCGACATCGCTCCATCTGAATATAATCCATCTGGAGGACTTCAAAAGGGTGGTCAGGAGGCTGGAATCCACCTTGTTCCACCGGGACACTTTTACCTGGATTGAACTGACAACATATCATACAAGTACGGACTTTCTGCTTGGCTGCAGCTCGTAAATGCTTGTTAAACCAAATGTTCTGGATACTGTCTATCATGGCTTTTTCTCCTAAATGTGCAGGACTATGTGCGGTATTGATAATGACTTGAACCATTGAGTCGGGGAGAAACCATGTGGCTCTACCCTTCGTCATCCATCCCTGATCTGTCTGGACCCCTCCTTGTTCGGACCATTTCTTGATTTCTTCGGGAGTAGCATGTAACTGGATATCTATGACATCTTGAGTAGGGTCCTTAACTGTCATACAAGTAGTCTGTTCTAGAGTGGATGTCGGTGTCTTGTTAACTGGTATGTCTGGTGTCTGTGCTGTAAGCTTGGCTGTTCGATCTGCTAGATCATTACCTTGGGAAATAATGTCTGTAACTTTCGTATGTGCTTTGCACTTCATGATAGCAATAGATGTCGGTAAATGTATTGCATCTAACAGAGCTTGAATAAGGAAACCATGCTGAATCTTGGTTCCATGAGAAGTCATGAAACCTCTCTCTTGCCAGAGCACTCCAAAGTCGTGTACAACTCCGAATGCGTAGCGTGAATCTGTGTAAATATTAACTGTCAGGTTCTTGGCGTGTATGCAGGCTTGAGTCAGAGCAACTAGCTCTGCTGCTTGAGCAGACAGGGTGTCAATACGATGTGTTTCAATAACTTCAGTGTCAGTAGTCACTGCATACGCGGCTACTAGTTCTCCTGTACTTGTTCTCATACATGAACCATCCACATAAAGTGTCAGGTCGGGGTCTGGTAATGGAATATCTGTCAGGTCTTGTCTTGGTTTAGTCATAGTGTTAACAACTTCCACACAGTCATGTGTGACAGGATTTGAAGTAACTGACGGTAACAGTGTAGCAGGATTTAGAACGTTGCAGCGTCTAATTTCTATGTGTGGCTGGAACAGTGTCAGTTCATAACCTGTTAAACGTGCAATTGTCAAGTGCTGAGTCTGTGTTCGATTTAAAAGAACTTCCACGGAGTGTGGAACTTGTACTGTCAAGGAATGTCCTAATACTATGGAATCACTTTGTCTGATAGCTAGTGCTGTGGCTGCAACTGACTTGAGGCACGCAGGCAGAGCCTGGGCTACTGGATCTAGTGTACTCGAAAAATAAGCACAGGGCTTGTATTGTCCGGCTTGATCTTGTGTGAGAACAGATAATGCTGTACCATCACGTTCTGTGACAAAAAGTGTAAAAGGCTTATTGTAGTTCGGTGTAGCTAGGACAGGAGCTTGGCATAAGGCTTTCTTTAACTCATTGAAACTAAGTGTATGTTCAGATGTCCAAGGGAGGACAGTCGATACGGCTGCCTCCTGTGTCGTTAACTGTATCAGTGGCTTGGCTAGAAATGCATACTGAGGAATCCATTGTCTGCAATAAGAAGTAAGGCCGATAAAAGCACGTACCTCCTTCTGTGTCTTGGGCTGAGGAAGACTCGCTATTAACTGGATACGGTCAGGTGTCAACTGCCTACCCCACTTGGACAGCAAGTGGCCTAAGTAGATCACTTGCTGGACACAGAATTGAAGCTTCGAAGGGGACACTTGTGCCCCATCTCGGCTAGGAAGTACAAAACTGTAAGTGATGCTCGCTCGCAAGCACGTTCAGAACGGGCTGTGATCAGTAGATCATCGACATATTGGAGCAGGGCAGTGTCAGTTGGCATGTGAATATTGTCTAGTTGTCTCTTAAGTGCTTGACTGTAAATACTAGGACTTTCTGTGAAACCTTGAGGAGCTCGTGTGAATTTATAGCTCCTTCCATTTAAACAAAAACCGAAAAGGTACTGGCTGTCTGGATGAATGGGAACACTGAAAAATGCGTTTTTGAGGTCTATGACTGTGAAAAATGTAGCCTCAGAATCAATGGCTGTCAATAGGGATGAGATATCTGGAACAACTGGATACTGGGGAATGATACATTTATTGAGTTCTCGAAGATCAATCACTAATCGATATACTGGGGGTGCATTTGGATCAGTACGTTTCATGACTGGAATGATAGGAGAATTACATACATTGGAGTCAGTTTCTACAACTACTCCTTGAGCAATGGGCTCGTCAATAATTTTGGATAAGGCTGCTACAGCCTCAGGTGGCAATCTGTACTGTCTGATTCGTGGCAAGACTATACCTTGCTTGAGAGTCACACGATGGGGTGTGATTTGCATGAAGCCAACATCAGTTGGACCTTGCGCCCATAGATGCTGCGGAACATTAGACAATCTCGGATCAAAATCTCGTAAAACATAGTGACCCTTGAAGTCACGTAAAAACAAACGTATTCCCTCTGGGGAACAGCAAATAACTGCACCTAATTCTTTCAGTGTCTTAATGCCTAACAAATTTTCTGGACAGGACTTCGTAAGCAATAGATCAGTAGTTCGGGACAATGGACCTACTTCTAGAGTAACTGGTTTTGATATCTCGTTTACAATAGGCTTTCCTGAAAATCCAAGGGAAACATTTCTAGAGCCTGAGAGCGGAGCCCCTGGAACCTCGTCGTGACTAATGGTAGTCCTACTTGCCCCTGTATCAATCAGAAACTTTCTGTCTTTCCCTAATACTTGACTGTGTACATAGGGACCCTCTTGATCTACAGGAATCTCGATGAGAGGCAAGCCTACCTCCCTCTCTAGGCTGTTTCATGAATACTGTTGATACTCTGGATACTCTGTCTGTGCATACTGGTACATCTGCTGTGTAACATGCTGTGTTGCAGCGATAGGCTGCGGTGCTGGAACTGTCTGTTGTGCATTCTGTGGCTGAGAAGTCTGTGAAACTTGTTCTTGTCTAGGCGGACGTGGTCTTTCTTTAGTTTTACCAGTGGCTATATTGTGTTTCAGAACTGCACACTCGTTTATAAAATGACCTGGCTGTTTACAATAATTGCATGTCCCTTTAACGGGAGCTGCAGGATGACTGGCTTGATTCGGACCCCTCTTCTGACTGTCTTGAGGAACAGATTGTGCAACTAGTACTTTCATTTTCGTGTCTTTCATACGTCTTCTCTCGTGTTCTTGCTCTTCTCTGATTCTATTCTGGTGATACTGGAGCATTTGAAGCATTTGTGACGGGGTACTAGCTTGCCAAGTACTTTCGACTTTCAAAACTCGATTTTTAACTTGTGGACTTGAATTCTCGACTAATTTAGTAACAAAAAGATGAGGGTATGACTCACTACTCGTCTTCAAACCACTGTTGATGCTAAAACATTTCTCAAATCTAGAATAAAAATCACTAGTATCTTCGTCTTGTTTCTGTTTACAGGCTGAGATTGCATCCCAGTCTTCCTTTTTAGTGGCTAATAATCTAGGTAAAACTTGTATCAATAATTCTGGTAATTCTTTACATTTATCTCCAAGACCGGTACCTGGTACTCGTATCTTATCTTCAGCTTCTAGAGCTGTCCAATCGATCTTTTTCTCTCCCACCTCCCAATCTTTTTCCTTGAGTTTTTCATATATGCCTGCAGGCAACAGGACTTTTAACATTTTAATAATATCTGGATACGTGTATTCTCCCATACGGAGCATGTCTTTTAATTCTCGGTGGAACCCTGCTGGATCTTTGTCGTGACAGGGAATTAATTTCTTCATCTCTAAGAGTTCCATCTTGGTAACTGGGGTGTAAACAAATACTCGTTGCATTTCACCATCTGGTGTCCTAACTGGGTGTACTTCTCGTAACGGATGCTGTCTATCTATATAAAACGGTTTACTTTCTGGAGGTGAGACATGAACAAAATGCGGGTTCAAAAACGTTCTGTATTTGTGGCGCTGTTCTAGAATGACACTAATTAAATCGGTACCTAAACCTTTCCATCTATACTGGAGTAACTCGTTCAGGACATCATGTAACGGACCTGGATCAGAATGTTGACCCTCATACAGCGTAATGAGGTGCTGGATCATATACATACCCACCAGTCGCTGCTCGGCTGGGGGCAATTTCAGAAACATTTGTGCCACTATTTCGTCTGGAAAAGTGGTAGAATCAGTAATCCATCGGACTGCTGATCGGGCTAGTTCTTGTTCATGCATAGTACTTAACTCACTATAACCGATTCGTGATTTCAAAATTTGATCGGTAGCTTGAAATACTTGTTCTAGAGAACCTTGTTCTGGTGCTGGAAGATGAACAGTTTTCTTGTGTTCTAGGCGTAAATGTCGGTCTAGAATTCTAGATTTACCTACATACGCTATTCTGGCGGTATTCTCGTCGTCTACCTCTTCAGTAGAAGAATCATTTTCTTTCTCGCTTACCTGTGCTTCTTTGCGTTGTTCGTGTAACCTTATTATTTCTTTACGTATTTTCTTGTACATACTCTCTATACTATTGAGTGTCTTGTGCTTACCCTCGGCTATATTATCACTCCACCTTGTCAGAACTTTCATTTCGGTCGGATCTTTAGTCGGGGAATCTTGTTCCCTAATTAAACAATTGATCAGAAACTTTAATAACATGAACTGGATCTCAGCTTTTCTGAGAGACATGACTTCAGCAATACTTTCTGGCTCTTGTCCTGTACGAATGAAACGATACATTCTGTCTAGATCTTCTTTCATATTCGGTAGGGTGACCAAATACTCGGACACCTGCCTTATACGTACGGAATATATAACCATACTATCCTCGCCTGGAACTGGATCATAACAGCATTCAGTAAGAAGTCGCCTGATTTCTGCAATGGACTTATATTTAGGCGTACGCTGTAACGCACGTTCATGTAACTCGACTGCTCCTAAACGTCTACTTGGCGGCGGGGTACCAGGAGGACCTCCTCCCGCGGCCCCTATACTGGAATCATCGACTGATACTCTTCGTGCTGGCAGAGTGACCAGTGTAGCGGGTACTTGTACTACGGGCTGGACCGGGGGTACCGTAACAGGTACTGCAACAGGTGCCCCGGTGACTGGAGGAGCAGGATTTACATTATTTACAGGAGCTGGCGGAACAGGATTTGCATATTCTGGGACTGTGTCGTCCAAATAGGACGAGAGAAAAATATCAGCTGCGGTCGGTTTGTGACGTAGCTTGGTCGGAACTAAGGGTGGCGGAAAATTACTGGATGCTTCCGGGGTTGCTTTTGGCAAGCCCTCGGCAAGAAGAGGATACATACCCTTGATGAGGGCATTCCTCTGTCTGTCCAACTGTTCGGTTTTAACTCGTTCACCTATTTCGATTAGTTCCCTTTCTTGGGCTCTTTCTAAGGATTCTCTACTTAATTCTGACTTTCTGATTTCTTTTTCGGTTCTTTTACGAGATTCTTTGCGCCATAACTCGATGGCATCTTTCTGTGACTGTCTGGCTTTCTTCTTCCATAATACTTCTTCTACTCGCATGATGCACTCGGCATCCCATGTACCCGATACGGGCCATCTGTACTTTTCTTCTAACTGTTTGGTGTACTCCACCCATAAATCTAGATATAATATGGCACTTATGCCATGCTTCTGATACATAAAATGACCTGGACTGTCCCTGGGCGGGACAGGAACTGCTTCTTCTAGCAGACCTTTTCTAGTTTTTAACTGACGTAGTTTTGAGAGCAGCGGCAGGACTGAACTGTAGTCTAGACACAATACAATACACAAGGAACACGATAATTACACCACTTTCATACCACGACATTGAAATACATGAATGACATTTAAATTAACAGTTTTGACAAAATACTACCTGGAATACTGAAAACAGAATACATGAATTTCTCGAGAACAGAACGGACTAGAACAGAAACTAGATGCACTGCTAAAACAGTACGAAACTTACCGGTCTCATAAAGAGACACGTCAGGACCCGTACCCACCTAAGTGGACACTTCGTGTTGGATCTGCGTACCCAAACCCACGGACCAGAGACAATGCAATTGACCCTGTCTAGATACTACCCCAGCAACGGTACTCACCGGGCAGCAAGAACGGAAGGCCTCAGACTGGACTGGACTGCTACGACGCCGGACGGATGAACTTCGGACTTCTGTTATGGGTGGGCCTCCGGATACCTCGGACCTTGGACTCTCAGCTTGGGCTCTGGTCGGGACTCGCCGCGTTCCTCCACCGCCTCGTCTGGATGCTGGACCGCAACCTCCGTCTCCTCCGTGGGCCTGAGGGATACTTGAAGCAGAAATATCTGCACGTGCACGGTATGGTTCCGTCACGGCTGCAGAGGATCAGGGGGCTTGCGTGGCTTCTCCGGCGCGTGGGGAAAGGGCAAGTCCCTATTCGGGCGCCATTATGTGGTAAATAAATAAATAATACCTCTATTTTTGACTAGATATACCAATAACAGATAGCTCAATAAATAAGAGTCAAGATTCGAGGTAGTAGGAGTTTGCAGGTTTAATACAGCATAAAGGACAGGAACAGGACAACCTGCACGGGCTAGATCTGGGATGGCTAGCCAACAGAGGGGCCCCGACAGCTGTCGGGCAGGAGCTGGAATGAGCGCGCTGGCTTTTAATAACAATACACAAGTATATATACTAAAACAATTGCATTACAGTACATACAGTAGGTGTGACAGTGGGTGGAGTTAGCAACAGTCGCGAAAGATAAGGATGAAAGTGGGTGTAACAGGAGGCGTATACATAGACATGTGATGTAGACGTAACAGAATATGTCATAAATGGGGCGGAAACATGGAGGGGCTACCGAAGGAGCCGGGACCTCTACCCTAGTGGTGCGCGCAAGCTGGCAATGACGTGTAACTAGGGAGAAGCTGGGGGCTATGACTTCTGCGCTAGAAGGAGAGACTGAAGTCTGGAGAGTCAGAGCGACATGTACCTAAACACTATCTAGTATCTGATGTTTAGAGAACATGTTGATGGAATCCAAAAGTTATCAGGGCAAAGGCTAACCGACACTAAGACTGGTGCATACATTATTCTACATGTAGTGTGTGTTGAGGAATATTAAATGATCATTAATACAGTATTTCTCTTACATGGAAACGTAAAGGCTAGACGATGACTGAAACTATTGATGCGATTCAGTAGCTTAGGAATGCAGAGAAGGAGAGCTGGACTGATAACTGGAATCATAACATACTCTTGGCAGACTGGCAGGCAGAGCCAGGCCGGGCCGGGCACTGTGAGGCAGGAAGTAAGTGAAGGGTCAGGGATACAGGTGGGGGCTGTATCGCTCCTCGGAGAGGGTTCAGGAGACAGGAGCTGAATCTGAGTCCAGGCCCTTTTGAGGCCTAGAAACGGGGACTTTATAATGAAATAACGTGCACACTGTGAAACGTGGCA
Source organism: Lissotriton helveticus (assembly GCF_964261635.1). Lineage (NCBI taxonomy): Eukaryota > Metazoa > Chordata > Amphibia > Caudata > Salamandridae > Lissotriton > Lissotriton helveticus. Next base: position 230,025,517 of record NC_136065.1, on the reverse strand, counting down.
ACGTAGCTTTACATAGGCCTGATACTCGTAGCTTTCACGAGAACTGGAAACTGGCATACTAGAGACGGACACAACTGTAATTGCGTCTTTAATCGATCATAAGGGAACACATATGCATATTATTCATGCACATATAACATAAGATGGGGAACACGTAGGGACACAGAACATGGCAAAATTTACTTTTCCACACTTTGCTTTGTAAGTGTGCAATGATTTGTTCAAATTGTGTTCGCACCTGATCTTGTGTCTCACCTTGGATTAGTATATCATCAATATAATGACACACCTGAACTTTGGGATCAACAGTCACCTCGTCTAAATGCTCTGCCACTATTCGATGACAGATTGTCAGACTATGCACGTAGCCCTGGGGAAGACTTCTGAACGTCATTTGACGGCCATTCCATGTAAAACTGAATTGTTCCTGACATTCAGGAGCAATTGGGATGGAAAAGAAAGCATTAGCAATATCAATGGTTGCATACCATGTTCCTGAATGTTTCTGAATTCTCTCAATCAAAGTAATAACATCAGGGACTGCAACAGTCAAAGAAGGTGTATGTTTATTCAATTCTCGATAATCAACTGTCATGCGCCAAGAATTATCACTCTTACGGACCGGCCAAACAGGATTGTTCCAAGCCGAAGTGACAAGAATTATTACTCCTGCGTTCATTAAATCTTGAATAGTAGCACTGATCTAGTCGTGCCCACCGGGAATGCGGTATTGTTTCATTGAAACGACTTTCGTGGCTTGAGGAATCTTAATCGGAGGCATTATTAAACGCCCAACTCTCACAGCTTTTGTTGATATGTAATAATCATGTCCGAATTTGTAACATCCATCATCTAAGTGCAATGTCATACCTTTTAAAATATCAATGCCGATTAAATATTCGTCAAGAGGTACCACCAGTACATGATACTCTTTTCGGGGATTCCTTCCTATTTTTAACTCAAGTTTAGTTTGTACTGCGGGGGTCGTTTTACCACCTAATCCAGTAATCGTGTAACCCTGTCCTTTAAACTTTTTAGGATTTCCAGAAATTAGAGTGGCCTCCGCTCCAGTATCCACCAATGCTCGGGCCCTCTGTATATTTCGATTGTTTCCAATATATTTCAATATCTACATAAGGCCTATGGTCTTTACGAGACCAATTTCGCACTGGAGCCTGACCTACTTCCTAGTCTCGTTTACTGGGTTCTTGCGCCCAAGACAAATCAGGATAAAGACTCTCATATCGTTTGGGTAATGTCGCGTCTCTTTCATATCCTTTATCCTCATGAAAAGGATTTTTATCATTCAGAAAATATTGTGATCTTCTCTCAAGAGATCGTGATCTTTTATCTCTCATCCTCACCTCTGGGGATTGGTCTCTATCTCTCTCTCTCTCTCGTACAGAATGGTCTCTTCTTTCCTCTATCTCACTCTTTCTCTCTCTCTCTCTCTCTCTCTCTCTCTCTCTCTCTTCTGGAATAAGACGATTCATCTCGTGTCCTATCCCACTCTCTTTCTCTCCCACACTCTCTCTCTCTTTCTCTCGATATGATCTAGTATCATTGTCACTGTCATCAGAATGGTTATGGCCAAGGTCCTGTTTACGAACTCTCCTAGCACCTTCCTTTTTGTCCAAGCCGCGCTCACGAAACATGGCCCATAGCACATTATTATGCCGATCCTGCATGTCCCTTTCACGGACACCATCCTTAAGCAGAGCCTTGTACATATCACGTCTAGTGAATCGGTAATCATTAGTGCGACTTTCCGGTCGAGACTGTCTTTCAGGTTTAATCCATTCACCCAACTCACCAAGTTCACACACAGCCTCAATCACGTCAGACAAAGGATTACCAGTCTGATTAATTAACAAAGTCATCATCACTTGTTTGTAAGCAGGAGGAGAAGTACGAATTATTCTGTTTCTCACAGAAGCATTAAGTAAACCATCCATTAAGTTATGAGCCGTACCTAAAAAGATAGCGGTCTTCATGCATTCCTCTTTCAAACGCTGAGACGCATCTCTCAAAGTATACCATGGCTTGTCATTCAGAGGCCAATCAGATTCAGTCGGGTACTTACGATTACAGCCGTCAACTGCCAACTGTAAAAGATTAGTCTGATTATTGCCATTATTATTTTTCGAAAAGTCTCCTGAATAGTAGAATCAGAACTCAATGTACAAAACTTCATCGCATCACCTTGATCTAACGAGATACCTGAAGCACCTGTGTCAACAAGACGGACCATCCAAGTCAATAAGGATTCACCCGACTTCTGCCGGAAGCGATCCAAAATGTCATTTAATTCTTGTTGCGTGTAATCTTCCAAGCTGTCAAGCGCAATACCCTGGGGAGCATTAGGATTGCCCTGTAACTTACGTCGATAAATCGGATGAGCAGAAATATCATTACCACTTCCAGAAGGGTCTCGACACGTATCACGAGAAGGCGCACGCGCAACATTCCCTTCACTTGAAGACAATGAATCAGATGAATTCCAAATATCACCATCCCATTCGTCGGGATTCCAATCGAGTCCTGCCTTCGCAACAACCATGCGCACTTTTCTGGTGTTAACCCCTTCCACGTCGGTGTCTATATTTGTACTTCGCAATGCGGACAGCAGCCCTTTCGGCTACAGCGTGATATGTCTCAAGTTTGTCAGCGAGCAATTTATTCTGACATCGCAAAAGAGTAATATCATTCTGAACTTGAACAAACTGTTCTTCCAAAGTCTTATTCTCACTTTGTAATCAAGCACAATTCTCATGTACAATCCTGTACGCATTCAACAAAATCCAACCTCTCCGACCTAAAAGAGGAAGCTCAGAGTCCTTCACAACCGGGACTTTCTACAAGCACGCAACCACATGAGCTGGCTCGTCACGTTCTAAGCACGAAGTCCAGTTCTCACTCAGACCAGTAGAATTAGCCCATTCATGCGCAAGCGCTTCATAAGCAGTAGCTTCCCAACCAGGAATTTCCACAGGCAATTGAAAAGTCGGTTTCACTTTCTTCGAAAACATTTTTACAGTCAAAACAAAAATAATATCGATCAAAAATTGTACAACAAATCAAATATATACAAAATCAAACACAGCGAGAACCCACGGATCCTCTCAAGAAATCACGAAGGCATACCCGCACCCATCAATCGAAAACGGTTCGTGACGCCAAGTGTAACGACCGGATTTTTATAACAGGCAGCCACCAACCGTGGCTAACCCAGTCGTCACGTAAACACACTCTTCTCAGGTCACTATTTACAAGATGTTCGGAGGACTTGCCTGAGAAGGCGATTATTAGCTATTTACAAGCCTGTACAATTAAAACTACTCTCTCGTTTTATCCTATATTTACCTCATCTTAATGGATTTAAGCCTCCCGACTATTCCTCGTTTAGTGTCTGGCGACTCCTTGGTTAACGTCCGGCGACTTATTTAATTACTTAGTGGATTCAAGCCTCCCAACTATTCTGCGTTTAACGTCCGGCGACTCCTCGTTTAGCGTCCGGCGACTCCTCGTTTAGCGTCCGGCGACTCCTTCCCTAACTCTTAGGATCAATATTATCTACACTTCCCGCTGGTAAACCTGTTGTCTCCCAGTGGTGTGTTCTATAGGGATCGGCGGTAAACCGAAGGTGCACCGACGATATGTACTATTTCTAATTTAGAAGAGTTATCTGATTAGATCATTTGGGAGTTCCTTCCAGCCATAAACTACCCAGTCCCCCATTTCTCAGTTAACTGCTAGAAGGGTCTTCTCACCTTATAACCTACCAGTACCTGGTTAAAAAGAAAGGTTAGTCCTGTCATGGAAACAACGCTCAAACATATGTATTGGACATTATATCTTTATTCTACAATTAGACATAGCATTAGCAATTTAGACATAGTTGCAATTAGTCACCATCTACAACCTAAAAAGGGAGGAAAATGGATTATTAGATGTATGTATTATACACTAACTCAGAACGTCTCACCGTATAAGTGCGTCTTTCCATCTCAGCAGCGGAGCTGATCCCTCTCTCCCTCTCGGGTCTTCACTCGCTCGGGACTCTGCTCTCCCACTATGGCTCATGAATACACGTCTGCACCGCTACGCCTCGTCTACGCTGCCTTGGTTCCGAAACTCGAACCCTCTTCTGGACTCAGTCTCTGTCTACCACTCCTGCATGTTGACCTCACAGGATTCTTGATCTCTTCCTCCTCTTCGTTACAAGCTAGCAATTGATCACCAGCTCTTGGACCAACTTCATCTGTCTGCTCCACACGCTGTTCTCTCACTGTCTGCTACTTGCTCTCTGATAATACATCTCTCCCTTTCTCTACGGAAATTTCCAGTCATAGGCCGACTCCCACCGAATTCCTGTACCAGTCTCCGGCTTCTCACGCCTTCCGCAGTGGCCACCTGCATGTTGCGTCTTCCACCAAAGAGCAAAATACATTCCTTCGATAAGGGCCGGTCTCGACCGGTTTCTTACTAGCGAATAATAATTAACTCTAAACATTACCTTTGCTCTGCAAGCACCTCGGACAGACGAGGCAGCTATCTAAAATGGATGAGACAGCCATCCAAAATGGCTGTCCTATGGTTTTCGGGCCTACAGGCCTAACTAACGGGAAAAAGGCACTAGACCCTGTCAAAGCGCATAGTTAAGCTCTATTAATAAACGAAAAGGTTGCTAAGACTGAAATGGTAGTAGATTATAGTCACTTTTAGTCTAAGAAATGGCTAGAAATTACCCTGGCGTTACAACTGGTTAAGCACATTTGTGTCTGGCTGTTATGCTAGAGTGATGGTATGCAGCTTAAGTGGAAGGGTATATGTGACTGGGCAGTATTAGTGAAATGGCAGATGTACTGCCATCTCCACTCATCCCTTCCTCTGTCTACTGCTGATTTGTGTAGGAAACGGGGTTGCTGTTGCAGTAGTTCCCCACCTTTTGCCTGGTATTTGATGCAACTTTGACTGGATGTCACTGTGTTCCTGCTAACCAGGTTCCCAGTGCCAGTGTTCATTCCCCAAAACTGGGTAACTGGTCAATTAATCCCCAACTGACTAGGCCTTTAGCACCTCTGTAGGCCCCTAGTAAATGGTACCCCTGGTACCTAGGGCCTCAGTGCTAAAGAGGGTTTGTAAGAGCAGCAGCCTATCTTGTGCTTCTCTAAGGGACCCAGCACTAAACTCAGACAGACTGCCACTGCAGGCTGCGTGACAAGGTGCTCTATAAAGGGAAAGCACAACCAGTCTCACTCCCTGTGTGCCATGTCCCCTAACACTGCATGTAATATTTGTAAGTCACCCCTATAGCAGGTATTACAGCCTTAAGGCAGGGTGCAGTATATTACCTGTGAGGTCATATCTGCATTAGCAGATATGCCCCTGTGCTGGCCAGTTAAACTACCGACAGTACAAGTGAACAGGGAAGCCATCTTAAGGTATGTACTGGGCACTGGTCACAACAAGTTTCCCAGCTATGTAATGGATTCATTGATACCTATGGTTTTTGGTATCAAACACCTCGTATTAATAAATCCACACTGATTCCAGTGATGGATTGATGAATACATGCACCCAGAGGGTACTTTAGGGGTACCCCCCTGAACCCTTCTAGTTCTGTAGTGTGCTGGTTGACTAGTCCAGCCCAGCCTGCCACCACAGACGAGTTTCTCACCCCCTTCTCCCCCAGGAGGTGAGAGCCCCGCTATCAGGGGACAGAAACAATGCCTGCTCTGGCAGGCTGTGTTTACACCTCCTCCAAGCAGGATTGCTAAGTAATCAGCATATCAAGGCAGCAGACTTCAAAGGCCTTTGCCTCATTTGATATGTAACTGAAGGCTTCCCTGGACAGGGTAAACGCCACCTCCTGCCCTGGGCCCATCTGGCACCAGGATAGGTGGGAAACTTAGTGAGTCAGGAGGTGCGTTCACCCTCAGGCTAGTACCACCCCTAAGGTGGGATACCTGGAGTGAACACGACTAGGAAAATTCCACCATCTTGGTTTTTGATAGCATAAAGTTATCTGGGTCAGGGTTATGCCCACTTCCCACAGGAAGTGGACATATGGAGGGTGTAGTCACCCTAAAGGTAGGTGGCACACTGGCAACTACCTGACACTCCCAGTAACACTCCTAAATACAGTATTTAGTTGTCATCCCTGATACCAGGACCTCAGATTCTACAGGCACAAAGAAGTAGTGGATAAAGAAGATTACGGACACGAGAACAGAGGAGCAATGACTGACTTGGCGCCAACCCTGCTGGCCTGCCTGCTGCTCCTGAGCTTCATGGAGAAACCAACTCATCCTGCTGCTGTGCAGACTACAAGAAACGCAAAAGACTGCCTATGCAGTCCCTTGGAGTAGAAGATCTACTCCCCTGAAACTACAGGCACCAAAGAAGCAAAGTCCGGTTCACCGTCCTTCCACTTGCCAGAACTACCGACGCTGCAGCTGCCCTGAAAGAGGTTGCTGTGCTCCCACAGGTAAGATCCGAGACCAACCGGAGCTGCACAGTACTAATACCAGGGGGTACCGGACCCATTGCAGCAACCAAGGAAAACAGAGGAAAACTGACCCTTGCAGCAACCAAGGAAAACAGAGGAAAACTCACCTGTTCGTCAAGAGACTTCAGGGAAAGTGAGACCCACATCGAGAATGACCCAGCTGACCTGTTTGCCCCTTTTCTGCATAACCAAGAGCCTCCGACCGCCGACACCTCAAAGTACCTCTGCACAAGCGCTCCCAGCCCGACTCTGAGGTAGCTGACGGTGCCGATCGGGTACTCAGACCCTCAAATCCTGAGCCCACCCTTGGGTTTGCCTAGACTGGCCTTCCAGTCGCCACTTGCATCCTCTTTGTGCAGGCTCCCTCAATCACACATGTCTTCTGCAGCACAAACCCGATGCCTCAAAGTATCACTGTGCCTGCACCCAACAAAGCCTGAGGAAAAGTGGACCAACAGTGTCACTACATGCCTGCGCATCTCAAGGACTGAGCCTTCTGTGGGTTCACACGGACTGGTCACCCAGGCCCAGCTTTCAACCAGACCGTTCCCCATTGAAGTGAGCAGAGTGCCTGATGCTGAAACACACCTCTGATCCCGGGCTGCTCCAGTGCTGCCCAAGGTGACCTGTTGGTGTTGCCTTGGGCCGTGCCCCATACTCACCTTAAGTCCTGGAGAATGGCCCCGTAAGTCGCTGACAAGTGCCTGAATGCACTATGTTTTTACCCCATAAAACAACATTACCGCTCCAGAAATTGCACTAACTGTGAACTGTATGAAACATGTAAAAATTCATTTTCGTATCCAAATTCATATAAAAATCTCTGTTATTGGGGGCGTGACCCGGAAACATTGGCAGGACGTGAGCTCCAGGCCAGCCAGGACTCATAATCCTGTTTAATCCTGCTAAATCTGTAGGTGTTTTGTCTCCCAAATCACCACGTTTAGCAGATGCCCGCCGCTACAGCCTGTCTCTCTGTGTTAAACCACTGCGAGTGGTGGAGTTTGTGACTAGGCCTGTTGGGGCTGAGGCCATGCAGTGTACAGCCTGCCTCGGAACACAGCCGTTTAGTGCCGTGTGATGATGGGGAGTGGGGCAGCGAGCTCTTTTGCTCTAAACTCCCTATATTGCTAGGCATAAAGAGAATCCCCCATCTGATCCATGACCGACCGCAGGTGTCTTTTTCTGTGAGGGACTGTACTGAATGGCAGAGTCTGCGACTGGGGCCTGCCAGAGCCGAGACATGCATCGCTGCAGCCCGCTGAGTGCAGCATCCTACTTTCGCACAGGTACATGGGTTGGAGAGTGTGAAATGGCCCCTGCAGGCTCATCTCTATCCTCTGGTTGCATCCACCATTAAGGATTAAGTCTGTGGGACAAAGGTGCCACCGCTGCAGCTTAACCTGACGGGTGTGCTGTCTGGACGTTGCGCTGCAGCTAAAGGCACTGGGAGGGGAGCCCCGCGTGATTCGGCCCCTCATGCCTCTAGAACTAACTAACTCTGGAGTCAGACCCTCGCAGGTCCTGCAGACCGGCCAGTCCAACCCCCTGGCCCAGCATGCTCCAACCGCGGTTGACAGGGAGCAACGGAACCCAAGCCACAGAGAGAGGAGGGGTGAGATACTTACCCCGGTGGCTGGGCACCTTTGTCCGTTGAACCTGGGAGTGTGAGTGGTGTGCTTCCCAAATGCATGAGGAATGAGCCTCTGGCACAGCTGCCACACCTTGGGGGGGCCTTTGATGACACGCCCTGTATAGACTTGTATCCTTGCCCTTAAGGAATCTTGATACCTCTGCCCTCCAGCCCTGCAGCGATGTGTACCCAGGTGTTGGTTCTGGGATGTATTAGGCTACCAGGCCACTCCAGTGGTGCAGTATTTCGGACCCTAGCTCGTACCGAATCCAGCCAGTGACTTCCTGGAGTTGGTTTGGACGGGCTCAACTGTAAGGCTAAGGCTGCTCGTCAATAAAAGGCAGTATCATAATAAAGTGTGGGACACCACAGCGACCCCCGACTCCACCACCCTCCTTGACAACCTCGGACTGATGCAGCTCGTCACCACCCACAGAGCTGGACACACCCTCGACCCCATCTTCGCAGGAGGGACTAACATCCACTTCAGCCACACCATGCAGCCCCACTGAACAGACCACCACTGCGTACATTTCACCTTCAATACCATCTCTGCATCCAAACCTGCCCCGCGCCCACCTCGAAGGAATTGGAGCAAGATCACTGAGGAACACCTCAACACCACCGTCCTCCAAGACCCCCCTCTGCCACGATCAACGCCAACTCCGCGGCCAGAGAACTTTACCGCTGGATCTCCAGCTGCGCCGACAAACTCGCACCCCTCTGTCACCCCGGCAAACAATGCCCCCTGAAGGCCGGCTGGTTCACCACCAAACTCCAAGAAGACATGTGCTCCTGCAGACGCCTTGAAAAAATCTGGCGGAACAGGAAAACCACTGAAGACCAGAACAGGTGCACTGCAATTAACATGAATACTATCTCAAAGGCCCATATCTGCCAAGGTAGCAGATTGTCAAGTGTGACGTTTTCATAATTTCAGTGTAATTATGAGTGACATTTTAACAACTATGATGACGCATGTTTGACAAGTGGGACAAAGAGACAATAGCCGCTACCTGCCCAACCCCAGCCACAGTGGCACCAGTGATCACACTAGCACCATCTAACTTTGGGGTTATTAACGGGGACCCAAAGGACAAGAAAGTTGATATTGTCTCATTTAATAACAATAAAAACAATACTGTTTTAGCCCACAGGTGCTCGAGTGAGAACCCTGTGATTAACAAGGAAGATATGTCTAGTACTTCAGCCCATATGTAAAGCCACCTGGATCAACTTTCTATTTCAACATTAGAACCTCCACTTGAAGCATGGAAAAGTCAAAGGCATAATAAGAAGCCTTTGCTTAGTAATAGAGAAGAGCCATCTTGAACAAGCCGACTTTCAGACTTTTTTCTTAAAAAATAAAATTCCAATGTGATTACCTGCGCACCTAAAAATCTGGTAGATAACTCAGCCCTCTATTAATCAGCTGGCCCATTCCACTCATCATTCTTCGTTTGAAAACATTGCAGGCAGATCTTTTATTAATGGTGCCTCCCTTAGTCATATTGGGACCCAGTTCCCACAGTTATCCCAGGGTCATCGGGGCAGTATCATGAAATTATCAATTCTCTTATTAAACATGCCATAGTTAATACAGAGGCCAACCATCTGCTGGTTTCTCCTTCAGACTTCTTACCCTAAGCACTGCAAGCACAGAGATACGAAAAAGCCATGACGCAATATGATGGCACTCCATCTTACAGCCACTTTGCAACACGCTCTAATTTAAGAAACTTAGAAGTTTCCCTTAATTTAGCAGCATATCCATGATGGAAACAGGCCAATTTATATTAGTTCTCTTAGCAGTACGACACATTTTGTCCAAATCAAAGTTGTGGCAGAACAGTCGCAGCTGTTATAAGCATGTGAATCAGGAAACACCAGAAACGCCTCCTGCTCTGCCGATTCTGGCAACCCAGGGCATTAAACACTATCAGCGTAGCATTTACTCAGTAGTCATCCAAAATAGACATCCACAAAGCGTTGGTACAAGAAATAGAGTGGCATGGTGCAGGGAGCCAGCCTGTCACGGAGCTAGGACAACCGGCTCTGCTGAAGTGGCGGCAGACGCTCAGGCCGACAAATTAAACCAGAAAGTAAAGATCAGTGACCAGCGGTGGGCAGCTGCTTATGTACACAAAAATAAGTTAGTGCTATGCGACTCTGATCTGGACTCTGACGAATGCGCTGAAAATGGTAGGGTTAAGCACAGGCGTGGTGGCAGCATAAATGAGCGTGATTGCTCGCTAAAAGTTTTTTAAATTAAGGTTGAAATAGCATGTCAGTACAAACCTCACTCCAGGCACTTACTACTTGCAGCGAGCTGCGGCAAACACGCCCGCTGGTAGCTGCTGCATGCAAGTTCAGACTCTCTTTGCGGCTGGGCCAGCCCTTGGCCTGGGCACAATTGATTTTGAGGGCTGCTTGTGTGCTCGGGTAGGCAATTAACAAGAACAAAACCTTTCAAAAAGAAAAAACAATGAAAACCGGTTGAAAAAGAATGAGACAATTGTGGCAGGTGTTGGAAACATTGTAAAATGCCTGTACACAATGATGATTGGTGTATTCAGAGCAATATGGAGAGATAACGGGTTTAAAGTGCAAGCAAGATTTGAGGCTTACAGGGGGTAAATCTGTAACACTTGCATACTTTTATATCTACAAAGAAAAAAGTAATGATTCTGCAGCAAATGATGGTACCACCGTTGGAGTCTTGTGCTTTTCTAAACCCGAAGTGTACTTGCCTGTGTAACAAATTCATGTCATGGCATGTGTATCTAAATTGAAAACCTGCCTTAAGACCCTTCATGTGGCACTGCATGTGTGAAAATGCACCGTCTTTTCACTTTTTTAAGCAAAAGTTTGGAGTGATATTTGGCACTGCACCCCCACAAGCGGTCAGGTTCCCGCCGCACATAGCCTTGATTGCAGCGCAGAGACCGCACACTGACGCACACAGAGGAAAATAATTACAGGGAACATTGCTTGTGACAGCACCCAGCAACCTCTAATTGTAACAGGCTGATTTGTTTATCGTCTCTCTTTTTTTTTTTAGTTTTTTTTTTTTAGGAAATTTTTATTTATCATTTGAAAGATAATACAAAAGACATGTCGTAAATATTGGGAAAAAGTACATAAGCATAAGTATTACATGACATGCGTAATCATAAAGAAATGCATAAGTAAGAGGGGAAAAAGAAAGAGGATAGGTAAAGTTAAGGGAAAAGAAAAGAGGAAAGAAAGAAGGAAAAGAATAAAAGAAAGAGAAGATAGAAATATACTACGTGGGACTAGTAGCAAGAAATGAAGTAGGAGTTTTGGAAGAAAGATAAGTGGTGAAAGGAAGCCAAACTAGATCAGATTTAATTTTCAGGGGGACAGAGGTGGAAGATGCAATAGAAATTCTGTGTTCATCACAAATAAAATTCCACCAGGTATGTATAGAGAGCTTACAATTATCTTTCCAACACAATAAAATAACTTTAAATGCAAGAGCAATAAAACAGGTCCAATAACTTAGCAGAAGAAGATACAATAGTGATATCGGATAAAGAACCTAAAAAAACATTCAATAAGGATAATGGGGCGGAGCAAGAAAACATTGGCATGCAAATATTCCATACTTCATTCCAAAATGATAAAACATATAAACATTCGTATAATTGATGTTTAAGAGTCCCAGTTTCCTTAGAGCATGACCAACATAAGGATGAGGAAGTTTGGGAAAACTTATGGATACTAACCGGGGTAAGAACAACTCTATGATAAATAAAGACTAAAGATTGAGTAATACGTGCAGCAATAGATACTTTAAAAGGTTTGGACCATATACGATCCCACAATACAACAGGCAGGGAGACATCAATGTCAGTCTCCCAAGCAATCTCTACATTTGATTTAGAACGTTCTGAAACATTAGATAACAAAATTGAATAAACAAGAGCAGCTTTTGGTTGTTGAGTAGAAAATAAAGAATACAATGGAGTGGTAGGGATGAAAGAAGGAAAAGCATCAGGTAAGGAGAGGGAAGACAAATGTGACTGAACGGCAGACGTTATAATGGTATATTCAATATGAAACGATAAAGGCAAATGGAATAAATTCTGCATTACTGAAAAGGAAAGGAGAGAGGGACCATCAAAAAACTGATGAACAAAGCAAATATCCTTCTCTTTCCAGTGTTTAAAGTAAAATGATTTGCCTTTATATCTAAGGAATTTGTTGTACCACACAATAGAGGATAGAAAACATTGAAGAGGAGATAAAGTAGAAGAGAAAACAGTATGTAATAATAATTGGGAGTACTTCAAAATGGGATATTTGGATAAAAAAGAACAATTTGAAATGAAAACCGTATGTTGGAATGAGCAGTCTTTCAAAAGGGAGCGTTCCAGGAGATCCCATTTAGGTACAGGGTACAGGGTTATCTGTGAAGTCATAAGCCAAGGAAAAGGACTGTTTAATCAAAAAGGCAGAGTGGTAAGTTTTAAAATCAGGAAATCGAACGCCACCCTCAGGTTTAGGTCGAATTAACTTGTGTAATGCAATTCGAGGGTGTTTGTTTAGTACAAATAGTATTAATACGTGAAAAATAGGATTTGGGAATTTTAAAAGGGAGCATGGAAACAGTATAAAGAACATGTGGAGTAATCATCATTTTGATGGTATCTAATCTGCCCCACCAGAAAAGGAATAAGGGGGACCAAATTTGAAGAAGGGATTGAACTTTCTTAATAAGTGAGTCAAAAGTTAATTTAAGGGTGTTCGTTAAGGATGAAGAAAACCATATACCAAGATATTTGATTTTGGAAGGACACCATGTAAAATCCGTATTGTTAAACATATACTGGAAACAGATCGAATTGAGGGGCAGAACTTCCGTTTTAGATAAATTGAGTTTGTATCCTGATATAGAAGAATACAAACGCACCTCACTCAAAAAGTGTGGGAGGGAAGATTCAGGATCGGGCATGTATATCAGGACATCATCTGCATAAGCAGACAGTTTAGTTTCAGTAGAAGACAGTTTAAGGCCAGTAATATTAGGATTAGAGCGAATGCGTTCTAAGAAAGGCTAAAGACAGAGAATAAATAATAAGGGGGAAAGGGGACAACCTTGTCTCGTGCCTCTAGACAATGAAAAAAACCTAGAAAATTAGTTGTTGACAAAAATACTAGCATGGGGAGAAGAGTAGAGGACTTTAACCAAGGATATGAAAGAGGGACCAAAACCAAACCATTTGAGGGTATGAAACATGAATTGCCAATTTATACGGTCAAAAGCTTTTTCAGCATCTAAGGACAGAGCCGCCAACGGGACTTCATTGTTCTTACTACATGAAATGACATTGGAAAACAGGCGGGCATTGTCAGCAGCAAGTCTACCTTTCACAAAACCCACCTGGTCAGTATTAATTAATCGGGGAATAATAGAATCAAGACGAGAAGCGAGGATTTTGGCAAACATTTTAGTCGTAATTAATTAAAGATATGGGGCGATACATTTTTACAATGTGAGTGATCTTTGTCTGGTTTGGGAATAATGACAATTAGATCTTCCAAAAAGGACCCAGAAGCTTTGACATCTAAAATGAATGAATTAAATAATTGAAGGAGTTTTGGTGCAAAAAAGGAGAGAAAACAAGAGTAAAATTCAACAGGTAAACCATCTGGACCAGGGGCCTTAGACTTTTTGAGAGAATTATTGGCAGTAGTAATTTCCTGAAGAGTGATTTCCCGTTCCAAGTGAGCAAAGTCCACCGGAAGAGAAGGAGGGGGGAGGGAGGCCTTCAGAAAATGACGTTAAGTGCACTTCAGAGGGGTGGGTGTCATCAGTATATAAGGCTTGGTAGTAATTATGAAATACTTCAGCAATGTCCTCATCAGACTTAACCAATTGATTTGTGGAATCATTAAAGATGGGGCCAACAGTTTTACGTTCGGATTTGATTTTTAAATAATTTGCCAACATTTTCCCTGCTTTATTTTGGCCACCATGGAATTTAGATTTGATTTTAAGAAGGGTGTTACAAGCTTCATTGGTGATAATTCTGTTTAGGTCTGTTTTGGCAGAAATTAATTCCTGAAGGGCGGAGGAGGATTTGGAGGAAAAATAGGAATGCTCAAGGCGCTTAATCACCTGAAGCTGGTCTTCGTACTTTTGTCTATTAAGTTTCTTCTTTTTGGAAACGTAGGATATAGTGAATGCATGGAAAGTAGCCTTAAAGGCATCCTAGGTGTTAGAAATAGAGGTGTCAGAGGGGTTATTAAAGGAGAAAAACTCAGTAAAAAACTCCACACTCTCTTTTATAAAACTGGCATCAGACAAAAGAAAGGAATTACATTTCCAATGACTAAATTTAGAAGAAATAAGGGAAAGATCTAGGGTAGTATAATCAGGAGCATGGTCAGAAATGAATATAGAACCAATGACAGATTTTTGAATGGAGGGCAAAAGAGACATACTAATCATAATGTAATCAATTCTCGAGCGTGTATGATGTACATTGGAAAAAAAAGTATATTCTAGCAAATCCGGATTACACATTTTCCAAGAATCATATAAAGGACGAGAGGCAATAGCAGATTGAAAACTCTTATGAGATTTATCAGGTTGAAATTTACTAGAGGATAATCTGTCTGAAAAAGGGTCTAACCACTGGTTAAAATCACCAGCTATGACAAAGTCAGGACAATCTATGGACGAAATCAGGACTTTGATGTCTTTCCAAAATTTTGGATCAGGGCGTACTGGACCATATATGTTGAGTAATACCAAAGTCTTATTTTGTATAACAACCTTAGCCATTGCCCAACGTCCTTCATCATCATTTTGAGACAAAATAATCTGAACATTTAAAGATTTGTGAAACAAAATAGCAACTCCTCCCTTTTTATTAACAGCAGTGGAGAACACAACTTGACCCACCCACTGCCTCTTCAGCTTAACAGATTCAACATCCGTACAATGCGTTTCCTGAAGAAAAACAATCTGTGAATTAAATTTAGATAAATGAGATAATACCTTTTGACGCTTGACAGGATGACCAAGACCACGCATGTTCCAAGAAACAAAGTTACACATGCTGGTGGGTAGGGAGAATGGGCGACAAATTGACCAGACACAGGGCAGGGAGATAACTACAAAAGGGAAGACAAAAAATACATAAGTGATTGATAAAGGGAACTCACATAACTTTCACAATACTGAGACCAAACAAACCAATAAATACAAGAAATAACAACATGAAGAACAAAAATAGAAGCAGAGACCGCTTAGGAATAGAATGGAACTGAAGAAGGGAGAAAAAAAATAAAAGCAAAGAGGAAAAAAGAAGAGGAAGGAAAAGGAAAAAGAGACAAGTAAAAAAAGAAAAAGAGTGAACAGATCAAGGCACAAAGGCCTGATCGGAGAAAAAGAGAGTGACCAAAACCTCTGAGGCGAGGATACACCAGAGAAAGGACATACTCCATGAGCTACCAAAAAAAGGACCAATACAGAACAAAAAGAAATAAGAAGGTGTGAGCAAAACCTCAAGAAGAGGAGCAAGATAAAGGAAAGGATCAAAAGAGGTCAAAAAAGAAAATAAGAAGAGTTACAGCGAAGAATACAAAAGAGGAAAGACATTCTATATTAATGTCCATATTGGAAGGAGAAACACTCTGAAGATCAGCATGGAGCTTCTGCGGGTCATCATAGGATCTGGTACGGCCATTATGTGTGATCTTGCAAAAACATGGAGGTAGGATTCCATATTGAATGTTCAGTTGTCTCATTAGAGGACGAAGATTCAAGAATTCTTTGTGCCGGGCATTCGTAGCAGATGAAAGATCTTGCGAGATAATTTTTTTTATGCCCAGACCATTGGAGACGTCGTTTAACCCTGGCGGCCTTTAGAACAGACATTAACTCTGTAAATTCCAGGAAAAGCATAATGATGCCACGTGGTTTGGTAGAGTTGGAATTAATACGGCCAAGACGATGGGCTCTCTGGATATTTAGAGGATGTAACGTTGGCTGAAGATCCAAGAGTTCATGTAGAAATTTCCGTATGAAAGACACCATGTCAGAACCTTCCACATTTTCCGGAACACCATAAACGCATAGATTGTTCCTACGGTTGCGATTTTCCAAATCCTCTGTGTGGAGTTTGAGCTTGTGGAGCTCCTGCTCCAATAATGGGATTTTAGATGAGGCATCTTGAATATCGCTTACACGCTGTTCCAGACTTCAAACCTTGCCTTCCATAATAACCCAGCGCTCCTCAATATGCTGAAGCTTCGCATTAGTGGCAATCATGAAAGGTTGGAGGCCACACACTTCCTCAAGAATAGTATCCAAGACAGGGTTAGAGGATGACTTAATGGGAGAAGGTGGGTCGTTCTTAGGCCTCTTAGGTTTGGTTCCAGTCTGTGAGAATTTTGGAGGAATAGAGTCATTCGCCATGATGATGAAATCCTACCAAAGAGCGCTCCACAGGAAAGTAGGAAAAAGGTGAGCACCACAGAGAACAGCAGGAAACTATGTAGGTGAGGAATTTGCACTGGCTCAGAGATGTTTAAGTAGTAATAGAGGCATACAAAAGTGGTGAGATGCGGCAACAAAAAAGAGCAGGCAAAGGAATGCGCGTCACTTAAGAGCTTAGTCACTCACATTGGTGAGAATGGCAAAAAGACCTGCTATATTGTGTAAATAAAAACCACAAACCATATAGGAAACATCCGGAAAAGCCAGCACAGATATGTTGTAATACAATGAGGAAGCGTGATCACTTTAAGAAATGTTGCGCCATAAAAAAGCAAGAAGAGGGGAGACGATATTCCAAATCCAGTACGGCTAAAATGGTGGTTGTGTGATCCTCACAGAACAAAGGTAAGACATTACCAATGCAGGAGCAATGGGTCAGAGGCCAGGAACAGCAAGAGAGTCGCACAAAAGCAAAAAATATTGTCAGGCATGACCTCCAAATAAGATGCGAGTGAGGAGAAACATCAGTAAAGAAGGAAAAGAGAGCACTTCAAAATCGGCAATTTTAAAATGGCGGCCGGATTTCCTCACGGAGATCAAATGTAGGGCAGCAAGAGCAGAAAGGTAAGAGGCATGTGGCAGAGAGCTTCAGGAGACTTGCAGAAAAAGAGAACAATATGGGCTGGCGTCACCTTCAGAGTTAGATAGTGTTCATGAAGTGAAGCAGCGTGTTAAGAATAGGTGCATGCGTGAGTTCGGCATACAAAACGGCGGCCGCCCGTGTTACGGGAGAAGTTGAAATTACCGGAGCAGATATTTGCCGGTCCGCCGCATGTAGAGGCCGCACAGCTGCATCCTCTTGGTCCACGCACCTTCCGCCAACACTGCAGCCCAGACAGCCGTTCAAAAAACGGCAAAAGAGGCTCTCGCGGCATCCGCGCTGATTGTCCACAGCGGAGCTCACAGAGAAGCCGTCCTGTCTCGATGGCGCGCAAGCCACGCCCCCGTTTATCGTCTCTATAATTCCTAAAATGTTCCAGTACAGTGGGGTCAGTGCTAAGTGAACAAAACTTTGCAGCTTTTTCTAGGTTGAACATTACTTCAGAGGCTCCTAAATCAAACAAACACACTATCCATATTTAAAAAAAAAAAAAAAAGCCTCCCCTGGTTTCTGTTGAAATATGTCTAAAATGCCATTAATCTCTTGCCGAGTAACGTCCTCTGGAGAATTAATTAAAACATCTGTGGGTATTGTGAATTAACCTGTAGCTTTAATTGGAACACTGTCTGTGCGTGGACAAAATCCCTTTCTTCCGACTCACTCGGACTATCTGAAAAGTCTGGCAATGTATACTGCATCACACACACACGGATTCTCACTTTTGCGCTGTCTGGTATATCTCCAGTTTATCTTTTAACTATTTATTTTGACACATCAACATATCAGAATTATTTTTAGCTTCAACTAACTGCTGTTGTATTTGATCATATTTTTTGTCTAACTAAACACATTTTTCATACATGCTACAAAAAGCACTGGAAAGCATCCAACCTTTTCTCTCTGAGGCGCTAAGCTCTTTTTCCTCTTCAAAAGAAACTTCCTGAAAACATTTAAATATCTGGGCTTGCCCCTGATCTGCTACACATGCATAAGGGGAATCTTCCCGCTCCAATATCTTGTTTGGCATCTGGGAATCCGCCTTGGTCTATTTGGTAAAAAATAAAAACTGTACCCCACTTCTGGTACAAAAATGTCTTGCTTTACACTCCCAAATAAAAGAAATTCAGCACTCCCTTGATGAGGAACTCCATAAAACAGGAAGAAACACTTGGAAAGGAGACTCACCACACACAAAATGAGGCAAATTAACCTTCAAAAGGCAGTTTCAAAATAAAGCGTGGAATTTTATTAATACAATGCTCTAACAGAAAGACTGTCCCAGATGTCAAATGAAACCAGTAAAACAAATTGTGATTATACATGTGTGTACAATTCAGTAATTATAATAGTAAAACACGTGCAAATAATAATGGAACACTCACAATTCAAATGCAAGGGAGTAAAACCCAAGCAAATAATAATGGAACACTTACAAGTCAGATGCAAGGGAGTACAACGCAAGTAAATAATAATGGATGTCCAATACAAGAAACAAGCACTGTCCAAAATATAAAGAGCATGTATACACAACATTAAAACATCACAGAGCAATGAAGCTTATACGTCACCTATTGCGATAATCACATAATTCTGGTCAATTTGACTCGGATGCCCTTTTCAGTCATCCAGAAGTCTTAATAGGGAAACACTATACATTTCCCTGTGACAGTGCGTACACCCCACAAGTGAGCTTCTTTCTGAGTGCCAAGATTTTCAGTTTCTAATACCTTTTACTAACACTGAGAGAGAATTCTAGAAATTTCACCTCCTTTCATCTATTGCGAAACTAAGGCTGACCTTACTGTTCTGTGTCAAGGTAAAAAGGAAAATTGGGCAAACCTCTGTGTTTTGACTCCAAGACAGAGAAGTACATTACTCTCTTACACTTTCAATCACACATCCCACACGTTCTGTTCCAAGCAAGGCTGTTTTGCTGTGTGCTGTGAAGTAATAAAAACATCCCTCTCTGAAGCTGCAAGTAGGCACAAATTAAAATCATGCAAGAGCAACAAATGATGTTTTACATTCGAAATTGAGTCAAACACATGGAGTTAGTGGTCACCACAATCTCACAATTTAAAAAAATGCATGTAGCACTACAGCTAGTCACACGGTGCTAGCGCTGCTCTTCCAGGATATACCAAACACCATCACTTAATACACTACTCTGCGCCAACCGACCCAGAGGCTAACACGTCAAATTGGGGCCTCTGACGCTAGGGACGTACCAAAAGGTGATGTTGAGCCCTTCAGGGCAAAACTGTTGGCAACTTTACAGGGGTCTCGGACCGCTCTAGAGGCCGTATATATTCATGTAAATATTCTTCGAGCGGACCTGAGGAAAGGTGCGGACAAAGTTACGACTGCAGTAAGCAACATCACAGGACTGCAGGGTGAGGTTGCAGTCTTCAAGCGTCAAATGACCACCGCCACTGCAGAGTTGGAGAGGCAGACCAACGATGCAGATAACCGCTCATGTCAAGGCAGTATTCGAATCTTGGGGATTCCCGAGAGGGTGGAAGGGACTTCTGCTGCACAGTTCCTGAGGAACTGTGTACAGACGGAGCTCAACTGCAGGGCCTGTCAGAACTATTTATGGAGGAAAGGGCGCACAGGGCCTTAGTTCCCACCCCACCCCCACAGCCTGGCACTACCCCAGGGCCATTATTGTCAAAATTCTCAATTACCGTGACACAGGCTGCATCCTCAGAGCGGCACGTGGGCTGGAGGTCCCCCTCTTCGGCAACAATGAAATTTCTATATACCCAGATTACACCAAGCAAGTTCAGGAGCCGCAAAATCCTTTCTTGGTGTCAAACAGAAATTGCGCGTACTGCAGCTGCAGTACATGCTCCCGTAACCAATGAGGCTGAAAGTTATCTTCCAGGAGAAAGCTAATTGTTTTGAATGCCGAAAGAAGTGAGGGAAGAGTTAAAACTCATGGACGAGACAATGGCACCCCACTCAGGTGGTAGCTGGCAGCGGACCTGGGGGATGCGCCTTAGCAGAAACTCCAGTTGTTGCCAAGCTGCAGGGGTGAACATGAATTCCCTCCCACTGGGTTCTGAAGGGTGACGATTAGGGAGGACGGAACCATGCAACTGAACACTATAGAACTACCAGACATGAAACAATGCACTGCCCGCAGTTGCCACTGGATAGACCTTGAGCCCTACGTTTGACTTTGTGCCTGACACCATTGTTGCCCTGGAGGTGGGGCTGGGAAGTGGCTGAGCGGTGATGTATATAGTCCGCAACCATGTGTGGACTCATCTGAGGGCTGGTCTGATGTATGCCTGGTGGGTGTAGGAATACTCCTGGCACAAGTGGGGAAACAGATTTATTTGTGGTCTTGTAATGAGGTCAAGTGTGGCAGGGCTGGGTCACCTGCATTGCTGAGGCCTGGCCGCGGATGATAATGGGTTGCGGTCAGGGTGCATAGTCTCGCCTGGCGAGAATGATGTAATTAGCGGACCTCCAGTAGGATAAATATAGATGTGGATGCCTAGACGGAACACTGGCTGGTGGAGAGTGTTAGCAGATTCCTATTGGATGGGCTGGGATGCTGTGCTCGTCCTGGCACATACACTGGGTGGGCATAGCTAGTCGAATGGTTGCCCTATTTTTGCCAGTGGGTGGATGAGTTTGTTTGGTTTGTATTGTTTCTTTGAGTTCTTAGTTCAACAGCAGGTGGAGGGCGTAGGAGCTGGAGGGGGGAGGCACATACTTGCATTCCTCAACGATGATGGGGGTGATTTGGTGTTCAGAGATACAGGGTACTTACCTTCTCTAAACCACACAAAATGTAAATAGAATGCCTACCAATAAATTCCCCTGGACAATGCAGGTGCTTACTATGGGTCTACTATTTCTCCCTTAAGATAAATCTACACTTTTGGACTTCACTCGGAACATAGAACTGTTATACTTGCCTTCATCTTCTAATTCTGTGTTCTTGACAATAATGAGAGATATGTGTGCTTCTTACTGTGCACTATCCACATAGTTTGGTGATGGGTGGTCAGCACACTTCTATGGTTATTGTTTTTGGAACTTACCTTTTGGAGGTAGGTCGTCACATTTCTGGGCCACTGTACATATTCCCCCTATAACCTCCTGCTTTTTCCTGTCTTTAGCCTCATTACACCTCTCTGCAACGCAGCCCCCTGGCGCGTTTGCAGAGGGGGAACTAATTCCTCTTGCATACTGGGGGTCCCTGGGGGCCAACTAGCTCACCAGAAGCCTCCAGTATGCGCCAGGGGACTGTGTTGCAAAGAGGTGTAAATAGGGGCGTGACCTCATTACAGTTTAAAATACTGCTAAAATCAGTGTCAATAGATTCACATTGTGATTTAGGCAATTAAAAACCGGGAGACAGTGCAAAAGCATGTAATAGTGCAAATTGAAATACATGTGCAAAATGCGCCAAGGCTGTGCAAAAACTGCAGTGTTCACCATACCAACGTGTGCCTGACACATATTTTATAGTTGTAAAACAATGTCCATGTATACACCATTTTAGAAAAAAATCATACATATTGATTAAAACCTTATGGCTACTTCAAGCAATGTAGTTGAGCGAAAGCGGTAGCAGTCTACTCTTCCAATCTATGTAGCTAGCAATAAAAATATATGCTAAATAACTAGTGGAACCGCTCGCATGTGCCTAGGTTAACTGTAGTTTAGTCATCTGGTGGTGTACCAGAATACACATACACCATCCTAGAAGTTTGGATATTGTATCATAATCCTCTTAGTGAGGTTACACAACCAATTAGAAATGGAAGTATAGAACAAATATATGGTCAGCCCAGCCGGGAAGGAGCTTGCTGGTCAATCCCCAGTATCAATGGCCTATGTAAAAAAAAAAAAAAAACAATGCGTATTAAGTCTAGAATCTATGCAACAACTGAAAAATACTGAATAGATTGATTGATCTTGCTCCAATATAACCACTCACTGACAAGATGTTGTAAATGGGAATCGGGTGTGTTAGGCCCATGTGGGCGAAATACGGTGCAAGGATCAACAATATGTCCAATCTGCCCTTAAAATGGTCACAAAATCATAGTACATAATGTGTATAAACATAACTGACAAAAAAGAGAGTGAAGTGCAAGTGGGTCACAAGGACCAACCATTGTGTAAAGCGTGTACAATGCAAGAATACCTAAAAAACTTTCACATGTACAGCCGACTCATTAAGTACGGCGATCAGATCTTAAATGAAAGCTGCTACATTGAATATGGATACGTAAAATATGGACCCTGAACTGCTAAAGGAAGTAAATTATAAGCAGGTGTACATGTCTTCACTCGAGTTTAATCCATTGGGTGTCTTGGAGTCTAGCTCCAGGATGTACCTCGTTTCATGTTTTTTGAGCTGCGCCTCGCGGTCACCCCCGCGGCGCAGTTGTGGAACCATGTCCACCACAAAAGAACTCCAGGATACTCCCGTGGGCCTCCTTAAAGTACCTAGCAACCGGGTAGGCCGCATCGTTGTTGCTGATGGCACGCATGTGCTGGAGTATACATTTGTGAACCTGCAATTTGGCACTACCAACATATTGCAGGCCACACGTACACTCCAGCACATACACCGCAAAATCGGATTTGCATGTCAATTTCTTAGATATGGGCACAGGTACGTCACTGAAAGGAGTATTGTATGACGTTGTATTCCTGCCCAGCTTGCAGGCTTTGCAGGAAGTACATTTGATGAAACCCTTAGTGGTTTGCAACCAAGACCTATTGGTGCAAACCTCTGGACTGCTCTTTACGAGCATGTCATTTATGGTACGTGCCCTGCGAAATGTGATTTTGGGGGTTTTGGGTACTGTACCACAAATGACTGGATCACCCTGCACAAGGACAATTTTTTCGGGATGATCTTACGCAGTTGTTTGTGTTGCCGAATGTATGTTGTTATCAATCTGGGTTGATTTGTTGTTAGACACAGTGTACTGGGCAGATAAGCTGTATTCTGGCCTAATGCTGACATGCGAGGTATCAAGTTGGCTTTGTTATTAGCTATGTCTAGCATGCTCGCCGAGTAGCCCCTAGCTAAAAATCTGTCCTTGCTTTTAAGTTAGGCCTGTGTACACTCAAAGTCAGTGCTGCAGATGCGCCTGATGATCAGCATCTCCCCATAAGGGATGCTGCGAATCAGATGATCCGGGTGGTGGCTGGTGGCATTTAAAACCGTATTTCCTGCTGTAATTTTGCTGTGTAATCTGGTCTCCAATTTGTTGTCCTTGATGTATACTTCTACATCTAAGAAGTTCACAGAAGCCATGCTCATATGACCTGTGAATTTGAGGTTAAGATTATTCACATTGATCTCTTCAATTAATGTATTGGCTGCAGATTCAGAGCCTCTCCAGATGATAAACAGAACATCTATGTAGCGATACCATGCTACAATGTGGTTGGCTATAGTGTGGTCAAACTTAATTCTAAGGACTTGCTCCTCCTACCGCCCCATGTGCAGACAGGCGTAGCTGGGGGAGAAGGAAGCCCCCATTGCCACAACTCTCATCTGTTGGAACACTTGACTCTGAAAAAGTAAGTAGTTATTATTCAAACAACTTTGTATCATGTCTACCAGCATCTTGTTATGATTCAACATATGAGCAGGTTTGGTCCCTAAGTAGTGTTCCACTGCTCGGACTCCATCCAGGTGGTGTATGCTGGTATACAGCGCTGCTACATCAAGAGTTATTAACAGAAAATCTTCTTGCCAGATTATGGTTTGAATTTTCCTTAGGAAATCCCCCGTGTCCTGTAAATAAGATGGTAAACTTTTGACATGTTCTTGGAGAAAAAAATCAATATATCGTGAGGTATTCTTCAAGATACTGTTTTTGGCAGAGATGATTGGTCTCCCAGGTGGTTTGTCAGGATCCTTGTGCACTTTTGGAATTAAATAAAAACGGGGATAACGGGGTGGTTAGTCTTCAAAAACTTAAATTCATCGCTGCTGAGCAACCCGCACTTTTCCAAGAGAGCAATTTGATGTTGAAGTTATTCCAGGCTGATTTCACGGTTGACCAATCACAGCGCCTATAGCATTGTCGGTCGTTGAGGTGTTGCAATGCCTCTTCCATGTACATGGACCTGGGCCAGAGGACAATATTGCCCCCTTTATCGGATTGGCGTATCACCACATTGTTGTTGCTTTGCAATTTTTTCATTAAACTCCCATAGCAATTATTCTTATTGCGTTGTTTACACCGAGTCTGCAGAGTGACAGTGTGCAGTTTTTTGATTTGTCCTGTCACCAATTCTTTGAAAACCTCGATGTTGTCATGCATCAAGATGTAGATTTAGGTTTGAATCCTGTGAATCCTGGTATGTTTAATCTTGGCTGCTCAGCGGTATCTGAAGTAATTCCATCAATAGTGCCTTCCCTGCTCAAATCCTGCAGATCACAGAGCAATTCATATTCGCCAGCGGTGACAGTAGATGGACTAGAGCTAGATGCAATAACTGGTTCTTGTGGTATACGGTTCTTACTTTTGTTGAGTACCTGGAAAATATATATATATATATATGTATATGTATATATATATATGTATATATTACCTACTGGCGGTCGCCAGTAGGTATATATAGTTAGGATTTTTTCTCTATGGGATTTTTGAAAATTCTATGTCTAATAACTTTGGCGTTTGTGGACGGAATTGGCTGAAATTTTCAGGAAAATGGCACATTTTGTTTCTGAGCAGCCCTTGAAAATTTGGGGGGGGTTCGTCAAGGGGGGGCCGAGAAAAAAGGGGGGTCCCAAAACGTGTTTTTAACATTGAGTTTTCCATAGGGCGGTTGGCCTCACTTTTAGCCCGAACGGCTGAATGGATTTGCACGAAACTTGGCAAAATTGTAGGGACTGGTAGCCCGATATGCCTTTGCTAGGTCTCAATATATGTGCTCCAGTGGATTTTGAGAAATTAACGTTCAAAAAAAGATATATATCTGTAACAGCGGACCCGGCAGCGCTCCGGTTCGCGGACTTTTCGCGGTACGGAGCTTTGTGAAGCGAAGCTGATTGGTTCTCCGGCGTCTGTGAACATTCCAAACAGTCCGTAGCGGCCGCCATCTTGTCTCTCGGTAGGATCGAGAGACAAGAGGAGGCCAAAGCGAAGGGGCAAATGACCATAAGGGGGCATAGTAGATCCTCGCTGACCCCCTAGGTTTGATGTGGAGGTTTTAAAAGGGCCCCGCGGGGCAAAAAAAATAATAATAATAATAATCGAACGGCTGAATGGATTTGCACGAAACTTGGTAAAATATTAGGGACTGGTAGCCCGATGTGCCTTTGCTAGGTCTCAATATATGTGCTCCAGTGGATTTTGAGAAATTAACGTTCAAAAAAAGATATATATCTGTAACAGCGCTCCGCTTCGCGTAACGGAGGTTTGCGAAGCTGATTGGTTCTCCGGCGTCTGTAAACATTGCAAACAGTCCGTAGCGGCCGCCATTTTGTCTCTCGGTAGGATCGAGAGACAAGAGGAGGCCAAAGCGAAGGGGCAAATGACCATAAGGGGGCATAGTAGATCCTCCTTGACCTCTTAGGTTTGATGTGGAGGTTTTAAAAGGGCCCCGCGGGGCAAAAAAAAATAAAATAATAATAATCGAACGGCTGAATGGATTTGCACGAAACTTGGCAAAATTGTAGGGACTGGTAGCTCGATGTGCCTTTGCTAGGTCTCAATATATGTGCTTCAGTGGATTTTGAGAAATTAACGTTCAAAAACAAGATATATATCTGTAACAGCGCTCCGCTTCGCGGAGATAAAATTATATCTGTATTACCTAGCTGTTGCTAACACCAGTTAGCGACGGCTAGTAGGAGATAGCGACCATCTTGGGCCCCACTTTGCATGTGAGTGATATTTATCACTAATGACATGCAAAGTGGGCATGCCAAGATGTTAGCGACTGGAAACAGTCGCTAACATCGCTATCTCCTATTATCAACTTTTGGAAATATTCGCGATAAGCGCGAATATCTCCAAAAGCTAGCACCTGCCCTGAGCAGTTCTTAGCCATGTTATCCAATGGGAGGTGGATAACATGGCTAAGAGCATTAGCTCGGTAATGCATGAATATCGCTGAGTTTTCAGCGATATTAATGCATTGCGGTCGTTTTTTATCGTATTTGCGATAAACCTTGATAATAGCAAGGTTTATCTGCGATAATTTCTGACGATGCTTAGCGGTAAAAAAATCGTTGCTAAGCATCGTTAGGGATAAATATCGCTTAACTTTGGTAATATGCCCCAACGTCTGTTAACGTTCGATTCGAAGGAAATCAGGAAGTGTTGAAAAACATTGTCTGCGCCATCTTGTCTTTTTTCAAATGCCACACTTTTGTCGTGCACGGCAGTCATTTTAGATGCCTTGACCAGACCCACTCTGTGCACGCTGTCGATCCTTAGCATGGCTCCCCACCCTCGCAAGCATCTCCCCAGGCAGTGGTCACCCCCGCTCTCTGTCTTATGCATGGGTAATAAACCTCCCCCCATCTGCGCTGCTCTTCCCTGAGAATCACACCCTGTGCCCGCCCGACACCTCCCTTTCGCCCTATTCACTACAGCACCCTCTGACACTCCTTTTCCTCTGTGTCCGATTGTCCAGGCCGGTCCTAGGGTATCAGCTAGCCCTGCAGATGTAGTTTATGGCCCCAGCTGTAAAGAATCACCCCTCTTCAAAGGAGTTATAGTAGATCAAGGCCCACACTCGATGAGATCCGTCACAGCAGACGCGTTCCTATTATCTGAAAACCATCCTGTATTGTGATTGGGGAGGGGACCGAGCCTGAAGCGGAAGATTCCAGGGATGACTCTTTGTACATCAAAGTTTTTACAATTATGTGTCACATTAAAAATATATAGCACTCCGACAAAGTAGTAAGATTATAAAACTTTAATAACTTATAAATATATACAAGAAAACAAAAACAGTAATAACATATAAACATTTTTAGGGAAAAACAACGAAGTAGCGGTCGGCTGTGCGAATAGTCCCAACGCAGCACAACGTCCAGATTTCTGGCGTGGGGCGTCGCGGGGGGTGGGTCATCAGTAGCAAACTGTTGTGCGAATAGTTCCAAGGCAGCAGAACGATGGCACCAAGGTGATGTCCAGTAAGTTGCCGCACTGGTTTTGGTATCCTACAATGCTGCTCCGAATAACGGTGTGGTGCGCCCCAGGGGAGGCGGCGTGAACGGGCCTCTCCAGGTGGAGTCTCATCTGTTGTAGTGGGGCGCCCCTTTACCGTTTCAGTTGCCATTCCGTCCGTTTTTGGTCCACTGTGTCAAGAGCCGCAATTCAGCTGAGTTGCGCCCACTCTTGCGGTGCAGCGATAGGCGGCTGTCACAGGACTCTCAAAATGGCGGCAGGCTGTTTCCTTTTTGGGCCTGGTCCACTGAAATGGCCCTGGGACACCTTGGAAATCGGACGCTTGTCTGCTAGGTCTTGGACCCCATTCTCGAAAGCGTCCCCTCTGCCTTGAGGATTCATCAAAAGTTTTGGGGGCCCCCGACTCCTGTAGGCTTCTGGTGGGGAGCGGCTGCCATGATTGCTCGCGGAATGACCACGACGGAGCTACGAGATGGTGGTGTTCTCATGCTGATGCCAGCTTCAGTCTGAAACATCCAGAAACAAGGTGGGGCTTTCATCGTTTGGGAGAAAAAAAAGTTTTCATCCAATGAAAAGTGTTGTTTTTAGGTCATATGATCAAGCCTTCCATCATTAGGAAACCAAAAGTAAAATGAACCAATGAAAAGTTTTATAAACAAGTCACATGACCTGTTATGCGGCATAGGGTATAAAATGCGGAGAAAATACGTTGGCACGTGAGGCGGCGTCAGTAGCGGACCGATGTGCGAATAGGCCGAAGGCAACACAACGCGCCAAGATCCGGATGGCACCGAGGTGGTGTCCAGCAAGTTGCAGCACTGGTGTGGCCATCCTACAATGCTGAAAGTCGGCGTGGGGCGCCCCGTTGGCCTGTGAGTTTGCGTCAGTAGCGGACCGATGTGCGAATAGGCCGAAGGCAGCACAACGCGCCAAGATCCGGATGGCACCGAGGTGGTGTCTAGTAAGTTGCCGCACTGGTGTGGCCATCCTACAATGTTGAAAGTCGGCGTGGGGCGCCCCGTTGGCCTGTGAGATGGCGTCAGTAGCGGACCGATGTGCGAATGGGGCCAAAGGCAGCGCAACAATATTTTCGGAATAGAAGACACCACAAGGCGCTGAGATGCCAAGATCCGGATGGCACCGAGGTGGTGTCTAGCAAGTTGTGGCACTGGTGTGGCCATCCTACAATGGTAAAAGTCGGCGTGGGGCGCCCTGTTGGCCTGTGAGATGGTGTCAGTAGCGGACTGATGTGCGAATGGGGCCAAAGGCAGCGCAACAATATTTTCTGACTGACACCACAAGGCGCTGAGATGCCAAGATCCGGATGGCACCGAGGTGATGTCTAGCAAGTTGCTGTACTGGTGTGGCCATCCTACAATGGTAAAAGTCGGCGTGGGGCGCCCTGTTGGCCTGTGAGATGGTGTCAGTTGCGGACCGATGTGCGAATGGGGCCAAAGGCAGCGCAACAATATTTTCTGTATGGAAGATACCACTAGGCGTTGAGATGCCAAGATCCGGATGGCACCGAGGTGATGTCTAGCAAGTTGCTGTACTGGTGTGGTCATCCTACAATGCTGAAACTCGGCGTGGGGCGCCCCATTAGCCTGTGAGATGGCGTCAGTAGCGGACCGATGTGTGAATAGGCCGGAACCAGCACAAGGCGCCAAGATCCGGATGTCACCGTGGTGGTTTCATAGTTGAGAGGCACTTCATCTGCAGTGGGGCGCCGAGATCCGGATGGCACCGAGGTGATGTCTAGCAAGTTGCTGTACTGGTGTGGTCATCCTACAATGCTGAAACTCGGCGTGGGGCGCCCCATTAGCCTGTGAGATGGCGTCGGTAGCGGACCGATGTGCGAATAGGCCGAAGGCAGCACAACGCGCCAAGATCCGGATGTCACCGTGGTGGTTTCATAGTTGAGAGGCACTTCATCTGCAGTGGGGCGCCGAGATCCGGATGGCACCGAGGTGATGTCTAGCAAGTTGCTGTACTGGTGTGGTCATCCTACAATGCTGAAACTCGGCGTGGGGCGCCCCATTAGCCTGTGAGATGGCGTCAGTAGCGGACCGATGTGCGAATAGGCCGAAGGCAGCACAACGCGCCAAGATCCGGATGGCACCGAGGTGGTGTCTAGTAAGGTGCACTGGTGTGGCCATCCTACAATGTTGAAAGTCGGCGTGGGGCGCCCCGTTGGCCTGTGAGATGGCGTCAGTAGCGGACCGATGTGCGAATGGGGCCAAAGGCAGCGCAACAATATTTTCCGAATAGAAGACACCACTAGGCGTTGAGATGCCAAAATCCGGATGGCACCGAGGTGGTGTCTAGCAAGTTGCTGTACTGGTGTGGTCATCCTACAATGCTGAAACTCGGCGTGGGGCGCCCCATTAGCCTGTGAGATGGCGTCAGTAGCGGACCGATGTGCGAATGGGGCCAAAGGCAGCGCAACAATATTTTCTGAAGAGAAGACACCAAAAGGCGCTGAGATTCGGTTACCACCGAGGTGATGTCTAGCAAGTTGCCGCACTGGTGTGGCCATCCTACAATACTGCTCCGAATAACGGCGTGGGGTGCCCGAAGGGGGGGGGGGCGGCGTGAACGGGCCTTCCTAGGTGGAGGCTCGTCTGCTGTAGTGGGGCGCCCCTTTACCGTTTCAGTTGCCATTCAGCTGAGTTTCGGCTGCTCTTGATGCTACAGCGACAGGCGGCTGCAACAGGACTCTCAAAATGGCGGCCTGTTCTTTGGATTTGGGCCTGGTCCACTAAAATGGCCCTGGGACACCTTAGAACTCAGACGCTCGATTTTTTTTTCCTTTCCTGTACATGCAAAAAAAGGTAAATGCCCGGTACGTTACACGCTTCATCTGCCACGATGAACTCTCCAGAGGAACCGAAAAAAAATATAGTTATGGTAACTATACCATGCATCGTCATATGGAGAGGTGGCACCAATTAATTATAGTGCTGCATAAAAGAGAGATTTGGAGGAGAACCCCTGACCTGCTAGTACATTCATCAAAGAAGTGGCACTGACAGCATCGGAGGCAAGGGAAACGGTCCCAAATATTTAGAAGAACTTTGGAAAGATTAAAATGACATGTTTAGATTGTGGCAAATTAATTTCATGTGGACAGATGAGTGTTACTCTAATAAATACAGCATATGAACATCATCATAGTCGATGGTTGGTAGAGACATTTTGACTATATCCTGGACCTGCCCGTCCTCGCCCAAAATGGCGCCGGAATAAATGGGACTCGTAACTCCTTGTTGTGTACTGGTTGCAGAACCTTGAAATCACGAGATACGTATGCAGTTTTGAAGCACATGGCGGGCGGGGACGAGAATTGATTGAATATTTCGACATCCCTATTGATATTAAGTTCTGATGTGTTATTGATTACTGTACTATTGAAAGTTCGAATTAACGTCACCCATGGTACTTGCCCGCAAATGTATATCTAGATAATTTTATTGTAACTGGCCCTGTCGTATTTTAATTATAAAATGTACGTCCACCGATTCCGTAACTGTTAGACACCTTAGTTCTTGCAACCTAATGGCCCGCCCGTTACGTTCCTCTACAGTGTAAATGTCTACTCATCATATACGATTACAGTTTGCTCCGTGGCCGGCCCACGTGGTTATAGGCTCGTATTTGTATAATGAAATTTTCACAATAAAGGTTTTTAAAAGAAAACATGGTAGTAGTATATACATTGGTAAAGTTTTTAATAATAGTCACTGTTTTAGAATCATTAAAAGGCAAGTGAAATAAAGCAGACCAATTACATGAAGGGTAAAAGGTATAATACGAAGGAACGCAGTAAAGATAAATGGTCAAGGGCTGTTGTGTTTTCTATTCCTGCAACATAAAGTGATCGATAAGAATCTCATATTCAGGCGTATCGGCGACTAAGACAGCAGGTCGACCCTCTTTTGCTCAACGGCTCCGTCATGGGACGAAGAAACGCTCTTTTTCTCGAAAAAAGAATATATTTTACTTGCAGGACAGTTGTAAATTTTCCGGGAAAGTACATTAGCCTGGAACATTATAACATATATTTAAGAAAAAATAATGTTCGGAAGTAATAAAAAGCGTAATTTTTAGGTCATATGACCAAGCCTTTCATCATTAGAATAAGAAAAGTAAAATGAACCAATGAAAAGTTTTATTAACAAGTCACATGACTTGTTATGCTTACGTTACGCGCTGCGCGCCCCGGATGACTTCCGGATGCGCTAACGCGGCGCGTCATATGACGCATTACGCGACAACGCAGGTCCAAAATATAGTCAAAATGTCTCCACCAACCAGCGGTCGGAACACAACCCCTTTCAGCAGGCTAAATAGTTCTGTTAAATGACAACAGAAGGGACAGGCAACAAGAACCATTAGTCAAAGAGGGGAGGGCTAGTTCTTCTCTACCGGGTTACATTGGGGCGCTACCGGAACTGATCGAATTGGTAGTCTACAGTGTTTCTGGATGTTTCAGA
This sequence comes from Lissotriton helveticus, assembly GCF_964261635.1. Taxonomy (NCBI): domain Eukaryota; kingdom Metazoa; phylum Chordata; class Amphibia; order Caudata; family Salamandridae; genus Lissotriton; species Lissotriton helveticus. Next base: position 229,993,607 of record NC_136065.1, on the reverse strand, counting down.
CTGAAGCTGGGGTTAGCATGAGAGCAGCACCATTTCGTAGCTCCGTCGTGGCCATTCCGCAACCAATCATGGCAGCCGCTCTTTATCGTTATTTTGGGCGGGGTGGGTGGCGGAGCCGAGCTGTTTTGCAGCCATCATTGTGTGGAGTTCAGTTCATTTCACTAGTTTTGTATTTGTCATGAGGGGTTGTTCCTAATGTTTCTATTTTAGCGAGGTCAAAAAGAGATCCCATTAGTGGCCTACTGATTTTGCTCGATTCCTTTTCTTTTTTTTTTACACGATTTTTCGTTATCTGCAAAGACTAAACAGAGTATTGCGACTCTGTGTTTGTTTGTAAATAGAGAATGAACCAAAGAGAACCAATTCTAAAACAGTAAATACTTGGATAACAATCAATCAAATGGAGAGAGAAGCAGGCACGACGTATTACAACGGGGGCAAAGGCCTGCGTTAACTACCCTTCACTATGTGCAAAGAGAGAGTACTCCTAATAGAAATGAGGGGGGGGGGCACCATTCAAAGCAGATCAGTGTGCATAAACACGAAAATGTTTTCACTTACCACGTACTTGACATTCGACAGCTTATGATATTTGCTATTAAAAAACCATTGAAATTCACTGAAAAAACCATAGGTTATAGACCATATATAGTTAGGAATTAGCATTTACAAAACCTTGAAAATTCACTGAAAAAACCATAGGTTATAGACCATATATAGTTAGGAATTAGCATTTAAAAAACCTTATTTTACTCACACAAAACCATTGAAATTCCATATATAGTTAGTTGCACTAACTATATATCGCGCACCCGCAATCCACTGCTGATGATGTCACATATTACATCATTAATGACATGGTCAGTGACATCACTGATGACATCACTGATGACATCTCAAATGACATCACTGATGACATCACTGATGACATCTCATTTGACATCAATGACCACATCACTGATGATATCATTCATGTGACAATACAATGCATCTCCTCACATTTTAATATAACCTCTGTTTCACCCAGTGTTAAATACAGAGTATAATTTTTGAAACCATTGACACACCAATACTAGTTACTACATACGTACTCACTGATTCCTACGTCTACACACACATTCACTCATTCACCCATACAATCATTCATACATACAATCACTCATCTTTACAACACTATCATATGCACTCATACACCCATACAGACACTCACACTCTGCCACTCATCCATGGAGTTACTCACACACCTAGTCAGTCCTGTAAAGAATCAATCACACTTCCATTTTCTTGTCTATACAGTTAAACATAGAGCACCTTACATTTTCAAACATATACTAACACATACTTACTTTCTTATACAATCATTGATACAAGTACACATTGATCTGCACAGAGTCACACACCTCCCAGCCAGCCACACACACACTCAGTCTCCCATACAAATACTTGGACAATCAATCAATAACCCATATAGTTAATCATATAGCTACTGATCAACACATGCAGCAGTTTACAGAACAACAGACATAATGATGCACAAATTAAGACAGTTTAGTCACTAACCCATGCACTCAGTGAGACACATTTAATCACTCACTCATACATTCAGTCATGCACCTACTAAATCCTTCGTCCAGACAGTTATACATCTACTCATTCTTCAATATGTAAAACATATTTAAACTTTACAGAAACACACAGTCACTGGATGATGTCATCAGTGATGTCATCAGTGATGTCATTTGAGATGTCATCAGTGATGTCATCAGTGATGTCACTGACCATGTCATGAATGATGTAATATGTGACATCATCAGCAGTGGATTGCGGGTGCGCGATATATAGTTAGTGCAACTAACTATATATGGAATTTCAATGGTTTTGTGTGAGTAAAATAAGGTTTTTTAAATGCTAATTCCTAACTATATATGGTCTATAACCTATGGTTTTTTCAGTGAATATATATATATATATATATATATATATATATATGTAATATATATATATGTGTTATATATATATATATGTGTTATATATTCAACAAACACCTCGTCACTCAGTCCAAGAAAGAGCCCGCACTCCACAATGTCAATTTTGCAATCGAAATTTAATCAGCTTTGCCGACTCGTTTAGACCGGAATGTCTTCGTCAAAGCTCTACAACAAAGTGATTAGTGCCCTAGTTCCTTTAAAATTAATGTGTCATTGTTACAAAGTGAAGATAATGAAAAGACTTTCAGTCATTCGTAAAGCACAACAATTCATATTGATGCAACACTGCCACCATAATTATAACTTGGGACATTTGCTACATAGTCCTGTGGCTGGTAACAGTACAACAATCTAATTCACACAGTTGGCATTAGACCTGCATCAAAAATATATTTCTCAGTGGAAAGCGAAACCCGAGCGTTATCAGGCACGGCAGCTCTAAATACATCGCCAACTGGCAGGCATATTGCATGATTGTAAATTAATAGATGTTAGGTGCATTTAACAGCTACATTTTCCTGTGGTTAGTAACAACACGAAAACTGAAATTACACAATTGCCATTAGCTCAACTTCAAATAGCAAGTGCTGAAACAACTGAGTGACAAGAGGGAAATAAGTGTACACCTAGTGAAATATAGAAAAAGCAAAGGAAAATACAGAAAACACATACAAATCAAATCTGTATGGGCAGCATCCTAACATGAAACAACTAGTTTATGGCTGAGGCTACTGGGTGTCAGCGGGGCATACGAATTTTGACTATTGCATCAAACAATATGAAACCTGTGGACCCAAAAATAGGGTTAATCAATGACTAACAAAGGGGAACATCAACTTTTATTCTCTCTGACCTGGTGTCTGTGACACCCTATTGCCAGGTATGAAATCCAGAAATAACCAATAAAGAAAAAGGGAAAGCAAGGAAAAAGGAAGAGGTAGAAGACAAAGGATACTGCTGGTCTGATTGATCATCCAATGTGCATGTGATGTTCCTCGTCCTGATTAAGGCCCACAGGATGTCAAGTGTTGAGCATGATGATGTACTCTGACTCCTTTATTCTCAGAATGCGCACACTGTTGCCACCTCTCATGTTCGTCACAACCCTGTCAATCCCAAAGAATGAAATGTTAGGAGAATCTGTTGCATGTACCTGATGCCAATGGCATGCAGCAGGATAGTTGGCATCCCAGTTTTTTTATGCACGACAGTGTTCCAGTATCCTCTTTTCCACCAAAAAGATAGTACTGCCTACGTACTGCAGACTACAGGTGTAGACCAGGACATAGATCACAAAGTCACTGTTGCAATTTATAAACCTCTTGATCGCGACTTCCCTGCCCGTTGGTAGTGTGAACGTTTTTTTGTTGGTGCTATGGGAACATGTCTTACACCAGGGGTCCCCTTTACTGTAATTGGAGCTACTTGTGATCAATGGAAATCGTCCCGAGCTATTAATATTAGAGTTGTACTAGTGGCCATATCGGACAATATTACAAAAGTAGCCATCATATACAAAATTAGCATCAGGCAGGGTTACCAGCAGCAGTGTAAAAGACTATGTCAATTTGGCATGCATCTAAATGGGTAATGCATAACATGTATGTAATGACCCTGGCACCAAGGTAATAAGTCTCCCCAATGCCACATCATTTATCACTCAACCATCAACTTTAAATATAGTTTGGAAATTCATCCATTTTTCTCTAAACATCAGCCTATAAGTTCTGAAAATACACACATTTCAATTTTGCTATACATATATCAGTTCAACCCAGCCAAAGCTTCTAATTTAGTCGTTTCGGCTGGACAACGGAGAACTACTACATATAGCTGGAGAGCTACCAGTAGGAGAAGCATGCCTTACTTCTATCACACTTAAAGAACCCCTTGTGCCATGATCCTGAATCTGCTGGTCGTTTCATGGGGTAGCTGTGTACTAACATGTCTTTTAGTGAACTTCTCGTCCAGTATGTTACCAAGGGGCGAGAGCTCACCAAATCGCCTACGATTGGTTCAATCTTACCAGGTGCCAATGTTTTGTTAGCACCCGTCTGACTGAGTCCAACTTGCTGTTAAAAGCCCTGATGAGTCTCACTTCCTTGCCTTCCCCTTTCTTTTATTTCTGTGTTAGTAGGCTGTACCATGCTGACACCCTCGACCTTTTTACAGGCTGCCGTGATGACCTTTCCTGGGAAGCCTCTAGATTTGAATCTCCCCACCATTCTTGCCTGTTCAGTTTTAAATGTCTCAGGGGTGCTGTTATTCCTTTTAGCTCTATGCATCTACCCAGCGAAGATGCTCCACTTCAGTTTCAGATGATGGCAGCTGCAGGCATGTAAAACACTATTGCCGGCAGTGCTTACCTAAAGAGGTTGTCTGTATAACACAATCTTCTACTCTGATTAGTACATCTTGTAACTCCATAGTTGTTCTATGTGTCTTGTATTTTAAATTTGAGATTCAAAATTACTCACAATCCAAATAAAAAAAGCATCCAAAACTTTCTGTGAACCATCCTAAATTTAAAAAAGATCATCAATATATGTGTTGGGTCCAATTCTCATTTGCTTCTATCGAGATGTACTAAGCCTCCTTCCGCCCCATGAAAATGCCTGCATAACTGAGAGCAAAACAACTTCCCCATCGCAGTCCCAATACGTTGCTTAACTATTAGTTTTCAAGAAGAAAAAAGATATGTTCTAGGCAGTACCGTTGTGTATGAAAAAACAAGGGACAACCTATTCACCCAGAACCAGGGTACTTTACAGTTTAACAGAAAACAACGGTTCCTATGGACAATTAACAAATGATACTTTATTGTATAACCGCACAATCACAATAATCGAAGGCAAAGAGATTTCTGAAAGACAAACGGCATATAACACGAATTTTATATGAAAATATGTTTTATGTAATGTAATCACATTTTAAATCCAGCGCATGGTATCCTAGACAGAACCGTAGCATGCTAAGTGTCATGGAGTGAACATATAAGAAAATCTGTTTGTCCCTGAAGAAGTGTTTGCAGGTCTTTATACCTAGATCAATGCAAGAGTATAAGGACACAACAACTATGGTCATAAGGCTGTAACTTGGTTGCCACAGGATGTTTTGGATTTTCGTTATAATGCCCATACTGTCCCTACAGTAAGCTGGTAAGCTTAGGATGTAGGGATGAAGAAAGACGTCAAGATAGATGTAGGTGTTCTCCAACAAACAGTTATTAGCAAATCTAATGGGCCTGCCTGGTGGATCTGTGGCATGGTTGTGTATTCTTGGCAGCATCTAAAAACATGGTGCAGCTGGTTTCATCACCATTACAAAATGTAAGCCCCACCACATTCAGTAGGCCCTGTTCATGCCAGTTGGTGAGCCAGGTATGGTATTGTGTGATAATTTGTTTGTATGTTGTCACTGATGACCTGACATAACTGCCTTTTAGCCTCTTGCTGTATTTATTCACATCCTATAACACAAAATTGCCAGCCTAATGACAAATGAGGTGTCTCTGCTCAAAATATCAAGAGCCAAAAGCTGCCCTGCTCTTGAATTCCTGGCATACCCATTTCTGCTGTCCTTCCACAAACGTAAGCGCTTATGGGTCATAGTCTCCTGGACTATATCGATATTATCATGTGAGTCACATGATTACACTTAGATTCTGGTCTAAAATCATTCCTGTTGGTCTTATCTATTTTTAGACCAAATTACATAACTCTCTCCGCCTCCCAATCTTTACCTCCAAATTCAAATTTTCTCAGTGCAACCAGACCTTCAATATCACTAGTACAAAGGTTATCATAGGTTGGATCGTACACAATATCAACAATATTAGCCCCAACTTTCCGCTTTATTTAGGTTGCTTTCTGATTAACAGGAAAAGGTCAAAGCGAGTCTTGGAATAGTCAAACTTGGCAATGGAACTAAAGGATAGCCCCAATTCCAAAAGAGAATTTAATAACTGTTAAATTGTTCTCACCCATTATTTGTTCTTCTTGTTTTATCATGTATTTCTCCGATGTGGCAAGCTTTCTTTTTGCTCTAGTTTCTCCTCTGCTGATTTTCCTCCTCCATCTTCCTCTTGGCGGTCTTCTCCGAGGCCCTTGGCTTTGTTGTAAAAACAGTATTGGCCAACCTGTGCAAGTGATTTGTAATGTATTTTTTTGTGAAACACCATGTAATAATCATTGTTGTAAAATGGACATTGGATTTATGAAGACAAATGTCCCAATTTATAATGATGTATACAGTGTTGCTTCTGTATGACTTGTTGTGCTTTACGAGTGACTGACGGAAAGTCTTTTCACCATTTTCACTTTGTAACAATGACACGTTGTTTTTAAGGAAAATAGGATACTATTCACTTTGTTGTATAACTTTGACAAAGACCATCTGTTCGAAACACATCAGCCAAGCTATTTAAATCTGGATTGTAAAATCGACATCCTGGAGAGTGGGCTCTTTCTTTGACTGAGCGTCAAGATTTTTGTTGACTTTACTCAGGGCCTGCGCCCGCTGGCAGGCACTGATCCCGCTAGATGGATGTAACCCGTTGAGCAGCAAAACATTAGAGGACGGGGTCGGGTGGAGGATGGGGTGAGTGTGTGTGTCTGTCTCAGGCAGTTTATCAAAACACGCTTACCCACCTTGAACAGTTTGTATAATGGTTTCAGTTGCAGGCTCCATTGCAAGCTATGCAGTTACCAGGAGAGAGACGCAGAAGTGCTCCAACCTCTGGATTTACCTTGAAACTGGCAAGACATTTCAGCCCACCACAGGAGGAGGTAGGACCAACAGAGCCCAGGTCAAGTATGAATGTTTAGTGTCTGAAGGGGCTACTTCTAAAGGGTTAGCCTGCTGTGGAACATGTGTGTTTGGTGTTGCAACCCCAGACGACATCTAAACGTGGCTCATCAAAGCTGCTTTTGTGGAGGAGTTTACCACTTTGATAATCTCAGATTTCAAGCTGGAATTAAAAAGTATGAAAATATATTTTCAGTCAGAAATTATTATTGTGAGTTATGTGAGACAGATTAGGGAGGGGCAGTGTTAATTACAATCTATTTATTTAAATTGCTAGGTGGGCTCTGTAAAGGTGTTTTTTTTTATTTTTTTGTGAAATATTAAGCAGTTGGGATGATAGGTTCAGGGCTTAGCAGAAGAATGTCTTTTTCAGTGCCTTTGACAGTTTGGTTTTCCGAATCTCCAGTATGAGGCTGGATTTCCATCTGGTTCTTGTGAAGCTTGTTATACACATAGCAGGGAAGTGCATGTAGCACCATTGTATGGGTAACAAGCCCATTTTAAAGTCCATTCAGGCGTCAAAGGATTAGCCAGTGTGCATCCTTCATAGCTCAGATTATGTGATTGAATTATTTTGCCCCAGTGATGAGACACATTATGGAAATTGATCTTGAATGGGGTTAAAAGCAGAGTGGTCTTCAGACAACAAGAGAGAACACCAGGTGTGAAAGGATCAGGGTTTGCTCTGCAGATCTGAAATTGGCTTGGAGATATATAATTTAAATCTTTTTGTAGGAACAGTTGATATTACACTCTTTGTCAGGTTAGGTATAATCCAGAGATATATATATGTATATATTTCTTTAAAGAGTTTTATATAGAGCAAACTAGACCCAAGACATCGGGTATCAGAGCTCTTTACATTAGTATCAGTTTTGTTATAGATGAACAGATTATTTTTTTTTTGTTGGCACAGGGAGATTAAGTGATTTGCCCAGAATCACAGCATGTTAAGCGTCGTTGCTGAGGCTCGAACCCGGTTCCCCAGCTTCAAGATCAACCGCTCTAGCCGTAAGGCTACATCCTCTCCCCAGATTGTTGTGACTATTGAAATGAATCAATCTCGTTGAGGGGACTAGCTTGTATGCGATACCAAAGAGTTGAAGAAACTATATTTGGACTTGAGGGGTGTTTCCATGAAGAAAACTACCAGTTGCAATGCTCATGCCCACCCTTGATGCGACAGATGCAGATGTTGTAATTTTGCATACGAGATTACATCTCACATTACCTTTACTAATTTTAAGAGAAGACTTTGGATGTAATAATATTGATTGGTTTTAGTGTGTGTTATTTAATTGTATTTTCCGATGGCTGTTATTTTTTGTATAACTATTGTGAGATCTAATCATTGTGCATTTGGTGTGCCAATCATGTTTTCATCACTGTTGTGAAAGTAATCAACTGCTGCCCCAATCATAACTTTCTATACCCTACATTTCAGATGTTTTTTCGGTTTTAATTTGTGGCCATAACTGCACTTTAACTGTTGTTTTTCAGTGAATATGTGATGTTTTTAGGTTTTGCTTGGCAATGCGTACGAAGTACGCATGCGCTAGCAAAATCTTATGTCTTACAGTGGGGAACAGGGACTCTCCCCCTACTCGCCCCCTGCTCCCATTGGCTAGCTCCATAAATGGAGGCTAGCCATTGGGAGCCGGATCTGTCCGTCAAGGCCGGACCAGATTCGGGGGCGTTCCCGAGATTTTTTCCCTCTCCGCCTCTGCGATGTCGTCAACGGCGGTGGGCGGAGTTTCGTTTTGTTTTTTAATTTGTTTGTTTTTCCCATTACGCGGCCGACCGCCGCTGGAGGAAGTCGAGGTGAGTGCTGCCGTTCCCTCCCCCCTCCCTGTGTGTCCGTTCCGCCCCCCCCCTCCCCGTGTGAAAGTGATTTGTTTATATGCTCGCAATAAGAGCTACCGTGAAACGTGTAAGGGTTTCCACGAAGACGACTTCGACGATAAATAAAACATTTGTATTTTGGTGACCATTTGCCCTGCTTTGTTCCCCTGCCCGCCCTCCCCCATCTCGCAAGCATGAGCCGGGTTAAGAAATCCCTTCGGTTCCCAGACTGACACAAATCAGCAGCTGTCACCGAATATCTGATAGCTCTTTTTAATTATATCCAAATGGAGATTACATTTTTAAAGTAGCTTTCGAAATGCGTTGTAATGAATTGGATGTTGTTTTTTCGGTGATCATTTAGAAATGTTACAAACAGCTTCCTGTATGACACAAATACAATATCACACGTTTAAGATACTTTTCATACTGTATCATTTTATTGACAAATAACATTTGTAGAACCCGGTTACGACCGCACAATGTGAGTTTCACCCTGGCCCCTCCCCCTGGGGTTGCATCACCCTCTGGTAGTAGAGCCGTCCTCTCTGCTGTAACCCGCCGGCCTCTTGCATCAGCTCAAGCCTCTACTTCCGGTTGGGCTTCCTGCGGGGGCCCCGCCCTGGTGTCCGCCCCACCACTATTGTTAGCAACACTCCGGCGCCCAAATACAACACTCCAAGCAATCAGCGCCGAGAGGCGGCTGCCGGTGGCTCTAGGCGCTATACAAGCACCAAACATACCTTATCAGTTCCATATCTCCACGGAGCCAGGTCCTAGAGGCGCATGTCGGGAGCACTGGGCGCTATACAAGCACCAAACATTACCATCACACTACCATATCTCCACGGAGCCAGTTGCCAGCGCCGAGAGGCGGCTGTGGGTGGCACGGGGCGCTATACAAGCACCAATCATACTTTATCAGTTCCATATCTTCACGGCGCCAGCGCCTAGAGGCGCATGTCGGGAGCACTGGGCGCTATATAGGTACCAAGCACACTGATTTAGTGCCAAGAGGCGGCTGGCGTTGACGCTGGGCGCTATATGGGGGCCAGATGCACCAACTTGTACCAGATCTGTGTCTGGCGCCAGCTGCGCCGCAACACCAGTGTCCAACCCAGCGCCAAGAGACGGCTGCCGGTGGCTCTAGGCGCTATAACATTCTGTTATACAGCACGTGCTCCTGTGCTTCGAGAGCTACCGAGGGCCGTGCACATTCGTTCTTTGCCCGCTCGCCGGCGGGGCTGTAGCGCCACGTGAAAGGAGGCGCTCCCGTGCAAGAGACGATGCAGGGCTTGCGCAGCACCAAGCGCAGCAACACCTCGGATGCACGTGGGCGTGCGTGAATGCACCCCTCAGTGCGCACAGCACTAAACACAGTATTTACACAGCACTTTCATCACAACAAAGCGAACAGCACTGGTAATGGGAGCGAAGGCGCTGTGTGCGGACCCGGCGCCAGATGTTATTCTGCACAATGGCCAACCTGTGTGACGGTTCATGTAGCGCCAAGAAGCCTTTAGTGGCCGTAGGGCCCCTACCCCGCAGCACAGCGTACCCTTGACTCAACCAACCCTTTTCACTGTTCCTTTTAGGGCCAGAGGTTGTTAGTGACGTCCGTTTTACCCCCACAGTGACTCCCTGCGCCCGCCCGTGTGTTGGTCGGTTTCAGTTAGCGCCGAGAAGCCGCCGTGTCAGTGCAGCGCTAAAGAAACCCGCAGGGCAGCAGATCTTGGAGGGTAGTTTAGTCTTGGGTGGGTGCGCCTATCATCTCTGCTCCGAGGCACGTGCATTAACCCATGGGTGTCAGTTCTGCCCAAGTTCCCAGCCCCGAGGGCAGTGAGGGGCAGGAACGCCCCACTGCCCTGCGGTCTCTCTCATGCTCACAGCTCACCGTCTGCTTCCTGTTCATTAATCTTTATCTCATCAGATGTCCGAGACTAGATTTCATTATGGGCTCGAGGGAGGGTTTGGGAAACTGCAAATTGGTTTGTGCGTGAGCTGTGGAAAGATGCGGGCGTCGGTGCCGGGCTCAGCCTTTCACCATTAATGAGTCGATGAAAGGAGTTCCAGTTGCGCCTCGTTTCTGGTCTTGGGTTTTTCGGTCTCTAAGCGCTTTGTGATCCGCATTGTTCCCAAGTACTCTCCGCGTGTGGGTGGCGTTCTTCTATGGCCTGTCGGTTCACGTCGATGGGTGGTACATATAGAGGGTGGGCACACATTACACATTCACATGGGGTAACCTGGCCATGCTGCGGGGGACCGGGAGGGTGGCACCGGTTGAGGACCCTGGGCGTGCGGACTGGCAGGAAGGAATGCCGAGGGTGGTATAGTCTGCAGGAGGGTACCTTAGTATGCTGAGGGTGGCATAGCCTGGCTATGGGCAGTCTGAAGGAGGGTCCCTTGGCATGCTGAGGGTGGCATAGCCTGGCTATGGGCAGTCTGAAGGAGGGTCCCTTGGCATGCTGAGGGTGGCATAGCCTGGCAGAGGTGCAGTCTGCAGGAGGGTACCTTGCCATGCTGAACTAGGCTAAAGTTGGCTATGGGCAGTCTGCAGTAGGGTGCCCTGGCATGCTGAGGGTGGCATAGCCTGGCAGAGGTGCAGTCTGCAGGCGGGTACCTTGGCATGCTGAGGGTGGCATAGCCTGGCAGAGGTGCAGTCTGCAGGAGGGTACCTTGGCATGCTGAGGGTGGCATAGCCTGGCAGAGGTGCAGTCTGCAGGGGGGTACCCTGGCATGCTGAGGGTGGCATAGCCTGGCTGAGGGGCATCTGAAGGAGGGCACCCTGGCATGCTGAGAGTGGCGCAGCATGCCTGAGGGGCAGACTGCAGGAGGGTACCTTGGCATGCTGAGGGTGGCATAGCCTGGCAGAGGTGCAGTCTGCAGGAGTGTACCCTGGCATGCTGAGGGTGGCAGAGCCTGGCAGAGGTGCAGTCTGCAGGAGGGTACCTTGGCATGCTGAGGGTGGGTAGCCTGGCTATGGGGCAGTCTGCAGGAGGGTACCCTGGCATGCTGAAGGTGGCGTAGGTTGGCTATGGGGCAGTCTGCAGGAGGGTACCGTGGCATGCTGAGGGTGGCATAGGGTGGCATAGGGCAGTCTGCAGGAGGGTACCCTGGCATGCTGAGGGTGGCATAGGGTGGCTATGGGGCAGTCTGCAGGAGGGTACCTTGGCATGCTGAGGGTGGCATTGGCAGAGGCGCAGTCTCCATTAGTGCACCCTAGTTAAATGGGCTACCGAGCGCAGCAGCACCACCACCAGAGGCTTGGGGCTCGGAGCCGCACCATGGTGGACCTGGGCGGCTGCCCCAGGAGACACCTCTGCGAGCCCCTGCCGCCCAACTTTAACAAAGGCAAAACCATTGCATTGTAAATGCTTGTTTAAACTAGGTGTGGGTGCTATACGCAGAGCTCACCAGAACTTCACTTTAACCTTTTGTGTTTTCAGTGAATTATGGAATGTTTGGATTATACACCAGATCCAAATGTTTTCGAGCCTGCCCAGGCCCAGGGGTCAGATTCCAGCTGCACGTGGACAAAGGCTGTGCCCAGAACAGATTGCGTATTTATAGCCGAGCCGCCTCTTTTCCCTTTAGCTTTTTTTGGAGTTTTGGACCCTTTTGTTAGGTTTGCCATCTTGCAACTATCTTCGTTCCTGTGGGCTGAGAACATGGTCAAGCTTTGTGTGCCTGTGTTTATCCTTCTGAGGGATCCGCAGACCTGGTTTCAGATTCATGGAACCCAACCAAGAACCAGCATAGGCCCATGAAACTATCAGACAGTTTGCTGTCCTGGCTTATGAAGTTTGCCTGGGTTTGTGGTCCCTAGCCAGGGTGTGCTGTTCACAGGGGCCACTTTGGGGGTCGTAAATCTTGACTCTGAGAATCCCCGTGGTAAAATTATCTTTTCTTTATTTATCCTCTGAGACATTTCTAGAGCCTCCCAGCATGGGCTTGGGAATCAGAGTGCTCACCCAGTTCCCTTATTTAACCTTTCATTGTGTTGTTTCCAAACGCGGGAATCAATTCCTTGCATTCTGTTTAGGAGGCTGCAACAGTTGTCTCCAAGTTGTGGCCAGCCAAACAGATTGTTAGGGGTTTGCGGATTCGACATGTACGATGAGAGAAAAAGCTCCCTCATCCAGTCAGATTTGAATTTTCTTTTTTTATTCTGTATCTGCATAGTTCGGCAAGACTGGATTCAAGTACCTCCGCAAATTAATGGTCAAAAGATCTATAATTTAGCCCCAAAATGGCAATCAAAAAAAAAAAAATTAAATACTTCTTTCTTGAAAAACACTGAACAGATTTACACCATACAAGCAAAGGCACTTCCTTGAGTAAAGGTCCACTTTCATGCTAGATTTGGTATAATTCCTTTCAGCATATTTTTTAAATAAACGAGAGTAGAAATCTATGGACTGAAAAACGTATTTTTTGGTCTGTGGTTGATTGAACCGCACAAACTTTTCCGCGCTGAACCCAAAATGAATGAACTCTGGTTTGGGAGGTTTTTTATGCAGGTTCGTCGAAATGCACCATAGATATAAGCAAACAAAAAATGCATTTTCAATGGAAACTCTGACTTAACCATAAATTCAAAGGTGCTATTTCCTCATAAACCGTAGGATCGAGTAGTTTATATATTTCAGAAAGGAACATACAATATGGGACACTAAATTTAACTGTTTGCTGCCAGAAGACCGCGTTTACAATTTTTATTTCTGCGCACTGTGAAGCATTGTTTGGTAGATGCTGGGCCCGGAAGGGTGAGCTTTTCAAGCATGCTGACTAATGCTCGGCGAGCAAGCTACATACCCTACAAATTTATCCAGAACTGAATTATGGTGAAAAATGACAGGGAATACATCTTTTCCGTGAAATATAAGATTTGAAGCTACTGGCAAACATTCAATAAGAAAGCTTTGGTCACCTTCCACTGAGACGTGTGCTTTTCCCTAAGATCCAAACCTACTCCTGTCTTGCTGTCCATCTTTACTCACCGGCTGTGAACTAAGTTTTGTCTAGAGGGAGGAACAGGGAAATCTTCTGTAAGAAAGAACACTGTCACTTAGAGTGCCAATGTGTGACCATTCTTCAAGGCACAACATTCCTTCACCCCACCATACACCAAGCTGGCGTATGCGCAGGATGTAACACGTTGGTTGGACAATTGTAATTTGCCCGTTTTGATTCCTTAGTTTTATTGGATAGCTTTTTTAGTTTCATTACAATATCCAGTAAAAAAATAAAATAATAGATGTAGAGAAAAAGCACACTGGAACAAGAGTGAGAAAGATGAGTGGTACTTTGGGGAATGGCAGGTTCTATTTTTTTTCTACTTCTGGTCATAGTTGCAATATGCTGTGCTGAAACATGATGATGTGATCTCTTCTCTAACTATATTTATGACCATTGCCTTTGTCATCATTGCAGAGAACACTTCGAGATTGGATGTGCAAGAACCCACAGAAACCCAAAAGAAGACCACTAAGTATGGTGACAAGATGGAATGATGAGGCTAGCAGTGTGTACTAAACATCAGTGTGATGAAATGGACTCCAGGATGCTCCACTGCCTTTGGCAAAACAGGATTTACGAATCGAGTGCGTTGGGGCATCATCCAGAGACTGTGGATCAGTTTGCTTCATTGTAAACCAAGGGAAGGGGTGCACTGCTGTATGTAGCCTTCCTAGAGGACAGGCCTTTACCTAGGCCTGCTGCATAGAGATTATAGGACAGATGCCTGCCTCTCACGTGTTCTGTAAATGGATTGTGCTGCCCATCTACTGATCTCACTGGTTTCCACAGTACCACCTAAAACTCCATTGCACTCCTCATACACAATGTCATTCTCTGCAGTCACTTAACAGTCTTCTTACTTCATTAGTACAACCTTGCTTATCTTCCCACAAGGCAAACCACTCTCTTTCTGGAGGCACATCCTACAATCTCTTCCTGCCAAGCCTGGAGTTCCCAAGGCTTGTTCTACTCATGCAATGGGAATTAACAGGAACCTTATTTCAGCTCCAGCTCTGAACCTGAAAAACTGTTTCATGGACATTTTGAGGGAAAGGAAAGAATGCAACATTGGTAGTGTTTTGTTATTTATATTCACATTCTGCAACTCACCTGCTGTATATGCCACAATAACATTAATGTGGGAAAGTTGATGCTGCTGTTGCAGACTGGTAATTTGTCGCATGCATAGCGTTAGAAACCATCATTTGTTCTAGTAAAAAGCTCTGCTGATTTGCCAACATAGTTGAACTAAGCAAACCTAAGCAAAATTAAGCCTTGTTTTACATACCTGTGTGGACTGTTGGTAACTCAATTTTCATACCTCAATTTGTAAAAAAAAAAATGGAATGTCACAGTGAGCATGTAAGGGGCCCAGTTACTCAGGAGAAGAGGATTAGGAATTAACATAAAATATTAACAAGACATGAGAGCTTTAGGAGAGTTTGGCAATGAGTTAACATCCACTCAATAGAAAGCTGCAAGAAAGGCCAGCAGATCAAGTATTGCAATATGTAAGCTTTCAGTCTTCACACACCAAACTCTGCCGATATCCATGCATACATAGTATAATATATTTCCTTATTGCATGTAGGGTGCCATTGGAAACATTTTATTTCATTTACTAAATCTATTTGTTGAAGGCATAGTTACTCATGAAGGTGCCCTGGTGCTAGGAGAAAAGATGGTGATCAACATGAAGCAGCAAGAAATACTGAGACCAACATTTTAAGTAGGAATGGGAGATGAGTGGTGGCCTCATGGCTGTGCAGAGGAAGAAAGCTTACGTATTTGTTAGTCAACCAGGAGAAAGCACAAAAATACCTTGGCATGCTCTTCTGAATGCAGGCCTCACAAACAGTCTAGCCTTTCTCTCAATGAGGTATACAGGTGGGAACATATAAAATATATTGCCCTCTGACAGATGATGGGGCAGTTTCCATGGAGGGATCTGTGGCGGATACACAAGCTCTTAAATATTGTGCTCTTGGCTACAGGTAGCCAGTGGAGCTTAGCAAGATGAAGAAATATAAAGGCAGAGAAGGAGCTGAGCTGCAGAATTCCAAGCCAACTGAAGTAGGTTAGTCGGGTTTGCTGGAACACAAACATGGAACTGCTGTAGTCCATGCAGAACCCAAATAATACCTTGATCGCTGAATTGAAAATTAGGATGTAGAAGTGGCAAGCCTTTTCTGAACAATGTTATAAAAAGCAGGTGGAAACGACCGTGTGTAAATATGGTCATAGTGCTGGAGTAAAGGGGGGGCCACCTACAGTAAGCACTTTGGTCCTGTCTGTATTAAAGTTTAGAGAGTTAATATTCACCCAGACAGTTATTGTCAATACACAGTACTGAAAGTTACCTTGAGCGAACAAAAGATATTTATTTATAGCCAGAACAGTGTGGGTGTCCTCTGCATATACATTGTGATAAACCTTAAGCACACACTTCTTTTAAATTCAGTCACTTATTGTCCATGTTTTTCACATTTGGCGTGCATTCACTCAAAATGCGCTCCGTCCCAATTGCGCAGGTAAAGAACTCAACTTCCATACAACGAAAATCAAGATATTGAATTTATTTTGTTTTTCGTTGTATGGAAGTTGCTTTAGTATAATTGAATCACAGAAAGTTAGCTAAGCGTGGGATGATGCACTGGGAGGGTTTAGGGAGGTGCACGAACAGTTTGGAGGGTGGGGTTAAAGGTCACGTGGTTTCAAAGGTTTACTGGTGGGGAAGTGAATGCGTAGTGAAAAGCAGTGGCGTGGGGGGATTCAGCATGTTAAATACAGGTAGGAAGAAGGGAGTAAAATGGCAATTGGAAAGTGGGACAAGAAAGAGGGGTCACAGCTTTGCCATTTATGCAGGTTTTTACACGAGGTTGACACCTTTTTTTCTTTGAGTAGAGGTCGCAACACATGGGGTATAGTTAAAGGGGGCACAAACTTGTTTAAATCAAGGGTGCATTATTTATTTTGGTTATATTTCTTTATCTTTTCATTGCATGTAGTTGATGCTATTTTAAAATTATCATAGATACCCCTGACGAAGGTCCAGGAGGACCAAAATGCATTGAGTGGAATTTATCGTGATGGAGGAATCTAGTTTCAGTACAAGCCTATGAATAGGCCTGGATGGGCAATTCTGGAGCATTAAAAATGCATGAAACAATGGAACTATGTACCTTTGACGTGATGAAAAAGGACTGTTATAATACCGGAATAAAATGGATGAACTGTAAAGCACTATTGATTACGTGGATTACTTAAATACAAATGTGAATAAGGCTAAGCAACTCTTTTTGACACGCAAGCCGCTTGTCATACTTTCAAGTTGATTTTCCTCAGCATATGCCATAAATGAAAGCCAAAAGGCCGCTCTCAACTACTGAAGAAAAGGTTCTCAATAAAGGCCTGGGTTTTGTACCAACAGCTCGCCTTGATAAATTCCAACTCCACTGTGAACTGGCCAATTTTTTCAGAAAACTCAGACTGAAGGCCTTTTTTGAAAAACAAGGTGAACCCCCACCAACAAAAAACCCTAATGAAACTTGGCTACGTGTTAAATCAACCTTTTTACCACCACCACACACTATCCCTGTTGAAGTAGCAACTTTTGAACAGGCTGTTTTTAATGATATCGAGAACCTGGTTGTTGACTCCCCTTTTCAAAACATGAGCAAAGAGGAAAACACTGCTTTGATGGAACTTAAATCCTGTGAAACCATCATCATAAAGCCAGCTGATAAGGGTGGTGGAGTGGTCGTCCTAGACAATACAGCCTATCGTGCAGAATGCCTAAGACTACTAACTGACAACAGAAACTACAGACCCCTCGAATGAACTCAGATCAGAAATCAAGAATCTTGTAGACCATGCTGAGTCGGCGGGTCACATTTCAAAACAAGAAGCTGACTTTCTCTGCAACAGTGAGGGTAGGATCCCGTATTTTTATACACTGCCAAAAATGCACAAAGGTTAGATCCCTCCACCTGGAAGACCTATTGTATCCGGCATCGATTCCCTACTGGAACCCTTGTCTCATGTTTGCGACTTCTATTTTAAGACCCTTGTGCAAGGAACCACTACATACCTACAGGATACTAAAAGTCTTCTCAGACTGCTCAAAGATATCACTGTGGATGAGAACATCATTCTGGTCAGCTTCGATATCGAAAGCCTATATACCAGCATCCCTCAGGACGATACCCTGGCAGTCCTAGCTGAAACCCTCAACGAAACTCCCTGGTCTTACGATACACCCAAGACCTTCATCCTTGAATGCGCAAGACTAGCACTGAAAAAGAACTATTTTGAATTTGAGGGATCTTTGTACCTCCAAACCGGGGGGACATCCATGGGGAGTATTTTTGCCCCTAGCGTGGCAGGACTCTACGTGTACGAATTCGAAAAGAAATTCATACTGAATGACCAGAATCCCTTTTACAACTACATAGTTTTTTGGAAAAGGTATATTGATGATATCCTTGCCATCTGGCAAGGACTGCTCGAAACACTTATTGAGTTCACTAGATGGATCAATACATGTGACCAAAACCTGAAATTTAGAAAACACCGTCGACCAAGACAGAATGATTTTCCTGGACATTACCATCACGAAAGAGAATGGCCGCCTTGTGATGAATACTTACCACAAACCTAGTGCCAAAAACAACTTACTTAGGTTTGAAAGCTTCCACCCTAGACCACTAAGGGAGAATCTATCCTATGGCCAATACTTGAGACTACGCCGCAATTGCAGCAAAGTCACAGACTATCAAACTCGAGCAGTAACTCTCACTGAAAAACTAATCACCACAGGCTATCCTAAAAAGATCCTCAACAAATGCTCAAAGAGAGCGCGAAACCAACCCAGGGAAGCACTTCTGGAAGACAAAATACATGAAGACAATGATATACCCCTGACGTGTGTGACCACCTATAACACATCATCTAACCTAATGACAAGATCTATCAACAAACACTGGTCTATCCTTAATACAGGTAATCTCCACTGGGAAAAAACGCTATTCTCTTTCAAAAAATCACGTAGCCTAAGAGATTCCCTGGTGAACAAACGCCCTAGGAGTACTAATCAGGAGAAGATGCAATCAATCACCATGGCATGGTGTCTTCCAAATGTTTTAGGTCATTTCCAATGTGGGAACTGCAGTGTATGCCATCTAACCAGTAACACCAAAACATTGTCATTAGAACCAGGCAAAGTATGGAACCAACTTGCCCACACCAATTGCAACAGTACCAATGTGGTATATCTCATCAAATGTCCCTACAATCTATCCTACGTAGGCATGACATGCAGAAAAATCAAACAAAGGATCTGCGAACATCGCAGTACTATCAGATGCAGAAAGAACGTGACCAAATTGACTTAGCATTTTCTTGAAAAATCACACCACTAATGACATTAAATGGACCGTCATTGAACAGATCAAGACAGGCCCCAAGATGCAACAACGCCTTTTCGAAAAAGAACAGCGTTAGATTTACAGGCTTTCAACCAACAAATTTGGTTTAAATGACAACATTCCCTGGAAATCAGTCCTTCAAAGATGAGACATCCACTAATCTCTTGCACTTAGTAGCATTCTTTAGAACCACATGATTCCAGACCCCATCCTACCCACCATTGATACCCTGTGGTACTTCCTCTACACACTACTAATGTCACGAGACCACTGAACAATAATACTCACTGCCTCCGACGCTTAATGACTGCATTTACTATTTTATAAGCAGTCCATGAATATAATTTGTCCATCTTTAATTATTCATATATTTTCCCTTTAGACGCACAAAATCTGAGTTCCTTTCATGATTTCCCGACCTACGCTTATCATGATGCCACTCTTCTCATCCCTGTGCGGTATTTTTATGTCAATAACGTTTTTTCTTATCCCTTTCAATGCGCCTAATATCAACAGGGCACCGATATCTGACTGCCTCGTCAGGTATTTGGACCCCGCGGGTTGCCATAGTCTTTGTTTGTCTGAGGTTTCCATAGCCACCCACGTGACGCCGTGACCGCGCCCCACCCGGAACAGGCCGCCATTTAACAACGATGCGCTTGCCCCTCTCCAGCTATGGGGAGCGGAGTTCGGCGTCTAGGCAGAAGGGCCATACCTACATACCTGGCACCGTGAGTAATTATATGTGAGTGGAAAGGCGGGATACTGAGCGCTTTTGCCGCCCGTCCTTCCTCGACACCGCAATGATATTTTCAGACCCGGTGATCTTAAATGTCCTTTTGCCCTTTTTTCATTTCATTTCATACAGAAAGTGCTTCAGGAGGTACAGCCTGTCCCTGACTCCCATGAAGCACAAATCACTTGTAAATCGAGTAAGCATCAACCTTGTTTTAACATCCTTCCTTCTCCCCCTCCCCGCCCCCCTTCCCTCAGCTGACGATGCCTCATTTTGCTAATGCTTTCATTCAGTTGACATGCATGCATGAAATTACGCTCGCACAAGGCTATGTGAGCATTTATAACCACTTTCAAATATTTATTAAAAGTGATGTTTGAAATATATACTCACCAGTGCACTAAAATTGATAGCGTGTGAGTATGACTGACACTGCAAAGTCACAGGTTATTTAGCCCTTACAACAGAACCCATAGTCTGGATTCTAATACTCCTGTAGAAGATCCATTTACAGGACCGCAACAAATGCATACCAAGAGCACTCTGCTAGCTTGCGCTAGCATCTTAGTCACTATTTAGTATGTATTATACTGGCTCAATACCACACGCATGAAGGGGAGAGCATGTAGCACTTAATCCACTGAGAAACTATATTACAGGCACGTAATTTGTTTGTATGTGATTGTCTTTATATCCACAGGTATCTCCTTTTTCCTTCACCTAATCTGGTTGTAAGGACGCCGACTGTAAGTACGCAGTTAGGTTACTGGGGCCGAGGGTTGGATACACCTTAGCGAGTGTATACCGCCCAGGTTTCCCATCACTTAGTCCTGACGAAAACCTGGTATATTCCACAACAGGTTGAAACATGTAGACCTTTTTCACACTCACATAGATACTGTCGGTCAACCTAACCAACGGAAGTATCGGAGAACTGCTTTTAACATTGTCCAGTAGCTTCAGAATAAAGCTTTTTCTATGAAGTTATACTTGGCCAATTTTTTATCTCACTTTTTTCACACCACACTCACAAAAAAATACCCGCTCCTCTGTAGTCGGGTGTCGCAGCACACCAGGATGGCTCTCGGCAGTCCGGGTGGGACCCCGATGATGAAGCATGTCACCAACCAGGTTGGTGGGTGAGGGGTCTTCTAACAAAAGAAAAATTTTCTTTAGATTTCTCCCTCTCCCCACACTCCATTAGGATCTTTGCTAGGTCCAATGGTGATACTCCTTCCTTTGTTTATACAGATTAAGGTCCAGGGGATCAGGAGTACCCCCCCTCAACTCATTGGATAATCCCTCACTCTCTTTTTTGTTATTACACGTCCTCAGCATATTCCATAAATGAAAGGGGGCAATGCCTCAAAAGGGAAGCAAGCAATGGAATGCACAGATTAGATAGCATTAAGCTAGTTTAAGCGCCTGAAGGACACTGCTAGGCAAATTTCAGAAAATAGATGGAAAAGGGGGAAAGAAATAGGTTGAAAGCACCCAGAAAAAAAGAATGAACTCCGATCTTAGGCTTTTGAATGGTGCTGGTCTCATACAAGCAGGAAACGAGTAAAGTGAGAGACAGTACAGAAGGTCACGGAGCGGTCCAAAATTATTGGAGCAGCTAGGCGTCACTGAACCAACATTACTCTCAGTTTGTCAATAATACAGATCGGCAGGCCTCTACAGTGTGTTTACGCCTGATCCCGGCGTGAATGAGATCCACAATGTATCAGAATTGATATGCAGATAAGCTGTAGCAATCTCAGTCTGTGATGAGTCACAGACGCCGGCAGTAGTTGCTTACCTGATGCATTTCTGACACAAGTCTTACTTCTTCTTTCAAACATACACAATAATTACTGTGATGTTTACAGTGATGTGTAACAATTGCCTTTTGAGTATAGCCTGTGGCGAATTAATTTTGCCAGGCAAATACTATAATGAAAATTGATCCACCCTTCTCTATAGGCCAATGGATTGGGTTTAGGGTTGGAATGGCAACTGTAATTTATAGGACTGAATTTGCAAGAAACTCTGGTAGTCTTGAAAACACAGACTATCCCTATTTCTTCAGGATACTCTAAGCCTGCAACATATTTTGTGTGTTAATGTTTGCCTTTTCGCTGTGCACTGTGTCTTCAGAACTATGCAAACTTAGAACTATTTGTGAATAGTTGTGTTGTTTAACCATGTGATATTGCAGTGAATATTTTGCACTGCCAGTGTTGTAATCGATGTATTATCTAATCTCTGTACCCGAGTTTTCAGATCTTGTAACTATATGTGTATATATATTTCTATCTCTGCAAATATTGATTTGTCTACCTCCAGAAATCACTTTATGGATGAGAGCACCTTTATTTTATAAACCTGAGAAATATATGCTATAAATGAGTCTCTGGGAACCACTGTGTGACATATACTTATTTGACGCAGGTTCTCTGATGAATATCGGTTAACCCAATTTTATTTTATCACAACTCTTTTAGACATTTTAGTGGAAAGAGGGATAAGTGAGAAATGTCGAAAGTGTAAAGTATCTTAAGAAAGAAGAGCAAAAGCGCTTTCTTTCAAGTGGCAGAGACTAAAACACATCTAAAAGAATGATTGCACAGGTCTCTTGAGGAAGCGACAATTACGTCCACTGCAAGGAACATAACTCATTCTAGACTTGTGCAACCCTGATTTGACAGACAGATTTAATAGACATCCCTGATTAGACAAGCCATGACTTTTTGTTTGGTAATGGGCTGTGAGTTTTCTTTTTTGCCTCGCGATGCCTTCAGCAGATGGACTGGCTCGTAGACTAAAAGGACTGTGCTTTACAGGATTTGAAAAGGGAGGATAGATAAGTCATGTTTTTTTCACAATAACTAGCCAGTTTTATGTTGAGTTGTTCAAATTACAAGTTGATGACTGGATCGCCTGATTTGAACTCTTTTGAAGCAAACAAAATCTGTGGCCTAATATTCCTTATAATTCCTGCTTAACTGGTAGTGTGAACTGGGCGTCTGTAATTTGGATGCAACAGCGAAGGACCTGGCCAGTAGCCATACATTTATTATGAAAGTTCGCTGAAATACTTTTGGAAATAACACAAAAGGTAATTTTCGCATCTGATCAGAAAATTCAGTTATTGAAAGGTTAGGAACACAGCAACAATTATCAGACATTTCAGATTACCGTGCTTGCTGGCTATATCAGTGCTCTTCTATGTTTCCGATTATTTTGATTAGGATTTTATTGTTGTATTCTTTTAATCTCAGTAAGTTACCCTAGCAAGTGCTCACTTTTAATATTCTTGGTAGCTAGGTTAGAGCAGTTTGCTAACTCCCAAGTTATCTAGCTAATATGATCATATTGTATTTTGTCCTATATGTCTGGTGCCCCTTCTGTTCCTTACCGTTTTTTCTGTATGGCAGCCATACTGGTAGGAACTGCTTGGCTCTGATATTGGTTGCTGATGCAGCGCCCACCCAGAAATATCACCAACCCATGGTCCAGGTCACTCCGGTGGGGCCCATAACACCGAAGTACAACACACCTAGTCACACACACTTTACCCCAGACCCTTGCAAATATAGATATACAAAATGGGTTGAGTGTATTCTTTCCTATGACAGGATACCTCTAAGCACAGATTTTTAACACCAACATTTGTTTTCATCAATAATCCTACTAAACTAATCTATGCATCAATGTACCCCGCCAATTAGGTCGATGAACCAATTAGTTGGGCAAGTTGGTGGTAATTGTCAAGACCAGCTTAACCTCACTACAACAATACATTGATTTGCATAATTAATTGACTCTAAAAGAATCACAAACACCTGAAATCATTTAAAAGATTTTATGTAATTAATTTGCATAAAAGAAAATTAGCATTTATTCTATCATTGTTAATTCTCACTGAGCATTGCTATTTATTCAGGCAATAAATCAAGTAAAACTGTTTAATAAAAATCATGAAGAGAAAATTGCATTATTCTCTAAAATAAAACATTAAACCTTGGTCATGTAACTGAAAGAGAAATTCTGCATGAAAAAGAGCAGAGAAACCATAGTTAAAACACATGTATTTAATTCTAAAGATTTCTACACTAAAACCTGCCTACCCAGCACTAAACCCCAAAGCTATACTTACTAACCCAGGCCTCCTCGGGCGCAGTCTTTTTCCCAGGCCTAGTGTCCCGTTATGAATCTCCAACCTACAGGGGTTTATCAGTGAGCCTTTTGGCATAGTTTCAGGCTCCCAGCATCTCTGCAAACAGCTGCAGTGCAAACAGCATCTCTCTCTCTGCGATCAGCTTGTCTGTGACATCAAACCCCAATTTTGCTCTGATATTTATACTGTATTTGCTGGCTCTCTACCCTCAAATGTTTCAACTCTTTCCGGTTTCCCTTTCTCTGATTGGTCATGACATTGCAATTATTAGCTCTCAGGATGTTCGTTAATCAACAATGTATTGCTTAACTTTCAGGATGTCAATGAATAACTTCCTGATTAAAAGACTGACAGATACAAATTCGACTGTCCATGCGTTTCTCAACTTCCAGGATGTCCGTGAATAACTTTGTTTGACAAACTGATAAATACACGTTCGACAGTTCCTGTTCCTCATCAGGCCTTTTTAAATGTTCATTTTCAGTGATTCAGGTGTTTCCACGTGGTCATTTTTGGAAGACATTTCACTTTTCTCCTTGGCAGACATTCAGCTGTTCTCGCAGTTATCACTTTGGCCTTCAGCCACTTCACCAGAATTCATATCAAGTGACCTCGAACATAGTCGGCTAAAGTTGCACAATGTTCTCAGTGAAGCATAGGGCATTGAAGAGCTTCTCTCAGCAAAATGATGTAAGGTTTTTTGGACTGCGCAGAACCGGGAAAAGCGAAGCCATTTTGGAATTGGCAACCCACCAAAACTACGATAAACAGAAAAAGAAAATGTAAATACACAGAATATATGTGTTTTCTGTCCCCCCAACCACCAGTGCTAATATTTATCCTTTAAAACTGTTACCTAGCAGAAAAGCATCACACTGCAAGGCATTAAAAATAAAGCAGAAAAGCAACATGCAAATGCACAATGCACATTACAACACATGCGTTTTACATCATTAATTAATGGTATACACCTGTTACAACGCATTTTTTACTCCGCACTACCACTACAACGCGACCATTACTCCGCATACTATTACAACGCATTGCGCTGGGGGGCGCTCTAGGATAGGGAATAAGTTTAATTTTCTATCCAACACCTTCCCTAGTGTCCACGGGGACTGGAGTTGGAATAGAAAATTATACTTACCACTATCCAGCACCTCTAAGCGCTATGCGTTGTAACGGTATTCGTTGTAAATACCGCGTTGTAATGGTATGCGGAGTAAAAGTATGCGTTGTAACGTCATACATCCTTAATTAATATGTTAATCAAACATGTTAGTGCAAAGCATTTCCCACATGTAATGTGTGTGTTTTTATTAATACACAGCAATCAAAATTAATATATTACTATGTTATGGGGGTAATTGATCTGAATGGGGTACACACAAAATCTTCTGTACCTCGCTCCATCAATTTTACTGTGCTGGTTTCTTATAAAGACAGATTTCCCACAATCCACCCATAAATTAATACATACTTCCATCTGTGGCATTTGGTATCCAAAGACGCGCAAAAGAGGTAGGTCTGTCTGGGCTTGTCTTTCCCCATTTGGAAACGAGGGTGATAAACTAACAAATATCCAATCCGAGGTAAGGTTCTTCCTGGAATCGCATAAGCTTTCTTTCAGCACTTATCCAAGGTTTTGGACAATGCTGACAATGTGGAGAAAATCTCTGATTCCCACTAACGAATGTGAAGTTGATCCCTAAGCATGCTACTGAAATTTTCAATCTGAATATGCTACTTCTTGTCGAAAGCTGGCTGCGTTCATACTCGCCAAGATATTCCTATGACAGTAATCTTGTTTATTAGACCGGACCGCCTCACAGGGTAAGTAGGTTGTGTTACATTCATTCATGGAAAAACTAGTGACATATCCATGTACAATTTCCCTAACCTACTTAAGTATGAAGAAATGGTTGTCAAATTCTCTATACTTCTTCACTTTATCATCACTCTAGTCATTTGGGAGTGCCATCTTGGATATAATAGTACATTCACCATTCCATCAATGTTGTTTACATTCAGCAAATCAATGCTGTGGTTCAGTGCTCGGACAGGGCCTGGGAGGCTGTGCATAATCTCCACCGCTTTAATGAAGCCTGGGTGGAGAACATGCAAAGTGTGCATGACTCTTTGGCCGGCCCGAGACTGCCGGGCAAAATGTCATGCGCACTTCAGAAGTGCCTACCACTCCTCCCCAGCCTGCCCCCAACAATCTGAGCTTGTACTTTTAAATAAAATTATAATAACGTTATTTTATTTTTCTGTTTTGAATTGCTCAGTGAGCAGTGGGGCAACGCTCATTCGCCTTAGTAGAGGAGCCGCTGCTGCACAGTTCGTTCAGAATCTTCCCTTTCTTATAACTGTGGCCAGGCGAGTAGTGTTCATGCAGAATAAAGTGGGACATCCTGAGGAATATAGAACATGTTTAAAAACCTGTACGGACTCTTCCTTTAGAGATGTTGGAATCAGGTGTAGGATGAGCCAAGATTGGAGACTATGAAATGGGGAAGTGGAAAATGGGAAATACTTGAACACTACGTTGCTAACCTCATGCCAGTTTGCATTTTTAACTTACTACTTTATTTCAAGACACTTGATTAGCAGAAGGGATATAGTCAGTACTTAAAGGACTACCAAAGAAGGAGACGATGCCTGGCAATGTATCATTAGTTGTAGTGGCTCGTAATGTCATACTAGTTCACACCATTTATAGTTCCCCCCACGATTTTGTAACCCCCCTTTCCTACATCCCTAGGTTTCCTTCCTCTAGCCTACTGCTCTCTATGGTCTGTGACACCCCCTGGTATCCTCTCTATTACTTGCTTCATCAGACCCTGTCTGGTCTGATATGCGGTGGCGTCTAGTGACTCCCTACTGCTATTCTGGGCTGTAGAGAATTTGTCACAGCAACATCCACCACTGAAACCAGTAAGCCTGAGTCTTGGTTACTCCATTGCTAAATTTCACCAAACAGTACCCTCATACTCGCATGTTTTTCCTAGTTCATTGCAGCCAGTGAGGATGCAGCTAATCCCAACCCTATCATTAAGTCCTTTGGAGCAGCTGAGCAGAATCGAGAATCAGTCAGCCAAATATACTTTATTCAGCTAGTCTCAAGCCATAAAAGCACAAGATAAACAAGCATTTACAATGCAACGGTCTCGCCTTTGCCAAAGTTAGAGCTATTGGCATTGTAAATGACAAACTTTTTATTTATGTGTTGGTTTTAAAAACAGATAAATAAATGGAAATGTCATTTACAATGCCAATAGCTTAATCTCGCTCGTTGGAGCGCTTTACATGAGCACCGTATTTACATTACACATTCGGGCACGAGGAGATTAATTGATTTGCCCAGAATCACAGGATGTGGACGCGACCTTGAGGCTCGAAACCTGGTTTCCAGCACCAGCGTCAGGCGTTTATGCCGACGGACCACATCCTCTCAGATTCTTGCTGTTAACGCCCGGCAGTTGCACGCTGAAAGTCAGCAGCCTCGCCTCTGCTTTTAATGTGCAAATCTGAACACACGTGGTGTTGCCTGCACAGTTAATAACTGTAACATATTCCTGATTTCAATATGTAAACAGGTTAAATAATCACGAAAAAGAGACCGTGCCTATACATCAGAACATAAAATACGTCCGCCGTAAGCTACCGGTAACCTAACACTACATTATACAAGCATTGGAAATGCAATAGGTCTCGCATTAGAAAAGTTGGAGCTATTGGTCTTGTAAATCTAATAATTTTTTAAGTTATGTTTATGTTTTTATAATAGCAAATGTATTAATTTTGTTATTGTAAATGCCAATATTTATAGAATTTGCAAATGTGACACCAATAGCATTATTTAACATTTTTTTGTGTCATTTGTAATAAAGCTTTAAACATTGAGAGAACATATTAGAACAAGTGATGCTGTGGTGGTGCTGAGTGATGCTGTGGTTGCGCTGAGTGATGCTGTGGTTGCGCTGAGTGATGCTGTGGTTGCGCTGAGTGATGCTGTGGTTGCGCTGAGTGATGCTGTGGTTGCGCTGAGTGATGCTGTGGTTGCGCTGAGTGATGCTGTGGTTGCGCTGAGTGATGCTGTGGTTGCGCTGAGTGATGCTGTGGATGCGCTGAGTGATGCTGTGGATGCGCTGAGTGATGCTGTGGATGCGCTGAGTGATGCTGTGGTTGCGCTGAGTGATGCTGTGGTTGCGCTGAGTGATGCTGTGGTTGCGCTGAGTGATGCTGTGGTGGTGCTGATTGGTGCTGTGGTGGTGCGGAATGATGCTGTGGTGGTGCTGTGGTGGTGCTGAGTGATAATGTGGTGGTGCTGAGTGATAATGTGGTGGTGCTGAGTGATAATGTGGTGGTGCTGAGTGATAATGTGGTGGTGCTGAGTGGTGTGGTGGTGCTGAGTGGTGCCGTGGTGGTGCTGAGTGGTGCTGTGGTGGTGCTGAGTGGTGCTGTGGTGGTGCTGAATGATAATGGGGCGGTGCCGAGTGATAATGTGGTGGTGCGTGGTGGTGCTGGGTGGTGCTGTGGTGGTGCTGAATGATAATGGGGCGGTGCTGAGTGATAATGTGGTGGTGCAGAGTGGTGCTGTGGTGGTGCTGAGTGATAATGTGGTGGTGCTGAGTGGTGCTGCTGAGTGTTGTGGTGGTGCTGAGTGGTGCTGTGGTGGTGCTGAGTGGTGCTGGGTGATGCTGGGTGGTGCTGAGTGGTGCTGTGGTGGTGCTGAATGATAATGTGGCGGTGCAGAGTGATAATGTGGTGGTGCTGAGTGATAATGTGGTGGTGCGTGGTGGTGCTGGGTGGTGCTGTGGTGGTGCTGAGTGGTGCTGTGGTGGTGCTGAATGATAATGGGGCGGTGCTGAGTGATAATGTGGTGGTGCTGAGTGGTGCTGTGGTGGTGCAGAGTGGTGCTGTGGTGGTGCTGAGTGATGATGTGGTGATGCAGAGGGCAGAAAGGCACAAAAAACGAGTCTTAACAGAGGGCAGAAGGTCAGATAAACAAGGGAAAAACGAGTCTAACAGAGGGCAGAAAGGCACAAAAACCGAGCCTAACAGAGGGCACAAAGGCAAAAAAAACGAGTCTAACAGAGGGCAGAAAGGCACAAAAACGAGTCTAACAGAGGGCGGAATGGCAGAAAAACAAGGGAAAAAAGACTTGAATGTAAAAAATAAAAGTACTCTGGGAGGGGGGAGGCACACTTAAAGCCCTGGTACTAATGAAACTGTCTCCCCACCTGTCATTCGGTTGTTATATAGTTTTATAGTATGTTACTAAATCTCAAAACAAGTTATTTGCAGCTGCGCTTAATCTGGCCACAAACGGAGAAAAACAATGCATTAAATTCGGGAATCAAAATCAGTTCTATAGGGAAACGGCCACCACAAGCTATCCACTAACACTGAATTGCTAAAGGCAAAACTGGCATTCCAAAATAAGTTATGCTCCACATACTAGAACAAGCGAACGTAACTTCTGTTTACGCAAGCAAATTAGCATTTTTTTTTTTTAAAAACCAATGCAGTTTCGGAGTTAAAAATACTTGCACCTAGGCCGATTTTGTGCACAACAGACAAACACGGAATACTAATACTTGGTGAGAACCTTTGGATTCTGCCTGCACTGCGATACAAACTGGGAGGCCAGGTAAATGGCAGAACGTCACATCAGCGGAGGATCTGCGTTAATAAGGCAGCAGGTTGGCTTTTCCCATCAAAACTTCCAAAGCGTCCTTGTTCGCTCAAGTGTGAAGGTCTTTTTTAAAAAACGAGTGAAGGCTGAGGGACGCTGGAACTCAACATCGGTAAATCGCACCAAGAAAATACAGTCAAAAGAAATAAATGTGCGATTGCTGTCATTTTTCGAAAGAAGCGGGACAAACAAGCCATGCCTGTGTGACAGTCGGAAAAGGATCGGCATGGTCGCACATTAGCACAATAAACTGCGTCCTGGTGGTAGTAAATCCATGACCTGCTCTGCTTTTCAAGGATAGACGAACTGGCAAACGGGGTAAAGGGGAGGCTCAGAAGCAAGATCGTGTGTCAGGCGCACAGAGGGGATTTACCGGCAAGGCTTTCGACGCATGCTATATGAAGCAGTATGAATGGCACAGGGATCTTTTGCCAAACTGTACAAGAAGGTGTTGCAATCAGTGCATGGACCGTGCTTTGCCAGTAAAGCTTTGCCCAGTCGGTGGAGGTGCTAAATAGCAGCGCTCCAGCACACAATCACACTCTCCAGCAGTGTCTGCGGTCCAAATCTAATTTAATGGCTGGTCGCATTGTGCAGGCTGCCTGCAGCTGCAGACCCCCGCTGGCTACCAAACTGCTGCTTGCTGCATGGGCAGCTGGCTGGATCCACCTATGCTGCTGGTGATTGGGCCAATGAAAACATGAGTGAAGACTCCCTCGAAACTGCCTTGGTGTCAGTGAAATGTCCGCGGTGTCGGGTAAAACTTAGTAGCCAGCCCCCAAGCCTGCTGCAAGTACTGCACGCTGCCAGCTAAGCTTTGCGAAGTTTGTAGGTGCTAAATAGCAGAGCTCCGGCAGACAGCTGAGGCACTATCAATGTGTGACAATGCATTTCAGTGTGGTGATGTGGACTACCACACTGAACTGCATTCATTTAACCCATTGATGATACTAGGAGTACGGCCCGAGGGCGCCCTCTGCTCCACAGGAGCACTGGGCTGCCGTTTACTCGACTAAGCACTAACAATAAACAAGGGTGATTAAATCAGAGCTGGATTCACCTGCTGCTCGAAATGCCTGAGACACGCAGCTGCGGAGGGAGCGTCCTACGCTGGCTGGAGCTTTCAGCGGGACGGCTCTGCTGCGGCGGGCTCTCTCCTCATTTCAGGTAACAAGCATTGGTGGCCGCACAAGCATTGGCGGTCGCGAAATGAAATAAATACAAGCAGAAACAAGCGAAGGATAACGACGTGAGCATGCACCTCAGCTGTACGGGAGCAAGTCACGCTGTGCGCGTTTCCATGTGCCATGAGCGTGCACATCGGACGTCTAGGGAGCTCGTCATCACCTTCTGCGTCGCCTGCTGTTGCCGAGCCTGAGCCGCTAACCCTGCACACCTGAGGAGGAAAGACCGGCCTCGAGAGCAGAACTCCTGAGTCAGCCCGGTGAGTAGGGGGGGGGGACGTGTAAATACTGTGTTTTTGGTGCATCAGGCTAGCGAGACAGGAGATGGGCACTTCGAGTGTGTGGATGCACGTGTGTGACTGTGTGTGTGTGCGCGTGAGCCCGTGAGTAGGTGGGGGGTGTGAGGGTGTGTGTATGCAGTGCGTGTGTGCCTGCGTGTGTGTATGCAGAGTGTGTGTGTGTGCGCGCAACTGAGAACCGAGAGAGGCATGGCTGACTGAGATCGGAGATGTGCACGGCTCCGGGGGCTGGGCTGGGCGTGCGCGCCCACGCTGGGAAATCAACGCCCGTGCACCTGTCTGTAGCTGCTCGTGCACCTGTGTATGTCGCTTCACAGGCAACTCGGCTGCAATAGGTCTACGAGACCTAAAAAAGGACAATCATGAAACTACAAAAAACGACATTAAGAAGAATCAATCTTAAAAATGATGATAAAGAATTTATTGAACAAAATTCATTATGTAGCCCCGTACTGATTTCTAATCCTCATTGCACAGGGAACAAAATGTAACGGTGCTGCACAGAAATCTAAGTCACACCATATTGCAACAAACAAAAAAAGAAATGGCTGTCTATGAAATCCAATCTTTGACAAACATAGAATTGGACTCAAAAATGTTTCCGGGGTTGAGGATATAAATGGTGGAAAAGAGTAAAGTGCATAGTGCTTTACTTCGAAATATGGTCACAAGGGCAATTTGGCAAGGTTGTTCACCAGTCAACATTTATTTATTTATTTTAGGAGTTTTATATAGCGCTGACCTGACCCGAGGGCATCGGAGCGCTTTACAGTGAGATTTAAGAAATTACAATAGAAGAGGAGTCTTGAACATAAAGATTCTGGATTCGGTGAGTGTTGAGGGTTCCGGAGGTAGTAGATGGGTCGTGAGGTAGCTTCGTTGAGTGCATTCTTGAGGTAGTGCGAGAGATTAGCAGCAGTCTCGCCTTCCAGACCTATTTGTGTGGTGGTGGACTTTAGTGGATCCTTATGATGCAGAGACTGAAATCTACAGAATCATGGTTGGCGTGGAGGTGGCAGCTATCCATTTGGAAGGAAGTGGTTGATGAGGAGGGCTTTTAAGAGTTTTTTTTAATTTTGTGAAGGACCGGGTGGCCCTGATATCTACTGGGATGGAGTTCCAGATTTTTGGCACGTTTCCGGCGAATGATCTGGTTGCGGTTTTTTGCTTGCGTGCTTTCATGGGGATGAGAAGGAGGGAGTTGGAGCTCCTGAGGTTCCTTGTTAGGCGTGCCCTCTTTAGTTTGGCAGCCAGGTAGTCCGGTTTTCCTGTGTGTAGGGCTTTGTGCGTGAGGCAGGCAGTTTTGAAATTGGCCCGCTGTTCCACCGGAAGCCATTTTAGTTCTCTTAGGGCTGGTGAGATGTGATCGTACTTCCTGATTCCGGTGACCATTCTGGCTGCCGCGTTGAGGGTTGTTCTGAGGGGGGCTAGTTGGGCTTTACCAGTGCCGGTTAAGGTTGCCTTACCATAGTCTAGTCTGAATAGCACCAGTGCTTGTATTAGCTTGTTTGAGGTCTTTGGTAGGGATGAATGGTTTAATTTTGTGGAGAAGTTTCAGGTTAAGGAAGACAGACTTTGCGGATTTTTGATGTGGTGTGTCATTTCCAGTTTTGGGTCAAGGGTGATTCCAAGCGATTTTGTTGAGTTAGCCATGGTGGGGGTGCAGCTTATTGCATCCATATCCTTGAGCCATTCTACAATTTGTTGGTTCTCTTCCTTGTTGGAGATTAGGAGGAACTCTGTTTTGACTTGATTGAGTTTGAGGTGGTTTTGGGACAGCCATTGTTGAATTTCTTTAATTGTGTT
Organism: Lissotriton helveticus; assembly: GCF_964261635.1. Taxonomy (NCBI): domain Eukaryota; kingdom Metazoa; phylum Chordata; class Amphibia; order Caudata; family Salamandridae; genus Lissotriton; species Lissotriton helveticus. Next base: position 229,960,638 of record NC_136065.1, on the reverse strand, counting down.
ATTTAGTCTGGAAATGTCGTCTTGGGAGTTAGTTTCTAGGTAAATCTGGGTGTCATCAGTGTATAGGTGGAAGGGAATTTTCAAGTTTTTGAGTATCGTGGTGATGGGTTGTATGTATATGTTGAACAGTGTCGGAGAGAGCACTGAGCCTTGGGGTACACCCCTGCTGACTGGGCGAAGGTCGGATGCAAAGTCTTAGATTTTTATCCTTTGCGGTCTGTTCTGTAGGAAGGCTGTGAACCGACGGAGGACCGTCTCATCTGCGTCAACCCTTTCTTGTAGGGCCTTGATGAGGAGCTGGTGACCAACCGTGTCGAAGGCAGCCGACAGGTCTAGGAGAATGAGTAGGCAGCAGTGATCGGTATCCAGTGACTTGCGGAAGTCATCTGTGATGCTGAGGATCGCTGTTTCAGTGCTGTAGCCTTTTCTGAAACCTGATTGGTGAGGGTCAAGAAGTCTGATATTGTCCATTTGCTGAGTCAGTTGAGAGAGTGCACATTTTTCGAGGATTTTGGATAGGAGGGGGCGATTGGAGACAGGTCTGTAGTTGTTTAGGCCTGTGCAGTTAATACCTGTTTTCTTAATTATTGGTGTTACTTGGCCAACTTTAAGGCAGTCAGGTATGCTTCCGGTTCTCAGGGAGCTATTGATGATTCTGCACCAGAACGGGGCTATGGAGAGTTTGAGTTCTTTGGTCAGTAGGTAGGGTGTAGGGTCGAGGGCGTGGGAGGCAGGATTGGTGGAGATTAGCTTGATAATATCGGCTTCTGAGATGGGATTGAAGGATTTCCCCGCATTCGTGTGTAGCAGGCCACTGTTATCTATTGCGACTGGGGGCGGGCTAACGGATGCAGAGTTGGCGTAGGAGTCTGGGTCTAGTGAGAGCTCAATCTTGGAGATTTTTTCTTCAAAGAAGGTGGCAAAGTTTTCACACAGTTCCTTGGAGGCCTGGGTGGAGGATGCGAGGGGTTTGGAGGTTTGCTGCTTGATGATTTTGAACAGTTTGTTGGGCCTGTTTTTAGCATTGTCCAGGGCGGAGCAGAAGAAGTTGGATTTAACGCTATGGATGTGTTTTTTGTATTCTAGCTGCTTTGATTTGTTCAAGTAGGCACGTGGAGGCGTTTTTTCTCCAGAGTCTTTCTGTGGCTCTAAGTTTTCTCCTTTCATTGTTGACGTCCGCATTGAACCAGGATCTGGATGGGATGTTTCTGGGGTTTTTTAGCTTCAGGGGCGCCATCTGATCTAGAATGGCTGTCATGGATGTGTTGTAGTGGTCCGTGAGTTTTGTCGGGTTAGATCATCCGTGGGGATGCTGAGTTGTGCATTGACTTTTCCCTTCAAGTCAGTCATGTTGACCTGGGTGAGGTTTCTGGTCCATTTTGGTGGAAGAGGATTAAGTGGCAGTCAGACCAGTCCACAGGCAAGGTGTGTGTTATTGACACTGAGTCTTGTTTGGCTATGGCCAAGGCCACTGATAGGTGTAGAGAATTAAAACAAAGCCTGGTAAGGAAAAAAATATACTTTTTGCCTTAAAAGTGGAAAGTTAAATGAAATTCACAGCCCATTGATGTTTTTATTTTATTATCATTGGCACTACTACCTAATTTATCAAAATGTGCCTGATGGAGACTATGCTATCTTTCCCTGAATGCCTATTTCACATGGGACATAATATTTAGCTTTATATTTCTCAGGTTGAAATATAGATCTAGGAATTCCAGATCCATAAACCCCCTTTTCACATAATTGATCCAAGGGATCACCAAACATGATCCAAGGAAAGGCAGTCTTCTAGTACATATTTTGAGAGTAAACCCCCTTACCCAAATTCTGATCCAGAGTAACAAAGGATCCAACTTAATTGTTTCTCCCGGGGGTACAGACCCACCTCTGAGTGGCACATAAAAGAAACGGTAGCTTGGGGGACTGCTAAAAGTTTTCTTAAAAATGAGTTCTCAACCTTCTGGAGTGGGCCAGCACCTTTATACGCCCACATCCCAGCTCCATACAAAGCTACAGCAGTGCACTTACTTTTGTAAATGCTAATCATCTTGTTCACCGGCTTATGTCCTAGCCGTCGTGCAAAGGTGAATCCCACCTGCATAGTGTTTTGGTACTGAATAACCCTGTTGGAAAATAGGCTATGCCAGGTAAAATTTTGATCAGGAGGAATACCAAGATAGGTCTTTACCTAATGAATTTCCGTACCTCCCAGATGGAACGTTCAGGTTTTTAAATTTATTGTGCCAATGCTCATAGCAAAAGATTGTTTTTTAAATCAACCCCCCCTCCCTGCCCCCCAACTATAAAAAGACATTGTAAACCATTAGAGGTTCTTGACGAAAGTACAGCGTCATCGGCGTACAATAAAATGGGCATGGCACTTGACTTTACTTTGAGGAGATCTTTCCCTGCTTTGCTCAAGCACGTCTCAAGGTCATTGATGTAAATGAGGAACAGTAAAGGGGCCAACACGCACCCCTGTCTAACCCCCATAGAGGATTTGAGTACAGGGGAATGTTTGCCCTCAGTACCAAATCCTGACCCTAATTAGACAATCCCAATGCATCCTCTGTAGAAAGTCAATTATGGCCTGGTCATTTCTCATCTTTTCCATAATTCCCCAGAACTTAGTTCTATTAACTGTGTCAAAGGCTGACGAGAGGTCTATAAAAGCTAGGTAAATAGAACTTACTTGCCTTTTTATACTTGCCAGTGACCAGCGGAAGGTTAAAAAAAAAGCTCAACTGTCCCCAGCTTGGAACGAAACCTGTACTAGACTCTGGATAAGGATTCAGTATCCTCCAACCAATCCTCCAGTTTACCTGCTATAGTTCTACTGAGAATCTGGAGGGAGCTATCTAGAAGGGAAAATGGGCAGTAGCAGCAAGGATCAGGCCTGTCCCCTTTCTTGAAGATGGTTATCACTACTGCTTCCTTCCACATATGTATAAAATCTCTCTTGATTGTAGCTTTAAAAACGTTCATTAAAATTGGGGCCCACAGTACGATATCTTTAAAGAGGTCTAAGGGGACACCATTGGGGCAGTAGCTTTGTAATGTAAATGGTAATGTAGTGGTACTTGTATAGCACACAAATCACCATGAGGCATCTCGGCGCTTGTACGAATACTGCTGAGGAACCCTTCCTGGCCAATCCCTGTGAAGTGCCCACTCCTGGGCACCCCCAAGATGAAGCCAGGCATCCCAGCGTTGTTGGGGCCGTTGTGGAGATTAAGCAAGCTATTGCCCAGAGTTGCAGAGTTAATGTTAATGTTAATGTTAAAATAAATTTATTAAGCGCTCGTACGCCCAAGGGCTTCATGGCGCTGTAGGAAGGAGCGTAACAGAGCAATCACGGTAAAGATGAGGCAGCTCAGTAATGCGCCTGCGAGAAGAGCCAGGTTTTCAAGGAGTGTCTAAAACTGAGGATGTTATCATTCAGTTTGAGATCAAGGGGGAGAGAGTTCCAGAAGGCAGCTGCAAGATGGTCAAAGCAGCTGCCTCCGAGACGTTTCCTCTTATAGGAAGGGACGATCAAAAGGGATTTGTGGATGGACCGGAGATTACGGGAAGGGCTGTATCTTTTGAATAGATCTCTAATGAATAAGGGGCCAGAGTCATGTAGAGACTTAAATAAGATGCACCCTGCTTTAAAAGCTACGCGTTGCTCAACAGGCAACCAATGTAGCTGCTTCAAGCCAAGTCTAACAGACTGCCTCTTGGAGAGATTCAGAAGCAGTCTGGCTGCCTGGTTCTGAACGAGCTGGAGGCGTTTAAGCTCTCCGATTTGTAGGCCAAAATAAAGGCTGTTAGAGAAATCTAATCTGGAAAGAACCAGGGAGATGACGATCTGTGTTAGAGCAGCCGGGGAGAAGAAGCAGGCAATTTTCTTAATTTTCTTCAGCTGGAAAAAGCTGGATGACACGACTGCTCCTACCTGTTTTTTTAGAGAGAGATCCTCACAAATGAAAATTCCCAGGCTCTTAACCGAGGATGACTTAGATGGAGGGGCACCCATGCTAGAAGGCCAGAAGCTAGGGTTCCAACTAAGTGCACTCTGTCCAGGCAAGACCAATTCGGTCTTGCCTGGATTAAGTTTCAGATGATTGCAGCTCATCCAGCTCATAATGTGGGACATGGTGTTTTGAAATTCTACCACTGAGTCCTTGGTGTTCAAAGGGAAGATGAGCTGCAAATCATCTGCATAGTTGAGGATGGTGACTTTCGCATTCCTGAGGGAGTATAGAAGGGGACGTAGATACAGATTAAAAAGCAGGGGTGATAAAAATGAGCCCTGAGGTACCCCACAGATGGTAGATATAGTAGGGGCAGTGAAGGGACCCAATCTAACTGATTGAGTGCGGTCACTGATAAATGAGCGGATCCAGCTCAGCGCAGGGCCCCTAAGACCTGCCTGCTCGACACGGTCGACCAAGATGGCGTAGTCGACCGTGTCGAACGCAGCAGACAGGTCAAGTAGCACCAGAGACTGGTGGATCCCTACATCCGCGTTCCGCCTCAAAGTGTTCTGCACCGAGAGAATGACTCCCTCAGTAGAGTGACAAGGGCGGAAGCCAGCCTGATTAGGTGCAAGATACTTTGATTCCTCCAGAAATTTGGAGATGCTGTCACATACATGAGCCTCCAGAAGTTTGGCGCAGTAAGGCAGCAGGGATATAGGCCTATAATTGAGCGGATCTAGCGGATTGGCTCCTGCCTTTTTTAAAAGGGGAATAAGGAGGGCCTTTTTAAAATTATTTGGGACTTTGCCCTGTGTGAGCGATCCATTCAGCATGGCAAGTAGACCCGCGGAGATGCTAGTTCCTACCTCATTCAGAATGTAAGGGGGGCAGATGTCATCAGGAGAACCTGATTTAACCTTAGCAAGAAGTTTGATTAAATTAGCACTATCGATGGAAGGGAAAGAATCCAGGGTCACAGGATTGTAAAAAGTGTCCGCCAAAAGAAGGGGAGACTGAGTGGTGGGAATACCCTGTTTTATAGTGCAGATTTTATCAACAAAGAAGGAGTTTAGCGAGTTACAGAGCTCCTGGGTGGGAACCACCGGGATGGAGGTTCTGTCGCTGGCGCTAAGATTTTCCACAATGCTGAACAGTTCTCTTGATTTGTTGTGAGCATTTAGAATTTTTTCCGAGAAATATTCTGTTTTATGTTTCTGAATGAGCTTTTGATAGTCCCTTCAGGCCTTACAATAATTGGCTCTATCTTGTTCTGAATAGGCTATTCGCCATTTTCGCTCCATTTGACGGGCTTCGAGTTTAAAAGTTTTCAAAAGAGGTGTAAACCACCTATGAGCGTCATTGGGGCGAGAGCGGGGAAAGTTGATGCAGGGGGCATGAGCGTCAGCTGCCTGGAGCAGCCATTCGGAGAAGGCTTCTTCCATTTTTTCAATGTCCTGATCTAATGATGGGAGGGAGGAGGTTAAAAATTCAATAAAAGCAGGAATATCGACGTTCTTCCATAATCTGGTTTTTCCTCCTATCTGTGACTGGGGCTTCTTACTTCTTTCGATAGTCATAGTGAAATTGATCAAAAAAATGGTCCGGCCAAATACAGGGCATGATGGAATTGATAGCCATTGGGACCCATGATTAGAATAGGCACCGAGGTGAGAATTATCAGGTCCGGGGAAATTGAGCCCAAGAGCCGCCGAGGTGGGAATTGAACCCTGGTCCCGGGCCAGACCTCTGCATCAGGGTCTGCCGCTCTAACCATTGAGCCACACTTCTCCACAGCTTTCCCTGCTGGACTCTGCCTAAGGGCAGCAATTACATCCTTGAATACAATAGAATCTCTTGGAGGTTGGAATACAACTCTGGGTTACTGTAAAATATAATGTCACCCTCTTGTATGAGAGCTCTTTTGTCCGGTTTAAAAAAACTATTGTAGTAGGCAACCGATTCCTCCCCTTGAATAACAGTATCCATAGAGGGTTTTTGATACCCTGTAAAAAAGGTTGGTTAACAACTTTACAAATCAGTGCAGAATCCTTTAAATCAGAAGCTCTTGACACCTCCTCCCAAGCTTTGTTTCCTTAGCACAGATCTCATGGCGACAAAAATAGATTTATAACTTCTTCTGGCATTCGCGTTATCACTTTTTTTTAACTGTGTGTAATTTAAAGGGCTAGTTTCAGTTTCTTATGGTCCATTGTACAAGCATGGTCGAACCAGCCTCATGGGGGGATTTTCTGAGACTTTAGACTGCCTCACCCCCATGTCCACCGCTTCTAAAGGAATCGGAGATGTTTTCTGGTGTCTCAATCAATCAGGATTTTGTATAGCGCAGGTACTACCCGTGAGGGTCTCAGGGCACTGAGGGGAGGAGGGGAGCTACTGATCCGTCTGGGCGTGAAGGTTCATTCGAGGAGCCAGGTCTTGAGACCCTTCCTGAATTGGGTCAGCGACGGCATTGCCTGCGGTGGAGGGCAGGGTGTTCCTTAGTAATTGACGGCGAGGTAGGAGAAGGATCTTGCTCCACTTCTGGTCTTGAGAATCCGTGGGATGATGGCCAGGGCAAATTGGGCGGAGCAAAGTTGTCTGGCAGGTACGTGGAATGAGAGGTGGTGGTTCAGATATGCTGGTCCTTAGTCATGTAGAGCTTTGTAGACGTGTGAGGAGCTTGAAGGAGATTCTCTTGTTGACTGGGAGCCAGTGGTAGGTACTCAGCGGTTTCTAGCATAATATCATTTGCACTTAATGGCTTGCCCACAGAAATTTTTGGTGATACCACCAAGACTGCTTTTAAACTCTTGTACCTAACAGAGGACCGCCTTACCTGGGAAAACACCTTTAATATCAAAACAAAGTACTTAGCTTTTACCTTCCTCAATCAATTGAATGCAAATTTTGGAAAAACGTACATTGCTGAAGCAGACCATGTCCGTTTATTAACTCTCAAACAAGGTAATCCGGAGCTGCTAAGCTATAGTACCCAGTTTCAGCAATTGGTTTTGGAAGCTGCATTAGGCAATGAGGTGGGCATGGCTGCCATTTAACTGGGCTGAGAGTAGAATGGAACCGTGCACGGCCTTGATGGTGAATCAGCCACCTACATCTACAACTTTGACTTGTCATAAGAGATCAAAGTTCATTAAAATACCCTTAAAGCAGAGGGACAAAGTTATTCTCCTTTTACATGTTCTGTAGCGTAAATGAAGGTATGGAAGTACGGACTAATCAAGAAGAGTTGGTGCAGGTGGAAGGAGTAAGGATATTTTTGACAGAGGAAAGACTATAAAGAGTAGAAAGGCAGGGCTCTGCCTTTATTGTGGAAAGACAGGCCATTTTGTTCAGTCTTGATGAAAATTTCAGGAAAGTGATTAGCTCATCTCTGAAGAACTAGGGATTAACAGAGTTATTACTGAACTTCCTGTTATTGAAAAGGCATGTTATGGTCCCCGTCAGTGACACTTGGGGTGGCACTTGATTTACCGGGAAAACACTCTGCAACAGGGAAGGTGCCATTCGTTAATTGTATAACACTTAGCTGCACCATTAAATAAAAATAAAGTATGCCCTGCAAAGTATCTAATTTGCATAAAGTAAAAAACAAGAGAGCAATGGGAATACCTGTGAACTAAGTGTCGACACATCCACACGGCGCGCTGGAAAGAGAAACGGGCGTTGCGTGGGATTTATGTAAGCAGTATTCATCCATCGAAAGAGAGAGAGAGCTCCTGTGATGAATGCGAGCAACATAAATATTCAGATTCCAGCCATCTGGAAATGTCAGTTTGGGAGAAGTATATATATTATATTACTCCAAAGAACGTATTTACTGACTTCCAACCTGTAATAAGCGCAAAGTACGAAGTAGGGCCAAGAGTAGTTCATGTAACCTAGCAGTGAGATTCATTCTAAGCTGAATAATGTGTGGGGACAAAGCCATACAGTATATATAGGGTCTAAGTGTTGGCCAAGTAGACCTGCTAATCTATCATAATCTATGTAAATACGGCCAAATGTATAAAAGAAGTGAAACATGCAAAGATGGACACAAACTCTGTGAATATTATTGCGCTGTCACGTGCTGCCACCGTGGCCGGCCCAGGTTGAGTCTCACAGCAGCAGCTGTGATCAGATAATGCTGGTGCACCCTGCTCTCAGATTGTTGAGTGAACTGAAAGCAGCATGTGCATTGAGGGAGCAATTAATAACAAATGAAGCAGACAACTCTCCTGTCTTTCTAGTGATTTGATCTCGGAAGAACACTTACGGTGCAACTCAGGAAAACCAACAAACTGTTGTTAGTGTAATAGTATGCCGCAATGAGAAATAAACAAGGGCTTCTTAAAAGCTCTACACAACAAGAATGTAAATCTAGGAAGAAGGCTCCAAGTGACAGCAGTGGCAAAAGCCACTCACCACAGCCTTGGGCAAAGTGGGCAGCCTCAAGTTCACAGGCAAGTCGGGAGGAGTGCGGGAACGAGACTCAGCGCGGACTGCTATCATGATATAACCCATCTCTGAATGTTACATCTGGGAAGGAAGCATGCTCCAGCAAAGCAAGCATCTGCACATCCGCGGTTGTCTGGCTTGTGTATAGTGGGAAAGCCAGATTTCAATCACTAGAATGCGTGGAACTAACATGGTGCCTCTGTGGTGGAATCAGTAAAAACAAATTTGAGAAAAGCAAATGGAAACAGTAATTGGTCCTCGGGAAACTGATAAGACAGAGAACGCGAAGAGCAACAGGAACTAAAAGGCTACCTCCAATGGAAATGGAGGAAAAGCAAGTGGCAAGCACAGGAACCAATGAAAAGCAGGGGTGAGATGTAAGCCCCTTTAAAGATTATATTGAATGCAATGGATTTCACAAGCACAGCGTAGGAGCTATGAAGGTGAAACCTAAAAAACAAACTGATTACACACCCTTAGAGTTTCAGGACATCTTCTCTAAAAAGGTGCCAAAAATCTTTGTTCACATTAGGAGTACAATTGTGGTGAGTGGACAGTGGCAGTGTCCCTGCTGCTTGGACGGCGCGAGTACTAGCGCGTTTTGTGGTGTGATTTTAAGTTGTTTTAATAGCGAGGGGCATTGGGAGTAGAGCGATTAGGCTCCCTCCGTGTGTTGTTTAATTTCACTGTGGGACTGTCGAGGTCTCCTGGCAGCTACACTGCTCGCTGATTTTTAACGCTCACTGGGGGCATTGTGTACTGCTGAGGCCTCCTACCTGAAGGCAGTGGCAGCAACATCTCGCAGGAGGGCTGGGCTTGTTTTCTTCCTTCCTGCCCGTTCTGACGCCGGTGACTAGCACAGTTCGAGCAGAGGGCGTGGAAGGTCCGAGCCAGCCACTTCCGGTGCGCGGGGGAGGATGGGCAGCGCTCTAGTCTTTCAGATGCTGGGGTGGGTTAAAAGGCGGATGCCTACTCAGCAGCGCAGCGGGCGCGCCGAAGGCTCGCCAAAGGCAAGCCCGTCTGCGCCCGGCCGGGCCAGGGCCCAAACCCCTGGTCGAACAGGAGGCCAAGTACGCTGGAGCAGAGACCAACTCCTGACCCTCCGCATTAACATCCCAAGCGTTTGCTTGCATAGCGTGAGAGTAGAGGAGGATGCGGGCTGCAGGCACTGTCAGTTTGCCTGCAACACGAGATGTGAGGGTAAACGGGAGCACTCCAATCTAATCTGTGGGCTGCTCAATGTGAGATCCTTAAGCAGACACAGACTGGATGTCCATGATTTGCTTACAGAGAATCATTTTGATCTTCTGTTCCTCACGGAAACGTGGCTGGATGGGGACTCTGCCCCAGACGTAATCGAGGCATTACCAGTAGGTTACCTAATGGTCAGGCAAGACAGACCAATGGGTAGAGGTGGGGGCATAGCCATCGTATTTAAGCAGTTGCTATGTTGACAATTGGAGCAAACGGTGATTACGGACAGTGAGGCAGGTGCTTTCACCATTAAAGTGAACTGTGGCAGCACAGTGAAGGGCTTCCTGATCTACAGACCTCCGGGTTCCCATGCAGGGTTCGCGAATAGTCTGGTAGAGGGCGTCACTGAGGCCACTCTACGCAGAGACAAGTTCCTCGTGCTAAGGGATCTAAATATGCATCTAGAGGATCCCATGGATAGAGGGGCTGTGGATTTTTGTCAGGCATTACAGGCCCTTCAGTTGGATCAAAGAGTAAAGACCCCCACCCATCAGATGGGCCACTTATTGGACCCGATATTTGCCAACTGGGGGGAAGTGGAGGTTAAAACCGCCATCCCGGTCCCCTGGTCGGACCACTTTCTTGTGCTCTTTGCGGTGCGGATTCCGGGTATTAGAGCACCGGAACAGGCACCTCTTAATTACCTTAGCCAAAAGTGGGCAACATTTTCTCGAAAAGAATTCAATGAGGCACTCACAATAGGAGGGAGGCCGGGAGGGGAGGATGTAGAAACAGCCAGTAGCAATCTGACTAAGCGCATTACAGAGGCACTAGATTGCACCGCCCCTCTATGCCGGACGAAGGCGGGTTGCCATACACAGAGAACGGCCCCGTGGTATAATGATGAGCTACGGACGGCAAAGGCGGAGTGCAAACGCTCTGAGAGGCAGTGGCAGGTGGCTTTTAGAAGTCAGGCTAAACAGGAGCATGTAGTAAAGAGACGGATTTACCGTGGGATGATTAGGAAGGCTAAAGCAGCCTACTATGCTGACAGGATCAGGGAGGCGGAGAACTCCGTGATAGAATTGTTCCAAATCTACAAAACTCTCTCGGTAGGGAAGTCCTCCGCTGTACCAGGAGATTGCTCGGTGGACTCTTGCAATCGTATTGCGGATTTCTTTGCGGAAAAAGTTGCAAAAATGTATTCTTCCTTCCCAGGCCAAATAATAACAGGATTCGAGTTTGTCGAAGCTCCGAGGGAAGTTGGGGGACAGCATGTGCTGGCAAATTTTATTACCCCTTCCCCAGACGTGCTTATACAGATATGCAGGTCGGTAAAGTCGGGCTCCCCTAGGGACCCCACATCGCCTAAACGGTTAGCCGACAGCCTTGTGATCTTCGAGCCCTACATTAGACATCTATTAGATGTCTCCTTTGGGACCCACACTGTACCTAGAGACTGGAAACAGGCGGTAGTGCTCCCCCTTCAAAAGAAGCCAAACATCAGCTTCGAGAAACTGGAGAACCTCCGCCCAATTTCTCTTTTGCCCTATATGGCCAAAGTGGCGGAGAAGGCTGTGAACATCCAGCTGATGGAATTTGTGAAGGAAGCAAGCCTCCTTCACCATACTCAGTTTGGATTCCTGCCCCGCCACTCCACTGAGTCGGCCTTACTTATGGCAGTTGAAACCATGAGACAGGGGGTGGATGAGGGCCAAACCATGGCCTTGATCCTTCTGGACCTAAGCGCAGCAGTCGACACTGAAGCTCACATAACCTTGCTACAGTGTCTGAATGAAGGTGGGATCTCCGGCGCTGCATTGAAGTGGATCCAGTCCTTCTTGATAGATAGAGGCTTTCAGGTTAGGCAGGGGGACTACTACTCGAGAGTGGTTAATTTGGGTCAGGGCGTGCCCCAGGGGTCGTCCCTGAGCCCAACCCTATTTAACCTGTACATCTCCCCGGTGGCGACCATAGTTGAAGGCCATGGGCTCCGCATGGTGTCCTATGCCGACGACACGCAGCTGGTCATCTCCCTATCGCGCGCGCCCGGTCTTGCTGCGAGAGATTCAGAGCTTGCATGCAGGAGCTAGCAGCCTGGATGTCTGCCAACTGCCTGAGGCTAAATGGCAGCAAGACGGAGGTGCTCGTGGTGTGGGGGGCCCGTCGGTGTGGTCGTCGGCATGGTGGCCACCCTGTTTGGGGTTGGCACCAAAACCATGTCAGGAAGTCAAGAATCTTGGAGTATGGCTTGACGCTGACCTCACATTTGGACCCCAGATCAGCCGGGTGGTGGGGGAACATCCTTTACAACGCAACTTTTACCACGCAGGGCCTTTACGATGCAACTTTTACAACGCAAACCATTACAACGCATTGCGCTGGGGGGCGCTCTAGGATAGGGAATAAGTTTAATTTACTATCCAACACCTTCCCTAGTGTCCACGGGGACTGGAGTTGGCATAGTAAATTAAACATTTCACTATCCAGCACCCCAAAGCGCTAAACCGCGTTGTAAAGGCATGCGTGGTAAAAGCATGCGTTGTAACGTCATACATCCGTGGGGGTGTGCTTCGGTGTCCTGAAAAGTCTACGGAAGATCCTCGACTTGCTTCCTCGGTTGCCCGAAGGACGCTGGTGTATGCCCTGGTAACAGCACGATTGGACTACGGCAATCTTCTTTATCTGGGGGCCACAGGAAAGAGCATCAGCCGCCTTCAGGTGTTAGAGAATTCCGCGGCCCGCTTGGTCCTGAGACTACCCAGAAGGTCTGCTTCGAAGACAGCGCTCCAGGCACTACACTGGTTGCCAGTGAGAAGCAGGATCGAGTATAAGGCACTGTGCACGTGCCACCGCATTATGGGCGGTAAGGCGCCTATACCATTACAGGACCTGATCACTCGTTATGAGCCACCTCGTCCCCTGCGTTCCACAGGTTTTGGGCTGCTGAAAATTGCTAAAATATAAAAGGCTCGTATGGGGGGGCAGGTCCTTTAGATATTTGGCAGCTAGAAGCTGGAATGGACTGCCGTTGGAACTACGCCTTGAGCCATCTGAGTCCAGATTCAGGGGTAAACTTAAAACTCACCTCTTTACCCGGTAGACTGGTACTGATGTTGGCTGCTTGATTCTGTCACTTCCACTTGTCATAGCGCGGGGACACGCCGGTGCGCGCAACCAGGCGCTTTATAAAATTCCCTATTATTATTATTATTATTGTTATTATTATTATTATTATCACGTTAATGCCAGGGAAACCCATCCCTAATGGAAGAACACACCCTTTAGCAGTCAAGAGATTGAGATCCTATGACAATACTGTGGTAAATAAATAAATAATACCCTATTTTTGACTAGACATATATCATAACAGATAGCTCAATAAATAAGAGTCAAGATTCGAGGTAGTAGGAGTTTTGCAGGTTTAATACAGCATAAGGACAGGAACAGGACAACCTGCACGAGAATAGGATGACAGGGCCCAGCAGCTGCTGGGGCTGGGTCTGGGATGAGCGCGCCAACTTTTGATAACAATACACGAGCATATATACATAGCGCGAACACATAGCATTACATTGCAGTAGGCGTAGCAGTGGGTGGAACAGAAGGCGTGACGCGTAGCAGTCGCGAAAGATAACAGTAAAAGTAGGTGTAACTGGGCGTATACATAGACATGTGGTGCAGACGTAACAGAATATGTCATGAATGGGCGGAAACATAGGAGGGGGCTACCTAAGGAGCCGGGACCTCTAACCTGATGGTGCGCGCAAACTGGCAATGACGTGTTACTAGGAGAAGCTGGGGGCTATGAACTCTGTGCTAGGAGCAGAGACTAAAGTCTGGAGGGTCGGAGCGACATGTACCTAAACCCTATCTGGTATCTAATGTTTAGGGAACATGTTGATATAAACTAAAAGTCATGAGGGGAAAGGCTAACTGACTCTAAGACTGGACCATGCATTTATTCTACATATAGTGCGTGTTGGACTTGGCCTTTTCCCCCCAAAATTTTTCGCTTTTGACCCCCTAACTTGAATGTCTCCCCCATGGGATTAAACCTGTATAGGCCATGAGTGGTGTGAGACACCTTGTGAAAATGTAATTACCTGACCTAATGTGAGCACTTGTAAAATCCCCCATTTTAAAACTGCACCCCCATTTTGGAAATGTACCTGACTGAAATGTATTGTTTTTAAAATGGATGCCATGGCCATGGGTTTTGCCACTGGACTGACATAGGTCAGCGGTCTAGATAATATTACCCAGCTACCCCTAGTTTTGGAGGGAAAGCCTGGCACCCAGGGTGCTCACCCCCTCCCCTAGAACCAGTTTAGGCTAGATGTGCCAACATTCTAGAAGGTCCTGGCACTGCCTGGGAGGAGGGTATAAATAGGGTGAAGTGTCACCAGAGAGTCAGTCAGCGCTGGGACAAGGAAGGGAGGGGGACCTGCTGTGAGGTGCTACCGCCACATGGACCTGTGAGCTGGGCCCTGCACCCCTATAAACCCCCCCGCTGCTGTCCCCATGGACCCCTGACAAGGGAGGACTCTTCATAGGTCCCTGACGCTGTGGGACCTTGGACTACGCCAGCGCTGAGGGAAAAAGGTACCCAGAAGAGGAGGAATGCTGTGGGCTTGAACCCCCCAGGAGGTGAGGAGTGTACCCCTGGGGCTGGCTGTGGAACTGTTCGCCCCCCCCCCTCCGTGAGGAGCCTACTTGGAAGCCCTGGTTTGCCTACCTAAGCGCTGTAAACTCCAAGACTGTTGCTGCCCTGACCTGAACTGTCCTGCCTGGGAAGCGCTATAATTTGGAAGCGCTAGAGAAGGACTGTGAGGAGCTGCGTGTCCCTAGAAGCCCTGAACTGCCTCTATTCTGTTGGGCTAAGAGGGAGGAGCAGTGCGCTGTAAATAGCGACATCTGCTGAGGAGAATCGCGCTGTGGCCTGAGGGCGCTGTGAGGAGGATCGAGTGTGAGGAGCCTACCCTCGTTTTGGCGCTGTCCGCCATATAAATAATTAAATAAAGGGAGCCTACCCCTTATCACCGTCGCGGCCCGAGGAGTGTTGGCGCTGCCTCGCGCTGCCTGGTAGCTGCCAGGGAGCCCCCCCGCGGTGGTGTGCATCGTCGCGGCGGCCCCCGGTGCCAGGAGAGGGCCGCCGATGTGAAGTGGGCCGCGCTAGGCCCTGAGGCTGCGGACTCGCGTCACGTGACGGGGGCGCCCGGCCGCGTCATCGGCCCGCCCCCGCCAACGCTGCGCACGGATTGGCTGCGCGGCCGAGCCCCCGAGAAGGCCGCGCAGGGATTGGTGGAAGGCCGGGAAGGCCAGAAGAAGCGGAATCGGAGCCCCGGGTCCCCGTGAGGTAGGAGGGGGACCCGGGTGAAGCTTTGTTGCGGGGCCCCCGTGCCAAGGTGGGAGCCCCGAGAGAAGCGACCGGAGCGGGAGGCCACCCCGCCGGTCTGAGCCCCACGCGAGGGGCCGGTGAAGAAGGCGGGGCCGGGGCACTCTGTCGGTGCCAGCCCCGCCTCCCGACCAGAGAAGGGAGCCGTGCGAGGTGGGAGGAAAGCCAGGCAGGCTTCCCCCCACGTGTGCTGAGACACTGCGTGTGTCCCCTGACGCCTCCCTGAGGGTGGATCAAAACCCCGGGCCCCTGTAAGGAAAGGAGGCCCGGGTGAGGCGAATATAGCGGCCCCCCAGGCCCTCGAGAGGAGGAGGGGCACGAGGGTTGCCACAGAGAGGAGGGGCCTCGAGGCACATTGCCGGTGCCTGCCCCCTCCTCTAGAAAGGAATCCTGCAACTCGAGGCACATTGTCGGTGCCTGGTTTTCCCCCCCCTGCAGAGGAGGCCCCGCAGGACCTACTGAATCCCGCAGGAGCCAACGAGGAGAGCCCGGTGAGTGGGGTTTTGATTATCCCGTGTGGAAGTCGGGGCACAGGGTCGGTGCTCACCCCAGGACTAGGGCTCGCCCCTGGAAACTGCTCTGAGCCTCGCTGGCCCTTTTGGTCCCCTTTGAGACTTCTAGACTGGGCCGGGACATTACTGAGGCCCCCCCAGGATTGGTACAGGGACAAGGTAACCCCTAGCTAGGTGTTGGGCCCTGCAGAGTGAAGGGCTGGGTAACTTAGCCTGATTGTTAGTGGCTTGTTTATCCCTGGGTCCTGCAATGGTTAATTGCCATGTTTAATCCTAATTAGGATACTGGTGGCCCTAAGGTAACGCAGCAGTTCCATGTGATCTACTAAAGTGTGGTGCGCTTCCGTGCCTAGTTTGAATTGTAGGCTGTTTATCTTGCTAATATTATGCCTACACTAAAGTGATGCCCAGGTGCAGTGGGATTCAAGCCTGGTTTAGATGTTGTGATACCAATGCACTGCTTAATGTTTGTGTTGCAGGTTGCAAGGGGGGCTGAGGATTCATGTTCCTGACTGGTATTATATGATGTTTTTCCCTTACAGGGGTTGGGTTGGCGTTGCCACGCATGAGGTGTAGTTATGCTAATATGCAACTTACAATTTCAGCCAACCTCCCAAGGATGAAGGCCTGAGTAGGCCCCGCCTGATGAGTTATTCCAGGTCCCTGTTTATGCCCTTGTTAATGAGCCTGCCGTACTGATTTCTTACAGGTGCTCCTGACTAGTATGTGCTGTAATGCTCTGTTTTTCCCTTACAGGGGTGGGTTGGCGTGATTGTGCATGATATATATACCTATGCTAATGTGGTATTCTGCATTTACAACCCCCTAAGGATGAGAGCCTGAGTTGGCCCCGCCAGATTGGCCCCAGGACTACTGTTATTTAATCACAATTGTTCTTTATTTCAGCATGGACTACTTCCTATGTAAATAATTCCCCCCCTTTATTCACTTGGCTCTGGCGCCATTTGGCGTCCTGTGTGACACTACTGTTTTGCAATCTTTTGCCTTGCAGGTTGGAAACCCTACTAAATGACGTATCTTTTTCCAACTCAAACTGGTGTCCTGCCTCTTTTGTGGTGTGCCTGGTGTGTTGACTGAGGGTACTGCGTGAGTGCTTCACATGTCCTCCAAGTTTGGCCTGCCCGCTTGATGCCATGCTACCCCCTTTGAGACTTGGGCAACCCCCATTTCCAACATTTGGTGGCAGAGCGGTGGGATAGGACTTGTGTTTGCGCAGTACCACAGCGGCCACGGGTTACACTGCAAATAGAGCTTTGGAGGTAATCCGAGCCTTGTTGTGGGGATTATTGTTGCTTCCTCCTGAAAGTGTTTGACAATTGTGTCCCCTTGTTCCACTGGGAGGGTGTGTCCCGGGTGTACCTCGCCACGATGGGGTTGATTTACCAGGAAGTGGAACTAATGGAGTACACCGAACAGGAGGTGATAGACTTCCTCCTGGAGAGAGGGATACCCCCAGTAGGGAACATTAGGAGGAATTTGTTTCTCTATGAGGCCCTCAAGAGGGGAGAGCCCTTAGAGGTTAATGGGGACTTGTCTGACTACCCCCCCGAAGTGTTGAAGGGTCAGTGGGTTAGAGACCAGAGTGAGGGCTCCCCATCCAGAACCCTGGGAGGTAAATGCTCCGATGAGGAGGAGGAAGAGTCTAGCAGGGCAGAGACGCCAGTAGCTGTGGAGGACACCGAAGATAGGGAGTCTCGCACTGGGTCCAGTCCCGGGGGCACTGCCCCATCCCTTTCCCTGTCCCCAGAAGAGTGGGTAGATAGGAGGGAGGAAAGGGAGTATCAGCTGGCGCTGGCAAAGCTCAGGCATGCCGAGGGCTTAGCGCAGCTGAGGGTAGAAGAGCAGCGACTAGAGACTGAAAAAGTCCTAGCGCTGGAGAGGATGGCGGAGGCGGAGAGGGCCTTCGCCAGGGAGAGATCAGCTCAGGTGGGTAGGTTGTCCCCTGAGAGTGGTTTTAGGAGTCTGGATTCACCGAAGAGGGTGGGATCCAGTGGTGGCAGCGAGTGTAGGTCCAGTGCAAGGAGTCCCACTCCCGAAGCCCAAGAGACTGTGCCTGATTCCCCGGAAGAGGAGGACGGGTTAGTGTTTAGGGGCAGGGGTAAGCTGTTCCATCAGTCCTGGGGAGAGTTCGAGGAGGAGTTGTTGGACTGTACTGGAGGATTGGGTGGTGAGGAGAGCAGTGGAGGATTGGGAAGGGCTGTGCCATGCCGTTATCCGGGAGCACATGCTGAGGAGTTGTTTCCCAAGACTGCGTCACCATCTGTTGCAGTGCGGGTTCTCAGACTCCAGGGAACTTGCACGGGAGGCAGACCTCTGGGTAAGTGCCAGAGCGTCTGGGGAGGCTGAGGGAAGTGATCCTGAAGGGAGTGAGACGGGGAGGTGTCCCGAGAGGCCCCAGCTGTGGTCACCGGGCCTGGAGTGTTCTTTAAGAGAACCTCCGGTTGGGAGACTAGGCTGTCCCGATGCGTCATCCAGAGGAAAGGATCCCCTCATGTCAGGAGGACCCGGAGCATCATTAATTGGAGCTCCAGTGGTTCGGGGGTTTGACCAGTCACAGGGTTTAGATCCTGGACTGGGGTTCCAGGTTAAGGGGTTGCCTGACCTGGAGGGTGGGGTACCTGTAATTCAGGTCCCTACCAATTTGACTCCTAGGGGTACTACTCCCAGTGGGAGGGTGCGGAACTCTGGGAGGGGGTGCAGAGGGAGGAAGGTCTCTTCTCTGTCACCAGCTCAGCCACAGGGCGCAGATCCTGGGTTGGGTGGCCAGGGACAGGGTTTGCCTGCCCTGGTGGGAGGGACCTCTGTAACCAGGGTCCCCCCGGAAGTGACTCCCAGGGGTACTACTCCAGTTAGGAGGGTGCGGGACTCTGGGAGGGGGTGCAGGGAGAGGGAGGACTCGCCCCTGTCACCGGTTCAGCCTGTGGGTTTCGGCTCCAGGTTGGGGAGAGAGTTGTGTGAGGGTGTCCCCCAGCGTAGGAGATGGAGGAACCCTAGGAGGAGAAGTAGGGGGAGGAGAGCCTCGCCCCTAAGGGCTGGTCAGTCTGAGGGTGTAGACCCCAGGTGTGTGGACCAGTGGCAGTTTGGAGAGAAGAGAGTGGTCCAAGGGAATTACAAGCCTGAGGCTAGAGCCTCCCACTCTAGGAAGGAGAGACATCCCACTAGGGAACACCAGTGGGGTGGTGATGTTGGTGAAAGGAGGGTTGCGAAAGAGAACCATTGGGTTCCAGAGTGGAGGAGAGACTGCAGGTGCTCCTGTAGTTGCAGGCCTGCGTCCACCTTTTTCCGCCCCAAGCAGGGAAGCCCATCAAGGCATTAATATGTCTACCCTGGCTTTTGGCTGGGGGGGAGTCGTGTTGGACTTGGCCTTTTCCCCCCAAAATTTTTCGCTTTTGACCCCCTAACTTGAATGTCTCCCCCATGGGATTAAACCTGTATAGGCCATGAGTGGTGTGAGACACCTTGTGAAAATGTAATTACCTGACCTAATGTGAGCACTTGTAAAATCCCCCATTTTAAAACTGCACCCCCATTTTGGAAATGTACCTGACTGAAATGTATTGTTTTTAAAATGGATGCCATGGCCATGGGTTTTGCCACTGGACTGACATAGGTCAGCGGTCTAGATAATATTACCCAGCTACCCCTAGTTTTGGAGGGAAAGCCTGGCACCCAGGGTGCTCACCCCCTCCCCTAGAACCAGTTTAGGCTAGATGTGCCAACATTCTAGAAGGTCCTGGCACTGCCTGGGAGGAGGGTATAAATAGGGTGAAGTGTCACCAGAGAGTCAGTCAGCGCTGGGACAAGGAAGGGAGGGGGACCTGCTGTGAGGTGCTACCGCCACATGGACCTGTGAGCTGGGCCCTGCACCCCTATAAACCCCCCCGCTGCTGTCCCCATGGACCCCTGACAAGGGAGGACTCTTCATAGGTCCCTGACGCTGTGGGACCTTGGACTACGCCAGCGCTGAGGGAAAAAGGTACCCAGAAGAGGAGGAATGCTGTGGGCTTGAACCCCCCAGGAGGTGAGGAGTGTACCCCTGGGGCTGGCTGTGGAACTGTTCGCCCCCCCCCCTCCGTGAGGAGCCTACTTGGAAGCCCTGGTTTGCCTACCTAAGCGCTGTAAACTCCAAGACTGTTGCTGCCCTGACCTGAACTGTCCTGCCTGGGAAGCGCTATAATTTGGAAGCGCTAGAGAAGGACTGTGAGGAGCTGCGTGTCCCTAGAAGCCCTGAACTGCCTCTATTCTGTTGGGCTAAGAGGGAGGAGCAGTGCGCTGTAAATAGCGACATCTGCTGAGGAGAATCGCGCTGTGGCCTGAGGGCGCTGTGAGGAGGATCGAGTGTGAGGAGCCTACCCTCGTTTTGGCGCTGTCCGCCATATAAATAATTAAATAAAGGGAGCCTACCCCTTATCACCGTCGCGGCCCGAGGAGTGTTGGCGCTGCCTCGCGCTGCCTGGTAGCTGCCAGGGAGCCCCCCCGCGGTGGTGTGCATCGTCGCGGCGGCCCCCGGTGCCAGGAGAGGGCCGCCGATGTGAAGTGGGCCGCGCTAGGCCCTGAGGCTGCGGACTCGCGTCACGTGACGGGGGCGCCCGGCCGCGTCATCGGCCCGCCCCCGCCAACGCTGCGCACGGATTGGCTGCGCGGCCGAGCCCCCGAGAAGGCCGCGCAGGGATTGGTGGAAGGCCGGGAAGGCCAGAAGAAGCGGAATCGGAGCCCCGGGTCCCCGTGAGGTAGGAGGGGGACCCGGGTGAAGCTTTGTTGCGGGGCCCCCGTGCCAAGGTGGGAGCCCCGAGAGAAGCGACCGGAGCGGGAGGCCACCCCGCCGGTCTGAGCCCCACGCGAGGGGCCGGTGAAGAAGGCGGGGCCGGGGCACTCTGTCGGTGCCAGCCCCGCCTCCCGACCAGAGAAGGGAGCCGTGCGAGGTGGGAGGAAAGCCAGGCAGGCTTCCCCCCACGTGTGCTGAGACACTGCGTGTGTCCCCTGACGCCTCCCTGAGGGTGGATCAAAACCCCGGGCCCCTGTAAGGAAAGGAGGCCCGGGTGAGGCGAATATAGCGGCCCCCCAGGCCCTCGAGAGGAGGAGGGGCACGAGGGTTGCCACAGAGAGGAGGGGCCTCGAGGCACATTGCCGGTGCCTGCCCCCTCCTCTAGAAAGGAATCCTGCAACTCGAGGCACATTGTCGGTGCCTGGTTTTCCCCCCCCTGCAGAGGAGGCCCCGCAGGACCTACTGAATCCCGCAGGAGCCAACGAGGAGAGCCCGGTGAGTGGGGTTTTGATTATCCCGTGTGGAAGTCGGGGCACAGGGTCGGTGCTCACCCCAGGACTAGGGCTCGCCCCTGGAAACTGCTCTGAGCCTCGCTGGCCCTTTTGGTCCCCTTTGAGACTTCTAGACTGGGCCGGGACATTACTGAGGCCCCCCCAGGATTGGTACAGGGACAAGGTAACCCCTAGCTAGGTGTTGGGCCCTGCAGAGTGAAGGGCTGGGTAACTTAGCCTGATTGTTAGTGGCTTGTTTATCCCTGGGTCCTGCAATGGTTAATTGCCATGTTTAATCCTAATTAGGATACTGGTGGCCCTAAGGTAACGCAGCAGTTCCATGTGATCTACTAAAGTGTGGTGCGCTTCCGTGCCTAGTTTGAATTGTAGGCTGTTTATCTTGCTAATATTATGCCTACACTAAAGTGATGCCCAGGTGCAGTGGGATTCAAGCCTGGTTTAGATGTTGTGATACCAATGCACTGCTTAATGTTTGTGTTGCAGGTTGCAAGGGGGGCTGAGGATTCATGTTCCTGACTGGTATTATATGATGTTTTTCCCTTACAGGGGTTGGGTTGGCGTTGCCACGCATGAGGTGTAGTTATGCTAATATGCAACTTACAATTTCAGCCAACCTCCCAAGGATGAAGGCCTGAGTAGGCCCCGCCTGATGAGTTATTCCAGGTCCCTGTTTATGCCCTTGTTAATGAGCCTGCCGTACTGATTTCTTACAGGTGCTCCTGACTAGTATGTGCTGTAATGCTCTGTTTTTCCCTTACAGGGGTGGGTTGGCGTGATTGTGCATGATATATATACCTATGCTAATGTGGTATTCTGCATTTACAACCCCCTAAGGATGAGAGCCTGAGTTGGCCCCGCCAGATTGGCCCCAGGACTACTGTTATTTAATCACAATTGTTCTTTATTTCAGCATGGACTACTTCCTATGTAAATAATTCCCCCCCTTTATTCACTTGGCTCTGGCGCCATTTGGCGTCCTGTGTGACACTACTGTTTTGCAATCTTTTGCCTTGCAGGTTGGAAACCCTACTAAATGACGTATCTTTTTCCAACTCAAACTGGTGTCCTGCCTCTTTTGTGGTGTGCCTGGTGTGTTGACTGAGGGTACTGCGTGAGTGCTTCACATGTCCTCCAAGTTTGGCCTGCCCGCTTGATGCCATGCTACCCCCTTTGAGACTTGGGCAACCCCCATTTCCAACAGTGCGTGATGAAGAATATTAAATGACCATTAAATACAGTATTTCTCTTAACATGGAGCCGCATAGGCTAGACAATGACGGAAACTATTGATGCAGTTCAGTAGCTTAGGAATGCAGAGAAGGAGGACTGAACTGATAACTGGAACTATAACATACTTTTGGCAGACTCAGAGGCAGAGCCAAGCTGCACCGGGCACTGCGAGGCAGGAAGTAAGTGAAAGGTCGAGGATACAGGTGGGGGCTACATCGCTCCTCAGCGAGGCTTCAGGAGACAGGAGCTGAATCTGATGTCCAGGCCCTTTTGAGGCCTAGAAACGGGGACTTTATAATGGAATAACGTGCACACTGAGAAACGTGGCAACATTATTTTACATAGGCCTGATATCCGTAGTATTCACGAGGACTGGAAACTGGCATACTAGAGGTGGACACAACTGTAATTGCGTCATTAATCGGACATGGGGAATAACATATGCATATTGGTCATGCACACATAACATATGATGGATGACACGTAGGGACACAGAACATGGCAAAATTTACTTTTCCACATTCCCTCCTTGTCACTACGTTTCCATCAGGAAACATCAATATTCATGATACCATCTATCATTTCATACAGTACCATTTGCTCGTCTCGAATTATCCTGGAACGGGTTTTAAAACGGGGCTTGGGATTAGGAATACAAGAGGTAGCACACATGCCGCAAATCGCAGGGCCACATTGTATACAGAGGCAGCAGCTGAATATGATCGCTACTGCAATACCTAGAAAGGACAGGACTTTCCATCCCCATGCGGAAATTATATTCCAGAACCAACCGGACCATGTCCAGGTGCCTGGATTCTGGTGTAACAGATGGGCAATTTTATGGAGTCTGGTTATAGCTGAATAAACAGACGGCGCGTTATTTGGAATGAAAATGCAGCAACTAGATCCGATGAGTCTACAGGCCCCGCCCCTATCGGCCAGTATGACGTCAAGGACGAGACGATTCTGGAGCACAACAATTCTCATAAAGGATTGCTCTTCGGTTAAGTTACCTAGAGCGGAGGCAGTCTCATCTACTACAGCTTCAAGGGTTCTTGTTAACCTACGGATTAGCTTACTGTTTACAACTGTACCTAAATAAGGGAACACACCTTTATCAATATCAATGAATTGTTCTGCAGCAGTTTCAGTATAATCGACAATCGGGAGATTTCTCTTGTGTCTAGTATGTACTAGGAAGGAATTCCTATGGTAGTCAGGTGGGGCTAGAAAAACAGGTGGCAGTAGGAAAGCAATGTAACAGGTTCCCTCCCAATCGAGGGGCAGACGAACATATGCGGTTTGACCACAAACAAAATAAGAATGACGTGAAGCTTTAAAAATAGATTTCCCACTGTCACTATACTTGATAATAGTGGTACAATCACTATGTCCTACGTGTACGGATCCCTTATTTCGGACACACAATTCGCCTTTGACTGGTAGTACTGAAATAGCAGGTGAGTCTGGAGTAGTATCAGACTGAACATTCAGGACCATAAAATTCGACGAATAGTTACCTAAATTATACACTTCATTTTCTAGATCTAAACCTGTTCGGTGGGGGAAACCTTGCTTGTCTGGGAAACATGTACTGTTAAGAAAAGACATATCTGTTGAGGATGACGTTAACGTGGACCATGCTCCACACGAACCATTATGTGAGAATGGATAAGGAAAAAGTGGCAGAACTCCCTTCGGTGTCTGGAAAGGGGGGAGTCGACCACACACCCAACAATTTGTGGCATTGCTGGTCTGGTGTGAGTAATGTAACATGCGGATAAATTAGTTATTACGCATAGCGAGGCGGTAAGAGAGTTCATGAGGAGGCAGATCACTAAACGTGTGCTCTACTGTAGCATTAGCAGACTTATTTACATGAAGAACTGGGAAATATAGGAAAAAGGCATAACTGGTGCAGGAAATCAAAAGGCTGATGAATAATATGAAACTTAGAAAAACGATACATTGAATTGAGTTTTTACTAACTCTCTCACTATGGGGGTCTATTTTATACATGTCAGAAACAGTCTAACCGTTTCACCTAGGGGAGGACTTATACAATCAAACTGACTGACTTATTTTACTAGACCGGAGTTTTTGCTTATACTCCTGCTGCGGAGTTTTCTCTACCAAGGGAGGGGTTGTATCAATGTCATTTGCGGGACAGTCCTTAGGAACAATGTTTTGACAAGTCTTGATATCCTGGAAAATGTTTTTAGAGACCGGTTTCAATCCGTAGAATTTCTTGACGTGCGAAAGGTGCACCCAGCCGCGGCGTCCTTCCAATTTCACGGCTGTACGGGTGGTGAGGAGGACCTGACGGGGCTCTTTCCAACGTGGCTCCAGCGGACTTGATCTGTCAAAGTTCCGGACCATCACCATGGAACCTGGAACGATTTCATGCGGTGCCACCTCGGTATTGTCTGGAAATGCGGCAGCAACCTGTGAACGACATGAGTTGAGGGCAGACATCAAGGAAGCTAGGTAATCTGTCAGCATATTACATGAAACATCAGTAATACTTCGGGGTCTAGGAGTACCCCACATGTTAGGGGGGCGGCCGAATACGACCTCATACGGGGACAGACCTGATCTGGAATGTGCGACCATGCGCATATAAAACAAAGCGACTGGCAGAGCTACTAGCCAGTCCACACCCTTATCTTTACATATTTTTGCAATTCGAATTTTCAGAGTCTGATTATGTCTCTCGACTAGACCGGCTGCTTCGGGATGGCGTACACAATGGAACTTCCACTGGTACCCTAACAACAGGGAAACGTGCTTCATCAACTCAGATGAGAATGGCTGACCGTTATCAGAATATACGACTCTAGGGAGTCCATATCGAGGGAAGAACTCACGAACCAACTGCTTGGCAGTGGTCGCGGCTGTGTAATCTGGGACTGGATATGCTTCTGTCCATCTGGACAAAGCGCATACAACTACAAGGACATACTTGAAACCTCGACATCGCTCCATCTGAATATAATCCATCTGGAGGACTTCAAAGGGGTGGTCAGGAGGCTGGAAACCACCTTGTTCCACCGGGACACTTTTACCTGGATTAAACTGACAACATATCATACAGGTACGGACTTTCTGCTTGGCTGCAGCTCGTAAATGTTTGTTGAACCAAATGTTCTGGATACTGTCTAACATAGCTTTTTCTCCTAAATGTGCTGGACTATGTGCGGTATTAATGATGACTTGAACCATAGAGTCGGGGAGAAACCATGTGGCTCTACCCTTCGTTAACCATCCTTGATCTGTCTGGACCCCTCCTTGTTCAGACCATTTCTTGATTTCTTCAGGAGTAGCATGTAACTGGATATCTATGACATCTTCAGTAGGGTCCTTAACTGTCATACATGTAATCGGATCTGGAGTGTGTGTCAGGTTAACTGGAATGTCTAGAGTCTGTGCTGTAAGCTTGGCTGTGCGATCTGCTAGATCATTACCTTGAGAAATAATGTCAGTGACTTTCGTATGTGCTTTGCATTTCATGATAGCAATGGATGTCGGTAAATGTATGGCATCTAACAGAGCTTGAATAAGGAGACCATGCTGAATCTTGGTTCCATGAGAAGTCATGAAACCTCTCTCCTGCCAGAGCACTCCGAAGTCGTGTACAACTCCAAATGCGTAACGTGAATCTGTGTAAACATTAACTTTCAGGTTCTTGGCGTGTATGCAGGCTTGTGTCAGAGCAACTAGCTCTGCTGCTTGAGCGGACAGAGTGTCAATACGGTGTGTTTCAATAACTTCAGTGTCAGTAGTCACTGCATACGCGGCGACTAGTTCTCCTGTACTAGTTCTCATACATGAACCATCCACATAAAGTGTCAGGTCGGAGTCTGGTAACGGAATGTCTGTCAGATCCTGTCTTGGCTTTGTCGTAATGTTGACTACTTCCACACAGTCGTGTGTGGCTGGATTTGAACTAACTGATGGTAACAGTGTAGCAGGATTCAGGATGTTGCAGCGTCTAATTACTATGTGTGGCTGGAACAGTGTCAATTCATAACCTGTTAAACGTGCAATTGTCAAGTGCTGAGTTTGTGTTCGGTTTAAAAGAACTTCCACGGAGTGTGGGACTTGTACTGTCAAAGTATGTCCTAAAACTATGGAATCACTTTGTCTGATAGCTAGTGCTGTGGCTGCAACTGACTTGAGGCACGCAGGCAACGCCTGGGCGACTGGATCTAGTGTGCTCGAAAAATAAGCACAGGGCTTGTATTGTCCTGCTTGATCTTGTGTGAGAACAGATAATGCTGTACCTTCACGTTCAGTGACAAAAAGTGTAAAAGGCTTACTGTAGTTCGGTGTAGCTAGAACTGGAGCTTGGCATAGGGCTTTCTTTAACTCGTTGAAACTAAGTGTATGTTCAGATGTCCAAGGGAGAACAGTCGATACGGCTGCCTCCTGTGTCGTTAACTGTATCAGTGGCTTGGCTAGAAATGCATACTGGGGAATCCATTGTCTGCAGTAAGAAGTAAGGCCGATAAAGGCACGTACCTCCTTCTGGGTCCTGGGCTGGGGAAGACTCGTTATTAACTGGATACGGTCTGGTGTCAACTGCCTACCCCTCTTGGACAGTAAGTGTCCTAAGTAGACCACTTGCTGGACACAGAATTGAAGCTTCGAAGGTGACACCTTGTGTCCCATCTCGGCTAGGAAATACAGAACCGTGAGTGACGCTCGCTCGCAGTCACGTTCAGAACGGGCTGTGATCAGTAGATCATCGACATACTGGAGCAGGGCAGTGTCAGTTGGCATGTGAATGTTGTCTAGTTGTCTCTTAAGTGCTTGACTGTAAATACTAGGGCTTTCTGTGAAACCTTGAGGAGCTCGTGTGAACATATAGCTCCTTCCATTTAAACAAAATCCGAAAAGAAACTGGCTGTCTGGATGAATGGGTACACTAAAAAATGCGTTCTTGAGGTCGATTACTGTGAAGAACGTGGCTTCGGAATCAATGGCTGTCAATAGGGAAGAGATGTCTGGGACAACTGGGTACTGAGGAATAATACATTTGTTAAGTTCTCGTAGGTCAATCACTAATCGATATACTGGGGGTGCATTTGGATCAGTACGTTTCATGACTGGAATAATCGGAGAGTTACATACATTGGAGTCAGTTTCTACAACTACTCCTTGAGCGATGAGCTCGTCTATAATTTTGGATAAGGCTGCTACAGCCTCAGGTGGCAATCTGTACTGTCTGATTCGTGGTAACACTACACCTGGTTTGAGAGTCACACGATGGGGTGTGATTTGCATGTAACCTACATCAGTCGGACCTTGCGCCCATAAATGCTGCGGGACATTAGACAGTCTGGAATCAAAATCTCGTAATACATAGTGACCCTTAAAGTCACGTAGGAACAGACGTATTCCCTCTGGGGAACAGCATATAACTGCACCTAATTCTTTCAGTGTTTTAATGCCTAATAGGTTTTCTGGACATGACTTAGTAAGTAACAGATCAGTAGTGCGGGACAATGGACCTACTTCTAGAGTAACTGGCTTTGAAATCTCATTAACGATAGGCTTTCCTGAAAATCCAAGGGAAACATTTCTTGAGCCTGAGAGCGGAGCCCCTGGAACTTCGGCGTGACTAATGGTGGTCCTACTTGCCCCTGTATCAATCAAAAACTTTCTGTCTTTCCCTAATACTTGACTGTGAACATAGGGACCTTCTTGATCTACAGGTATCTCGATGAGAGGCAAGCCTACCTCCCTCTCTAGGCTGTTTCATGAATATGGCTGGTACTCTGGATACTCAGACTGTGCATACTGGTACATCTGCGATGTAACGTGCTGTGTTGCAGCGATAGGCTGCGGTGCTGTAACTGTCTGTGGTGCATTCTGTGGCTGAGGAATCTGTGAAACTTGTTCTTGTCTAGGCGGACGTGGTCTTTCTTTAGTCTTACCAGTAGCTATGTTGTGTTTCAGAACTGCACACTCATTTATAAAATGACCTGGCTGTTTACAATAATTGCAGTTCCCTTTAACGGGAGCTGCAGGATGACTGGCTTGATTCGGACCCCTCTTCTGACTGTCTTGAGGAACAGATTGTGCAACTAGTACTTTCATTTTCGTGTCTTTCATACGTTTTCTCTCGTGTTCTTGTTCTTCCCTGATTCTATTCTGGTGGTACTGGAGCATCTGGAGCATCTGGGACGGAGTATTTGCTTGCCAGGTGCTTTCGACTTTCAGAACTCGGTTTTTAATTGGTGGACTTGAATTCTCGACTAATTTAGTAACAAAAAGGTGAGGGTATGACTCACTACTTGTCTTGAGACCACTGTTGATACTGAAACATTTTTCAAATCTAGAATAAAAATCACTAATATCTTCATCTTGTTTCTGTTTACAGGCTGAGATTGCATCCCAGTCTTCTTTTCTCGTTGTTAATAATCTGGGTAAAACTTGAATTAATAATTCTGGTAATTCTTTACATTTCTCTCCTAGACCAGTACCTGGTACACGTATCTTATCTTCTGCTTCTAGGACTGCCCAATCTATCTTTTTCTCTCCCACCTCCCATTCTTTTTCTTTTAGCTTTTCATACACCCCTGCGGGTAGCAGAACTTTTAACATTTTAATGATATCTGGGTATGTGTATTCTCCCATACGGAGCATGTCTTTTAATTCTCGATGGAACCCTGCTGGATCTTTGTCATGACAGGGAATTAATTTCTTCATTTCAAGGAGTTCCATCTTTGTGATTGGAGTGTATACAAACACTCGTTGCATTTCGCCACCCGTTCCTCTGACTGGGTGGACTTCCCGTAACGGATTCTGTCTGTCTATGTAAAATGGTTTACTTTCTGGGGGTGAGACATGAACAAAATGCGGGTTCAAGAATGTTCTATATTTGTGACGCTGTTCTAGAATGACACTAATTAAATCGGTACCTAGACCTCTCCATTTATACTGGAGTAACTCGTTCAGGATATCATGTAACGGACCTGGATCAGAGTGCTGACCCTCATACAGAGTAATGAGGTACTGAATCATATACATACCCACCAGTCGTTGCTCGGCTGGGGGCAATTTCAGAAACATTTGTGCCACTATTTCGTCTGGAAAAGTGGTAGAATCAGTAATCCATCGGACTGCTGATCGCACTAATTCCTGTTCATGCATAGTACTTAACTCACTATAACCGATTCGTGATTTCAGAATGTGATCGGTAGCTTGAAATACTTGTTCTAGGGAACCTTGTTCTGGTGCTGGATGATGGAAAGTAGACTTGGGTTCTAGACGTAAATGGCGATCTGGAAATCTAGGTTTTCCTACATACGCTATTCTGGCAGTATTCTCATCGTCTTCCTCTTCAGGATCGGAGGTACTTTCTTTCTCGCTTACTTGTGCTGCTTTACGCTGTTCGTGTATCTTTATTATCTCTCTACGGATTTTCTTGTACATACTTTCCATGGCACCAATGGTATTGTGCTTACCTTCGGCTATATTATCACTCCACTTTGTCAGGATTTTCATTTCTTCCGGGTCTTTAGACGGGTAATCTTGTTCTCTTATTAGACAGTTAATTAAAAACTTTAATATCATACGCTGGATCTCAGCTTTCCTTTGAGACATGGCATCACTAATACTTTGTGGATCATCCCCTGTACGGATGAAACGATATATTCTGTCTAGATCCTCTTTCATATTCGGCAAGGTGACTAGATACTCGGTCACCCTCCTTATGCGTACGGAATATAAAACCATATTAAATTCGCCTGGAACTGGGTCATAGACACATTCGCCAAGGGTTTGCCTGATTTCTGCAACAGACTTATTACTTTTAGGAGTACGCTGTGATGCTTGAGCATGTAATTCGAGTGCTGATAAACGCTTGTATGGCGGCGGGGTTTGAGGAAGACCTCCCCCTGCGGCCCCTAAACTAGAATCATCAACTGATGCTTTTCGTCCTGGCAGGGTCGGTAATTGTAACGTGGGCTGGACTTGTATGGCGGGCTGACCCGGGGGGGCTGTTAAGGGCACCCCGGTGTCTGGAGGAGCAGGAATTACCTGATTTACAGGGACTGGCGGAGCGTGAACAGGATTTGCATATTCGGGGACTGTGTCGTCCAGATAGGACGAAATAAAAATATCAGCTGCGGTCGGTTTGTGACGTAGCTTGGTCGGGACTAATGGTGGCGGGAAATTACTGGATGCCTCTGGGGTCGCTTTTGGCAAGCCCTCAGCAAGAAGAGGATACATACCCTTATTAAGGGCATGCCTCTGTCTGTCTGATTGCTCAGTTCTAACTCGTTCACCTATCTCGATTAATTCTCTTTCTTGGGCTCGTTCTTGGGATTCTCTACTTAGTTCTGACTTTCTGATTTCTTTTTCGGTTCTTTTATGAGCTTCTTTGCGCCATAACTCGATGGCATCTTTCTGTGACTGTCTGGCTTTCTTTTTCCATAATGCTTCTTCTACTCGCATGATGCATTCGGCATCCCATGTACCCGATACGGGCCATCTATACTTTTCTTCTAACTGTTTGGTATAATCTACCCATAAATCTAGATACAATATGGCGCTTATGCCATGTTTCTGATACATAAAGTGACCTGGACTGTCCCTAGGCGGAACAGGAACTGCTTCTTCTAACAAACCCTTTCTAGTTTTTAACTGACGTAATCTCGAAAAGAGAGACATTGTAAACTTGAATCGGAACACAATACAATAGACGAGGAACAATAACAATTGGGAAAACAATTCAGGCATACCACGACATTGGAAATACGTTGAACAACATCATAACATTACAGTTCGGACAGAAATATTACCTGGAATACTGAGAACAGAAACACAAGAATTTCTCGAGAACGGAACAGACTAGAGTTACTGGATGCACTGCTGAAACAGTACGGAACATACCGGTCCCATAAAGGGACGCATCAAGACCCGTATCCACCTAGGTGAACACTTCGTTTGTGGGCCTGGGTACCACCAACCCACGGACCAGAGTCAATTTAGATTGACCCTGTCTAGATACTACCCCAGTAATGGTACTCACCGGGCAGCAAGAACGGAAAGCTTCGGACTGGACTGGACTGCTACGACGACGGACGACGAACTTCGGACTTCGGTTACGGGTGGGCCTCCGGATACCTCGGACCTTGGACTCTTGGCTTGGGCTCTGGTCGGGACTCGCCGCGTTCCTCCACCGTCTCGTTTGGATGCTGGACCGCCTCCTCCGTCTCCTCCGTGGGCCTGAGGGATACTTGAAGCAGAAATATCTGCACGTGGCCGGTATGGTTCCGTCACGGCTGCAGAGGGTCAGGGGGTCGGCGTGGCTTCACCGACGCGTGGGGAAAGGGCAAGTCCCTGTTCGGGCGCCATTATGTGGTAAATAAATAAATAATACCCTATTTTTGACTAGACATATATCATAACAGATAGCTCAATAAATAAGAGTCAAGATTCGAGGTAGTAGGAGTTTTGCAGGTTTAATACAGCATAAGGACAGGAACAGGACAACCTGCACGAGAATAGGATGACAGGGCCCAGCAGCTGCTGGGGCTGGGTCTGGGATGAGCGCGCCAACTTTTGATAACAATACACGAGCATATATACATAGCGCGAACACATAGCATTACATTGCAGTAGGCGTAGCAGTGGGTGGAACAGAAGGCGTGACGCGTAGCAGTCGCGAAAGATAACAGTAAAAGTAGGTGTAACTGGGCGTATACATAGACATGTGGTGCAGAAGTAACAGAATATGTCATGAATGGGCGGAAACATAGGAGGGGGCTACCTAAGGAGCCGGGACCTCTAACCTGATGGTGCGCGCAAACTGGCAATGACGTGTTACTAGGAGAAGCTGGGGGCTATGAACTCTGTGCTAGGAGCAGAGACTAAAGTCTGGAGGGTCGGAGCGACATGTACCTAAACCCTATCTGGTATCTAATGTTTAGGGAACATGTTGATATAAACTAAAAGTCATGAGGGGAAAGGCTAACTGACTCTAAGACTGGACCATGCATTTATTCTACATATAGTGCGTGATGAAGAATATTAAATGACCATTAAATACAGTATTTCTCTTAACATGGAGCCGCATAGGCTAGACAATGACGGAAACTATTGATGCAGTTCAGTAGCTTAGGAATGCAGAGAAGGAGGACTGAACTGATAACTGGAACTATAACATACTTTTGGCAGACTCAGAGGCAGAGCCAAGCTGCACCGGGCACTGCGAGGCAGGAAGTAAGTGAAAGGTCGAGGATACAGGTGGGGGCTACATCGCTCCTCAGCGAGGCTTCAGGAGACAGGAGCTGAATCTGATGTCCAGGCCCTTTTGAGGCCTAGAAACGGGGACTTTATAATGGAATAACGTGCACACTGAGAAACGTGGCAACATTATTTTACATAGGCCTGATATCCGTAGTATTCACGAGGACTGGAAACTGGCATACTAGAGGTGGACACAACTGTAATTGCGTCATTAATCGGACATGGGGAATAACATATGCATATTGGTCATGCACACATAACATATGATGGATGACACGTAGGGACACAGAACATGGCAAAATTTACTTTTCCACAATACTTACAGAAAAATCTAGAGAAAGGAAGGTGATGAGCTATCACAAAGCAGAAACACAAATTAATTGTGTGCAGGACACACAAACATGGTAGAGTTCAACAACCAATAGTCCGGATGACAAGGCAGACCGTTCTCCATTGTTTAGTGGCCTGGAGAAATCCATCATCACAGTACAGTGCCTGCAAGCCAAACCGATAAAAAACAGTTAATAGGCATCTGCAAAGTATGTCAACGTCAATGCTGCAATTGCAGAAAGGACAAGCCAATGGATTGCTGCCATGGAGAAGGAGCAACGTCTGCAAAGACAGAGGTACAAGGCACAATGCACGCTATGATTCTTTCACTAAATTCATGAATCGACTGGCTATAGCCACAACCACTCTTGCCAGGAGAACTGTCAATGTTCAAAATGACATGGGGCACTGCTGCCAAGATGTTGCACGCAGGCTGGACCTCAGCTCTGGAAAACATATACACACATAACCTGTGCATCCCCAACATTTTGCCGGCACCTGCAAGTGAAGACAGCTCTAGCCTCAGTGCCATATCTGTGCCAGATGGATGCTGTACCAGGCGAACACAACAGCACACATATGGAACAGATATATCCCCACAGCCAAGTCCTGCTGAGAAGATGACCAACACCAGAGTCCGTAAAAAGTGATTTTTGTAGACACTCCGATGTATGAGACTACTTTGTTATGTATGTGTTTTCAAACTTTGTTGCTTCGTTAAAAAAAATCCTAGAAGGATACAGTTGATGAAGAATTACATTTTTACAACCTGAATAAAAGGTTAACTTTCAGTCATGCAAAAAACATTTTCATCATGGGTGTTGTCTATTTCGCAATATGGTCATTGCTCTTACCTTAAAAATAGTTGTTGGTGTTCTCTGTGCGTCGAGCTCGACCTTCTGCTGCATGAGTACAATCCTGTGTAGTGTAGTTCCTATATTCCCAATAGGCTCTGTGCATTGGAATAATATATCCTATAGATTTGACATAGGACTTATGTTGACTAGGTCTCTATCGAATATACTAGACTTAATTGTGAGTGCCAGCTAGCTCAGAGGTCACTAGAAACTTTCTTGAATAAACAAGAAGGGATTCATTTCTGACAACCGCATAAACATGACAACTTTGTTTCGTGGAAACAATAGATAGATATTTCACTCCGTCAATCGTGCATGCTTCGTTTCAACAGAGTTGCAGAGAAATAGAGAGAAGGGCGTTTTCAATAAAAGGATTTATTGAACCGTCTTCTTTTTCTTGCAGGTAAAGTGAACTGCTACAATCGTTATACTGGTTGCAAAGTATAATGCGTACAGTAAGAAGAGTATTATAAAATAATACTGTAAAAGCATGGTATGGTTTATAAGCCATAAAATACATACATAAATAACAAAGACTAAAAGTACTCAACTGGTGCTTCTAAAATACACATACCCCAATGTACCTAACCTAAGTCTAGTACGAGGGGAAGAAGTAAGTATGGTGTAGCATATGTTTAGTTTGTTTAAGCCGAGAATCTATCCAAGATTTCTCTTAGGGTCTAATAAGCTCTGTACCTTGGTTTTAGAATGAAGGAGGTCTGGTATCTGTCTCTCTCGGACTCGATTTCCCAACACCCCGCAAGATGAGCTTGGAAACACTGGAGCTGGATTCTCAGCGAGAGAAGTGCGTCAGCTGGAGGGTCGGCTTCCTTCGGCACTTGCTGTAGCGAGCTGTGTCGGGCAAGTAGATAGTCGAGCTGCTCCTGAACCACCGTGTGTTTGCTAGGCAAGTGTAGGCATATTTATACCTTGAAGGTGCCTGGTCTGACGTAAAGTTGGACATAATAACGTCACCAAAGAACCCCAAGGGAATGGTAGTTCTTTGAAAACTCCATAATTTCTAGGACAAATCAATATTCAAGCAAGGGGAAGTCCCTGACTGCTGAAGCCGAGTTTTCCAATAAATCGTTATTGCTTTTTGGAACTAGTGGAAGTAGCCATGCCTGTATTTGGACTGGATGGGCTATGTCTAAATATGGGTATGATTTCTATGCCTATATAATTGCAAGGTGAATTTTACCTATATAAGGGCATGAATCTGGAAAATTACACTAGGGCCCTAAAACGCTATACAACACCTGATGAATCTGCAGTGGTGGTAATTTGTCATCTGAGTCTGATTCTGGCTCTATGTTGATGTTGTGAAGACCCTTCCTCATGCCTATGTTGTGGAGAATGGCACGTGTGGCAATGATTGCACAACAGGTGTTTGGTTTGTAGAGTTGTGCTCCACCAGTTTTTTAGAGACATTTGGAGCGATATTTGAGTATTCCAAAGGTGCGTTCAACTATTGCTTGCCTTGTCTTATGCGCCCTGTTGTACTGCCTTTCACTTCAGGTTCTTGGATGTAAGTATGGTGTCAGTATCCAAGGACACAAGGCATATGCACTGTCTCCTTAAATAGTATGAGAAGGATAGACTATTTATTCATTTTATAAACACACAATTGGACACTGTATGAACTAAATTTCCAATTCTCTTACCAAGCAAAAAACCATCGACAAAGTCAGCCTGAGTCAGATTGTTTCTTTCACTGATGTGGAACATGAAGAGTCATGTGTGCTGCCTGGGAATCTGGCTACAAGGTCAGTTATGATGCATGAGGCCTCACACACTACCTGTACATTGAGTGAATGCAACAGAATCCTAGTGCCTGGATACCCTCACGGGTGATGAGCCGCGCTCTACGAATCCTGATTGATTGAATGTATGCTTTTTCTGTTTCTATAAATGAATTCATTTGCAGGGAAAATGGCAATATGTGTGCCATCAACACAACCCATTACATTGGTAAACTGTGTTACCCGGTGAAACATTAGTTTGCTCCGTTGTAAATATTGGGGAGTTTTTGGAAAATACATAAATTGGTTCACGTTGCTAACCATGATGTCCAGAAACCTGTGGAAAAACTTAGAAAAATTACATTGTGACACTCTCCCTGTCACTGCTAAGACGCCCTGGTAACTGCCAGAAGCTAAAATGTGTAGACAACACAATACCTGCACATGTGTTGGAATTGCATTGCTTCTGACAATTGGGGTCTGTACCTGAGGTTGTAACTCAGCTATTAAATACAGAATTACCTCACTACTTAGTCTGTACTTCTCATATATCTCCTTCTCAGTCTGTTTAAAAAGGGTGACCTTCACCCTGAATATTCTCTCCTGTCTCCTCCTCTGCCTACCAGCCAAATCCTCATCCTCTTCACCAAGACATACAGAGCGCCATTCTGAAAGATCCAGATGCATTTTGGGGGACTTTTTATGGTTTGCACCTGGTTACCACCTGATACACATTGATGGTAACTGCATTTCCTAAGTGCCCATTTTGCGACTATTCACATTAAGGAAATCCTTTGTACATAGTGCTAGCGATT
Organism: Lissotriton helveticus; assembly: GCF_964261635.1. Lineage (NCBI taxonomy): Eukaryota > Metazoa > Chordata > Amphibia > Caudata > Salamandridae > Lissotriton > Lissotriton helveticus. The sequence goes on along the minus strand of NC_136065.1, from coordinate 229,924,579 downwards.
CGCTATTTGGAAATCCCAACTTATGATTTCCTGTTTAGGAATTCCCTAAAAGAGATTTCTACATTATGGCAATCGCAACTTGCACCACCGAAAATGCCTTCCATACATACCAAAATGGCATTTTGCGTTTCCTAATGGCCTGAAATTGCGAATCGCACCTTTAGGAAATGCAGGATGCTTTCACACATTTGGGCCAATATGACTACTTCAAATTCCTGTCCAAACAGCCCATGGGCAAGCACATTTTTGAACCAATACTATACGTAGTGCAACTAGAAGGACCAGTCTGTGCCACATTACTGAATCATGCACGATACTCTGAATTAGATCTGAAAAGCAAAAAGAAAAGTCCTTTTGGACCTCCCTGTTCTGGAGCTACCCAAACATAAAAGACAAATCCAACAAATTTGAGAGCTGCGACATTGTAGCTACTCACATCACCAGTGTGTGGAAAACGTCCCTGAGATTGAACCAACAGCGACAGTATTGGAAACTGGAGGGACTTGCTCCTACTTGCCACCCTTGAACACAGACCCTAAGACCTTCCAACCCTGATTTTGGTGTAAGTAAAGGACGTATATGGGAAACGTGGACTTGGAAACAAAATGCTCAGAATCCCACTAAACTGAAATAACAGATCAGACGTTTAAAATAATCCAATGCAATTAACCAGGGAAGAAGCAAGTAGATGGCCATTTCTTCCATTTGTCAATTGGATGTGAGGATGAGCCAGAACTGTGCCCAAGTAAATTTGATTTGAAATAAAAGTTCACATCAGGTACACACAGAGGTACAAAGAAGGTCACTTTGCTTGGAGCTATCTTTGCTGCTACAAGTGCTTGTTGTTAACCACTGTTTTCCTTATCAATTTGAAATGAGTCTCATGATGGCAGTTTTTGTTTTTCAAAGCCATATTTCTGAAGGCCTCCTCTATATGGGGACTTTGAAACTCTGTAACATTAATTTCTGGTTGATTGTCTATAATGTAATTTGTTGGTTTTATTTTAGCCCCACCTGCCTTTGTGCATTTCCATTATCCTAGAACTTGGACTGTGCACATAACTCACCATCACTTGAACTCGATATCGGCTCCCTTTACACAGTCTCCCGGTGACGAGCCAATATCACGTGGTGGTACAAAAAGTCATTTAGAAACCTCAAATGGGTTTCTAGCTCAGGTTAGAAGGCCCTTCATGGCCGATGTCCATCAGGGAGTTTGAAATCACCCCAGGACAGTGGCGACCAATTGTGCTGGAAGTGTTCAAAAGTCTCATGTTAGACTATGCGGATCTTGCGCGATCAGGGGGGAGTGGTGGGGGGGAGTTAGGGTAATCTTCTTTTTATTGTTATTGGTATGTGCCTGGATTTCATTGGAAAAAGTCAACATATCTGTATAGTTGGATTGTGCAGTTGTCTCTGGAGTGCAGAGCCCTGCAATATATGTGCAACTTGACAAATAAAATTTGTTTTAAAAAAAAAGTCTCATGTTAGGTCACTGAAATCGGAGGGTTTGTGAACATTCAAATCGCTACATAAAGGAAAAGAGTAGCAAACGGCCCACGTCCACATTCTGCACGTGTTCGTATGTGCATTTTGAAGCACACTATCCAAAATATATGCATAAAGGATGGACTGGTAGGGCACTGCATGTACAGAGAGCACATTTTCCATTGAAATTGGAATTAAATGTGCATTTGGCATGCAGCTTTACTATTACACTTATATGGCCCACAAACAATAATTTGCGTAAATTTGATTTCTATACATATTTATCGCACAAGTAAAGTCTTTTTGTTTTGATCCTATTACAATCTTCTTTGTATTGATCACAATTCAGAGTGAGAAAACGCAAAATGTCCCATTTACTGTTTACTTGCTGTAGATATATTTTGAAATATTTGTAAAGTTCATTTACAAGTATGTCAATTGCGTTGTATGTTGGAAAACACACATAACAAACGGCAGCCTTATCGTTTCACACTCTGTAGGGTTGTCCCTTGATTGCAAAATTCACCCTCCTTGCAGTAAGAAAAGAGAACAGTAAACCCCATTTTCCGTGTTAAAAAAACACGAATAAGGGGCAGTTTGTCAGAAGACATCGCCTGGCATTTGACCTCCGTCTCTGAATGCAGGGCAAATTAGACAAAATTAAAAGGCCTCTTTATTGACCACTCTCCATTTTAACGTAAGGTTCTTCTGGGGGTACTGCAGCACCTCCCGCACCCCTAGTTCCATCGTTCCTGTCAAAGGCAGCCATTGAAGCTTTTTATGTGGGGGGCTGTGACCGGTAAAAGTGATCAGCTGTAAGCCCTGCCCCTCCTCGTACACGGTGAAATGTTGTTAGAAGTTGGCAGATTTGACTAATACGCGACTGACAGCAGTTTTTTTTTTTAAAGAGGAAAAGCTTATCAGCAAACAGCCTGATTTCTCCATGCCTTTGTTAGTGGATGCACATCGAAACGTCAGGAGGGATGTGTAAAGTCACGCTCTCGAGATACATGACATCACAATGTCCAGAGGGATTTGTAAAGTCACGCTTTGAGGATGAATGACATCATATTGTCGGGGGGGGGGGGGGGGTGTTAAAGTCAAGCTCTGAGGAAGACTGATATCAAAATGTCCAGAGACATGTGTAAAGAAAGCGACGCTCTGAGGATGCGTGACATGACATCGCAATGACCAGAGGGATTTGTAACGTCACGCTCTGAGGATGCGTGACATGAGATCGCAATGTCCAGAGGAATGTGTAAAGCCACGCTCTGAGGATCCATGACATGACATCGCAATGACCAGAGGAATCCTTAATGTCACGCTCTGAGGATGCGTGACATTACATCACAATGACCAGAGGGATTTAACGTCACACTCTGAGGATGCGTGACATGACATCGCAATGACCAGAGGGATCTGTAAAGCCACGTTCTGAGGATGCATGACATCACAATGACCAGAGGGTTCTGTAATGTCACGCTCTGAGGATGCGTGACATCACAATATCCAGAGAGATTTGTAAAGTGACATTCTGAACCCGGCTGCATCTCTGTAACGTCAAGAAACAGTCAGACGCGGACGCGATAGAGGAGGCGGCGGCGGCGGCCCAGGAGGGCGGCTCTTCCGCAGGCTGACACTATGAAGTATCAGAAGAAGTGGGACATCCACGAGCAGGTCCGGGAGCTGCGGGTCGTCCTCGCGCTTCAAGGTTTGCTTTGCCTTTTATGCTTTAGGAGTCCCTTGTGTGTCTGGGACTGATGGCGGTGTGTCTGTCACACTCGCGGACATGTTTGCCCACTGTAATTGGTCACTGTCATGTGCGAAGGTACGTTGCGGGCAATATAATAGCCAATTCCATTATAGAACTGGAACTTTCTCCCCAGCAGTTCAGTAGATGCCAAAGGTCCATATGTCAGAAGTGGGAACTGGACATTTCACCAGGGCACCCCGGTGCTTCGTAGCCAACGCCATTTTCCCTGATAGAAGAGTTTTCTTTTAGTTTGTATCTATTTTTGACCCCCTCTGTGGGCACTCTATGGCCTCTCTTTAACAGCTGTGTTTGTGCACTCAGCCTGGAACCAGCCACTCTGCTACATAAGGATAATGTATCCGGGTGGTGTTTGGTCCTTGATCTGTATGAGGAGTCCTGACAGCTGGCCCCTCGCCTCTCCAGTTGTCTCCCCGGTGATGGAAGTGGACTCTCACCCTTCTGTTTATTCCCCGTCGGTGCATTCCATTTCCCCTGTTCACGGGTGTGCTGGGTGTTGGAGAATGTATGGTGGACAAGATGGCCCTACGGGCGTTACAAGGGGTCGGACCTCGCCTCCCCCCCTCGCTCTCTGGTCTTCTGCCAGTCTTTCTTTTTTTCCTGTGCATAACTTAAGTGGACCACCTCAGTCACCATGATCTCATGGACAGTGAAAGAAGCTCCGAGCCTCCCTGTCGTCGGATCATTTGGGCTTGCAAGGAGCTCTGATACGTATGCCGCAACACCCCAGCAGTGCCTGGGTTCAATGTTGATTGTAAGGTGGTGTAAGATTCCCCTATTTATTTACGAGGTGTCTAACTGAACTGAGTGCATCCTGTCACCACGTGCACCTTCTTACTATCGCCAGTAGATGGCGCTGTTGTACAAGGAAGGCATAGACGTGTGGGAAATAACGAAATAGTTTCTGCTAGCAGCAGGAGGGGTCTCGTGGCTTGTCGGGGCAGTCTGGGATGCGATCATGCGCAATGTGAGTGTGTGATTGGCAGGTCAGCGGACAGCCTGAGAACTGGAGAGGTGATCAACAAGTCGAACCTGAGTCGACAGTCGAGGTGCCATCGGGTTTTATAATCCACCCACCACTCTTTGGACTGGAGTGACAGAACGGAACAGAAAGTGGAGAACATGTGTGAGTCCCCGTGTTTAGCCACTACAGCTGTGAGTGAATGATGCTACCTAGACAGTGGCGCCGTACCTTTGTATGAGGTTGATGCGCTTCCCATGAGGCATCAGGGCAGGTCAGAGTTCATGCTGGTACTTGATAGGGAATCAAAAATTTGCTAGCATTCGCAACAAGAATTTTCAATTCTATTAAGGACACGGAGGCGAGGATTATGCTTCTCAATCTTTACTGCACAAAACACAGCAGCCAATGAAAATGAATATTTTCAAAAAACATTAACAAACTTAATTTCCCATGAACACACATGAGTATAGGCACGCCCCCACAGTCCATAAGAACCCCTTGCGTGCTTCCATCATCCTCTTTCTTTGAGGCGAAACAAGTCCAACAAAACTTGAACATTCACAATCCTCCAACGTGGAAGAACAGCTTCAGATTAACATCTTGACATCCGAGGTCGATCAGTCCGACTTCTTATCAGATCCTGCAATAAAGGAAATAACACCACTGTAATCATTGCATAAAGGGTGGGTAAGCGTATGACATATTGTACATTAAGCCGGGTGGGATAATCCTCGCCTCCGTGTCCTTAATAGAATTGAAAATTCTTGTTGCGAATGCTAGCAAATTTTTGATTCTATTACAGGACCGGAGGCTTCAGATTATGCTAGTTTAACGCTGAGTAAATACCACTGAAGTAATATCTCCCACCGGCTTATAATAAAACGTCTTAAACGTTGATTCAGAGGACCAATCTGCACAACGCATAATATCTTGGATACTTGATCCTAAACCATATGATTTTGATGCCATCGCACCTCTTACTGAATGAGCACCAAAAATTTGTGTATCAACACCTGCTTCTTTCATAATGAAGCGAAGCCATCTAGCAATAGTGGCAGCCACTACAGGTTTGAAGGGCTTCTGAATAGCAATTAGCAATTGAGAACAGCCCTGCGGCCGCAAGGCCTTCGTACATTCCTCGTAAGTCTTCAAACATTGGACCACACATAATTTTTCATTTTCAGGAAAGGAATTATAAGAAATATGTCGAGACAATATTTTAGTACGACCTGTAATATGAAAAGAAACCCCTTCTGGGGTAAACGCTTTACCTGTTACGTCGAGTGCTCTCACATCTGAAGACCTCCTGCAAGATGATAAGCAGAGCAACATGGCCAATTTTGCTGACAATTGCTTTCTGGACAGAAGGGAATTAACCGGCCATCTGTTGAATAACGAAATCACTACAGAGACATCCCACAAACCTGTATACTTGGGTTTGGGAGGGTTAGCCACCCTGATTCCCTTCAACAACTTACAGACAACCGGGTGCCTGCCTACTGGTTTCCCGTCTACCCGAGCATGCCCCGCTGAGATAGCCGAACGAAAGTTATTGACCGAACGGTACGCCAGGCCATCGGCTGCTTTTTCCGACAGGAAGTTAAAAACTTGGGATAACTCTGCCCCCACGGGATCCAGGTGTCGTCCCACGCACCAATCCACCCAGTTCTTCCAGGCTGCGGAATAACGTTTCCTGGTGGAAGGAGCCCATGCTTGTTTGATGAACTCGTCAGTCGTGTTCGAAACTCCCGGCAGTTGCCACTGTTCCCGGAAAGCCTCCATGCCATCAGCGTTAGCCTGCCCTCCAACAGCAACGGGTGCTGTTCTTGACGAGGGCCCTGCAACAACCACTTCAAGTTCGGCAGTAACCGGGGACGATCGCAGCTCCACTGCAACAACTTGGGAAACCACGCTTGTGACGTCCACCACGGAGTCACCATGACTATTTCCGCCTTCTGCCTGATCACCTGAGTCATTACTCTGGGAATCAACAAAAATGGAGGAAAGGCATACTGGATCCCCTGCGACCAATCCTGCAGAAATGCATCGGTCGCTGTCGCTACCGGGTGCGGTCTCCAGCTGAAGAACCGGGGAATCTGGTAAGTCAACCTGGAGGCGAACAGATCCATCTGAAAAGGACCCCAAATCGCCTGCAACCAGAGGAATACTTGGGGAAGCAGCTTCCAGTCGCTGTAATCCCGTAGGTGTCTGGAGTTCCAGTCCACCACCTGATTGGACTGTCCTGGAATGTACTCCGCTATTACCGATATCTGGCTCTGAAGGCAATAGTGCCAAAAATCTTTGGCTATTTGGACAAGAAGAGACGACCTCGTGCCTCCCAACTTGTTGATATACCTCACTGCGGACACATTGTCCAGACGCAGGAGGATGCAACAAGATGTCTGCTTCGGGGATAACGTGCGGACCGCGAACAATCCTGCTAGTAGTTCTAATCAATTTATGTGAAGCTCCAGCTCCTGCGAGGAACATCTGCCGCCTGTGGAAACATCTCCACAGCGCGCCCCCAGCCCCATCTGCTGGCGTCGGATTCGATCACTATTTCTGGTTGCGATCCGAAGATCGCCTTGCCGTTCCAGGCATCCACGTGACCTAGCCACCACTGAAGCTCGGTTCGGACCTCGTCCGTGAGGGGAACCGAGTCCGTGAACGAGAGACCCTTCTGAAGGTGCCTGATCTTCAGGCGCTGGAGGGCTCTGTAATGCAGGGGACCCGGGAAAATCGCCTGGATTGACGCCGCCAATATCCCCACAACTCTGGCCAGCGTCCTGAGCGTGACCATTTGACTGTCCAGCAACTTCACTATTTCTTTCTTCAACTCCCTCAACTTCGCCTGTGGGAGACACAGTTGCGCCGTCAGGGAGTTGATCGTGAACCACAGAAAATCTATCACCTGAGACGGGACCACTACGGACTTCTTCAGATTTATCACAAACCCTAGGCCTTGGAGCAGCGAAATAGTCATGGTCAGCTGGTGCTGCAAAATAGACCGATCCTGCGCCATGATCAGGATATCGTCTAGGTAAATGATCAGTCGCACTCCTCTTTCCCTGAGATAGGCCACCACCGGCTTCATTACTTTGGTGAAACACCAGGGAGCCGAGGAGAGACCGAAAGGAAGAGCCAAGTACTCGTACCATCGACCGTTCCAAAGAAACTGCAGGAATCTGCGGTGTAGAGGAAAAATCGGATCCATCCATCCAATCCCCTTCTTGTAGCAAATCGGCTAACAAATGAATACCCTCCATTTTGAAATGATTGTAAGTCAGATGCTGGTTGAACTCCTTGAGGTTGAGCACTAACCTGTTGCCAACTCCTTTCTTCTGAACGATAAAGACATTGCTGGAGAAACCGCGAGGGCTTCTCTGACATGGAGCGATCGCGCCCTTCCGCAGCAAGTCTGCCACCTCTACTTCTATGAAACTGTGATCTAGTTGGGAAAAATGGAGAGGTGGCGGGGGGAATGTTTGCGTCGGATGTGAATAGAAATCTAGGTGAAACCCTTGAATGGTCTGCAAGACCCAAGCATCCTGAGTCATCACCTGCCACTGCAGAAGACAATGCTGCGTGCGACCCCCCAATGGAAACAGAGAGACATCTGTTACACCCACCGGAATTCTGGTGTGCCTTGAAATTTGCTCTGTTGTTTCCTGACTGGAAACGTCCTTTGTTGAATCCTCTCCGAGACGGATAGAAGGTGCCACCGCGGGTGGAGTCCCACTCTCCACGTCCGCGACCAAAATCTCCTCTCTGGGAGCCTCTTTGGAACCCTCGACCTGACGAGCGACCCCCGCCTCGCCCGGCCCTGTTCAAAAACACCCTGTGTGAGTGCACGTTTGATACCGCTCTGGGCCTTATCCAAGGCGGTGAAAGTCCCTACAGACTTGGTGACATCCTTAATAAAGCGGTCTCCGAAGAGACAACCTCCCGCCAGGGGACCTGGCTCCGCTTCCGCAAGTTCGGTCAAGTTGCTGTCCATTCTGAGCAACAAGGACTTGCGCCTCTCCGAAGAGATAGCGCAATTTGCGTTGCCTACTAAGCAAATCGCGCGCTGAGCCCAGCCAGCCAAGATGTCCGGATCCACCGGTGTCGCCCTTCCGCCAGGACCATCTCTAAGATCTTCGCCAGGGGTCCTACTACGTCAAGCATTTTGTCTTGACAGCCCCGCCAAGCCCTGTCCAGTCCCCGGTTGGGGTCTTTTGAAAACTTTTTCAAAAAGGTTAACTTACTGGCATCAATCTCCGGAGTGTCAGCGACATTGTCCGGTATATCTGGACGCGCGCACTCCGACCGTAGTCGGTTGCGAACTTCCCTATTGAAACTCTTCCTGAGGTTTTCGTGAAGGTACTCAGAGACCTCCGGCGTCGGGACCCAGTCCGAAGACCAAGGGTATACTATGTCTGATGGATCAAAATTAAAGGTTTTGAGAGCCTTGTCCTCCGCCGACTTAGGGGCAGCCTTGGCCTTCTTGGGAGGGGGAGGCTGTTCCTCCGAGGTGTCAGTGTCCGTATTGGTATCCGTATTTGTGGTGGTGGTATCTGTGTCCACTACGATTGGGCGTTTACTCTTCGCCTTACCACCAGAACCTGGCTGGTCTAAAGCCTCCCGAGCTGGCAAGGAAGCCATGGACTGAGCATGCGGCCATTGCTTCTGTACGTCCGAACCTGCTGCAGAAGGAGAGGGGTTTGCTTGCTTTTGCTTCTTCTTTTTATCATAGCCGTGGCGTCTTGCAAAACCTTCAAGCTGTTTCCTTATGGGGCGTAGGGCCACTGCAAGTGCCTTTTGCACTGTCTGAGGGACCTTAGTCTCCATGGCTCGATTTACTGGAAGATCTTCGGGGTCCGGATTTGAGGCCATAACCAGGTTGATCAGCGGGTCGAGAGCGCTGAGGGCGATGTGCCAGGTCGCTCCGACCCCCTCCCGAGACCCATGGTGCTAGTAGCGCCCCTTTTGAAAGTGCAGTGACACTCCAAACTTACGGAGTATTTTTGGAATCGAGTATTTTACTCTTCCACTATTTTTATGCACTTTTTTCACTCCTTATTTTCACTTTCACGTCCCCAGGTCAGGGTGGGTGATTAGAGAGCCCATACCGCCGGGGTATAGTCCTTAAGAATGCCACGGTAATATACCACCCTTATGGCTGAAACATGTTGACTGGAAGAAATTGAGTATATTCTGTATTTTACCAACCTTGAACCTTGGCATATAAATACAGACACGTAATACTCTTTACTTTGTGCCTCAGGGATCATTTATTAAATATATTTTTTCGATACCCTTTTTTAGGCACTTTTTAATTTTTACTGTAAACAAGAGCACGCCCTCCACACACAAAAAACCTGCTCCGCAGTCTTTCTGGCGTCGCAGCACACCACAGAGGCATTCGGCCTCTGTCGGTGGGGCCCGATGATGAAGCATGACACTGACTAGGTCGGTGTGTGAGGGCTTTCTTTATCACCCAAATCGGATGTGATAATCTAATCTTGTGTTGACTCCTTGAACTGTGGTCTATATAGTTTACGCTTAGATTGATCAAGTGTTTGATCTGACCTCTCTTTTCTTGTTTTTGTACAACTAACCGGGGACTAAGAGAGTGCCTCATTCTCCCTACCTCTCCTTTTGTTATTGAATATTCAAGGGGTATTAGACACAAGACGTCTGCCCTGTATCGCCCACAAAGTAATGGTGTGGTTGTAAGTTTTATCAAGGTTCTTAAGGAAGCTATGCAACAGGCTAGGTCTTGTGGTTATTGCTGGGAGGTTGCTGTGAGAAGAAAAGTGAGAGAATATTGTTTCACTCCCCATTCCTCAACAGGTGTGGCTCCCTTTCGGCTGTAAAGGTAGAATGGCGAATGTGGAAGTGGCTCCCTCTTGGGTATCTGCTAACAGAGCGTTGGTTGATGAAAAGGTGGGTAGCACGGATGGTTGGAAGGAAAGAGAGAAAGGTAAGATGGATGAAAGGAAAGTTTGTTATGATATGAGAAAGGCTTTGAAGAGTACAATAATTGAAGTTGGTGACTGGGTCAAGGACAAGTTGCCAAGGAAAACTTCTGCTAAGTCCAAATTCAGTCAGCCAATTCAGGTCATCAAGCTGTTTAAAATATCATAAAAACAAGTGATCACTGGATTTGAAATTTGGGCAGAGTTGCAAAATGCCGATCAACACCTGCGCGGCCCACCAGTGGTTCCTCTTCACAGTTGGTTGAACAAGAATTTGAGATTCCTGAGAGGTGTTTAAGACCGCTTCGTTTGAAGCGTGTTCCTCTTCGTTTTCAAGATTTTGTTTCTTAATGTATTTGTGTTTTGTACAACTTGTTTATTTCCATGCCTTTCTTTAACTTTTTGGTTTAATTATCTTTATTGTTCGTCTGTTTGTTTATGAAGGGGGAGGTGATGTGGTGTTCTGCACCTTCTAGTCAGCCACAGATTCCTGGTTCTGGAATGTGGTGACGGTTGCCAAGCACTGTTTGAACTGGGAGAGCAGTTACGCCTGACTACCTGCGTAATAGGGTCTCAAAGCTTCTTCTTACTTGAATAAAGTCTACTCACTTTAACTACCTTAGCCTGGACCTTTTATTGTGAGAAACCTACTTCTACATTCACATGATGAGCCAATATGCACCAACCCCAGCACTGCTAACAGAGAAACCAACAGAGGCAGCATCAGAGCATTTGTACACATCGCCATGTTGGATTCTGACCAGGGAAAAAGGAAGGGTCCCTCCGTGTAATACCGGGACGGGGCCAGTACACTTTCCCCACCAGTAAGCCTCAAGAGGTATGGCACATGGAGGGGCCAAACTAGTCATCAGCCAATCAGCGTCCTGGTTGAAAATTTGGGGTGGGGACTAGGTTCAGTAGGATGGACCGGGAACCGGGTCCTTTCACCGAAGGCCCCTCCTCACTTAAGGCAAGGAGACTGCTGGGGAGGAGCACAGGAAGTGGAGAAAGAAAGAACATGAATGGAAGGGGGTGCACAGGGAACCGGGTCTCCCCCTTCTTACTGGTAGGAGAGACCACCTGACTTTGATTCGACCTCAGGAACATCAGAGGGACAAAAGTGGAAAACTTTTAGAACACAGTACATTACAATGGCTTCAAATTCTGTATCCCATACAGCATCTGGCCCTGCCATTATGTTCTTCTGCTGATAGACTGACGCATAAAAATGTATCTACCTATGTAGACTAATCTGGAGATAAAGGGAGCAGCAGGGAAATGGTTAAATCACCTGCCAGATATATTTATAAATATCATTTTCGTGGAGCCATTAGTGAGTTAACCTGAACGTCTTCGCATTTTCTAAAATCTAAATCTTGACAGAAAGAACAGACTAAGGTTCAAAAGTGCTGGTAATTACAGGAAACTCTCTAATTTGTTACCCTTGGGTGACTCAAAAGAGAGGGTTCACTTTCTATCCCAATTACTAAGAAACCTAAAAGAAATATATTTTGTCTCAAAATCTACAGGTATTTAATTATGACAAGAAGTTTTTACTGCCTGAGTGATTGACAAAAACATTTCTCATTCCTTTACAGAACAGGGCTTCAGAGCATTCAAACATGGACCGGAAAAGACCATTATCCAAAACAGAGAATCTATCCATCACCTGAAGACGCTTTTGAGAGAGGACTTCTATTTATTGCACGATGCTCAAAAGGTAGGCCGGGCTTGGGCCTGTTAGAAAGGTTGCAATTTCAGTCGTCTCTGTGTGGTGGTAAACCATTCCTGGTAGGGCAATGAGTAAACGGGTGCTATGTGGCATCCATCCCTCTATACCCTTCCAGTCAATGTGCCGAGACCTACCATGCTGCCCCCTGAACTCTGCCCTGCAAAGCACCGCCAGCCAATTTTACTACTGTCTTCTGCCTGGAGTAACCCAGCCCCCAGGGCCGGACTGGCCGTAGCCGGCACTGGGCATTTCCCAGGTGACCCAGAGGGATGGGGGCTGGTTTTGTGCCCATTGGGGCTGGTTTTGTCACTGGGTCCGGTTTTGCAGCAGTGCTGTAATATCAGCCCCCTGTAACAAAAGCAGGAGAGGTGCGTCTTGCTAGCACCCCCCCCCACCCCACCCCGGGTCGGATGAGCAGCAAATTGCCAGAGCTGGTTGCTCTTCCTAGTCCGGCCCTGCCAGCCCCTAGGATCCCCTGTTCCTCATATAACCACCCGCGCTGTCCCATCGCCCACATTAGAGCTGTCCCCTTCCTGTACAGGGCCGGCTTTAGCGCTGGTGGCGCCCGTTGCGACAACCCTTTTTGGTGCCCCCACATCCCATGACCGCCTCCTCAGATTCTCTCACTACCCACGGGCAAAAGTGTCCCTCATCTCTCCAATCATAAGGTATTGCTAAACACTGCACACCCCCCCCTGAGGTCCGCGCCCCCTCCACAGGTCAGCGCCCACTGCGACCGCACCAGTCGCAGTGCCCTAAAGCCGGCCCTGTTCCTCTAAATCCCTCCCGGCCCTCTTCACCGCTAGATCCATCCTCTGCTCAGATCCCCCACTGCCCTCTCCCTTTGCTGTGTGTTCCCACCTCACATCTTCATACTTGCCCCATTAGTAATTGACAGCATTTTGTGGCGCAGCATGTCACTCTGCGCAGGAAACTCTGCCATGCCCCAGGAAACTAACTGCTGCTACTTTTGAGCACCTGATACTGTCACTGTTAAGCATGTCTCTTCTAGGAGTGTGGAATTATATAAAATATCTACTAATCAAAGTATTGGGGTGCTTCAGAAATCTTCTTACCCTGTAATCAAATCCACTTGACTCTTTACATGTGATGAAATGAGGTGACACATTATAGCAGTATTCTCATTATATCAAAGCTCTAATAATATCCTCTTTGATTAGACCTGGTCTCATATATCAGAATTTGGATTGTAGCAAAGCTTTGTTTGTGCCACCTTTCAACCGACCTACATATAGGATCTGGTAGGCAGGAAGCGATGGTTTCAAGGTTGAAATGCCCTGCCAGTCTGCATACACCCACAAGCATACATGTTTAAAGGTATTCACCTAATCTCTTCTATCATTGGAACAGCTTGGACATTTACTACTGTGAAAGGCAGGAGTAAAACTCCTATGATAAAAGGAAAAAGGGTGTGTGGATTTGTAATTGCTCATCAGATTTCCGTGCGAGCAGATATACAGGTGCATATTTGCTCATGCTAAAATGTACAAAAGATTGCTAGGAACACCGTCTCCAGGCCTAATTCTTTAAAGTCCCATGAGTTGCTGAGAGTCGAAAATCTGCTTCAATACTACACATAAAGGTGCACTTTTATGGCTTTCTTTTAGAATTGGGCCTCTAATTAATGTTCATGTTGCCCATTATGAGGCCCATAATGGCTTTAAACAGATTCTCAATTATTCTTTTTTTAAATATCGACATGCATCAAATACGTCTTACTAGATGGTAGGTCAAGGAAATCGTATTTAAAGTTATACAACAAGTTGCTGAACAACAGGTTAACACACATTTTTTTTCAAGCTGCATAGAGTTTCTGCAAATTTTAGTTTTAGTTTGTGCATATTTTATTTTGAAAGCATTCAACAGGCTCCCTTTTAGCATATATTTGCATACAAAAAGGGATCAATCTGGGAGCCGTCTAACTACCGTCAATTGTTAACTTTTGCGAACAAGTGTATATGGTTTTATACTGGAACCTCAGTCAGTAATGCAAGCAGAGCTTTCTGCATTTCCTCAGTGTGCTTATCCTTACTTACAATGGTAAGTACGGTAAGAGAGCATCCTCAGAGAAAGCTTTGATAAATGGCGACGGTAAGGCATAATCTTCAGAATTAGAGGCTTTGAGTGACTTGAGAATGCTAGCAAGATCTAGCAGAGGTAGGGCTTTGAAGATGGAGCACTGCGGTATTCTACAGGAAGGGATGGATGTGAGATGAAGCAGGCTTGGTATAACTGATGTGCTGTGAGATCTTCTATAATTTTTCACTGAAGAAGAGGTCTATGGCATTGCACTTTTCTGTGGAGTGAGGAATAGGTAGGTCTGGCAGGGTGTTGATGCAATGCTTGATTGTCTCGAACAAAATATTTTGCTGTCTATCAAGGTATACCAGTGGTTTGCCTACATCTTCCACATCACCCACTTGTCTCGCCAACTTCCCACATTGTATCTATATTGCCTGTTTTCAGTGAGTACTCTGGAACGGCATCCCATATTTTTCTAGGTCATGATGTATGTGATATAATTGTCACATAGATACAGGGCCGGATTGGGATCGCAATTTGGCCAGGACACTGCCGAAAAAAGTGGCCCACATTTGCGGGGCGTGGCCCACATTTGAAGGGCGTGGCCCACATTTGCGGGTGTGCCCTTTCATGAAACACACAAGGAATGTAAGTGGGAGGATATTGTTCTAGGGAAGGACACAGGGCCAAGGTGACAATGTCCTACAAGCTGAGCACCAGAAAAACAGCCAGGCCCCTTTCTTTTACCATATGATTCCCAGCCCTCCAACGCAGGAGCACCTGAAAAACTGCGAGGCCCCTTTCTCTTAAAAAGTTATTCCCCAGACCTCCAGCAGGAGCATCTGAAAAACAGCGAGGCCCCTGTCTCTTAAAAAAATATTCCCCAGCCCTCCAGCGCAGGTGCATTTGAAAACGGCGAGGCCCCTTTCTCTTAAAAAATTATTCCCCATCCCTCCAGCGCAGGAGCACCTGAAAAACGACGAGGCCCCCAGCCCTCCAGCGCAGGAGCACCTGAAAAACTGCGATGCCCCTTTCTCTTAAACAATTATTCCCCAGCCCTCCAGCGCAGGAGCACCTGAAAAACAGCGAGGCCCCAGCTATTTGTAAATTACTCAGCCCTCCCCAGCCCTCCACTGCCTCAGGGCAATGGCGTTGCAGGAGAGGGGCTAAAGCAAAAACACAGCTGCTGGGCCATCCATGGGGTTGGGGGTGGGGTGGAGGCTGAGGTGAAGATGGTGTGAGTTCCCCACATCACCTGGCCCCCACAGGGAGACCCATTCTTTCTCTCCCACTATGCCCTGAATGAGAAGGGCCTTGGGCGAGGACTAATGCAAGCACTGTTTCTGGGATGCGTGGGTCCCAGGGGGGCCTAGGTGAAAATGGCTCACATTCACCCCTCCCCAGCACACCATCAGCATGATTGCTTGGCAGGGCAGGGGGTCAAGGAGAGGCCACAGCTGATCATCGCTCAACGGCCGGCTGCACAGTTAAGATGCTTTCCTCGTTCAGTGCTCTCTGTGGACTGGTAAAGGGGGAAAAAACCGGCCCACAGAGTGCACTGAGACACCGGCCCTTCGGCCCATGCCCGAGTGCCCACAGTGCCAATCCACCCCTGCATAGATACCCTTCATGTTGCTGCAATGGAATTAAGCTTGTCATGCAGTCTTTTATAGTAGGAACTGGTCTCCAGTAGAGAGCCACCCTCTGCTTGGACATCAGCAGAAGTGTAGCTGAGAGGTGCCTTGAAGATGCTAGCAATTCTTTAATAAAAGCTACTAGAGTCACAAGGGGAGACGGGGTAAAAGGTGTGTTCATCATGTCAGAGATCATCTAAAGATTAAACACGAGTCACTTAGCAGCATTGGGCATGCTCATGCCAGTTGAAAGACGTCTGCTTTCAATTGCTGCCACTGATGGCAGTGTGTACCCAGATCCAATCCAAAGGATTTAAGCCTCACTGGGGGTATAGTGATCCTATGAAGGCATTTATAGTCTAGTAGCCTATGTCAGTTGTTTAGGGAAGTGTTACCTCATCTGGGGGAAACATCCTTTATCCCACAGTTACAGCAATGACCTGACTTTACAATGCAGTCATTATCCCGATTGCTACGTTAACATGCGTTACTTTGACACGCAAATTGTTGCAACAACTTGTTTTAGGGGGTGCGTTTTTGGATTGGTGTTGGATTTTTAAGTCCAGCACCATCCCCACTGTTGCAAAGACTGGAGTTGGAATAGTAATTTATATTTTTCCAAAGTCCAACACCCCCTAAAGCAAGTCGTTGTAACGACTTGTGTGGTAAAGAAACACCTGGTAACATCGCAGTCTGGGTAGTTACTCCGTTGTAAAGGCAAGCGGGGTAAATGCATGTGGGTTTCCATCATACAACCCTCATCTGGGGGCAAACGTATCGCTATTGCTCGTCTGACCGTGTAATCCACAAGTCCACATCCTAGTGGACCCCTCTTGAAATCCTTGCTTGCTCTTACCGGATTCTACGCATTCTACGTTGCACACTGTGACCTGGTGTGCCTCTGCTGCTGGGCGGAAGCAGCTTCCCTGACGACTCGCCGGACCCGCTTCGCAGGTCCCGCAGCGCGCCTGCGTTGGAGGAGGCTGTTGGCTACAGGCTGCAGGTGACTGATTGGGAGGTGCGTGGGAGTGGTGTTGGGACCAGCGGGGCTGCGAGTTGCTAAGCAGGGACTCCAGTGTCCAGGAGTCCCTGCGCGCCCAACCAGCAACACCTGGGCTGCTCTCCCCGCTGGCCACGCCCCCCTGCCGAGGAAGTGAAAAGCGGCATTCTCCCTCACCTAGCTGGGACCCCTGTTGAAATCCTTGCTTGCTCTTACCGGATTCTACGCATTCTACGTTGCACACTGTGACCTGGTGTGCCTCTGCTGCTGGGCGGAAGCGGCTTCCCTGACGACTCGCCGGACCCGCTTCGCGGGTCCCGCAGAGCGCCTGCGTTGGAGGAGGCTGTTGGCTGCAGGCTGCAGGTGACTGATTGGGAGGTGCGTGGGAGTGGTGTTGGGACCAGCGGGGCTGCGAGTTGCTAAGCAGGGACTCCAGTGTCCAGGAGTCCCTGCGCGCCCAACCAGCAACACCTGGGCTGCTCTCCCCGCTGGCCACGCCCCCTTGCCTATCAGCCAACGATCAAACAGGACCTGTGTACTTAGGTCTGTAGAGCTTCCGCTATGCGGGAGCGTGCGGGAGCGCACCGGGAGAAGCCCGGGACAAGGGCGGGACCATCTGTGGCCGTCCGGGGCCGCTGGAGGCCGGGCTGGGCCATTCCGCTGACGTTTGGACCAATCTACAAGTTAGCAGCCAAGGGGGTTCCCAACGCTTCAGAATGCCGGACCCACCCAACAAACCTGTCTCGAGGTCTCCAACGGCCGAGGTCGGCCAATCTGTTGTAGGTCCTTTGGATACGTTTTTTAATCGCCCCGTCCACCCAATTGACAAGGAGCAATCGCTTGCTGAGAGGCGCGCTGAGCGCAGACTATCAATTGAACTGCTAAAGAACTCGGGGGATAAGCGCCCTGGTCAAATCTTTCCTGCCTTAGTAACCCCATTGTCCTCACTCCAACTACCTGACTTTTGCAATTTGGGTCATGATGTAAGTATGAATAGGGCCAATCATGGTGTTGTGGGTGATTCGATCCTCCCCCGTGTAAGCCCTATTGAAACTATAACCCCCCTACCTGTGGTGTGTGTTCCATTGACCAAATCTAAAATGGGTCTCAAAAGGAAAAGCAATAGCACATCTAGGAAAAACCTTCGTCCTAAACCACCCCACAAATTTTGGAAAGTCAATAAAAGCATGTATTCTAGCAAGGCAGACACTGTAGAGAGTCGAGGGGGTGTTTCTAAGCAAGTGGGGGCAATTACACCTTCTGGCAACACAGACCCCAGCCCTCTCACCTCTATAGACACAGGGACGATGACGGTCGATACACAGCCGTGGCTGACTAGTTTGCTTCCTGAAGTGGAACGGATACTACGGTCCCTATTGCTTCCACTAGAGGAACGCCTTACTAAGCTTGCTGACCGCCTAAACCACTTCGAGCAGGCTACTCTGGACAACTTCTATTCTACCAAGGCATTAATAAAAAGTCACTCACGGCAGGATGGCCACAGCAACTGCCAGACCACTGCTCAAGCCCCATCACACGTTAAGGGACAAGGGGAACATCCCAACTCCCCCTTGTCTGTAAAAACCAACAATGGAGCGGTAAAGAGACCACCGAAGCCGCTTAACTCGGCACCATTAGGGATTGTTTTAAACACCCCCATCACTGCATCAAATGGTCAGCCTGTCGTGCAACAGTCGACATCTAGTATTAATCCATTGGGTATTGCAGTGGGAGGAGGACTGGAGGGTGCTAAGAAGGGTGCTGCCATATTACCTGCCCCGGCAGTAGGAAACCAGTCAACATCGAACAAATTGATACCCCGCCCTGCCTCTTCTGTCCCTAGTCCGTCCTTACCTCCCTTGAAAAGGCCCCCATATAAGAAACCCCCCATGAACCTCACTCCTGACTCCTTCTCCTATGTAGCGGTCTTGATTAACGTCCCACCACTTCCATCGGGACAGAGAGAGACCTTCCAAATGCTTAAAAACAAAGCTATGCATTGGTTAAGGGCGAATCGGCACCTACCTGGGGAAGTGGATGGACTCATACTGGAAGTGAGGCGAATAGATTGGATAGGCTCCACCATTAAAAACCTGGGGGGGGACTGTATTGTGGTCAATTTCCAAGATCCAAGGGTGGTGGGATGGATAACAAGACAGGGTTGGTGTACGGGCAAGGGTGGTATTGGTATTGTTGACCTAACATTTTTCTACCCACGCCCCTCTAGTGTTTTAACCTCCCTGATCGATGAGGCTAATAGCCCCGGAAATTGTCCGTGGCCAGGGATACCAGCCCCACCTTCACAGAATCTTATACATACTACCATCCCGCTCATTCCTGTTTCGGGCGGGTGGAATGGCTTAGGGTGGGGACGGTGACAATCCCTTGATTGCCAGGAAGAGAACAGGAGTCCAATTGCCAACAGAGCGACTGGTAGCCCTAACTGCGGAAACTTAAATTTGTTTGCAGAAACCAACTCACTGCCCGCCCCAAGGGAGCATAGGGTATTAGGTGGCATAAGGGAACTAGGGATAGTGCCGATCCATAGTGAGTTCACGAATGCTTGTCCTCTGGCGGGAGATATAGACCTGGTGAATACCATCGAGGCTGGTAGCATCCCGACTGTGACGGACCCACACTTTAGGGTTCTCAGTTGGAATGTGGCCGGTCTAGAGAGGAAATTGACCCTGCCCGATTGGAACATCCTGGTGGAGGAATACTCCATATGTTTGTTCCAGGAAACCTGGTGCAGGGAGCCTTCTCATAAGGCGGGATATTCGTCTCACCACATATCAGCTGTACAAACTGAGGGTGGTCGAGGCCGTCCTTCGGGAGGCCTCCTCATATGGGTAGCTACAGCACTCAACTGTAGGGTGGACGAGCACGATACCCAATGTCCCGACCTTCTTAACATCACATTAAAAAATCATAAGGGCCAGGTTATTCTAAATGTTTTCAATATCTATGCCAGAGGGGTAAAGAGAGGCAGAGAATCTCCCGTCATAGCACGGTTGGAAGCTTTGCTTCGATCCTCGCCACACAAGCATTGCACCCTGGTGGGAGGCGACCTCAATTGTACTTTTGAGCCCCTCGGACCAGAAGTTCTAGAGGATCAAGTGGTCGTTGATAATAGGTGGGGTATACCGGCTTTAGAGCTTACTCCAATTAAGAAATGGTCGGAAGTGGGGCTCCAGGTCAACTCTATAACATCCGAGTTTGACCTAAGGGCTCTTAATGGTAGGACTAACTCGGATAAAAAGGGAGCTCATACTTATAACAGGCCCGCGCATTCCTCCAGAATAGATTATATTTTTCTTAACATCCACCTATGGAATATGGTTAAGGATATGGTTATTACACCTACCGTAGAAAGTGATCACAACCTCCTCTCACTCACCATGTTCAACAGGTGTTTAGATGATTCAGGCAGAAAAATTCTGTGCCCCTCAGTCCCGGATATGTCAGTAGTTTCGAATTGTGGTCGTCGGCTAAAATGGGCCAAGCTGTCACTTTCAACTGAGAAACTACTTTCTATATCGCAGATGTTAGCGGCAGCTGTAGGCAATCTTGATCATCTGGGGAGCGGGGCGGGGGAAGTATCTGCAAGATTTTGCAAACTAACATTGGCTCTCAGTGACCTTTTTATTGTCCCAGGTAGCACAAATGGAAAGAGACCAGCTTCTAGGGCTAGACAAGGTTGGTTTAATCGTACGTGCAGAGAGGCGAAGACTCTGCTAATTGACGCAGTAAAATCAAAATCCCAAATAAGGATCAGGGAGGCTAGAAGGTCATATTCATCTTGCCAAAGAATTGCTAAGAAGGCGTGGGAAGATAACTTCTGGCAGGAACTCCTGACGGCCAGTCGAGGGAGAGACGCCAGAAGTTTCTGGAACTTGGTGGGTAGTAGGAAGCGCCCTGATGACACCTTGAGGACGTGCACTATCACAGCTAAGGTTTGGTTTGATCATTTTCTGGGTCTTTATTGTGCTATTGAAGGCCCACTTAACGATCAATTTACTCTCCCCCCCTATTCTTTGGACAGAGATATGGTTCTTTTTTCTGCCCAAGAGGTTACGAAATTAATTAAAACCCTTACTCCATTAAAAGCAGCAGGCCCGGATGGGCTACCAGGGGATCTTCTTCGCGCACAACCAGGTGACTGGGGGGTGTTGATATCCGCTCTCCTTAATGCCATCATGGAGGGAGGGTCTGTCCCAGAGTCCTGGAAAGGGGCCGAGGTAGTCCCAATATTTAAAAAGGGAAACCGTGATCTCCCGGGAAACTATAGGCCCATAAGCCTGATAGACTCGACCCAGAAGGTGGCGGGAAAAGCAATTTTGGGAAGGATCCTTTCTTGGGTAGACGAAAATCACATACTATCCGAGATGCAGGCCGGGTTCCGTACAGGTACAGGAACAATTGAACAAGTTTTCAGACTCCTGTTACTGTATTGGAAGGTGGTGGTATTGGGCAAGGGCAGTCTTTATTTGGCCTTTATAGACCTGAAGACTGCCTTTGACCTTGTTCCCAGGGAGGAACTCTGGAGGGTGCTGTACGGCCTTGGGATGCCTCCATACATAGTGGACCTCTTAATGAAATTGCACAAAGCGAACTACGCTCAGGTTAGGTGGGGCTTGAATGGGGAGAAGACTGACAAGATCAAGGTAGAGAGGGGTGTTCGGCAGGGTTGCGTCTTAGCACCCACCCTGTTCTCGCTTTACGTGAACGGGGTGGTAGATTACCTGCTCGAAGAACCAGCAGACGCCCCTACACTCTGCAACGTTAAGATTCCAACTTTGTTGTTTGCTGACGACACCCTTCTCATCTCAAAAACTCCCCAGGGCCTCCAAAAACTCCTGAACCGGTTTCAGGATTTTTGTGTAATGAGAGGTCTTGTTATAAACGTACAAAAACCCAAATATCTAGTAATGCACCCGCCTAAAAAACTGGGCCGCCCTCCTATCCTGAACTCTATTCCCCTAGAAAAAGTTGCAGAATTTGACTACCTGGGAATTCGGCTGAGTGACAGCATGAGTTGGGTACCCCATACCACCAAAATGACATTGGTTCACAAAAGAGTGGGGGGAGCCTTGTTAAAGGAGTACAATTCATCATCGAAACATTGTGTATCCCCAATCATTGATATATACAAGGCCAGAGCGGTACCGGCATCACTTTATGGAGCAGAGTTATGGGGTCTGGGTGGCATGGAGTCCCTGTCCAAAGCAGAGAACAAGTTCATCAAAGATCTATTGGCAGTCCCGATGAGCACCCCGACTGTCCCAATGCTTATGGATGCGGGCTGCAAACCAATTAAAGATCTGGCCCGCCTCCGGCCCCTCCTATTGTGGGCCCGACTGTGGAGGGTCCCGGATCTAAAATCCTATGCAGATGGGCTGGCAGAGGTAATGCATTCGGCTGGCTGGCAAAGGATCAAGTGGCTTAGGGACATTAAACTCCTGCTCGAGGAACTAGGCCTGGGCTCCTGCTGGTTTACTCATTCAGCACCCCCAAAGGAGATCCTGAAAAAAATATATTGGGGTTGGGTGTCCTCAAAACTCATGAGTAATCAACATCACTGCAACTCCACCGCAGCATATTTGAGGATCAAAGATGTTACTGCCTTTGAACCCTTCTTGGATATTATCTCCATTCCAATGGACCGGGCTTTGTACATCAAGTTCAGACTAGGAACTCTACCCCTAGCCGACCTTCTTTCCAGATGGAATTCGAATAAGCAGGTATCACGCTTCTGTGCCCTTTGTTCTGATTGCTGCGAAACAGTGGCGCATTTTCTTCTTGACTGTCCAGACTATGCGCGCCCGAGATCCTTTTGGCTCAAACCGCTTTGTAATGAGATGGGTATCCGCCAACATTCTGTGGCTCTTCGCATTTTATTGACCAATACTGCCCCCCTTACTGTTTGTGCTGTGTCTAAATTTTTAAAATGGGCCTGGTTGATACGTCTCAAAAGACTGTCTTTATCGATTTAATGCTTCTTTTAAAAAATAATAACTTATTTATTCTGCTTTTAACATTTGATGTATTAAGTACAGTCTTGAGTTTCCGATATGTTGTTTTTATATTATTGTGTAATGCTTTTATGATATACGCATATCGAAATAAAGCTATCAATCAATCAATCAGTGTTGCAAGGTTCTCCACCATTGTCACCTTGACTAACTGTGTTAGTAAGACAAAATATATTATGTTGTGATGAAAGAGAAAGGATTGGCTGTGAAAGTGCACTCTGTATCTGTTGTTGACCTAAGAATGAGAGGTAACAGCTGTAAGGCGTGTCCTGGAGTCTAAAAGAATAAAACAAAGAAAGACATCTAATGGAGGTATATCACCTAGTTTCTTAAATTGAGATGAAGTTAGAATAGCTCCTCCCGGGTACGGGTCTCTCGACATGGACAACCCCAGGCATGCGAGCTGTGCTTGTGATTTGTGTTCCATTCCAACTAGCAGGCAGGGAATGGCTGCCAGGGGCAGTTCTAGAAAGCAAGGGATATCAGACCCAGCCAAAACCAGCCTCACACTATGCACGCCACCAGGTTCCCCTGAGACAAAGGCTTGGGCAGGGATCACGCTAATACTGAGGTCATTGGACAAGGGAAATTGACCTCAACTACTATGGCAACATGGGGCAATGAGGGCTCTCTGTGGTACCCTTAAAAGGTAAATTGCGCCTGAGTAAAAAAAAAGTATTGTTTCATGTCTGGGATCGACAATCCCCCCTGTAGTGTATGACAATGTCATTATAACCTAATTCAGTTAAGGGTGTTTGCCTGCCGACAAGTTTTATCAGTAATGCAGGACCGTTTTTTTTTTACAAAACTCTCTAGTCAAAGGAAATGGTAAAGTGATAAAATTATAACTTGGCTTTAGGAAAGCAATTTTAATTAAAGCCACTCTATCTGTCATTGGCAGCCATCTTACAACCTAAGCTACGAGACTAAAACCATAAATGTTAGACCTGTTGCTTCCGGTTCAGCTGGGATTAATTCCTGACCAGAGAGCGTGATCTTTGTGGAGAGGATCAGTTAGAGAAAGGTTTTAGCCGCGGTTAGTACCATAATGATCAACCTTTTCCACCTGCAAGTGCCGCTTCTTCCAGGATGAGTCTTGTGCTATACACATACACATAACATCCTTGCACCCAGTGGTATAATGCTAAATATTGGGGCCCACCCTGCAGGTTGTGAAGAGGATCCCCTCAGTCTCCAATATCTCACAGATATTAATTCACAGTGGGCTGAATGGAGGACCTTGTGGGGCTCCTGAAGGGTTGACCAACCCCCCCCCCCCCCCCCTACTCTGCAGGGGCTGTGAGGACCTGTTTTAAGCTCCTGCTTACATCAAGCAAAACTTGTAGCACTGTTAGAAAACTGAACAAGACATGAGTGCTGCTACAAAGGTAGACAAAATGGGGCAGGAATATAGGTAAGTTAATCGATGCAGGAAACATTGCATCGCTCGACCAAGTATTCATGTCTTTCTTAAGAGGATTAGTGGTTTCAGGTTATCTGGACAGGAAAGCTGCTTTGGTTTCTCACCGATCAAGAGATATTAGGAAACCTTTACTTTGAGGGCCTGCATGTTGGCTGTGTGAGGGGGAGGCTTTTATGCTGGATTGCTTAAGATTGACCAAGCAATTGTGGGTCAAGCTACCTTACGTTCTTTGTTATCCGCGAAGAGAGGTAATAGGAGGGTTCAGAGCAAACGAGGCACTGTGGGCAGTGGCACATACTTTGGAGACATGGAAGGATTGTGTGAGAGAGACAAGAGTTGCACATTACACATGTTGAGGCATCCTTTGGATTTAACGGAGCTCTACAAATTAATAACAGAATGTGAACTTGGAAGAGTAGGATGCATGTAGGTGTGTTGAACGTGGAGATTTGGTTAGGAAATGCCACTGTGTATTTTGTGCGCTTAAAGTGTATGTTCAGTTTGGACGACAACCAACTGTTATGGTAAAGGGGGTTTGTGAAAGTGCTGATGAGACCACATCTTTATACAAGATGGTGGTGGTGTCCTCTTTTTAGACGTTCTTTTAATATTTTTTCTTTTCATGGCTGTTCTGTGTCACTCCCATTTCACTTGTCCTAGTGCCTTAAGACTGATCTATGATAAAAAAAGAATCAAATAAATAATTTGTTGCCTGGCTATACTGTGCATAGGTTGAACATGGAACATGATTTGGGGAGGCCAGCTGATCCAGTCAAAGCAAGCAGAATTATTTGTTGGTCTGAGTCTTCAAGGACGTGGAGACAAACTTCTCTCTGGAAACGATGCTTGCATTGGCCCCAGCTAACTTTCTGACCTCGTGTCATCCTCCAGTTCTGAAGTTCATGTGGTTCATGGTGTCATACAGGGAAAGGAGAGGGGTGTATTTATTACATATCACTTGCCCTTCCTAGGTGCCCTTCGACATCTGCCTTAAAACGGCTACTCTTCCGTGCAATTAAGTTGCGAAAAAGTACCTTACATTAGTGTGCAAACAATCTGAAAGAACACACCACTATATGAAGCTGCCTATCTTATCTTGGGTGTTTACATATTACGACTATTTCCATTCAAATAAACTCTTTCACCACATTGGGTACCCAGGCTCATGTCTTATTTTTTATTATTTTGTATGTATTTATAATTTTTTTTTATTAATCTCATCTACTTCCCGCATTTTGCATTATGCGAAAAGTGCAAAAGATTTTGACATTTCTCATACCGTTACATTTTGCATGATTTTTACCAGCTGGAGATTCGCTTAAATACATTTTCTACTCGAAGAAGATGTTGTCTACTCAAATCAGTTTTCTCAAAGGAAGGTCGGTGGTAGTGTTGCCCTAGAAGAAGGGAAATCGTCCGCACATCCAATTAATACAATCCCTAGATATAATAATACACGTGACTTTAAATATGTAGAAAATATATTGGTAAGTTACAAAGAACAAGGTGCTAGTAGGGCCTGATGCACACCCACCACCAGGGGTGTCAAACAGCACGAGTGCCAAATATCAAGAAAAAATGAGAGCAGGCCAAATATCACTCTCTGATAGTTATCCAATTATTAGTTGATCCAGGAAACACCTAGATAAATGTTAAAGATCTGTCAAAGCACAAAGATTAGTAGCTCCATCCACAGTCCGCAATATTTAGTGTCCATTATTATTATGTAGCAGTATTCCAAATTCAAAAGATCCAAAGCCAGGTTGTATTCTTTCAAGATTTTATTACGTATCCATAGATATAGCAAAACTTCACAGCTCACACCGCCGACACGTGTTTTGTCTCATAAGAGACTTTTTCAAGGCTGAAAGCATAAGACAAATATTTAATAAATTTAATTAAAAACAGAAAAGTGTTGATAAATCTATCTATCTACATCTTGTTAAAACCAATTACTTGTACAATATATACATGATTCCTAGAAAAACCACAAAAGAAATAATCACAATAAGTGAACAGAATGCAACAGAGCGTAAGTCTCAAAGCCTGTAAAGAAAATATCATGTTTTGGTACAATAGTATAATATTAGTGAATAGGGTTCTACAAAGATGTATACATGTGAACAAAACAAATATATGTTCCCTATAAAAACTTAAACCTGACATGACTCCACATCATATGGGAGGTGTCGTAAGACATCTATTGAACAATCTCATACATAAAATTTAAACAAAATACAAGAGCGGAGATATATTCATGATCTTTGATATCTCATAAGTGTCTGGGGGCCAGGAAGTTATACAATGTACCTCATTCCCCAATTCCACATCAAAGATATGTCGTGTGGGAGTAATAGCGCAAATAAATAAAATTAATAAGATTCCAACCGACCACATCAATTATTAGACATATGTAGAAAAGACAACATACCCAGAATTGTAAAGAGCATGGACGAACAGATGTTCTACCTAGGTAAGTAGGTCCGTGTCCCATCCAATCGGTGTAGTGTAGGGGTGAGTGATGCCACCAGAGGCCTAATTATAATTCCTGTAAAAGTTAGAAAAGTAGCATCACACACTAAGAGGATTACTATGGACACAAAAGTCTGAGATCATTCATCACGACCAACTATGAAAGGGGCCATAGTGGCATGACAATGGTTGTCCGCAAGGTGTGCTTTGAAAACGTAACTCGAAAGATAGCCAATCAAGAGTTGAACACCAACTCACCTCTCCTATTCATTCAATCTAGGGAGAGATTCTTCGCATCATAGATCAGTCATAGAAGGAGTTGTTGAATTAAAGTAAGACAAAATTACGTATTAAGTCAGTCTATGTAAGAGTAGCTGGCTGTCCAGCACAATAACTGAGAGTTTCCCTCACCGTGATCACTAAGGAGTCTTATTCCTCGCTCAGGCTGCCAAGTATCCCGTAAGCGCCGTCAATACCGGAGTTAAGGCGTAGATGGTAAGACTCACTTAATTGTTGTCTGCATATGCAAAATAACGAGAATGACACAGTAAGAAGATGCATGTGAAAAATCGATATAGTGTAGATGGTAGGACTCACTTAATTGTTGTCTGCATATGCAAAATAACGAGAATGACACAGTAAAAAGATGCATGTGAAAAATCGATATAGCACCAATTTCCTCTGTATGTCAGTTTTCTGTCTGTATCTCTAATGTCTTCGCATGGAAAATCCATTCAAGATGTTCTCAAAAAACCTTTTATGCAGCTTGTACAATTTCACTGAATTGTCCGCAAACTTTGGTGATTCAGGAAGGTGCGGAAGTAGTTTAACACAATCTATGCACAGCCCTTGCTCCCTCTAATCTCACCACTTTTTAAGCTGATCATTATTGTAGTGTTTCGCTCTAGTCCTTGCGGTCGCGTGATGACGCAACACGCAAGGACGTGAGAGCGAGCGTAGTGCGCATGCGTGAGGGGCGATGTGTGCATGTGCGAGCGACCGGAGCGCGGAGAGAGTAAGACGTTCGGCGCTCTTCTTGCAGAGTAATTATCTAAATAAACAGACCATTCTCCCAAACTGTAAGCGTCTGTGTCTCATTGTATGGGTGAAGACTACGACTTTACAGTGGCGACGAGGAGTGGGATTCCCCACACGGAGGACATCCAGTTAAAAAAAAAAAAGAGAAACTCACACAGAGGAGCAGCAGAAAACAGAGAACGCTGTACTGCACAGGTCAGCTGACAAGGGGAGAAGAAGTACAGTAGCAGAGATATCGCAAGAGGAGCGTGGCAGAGGCAAAACCCCCCCCCAAAAAAACTAAGTGGGAAGCTCCCACTACGTGCACCAGAGCCGGAAACTGAGGCGACCAAGGAGGTGAAGCACGGTAGGAGGGCGGCAGTACCCCCACAGAGGCCCTGGCGGAACGGGGAGTCCACGGAGAAAGGGGAGAAGAAGAACCCCGACCCAACACGGTACAAGGTGGGAACGCAAGCGCGCCAGGCAGCCCTAGAAGCCAAGGAGGGGAACCGGAAGAACAGGCAAGAATGAGCGCCCAAGCATCTTCGCTTACAGCGCAGATTCCGTTTCTGCCCAAACCAGGCGAACACCAGATGAAATGGGAAGACTGGAGGGAATATTTCAAAAATTATCTAGAAGCCTTGGAGGATGAAAATGCAGAGGCCTTTCCCAGCGCGAGGAGAAGAAGGATACTCTTACATAACCTAGGCCCGGAGGGGATAAGAATGTTCACGAATCTAGTGCCCACACCCAGACCAGCAGCGGACATCGACGTCTTCAAACATGCCTTAGAGGATCTGGACAATCACTACCGTCCAGCGGTGTGTGTCTCCATTGATCGTTTCAACTTCCAACAGAGAAAGCAAGAAGCGGGAGAATCCATAGATGACTACGTCGCTGCCTTGAGAAGATTAGCGATTACATGCAAGTACGAGGCACTCCAAGACGACTTCATAAAGGATCAAATTATTGTGATGCACACCACCAACAAGACAGTACAAGATAAGTTGTGGGCACACGGAGAAGCGACGCTGAAGGAAGTTATCGCAATGGCGAAGAAGGCGGAACTATCGAAGCGATGTGCCGCAGCAAAAAGGGAGAACGCCCAGAGGTCCATGGTGAACAGAGTGGATGATGCAGAGCCCTCAGGAAGAAATAGATCAACGCCCGGAGACAATAAAGGAGCTCACAGATGGGCGGCAAAGCCAGGACAAACAGGGAAACAGTCCATGGAAAGCAAGACCACGTGCTACAGGTGCGAAAGTGCAACCCACGCAGCCCAAGATAAGCGCTGCCTGGCGTTCCGGGCGAAATGCATGTTCTGTGGCCTAATTGGACACTACGAAAAGGTATGTCGCAGGAAAGGGAAGAGGTCGGTAGTGAAGTATATAGCACAGGACCAACCAGAAGGACAAGAAGAGGAACTAGATGAGGAAGACCTAGTAGTGTGTATCGAGGAGCAAGTATTGGGAATAGAAGACAAGCGCTCTCGTAAACCACGTGGTGACATGCTGATAGGGGGAGTGAAGATCAGGATTGCGATAGATTCAGGATCCCCATACACCATAGTCCAAAGATCAGTATGGGAGGAAGAGTTCATGCCCAGCCTAGGACCCAAGTTGGAACCACCAGACAGTCGGCCGGTGTCGTACACGAGCAATCCGATCCCCATGGTGGGCTACAGGATCCTGAAGTTTAAATTCAGGGGATGAACAGCGGAGTGCAAACTGTATGTGGCAGAGAAGGGCCCCTCGGTGTTAGGATGTATGGATCAAGGGGACTAGGAATGAAACTGGACCCGGGAGGAGATGTGCAAGTGCTTCTGACAGACTGTGAGTGCTGGCCGGACCCGGAAACATTAAAAAGGGACTTCCCGAAGGTGTTCCGCGGAAAGGTTGGCAAACTGGAGAAATTCACGCACAAAATCCTGCTCAAGGAAAACTCTCATCCAGTGTCCACAAAGGTCTGGAATGTGCCTATAGCAGTGAAGGAAGCCGTGCAACAGGAACTGCGCAGACTGGAAGAGCAAGGAATCATTGAGCCCAATTGACAGCTCGGGTGGCTAGCACCCTTAGTTGTGGCAAGAAAACCCAATGGCAAAGTGCGTCTATGTGTGGACCTTCGAGAGCTAAACAAGTGTCTGATAGTGGAGAAATTTCCATTGCCCCGGATAGAAGAAATGCTAGCCAGAACAAGGGGAGTAAAGTGGTTCTCCACCATCGACCTTGCATCCGCCTATCATCAAATAGACCTGCACCCATCAAGCCGGAAATTCACGTCCTTCATAACACCCTTTGGATGCTATCAATTCCGCAGAATGCCCTTCGGGTTGGCATCGGCCGCGGCAGTGTTCCAAAAGCGAATGCACCGCCTGTTCAAGGACGTGGAAGGCATCCAATATTTTCAAGACGACATCCTTGTGATGGGGATGGACCGAGAGGACCACGACAAGAAATTAAACAAGGTGCTGAGAGTGCTGCAAGAGAAGGGCCTGACAGCTGAATGGGATAAATGTCGGCAGGGTATGACATCTGTCACCTACCTCGGACAAGAGATAGGAGGACACGGGATCACACCTAAGAGAGAGAACGTGAAGGCAATCTGCGAAGCCAGAGCTCCCGTCAGCAAAGAAGAGGTGAGATCCTTCCTGGGGATGGCCGAATATTATAGCAAATTCATTCAACACTTTGCCACAAAGACACATCAATTGAGACAACTCATAAGGGACAAGACGGCGTTCCATTGGGACGAAGAAGCACAAAGAGAATTTGATGAGTTAAAGAAACATAAGTCAAGCGGTGCTGTTGCATGGACATGATCCCCAGAGGCGGACCATACTGACCACGGATGCCAGCGAGAAGGGGTTGGGAGCAGTCTAAATGCAAGTGAGAGATGATGGTACTGTGGAGACTCTCAGCTTCGCATCCAGAGCGTGATCTCCCACAGAACAGAAATTCAGCGTGATTGAGAAGGAAATGCTGGCGGTGGTGTGGGCTATGGGGAAGTTCAGGGAGTTCCTGTGGGGCACAAGATTTCGTCTACAGACAGACCACAAACCGCTGGTCAAGGTGCTCACCTCGAGTGGACATGCAACCGCCACCCCACGCATAGCCAAGATGACGCTGAAGCTATTGGAGTACAGGTACGATGTGGAGTACATTCCGGGGACCCGCAACAAGGTGGCCGACTACCTAAGGCGAGCCTCAGCCATGGAAGAAGCGCCAAACCCCTCGTCTGAGAATTAAGAAATTATTGCGTTGATGGAGGACTCTGAAAGAGTGATCAGCAAACAAGAATGGGCTCAGGCGTATGAGGAGGACGTGGACATAAGAGAGGTCAAAGAATGCCTAATCAGTGGTTGGCCCGAGAAGAGGCGGTTGCTCCGGAAATTTTATGAAGTGCGAGAAGAACTATCGATGAGCGACTCCGGAATCTTTTTGTATCGGGGGGACAGAGTGGTGCCCCCCACGAGATTGATCCCGTTCCTGATAAGCCAGCTACATGAAGGACACCTCGGCAATGTGAAGACCAAACTGCGGGTGAAGCAAATGTACTGGTGGCCGGGACTGGACAAACAAGTGGAAAGGCACGTGAGAGACTGTGATCAGTGCCAAGGGGCAGACAAGATATTGAAGCCGCTAAGACCAGCTTTGGGAAAGTTTGATCAGTCTTGCAACCCCTGGGAAGATGTATCGGTCGATATCCTAGGACCTGTGTTGGATAACCAAGGAATGCCGAAGTACCTGTGTGTTTTGGTGGAAAAGTACTCAAAATGGCCGGAAGTTCATGTTCAGGAAGAAATGGACGCTGATACAGTGATAAAGTTTCTCACCTCCGTTTTCCTGAGAGAAGAGATCCCGAGAACGATCCTGAGTGACAATGGCCCACAATTCACATCTGAGAAGTGGTACAAGTATGCAGAAAGAAATGGAATCAAACCCAAACACACTTCAGTGTACCACCCATCGAGCAACGAACAGGTGGAAAGATTCAATCGTGTCCTCATGGGGTCCATACAGGCCGCCATCATGAAGGGCAAGGACTGGGAAAAAGAGGTCCAGAGTATTATATGGGCGTACAGGATTACCCCCACCTCTACAGGGTACAGCCCCTTCCAAATCTTAAGAGGCAGGCATCCCTTTACGAAGGACAATGTAGTCTGGAGGGAGAAGACCGTCACCAGCAAATGGTCACCTGCTGTAGGTCAGCATCATCTAGAGAAGGCCCGGAAAGTGTACACGGAACATTATAACAGGAGAAGACATATGAAGGACGCAGCCCTTGAAAGAGGGGAGTGGGTGAGAGTCAAGCTGGCAGTACTGAAAAGAAAAGGAGAAAGCAAGTACAGCCCACTCATGCAAGTGGAAGAAGTATATGATAGAGCGGCGTTACTCAGTGACGGAAATGTGTGGTCCCAAGACAGCATGGCCAAAATCAACAAGATCCTACAGTGGCCCGCGGAGGGAGAGAAAGACCGAAAAGTTTAAGGACCGAGAGGCAGCGAAGAAAGAATGAATACAGAAAGTGAATGCCAAGTGGAAGGAGAATCGCACGTTGAGGGAGAAGATCTGGAAGTGCCAGGTGTGGAGGAAGTGCAGGCCGAAAAGGGCATGACACCCAAGAGAAATGAACTGAGTCAGCAGAGAGACAGAATGGTGAGCCCTGCAGAAGATGGTGCCCGAGAAGCCTCTACGCCGGTAAGACGCACGCGTGCTGGGTGAACGGTGGTCAGGCCTGCTCATTTCAGAGACTTTGAACTGGGGGAATGTTAAACCCTGGGGACTCATACCACACCTTTGTATGTGTATAAAAAGTGGAGATATGTAGTGTTGCGCTCTAGTCCTTGCGGTCACGTGATGACGCAACACGCAAGGACGTGAGAGCGGGTGTAGTGCGCATGCGCGAGGGGCGATGTGCGCATGTGCGAGCGACCGGAGCGTGGAGAGAGTAAGACGCTCGGCGCTCTTCTTGCAGAGTAATTATCTAAATAAACAGATGATTCCCCCAAACTGTAAGCATCTGTGTCTCATTGTATGGGTGAAGACTACGACTTCACAATTATTTAATAGCAAACTTTATAACAGGGAAGAAGGCAACTAACTAATTGAAGTGTAAGCCCAGTTGCCACCTGAATTGACTAAATGCATTGTTTTACTCTGCAAAAATAAATACTGCTTCTTCCTGAATAGCTGTTATCATGTTTTGAATCACCCCATAAGACTTATCGTTTACAAGCACCTCTGCTCTGAGGCGGAGAGGCCATGCAGTGAACTGAGATCTTTCCTGTTTCTTCCCATAGTATGACAAGAAAACTATCGACCAGGCTTTCAAAGGACAGAAAAAGAGAAGACTGTCTTTCGGCAGATCAACTGTGGAGGTAAGGAACCGCAGTGAGAGCTCAGGGGCCAGAGGCTACAGTACCAGCTTCAACTGAAGCCAAAAGGATGTGAAGCTTTGGATTGGATGCCCAGAGTACGGCTAGCAGAGTGGCACCACCTTAGTTAATGGGAGGAGACTGCTCCAGCAGTGGCCAAAGTGCACAACCTAGGAGCAGCGCCCACCCTAGGAGAGCCGCCCACCCTAGGAGCAGTGTACATCCTAGGAGCGGCGCATACCCTAGGAGCGGTGCACAACCTAGGAGCGGTGCACAACCTAGGAGCGGTGCACAACCTAGGAGCTGTGTACACCCTAAGAGCGGTGAACACCCTAAGAGCGGTGCACAACCTAGGAGTGGTGCCCACCCTAGGAGAGGTGCTCACCCTAGGAGCTGTGTACATCCTAGGAGCGGCGCATACCCTAGGAGCGGTGCACAACCTAGGAGCGGTGCACAACCTAGGAGCTGTGTACACCCTAAGAGCGGTGAACACCCTAAGAGCGGTGAACACCCTAAGAGCAGTGCACAACCTAGGAGCGGCGCCCACCCTAGGAGCGGCGCCCACCCTAGGAGCGGTGCACACACTAGGAGCAGTGCACACCCTAGGAGCAGTGCAAACCTTGGGAGCAGTGTACATACTAGGAGTGGCGCGCACCCTAAGAGCGGTGCACACCCTAGGAGCGGTGCACAATCTTGGAGCAGTGCACACCTTGGGAGCAGTGTACACCCTAGAAGCTCTGCACAACCTAGGAGCGGCACATACCCTAGGAGCGGTACACAACTTAGGAGCGGCGCACACCTTAGGAGCGGTGCACACCTTAGGAGCGGTGTACACCCTACGATCGGTGCACACCCTAAGAGCGGTGCACTCCCTAAGAGCGGTGCACACCCTAAGAGCGGTGCACACCCTAAGAGCAGTGCCCACCCTAAGAGCGGTGCACACCCTAGGAGTGGTGCACACCCTAAGAGCGGTGCACACCCTAGGAGCAGTGCACACCTTAGGACCGGTGCACACCCTAGGAGCAGTGCACACCTTGGGAGCGGTGTACATCCTAGGAGTGGTGCACACCCTGGGAGCGGCACACACCCTAAGAGCGGTGCACACTGTAGGAGCGGTGCACACTCGGAGCAGTGTACATCTTAGGAGTGGTGCACACCCTAAGAGCGGTGCACACCCTAGGAGCGGTGCACACTCTAGGAGCGGTGCACACTCTAGGATCGGTGCACACCCTAAGAGAAGGGCACCCCCTAGGAACAGTGCACGCCCTAGGAGCGGGGCAAAACGTAGGAGCGGTGCACAGCATAGGAGCTGTGCACAACGTAGGAGTGATTTACAACCTAGGAATGTGCGCAAAATATGAGCGGTGGCTGGCCAAGGACTAAACATGAAGGCTCACAGAGCAGAGGCCTTCTTAAATTGCAGCTTTTGTAAAATCATTGGTCTGTACTTTGTTGGCACCTCTGGACTATATGAAAGTTCACCACACCAAACTATTATGCGTCACCTAGAAGGCACAGAGAATTTTACTACTTGCTTATTGTTTTTGAAGGTTATTTCCTTATTGTTTACAGTTTATAAAATATCACCTCCAGAGTGATTAGACACGCAACAACTACATCATTAAAAAACTGTCAAAAGATCATATAATAGTTCAGGAATCAAAAGAGCCTTCAGTACATTTATTACAAGCATAACATGAAACAAAACTTCAATGTGAAGCTTAGCAAAATGCTATTTGCATGTTAGTAGGTCCAAGCACTACTCTCTTTAATGTGTGAGGTGTTTGTTACAATGTATGTAACTTTCTTTCTAAGAGAGGTATAGTAATACCTAACCTAGCCAGGAAAAAAAACACAAATTTTGTTTTAAACACTTATGGTCTTATTTACAATGATTTGGGGAAGGGTAGCAAGTCTTGTTGCTACACTGCTCTACGTCAAATTGAAAGGACAGGAATGCACCGTATTCCAGTGGCAGCTCCTCGGTTATGGCCTCCCCTGATGAGGGGCAGCAGAGGGAAACGTGAAAAATAAAATGATATTAAAACCATTTTATTATGATTTCATTTTCCTGACAGCATTAGACCAAGATGAGTCTAGGGTGGGGAGGGCCATGATGACAAAAGGGGAAGGAGGAGTAGTGCGCACTGTAAGTGCACATGCTGATTTCGCTGGCTGTCTAAGGACGGCCATACCGACATGGGCACATACTGGCACATGCATCAATATTGCATTTTGCGATTCCTTAATTGCGAAAAATAAGTAATCGCAATTAAGGAATTGCAAACTGCAATGCATCAAGAAATTGCTAAAAAAATAGCGATTTCTTAAAATTCCTTAATTGCGATTCTCTAATTGAGAATCGCAATTAAGGAATACCTCCCCATCCATTCCTATGGGCCTAGAGGCCCATAGGAATGAATGGAAAGACATTCTTAATTTGCAATTCACCATTAGAAATTCGCAAATTAAGAATGCAATTTCAAGGGTGCAGGGGTGTCCAAAGGACACCCTGTTGCACCCCTGAAATCTGCTTAGAAGTACATTTTGCACACTCACATGCCCCAAGGGCATGTGTGTGTGTAAAATGGAACTTTGAAAAATGCACTTTAGTGAATTTTTTCAAAGTTTTCGCAAATTACCACGAAGGTCAACTTCATGGTAATTTTCTCCCCTTATTTGCGAATTCGCAAATTTTAAAAGTTTGATGCATTGCATTTAAGGAATCTCAATTTGAGATTCCTTAAATGCAATCGCAATTTAAGAAATCGCAATTTTACGATTTCTTGAATTGCGAAAATAACAAAAATGCATCTCAAAAATGGGAATTGCATTCGCAAACGGCCGAATTTTGCGATTCGCACCATTTGCGAATGCAATTTCCAATGATGCATGTGCCCCTTAGATCTTTCATCCAAGCTGTGTTGCACAGCCAGGTGGAGAAGAGGCACAGGTTCCCAGGCCCTGAGCAAGCATTATACCAACCTGCTCTGGCCAATCCCGGCACTGCTCTCATAAATAGTATTACCTGTATGACAGCAGCATCTTGATTGGCTTCTGGGAGCCTGCGCAGTGTGCAGCAGCCCATGGGGAATCAGGACCAGAGCAGAAGATCACTGAGACAACGGGCGGCAGGTAAGTTCTTTTTTATTTTATTTTTTTGTTATTGACCCCCCCCAGCCTGACACACCACTTGTCATTAATAGCAGCCGCCATTGCTGTGTTTAGGAGATACGGTGCACTCCTGTCCTATCAGCCAGCGCAGATGCACAATTTGGTGCCAGGCACCAATGCAGGCACCCCTGCGCCATAGTGCAAGGGTGTCTGCGTTGTTGGCAGGGTTGTTTTTTTGCAGGAAGGGAGACTTTCCTGCACAAAATCAATCCATTGAGACATTTTCCTCTTTCCATGTGTGCTGCAGAGGGCAGCACTCATGGAAAAAAGAAAAATGAGGAGAAATAAAGATATTTCCCCACGTTACGCCTGCCCTGGGGAGGCATACAATTTTGACGCATTCCCATGTTTACAGATCCTTGTAAATCTGGGAAAGAATCTATACACATGGGTGTTGCGTGGGAACTCCCACTGCAACACCCATGGAATGCCTCCCTGATGCAGTGTAAGGCAGCGCAGCGACTTGCACTGCATTGACTTACACCATTTTCTACGAGGCCATGAAAAGCCACATGAAGTGGTTTGGCTTGATATGGGTCTGTACTCTGCACCGCCTGAGCATCATTAACCACTTCCACACTAGCGGTTTTCCCGCTGTGCGCTGGAATTTCAAAAATAACATGTTACGTGACGAGTTCACCTTGTCATCCGCACAGGGTAGGTAATGCTGATGACGAGCTGAGCCGGTCCGGTCCTCGGATGCTTGATTCCGTTCTGGGAAGGACATGGCTTTTGTAGTTCGGACTGGACTGTTCCCATGGGGCAACAGGGTCAGAGCTGATTTGCATATCGCCATTGTCTAACCCAGGGTGGTGTGGAGTGCAAAAAAACGATGGATTTGGGCCCAGATCTTTTGACTGGGGGAGTGTGTGACATTGATCCACATTCAGTCCATCACTTGTTGTTTTTGCAATTGCCGCCCTAAGTGCGCTGGGGATGCCCAGACGTGGGTCCCAGGCACTCCACACCACTTTGGAGTCAAGCTAGCCGGGCTGAAGAGAGGTGTTACCTCGAAACCGGTCCGGTCCTCGGATGCTTGATTCCGTTCTGGGAAGGACATGGCTTTTGTAGTTCGGACTGGACTGTTCCCATGGGGCAACAGGGTCAGAGCTGATTTGCATATCGCCATTGTCTAACCCAGGGTGGTGTGGAGTGCAAAAAAACGATGGATTTGGGCCCAGATCTTTTGACTGGGGGAGTGTGTGACATTGATCCACATTCAGTCCATCACTTGTTGTTTTTGCGACGAGCTGAGCTCGTCATCAGCATGGAAGGGGTTAAAAGGGATGCACTTGTGGCGCAAGGGGCTTGTAAATACGCCCCTTAACGTAGTGGTGAACTTGATACAATGTTTATTTGCTGATAAATTCTTATTCAAGCTAATATAAATTACAGAAATCATGCTTAACCTGTAGGTCAGGGACGTAGGGACAGAGTATTTTGAAGTAGTCTCCAATGCCTTTTTGTAGCTATAGCTTCTAAGGCCCTGATTACGAATGGCGATTTCCCATCAAGATTGTTGAACACAACTGGGGAAACCCAAAAAACTCATAACCAGGGGCAACGAAATCTGAATACACAACAGAGGTTCCAGGTAACGGTATGAAAACAGGATTTTGAAATAACCAATCATAAGAAATTTACAATTAAGAATTAAACATAACAAGGGGCCCACACAGCAATTTTAGGACGTAATCTATTATTATTGCTACAAACAGGCAATATACAAATAAAGAACTTTAAGATCAAGTGATCACACAACGAGTTCCCATTGAATAATACTAAGGGCCTGATTACAATGTCGGACCAACCGGAGTCCGTCGGACATCGTTTGGGAACTGGAACCGAAAGACCTCCTGCCGTCGGTTCCAGCCCAGCAAGTAGGATGCGACCAAACACTGTTCGATCACAATCCTATTCTTTATAAAGGGAGCATGCATCCCAAATAGAATGCATGCTCTCATTGTAAAGAGCAGAGGTGCATTTCATCCCTGCCACAGGGTCCAGGGATCAACCAAGGCCTTGTACCCATGGGGGCCAGGCCGGGGGCCCCCAAAGTCGGATTCCACCAGCCTTTCTGTGTTGGAAAGGCCGGCATAGAAGGGCTGTGGGAATCTTCTATCGTAATCCCTAGGCCGGAAAGAGCCGCCTGAGGGAATGATGGAGGATTTCCAAATGGCAGCCGGGCTCTCTGAGCCTGTCGGAGACCATTTAGAAATCTGATTTGGATTCCTTTCCGACCAACCCCATCAAAATGGGTCAGTCGGAATGGAATCTGAACCGGACATTTCAATGCGGTCAGAACGGCTCCGACCGTCGGTAGGAGCTGTTCCGACCGCATCAAAATTGGCCCCTTAGTGTGTTAAAAACAGAAGCTGACAATAAGATAATGAACTTTCTAAACAAATGCATCAATCCAAAGTCAGAAGCTTCTAAGATTTGGAAGGGAGATTAATATTTTGTTTTTCAAATAGGATTTGGATTGATGCATTTGTTTAGAAAGTTTATTATTCCCTTGTCAGCTTCTGTTTTTAACACACTATGCATTGGTCAATGTGTCCTCGTCGTGTGATCACTTGAGCCCTGAGCACTGTTTTTTCTTGAAGTTCTTTATTTGTGTATTGTTCCTGTTTGTTGCAATAATAATAGATTACTTTCCTAAAATTCCTCTGTGGGCTCTATATTTTGTTTAATTCTTGATTGTAAATTTCTTATTATTGGTTATTTCTTAATTGAGGTTTTCATGCCCTTTTACCTGGAACCTCTGTCGTGAATTCAGGTATCCCACCAAGGGCTTTAAGTCAAGATGGGATACTTTTCCAGGCGATTACAGGCAACCTCTCTCTCTAGACGTAATAATCCTGGGTCTGGGCAGGAGTACGCTACTGCCCGGCCCCTGACACACCCCTGAAGCACACTGGAAGGAGCCGACAATGCTCCCTCAACCTAGCCCCCCTTAATTGCGATTAGCAAATTGTGAATCGCAATTAAGGAATGAGTGTCCCATTTATTCCTATGGGCCACGAGGCCCATAGGAATGAATGCGGATACATTCTCAAATTGCGATTTTCTATGAGAAATTCGCAATTCCAGGGGTGCCAGGGTGTCCAAAGGACACCTGTTGCACCCCTGGAATGTGCCTGTAAGTACATGTGGCGCACATACATGCCCTAAGGGCATGTCTGTGTGCCACATGGCACTTTGAATTAAAAAAATGCATTTTGACTGGAAATCGCAAAATACCATCTACTTGGAGTAGGTGGTATTTTGCGATTCCTGAAGCCAAAAATCACATTTGAAAAGTCACCCTTACATAGCATTTAAGGAATCGCTTCCTTAAATGCTTGAGCAAAATAAGGAATCGCAATTTCTGATAGATACATCTGCCGTGTGGATTCCTCACCTTGTGAATATCCCCTTGCGTCAGCAACATTCGGAAATTCTTTTTGTAGCTTCGCGCCGACGTGGATCAGGACGTCACAGAGGCACGGCACCGCTCGCGACTCCGCTGACGTCACCGACGCCTATAACAGGCCCACGCCGGCGTGATGACATCAGTTCCCTTTTTTCCGCGTCGTCGACGCTAACGGTTTTCAGGGATCGTACTGTAGCTTTACAGTAACTTTGTTACTAATATCATTCTATTGTGTCTATCTCTATACTCTTCGAAATGTCATCTAAGAAGACTGGATTTAAAGCTTGCGGCGAATGTGGCAAGACTATGTCTATCACCGATCCTCACGAATGCTGTGTTTGGTGTTTAAACTCCGACCATGACGTCGAGGACTGTCCTTGCTGCAAGAAGATGACTCCGAAGGCTTTAAGAGAAAGAGAGACGAAACTCCTCGTGGCGAAACTTAAAAGTAAGAAAGTTAAGAAATCTTCGAAGTCTCGACCTCGTCGGTCGAGATCGGGGTCTCGTTCGAGGTCACGCTCGGAGTCGTCTTCAGCTCACGCTTCGAAGTCTTCGAGGAAGAAACACAAGAAGAGGAGCCATGAGTCACGTCATCACTCTGGAAAGGACTCTAGTTCAAGACCGAAGTCCCAGGTCAAACTTCTGAGTAAGGAAGTGGAGATTTCGGAGTCGGAGCATGGTGAGGGTTCACATCCGGATTCACCCGAATCTCAGAAGCAGGTCCATTCTCCGGTTC
Organism: Lissotriton helveticus; assembly: GCF_964261635.1. Lineage (NCBI taxonomy): Eukaryota > Metazoa > Chordata > Amphibia > Caudata > Salamandridae > Lissotriton > Lissotriton helveticus. The sequence goes on along the minus strand of NC_136065.1, from coordinate 229,884,344 downwards.
CATCCAATCCTTCTGGTCAGGAGGATGAAGGTGAGGAGCAGGGGGCTGGTGAAGTCGAGGTTCCGGTTCCTGTGGGTTCGTCGACCCCGGTTCCTGGACTCGATGAAGAGGTCGACGTCGTATCGACTCCGCCTCCTCAGGAACAACCCAGAGGTCCATATCCTGAGTTTCCAACTCCAGGTCAGGATCCTTCTCAGTTCCTGAACGCCATGTTTGGTGTCTATTCTAGGGCAATGTTCCCGTCTGGTGCACCTGTTGGTCCCACGGGCCCTATGGCCTTTAACTTGGGTGTTCCCCAGGCTTACGCCCCTGCGCCCTTCATGCCTTTTATGCCGGCTATAACACCGCATTGGCATTTTCCGACACCACCGGTGTCGTCGACGCCGAAGCGCACGACGACGATTCCGTCGACGCCCATCCCATCGACGCCGATGCCTACGACTCCGAGGCAGGATTCTGTCCGACCTCGTATTGAAAGACCTCGTCCGACTTCGGGTTCGACGCCGGCACCGACCCCGTCGGAGTCGATTCCGAATCCATTGGCTTCTGTTATGAAGGAAAGATCTCGGAGAAAGGCCCAGAGACTTCTGGAAGAACAATATTCAGATACTGAAGAAGGGGAGTTACAGGATTCTGAGGATCCTTTTGAAGACTTGTGTGAAGCCAGTGGCCCTGAACTATCGCCTGAATGGGAATTGGTTTCAGTGTCAAATGTTCCATCAAAGGATGTGGTGCCTTATCACACCGTTATTAAAAAAGCAGCGAGCTTATTGAATATTACTCTGCCCACTGCTGATTATAAGCCTAATATTTTGACTGAGGTGCTTCATTCACTCTCATCTATTATTGAACCTATGTTACCCTTCAACGAGGCCTTATCTGAGCCCATCTATGAGGTTTGGAAGAAACCTTTATCTGCTCCTGCAGTTTCTAGAACAGTGTCAAGGAGATATAGAGTTGCTCCTGAGGACCCTGCATTTTTATCAACACATCCCCTGCCTGAGAGTTTGGTGGTGCAGGCTGCCTGCTCAAAGAAATCTGCTGGTGCTTTTCCACAGGTTCCTGGAGATAAAGAATCCAGAAAGCAAGACCAACGTGCCAAGAAGGTTTTCTCATCAGCCAGTATGGCGTTAAAGTCAACCAACGCAACGTGTCTGATGGGGAGGTATATACCATGCTTTGATGGATTCTGTCAAGCAGTTGATTCCGAAGATTCCTGAAGATGACAGGAAGGATTTTCAGGAAGTGATATCGGACACTCAAGCAGCTGCGAGACAGGTCATTCAGAGTGGTCTGGACACTGCTGATTCGGTGGCAAGGGTCATGGGCTCCTCCGTGGCCACTAGGAGGGCTGCCTGGCTTAAATCGTCGGAGTTCTCTGCAGACGTCCAGTCTGTTTTGATGGACTTGCCTTTTGATGGGTCAGGATTGTTTGGCAAGAAGGCTGATGCTGCTTTGGAACGTTTTAAGGACAGTAGGGCCACTGCAAAATCTTTGGGTCTTCAGTCCAAGGGTACTACTGGAAGACGTTTCAGGGGATTTGGAAGATCTTCCTTTCGTTCTTACAGACCATCCCAGCAGCAACCTCAACAGCAGCAGAATACACTGTACAAGTCGTACAGGGGCAGACAAAGATCCCGCCCTAGAGGTCGTCAAGCTTCCTCCTCCTCCTCCTCCTCTCCTTCCCAACCCCCGGCCAACGCAGCAAAGCAGCCCTAGATCCGCCATTCCGGATCATGTGGGCCCAGTGGGGGGTCGGCTTACACATTTTCTACAAGATTGGGAATTAATAACATCGGATCTTTGGGTTCTCAATCTTGTAGAGAATGGGTATGCACTTCCTTTCCAGGAATTCCCTCCCAATTACCCTCCTTGCCAGGGTTATTGTTCGGAGGACCACCTGCTTCTCTTGCAGGAAGAAGTCCTGGCTTTGTTCCGAAAAGGTGCGATAGAGGTGGTTCCAGAGCAGGAGAGGGGTCAGGGGTGCTACTCCCGGTATTTCCTAATCCCCAAGAAAGATGGCAGGCTTCGGCCAATCCTGGACCTCAGGATTTTGAACTTTTACCTGAAACAGGAAAAGTTCAAGATGCTCACTCTTGTGCAGGTTCTTCAAGCGCTGCTGAAAAAAGATTGGATGGTGTCGATCGACTTGCAGGATGCGTATTTTCATATTCCCATCTTGAAGTCGCACAGAAAGTATCTCCGTTTTACGGTTGGGTCACAACACTACCAGTTTGTGGTCCTTCCGTTTGGTCTTACTACTGCGCCTCGAGTCTTCACCAAGGTGATGGCAGTGGTGGCAGCTCATCTCAGGAGAACGGGGATACATGTGTTTCCGTATCTAGACGACTGGCTGATCAAAGCGGAGTCGCAGGAGAAGGTGCTCCATCATCTGCAAGAGACAACTCAGTTGTTACACAGGTTGGGTTTTTCGATAAATGTACCCAAGTCTCACCTGGTGCCCTCCCAGCGCAACCTGTTCATAGGTGCGGTGCTGGACACTACTGTGTGTCGTGCATTCCCTCCACCTCAAAGGATTCGCGACATTCAGGAAATGATTCCCTTGTTCGGCAATGGAGCGATCGTTCCAGTCCTGAAGGTCCTTCGCCTGCTCGGTCTGATGGCTTCTTGCATTCTGTTGGTAAACCATGCACGCTGGCATATGAGGGCGCTCCAGTGGTGCCTCCGCAGGCAGTGGTATCAGCACAACGGAGATCTCAGGGAGTCAGTGAGGATCTCCAGAGAAACTGCAGCGGATCTGTCTTGGTGGAGCGTGGAAGGCAATCTGTCTCAAGGGAAGCCTTTTCAGATTCCTCCATCGGTTGCCACAGTGATATCGGATGCGTCCACTCTCGGGTGGGGTGCTCATCTGGGGGACCTGGAGGTCAAAGGGCTTTGGTCTCCGGAGGAAAGGTTGCTTCACATCAACCTTCTAGAATTGCGGGCGATACGTCTGGCGCTCAAGGCCTTCCTCCCTTCCCTTCGCGGTCAGTCTGTTCAGGTCCTGACGGACAACACGACCGCGATGTGGTATATCAACAAGCAGGGAGGAGTAGGGTCGCAGTGTCTCTGCAGAGAGGCTCTGCGTCTCTGGTCCTGGGTTCAGGACCATCAGATTTGTCTGATGGCAAATCATCTGGCCGGGGTTCAGAACGTTCGTGCAGACAGTCTCAGTCGGCAGTTCTCTGCCGATCACGAGTGGAGGCTCCATCCAGAGGTAGTTCGCGACATCTTTCAGATGTGGGGGACTCCTCGGGTGGACCTGTTTGCCACTCACGAGAATGCTCACTGCCTGTCATTCTGCAGTCTCCAGTATCCGATGCTAGGAGCCTTGGGGGACGCGTTTCAGTTGAGTTGGAACTCGCAACTCCTTTACGCGTTTCCTCCCATACCCTTGATTCCTCGGGTTCTGAGGAAAATTCGCCAAGACCGGGCCCAAGTCATATTGATCGCCCCGGATTGGCCAAGAAGGGTGTGGTATTCAGACCTTCTCCACCTCTCCTCTCACCCGCCGCTCCGTCTCCCTCTCAGGGCAGACCTCCTCTCTCAGATGGAGGGGCAGGTTCTACACCCCAACCTCCAGACCTTACACCTTCATGCCTGGAGATTGAACGGGGCAACCTGATTTTTTTTTCTCTCCCTCACGATGTGGTGGATGTCATTTTGTCAGCCAGGCGTGACTTCACTAAGTCCATCTATTCTTATAGGTGGTCTAAATTTGTTGCTTGGTGCAGGGAGAAGTCTATAGACCCTTTGAGGGCCCATTTATCGGATGTGCTCCAGTTTGCCCTTTCTCTGGCTCAGCAGGGGCTTGCTGTTGCCACGGTGAAGGGTTATCTTTCTGCGCTGTCGGCTTTTATCTGCTTGCCTGACCAGCCCTCTCTTTTTAAATCTCCTATTGTTTTAAGGTTTTTGAAGGGCCTCACTAATAAGTTCCCTCCTACCCCTTTTATTGTGCCTCAGTGGGATTTGAATCTAGTTTTGACATTTTTAATGGGTGCTCCTTTTGAGCCTCTTCACAAATGTCCCATGAGGCTTCTGACTTTTAAAACGGTTTTCCTCGTTGCAATAACCTCGGCAAGGAGGGTAAGTGAGCTTCAAGCTCTTAGTTCCAAGCCCCCATTCCTGACCATTCATGCTGAACGAATGGTTCTTAGGACCAGGGCTGCTTTTCTGCCAAAGGTGGTGACTCCTTTCCATCTTGGTCAATCCATTACCCTTCCTACCTTTTATCCTCCCCCTCACCCTTCCAAGGAGGAGGAGAGATTACACCGTCTTGACCCCAAGAGGGCGGTGTCTTTTTACTTGGACAGGACTAAAGACTGTCGAGTGGACGACCAGCTCTTCATTGGCTTTGCTGGCTGCAAGAAAGGAAGAGCGGTCCATAAGAGGACTTTGTCGCGATGGATCGTCCTCTGCATTAAGATCTGCTACTCTTTGGCCGGTAAGGAACCACCAGAGGGTATAAGGGCTCATTCTACAAGAGCTAAGTCTTCGACCTCAGCATTGGCTAGAGGTGTGCCTGTAGAGGATATTTGTAGAGCGGCGACTTGGTCTTCCCTCCACACTTTCGCGAAGCATTACTGCTTGGATTCCGAGGTGAGGAGGGATGGTCATTTTGCTCGCTCTGTCCTCCAGGATTTCCTGGTCTAGAAGAGTGGACACCCTCCTCCGGGAGTGGGGACTGCTGTGGGACTCTATTCACAAGGTGAGGAATCCACACAGCAGATGTATCTATCAGAAGAACAAGTTACTTACCTTCGGTAACGCTTTTTCTGGTAGATACAATATCTGCCTGTGGATTCCTCACTGACCCACCCGCCTCCCCGTTGTCCACTCTTCTATGCCAGAAGTTTCTATAATGTATTATTTTATGGTCAAGGATTTGTTTATTTCAAATGTTTTATTGCATTTGCTTCACACTGTGTGTGTTACCTTGATTTCTATACTGCGTATACTGTGTATATGTCTACTGTCATCGGTCCGTCCTTGTGCCTCGAAGGCACGGAAAAAAAGGGCGGAACTGATGTCATCACGCCGGCGTGGGCCTGTTATAGGCGTCGGTGACGTCAGCGGAGTCGCGAGCGGTGCCGTGCCTCTGTGAAGTCCGGATCCACGTCGGCGCGAAGCTACAAAAAGAATTTCCGAATGTTGCTGACGCAAGGGGATATTCACAAGGTGAGGAATCCACAGGCAGATATTGTATCTACCAGAAAAAGCGTTACCGAAGGTAAGTAACTTGTTCTTTTGCGATTCCTTATTTTGCTATGTGGCACCTACATCCCAAAAGGCCGTTTGCGATTCGCAAACGCCGGAATTCCTACATATGCCCCCTAATGGTTACTTTATGCAAAAAAATGCTGTACTCGACTTGGGGTTCGAGATGATGTAGAGTACTAAGAAACCCCCACAAAGAGTGGAGGTTGTGGGTCCCCTGCTGTCCCAGGTGTGTTTATGGATGAGATGAGAGAGGGTCTTGATTCGGCAGCCATCTTCTCTTTCTCTGTTCTCCTCCATAAAACCAACGTTGAGGTTCGGTGTGCCCTCCTTATCAGCAAGTCGGACTCTTCTTATCTGGCCTCTCAAATGCTAACTTGCCTTTACCCTCTTGTTGTGTTACTCCAGCAAGCCAAAGATTCCTTGGAGAAATATGTGTTCGACAGCAAGAACGTGCTCAACAAGCTGCTCTATGAGGTGAAGAAAAGACAACGCGCTCTGGTCGAGCTGAACTCCCTCCTGGAGACCCTGAAGCTGATGCAGCTGGCGGAGAAGCCGGATTCCGCCGAGCAGCAGGTGAGCAGCTGTCGGGCAACACCACAGAGATATTTCGGGGTTGGGATAACTTATGGGGATCGTACAGATAAAAGGCCTCCACACCATGATCAACCCAACCTGGAAGTAATAAACAGGCTTTAATTCTTAGGATAAGAAAAAGTGTACTTTGTTCAGGTCACAAGTTATTAGTGGATACCATTAAAAGTCAACAAGGACATTTCAACTAATTGGAAAATATTTTTGCTTATTCCTTAATCTGCGGTAAACTTTGAATAAGTACATAGACTAATGTTACCTTCCACCTCCGTAACCGGTTTGACGTGTGGTTCTGCAATACATGACTCTTTTTGGACTTTAATAATCCATGTTCTCCACTAGGCATGTTGAACCAGCAGTAAAAAGACTCAACACATTCACAGCAAAACATAGAACTGGTTCTCTCTGCAGAGCGCACAAAAGAATCTGAGTTTCTCTCTCTCCTTCTCACCAACACTTCCACCCGTAGATGAAAAATGTAGTCCATTAGTGCGATTTAGAAGTACAAAAAGGGGTTATGTCTATCTGGACCATTCCTAAGGCTTCATGGGAAAGAGTAGACATCCACTCCTGAAATATTCAAGTTAGGCGATGCTTAATCGTTGCATGCCAGGTTTCACCCAATAACATTTCTCTTTTGCCTCCCTTTCCCAGAGATACGTTGGGAGGAAAGGTATTCCCAGATATTTATTTTGTGTGTCTTCTTAGTCTGGGCATAACAGACGTGTAGATTTAAAGTAACGCGTAGGGCGTCTTACGTATTAGAGCAGAAACAGCACATGCAAGGTATAGGGGACATCCTTCAAGATCTTACATCCCAGTTCCTTCACCACTACAAATAAAACAAAAGCCCTATTAAAAAACAATACAAAGTGCAGGTGGCCTAACACTTTAAGTGCTTAAAAACACTACCACCTCTCAATCTATCTTCCAGCCCTTTTTTCAATCTAGTGCACATCTCTCTACCTGCAGAGTGAATTGGTTCCAATCTCCTGTAGAGACTTTTGGGTGGGCTGTTTTAATCAATTTCTTTGATATCTAAAATATCTACTTTTTCATAACCTTGGCTGCTATTCTCTAACCAGTAGTTGAGATAGGCAGGTATGCTACTGCCCATAAAGGACACCCACACATTCCTTAGAGAGGGCATGTCCAGTATAGAGTGGAGCGTGCATTTGGCAGATGCCACAGCTGCATGATCACTGAAGATATGCTGAACAACCTGTGCTTGAGGGTTATTATGATTTTTAAGAAGTACTTGGGCAAATACCGCTAGTCATGCAAGACAATCAGCCCAAGTACCCAGAAGTAGTAATAGTGCAAATTGCAGATGAGGCGATCGTAAGCTTGAAATTGCTGGCTGTAAACGGACTCCCAGAAGTACTTAGAATCAACAACACGCCCTTGTTTCAAGGTCTCTAGATTGCACAATGCCATAAAGCACTCCAAATCAGGCACAACAAAACCAGACCCCACCTTTCACAAGCCATTAGCGAGGCCAGATGATTCATATAAACTTGAAACACACCAATATGCAGCAATTCTTTGCTTCTATCTCTGGGGACTTGCACAGCTTGGAAGGATAATTTTGTTTTCTTGCAGCAAATCCGTCAGCTAGAGAATAGCATTGAGAAGGTGGAGACCAAGCTGGCTGCTGCCAATGCCATCCATCGAACATACCTGAAAATCTTGGATTACTTGAAGGAGGTAAGTGATCCATCTGTAGCACTTCAATAATAATCAAAAAAGGTGCCATGTCACCTTTGTCCTCCTTGCATATGACACCACGGATACTGTACTCGTCTTAGACAGAGCTGGCACACAGTTGCCAAGCTGCCACTCATGAGACGTCCACCAGTCCTGCTTTTCAAATTTCAAGCAGTACTCTTGGACTTGCAGTTTCACTTTTCCCATCATATGTGTAGGCTTAAAAGACACATCATGCAAAGTGTGATTGGCTAAAAAGCAAGGACAGTTATGACTGAGGGGTTACACATGGCATGGGCCCTCTTATCAGATGTACTGGTGCTATCATTGTGGTGTGGTATGATAAGTACACATCCCACTTTGCTGCACTGTATAGGTTATGCAGAATAGTTTCAATCAGGGCCGGACTGGCTACCGGGCAGTTGTGTGTGCTGCAGAGCTAGGGGCTAATTTCTCTGTGGTGGGGGTTTATTTCGTTGATGCGATTTGAAATAAAAAAAGCAAAACGAATTTCGTTTTGCACACGCAGGTCCCCATCAACTAAATTAGCCCCCAGCACGGCAGCACACACAACTGCCCAGTAGCCAGTCCGGCCCTGGTTTCAATACACAATGCTAATCAGCCCCGGTGAAACCTCCAGTTGACCAGTTAGATCCAGATGCAACATATTTGTTTTGGACATTGGATGGTATATATCCACTGGCAAAATGGATAACATTCTACTGTTTTTCAAAAGAAACCAACGGATCCAATTATGCACTAATAGCCAGTTTCAATATACAACTGGAATAAATTTTTCTCCACTCCAGTTCAGTAGCATTTTAATAACCCATATGGCAATGCTAGAGGATCTGGTAACAATACATTTTAACTCGTCAACTGGGACTTTAAAGCCTTTTCAACACATGGGTGTCTGCCAATAAATCAAACACGCCCTGTGCAACAATTGAACAATCCTCAGAACCTCGTTCACAGTGATCTCTCTCAGATATGTAATTTGAGAAAAGAAATGGGTAAGTGATAAAGACAACCATACAACAAGAAAATGAGGACCCGTAACGCAAGCAGAATTCGTAGAATATCCATTTCCGTTTTAGGATACTGAGCCACATCAGAATGTCATAAGAGCAGGATGTGAATGCAAACATGTGAAATTGGGAAGCCTTTAAAGCCTTGCTAAGAGTTAATTGAAGGGTGTAGGAAGAAGTCTGAAAGCTTGAGTTTAGCGTGAAATAAGTACTGTAGTTTGCTGCTTACTTCTCTGAATTCCCTAACCGTCATTGCACTTGCACCTAGTAATTCCAGTTATTCTGCATGTTCTCTTCTCTGCCCATTATTGAAATCAGAAAGAAGAGATAACACAGAACCACATATCTAGTATAATTCCCTAGCTCACCTCCTGCACGTAATAATATACGCCATAATATATTACCCTGCTTGATAAAGCAATGCAAATGCTTTTAAGACAAAAATAACTCTTTAAAACCTTCAAGCAGCACAGCTCAGGATCAACCAACTATGCAACAGTCTTAACCATGCCTGCCCAAAGTTCAAATATTTTTACACCACTCTGTCATAGGAGTGATGGTAAGCAGTTAAAGAGCTCAGTGGACTTGCTTTCTATTCTGCTAGCTGTTTGTGAACCAGGCCCAGGACTTCTTTTTACATTTGAGCAAGGCACTCGGTTGCAATCACTTCAGTAAGACCTTTTAGGTGGGTTTCCAACTCTCATTAGGACCCTCTGAAAAAGTATCGGCATACGTAGTTGCAATAACTTCACGAAAGAGGGGACTAATTCCTTCCTTGGAGTTACACTGAATAGTAACTTAAAATATTTCCCCAAAGTACGGAGGAGAACAATAAGGCACATCGAGCAGCTCAAACTAATTACTACAAACACATTAAAGCTGCCCGCAAAAATAACATTGCCCAACAGCTCATTGAAGCCGGAAATTCTCCGAAAGAATTGTATAGGATTTTGGAAACATTCGTAAAACCTATGGCTTGTATAAGTCCAGATGACTTCTCACAAAGTTTATGTGATGAAGTCTCATTATACTTTGAAAACAAAATAGAGACCATCCATGAAAAAATGTTAGTATCCCAATTAAATAGCGATACTCTGAATGTCTCCTCCCCCAGCAGAAATGCCAACCTTACATTAACCACATTTCCTCCTATTAACACTGATGAGCTCTACACCATAATGACCCAAATAAAATCTGGTTCGCCGGATGATCTCATCCCTGTTAAAATCTTAACCTCCCTCCCTACCCTGTTAGCCCCTTACATTCAGGATGTAATCAATCAGTCTCTTAAAGAGGGAAAAGTACCAACTGAATGGAAAATTGCAGTGGTGAACCCTATTCGCAAGAATGCGGCTCTCCCGTGGACGGAACTTTCCAACCTCCGTCCCATCTCCCTTCTGCCGTATTACAGCAAGATGGTCGAGAAACATGTAAATGCACACCTGTCGAATTACATCGAGGCAGCGGGCGGCCTAGACCACTCGCAATCTGGTTTTAGGCCAAACCATAGCACCGAATCAGCCCTCCTGTCAGTGACAGATAACATCAGAATGTCACTGGACAGGGGGAGCTCAGTGATTCTGGTGCTATTGGATTTGTCCGCTGCCTTCGACACGGTGTCGCATAAAATTCTTCTCGACCGTCTGAAGGGAGCGGGAGTAAGGGGGACCGCTCTTGCATGGCTTGAAAGCTTTCTTGAAGGCAGACAACAGGGTGTCAAATTAGGCTCCCATAAATCGGTCTGCAGGAAGCTTACCAAAGGTGTGCCACAGGGCTCATGTTTAAGCCCCACGTTATTTAACGTATATGTGGCCCCTTTGGCTGAGATTATTAGATCTTATGGGTTCTCACCAATTTCCTACGCTGACGATACTCAGCTGTTGTTTCCCTTTCAAACCATCACACCTGCAGTCATGCAATCCTTTCAAAATGGCATGAGAGCGGTGGCTGGTTGGATGGCCCAGAACTTCCTCCAGTGCAATGTGACCAAAACGGAGGTCATGTTGTTTGGAGGGGCCACCCTGCTATGGTCGCCGGATTGGTGGCCACCTGAGCTAGGACCAGTCCCATCGCCCAAACAGACCATCAAAAATCTGGGGGTACGCCTGGACCAAAATCTGATTATGAAAGATCATGTCAGCCAGGTCGCGGGAACGTGTTTCCGCACTATTGGTCTCTTACGGCGTATCTTCCCTTTCCTACCGAACATCCATAGGAAAACGCTGGTACAGGCTCTAATCCTTGGGCGGGTAGACTACTGCAATAGTCTACTTAGCTCCGCCAACCATGAACAACTACGCAGACTGCAGGTGGTGCAGAACACTGCGGCAAGACTTATCCTGAATGCTCCCCCCCGTACCCCTTCCCGTCCTCTCCTTTGCCACCTTCACTGGCTCCCAGTGCAACAGAGGGTGAGTTTTAAACTCTGCTGCATTATGCATAAGTGTATTTATGGGTCTGGTCCCAAATATCTAAAAGATATTTTTTTCCTCTATTCTCCCGGACGTGCTCTGCGATCCAGCAACACTATGTTGCTACATATACCGAAAGTTACCAGAGCAAGACAGGGAGGCCGAGCACCCTCCTTAAAAGGCCCCCTGCTGTGGAACTCTCTACCACCGCAGCTGAGACAAATCTCCAATCTTTTTTCCTTTAGGAAGAAACTAAAAACTTTCTTATTAACATCTGGTTAACCTGACCTCTCTCTCTGTCATCCCCTTAATATGATTTATCCCTCTCATTCAGGAGCCACGCGCGGAGATAACCCTTCGGGGCTGATTCAGGCGCGTTATAAGAATATAAATAAATAAATAAATATGTGTACATGTTAGTTTCAGAGGAGTAAAGGCAGAATTACTTTCCTTGCAGACACAAATGTAATCCAGAATATTCCTACTGGGGTGAGTAATAGATGTTATCACTTTAAGGCTTTCACGCTATTCTGAAAAATTTGTGAAGCTGTAATATTAGTACAGTCAAGCCAAGTTATCAGATTACCTTAAACAACTCAGTGGTCAAAGGAAAGAGGTAGTTCAACGACTAAATACTAATAAAGGGGTCTAAAAGTGAGGATGGGATATTGGGAGACTGGTAGATACAGATGAAACAAACACTGGAGGAGAGAGCCTTCAAGGAGGCAACTAGGATATCAGTGGTTCCTACTAGCCTTCAAGGCAACCACGCAGATTTAAAACTGATGGTGACCTGCCATCTCTCCCGCTTATTGAATATTGATGCAATGGGATGCAAATCACAGACACTGATAGTGTTCAATGCTAAAACAATTGTCTCGTTCGAACCATTCACCAGGTAGCAAAAAATTGTAACAACATTTCGCGTTAGGGGTGCCCTGATGCATATAGTTCACTACCTTAAATAACCCATTGAAACTAAAATGTTATAAGTTTATTGCTGAGCCTGGTTTAGCTGTTCCTTGAATACCCCATATAGCAGTTAGCAGAACTGACTTCCACATGCAAAATTATATTAGTGGCCAGATCTGCAAAAACATTTTGTGGGACCAACTGAACATATGACTTTACAATGGTTATATTGTTATGAATGGCTTAGCTAGGCTTGGGTTGAATGCGGCAACACTGAAAATCAGTCAGTCTCAAATAACAGTTTCTTCCAGCAATAGTAGATCTTATATCCACGGAAATTGCATAGCTCCCACACTTTTCTTCATGCTGTGTAATGCCTATGTTTCTAAAATGTCCTCCAGGAAGTGCTGTATTTCCCCGGGAGCCTGGGAGTGATGGCAGACACGGTGAACTCTTACAGCCATGAGCTGGCGACAATGACCAGCATGGCAGATGAAGCCAGCATTGCCAGAGACGCCATCACGGTAAGCACTGCCAGGGAGAAAATGCTCTCATGCTTTGACCATATATTCTTTACCATATTTCCTTTTTTACTTGCGCCACTTCTATTCTCCATTTTCCTTCTCTTTTACTTCTTCGTACCTCTGCGTACTTTGTTTTGGTTGCCTATTGTCATCTATATTCTTTGGTATCCTTCCAGATTTGAATGCCCATACTGTGATTTTGCCTTATTTCTTACACTCTTCTGTTCCCTTCGATCTGATCACGTTTCTTTTATTTCTTATTCCCACACCTCCCACTTGCCATACGTCTTCATTCCCATTCACTTATCTTTCCATGTTTACTCAACCTCTTATTCATTCATAAATCTTTACTTGTATCTTTATGTTTTTTTCATCTTCTTGATACCATAATCTCTTTCCCCTACCTTCTCACTTACTCTCCTTCCTTCTATCACTTCCTGTCTAATCCCCATCTCTGTCTATGCTCTCTCTATGCTATGTATCCCATATGTGTCATTTACTTCTAAACAGACCAATCCTCGAGATAACTAAGCCTGTCACTTCTATTTATCATTATTTTTAAAGACAGAAACTACCCATTTCCCTATGGAAAATAGTCCTTGTTTTTTTGTGATTCCCAATGTGTCAGTCATGGCTGCCAGATCAATATGTGTGAAAACTGACTGGTAAAGGGAGGTTATTACAACCTCACAACACCTATATTTGAAATATTAAAATATTAATCAATAATTAGCTAGCCAATCTGTGCTTAACACAAGATGTATATCAATAGACGGAGACATGGCAGCAACAGCCAGTTTCACAAGTCAAAGATGGCTGCACGATTTACACAGGAATGTGGTTACCCCGCTTGTCGGGATGCTGGAATGAACAAAAAGAGAGGTAAATCAGTGAACAGGGAGAAATAACTTACAGGAAAAAGCTTAGGGGCACATGCATCATTCATAGGTTTTGCGATTCTTAATTTGCGAAAATTACCGAATCGCAAATTAAGAATTGCAAAATGCTATGCATCATTTTTTTCGCTATTTATTTGTGATTCAGTAAAAATCGCAATTTTTACCGAATCTCAAATAAATAGCGAATTCCTAAGTGCATTTTCGCAATTCCCAATGATTCCTATGGGCCGAAAGGCCCATAGGAGTCAATGGGAAGGCATTTACGAATTCGCAATTTGTTGATGCATTCCAAGGGTGCAGGGGGGGGTCCAAAGGACCACCCCTGAAATGTATTTGGAAGTGCATGTTTCAAACTTCCTAAGGACATGTGTGTCTGTAACATGACAGTGTAAAATATGCATTTTTTTGCATTTTGAAAGATTTTCGCAAATTAACACGAGGGTCAACCTCGTGTTAATTTGCACTTCCAATTTCAAAATTCGCATTTTTTTTTTAATTAATGCATTGCATTTAAGGAATTGCACAAATGCGATTCCTTAAATTCATTCGCATTTTTAAGAAATGCAAAAAATGCGAATTTTGAAAAGGTGTTTGATGCATCCCAAAAACGTATTTAGGAAGTGCAAACGGCCGAATTTACCGATTCGCACCGTTTGCACTTCCTAAATAGGTTGATGCATGTGCCCCTTAGAGTGATCAATTCAGCATGTTGCCCAGTGGTTGAGATACCCAATAGTGGTTATAAGTAGTGTATAAGCAAGTGAAAATCAAACATTACTCAATACCTTTAGTTTCCGTTAACCTTAATGGGTTGTAAACTAGAATTGGCCTTAAATTGCCTTATTCCTCCTTCATTTTGTCTGCTCTTTCTCCTCTCTTCATTCTGCTTTTCCTGATTTACTTTGGTGTCATCTTTGCTATTGATATTGTTTAGTCGGAGCTCAGTGAGATGGAGAAGAGGTACATTGAAGACCGAAAAACCCGGGAGAACACAATGAACTGGCAGCGGAGGATGCTGAAGGACCTCGTGGACAAGCAGCACCTAAGACGCGTGAGTTCATCTGTTTTCAGAGTCTGATCCTTGCAATCTATAGTGGAGGTTATAGAAATTCCTTCCAGGGGGATATACCCACTCTTAAAATCACGAGATCCTCCACAGCTTTCAGCAGCCTCTTCTCTGAATAACAGTTCTGCTTCTCCAAGCCTGTATGACCCTCTAGTACAGGCTGGTGCACAGAAGAGCAGCTCCGGTAAAGTGAGAGGCTTGGCCTAGCTCAATCACTTCCCAGTGTAGCCACTATTCCTTATCTGCTGTCATGGCGGCAGCGATCTATGTACAGTGCGGTGGTTGGGAATGGGAATGGCTTGCGGAATGTCTGGGACACAAGAGGGTTGATTACCAATTACCAATCAGGTGCAAGACCCCTGGATGGGCTGGTGTCCATCATGAAATCCACCGGGTTTGCCGTTTCTGACTGTCCCACTCTTTGTGAAGTAGGAGCCCAGGGAGAGGTCTTTCCCCACCCAAACAGTTCCCTGATATACTAACAGTCTACCACTTCAGTAAAGGGCTCACTCAGCTGCATTTTGCATGTGCTCCTGCATGTGTAGAATATCGCAAGTGCATAGACAAAAGGATTCCCTCATTAGTATGAGGCTACTTATTTGTTAATAATCCTCCAGTTATTTAAGTTTTGTAATGGAAGGCAAAAGCAAAAAGCCAAAAGTGATGTTGTTATAAGACCACATATTTTTCTTATTGCAGGTGAAATTGGAGAAAACAAAACTTGATGGAACCTAGTTTGACGACTCTTCTTGTTAGACTACTATATCTAATTTCTCAAAATAAATGGCATTCATGAGGCTGAAATACACAGCCTAATTAATGCCTTTCATGGCAAAAATAAATTTAAATTTAGATAGATTTTTTTAACACGTTTCAATAGTTTTTCTGCCTTTTTTGGAAAAGGACTCCCTTGAATCCCCCCCTTATTTCTCTTCCACCTTACCCCCTGAATTAAAAGTTTGTTTCCTTTGTTAGGTCATTTCACTTCATAGCCTTCTCTTTGCTTCACTGTATCCTGCTTTTTCTTTTTCTTTAAGAAGGAGGGAGATTTCACATCCTTCACTCCACTGTACTCTCACTTGCTGACCACCCACATCTTTTGGTTACTTTTTTCCCAATGCCATCCTCATTCCGTTGCGCCAACACTTCATCCTCATTCCATTGTCCTATTCTCTTTACTCTCACTGACCCCCCTTTTCTTTGGTCCCATACTTTTTTCTAGGAATGTGTGATCTCCCGCCTCCACAAACTCCAAGCACTTAGGTCTCGTACTACTTTAGACACTGGCTACAGCAATAATAATTCGATAGTTTATTTGACACTTTTTTTTCTTGGGGCGTAAACCGTATTTTCCATATTTTCGCCAAAAATTGTGGAACAAGCTTCCTTTTTTTAAACAAATGAAAGTGTTTACTAGTGTTTTTACACAAAATGTGTTTGTTTAAAAATGAGACAATTACATTGTTGGCAGCTACTGATCATTATATACCTCCCTAGAAAGGATCATGGGGCTTTTGCACAAATTCATCCCCATTGGCACCATTTTTCCTTCTCATTCTAACAATGTGTCTAGTGCTCTACTTTTTCTCCCTCTGCCCCAAATTTCCTTAACCCTGGTACCCGCTCTGTCTGCTTGATCCCTCCTGCTTTCTCATGTACATACCCAACTTCATAGTATTTACCCAGTGATTCTTTATTTTTTCTCTTACCACCCATGTTATTGTTATTACTACTGATTATTATTGCTAATTATTCATATTTTTTTTCTTTTTTTAATTTTAAGGAAGGGCCCAAGAAAGTAATGAATGTGGAATTAGAGTCGCTGCTAGGTCGAGAAAATCCAGTCCAAGGTAAATATCAACTTCAGCCACCTACATTATCCAAAGGAGAACTAAAAATGTTAACTCTTATTAAGAACATTGAGGTAGTGCAGAAAAATAGCCCAATCAGAATTACAGAATGCATTTAACTCAAAACTTGTATTTTCCACTATGTGGTACATCTGGCAGATTCAAAGTCTCTCAACATCAAGGATAACTGTAATTAACTTGTAAAGCCTTAAAAGGTGAGTCGTGTTGACTACCAACTGCACTCAGGGCAGGACGGGCCTTTTATTCCACCTGGCATATCCCAGTGGGCTGGAGCCTCTGTAGACTGCTCTTTAGGGCACATGCCACTCCTGGTGCCACTTTCCCCAGCTTCATGAGGTTGATTGCAACAAACACAGAGAGGCTTCAAGAGAGAGAGAAAGAGAGGGAGAGCAGGAGGGGAAAGTAGAGAGAAAGCAATCAGAGAAGGAGAAGAGAGAGAGGAGAAAAGGAGAGGGCAGAATGGATGGATGGAAAGAAAGAGATTGGATAAGGAGATTTAAGGAGCGGGCTGTTGGATCATTCTTGCCAGGCCTTATTTGCTTCCCCAGTCCAGCCTTGGCAGTCCTGTAAAATGCCACCGGGGTGAGCTCAAATCATTTCAAGACAACAAATAGAAAGGCTATTTGGTGGAAAGTGATTGGTGGATAATGTACGTTATGAGCTGCCATTGGCCATTATTGTGGCCAGCAGCCTGAGTTTCAGTATATGTTCACAAATGAGCAAACACTGGAAACTGGCATCATTGACGTGATAAATGGTCGTCATTAGACATATTGCATGCATGTTTGCAACATGTAGGATAAGTTATCTATTTGCTCTCTATCCAGGCAATCTATTTTAATAGTCATAAACAATCAATCATTTTGACTGTATGCGGGATACCAGAGCACTGACTCGTGTGAAGGCATCTGCAGTTGGGGCAAAATAATGGTGAGAAACTGACTGAAAACCAGCACCATTACAGGGATCCAAGTCACACGTTTGATACTTCTATGTGCATGCCATAACGATTGTGAGGGGCTCTCTGTAAGGAAAGCAGCAGACAGGTCTGGGTGAATGGTACCCTGACTCCATCTCCACAAACCTCCAGTCAGAGAGCAGCGGCTTTAAAGACAGTGACATAAAGCGTAGTCGTCAAATATGTTTAAAAAAAGAGTAAAATGCATCACACAAAGGTTTCGTGCATCGATTTCAATGAGAAAGCTCTGAAAATTTAAAATGCAAGGTGAGAGTCCTGTTCTAAGGATCCTTCTTCAATGAGCCTGAAAAACATGACTAAGGGACTGTCACTCTCCTGCATTCTGGGCGTGTGGTGGTCTTAGCGTAGCTTTAAAGTGAAATTAAGATTTTCGTTGCTGTAGTGAAAGAAAGCCTTGATTTTTATTGAAGACATGGAGGGGAGTATTATGCATGCTTTTTGTCTTTTAATTTAACAGCAGCCAACATTCAAAGTACTACAGTCCCCATAAATATTGAAGAAAGACTACATAGTGATGTCATAATGGCAAGTTATAATCAGTAGTAAGGACACCTATTAATCTATTGACTGGGAGCAACACGTTCTCTTTTCTAGCCTCAACTGATCAAATATTTGCAACATAGGAACAGTAACCTGAATAACACTAAAAGCTATTAGAAATGTAACAAGCATTTGCAATGCAATCGGTCTCGCCTTTGGGACCTTATATGTATTTAGCTATGCAGCACATTAGCCTGGGTGCTGAAACATCTACTGTTCTTTAACATGGAGGGAAAACAAGCACCAATCTGCTTGACAGGGCAGGTATGGGAACACATGGAGAGAAATATTGCCTTTCAGCGGGAAATTGTGTAGTCCAAATCTCTGTTTTCAATATAAAATCAGGGTCTTTGGTGGTCATATCACAGAAAATACAAGAGTTGAAAAAAATATTATTGTATACGGGTGCTCATCGAAGACAATTTCTATGGATTGGAATATAGAGAATGCTAAAGTGATTCTGGTATTGTACTGACCTCTGCTGGTCGTTTTTTCTATCAAGAACATTAAATAGAGGCAGTTGCCAGAAAATTTAAAAAAAGTCCCTAAGAAGAAAGCAATTCTGGTATTTTACTGATCTCTGCTGATCATTTTTTATTAAGACATTTAAATAGAGGCTGTTGAACAGAAAAAAGTCCCTAAGCGGAAGCAGACAAGTCCTACGGCTGATCTCCAGAGCCCACAAAGTACATACATATATAAGTATTTAAAGTATATACTAACGTATATACAAGAAGCCTCGAATGCTCGACCTAAAAAGGTGTCTTTTTAGATCCACACTAACCAGTCTCTATTGATTGTGCAAAGAGTTAAACTGAATTAGGAGCAACTTCCATTTGAGAGTAGGGAAGACGTTTTGTCAAGTGGCAGTTGTCAGTGACATCCTTCCTTGTGTATTAGCTGTATGTGGTTGGTACTCCAACAAGAAAAGGGAGGGTAAAGAAATATAGAAGTGGCCGGATAATACTTGCCTCCATGTCTTAAACAAAATCAAGACTTTCTTTCACTAAAGCTAAGAAAATTTCCATTTTATTACAAGACCAGATATTCCTATTTATGCTCATTTAAAACATAGGCACAACATAATTAATCACATGAGGGATTGTTTTTAAATAAAAAGTTCTGAAGGTGAAAACATTGAATGAGTCAGTCGACCTAAAAATGGCCTCTAAACATGCTCCAGTATTTTGAGGTCCTAGATACCCTTGTGGAGTGAGTACCAAATTCTTTCGCCGTCTCACCCAGCAGGCCAAAATGAGAGAAGAAACTGGTTTATGAGGTCTTATAAATGAAATAATGAGTTAGGCAGAAGAAGACGATCTCATGTCGGATATTCTCACAATATACTCTTTCAATAGTTTCCCATACACAGCTTAGGTTGACGAGGAAAGTAGGGATAAAAACTGAAGATAAATACATTTTTGCCCGTTTTAGGACTTAAAATTAGACACTGAAAGAAGTATGTTGGATTGATGGGACACCTAGAGCTTTGATGTCAGACAGTCGATATAGAGAAACCAAACATACAAGAACAGTCAATTTTGCAGACAAAAAGTTTTGAGTTTAAAATGGATTATTAGGCCATTGCATGAATAAGTTTAGAATCTAGATTAGATCCCAAATCTGATTATTCTTGGCAAAATAGGTTAAGAAAATGTTGCTCCCTTTAACAGTCGCCAAATCAGAGTGTGTTACCTGACAGGTTAACCATCCACTCTTGCATGCATTGCCAAAATTACTGACCTGTAGGTGCTGATAGTTATATACGCCTTTTTGTGAGAGGCTTAAGATGCCAGGAAACGTACTATCAGAAATACATCAGCTGAAAAGGGATCTGCACCCCTGTTCAAGCATCTGCTACTCCATACCATCCAAGTGGACTTTTGGCGTTTAGTAGTCCCTAAGGCCCATGATTGGCGGATAAACTGAGCAGCCTCTGCTGAAATTCCAGGGGTTTTCCAGGCTGACTCGAAATCTTCCATGCTACCAGTACCATGGATTGATAGAGAAACATGTTTTGTTGTTGGCCCTGGGAATTGATTAGTCAGCTAGGAAAAGAAGGTATGATGACAGAGCAATTTATTGATAACTCCATGACAGTAGGGAACCAAGGCAGCCCTTGCCATTTAGGAGTGATTAGCATTAGGGTTGCTTTTTGACAACCCATCTGAGCTCAAATATGTCATGATAAAAGGAGGAAAGACATAGTTTAGAGGAAAGAACCAATCCTGACCTCCTGAAGATAGGTGTCTGTTACCAGAGCGTGAGTGTCCAGTCTCCAACTGTAAAATAAAGTGAGCTGAGAGTTTATACAGGAAGCAAAAAGGTTTGTTGTAAGGGGACCAATATTGGCAAAAAGCTTCTTGAAAACTCTAGGATAAACACACCAATTACTGACATCCTGAAGATGTCTGGAGCACCAATCTGCAATTGTGCTAAGATTGCCTTAGCGGTATTCTTCCTGAACTGAAATCTGCCTCTGAAGGCATAACTTCCAAAAGTTTTGTACCAGTTCTACCAATGGCTTTGACTTTGTTCCTCCCAAATGATGTATGTACCTTACAGCTACAGATTGTACATTTGTGCCAGAACAGAGCACTTTACTTTGTTTTTGTGAAGGATTATTGCAAAAGAAACTGCAAGAATCTCTAAACAAATTATGTGCGGAGATGACTCCTCTTGTGACCATGTACCACCAGTCAAGGACTTACCATATCTTGGTCCCCAACTAGTCTGACTTGCATCGGATTCTAATACAAAATCTGAACTGGTAGAAAAAATTGCTCTCATGTTTCATCTGTGCAGGTAGTTTAACTGCCAGTGTAGTTCCGATCAGAATTCCTGATCTAACTGAATTATATCTGAATCACATAGACCGTTCCAGAGATGACGAGTCTTTAACATTTGCTGGGCACGATGAAGTGGTGGTCACGGAATAATTGCCTGTATTGAAAAGGCTTGAAGACCCACTATTCGAGCTAAATGCCTGAGGGACAATGTGGACATTCATTTGGATCCATTGAATCTCATTATTTTCAGAGAGACCTTTTCATGTGGAAGTTGTAAAATTGACTCAATATAGAAACCCAAAACTTCCATCTGCTTTAATAAAATCAGGCAAGGCTTTTCCTTGTTTATGAGAAATCACAGATTCTGCAATATCTGGAGGAAGTAGTTTACCTGAGAAAGCAAAATGTTTCTGTCTTGAACTAGTAGGAAGAAAGTCATCCAAACAGAACATTAACCTTATGACTTGTGCTCATTGATGGGTATTCACTGGTCTCATGACCTAGGTGAAGCACTAAGGCACTGATGGCAAATGGAATGGGAGAGTCTTGAACCATAAAAAGGCGTTTCCCCACTGGAATTGTAGGAACCTCCAGTACGAAGTATATATTGGAATTCTAAGGTATTCATTCTGGAGGACCAACCAGACTATCCGATCTTTCTTGAGTAAAGAATCCCAGAGATAAACAATTGTTTTAATCTTGGAATGAGGGCACATGACAAAATTGTTGAAGGTCTTGAGGTTGATAACAGGCCAAATCATTTTGTTTTTCTTCCACACTAGAAAAAATGTGCTTAAGAATTCCAAAGGATCGAAAGAAGTGACTTGTATTGCTTGCTTTAAAAGGAGAGAGTCCACATTTTAAGACACTAACAGTGCTTGATCCTTGGAGAAATTTAGGGGTTGAGGTAAAACAGTTTGGACTGGATGATTGTAAAGATTTATGCAATAGCCTTGACTTGGGTGCAATACCCATTGTTCTGAAGTGATAGTTTGCAGAGTGGGTAGGAAAGAAGAAGGAGGAAGACCTGAATCTAAAATTCTTTCCTGGGTCTGGATTCTGCTGTTGCAATACCCTTTGTACCTCAAGTTTTTACTTCTTTGAGGGAAAATAGTGGCTTCAATTCTTGCTGAATTTCATTGGAGCCTTTTTTTTTTATAATTTCCTCTTCAAAATTAGCGGCCATCAAAGCAGCTCCTGCCTTTGCCGGCTCTTTTCAAAAACTTTGGATTGAAAAATCCTTCTTAACAGAAATTGAGCCTTATAAATTGAAGTTCTTTTATGAAACAGTCACCAATAGAAGGTCATTAGCGTCTTGTCCCATTTCCTTAGTTGTTACATTTCCTAATTTAGGATCAACCTTCAAGTGGACATTGCATCACTCCTGAGACATGGTAAAATTAGCATTGCTTAACAAACCTATGACACTTTGGGGCCTATTTATAAGGAATTGCGGAGCGCTGTGTCTGACTCCTTGGATGACCGCCGCACTCTGCCCCTTCTGAAACGCAGGACTGCACCTTATTTACAAGAATATGGTGCAGCCTGCGTTTCCCCCTGTGCTGGCACTAATTCAGCTGCAAGCGCCAACGAAGAAACTGTTGCACTAGGTGCCTGTGTTGAGGGGAATGATTGTTTATGTGCAAGTAGGTGTCCATTCCTGCACATAAACAATCTGAAATGGTGTTTTGAAACTTCTTTGTGTGCTATTTGATGCAGCACACATAGAAGTTGCAACTCGTCATTTAAAAAAAAAAAGATTGTTTATGTGCAGGAAGGGGTGTGTATCACTTACAACGCAACTTTTACGTCGTAATGCTGTTACAACGCAGCTATTACAACGCAGGATCCATTACATCGGATGCCATTACAACGCATGGCATTACATAGCAGATGGTATTACAACGCATACCATTACATCGTAAATATTGGTAAGTATATCATTTTTTTTATTTTATTTAATATTATATAATTGATTTAATTATTATTAATTATAAATAAAAATAAATAAAAATATTTATTAATGTATTTAAATATTATAAATTAAATTTATTAATTTAAGTAATTTTTAAAATAAGTATGAGTATAGGAGTATATGTTTTGGGGTACTGAGGTATATGTTTTGGGGTGTTTGGGTATTTTTAGGTTTTAGGGCAGGGTTTGGGTTTTGGGGTACAGGGGTGTTTTTAGGTTTTAGGGCAGGGTTTGGGTTTTGGGGTACATGGGTGTTTTTAGGTTTTAGGGCAGGGTTTGGGTTTTGGGGTACAGGGGTGTTTTTAGGTTTCAGGGTAGGGTTTGGGTTTTGGGGTACAGGGGTGTTTTTAGGTTTTAGGGCAAGGTTTGGGTTTTGGGGTACAGGGGTGTTTTTAGGTTTCAGGGTAGGGTTTGGGTTTTGGGGTACAGGGGTGTTTTTAGGTTTCAGGGCAGGGTTTGGGTTTTGGGGTATATGGGTGTTTTTAGGTTTTAGGGCAGGGTTTGGGTTTTGGGGTACAGGGGTGTTTTTAGGTTTCAGGGTAGGGTTTGGGTTTTGGGGTACAGGGGTGTTTTTAGGTTTTAGGGCAAGGTTTGGGTTTTGGGGTACAGGGGTGTTTTTAGGTTTCAGGGTAGGGTTTGGGTTTTGGGGTACAGGGGTGTTTTTAGGTTTCAGGGTAGGGTTTGGGTTTTGGGGTACAGGGGTGTTTTTAGGTTTCAGGGTAGGGTTTGGGGGTACAGGGGTGTTTTTAGGTTTCAGGGTAGGGTTTGTGTTTTGGGGTACAGGGGTGTTTTTAGGTTTCAGGGCAGGGTTTGGGTTTTAGGGTACAGGGGTGTATTTAGGTTAAATTAAATTAATTATATTATATTAATTACATTTCTTAATTAAAATAATTAAATTAAATACATTATTTTAAATAATTTAATTTAATTACAATCAAAAAAATATTTAAATTAAATTAATTTAATTATATTAATTAAATAAAATTAATTACAATTTTTATTAAAATTAATTTAAATAAATAAATTTAAATTTATTAAATAAAAATAATTACTATTTTAAAATGTATTTTAATTAAATTAATTTAATTAAATTAACTTAATTACATTTTTTTTAAAAAGGTATACTTACCTATACTTACGATGTAATGCCATGCGTTGTAATAGCATCTGCTATGTAATGACATGCGTTGTAAAGGTTTGCATTGTAATGGTTCCTGCGTTGTAAAAATTGCGATGTAACGGTCTGCGTTGTAAAATAACGCGTTGTAACATCATAGATCCGCAGGAAGGGATACCTTCCTGCACATAAACAATCAATGGTGTTTTGCTGTTTTTATATGTGCTGCACACAGCAGCACACATGGAGACAGCAAAAACGAGGAGAGATTATTTCTCCTCATTTCGCCTGGGTAAGACCAGGTTTCCCCTGGTTTTTATTTTATTTAGGCGTTGCCTCATATTTACGCCACCCTTGTAAATATGGGGCAGCGTAAAACTGAATAGGTGTTGCGGTGGAACGCCCACTGCAACACCCATTGCCCACCCCTTTCACACTAAGTATAGCGTGAAAGGGTGCCTTATTTACAATGCGGCGTTGAGCCACGTTAAGTGGCTTTACACTGGCTTATAAATAAGGCAAAGCCCATATCGCCACAGGAACGTCAGTAAAAGTAACATTCCTGAGGCGATAGCAGCTTGTAAAATGCCCCTTTGAGAAGAATTAGAAAGGATCAAAGCGTCAATTTACGCACCCTCAAGTCTTGCCTCCACAGCCAAGTCTAGAATATTTTTTGAATATCTTGAAGATCCAGGAATCCCTCTTGACAGTTCATCCATATACTATCCCCTTTCTTTGGATCTTTTTCAAATTTAGGAAAAATAATAACATATCTAGCTTTCTAGATTTCTAGCTACAGATTCCTTACCTTTGAATTTCACAGGAGTCGGGCTGGATCTGGAAACTTTTGCTGAGCAATGTTACTTGCGCTTGCGATCGGGTGGCTACATTCGGCTCTGCGTGATGTCGGTGGCATCGTTAGCATCAGTTATGACATCGCAGTAACTATATAGGCGCCGCCCAGGCGCGAGGACGTCAGTTCTTTTCTTTCCACGCCAGTTAAGTGCCGGTCCAGGAAGAGCTACCCCATTGTCTCTTTTTTGACAGACATTTTCTCGACTTTTTGTCGAAGTCGGAATTTTTTCCAACTTTGTGTGCGAGGATGTCTTCAAGGGAGACAGGGTTCAAGCCGTTTTGGTGCCTGCCACTGCATGATGTTGGTTACCGACCGCCACATTGTCTGTCTCTGGTGCCTCGAGCACGACCACAATTCGAAGTCATGCTCGGACTGTTGGCTTATTGCTCCGAAGGCTTTGCGGGAACAGGCTATGAAGCTCCTTGCAGCTCGGCAGTAAACACCGCCCAGCGAGACTCCTCGGAGTTCCTGGTCAAGATCGAAGAAGAGGAGATCGCAGGACCTCTCCCGGAGCCCATAGTCCTCTTCGTCCCACACAAGGTCTTCAGGACACTCGGGGAAGAGGCACAAGAAGAAGAAGAAGTCCGAGCGAACTTCTTCTTTTCCTCGACTGTCGTCTGTCCACAAATAGGTAAGGAGCACTGACGCTGTAGGCACGGTTCTTCGGAGCCAGGTCGATTTCGCACCTCCCTCTCTTTCCGGGAGCCTGAGCAACTCCCACTCAGATTAAAATATTTTACGAGGCCATGTATTTGAGCTGGCCGACCCCTCTGGTGAGCCCTTGGGCCATCAGGGTCAGAAGGGGCCCCATCAGATTCAACGCAGGAGGCTCCAGCCACGGCGCCGGTGGGGCCTCAGCGATCCTATCCAGGTTGACAATGGTTGTGCCATCGCGACCTCCTCCGGCGTCTGACCCGAAGTCGGTGGAGCCGGTGCCCCCTGGTGATGCCTGACCCATCCTTATCCCCGATGACACGGAGTCAGAATGACGCCGCTCGACACCGATTCCGGTGCTGATTGAACCCAGGGGCCTGAACACTTTTAGGATGTGTTAGGCTTGGGAGAGGAATGGGAGGGGTCTATGAACATTTTGGAACACCAGGATGACTCTGCAGAGCAGTTAGACTGGTATTGGGAAGCCAGTGGACAGGACACTTCTCCAGATACTGGAATGCTCTCTCCGCCAACTGTGGCTACGGAGGAGGGGGCTTCTTATGCCAAGGTGGTTATAAGCGACAAAAAAGTTACCCTGCCGCCAGTTTGATAGGCTGTTATTTATTCGAACAGACTACGTAGCAAAGTATTTAGTCATTGTACAATGCTTTACATTTAGCATTTAATCATGTCAATTTTATGCACTCATTTCATTTTTGTGAAAAACATAAGGCATTCAAAAATACACCTCACAACATTTGAATAGAATAGCTGTGACATGTAAAGTATACAAATCAATGTGACTAAACAAGTAATTGTGAACAACATATAACTAAGTCAAACAAAAAAAGATACAGTGCGTCAAAAAAGGATACACCTGTACAATTCAAGTTTTTTAGTGAGACAAAAACGCTCTCTGTGAACTACCTTTTACTTGGCTAAACACATTTTTAAACAGAGAAAACTTTCAGGGGGTGATTATCTAGGTTTCTGTGCGGGTTTATACATTGCTTGGACCCTCTTCAGAACTATGGATTGATTCATACACCCTTCTGGATTTAAAGCAAAAGCCGACGCGTTTCCAATCCCATAGCGATTTTAGGGATTTTCATCAGGGCTGATAAGTACATGGTGTAATCTGTGAGGAATAATAAAACAAAAAGAATTTGTATTATGCTGCCTTGGGCCCTCTGCCTCTGTAAGTACACATTATTGTGTATTACTGCTAAAATACCTGTGATTAATGGAGCTTGCATTCCCTCTGCACGAGCATACAAAATGGCATTTTGTATTAGGAACAGGAGTATTGATTTCCTTGAATTTATTGCCCATAAATTAGTCTTTGTTTCTAAAAGATAACCGGTATTATTATTTATTCTGCTTACTTGTTTATAGACTTTTATTTACACCAAGATTTTACTGCATTCACTCAGTGTCCTTTCTAAAATGGTTCCCAATTATGTTGGTCATCAGCGAATCTGGGGGCATATTACCAAGGGCCTTATCGCTGCTTTAGCGGGAATTTTTCCCCGCTAAGGCGGCGATAATTCTATCGCCCTATTACCTAGCTGTCGCTAACACCAGTTAGCGACAGCTAGTAGGAGATAGCGATCATCTTGGGGCCACTTTGCATGTCAGCGATATTTATCGCTAATGACATGCAAAGTGGGCGTGCCAAGATGTTAGCGACTGGAAACAGTCGCTAACATCGCTATCTCCTATTACCTACTTTTGGAAATAATTATCTCCAAAAGCTAACGCCTGCCCAGAGCAGTTTTTAGCCATGTTATCCAATGGTAGGTGGATAACATGGCTAAGAGCATTTGCTCAGTAATGCATGAATATCGCTGACTTTACAGCGATATTCATGCATTTCGGCCGATTTTTACCGCTTTTGAGATAAACCTTGATAATATCAAGGTATCTCAGCGGTAAAAATCGTCGGAGTGCGGCGATATTATTTTAGCCGCTAACCATGCATAGCGATAATTATCGCTATTGCTTGGTAATATGCCCCCTGGTTTGTAGTCCAATTCAAGGGTTTATTATCTAAAAACAAAACCGGAGAAAACATGCAACTCTTTATCTAATCTTTAAACGCAAATTCCTTCCATTTGATTCTTAAGCACAGGCTGCCATTACAACAAAAAACGCTTACTTGTGTAAACCTTCGTCGTGGTTTGAGGTTAAACTGCTGTTTGCATAACATTCAGCGCTGGAGCTCGGAGCTCGGTGTTTGGGCTAGGTTGAACGAGGTTGATTTGCAACCCGTTCCTAAAGCAATGAAGGAAAACCAGAGCGATATTAAATCTCTCGTACGTTGTGTAACTTCTTTTCTTATCAGGCAGTAGCTTTATTTGCAGCTGTCGGTTGCGCATTTACTCACGTTTTCCAACTTAAATTACATGCCTCTTCACAGGGCCTGATTTGTCTTCTCAGTTCCAAAACATTTTTCCATATGTAGAATTGCTAACAGGAAGTCGCTATGTTCTTTTATATATAGACTTCTGGGACATGTAGTTTGTTTGACCGGTTTATGCTCCCACTTGTTTTTCCTTTGAGCACAAGAATGTTCCTGTTATTATCCAGACTGGTAGTATTGTTGGTAGGTCTGCCTGATGATTTGGTTTTATTTACTGGGTTGCTCCTTGCCATTAAAGTATTTTCTGATACCGGATCCATGCCTCCAATTCAAGCCCACCCACATAGTTGAAGAGTATTCTGGGTGGGTAAACACACATTACAACGCATTTTTTACAACGCACTACCATTACAACGGAACTTTTACAACGCTAATACCATTACAACGCATTTATTTACAACGCATGTTTTTACAACGCATGTACTTTTACAACGCATACCATTACAACGTAAGTATTGGTAAGTATATAATTATATTTAAAATGTTATATGTTAGGTTTTTTTTAAAGGGGTATTTTTAGGGTTTAGGGTCAGTTTTGGGTTTTTGGGTAAAGGGGTATTTTTAGGGTTCAGGGTCAGTTTTAGGTTTTTGGGTAAAGGGGTATTTTTAGGGTTCAGGGTCAGTTTTGGGTTTTTGGTTAATGGGGTATTTTTAGGGTTCAGGGTCAGTTTTCAGTTTTTGGGTAAAGGGGTATTTTTAGGGTTCAGGGTCAGTTTTCAGTTTTTTGGTAAAAGGGTATTTTTAGGGTTCAGGGTAAGTTTTCAGTTTTTGGGTAAAGGGGTATTTTTAGGGTTTAGGGTCAGTTTTGGGTTTTTGAGTAAAGGGGTATTTTTAGGGTTCAGGGTCAGTTTTGGGTTTTTGGGTAAAGGGGTATTTTTAGGGTTCAGGGTCAGTTTTGGGTTTTTGGGTAAAGGGGTATTTTTAGGGTTCAGGGTCAGTTTTCAGTTTTTGGGTAAAGGGGTATTTTTAGGGTTCAGGGTCAGTTTTCAGTTTTTGGGTAAAGGGGTATTTTTAGGGTTCAGGGTCAGTTTTCAGTTTTTGGGTAAAGGGGTATTTTTAGGGTTTAGGGTCAGTTTTCAGTTTTTGGGTAAAGGGGTATTTTTAGGGTTTAGGGTCAGTTTTGGGTTTTTGGGTAAAGGGGTATTTTTAGGGTTCAGGGTCAGTTTTGGGTTTTTGGGTAAAGGGGTATTTTTAGGGTTCAGGGTCAGTTTTGGGTTTTTGGGTAAAGGGGTACAGGGTAAAAATAAAATAAAATTAAATTTAAATTAAATTAATTAAATTAAATTAAATTAAATTAAATTAAATTAAATTAAATACAATTACATTACATTATATTAATTTTAAATAATATACAATTAAAAAAAAAATATATACTTACCAATACTTACGTTGTAATGGTATGCGTTGTAAAGGTACCTGCGTTGTAAAAAAATGCGTTGTAAATACATGCGTGGTAATAGTATTGGCGTTGTAAAAGTCCCGTTGTAACGGTATGCGTTGTAAAAATATGCGTTTTAACGTCATATATCCTTCTGGGTGGTGTAGTGTATATTCCAATTTGGTGGCTAAAAGGGCAGCTGAGGTCCTCGGACTAGAGCTGCCTTCTCTTCAGGTCAGGACTAATTTCCTGACTGAAGTGTTTCAACCTGCAGCTTCCACCTCCGAACCTCTTTTGCCCTTTAATGAAGCACTGTTGGGCTTGGCCCTTCTGGCAGGTTCACTCCTAAACTTTTTGCTTTTAATTGTGACCTGGTGTTAGTGATTTTTGGCTTCTGCGCACTTTACCACTGTGTCCCAGGGTAAAGTGCGTGCGTGTGGTAAGGTTGGCCTGCCCTCCCATAAGAATGCATGGGAAATGTATGTGTCCCTGGTAGTTCCTGATGTGTGGGGAGTGCAGGGTCGAGTTTGGTATGTGTGGACTTGTGTGATTAAATGCTGCACGATGATGTGTGCGGCGTTTTTGTGTCTAGTGTGGAATTGCCACTTCTAGAAGTTGGCATGTCTGTGTAATTTATGTGAATTGGCTGTCTGGCTTGTGATTGGCTGGAGCTGGCTGGTGAGCCTGGCTCCAAGAGTCCGGATGGGCCTGCCCCGGTGGTGAGTGGAGAGATCTGCATGATTGATGTGAGGGAGGAGTGCACATGGCACCTGAATAGGGCTTGGCTTTCCCCACACAATGCTGGCTCCGCCCCCTGTGGTGCGACTGATGACCCTAGCCTGACTAGTGAATGGTGAGAGTGGCTGAGCACAACAGAGTGCTCCAAAACCAGCTGTGTCTGGTTTTCCCCGTACCCTACAGACACAGACAAAGGGTTTCTGTGTATACAAAAGGGCTTTGTCCCCATGCAAAATGTTCTCTTCCTGATCCTAACTTGGAGGGGGGCCTGCTGCTGCTGGGCGCCAGGAGGAACCGCCACTGGGAACTGCCTCCCTGTCTGGAGGACCCTTTGAGCTGGCCCCTGGGCCCAGCCTTTGCCCCCCCCCCGCTTCCATTTCCTTTCTAGACCTTGTCCCTGGGCTTTTGGGACTCCTTTGACCTGCAGAACCGGAGGAGTTCTGGTCTCCCCCTCCAGAAATAGCGTGTTGCGCCACTGGTGCGGCGATCCCTGCCTCAAGGGATTCCCCGGCATGGGGATTCCCCCTTTTTTGAGCTTATTTGTAAGGCAGGTGCCCACCCTGCATTTTGCCGAGCCAGTCGGCCGAGTTTTGCGGCGCGGGTGCCACCCCGCTTATTTGCCGACTTCCTACCACCATCGCGGGTGTCCACCCTGCCAGGGACATTGTTGCATCGGCGGGTGTCTACCCCGCATTGTCCCTGTAAAGAGAAGAAAGTCCGCGGCCCGCCTGGTTGTAGGCGAGGCCTCGCGGACGGAAGAGGAAGGCCTCGACGGCAGGAAGAAACCGGCGCTTCCCACGGGGCTCTGTCAGAACCACAAAACCTGGTGCGAGGATTTGTGGAGTTTATTCCCTGGCAAAGAAACAGGAGTTCCCTATTTGCAGTACATGGACTGGATTGGTCCGCTACTGGAGACACAAGATGGCTCCCGAGATGGCCACTAAGGTGGAACTAGAGGTGGGCGGTCTAGTTTACGGTGTCACAGCTGCAGGGAAGTAGGTGAGCAGCGCGAGCGCCTCTGTGACTACGCACTTCACTGAGACATTCAGTCAGAGAGGTCGTCGTAGTTGCGCTTTCCCTAGAGTTCTTAGATTTATGAGAAAAAGAATCTTTTCCCCCGAGTTAGGCGTCCGGAGAGCAGAAGAAAAGAAGCAGCAGCATACTCGGCATATTTGTTTGGCTCGAGTTCATTGTCAAGTGCCGGAAGTTTGAAGATAACCAGAGTCTTCGTTCGTGTGAGGAAAGAAGGTCATAAAGGTTGCGTTCATGGAGCAGAATGACAAGCGGCAGACCCAGAGCTAAGTAAACTGTCACAAGTAGAGAAATAATTGTGTGAGATTTACCAGACCTGCCGTCGAGTTAATTATTGAACCTGAAAACGAAAAGAGTCGAATTAGTTTTTCAATGCCTTAAGAGACTGGAAAGAATAATGAAATGTAATATGTATATATTGTAAGTACTTGCCAGAACAAGTTTGTTGAAAACAGGAAAACCTGTGAATGGACAAAGAGAAAAGGAATTAGCTGACGGTGCTGATTAAAAGAATTGTTAATTAAGAACTGCATGTAGATAGTAAATACTCACCAAAACAGAAGCTGCGAGTCCAGAAAGACCTGTAAGAGAAAAGTCAGGTTAGATTTAAAGACACTTTCAAAAGACAGCGGCGCAAGGAACAGAAGGAAGACACAGAAACCCAAATAAAGAGTAACTCCTCAGTTAGTGAAGTAAGTGCACTTACATTAAAACTAATAAGGGTAGCTTGAAGAGAGTAGACTGATGAACTAATGTTTGTTTCCTCTTATCAGTAACAACTAATTGGCGAGGAAGACAGAATCTCACAATAATAAGAAGAGAAGCAAGGTCCAGGAGAACTAGGGTGGGTGAGATAAACTTAGCAGAGAGATATTCAAGTAGAGTAGAAGTGCAGGTAGTAATGTTGTATTAATTTTCAGGTTCCGCAGAAGAAGTAGTCGACGTCCGCAGAGAGCTGACAGACGGAACCATTCCGGACCAGTCTCTTCTCTGTTTGTTATTTTGTCCAATTCCCCCGTCCCCCGAGGTAATGGTTTGAAGGTTCTGAATAAGACCTGTGAACATTGCCAAGTGGGATTTGGGACCTAGCATCTCTGTTCCCGTGCAGGAACTGGTAAGCCTTGATAGTGAATAAGTTCTGACAGAGTGAAGTGCCCACGTTGCCTTCGCACCTGAACAGAGATGGCGGAAGGAATTGATGTACAATCCCTAGGAACAATTTTAGACGCAATACAAAAGGAACTAGGAGCAGTTAGAGAAGAAAATCGAAACCTTAGGCAAGTAGTAGTCAGTGCCAGGAAGGAAACTGCAGAATTAGCACAAAGACTTAGGTCATCCAGTACTCTAGAAAGGGAAGCAATGAATCCAGTATTAGAAGCCACCAATAGATCAACCACCCAAGTAATACATTCCTTGTCCCCAGTCATTCCACTAGCAGCTCCCGAAAGGTTTAACGGGGATCCCCAGAAGGCGCAAATATTTCTTTCACAGTGCTCCTTGCACTTTATGTGCCGCCCTTCGATTTTCCCTGATGCGCAGTCCAAGGTAGCTTTCATACTCTCGTATCTAAGTGGAGACGCAGCTTCGTGGTCAATGCCTTTAGTCTCCCGGGATGACCCTCTACTTAGGAACTTTGAAGAATTCAAACAAGAATTCCTTCGGATTTCTGATAGACGGCGGATGTCTCAGGTGGTGGATAATGAACTCCTCGACTTGCAGCAAGGGAATCGAGATCTAATAGCGTACCTGGCCCAGTTCAACAAGCTGGTAGTCGAGACTAAATGGCCGGAAAGCAAGAGAGCAGCGGTGTTTTATTGTGGGTTGCGAGATGAATTAAAGGATACGTTGTCCCAAATTCCGAATCGACCCATCGAGATTTCGGCACTAATAGATTTAGTCTTGGAGATAGACTTTCATCAGGGAGAAAGAAGAGGAGAAAAGAAGAAAGATTTTAGTATTAAATCTTTTTATTGCAAGAGATATCACAACAGGAACAATGGCTCATGCTGAAAGTGGCGCGGGCCTCCCATGATTTTAGAACCATTACTCCAAGATTTGACAGAGCTCGATCAGAGGGCACAAAAAGTGCAGAGACCCAACAAGGAATCGAACCAATGCAAATTGGAACAATCAGAGGTCCTCTAACTAAGGAAGAGAAGGACAAGAGAAGAGCTGGAAATTTGTGTATGTACTGTGGATCCGGGGGGCATTTTGTTAGAAATTGTCCAAAAAAGCCCAGAAACACCTATAAGCCGAAGGAAAACTAATGCACCACCTGTGGGAGGAGTTGACCAGGTGGATGCGAATCAAGAAATAACTCCAAAGGAACACCGAGTAGCGAACACGCTACAATCGCCAGCTCCACATTTGAATCTGTCCATGGAAGTGAGATTCAGGGAGACCATTTTGACAGAGGTATCAGTGATGATCGATTCCGGAGCCACAGGGAACTTTTGTGACTTAAGGTTTGCGGCTAAGGTAGGCATTCAAGCTATCAAGAAGAGTAAGAGTGAGCCCGTCCGAGCGGTAGATGGAACCAACCTTTCGTCAGGACCAATCGTAAGCCACACAGAGACAATTCAATTGATCTCAGGTGATGGGCATCAGGAAAGGATTCAGTTTAACCTAATAGATGTGCCACAATTTCAATTAATTCTGGGTCTTCCATGGCTTACGGAACACAATCCTACAATCGACTGGAGCTCCAGGACTATAGTGATGAACTCGAAGTATTGCCATGAAAATTGTTTTAATACAATGGAGAAATCTTTGGAAGGTAATCCGGCCTTATCTCTATGTTCCATTGGGCATTCCATGTGCGTAATTAATACTACAGAAGTCCCTGAAGAATACAGTGAGTTTCAAGACGTGTTTAATGAATTGGAGGTTGAGCAGTTACCCCCACATCGAGTGTATAACTGCAAAATAGATCTGGAACCGGGTTCAAACTTGCCATGCAGTAGTGTTTACGCGCTAACAGAAAAGGAAAACCATCATTTAAAAGAGTACCTAGATAAGTATCTTGCAAATTGATTTATCCGGCCTTCCCAGTCCCCCGTCTCGTCTCCGTTATTTTTCGTGCCTAAGAAGGAGGGAGACTTAAGGATGTGTATAGACTACAGGGCAATTAATAAAATTACCAAGAAAAACCGGTACCCACTGCCATTAATCTCCGTACTCTTGGATCAAGTTAAAGGAGCCCAAATTTACACAACATTAGACCTGAGGGGCGCCTATCATTTAGTTTGAATGCGCGAAGTTGATGAGTGGAAGACGGCATTTCGGACTAGATTTGGGCTTTTTGAATATCAAGTAATGCCCTATGGGTTATGTAATGCCCCGGCAGCCTTCCAGCACTTCATCAATGACATCCTGAAGGAATTTATAGACCAATGTGCAATTGTGTACATAGATGATATTTTGATTTACTCATCTGATGTGTCAAGACACCATGAACAAGTTAAAGGAGTTTTAAGAAAACTGCAAGAGCACAAATTATACGTGAAATTGGAGAAATGCGCCTTTGATGTGTCACAAGTGGAGTTCTTAGGGTTTGTCCTCTCGCCTTCTGGTATATTGATGGATCAGAGAAAAGTGGAAGCAGTAACGAACTGGGTGTCTCCTACAAGTGTAAAAGAAGTCCAAAGCTTCATTGGATTTGCCAATTTTTACCGGAGATTTATTGGTGAGTTCTCCAGGAAGATTCTCCCTCTTACCAAATTACTGAGAAAAGGAACCAAGTTTGAATGGACGAAATAGGCCGAGGAAGCTTTCCAATCCTTGAAGATGGATTTCACCACAGCACCAGTCCTGTTGCATGCTGATCCTACTGAGCCTTTCTATGTGGAGACCGATGCAAACGATCAAGCGGTGGGTGGAGTATTATCCCAACGACACAAAACCATGGGACAGTTACACCTGGTTGCTTATCGCTCCAGAAAATTAACTTCGGCTGAAATTAATTACACCATCACGGAGAAGGAGTT
This sequence comes from Lissotriton helveticus, assembly GCF_964261635.1. Taxonomy (NCBI): domain Eukaryota; kingdom Metazoa; phylum Chordata; class Amphibia; order Caudata; family Salamandridae; genus Lissotriton; species Lissotriton helveticus. The sequence continues at coordinate 229,849,650 of NC_136065.1, read as the reverse complement.
GCTAGCTATAAAAGACGCCTTCAAGGAGTGGCGACATTACCTGATGGGGGCTCAACATCAAGTGACCGTGTTTACGGATCATCGTAATCTGAAGTTCTTAAAGACAGCCAGAACCCTTACACCCAGACAGTTGAGATGGTCTCTGTATTTTGCAGATTACGATTTCGTGATCACGTATCGCCCTGGACGTATGTCCCTATTCGTTGTCCAGAATAGGGACAGAAGCACAGAAGACTCTTACTGAGAATCAACCGATTATACCGAGTGCAAGAATTATAGGAGCCACCACCTCAATCAGTCTAGAAGAAGATGTCGCGAAGGCCATGAGTCCCGAGGCCATGCAGGATTGGGCCAAGGAAGATCCAAACAGAGAGATTATCCGGCAACTACCCTACCATCAAAAGGCCTTGTATGTTCCCACAGTAGAATTACAGCAACAAATTATGCGAAAATGCCTCGACGATAAATTAGCTGGTCACAAAGGAGAAGCCAAAACTAAAGAATTGATAAAGAGGCACTATTGGTGGCCAAGGATGACTACAGATATCGAGAGGTATGTTAAGTCCTGTGAGATCTGCGCTCAGGGGAAGTCGGAACGGCAGGTCCCAAGAGGTCTATTGCAGCCCTTGCCCACTCCTCCGTACCCATGGCATACCGTTACATTAGATCTCATTACTGACCTACCTAATAGTCAAGGATTTGATACTATCTTAGTGGTGGTGGATGCTTTTTCCAAGATGGCCCATTTTACTGCTCTAAAAGGGGTTCCTTCAGCCAAAAAGTTAGCCACTCATTTCAGCTCGCAGATAGTCAAGATACATGAAATACCGAAAGTAGTGATCTCGGACAGAGGTTCTCAGTTCGTGTCTCACTTCTGGAGGGCCTTTATGGAAGGGTTGGCAACGGAAGTTAGATTCTCCACTAGTTATCATCCAGAGGCTGATGGGCAGACTGAGAGGGTGAACCAAGAGTTAGGACAGTATCTGCGACTATTCCTTCTAAAAGAGGAAGGAGATTGGTCGGATTATTTGTGGACGGCAGAATTTGCCCACAATAATGCGAACAACAGCTCAACAGGTTACTCCCCCTTTTATCTAAATTATGGCAGACATCCAAATGCAACAATTCGGCAAACTGATATCTCAGTCCCAGCTGTTAAAGAAGTAGTATCGCATTTGCAGCAAATACAGCTAAGGGCTGTTGATAATCTTACAAGAGCTAAAGAAAAGTATAAAGGCTATGCAGATAGGAAAAGAAGAGTAGGGCCAACCCTGTCTATAGGAGATCCAGTTTGGTTAAGCACTAGGAACTTAAGATTAAAAGGTAATCGGAAATTTCAGCCCCGATTCATTGGCCCCTATCCGGTAGAAGAAAAAATTAACCAGGTCACCTACCGAGTAAAGTTACCTGCTAAGTTTAAGATTCACCCAGTCTTCCATGTTTCCTTACTAAAGAAGGCTTCCGCAAATCTTAGAGTCAAGACACCTCCAAAACCAATTCAGTTAGAGACTGGAACTGAGTTCGAGGTAAAAGAAACTTTAGACTCCAAAAGATCCAGAGGGAAACTGTTCTACTTAATTGACTGGAAGGGTTATGGTCCAGAGGAGCGGTCTTGGGAACCGGAAGAGGATGTACATGCTCCTAGATTAATTAGGTCTTTTCACCAACGGTTCCCCACAAAGCCGAGAGGGAAAGGAGCTACCTTGTTGGGGGGTACTGTCAGAACCACAAAACCTGGTGCGAGGATTTGTGGAGTTTATTCTCTGGCAAAGAAACTGGAGTTCCCTATTTGCAGTACATGGACTGGATTGGTCCGCTACTAGAGACACAAGATGGCTCCCGAGATGGCCACTAAGGTGGAACTAGAGGTGGGCGGTCTAGTTTACGGTGTCACAGCTGCAGGGAAGTAGGTGAGCAGCGCGAGCGCCTCTGTGACTACGCACTTCACTGAGACATTCAGTCAGAGAGGTCGTCGTAGTTGCGCTTTCCCTAGAGTTCTTAGATTTATGAGAAAAATAATCTTTTCCCCCGAGTTAGGCGTTAGCAGAAGAAAAGAAGCAGCAGCATACTCGGCATATTTGTTTGGCTCGAGTTCATTGTCAAGTGCCGGAAGTTTGAAGATAACCAGAGTCTTCGTTCGTGTGAGGAAAGAAGATCGTAAAGGTTGCGTTCATGGAGCAGAATGACAAGCGGCAGACCCAGAGCTAAGTAAACTGTCCCAAGTAGAGAAATAATTGTGTGAGATTTACCAGACCTGCCGTCGAGTTAATTATTGAACCTGAAAAGGAAAAGAGTCGAATTAGTTTTTCAGTGCCTTAAGAGACTGGAAAGAATAATGAAATGCAACATGTATATATTGTAAATACTTGCCAGAACAAGTTAGTTGAAAACAGGAAAACCTTTGAATGGACAAAGAGAAAAGGAATTAGCTGACTGTGCTGATTAAAAGAAATGTTAATTAAGAACTGCATGTAGATAGTAAATACTCACCAAAACAGAAGCTGCGAGTCCAGAAATACCTGTAAGAGAAAAGTCAGGTTAGATTTAAAGACACTTTCAAAAGACAGCGACGCAATGGAACAGAAGGAAAACACAGAAACCCAAATAAAGAGTAACTCCTTAGTTAGTGAAGTAAGTGCACTTACATTAAAACTAATAAGGGTAGCTAGAAGAGAGTAGAATGATGAACTAATGTTTGTTTCCTCTTATCAGTAACAACTAATTGGCGAGGTAGACAGAATCTCACAATAATGCGAAGAGAAGCAAGGTCCAGGAGAACTAGGGTGGGTGAGATAAACTTAGCAGAGAGATATTCAAGTAGAGTAGAAGTGCAGGTAGTAATGTTGTATTAATTTTCAGGTTCCGCAGAAGACGTAGTCGACGTCCGCAGAGAGCTGACAGATGGAACCACTCCGGACCAGTCTCTTCTCTGTTTGTTATTTTATCCAATTCCCCCGTCCCCCGAGGTAATGATTTGAAGGTTCTGAATAAGACCTGCGAACATTGCCAAGTGGGATTTGGGACCTAGCATCTATGTTCCCGTGCAAGAACTGGTAAGCCTTGATAGTGAATAAGTTTAAGTCCTGACAGGCTCCGAGAGCGAGGGAGAGCCCCGAGGTGCCCAGAGGAGGTAGCAGGACGCATCGGGAGCCTACCCCGTGCTCCTGCGTGTGCCCAGGAAACCGCCAGCAGTCTTGCTGTCAGGAGGGGGCTCCACGTGGAGAGAGGAGAGCCCCGTGCGCAGCTTCCCCAGCCGCCGCAAGACAGGAGGACAGCGAGACGCCGCCCAGGAATCCTGGTGAGTGGGGCTCCGTTTTGGTATTGCTGGGCTCATCAGAGTGGTACCGCAATGTTAGTACCCGCGCTCTCCCCCCTCCCCAGTTGCCCAGGAACCGCTACAAAGGGGCCATTGTTTTCAGGGTCCCCAGTGGGGGACTCCAACGATTTCGGGGGCATTTCGTTAGAGCCCACGAGGCTCCAACTTGACTCAGGGCACACTTTGTCGTGAGCCGACGAGGCTCCAACTTGACTCAGGGCACACTTTGTCTCGAGCCCACCAGGCTCCAACTTGACTCAGGGCACACATTGTCTCGAGCCCACGAGGCTCCACCGACGGGGGCATTTTGTATTCAGAGCCCGAGAAGCTCCTACACCCACATTTTCGGGGGCATTTCGGGTGGTAGAGCGGCCCCGGTTGGCAGCGGGCTGCTCCCCTCAGTGGTGGCAGCATTTCTGTTTCGAGCCCACGAGGCTCCTAAGGGCACGATTGTTTAGCCAGAGCCCACGAGGCTCCCACGTTGTTTTGGGCATTTGCTTATTTGGAGCCCAGAAGAGAGCCAGGAGGCACGCTGGTGCCAGGCGCAGGTCCTACAGCTGCCCAGCACTTAGTGGGCAACTGCTTCGTTTAGGCCCTCGCATCCTTTTTTGGCTGCCTGCACAGCCTGCCCTGACTTTGCTGGACACAGGGCATTTCAGCCCCTGAAAGGCATGTTGGCCTGGGGGACAGTTCCATGTGTTGTGCCCTTACGTGGGGTACAGGTTTTTGCCCCATGTGATCTTTTTACGCAAATGTAATTACCTGCCTAAGGTGATTTCTGCATCATGTGTAATGTCTTTGTGCCTATACCTCTGAATGTATTGTTATGCTTAGGAGGTTGTTTTTCCTAGTATAGTTATGCTAGGGAGCTCATGGCTCCCTGCGTGATATTTGCCTAAGGTGTTTAGGATTGCATAGGTGGTACTTACCTTTTACCAGTGGTTACTGGTTGTGTGCTACAGTTGCTATTTTATACTACAAATGATCCTATGTTCTAAGTGCTATTTCTAGCAAGTGCTTATTCCTGACAGTGGTCCATGTGGCCCTGTCCCATGTATATAATCCCCTGTAAATTCTGCCCGTGTCTATGGCACATTGTAAAGTGTGTGTTTATTATCTAATGTGTTTGGTATAATACAAAGGCTATTTTTGATATATAACCTCGTGTGGAGTTCCTTTTGTGGGGGACCTGGGATGTTGTTGCTGGTGGGTGCGTGCGCAAATACTTAACTTACATTGCCTCCGGGATAAGCCTTACTGCTCATGTCAGGTTGCCTAGAGGGTGAGCAGGGGTTATCTTTGGCGTGTAACTCCCTTGCCCTGACTAGAGTGGTGGTTTCTGCTTGGCTTTGGCGCAAGCCTCAGCCAACTGGGAATCCCATTTCTAACAAGCACTCGCTGATGTCCTTCTAGGTACGTGGTCCAATCCTAGCACAGGGGCTCCTTTGAATTGGACAATTGCACGCCGCCATTGCCCAGCTCCAGGCGCTTCAAAGTTTCTCAGCCAACACCCCACCTCTGAAAGTTTGATGGTGCAGGCCTCCTCATCTCAGGGCATGTTCCCTTATGTCCCTCTGGATAGAGAATCCAAGAGGCTCGATTCATTTGGTAAGAAAACATTTTCTTCCTCCAGCCTGGCACGGCAGCCAGTTAATACCGCATGCTGATTTAGCCATTTTTCCCACTCCCTTTGGGTGACGGTTGCGCAAGTGCTGCCACAAGTCCCGAGGACGCCCGGTCTGTGCTCTCTCAGGTAGTTAAGTATGGGAGAAATGCAGAAAAATTCACCATAATAGTGTGACCTTGATACAACGAATTCACGGGGCAGATCAATTTCCACGACAGTGGCCTTGAGTGACCACACCTGGCTTAGGACAACTGGCTTCTCAGGCATTGTCTAGGCAAATTTGATGGACATGCCTTTTGATGGAACTTGCCTTTTTGGGAAAAAGGCAGATTCCGCCCTAGTGAGATTCAAGAATTCTCAAGCTACGGCCAGATCCTTGGGCCTCTCTTCTACTTCTCGTGGCCAGTCTACCTTTTACCCCTTTTGTGGCAACGAAGGGGTTTCCAGCTGCATCAGCCCTATCCCAGCCCCCGTCCTGTGCAGGTTTCCCAAGCCATGCGGGGACGTGGACGCAGTTCATTCCGACCTAGGAATGGAATCTAGAAGTCATCTGCCACCGTGCTCTCGGTAGCCGCAGCCTCCAAGCACTCCTGCTTGCAGGCTGCGGCTGACTCTGCAAGACCACACCACTCCAGTTGGCTGGAGAATCCATCATCATGTCCCCCACTGGCGGTCCACAACATCGGATAAGTGGGTCTTGCAGATCATTCAGGCGGGCTATTCATTGCCTTTCCTTTCTTTTCCTCCTCCCATTCTGCCAAATCAGGAACGGCTGACGTAGGATCATTTGATATTGTTCCAGGAGGAACTTACAGCTCGCTTGGCCAAGGGAGCTATAGAGAGGGTCCCGGTTTCAGAAATAGGCAGTGGCTGTTATTCCTGCTACTTTCTGATTCTGAAGAAGAACAAAGGGTTGCGGCCCATTTTAGATCTTCAAACCATCAATCTCTTCCTCAATAAAGAGACGTTCAAGATGCTCACTCTAACTTAGGCCGTCTGCCCTAGACCAAGAAGACTGGATGGTAGGGATGGACCTGCAGTATGCGTATTTTCACACACCCACCCTGCCAGGCCACAGGCATTCCCTGTAGTTCAAGGTAGGCCATGAGCACTTCCAGTTTACCGTGCTCCCTTTGGCCTTACCAGTGCCCCTTGGGTGTTCACCAAGGTGATGGCGGTGGTCGCAGCTCATCTGCATACGCTGATAATACACAACTCGTCGTGGCCTTAAACCATTCAGAGAACTCCCCATCCCCCCACCCCCCGGCCTAGGCCCATGCCTGGAGATGGTGGCCAAGTGGATGGAGCTTTCACATCTTAAATTGAACGGAGATAAGACGGAGCAGATGCTGCTAGGCAACTCACCTATTTTTAATGCAGGATTGCTGTGGCCAGACTGTCTCAGTCCCGCTCTTGCCCCTAAAAACCAGATCAAAAGTCTGGGCATGTGGCTTGACTGTGATCTGAATTTCAAGCATCAAGCTTTCAAATTGGCGGCCACTTGCTATGGGATCCTCAGGATGCTTTGGAAAGTTTTTCCTCTTCTACCCATACTTGCAAGGAGACTTATGGTCCAGGCTCTAATTCTTTCTCGCCTGGACTACTGAAATCCCCTTTATCTAGGAGCTCCCCAAGCAACCATCGCAAAGCTACAGATTATGCAAAACTGTGCAGCGAGTATGCGCCTCCGGATTCCTAATGGCCAATCCGCCGAGCCAGCACTCAATTCCCTTCACTGGATTCCCATACTGGAGAGAATCAAATTTAAGTCTCTCTGTAATGCCCACAAGTCCTTAGAAGGAAAGGGACCGCCTGTCAATCTTCCCATCATATCCCCCTACCGCCCTAATAGATGCCTTTGCTCGGTCAACCTCCGTCTGGCCTTAGTTCCCAAAATAAACAAGCATTGGAAATGCAATAGGTCTCGCATTAGAAAAGTTGGAGTTATTGGTCTTGTAAATGACATATTTTATTTATTTGTTGGTTTTTAAAATTGCTAAATTGATGGCTTTGTCATTTACAATGCCAATAGTTATAACTTTCGCGAATGTGACACCTATAGCATTTGGAATGCAACATGTTTTGTATTTACGTGACTTAGATGGCAGCTCTGGTCGTTAGGCCACATCTCTAGAGAGCAGGAGAGTGCAGCAGGGGAGAGAAGCACAGCAATGCAATAGGTCTCGCTTTAGGAAAGTTTGGGCTATTGGTATTGTAAAGGACACATTTTTTATTTATGTGCTTGTTTTGAAAATAGCGAAATTAATAGCTTTGTTATTTACAATGCCAATAGTTTTATCTTTCGCAAATGTGACACCTATTGTAACACAATATGTGTTGTGAGGGTGAGTGAGGGTGAGGGTGAGGGGTTGAGGGTGAGGGGTTGAGGGTGAGTGAGGGTGAGGGGTTGAGGGTGAGTGAGGGTGAGGGGTTGAGGGTGAGTGAGGGTGAGGGTGTGAGGAAAATGAAATTTTGCCTGACCAAGATGCCCCCTACGTATACCCTATGTTACATGTGTGTGCATGTCATCCATGCATATTTCCTTGTAGTGGCCTGAATCACTAGGCCTCTGCATTCATGTCCTGCATTAGAAATGCCAGTCATCAAAGTCTCCCAAACGTTAAGGTAGCATAAGGCCCATGTATTTGCATTTCATGACTCCTGACACACTGAAAGCCGCAAGAAGCCCAGCAAGAGGCCTGCCAAGACAGTATTATGAATAACAGTTATCTGTTGCTTTACAGAATCACATTACAGTCTGGTGAAGAAGGTACACAGAACCCATCTGCATTGATTGGGCCCAGCCATTCTGTCTCTGTTTAAGTGGATTACAGTGCTTGCATCCATAGAAGAGCTCACAGCCCTCATGCAATGAACGAATAATCAGATAATACATCCCCTGACTCTAGATATCAGTTGTACTAGATGTGCTGGTCGCCTTGACACAAGAGATCTCTCTACTAGGTTGAAAGTCAGCTTCCTCCCAGTTACACGTCAATTGCACGTCATGCTCAAAGTTGCACAATTAGGGCATAGTTCCAGCTAGCTATCCAAACTCCTCCTCTAAGTACCCACCCACCTATGACACCTACCTATCACCTACCTATGACTCATCAAAGTGTACACCCACATGTTCTTATCTCTTTCTTTCTCTGCTCTGCCTCGAGCGTTCCTTCTTACGTCCTATGTACAAGATAAAATGTATATAACCCATGTTCAGTAAATAATTGTTAGATGACCCTTCCTGAGCCTCTGTGGTGATGGAACTGATTCTCCCTTTGACTCGAGTTATTGGAATAAAGCCCATTTAACTTGGACACCACGGATCCTGTCTCTCATTTGATGCATGATACTTTGTTAATGCCTAGAAATTCTGCCAGGGTAATATTTTATTTACCACAGGTGAGTGAGGGTGAGGGGTTGAGGGTGAGTGAGGGTGAGGGTGAGGGGTTGAGGGTGAGTGAGGGTGAGGGGTTGAGGGTGAGTGAGGGTGAGGGTGAGGGGTTGAGGGTGAGTGAGGGTGAGGGTGAGGGTGAGTGAGGGTGAGGGTGAAGGGTTGAGGGTGAGTGAGGGTGAGGGTGAGTGAGGGTCAGGGTGAGGGGTTGAGGGTGAGTGAGGGTGAGTGAGAGTGAGGGTGAGTGAGGGGTTGAGGGTGAGGGGTTGAGGGTGAGTGAGGGTGAGGGTGAGGGGTTGAGGGTGAGTGAGGGTGAGGGGTTGAGGGTGAGTGAGGGTGAGGGTGAGTGAGGGTGAGTGAGGGTGAGGGTGAGTGAGGGTGAGGGTGAGTGAGGGTGAGGGTGAGGGTGAGTGAGGGTGAGTAAGGGTGAGGGGTTGAGGGTGAGTGAGGGTGAGGGGTTGAGGGTGAGTGAGGGTGAGTGAGGGTGAGGGTGAGTGAGGGTGAGGGGTTGAGCGTGAGGGGTTGAGGGTGAGGGGTTGAGGGTGAGTGAGGGTGAGGGTGAGTGAGGGTGAGGGGTTGAGGGTGAGGGGTTGAGGGTGAGTGAGGGTGAGGGTGAGTGAGGGTGAGGGTGAGGGGTTGAGGGTGAGTGAGGGTGAGGGGTTGAGGGTGAGGGTGAGGGTGAGTGAGGGTGAGGGTGAGGGGTTGAGGGTGAGTGAGGATGAGGGTGAGGGTGAGTGAGGGTGAGGGGTTGAGGGTGAGTGAGGGTGAGGGTGAGTGAGGGTGAGGGTGAGTGAGGGTGAGGGGTTGAGGGTGAGTGAGGGTGAGTGAGGGGTTGAGGGTGAGGGGTTGAGGGTGAGTGAGGGTGAGGGTGAGGGGTTGAGGGTGAGTGAGGGTGAGGGTGAGGGGTTGAGGGTGAGTGAGGGTGAGGGGTTGAGGGTGAGTGAGGGTGAGGGTGGGTGAGGGTGAGTGAGGGTGAGGGGTTGAGGGTGAGTGAGGGTGAGTGAGGGTGAGGGGTTGAGGGTCAGATCTCTACTCTGTCCCAAGTAGAGAAATAATTGTGTGAGATTTACCAGACCTGCCGTCGAGTTAATTATTGAACCTGAAAAGGAAAAGAGTCGAATTAGTTTTTCAGTGCCTTAAGAGACTGGAAAGAATAATGAAATGTAACATGTATATATTGTAAATACTTGCCAGAACAAGTTAGTTGAAAACAGGAAAACCTGTGAATGGACAAAGAGAAAAGGAATTAGCTGACTGTGCTGATTAAAAGAAATGTTAATTAAGAACTGCATGTAGATAGTAAATACTCACCAAAACAGAAGCTGCAAGTCCAGAAATACCTGTAAGAGAAAAGTCAGGTTAGATTTAAAGACACTTTCAAAAGACAGCGACGCAATGGAACAGAAGGAAAACACAGAAACCCAAATAAAGAGTAACTCCTTAGTTAGTGAAGTAAGTGCACTTACATTAAAACTAATAAGGGTAGCTAGAAGAGAGTAGAATGATGAACTAATGTTTGTTTCCTCTTATCAGTAACAACTAATTGGCGAGGTAGACAGAATCTCACAATAATGCGAAGAGAAGCAAGGTCCAGGAGAACTAGGGTGGGTGAGATAAACTTAGCAGAGAGATATTCAAGTAGAGTAGAAGTGCAGGTAGTAATGTTGTATTAATTTTCAGGTTCCGCAGAAGACGTAGTCGACGTTCGCAGAGAGCTGACAGATGGAACCATTCCGGACCAGTCTCTTCTCTGTTTGTTATTTTATCCAATTCCCCCGTCCCCCGAGGTAATGATTTGAAGGTTCTGAATAAGACCTGCGAACATTGCCAAGTGGGATTTGGGACCTAGCATCTATGTTCCCGTGCAAGAACTGGTAAGCCTTGATAGTGAATAAGTTTAAGTCCTGACAGGCTCCGAGAGCGAGGGAGAGCCCAGAGGTGCCCAGAGGAGGTAGAAGGACGCATCGGGAGCCTACCCCGTGCTCCTGCGTGTGCCCAGGAAACCGCCAGCAGTCTTGCTGTCAGGAGGGGGCTCCCCGTGGAGAGAGGAGAGCCCCGTGCGCAGCTTCCCCAGCCGCCGCAAGACAGGAGGCCAGCGAGACGCCGCCCAGGAATCCTGGTGAGTGGGGCTCCGTTTTGGTATTGCTGGGCTCATCAGAGTGGTACCGCAATGTTAGTACCCGCGCTCTCCCCCCTCCCCAGTTGCCCAGGAACCGCTACAAAGGGGCCATTGTTTTCAGAGTCCCCAGTGGGGGACTCCAACGATTTCGGGGGCATTTCGTTAGAGCCCACGAGGCTCCAACTTGACTCAGGGCACACTTTGTCGTGAGCCGACGAGGCTCCAACTTGACTCAGGGCACACTTTGTCTCGAGCCCACGAGGCTCCAACTTGACTCAGGGCACACATTGTCTCGAGCCCACGAGGCTCCACCGACGGGGGCATTTTGTATTCAGAGCCTGAGAGGCTCCTACACCCACATTTTCGGGGGCATTTCGGGTGGTAGAGCGGCCCCGGTTGGCAGCGGGCTGCTCCCCTCAGTGGTGGCAGCATTTCTGTTTCGAGCCCACGAGGCTCCTAAGGGCACGATTGTTTAGCCAGAGCCCACGAGGCTCCCACGTTGTTTTGGGCATTTGCCTTTTTGGAGCCTAGAAGAGAGACAGGAGGCACGCTGGTGCCAGGCGCAGGTCCTACAGCTGCCCAGCACTTAGTGGGCAACTGCTTCGTTTAGGCCCTCGCATCCTTTTTTGGCTGCCCGCACAGCCTGCCCTGACTTTTCTGGACACAGGGCATTTCAGCCCCTGAAAGGCATGTTGGCCTGGGGGACAGTTCCATGTGTTGTGCCCTTACGTGGGGTACAGGTTTTTGCCCCATGTGATCTTTTTACGCAAATGTAATTACCTGCCTAAGGTGATTTCTGCATCATGTGTAATGTCTTTGTGCCTATACCTCTGAATGTATTGTTATGCTTAGGAGGTTGTTTTTCCTAGTATAGTTATGCTAGGGAGCTCATGGCTCCCTGCGTGATATTTGCCTAAGGTGTTTAGGATTGCATAGGTGGTACTTACCTTTTACCAGTGGTTACTGGTTGTGTGCTACAGTTGCTATTTTATACTACAAATGATCCTATGTTCTAAGTGCTACTTCTAGCAAGTGCTTATTCCTGACAGTGGTCCATGTGGCCCTGTCCCATGTATATAATCCCCTGTAAATTCTGCCCGTGTCTATGGCACATTGTAAAGTGTGTGTTTATTATCTAATGTGTTTGGTATAATACAAAGGCTATTTTTGATATATAACCTCGTGTGGAGTTCCTTTTGTGGGGGACCTGGGATGTTGTTGCTGGTGGGTGCGTGCCCAAATACTTAACTTACATTGCCTCCGGGATAAGCCTTACTGCTCATGTCAGGTTGCCTAGAGGGTGAGCAGGGGTTATCTTTGGCGTGTAACTCCCTTGCCCTGACTAGAGTGGTGGTTTCTGCTTGGCTTTGGCGCAAGCCTCAGCCAACTGGGAATCCCATTTCTAACAAGCACTCGCTGATGTCCTTCTAGGTACGTGGTCCAATCCTAGCACAGGGGCTTCTTTGAATTGGACAATTGCACGCCGCCATTGCCCAGCTCCAGGCGCTTCAAAGTTTCTCAGCCAACACCCCACCTCTGAAAGTTTGATGGTGCAGGCCTCCACATCTCAGGGCATGTTCCCTTCTGTCCCTCTGGATAGAGAATCCAAGAGGCTCGATTCATTTGGTAAGAAAACATTTTCTTCCTCCAGCCTGGCACGGCAGCCAGTTAATACCGCATGCTGATTTAGCCATTTTTCCCACTCCCTTTGGGTGACGGTTGCGCAAGTGCTGCCACAAGTCCCGAGGACGCCCGGTCTGTGCTCTCTCAGGTAGTTAAGTATGGGAGAAATGCAGAAAAATTCACCATAATAGTGTGACCTTGATACAACGAATTCACGGGGCAGATCAATTTCCACGACAGTGGCCTTGAGTGACCACACCTGGCTTAGGACAACTGGCTTCTCAGGCATTGTCTAGGCAAATTTGATGGACATGCCTTTTGATGGAACTTGCCTTTTTGGGGAAAAGGCAGATTCCGCCCTAGTGAGATTCAAGAATTCTCAAGCTACGGCCAGATCCTTGGGCCTCTCTTCTACTTCTCGTGGCCAGTCTACCTTTTACCCCTTTTGTGGCAACGAAGGGGTTTCCAGCTGCATCAGCCCTATCCCAGCCCCCGTCCTGTGCAGGTTTCCCAAGCCATGCGGGGATGTGGACGCAGTTCATTCCGACCTAGGAATGGAATCTAGAAGTCATCTGCCACCGTGCTCTCGGTAGCCGCAGCCTCCAAGCACTCCTGCTTGCAGGCTGCGGCTGACTCTGCAAGACCACACCACTCCAGTTGGCTGGAGAATCCATCATCATGTCCCCCACTGGCGGTCCACAACATCGGATAAGTGGGTCTTGCAGATCATTCAGGCGGGCTATTCATTGCCTTTCCTTTCTTTTCCTCCTCCCATTCTGCCAAATCAGGAACGGCTGACGTAGGATCATTTGAAATTGTTCCAGGAGGAACTTACAGCTCGCTTGGCCAAGGGAGCTATAGAGAGGGTCCCGGTTTCAGAAATAGGCAGTGGCTGTTATTCCTGCTACTTTCTGATTCTGAAGAAGAACAAAGGGTTGCGGCCCATTTTAGATCTTCAAACCATCAATCTCTTCCTCAATAAAGAGACGTTCAAGATGCTCACTCTAACTTAGGCCGTCTGCCCTAGACCAAGAAGACTGGATGGTAGGGATGGACCTGCAGTATGCGTATTTTCACATACCCACCCTGCCAGGCCACAGGCATTCCCTGTAGTTCAAGGTAGGCCATGAGCACTTTCAGTTTACCGTGCTCCCTTTGGCCTTACCAGTGCCCCTTGGGTGTTCACCAAGGTGATGGCGGTGGTCGCAGCTCATCTGCATACGCTGATAATACACAACTCGTCGTGGCCTTAAACCATTCAGAGAACTCCCCATCCCCCCACCCCCCGGCCTAGGCCCATGCCTGGAGATGGTGGCCAAGTGGATGGAGCTTTCACATCTTAAATTGAACGGAGATAAGACGGAGCAGATGCTGCTAGGCAACTCACCTATTTTTAATGCAGGATTGCTGTGGCCAGACTGTCTCAGTCCCGCTCTTGCCCCTAAAAACCAGATCAAAAGTCTGGGCATGTGGCTTGACTGTGATCTGAATTTCAAGCATCAAGCTTTCAAATTGGCGGCCACTTGCTATGGGATCCTCAGGACGCTTTGGAAAGTTTTTCCTCTTCTACCCATACTTGCAAGGAGACGTATGGTCCAGGCTCTAATTCTTTCTCGCCTGGACTACTGAAATCCCCTTTATCTAGGAGCTCCCCAAGCAACCATCGCAAAGCTACAGATTATGCAAAACTGTGCAGCGAGTATGCGCCTCCGGATTCCTAATGGCCAATCCGCCGAGCCAGCACTCAATTCCCTTCACTGGATTCCCATACTGGAGAGAATCAAATTTAAGTCTCTCTGTATTGCCCACAAGTCCTTAGAAGGGAAGGCACCGCCTGTCAATCTTCCCATCATATCCCCCTACCGCCCTAATAGATGCCTTTGCTCGGTCAACCTCCGTCTGGCCTTAGTTCCCAAAATAAACAAGCATTGGAAATGCAATAGGTCTCGCATTAGAAAAGTTGGAGTTATTGGTCTTGTAAATGACATATTTTATTTATTTGTTGGTTTTTAAAATTGCTAAATTGATGGCTTTGTCATTTACAATGCCAATAGTTATAACTTTCGCGAATGTGACACCTATAGCATTTGGAATGCAACATGTTTTGTATTTACGTGACTTAGATGGCAGCTCTGGTCGTTAGGCCACATCTCTAGAGAGCAGGAGAGTGCAGCAGGGGAGAGAAGCACAGCAATGCAATAGGTCTCGCATTAGGAAAGTTTGAGCTATTGGTATTGTAAAGGACACATTTTTTATTTATGTGCTTGTTTTGAAAATAGCGAAATTAATAGCTTTGTTATTTACAATGCCAATAGTTTTATCTTTCGCAAATGTGACACCTATTGTAACACAATATGTGTTGTGAGGGTGAGTGAGGGTGAGGGGTTGAGGGTGAGGGGTTGAGGGTGAGTGAGGGTGAGGGGTTGAGGGTGAGTGAGGGTGAGGGGTTGAGGGTGAGTGAGGGGTTGAGGGTGAGTGAGGGTGAGGGTGTGAGGAAAATGAAATTTTGCCTGACCAAGATGCCCCCTACATATACCCTATGTTACATGTGTGTGCATGTCATCCATGCATATTTCCTTGTAGTGGCCTGAATCACTAGGCCTCTGCATTCATGTCCTGCATTAGAAATGCCAGTCATCAAAGTCTCCCAAACGTTAAGGTAGCATAAGGCCCATGTATTTGCATTTCATGACTCCTGACACACTGAAAGCCGCAAGAAGCCCAGCAAGAGGCCTGCCAAGACAGTATTATGAATAACAGTTATCTGTTGCTTTACAGAATCACATTACAGTCTGGTGAAGAAGGTACACAGAACCCATCTGCATAGATAGGGCCCAGCCATTCTGTCTCTGTTTAAGTGGATTACAGTGCTTGCATCCATAGAAGAGCTCACAGCCCTCATGCAATGAACGAATAATCAGATAATACATCCCCTGACTCTAGATATCAGTTGTACTAGATGTGCTGGTCGCCTTGACACAAGAGATCTCTCTACTAGGTTGAAAGTCAGCTTCCTCCCAGTTACACGTCAATTGCACGTCATGCTCAAAGTTGCACAATTAGGGCATAGTTCCAGCTAGCTATCCAAACTCCTCCTCTAAGTACCCACCCACCTATGACACCTACCTATCACCTACCTATGACTCATCAAAGTGTACACCCACATGTTCTTATCTCTTTCTTTCTCTGCTCTGCCTCGAGCGTTCCTTCTTACGTGCTATGTACAAGATAAAATGTATATAACCCATGTTCAGTAAATAATTGTTAGATGACCCTTCCTGAGCCTCTGTGGTGATGGAACTGATTCTCCCTTTGACTTGAGTTATTGGAATAAAGCCCATTTAACTTGGACACCACGGATCCTGTCTCTCATTTGATGCATGATACTTTGTTAATGCCTAGAAATTCTGCCAGGGTAATATTTTATTTACCACAGGTGAGTGAGGGTGAGGGGTTGAGGGTGAGTGAGGGTGAGGGTGAGGGGTTGAGGGTGAGTGAGGGTGAGGGGTTGAGGGTGAGTGAGGGTGAGGGTGAGTGAGGGTGAGGGTGAGGGGTTGAGAGTGAGTGAGGGTGAGGGTGAGTGAGGGTGAGGGTGAGGGGTTGAGGGTGAGTGAGGGTGAGGGTGAGTGAGGGTGAGTGAGGGTGAGGGTGAGGGGTTGAGGGTGAGTGAGGGTGAGTGAGAGTGAGGGTGAGTGAGGGGTTGAGGGTGAGGGGTTGAGGGTGAGTGAGGGTGAGGCTGAGGGGTTGAGGGTGAGGGGGTGAGGGTGAGTGAGGGTGAGGGTGAGGGTGAGGGTGAGTGAGGGTGAGGGGTTGAGGGTGAGTGAGGGTGAGGGTGAGTGAGGGTGAGGGTGAGTGAGGGTGAGGGTGAGTGAGGGTGAGTGAGGGTGAGGGTGAGTGAGGGTGAGGGTGAGTGAGGGTGAGGGTGAGTGAGGGTGAGGGTGAGGGTGAGTGAGGGTGAGGGTGAGTGAGGGTGAGTGAGGGTGAGGGGGTGAGTGAGGGTGAGGGGTTGAGGGTGAGTGAGGGTGAGTGAGGGTGAGTGAGGGTGAGGGGTTGAGGGTGAGTGAGGGTGAGGGGTTGAGGGTGAGTGAGGGTGAGGGGGAGTGAGGGTGAGGGGTTGAGGGTGAGTGAGGGTGAGGGTGAGGGTGAGTGAGGGTGAGGGTGAGGGGTTGAGGGTGAGTGAGGGTGAGGGTGAGTGAGGGTGAGGGTGAGGGGTTGAGAGTGAGTGAGGGTGAGGGTGAGTGAGGGTGAGGGTGAGGGGTTGAGGGTGAGTGAGGGTGAGGGTGAGTGAGGGTGAGGGTGAGGGGTTGAGGGTGAGTGAGGGTGAGTGAGAGTGAGGGTGAGTGAGGGGTTGAGGGTGAGGGGTTGAGGGTGAGTGAGGGTGAGGCTGAGGGGTTGAGGGTGAGGGGGTGAGGGTGAGTGAGGGTGAGGGTGAGGGTGAGGGTGAGTGAGGGTGAGGGGTTGAGGGTGAGTGAGGGTGAGGGTGAGTGAGGGTGAGGGTGAGTGAGGGTGAGGGTGAGTGAGGGTGAGTGAGGGTGAGGGTGAGTGAGGGTGAGGGTGAGTGAGGGTGAGGGTGAGTGAGGGTGAGGGTGAGGGTGAGTGAGGGTGAGGGTGAGTGAGGGTGAGTGAGGGTGAGGGGGTGAGTGAGGGTGAGGGGTTGAGGGTGAGTGAGGGTGAGTGAGGGTGAGTGAGGGTGAGGGGTTGAGGGTGAGTGAGGGTGAGGGGTTGAGGGTGAGTGAGGGTGAGGGTGAGTGAGGGTGAGGGGTTGAGGGTGAGTGAGGGTGAGGGTGAGGGTGAGTGAGGGTGAGGGTGAGGGGTTGAGGGTGAGTGAGGGTGAGGGGTTGAGGGTGAGGGTGAGGGTGAGTGAGGGTGAGGGTGAGGGGTTGAGGGTGAGTGAGGATGAGGGTGAGGGTGAGTGAGGGTGAGGGGTTGAGGGTGAGTGAGGGTGAGGGTGAGTGAGGGTGAGGGTGAGGGGTTGAGGGTGAGTGAGGGTGAGTGAGGGTGAGTGAGGGGTTGAGGGTGAGGGGTTGAGGGTGAGTGAGGGTGAGGGTTTGAGGTTGAGTGAGGGTGAGGGGTTGAGGGTGAGTGAGGGTGAGGGTGGGTGAGGGTGAGTGAGGGTGAGGGGTTGAGGGTGAGTGAGGGTTGATGGTGAGGGGTTGAGGGTGAGTGAGGGTGAGGGTGAGTGAGGGTGAGTGAGGGTGAGTGAGGGTGAGGGTGAGTGAGGGTGAGGGTGAGTGAGGGTGAGTGAGGGTGAGGGTGAGTGAGGGTGAGTGAGGGTGAGGGTGAGTGAGGGTGAGGGTGAGTGAGGGTGGTGAGTGAGGGTGAGGGTGAGTGAGGGTGAGGGTGAGTGAGGGTGAGTGAGGGTGAGGGGTTGAGGGTGAGTGAGGGTGAGGGGTTGAGGGTGAGTGAGGGTGAGGGTGAGTGAGGGTGAGGGTGAATGAGGGTGAGTGAGGGTGAGGGTGAGGGGTTGAGGGTGAGTGAGGGTGAGGGTGAGTGAGGGTGAGGGTGAGTGAGGGTGAGGGGTTGAGGGTGAGTGAGGGTGAGGGTGAGTGAGGGTGAGGGTGAGTGAGGGTGAGGGTGAGGGTGAGGGTGAGTGAAGGTGAGGGTGAGCGAGGGTGAGGGTGAGGGTGAGTGAGGGTGAGGGTGAGGGGTTGAGGGTGAGTGAGGGTGAGGGGTTGAGGGTGAGTGAGGGTGAGGGTGAGTGAGGGTGAGGGTGAGTGAGGGTGAGGGGTTGAGGGTGAGGGTGAGGGTGAGTGAGGGTGAGGGTGAGTGAGGGTGAGTGAGGGTGAGGGTGAGTGAGGGTGAGGGTGGGTGAGGGTGAGTGAGGGTGAGGGTGAGTGAGGGTGAGTGAGGGTGAGTTAGGGTGAGGGGTTGAGGGTGAGGGTGAGTGAGGGTGAGGGTGAGTGAGGGTGAGGGGTTGAGGGTGAGTGAGGGTGAGGGGTTGAGGGTGAGTGAGGGTGAGTGAGGGTGAGGGGTTGAGGGTGAGGGGTTGAGGGTGAGTGAGGGTGAGGGTGAGGGTGAGTGAGGGTGAGGGTTTGAGGGTGAGTGAGGGTGAGGGGTTGAGGGTGAGTGAGGGTGAGTGAGGGTGAGGGTGAGGGGTTGAGGGTGAGTGAGGGTGAGGGTGAGGGTGAGTGAGGGTGAGGGGTTGAGGGTGAGTGAGGGTGAGGGTGAGTGAGGGTGAGGGTGAGTGAGGGTGAGGGTGAGGGGTTGAGGGTGAGTGAGGGTGAGTGAGGGTGAGGGTGAGTGAGGGTGAGGGTGAGGGGTTGAGGGTGAGTGAAGGTGAGTGAGAGTGAGGGTGAGTGAGGGGTTGAGGGTGAGGGGTTGAGGGTGAGTGAGGGTGAGGGGTTGAGGGTGAGTGAGGGTGAGGGGTTGAGGGTGAGTGAGGGTGAGGGTGAGGGTGAGTGAGGGTAAGGGGTTGAGGGTGAGTGAGGGTGAGTGAGGGTGAGGGGTTGAGGGTGAGTGAGGGTGAGAGTGAGGGTGAGGGTTAGTGAGGGTGAGGGTGAGTGAGGGTGAGGGTGAGTGAGGGTGAGGGTGAGTGAGGGTGAGTGAGGGTGAGGGTGAGTGAGGGTGAGTGAGGGTGAGTGAGGGTGAGGGTGAGTGAGGGTGAGGGTGAGTGAGGGTGAGTGAGGGTGAGGGGTTGAGGGTGAGTGAGGGTGAGGGGTTGAGGGTGAGTGAGGGTGAGGGTGAGTGAGGGTGAGGGTGAGTGAGGGTGAGGGTGAGTGAGGGTGAGGGGTTGAGGGTGAGTGAGGGTGAGTGAGGGTGAGGGTGAGTGAGGGTGAGGGGTTGAGGGTGAGTGAGGGTGAGGGTGAGGGTGAGTGAGGGTGAGGGGTTGAGGGTGAGTGAGGGTGAGGGTGAGGGTGAGTGAAGGTGAGGGTGAGCGAGGGTGAGGGTGAGGGTGAGTGAGGGTGAGTGTGAGTGAGGGTGAGTGTGAGGGGAGATGTATATGGGCATATAACGAGAAAGCGAAAGTGAAAGAACAGGTGATGTGGAGGACTCAGAGGTAATCAGAATGGAGCCGAACGCAGAGGAGATGGCTTCGAGCTCCAGTACAGGTAGAGAGAGGAATGACAAGGACACGAGGGCAGCTTGGGAAGGACTTCTGCTGATTACCTTCAAGTACCGTCTTCCACTGCCAAGTAAACTGCTCTCAGGACAGAAAGGGCAGAGGGGGAGCACGAAACAGAAGACAGGTATAGTGACTAAGCAAAGGGCAGGGCGACAAACAAGAATAATGATCATACGGATAGGGGTTCAAAGGCGGCAAGGATGAGGCTCATGAAATTACGCGTTGGCAATTTGGATAAATACATTACATGATTACGTTAAACAGAGTAGGCTATAGCCAGAGAGAGGAGGCATGCAGGGAAAGAAGTTAAGGCAAGAGGGAATCCAGGCCAGACTCTCCTGCTCTGGATTCATAATAGAGTGTGAAGAGGGTTATTAGATGACGTTCAATATTAGGATGTAAAACTGTTAACAAAAAAAACCTTTAGAAATAAACATTTTTACGCAATAAAGTGCTATAGTAGTTTGATGCACTAAAATCACACTAACGCTGCTATGATTGGTTCCTGGCAGTGCTCTTTGCAACCAGACTGGAGATGCATATGAAGCGGTACTGATTCTCACAAGAATGAAAACTGGTCTAATGAACAGACTATATGTTTACAGACTCATCTATGAAACAGCAACTTTGTTACCCACAAAAACATAACTAAAACAGACAATAGGTCCAGGTCATTGTTGAGATTGCACACAACAACTTAAGACACCGAAGGGGAGACACACGGCGGGCAGGGGAGGGGGCGGAGCGGAGAGAGCGGCATGAGGGTGTGAAGCAGCCGGGGCCTTTGAAGTGAAGCTAAGCTTCACTTCAAAGGTGTGGGAGGAGTGTGGCTTTGGGAACAGATGGCGATTTGGTGATGTGCACGCGCATTTTAGGTCAATGCGCTTGCGCATTGACCTAAAAGCGCACGGGCACAGCACCAAATCGCCGCAGGTAGTTAAACTTTGTTTAAAGCCCTATAGTCTCGCTTCTCTCAATGCGCATGCGCATTGATAGGTCAAGAGACCTAAAAAGGAGAGAAGCGGTGGCCGTTTGTTCTCCTATAATGCTGTCAGGCTGTGGAATGCCCTTCCCCCTCACATTCGTCATGAGTCCAAACTTCTTGCTTTCCGGAAACTCTCAAATCTTGGTTTTTCCTTAATCCCGCTCAGTAACCCGCCATCGTCTGTGCACAGCTGCTATTAGCGCTGGGATGCCCTCGGGTAGCTATGCGCTCCATAAATATTTTTTCATTCATTCATTTCATTCATTCATTCACCTCTGCAGGTTAGGGGTGTAAGACTTCCCCTACCTATATGGCTGACTGTTGAATGCACCCTCGTCCCTGGCTGTAGTCTCCCACCTTCAGACTATGGCGGACCTCCTGCATACGCTGGGGTTCTCTATAAAGAGGCCGAAGTCACACCTGACTCCTTTTCAGATGTTTCCTGTAGGAAAGTAGGATCTGCTTTCAGGGTCACCGCCCTTTTTGCTGGTGTCATTATGTTTTTCTGACTGGGATCCTGCTAACCAGGACCCCTGTCTCTGTTCTCCCTCCCTAAATTAGACATGGTGAGTACTTAGGCACTCTCCAGATTGGCTACTGGTGTACCCTTGTAAATCCCTAATATAGGTACACCTTAGGTCCTTCAGAGGCTACAGCATGTATTATACCACCCATGGGAGACCGCCCAAAATGTGACTCCAGGCCTGCCATTGCAGCCTGTGTAAGCTGGTGCTAACACCACTTACGACAGATACAGGGTTCCCTATATCGGAGGTCATTACACTTACAACCTATAAGTCATCCCCAAGGCAGGCCTTTCAATCTTGATGGCAGGGTGCTGGGTCCTAAGTGTGAGAGTGCCCCAGCATGAGCGAAGCACCCCTACAACCTTCATAGTCCATTCTCCCCGGTTGTAAGTGCATCAGCCATTGAGACATATAGAGTGGCCATGGGTCATTACGCGATGACCAACTCTAAACCGGCTGTAACGAACTCTGTCATGTTTGGTATCAAACATGTAGGAATTGTACGCCCACACCATAGATGGTGTATATCCCCCACACCATAGACGGTGTGGGAGGTATGATTCCATGCACTGTAAATCTCTTTTGGGAGGCCCTCAGTGCTCCCGGTACCAGTCTCCCAGAATCGGAGAGCACGCTAGGGCTGCTGCCAACTCGAGACATGATTCTACGCTCCTGCTGCTGAGCCAAGCTCGAGCAGGGGAAGGCAGAACAAAAAGTATTCTGTCACAGGGAGATGTGGGAAGCTCGCAGACAGGGTTTAGTGTATTGGGGCAGGGTTGGGGTGCTTGCCAGCGCCACTGACACTGCTTGAAGGGATATATTTGGCGCCCTCCTTGCATACACCAGCTCAAACCAGTTCAGGGACCCGTTAGCTCCCGCTCTGGTGTGAAACTGGACAAAGGACATTGGAGTATCCTCCCCACTGTCTAGCCCCTCCTCTGGGAGGGACCCCTGAATCGTCCCAACCCATTCCTTAGAGTACTTAAGGACTTACCTGAGGGTGGGTCCCTAGATTAGTCGTGGGATTAGATTCAGATCCACTCTGCATCATCTTCAACCATCTGGACATTCTGACTTTGTGGGACTGACCGCACTGAACTTCGCTTTGGGAACCGAGACTGCAACTGGGAAGACTCTGTCAGCTCCAGAGCTCATTGTCCTGCAAATCTGCTGCAACGTCAGTGTCCGTGCTCCATACAGGTTCCACACAGGGCGTGTGGACATCCAAGACACAAGAAGGAATCTCCCTTGAAGTGAAGAAGTCACTCCCTTGCATCCGCAGGCACAGCAACATAGCTGATAGGTTTGCTGATCAGAGGCTACTATGGACTCCAACAGGCTCAGTAGCACAGGTGATAGTTCTACAACTCCCTCAAGGCCTGCACTGTTTTTAGATCGAATCTGAGGCCAGTATCCCTCGTCAGTACCGCCGGCACCGAGCCTCTGAGCACCGCGTTGGCTGGCCGTTGCTAAGGCTGGGCAACTTTTATCTCCAGAGATCTTCAGGTCCTTTCAAGAGGCATTTTTGATACCAGTGAACTCCCTTGCTTGTTTGGGGCCTACTCTGACTTACCTAGTCATGGTGTGTCACTTGAATCTTGCTGATCCTGACCCTCTTCGATTTATATGCCTGTTGCCCTTGCCACGGAGTGTTGGTGCCCCTTCTGGACACTAACCCCCTGGCTGGCAACATTCGACGTGGGATAGCTTGTGAATAGCTGCTGGTCTTCCACAACTTCACCTGGTCCACACAGCGTTATCTTCAAGGGCACAGTCAACCATCCTGCATCTATCTACATCGGTGGGCACTCGTCTTCCATGCCTCCTGCGTCTCTCCTGAGTGGCATAAACTCTGTCTCATCTGCTTGCAGATTCTACACATCTTGAATTCACCTTGGGGTTGCACCAGATTCCATTGTCTTCTTCTCCAGCGGCATCTCTCCTGAAGCCCTCCATTTCCGAAGTCACTTGACATCCATGCATCCGGCTTCCCTGGTGTAGGTATCCTGGTTCCTGGGGTATCTACGGGTGGGGTGACTCTTCAAACTTCCATCTTCCATGGGGTTTCTTCAGGGTCAGCTGGGAAGGGTCCTTTTTTCTTTTAAAATTACAACCATTGACTTGTGTTGATCACACTGCTGTGTTCACGCTCTTCACATGGCCTCTGTGGGGTTCCTGGGTTCTTACCTCGCGTGGTTTCTTGCCCAGCACTTCTATGTCTTCTGGGTCCATTCTTGATTGGAATCATGGTTCGCATTCCACTACTTTAGTATATGGTTTAGTCTCCTCTTGGAGACCACTCTGTATTTGTGCTACTTACCTTTCTATTTCCTAAGTATGTGTGTGTATTGTACATATATCTCTGAGTTAGTGAGTGTTAGTAATAAAATACATATTTTTATAAATACACTGTGAGATTCTTTTTCACTTAACCTATACCATAAGATTAAGTACTGGTAAAAACATGCTGCTTTACACTCCTTCTGGACTAAGCCTGAAGGCTGCTCTCCACAGCTACCACTTAGAGAGCTTTCTAAGGTTGTCTAAGACCACTAAAATCACCATCATGGTTGTCTGAGTTAGTGTTGGGTGCTGCATTTACATAAGTGAGCGCCATATACTAAGCCAGCCTCTGCCACTCCCTTTCATCTGAGCAGTTCTGGACACAGTGCAGATTCGGGCCTATCCTCCCAAGCAGCAAGTACAGGATATTCAGGTTATGATTCCGATGTTTCAGCCTCTATCCTGGATTTCAGTGAGACTGAATCTGAGGCTGATGGGACTCATGGCCTCCTTCATCCTGTTGGTAAAGAATGCCAGGTGACGTATGTGCAGGCTCTGCAGTGGTACTTGAAGTTCCAGTGGGCACAGCATCGGGGAAATCTCACAGACACTGTCCAGATGTCGGAATGAATTGCGAAAGATCTGCAGTGGTGATTGACGTACCACGATTGGGTCAACAGCAGACCCCTCTCCCTTCCCCAACTAGATCTCACAGTCGTGACAGATGCATCACTTCTGGAATGGGGTGTCCACCTGGGAGGGATGGGGATCAGGGGACACTGGTCTCCAGTGGAGTCGAAGCTCCTCATGAATTTGTTGGAACTTTGAGTGATTCGATTGGCATTGAAAGCATTTCTTCCCTCTGCCAAGGGGAAGTTAGTGCAGGTGTTCACGGATAACTCTAATGCCATGTGGAACTGAAACAAGCAGGGCAGAAGTGGGTCGTGGACCCTTTGTCGAGAGGCCCTGCATCTCTGAACATGGCTGGAACCGAAGGTAACTTGTTCATCTAATAGAGACTTCTAGCTCACTTTACATAATGGCAATGTATCAGTTCTCAAATACTTTGTCATTGACACAGTTCCGCCTCAGAGAAGAGGTGGAAATCGTGAAGCTGAATTGAGGAAATTGGAAACGAGGCACATAATTCTGTCTGATTGCAAGGTGCCCAATGGTTTGAATATGAGTGAGGATTTTTATATTTACCTTCATTAAGATCTTCTGTGTATGAAATATATATATATATTGATTTGAACATATCCGACTTAATTGCTACCTGTATCCCTCCCTATGACAAGATTTTGGTTTTAAAACTTTTTTAGGAATATCCTTATTTATAGTATAATTTTACACAGGGTTAGCACAAATTTTGCACATTGATTTTTAAGTACTTCCTGAAGTCTGACATAATATGGTTATAGGAACTGAGTTGGTCGATATGACCATATGCCCACCAGGGCGGAATTTTTGGGAAAGACCAGGATTTTACTGGTAGATCTTGATGTATATCATAAGAGCAGCGAGTTTTATTTTAAGACTTAATTAATTTGAAAACTTCTTATGACTGCTCTTTTTAGCCATATACATATTTTGTAACAATGAATGCATAGATAACAACATGCTTCAACAGTGCAATACTGTCTTAACAGCTGAAAAAAATGTATATTTATATATTTGAATGCAGACAAGGATTCAATTGTATTTATATTAATATATGACATTTTTATATATATATATGTACATATATATATATATTTTTTTTTTTTAGGGGTATAGAGAGATATATATTTGAACTTAGATATTTAAATATTTATGTATTTATTTATTAATGTATTTATATGTGGATACATATTTCTGAAAAGTTGATTTTATACACCATTTCCTCTTTGTATTTTTTCAGTGTAGTAATTAATGTCTTCCTTTATGCAGAATTCTCACATTTGAATTTGGTATATTGACTGTATAACCCTGTATTTTACAAGGATTATCTTATTTGCACGTGAAAAACTAGCTGCATTTATGCAGTTTTACAACAAAGTATGTTTAATATGTCTATGAACTGAAGGGGAAGTACTTCATGCACTATCACTTTAAATTGTTGTATTCCTACCAACATGTCATGTGACCAAGGCCCTACGCGGGCAGCGCCGTGGCTGTGGTGATGTTGGTCTAAAACAATAAAAAATGTGCACCATCTACCTGGGTTCGCCTCGTCTTCGTGCAGAAACAAAAGTGTGGCTGGAGGACGATTATATATATATATATATATATATATATATATATATATATATATATATATATATATATATACTCCACAGCTTCCCAGTGCCTTGACGCACTTAAGTAGGAACACGGACTCGGTAATAAGCCAAAATCAGATTTTATATTTTCATTGCTTCAAATAAGTGGAACGGTGCATGCCTCAAGACGCGTTTCGGACACGAGGCTGTGTCCTTGCTCACTTAACAAACGGTGACGCTAAACAGTGCAATTTAAAACACCCAGTGGCGCCAAACACAGCAGTATAGTAATAGAAAGCGGACAAGAGCTTCGAGTGCAACAAGTGCTGTCTTACACCTCCATCTTTTAGTGGCTACAAACCATATAGCTTGCACTAGCACTGCCTATTAATACATTATAACATAAACGCTACAACGTTAAAAATATTGAAAATATTAAAAAAGTTTAACAATATC
This sequence comes from Lissotriton helveticus, assembly GCF_964261635.1. Lineage (NCBI taxonomy): Eukaryota > Metazoa > Chordata > Amphibia > Caudata > Salamandridae > Lissotriton > Lissotriton helveticus. The sequence goes on along the minus strand of NC_136065.1, from coordinate 229,824,017 downwards.
TAAATTCATGTAGTCATATTGAATGCCCTTAAAAAATACATCTGTATTCCGACAGTAAAACAACACCTTATTAATAATTAGGCTGTGGGGTTTTAGGTTTAAACCTATAATAACTGATATTACCCCACTGAAAGAAAAATAGCCCGCACCGGTGAAAACATATAAACACTGAAAAAAACACCTGCACAACCACAAACTAAATGCCATTCAAAGAAAGGAAAAAGAAAGTGAAAGAGTCATTTTGTTCTTACTAAAGGGGTCAATAAAATGTAACTTTGTTATACAAGCTAGCAGTAAGAAAGACTGGCTAACATTATTCTGCTTGAGTTTTGTTCTTTAGGGATGCCACTAAAATAATGTTTCTTCTTCCTTTTACTTTTTTTAGTTTTATGGCCTTTGGTCTAAGGATGCAGAGTTTAGTTTCACGTTTTAGGTTTAGTTTAATTATTTTATAAACTGTAGAGAATCAGGACATATCAAACTCACATTTGATATTTTGGCTGCATTTGATTCTTTTACCGATAGGTAAAATGGCTAGTTTCATAAAAAATCTTTCCTAATATGTGTCATCACATTTGCCCACAGAGAATGGGTAAAAACCCTTAATACATCAGACCATAGTTTCTAGTGGGTGAGTATTGATAGTAGGTGAATTGCCAACACCTCAGGCTTTAAACATTAAATGCAAGGTATAGTGACAAGTATATATATATCACCGAACATCTGGTATAGTAGTGAAAACGTGACACCAGACTTTTGGAAAACATAGAACGCAGTGTCACTTGTTATGCTCTGCAAAAAAGGTTCTTTCCAAGTTCAACAAAGATTGGAGTGATATTGTTTGTATTTGTAGTGATTCAGCTACGTATATAAAAAATTTGTGTGATGACCTGTCATAATTGATACTTGAGCTGAAGTGATTCCCTGTAGGAGATCCTTGCGACTTGTTAGATGGTATGCTGGAAGCATCTTTACAATCTTCGGAGTTAATGAGGGATGCTATTGACTTTTTAGTCTATTCTGGTGCACTGTTTTCTTATGCCCAGGAACTAAAACGCAAATATTTATCATTTTGTGCTTTATGTGGCATCAAAGAAAGAGTCATCCCAACTGTGTCCCTTAGCTGACGGTTCTCAGCCCAAGGGGCTATAAATGCTGAGAGGGCCTTTTCACAGAAGTTTACATAGGAAGGAAAGCGCGAGCACACATGACCAAAGACTCACTGAAGAAGTATTGTATGGTGTACTACAATAAGATTAATTTGCTAAAATCTCTTTGGACCTCATACACACTATACGTACACTGTCTATATACCATGTTCTTACAGTGCAGAGAGCAAGCAATGATAAAAGCAAAATGTTCCATAAACACCGGAAAAACACTTTTTCTGTTGATTTTAGTGGCGTGAAAATGTCTAACCACTGATAACAACTGGTTTTTAAGATATTGAAAACACTGAAAAAACCCCACCAGAATTTACCAAAAATAGAAACTGAAAACAGGACAGCCTATTAATAATGTTCAATACATTTGATTGATACCCCGAGTTGGTTGTGGGCACGCTTTTTGTTATGTTGAAATACAAATAGACAGAAATTCATATATTTACATGTTTCTATATACAATTATATATAATATATACAAAAATGGGCAATACTGTGATAATGATGGTTTAACGGTATATTAACCCCTCGTTTTGTAAAAGGCAGTGCCAGAAATGTTGTTGCTGTGCTATGTCAGACATTTAAAATGGTGCAAAATAGGATGTGCAAATACATTCCATTAATGACCTGAGGGGTTGGCTTAAACGTCTTTCAATATATATGCCCGACATGTACAAAAATATCATATAAAAAATTTATCTGTTCAAATACTCAAATTATAAAGTCAGAACTAATGGCTTTACAGCATTTTCTGAACCATTGGCCTTCCCCATATAACACGACGTTACAATACCAGGTCATATAGCTCGCCTCTATGCTATTCCTTTGGCGTTACCATATGGATCACCCTATAGTGATATAAAGTGCTGTGCATAAACAAAAATCATTTATCTGTGTGCTCATAAAGCCTAAATTTATACACAAAACAGCAATCAGCCGATTACTATTGTATCGTTATACCTATAGTGGTGCAGGAGAAAAGGACCGCCATCGAATTGGCAGAAGTAGAAAACTGAAGACTATTGTGTGTGCCTGAAACTTGCCTGGTAGGAATGAAACTCTAAAACATGTAGATGACTGATAAGTGCTAAAGCTATCCACTTAAATTCCAGAGACTAGGTGTGACATTATTGGCATTCATAGAAAATTGTATAAATCTTCCCCGTTATTTAGGCCTGTCGGTGCCATGCTATTTAAATTCACTATGTATCTTGACTCAAGTTGTTTAAGACTCTTCTCCCTATTCCCGCCCTTTCTGTTAAGGGCTACTGCATCGATAACGAAGTATTTCAGATGACTCAAATCGTTTTTATGGGCATTTTTAAAGTGCCAGGCCACCGGATATGCGGGGTCCGAGTTCACTATAGCTCTTAAGTGTTGTTCTCATATGTACTTGCAGTTTGGTGCTGCCTACATAATACAAATCGAAACTACACCTTAGTGCATTCACAGCGAACTCTGTGCGGCAGGTGTAATGGGCTCTGAGAGGTATCGGGGTAGTGGAGAAGGGAGTCAAATACGATGTAGTGTTCACACCGAATTTACACGCCCTGCAAGAGCTGCATTTAAAAAAAAAAACTTGCGCGGGGTCAGCCAACTACATGTTTGTTTAGTTTCTGGACTGGTAGTCACCAGTTCGTTCCGCATGAAATATGCTCTTCTGAACGTGATTGTCGGGGTCTTAGGTATCACTTCCTTAAGAACTTGCAGCCTGATTCATCAATCTCCCGTTTTGCGAGCCCCTAATAGCGATTCATAACGAATCGCTATTCAGGACTTGCAAAACGGGATTCATGTAGGAATTGCATAAAGAAATGCGATTCCTACACATTCCTTATTTGCGATTAGCAAATTGCTAATCGCAAATAAGGAATAACTCCCCATTCATTCCTATGGGCCAAAAGGCCCATTAGGAATGAATGGGGAGTATTCCATATTTGCGATTAGCAATTAGCTAATCGCAAATAAGATAGCGATTTAAAGGGTGCCAGGGGTGTCCAAAGGACACCCTGTAGCACCCCTTAAATGCAAATTGAAACAGGTGTTGCGCACACACATGTCCAAAGGACATGTGTGTGTGCAACATGCAACTTAGAAAAATGCTTTTAAAAGCATTTTTCTAAGTTTTCGCTATTTACCACGAGGTTTGACCTCGCGGTAAATAGCGGGCCGAAATAGAGAATTCGCAATTTTTAAATGGATGATGAATTGCATTTAAGGAATCTCAAATAGAGATTCCTTAAATGTAATTCCTCGCAAAATAGCAAAATCGCTATTACCGATTTTTGCATTTGGGATGATGAATCCCAAATGCAAAAATAGCGCTCGCAAAGGGCCAGATTCTCAGAATCTGGCCCTTTGCGAGCCGATTTCGGCTTGATGAATCAGGCTGTTGGTCTGTTAGGATAATAGGCCATTCTTTTTTTACTATTTTAGTTATTGCTTTGGCCTGTCTGCTGTAGCCAGTAATCAGTCTGATTTCATCTGTACTATTTTGTCTCCCCATGGCGGTGATGGAGTCCCTATGGGGGTCCAACAGGGATGGGCGGTCTAAAGCATTAGCTTTAGCCATTGCAGAGTCCAGGCGGTCAGAAATATAACCTCTTGCCATCAGCCTATTTTTGGCCTCCTGTTGGTGATGCTGTCTTGCCTCAACAGTACTGCACGCCCTATGTATCCTTAAGAATTCCCCATAGGGGATGCTGGCTATTGTATGCTGGGGATGAAAACTGCCGGCATGAAGTATAGTGTTCCGTGAGGTGCTCTTCCTATGGAGGCTAGTTTCTATTTTACCTTCCCGAATTTGAACTTGGACATCAAGGAAGTTCGTTGTTTTAGCATCAATGCTAGCAGTGAAATGAAGATTTAATTCATTCACATTGATGTTGCTTACAAAATCTCTGGCTTGTTGTACATCCCCCCGCCAGATGATGAACACATCATCAATATACCTCCAGTATTTCACAATATGGTTGTTCCAAGCTGTCGCATGTTGTGCTTTGAGGACATGTTCCTCCCACCAGCCGACGTGGAGCCCCGCGTAGCTGGGGGAAAAACATGCCCCCATTGCCACCCCTCTAAGTTGTTTAAAGACAGAGTTGTCAAACATAAATATATTATTATGTAAACACCTGTCTATCATTTTTATAAGCATCTGGTTGTGGCGATGCATTTCAATCGGTCTTTTGTTTAAGTAAAAGTTGACAGCTCGCATACCATCATTATGGGCAATACTTGTGTAAAGGCTAGATATGTCCATAGTTAAGAACAACAGATTATCAGACCATTCACAATTGCTCAACAGGTATAGAAACTCAGTGGTGTCTTTTATGTACGCTGGTAATGCAGTCACCAATTCTTGAAGGTAAAAGTCTATGTATTTAGAGGTATTCTCAAAGGTGCTACCAATGGACGAAACAATTGGCCTTCCTGGTACAGGGGTTTCACTCTTGTGCACCTTCGGAATGAAGTAGATGTTAGGGAGAATGGGATGTTCATTATAAAGAAACTTATATTCATCCTTGGAGATGAGTCCTTCACCTCGCCATTCATTGAGATCATCCTTGTAGTGTTTCTGTATAATTGTCACCGCTTTCATGTCTATTTTCATGTAACAATGTTTGCCTCATCTTCGTGCAGAAACAAAAGTGTGGCTGGAGGACGATTTTCTTTATATATATATATATATACATATATATACATATATATATATATATATATATATATATATATATATATATATCAAATCAACAACTTGGCTTTCCGTTTCTTTGCCAAATAACACACAAACTCAAATTGCTGAAGAAAAAGCCTTTAATGCAGTTTAAAGGCTACCAGAATACTCTACCAAGGCGAGTTTCCTCGCCGAAACGCGTTGGGTTGTTTTCCGTGTTCGTATCACGATGCTGCAATGGAATAAATAAATAGACTTGGAATAGCGCACTTTGGTTTGAAGTGTGATCCCTGGTTTTCTCGAGGCGAGTGCAGTTGGCGTGGCTTTGCTACGCATTGTGGATTGAAATATTGACACAGGGTTACCTTTGCCCCTGACCTGCACCGCTGTCTTGGTGTCCTGGCGTTGCGGAGGATGTGGACCTGAATATATATATATATATATATATATGTATATATATATATATATATATATATATATATATATATATATATATATATATAATCGTCCTCCAGCCACACTTTTGTTTCTGCACGAAGACGAGGCGAACCCAGGTAGATGGTGCACATTTTTTATTGTTTTAGACCAACATCACCACAGCCACGGCGCTGCCCGCGTAGGGCCTTGGTCACATGACATGTTGGTAGGATTACAACAATTTAAAGTGATAGTGCATGAAGTGTGGCTGGAGGACGATTTTCTTTATATATATATATATATACATATATATACATATATATATATATATATATATATATATATATATATATATATATATATATATATATATATATATATATATATATATATATATATATATATATATATATATATATATATATGTATATATATTACCTACTGGCGGTCGCCAGTAGGTATATACAGTTAGGATTTTTTCTCAATGGGATTTTTGAAAATTCTATGTCTAATAACTTTGGCGTTTGTGGACGGAATTGGCAGAAATTTTCAGGAAAATGGAACATTTTGTTTCTGAGCAGCCCCTGGAAATTTGGGGGGGTTCGTCAAGGGGGGGCCGAGAAAAAAGGGGGGTCCCAAAACGCGTTTTTCCAATGTTAATTTCCATAGGGCGGTTGGCCTCACTTTTAGCCCGAACGGCTGAATGGATTTGCACGAAACTTGGCAAAATTGTAGGGACTGGTAGCCCGATGTGCCTTTGCTAGGTCTCAATATATGTGCTCCAGTGGATTTTGAGAAATTAACGTTCAAAAAAAGATATATATCTGTAACAGCGGACCGGGCAGCGCTCCGGTTCGCGTACTTTTCGCGTTACGGAGCTTTGTGAAGCGAAGCTGATTGGTTCTCCGGCGTCTGTAAACATTCCAAACAGTCCGTAGCGGCTGCCATCTTGTCTCTCGGTAGGATCGAGAGACAAGAGGAGGCCAAAGCGAAGGGGCAAATGACCATAAGGGGGCATAGTAGATCCTCCCTGACCCCCTAGGTTTGATGTGGAGGTTTTAAAAGGGCCCCGCGGGGCAAACAAAAAAATAATAATAATAATCGAACGGCTGAATGGATTTGCACGAAACTTGGCAAAATTGTAGGTACTGGTAGCCCGATGTGCCTTTGCTATGTCTCAATATATGTGCTCCAGTGGATTTTGAGAAATTAACGTTCAAAAAAAGATATATATCTGTGACAGCGGACCGGGCAGCGCTCCGCTTCGCGTACTTTTCGCGTTACGGAGCTTTGTGAAGCGAAGCTGATTGGTTCTCCGGCGTCTGTAAACATTCCAAACAGTCCGTAGCGGCCGCCATCTTGTCTCTCGGTAGGATCGAGAGACAAGAGGAGGCCAAAGCGAAGGGGCAAATGACCATAAGGGGGCATAGTAGATCCTCCCTGACCCCCTAGGTTTGATGTACCATTTTGCCAAGTTTGGTGTAATTCCGTTCAGCCATTCAGGCTGTAGACGTATCTAAATGTCCTATGGAAAATTGCATGGGGAAAACACATTTGAAAGTGTTGAAATTTAGAACCAATTAAAATGTTACTTTGGTTTTGTATTTGTTTGTGATGAAAGTTAATTGGTTATGTATATATCTAAAATGAGAGGAAACCACAGCCATTTTGTGATACTACTGTCTGAGGTACATTTGTGAGGAATTTTTGGTGCTCAATTTCTGGTGTTTGATTTACACAGTACTAACGCTTCTCCTACTTTCAAAAAGGTGAGTTGTTAATTTGTAAGGGGAACTATGTTGTACACTTTAAGATAATTTGAAAAATGTTTTCTGTTATTTATTTACAGTCCTTCTGTTATACTAAATACTTGATAAAGTTAGTTTTATATTATGTATTACTAAAAACGATAAATGAAAGTGATTATTTTTTTCTGCAATTTACAGCAAGAAATTTCAAAATAAAATGGATCACAATGAAGAGACCGTGGCAATTTCTTTTGAATTATCCACTACATTTATTGAAATTGACAGCACCAATAATGAAATATTCTCACAAGGAGGAGATGACTTGAATGATTTTTTTGATCAATCTCTTGACGGCGAATTTATCGAATGTTTGGAGACCATAGAGTTACAAGAATCATCATTGCAGACTTTTCATGAGGAGATTCCTGATGAGATGATTGAAGAGGAAATTCCTGATGAGGACATGTTACTAGTTCTTTCAAATTATGAAAATTCTGAAGAATAAATTTATATTTAGAAATCAAAAATTGTTTGAGACATTATTCATTTTTATTTTTAATTTATGAGGTTGTAGCGAAGTGATTGTAGTATAAAATGAGACTTATAGTATAGAGTGCAACATTTTTATGTTACATAGTAAGTTTACTCATATTTACTTCCCTTCTCCCACTATATTATCTCCAATGTGTATTTGACATCTCTTCTTCATCTCCGGCCTCCTTTCTCTCACTGTCTGTCTCTGATGCATCCTATCGCTGCCATTTTGTGTAATTACAGAAGAGAGTAAAATAAAATAGTTCAGAACGTGAAAAGGGGGCAGGGTAGAGTACCCCTCACCCCCTAGGCCTTCTCAGGCGGTCCCAAAAGGATCAGTTCCTGCTTTCCTGAGAGATTATGGTATGAGTTCCATATACCACAATAACTTGCATTACAACATGCAAGATATCTACAGAGGACACGGTGTACATTTCTCAGATGAGGGGAACAGAGTCTTTCTCTTGAATTTTAGACTCTGCATCGGTACCTACTTGTAGGTACTTAAATCACCCACATAACACAACAGCTCTTTTTAGAGCTACCCTACCTCTAAGCACTCCAAATTCTTATTTTACACTATTTTCTTTCACTGTTTTTCCCTGTGCTACGCTCAGGGTACGCGTACCTGGAAGCGTACATGGGAACGCACCCAGCGCTTACCCCGCGAAAATTTTAAAAAAAATAAATAGTTTTTTTGCCCTTCAGGGTCCTTCTAGGCCCCCCTCAGAAAATCTAAGGGGTCAGGGGGGTCTACCCTGCCCCCTTTTAATCATTTCCCCCCATTTATTTTCACCTCTTGTGTCTCGATTCTACCGAGACACAAGATAGCGGACTCTCCGGACTGTTTAGAATGTTGACAGACACCCAAGAGCCAATCAGCTTTCCCCTCGCGCACTTCCGTGGCGAGCAGGGTGCGCTCCCCGGTACGCGTACCGGTGAGCGCTAGAAGCGCGCATATAGATATATATGTGTTTTTGAAGTTAATTAAAAAAAAAAACACTGGAGCAATTTTCACCAAATATAGAAAAGGCACTTCTGCGTACCAGTCCCTACAATTTTGCAAAGTTTGGTCTAATTCCGTTCAGCGGTTCGGGCTGTAGCCTTGTCTATTCGTCCTAAGGAAATTAACATGGGGGAAACATGTTTTGGGACCCCCCTTTTTTCTCGGCCCCCACTTCACGAATCCCCCCGAACCTTTCAGGGAAGGAGCAGAGCGGAGCTGGCCTTAATTTTGGAAAGTTACAGGCAGATCCCTCAATCTGCACCAAAGTTATTCCCAATAGAATGTTGCGGATTTCCTATGGAAAACAATCCTAACTATAACTACCTACTGGCGACCGCCAGTAGGTAATTACCTACTGGCGGTCGCCAGTAGGTATATATAGTTAGGATTTTTTCTCTATGGGATTTTTGAAAATTCTATGTCTAATAACTTTGGCGTTTGTGGACGGAATTGGCAGAAATTTTCAGGAAAATGGAACATTTTGTTTCTGAGCAGCCCCTGGAAATTTGGGGGGGGGTTTGTCAAGGGGGGGCTGAGAAAAAAGGGGGGTCCCAAAATGCGTTTTTCCAATGTTAATTTCCATAGGGCGGTTGGCCTCACTTTTAGCCCGAACGGCTGAATGGATTTGCACGAAACTTGGCAAAATTGTAGGGACTGGTAGCCCGATGTGCCTTTGCTAGGTCTCAATATATGTGCTCCAGTGGATTTTGAGAAATTAACGTTCCAAAAAAGATATATATCTGTAACAGCGGACCGGATGGTTCTCCGGCGTCTGTAAACATTCCAAACAGTCCGTAGCGGCCGCCATCTTGTCTCTCGGTAGGATCGAGAGACAAGAGGAGGCCAAAGCAAAGGGGCAAATGACCATAAGGGGGCATAGTAGATCCTCCCTGACCCCCTAGGTTTGATGTGGAGGTTTTAAAAGGGCCCCGCGGGGCAAAAAAAATAAAATAATAATAATCGAACGGCTGAATGGATTTGCACGAAACTTGGCAAAATTGTAGGTACTGGTAGCCCGATGTGCCTTTGCTATGTCTCAATATATGTGCTCCAGTGGATTTTGAGAAATTAACATTCAAAAAAAGATATATATCTGTGACAGCGGACCGGGCAGCGCTCCGCTTCGCGTACTTTTCGCGTTACGGAGCTTTGTGAAGCGAAGCTGATTGGTTCTCCGGCGTCTGTAAACATTCCAAACAGTCCGTAGCGGCCGCCATCTTGTCTCTCGGTAGGATCGAGAGACAAGAGGAGGCCAAAGCGAAGGGGCAAATGACCATAAGGGGGCATAGTAGATCCTCCCTGACCCCCTAGGTTTGATGTGGAGGTTTTAAAAGGGCCCCGCGGGCCTGGGGAGCGTACTACAAGGAAACAAGAATGATTGACTTTTAACTTATTGTATGTTTATAGACTTTTTTTTTTCTTTTTTTTCTGCTGAGTGACGTCTCGGCCTATCTCCACGGGATGCAGTCCCTACCATCTCGGCGTTTAAGCCCAGGGGGACCGGTAGTGTGGTAGAGATAACGTCTGTTAACGTTCGATTCGAAGGAAATCAGGAAGTGTTGATAAACATTGTCTGCGCCATCTTGCCTTTTTTCAAATGCCACACTTTTGTCGTGCACGGCAGCCATTTTAGATGCCTTGACCAGACCCACTCTCTGCACGCTGTCGATCCTTAGCATGGCTCCCCACCCTCGCAAGCATCTACCCCAGGCACTGGTCACCCCCGCTCTCTGTCTTACGCATGGGCAATAAACCTCCCCCCATCTGCGCTGCTCTTCCCTGAGAATCACACCCTGTGCCTGTCCGACACCTCCCTTTCGCCCTATTCACTACCGCACCCTCTGACACTCCTCTTCCTCTGTGTCCGATTGTCCAGGCCGGTCCCAGGCTATCAGCTAGCCCTGCAGATGTAGTTTATGGCCCCAGCTGTAAAGAATCACCCCTCTTCAAAGGAGTTATAGTAGATCAAGGCCCACACCCGATGAGATCCGTCACACCACACGCGTTCCTACTATCTGAAAACCATTCTGTATTGTGATTGGGGAGGGGACCGAGCCTGAAGCGGAAGATTCCAGGGATGCCTCTTTGTACATCAAAGTTTTTACAATTATGTGTCACATTAAAAATATATAGCACTCCAACAAAGTAGTAGGATTATAAAACTTTAATAACTTATAAATATATACAACAAAACAAAAACAGTAAAAACATTTAAACATTTTTAGTGAAAAAGAAGGAAGTAGCGGTCGGTTGTGCGAATAGTCCCAACGCAGCACAACGTCCAGATTTCTGGACGGCACCCAGGTGATGTTGCCTGGGTGCCGCACTGATTTCGGTATCCGGCGTGGGGCGTCGCGAGGGGTGGGTCATCAGTAGCGGTTTGTTGTGCGAATAGTTCCAAGGCAGCAGAACGATGGCACCAAGGTGATGTCCAGTAAGTTGCCGCCCTCCGAATAACGGCGTGGGGCGCCCGGGGGGGGGGGGGGGGGGGTGAGGCGGCGTGAACGGGTCTCCCCAGGTGGAGGCTCGTCTGCTGTAGTGGGGCGCCCCTTTACCGTTTCAGTTGCCATTCCGTCCGCTTTTGGTCCACTGTGTCAAAATCCGCCATTCAGCTGAGTTGCGCCCACTCTTGCGGTGCAGCGATAGGCGGCTGCCACAGGACTCTCAAAATGGCGGCAGGCTCTTTCCTTTTTGGGCCTGGTCCACTGAAATGGCCCTGGGACACCTTGGAAATCGGACGCTAGTCTGCTAGGTCTTGGACCCCATTCTCGAAAGCGTTCCCTCAGCCTTGAGGATTGTACAAAAGTCTTGGGGGCCCCCGACTCCTGCAGGCTTCCGGTGGGGAGCGGCTGCCATGATTGCTCGCGGAATGACCACGACGGAGCCACGAGATGGTGGTGCTTTCATGCTGACGCCAGCTTCAGTCTGAAACATCCAGAAACAAGGTGGGGCTTTCATCGTTTGGGAAAAAAAAAAGTTTTCATCCAATGAAAAGTGTTATTTTTAGGTCATATGATCAAGCCTTCCATCATTAGGAAACCAAAAGTAAAATGAACCAATGAAAAGTTTTATAAACAAGTCACATGACCTGTTATGCGGCATAGGGTATAAAAAGCGTAGAAAATCCGTTGGCACGTGAGGCAGCGTCAGTAGCGGACCGATGTGCGAATAGGCCGAAGGCAGCACAACGTGCCAAGATCCGGATGGCACCGAGGTGGTGTCTAGCAAGTTGCCGCACTGGTGTGGCCATCGTACAATGCTGAAAGTGGGCGTGGGGCGCCCCGTTGGCCTGTGAGGTGGCGTCAGTAGCGGACCGATGTGCGAATGGGGCCAAAGGCAGCGCAACGCGCCAAGATCCGGATGGCACCGAGGTGGTGTCATAGTTGAGAGTTCTGAGCAGCGGTTGTAACACTGTCTGAAGCTTATTTGCAGCTGCTGCAGCTTTACTACGCGCCAAGATCCGGATGGCACCGAGGTGGTGTCTAGCAAGTTGCCGCACTGGTGTGGCCATCCTATAATGCTGAAAGTCGGCGTGGGGCGCCTCGTTGGCCTGTGAGGTCGCGTCAGCAGCGGACTGATGTGCGAATAGGCCGAAGGCAGCACAACGCGCCAAGATCTGGATGGCACCGAGGTGGTGTCTAGCAAGTTGCTGCACTGGTGTGGCCATCCTACAATGCTGAAAGTGGGCGTGGGGCGCCCCGTTGGCCTGTGAGGTGGCGTCAGTAGCGGACCGATGTGCGAATGGGGCCAAAGGCAGCGCAACGCGCCAAGATCAGGATGGCACCGAGGTGGTGTCTAGCAAGCTATGCAGCTGAGTTGCGTGTGCACTTGCGGCGAATAGGTCGAAGGCAGCACAACAATGTTTTCTGAATAGAAGACACCACAAGGCGCTGAGATTCGGTTGGCACCGAGGTGGTGTCTAGCAAGTTGCCGCATTGGTGTGGTCATCCTACAATCCTGCTCCGAATAACGGCGTGGGGTGCCCGAAGGGGGGTGGGGGGGGGAGGCGGCGTGAACGGGCCTTCCCAGGTGGAGGCTCGTCTGCTGTAGTGGGGCGCCCCTTTAACGTTTCAGTTGCCATTCAGCTGAGTTTCGGTCGCTCTTGATGCTACAGCGACAGGCGGCTGCAACAGGACTCTCAAAATGGCGGCCTGTCCTTTGGATTTGGGCCTGGTCCACTAAAATGGCCCTGGGACACCTTAGAACTCGGACGCTCGAATTTTTTTTCCTTTCCTCTACATGCAAAAAAGGTAAATTCCCGGTACGTTACACGCTTCATCTGCCACGATGTACTCTCCAGAGGAACCGAAAAAATATATAGTTATGGTAACTATACCATGCATCGTCATATGGAGAGGTGGCACCGATTAATTATAGTGCTGCATAAAAGAGAGATTTGGAGGAGAACCCCCGACCTGCCAGTACATTCATCAAAGAACTGGCACTGGCAGCATCAGAGGCAAGGGAAACGGTCCCAAATATTTAGAAGAACTTTGGAAAGATTAAAATGACATGTTTAGATTGTGGCAAATTAAATTCATGTGGACAGATGAGTGTTACTCTAATAAATACAGCATATGAACATCATCATAGTCGATGGTTGGTAGAGACATTTTGACTATATCCTGGACCTGCCCGTCCTCGCCCAAAATGGCGCCAGAATAAATGGGAGTCGTAACTCCTTGTTGTGTACTGGTTGCAGAACATTGAAATCACGAGATACGTATGCAGTTTTGAAGCACATGGCGGGCGGGGACGAGAATTGATTGAATATTTCGACATCCCTATTGATATTAAGTTCTGATGTGTTATTGATTACTGTACTATTGAAAGTTCGAATTAACGTCACCCATGGTACTTGCCCGCAAATGTATATCTAGATAATTTTATTGTAACTGGCCCTGTCGTATTTTAATTATAAAATGTACGTCCACCGATTCCGCAACTGTTAGACACCTTAGTTCTTGCAACCTAATGGCCCGCCCGTTACGTTCCTCTACAGTGTAAATGTCTACTCATCATATACGATTGCAGTTTGCTCCGTGGCCGGCCCACGTGGTTATAGGCCCGTATTTGTATACTGACATTTTCACAATAAAGGTTTTTAAAAGAAAACATGGTAGTAGTATTTACATTGGTAAAGTTTTTAATAATAGTCACTGTTTTAGAATCAGTAAAAGGCAAGTGAAATAAAGCATTCGAATTACATGAAGGGTAAAAGGTATAATACGCAGGAACGCAGTAAAGATAAATGGTCAAGGGTTGTTGTGTTTTCTACTCCTGCAACATAAAGTGATCGATAAGAATCTGATATTCTGGCGTATCGGCGACTAAGACAGCAGGCCGACCCTCTTTTGCTCAACGGCTCCATCATGGGACGAAGAAACGCCCTTTTTCTCGAAAAAGGAATATATTTTACTTGCAGGACAGTTGTAAATTTTCCGGGAAAGTACATTAGCCTGGAACATTATAACATATGTTTAAGAAAAAATAATGTTCGAAAGTAATAAAAAGCGTAATTTTTAGGTCATATGACCAAGCCTTTCATCATTAGAATAAGAAAAGTAAAATGAACCAATGAAAAGTTTTATTAACAAGTTACATGATCTGTTATGCTTACGTTACGCGCTGCGCGCCGCGCCCCGGATCACTTCCGGATGCGCTAAAGCGGCGCGTCATATGACGCATTACGCGACAACGCAGGTCCAGAATATAGTCAAAATGTCTCCACCAACCAGCGGTCGGAACACAACCCCTTTCAGCAGGCTAAATAGTTCTGTTAAATGACAACAGAAGGGACAGGCAACAAGAACCATCAGTCAAAGAGGGGAGGGCAAGTTCTTCTCTACCGGGTCACGTTGGGGCGCTACCGGAACTGATCGAATTGGTAGTCTACAGAGTTTCTGGATGTTTCAGACTGAAGCTGGCGTTAGCATGAGAGCACCACCATTTCGTAGCTCCGTCGTGGCCATTCCACGAGCAATCATGCTAGCCGCTCCCCACCAGAAGCCTGCGGGAGTCGGGGGCCCCCAAGACTTTTGTAGAATCTTCAAGGCTGAGGGGACGCTTTCGAGAATGGAGCCCAAGCTCTAGCAGACAAGCGTCCGAGTTCCAAGGTGTCGCAGGGCCATTTTATTGGACCACGCCCAAATCTGAAGAGCCGGCCGCCATTTTGAGAGTCCTGTGGCAGCCGCCTATCGCTGCACCGCAAGAGCGGGAGCAACTCAACTACATGGTGAGCGAGACGTTGTAGTCGAAAGAGCGGGCGGTAAACAGCTGAATAGCGGAAGAGGCACAGTGTAGCAAAAGCGGGCGGAATGGCAACTGAAATGGTAAAGGGGCGCCCCACTACAGCGTGTCTTTAGGTGAAACGGATTGTGGGACAAGGTCAAGAATGGAAGAGTTACCAAAAGGCAAAAAGTTCCGCTTGATCCCGGGAGCCGGCCACCTATGTCGGGGGCGATCTCAGGCCACACCAGGAGAACACGACTTGGGGAGGGGGCCGGAGCCAAGCGCCCCCTCCGAGTCCGCGCCATCACACCGTCCCTCGGGGGCCTCCGTTAAGCGGTTCAGGGTGGCACCGCATCACATTGTTTACAAATGCAGTAACGTACTCAAACAGCCCCCACTTACTTTTAGAATAGTGAAGATGAAGCAAGTGCAAATAGGCTTCAGACAGTGTTACAAGCACTCTTCAAAACTTTGAATCATCAGAGTGCATGAGTTTCATGCTCGATCGATTGAGCTAGCCGGATCGGGCAACAAAAAGTTTAAAATAGTTATGTAAATAGTTGTTTAATAAAATGTTTTACCCTGTTACTTTGCTGGTGTGTTGTATATATTTGCATAGAGTTTATCGTTATTTTGGGCGGGGTGGGTGGCGGAGCCGAGCTGTCTTGCAGCCATCATGGTCTGGAGTTCAGTTCATCTCACTAGTTTCGTATTTGTCATGAGGGGTTGTTCCTAATGTTTCTATTTTAGCGAGGTCAAAAAGAGATCCCATTAGTGGCCTACTGATTTTGCTCGATTCCTTTTGTTTTTTTACACGATTTTTCGCTATCTGCAAAGACTAAACAGAGTATTGCGACTCTGTGCTTGTTTGTAAATAGAGAATGAACCAAAGAGAACCAATTCTAAAACAGTAAATGCTTGGATAACAATCAATCAAATGGAGAGAGAAGCAGGCACGACGGATTACAACGGGGGCAAAGGCCTGCGTTAACTACCCTTCACTATCTGCAAAGAGAGAGTACTCCTAATAGAAATGAGGAGGGGGCAGCATTCAAAGCAGATCAGTGTGCATAAACACGAAAATGTTTTTTCTTACCACGTACTTGACATTCGACAGCTTATGATATTTGCTATTAAAAAACCATTGAAATTCACTGAAAAAACCATAGGTTATAGACCATATATAGTTAGGAATTAGCATTTACAAAACCTTGAAAATTCACTGAAAAAACCATAGGATATAGACCATATATAGTTAGGAATTAGCATTTAAAAAACCTTTTTTTACTCACACAAAACCATTGAAATTCCATATATAGTTAGTAGTACTAACTATATATCGCGCACCCGCAATCCACTGCTGATCATGTCACATATTACATCATTCATGACATGGTCAGTGACATCACTGATGACATCACTGATGACATCTCAAATGACATCACTGATGACATCACTGATGACATCTCAAATGACATCACTGATGACAACATCCAGTGACTGTGTATTTCTGTAAAGTTAAAATATGTCTTACATATTGAAGAATGAGTGGATGTAGAAGTGTCTGGATGAAGGATTTAGTAGGTGCATGACTGACTGAATGAGTGAGTGGTTAAATGTGTCTCACTGAGTGCATGGGTTAGTGACTGAACTGTGTTAATTTGTGCATCATTATGTTTGTTGTTCTGTAAACTGCTGCATGTGTTGATCAGTAGCTATATGAGTAAGTATATGGGTTATTGATTGGTTGCTCAAGTATTTGTATGGGAGACTGAGTGTGTGTGTGGGTGGCTGGGAGGTGTATGACTCTGTGCATTGGTGAGTGAATGGATATCTCAGTGCTACATGTCAAAGTAAGTACATATGTAAAACACAGTACATGTGAGAGTTGGCATATATAAATAACTGTGCATAAGAGCCAGTAAATGTCTGAGTGGCTGTATGGATGATTGTGAACTTGTATCAGGGATTGTAAAAGAGAGTAAATATGTGTTAGTATATGTTTGAATAAGTAAGGTGTGTATAACTGTATAGTTGAGGAAATGGAGGTGTGATTGATTCTTTGCATGACTGACTAGGTGTGTAAGTAACTCCATGGATGAGTGACAGTCTGTGAGTGTCTGTTTACACTGAGTGTATCTAAGGTTATATTAGAGTCTGAAGAGGTTCATCGTATTATCACATGAATGATGTCATCAGTGATGTGATCAGTAATGTCAAATGAGATGTCATCAGTGATGTCATTTGAGATGTCATCAGTGATGTCATCAGTGATGTCATTTGAGATGTCATCAGTGATGTCATCAGTTATGTCATTTGAGATGTCATCAGTGATGTCATCAGTGATGTCACTGACCATGTCATGAATTATGTAATATGTGACATGATCAGCAGTGGATTGCGGGTGCGCGATATATAGTTAGTACTACTAACTATATATGGAATTTCAATGGTTTTGTGTGAGTAAAAAAAGGTTTTTTAAATGCTAATTCCTAACTATATATGGTCTATAACCTATGGTTTTTTCAGTGAATTTTCAAGGTTTTGTAAATGCTAATTCCTAACTATATATGGTCTATAACCTATGGTTTTTTCAGTGAATATATATATATATATATATATATATATATGTATATATATATATATATATATATATCAGTTCCAGTCTTTTCCAACCTATACCCAGCCGGGTCAGGGACAAAGACACAGCACTCCCGGGCTCAAGTTATACAGCGGAGGTGTTTATTCAAGCAAACGCGTTTCGGGACAGCGTCCCTTCGTCAGTGGTTCACCAGTGAATCATGCAGTTTCATGTTTTTAAATAAGACGCCAGAATTGGTCATGAACATCGGAAACGGACTGATGCGTTCACAATAACACAGCGCCATCTTGGATTGGTTTCGATCTGCGTTTTCAACATAATACATCGCAATATATGATTATATTTAAACATTTCGCCGTATATCGGCCAATGCGACTAAGTTCATCATCGCACAGAGACTTGTTTTTATGTTTTTGTATATGCATGAGGGAGTATGCTCTTTTGATAGGGATTGGTAGTGTGTGTTGTTCTATAGTCATAATGACAATCATGGCCAATCGACCATGAAATACCTTGAGCTGAAGTTTACTTCAGTTTTGATCTTGCCGTGTATCGGCAATGGCAGCCATCATGGCTGCGTAAATTCACACTTCTTCATCCCTTTCCAAGAGCATCTCCCAGACCAATTATTCTAAATCAAGCCGCTGCATGTTAAAAACCTCATAATTATATAACCCACCACCCACCACATCTATTCAATCCTTCATATATATACAGTCATTTTTCATCTTGGTAATTCCAATTCATAACATTTCAAACAGTTGTTACATTCCAAAATTTGTCATAACTTTCATGAGCTTGTGATATCCATGTATCATGTTATCCAAGGTGAGTTGCCATCTCCTCTCCTATATTCAGACCCCCTGGTGCCTTCGTTTCTAAATCAATAATGTAACGCGATTCAAGTCTCCTAAGGGTCTGAAGTCTATTCCCTCCCCTTAGATTTTCCGGGACACAGTCTAAACAGTAGAACCTAAGTAGGTCTCTGTTGCTATTATGTTTGATCGCAAAGTGCCTGGCAACAGGGTAGGTGAAATCCTTATTCATGATCGCTCTCGTGTGTTCTAAAATTCTTAGTTTTACAGAATTGATTGTACTACCAATATACTTCAATTGGCAGGGGCACTGTAAACAGTAAACCACATGATCTGTCTGACAGGTCATGAATTTGTTAATCTTCCTTTCGCCTTGACAGCCTCTCACTTGATAAGTGAATGTGCGTTTGCTGAAGGCGCAAGCTTTGCACTTCCCACACGGAAAAAAGCCCTTTGCCTCCTTCAGCGTACCTTTGATGTTACGTATGGGTTCTAGATGGCTATGAACTATATGATCCCTTAAGGATCTTGCCTTCCTAAATGTAAATTGTGGGGTAACAGGTATGTCTGACCCCACAATGTGATCTGTTTTTAGGATATGCCAATGTTTGGCCATGATTGTCCTGAGTTTAAAGGAATTCGCCGAGTAAGTAGTCACCATGCGAAATTTCCCTTCTACTTTGGGTTTCTCTTTTTTTTCGAACAATACATTGCGTGGCAAAGCCTTTACGCGATTTAAGGTATCAAGTAAGAGTTTTGATTTATAACCCCTTTCTTCAAATCTGTCCATACTTTCTCTGACTGCTAGATCAAAGTCTTCCTCATGGGTACAGTTTCGTTTCAATCTAAGAAACTCCCCATAAGGGATGCTATTGATCAGTTTGCGTGGGTGACTACTGGTAGCAAACAGGACACTATTCCCAGCTGTTGGTTTCCGATAGAGGGAAGTTGAAATTTTCCCACCTTTTATAGATACCTGTAGGTCTAAGTAGTTAACTTGTGATTTACTGATCTCCCCGTATCAAGACCAGGAAACTATCCCCGAACATTCAGGTGGAATGACTAAAGATACAGGGCTGCTAGCTTCCTGGTGGCTGCTATTGCGTTCTGAGACCGGGAAGCTATCCCCGAACATTCAGGTGGGGTGATTAAAGACACGGATTTTACTGTTTTTATTGTTTTTAGTGTTTTAACCCACTTGTAGTATGCCCACTTTTATAACTATTGAATGTATTCTTATTATCATGATTGCTGTATGTTCCCAATTTGATGAAATGTGCCATTTTACTGTGCACCCCCGTTAAAAGATTATGGCTCCAGTTTACACCGTTTTCGAGGGTCACTCTTTGTGTCGGGTGCCGAAAAAACGCGTCGGTGCATCGTGTTTCAAAATAACAGCTCCAGTCTTTTCCAATCTATACCCAGCCGGGTCAGGGACACAGCACTCCCGGGCTCAAGTTATACAGCGGAGGTGTTTATTCAAGCAAACGCGTTTCGGGACAGCGTCCCTTTGTCAGTGGTTCAACAGTGAATCATGCAGTTTCATGTTTTTTAACGGGGGTGCACCTCCGCCATCCACGAACGAGGAGGTAAAGAAGTAATTCTCCATTGTCCGTTGGATCTGATTTGGGAGAGCAGAATTTGTTAACCGGAATGCAGAGAAAACACGCGAGGACATAGAGAGAGAGAAACCTCACCCGGTATCCCAAAACTGTCATTTATTTGGAGGTGTGTCGAGGGCTCACCTTATAATATCAGCAAAAGGAGGGGGCAGGCGAGGGTCCGGGATCGGACCGCCTGAACCACACAAAGCCGAAAAATGTTCAACATGAGTGAACGCAGAGACGCAGCTGGGGACATGTTTAAAAACAAAAACCCGATATAACCAAACCACCACCCAAGGTTACCACGGAGGAAACAAACATCCTGGTTACACAATTCCAGAAGCTAGAAAAGCTTTATGAGAGAGAACTTAGGAAGTGGTGGGAGGGTACATCACTCCAAGGGTACATTGAAGTACAAAGGGTACCTAGGGGACTACGAATATTCACCGTGCCCGCCTACGAAAATCCCGACCCTCTCCTGCTGGAGGCATGGGCTGCCCACATTGCCTTATCCTGCAAAGGGATGCTTGAAATCCTAGTACAATTTGCCTGGAGTGACCGGGACAGGGCGGTCAAGGAAATAGAGGCAATGGAGGAGGAATTACTAAAGAACACCGATAAGGAGGAACAAGAACAACTACGAACAACCATGAAAAAGAGATTACAAAAGTACGAACTAAAAATCAAAATGAGAAAGCAGGAGAAATTCGATCGGGATGAACGGGACTACACGATGGGCAGAGTACTTACCTTCGCTAAGAAATACGATCAGCCCCGAAAAGAACTGGCAAAGAAAGATCAGAAACCTGGGGCGCCACCTGAATCAAGAATTGAAACATCGGAATCAGATATAAATCTGAGTGAAGCCTCCGGGGATGAAACGACAAATTCATCCATCCCACAAAAGAAGATCCCTTTTCATCAGGAATTCAAAGTTATCAGACACAGCTGGCTAAGGGATGGAAAAAACAAACCACCGGAGGAGGCAGACAAACAAGACGAGGTGGCTGGAAAAGGAAGGGGCAGAAGAAAGGCCAATACAACCTCGCGAACAACAAGAAGCAGGAGAGGCCAAAGATGGTGAGACAAAATGACTCCCTAACAATTGTCAACTTGTCAAAAAGAGTTCTGTCCTTGAGTGAGGAGTCCGTTTTGAAACTGGGACTCACCTTCTGCCCGAACACGCAGATGGAGTACACCCAAACAAGGATCGATCTCTACAAATTTGTTAGAAAGATCAAGTTACACAAATACTTTAAAGTAAAACCAACAGCTAAGGAGATAAAGTATCTGCATGGTAACAAGAAGGGAACTGACCTTTTGAGTGTAAATGATTTAACCACATGTGAACTCTTGGAAAATCTGCGAAAAGGCAGTGAATGCGATGAAAGTGCCTCTAACAACTCTCTTACGCAGAGATTAGCAAATGTTGACGTTGACCAGGAGGCTCCAACCAGTGGTTTTAAATTACCGTCCAAATTCGTACCTCAAACCACAACGGTTGCAATTGACACATTCTCTGACGCGGTCATCAGGGATCTGATGTCCATGAGAACAATAAACAAAAGATCCAATGAATTCAACATCACTAAGGATCAGAGAATAGCAATAAAAACCCTGGCGGACGACAAGTCCATTATTTGTAAACCCTCCGACAAAGGGGGCAACATTGTAATCATGTCACGCGAAGACTATGTTGAAGAAGCGACACGTCAGCTACAAGATACTCACTGTTACACACAAATTGATAAAAAAGAATATCTAACAAGCAATGTAATCCTCCATGAACTTTTGAAGAAGTGGCATGGTAAACAAATGTTAGAACTAGAAGAGTACCTATTCTTGAAAACCACCAACCCTACCATACCCACCTTTTACCACCTGCCCAAAGTTCACAAGAACATTGACAAACCCCCAGGAAGACCCATTATCTCCTCCATAGGAGGTCTGACAGAAAACCTTTCCAAATTCTTAAACTTCTATCTCTTCGAATTTGTCTTGGAGCTTAAGTCCTATATTCGGGATTCGACAGACTTTATTGAGAAGATTGAAAGTCTGATATGGCAACCCTCCTATGTGATGATAACACTGGACATAACAAGCTTATATACTTGTATAGAGCATGGACAAGGAATGAAAGCAATTGAATATTTCTTGGGAAAAAGATCACTGAAATTTGCAATGCATAACAAGATGTACTTCAATTAGTAGACTTTTGTCTGAATAACAACATCTTCCTTTTCCAGGAGACTCTATACAGACAGAAGTCGGGCACGGCGATGGGTTCCTGCTTCGCCCCCAGCTACGCAAATTTATTCGTGGGCTGGTGGGAGGAGCAGGAAGCCTGGGGTCCGAGAAACGCCACATGGAACAGCAAAGTGGTGATTTGGTACAGGTACATTGATGACCTGTTCCTAGTATGGGATGGGTCCATAGATGAAGTACAAGAATATATTGAGATGCTAAATCATAATGACTGCAACCTAAGGTTTACGGGGGAGATCAGTAAATCACAAGTTAACTACTTAGACCTACAGGTATCTATAAAAGGTGGGAAAATTTCAACTTCCCTCTATCGGAAACCAACAGCTGGGAATAGTGTCCTGTTTGCTACCAGTAGTCACCCACGCAAACTGATCAATAGGATCCCTTATGGGGAGTTTCTTAGATTGAAACGGAACTGTACCCATGAGGAAGACATTGATCTAGCAGTCAGAGAAAGTATGGACAGATTTGAAGAAAGGGGTTATAAATCAAAACTCTTACTTGATACCTTAAATCGCGTAAAGGCTTTGCCACGCAATGTATTGTTCGAAAAAAAAGAGAAACCCAAAGTAGAAGGGAAATTTCGCATGGTGACTACTTACTCGGCGAATTCCTTTAAACTCAGGACAATCATGGCCAAACATTGGCATATCCTAAAAACATTGTGGGGTCAGACATACCTGTTACCCCACAATTTACTTTTAGGAAGGCAAGATCCTTAAGGGATCATATGGTTCATAGCCATCTAGAACCCATACGTAACATCAAAGGTACGCTGAAGGAGGCAAAGGGCTTTTTTCCGTGTGGGAAGTGCAAAGCTTGCGCCTTCAGCAAACGCACATTCACTTATCAAATGAGAGGCTGTCAAGGCGAAAGGAAGATTAACAAATTCATGACCTGTCAGACGGATCATGTGGTTTACAGTTTACAGTGCCTCTGCCAATTGAAGTATATTGGTAGTACAATCAATTCTGTAAAACTAAGAATTTTAGAACACATGAGAGCGATCATGAATAAGGATTTCACCTACCCTGTTGCCAGGCACTTTGCGATCAAACATAATAGCAACAGAGACCTACTTAGGTTCTACTGTTTAGACTGTGTCCCGGAAAATCTAAGGGGAGGGAATAGACTTCAGACCCTTAGGAGACTTGAATCGCGTTACATTATTGATTTAGAAACGAAGGCACCAGGGGGTCTGAATATGGGAGAGGAGATGGCAACTCACCTTGGATAACATGATACATGGATATCACAAGCTCATGAAAGTTATGACAAATTTTGGAATGTAACAACTGTTTGAAATGTTATGAATTGGAATTACCAAGATGAAAAATGACTGTATATATATATGAAGGATTGAATAGATGTGGTGGGTTATATAATTATGAGGTTTTTAACATGCAGCAGCTTGATTTAGAATAATTGGTCTGGGAGATGCTCTTGGAAAGGGATGAAGAAGTGTGAATTTACGCAGCCATGATGGCTGCCATTGCCGATACACGGCAAGATCAAAACTGAAGTAAACTTCAGCTCAAGGTATTTCATGGTCGATTGGCCATGATTGTCATTATGACTATAGAACAACACACACTACCAATCCCTATCAAAAGAGCATACTCCCTCATGCATATACAAAACATAAAAACGAGTCTCTGTGCGATGATGAACTTAGTCGCATTGGCCGATATACGGCGAAATGTTTAAATATAATCATATATTGCGATGTATTATGTTGAAAACGCAGATCGAAACCAATCCAAGATGGCGCTGTGTTATTGTGCACGCATCAGTCTGTTTTCGATGTTCATGACCAATTCTGGCGTCTTATTTAAAAACATGAAACTGCATGATTCACTGTTGAACCACTGACGAAGGGACGCTGTCCCGAAACGCGTTTGCTTGAATAAACACCTCCGCTGTATAACTTGAGCCCGGGAGTGCTGTGTCTTTGTCCCTGACCCGGCTGGGTATAGGTTGGAAAAGACTGGAGCTGTTATTTTGAAACGCGATGCACCGACGCGTTTTTTCGGCACCCGACACAAAGAGTGACCCTTGAAAACGGTGTAAACTGGAGCCATAATATATATATATATATATATATATATATATATATATATATATATATATATATATATATATATATATATATATATATATATATATATATATATATATATATATATATATAATTAAGCATATTAAAATGCTCTGTAAATGTGAAGGAATTTGAAACTGAAGGCTACAGATTAGGTTTGTGCCCTAAGCTTGATTCCTGGGAACAGTGCAAATACAGCAAACAGAAACCAGTATGGAAGATTGGTGGCTGAAGTAACTGTAATTTGGAGACAAAAATGATAGCATGTATTAAAAGCAAAAAACCCAATAGCTAGGCACTTGAATGTCGCTGGTCTCTTAGAAATAAAACAAAATGTTGAAATGCCACAATCTTCCAATTAAAACAAAAAATAAAACTTTTGTTTGTGAATTAAATAAAATATTTCATATTTTTATATTTATTCATGTATACTTTTTGATGTATAATTGAGTATTGCCTTAAGATTCAAATTGTCGAAATTGCATAGACTGGAGACCCTTGCTTCCAGTAGTACTTCAGTGGAGGTCCACACAAGTCTTAAGAATAGTTGCCTTAAAGTAGTCCATGTCAGCTGTGCAATCCATGTTTACCTTTCACATATTTTACTTCATTTTTCATTCTCTAAGATAATTAGCTTTTTGCAAGATCAAGTGTTTCTGTAGTTCTTTTTCTTCATGCACCATAATATGTTTGCATAATGAATAGTTTTAACTGGGTCAATGCCAAGTGTTTGAGTGAATTCAGGTTGTCGGTGGGTATTTATGATGGCGCACATGAGAGAGCTATTAAACTGAGATTAAAAGCATTGCAAGTTTCTCACAGTGCCTGTCAATGGGTCATACAGTTGTTCATTCCTTGCCCTTTCAGCAGAGTGCACAGTGCAATGGTCACATATGTGCCAATTGTAAATGCGCGAAAGTGTGAGGTATGTAGATGGACGATTTTTTAAAGATGTGGGGAGTAAAAGGATGTGAGTGTCCAACAATGTGAGAGGCTGCAGAAGAAAGGGGTGTTAAAAGGAGAACAGGAGTGTATAAGCCACCGCGAAGGCCATCACCTATTCCACAGACCTACTCCGCTTTATTGACCCTCTCTCTCTACGTGATCTGTGTCATGATCTTGTCGCACAATTTTTGGTTTCACCTTTTTCCTTCTATTTCTCACCCTTAGCATTGGCAAAGGCAGAGGCTGAAAAAAGCATGACCAAGAGCCAGCAGAAGCTGTTCACAGACATCGACAACCTCAAGAATGCAGTGCATTGCTCAAAGATTGAGGTAGGTGATAATTTTTTACTCCCTTGATCTCGCTCTTTTCTTTACTCAGGAAAATTAAACTGTCAGTCAGCAGATAAGCATTCATAATTGTATTGTATTATATTGTAGTGACATTTGTATAGCTCCTCATGCCTGTGGAAAGGCCTCAACATACTTGGAGCACAGAAGAAAACATACTACTCAATTTGTGCTTCCAGCATGTGTGAATACTCCAACCTTTGTGACAAGAGGTTTGGTATCATGGGTGAGGTTCAGTGAGGTTCAGTGAGATGCTCCTGTGCTGTTGCACAATCTTCAAGCAACATCTAAGCATGCAAAAAGGCAAAGAGGAGTGAGAGATACAGTTTCATACATGCCGGTGGGCTATCTTTGTGTGCCTGACCAGTTCTTCCTTAGTGAAGGTAGTCAGGGTCTTGCAGTAGTTTGGTGATGTAGGGATTTCATCTGTTGGGAAACAACCATGGGGCCTATTAGAATGTCTGGCGGATCGCACCGCCCGCATGGCAGTGGAGATCCGCCTAACATTCTCCTCCGCCCGCATCCCATTTACCCTTGCCACATTAGTATGGCGGGGGGACCCTGGCAGACGGGAAGACCGTCTGCCGGTTTTCCACCGGTCGAGGAGTCGACAGGGCGGAAAAGGGCCTGTATAGGGTGGCGGTGTCTGCAAGACACCGCCATCCATATTACTATACATGCTGGGAAGTGCCTTTAAATGGCATGCAGTTACTGCATGCGGGGCCCATTGCCGGCCCCCAGGGCATTGGGGGTGCACAAGGGGGGTACCTATGGTACGCCCCTGCATTTGCATGCACAACGTGGCAGGCACCGTGCATGCACATGCACACAGTGCAGCCACAGCATTGTGGTGGGCGGTGCTGTGTGTACCGCCGGCCACAATGTTGTGGATGGGTGAAGCCACTGCCACCGTGGCGGTGGCATCCTAATTGCCAGTGCCGGACTGCCGCACCACTGGCGGCCGGTCCCAGCACCGCTAGGGTGACCCGCCCGCCATCCTAATAGGCCCCTATGTTTCTACCACCTTACTAAATACTAAAGGCCTAAATACAATGTTGGGTGGACTTAAGTCCGCCCGAAATTGTTTCGGTCTTGGAATCGCCCCACCTCCTGTTGGCGATCCGAACCGACCAATTAGGATGTGACAGAAGAGTGTTCGGTCGCACTCTTATTCTTTACAATGGGAGCATACATTCTGACCGGAATGCATGCTCTCATTGTAAAATGAAGAGGTGCAGTTCATCCCTGCACCCCATGGCAGACACCTCAAGGTGCCTGCCGCAGGGTGCAGGGATCAACAAGGACGCACCATAGGTGCCCCCTCGGCCGCCAAACAGAGGCCGGGCACCCATGGGGGCCCTGCTGGGGATCCCCAAAGTCGACTTCCGACAGCCTTTCAGAAAGGCCCCCCGCCCTTGAGAGTCGCTCGAAGTCACACCGCGCAGCCGATGTAAACGCTGCCGCGGGTCAGACCAACAAATTGCCGCCATCAGCGAGGGAAGTGAGGCCACTCCCCCCCCCTCTCCCCAAAAGGATGTGCCTTGGCCGGACGCGCAGCGGACGCGCGATGCGGGCGTGCCACCAGCGCGCCAAAGGTAAGCCCGTCTGCGCCCGTCCGTGCCAGAACGGGCCCAGGGCCCAGTCCCCCTAATCCCCTCAGCTCGTCACCTATTAGCTACTCCGCAAGCACACTCCGGCAACTCGCCATGAGTGCCAACGACCCCTGCCTCCATTCAATCTCTCCCGTTGAGAATCAAAATAAATGCAACCACTGCCTATACAAACTCACCCCCCACTCATTCCCCAAAGTTAGGACAATCAAAATGGCCCTGCTCAACTGCAGATCCCTCCCCAAACACAGCACTGAGATTAACCTTCTAATACTGAACAACGACATCGAAGTGCTGTTCCTCACAGAAACATGTATCAACTCAGCTTCTGACCCAGACATAGTCCAAGCCCTACCCCCAGGCTACACAATTAAACACCTAGATAGACCTCATGGGTTAGGAGGCGGCATAGCAATTATCACCAAAGCCCACCTCTCCTGCCATCTCAAGGATAGCCCAATCCTCGAATGCGAAAACACTCACTTCTCCCTACATCTCTCCCCGGAGAAAACTCTGTTGGGACTTCTAATATACCGACCCCCGGGCCCACTTGGACAGTTCCCTAACTCACTGGTGGATACAGCCACCTCCCTAGCCTGTCTATCTTCCAACTTCACAGTGCTAGGAGATCTTAACATCCATTTTGACGACCGAGGGAACAAAATAGCTGGAGACCTCAAAGAAGACCTAGTCGCACTCAGCCTCTTCTTAAAAAATTCTCACCCCACCCACAATAAGGGCCATCTCTTGGACCCTATCTTTTCTAACATCCCGGAACTCACCACATCCCCACCCCTACCCATCCCCTGGACAGATCACCACCTGATCCTCCTCAAACTCCCAATCTCCACCGAAATCACTCACAGCCCTCCACCCCAAGCACCATCGCGCCTGTGGTACAACCTAGACACGGATGCTTGGACCAGCCAGCTGATAGCATCCACCCCCACCTTGGACCCGGACCCCTCACTAGCAGACACCCAAATCCGATCTTGGATAGAATCATCCCTCGACGCGGTTCTCCCCGTCAAACACCTTCCCAGTAAGAGGGGATCATTCAAGTCACCCTGGTTTACTCTGGAACTGCGTGAACTACGAAAAAAATGCAAAAGGCTCGAACGTCTCTGGAGGAAAGATTGGACCTCAAACAGCAAAGAAACTTATAAATCATCCTTGAAACAATACAAAACCCTCATAAAAAATACGCAAGCTACCTATTTCGAAGGTAAAATTCTAGCTGCTTCCAACTCCTCTAAGGAGACCTACCGCATAGTAAAAGCACTTATGAAAGTCCCCGAACCTCAGCCGGCCGCTGACCCCACCGGCGCCGGATGCACCCAACTCGCCGAATTCTTCTCATCCAAAATCATCAAGATCCTAAAGACCTTTCCCCAGCCCCACCCCTCAACCGACCTTCCAGCTTGGCCCATCGACCAAGACGCCCCCCCTCCTGAATGCCTTCCTCCCCATCTCCATTGAGAGGTTGATGGCCACCCTCAATCAGGTGAAGAGTGGATCCCCGGACGACCCAGCTCCCATGAGTAAACTGAAACTAGTAGCCCCTACAATATCCCCCCTCCTCACCACCCTGATAAATGCCTCCCTCTCCCGCGGGACAGTCCCCGACATCTGGAAAAGTGCGACAGTACGTGCACTCATCAAGAAACCCCACCTAGACCCCTTAGATCCCTCTAACTTCAGACCCATCTCCCTACTCCCAGGCATCAGCAAAGTGGCAGAAAAAATCATAAACGAACAGCTCTCAATATTTCTAGAGACCAACAACCTCCTTCGCCACTCCCAGACTGGGTTCAGACCAGGACAGGGGACTGACACTGCCCTCTTGGCCGTAACAGAGGAGGCAAGATCCATCTTGGACGCAGGGGGATCAGTGGCAGTGATCCTCCTGGACCTGAGTGCCGCCTTTGATACGGTCGACCACTCCATCCTCCTCTACCGCCTCCAAAAAACTGGCATCACTGGGACTGCTTTGGCCTGGCTAAAATCATTCCTGGAACATAGGACCTTCCAAGTGGCCAACAGTTACGGTCACTCCAAAGCTCTCCCCCTGAACTGCGGGGTTCCCCAGGGATCCTCCCTGAGCCCCACTCTTTTTAAAGTTTACATGGCCCCCTTAGACGACATAACCTCACCATTCGGCATGAAGGTGGTCATGTACGCCGACAACACCCAACTAGTTGTCTCTATCAACCAGGCAGATCAATCCATGGAGAATCTAGCCGCTTGCCTGCATAATATATCCAAATGGATGGGCGACTCCAGACTTAAGCTCAATGGTGAGAAATCTGAGATTATGCTCCTAGGCGACTCAAACAAACTCCCCAAAACCCTTGCATGGCCACCCAGCATGGGCACCCCCCCCTACACCAAAACATGAAATCAAGAGCTTAGGATTTTGGCTCGACCAGGACCTCAGCTTCAGAGCCCAAGCGAGAAAGACAGCCGGCACTTGCTTTGGGCTCATGCGAGCAGCCAGGAAGATCCTCCCTCTTATCCCCCCCCCAGTCTAGGAAAATTCTCATCCAGGGCCTTATTATTTCGAGACTGGACTATGGAAACGTCCTGTACCTAGGCGCCCCAGTAGCTGTCATCAGGGCCGGACTGAGAACAGAAACCGGCCCTGGCAAACTGCTCAGCTGGCCCCCCCTGGGGTCAGGGGGAGTGCAGCTGAGCAGTTTGCAACGGCCGGTTTCGGCCGATTTTGTTACCGGGGCCGACATTGCCGACCCCTGGTAACAAAAACGGCCCCCCAGGGGCCCAAAACCGGCCCCCGCCCTAGCGGCCGACCAGGGAAATGCCCGGTGCCCGCCATGGCCAGTCCGGCCCTGGCTGTCATTAAAAAACTTCAGCACGCCCAGAATGCCGCAGCAAGACTGCTCACGGGGACAAAATCAAGGTGCTCGGCTAAACCCTCCCTCAAGGCTCTTCACTGGCTCCCCATCCAGGAGCGCATTGCCTTCAAAACCTTATGCATCACTCATAAAATCTTACAAGGCAAAGGCCCACCTATAATAAAACCACTCAACAAACCCCATAAATCTACCAGACAGCTCAGGTCGGACTCCCTATTTCTGGCTAGCCTCCCCAGAATAAGAAGAGCACGCACCGGTGGGCGTCGATTTGCATATAACGCCCCGAAGCTCAGGAACAGCCTCCCCCTTAGCATCCGCAAAGAAAATAATCTGATGTCATTCCGCAGACTACTGAAAACCTGGCTGTTCCCCCAATAATCATACCCCAGGAGTACTTTCAGGCTGATACTATAGCGCTGGGATGCCCGAGGGTAGCTACGCGCTCTATAAATCCTAAATCAAATCAAATCATCAATCAAATCACAGAAAGGCTTCCAGAATCCGACATTGAAATCCCTCGGGCAAGAAGAGCTGCCCATGGGTTTACTGAAGTCATTCCGACTGTCGGACAGGCTCTCTGCGCACATCGGAATGACTGGTTCAATTCCTTTCTGACCAACACCATCCAAATGGGTCGGTCCGAAAGGAATCCGACCAGCAGATTACAATGCGGTAGGAATGGCTCCGACCGACAGTCACAGCAGGTCACAGGTTTTCCTTTGTGACGCTGTGCGAGGGCTGTAGCGTTTCGCCCTTGAGCTACTTACCTCTTCTGCTGTGGCCGGGCTTGGCTTCGCCCCCCTGCTCCCGTTGACTGTTTCTCGACCGGCCGGGCTTGGCTCCGCCGGTCTAGTGGCGAGACTACGACCCCCAGGATCCCTTGGGGCAGGAAGTATCATCACCAGGCGCCAGGAGGCGCATAAAGCCCCGCTTTGTGCTGAGCCCCTCTGTTTCCTTTGTGACGCTGTGCAAGGGCTGTAGCGTTTCCCCCTTGAGCTATGTACCTCTTCTGCTGTGGCCGGGCTTGGCTCCGCCCCCCTGCTCCCGTTGACTGTTTCTCGACCGGCCGGGCTTGGCTCCGCCGGTCTAGTGGCGAGACTACGACCCCCAGGATCCCTTGGGGCAGGAAGTATCATCACCAGGCGCCAGGAGGCGCATAAAGCCCCGCTTTGTGCTGAGCCCCTCTGTTTCCTTTGTGACGCTGTGCAAGGGCTGTAGCGTTTCCCCCTTGAGCTATGTACCTCTTCTGCTGTGGCCGGGCTTGGCTCCGCCCCCCTGCTCCCGTTGACTGTTTCTCGACCGGCCGGGCTTGGCTCCGCCGGTCTAGTGGCGAGACTACGACCCCCAGGATCCCTTGGGGCAGGAAGTATCATCACCAGGCGCCAGTAGGCGCATAAAGCCCCGCTTTGTCCCTCGCACCGCGAGGACGCGCGCGGGAATCGCCAGGCTAAGCCCGGGCAAAGGGCTGGTCCTCTGTGGCCCTAGGAGGCCAGAGAAGGCTGGGCTGGGGCCCACCCCTTTCGTCTAGTCAAGGTATCCCATTTATATCACGACCACAAACATCAGGTGACATCCGGCTGATCAAGGTAAATCCTGTCTATCTCGTGGTCAGTTGAGATCATTTGTGGCCGCCAAGGTGCCTTTCTTGTGTGCTTAAGCAAGGAGGGGGCCAACAGGAGAAAAGCTGAACTCTTCCGAACTACTCTGGACTGTGCTGAACTGCTCTGAACAGCACTGGACTGTGCCAGGGAGTCAGGAAAACGACGTGGACGACGAGCAGCAGCTACGACAATTGTCTATGTACCCCATCCCTGTGTTGGAGACTGTCAAAGATAACTGAGTGCCGAGTGCAGAGAGAGTGGGCCCACGGGTAGGGCATCTGTAGTAGTAGCTGTGTGTAAAAGGGGGGGAAAAGCCTGACGCCCCCTGCACCTGTCACCTCTCACTCGCTGTTATAGTTGGTCCATCGGCTCACCTGTATTGCCTCAACCACAATAGTCCCGGCTGTTGGACGGGGGTCAGTGTGCGGTTCTAGTTCGTATCGTTACTGTATCGCCCAGGCCCAGGGTGGGGTGGCACGAGGGGCAAAGCAATTGTGAGCTGCCACACCACAAGGCGGTGGTATTTATTTTAAGTTCGCGCACTCTCTTTGACTCATTGATTGTTGTTCTGCTTAATTTTATTGTATTCACGTTTGTGATGCCTGCCCTAGTATCTGGCATCTCACCTTAAAGAATCGCTATATATAATGACTGCTAAAAAGCTAAGGTCTGGGCGATTACTGGTAGGAAGGACTTGTTCAAAGACTAAATCAAATCCCCTACGAAACAAGGATGTTTCTGATATGTTGTTAAAAGGAAAATGTCAACTATACAGTTTATGGGAAAGGGGAAAGGACAGAGTCCCCCTAGCAGGATCAAATACTGTAGACAGTAATGGAGAGGGAGATGGAGAAGGACAAATAATTGTGAGTGGGTACAGCAATTATGTTGATCCAATCGAATCAGCAAATATGGCAGAGGTTGCAGGACTCCATACTGTTGGGGGGGTGGGGGAAGGGGGGCTCAAAATTCCCTGGAACACCCGGGCCTTTTGACGCAAACCCTTGGGGATAAAAATAGTCCTCTAACTCTCCATGGATCCTTAGGTCCTACTTTTAAAACAGTGGAGGTGACTGTGCATAGACCTTTACTCGCCCCCGGTGGAATCTTAGAAGAACCTCTCGGTCCACTCTTGACTGAGGAGGCTCGAAGTAAGGATTTCACTCTTCCGGATTTAGATCTAGAGCTCTGCAGGAGATATATCGCTTGCGATACCAGTAAGATCATAGAACTAGCAAATACTCCAGCAGTAACAGCTCCTATAGGACTCCAATTATTCAGTAGCACTCCTTCTAATAAATCTAATTACTCTCTATCACAGTCGCACATCTCCTCGAGCCCCGATCTAAATATTACTGATATCCATCCCAATCAACCCACCAGGAAGGATAAACTTGTCTCGGACTTCTTATCATCCCTAGAACATCTGCTATCCTCCATTCTAATGTTACTAGAAAAATTCGTTGGAGGTTCAGATTGTGTGCTGGAAACTGTAACCCAAACATTAAAGGTATTATTAAATAGCAAACAGGGGAAGGAAGCTAGTTTAAAAACTGAGTCTATTCAAGTAGGATTGAAAGTGAAGAAAGATATGGTGGTGGAGAATAAGTTTGAGAATGCTAACTATGATTTAGTCCTAATTGACCATGATGATAATTCTCAACCTATTAAGCAAAAGAAAACAGTGGCTACGATGATCCTTGAAACCCCATCAAAAGTTCTAGTAGCTGATTGTGTTCATGAGTTTGCTCAAGAAGAAAAATTACAGTGGATTCTAAAAAAAGGATAGATAAGGAGCTATTTCCTATTTTTAAGTCCCAGACAAATGAGGAGAAAGAGGGTGTTTCGGATTCATCATGTGTGGGGAAAAAGGAAAAAAATGGGAAACCTAAAAAGAACAGAGGGAAAAAGATGAAACTAATCCGAAGATTTGCAAAAAAGAGGCAAAGAAAAATCTGTTTTAAAGAACACTTAGAGACCTCTATTGGAAAGGATCTTTCTCAGGTGTCACTGTATAATGTATCACAAGATATGAACCGGCATGTTGAAGCAGACCAAGTGATCCTGGAACCCAAAGATCTGGTGATAGGTCCATTGTTGACTCACAATGTTCCCCCCCCCAAATACTTTACCACCCCAGTCAGCTGCCTATATCGTAACAGGGGGGTTACCATGTTCTAAAACTGCGGAGCAGCAGAAGCCAGTTAGTCTAGTATCTTTAGCACTTAATCCCCTGGCTATGCCGTTCCCTGAAACGGCAGAAAGTAAGGATGGACCGAAAATGCCTAATGATGTCCATGAAAGGGAAAGTATAGATACATTCCATTTAGATTTTTTTCCTCTGTTTGATACGGATCTCATATTAAATAGGTCCTCGCTTCTCAAATGTTTTTTGGAGATCGAAAGTCTGAAACTTATCCAAAGTAATGATATGGATTTAGTTTCCATCTTTAAAACAGAAGTTGGGCATATAACGAGGGTAAGGTTTTACTCCAAAATTATTGCAAATCATATTCTTCAAAGGTCAGAAGGTCTACAAAGTAGGGGGATCGATGTCACTCCTTTTTTAGAGAAACCACGAAATAGAGTTTTTGTTAACAAGCCCCTCTTAACTCAGGCAGACTCAGGCAGTAGAGATCGCCCTCCCGAAACTGAGGACTTAAAAATCTGTATTTCAAAAAATGGAAGACAAGTGAAACTTATAGACCCCATCTCTCTTTCCTCTCAACGGATCTCCATAGAGGAGAGCCTACAATGGAACTGGTTACCTGGCGTCCTGTCGAGCAGATCCAATAATAATCTCCCACTACACCCTCTTTTTTAGCAATGAACTAAAAATAATATCGTGGAATGCTGCAGGAATAAAGAATAGCTGGGAAAAGCTGCAATTTTTACATACATTAGATGCAAACGTGATCTATCTCCAAGAGACTTGGTGTACAGAGAAATTATTATTAGGTAAGGATTATTTTACGCTAGATGGCAGAGCTACTCCATCTAGGAGAGGTCATGCAAGGGGTGGGGTGGCTTGCCTGTTGCCCAATAAGATAAAATGGAAATATGTTTATTACATAGACCCTAGCAACCTTTTTCAGGCAATAACATTGTTTAATTTTGTAAACGCTGAAAAATGTAAACCACTGATCCTGATAAATGCTTATATTCCTCCAGATGCCTGCCACAATGCACTTCTAAAGAAGGTCTTTTTAAACATAAAGAAAACTATGGAAGCAGAACCTACCCCTCATATAATTCTGCTAGGGTATCTTAACAGTAAAATCCCCAACCTTAGCCTAGACATGTTCAGAAATAAGGACAAAGAAGAATCCTTGCAGATTCCTCAAGCCCTCTTTCCACGTAACATTAGGACAAATGAGAGAGGGAAACTGCTCCTTGATGAATTGATAGAAATTGAAGGTATTATAGCGAATGGAAGGTTACCCTCAGATATACCGGCGAACTTTACCCATAAATCAAATAATGGTGAATCTATTCTAGACTATGTGATAGTGGGAAGTACCTCCTTTTTCCTTTTGAAAGATCTTAAGGTCTCTAATACACTCCATAGCGATCATACAGTGCTAACTCTCACTGTAAATTTAAATCCTTCTAAGACGGATCCATGGTCATTAAACAGTGAATCGGTTGGTTTTGGAAATAAATCAGGGAGATATCATTGGGATATTAGGGCAATTAGGGGTTTGGAAAGTATTCTAGAGGCTGCTGTGGAAAATTTGGCTAACTGGAACGGATTTGAAATAGCATGTTTTGCTGATTTTATGAATACGGTGATTTTAATTGCAAAAAAAACGAACCAAAAAGGTAATATTAAAGTAACTCCCAGATCTCTACGTCTACTTAATATTGAAATAAATAAATTAATTAGGGAACAGTATCTGACCTATTCCCCCGAAAGATATCATAGAATTGTACTACTAAAGAGAAGGAGAACTAGGGTGAAGGTTAAGATGAGAAAAGAGAGGGAAGATAGTATATGGATCAGATTGCGGGAAGCTGCGTTTAAAGGTCAAGTAAGAACATTTTGGTCTCTCATCGGGGAGGGTTGTGGAGTTAGATCTAGACCACTTCCAGTAGCTATTGAGGAGCATATATGGGTTGGTTATATCCAGAACCTTTACGCAAGTAACGGAACTGTAATTGGTTCTAGTGGAGCAAATGAGGACCTCTTACCATATGGACCGCCTTCTGAAAAAGATATCGAATTGGCCATCAAGGGTTTGCGCTCCTCCGGGGCGATGGGTCTAAATGAGCTTCCAATTTCAGTTTTAAAACAAAATAGTTTAATGTGGAGTAAAATCCTTTTTCCGGTGTTTAGATTCTGCTTTGCAAGCAAAACCGTTCTCCCATCTTGGAAAGGGAGTATATTAGTCCCCCTTTTCAAGAAGGGAGACCGCGATGCTCCACATAACTATCGACAAATTGCACTTTTAGATGCCGTAGGTAAGGTTTTCGCCAAATGCCTCTTGAAGCAGATTAATGATTGGGTGGACTTGGGTGAAATGTTACCCTTTGAACAGACTCAGTTTAGGCGAAGGCATGGACCATGGATAATCTAACGGCATTGCAAGTTATAACTGAAAAATATGTTAAGGTCCGAGGAGGGAAAGTGTATGCAGCCTTCATAGACTTCTCCACAGCATTTGATAAAGTAGATCGTCCTTTGCTGTGGAGGAAACTATCCGACCTTGGCCACCCTTCTGGAGTTAGTTCAAGCTCTCCATACTGACACTTGGTGTAGAGTCTTGATGGGAGGGGAAAGAGGTCTATCCCAAGTTATTCCTACGACAAACGGCTTAAAACAAGGTTGTTTATTGGCCACTTTATTATTTTCCTTATATATATCTGACCTCCCCTATGCCCTGTCTTTAAGTGAAGGTATCGCCCCATTATTGGGGGAAATAATCGATTGTCTGTTTGCTATATGCCGCCGATATATTAATATTGGATTTAACACCGAGGGGATTAAATAACCGTCTGCAGGTATTACATGAATATGCAGAGGCCCATTACTTAAAGATAAATGTGTCAAAAAGTAAAGTAATGTGCATGTTGGGAAGGAAAAAGTTGAAGTATGGGAGTTATGCCTGGTCTGTAGGTGGACAAAAATTAGAAGTGGTAAAATCTTATGTCTTCCTAGGAAAAATAATATGTGGAAATTCAAGTGACAAGGCTCATATAGGAAACAATATTCGGAAAGCAATGGCACAAGGTAAAAGTTTAATCTCCCTTTATAGATCTACAGGCAGAAGACACTTTGCATTCTTACTAGAGGTTTTCCGTGCTAAAATCCCAGCTTCCTTATTGTACGGTATCGAACTACTTGACTTAGGAAAATGTTTTTTTTTAATATAACAGAAGGTAAAATCTTGCGGTATCTAACCTCAGTTAATTCTGCCTGTTCTGTGGCCACTCTTAGGTTGGACCTTGGTCTGCGCAGTAGTTGGGTTCAGGGCCTTGCAGGGATAGTGCAATGGGTTCCAAGCCTTGTAAAGGGAGAACCTGGTACATTAAGATCTCTTATTCAGAAAGAATTACTAGGAACCCTAAATGAGCAATCATTAATTGTAAGAAATTTTAGAACTGCGGTTGACCTGCTTCAATTGGACGAATCTGTACTTTTTACTTTATCACCATATCAGCTAAAGGCCATTTTGAAACAGGCCACTTGGAAATTAAGTTTCACTATGGACAGGGAAGCCCGTATTTCAAAGAAAGGTATCTTTCCGGCCATTGACTCCTGTCTGATAAGTAAAGTACAATCTTATATTACTTGGAACCTCCCCCATGGAGTACGCCGTTTTTGGCTCTTATTGAGGCAGGATCTTCTTCCACTGAATAATGTATTGTCGAAATGGTATGGTTCCTTCCCAATCTGTAATTTATGTAATAATTCATTCCAGGATGTTACTCATGTGCTCTTTGTTTGTCCGGCTCTTTTTTTATATCGGCGTAAGTGGATGAGACCAATCTGCCTACAACTATCCATTTTGTCTGCCACCGCATTTATAGACGCCATTTATAATCCACCAAATGAAATGTTTTGCCACAGAATTTTTTACTTTCTTAAAAGCTTTTTAGATATATATTAAAATTTTACATAGATGTTACGATTTTATCAGTGATTCTACCTGATGTTTTACAAGAATTTGTGTATTTGTATTCCATACCCTATTGTACGAAAATGTATGTTTTTTACTTCGTCCTTCTTTTTTTTTCCTTATTTTATGTGGATCTCATTTGAGTTCCAAAACCATAAATTAATTGAACTTGAACCTGACAGTCACAGCAGAGAGTAAAGATGCCTAGACTCTACCTACAATTTTTAAATGTATGTATATACAGTTTGTTAGTGGGAAACAGTTTACATAATGCTTTAGGGAGAAAGAATTTAAATGTAAATTTAGTATATAGTCAATAGAAAATTTAGTTACATACATTATTTCTTTTTGTATAGTACATGTAGGAAATAAAATATCTGTATTAAAGAGAGAGATGTATACAATTATTGCAGGTGAAGCATTAATTAAGGACCAAGAAGCAGAGTTGTTGGGGGTTTGTGTGTGTGTGTTTTTCAAAGTACAACAAATAAAAACAGTACAAGACACTGAGGAGTTTTGAATAAGTTAGTAAACTGGAGATTGTAAAAGGTGCAAACTATTTTTTTTCATTTCAAAATATTTGTTTTATAAGACCTAATTACCTAGAACACTGTCTCCAGAGCAAACACTCTTCTTGACATGACAGCTTTCAAGGAAGCATCTAAGAGAAAGAGCAAAAGAAACAACAAGCTTGTAGCAATATGTTCATTGTAAATTGTTTTTACACATTCTTTACGATCAGTCAATTAAATAAAAATAATAGAGTACAAGGTGAAACAATAAAGACACAAAGAGATCCAATCCTTACACAACTAACTATATGGCATAGGTTACTATAATTTCAAGGTGGCTTAATTTTAGCAAGATAGAGATCTAATTTGTCCCAGATAGGGTGAGCCATGGGTTTCCAGGGAGATTGTGAAAGGCCATGTTATCAGCTCCTCTAATAAAGAATTACAATTCTTTCCATTTTTGAATCAAGATCTTTGAAGAGTCTTTCCAACTACATAAGATAATTTTATAAGCTAATGTGAAAGACACATCTAAAAGATAGTCATCATTGTCATTTAGAACAACTAGAATGGGTCATCTGTAGGACTTCCTCTGTAAATCAAAATATCTCTGCCCAAAATCGATGTAATTTTGAACAGTTAAATATGAGCTAGATCACAAGTTGTGTTGCTCCAGTGCCACCATTAGGGATTCATTTTTGCAAAGTTTAAGCTTATGTAACCTTTGTGGTCTCCAATATGTTCTATGTAGGGGAGAGTATTTTGTTTCTGCTAGCGAGTGAATGCTTGAAAATGGTAGGGACCAAATTTGCTGCAAATTAGGGTTGCAATGCCTTAGTGTGCTTCCATTTCCTTTTACAAAAGTCTCCCAAACAAGGGTTGTGACCGTTGGTAGAAACCTTGAGTATGTTCTATAAACCACATGGGCCAAGCTTACTCAAATTGAAAAACCGTGTTAATGAGCGAGGGATCTGACCCAAATTTATTTGCTTTTGTTATTGAGGCTATTAATTAAAAAAAACAATACAATTCAGTATTCTCTAAATGGAATATGCCTTGTATGTTAGCAAATGTTAATTGTTCCGAAGTCGTCCCTAATTGTCCCACAGTGAAAATGCCTTTTGATGTCCATTCGTCCCAATCAACACTCTGTCCACCTATTTTGATGTGTTTATTGTGCCACAGAGAGGCTCGTTTTTAGGGATTCTTGTTGTATGGCCTTAAATCAAATGATTCCTAATATGGCTTCTTTTGGTGTTTTGGTGAATAATGTTAAACTGGGGGCACTAAAATTGTGTGGATGCCAAACATGATACGAGAGATGCATTTAATAAGATTGCATTCTCTACATCTAACCAACAAGGGTAGTAGGAGTCAGGGTTGATTAACCATCTTGAACCCTGATAAAGAGAAAAGTGACTGGTAGTCATTAAAAATTGCCAACTTTACACCTCCTTGTTTCTTGGCGAGTCTGAGCTCTATCATAGAGATCCTTGGACGACAGAAAGGAATTCAGGATATTATTGAGTTAGGTAAACAAGTCTCCTGACAACATTGCTGGGATCATACTTAATTCACAATTAACCATTGGGGTTAACATCATTTTCAAAGTCTCAATTCTGCCCCACCATCTTCAGAATTTGGGAGACCAGCTCTGTGCAAGATGTTTTATTGTGGGTAAAAACACATGCTTTTATATTAGGTTGCAAGGCGAGTCCCGAGTCTCCTAACAGTTCCCTCCCTCCTAATGTGTTTAGTGTCATGACCTTTGATTTGTCTTTATTTAAAGTATATCCACAGTAGTACGAGTAGGTGTCTATAGTTTGGGATACAGCTGCAATTGATTGTTCTGCATTTTCAGAGCAGTCTAGGATATCATGAGGCCGCCGCTTTGACCACAATGGTATCAAAAGAAATAACTGACATTTATATTTGTCTTAATCATATGTGCCAAGGGTTCGATGACTAGCAAAAACAAAACCAGTGACAATAGGCACCCTTGTTTGGTGCCTTGTTTCAGATGAAATGGTACAAAAGGGGGTGGTGATGGACGGAGCATCTGAACCAATCAAACACTCACACCCAGTCAACAGATCTGGGTTTGATCCATCACCGTTCTTTAGCCCACTCTGCCACCCCAGTTCAGACATGGCTATATGCAAATCAGTCTGACCCTGTGCCTCATGGGAACAGTCCAGCCCGAACTGCCAAGCCATGCCTTCCCTGGACCGGAAACAGGCTTCCGAGGACCGGTTTCTGGCATTACAGCCATCTTCAGCCCGGCTTGCTTGAATCCAGTGGCAAAGTGAGCAAGGGACTCACGTCTGAGCATACCCTGCCACACTTATGGCGGCCAAAGCGGTACAAAAGGGGGTGGTGATGGACGGAGCATCTGAACCAATCAAACCCTCACACCCAGTCAACAGATCTGGGTTTGATCCATCACCGTTCTTTAGCCCACTCTGCCACCCCAGTTCAGACATGGCTATATGAAAATCAGTCTGACCCTGTGCCTCATGGGAACAGTCCAGCCCGAACTGCCAAGCCATGCCTTCCCTGGACCGGAAACAAGCTTCCAAGGACCGGTTTCTGGCATTACAGCCGTCTTCAGCCCGGCTTGCTTGAATCCAGTGGCAAAGTGAGCAAGGGACTCACGTCTGAGCATACCCTGCCACACTTATGGCGGCCAAAGCTCGAGATCGAAGCCGAAGTCAAGATCGAAGTCGAGGTCGAGGTCGAGGACCAGGTCGGAGTCGGCGTCGAAGTCGGCTTCGGGACATGCTTCGGGTTCCTCGAAGAAAAAACACAAGAGGAAGAAGCATAGTTCAAGGCATCATTCTGGGTCATCGGACTCGAAGAGGAAGTCTTCTTCTTGAAGACATCAAAGGGATTTTGTGTCTTCTTCTCCTGTTTGTGAGCCTGAAGGTGGTGCCTTGCCTGTATGTTCTCGAGAGAATTCTCCGGATCCGGAGCTGGAGTGTCAGCCTTCGGAGCATGAAGAAGACGTGGAGATTCCTCAGGCATCGACTCTGGTGGATAACCCAGAGGGTCAAGAGGAGCCGAATCCGGAGCGGCCTCCTTCGGAGCAGCCATTGGGTTCGTACCCTCCCTTTCCTGGTCCTGGTCAGGACCCCTCGCATTTCCTTAATGCCATGTTTGGCGTCCATACGAGGGCAATGTACCCCTCTGGAGCACCTGCGGGTCCCATGGGTCCATTGTCGTTTAACTTGGGTGTACCTCAAGCTTATGCTCTGGGCGCCTTTTCAGCCGTTTATGCCAACGCCATATCCACCTTATCTCGGTACGGCGCCGCCGAGGTCATCGACTCCGCACATGGCTTCGCCGGCTCCAGAGCGACCTCGGGATTTGGATCGGAGCTCGACGCCGGTTCCAGCTTCCCATTCTCCAGCTGTTCCGGTTCCTCGTTCGACTCCGGCTTCGACTCCGTCGGAGTCATTGCCGGATCCGACGACTTCGATTCGTCTGGAGTGGTCAAGGCGTAGAGCCCAGCGTCTCCTGGAGGAGAAGGAATATGAGGACCCTGAAGTGGAGGAAGGGGAACTTCAGGAGGAGGATTTATTTGTGGATCTCCATAGTGCTAGTAGCCTAGAACTTTCTCCAGAATGGGGCCTGCCTACAGTATCTGATGCACCCTCTAGGGATGTGATGCCATACCATGTGGTTATTAAAAAGGCTGCTGAGCTGCTAAATTTGACTTTGCCTACAGTGGAGTTCAAATCTAATATCCTCACGGAGGTTTTACATTCGCCTTCTTCAGTTGTTGAGCCGACTCTGCCATTCACTAAGGCTCTGACTGAACCAATTTTGGAAGTCTGGAATAAGCCTTTGTCTGCTCCTGCGGTGTCCAGGTCAGTGGCGAGACGATATAGGGTGGCACCAGGTGACCCTGAGTTCTTGACTACCCATCCTTCGCCGGAGAGTCTGGTGGTGCAAGCCGCTTGTTCGAACAGGTCAGCAGGCTCTTTTCCCCAGGTACCTGGAGATAAAGACTCAAAGAAATTGGATCAAACTGCTAAAAAAGTTTTCTCCTCAGGTAGCATGGCTTTGAAGTCTACAAATGCTACTTGCCTACTCGGCAGATATGTACATGCCTTAATGGATTCGGTTAAACAATTGTCATCTAAGCTTCCGGAGGAAGATAGAAAGAACTTCAATGAGGTTGTCTCTGACACTCAGGCAGCATCCCGCCAGGTTATTCAGAGTGGCATGGACACGGCGGACTCTGTGCTAGGATAATGGGTTCTTCAGTGGCCACCAGAAGAGCCGCTTGGCTGAAATCTTCTGAGTTTTCAGCGGACGTGCAGGCTGCTCTTATGGATTTGCCTTTTGACGGCACTGGCCTCTTTGGAAAGAAAGCGAATGCGGCATTGGAGAGGTTCAAGGATAGCCGGGCGACGGCTAGATCTTTGGGCCTTCAAATTAGAGGCTCTTCCACCAAGAAGTACAGGGGCTTTGGGAGGTCCACTTTTCATCCCTTTAAACAAAGCCAACAACAGCAGCAACAACATAACCCATTGTACAAGTCATACAGAGGGAGACAAAGGGGTCGCGCCCGTGGACGTCAAGCTTCCTCCTCCTCTACTTCCTCCACTAATACCCACCCCCCACCTACATCAGCAAGGCAGCACTAGATCCACCATTCCGGATCATGCGGGTCCGGTAGGGGGTCGGCTTACTCTTTTTCTACGGGATTGGGAATCGGTTACATCAGATCTTTGGGTTCTCAATCTCGTAGAAAATGGGTATGCTCTGCCTTTCCAGGAGTTCCCTCCCGATTACCCTCCTTGCCAAGGTTATTGTTCGGAGGACCACCTGTTTCTCCTGCAGGAAGAAGTCCTGGCACTGTTCAGAAAGGGTGCGATAGAGGTGGTTCCGGAGCAGGAGAGGGGTCAGGGGTGCTACTCCCGGTATTTCCTGATCCCCAAAAAGGATAGCAGACTTCGTCCAATCCTGGATCTCAGGATCTTGAACTTGTATCTGAAACAGGAAAAGTTCAAGATGCTCACTCTTCCACAGGCTCTTCAAGCGCTGTTGGAAGAAGACTGGATGGTGTCGTTCGACTTGCAGGATGCTTATTTCCACATCCCTATCCTGAAGTTGCACGGAAAGTATCTCCGTTTTACGGTGGGGTCGCAACACTACCAGTTTGCGGTCCTTCCGTTTGGTCTTACTACTGCGCCTCGAGTTTTCACCAAGGTGATGGCAGTGGTGACAGCACATCTTAGGAGGTCGGGGATACCTGTATTCCCGTATCTGGACGACTGGCTGATCAAAGCGGAGTCGCCGGAGAAGGTGCTTCATCATCTGCAAGAGACAACTCAGTTGTTGCACAGGTTAGGTTTTTTGATAAATGTACCCAAGTCTCACCTGGTGCCCTCCCAGCGCAACCTGTTCATAGGTGCGGTACTGGACACTACTGTGCGTCGTGCATTCCCTCCTCCTCAAAGGATTCGCGACATACAGGAAATGATACCTTTATTCTACAATGGAGCGGTCGTTCCAGTCCTGAAGGTCCTTCGCCTGCTCGGTCTGATGGCTTCTTTCATTCTGTTGGTCAACCATGCACGCTGGCACATGAGGGCACTCCAGTGGTGCCTCCGCAGGCAGTGGTATCAGCACAACGGAGATCTCAGGGAGTCAGTGAGGATCTCCAGAGAAACTGCGGATCGGTCTAGGTGGAGCGTGGAAGGCAATCTGCCACAAGGAAAGCCTTTCCAGCTGCCTCCATCGGTGGCCACAGTGATAACGGATGCATCCACTCTAGGGTGGGGTGCTCATCTGGGGGATCTGGAGGTCAAAGGTCTTTGGTCTCCAGAGGAAAGGTTGCTTCACATCAACCTTCTAGAGTTGCGGGCTATACGTCTGGCACTCAAGGCCTTCCTCCCTTCCCTTCGCGGTCAGTCGGTTCAAGTCCTGACGGACAACACGACCGCGATGTGGTATGTCAACAAGCAGGGAGGAGT
The DNA here is from genome assembly GCF_964261635.1 of Lissotriton helveticus. NCBI lineage: Eukaryota > Metazoa > Chordata > Amphibia > Caudata > Salamandridae > Lissotriton > Lissotriton helveticus. Next base: position 229,779,870 of record NC_136065.1, on the reverse strand, counting down.
AGGGTCGCAGTGTCTCTGCAGAGAAGCTCTGCGTCTCTGGTCCTAGGTTCAGGACCACCAGATTTGTCTGATGGCAAATCATCTGGCCGGAGTTCTGAACGTACGTGCAGACATTCTCAGTCGGTAGTTCTCAGCCGACCACGAGTGGAGGCTCCATCCAGAGGTTGTTCAGGACATCTTTTAGATGTGGGGGACTCCTCGGGTGGACCTGTTCGCCACTCGCGAGAATGCTCACTGTCTGTCATTCTGCAGCCTCCAGTATCCGATACAAGGAGCTTTGGGGGACGCGTTTCAGTTGAGTTGGGGAAGTCAACTCCTTTACGCGTTTCTTCCCATACCCTTGATTCCTCGGGTCCTGAAGAAGATTCGCAAGGACCGGGCCCAAGTCATATTGGCCACCCCGGATTGGCCGAAAAAGGTGTGGTACACGGATCTTCTCCACCTCTCCTCACACCCGCCGCTCCGTCTCCCTTTCAGGGCAGATCTCCTCTCTCAGATGGAGGGGCAGGTTCTACACCCCCACCTCCAGACATTACACCTTCATGCCTGGAGATTGAACGGGGCAACCTGAATTCCTTTTCTCTCCCACACGATGTGGTGGATGTCATTCTTTCGGCCAGGCGTGACTCCACCAAATCCATCTATTCGTATAGGTGGTCTAAATTTGTTGCTTGGTGTGGGGAGAAGTCTATTGAACCTTTGAGGGCTCGCTTGTCCGATATTTTACAGTTTGCTCTTTCTTTGGCGCAGCAAGGATTTGCTGTTGCCACAGTCAAAGGTTACCTTTCGGCGTTGTCGGCATTTCTCTGTTTGCCGGATCAGCCGTCTTTTTTTAAATCTCCAGTAGTTTTGAGGTTTCTGAGGGGCCTCACTAATAAGTTCCCTCCTTCTCCATTTATCATGCCTCAATGGGACTTAAATTTTGTCTTAACATTCTTGATGGGTTCTCCCTTCGAACCCTTACACAAGTGTCCCATGAGGCTTTTGTCTTTTAAGGCGGTCTTCCTAGTTGCGATCACCTCGGCAAGGAGGGTAAGTGAGCTTCAAGCTCTTAGTTCCAAGGCCCATTCCTGACCATTCATGCTGATCGAATGGTTCTTAGGACCAGGGCTGCTTTTCTGCCTAAAGTGGTATCTCCCTTCCATCTAGGTCAATCTATTACCCTTCCTTCCTTTTATCCTCCCCCTCACCCTTCCAAGGAGGAAGAGAGACTGCACCATCTGGACCCTAAGAGGGCGGTGTCCTTTTATCTTGATAGGACAAGAGACTTTCGAATGGATGACCAGCTGTTTGTTGGTTTTGCTGGCTGCCGGAACGGTAGAGCGGTGCACAAGCGCACACTTTCCAGGTGGATAATTATGTGCATCAAGATCTGCTACTCTCTGGCGGGTAAGGACCCTCCTGAGGGTATAAGAGCTCACTCTATCAGGGCAAAATCTGCTACTTCTGCATTGTCTAGAGGTGTACCTGTTGAGGACTTTTGCAGAGCCGCGACTTGGGCCTCCCTCCACACCTTCGCGAAGCATTACTGCTTGGATACCGAGGTGAGGAGGGACAGCCACTTTGCCCGCTCTGTCCTCCAAGATTTCCTGGTATAGCAGAGTGGACACCCTCCTCCCGGAGTGGGGACTGCTGTGGGACTCTATTCACAAGGTGAGGAATCCACTGGCAGATGTATCTATCAGAAGAACAAGTTACTTACCTTCGGTAACGCTTTTTCTAGTAGCTACAGTATCTGCCTGTGGATTGCTCACTGACCCACCCGCCTCCCCGTTGTCCACTCTGCTTTACCTGTTTATGTACATTTTTGTATATTTATGTATATGTTTGAAATAGGTTTTCTTACCTTGGCTGCTCACTATGGGTGTGTGGTTTTGAAATGTATGTACTGTGTACAATGTATTTGTATATTTCTACTGTCATTGGTCCATCTGGGTGCCTCGAAGGCACGGAAAAAAGGGCGGAACTGACATCATCATGCCGACATAGGCCTAATATGGAGTCGGTGACGTCAGACGGAGTCGCGCGCGATGCCGTGCTCCTATGACGTCGCCTACGCCGGCGTGCTACAAAGAATTTTCCAAACGTTGCTGACGCAAGGGGGATATTCACAAGGTGAGGAATGCACAGGCAGATACTGTATCTACCAGAAAAAGCGTTACCGAAGGTAAGTAACTTGTTCTTTAGTTCTATCCTCATTGGAAATGGAGGGTAAGTCTAGTTTGTCTAGGACTTTGAAACATGTATGGAGGTCTACTTGATTAGTATTGATATATAATTGTGTATACAATGTCTTGAATGTTTTGAATATGTGGTCAGATTTTATCTGTATATTACCTTTACCATTTTTTATTTCAGGAATAACACTTTTAGTTTGTTTACATCTTGATACCAGTATCTTACCAACTGTGTTAGCTTCACACAGTCAAATACCATTTTGTCTATCAATCCACGTGCCTGCTCTTGTGCTTAGAATTCTATTGAACCTGTATTTTGTATTGTTTAGATCTTATAGGATGAGTAGATCTTTGGGCTGTCTATGAGTTTTTCTAAGATGAGTAGGGAATAATTCGTTTTTTTTTATTTGTGATTTTATGTTAATTAAGGAACCTCTGACTGATGCTTTTAAGGTTTTCCAATGGATGAGGGATACGGTATCTTCAGACAAGTTTTCTTGTAGGAAATAATCAATATTATCCCGTATTTTCTTTCAGTAGACCTGGTCTTATAAAGCCCCACAAAAGGGTTCATGTTATACAAGAATGGTCTGAAATATATCTAAGGTGTATGGACGTGTCAGTTATAGATTGTAAATGATTCTCTGAGATCAGAATATCTATTCTAGAATGTGAGTTGTGTGATGAGGAAACATGTATAACACAGCGTATCTGGGTGTTTTAGTCTACAAACATCTTTCAAATTATATCTCTGGCACAGATTAATCATTTTCTTGTGGGTTTAAGAGGTTGATATTTACATTGGGAAGATCTGTTTAAATTGCAGTCCGAGGGTAGGTTAAAGACCCCACCTAGAATGATAACTGCTTTGACCGGGGTAAAGCTCATATCATGATCCAGAATGTACCAAAATGTAGGCTCTTGCCCATTCGCAGCATATATGTTGACTACCTATAAATCTTCACCCTCCTTATGCATTTTTGAGAATATCCACCTAGTCCTCATGTCGGTTCACCAACAGAATATCTACCACAAAAATATAGATGTAAAAAATATTGAGGTAAAAATATAGAATACAAAAATATTGACTCCCTATACTTAAAAAGGTAAGTACAAATAAATCGAAAAAAAAATATTGTTTACAATAATATAGGGCCTCATTACTATGACGGTCGAATAGCATTCCAAATGACTCGGTGTCGGAATGGTTTCCGACTGACTCGGGTTCGGGGAGTCCGACCAACCGATTACGCTGGTTCTGAACTTCGTTTGATTGGACTCCCATTGACTTCAATGGGAGCCTGTGTTCCGACCGACAACACAGGCTCCCATTGAAGAAAGGGGTGGTTGCGGATAGCCTTGCATCCTGTGGCCAGCACCCCATGGTGCCTGCCACACTGTGCATGGTTGTAAAAAGGGGTCCCATGGGTACCCCCACAGGACCCAACTGAAGGTTTTTAGGTGAAGTCTGCTACGGGCCCCAAAGTCAGATTCCAGTAGCCGATCCGTATCAGTCAAACCGAGTCGGAAAGGCTGTCCAAATCCAACATCGTAATCTGTCGGTCGGACCACGGTCCATAGAGCCGTACGAGTCGGCTTCGATCGACTCGGTTCCTCCAAAATGCCAGTCAGAACCGAGTTGGAAGGACCAAATGGTTGCCTACCATTGTAATCAGCCGGTCGGAAATGTTTCAGAGTCGGTCGGAAACACAGGTTCCGACATGGATTTGGACAAACCGAATGCTGTTCAGAGATTTCCAACCGACATTGTAATGAGGCCAATAGTTGTATTAAATATCGATTTTAAAATATATATCATTTAAAATATTAAAATAAACATAAATTAAAAATTAACTATAAAATAATAATTAAATGTACATTTTAAACAACAAATAAACTTCCTTTTTAAAATGTAAAGACACACATATATATATATATATATATATAAATCTATCTATACTAATATAATAAAGAGAGAGCCCAAACCTTTGAGGCGGGTAATCTCAGGAACCACTGCACCAATCACAACACCCAATACAGCGTTGGAAAGGGCAGTTGCAGCAGGACATAGGCTATGCAGACGCCCACCATATACATTTAAAAGGTAAAAGAACCGTGCCAGTAAAGTAGTCCCTTGTGGGCGTGTCTGCGTTGTGCTGTGAGCAGGTGCTGGGGGCGTAACAAATGCTGGGGGCGTGTGGTACGTTCCGCCCTTCATGCCATGTCTCATATCGTGTGCTGTGGGTGTGTGCTGGGGGTGTGGGTGTGTGCGGGGCGCAGGATTACGGGAAAAAAGCGAGCGTTGTGCCCAATATTTCATTGTTTTTCTTCCCAGGTTCTGTACATTCCAGCTCCGGGTGTCCACCCTGCTCCCTTTAAATACCCCTGAACCCCATAATCATAACCCACCCGTACTCCTTAAAATACCCCAACACCCTTAAACACTAACCCATCTTAACCCTATAAATATACCCTGTACCCCAAAACCCAAACCTATCCCTAAACCCTAAAAATACCCCTGTACCCCAAAACCCAAACCTAGCCCTGAACCATAAAAATACCCCTGTACCCCAAAACCCAAACCTATCCCTGAACCCTTAAAATAGCCCTGTACCCCCAAACCCAAACCTACCCCTGACCCTAAAAATACCCCTATACCCCAAAACCCAAACCTAGCCCTGAACCCTAAAAATACCCCTGTACCCCAAAACCCATACCTATCCCCAAACCCTAAAACTACACCTGTACCCCATAACCCAAAACTATATCTGAACCCTTAAAATACCCAAACACCCCAAAACATATACCTTAGTACCCCAAAACATATACCCCTTTACCCATACTTACCTTATCCAAACATTAAAAAAAAACATGTTTTTACCATTCATGCATTTACAACGAATTTCGTTATAAATGAATGCGTGGTAAAAGCATATAAAATATAATGCCATGGGTTATAATGGCATTGCGGAGTCATGGTACTTTCGTAATTAAAGTATGCAGAGTGATGGTATGCGGAAAGAAAGTTGCAGAATAATGGGTGTTTACCCTCCCCCGGTAAGTACATTGGTGGCACGGCGGCCCACATCTCCAGCAACATACTCATATTTTTTCACCACCCATTTGAAAAATGCACAGGTCTCTCTCATTGATGGCCAGCACCGACATACACTTTTAGACACACCTCCCGCCACAAGTTCTAGAATTGCGAACTTTAGAGCTGGGGAGCTACGTTCGAATCTCGGCATCAGCTCAACATCCTGTGATTCCAGGCAAATCGCTTTGTCTCCCCGTGCCTACCACAAATGAATGTGTTCCTCTGTAATGTAAATTGTGCTCATGCTTTGTTGTCGAGTTCGCGCTATATAATATTGCAAGGAAAAATAATGTAGGGAAACTCGAGTTCACACACTACTGAACGCGCACTGAATCGGAGCGTTTCACAGGCCTGTCACAGATAAGAAATGCCATCAAAACGAAATCCTACAAAACAATATCCTACTGGCCGGCAGCAATTCATACCCGTCAACGTCGGGACGGGCTGATAGTATATATATAAGCAATAGCCAATGGCTTAGGAAGGCACACACAGCTCGCCTGCCTTCTGGCATACCATTTTCACTCGCCTCGGTTAGACGGAGGACTCGTGTTCAAAACATCATAATCCGAAATGCAATGCTTTGAATACGTGCGGAGGGCGTGGCCCACTGGGGGGCCAGGAATCAATAAAAAACGCAAAGAGAGAGTGAAAACGAGTCTGCATTGCTTATTGGCAAACAAGCCCTGGAAGAAGAGGCGGAAAGCCTCGAAACGCGTTGGCTAAAAGAATAATTACCGAGGGATCGAGGCGAGTGAAAATGGTATGCCAGAAGGCAGGCGAGCTGTGTGTGCCTTCCTAAGCCATTGGCTATTGCTGACAAACTATATTCACGGGAGCCACACCGTGGGGAAGAGCACCATCCCATGAAACTGCAAGGAGAGGCTGCGTTTGGTAACTGCTGCCAGACAGTATACAGCACAGTAAGCCGTTTTTAATGCATTCACCTCTGTTTCCCTGGACCTTACTATAAGGAAAAACCCTGTTTAATATGGACAATTATGCAAAGCACCTACCAAGGTTAGACGGAGGACTCGTGTTCAAAACATCATAATCCGAAATGCAATGCTTTGAAAACGTGCGGAGGGCGTGGCCCACTGGGGGGCCAGGAATCAATAAAAAACGCAAAGAGAGAGTGAAAACGAGTCTGCATTGCTCATTGTCAAACAAGCCCTGGAAGAAGAGGCGGAAAGCCTCGAAACGCGTTGGCTAAAAGAATAATTACCGAGGGATCGAGGCGAGTGAAAATGGTATGCCAGAAGGCAGGCGAGCTGTGTGTGCCTTCCTAAGCCATTGGCTATTGCTGACAAACTATATTCACGGGAGCCACACCGTGGGGAAGAGCACCATCCCATGAAACTGCAAAGAGAGGCTGCGTTTGGTAACTGCTGCCAGACAGTATACAGCACAGTAAGCCGTTTTTAATGCATTCACCTCTGTTTCCCTGGACCTTACTATAAGGAAAAACCCTGTTTAATATGGACAATTATGCAAAGCACCTACCAAGGTTAGACGGAGGACTCGTGTTCAAAACATCATAATCCGAAATGCAATGCTTTGAATACGTGCGGAAGCGTGGCCCACTGGGGGGCCAGGAATCAATAAAAAACGCAAAGAGAGAGTGAAAACGAGTCTGCATTGCTCATTGTCAAACAAGCCCTGGAAGAAGAGGCGGAAAGCCTTCGAACGCGTTGGCTAAAAGAATAATTGCCGAGGGATCGAGGCGAGTGAAAATGGAATGCCAGAAGGCAGGCGAGCTGTGTGTGCCTTCCTAAGCCATTGGCTATTGCTGACAAACATAATTATATATATATATAAAAAATATAAACTAATATTCTAATTATTAATATAATTTAAACAATCTTAAATAGCATAATATCAAAAATATATGTAAACATATTGAAATATACCAAACATATAAAATATTTAAAAAGGGTATTCATTTAATTAAAAATAAAACATAAACCATACACACATTTTACAATGTAATTAAAAATAAGTTACAAACAATAATTATTGCAAACTATAATATTATTATTATAATAAATCAAATACATAATTATAAAAAAATTACAACATAGAATTAATTATGACAAATTAAAATAAATACATATACATTTCCCACCACATTAAAAAGAAAACATTTTTCTACAGACTACATCCGCTCCCTACTGGACAAAGGAGAAACAGTAGCCCTCATCCTCCTCGACCTCTCAGCGGCCTTCAACACGGCATCCCACTGCACCCTAATACGCAGATTCCACGACGCAGGGATCCGGGACAAGGCCCTCAACTTGATCTACTCTTTCCTCTCCGGCAGAACGCAGCGGACCCTACACCAACCACTTGCGGAGTCCCCCAGGGCTCCTACCTCAGCCCAATGCTCTTCAAAATCTACATGGCTCCACTCGCCCCCATCGCCAGAACCTACAGACTCAACATTGTTTCATACGCAGACGACACCCAACTCATCCTCTCCCTATCCAACGAAGCGAACGCAGCCAAACACAGCCAAACACAGCTTCCAAGAAGGCATGGAAGCTGTTGCCAATGAATGAAAAGCAGCTGCCTACAACTCAACACCGACAAAACAGAAGTACTCATCATGGAACGACACCTGGTGGCCCCCTGCCATCGGTAGCCCACCCACCACCACGGACCACGCATGCAACCTTGGGATCATCTTAGACTCCGAACTCAAAATGGACCGCAAAATCAACTCTGTCAAATCCTCCTACTTCCACATTCTCCGCTTCTACATAAGACCTTCAAATGGATCCCCCTTGAACACAGAAAAACCCTCACCCACGCCCTCGTCACCAGTAGACTCGACTACGGCATCGCACACCGAACCAGCATACCTCAACAGCCAACTCAAGAACCCTACGATCAGCCCAGCTCTCCTACGCCGTGGTTCCCAGTGACAGAAAGACCTGATTAGGAGGCCGCTCCTTCTCCTTCTCCTTCCTCGCGGCCAGAGCATGGAACACCCTACCGCTCCACCTCAGACAGACAACATCACTCCCCATCTTCATGAGCGACCTCAAAACCTGGCTCTTTGATGAACCCCTTCCTTGATGGACTGGAATCTGCACCTCCCCTCTTCCCCAGCGCCTTGAGACCCTTACGGGTGAGTAGTCATGCTTAACAAACCCCTGATTGATTGATGCTTGATCTCGAAGTGCCTCGCAACAGTATAGGTAGAATTATATTAACAATAGCCCACATATGTTTGAGCACTCGCCTCTTCGCTGCAAGGGTGATAACTATTCGCAAGTAAAAGAGAGTTGTCAACAGTTGGCTTTCTATAAAGTGTAGTCTGCAGCCTATTGTCATTGACTGTCAAGTCCAGAAAAGGTACACTGGCCTCAGTGATATGATTGGTGAAATGTAATTCAGCAAATTGATATTTAGAGTATTAATATACTCTTCTGCTGTCTTCGGTAAATCTATCTATATAAAACTCCCATAGGGCAAGGCTATCTAACTAATGGTCATTCTCATCTACCCAGGCCACGTGCTTCTCCCACAAACCCACAAAAAGATTAATGTAGCTGGGGGCAAAGTACATGCCTTGCCTGTGAAGAAAGCAATATTGCTGTTAAGGCAGAATTTGATCAACTGTAAAATCATACTACTGTGTTCCTGGTACTTCAAAGCTTTACACTTCAGAAAAAATTGGACTACCCTGAGTCCCGAATCATGTGATATACAGGTGTACAGACTTGTTATGTTTAATGTAATCAATAAGTAATCGTCTTCCCATCATATTTCATCGGTTACCCTAAGGAAATCTTTAGTGTTCCTAATATAGGAACTTAAATCCTTTGTAAAAGGGAACAGGAAGAAGTCCACATAGATGGAAGCATTCTCCAGCAGACTGCCTTTTGAAAAACAATTGGACAACTAGGTTGTGAATTAGTGTCTTTGTGAATTTTGAGGATCTGGTAAAAAGGTGTAATCTGTGGTCAAAGGAATTGATATTCATCATAACCCAAAAAACCCTCTATGTTTCCAATGTTCCAGAAAGTCATAGAATGCTTTAATGCTTTACAAATATGCTTCTCTAGAGATGGGCTGATCGCATTCTTTATCTGCAAGTTGCCTCAGGGCCTCTTTGTAATAATTTTCCTTTGTTAGTAGGACTAGTAGTACTGTGCTGTCATTTGTAAGCATTAGTATGGCTTGCCGTTGTTCCTGCATCATATTCCTGATACTTTTGTTGTAAACTTGTTGACCTTGCTTACGGGGGTGGCCGCGCCCACTGGGGTGGGAAGATTTTCTTTTAACTGAAGCCGCAGCTGTGATCACCACTCACTCAGATGCCCGCAGCCCATGAGGAAGTGCTTTTCAGCACGAAACGCGTTGGGCAGGACTATTCATTTAATTTTTGCTGGGAACCTCTGCTGTGTGGATTCTGCTGTCTTGTTTTGGCATATACTACTCACTTGTGTGGGCTCTCTTGATCCAGGCAACTGTTTGTTGGGATATTTACTGCGCAGCCTAAGCCGTGAGAGAAGCCCTGCTGTCCCCGGTACAGCCCCGCTGCAACGGCACTCGATGCTGCAGCGACAAGGACAAGTGATGCCTTTTCGAAGATGTTATAAAGCAGGACTGACGGCAGTGGGTTTATACCACAACCCACTTGGGATTTGAAACCTTTTGCAAAGATTGAGTGTTTGCACAGCAACCCACTGAGGTAATACATGAGGCACTGCAATAACCAGAAGGCCACGGGGGTGGCCGCGCCCACTGGGACGGGAAGATTTTCTTTTAACTGAAGCCGCAGCTGTGATCACCACTCACTCAGATGCCCGCAGCCCATGAGGAAGTGCTTTTCAGCACAAAACGCGTTGGGCAGGACTATTCATTTAATTTTTGCTGGGCACCTCTGCTGTTTGGATTCTTCTGTCTCCGAATAAAGTTTTGGCATATACTACTCACTTGTGTGGGCTCTCTTGATCCAGGCAACAGTTTGTTGGGATATATATATATATATATATATATTACAACTACAGTCCTTATATTGCCAAACGCCAAATCCTCTTTACTTTCCGGAAAGCGAAATCAGGAACGGACCACCACACAGCAGATGTAGTATTCAGTGCTTTATTCTTCCACCATAGCAGACATGACGCATTTCGAGAGGGAAACCCCTGTCTTGATCACATGTATATATATATATATATATATATATATATATATATATATATATATATATATATATATATATATATTTTTTTTTTTTAATTGACAAAACCAAAGGCTACTGGGACTTTATAGTTAGGCTCCGATTTCACTCATACAAAACCAATACAACTATAACTTATGTCCCTGCAATGCACTGCTTATGATCTCACATATTACATCACTCATGACATGGTCAGTGACATCACTGTATGGGTGTGAGAGTGGGTGTGAGAGTGTCTGTATGGGTATGTGAGTGGATGTGAGAGTGTCTGTATGGGTGTGAGAGTGTCTGTGTGTGTGACTGGTTGTGAGGGTGTCTGTATGGGTGTGTGAGTAGGTGTGAGAGTGTCTGTACGGGTGTAAGAGTGGGTGAGAAAGGGTGCGAAAGTGTATATGAACTGGCTTGACTCATTTCGATTGATTTTTGGCAGTTGGTGTTCACAGTCTACAGGAACATCCCAACAGGGCTTCTTGGCAGTCACGTTTCTTTGTGGTCAGTCCAACAGGGTCTCTGGGTATTTTGGCTTAGTCTTTGTAACGAGCAGAGCAAGTGTTGACCCTTCTCCCCTCTAGGTTGAATAGTTTGGTGTGGTATCATGCTGGATATCCTGCAGTGGTCATGCTGGGGCTGCAGTTGGTGGGAGAAGGCCAGACAGAACTTCTGGCACTTCACCCACCTTTTGTTCTCCAAAGATGCCATGTTGGAGCAGGATAGATTTTGAGTGGAGCAGGCTCTAGCTATGGGATAGCAGCACTGATGGCAATCATCGGCTGATGTGAGTGCTTTTGGTGTGAAGCAGTTTCAAGCCCAGGGTGTTGGGAAATAGCAATCCTGGTAGGCAACTTCTTACTCTCTGGGTTTGATTAGTGCCAGTGCCCAGAAACACTGATAGTAGAGTTGTGACTGAAGTATTGATAATGTTACTGGGTGGCATTACAATGGGCTTCTTCTGTTTTGGTTCAGGATTGAAGGAAGCAGTGCTGATGGCGGCCTGTTGCCAGGGCAGATGATTACCTTCAGCGCATTATGAGGAATGTGGTGTATTATATGGTGTGGTTATGTGACCTCACTGTGTCACAATACTGTCTTGGGTCCAGTCAGGCTTGTTTGCTAAACTTTAGCACAACCCTTGGTAGCTGTGGCTTCGAGCAGTCAGGCTTAAACAAAGGAACCAAGTGTAAAGCATTTAAAAGTACCAAAAAAAAAATAATAAGAAATGTCCATAGCATGAAAGAAATCCAACACCAATTTATAAGACTAAATATTATTTTTTATGAATTTTTAGACACCAAAATAAACAAAATCAACCAGAGGGTCTAGGAGATATAGATTTTTAAGGAAATCGTAAATCACTGTTTTAGATGCAGAATTTCAACAAGCATTAGTAAGAGGAAAGTTTGTAAAGTGGAAAAACCTTTATAAAGTTGCGTTCCGCTATTCCATCCCGCTTTGGGAGACCAACTCAAACAGGGAGGATGTCAAGGGGGCCAGTAACCAGTTGCAGGTCAGTAACCTTGTCATCAAAGCAGTATCAAGTCCAGCTCCAGGCTCTATGGGTAAACCATCATAGACTTTAACAGAGTAGTCCTGATGTAAGTAATACAGGATGCTGAAGATGCTGTAAGATGCCAAAGATGCTGTGCAGTCGCCGGGTGACTTCCTAGGGCTACTCCAAAGTTCACAGTCCAGGTGGGGCTACTTCAGTGAGAGGGGCCGTTGTCCCTCAAAGTCCTCTTTGCTCCAGCAAAAGCCCAGTAAACACTAAACTACTGGTCTCCGGTCACAGTAAAACCAGTGGTTCCCTATGGTAAAGGCTTGTGTTAGTCTTGGGCAACAAAACTGTACTCTGATGACTCCTGCAGGTCCAGCAAATCCAGGTGCAGCTTTTGAGTGTTGGGACTTAGTCTCCCTGGGTGCATGTCGGCGGTCAGCGGTCAGTAGCCATCAGGCATTTGTGGCTACTAACTAGCCAGGATGGTCTTCTTCAGCTTCTGCGGCCCTGGGGCTGTAAAAGAAAGTCAGTCAACTGACTCTTGGAGTTCATCTCTTTTGTCTGGGCCTCAGGAGCAACTTTTCCATGAACCAGGCACCACAGTCCTGTCCTTGCTAGCACAAAGATCAACAGGTGCAGTACAGCGGTTGGTGCAGGCTCTCTTTCCAGGTGCAGAGAACAGCAGGGCAGTTTGTCTTCAGTCCTTGTTCCAGTCCAGATGTGATCTGCGGTCTGGGTGCCAGGGGTGCCATATTTATGCCAGAAAGTGCCCTTGGGCAATGCAGCAGTTACTATCCAATGGGCTACTAGGACCTTTTCTGCCTGATGACAACTTCATGCAGTGTGTGGCATCTAGCTATCTCAGAGTACACTACCTATCTCGGTGTCAGCTTAGTAGCCCATCCTATAGGTGCGGCTACCTAAGGGCTACACGGCCATGGAAAAACTGGTGTGGCTACTGGTCCTCCCCTCTCTGTCCTCAATGCTAATCTGTCTAACTGAACAAAAGAGCACCCCTCTTGTATGTGTCCAACATTTGCCCTTCAAAGGCGGCTTTATCTTTGGAGGTCACCTTTTGGGCTCACATCCTCTGTGGCTTCTTGCCAGGGAGAGGTAATACCTCTTGCAACAGCAGGCCTCTATTGTTTCTGCTCCTGAGAGTCGTTCACACTTCAGCGCAGGAAGGCAGAAGGCTGTCTGGTGACTAGCATCTGCAATGGCCACTGGAAAACTTAAACAACAGTAGCAACTTTATAAAAGTTGCATTTACTTAAAAGTTTTTTTTTGTTGTTTTTTTTTTAAACCTTTATTAGGAACAAGAAACCATACAGTGGCACATACACAGATTGATCACAGAAGAAGCAGTCACAATGTCAGGTACACAATAAAGCCAGTAAGGAAATTGGAATGTGGGTAGATCCAAATCACATAATACTCATTGTACTTGGAGGCACAGGTCAGCATGAAACAGAAACGGCATTGCATATTTTATTTATTTTATTTTATTTTTTGCATTTGTATGGCGCTCAGCTACCCAACAAGGGTTTCCCGGCGCCTTTGACATTGAGTTGTTCAAAGAAAATGCTGAGTTGGTTTATTTAGCGCAGTTGTTTCTGAAACAGCCAGGTTTTAACTGTTTCCGGAATTTGGTGTAGCTTTCCTCTTTTCTGATATGGAGAGGTAGTGCGTTCCATAAGATTGGTCCTTTGACAGAGAAAGATCTCCCGCCAGTTCTTTGTAATTTAAATCTTGGGACGGCAAAGTTCGATGCCGTTTGGGAGCGGAGGTTTCTTGTTGGCAGGTAGGGAAATGCTAGAGCTTGTAGATAGGAGGGAGCCGTTTTGTTTTTAATTTTGAACATGTAGCTCAGGGTTTTAAAGCTGATCCGATGTTCTACCCTGAGCCAATGTAATTCGTTCAGGTGTCTTGACACTCTTTCAGACCTTGGGATCCTGCGCAAGAGTCTTGCGGCAGAGTTTTGAATTGTTTGAAGTCGCTTGATTACTGCAAAGTTGGAGCCAAGGTAGAGGATATTTCCGTAGTCAATACACGATGTTACTAGTGCGTTGACTACGGTTTTTTGCGTGACAGGGGGCAGCATCCAAATGATTTTTTTTAACCATTTTATTATAGTGAAGCAGAGTCCTGTGATTTTGTTTGCCTGCTGTTTCATAGACAAAGTGTTGTCTATAATAACCCCTAGGTTTCTTACCTGCGTAGCTGGCTGGGGAATATTACCCAGCTCGGACGGCCAGTGGGAGGGGTTCCAAAGTTCCTTGTTTTTTCCCAGTAGGAGTACCTCGGTTTTATCTCCATTTAATTTCAACTGGTTGGAGGTCATCCAGTTGAATATTTCCTGGAGTCCGGTTTTGAGTAGGGAGGGGGCTAACGGGTTTGCCTCAGAGAGGGAGAAAATGATTTGTGAGTCGTCAGCGTAGGTCATCAAAGACAGGCCTACGCCGTCAGCCAGGTCAGCTAGTGGTCTAAGATACAAGTTAAAAAACAACGGGCTCAGGATGGAGCCCTGTGGTACTCCATAAGGGGCGGGGAAGATGTCTGAGCTTGCGATACAGGATTTAATCTGAAAGGTTCTTTTGGAAAGAAAGGACTTGATCCATTGTAAGGCGTCATTACGTATACCGTTTTTCTCCGAGGTAGCCAGAAGGATTTTGTGAGATATGGTGTCAAACGCCGCACTCAAATCTAAAAGAATGAGTGCGACCGTTTGACCCCTATCCAAAAGTTGTCGGATTGTTTCCGTCACACCCAGTAGGGCAGTCTCCGTGGAGTATCCTGCTCTAAAGCCTGACTGTGAAGGATGGAGGAGGTTGTTATCCTCTGTGAAGGTGGTGAGGGCAGAGTGTATATGCCTTTCCATGAGCTTGGAAAAAGCAGGGAGCAGGGATATGGGTCGGTAGTTGGAAAGAACTGTGGGGTCGGATGAAGGTTTTTTCAGTAGTGGAGTTACCATTGCATGCTTCCAGCTAGATGGAACGGTGGAGGCTTGGAGGGATGCATTAAGTAGGTCTGTTATGGCAGTCAGGGGGATCATGTCAAGTTGTTTCAAGATACTCACAGGAAGAGGGTCACAGGGGGAGCCTGATGAGATGGACTTTAGGGAGGTTTTTAGGGAATCCAAAGTTACCAAAGGCCAGTTTTCCAGGGTGCTAACTATGTCAGATGACCTGGGGGTGTCCTGTTGTGAATAGTTGCTTAAGGGCCTGGTGGTGATATTGGTGATGATGTTCTCAATTTTATCATTAAAAAAAAACGCTAGGTCCTGGCATTGTTTGTTGGTTAAGGGATGGGCCGTAGCAGTTGTTTGGGCCCCTGCTAGGTCCTTGACTATATTAAATAGAGTCTTTGTTTTGTTTGTGGCTTTATTGATGGAGTTTGCCACATATAGGGCACGTGCTTTAATGCAAGAGGAGTGGTATGAGTTTCTCGCCTTATTGTATAGAATCTTTTTTCCCGGATTATAATCTTTGCGCCAGTTTCTCTCCAGCGCTTTGCATTTAGATTTTTCTACTTTGAGAGATTCATTGAACCAGGGGGCTGGGGGGTGGTGAAAGTTTTTGTTTGCCTTCGTTAGAGGGAGGCATTGGTTGGCTGCGGATTCGACCCACTGGTTAATGTTTACAGCGAGACTTTCCACGTTTCGGTCAGGGGAGGGTGTGTTAGTTGATAACATTTGGTTCAGTTTATTAATGTCGAGTAGTTTCCAGTTTCTCATGAGGTTTGAAGGCCGTGCCGCATTATTTGGGGAGGAAGTTCTGATTAGACTGAAGCTAATGAGATGATGGTCTGACCAGCATAGAGGACTTGTTATATCCCATTTTAGGTCTGGGAGGTTTGAGATTATGGGGTCTAATAGATGTCCTGCCTTATGCGTGGGACCAGAGTTTAGAAGTGAAAGATTTAGGGCCGTTAGATCATCTATCAGATTACAGCAGGCCAGGTTGGTTGGGTCCTCAAGATGCAGATTTAGGTCCCCTAGGAGTGTAAAGTTTTTGAAATCTACCAGAAATGGCGAGATGTGGTTTGCAAGGCTGGTTGCCCAGGTAGTGGCATTCCCAGGAGGTCTGTATATGAGGAGGCCGGAGAATGTAAAATTAGGGTTCAGGATAATTTGAAAGGAAGCGGCTTCACAGTCTGGGATGTTAACTGGGAGCATGTTACATGTAAAGTCTTTACAGTATATGATCGCGATACCCCCGCCCACTTGGCCTTGACGGTCTTTCCTTGCTATGGCATAGTTGGCAGGGAGAGCAGTTGCTACATCCGGGCCAGAGCTGTCATGTAGCCAAGTTTCTGTGAGGAAGAGCGCACTAGGTGCTTTTTCTAGTAGCAGAGTGAAAATATCTAGTTTGTGCTGTGGCAGGGATCTGCAATTTACAGAAAGAAAGGAGTAGTTACGGCTCAAGTGTTTGGGGCGTTTAGATGGAGTTAGAGTATGGATTTCAGGGTCCGGGTAAGGTTGGATATTTGTAAGGTGGACTGCGCAATTTGAGCAGTGTGTGTCACCCAATGGTGAAAGTAAGATGCATTTGTGGTGTGGGGCGGGACGTAGAGCTTTTAGTTGCGTGGAGGTCATACCGGGGAGGTTGTCTATAGAGGGTTCTCTGCCCCCTGTCCCGTCCTGTCCCGGACGGGCCCAGACGGGTATGTCTTAGGCTAGTCTTCGGTGCAGCTTTGGCGCGGCTGCTGCGCGTCTTCGCTGCGCGTCATATAATGTACCTGGTTTTTGTAGAGGCCGGGCGTTTGTTCAGCTCCGCCTCTACAACTCAATTTGGCCAATCAGTGCCCGCCCCAGCCAGGAAGCCGGAAGAAGGTACCGCCCTGCACCCTCCCCACAAACAAGCCTAGCGCTTGCGGAGGACCGGGGCTACAGGGACACAAGTTATACTTTCAGTCACAGGTATTTGCAAGTTTACATTTCCACAATGACTTCACTTTGTGCAATTTTGTAAAATCAAATCTGCGCAGTGATTAAAAAAGGTGGATATCGCTCGAACATGCGTTCGATGTTTGGCTTAGTAAGGTGAAGATACAATTTTAAAAACAGGAAGCAGAGTGGCTATTAATCAGTCACGCAGCTTAGTTAGCAGCATAGTAGGAACATGTCACCCTGGAAAGGGAGAACAACACTTCCAGCGAGGCCCCACCTAACACAAGTCAGAAAGCAGAGCAGCAAGACCTCATAACAATCCTCAGCCGATAACAGGCGCCAGACGTACACATGGGAAGGTCATAACAAGGGGAGTAGTAGTGAACAGTGCCGCATCAGCGACGATGGGCACGAATCATGACATGCCCATCTCAACCCACCAGAGCATACAACACACAGACCATTAATGGATAACCTGAAGGATTAGGGCAGTAATGGCAGCAGGGATGAGACCCCCTACGGTAGCTCCTCCCGGCCAGCATCATCAGTGTCCTCACTGTGGGCGGGCCCGGTCAGCCAGTAAATTTGCAGTGGGCTCCAGAAATCTTTAGGTCTGCACCGTACAGACATCAAGTCAGCATAAATATTATATTGGTCCTGGCAATACATCATGTCATCCAGCCAGTCCTTGAATTTCGGAGCTCTGCCTCTACCCCATCTACAGGCTATCCTGCGCTTGGCTAGTAGCATGGCCACATCCGTAAACCTGCGGTAGGGAAGAGGTACGTCCTTCGTGTACCCCAATAGCATAATTAGGGGATCAAACGGTACAGCCTTTTCAGTTATAACATCCAACGCTTCATGGACTTGGAGCCAGTAGGACTGGATCGCATAGCATTCCCAGGCTAAATGTAGAAAACCAGCCCCCTCCGCCCGACAGCGGGCACATTTATCATCGTCCGCCAGGCGGAACCTGAATTTCCTAACCGGGGTATAGTAAAACCTCTGCACAAATTTATAATGTATCATCTTCAATCTACAACTCGAAGAGATATTAGCAGTAACGCCACAGCAGTATGCCCATTGTTCTGTAGTGTAGTTCCTATTATCCCAATAGGCTCTGCGCATTGGAATAATACCTCCAATAGTATAGACCTAGACCAGACGTTAACTAGGTCTTCTACTGTCGATATTAGACTTAAAGTTTTGGGTTTGCCAGCTAGCTCAGAGTTCACTAGAAACTTTCTCGAATAGGCAAGGAGGAGTTGAACCTCCCTGGATAGACAAGAAGGGATTTAGTTTCTGACAACCATAGAACATGACAACTTTGCTCTCCCCTAATCAAGAGTGTATCTCTAGAGTCGTGTGAAAACAAAAGACAACTTATTTTACTCAGTCAGTACGTGCATTCTTAGTTTCACCAGTTTGTAGAGAAAAGGAAGAGACGGGCGTGTTCAATAAAAGATGTTGTTTATTGATCAGTCTCTTTTCTCGTACAAGAGAAATGGATCGATATTATCGCAATACTTATGGTTAAGTAAAGTGCATACAATAAAAGCAGAATTATGAAATAATACTGTAAAAGCATTGATATGGTTTCTAAGCCATATGCTATTTAAAATGGATAGAATATATACATACACATATACATTTGACTAATCGTACTCAACTGGTGCTTCTAACCACGCCTACCCCGGTGTACCTGACCTAAGCCTAATACGTGGGCTGGAGTAGAAAGTAGCAGTTTGAGTTAAGTTTGTTTTGCCAAGTGACTGACTCAAGAATTCTCTGCAAGGGGTTATTCAGTTCTGTACCTGAGATCTAGGATGGTTGAGGGATGGTATCTCTCGTCTGTGGTCTCGATATTCCGAGCTGCCTGCAAGGGCTGCTCGGAAGCGCCGGAGCTGGATTTCTCGGCAGGAGAAAGGCAGCGTCTCGTTCTCAGCGCGTCAGGAAGGCGGGGCAGCGCCAGTGGGCTTCGCTCTCTGCTGGGCTTCGGCAAGTCTCGCTGCTCCGATCTCGTCACCACCGCGTGTGTTTGCTTAAGGCAATGTCGGTAATATTTATACCTGTAAGGTGCCGAGATTGACGTAAGGATGGACATAGATACGTCAATAAGGATGTCATACGAGCTGGTCGTTAGCACATTCTTTTACTGAAGTTCTTTGAGAAATCAAAACAATGGCCGCAGGGATTTTCCCAGGTTGTCATAGGTTTGATTTGTTTTGAGAACTCCGTATGCCTTATCAGGGGCTGGAGGAATATTGCTTGCCTAATTAGATGGCAAGCGTTATGACCTAATCAGATAACGCGCTCCTGTGCCGTGGTCTGGCTTAATCAGATAACGGTTTCTGCATCATGGGATGGCTGCTAGTTAATTTGTTAACCAGAATGGGGTCAGGAATAGGGGGATCTATACAGAACCTATAGGAATACATCACACCCACTCCACGCTAACTATGGCCATATTTACGAATCTAGGCATAGTAAAACATACTGTAGAGTATCGTGTATACCTTACCACCCCAAAATACACATAATGCATTTTGAAATTATGTAATATACGGAACAAAAATAGTCACATGTACTATATGCACTCAAGCAGTAGAATAATGCTAAATTAATCACGCATATGTATACATTATTAGTAATTGAATATGAGAATTACACATGAAATGGCTCTTAATACAGAAGAAAAGTTCGAGACCACTTCATCACAGTTCAAAAATATTTATGAACATACCAGCGGGCAGCTAATGTCTATGAAGTTTTTTTAAAAATAGAAATTAGTTCTCTAAGAATAGTTCTTACTTTAAGCAGAAGATAAGTGTCCCGAAAAAATTATAAAAATATTTTGGGGCTAAAAAAAATTGCTGTCCGTGAACTGGAGGAAAAATTGTGCTTGCTACTTTATTATTAAAGTTGAAGGCCAAATTCAAGGTGTCGGGAACGCCGTGTGCTAGCTTGCTCAAGAGTTGTTATTTCTGCTCTGGTGAGAACATCATATCATTGAGACTGCTGAAAAAGCTGTCAACAGCTTCCTGTGAGAGTTCCACTAACTCGGAATAAGATGTAACCATGCATTCATGTGCATGATTGTCTCCATTGACGTTTTGAGTAGTATTGCTGACAGAAGGTCGTACCTGATCGATGCTGCTTTCATCTTGAACTTCACTACCCCTCAATCGTAGTGGTGAAGTTTCCACGAATGCCGTCATCAGGATTGGCAGCCGTTGAGGGCAGCACAATGCATGAGCCGTTACCGGACCCAACAATGTTTCTGCATCCATTGGCGCATCCGATTGTAGCGTCAGACAGGTGTCCAACACGCATTCTTCTCCGCACAGCATGCACGATACAGGTAAAACACATCTTTGCCATATCGGCCGAAATGAAAGAAACCAAGTCATGTTCAGGTCTCTAAGCCGGGTTAGTCCCAGGATTTTTGATATCCGGTCCCGGTATCCAATGGCTCGGATTGTTTCTTCCCTTGTCGCAGGTGTTTTGTCTGTGACATGGTTTGCCATAACGAAATATAAGGACCAAGAATAGGATTCCTGCAATTAGTCCCAAAATGAGGGGAACTCCTCCAAAAATCGAATGGACGAGGTCTGGAAAAATACCCAGTATGGCTTTGAATGGTGTTAATGCCCCTGAAAACAATGTCTTGAATACATTTGAGACTCCACTGGTATGTATCAGAAATATTTAAGATTTCATTCAGGATTTCTGCGAAATGTATGGGGGAATTAGTTGATAACAATGAGTGAATCTCTGCAGTCGTCCTTGCGACTAGGAGATCATACGTTTCTTTTGATGACGTGAGCCTGGTCGGCGTCTGAAGAAGCACTGTTTTCATTCTGCTTAAAGTATCAATTCGAATAGAAGTAATTTTCAAGTTAGGCCATGTCCTTGCCTCCCTGTCTGGAAAGGAGCTGGGGAACAATAAGCGTCCACAGCACATGACCTTCGCAGTAGTACTTATGAGATAAGGAACCCCGGGCAGTAGACTACAACATCTGCGATCCACAATTAGGATGTAACTCCCGTTATAGAGTCTTTTAAAGAATGGTTCTATCTGTGTTGCAGGTGTGCCTAGCTGGTGACATGAAAGGTTATTTGAGTTCCCTTCACAGGCTCCATGCAAACTAATTCCATTACACAGAAGTGTACCGCTTAGTGACATTGCACAATTATTGCCACTAAGGAACACTTTCTGTCCTTTATTACTGACACATGCATGTGAATAGGGCAAGTTCCATGTTGACTTAATGTACCCTTTTCCCAATTTTTCGTACATGCCAGCCTGTATATATTTTTGGCAGTATTGAAACCTGAAAGTAGATATCGGAATATTAATTATCCCATGTATTATCCATTCAATGACAGGTCGTTCTGACATTGTCAATGGTAATCTCTCGAGTTTCTCAATGCTCAGGATTGTATAATCAGCACCCTTTTGTGCCATACTGATTTGTTTATCAGTAAGGTTAAAGATATTGAATAGTGACGTTGTGTTGATTAAACGCCAAGGCACATAGCCTGAACGCAGATTTTGTAACGTCCATCCAAGCTGTATAATAGAACGCAATTGCGACTGACCGTGTTGTAACAACAGTAAGTCTTGCGATATTATGTCGATTGCTGAAGACACAATGCTGTCCAATGAAAAAATTCTGGAGGACAGAGTCATTAACCCATTGTCCACTACAGAAAGCGATTTTTCCAAATTAATACGGTCAATTTCCCGTATACTTTCTGCTGTCTCAATTTGAGTTATCTTCCAGGCCTCGTTGTAAGCTGCATATATAGAGGCTGCTATGAAGCGTTTTTGACGCTGTTTGCGCGGTCCCATAATGAAATCACGCAAGTCAGCACCATCAGTAAGTAAAGTTAGGTGTTGCTTAATTTCTGTCAGGGTGGAAGTTTGTAAAAACAACAAGTGATGGACTGAATGTGGATCAATGTCACACACTCCCCCAGTCAAAAGATCTGGGCCCAAATCCATCGTTTTTTTGCACTCCACACCACCCTGGGTTAGACAATGGCGATATGCAAATCAGCTCTGACCCTGTTGCCCCATGGGAACAGTCCAGTCCGAACTACAAAAGCCATGTCCTTCCCAGAACGGAATCAAGCATCCGAGGACCGGACCGGTTTCGAGGTAACACCTCTCTTCAGCCCGGCTAGCTTGACTCCAAGTGGTGTGGAGTGCCTGGGACCCACGTCTGGGCATCCCCAGCGCACTTAGGGCGGCAATTGCAAAAACAACAAGTGATGGACTGAATGTGGATCAATGTCACACACTCCCCCAGTCAAAAGATCTGGGCCCAAATCCATCGTTTTTTTGCACTCCACACCACCCTGGGTTAGACAATGGCGATATGCAAATCAGCTCTGACCCTGTTGCCCCATGGGAACAGTCCAGTCCGAACTACAAAAGCCATGTCCTTCCCAGAACGGAATCAAGCATCCAAGGACCGGACCGGTTTCGAGGTAACACCTCTCTTCAGCCCGGCTAGCTTGACTCCAAGTGGTGTGGAGTGCCTGGGACCCACGTCTGGGCATCCCCAGCGCACTTAGGGCGGCAATTGCAAAAACAACAAGTGATGGACTGAATGTGGATCAATATCACACACTCCCCCAGTCAAAAGATCTGGGCCCAAATCCATCGTTTTTTTGCACTCCACACCACCCTGGGTTAGACAATGGCGATATGCAAATCAGCTCTGACCCTGTTGCCCCATGGGAACAGTCCAGTCCGAACTACAAAAGCCATGTCCTTCCCAGAACGGAATCAAGCATCCGAGGACCGGACCGGTTTCGAGGTAACACCTCTCTTCAGCCCGGCTAGCTTGACTCCAAGTGGTGTGGAGTGCCTGGGACCCACGTCTGGGCATCCCCAGCGCACTTAGGGCGGCAATTGCAAAAACAACAAGTGATGGACTGAATGTGGATCAATGTCACACACTCCCCCAGTCAAAAGATCTGGGCCCAAATCCATCGTTTTTTTGCACTCCACACCACCCTGGGTTAGACAATGGCGATATGCAAATCAGCTCTGACCCTGTTGCCCCATGGGAACAGTCCAGTCCGAACTACAAAAGCCATGTCCTTCCCAGAACGGAATCAAGCATCCGAGGACCGGACCGGTTTCGAGGTAACACCTCTCTTCAGCCCGGCTAGCTTGACTCCAAGTGGTGTGGAGTGCCTGGGACCCACGTCTGGGCATCCCCAGCGCACTTAGGGCGGCAATTGCAAAAACAACAAGTGATGGACTGAATGTGGATCAATGTCACACACTCCCCCAGTCAAAAGATCTGGGCCCAAATCCATCGTTTTTTTGCACTCCACACCACCCTGGGTTAGACAATGGCGATATGCAAATCAGCTCTGACCCTGTTGCCCCATGGGAACAGTCCAGTCCGAACTACAAAAGCCATGTCCTTCCCAGAACGGAATCAAGCATCCGAGGACCGGACCGGTTTCGAGGTAACACCTCTCTTCAGCCCGGCTAGCTTGACTCCAAGTGGTGTGGAGTGCCTGGGACCCACGTCTGGGCATCCCCAGCGCACTTAGGGCGGCAATTGCAAAAACAACAAGTGATGGACTGAATGTGGATCAATGTCACACACTCCCCCAGTCAAAAGATCTGGGCCCAAATCCATCGTTTTTTTGCACTCCACACCACCCTGGGTTAGACAATGGCGATATGCAAATCAGCTCTGACCCTGTTGCCCCATGGGAACAGTCCAGTCCGAACTACAAAAGCCATGTCCTTCCCAGTGGAAGTTTGTAGCCATTGAAGGCAGAGTTTGCCCACACTGTAGGTGGTGATTATCCCTGGGTGTTGTCTTTGGGAATATCTAGGGTCTGGCCTGGTCAATGTGAACCCCTGTGTTTTGTTCAGGAATCTGTCTTGACAGTTATTAGTATCTGTGGGCCAGATTAACCATTGTTTCCAATCAGGGTTTGTTCTGTTTTGGTTTAATACATAGTTTACGTCTATCTCTTCATCTGCAGAGCTATTGCTGTTCATTGTTGGTTTTGGAATAGACGGTTTATTTAAGTCTTTGATTTTGGCTAATCCAAGACAGGTAGTTTGTTGAATAGTGTCATTCAAGAATATAATTTGTTCTGGGATCATGCAGGCTCTAAACAATGATTCTATACCCTGAACTTGCCATTCTCTTGTACCCCAAACACTTTTTACTTCCACATTTTTGTCCCAATAATCCAAACCAAATGTATTCATTTGTTCAAAAAATGAGTCCGAATATATCAATTTTGTGTTTGTAAGCATGGTTTTTGTTCCTGTCTTATTTGACAATTTAAAATAAAATGTTTCAGCTTTACTTGTATTGAACCCTGAAAAATATGAATATTTGTCATAAACGGTTCTTGCGCTTCCTTTTGGAGGGGTTGCACAATGTTCCCATTGATTATAATTTAAAACATTTCTAGGTTGTGCAGATTTATGTAGAAAATGGTTACCATAGTGGTTGTAGCAGTACATACTATCATAATTAGACGAACCCTGCAAATAATCATGTTTGGTAAATTTAGCAGACATCACTAGGTCAGACATCATGTCATTAATATTTTCAAAGTCCCAATCATCAGCAAATGAGTTTGGTTTTACAAAGTCACTCAACGAGATCTTGATTTGGTGTGGATATTTGAGGATTTCAACCGGACCATAAATTTCATAGTCAGTATTGTCCCATGCTACCCCACCCGGTATAGGATTGGCTGTGAAGTTGACTAAAGAAAGTTCTCTTTTCTCGACGTGTGAAGACGTGTGTGGCTTGAGGATCAAGTTGATTTTCTGGCTTGCTGTGTCCAATTTTGCATATTTTCCCTCAATGAAGCGTCCCAAGCATAGTACCATGATGAGCCAAACTATGAGGATAAATACACCAAAGGACACCCAAAATTCAATCCATGGAGAAATCAGATAGGTTTCTTTCAGTTGTTTCAAAAGTTCCTTAGCTTTGTCTTTAAGGGTTTTTGTTGATGGCTGTGTCTTTGATTCACTGAGGTCTTCAGAGGAATCATTGAAGTTTATGAAGTAGCCAGATGCTGTTCTATCAATTGTTCCAATTGCTTCAGGATTACTGTTTCTTGCATATTCATTTGTTACTTCATTGTAGGTTGGTGTGTCTCTACTAAACGTTTTTATTTGGGTTTTCAGAGGTGTGAGTTCCATTGCATTGTTGCATAGTCCTTGTTGTTGTTCTGTAGGCGTTTCGAATGTGATTAGCCTTTTAGTTAGCACCTCTGTACTTGTAGCAAACCTCGGTGTTCTACTACTTATCGGGAGTCCACTTGGCCTACTGTTTGTTATCGGCCACATGATTGTGGTTTTACCAGGTCGATGGATACAACTCGGTTCTTCTTTTTACCAGCAAGCGGCGGTAGTACAACTGATCTTGTCCCGTTGATGGGCAAGACAGGAACTGCTTTTCTGTAAGAAGGCCCAAATTCCTTCTTTACCGCGATCTTTTCTCTGACTAGATCCCCGATTTTTGGAATACAGACAGGTCTTGCTGGGACAGGCGGTGTTTCTTCAGTGGTTGTTGGCTGTTGTTTCAATTTTATGTTGCTCAGGTCTTTTCTTGTTTCGTTTAAGTCCTGCAAAATAGCCAAACAATCTTTGATATCAAAGCTTTTTTCTTTCACCACTGAAGTCTGACTGTCAAGATCTAAGACTAACATCCTAGTCCCAAACAATAATTCGTACGGACTGAATCCCTTCAGAGAATTTCTTGGCAGGTTGTTTAGACTACGTTGGACACTTATTAGATGTTTGACCCACCCAGCTCCCGAACCTAATACCTTTGCTGTTATAGATCGCTCTCTGCCTTTGGTTTTTTCTTTACACCATCCCGTATCCCTCAGGAAGGAAGTGAGAAGATTCCCGCAAATGCAATGCTCATTCTGGCCAAGCACTCCCCACAAACCCGAGAGGCAATGGAAAGATATTGGTCAGTACGTAGCATGCTTCTAGCGTATATGCCATTATAGACTTGCAAATCTTGATATAACAGTTCTGGCGTCAGCCGAAAGTTGGGGTCTACATTATAAGTGAAAACTAGTCTCTGTATGTTAATACGACGCATTTTTCATATTGGGTTTATTTTTTATTGTTGATCCTTTCTGGTGTGAAACGCCAAGGTAATATACCGTTTCTTTCACCACTGCGATTTCTGTTACAGTTTAGGCAGTTTATTACAAAAATGGTATGATGCAGGCCCATGCCTGGCCACCAGTACACTGATTGTAATTCTTCCAGAGAATCTTTTAGTTTGAGGTGTCTGAGACCCTCGCCCATATGTGCGTCTGCTATTAACAAGCCTCTCCTGTCCATGTTTGGAATCACTCTATCCCCCACTCCAGGGATTCGAGCAAAAGGAACGGAGTTTGCATCGATTATGTATGTATATTTGAGTGGGTAACTGATCGGTAACGCTGAGCAGTCGCCTTTTGATGACGTTTTCACCGTCAGCATTGTTTCACCGTCAATGTATTTTACTGCACGCTTTTTTCTAGCTACGGAAGCCGATTCAGTTGCTACCGCTGTGGCTTTCTCAGCCAATGAATTCCCTGCAACGGGAACGCCATCACGCTTATGACTCAGTGAGTGTATCACGTGAGTCTTTGGTAGTTCTTTTTTTAACAGAACTATTTGTTCCCAAAGCAGTTTTTGCTTTATTGTTGCACCTGTGTCATCTTTGTAACCGTTTTGAATCCATTTCTGCAAATCGCTGTTATATGATTTGACGCAGTAATATGAATCGGACACTATGAGTGTCGGGAATTCGCGATCTGCATTATCTAGCGCCATTTTCAATGCTATTATTTCAGTCTGTTGTTCTGAATTAGTTTCTACTGAGTGTGTTTTTGTTAATAGAGGTCTTAGTTTACCTCCGCGCCACACTTCTTTTGTAATCTCACATGTGGGGTTGTATGCTTGTTCTCCCCAAACGGGGGGTTGAGCATGTCCGTCTGTATAGATTATACAAGCGTACTGTCGTAATGGCAGAATGTCGATTGGCAGAGGGAATGTTCTTTCATATTCTAGATATTTTAGTTCCTTTAGTTCCGGATCAAAGTAGTATTTTACTTTGTCCATTGTAATGGAATTCACCCATTGTATCCATTCCGGATTCAATGCTGTTGTTGGTAAATTACACGGGGTTGTTAATGCCTCAAAGGCTGATTCTGCTGTTCTGACTGTGATGTGTCTACCGTCAGCTTTATCTTTTTCTCTAGCTATTGCGGTTTGAACTGCATGAACAATGTTTTCTTTAATGCTGAATTTCTTTTCAGCTTCTGTGTACAAGTGTGATTTGAATGCAATTGGTACCTTTTCTCCCTCGTTAGAGGTCAGGTATGTGAATCCGCATCTTCCTGGGATGACTCGAATCACAAGGTTGCGTGTGTTATCACGTGTTTCTAATTTTGTTTTAATTAACATATCTGTTTGTAAGGATCTCAGAATTTCTGTGTGTATTTGAGTCCAATTGGGGTTTTTTAAATCTGGTTTTATTAGATCATAAAGGGGTTTGACCCTTTCTGCGTAATTTGCAATGTATGTTCTTCCGAAATTTAGGAAGCCTAGAATTGACTGTAGGTTTTTTAGTGTTCTAGGTGCTTGGAGTACGGCACATTTCTCTAGGAAATTGTCAGCCAGGCTTTTGCCTTCACTTGATAATTCATATCCTAAGAACAGGACTGTTAGATGGGCAATTCTAGATTTTTTAAAGTTGAATTTGTAACCCTCTGCTGCGAACCCAAGTATTATGGTGTTCACTCTCTTCAAGTGAGTATCCAAGTCATCATCTGTTAGGTATATGTCATCGACATAAGATAATGCTTCGTCATCATATGTTTGTAGTAACTCTGTTACTCTCGCTGAGAATAATCCTGGGCTGTTCTTGTACCCCTGGGGTAACCGACAGAATTCTTTTTGAGCGCCATTTATTGAGAACGCTGACAAGTATCTGCTCTATGGTGCTATATTTTGACAAAAGAATCCATTAGAGATGTCTAATGTTGTTTTATATTTTTTGCGCACTATGTTATTCATTAGTGCAGCACTATGCGAGTTTTGTACTGCAAAAGTTTTGCAACATGAGTTAAGGTGTCTGTAATCCAAAACTAGACGATATGAATTGTCTGGTTTGGAGACAGGAAACAAAGGGTTGTTCATTTGTGAGGTGCAAGTTTCAATCACCCCCTGGTATTCTAGTTGATCTAGAATTTCTTTTACCTGTTTTTTAGATTCTTGCTTGATTGGATACTGCCTTTGTGCAGTAGGTTGTGATTTTAACTGGATTTTGTGTGGAGGAGATTCCTCATCCCATCCCACATGATTTTTATATAAAGCAGGAGCTTGAGCTACTGCCCACTTTCTTGCAAATGTATATTTTTTATGAATTGGAATATGATTTGAGAAGGCAGGCATAATTAATTCTTCGCCATGTGGGCACTCCCTGACAAACTCTGGTGGCCAGTCTTTTTCAGCTAGAAGGATGTCATAGCCCTTGGAGAGATTATCCCAAAAAAGGCCCCTTATTTTTCTAGTCTTATCCCCTTCTATACGTAAAGTTATTTCATATATTTTGTGAGGTTTGCTAACTCTGGTGTCTGCAGTTTCCACTTGAATGTATTCATTCGTGTCCACTGTCTCCAGATGATTCATAAGGACTTTGCGTGCTATGCTCACTTCTGCTGCGCTGTCTAGCATTGTCTGAGCCCACTCTCCGTTTTTCAGCTGTGTCCTCAGTATTCTCGGCATTGTTGAATACTTTAATACTGGCTACCTTCTTCTTTGGAAACTGTAATTTTTTATTTGGATGAGCAGGTTCCTTGTCTTTGGACTTGACGTGCCCTTCCCTGGGTTCCGATCGTCCTCTTCTTTCCGATTTCTGCGAGGAAGTCTGAAAAGATTGAGAGGGACGTGTATCAAAATCTTGATATCTATCAGGTTTCTTTATGTTATCCCTATTTCTAAGGTTGTATCTTTTCACAGAGGGCTCCCTTTGGGGAGACTTGGGTCCTTGGTCCGGAGATCTTTCTCTCCGCCGAGGAGACCTTCCTCTGGACTGGAATCTTTTTTCTTTTGGATTGGATTGTTTGTTTCCATCCCAGTTCTTCTTTTGACTGTTTAGATTATTTTTAATAAATACTTTTTCAGGACTTTCAATTAGTTGGGGCTTCACTGGTATTCCACCCAAACTATCTCTACCTAGTTCTTCATAGGATTTTTCTATAATTCTGGCAATTTCAGCTGGTTGGTCTGCTATATCTGTCTCTTTTAACCTCTGGCGGATCGCCACGTTCGCTGCTTCTCCTTTTATGTTGGCTAGTAATATTGCCGAGACCTGCTTGAAGTCTTTTAGTAATTTCATACCGAGAGTTAAAGCGGGTTCTGGACCGTATTCGTCTTGAATTTGTTTTAGCACATCTGGTATTACTGACATGGATGGAACTCCATGTGTTTTTGTGTAAATGGAAGCAAAGACTGTACCCCAAGTGTCACAGTCCTCCACGTGTGGTGCGATTCCCATTGGAAGACAGATAGTCAGAATCCTGTGTTTTTCTACCGGGGTGGTATCTGGAAATACCGCCTCTATTTGGGTGATTTTTTGTGCTAACCAGAATGGTATTTGTTCCCGTTTAGCTGGTACTTTACCTAGGCAGGACTGTATGTTCTGTGGTGTAATTTTATTTGTGTTCCCCTGAAGAGGGGTCAGCTGTGGAATTTTAATTACTGGTTGGACAGTTGAAGTCCGCATTACATATTGGACTAATTGTCTATATATTTTAATTAATTGTTTTAGTTGTACTAAAAGATCTGCTGCAGAAATTCTTTCGATGTCTGGATGTGGTGTGTATCCGGCTAGGACCGGCCACGTTGCTCCAGGTCTACCTAATGGACCGAGCCTGGTGATGTGTTTGTTATGTTTTAGGGCGCCATCAAACAAGAGCAGGTGCTCTTGAAATTTGAGTGGTACTTCCACTTCCTCGAAAGGAGTGTACTCATCAGGAGGTTCCTCCGTTTTGTAACCGTGGAAGTCCTTTGTTACAGCGTTTGCTGCTGGAAAGTTTATCCATGAATAGAATACCTCTGTCTGCCGATATTCGTGTGCCTCAATTACGAATATGACTGTACCACCTCTTGGTGTCAGTCCATTTTCTATAAGTTTTAACGTTATAGATCTTCTCATGTTGACCGGGATGAGTTTTATATCCGGGTCATTTTCCTGCAGAGTATTATCAGCTTCTATTAGTTCAGCTGCTAATCTAACTCTCTCTCTTTCATCATCACTTTCTGACATTTTACTGTCAGGAAGGTTATTCTGATTGTTTGCAGATCAGGTTCCTTATGGAAACAAAGATTAGATGCACAATATTTTGGAACAGTGTATCCTTCAACGTTGATTGAACCAAGAACCATACATAGGAGTTCCCTCCTGCGAGGTTTGGCGGATTTTACCTCTCACCCACTCCAGACGTCTTTGGAGTATTATGGGAAAAAAGGGTCTGAGTGAAAGAGCACGACTGAGTTACTCTAAAGTCTTGCGTTATTTTTATCGCCTATCCAAACGTTGGGCGCCATGTAGTGTAGTTCCTATTATCCCAATAGGCTCTGCGCATTGGAATAATACCTCCAATAGTATAGACCTAGACCAGACGTTAACTAGGTCTTCTACTGTCGATATTAGACTTAAAGTTTTGGGTTTGCCAGCTAGCCCAGAGTTCACTAGAAACTTTCTCGAATAGGCAAGGAGGAGTTGAACCTCCCTGGATAGACAAGAAGGGATTTAGTTTCTGACAACCATAGAACATGACAACTTTGCTCTCCCCTAATCAAGAGTGTATCTCTAGAGTCGTGTGAAAACAAAAGACAACTTATTTTACTCAGTCAGTACGTGCATTCTTAGTTTCACCAGTTTGTAGAGAAAAGGAAGAGACGGGCGTGTTCAATAAAAGATGTTGTTTATTGATCAGTCTCTTTTCTCGTACAAGAGAAATGGATCGATATTATCGCAATACTTATGGTTAAGTAAAGTGCATACAATAAAAGCAGAATTATGAAATAATACTGTAAAAGCATTGATATGGTTTCTAAGCCATATGCTATTTAAAATGGATAGAATATATACATACACATATACATTTGACTAATCGTACTCAACTGGTGCTTCTAACCACGCCTACCCCGGTGTACCTGACCTAAGCCTAATACGTGGGCTGGAGTAGAAAGTAGCAGTTTGAGTTAAGTTTGTTTTGCCAAGTGACTGACTCAAGAATTCTCTGCAAGGGGTTATTCAGTTCTGTACCTGAGATCTAGGATGGTTGAGGGATGGTATCTCTCGTCTGTGGTCTCGATATTCCAAGCTGCCTGCAAGGGCTGCTCGGAAGCGCCGGAGCTGGATTTCTCGGCAGGAGAAAGGCAGCGTCTCGTTCTCAGCGCGTCAGGAAGGCGGGGCAGCGCCAGTGGGCTTCGCTCTCTGCTGGGCTTCGGCAAGTCTCGCTGCTCCGATCTCGTCACCACCGCGTGTGTTTGCTTAAGGCAATGTCGGTAATATTTATACCTGTAAGGTGCCGAGATTGACGTAAGGATGGACATAGATACGTCAATAAGGATGTCATACGAGCTGGTCGTTAGCACATTCTTTTACTGAAGTTCTTTGAGAAATCAAAACAATGGCCGCAGGGATTTTCCCAGGTTGTCATAGGTTTGATTTGTTTTGAGAACTCCGTATGCCTTATCAGGGGCTGGAGGAATATTGCTTGCCTAATTAGATGGCAAGCGTTATGACCTAATCAGATAACGCGCTCCTGGGCCGTGGTCTGGCTTAATCAGATAACGGTTTCTGCATCATGGGATGGCTGCTAGTTAATTTGTTAACCAGAATAGGGTCAGGAATAGGGGGATCTATACAGAACCTATAGGAATACATCACAGTTCATCAGTGATATCTACACCCAACTCAAGAGCCCACTGTCCTCTCGCATGACTAGGCAGAGTATCTTGCTGCTTCCTGATGGTGTTGTACAATTTAGAGACCAGATGTCTACCATCAGACACCAACAGTGCATGCAGTGGTAAGGCAACCCCAGGCTCACTCGAAAATTGTGGGAGTATAGCACGTAGACCTTGCCGAAGTCATATATAGTAGAACACCTCCAGGGGGGAGGGTGACTCTCCACGGAAGAAATGATCCTTCGTACGAAGAGTGCCCTCAAGAAAGAGGTCGCCCCATGTGAGCACCCCGTTTCGTTTGCACATAGCCCGAAACCCAGTCTCCTGTAGTAAGGATAATTTCGGGTGGTATGCAAGAGGCAATGCCGGGGAATATAGCTGTGCGAGTCCCAGAGTGGTCGCAATACGAGACTACGCATCCATAGTGCAGTGCACCGTGATGGATCGGGCATCCACATCGCGCGATCTTCCCAGCACCATGCCCTCCAGTGGAAGGGGATGTACTATCCATTCTTCTGTTGCTATCTGCGGCATAAAGGGGGTGGGACGCATCCAATGATAGGCATAGTGCGCCTGAGCGCTAAGATAATAGATCTCAAAGTCCGGGACATCAAACCCCTCCCCTCTCGTACGGCAGTGTCAATGTGGACCATTTTACTCTCGGCTGTTTGCCCCCCCAAAACAGTCTAAGTAGCTCCGAACGTAGGCGTTTAAAAAAATAGGCCCCGGGGTAGTAGGGGATATTCTGAAACAAATAAAGGAAGCGTGGAAGCACAACCATTTTCACTAAGGAAGCCCTACCCGCCATAGAAAGTGGCAAAGACATCCACCGCGTAATGTTATCAGCTAGTTTAGAGATAGCAACTCCATAATTGAGCCTGATCGTCTCCTCCCTATCCAGAGAGATCACTATGCCCAAATAGCGCAGGTCCGCATCGCACCACTCTAGTGGGTAATCCAGTTGGAACCTCTCTACAGATGGAGTCAGCGGAAAGATTGTGATTTCTTCCAATTTATATGAATACCGGAAATGCCGCCGAAGACAATGAGCTCCCGTAGGATCAGATTAAGATTCACCTGCGGGTCCTTCACATATAATGTAATATCGTCCGCATAGAGTGACACCCCTATCTGGCGCTGGAAGCAGTTAAATGCACTATGCTGATGGAGTTGCCGGATACGGCACGCCAGCGGTTCAATGGTGATGGCAAACAATAACGGGGAAAGGGGAAAGCCCTACCTTGTGCCTCTCGAGATAGGCAAGTGAGGGGAAAGAACTCCATTCACCACCACTCTGGCCACGGGTTGGGTGTACAGTAGTTTTACCCATGCAATAAATATTTTGGGAATACCCATTCTACACAAAATGTCGATCAGGTAATTCCATTCAACCGAATCAAATGCTTTGGTAGCATCTAGGAAAACCGCAGCAACAGGGAGTTCAGGAGCAATAGTTGGAAGCAGAGAGAACAGTGTGCGCAGATTATGGGAGGTTGCACGCCCGGGCACGAAGCCTGATTGGTCTGGAAGCACTATAGTAGGCATAAGCAGGGACAGCCGTGCCGCTAGTACCTTTGCTAATATTTTTGCGTCGCAATTAAGTAGCGACAGGGGACGATAAGAGTCCGTGTCTAACGGATCCTTGCCAGGTTTCAATAGGGACGTGATGGCCACCTCTCTCATAGACCCGGGTAGGATGCCCACCGCTAGCGACTCCTCGAAAACCTCCTTAAGTACCGGGGCCATAATATCAACGTAACACTTATAGAACTCGGCAGGGAGTCCATCCAACCCCGTCGCCTTCCCATTATTGAGTGACATTATGGCATCTCGTATTTCTTCCACTTCCAGTGGGCTTCCGAGAAATGCTCTATGACAATCAGAAAGCCAACACAAAGCAAGATCATCGAGGAACCCACCATAACGGACCTCCCCCGTTTGTTGTGAAGTGTACAATTGTTCATAGTGATGCATGAAGGCTCTCTGGATCTCCAACGCATCCCTGCAGCGGGTGCCATCCCTCAGCACTAGTTCCAATATCCCAGTGCTAAAACGTGGATGTCTCGTGATCGCAGCAAGCACCTTCCCAGGCCTCTCACCCTCACAGTACTTCCTAGCTGTCCAATGTTTACCTCTATATTTGACTTCCCGAGCAGCTTCCTCTTCATAGTCCGATAGCTTCCCCCTAAACACATGACGAAGTTCGGGGTCCGGGTCAGTAGTCATCCTGTCCTCCAAGTTTTTAAGGTCTGCTTCCAGTGCCGTTATGGAATTGACAATAGTTTTAAGCACCCCACAACTCTTGGCCATCGCAATCCCACGAACTGTTACCTTAAAAGCCTCCCAAATCAGCTCCACACTGTCCACCGTCCCCTTATTTCGCGGAAAAAAAGCCTCTATCTCCTCCCCTAGTTCTGTCTTGAAGATGGGATCCAGCAGCACTGAGGGAAACAGCCTCCAAGGCGGACGCGGCCTGTTAAGACCCGGCATCGTCATAACCACCCTGACCGGACAGTGATCTGAATAAGTCCTGGGGAGATGTTGTGTCCTGTGTAAGCCTACGCTAAGCCCTCGCGACAAGAAACAATAGTCCAAACATGCCCAAGTGCGCGCATGCGCGGTGAAGTGTGTACCCTCCCTACTATCAGGATGTGCAAACCTCCAGCTGTCCACCAATCCAGCCTCATCTAGTACGCCCCGTAGAACGTCCCTCGCCTGCGTGTTATACTGGCTGCTCCCATCAGAACGGTCTGCCCCAGGCCACAGAGCAATGTTAAAATCCCCGCACCAGATAACGTGTGTGGCGTCAATGGTAGCAACATGACCCCAAAGGGTGAGAAAAAATTCAGGGGAATCAGTGTTCGGCGCATAACAATTCACAAGGACAACAGTGTCTGAACCCAGCCTACCCCACACAATCACATAGCGCCCTTCAGAATCCAGCCTCACCCCCAGTTCCTGAAAGGCAAGCGTTTTTTTAATCAAAACAGCAGTCCCACGAGCATAGGATGAGTATGATGAAAATTTTCGAGTGGAGGCTCAACGAGCAGCGAACTTAGGATCAATCTTTGGACGCAGATGTGTCTCTTGTAAGAAGGCAATCTGCACCCGATGCCTATCCAAGTATGCCAGCACATTCCTACATTTTCTGGCGTCATTAAGGCCCCGCACATTCCAGGACAGGATCGTTAAGGTATCCAGCGTGCCATCAGCCCTTCTCCACACGTTCTACCATCAACACTGAGCCACACACACACCAAAGCCACCCAACAGGCAAAGAACAGTATAAGGAGCACACAGCATGCAGTCCTATCCGCAACCAATCCGTGCCACTAACACACCGCAAAACCCCCCCAACCCCAGCCCGGTACCCCCAACCCAGTACAACACAAGCCCATACTAGTCCAGAACATAGGGCCAAACCCAAAAAAAATAGTGCAAGTAACGCACAGCATTCCATGTCAATACCAACATCGCAACCCCCAGTAGTCATCCAACAACATCCCAATACACCCTGGTGGTAAATTCGGACCTGTGTGAGAAGCATAGGACCATGCCACAGTGCACCACACCAAAAGGGGCCTGAAGGCACGCTAGAAAGTCCAGACCCATGAGTCAGGAACATAATCACAATCACAGCAGGGGGATCAGCAGCAAATGGCATGAAAATGGCCCCACGGGCCCAACGCACATGAGTACAAGCACTCCCACCCACCACCCACCTAAGCAACCCCAACCTGCCAGGACCCCATTCCCACCCCCCACCCATATCAAACACTCCCAAACATAACAGTAGCATCAGAAATACCAAAGTCAATGGGGAATACCCTTCAGGGTGCAGTCTAGAGGCGCACATAACCACCCCCCACACCTCGCCATTGACCCGCATAGATCAAGTAGGCTCGGCCCAGGTAGTGGGGGGGGGGGTGCCTGGAGTAAATTACCATCATAATCTGGCGCTCATCCAGCGTCCTCAAGCAGTATGTGACAAAATCCAATACACAGTTTTCCACTGAGAGGGGGTAGCAAAACAAAGGACTAAGGGACAGTAAGATAACTCATGGCAGACCCCCATGTGTATACAATATACACCACGACCAAACAGTACGCAGCATCACTCATCCTCGTTGGCGGAGTGGAATCCCTCCTGTCCATCATCTCCACCGCGTCGGTCAGCAGCTCGCTCCCTCTTAAGCCGCTTTACGAAGTCCTCCGCCTGTTGAGGATTGGTAAAGAAATGCTGTTTCGCCTGATGTGTCACTCGCAATTTGGCAGGGTACAATAGGGCATAATCCACCTGGAGGTCTCTGAGTTTCTTCTTCACATCTAGAAACTTACGCCTCTGCTCCTGCACCACTGGCGTGAAGTCCGGGAAGATGGTGAAGTTGACTCCGTCGTAAGAAAGCGTACGGGCGGTGCGAGCCGCACGCAAGGCCGTGTCTCGATCATGATAATTGAGGAGGCGGGCAATTATCGGCCGCGGCGGGGTTCCAGTGGCCGGACGCGGGCCAAGGGATCGGTGCGCCCTCTCCACGATGAATTGCTTAGAGAAGGCCTCCGCACCAATCGCGCCAAGCAGTATCTTCTCCACATAAGTTTCCATCCTACCCACATTGGTCGTCTCCGGCACGCCAATCACGCGTATGTTATTGCGCCTACTTCTGGCCTCCAACTCCTCATTCTTCGCAGCAATAACCCGGAGTACATTGTCCATACGCGCCAGTTGTGTAGTGTGGGTGGCAGTCGTATCGTCGTGGTCAGATACGCGCTGCTCCACCGCCGTGATTCGCTCCTCGTGAACGTCCAATTTTTGTACCACTGCATCCATTCGTGATGAGAGCTTATCAACTTTATCCACTATGGTCGCGAATCCTTGTCGCATTTCCTGCATCATTTGCTGGAAATCAGGGGCAGCAGGTTGAGGAACAGCGTCAGGAACAGTAGGGGGAGAGCGGGAGCCCCCCGCATCTTGCGTGCCCCGGGAACTCCTCTTGGCCGCCAGAGAGTCAAAACACAACTTCGGTTGCTTGTTATCAGGTTTACCCACGGCCAGATATCGGGAGCAATCCAACACAAGGTCTAATATGATGAGGTAGTCCAAAAGTGGTGGTCAGCCTCCACACCAACCAGGGTAAGAGCACCCCCCTCAGCTGCGCAACGTGCACTCCCTGCAGGATGGTCAGCAGGAGGAGGCAGCAGGAGTGTTCCACCACAGCAGGGCTATATCACTCATTCCACATGTAACAGCTGGGGCAGTAAAGGGGGAGTACACGAGAAATTAAGCCAGTAGCACACCACAGGGATCCGTCCCCAGCTCCAGGAAACAGTACGTCAAATTTGCGTAGGTGCAGCCAAGTCAATAAACGCAGCTTGTAGTCGCAGGTCATTCACCAAGGAGGCAGCAGCCAGATCAATGCAGCATGGGAGGCACACAGCAGGCGGCAATGTCTCAAACAGTGGGCTCTCCAAACATGAAAGGGTCTCGCAGCACCATCACAGCACTAGCCACCAATCTGTGATAAGCCAGGTAAGTGAAGTCAGGAGCAGGTCGCCCGTGGTTAGCAGTGGCCCCTCGGGTCAGCAGCACACGGAGCAAGTGCGAATTCCCCCCACCTTCAGGCTCCGCAGCCCCACACAATGCGCCAATGGCGCTGCAGCACAGCAGACAGGGCCCGCACCCGGGCTCGAGTGCGGCCGGCACCGTGGAGGAGCACAGAGCAGGGGAGTCGACCACCCAGAGTATAGGCAAGCACCAGGGGAGAGCGGCCACTGAGGGCAGCTGCAATCAGGGACACGAGCAGGCAGTGAAACCACCCCGCCTCACCTGGAACGCACTCCGGCCGTAGCCTCCACGACTGCCGGGTCCGCCGGCGGCAAAGGGGGGACACACAGACCGGCACCAGCTGCGCGGGCCAGCCCTTCCCCGAATATGCTGCAAGGATCTCAATCAGGCGTCACAGTAGTCCGTCGACTGCCCCACACCGCCGTGATGAGCCGAGGCGTCCGACGCAAAAGGGCGCCCGGCAGCTCTGCGGCAGAGGGCACAGAAGGGCCTACACGCCTCGTGGTGCGCCGCGGCCCACAGTGACACAGCAAGCCGGCCAGCAGGTCCGGACGGTCCCAGGCCGCCACACGGGCGGAACTTCAGTCTCCCGTAGCTCAGGACAGGAGCGGCGGATCTGCACCAAACTTGAGACGAAGGTGCACGAAGTCCTCCTCAAGCATATCACACGGACTTTGGCGGCGCAGATGGCAGAGAAATAGGATAAATGAAGGATATTGTATCCAGGCAGCAAGAGCCTCACATAAGTGCGGCCATATTGCAAGTGCGCCCTCTAGCGCCCCGCATTTACTTAAAAGTTGCATTAAATTTGACTTGGGCATCAAGTCGAGTTGAATGTGATGATTATTTTCATACCTTCAGTCAGTCAGTGGGTAATCCTGTACTCACCAACAGGGCTACTCGCTTTTCCACAGTAGAAATGACAATTTGGAGTTTTTACTGTTAGGACATATAAAAATACATGCCCCACTTTTTATATACAACTCCCCGCCTTAGGACTCAATGGGCCTGCTGTAGAGGTGACATATGTATTAAAAATGGAGGCTTGGGCTTTGTTATTAGTTTAAATTGCAAAGTTGAGTTGGCAGTTAAAAACACTTTTCTGCCAGTCTGTAGTGGCAGGCTGGGAGACATGTTTTCACATAGACACAGGAGGTAAGGTCCTGACCGGGGGGAGTGCTCCTATAAGGAGCAAGAGCCCTCACACACCCTGAGGGATGTCATGCTTCATCATCGGGCAACTCCTTGTTGGGCCAGTGCTGCAATGCCCAACAGGCCCCGCAGCGGGGCTCTTTGCCAGAGATCTTTTACCTTTGATCTTGGCCTATGATGAAGCGGGTGTGTGTGGTCTGTGAGGTGTATATACAAAGAGGAGTAGAGTGTGGGGAGGATGTGAGTTAAAAATAACCATGAGAACCAGCTGAACCAACTTTAATCAGTGAATTCCATGTCATGATTAAAACCTACAATATTTGTGAGAGGAAGATCTAGTAATCTCATTAAGCATTAAGTAAGGATGTGGGTCAACATGACTTCTCCACTGATCCACAGTGGTTCCTCTTCCACTCCGGATGGCATGGAGGGTAGGTCGGTCGCTACTTGCTCAACCGACGTATTTAAGTACCCTAGTGAGAATACCTATTGCTCCAGAATACCAGAATTTCTTAGGAATAGAGGGTGAGGTCGACGTTTCGGTCTGTTCGGCTGTTGTCCATCAGACCATCTTCAGGACGAGAAAAATTATTGGTGAGAAGAAAGACTCTCATTAAAGGTAGTGTACAGCTGCCTAGTACCATGTACTGGATCTATGGTTACTGCTGCAGATGAAGTACTGTAATGTAGGAAAATTAATTTCCTGTACTTGATTCTTGGACCAAAGTCTGTATGACTACACCCGAACAGAGCGAAACGTCGACCTCACCCTCTATTCCTAAGAAATTCTGTTATTCTGGAGCAATACATATTATCATCAAGAGATGTGTTGCTTATGACTCAATTGGAATAGTTGTTTAGTCATGTATTGTTAGGTCAATTTGATTTTACTTCTTTCCATGACTTTGTGCTGAATGATTTTATTCACTTGTACTCCATTTTCCAACAAAATATATAAAATAAGATATATTTTTCAAACTACTAGGTTCTCCCGTGTGTTTCATGTTAAGATTTCTTTTTGCTTGATGTTGTTTAATGACACTTTGGCGTTTGTTCCGTTAGGACTAACTCCTTGATTTATCTTTTAATAACAAAGATCGTTGTGAATCAAATCCCTTGTAGGCTCCTTTTACCATTTATATCACTGCCCAAGCCTCCAAGGGTATATTGGGTTCCCCAAACTATTGAATCTGTGGCACAGAGCAGACAGGCTTACCTTAGAGGCAATGTGTAAAATATTTATGCAGTACAAAAGTAGTAATGAAGTGGAAATACAAAACAATAAAATCCCAACATGAATTTGAACAATAGAGTAAAAATTATAAACAGAATGACTAAAAATGACAAAAATCCAATAAGGTGAACCAGACATAGGAATTTTTTAATTATGAAGTAGAAATAGCTCTAACCTGCTTAAAGTGCCAATGATAGTCAATGGTCACGGTAGAACAGGGCAGAGATGTAATTTAACACTGACCGCAATGTAGCGTGGTTCTGATAAACTAACGATGTTCGTCCTGGTCAAGGACTTTACCATGTGACTTTAGTTCTTTAAGTCTCAATCTATCACAGCAGTGCACTTCTAAAGCACCCCCAGGATCTCGGTGGAGGCACTTAGAGACTCACAGAGTGGCAGCAGAGGCCAACAGGAGGGTCTAGTTCAGGTCATGTTTAGGTCCAGTTGCCACTGGTGAGCTTGGCAGTTACCGGAACAGACCTCTTGTAGTTGGTTTTGTCCCTGTAGTTTTAACAGGAGGTCAGCCTTATGTCTCTCAGAGTCCACTTCTTTGCCCTATATACCAGATGGGGAGCAGGTCCGGTCTTCTAGGCTCTTCTCAGGTCTGACAGGAGGTTCACTCCTCTTCTGATCTTCCACAGGACCAGGAGTTTCTCCGGAGGGGGTGCCTGGGTGTGCCACATTATGCCTGGCATGAGCTAGTGGGTGGAAATGACCCCTGGGTACTCCCTAACCAATTGGGGAAAGGATCCCATGGCTAACTGTACTCACTTTGGGTATTTTCAAGATGACCAAAGTTTTCAGTCACACTAAACTTGGACTCTGAGGTTGTGTGGGTAGTGTATTACGGTAATAACAGTGCCCTACCACATCTAACACCAAAATCCAGTTGGATGCAGTCCCTGTACCCATAACAAACTCAATCAATGACACTTATAGAGCGCGCTACATACCCGTAGGGTCTCAAGGCGCTGGGGGGGGGGGTGCCGCTACTGCTCGAACAGCCAGGTCTTCAGCTTCTTCCTGAAGGAGAGGTGGTCTTGGGTCAGGCGCAGGTCGGTCGGGAGGGAGTTCCAGGTCTTGGCGGCCAGGTAGGAGAAGGACCTTCCTCCTGTAGTCGCTCTTCGGATGCGGGGGACGGCGGCGAGGGCGTGGTTGGCTGATCGGAGGTGGCGTTTGGGAGCGTAGAAGTTGATCCGGCTGTTGAGGTAGCTCGGGCCTTGGTCGTGTAGGGCTTTGTGTGCGTGGGTGAGGAGGCGGAAGGTGATTCTTTTGTTGACGGGGAGCCAGTGAAGGTCTCTCAGGTGTCCGGTGATGTGGCTGGTTCGTGGGATGTCGAGGATGAGTCTGGCTGAGGCGTTCTGGATCCGCTGGAGTCTCTTCTGGATCTTGGCGGTGGTGCCGGCGTAGAGGGCGTTGCCGTAGTCCAGTCGGCTGGTGAAGAGGGCCTGGGTGACGGTCTTCCTGGTCTCGGTGGGGATCCACCAGAAGATCTTCCGTAGCATGCGTAGGATGTTGAAGCACGCCGAGGAGACGTTGTTGACTTGCCTGGTCATGGAGAGGGAGGAGTCCAGGATGAAGCCCAGGTTGCGTGCATGGTCTGTCGGTTTGGGTGCGGTGCCCAGGGCGGGAGGCCACCAGGAGTCGTCCCAGGCGGAGGGTGAAGAGCCTAGGATGAGGACCTCCGTCTTATCAGAGTTCAGTTTCAGGCGGCTGGTCGTCATCCACTCGGCTACCTCTTTCATCCCTTCGTGCAGGTTGGCTCTGGCGGAGGCGGGGTCGTTGGTCAGGGAGAGGATCAGCTGGGTGTCGTCGGCGTAGGAGATTATGCTGAGGTTGTGTTTGCGTACGATGGCCGCGAGGGGGCTCATGTAGACGTTGAAGAGGGTGGGGCTCAGAGATGATCCTTGAGGGACGCCGCAGATGACTTCGGAGGCCTCTGACTTGTACGGTGGTAGGCGGACTCTCTGTGTTCTTCCGTCGAGGAAGGAGATGATCCATTCCAGCGCCTTGTCCTGGATTCCGATGTTGCTGAGGCGCTGTACTAGGGTGCGGTGGCAGACCGTGTCGAATGCCGCGGAGAGGTCTAGGAGGATGAGGGCCGCTGTATCTCCGTTGTCCATCAGGGCTCGGATGTCATCGGTGGCGGCGATGAGGGCGGTCTCGGTGCTGTGATTGGCTCGGAAGCCGGACTGTGAGGGGTCGAGGGATCCGTTCGTCTCGAGGAAGGCGGCCATCTGCTTGTTGACGGTCTTCTCGATGACTTTCGCAGGAAACGGGAGGAGCGAGATGGGGCGGTAGTTCTTGAGTTCGGTGGGGTCCGCTGTTGGTTTCTTGAGTAGAGCGCTGAGTTCGGCGTGTTTCCAGCTCTCAGGGAAGGTGGCGGTGTCGAAGGATGTGTTGATGATGTCTCGCAGGTGGGGTGCGATGACAGCGTCGGCCTTGTTGAAGACGTGGTGAGGGCAGGGGTCGGTCGGTGATCCGGAGTGGATGGAGTTCATCGTGCGGATGGTGTCTTCGGTGCTGATCGGGGTCCAGGCGTGGAGGGTGGTGGTGGGGGGTGGTTGTTCGGTCATGGTGTGCGTTGGTTGGTTGTTGAAGCTGTTGTGTATGTCCGCGATCTTGTTGTGGAAGTATGAAGCGAGGGAGTTGCAGAGGTCTTGCGATGGGGTGATGTCGTTGTTTCCTGCGCTGGGGTTGGAGAGCTCTTTCACGATGTTGAAGAGTTCCTTGCTGTTGTGTGCGTTGTTGTCCAACCGATCCTTGAATGCTGTTTTCTTGGCGGCGCGGATCAGCTGGTGGTGCTTCCGGGTGGCAAGCTTGAAGGAGGTCCTGTTGTCCGGTGTAGGTTCCCTTCTCCAGACTTTCTCGAGGGTTCGGCAGTTCTTCTTGGAGCTCTTGAGTTCGACGGTGAACCACGGTGCTTTCTTGCTGCCGGGTCTGCTGGGCGGGGTCCTCAGAGGGGCGAGTTCGTCCGCGCAGTTGCTGATCCAC
Organism: Lissotriton helveticus; assembly: GCF_964261635.1. Classification (NCBI taxonomy): domain Eukaryota; kingdom Metazoa; phylum Chordata; class Amphibia; order Caudata; family Salamandridae; genus Lissotriton; species Lissotriton helveticus. The sequence continues at coordinate 229,737,081 of NC_136065.1, read as the reverse complement.
TTAGTGAGGTTGTTGGCGGCCTGGCTGGGGTTCGCTGAGCTGGCGGGAGGGTGCTGGCTCAGGGAGGTGGCGAGCTGGTCTGCTGTGATCTTGTTCCAGCTTCTGCGGGCGGCCTGTTGCTGGTGGTGGTGGGTCGTCGTTCTCTTGAAGGTGAAGTGGACGCAGCTGTGGTCCGTCCATTGAAGCTCTGTGGCGTGGCTGAAGTCGATGTCTGCGCTGGAAGAGAAGACTGCGTCGAGTGTGTGTCCGGCGAGGTGGGTGGGGGTGGACACCAGCTGCTTGAGTCCAAGATTGGCGAGGTTGTCGAGCAGGGTGCTGGTGTTGCGGTCGTTGTTGTTCTCCAGGTGGAAGTTGAGGTCCCCCAGGAGGATGTAGTCAGCGGAGGGGAGGGCATGCGGGCTGACGAAGTCGGCGATGTCCTCGCTGAATTGTGTGCGTGGTCCAGGGGGTCGGTAGATCAGGGTGCCTCTGAGGGTGGTGTTCGGGTTGGTGTGGATCTGGAAATGTAGGTGTTCGGCGGTGGTCAGGGTGTTGTCGGTGCTGGTCGTGAGGCGGATGGTGTTCTTGTGGATGATGGCGATGCCTCCTCCCATCTGGTTGGCGTTGCGGTCCCTCCGGATGATCTTGTAGCCCTCTGGGATAGCGATGGCGATGTCGGGAGCTGAAGAGGCGTTCATCCAGGTCTCCGTGAGGAAGGCAACGTCAGGGGCTGTGGCGTCTAGGAGGTTCCAGAGTTCGATGGCGTGTCTGTGGACGGAGCGGGTGTTGAGCAGGATGCACTTGAGGTGGGTGCTGCTGGTGTTCGGCTTGGCGGGTGCAGGGAAGGTCCGGATGCAGGTGAACTTGCAGGCGTGGCAGCTGAAGGGTCCGTGGGTGTGCTTCGGGGCGGCCCGGTGACATCCTGGGATGCGGCCGGTGTTGAGTGCGATGAGATCGACGGCGCTGTAGGTTCGTCGGGTCGGCTTCCGTCGGTGGGGGCCAGGGGTCCTGGCACTGGGCGCGGGCCAGGCGCGGACGGGCGCAGACGGGCTTACCTTTGGCGCGCCTTCGGCGCACAATCGGCGCGCCCGCTGCGCGTCAACGCTGCTCGTTCGCACGGTCGCCATATATGGCGAAGTGCGCGGGTGGGCGGGGCAGCTGGGAGGCGGGAGCGGGGAGGGATACAGAAGGCAAAAGGGGCGGGGCTTAGCGGCGGTGGCGGGAAGCGGGGAGCGGGGAGGGAACAGAGGGACAGAAACTACAATGCTGACAATTTAAGGAAAAAAGACAATATTACACAGAATAAAGCAATACAGATCTAACTTAAGCCTAACAGAAAGACAGCTGGGCACAGGAGCTACCACGGACCTCGAGGCTCGAGGGAGGGGGCGTGGTCGGGTGGCAGCAGCTGGGCAGCGAGGCAGAGGGCGGAGGGGGCACACGCAGCAGCTGGTGGCCGTGCGGCGCGGGGGTGTCCTACAAGTAGGTCACACTCACCCGCGTCGCACGGTCGCCATATATGGCCAAGTGCGCGGGTGGGCGGGGCAGCTGGGAGGCGGGAGCGGGGAGGGATACAGAAGGCAAAAGGGGCGGGGCTTAGCGGCGGTGACGGGAAGCGGGGAGCGGGGAGGGAACAGAGGGACAGAAACTACAATGCTGACAATTTAAGGAAAAAAGACAATATTACACAGAATAAAGCAATACAGATCTAACTTAAGCCTAACAGAAAGACAGCTGGGCACAGGAGCTACCACGGACCTCGAGGCTCGAGGGAGGGGGCGTGGTTGGGTGGCAGCAGCTGGGCAGCGAGGCAGAGGGCGGAGGGGGCACACGCAGCAGCTGGTGGCCGTGCGGCACGGGGGTGTCCTACAAGTAGGTCACACTCACCTGCGTCGCACGGTCGCCATATATGGCCAAGTGCGCGGGTGGGCGGGGCAGCTGGGAGGCGGGAGCGGGGAGGGATACAGAAGGCAAAAGGGGCGGGGCTTAGCGGCGGTGGCGGGAAGCGGGGAGCGGGGAGGGAACAGAGGGACAGAAACTACAATGCTGACAATTTAAGGAAAAAAGACAATATTACACAGAATAAAGCAATACAGATCTAACTTAAGCCTAACAGAAAGACAGCTGGGCACAGGAGCTACCACGGACCTCGAGGCTCGAGGGAGGGGGCGTGGTCGGGTGGCAGCAGCTGGGCAGCGAGGCAGAGGGCGGAGGGCGGAGGGGGCACACGCATCAGCTGGTGGCCGTGCGGCGCGGGGGTGTCCTACAAGTAGTCTCATATCTCATATGATGAATCACTTTACTTAATCCTAAGAGATTAGTGTCTGATCTTACAAGTAGGTTTCTGTGTAGTTCACAAACATTGGTAAACTGTTGGTATGAAAAGGGGTTACTTAATGGAAATGACAAGAACTTCCTAATCATTTCTCCACTGAAAACATCCACTTTCTATCTACTACCCAAAATTCTTTAGTCTCCATCAACTAAACCCATCATAGTGGGGATTGAAAATGTGTCTGTATTCTAAGCTGAAGATACTTATTTTGCTTTGTTATGAGTGTGATCTCATTTTCTAGGGACATAGAAGATGTTCTTATAGAGATTGAAGGTATCTGTGGGAGAAAAAAATCTATGAATGGTCACTCTAGATGTTATTTCTCTATAGGCGTCAAAAAGACATATTGATGGTTTGCAGACCGGTTATACTGTCATGAGACAAAGAACTGCAAGTTTGTTACAATTTACCAAAAGGCTTCTTAAATATATTGCATTTTCAATCACCCACAACTATTTTATGTTTAGTGGTATTTTCTTCAGCTTTGCTGCTCAGCAATGGGCTGCAGGTATGACCCTTCTTTTGCCAGACTTACAATGGGGTGATTGGAGAAGACATCAGCTTGGAGCACAGACACCAACTTCTTCCTGGAAAACATATGCCTGGAGTTTTGTTTTATTGACAATATACTCTGAAAAGGCTCATTTACCGATCTGAAAAAAAAGTGGTTGACATGTTAAGCTCCAATGATCTCAATATTATTTGAAAATGAATGCCAATCAGGAAAGTAGAATGTTCTTAGATTTAAAACTAGAGGTGGAAAATAACTGACTGAAAAAACAGCAGCCAGTTCCATCCTACCTGTTGCTTGAAGTCACCTCTCTCCTTTGAATTTATCATCTGGACAAATGAAGCACGTGAGAAGCAGTTGCTGCATAAATAATATTTTCCGAAGTCTATGTCCAACTTTAAAGAAAAGGGGTATCATTAAGGAATCCTGGGAGACATAGTGGGGCTAGTGCAGTAAATGAATAGACATGCCCTTCTAACTGGCAAGCCACCTTAGGTAATATTGAAAGATTTAAAGGTGCTAATTTAACCAGACCAGACTAATCGGGCAGTTAAAAAATCAACATGGAGAGATTTGTAATATTGTTCATTGGTATTTAGTGAGCAATTATAGAGATCTAGGGCTTCATAATTTCTTAGGCATTACGTACAGAAAATTACACAAAACATTGTTGATTTAATTTAAGAGTCATTTGGCGACCAGGTATACATCATTAGTCATCAGGTTTCCACTTTTATCCAACTGAGTTTAATTTTGTGGACATTGCAAAGCATGTAATCTTTCTAGTAACGAGATAATGAAATTTGATAATCAGAGTACTCTCAAAAAGCTTTGAAATCATATTATTTGTGAACTGTTTAACTGCCTGTGTAATTTGTGCAATTAATTGCACATGTGGGTTCTACTGGGCCTTTTCCCATCACCATAGCAACAGGCCAGAACAATCCGGGACAAATGGAAGCTTTCCCTATCCACCAGTTCGCTGTACCCGGGAAGGGTCTCATTTATATCTAGAAGTGTTATAGGGCTATGGTCAGTCTCATGCTTCCTCTCCAGTGCTTTCTCAGTCTTCTCTAGCAGTGTACATACTGAGCGAAGGGCCCCTCACTTATTTGGCAATTGTGTACCCTCTATTACAGACTTTAAATGTCCCCCAGACTGTGACAAACTTTGCCAGGAGCCTATGTTAAAATTGAGAAACACTGTAATAGGTACCTGAAAGTCACTCCTAAACACAGTGTCTCTGAAGCCTCCCAATAGAAATAGTTCTTGAGTTTTCTGGGGTAGGCGGAGGGTGTACTGAGGAGGTGGCTGACCTCTGCATGTTTCCATTCATCGAGGAAGGTGGCCTTGAGAATAGAGGTGAATTTACAGCTGATTCCCCTGCTCCTGAGGTTGAAGAAGTGGTAGGGGCAGTGGTCCATGGGTGCGCCAGGTGGATAGAGTTCATGATGGCTGTGTGCTCTGTGTGGTGAGATGTTCCCATGCGGTGAGCGGGTGGTTCAGGGTGGTGTTAGTTGGTTTGATGAGGTTGTAGAGGTCGGTTGTTTGGGGTTCTAAGTTACTGTAGATTGTGAATATCTTGTTGTGGAAATAGTCTGCCAGGGTGTAGCAGAGTTCCTGGGAGGAAGTGATCATGTTCTCGGTGGTTGACAGGCAGGCAAACTAGCTGACGATGCTTAAGAGTTCCTTGCTATGGTTGGAGCTTACATCGATGCGGTCTGCCAGGGCGCTTCTTTTCATGTCTTTTAGGCATCAGTGGTAATTGTTGAGGACTGACTTGAAGGTGGCTAGGTGTATGGGATCTCCGTTGGTGCACCATCTTCTTTCTAGCTGTTAGCAGTTGCGTTTCATTGTCCTGAGTTCTGGTGTATACCAGCTGGCTTGTTTGGAGGATCTGCTGGTCTACAATAGTCTTGGAAAAATTACACTCGCCTGTAGTTATGTAAATATTTGATAGATGTGTTATTCTCTAATTGTGTAGGGTCTCACACAAGATTTGGTAAAAGGAACGTTTCGATTGTGCCACTATTTGTTGCATACCATTAACTGATCAAGATGGTAAACATTGTACATGTATATGTCCCACAAAATGAAATGATCTCCTTGTAATAAAGAAATAAAGAAGTATACAAACAAAATCTGCACCAAAATTTACAAAAAAGTTCATTTGTTTTAGTTTAACATGGCACGAGTCCATGGATGGTACATGAATCTAGGTTGGTGGTCCTTTCGCAGTCCCAAATAAAGAAAAATTGCACAGTGTCTGTGTCTTGAAAAATAAAAATGAAGGAGCCATAAGGGAGAATGGGCCACATCCCTTCAACCCCTTGCTCACGTGTGTGACCTCAAAGAGAAACCCCCCATGTTCTAAAATGTAAAGAAATTGCTAATTTTGCTGTGGGGTTTGTGGGCACCAAGGCTGGGTTTGTGGCCCCCAGCATGGACCCCAAGGACTGTGAACTCAGGCCAAGGGTCTGAGAGCACATGGCAAGGGTCCTGACATTTGGTGGGACTTCCAAAGTGTTTGCTGACCAAGTACTTGTTTTACAAAACCTGTGGGAGGCCCAGCAAGGGTCCAAAAGTTTGTCTGGGTCAGCAAACTGCACAAACAGGCCTGTAAACCTTATAGTAAATGTCAAAAAATGAATTAGACTATGCAAAACAGAGGTTAGCTGCCCATTGTGAGTTTGGTGCAGGGCCTGGCCAAGGTCATGCCTTACAACCAACCCTGTCTGTCACTGTCAGGGGTTGACCGCCTGTGACAGCGGTAGGGCACTGCATCCCACCTCCACTACGCATGGCCTTTGGCCTCCAAGGGCAGGTTGGATGGCCCTCCATCTTTGGAGGCTGACTCCAAGGGCAGGTTGGATGGCCATCCATCCATGGAGGCTGACTGCTAGAGAACGGATAGGCGAAGAGAACAGTTAGACGTTGTCCATGACAAAAACATCCATAAAATTCACTGAAAAATGAAGGTTACAGTGAAGTTATGGTTATTTTGGGTTATAATACCTTAACGTAGATTTATTTTTACTCTGAAAAACACGTAAAAACTATGAATAAAGTAAAGTTGTGGTTACAAAACAAAACCTAAAAAATTCGCCAGTTATGGTTAGTTCCACAACCCATAACTTGCAGGAAAAACTGTACAAACCATAACTTGCATACTAATTGCAAGAATGAACAGTAATATGTACTTCTTACCAATGTCACCTCTCCCCTTATCAGGGGGAATGTTTAAAAATGGCCTTGTATGGACAATAGTTGCCTTTGCAAGATAGTCACAACAACGTCTTTCATTCTTACTGGCTTTCCTTAACCAGGATATAGCTGGAAGATTGGCCGATTTGGAGGAAACCACAGAACGCCTGCAAAAGCATGTGGATGACACCAACCAAAAGCAGGAGCAGCTACTAGCTCAGCTACATAGCCTAGAGCTTCAGCAGGTGGAGAGAAAGTTCCACGATGGACGGGGCAGTGAAAGGTAGGTGGCAGTATAGAACAGCTGGAGATAACCGAGGCAACAAAAGTGGAGCATTCTATCCTTTTATTTGATCATTTAATGCTTATGTTTATTTTGTTTGTATAGCACACTTTTGAGAAAGGCAACAGAGCATTTGAAAGAAGGCAGAAAAGTTATACTGGTACCACACCCTCTAGGCATGTATCCTGGCCTTTAATAATACAAAAAGGGCTTGAAGTCCCTGATACAGCCAGAACCCTTAAGCCAGTTCTCTGACTGCAAGATAAGACTGATCCAGTCTATGTACTATACACTCCATAGTCAATGCTGGGTAACATTTAATGCACGTTTTACACATTTAGGGATTAGATATGTGTTATCATTCTGGAACTTGTTTGCTCTTTAGCCCACCAAGGCATATTACTGGACTGGGGCAACCTCTTCCCTGCCTTGCAGAAACAGATGAGTGTCTTCGCCTTCCTTGTGGTTTGTGAAAAAGTAGTGAGGCTGAATTTGGACGTTAGCTGGTGTCAGGTTCCTTCCATGCCTACCAAGGGATCAACGAAAGGCGGTAGGCCTCAATGATAAGAAACATAAGACCTGGTACCTGGCCCTCTCCAGAATAGTGGTACCTGGCCAGACATCGTGCTCCTACTTACCCAACAGCATTGGTTGCCCTATCACATGTATATACACTGTTGGTTAGATCTATTGGGTTTCCGTGCTACCTTCAACTGCTCCTCATTTTCCACATCTCAGTGCCTGTTGGAGAGGGCGGAGGCATCAGGATGGTTCAGTGAAACCTGCCTACTAGTGGCTTGACGCTAGTTTTGTACTAGGCCATCCATGCCTTGGATTCCCAGGTAATTTGCAATAGGCTTCCATCCTTAGGGTCGGGTACCTCCTAGAGAGAGATCTTGAATCCACCTGCCCTCTCTCCCATGCAGTGTAAGCAGGTGCTCCAAAGGGCTTCCCTACTGGAGCTCACCTGAAGACTCTCCGTCTCAGGAATATACTCCATGAAAATGTCCAGTACATTCTAACTTCAGACTGACTTGCATGTGGACATCCAGTCACACCTCTTTCAGGTGTACTTACTGTATTGGAGCTCAGAGTGGTTCACTTTGCTCTCAAGGCTTTTCTTCAGTCTCTGATGGTGAAATACATTTTAATTCAGATGGACAACACCATGACCAGACAATGGACTGTCATCAGATGCTGCAATGCAGCCTTGAAACAGTACCTTCTGGAATTCCAACACGCTACAAATCAGAAAATCCTTGTCTTTGATAGGCTTCTGAATGATGCTGTTCGTCATATGGACATATGAACAATAGCACCCTATATCCATAATTCTATGGACAAATATTTCTAGATCCAGTGTTCCGGGGTCCGCACATCAAGTGGGGACTTATTCTAACATTTATGACTTTCATGAACATTCCTATGATGCAGAACCAGGTCTACATATAAGAAATCATTTCTGGTTATAGCCTTCACTTTCCATGAAGAGGATCAAGTTGAATGGATGGATTTGATGCAGGCAAAAATTGCTTTGAACTCTGGTGCTGTGCTAATTCCGCTCCGATCATGCCACAGTTAATAACGTTTTTTGGATCGCTCTTTTTTGTTGTTTTTTTGTCAAACAAACTTAGTTGTTAATTAGGTCGTCCACTGGTCCACTATAAATAACTGTTGTACAATGTAGACTTTGGAAGTTTTGATTTGGGTGTGCGCCATTGTGAGATTGTATTTTCATTGTCTGGTTGTTTGACTTCTGTTGTGTAGTAGGCCTCCCTGGTACATGGCCACCTTTAAGTTATAGGAGTCAGGTCTGGCCCGACTCGGTGAGTGCGGCGTGTGCGTGGTGTGATGGTTGAATGTATTTTATGTTTTGAATGATTGAGAGAATGAATGAAGGGATGCATTGAGTGATTGTGGGTGTCTCTGTGCTTTAGTGGTTTTCATTAAGTATGTTTTTGATGGTTTTTCTGTAAATGCAAATAAAGTGTTTTGATAAGCAATTAAAAAGCTTTATGCCAAATACAATAAATAATGGCACCTTAAACAGTGTGGACCTGTTGGTTTAGTTTCATGGGTCTGAATATGAAATGATTTAGTTAATAGTACTCTGTACTGGCATTTGCTCTGTTTTGTTGTTACATGATTGTGAAGGACATGCCCATTCTCTTTGATATTGATCCCCTACAATGTAATGTGATTTCCTATATTGCCATCATTGGTCCAAGTGTTATGAAATGTCATTTGATGTGAGGCAATGATTATGCTAATTAGTGGTTGTGAAACTTAAAAAACAAAGCCTACCTCTTTCTGATCACAAAAGGTTGGCAAGTACGTAACTGCCAGGCTGGGTCACATCTGGAAGGGGAACCACTAATAATCCTGGAGAGTTTTGATCTACTTGGTTCTCATCAGTGAGGTGCAGCTGGATTCCTATGACACTGAGCATAGCACCTATGTCTGCGCACTTTTAGTGACCCTCCTAGTGCATTATTTAGAAGTGAATGTCCCATTTGCCATATTTAGTGTGTTTAAAGGCCCTAGTTTGGAATGGATATCTGCTAAACTCTAAATAAGGACCTTAAGTCTCCTAGAACACTTTCGCTCATTCCATAGAGATGAGGTCCACACGCTCTTCCTTCCTGTATTTCTTTCTTCCTTCCTTCCTGCTCCTATTTTCCTCTTCCATTTTTCCTTCTTCCTGTACATTATCTAAAGCAGTTCTGTAAGTTTATCTGAGTATTTTCAAGAACACCCCTCTGGATAAATGAATCTCAAAGTTATTCTGAGTAGCGTTTTGTGTAAATGTTGGATATTATCTGACCGAACAAAGTGTATATCTAGATATTAGCAGAGTATTGAGTTAGGTGGTTTATAAGCTAAGCATTATAAGGACTTGCTTAGGCTCTGAGTTGTGCTGAATATTGTAACAAAGCACTTGGTGATTCTGTTTGTAAAGGATTGAGCTCTGTGTGAATCTGTGCACTATCAAGAACACCACGAGCAGAACAACTTGAAGGTAACAAAACTGAATCCAAGGTTATCAATTGAAAAATTACACTTCACATGCTCCTTGTGCAGAACATAGTAGGATCTGTTCATTTTGACTGACCATACATCAAAAAATCAGTTAGCAAGCATTTGAAAATACTCTTTTGAACATCAGCTGACAACCGTCAATATTTCTCTGCTTTCTTACATATGTAAAAAGGATTAACTGGTAAGATTTATGGTGACTGAACTCAGATAAAGCTGAACTATTTAAACATATAACCATTAAAATGACTACATTCTGAAAAATATAGGTATGCTTCATATTTTGTAGCACAATGCATGTATGTAGTGGTATTTCCAGAGCACTGAAGTACGAGTAAAGCTTGTTTATAACGAGGCAGGTAACAGGTAAGTCCCTTTTGTGTGGTATTATAGTAATCATTGAAAAGATGTGTCTTCATTTTCTTTCTCAACTGAAAGACGGTTGGAGCTGCTCTATTGTCGGTCAGAACATTATTCCAGACCCAGGGTGCGGAGACAGCGAAGACCTGACCCATGGTCTTTTACTTCTGGCATTTCTTGCCAGGCGATGTCCTAGCTCCTGAAGTGGATAGTTTTATAGCAGTGTGTGCCTCCAATTTCGACCCCAGAATACAGATGGGACACAATATTGCCGACAAAATATTGAAAATAAACATTGACAGGTAAGTGAGTCTAGATTTTCTATACATAACTCCTCATATATGTACCTATTCAATTTATATATAATGGCGGATATGGTAAATGGGCAAATAAACTAAAAAATGAATGCACAAAGACTGGGTTCGCCTCTGTTTGTTCCCAAGGAGAAAAGGAAGTGACATAGAACGATATATGTATATATATATATATATATATATATATATATAAACAAAGTCCTGTGAGACTGGCTCACCGCATGTGTCTCTCCTCTATATATATATGTGCAAAAAAGGAGAGAACTCTGGGTAGTTTCCAAGTTTAGGTGGAAGGCAGCTCCTGTATAGAGCACCCTCAACACCAGCAACACTCTAAATTTGCTCACCTCAAATGTCTGCTTTTCTATCAAAGTTTTTAAGCATAGGATTAGCACAGTGCTATCCACGCCGAGATAGAAATGGACAACGTCTTTTGCCATTTGTACTGCAAAGTCTTTAAGCATATGATTAGCACAGTGCTATCCATGCCGAGCTGTAAAATGACAAAAGCCATTTACCACTCCAGGAACAATATTACAGCTTTGGATTGGTAAAATACCATCCAAGCCAACCTGAAATGAGTAAAAGCAACCGCTGACACGTGTTTCGCTATCATTACAGCTCTTCAGAGAGGTTTAGCTTTGTCCATACACAAGGGAGCACCCAGTATAAGTCAAAACAATACCCTTGCAGGCATAGAGTGACGCATACATTATGCAAAAAAGAAGGAGAGAACTCTGGGTAGTTCCCAAGTTTAGGTAGAAGGCAGCACCTGTATACAGCACCCTCAACACCAGCGACACTCTAAAATTGCTCACCTCAAATGTCTGCTTTTTTATCAAAGTTTTTAAGCATAGGATTAGGACAGTGCTATCCACGCAGAGATAGAAATGGACAAAGTCTTTTGCCATTTGTACTGCAAAATCTTTAAGCATAGGATTAGCACAGTGCTATCCACGCCGAGCTGTAAAAGGACAAAAGCCATTTACCACTCCAGGCACAATATTGCAGCTTTGGATTGGTAAAATACCATCCAAGCCAACCTGAAATGAGTAAAAGCAACCCCTGACACGTGTTTCGCTGTCATTACAACTCCTCAGCGAGGTTTAGCTTTGTCCAGACACAAGGGAGCACCCAGTATAAGTCAAAATAATACCCTTGCAGGCATAGAGTGACGCATTAATTATGCAAAAAAGAAGGAGAGAACTCTGGGTAGTTCCCAAGTTTAGGTGGAAGGCAGCACCTGTATAGAGCACCCTCAACACCAGTGACACTCTAAATTTGCTCACCTCAAATGTCTGCTTTTCTATCAAAGTTTTTAAGCATAGATTAGCACAGTGCTATCCACGCAGAGATAGAAATGGACAAAGTCTTTTGCCCTTTGTACAGCAAAGTCTTTAAGCATAGGGTTACCACAATGCTATCCACACCGAGCTGTAAAAGGACAAAAGCCATTTACCACTCCAGGCACAATATTGCAGCTTTGGATTGATAAAATAACATCCAAGCCAACCTGAAATGAGTAAAAGCAACCCCAGACATGTGTTTCGCTGTCATTATAACTCTTCAGCTAGGTTTAGCTTTGTCTAGACACAAGGGAGCACCCATTATAAGTCAAAACAATACCCTTGCAGGCATAGAGTGACGCATAAATTATGCAAAAAAGAAGGAGAGAACTCTGGGTAGTTCCCAAGTTTAGGTGGAAGGCAGCACCTGTATAGAGCACTCTCATCACCAGCGACACTCTAAATTTGCTCACCTCAAATGTCTGCTTTTCTTCCCCAAAAATTTTTTGATAATCAACTTTATTAGTTTTGTAAGAACAAAGAAAATTCAATGGTTGCAGCTCAATAGACTTAAAAGGAAATATGACAGAGTTGATTGATGACAAAGATAGGGCAAGGCCATCAGAGTCCAGCACAGCAGTCCGTACGATAGTTACAGCATGACATAGATAAGAAGGAAGACAGATCATCATGGTGGCAGCATGTTAAACCATTTACCCCACACTTTGTTAAATAGGTCCGGACATCCCCGAGCCTCGAATAGGGCCTCTTCCTGGATCCCACACCAGTCCACTCCCCTCCTCCATTGCTGCACCGTAGGTGCCTTGGCCTGCGACCAAAGTGCTGCTATGTCCCTCTTAGCCACCACCACAGCTGTCCCCAAGAGGCGCTTATCCACCCTAGAGCCATACAGGCCATCAAAAACCCCCAGCAACATACGCAGAGGGTCGTGTGGAACCTCCCAGCCCAAGGCCTGTGTAAGCTCAAGCTCCACCTCCCTCCAAAACGGCGTCAGCACCGGACAACACCATACCATGTGATAGAAATCGGCAGGGGGTGAGGCAAACCGCGGGCATGCTGGAAAGGGTCTCAACCGGGCCCAGAATAGACTTGCCGGGGTGAGGTATGCCGCATGGAGGTAGCGCAGCTTGGAGGACGTGGTATCAAAGTTTTTAAGCATAGGATTAGCACAGTGCTATCCATGCCGAGATAGAAATGTACAAAGTCTTTTGCCATTTGTACATCAAAGTCTTCAAGCATAGGATTAGCACAGTGCTATCCACACCGAGCTGTAAAAGGACAAAAGCCATCTACCACTCCAGGCACAATATTGCAGCTTTGGATTGGTAAAATACCATCCAAGACAACCTGAAATGAGTAAAAGCAACCCCTGACACGTGTTTCGCTGTCATTACAGCTCTTCCGCGAGGTTTAGCTTTGTCAAGACACAAGGGAGCACCCAGTATAAGTCAAAACAATACCCTTGCAGGCATAGAGTGACGCATAAATTATGCAAAAAAAGAAGGAGAGAACTCTGGGTAGTTCCCAAGTTTAGGTGGTAGGCAGCTCCTGTATAGAGCACCCTCAACACCAGTGACACTCTAAATTTGCTCACCTCAAATGTCAGCTTTTCTATCAATGTTTTTAAGCATTGGATTAGCACAGTGCTATCCACACCCAGGTAGAAATGGACAAAGTCTTTCGCCATTTGTACAGCAAAGTCTTTAAGCATAGGATTAGCACAGTGCTATCCACGCCAAGTTGTAAAATGAAAAAAGCCATTTACCACTCCAGGCACAATATTACAGCTTTGGATTGGTAAAATATCATCCAAGCCAACCTGAAATGAGTAAAAACAACCCCTGACACGTGTTTCGCTGTCATTACAGCTCTTCAGAGAGGTTTAGCTTTGTCCAGACACAAGGGAGCACCCAGTATAAGTCAAAACAATACCCTTGCAGGCATAGAGTGATGCATAAATTATGCAAAAAAGAAGGAGAGAACTCTGGGTAGTTCCCAAGTTTAGGTGGAAGGCAGCTCCTGTATAGAGCACCCTCAACACCAGCGACACTCTAAATTTGCTCACCTCAAATGTCTGCTTTTCTATCAACGTTTTTAAGCATAGGATTAGCACAGTGCTATCCACGCCGAGATAGAAATGTACAACGTCTTTTGCCATTTGTACTGCAAAGTCTTTAAGCATTGGATTAGCACAGTGCTATCCAGACCGAGCTGTAATATATATATATATATATATATATTCACTGAAAAAACCATACGTTATAGACCATATATAGTTAGGAATTAGCATTTACAAAACCTTGAAAATTCACTGAAAAAACCATAGGTTATAGACCATATATAGTTAGGAATTAGCATTTAGAAAACCTTATTTTACTCACACAAAACCATTGAAATTCCATATATAGTTAGTTGCACTAACTATATATCGCGCACCCGCAATCCACTGCTGATGATGTCACATATTACATCATTCATGACATGGTCAGTGCCATCACTGATGACAACATCCAGTGATTATGTGTTTCTGTAAAGTTTAAATATGTTTTACATATTGAAGAATGAGTGGATGTATAAGTGTCTGAATGAAGGTTTTAGTAGGTGCGTGATTGACTGTATGAGTGAGTGATTAAATGCGTCTTACTGAATGCACGGGTTAGTGACTAAACTGTCTGAAAGTGTGCATCAGTATGTCTGTTGTTGTGCAAGCTGCTGCATGTGTTGATCAGTAGCTATATAAGTAGCTATATGGGTTATTGATTGGTTGCACAAGTATTTGTATGGGAGACTGAGTGTGTGTATGGCTGGCTGGGAGGTGTGTGACTCTGTGCAGATCAATGTGTACTTGTATCAGTGATTCTATAAGAGAGTAAGTATGTGTTAGTATATGTTTCAAAAATGTAAGGTGTTCTGTGTTTAACTGTATAGATGAGAAAATGGAAGTGTGATTGATTCTTTTCAGGACTGACTAGGTGTGTGAGTAACTCCATGGATGAGTGGCAGAGTGTGAGTGTCTGTATAGGTGTATGAGTGCATATGATAGTGTTGTAAAGATGAGTGATTGTATGTATGAATGATTGTATGAGTGAATGTGTGTGTAGACATAGGAATCAGTGAGTGCGTATGTAGTAACTAGTATTGGTGTGTCAATGGTTTCAAAAATTATACTCTCTATTTAACACTGGGTGTAACGGAGGTTATATTAGAGTGTGAGGAGATGCATTGTATTATCACATGAATGATATCATCAGTGATGTGATCATTGATGTCAAGTGAGATGTCATCAGTGATGTCATTTGAGATGTCATCAGTGATGTCATCAGTGATGTCACTGACCATGTCATGAATGATGTAATATGTGACATCATCAGCAGTGGATTGCGGGTGCGCGATTTATAGTTAGTGCAACTAACTATATATGGAATTTCAATGGTTTTGTGTGAGTAAAATAAGGTTTTCTAAATGCTAATTCCTAACTATATATGGTCTATAACCTATGGTTTTTTCAGTGAATTTTCAAGGTTTTGTAAATGCTAATTCCTAACTATATATGGTCTATAACCTATGGTTTTTTCAGTGAATTTCATTGGTTTTTTAACAGCTAATATCTGTAGCTGTAAAATGTATTCTTCTTTAAATCCAAAAATATATTTTATATGTTTATTAATAAAAAAAATTTAAAATATTTTTTTTTCTTCGTTCCCGCTTCGCGAATCGGGAAGCTTCCCGTTAGCTGACCTTGATGCCGCGAAATAGACCGCGAGCCGGTAAACGTTTCTTTACCGCAACTGCCGCGTTAGAAAACAACATCGTGACGCCTCCCGTCCGCATGACGTTTCGCGTTGTCGCGTGATACGTCATATGACGTGCTACGTTAGCGAACTGGTACGCTTACCGAGTCGCAAAGCACAGGTTTCTGGAAGCAAACCTGGAGGCCCTGCAAAGCGCTTAACGTAAACACAGCAGGTCATGTGACTTGGTAATAACACTTTTCATTGGTTCATTTCGCTTTTGGTTTCCTAATGATGTAAGACTAGGTCATATAATCTAAAATGAACACTTTTCATTGGTTGAGAACTATTGTTTTTCCCAAATGATGAAAACCCCTCCTTCTTTCCTCACTCTGACTTTCATCTTTGTGAGAGAAAGACCCTTTGTTACCAGTGAGCAATGGCTTCTTTAGTAGCTTCAGCTGGTGCTTCCCCACCACCTCCACCACATCCAAGGAAGAGTGGACCACCTGCTCAAGTTATAATTCAGCAAGAAGAGGAAGAAGAAGAACAGGACGACGAGCACGAAGAGAGGCACTTTTTGCCTGAGGAGCCCAGGACGTCTCACCGGAAAGAAAACTTCATTTGGCAATTTTTTAAAATTCCCAAAGGTCAGAAAAAAGTAAATGCAAGATACGTAACTTGCCTTATATGTCAAGATAGACTGTCCAGAGGGACCGACAAAAAATACAGTTTCGGAAACTACACAATGCATCGCCATTTGACTAGGTGGCATCCTAACAACTACAGTGCTGCACAGTTTCGTAACGACCTAGATAATCTCCCTATTATGGCCAGAAGATCTGTTGTACCGGAAGTAACGGGACCAGAGGGCAGGGAGATGGTGCCAAATATTCAAACGAGATTTCATGAAGTAAAACACGTCTGCGTACATTGCAATGGATTCATTTGCTACGGAGAAAGAAGCATCACTCTGATCAACAGAGCTATTGACTATCATATGCAAGTTTGTACGAAACGCCCCAAATAATAAATACTTTTTTTTTGTTTTGTTGCTCCTGTTGAGCCCTTTACAATGAATCGTTTTCATTGCCCCCTGCAAGAAAAACCCCAAAAAATATAAAACTGTTCAGAAAAATTCAAAAAAAGTAAAAAAAATTCAGAAAAATAATAAAAAAAATATAAAACAACAAAAACAATAAAAAAAAAGTTCTTTTCAGAACTACCTCCCCGTTATTAAAAAATTGGTACAATATTTGGAACTGTGCCAACCTCTATTTCTCGTAGTTCGCTTCCCAGTTCGCTCGCCGGTACGCGAACCGGAAGTGAACAAAAACATTAAAAAAAAAAAAAACTGTAAGTATAAGGGAAGGAAACAGACACTTATGTTAAAAGAAAGACAGCTATAGGGGAGTAAACTAGAGATACTATTACCCGTAATCCACTGCTGATGATGTCACATATTACATCATTCATGACATGCTCAGTGACATCATCAGCAGAGGATTGCGGGTTTTTTGGCAACGTGCCTTATCCACGGTTTAATAACGCTGCCTTTTGCTTTATATAAGTTTTCAAATTGTATGAAATATATACCAATAGGTCGTTATGAACCTTTAGGTAGTGCTTTTCTTCATGAGGTCTGGTCGCTTCCATACACATACAGATGTTTCAAAGATGATCAAGAAGTTTATCTGAATGGAGAGGAATGCACTGAGACGCCAGATCATTCACTAATGTGTAGGCACATACAGTTACACGGTTCATGCAACAAACACCGACCAAATATGGCTTGCGTGTTGCAAGGCACGCCAGTTCCTGCTATCATCCCCACGTTCAAGTTGTTGGAAAATGGTAGTTATTTGATGCTCAATAATGAAGATTGTTCTGGGTTAATTAAAAGTATTCCTTTTATCGTAACAGTAAGTGAACGGGTTATTTGCTGCAGAAATGTTCTATTTCCTCCCACACATGAACATAGGGAGTTTTCAATCTGGCCACAAATACCAACCTTGGGAGCACATTTCAACGGCATGGCAAGAATAAGAGCTCTTTTGTCTCAGAGAGAGGTGGCCTTGAGTTCGGCCCGTGAAACTTTCGTGCTTCACATAGCGAACACCCGTACAGAGGTGCAGACCCTTTTAAATACTGATTCGCCTTTGCATTTCAGCGACATGGTTCGGACTATCTTTGACGCGTCCTCCACAAAGGCCCTGGCGCACTTTTTTAAAGTTGTTACCAGTGGTCTCGTGACTTCATTTGAGAAAATCTTTGGAGTCATCCCTGCTTTCTTTCATTCTATTTTTTCCACTCTGCTTCGTGGATTCCCATTTTTACTTGCATTACCAGCGGACGCTCTTGTGCTTTTTTACATTTTTAAATATGGATGTCCCTCCTGTGCAAGCTCCCGCCCTGCAGCTGCTGACACTGTTCCGCAATCGCATGCTAGAATATTATGGCACAATGCCGTTGGCGATATTAAGCACGGCATATGGATTATCTTTTCGATTCTCCTACTTCACCTGTGTCCAGCCTGTATTTCACTGCCTGACCTGTGATTTCGATTGGGCCATTGATTTGTGTCTCTGCGGACCGGTTTCTCCTGACGTCGACTTTAATCAGCTGATGACTCCTATCATTACTCACGAGTTGGTTTGTCCTGGCGAAAGGATTATGGCTGTGGCATTGATGCATGGACTAATTGGTCCCTGGAATTTACTGGCGGCAACACAGTCTTTCTTGGAACAGAGCTTTCTTGAAAACCCACCGAGCTGTCCTCTGATGGTGATAGAGGATCCGGTGCTGGGAGAGCACGTATGTTCTTTTCCGCTTTTAAATTGGATGGCTGAACTCTTTTCGGATGAAGACGGTGACTTCCTATTGGAGGCTGTTGCAGCTTATTTTGCATACACAGTTATGTCATAGACCTTTTTCATGTTTGATATGCTGAGTACTAGCATTTCATTGACAATTCATTGACTTATTTGTCAAGTTTTTATTATTTAGCTTGCCTATTGGCTTAAGCCTCGATAAAGTACTTGGCTGTTTTATTTTTCTTTAGCATTAAATTTTCCTAGTTTTTAATGTTTTACCTTGCGGACCGTCCACATATAAAGTTGCAATCTGCTCTCATGAGATGGCACTTCTATTATCTTATTCAGATCGTTTCCGGATCATGGGGAGGTGTCATCTAGGTCCTGGATATCTTTACACCGTGTTAAGTTAGCATGGGCTCATTACCGGTTTAAACGCCATTTTTCCTTTTTTGCAACTTCTGCACCCGACACTTAGTTGTTGCTTTAGCTTTCAACCTAGTAGTTCATCGTGGTTTACATGAGAATAATATGTTATTGCTCTACTATCTGCTTTGCTTGTTAAACTATATCTGTACAGCGAGTGCTGAAGTTTCAAGAACAACACGATACAGAATTGTTATGAGGTCTCATCTCCACGACTTCATACTCATAACATAAGTGCAGCTTCTGCCAATTCTGGGCATGAGGCGGGTTTTATATTGCTTTGCCGAACACACATACACAACAGTTGATGCGGTTCACATGAAGAGAGAGCTGGTGTATGCTGATGTGATTCCTTCAAATCTAAGACACTAAAGTATGGGCACGCCCTAAACCAACACAAACAGACCTTCTTAGCAAATAATATAATATGTGTATTAGGGAGGGTGAGATATAAGCAGCCGCGGGCCGTGGAGGGAGTTACGGTGGGGCAGGGAGGCGGGGAGGGGGAGGGGCAGGGTGGAGCCCTCTCCACCCTGCCCCTCCCCCTCCCCACCTCCCTGCCCCACCGTAACTCCCTCCACGGCCCGTGGCTGCTTATAAGTGTTGCTAACTCTTATTCATTTACAGCATGTTAACATACTGTCACCATTCGCTTTTTATGTACTAGTAACTATGCTGGTAATTTTGCTACTGATAATATGTGTACTTGTATTATCTAAGATACTACGCCTGAGAAGACGGCATTAGTAAATAAACATTTCAAATACACATGTGTTCTTCTTAACTCCATGTTCTGGTTTCTAAGAAATATATAACGACCGACTGTTCATGAGTTCCACGTATCCTGAGGTACTATAAGTTCATATTCTGGATTGTCTAAACATTGAGAGTTTGTTATATCCAATGTGACACTGTACCTAGCTTGCTAAGGGGTTTTTGATTACTAAGGTGAGTTTTGGGACACCCTAATTCGCCGAGGTTCCAATCCTCTGTCCACAGTTCTGTGTGAGAACAGAAACCCTGCGACAGGGGCACCCCCGACCCTTGCTGGAGCTTCATCACACTTGCGATACAACTCCAGCAATGCGCCACCTTTACGGCACAGATACATCACGCATCTGTGCTGTTTTTGCCCCATGATGCGCCGCATTGTAAATGCAGCACACCATAGGTGATGGAACAGCGGCACAGAATGACTAACACATCCCTGGTGATGCGCCAGTCATCATAAATCTATCCCTATGCTTCTTATCTTGTTAGAGATGAACCGCCATATGTATCATCAAAGTTTTTTGCATTTCCTAAATAGCGAACTTTAAGGAATAAATAGCGATTCTTTACCATTCCTAGTTTGCGATGAGCTATTTGCTAATTACAAATTACCCATTCATTTCCTTCATTTCCATAGGGCGGTTGGACTCACTTTTAGCTCGAACGGCTGAATGGATTTCCACGAAACTTGGCAAAATTGTAGGGACTGGTAGCCCGATGTGCCTTTGCTATGTCTCAAGATATATGCTCCAGTGGTTTTTACGAAAATTAACTTTAAAAAATATATATTGGGCTACATTGGCCTATATATATGTTGGAGCCCAAATGTAGCCCAATGTAGCCCAATGAAGCCCAATGAAGCCCAATGTAGCCCAATGTAGCCCAAAGATGGCCGCCAGAGACAAAAAAAACAAATGTAGCCCAAATATCAGCCAGATGTAGCCCAACTATAGCCCAGTGACAGAATGACCAATCAGCTTCGCAAACCTCCGTTACGCGAAGCGGAGCGCTGTTACAGATATATATCTTTTTTTGAACGTTAATTTCTCAAAATCCACTGGAGCACATATATTGAGACCTAGCAAAGGCACATCGGGCTACCAGTCCCTAATATTTTACCAAGTTTCGTGCAAATCCATTCAGCCGTTCGATTATTATTATTATTTTTTTTTTTTGCCCCGCGGGGCCCTTTTAAAACCTCCACATCAAACCTAGGGGGTCAGCGAGGATCTACTATGCCCCCTTATGGTCATTTGCCCCTTCGCTTTGGCCTCCTCTTGTCTCTCGATCATACCGAGAGACAAGATGGCGGCCGCCAAGGACTGTTTGGAATGTTTACAGACGCCGGAGAACCAATCAGCTTCGCTTCACAAAGCTCCGTTGCGCGAAAAGTACGCGTACTGGAGCGCTGCCCGGTCCGCTGTTACAGATATATATCTTTTTTTAAACGTTAATTTCTCAAAATCCACTGTAGCACATATATTGAGACCTACAAAAGGCACATCGGGCTACCAGTCCCTACAATTTTGCCAAGTTTCGTGCAAATCCATTCAGCCGTTCTGGCTAAAAGTGAGGCCAACCGCCCTATGGAAAACTCAATGTTAAAAACACGTTTTGGGACCCCCCTTTTTTCTCGACCCCCCCTGGACGAACCCCCCCCCAATTTTCAGGGGCTGCTCAGAAACAAAATGTGCCATTTTCCTGAAAATTTCAGCCAATTCCGTCCACAAACGCCAAAGTTATTAGACATAGAATTTTCAAAAATCCCATAGAGAAAAAATCCTAACTATATATACCTACTGGCGACCGCCAGTAGGTAATATATATATATATATATATATAAATAAATATAAATATATATATATATATATATATATATATATATATATATATATATATATATATATATATATATATATATATATATATATATATATTGCCAAAGTACATAAATGTGGAGTTAGTAATAGTTAATCTGTACTTCATAATATGCATTTACCATTGGATATTTTGTCCTTTGAAATTCTGTCCTCAATATTCCTCTATCATGACATTCTGAGGATTGATATTCAGTAGTACAGTCTTTCTCAGCCAGGTGTGTGGCGGTGTTGTTTCTGGCCTTTTAAGTAATGCAGCTGGTCTTGAGAATGATGGATGTCTAAAGCAGTTCTGAATCTGCAACCTATTCAACAGTTATGTTTTCCACCAATGTGGATTCCATTAAGATGTTGAAGGGATTTAAGAAGGCTATGTTGGCTGCATCGAGGGAACTGAGCTCTGGGGTGCCTAGAGGAACCTTTGGGATTGGCTTGAATTGTGTCGGACGTGGTGCCTTTGGCTTCCTTTCTCCAACATTGCAAACAGATGATGGTTTTATGCCTGAACAGACAACACTTCAGGTTCAACGGGTCCTCTGTGTTTTTAATATTGCCATAGATCCCCAGTTCTGTTAAATAGAGGTCTAAAATTTAATGGGGAGTTATAGACAATTTTAATTCTCTAACCAATCTGACACTAAACCCAATATTATCACTGACACATGAGCACTTAACACAGCCAGTGGAAAGACCCTACTCAAGAGGGGCCCAAGAGACAATGCACCACCCACCCAGCATGGAAGAGAATCCTATGATGAGACATGCCATCTTGGTGGGTGCGGATTCTTCGCCCTGAAAGAAGAACTTCTCCCTTGCTTTCGAAGTTCGGGTACAGGTTCTGATGGAGAACACAATTTTTATCTAAACATGGTGGTGTGCGGGTCCACTTGTGGTAAGAAGCATTACAGATTTTAGGTCGCACCATAGACAGTAGAACTTGTGCAGTCAGTAGCTCATCTGGGGGGGGGGTCGAGGAGGTGAATCTCACATCAGACTACAAAACCAAGATGTGTTAATCATAATGGGAACTTCGTCAGGAGATTCTCGACAACCTGTTTTGTTTTTGGGGCATTCTGACCATAGTTCAGTTTGCCATTTGCAAGAATACGAAATGTGGCCTGTTTTCGATAGGAGATGCCCTTATGTTGCTGTGGACTATCCCCCTTCACAATGCATTCCCTCTTTATCCTGTGATTTTGGGTGGCCTGGCTTTTATTCACCTTTACAATGCTTACGTTCTGGATGGCCTATCTCAAATTTGAATACTCAAAGTTTCGGAGCTAGGATCTTGAAAGGTTAGCTCTCTCTCAATATAGTTTACCTAAAGAGTGATGAATGTTTTATTGGCAGCTAGTCAGCCTTCCACTAAAGCTATTTACTTGGATTGGTGGAAGATAATTGCAAGCTGTTACAATTCTAGGTCTTATCTATTAATGGCACTGATGGTGCATTTCCTTGTTTGTTATATCATTAGTACAGAAAGCGTTTGGTATTTTTACAGTCCAATCGCGGATGACCAAAATAACAGGTGTGAGCCATAAGAACGCCCACTGCTGCAAACCAGATCTGGCAGCTGGTGTTTATGTTGAATGCCATCTGAGCCTAGGGGACACCATAAGTCATTGGGTTGGCATGGGCGGATATTATTCTGATGGTGTTTTTTAACTCTTCGGTTGGTGGGATCGAACACTTTGGCCCAGTGTGGTGTAATTAAGATGACTAATGCTGATACATAAATTGGTGATGACCAAGGCGTGATCAGACTTTCCTGAGACCACAGAGGGCATAATGACAGGATTCACCTCAGAAAGAGTCAAGTCAATGTCACCCAATTGTCTGAGTATGGGGTGTACCCGATAGGGAGGAAACTTGTGAACTTGGATGCATTGGAATACATGACTCCCTGAGAGAAACCGCCTCTGTGAGGTTGGGCTTGAGGGGGAATACACTGAGCTGTGTGATGTGGCACGGCGGGGTGAAACCCATAAGTACAGTGGTGGGAAACACACTGTCCAAGATGGCTGAAGAAGGAAATAACGTGGTAATAAAAGAGGCATACACCAGAGAGCACCATTCTGAATTCATGCTCTCTAGAGTGATGACCCCTTCCCCTGAAAGACTTTTTGTCTCTCCCATGTGTGACAGCCATGCATGTGTGATAGTATGCATAAGCAATTATGATTGAGGTTTTCCCATTGGCAACATATAGAGGTAAGATTCCTTCCCCAAAGGATCCCCGAGCCATATTATATTTCTTTTTACATTTCCTTGCTTTCCAGCAGCATGTTCAGGTGAGTGAGCTTTGGTGCCCAACACTAGCCGGGCAGCTGTCATGGAACAGCTTTTAAGACAGGTGTGTTCTCTATTTTTCTTTCAGTTTCCCAGTGGCTCTTCACTTTTTAACACAATCTTCTAGTCCTTCTAGAGTATATAACACTTTCCTTTCTTTGAAGGGTGGGGCCTCTGAGCCAAGTCACCTAAATTCACCTGGAAACCTTAACTGTCTAGTATTTCTTTGGTGGCATTCCTTAAGGGTTATCAAAATAAGTTTCCTCCCATTTCTTTTGTAGTACTGGCGAGGGAATACAATTTGGTTCTAACAATTCTAATGGATTCATATTTTGTTTTGAGCCCCTTCTTTCTTGTTCACTGAACTTTTAGTCGTGGAAGGTTTTTTTATTCATTGGCTGTCAAGTTTGCTAGGAAAGTTAGCGAATTCCTGGCTGTGTCCTCTTCTTCACCCTTTACTACATCATACTAATATTATAAAGAAAGAGCCCAAACCTTTGAGGCAGGTAAACTCCGGCACCACAGCGCCAATCGGAACACCCAATACAGCATTGCAAACAACAGTATCAGCAGATGGACATAGGCTATACAGCAGCCCAAAATATACATTAGAAGGGGAAAAGAATGTTTTGTGCAATGTAGTCCGTTGTGGGCGTGTGCACTATGCTGTAAAGCGATGGGCGCGGCATTCGGCAAAAGACTGCGGGATTATACCACTTGCGAGAAGCGTTCTGTGTAGGACTAGCGTTCCAATACGAGTGGGCGTGTCCTTTAGCATTGTTGTGGGTGTTGGACGTTGACGCAATGTTGTACGTCTAAGTGGCGTAGGCTGGAGCGGACAAACACGTTAGGGGATGGAGCGAACACACGCGTCGGCAGGAGCGGAAAAAAACGTTCGCGGCTGGAGCGGACACAGTTTGCATATTGCAGTGGCGTCGGCTACAGCGGACAAACACGGTCGTGGCTGGAGCGTGTTAAGGTACATATTGCAGTGGCGTCGGCTACAGCGGACAAACACGTTCGCGGCTGGAGCGTGTTAAGGTACACATTGCAGTGGCGTCGGCTACAGCGGACAAACACGTTTGCTGCTGGAGGTCTTAAAATAAAAACACGTTCGTGGCTGGAGCGTGTTAAGGTTTTGAAATACAGTATTATTACCTACCCGAACTATTGAAGACATTCTGTTTTCATGCCCAGACAACGACGGGACGGGCTGCTAGTTTGCTATAAATAGATTTAATTTGAGAAAAAAACCTTTGTCTTCGTCCAGGGTTGCTTCTCAGTTTCATGTGAGTCAGGTTACCTCTATACCTTCAATGCTTCCTCCATCTCAACCTTCAAAGGAGGAGAGGTGACTTAATAAGTTTGTTCTAAAGAAGTCATTAATTCATTATATTCACAAGACTAGTTCTTTCTGTGTTAATGGCAATGTTTTATTTGGTTATGAATCCAGCAAGTTAGGAAAGAAAGCACACAAGCAGGCTATTTCTAGGTGTATCAGAATACACAAAAGGGACCCCCCCCAAACGATTTACATTTTCAAAATAGGCATAGGACTAGGGGGAAACAAAGAGGAACAATCCACAAAATGGGTCTGTGACGGTTGGGCCGGGGTAGTAAGGACTCTACGACCGGAGGTTCTCATATAACCCTTTTATTGACAGGTAAGTTAGCTTGCCCAATGAGCTGAGAGAGATAAAGTTCGAAAATAGTCCTCCCAGTGTTGTTTCTTCTTGTCTTGGGGCTTGGTTCTCTGGGGTCCCAGTCTTGGCTCTCCCTCTGGGGCTTCTCGGCTCCGGTTGCATTCAGGGAGGAAAAGAAATACAAACAGCCGCGTTAGTGGCTGACCTGGGGTCAAGGCATGAGAGGGGAAGGGGGAGTGAGGGTTCACCAGGTTTCCACCACCTCTAGTGTTGGGTCTGTCTTTGAGTGACGCCGGGGAACGTGATACTTCCTGTGACCACCCTCGTACTACCCCGTCCCACCCCGTGTGCTGAATAACCCTTGAAAACGCCCTCGTACCTTGTTTAGCCACACTTCTCCCCTGGAAGTGTGGCAGGGTGGCTCGTGGGTCCGTGGGCCTCCTGGCTTGTCAAAACTCTCCTCCGGCAACCCTGGCAGTAGTGCGTCTGTCCTTCCGTCTTCTTCGGTGTTGGCGTTCTCCTCGTGGGTCGGCGTCTTCCCTGGAGGTTCCGCGCTGTAGATCCACACGGAGCTTCCTTAAACGCCCCCGGCTCCACTGATAGGTCAGCGTCAGATGACGAGGTCTCTCCTGATTGGCGGGACATCGGGAACGCCAGGGGACTCCCCCCTGACGTCACGGAAGGAAGGGCCAGCAGCGGAGTCAGCGAAGGCAGCGCTGAAGCACTCCAGGAAACGTCAAAGGAATCCTGCGGACGGGGCGGAAATGGACACACGTTAGCAGGTTCGCCCCGCCCGTCCACGTCAGGGACCATGTCCTCGTGACAGGGTCCTACTACCCTAGACTTATTTTCACAGAGGAATACATCCCACTAAAATTATTTCTAGGTGGATATCTTTGGCAGTCAAGCACTGTTACGAGTTAGCTGGTAAGGCCTCCTCCAGACTGTTTCAAAGCCTTCTGTACAAGAGGTGTGGCTTAAGGACACATAAATGGATGAGGCCACCACTTGGTCTTTTGTTACACATTATTGCATGGGCATGGACAGAGCAGCGTCACTCCTGTTTGGTAGGCTGTTTGCCAATCTTTGTTGGTTTGATTTCTTACCCGCCTCGCTGCAGGAGCCTACATCTATTAGAAGAACAAACTATGTATCTTCAGTAATATTGCTTCTAGTGTATCGGAGATACCGCCAAATCCTCCCTTCTTCTATCGCAAGGATCATTTTATTCAGATATGTATTTACTTTCTGCAAGATGTCCTAGGCTGTTCTGTCTGCTGTTCATTTTGTTGAAAAGTCATTGAAATTGCAGAAGACCATCCAGATCAAAGTTAGTCTGTGGCTTGAGGACCTGACTGTATAAAAGCATTGGGTAGTGGTCAAAATCCCCAGATGCACATGAAAACCTCCAGCATCAAAGCACAGTTCCGTGGTGGCCCCTGATATGTGAGAACATCCACAAATGGTCCTGCGCTCCACTCATTGCTTACCTGCCATCAGACAAACTATGACCCCTGAGGTGCTGTTTGCAGTACCACCTTGCCTTGCCATCATTATCGGATCCCCATTTCCCATTAGTGGCCATGTGTCTTCTGGGTACATTTAAACTGTTGTGATCAGAGACCACACCCCGGGGCAGAATTCAAGACTGTCCCATAACTTTGGTCTGGTCTGTGGACAACACCACATCGAAACCAGAACCTGGTGTAAGAACTCAAAACAGGGCATGCTTTCTTTCTTTTCTCCCAGAAAGTATTACTGGGAAGTGCCTGTTAAATGGGAGTCTATCTGCACCCGTTGGATGCAGTGCATTTAGTTAGGGTGAGTGAAGATTGAAGCCGCTGAGGGGCACAGTCTGAAGAAGAGTGTCCACTTGAGGCTTCAGAGGAAATTTCCAGCTGCTGAAACAACAGCCCCATAGAGGTATGGATAAAGAGAACATTGAGTTGCTTGAATCCAGGTGTGATGGTTGGTATGCTTCCTTAGGGCGAGGACCTGCGAGTGTGTAACTTGTTACATTGTTGCCAGTTGCACTAGCAACAACATCACATATTGATTGTTGTTTTTGGTACCATTCATTTCAGTGTGGACGTTTATTAGCATTTTTGAAATGTCATGGTGGTTTCCCCGTGTTCGTATAGCCTCTATGTTTCTTAATAGTGAAGTTAATTGACCAATCTGTGTGCTAGGGATTTGAAGCAGTCTGCTAGTGGGTGGGGTGCCTGCCACCCTGGTGTATACCTGACAAACTATGGCTATGGCAGAAAATGTTGTTGGGAATGTAAGATGGTCCAAGGGACTCGCCAGCTCAGAGAGAAGATGTCCACATAATTCGTGGACACGTGACTGCTGTACCTAGGTCACAGGATGGAATGACAGTGTTAGAAGGTGAGTGTAGTATCTGGGTATGCTCATGTGGGATCCTGTAAAGAAGCACAGCTATTCATGGCCAGACAGCCGGCATAACTTCATGTTTCTCCTAGCAAGAGGGAAGCGGGTGATGGTTTGTGTGGGCGGCGCCTTCCTGCCAGAGTGCACATAAAGGGTGTGATTGGCCAGGAGGAGGAAGTGACATCCATGATCATTGCCTGGGTCACAATGCTTTGGAAACATAAATCAGTGTTTGGGTAATATTTGGGCACAAGTGCCAGACGGAGGAAGCTGAAACTTTGTGCCGCTTAGGGTACTTGCAGTAAATAAAGCTCTAGGAAAGGGAAGAAGTGTACGACGAGTTTTATTTCCAGAAGAAAAACCTCAGCTGCACAGAGCCAGGACCACACTTCTCTCCATCCAGCTCCGTCCAGTTCCCTGCACGTCATCACATTCACATTCCATGAGATTGTGATATCATAGTAAACACAAAACATCTCCCTCCTAAACAAAACATAAAAGAACAACAAGCAATAAACACAGTAAGTGGAAAATTGAGTGGACTCAGAATTCTACGAGAAAAGTAATATCTTACACTAAAGATTAATACTCGTAGCATAGGTAGTAACAGAGCAATGCATCATTAAATAAACACATCACTGGAGTACCTCTGGTGCATTGTAGGAGTGGCAGAGATGGCAGAAGGTTGCCTCAGAATATAACCCTCCCATCTTTCAGGCCGCTGTAGGAAGCGTCCAGGCCTTGATGGTACGATCCACACTTACAGACCTCAAACACGAATTTACCCCTACAACAGAGAAATCAACGCACCCGCGTCCACCTTCTCCCACCGAATCATCATCCACCAACCAATGCATTTATGTTTGGGGTCATTCCAAACTCATCGCCCTCTCCTTTCCACCCTGGAAAGGGTCATACATGTTCCAGGTGGGGAAAAATGATTTCCCCACAGAGAAAAAGAACAGTGCGCTTGTGCAAAGGGTCTCTTAGGAAGAAAAAGACCCCTGGGCCGAGTCACCTGACATTTCCCACTGGCTTGCACTGGCACTGTATTCCAGGCACAGGAACAGTATAATGACGAATAATAAAAATAACTAAACCTGCACTCGTGTAGACGCAAACCTAGGTGCAGAATTACTCGTTTTGTCATGACGAGGGCCCTGCATGTTCTTCACATTCCCACTCACCTATGGAAACCCCACTCTGACTGTATATCACAGGTTGTCCCAAAGTTGCCATTTCTCTTGACCCCATCCCACCCAATCACTGTTCAGGAGGCCCAAGGCGTAATAAAGGGCTGCCTATGACAAAATCCGCGTGTGCTCAGGTGCTTTTATGATAACAGTTTTGCTGTTGGGAATTGTGAATAAGTATTTCCGTACTTAGCCCACTGCAAGATGGCGGGCCCTGGGGCACTCACACATTTAGCTGATCTGTGAAGCATGAGGGGTGGGGGTGCATTGATTACCGAGCCGTGCACTGTTAAATGAAGAAGAGAAACCAAGACTCATGTCTGGGTCCCTGTGTTCCGAAGTCTGTAACCTAGATACTCAACAACAACTTCTCCTGCATGTCTGACAGTGGCGGCTTCCAGTGGCGGCCGGTAAGGTACGGTGGGGGTGGGGTGGGGGTTTGGCTGTGTTTGAATCTAAAAAAACAATCACTTATCTGATCTCGCGTCTCTCCTCCGTCTCTCCTGTGTCCAGTGAGTCTCTTCCGGGAAGCACCCAGGCTCCCCACAGCCAATAACAATGCAGGGATGTGATTGGTAAGAACCCAGGCTCCCCTAAGCCAATCACAACGCTGCACTGCAGCATTGTGATTGGTCTGAATGCTGTGGTCCGGCTCTAGGCAGCCTGCATGGAGAACATGCGAAGTGCGCATAACTGTTTGGCTGGCCCAAGAGGGCGGCTAAACATTCATGTGGACTTTACAGAGTCCACAACTACTCCTTCTCCCCAACGTCAGGGGAGCCAAGCCCAGCCCCACCCTAGCCTGCTGATATGAACAATAAAATGATAATAACTTTGGTTATTATTTTATTTTTTTGTTGACACTGCTCCGTGAGCAGATGGGCGACGCTCCTCCGCCTTAGCATTTTATTTGTTCCTGAAGTGACAGCTTTGCAGGCGGGGCTGCTCTGCTCACAGATCAGCGGGGGAAGCGTGGTGGACACACTGTAAGTGCGCATGAATTTTTGGCCAGCCGTCGCGGGCCGGCCTAACAGTCATGCGCACTTTACATGTTCTCCACCCAGGCTGCACTACAGCCTGGAAGGAGTACATGCCCAAGCTCCCACAGCGCTCACACCAATCACAATGCTGCATTGCCGCGTTGTGATTGGCTTAGGGGAGCCTGGGTGCTTCCTTTTCCGGCCAGGAGAGACGTGCCGAGACAACGGAGGAGAGACACAACGAGGAGGTAAGTTTATTTATTTCTTCTTCGCCTCCCCTAGGGACGTGATTGTGGATTATACGTTAATTGTGTAGTGTGTAATGAATTGACCGACCTCTCGGTATTTGTTTGTGAGTAGTTATGTTTGGTTTGCAAGCTGTGGATGCTTGCCATGACTTGTGGGAGATGGGGCGAGGGAGTGGGAGTTATTTTGTTTTGGGTCTGTTCTTTTTTGTTGCATTATTGGCTGGGAGGGACAGTAATAGTAGTATTGCGTGCAGTCCTAGAATGCAACATCCATCAAGCAGCAGACACCATGACTTCCACAATGCAGAATAGGCACTTGAGTGATACACACTGTTCTGTCTTGTCCTGGAATGTAAGTGGCCTGGGCAGCAAGGTAAAGAGGGGATTAGTGATACAATACACACGTAGACTTCGATCCGATTTGGTCCTGCCCCAAGAAACATACCTGAAAGGGGCTCACTGTACATTCCTTGGCAGGGGTGTGCACACTACATTGGCACATAAGGATTTACTTCTGGATCCCAGGGGTAGCTGTGTTGATACAGAAGTCCCAGCCGTTTCAGGTTATCCAGATGTGGATTGATCCCTATGGCACATATGTCAGGGTTCAAGGGCAGTCAGGATGGACGGACATCAACCTAGTTAGTACATATGCACCCCTCAGAGTGCAAGCTTCCACATTGGGCTAGGTGGCCAAAATACTTATGGAGGCTTCCTCCTCCGTACACATTGTCGGAGGGGATTTTAATGATGTTATGGAGCCCATCTTGGATTTTTCTAGGCAGGTGGTAGTACGGACATGTGATTTGCCCTTGGCACGCTTCGTGGCAGTATTACAGCTCTCTAGAGTGCAAGGTTACTCGTCTTTTCTGGGGTGCATGGTGTTTTTTTCTCAGCTTGTTTAGGTTTTGCTCCAGCAGGGGAAGTCGGGTGGTATCAGGGCAAAATATTTGTCATGGTCTCTTTCGGATCATTTCCGGCTCTGAGTGACAGTAGAGAAGAAGAAACGAGTGATACCTCCTAGATGGGCATCGAATGCCTGGGACCTGAGGGATGTAGATGTGGCCAGAGAGATAGTGGTTCTTCAGGACCAAGGGCTTCCGTGTATAACAAGCATTGGAAATGCAATAGGTCTCGCATTAGAAAAGTTGGAGCTATTGGTTTTGCAAATGACAATTTTTTTTATGTGTTGGTCTTGAAAATAGCAAAATTAATAGCTTTGTCATTTACATTGCCAATACTTTTAACTTTTTCAAATGTGACACCTATAGCATTTGTAATGCAACATGTTTTGTATGTACGTGACTTACATGTATTCATATAACACATACAAATGGCTTTTAATTTTTTTAAATAATTAATACTTAAATAAAAGTTCTTGTAATTTATAATAGCAATAGCTTAAACTATTGTAAATAACTTTTGTGAAGAATATGTTCAGTGTATTTTATTGTGACGAAAATGCGAGAACAGAGGTGAAATATTAATTGATTTTACCAATAACAATGGCTTTTTATTGAATTGTTGCACAGATTGATGCTGTGGTGGCTCTGCATGATGTTGTGGCGGCGACGAGTGATGCTGTGACATTCAGTGATGCTGTAGTAGCGCATAGTGATGTTGTGGTGCCCCTGAGTGATGCTGTGGTGATGCGATGGATAGTGAGGGCGATAGATAGATAGAGGGAGGGCGAAAGATAGATAGATGGAGGACGAGAGATAGAGGCAGGGTGAGAGATAGAGGCAGGGCAAGAGGGCGAGGGATGGAGTGTGGGCGAGGGATGGAGTGCGGGGCGGGGGAGGGATGGAGTGTGGGGCGGGGGAGGGATAGAGTGTGGGCGAGGGATGGAGTGTGGGGTGGGGGGATGGATGGAGTGTGGGGCGGGGGAGGGATGGAGTGTGGGGCGGGGGAGGGAAGGAGTGTGGGGCTGGGGAGGGATGGAGTGTGGGGCGGGGAGGGATGGATGGAGTCGGGGGAATGGATGGATGGAGTGCAGGGATGGATGGATGGATTGCAGGGATGGATGGATGGAGTTGGGGGGTGGATGGATGGAGTGGGGGATGGATGGAGTGGGGGGATGGATGGATGGAGTGGGGGGGATGGATGGATGGAGTGGCGGGGATGGATGGATGGAGTGGGGGGGATGGATGGATGGAGTGGGGGATGGATGGATGGAGTGGGATGGATGGAGTGGGATGGATGGATGGATGGAGTGGGATGGATGGAGTGGAATGGATGGATGGATGGATGGATGGAGAGGGGTGGATGGATGGATGGATGGAGTGGGATGGATGGATGGATGGATGGATGGAGTGGGATGGATGGATGGAGTGGGGGGATGGATGGATGGAGATGGATGGATGGAGTGGGGTGGATGGATGGATGAAGTGGGATGGATGGATGGATGAAGTGGGATGGATGGATGGAGTGGGATGGATGGATGGATGGATGGAGTGGGATGGATGGATGGATGGATGGAGTGGGGGTGGATGGATGGAGTGGGGGGATGGATGGATGGAGTGGGGGGGATGGATGGATGGATGGAGTGGGGGATGGATGGATGGATGGATGGATGGATGGATGGATGGAGTGGGATGGATGGATGGAGTGGGGGGATGGATGGATGGATGGAGTGGGGGGATGGATGGAGTGGGGGGATGGATGGATGGATGGATGGATGGAGTGGGGGGTGGATGGATGGAGTGGGATGGATGGATGGATGGATGGATGGAGTGGGGGGAAGGATGGATGGAGTGGGGGGATGGATGGATGGAGTGGGGAGATGGATGGAGTGGGGGGGATGGATGGATGGATGGATGGAGTGGGGGGGATGGCTGGATAGATGGAGTGGGGGAGCCGAAGGCAAGAAAAAACGAGTACAATCAGGGAAGCAGAAGGCAAGAAAACGAGGGCAATCAGGGGAGCCGACGGCAAGATAAGAAACTAGAGAAGTTGTGCCTATTCTGAATCTCCCTACAGCCCAAAAAAATTAATGATAGCCTAGATGTAGGTGCAGAGATTATTAGATGTGCCTCTACGTGGAGTATCATTTCAAGCACTATGTGTAAGCCCCATTTCTTCAACAATAGCCTTATTACGTGCAAAGCTCATATTGGAACTTTATTTACATAAAGAGGAGTTCTGAGGGAAGTGTCCTGTGCTGCTCTTGTGACTGCTCGCGTTGCGTGAATGGTATGTTAATAAATGTGTGATTAAGTTTCTTCAGAAAATTACTGAAGGAACCAGTCAAGACGTTTTTAATATAAACATTAAGCACTTTTTGTTCCAATGCTTAAATAAGTCAGCACGATTTCCCTTTGAAAGAATGTTTCTTTCTTTAATCATGGTGAGCTGGACGCAGACATTTAGCCCCTAAGCACCGACCATACCCTTGTATATAACCCCCAGCAATTAAGGTTGATGCAGGGTTAGAAACAACTCATGCAGCATAAACACCGGCAGGGTAAAACAGTGGTTTCACAACAGAATCGGCAGTCTGAAAACCGTAGCAAGGCACGGGGGGTTGGGGGACGGGCAAGCAATGAAGAGACAGGAAAAAATTAAATTGGGGAGGGGGGCAGGAACGATTGGAAAGCTCACAGAGGAGGAGAGATAAAAGCTGCAAATGCAGTAATAGAGTGCTAAATAGCAAATAAAACTTTGCTCAGGGTACTTTATCAATAAAATAAATATTCATCTAAAAAAGTTTGATTGCAAAGCGTCCTGTCCAGCTTAATGAGTGCATGTTGCAAGCCAGTCAGTAATGCCACAGAAAAGGGCTTAAAAGTTTCCCCTCTTCTAGTTAAGGACATGGATGGTTGCGCACTCTATGCACGGGGAAGGGTGGGTTGAGGGAAAAGTTGCATTCGTGCTCGGAGGGTGGGGGAGGGCTCAACACCAATCCGGAAGGCGAGAGCGCTCACTTTGAAGCTCCGTGGGCTCCTGTGGTGACCTCAAACAAAACAAGTGCAAAGGAGGAACAGCTTGTAAATACAGGGTGATGCTCTAGTGATATTGTGTTGATGCCATGCATAGTGCGTTATTGACCCAGCTCTAATGTTCTGGGCGCATCAAAGCTGATTTTTTGTTGTTTGGTGGTGGGGTATGAATGGGAGGATGGCACACTAGGAAAGGGTATTTTTTTTTTTTGATGAGTGTAGAAAAACAGAAGGCAGTGTTTATTGTTGTAGTTTTATTATGCACCGATCCGGTAAAGTGGGCATCTCGACTCTATTCAGAACAAGCTCTCGGCATTGCGTGGGGGGCTGGGGGGGGCCAGGGGAGCAGAGCGGACCCCTTGAAGTCTGATGCCGAGGCTCAGACAACAAATGGTATGGGATGTGGCTGGTGACCTGCACGCGCCAGTGGGCTGAAGCGCTTCCAAAAAGAGCGGATTGCATGGCGGCACGATGCGCGTGGTTGGGCGCGTTCTCGCCATGCAATTCGCTTTTTGGGAGCACTTTGAAATGCCCCTTTACTATAGTCTCGCATAGCGATTGCTTACGCAATAGCTAGGACGAGACCTAAAAAGGAGGAAGGTTGGTTTGGCATAAACTAGTGGTTTAAAGTTTTTAAACCCTATAAATAATGTAAGGATTCAAGCTATGTACAGCGCAATGATACCCTTGGGTCATGTGCACGCTTTCTGAAACACTCTAAATAAAATTAAAATAAATAAGGATGCCGACCCTACGAAAAAGAAATGGTAGCCAGTTTCTAGGAGTGCATTACATTTGGGACTGTTGGAGGTTTCTTGGGTGCTTCTGGAAAATATTGTGAAGTCCTGAAAGTCGTAAATATGCTCCCATTCGAGGCTGTCGACCTGTAGGTGCAGATGTATGACTTTCTTTGAGGAAACAAGAACCCATGAACAGAATGTATTTTTGCTATAATCTCACCTGGTTTCTTTCTCGAAAGTAGCCCTCCTTTGTATCGGTTATTATTCACAGCATGTTAACGCACAACTTTGCACTTATTTCGCTGAGTGGTACAAGCAACCGTTTTTCAGAAGTCCCATTTCCTAGGTCTTAGCATCTTTATTCCACTTGCACGCAGAATGATAGCACTTTGTGGAGCATTTATTTTTCAATAAGGCACAGGTGTGCCAATGAACATAAAAAAATGCCTGCAGTCAGCATGAAAGCTGACCCCACTTCCTGTGGACTGCATTGATTTGTTGTTGGCATGATGGCCGCTTCGCAGATGAATATGTGGAGAACAACTTAAAAGGCTCCGTATTTGCTGTGGAACAAAATGGGTGCTGGAGAGATGGTAAACAAAATACAAACGCATCGAGTGAAAAAGGCGTCTCGCTCTCGAATTTTACAGGGGCTCCTATGAGGCCACAGATAAACTGATGGGGGGCCGGTGTTTACGGTCGGAGGGGAGATTTACACACAGGCGGCAGAAGAAGAAAGCGGAGAAACTTCGGGAGTAGCGGGGGGGGGGGATTGGTGGCCACGAAACTGGAAAGTAAAGGAACATGCACACACAGACACACACGCTGTGACATACACAGGCAAACACACACGCACACACAGATGCTTTCACATACACAGGCAAACATACACAAGCATGCACACACAGATACACACACATACGCCCAGGCACGCACACAGACCCAGATGCGCATACACGTCCAGGCATGCACACACAGGCCAAGGTACGCACACACACACAGATTTATTTTATTTTTAAAGTTTTATATAGCGCTAGATTGACCCGTAGATGTGCACACATATACAGGCACACACACATAGGGACGCACACATCCCCAGACACAGATGCTTTCACATACACAGGCACGCACACACACACACTGATGCACACACACACAAATGCGCACACATGCACAGGCACAACACTGAGCTTTGATGCTCGCTACAGAGATGTTTTCCAATTACTGAAAACTGGTTGAATACTCATTACAATCA
This sequence comes from Lissotriton helveticus, assembly GCF_964261635.1. Lineage (NCBI taxonomy): Eukaryota > Metazoa > Chordata > Amphibia > Caudata > Salamandridae > Lissotriton > Lissotriton helveticus. Next base: position 229,701,457 of record NC_136065.1, on the reverse strand, counting down.
ACAAGTAGAAACCCTTAGTGCACAATTTGCATCGCAGCTGGGATTCCGTCTTGGATGCAAATTTCTTTTGCAGCACATCGGGATGTCGTGCGCCTAAGATGGAACGGAGAAGGGGGTCGTCAGTGGGCAGCCCTGCGCCTGAGTGAGAGAGTGTTACCCGTTCTGTGTCCGGGCTGTCGAAAGGAGCACTGCGAGAGAGCATGTTTAAGTGTCTTTTGCATGCCGTTCTTGATTTACATGTAACAGTTTAATCAACAACGCCCTTACTGTTTTCAGGGACAGTTAAATGTAATCCAATTGGCTATTTCCCAAAAAAAACACTGAGCTTTGATGTTCGTTACAGAGATGTTTTCCAAATGCAATACACAGCCTGGCGGCCGTGAAAGTGAAAGTACGGCCAGCCGGCCGTGAATAATTAGGGGAGGAGAAATGCCTGAGGCAGAGCGCACGCTGGGGGAAGCTGTGGGAGGGAAGCAGATGGCTTTGAAGTGCACGCGCTTTTTTCACGGGCACTGCATGAAATCGCCAGTTTGGTTAAGCTCTGGATAAGCCCCTATATTTCTCGCCAGCAAAGCGCAAGCGCATTAGCAGGCGAGATCTAAAAAGGTATGAGGTGGAACACATTGATGAGCTGGAACGCTGACTGCAAGCCATGGAAGCAACGCATTGTGGACATCCTAACCCGCAGACTCTTCGGCAACTTGAAGTGCTGTGAACGGAATACCGGGAATTGGCTCAGAGGTGACGTGGAGTCAGCTGCCACCCATCACCATCTCTATGACACTGGTGATAAGGTGGCAAACTGCTGGTGTGGCTCTGCAAAAAAAGAGGCAGAGACACGCTGGGTGGGGACCATAACGGTTCCTACGTGAGAGTCCTATTTGATGGTACCCAAATATTGGCGCATTTGCTCTCGAGAGCTGACCAAATCCAGGAGTTTCTTGCAACAGTGACACCCCCTGTTCTCTCTGCAGAGGACCACAATGATCTAGAGGGGGGCATAAACATCTCAGAGGTACAGGAGCTATTGTGAAGCCTAAACCTGGAAAGACCCCGGGACCTAATGATCTACCAACTGAGTTTTTCATAAAATATGCTGGCACGCTAGGTCCTCATCTTTTGAACTTGTTTCACGAGGCGAGGTAGCTGGGGGCGCTGCCACAGATTTACAATTTGCAACTATAACCGCAATATACAAAGAGGGCAAACCTAGGACCAGCTGTGACTCATATCGCCTGATTTCACTTTTAAACATGGAGGCCAAGGTGTTGGCAATGATCCTGGTGACTAGTTTGTTAAACCTTATGGCCCCACTGATACATGGCGACCAATCAGGCTTCATGCCAGACGGATCCACTTGCCTTAACTTGCGACGATTGCACAACTGGCTGGTAGAAGTCTGGGGTAAAGAGGCTGAGAAAGCTTTTGATGGTATTCGTTGGCCCTATCTCCAGAAAACACTGATTAACTTTGGTTTTGGTCCTACGTATAGGCAGTGGGTGGCATTACTGTATCAAACCGTGACAGCCATGGTAAGAGTGAATGTGGTCCTCTTGCAGAAGTTCCCAATTGAGTGGGGGGGGGGGTGCAGCAGTGATGCCACTTATCCCCTATCCTTTTTTCTCTCACATTGGAACCATTGGCAAGCATGATCCACACTCAGCCTGCTACATGGGATTCCAGGACTCTGAATCCAGCCAGCAGGAAGAAAAAATCTAGCTCTACGTGGACGATATCCTTTTTTGTATTACAGAGTCTCATGCCATGATCCTGGTAATTTTCTAAGTAATATATTTGTGTGGTGGCTACTTGGGATACAAAAATAATTGGGGGAAATCTTTGCTATTTCAACCTTATGGCAGCTTTGACGCCACCTTGCCAGGTCAACTATGGGTAAAAACCGTGAGTGTTAAGTATCGGGTATTCATGTCACTCCTGACAGAGACCTATGTCTAGTTGCAAACCTTGGGAAGGTGTATGCTACCTTTTGTGGAGATGCTGAGCATTGGCATGGGCTGCCCCAGACTATAAAGGGGAGGGCTGCCATCTTCAAGATATTTACTTTCCCTAGTTGCTATATAGCCTCGAAAATACATATTATATTATCACGAAGGATACGTTCAACAAAATTGATAGAGAGGTGAGGATGTTGCTGTGGAGTGGAAGGCACCCTTGGGTGGCGCTGCGGATGCTCCAGTGGAACTTTTAAAATGGGAGCATATCCCTTTCGGATATTCAGGCCTAAAATTGGGCAGTACATCTAATACCCATTAATGATTGGATGTTTGTACCACGGGACCACCCAACTTACATGTTGAAAAGTGCCTGAATGCAGCCCGCCCCTCATTGCGCTATATCTATGAAGGGTCTGGTTCAGATAGGTTACTACCGGTGACACAGGTGACATTGAGAGTGTGGCAACGAGCCTCCAAGACTATGAGCTGGGCTACTAGGGTTACCAGGAAAACACCACTGTGGGAAAGGGACATGATGAGAGAATTTAGGAATTTATTTGGGTTCGAGCCCTGGGACTTGATAGGTAGCTCCAAAATAGGTGGCGTTCTGGAAGAAGGGGACCTAATGCCCTTCCCTTCCCTGAGGCGGGAATATCACCTTCATCTAAACCAATACTTAAAATGTGTGCAGTTCCATCACGCCTGGCTGGCTGAGAGGGTTGGCGTGGTCGACATACCTGAATACACTCTGCTTGAGGGCAGGTTGCTTATGGAGGAGCTAGGGAGTAAGGATATCTCATACACTTATAAAACTATTAACAATAATGTTCTTGGCACATTAGGGACACTACCAGAGAGGTGGGTTACTGATATTGGGCAGATTGATGACACAGATTGGGTGGTTGGCCTTGATCCATCCCGGAGAAGTAGCAATAAAGTCGAGGCTCCGTCTGATACAATTTAAGGTCCTACATAAGGACTATTATGACCGAGCCAGGCTGCATAGGATGGGGAGGGCGGCAACACTAGATTGTTTGAGATGTATGGGAGTCAAAGGCGACTTCCTCCACACATTTTGGAGTTGCCCCTTCATCCAGACATATTGGACCGAAAATGTACAAGAACTTCATGCTATCCTAGAGATCTATGTCTCAGTTGACCTGAAATTTGTTCTCTTGGTAATACGATAGAGATGGATGTCCTGAGGACCTGAGGATTTTGTAATCCAGCCGTGGTGGGTAGTGGGAGTAGCTGCCAAACAGTGACATGGGGAAGGGGAAGGGCAGGGTGGGGGGTAGTAAACTATGGGTTACGGAGGTTTACAGGTAAGTAAACAAATAAATAAATAAAATTAATTTTGTTGCGTGCACTGCCTCGCATTTGGGGATGCAGTGCGTGCAACGAAATTCGTTTTATTTATTTACTTATCTGTAAACCTTCGTAATCCATAGTTTACTACCCCCCACCCTGCCTCTCCCCCTCCCCACGTCACCGCCCGGCAGCTACTCCCACTACCGACCGTGGCTGTTGTAATCTGTGTTTGACTGTAGTAAAGAGAGATATGGCCAAGTATTGCAGAGTGTGGGATGTCCCCACTGTTTGCTAATGGAAGGTGGGTTTGGGCTTGAAAATGTCTGCTGAGCAATTCACATATAAGTGATGGGGTTGTCCCCACAAATTTAGCAAAGTATGGGGACCTTGGTGGCATTGCTACAGCTTGGGGTCCGAGACGGATGAGGTTGGTAACTTGTTACTGGGAACTACGGATGCTGTGTCCGGGGTGTCTGGATAGGATAGCACTTACAGTTAAATGCGCCTTGATGCTTGGTTTGCCTTGCTGCAGGACACTCTGTGTTGTGGATATTATTGGGATTGTTGTCACTGGAGAATTTTCTCTCTTTTCTGATGTTTTATTACCTTTGATGTGTTGGACCTTGCACGCTCATTACTTTAAAGTCTGTATCCTTTGGAAACATAGCTGTGGATGCTCTATGATGTTTGATTATGTTGTTGTTTCAAAACCAAATAAAGATATATCTTTTCAAAAGATATGGTGTTAGCTTCTAGTACACACCAACGTGCAAAGTTCATACAAGCCGGTCTAGTGCTGATATTTCTTGTGCAATTAAAAGCAGTGGCGGCTGTTATGGGGCGGTGGTTTGGGGGGGGTCCAAAAAAAAGAAAAAAGAAGAAATCACTTACCTGCTGGCTACCACCTCTCCTCTGTCCTCTTTGGTCGACACAGGAAACAGGAAGCACACAGGCTCCCAGACTCCCCTAGGCCAATCACGGCGATGGTGTCATCATTATGACAGCAGCGTTGTGATTAGTCCGAGCGGCCTGGTTTGGCGCTCAGACAGGGAGTGGGAGGCTGTGCATGTTTTCCGCCCAGCTGTGCAATACAATCTCAAGATGGGCAGCAAAATTGTCATGCACACTTAGAAAGTGGACACTATTCCTCCCCCTGCTCTGTGGGCAGCCCAGCCCCACCCCTAAACAGAGCCAGTATTGATTTTCTTTGTTATAATAACATGGTGTTATTTTCATTTTCATTTTCCATTGGGGCGACACTTCTTCGCCTTTCCAAACATGTATCACGTTAATTGACTGGTGATATGTTCTAGCAGTATAAGGTTAGTGAACTACACCTAGGTAACTCCACTGTATTCCATGCATGGCATTTTCTTGCTGTTATCGTGGCTAACAAGTTGAAAGACTCTGCACAGTTCTCCTGCATCAGAACTGGCATGGTCTGCACTCAGCCACAACTAATCATCATCGTAAAGTGTGATACACAGTCAATGCTGGCGAAATAGGAATAAGAACCAAATGAAGTAACCTTTAGAAAGAAAAAAACAAAGTGGGGCGACTTGATAACACTTTCGCAAGTAGTTCTGCTTATTCAAAGGGACTGGAATATTCTATCTTGCAGCTTTGACGCGTTGGACGTGGAACTCAGAAACAACTTGAAGCTGGAGGAGGAAAGACTACTGCAAATGAAGCAAAACTTGTTCCACAACCAGGAGTTGTTTCTGACCATCAAGAACGGCATTGACAATCTCTATGTCAAACTGTATGGGATCTCCCCCCCTAGGAAGGTACGTGCATGTTATCAGCGCTTAATTTGTGAAAGAATATGTGCTGAGGGATGTATGACGTTACAACGCATACTTTTACAACGCCTACATTTACAACGCATTTTTTACACCGCAACATCCATTACAACGCACACCATTACAACGAATACTTTAAAACTACCTTTACAAGGCATTCCACTACAACGCATAGTACATTTACAACGCATACCATTACAACGCATTACACTACATTGCATATAAGGTAAGTGTTGGATAGTGTAGGGGTTAAAATTACTATTCTAACTCCAGGGGGTGCAACAGTAGGGTAAGTGTTGGATAGTGTAGGGGTTAAAATTACTATTCTAACTCCAGGGGGTGCAACAGTAGGGTAAGTGTTGGATGGTAAGTTATGCGTTGTAATGGTATGCGTTGTAATGACTGCGTTGTAATGGTATGTGTTGTAGTGGTGTGCGTTGTAGTGTCATGCGTTGTAATGACTGCGTTGTAAATGCATGCGTTGTAATGGATTTTGCGTTGTAAAAGTTTCGTTGTAATGGTAGTGCGTTGTAAAAATTGCGTTGTAAACGTTGTATACCGTGCTGAGGCCCATAGTTTTGTTCTAAATCCCGATGTCCTCGCTGCTGGCTGTCGGGGTACCAAATACCAAGGTTGTGCAGCCTTGATTCCACCTCATGCCTCTTCAATCCATTACCAGCCTTTCCCTGCCTCTTTATCTCAGTCCTGCTGGTTCTTCTCATCCCTACGTCCTCATATGTGTCTGTTTTCCGTCTTTATTTTTGCCATTCTTTTCTACTTTTGTGTTTTTCTCTTTCTTACTAAATGGTCAAAGTCGGATAATGAAAAATAAGCGCTGGTCTGCAAAACTGAGTGCTAGTGCGCCCCACTTCTAACCATCGGCTCAAATTAAGCACAGATGTTATTTGCTCTCCTACAGTGCAGCACTGAGGTATACAATGTCAGTCCGAGGGGGGCTAATCCATGCCAGATGTTCAGGTTATACTTATGACATATAGTTACATACAATAATCATACATCAGTTAAATAATTGATCTGAGATGATCTGACCCACTTGGACCTCTGTATACCAGCAGTGGAGCATGATCTATTGTTATTATTATTCAGTCCTTTTATAGCGCGTGGCTACCCAGCAGTGTTTCCAGCGCTTTGAGAACAGGTAGATCAGCCTAGGAGGAGCTAAACGAGCCAAGTTTTCAGTTCCTTGCAAAAGATGGAAAGGGAAGCACAGCATCTTAAGGACTCTGGGAGGGTGTTCCATTGCCTAGGACTGAGAAAGGAGGAGGAGCGTCCGCCCATGTGGGCGTATTTGACTTTCGGAACTGTGAATAAAAATGTACTGCTTGAGCGCAGGGTGCGAGCAGGGTAATATGGAGACATGAGTTTTTGCAAGTACCGTGGTCATGAGCTGGAGCGGATCGTGTGCATGAAACAAATTCTTTGAATTCCATACGCTTGTTAACTGGAAGCCAGTGGAGTTGGCGAAGAAGCCTAGATGTTGAGGAATTTTTGGGAAGGCCGAACAGAATTCTGGCAGCAGAATTCTGGACCACCTGCAGGCGTCTTAAAGTAGCCTTGCCTGTCCCCATGTATAAGACATTGTCATGATCAAGTCTAGATAATATCATTGCCTGGAAGACTGTTCTTTGCGCAGAAAAGGGAGTAGCCTCAGGATCTTCCCCGGCCATTTCATAGTAGCAAAGCATGCAGAGGCAACTTTGGATGCTTGCGGCTTCATAGACAAGGTGGAGTCAAGCCAGATGCCAAGGTTCTTCACTTTTTTGGTGGGAATCGGTGGTGTTCCCAGTGCAGCCAACAATGTGAGGCCCCCAGATTAGAGGGTTCTTTCTCAGTACCATCACTTCGATCTTGTAGCCGTTTATTTTCAGGGAGTTGGTGTTCATCCGGGTGGAGACAAGGACGAGGTAGGAGTTGAGATCCGCCAAGTTGACTTCCTGCCCAGGCGACAAAGAGAAGATGGTCTGGGTGTCATCTGCATACGAGAACAGGGTTAGCCCACAGCTTTCGACCAGGTCCATCAAATAGGCGGACATAGATTTTAAAAAGTCGAACAAACCTTAGGCACACACTACATACAAAATATATATCAAAGGATTTTCACAGTTTAGTGTTCATCAAGCTTGTATTCTTAAGTAATTCCAATTTCCACACAAGTTATAGTCATCCAAATCTTAGACTCCAGAGATCTTTATTTGTAGATCATTTTCAGTGTTCAAGTAGCCAACAAGTGTTTGGTCAGAGTTAGCGACTTCATCAGGACTGTAGTTATCTTTGAGGATAAAAGTAAGCACAGCCGTGCTTGAATAAGGTCAGTATGCCACCCCGATAAGTTTCCTCGTCGTGCTAATATTTTACCAATTTTAGAGAATCATTAACAGTAGATTCAGGTAAGAATCTGGTGTATTTCATTTCAGTATTAAGCTCCCAGTAGGTAAAGTGGTCAATAGACGCCAGATCCGTGTACGGCCCCTCTACAGCACTTCTTGTAGCATGACCAATCGAAGGAGGAAAGCCATGCCAACGCCGTGCCTTGAAGGCCCAGTTCGATCAGTCTTTCTACGAGAATAGCATGGGACACAGTGTTGCAAGCCGCGCTGAGATCTAATAGGATCTGAGCTGCTGTACCTGCCGAGTCCATGAGTCGTCTTATATGTTCTGCGACTCCTAGAAGGATGGCTTTGGTGCTGTGCCCTGCTCGGAAACCAGACTTGGAGGGGGATGAAGGTCGCCCTGGGTTTCCACAGATGAGGTAAGCTGAGCATGTACATGTTTTTCTAGTTTTTGGGAAAAAAGGAGTAACAGGGAGATAGGTCTAAAATTGGACCAATTGGCTGGGTCCAAGTGTTTTTTTTTTTAGCAAAGGGAGCACCATTGCATGTTCCCAGGCCTGAGGTAGCTGAGTTTCGTGTAGGGAGGACTTCAGGAGTTCTAACACCGGCTGCATGGATTGTTGGCCTAGGATGCTTAATTTAGCTGTGGGGAATGGGTCACGCAGTGACCCTGATTTGATATATATATATAACAGTAGGTCGATCAGAGTGGGGTGGTCCAACGGCAGCAGGGACTGCAGTCTTATAGGCACCTCGATTGTCCCTGCGGAGTTTGTATCCCTAGTTGGGGTTAGAGTTATACTTTAGATTAATATTATCAACTCTGGTGGTGGCCAAAGTGGACTGAATATCTGTTACCTTTTTGATAAAGAAGTCAGCAAGCTCCTGGCATTGAGTTTGAGACAGTGAGGGGGAGGGAGACATATGGCTAGGGCGTGATAGATCTTGGACTACTTAAAAAAGTGTTTCGGGGCAGTTTTGGGCTTGGGAGAAACGAAGCACATGCATTCCTGTAGTGCAAGTGGTACTGACTCAGGGATGTTTTGTATTTGAGTCACTGTCATATGGCTTCCTCCAAGCCCCTTTTAGTTGCTTACAGAATTTATTTTATGTCTGTAAGGACTCGTTAAACCAGGGAGCAGGAGGGTGATGCCGGAGCAAGGATCTCAGCTTAGCTGGTAGCATTGTGTTTAGTGAGACTCGGTGTCAGTTGTCGATTCAAGGTTGGTCTAGCTCAACCTTCTGCACTAACTGAGGTAAAGCGCTTAGCAAACAAGCACTGAAAGTGGGAGTTTCAAATTTGACCCAATTTTTGATCACGACCGTGAGCCTGGCTAACGTCGAAGACGATGTGGAAAGAGAAGGTATGGAGAAGGGTAGCACAAAGTGATCAGACCACAATAGCGGAATATGGAGGTCTGTTATAAGGCCTGGGATGTTGGTAAAAATAAGATCTAACAGGTGACCTGCTTTATGAGTGGGAGACAGATCAATTAAGTTAAGGTTCATGGCACCAAGTTCCTCAATGAAAGTTTGACTGAGAATAAAGGTGGCATCCTCTAGGTGCATATTGAGGTCTCCAAGTAGGATGAAATTGGTGCTTTTTAGTATATGGGGGGAGATTGCATCCAGGATAGTGGAGCACTAATTACCTGTGTAGGCGGTAAATTAGAGTGACAGAAATCGTACATTTGGGTGTAAGTTGGAGAGAGAAGAGCAAGTATTTGCATGCCAAGAAAGGCGGTCCCTTTTAAGGATACAATCTAGTTTTGCATCATGTTGTATTTCGGCCATTAATACAGATAAATAGATTACAACTCTGTCTAAGGGTTTCAAATACAAGGGTTGATATCCATGGTTTCCTAGGGAGAAGTATGTTGTAATGCAATGGAGAGTTTGAACATGTTTATTAAGTATATCCTTAAAGGGAGATAACCGCTAGTCAACTGCTGAAAATGGAATTGGAATACTTATGTAGTTTCCATAACATTGTAAAAGTAGGGACGCTATGACATTTTAGTAGAATGCCACTCACTACACTTTCATTCAGCAATGAACACATTACGATATAAAAAAAAAAAATCTACAAACTATGAATATCACTTAAGGAACACAAGACGAGACATGCATTGTAATGTGGAAACTAAGGGCCCGATGTAGGTCACCAAATACCGGTCGGTAACGGCCGAATTCGGCCGTTACCGACCGGTATTTGGTGATTGAGATGTAGGGGCCATTATTTTACATAATTGGTAAATTTACCGAATCGGTAAATGTACCGATTCTGTAAAATACCGAATCGGTAATTGTACCGATTTGCTAAATTCCAGATGTAGGTAGCACTGTTTACAGTGCTACAGGCCTTCAGAATTCGGTATTTTATCACCCAATACAATTGGGTGGTAAAATACCGAATTCAGGTGTACATGCACATCTGTGCATGTACACCTGTGCCGTGTGACACACAGACATGCCCTTAGGCCACATGGCACACAAGCCGGGAATTGGGGTGCTACAGGGTGTCAAAGTGACACCCCGTTCACCATTGCAGGATTCGGTATTTACCGATTCGGTATTTCCCATTGATTCCTATGGGCTTCAAGAATTACCTACATCTGCCCCCTTCCTATTTACCTACTCTTAAATACCGAATCGCTATGATTCGGTATTTAGGAGTAGGTAAATAGGAATTACCTACATTGGGCCCTATTTATTTTAAATTATATTTATTTTACTGTAGTTTAAATTTAAAAATAGATTCCAAAATAAATGTAGTCGTTTTTCATCTCTGTATATAACTTTTTATTTATATGTATCTTTGCTTATGAATGTCCTATTTTAAAACACCTACTTACAATAGCATCACATGAAAAGTGGCAAGAACTCTTTTCCTTGTCCTTGTGTTGTACCTCTTCTGTGTATTAAATAATAAAATCATACTCCTGTTCATGCTTTTGCTTGTTCTTTGTGAGAAAAAAGTCCCTGCAGCGACCACTTCTATTCCTATTCTTTGGCTTTTACAGCTATTGCCTGTTATATATTAGTTGTGTGTACACTAGTAAGGGGATCTGATGTTATGCAGTGTGTACAAATGGTACTAGACCTTTGCCGTGCCACTCCTAAGTGTAATAGTCAAGCTTCTCTGCTATTGCCTTCAGTGTATCTGATATGTATATGTGTGAGAGAAACACAGGATGCTTGTCGTCATTGTGTCTGTGTGTGTGTGTGTGCGCGTATGTGTGATCTGTGTGAGGGAAGCCTTATATTCTGCTTGATGCTCTGAGTTTGGCCTTCGCACAATGTGTGAGGGAAGGTTTCCTTTCTGTGGGCATTCTGTACTGGTATTTGCATAATGCTTTCTAGCACTACTGTTGTCGTGCCTACACCAAATTTATGTCTAGGGGAAGCATTTGTGAGAAAACACTGCACCTTACACTGTTGTTGCTTGTGTTGTAACTCTTGCTGCTTGAGGGCGCCTTTCACTGCAGCTACCTAGACCTTTGTTACTCTTAGCATGAGAGGCACTTGATGGCCTTAGTAGTAGACTGTAGAATCACTGAAATGTTCATATCCTATTTGTTTATATCCTCTTGCTCAAAGGATTCAGAAACCCCTGAAGGACGACAGAAGACCCCGAAGGAGTCCTACAAGAAGCTTGATATCTGCCAAGCGAAGTTACTCTATCTACTGGAAACGGAGTCCGGCTTCCTGCAGGAGGGGTGGCTGAAAGATGAACGAGCTGAGGTAGGATGATGCATGTTATAGTCCCCAAGTATCCTCAGATGAGATCAGGGCTTATGTATACCAATAAGGGGACTCATTAGAAGGGGAATAAAGCGTTACAGAGCAAAGGAAAGCTCATTATTATACAATAAGTTAAACACTTTGAAGGAAAGCAGATCAGGGTCTGAGTAATTAATGCACTGACCTGCAGACCAAGTTTAAAATGCAGTTCCATGCTAATATTCAATGTAAAAGTTCAACAAATCACCGCCGTTTTCAATGTCTTTGTTACTCAGCATCAGCTTGAAAAAAAGATTTTCTCACAATGTAGGCCCACCTCATTCACAAAACACCAATTTTAAAGTGCAAAACTGTACCCTCAAAAGAAGCCCCTGTACAATATGTTGGCAGTATCTCTTCATCCAAATCGTCATTAGCACAATCAAATGCTGTTCAGCATCCAGAGACACCAGGATTGAGCCCACCTCTCCTTCGCTTAGTGATTCGATTGGATCTACCACCCTGCAAACACTATCACTTGTCAGCCCTCCCAGTACTCCACCTGATCTTTTTAGTAGAAAGGCCAACTGGCCCAAATGATGTGGTGGTGGCAGCATACAACGTTTTGTGAATTAATAGCCTGGAACACAATGTCTGTGTCAGAGAGGAGTGCAACCTACCGACCCTACTTGGCAAACCTTTTTCCGCTTAAATGTGAGATCCAGAAACTTGGACTGACATCTTTTTTTTTCTTTTTTTTTGTACACAAATGTTGTTATATCACAATAGGACAAATAAACCAGCCCACAGGGCGTCATGGCAAAACATAATGTGCATCTCGATATTCAATGCTTTTGAACACAATAAATACAGGATGAACCCTCAGTGTCTGTTGCATTCCACCTGTTGAGGAAATAAGGGTCTGCAGATCCTAACCCTGTGCCCTCCCCCATCTCTGTATACTGCAGTGTGCGCCAGTGAACTCCATCAGCCTAAATCCCACCTAATAACCCTGTGCAAATAACACCCAACAAACACCCTCCCCTCTCCCTCCCCACCCCCCAGGCATGCCGCTGATTCATGAACACATCTGCACTTGAGCATTGGTCGGTCCAACAATGCATCGTGGGGTCTATGCCCCAGATCTCCGGCTAGTGATGCAATGGGGGGGAAATGTTTACCATGTCAGCCTTTCCCAGCAAGGGGACTCCCTCAGAACAACAAGGTAAACCCCTTATTATATGTCTCTTATAAGTGGAAATTCAGATATATGAACAACATTTTACTGTATGCGGCTGAACCGGAATCCTCAATACATAGAGTCTGCACGTTTATGGGTTGTATGGCACAAATCCAGGTTTCATGTTTAACTGAAACAAAAAAATTCCACTTCTAAATTGGTAATTAGTGGTCGGTACCGATTCCCGACTGCCCTTATCAAAGCATGGGAAATTAATTCAAGTACCTCAGCATCACAATTGCAAGAAACAATGAGGGATTCTGTGAAGAAAATGTAAACAGTTTACTCTGTAGCTTTAAAGAGAGCCGACACCACTGAAAATAACTCCTGTTCTCCCACCTTGAACCAGGAGCACTATTTTAGATGGTAATAATCCTGACATTCTTTTACGTCCTGCAAAATACCCATTTCTTGGCCTATAAAGCACCACTCTGCCAAACACGCACTTCCTCTGCCCCATTTAGACAGGAAAAAATGACTGCATTTCAGTTGGCGTAACCATTGGCCCAATGTTCCATTAACCACAGGACTTCCAGGTCATATTGGCGGTTACCCTGTACCATTTAGGGAGGAATGACCATCACTAGATTACCCTACACAGAACCATAATGTGAGACACAGGGTTCTGGTTAAGGAAATTGCTCATTGTCCCCCATATGCTGAGGGAAAATTCCCTGCACATCAGACCGTACTTACATATTTTGTGTGTCACATGTTCACTGTGCAAGGTAAGTATGTGTGCTGGGACCAATGCGATCCATTTTGGACAGGCCTTGACTTCGCATGATGCAAGATTAAGGGTGGATACAGCTTCCACAGACAGTAGAAGGGTATTTCCATGTTGCTTTGTCTTACTTTGTATCCTCTCCTCTTCTACTCTAGTGCAGCACCACCAGCAGGCCACAGGATGTAAATGTCGCCTTGAATTTGATTCCAAAATACATTCATAGTTTTGCTTTATTGCATCATCACTCATTTAGGTTGTAACACATTTCTTTTTTTGGTACATGTTTCATGATTTAAAGTAGGTCTAGGGAAATATTAAAATGTTTAATGCAAAAAACAGGGTCTGTTTTAAATTAGTTTGCATGATTACGGGTTGGATAGAGCAAACCAGAGTGAAGATAAAATTATATTGTAAAGCAACTTTTTTCTTGTTTGGCAGCTCCTTTTGTGCTTCCTACTCTACTGTAGCATAATGTGTACATTGTCACATATATAGCCATATCATATGATACTATACAATGATAGACCATACTATACAATACCATACTATACAATGACAGGTCATACCATATCATATCATACTATATCATGAAAAGCCATAACATACCATACTATAGTATACAATGTCACACCATACCATACTATATTATACAATGATAACTTAAACCATATCATGACAGACCACATCATACTGTACAAAGACAGACCATACTATACCGTACCATGTCATACTATACAGTGAAAGGCCTTGTTATTATCATACCATGTGACAATTTAGAATGACAGACCATATCATGCTTTACAATGACAGGCCATACCATGCCATGCCATGCAATAACAGACCATGCATTTCTATTCCATACAATGACAGGCCATACCATTCTATCATGCACAATGATAAGCTATACAGTACCATAACAGGGGGACGGAGTTGTGCGACTTTGTAATGACGTCGACTCCAGTTGTAACGTCAGCGAAGTCCTTTAAGTCCCCTCTGGAGGTCAGACGTCAGTTTCTTCTTTTCCGTGCTTCAATGCCAATCAGGAGAAGCAGTTCCTCAAGGCGTTTTCTGGCCTACTTCGACATTTTTTCTTGGTTGGAACAGTGTGCCTTTTTTCCTCATGTCGTCAGACTTTAAGCCTTGTGGGTGTTCTGCGAGACAGATGTCTGCTACGGACTCTCATGCCATTTGCATGTGATGTTTAGGAGAACACCACGACTCAAAAGATTGCCGCTCCTGTCAGAAGTTAAAGCCGAAGGCACTAAAGGAATACCAAATGAAACTCCTGGCTGCCCAGCTGACGCATTCCTCAGAGACTTTTCATTGACCTTGATCTCCTTCTCCTTCGACGGTCCATTCACCGGCCGTTCCAGGAGACATTCCCGGGGTTGTCACTCCTCATTGACGTCCCAAGGTAAGTGCAGGCGGTTGAAGTCGCAGCATCCCCGACTTCGCTGCTGAGAGACTCCGTCTCTCATTGTTCCTCCCGTTCGCCGGTTGAGGGGGCCGTACAAGACTCAGCTCTGCGCCTCCCCATCTATCTGGGAGCATGAGCGTTCGTGATCCAAATCAGAGAGTATTATAACTCTCTGCATCTTATCTTTGGGTCTTCACCTTCCCCTAGAGCACCGTCGGGCCCCATGGAGATTAGAGGGGCGATGCCCTCGGTGTCAGTTGGGCCCTCTGCGTCATTGGGTTGACGCCGGTCAGCGTTGGCCAACTCTGCTTCTGTACCAGTGCACAGCCCTTCAAAGTTTCCTCCTATGGCGGCTATCCTCAATCAACTGGCTCTGGCAACGGAGTGGGTGGTGCTGATGGAAGCAATTTCTTCTTCTCCTCTTGATGTCGAGACGTCTCCTTCTCGGCATCCGTCCACGTCGAGTGCGGAGTCCATGGAGCCATCTGAGGGGAATGTTGTCTTTCTGCTTCCCTCTCATGTTGATACTTCTGAGGGTCATCTTTTAGGAGATGATACGAAGGAGTTGGGCTTTTGCAGCCAATATCTGAGGCTGTTTCACATCTTATGAAGGAGAATTGGCTGTCTGCTCTAGGGGAGGCTAGTGGGTTAGAGTCTTCCCCAGCTCCGGGAATTCTTTCCCCTCCTAGCCTTGCTAGTGAGGCGAGTTCCTCTTTCGTGGACATTTTAAGGAGAGTGGCTATTGTTTTGGAGTTAACTCTTCCTTCAGTATAAAAGTCTATTGAGCCCTTGATTGATGTCCTCTGTCAAGGTTAGACAGGGATGGAGTCTGTTCTCCCATATAGTGAGGCCCTGTATTCAATTTTGTTGGGTACTTGGGCTAAACCTGATCCAGGGGGAACCTCACTAACATGCGACTCAAGTAGCTAGTCACCGATCCAACCCATGCAGCGGGACACACGCTTGGCCTCATCTTCTCCGCCAGGGGAAACATCACCTACAGCGACACCACCGAACTCCTCTGGGCTGACCACCACTGCGTGCACTTAGCCTTCACCATGCCCAACATACACCACCGTCCTCACCGCTCACCCCGATGTAGCTGGAACAAGGTCACCGAAGAACATCTCACCGCCTTCCGCAGCACTACCACACCGCAGACATCAGCAGATGCTAACACCACAGCACACAACCTCCACTGATGGATCTCCAATTGCATCAAAACTCTGGCACCCCTCAAGAAAGCCCCCGGCAAGCAACACTCCAAGAAAGCAAGCTGGTTCACTCCACCCGCCCTCCACAAGACCAGGCACACCTGTAGATGTCTCAAGAAGAGATGGAGGAACAACAACACCCCGGAAACCCACGCAATCTTCAAAACCTCCATCAACACACATCACCTCCTCCTCAAAACCACAAAGGACATAGCCCTCCTAGACAGCCAATGCACACAACAGCAAAGAACTCTTTGCCTTCGTAATGGAGACCACAGACGCCCCACCCTCCCGAGACATCTGCAACAAACTCAGCACGTTCTTCCACCACAAGATCAGGCAGATCTATGACAGCTTCGACACCCAAGATCCTTCCACCACTCCCGACATTACAGCATGCAAACACGCCACACCCCAACAGATCCTACTCAATTTGACTCCGCTCACCACAGACATACTCAAGACCATAAGCAGCGTCCACTTTGGAGCCTCCTCGGACCCTTTAACGTATCACATCTTGCATAGAGCAGCTATCTCCATCACCCTCCAGCTTTGCTGTACCATCAACTGCACCATGGAGACCTCCACTTTCCCAGACGACTGAAAAGACGCCAAGATCAACCCCCTGCTGAAGAAGCCATACTCCGACAGACCTCAAGAACTTCAGACCCATCTCCCTGCTCCCCTTCCCAGCCAAGGTCATTGAGAAGGCCATCAACAGAGTTCATCGAAGGGAACCACATCCTGGATATCCCCCAATCCAGGTTCCGAAGCAACCACAGCACCAAGACAACACACCTCGTCACCACTGACGATATACCTCCTCGACCAAGGCAACACCGCAGCCCTTATCCTACTGGGCCTCTTGGCTGCATTCGACACCATCTCCCACGCACCCTAATCACAAGAATCCATGATGCTAGCATCCGGGACAAGGTCCTGGACTGGATCTACTGCTTCCTTACCAGCCGAACACTGTGAGTCAGACTACCTCCATTCCTCTAAGACCCTTCAGAGATCAGCTGCGGAGTGGCCCAGAGCTCCTCCCTGAGTCCCAGCCTCTTCAATGTCTACAGCACCCCCCTTGCTGCCATCGTCAGGAACCACAAACTCAACACCGTCTTTTACACCGACGATACCCAGCTGATCCTCTCCCTCACCAACGAAACCCCAGCCGCCAGAATCACTTTCCACAACGAGATGAAGGCTGTTGCCACCTGGATGAAAGATAGCTGCCACAACTCAACTTCGACATGACTGAAGTACTCATCCTGGGGCCCACCCCTTCTGCCTGGGACGACTCCTGGTGGTCTGCTGCATTGGGAACCCCTCTATCCCTATGTTGTTTAGTGTTCATACTGGACTCCTGCCTCACAATGAACTGCCAAATCTACGCTGTACCCTCATCTTGCTTCCACACGCTCTGCCTGCTTCGAAAGACATTCAGATGGATCCCCACAGAATCCAGAAAGAAGTCCACTCACAAGCTCCTTCCTAGAAGACTTGACTACGGCAACGCACTCTACACTGGCATCACCCAGAAACCCACCAGGAAACTACAGGACGTTCAAAACACCTCAGTCAATCTGGTCCTCAATATCCCCCGCTGCAGCCACATCACAAAACACCTTTGAGAATTCTACTGGCTTCCAGTCAACAAAAGAAGCCCTTCAAGCTCCTCACACATGCCTACAAAGCTCTCCATGACACAGGACCTCCATATCTGAACCACTGCCTCTTATTCCACGTAGCCGCCAGACACCTTCACTCTGCCCATCTGGCCCTGGCCACCTTCCCACGGATCCACAAGACAAAAACTGGAGGAATATCCTTCTCCCACCTCGCCGCCAAGACCTGAAACACCCTCCCTCTTCACCCTGGGCAATCACAGTCGCTGACCCAATTCAGGAAGGATCTCAAGACCTGGCTATTCGACTTAACCCCTGTGCCTAGACGGATTAAAGCTAATCACCCAAGTCCTCATACTTGCCTCGGCGTTTGCCATTGACCCTTTAGATTTATTCTGTTGCATATCTTGTCATAAATAACTGAACTGTTCCTTTACTATCCTTAACCTTTTGCCCTAGTGACCCCATCTCAGATTATAGTTTCTTGTTTGCCTTACCAATTTCTGATGCGATAGAATGCACTTCCAAAGATATTTTGTTTTCGTTGTCGGTGTTCGGTATGTTTGGATTTGGAGTTTTCGAAGACCAACAAGAACTGATCTTGCGCACATTCCCAGAGTGGTGTGCTAATTTTTGTACCTACCTCATGCACATTATGGGAGTCCCTAATGGTGGGTAGCATGCCACCAGTCGTGGTTCCACATGGATTTTAGAGAGTGGCAGTGTATGCAGCTGTCTTCCTGGCATGGAGGAAAAAAGGCTGTTTTTTAACCACTTTGTTGCTTGGCACCTTGCTCACGGAATAATAAGTGGAATCCAAAAGCAATGATCATCCCTAACTTAGCAATGCAGGCACCTCCAGCATGAGAGCTACAAAGGGCAATCCAAGTGC
Source organism: Lissotriton helveticus (assembly GCF_964261635.1). Lineage (NCBI taxonomy): Eukaryota > Metazoa > Chordata > Amphibia > Caudata > Salamandridae > Lissotriton > Lissotriton helveticus. Next base: position 229,683,197 of record NC_136065.1, on the reverse strand, counting down.
CACTGGGTCAGAAATATGAATCTAGCTCGTTAGTGCTTGTGTTGGGACACGGGAAAACACTCAGGGCCAGATGTCATCAAAGGGGATCAGTTATTATGTAGAGAAGAGAGCACCAAGGGATTTCTGTTTAGCCTCCTCCTCAAAGTCTTGCTCTCTGAGCGTGAAGCATGCAATTCTACATTTCTCCAACCTTCAGAGGGGAAACACCAGGCCTTACTTTTACTCTCAGGGGCAACATGAAGCAGCTCAGCACCAAGAAATGGTATGCCAAGAGGCTTTGTGCCCTAGATGTGGTGGAACATTCATTAAAGTATCAGTGGGCAGCTAGTACCATCTTCTGTGTTGGGCACAGGCCTTTGCTGTGAGCTGACATCTGTCCCACTGAGACGGATCAGAACCTCCAGGAGGAACAGAAGGATCTCACCTTACTGGTTCAGCAGCCTTCATCAAGATGTATTCTAAGGCCTATATCCACGCAGTGTGGCTATATGATGTTACATCGCATTCTGTTGTAACGCATGCCTTTACCGCGCATGCTTTACAACACGAATGCCATTACAACGCAAACCTTTACCACACATATTTTCTCAATGAATTTATCTTTACCACATATGCCTTTACAACGAAATTCGTTATGAAGGCATGCATGGTAAAAGCATATACGTAGTAAAAGAAATGTGTAGTTAAGTCTACACATTGTACCAACGCATGTGTTGTAGTGCTTGCATTGTAATCGCATGCGTGGAAACAGCTACATTGTATTAACTCCTTCCCACCTAGTGTGGGTCGGTGGATGCATGCCAAGTCAGGGCCCGATGGTGTAGTGGCCAAGGGGGTGAGGTGACAGACCCAGGGTGTGCTGCAGGCAAAAATCATGTTCCCCAGCTGCCCCAGATGACACCCATCAACAAAATCTTTGTAATTCTACTACCCGTTATAGCCTTTAGCCTTATGGCGCTTGAGCTCAAGAACTTGTCTCCATCGTGGTGGGGGCTCACCAGAGGTCCCACAGGTTTTTGGATTTGTACCAGAATCTATGGTCATGACAATCTTTGAGAACACAAAGATGGGACTTAGAAAAGGTTCAAGGCATAAACCTCTTTGATGACATGGAGTATCCATTGGTCGTGAGTTATACATGTCTATTGATGAAGAAAGGACAAAGCCGTCATCTTCACTAGGAATGTATGCTCAAATGTATTTAAAGGAGCCTTTTGCTATTTCCACAAGAGTGCAGCCTAACTTCTTTAAGAATTCCTGGTTTGTGGCAGATGAAAAAGCAACTCCTATTTCTGGATCAAAATCTATGCTTCTTATTTTATCACTGATTAACTTTAGATTGCTGCTTGGATTCAGATGTGAAGCCCCCAGCAGAGGAGTGGAATCGTGAGAAAACACAATATACTTGAGTATACAATAATGGAGGCTTAATGAACACAGTAATCTCAAGTAGTATTTGAATGATATCATGCTCCACATGGTTAGCCATTGGGAAATGCAGACAGTATCAGGAGACCCTTTCCAAGTTCGGGAGCACTAGAGGCAAAACCGGCAGGAGCAGAGTGATGCATTGGTTCCACCTCCTGTGGTCAAGCTGCAAAAGTGGCCGCTCTCTTAAAATGTACAAAAACAATATTCTGAGACCTCTCTAGGTTGATGTTTCTGGAGTACAGCATTAGGAAAATTTGGTTGGATGCATGATCGACTACATCCATTAAACATAGTATTACTGTATCCTGCATATTTTGATTAGTAGAGAACAACATATCTTGGTCCTGTAGGGCAATGTCCCTCTGTCCTGTTGTGCCTCCTATGCCTGATGCAGGTACTACTAACTGCAAATATCTCTGTCCTTTGGCCAATTGTTTAATCCTTTTATCCATGGCTATTGGTTGAGTCTTCATAACATGGGACTGTATCCCACATCTGATACTACTGTAACAGGATAGTAACTACAGATGGAAATGTATGAGGTTAAACCCAATTTATTTCAGTATATACCTCCACTATGATTGTTTTTTTCCTGGGTTTAGAGCTGCACAGTCTAGGTCCCAGCATTTCCTTTGTTCTGGTTTTCTCAGTTTTGTAGTTTCATTTGGGATTGCTGTTGGCCGTGTTCTCAATATTCCCTGGGCCCGCAGGAGAATTTGCTGCTGTCCCCTCAAAATAAACAAACCGGACTGGTTGTTTCTCTTTAACACATTCCCACGTTCCCTTGACTTCTTCCCTAGGACTGAGTGGGGGTGGGGTGGGGGGGTCTCACTGTTTCCCAGCTCCTCCTATGTTCCTGTATAGTGTGGAATGGTACCCTAATGCTCAAGAACACCAAAATCCCAATAGTGTTATTGTTTCCCCACCAGTGACTTGTTTGTACAACAACGTTTTGAAAAGGTTTGCTGAAGTCACTTCCCGCCTGTTGGACCATGGCCGCAGGGAATTCAGCACCACCTCCTATGAGTTTCTGGATTCTGAGTCTCCCGCTGTGCCCATAGGGCCTGAAGAACCCTAGCCTCCTGGTTGATAGTCTGGTCTATGCATTTTCTCTGCCCTTTTTCTCACGCTTAACTCCCTGGTCCCTTTAGTTAGCTTAGCTCTGCTTTTCGCTATACTTCGTCCCCACCGCCAATCCTCTTGTTCGTCCTACTTTGTTGTTCTTCTGGTTCTTGCTCCTTCTCCATTGGCCTCTCTTGTTCACCTTACTAGCTCATTCTGTTTGAGTTCTCAGCACAATTCGACCAAAAGCAACCCCCTTACCTCTTCCGGGTTGTCCTTTTCACAATGTCAAAGTTACTGGTCGTGACTTTCTTGTTTCAGTTTCCCATATTCACCAGCTGCGGCTTCCTCAAATTCCTGTAACTTTTACTCATCACAGCCTCTTTGCCTTCTGGCAGCAAAAAGAGCAAACCCTTTCCAATATCTTCAATGAGAAACTGTGCAAATATGTTCTGGAGTTTTCCTACATTGTAAACAGCCATAACACAAATTTCGTCCGTTGTTAAATCAAAGGTAAGATGAAGTAGTTAGAGACTTCCGTGCTTTCACCTATTTGCCAAAACAGAAGCTGGAGCTTTTCCATTTCCTCATTCTGTACAAATATTACCAGTCAAGTTGGAAGGATATCACTGACCACAAAAGATTCATTTTTGAGTGTTTTGCATATAGTATCCAAGGTACTTGGTATTAATGGCTGTGTATGTGGTCTAGCCCAGGTATAAGAATCATTAATACCAAATAAATAATGCAGAGAATCAGCATCTGTAGCCAATCCAGAAAAAAAGACCTAAACACAAGGCTTGGAAGAAGAAAGTGCCTTTAATGCTTCTATAGTCTTAGAAAGCATAGTTTGAGCATGCCCAATAGGATGCAAGCAGTCCAGTTCTTTATGCATTCCAATACAAACTGTGTTCATGTCCACCAAAGACGATCCTCTCACCATGAAAAAGGATTACCTGGTAAATAATCTGCTCTAGAAAGAACCGGAAAAGCTATCTGATCTGATTTTGAGAATTAGTATTTCTCTTTTAAGTTGTGAGCATGGTCGCTGAGAAACTGATAAAAAAAACTCCATGACCACTTCTCTGATGTCCTTTGCAATATCAGGCAGATAGATTCTGCTTTACTTTTTGCCTTGCGGATCAGATGAAGAAATTAGAGAGCAAGCCACAACTTGTGTAATCAAAGGTGGAGGAGGTCACAAAGTTACAGGATTACTGTTGGTCCTGGAAGGTTAAAAAAAATACATGTCCGAGACACTGCATGTTTGTCGCAAACCCAGGTGTACTGTGGCTGAATTTGGAAAGAAGGAGAATGAGAGTCCTGAACAAGGGACATTTCCCAGTTATGGAACACCTTTACCATTGAGTGATAATTGTTGTGATCACAGTGCTTCCCCTTTAAGTGCTGAACAGTAGATCTGCTAGAACTTGAAAATAGATTGTCTTTAGTGGATTTCTTTATTGGTTCAGAAATAGAAATTACCAGAGTTCATGAAACATGTACTTCAAGTCCAATAGTAGGAAAGGAATAGTGATTCTTCTGATAGCTACATCTGCCTTGTAGATTCCTCACCTTGTGAATATCCCCCTGCGTCAGCAGCTTCCGGAAATTCTTTTTGTAGCTTCGCGCCGACTTGGACCGACGTCACCGAGGCACGGCATCGCGCTGACGTCACCGACCCCATATCAGGCCCACGCCGGCGTGATGACATCAGTTCCCTTTTTTCCGCGTCGTCGGCGCTAACGGTTTTCTAGAGATCGTCCGTAGCTTTTGCAGTAACTTTGTTACTTTGTGTTGTTGGTGTTTCATTGTCTTTTCTTTCGACATGTCTTCGAAGAAGACCGGTTTTAAAGCCTGTGGAGAATGCGGCAAGACCATGTCCATTACAGATTCGCATGAATGCTGTTTATGGTGTCTTAGCTCCGACCACGATGTCGAAGACTGCCGATCTTGTAAGTAGATGACTCCTAAGGCCCTCCGGGAGAGAGAAGCTAAGCTTATTGTTGCAAAGCTTAAAGGAAGTAAGGAGAAGAAGAAATCGACGTCGCGGACTCTACGCTCGAGGTCAAGATCTCACTCCAGGTCGCGTTCGGACTCGTCCTCGGCCCATGCTTCGAGATCTTCAAAAAAGAAGCATAAGAAGAGATCTCATGAATCCCGACATCGTTCGAGGAAAGATTCGGGTTCTAAACCGAAGTCGCAGGTGAAGCTGGTTGAGAAAGAAGTAGTGTCTTCGGCTTTGGAAGACCAGGACGCCGGGGGTGAGGCGTCGCATGCGAATTCGCCAGGTTCGCCGAAGCAGACAGCGAATCCATCTCCGGTTCCATCCCATTCTCCGGATCAGGAGGATGAAGGTGAGGGGGAGATGGTTGGAGAGGGAGAGGCTCCGTTGCCCGAAGGTCTGTCGACTCCGGTGCACCAGCCTGAAGAAGAAGTCGACGTCGTATCGACTCCACGCCCTCAAGAACAGCCTGGGGGTTCGTACCCAGCCTTTCCGGCTCCAGGTCAGGATCCGACGCATTTCCTAAATGCGATGTATGGTATTTACTCCAGGGCTATGTACCCCTCTGGGGCTCCTGTTGGTCCCACGGGTCCGATGGCGTTTGGTCTGGGTGTCCCCCAAACCTATGCTCCTGCGCCCTTTATGCCCTTTATGCCGGCTCCGGCGCCGCATTGGCATTTTCCGACGCCGGCGAGGCCTTCGACTCCGAAGCCATCGACGCCGAAGTCGACGATGCCGAATCCTTCGACGCCGATTCCATCTTCCCTGACGCCGAACCCTAAGTGACGTCGTGGGATTCTTCCTCGTCCGGCGTCGGGCTCGGCGCCGGCTCCGACAGAGCCTACAGTGGATCCGGCGGCTTCGAATGTGAAGCATAGGTCGAGGCGTGAAGCCCAGAGGCTGATTGAGGAAGAGAACTATCGTGAGGAGTATTTGGAGGAGGGTGAACTGCAGGATCCTGAGGACCCTTTTGAGGATCTTTCAGTGGCCAGTGGCCTTGAACTGTCCCCTGAGTGGGATTTGGTTTCAGTACCGGACGAACCCTCTAAAGATGTGGCTCCTTACCACGTTGTGATTAAGAAGGCTGCAAATTTGTTGAACATTGCTTTACCTACTGCTGAGTTCAAATCAAATCTTCTCACAGAGGTCCTTCAGTCTCCTTCATCGGTGACTGAACCATTGCTGCCCTTTAATGATGCCCCTAAAGATCCAATTTTAGAGGTTTGGAAGAAACCCTTGTCAGCACCTGCTGTGTCTAGGGCTGTTGCCAGAAGGTACAGGGCTGCTCCTGATGACCCAGAATTGTTATCCACTCACCCTCTGCCTGAGAGTTTGGTGGTGCAGGCTGCCTGTTCCAAACGATCAACGGGAGCTTTTCCTCAGGTCCCAGCTGAAAAAGAGTCGAGAAAGTAGGATCAGGCTGCTAAAAAGGTTTTCTCCTCCGCCAGTATGGCGCTGAAGTCCACAAATGCGACCTGCCTGATGGGGCGTTATATTCACGCCCTTATGGACACTGTAAAACAGTTGGTGCCCAAGTTGCCGGAGGAGGATAGAAAAGACTTCCAGGAGGTTGTCTCTGACACTCAGGCTGCAGCAAGGCAGGTGATTCAGAGTGGTTTGGACACGGCGGACTCTGTGGCAAGGGTCATGGGCTCTTCTGTAGCTACGAGGAGAGCTGCGTGGCTGAAGTCGAGTGAATTTTCTTCAGATGTCCAATCTACGTTGTTAGATCTCCCTTTCGACGGATCTGGTTTATTTGGCAAGAAGGCAGACGCTGCTTTAGAACGCTTTAAAGACTGCAGGGCGACAGCCAAGTCATTGGGCCTTCAGACCCGGGGCACTTTTGGAAGGCGTACTAGAGGATTTAGCAGATCTTCCTTTCGATCCTACAAGTCTATGCAGCAGCAGCCGCAGCAGCAGCAAAACACGCTGTACAAGTCTTATAGGGGCAAGCAAAAAGCCCGTTCTCGAGGCCATCAAATCTCCTCCTCTTCCTCCTCTTCCCCGTCCCAGCCCCCTGCCAACGCAGCAAAGCATCCCTAGATCCGCCGTTCCGGATCATGTGGCACCGGTGGGGGGTCGGCTTACCCATTTCCTACGAGATTGGGAATTGATAACATCGGATCTTTGGGTTCTCAATCTCGTGGGGAATGGGTATGCTCTTCCCTTTCGGGAGTTTCCCCCAAATTACCCTCCTTGCCAGGGTTTTTGTTCGGAGGACCACCTGCTTCTCCTGCAGGAAGAAGTCCTGGCACTGTTCAGAAAGGGTGCGATAGAGGTGGTTCCGGAGCAGGAGAGGGGTCAGGGATGCTACTCCCGGTATTTTCTGATCCCCAAGAAGGATGGCAGGCTTCGGCCTATCCTGGATCTCAGGATCTTGAACCTTTACCTGAAACAGGAAAAGTTCAAGATGCTCACTCTTGCACAGGTTCTTCAAGCGCTGCTGGAAGAGGACTGGATGGTGTCGATCGACTTGCAGGATGCGTATTTTCATATTCCCATCTTGAAGTCGCACAGAAAGTATCTCCGTTTTACGGTTGGGTCGCAACACTACCAGTTTGCGGTCCTTCCGTTTGGTCTTACTACTGCGCCTCGAGTCTTCACCAAGGTGATGGCAGTGGTGGCAGCACATCTCAGGAGGTCGGGGATTCCTGTATTCCCGTATCTGGACGACTGGCTGATCAAAGCGGAGTCGCCAGAGAAGGTGCTCCTTCATCTGCAAGAGACAACTCATTTGTTGCACAGGTTGGGTTTTTCGATAAATGTACCCAAGTCTCACCTGTGCCCTCCCAGCGCAACCTGTTCATAGGTGCGGTACTGGACACTACTGTATGTCGTGCATTCCCTCCTCCTCAAAGGATTCGCGACATACAGGAAATGATTCCTTTATTCTTCAATGGAGCGGTTGTTCCAGTCCTGAAGGTCTTACGTCTGCTCGGTCTGATGGCTTCTTGCATTCTGTTGGTCAACCATGCACGCTGGCACATGAGGGCACTCCAGTGGTGCCTCCGCAGGCAGTGGTATCAGCACAACTGAGATCTCAGGGAGTCAGTGAGGATCTCCAGAGTAAACGGCAGCGGATATGTCTTGGTGGAGCGTGGAAGGCAATCTGTCGCAAGGAAAGCCTTTTCAACTTCCTCCATTGGTGGCCACGGTAATAACGGATACATCCACTCTAGGGTGGGGTGCTCATCTGGGGGACCTGGAGGTCAAGGGTCTTTGTTCTCCAGAGGAAAGGTTGCTTCACATCAACCTGCTGGAATTACGGGCGATACGTCTGGCACTCAAGGCCTTCCTCCCTTCCCTTCGCGGGCGGTCAGTTCAGGTCCTGACGGACAACACGACCGCGATGTGGTATGTCAACAAGCAGGGAGGAGTGGGGTCTCTGCAGAGAGGCTCTGCGTCTCTGGTCCTGGGTTCAGGATCAACAGATTTGTCTGATGGCAAATCATCTGGCCGGAGTTCAGAACGTTCGTGCAGACAGTCTTAGTCGGCAGTTCTCTGCCGACCACGAGTGGAGGCTTCATCCAGAGGTAGTTCGTCACGTCTTTCGGACATGGGGAACTCCTCGGGTGGACCTGTTCGCCACTCAAGAGAATGCTCACTGTCCGTCATTCTGCAGCCTCCAGTTTCCAATGCAGGGAGCCTTGGGGGACGCATTTCAGTTGAGTTGGGGCTCGCAACTCCTTTACGCGTTTCCTCCCATGCCCTTGATTCCTCGGGTTCTGAGGAAAATTCGCCAAGACCGGGCCAAAGTTATATTGATCGCCCCGGATTGGCCAAGAAGGGTGTGGTACTCAGACCTTCTCCACCTCTCCTCTCACCCGCCGCTCCGTCTCCCTCACAGGGCAGATCTCCCCTCTCAGATGGAGGGGCAGGTTCTACACCCCCACCTCCAGACCTTACACCTTCATGCCTGGAGATTGAACAGGGCAACCTGAGTTCCTTTTCTCTCCCACACGATGTGGTGGATGTCATTTTGTCAGCCAGGCGTGACTCCACTAAGTCCATTTATTCCTATAGATGGTCAAAGTTCGTTGCTTGGTGTGCAGAGAAGTCCATTGACCCTTTAAGGGCTCGTTTGTCCAATATTCTTCAATTTGCTCTTTCCTTGGCCCAGCAGGGTTTTGCGGTAGCAACCATTAAGGGTTATTTGTCGGCCTTATCAGCTTTCCTTTGTTTGCCTGACCAGCCCTCTTTGTTTAAGTCACCTATTGTTTTACAGTTCATCAAGGGCCTTATAAATTTCCTCCCACTCCTTTTGTTGTACCTCAATGGGACTTGAACCTTGTTCTTACATTCTTGATGGGTTCACCTTTTCAGCCTTTGCACTCATGTCCCTTGAGGCTTTTGTCTTTCAACACGGTCTTCCTTGTAGCAATTACCTCGGCAAGGAGGGTAAGTGAGCTTCAAGCTCTTAGTTCAAGGCCCCCGTTTTTATCCATTCATGCTGATAGAATGGTTCTTAGGACCAGGGCTGCTTTTCTGCCGAAGGTGGTAACTCCTTTCCACCTGGGGCAATCCGTTACCCTTCCTACCTTCTATCCTCCCCCTCACCCTTCCAAGGAGGAGGAGCGGCTTCATCGCTTGGACCCTAAGAGGGCGGTGAGCTTCTACCTGGACAGGACAAGAGAATTCAGGTTGGATGGCCAGCTGTTCGTTGGATTTGCTGGCTGCAGGAAAGGAAGATCTGTGCACAAGCGCACGCTTTCAAGATGGATAATTTTGTGCATCAAGATCTGCTACTCCCTGGCGGGTAAGGAACCTCCAGAGGGTATAAGAGCTCATTCAACTAGAGCTAAGTCTGCAACATCTGCTCTTTCTAGAGGTGTGCCTGTAGAGGACATTTGCAAAGTGGCAACTTGGGCTTCCCTCCACACTTTCGCGAAGCATTACTGCTTGGATACCGAGGTGAGGAGGGACGGCCGCTTTGCACGCTCTGTACTCCAGGATTTCTTGGTATAGGAGAGTGGACACCCTCCTCCGGGAGTGGGGACTGCTGTGGGACTCTATTCACAAGGTGAGGAATCCACAAGGCAGATGTATCTATCAGAAGAACAAGTTACTTACCTTCGGTAACGCTTTTCTGGTAGATACAGTATCTGCCTGTGGATTACTCAATGACCCGCCCGCCTCCCCGTTTGTCCACTCTTGTATACCATGTTTATTGTATATATTTATATACATTTATTGTCAAAGAAAATGTTTATTACATTTTGCTTTCCTTTATTGTTTTCACACATAGGGGCTCATTAGGATGGCGGACGGAAGAGCGACCGCAGCCCTGGAGTATGCGGAAAATGCCTTTTCCGTGTCCGCCAGCCGCGGACACTCCGTCCGCCATATCAGGATAGGCAATAGTGTCAAAATTCCGTCCGCGACGGAAAAGCACGCACCGCCGCCCAACTACACCCTACCACGCGGCGGACGGAACAAATCCTGAGACTCCGCCGTACGTACTGACGTCTAAGACCGTCCCCCAAATCAAGATGGCGGAAAATACACATAAAACCGCAGCGGAAAAACAACCTGTCTGAACACGGCGGATTCCCCACAGCGAAGAAAAGATACATAGCAGAGATACCCACCACAAGCTGTTCGCCACCATGGACCCAGCGCTACACGCTTTCCCGATGCTCTTCGCGATCCACCACGTCCTAGTCTTGGCCCACCATCGACGCCGACGCAGGTAAGGCACAAACCATTGGCTGCATGGAGGGGAATACCTGCAAGGGTCGTGACGTAGGGAGGGGGAGTGTCATGTTACTGAAACCACTGATGAGAAGCAAATAGAAATACACATTTGTAGTACGCAAGCATGAATGACAACGACAAACCACGAGACATGATGGACTACCTTTATTGCACATAATAGGGGTATAATCACAGTGTATGCGTGAGCATGGGCAAAGTGGGCACCAGAGCATGAACATCAGAGGCAGCACATCAGAGGGAGGAATGCAGTATCAGAGCATCAACAGGGCATTGTTCGTAACAGAGCAGGTACATCAGTGTCAGCACATCAGAGGGCAGAATGCAGTATCAGAGCATCAACAGGGCATTGTGGACAACAGAGCAGGTACATCAGTGTCAGCACATCAGAGGGCAGAATGCAGTATCAGAGCATCAACAGGGCATTGTGCCCAACAGAGCAGGTACATCTGAGGCAGTAAACGAGAGGGCAAAATGCAGTATCAGAGCATCAACAGGGCATTGTGGACAACAGAGCAGGTACATCAGAGTCAGCACATCAGAGGGCAGAATGCAGTATCAGAACAGCAACAGGGCATTGTGCCCAACAGAGCAGGTACATCAGAGGCAGCACGTGAGAGGGGCTAAGTGCATCAACAGTCCATAGCACTGAACATGTCCATCAGAGGCAGCACGTGAGAGGGGCTAAGTGCATCAACAGTCCATAGCACTGAACATGTCCATCAGAGGCAGCACGTGAGAGGGGCTAAGTGCATCAGCAGTCCATAGCACTGAACATGTCCATCAGAGGCAGCACATCAGAGGGAGGAATGCAGTATCAGAGCATTAACAGGGCATTGTTCGTAACAGAGCATGAACATCAGAGGCAGCACATCAGAGGGAGGAATGCAGTGTCAGAGCATCAACAGGGCATTGTGCCCAACAGAGCAGGTACATCAGTGTCAGCACATCAGAGGGCAGAATGCAGTATCAGAGCATCAACAGGGCATTGTGGACAACAGAGCAGGTACATCAGTGTCAGCACATCAGAGGGCAGAATGCAGTATCAGAGCATCAACAGGGCATTGTGGACAACAGAGCAGGTACATCAGTGTCAGCACATCAGAGGGCAGAATGCAGTATCAGAGCATCAACAGGGCAGTGTGCCCAACAGAGCAGGTACATCAGAGGCAGTAAACGAGAGGGCAGAATGCAGTATCAGAGAATCAACAGGGCATTGTGGACAACAGAGCAGGTACATCAGAGTCAGCACATCAGAGGGCAGAATGCAGTATCAGAACAGCAACAGGGCATTGTGCCCAACAGAGCAGGTACATCAAGAGGCAGCACGTGAGAGGGGCTAAGTGCATCAACAGTCCATAGCTCTGAACATGTCCATCAGAGGCAGCACGTGAGAGGGGCTAAGTGCATCAACAGTCCATAGCACTGAACATGTCCATCAGAGGCAGCACGTGAGAGGGGCTAAGTGCATCAACAGTCCATAGCACTGAACATGTCCATCAGAGGCAGCACATCAGAGGGAGGAATGCAGTATCAGAGCATCAACAGGGCATTGTTCGTAACAGAGCATGAACATCAGAGGCAGCACATCAGAGGGAGGAATGCAGTATCAGAGCATCAACAGGGCATTGTGCCCAACAGAGCAGGTACATCAGTGTCAGCACATCAGAGGGCAGAATGCAGTATCAGAATAGCAACAGGGCATTGTGGACAACAGAGCAGGTACATCAGAGGCAGCACAAGTACGTGTCCCAACCAACCCGTCCCAGGGACCACAACAGTGCAAGGCTGTTCTCAATGGACACACCATGTGAAATAACATGTGAGTGAAGTGAACAGCACCTCACATCACAGAATCAGGTGGACTGCGTGAACTACCTGCCTCGGACACACTGCCAGCACCAGAAACAGGAGTGTGAGACACAGCCACAGCCCGAGTGACACACACATGGGCCACAGACCCAGACACACTGCCAGCACCAGAAACAGGAATGTGAGACACAGCCACAGCCCGAGTGACAGACACATGGGCCACAGACCCAGACACACTGCCAGCACCAGAAACAGGAGTGTGAGACACAGCCACAGCCCGAGTGACAGACACATGGGCCACAGACCCAGACACACTGCCAGCACCAGAAACAGGAATGTGAGACACAGCCACAGCCCGAGTGACAGACACATGGGCCACAGACCCAGACACACTGCCAGCACCAGAAACAGGAATGTGAGACACAGCCACAGATGTAGTGACTGACACGTGAGCCACAGACCCAGACAGACTGCCAGCACCAGAAACAGGAGTGTGAGACACAGCCACAGATCTACTCACTGACACATGAGCCATGGATCCAGATACACTGCCAGCACCTGAAACAGGAGAGGGCACAACTGAGACTGTGCTACTGTGCTAAGTGTGGCTCACTGGTTAGAAGAGGCAGACCCTGAAGCAGAGGTCAGACCCGGGACCAGGGTTCAATTCCCGACGCGGCAGGGTCTTGAGCCCAAATATCCACGGACTCGATAATTCTCGTTTCGGTGCCTACTCGAATCACGGGTTCACACTCTGCAGCTCTGGGCATTAGCTGCTTAATCTCCACTACGGCCCCCCCGCGGCGGGATGCCTGGCTTTCACCTTGGGGATGCCCAGTATGGGTATCTCACAGGGAAAAAAGCCAGGACGGGTTCCCAAGGCAAGCGCCGAGATGCCTACGGGTAATCGAGCGCTATATAAGAATGCATAATAATAATAATAATAATAATAATAATACATGATGCATGACAGCAAACAACAGACACAGTGCCACTATCTGATACATGAGAGTCAACTGCACCTGCGCCACTGGGACCACTGAAATGATGAGCCACAGGGCTGTATGGGCCAGGAGGTAGGGTGGCCCTGGGAGCTGCGGATAGCTGAACTTGAGCGACATCGGGGTGGGCAGGTGTCAATGGTGTGTGTCTGCGTTTCTTAGGGATATGTGAGTGCACCGTGGACAGGACAGGACTGGAAAGTGGTGGTGACTCTAAACAAATATCACCCACCATAGGTGGAGCATCTGCAGCCGGGGATCGGCTTTCTGGGGACGTGCTGGAGCCTGCTTGTCGTTTGCTGTGTGCCTGCCGCCTGGACTCTGTTTGGCAGTCATTCGAAAACATCAGCCACAGTGCAGCCAGGGGTGATGTATGCCTGTCCTTGAGTGCGCCATTGTCCATGGGAGAAGCCTTGTCCCTAGGATGTGCCTTATCCGTAGGTGGAATGTTGTCTCTGGACTTTGCCTGTGCCCTGGTCGGTGCCCTGTTCCTGCCAGCAGACTTGTCGTCTGTGGTGTACCTGTCTCCAGAATACACCTGCTCTCTGTGTGTGTCCCTGCCCTTGGGAGATGGCCCTTGCTCTGTTGTGTGCCTGCCCTTGGGACACTCCCTGCTCTTAGGAGGTGCCTTTGTCTTTTGACTGTCGTTGTCCCTGTCCTTGGGAGTGGCCCTTTCCTCTGTTGTGGGCCTGCCCTTGGGACTCTCCCTGCTCTTAGGAGGTGCCTTTGTCTTTTGACTGTCGTTGTCCCTGTCCTTGGGAGTGGCCCTTTCCTCTGTTGTGGGCCTGCCCTTGGGACTCTCCCTGCTCTTTTGAGGTGCCTTTGTCTTTTGACTGTCCTTGTCCCTGTCTTTGGGAGTGGCCCCTTCCTCTGTTGTGGGCCTGCCCCTGGGACTCTCCCTGCTCTTAGGAGGTGCCTTTGTCTTTTGACTGTCGTTGTCCCTGTCCTTGGGAGTGGCCCTTTCCTCTGTTGTGGGCCTGCCCCTGGGACTCTCCCTGCTCTTTTGAGGTGCCTTTGTCTTTTGACTGGCCTTGTCCAAGGGACTGTCCATGGATTTGGGAGTATCCCTTGCCTTGGGAGTACCTTTTGTGTTGAATGCCTGTGTAGCATGTGAAGGCATGTCCCCCAACACCACTTGTGGATCCTGTGTGTGTACTCCAGTGTATCTGACGTTGTCTTCGTGAACAGATTTTGCTGACCTAGGGGATGGTGTCTGTGTCCTCCGTGCCCTGACGTGCTGTCTGACGCTGCTTCTAGTGCAATAACCTGTATTAGAGTCCTGTTCAGAATAGTCACTACCCCCTGAGACATCCAGTGGTGTAGATGGGGAAACAGAAGTAGCACCCTGTCCATGCGACTGTACTATGGCAGACGACACACTGCTTGCCAATGACTGAACTGTCCTGTGTAGACCAGCAAGATCGCCATGCATCCCTTCCATGAATGCCACCACCTGCCCCAACTTCCTATCATGGTCTTGGAAAGCATTTGTCATATTGGTCTGCCCCACACACAGCTGTCGCAGCAGATCAACGGTCTCAGCACACAGTGCATTTTGGCTCACCGTGGCAGGGGCAGCGGTGCCTGCACCGAACGCCACTCTGCTCCCCCTACTCCTGCGTGCACGAACAGTACATGGTGCAATTGGCGGAAGTGTGGGCCCTGTGTGCTGTGTCCCGACAGAAGGTGTTGATTGCCCACTCCCAGTCTGTGACAACAGTGCTGGCTCACCAAGATTTTCCGAAGATGAGGACGATGGTGTCTCCACATGCGAGTCCTCAGGGACGGTCCTGTCCCCCTCTCCGGCGCTGCCCTCCTCTGTGTCAGTCTGCGTGTGCGCGTTATTGCCTCCACTAATCTCCGCCGTCTGTGGCTGAGTGTCCTCTGTCATAGCTGAAATGCACAGAAAAGAGGTGTAAGTCATGGGCACACTCACGTACAGAAGGCCAAGGATTCCCTAATTCCATAGCTGACAAAGTTCTTGTAGCCCCCATCCTGCACATGGCCCACCTCTACCAGTCATCCTCACATTACATAAGCGTTGGTGGCCGTGACACATGTACAGCATGCGGACAGGGCAGGAGCACGTACATCTGCACACATGTCTTGCCATGGGTCCACGGACCACCACGGCATGTGCTTAAACACTCAACTACTAAGCAAGTGGCGTGTCAACATGCCGGACCTGGATGTCAAATTACACCCACCCAATGGGACCAACATGGCATCGCAGAGATACATACGCACCACGGAACTCAATACTGTGTTTGTGCACCAATACATGCATTGCACTCCCAAGTATCCTACACAGACAGTATGCTCACCGCTAGTTTGCTGTTGATCCACACTCAGCCGTTCGGACAGGTCAGGATGCGTCACAGCAATGATACGGTGCATGAGAGGGGTCATGGAGCGTCGGGCCAGACGTGGCGTCCTTGGAATCATCCCCAGTGTCACTTCCGCTACATTCTTGCTCAGCCTGGAAATGTCGTCCCAGCGTTTGTGGCAGTGTGTATGTCGTCTGTTGCACACCCCCAATGCCCGTACATCACGTGCAATGCTCCTCCACACGTCCTTGCGAAGGTGCAGCTTGACCTACCATGATGGGAGACAAAAGGGTGCAAGTCAGTGGACAGTTGGCCGGTCACACAGATAGGGGCAACACGTATCTGTCATCCGCCATGCACAATCCGAACAATATGTCGAGCCCACAGTACACAGCTAAGATTGCAGTAGCCAGGAGTCATTGGCCACCTCATGCACACCAACATGTCCCACACTGCACTTACCACCTGTCCGGGTGCGCCGTAGAGCCGTCCATAGTTGCGGAGCACACCGTCCACGAGTACATCAAGCTCCGCGGCGGTGAAGGGACGAGACCGGATCTCTTTGTCTCTCGACATGGCAAGATCACGGAGTATGGCACTAGAGCAGCAGTCGGTGGTCAGCTCAGCAGCAGTAGGTCGAGGTGATGGTCACAGGCAGCAGTCGGTGGTCAGCTCAGCAGCAGCAGGTCGAGGTGATGGTCACAGGCAGCAGTCGGTGGTCAGCTCAGCAGCAGCAGGTCGAGGTGAACAGGCAGCACTGGTTCCCAGGGTAGGATGTGTGCTTTTTGACAACACACATATATAGGGCCCTCAGCACGTGTCAGTGGCATACGTCGCCAGCAATTGGTCAGCCCTGGATGCGTGTTCGTAAAAGGGCCAATGACTGGCCCTGGTTTTGCGGTGCACTGTTTCCGCTACTTTCGATTGGCCATACGCGGCCAGCGTTCCCTCTTCCCATTGGCTGCATGTGCACGGACCGTCACGGTCACACATCGGCAACCGCACGTGCAAGCTTCCGGCACGGATGCTTCAGTTGCAACAATGTTCTATCACTGGCGCCACCATGGCGGTGCACGTACTCTGCCGGGGAGGTGCAGGCCTACACACCCTTTAGATGTACTCAATGGACATGGCAGTTCATGTCCCCTCTTACAGTCACATTGCATCATCCACCGTACACCGGCCGGACCGGCCGGGCCTAGGACGGCCGTGCCGGCCATGTCAGCCACCGCCGTGCCAGGCCGGGCCTAGGACGGCCGTGCCGGCCATGTCCACAACCGCCGTGCCGGCCATGTCCACAACCGCCGTGCCGGCCATGTCCACAACCGCCGTGCCGGCCATGTCAGCCACCGCCGCGCCAGGCCGGGCCTAGGGCGGCCGTGCCGGCCATGTCCACAACCGCCGTGCCGGCCATGTCCACAACCACCGTCCTAGGCCCGGCCTTCTGCATTTTTATTTCCGTAGCGGGTAGTGGGTTTATAGGGAATAGGGTGGGAAGTAATTTAATTAAATAGATTTAAATAATAAATGATAGTAGTTAATTTTTATTTTTTTCAATTATAATTTTGCGTTTTTAGTTCCGTAGCGGGTGGTGGGTTTATAGGGGAATAGGGTGGGAAGTAATTTAATGATATAAAATGTATAGAATAATTAATGTGTTAATTGATTAATTAATAATAGTTTAATAATTAGTTGTTAATTAATTTCAACTAGTTAATTAATAATTATGTTAATTATTTAATTAATTTTAGGTGTGTGTTGTGGTGTTTATATGTGTAAATGGTGTGAAGGGTGGTAAGTAATTAATTTGTATTTATTAAAAATCCCCATTAATTAATTAGTAATCATTAATTGGAATTGTGTAATTAATTTTAGGTGTGTGTTGTGGTGTTTATTTGTGTAAATGGTGTGAAAGGTGGTAATTCATTTTTTACTGATTAATTAATAAATAATAAACACATTATCATTAATTAATTTGTCATTATTAAATTTAATTGTGTAATCAATTTTAGGTGTGTGTTGTGGATATTATAGTGTTAAATAATGTGTAATTAAATATTTTTATTATCTTTGTTAATAATATATTTAAATGTATATATCAATTATGTTAATATTGGAAATTAAATGTAATAAAAATGTTGATGGTTTTGTTTTTTATTGTTTTGAGATCCAGCGCTTTCTCTACTGTTGCACACACTGGAGTGGGAATAGTAATTTTTGCCCCTACGATATCCAACGCTTTCCCTACTGTTGAACTAATTGGAGTGGGAATAGTAATTATTACCCCTCAGCTACCCAGCGCTTTCCCTACTGTTGCACTCACTGGAATGGGAATAGTGAATTTTACCCACCTGCTATCCAACGCTTTCCCTACTGTTGCACTCACTGGAGTGGGAATAGTCATTTTTACCCCTCCCCTATCCAACGCTTTCCCTACTGTTGAACTCACTGGAGTTGAAATAGTAATATTTACCCCTCCGCTATCCAGCTCTTACCCTACTGTTGCACTTACTGGAGTGGGAATAGTAATTTTTACCCCTACGCTATCCTACGCTTTCCCTACTGTTGCACTCATTGGAGCTATCCAACGTTTTAACTACTAATATTTTGTTATTAAATGTATGTGTTATTCTGTTTTAAATAGTTTAATGTGTTAATCAAATATAGAATATTTTATTTTATTTTAAATTATATATATATGTGTTTACATTTTATTTTTATATAATTAAAAAAAATATACATTGAATAAAGATAATAGTTAACAAAATGTATTTAAGTAAATATATGTATATGTATAATTTTTGTGTGCTTAGAATTATTAAATTAAGTTTATTTGTTATAATTAGTTAAATATATATTACATTTAATTTATTTTATTAATATTAATAATATTATTTAATTAATTTTATTTAAGTTATGTTATTTTTTAAAGTCGATATTTTTTACATCTTTATTTTTTGGATGTATGTCGTTACAACGCATACTTTTACAACGCATACCTTTACAACACATTTTTTACACCGCAACATCCATTACAACGCATTCCATTACAACGCATGCCATTACAACGAATTCTTTGAAACTACCTTTACAACGCATTCCACTACAACGCATACTACGTTTAAAACGCATACCATTACATTGCATGTATGGTAAGTATTGGATAGTGTAGGGGTAAAAATTACTATTCTAACTCCAGGGGGGTGCAACAGTAGGGTAAGTGTTGGATAGTGTAGGGGTAAAAATTACTATTCTAACTCCAGGGGGTGCAACAATAGGGTAAGTATTGGATAGTGTAGGGGTAAAAATTACTATTCTAACTCCAGGGGGTGCAACAGTAGGGTAAGTGTTGGATAGTGTAAGTATGTGTTGTAATGGTATGCGTTGTAATGACTGCGTTGTAATGACATGCGTTGTAGTGGTATGTGTTGTAGTGACATGCGTTGTAATGGTTGCGTTGTAATGGCATGCGTTGTAATGGATGTTGCGTTGTAAAAGTTTCGTTGTAAAGGTAGTGCGTTGTAAAAGTTGCGTTGTAAGTGTTGTTTCCCTCATTCTTTACATCAATATTTTTGAGTCGATATTATTGTACTTACCTGTTTAAGTATAGGGAGTCTATATTTTTGTTATCGAAATTTTTACCTCGATATTTTTATCATCGATATTTAATAAAGGGGGCTACACTCCTAAATAACCCCTGCTCACCACCTTGGTTGCTTGGCACGAGCAGGCAGGCTTATCTCAGAGGCAGTGTGTAAAGCATTTGTGAACACATACATTAATACAGTGCAATCACTACAAATGGACACCACACCAGTTTAGGAAAGTAAGTAATCTTTACTAGACATAACACAAGACCAAACGAAAAAATCCACAATACTGTAATCAAAAATAGACTTGAAAATAGCTTAGTTCAATGTAGATGGTAAATGAGACACTTTACTCTTAAAGTACCTTAGCATCACACGAACAAACAAAAGGCTCGCAGGGAAGTTGATACGCCGTTCCTGGCACTCAGGGGAGTGGATGCGTCAGTTCCTTACTGCTGCACAGGGGAGTTGAGGCTCACTTCCTTACTGTGTGGGGAGTTGATGCGTCGTTTCTTACTGCGGCCCGGTTACGATGCAACAAGATGGCTCTTTGATGCAATGCGATGATCTGGTGCGATGCGACAAAATGGCGTCTTTGATGCGATGTGACAACGTGGATACGATGCGTGCACGCCCGACAGTCGTGTGGCGAACGCGGTTACTTCAGAGCTGCAGCAGGCCCTGCGACACGCTTCTCCGGTGATGCGGCGGTGACCTCTGTGGCGGTGACACGCTTCTTCGGCGATGCGTTGGCAACTGCTATGGCGGCGACACGCTTCTCCTCATTGCATCACGTTTCCAGCTCCCAGTGACATGCAGTATTCTCAGAGGACTCAAACAACAGTAGGCACCTCTCTACAGGTAGAATTCCCAGCAAGGGAATTCAGGGAAGCTGGTGGTGAAGTCTTGTATCCCTGAGACTTCAGGCAGGAGGCAAGCACACTTCAAGCCCTTGGAGATTCTTCTTCAAAATGATGAAAAGTTCACAAAAGTTATCTTCCCCTTTCCTTGGCAAATAAAGTAACCACTGCAGGCCAACCCCAGAAATAGCAAACCAGCACGCGGGCAGTCTCCTCCTTCAGCTTTCTTGGTTCTTCTCCTTGGCAAAGGTTTGTCTTGATTCCCAGAAGTGATCTAAAGTCCTGGGGTTTGGGTCTCCCTTTTATACACACAAATCCTTTGCCTCTGAAGGCAGAGAGTGTCTGTACCTAGTCCAAACCAGTTCTGGGTGCACTCTGCCAGTGCACAACTTCTTCCTTTGCCAGTGTGGGCCAGGGTCATCAGTCGCACCAAAGGAGGTGGAGCCAGCATTGTGGGAGGCAGGCACAGCACTATTCAGGCCCAGGTGCTACTCCTCTCACCACTCCCAATGCAGATAGGTCTATTCAGCCTAGTGCGGACTCACCGTGACTCCTAGAGCCACCCCATCCCCTGTCACTCACAAACCAGACATGGAATACACAAACCTAGCAGAGTCAGGCATAGTAAACTCGAATTTCTACCTAGTTCCCTGAGTCAGTTAGGATTATAAGATGTTGTAATCAAACTGCCCATTCTGGCCTATGGGAACAGGTAGCCTTGTAATAGTGAACAATAAAATTGGCTGTAATTCACTATCAGGACATTCCGCATACTTCACGGCATGTCCTACCTTTTACATACAATGCACCCTGCCCACGGGGGTACCTTGGCCCTACCTTAGGGTTGACTAACATGTAGAAAAGGAAAGGTTTAGGGACTGGCAAGTGGGTGCACTTGTCAAGTCGACATGGCAGTCCCAGACTGCACACAGGCTCTGCAATGGCAGGTCTGAGCCACCCTTTTCAAGCTGCTTCTGAGGGTGGCACAACCAGTGCTGCAAGACAACCAACAGCATTTGATTTACAGGCCCTGGGCACACATGGTGCACTGTACTAGGGTCTGACAAGTAAATCAAATAAGCCAATCATGGAGTCACTAATCCATTACAACAATTTTCAATAGGGAGCACTTGCACTTTGGCACTGAATCGCAGTGCCAAAGTGTCCAAAGCATCTAGACCAGCAAAAACACAGGAGGCAACAGCAAAAAATGGAAGGGAAACCCCACCAATGGTGCTAGGTCTAACAGTTTGCAAATGTAAAATGCTTGCGTACATCTGACCCTTTGTTTTAGAGAGGCACACACTATTCTACCAGTGCTCAATTTTCACTACTGTGTGTCTGCAATGGAGCAATGCAGCCCAATTCAGGTTTCTGTCAGAATACTTTTTACTTGGAGAACAACCTGTCTTCACGCTTTATGAAAGCTGAGGATTTTTTTGCTGTGTAGTAAGTGTCTGTATTGCACAGATCCACTTCTCAGGATTATTAATGCATGCCCATACCAGCATAAAAAAGCAGTGTATCTGATAGAGACATCTAGCAGCACATTCCTTAACATTTGAATTCTCCCCAAGCATCAGACTGGATTCAGAAATGTTCAACAGTGCCTCTGCGCACTGGGGGGCGGCGTTGTACAACTCTGTGATGATGTCTACTCCGGTTGTGACATCAGTGGAGTCATATAAGTTTAATTAGGCGCAATCTAGAAGTATATTATAGGCACTTCTCTCACTGTCACAAAGCACTTTCTGCACCAATTAAAGCCAGGTGACGAAGAACAGAGATTTAAAGGGTCATTTTAGAGTTGGTTGATAGTCTGCCAAATCCCCAGTGTAGAGAATCCACTCCCTCTGCCACACTGGTGGCAGCCGGTATTTCAAATCCAGAGTACCAGTCTGGTGCAAAAAGGCTCCCCCCTTCACCAGCTGGCTACTGCTGGTTTGACGGCTCCTTGTTGGGTGAGAATACGCAGCTTCCTCCTCTCCTGGGCCCCCCATAGTTGTAGCCCCCAAGTGCCTTTCACAGCTGACACTCCTCTCTTGTGCCACCTCTTCCATTCAGGCCTTACCTGACTCCCCCCCATTCCCACTTCCACCCACTTCCTTCCACTTCCACACCTGGACTGATGTGAGTCTTGGAAATGTACCCCTAAAAGTAGCAGCACATTTCCTGCACACACTTTCAAAATGCTTCTAATGCAATGGCAGTTTTCTCCAATTACACCAGGGATATTATCTTTGATTTCTGTGCAGACCTGCAATGATTCTCATGGCTGCCTTGCACAGAAAACATTCTGGTGGAAATAATGCTGAATGAATAGGACATCCCATTTTCTGTCTTTTCAGATAGTGGCACTTCTGTGGCATTGGGAACACTGCCTTACGCTGCCCTTAGAGGAGGGTGGCAGAGCTCATATAGGCAGCAGGACAGCCACCTTTCTTTTTCTAGATGTTCCATTACCATCTTCCTCTAAAGGAGGCCCTATGTGCATTGACTTTACAGGAAGTTGTCTAGAAGTATGTACTATGGGCCTTATTTAGAGTTTTAGCTAAGCTTGACATCTACCAGAAAGTGACAGCTCTCCCTTCCGCCATATTTGGAGCACTCTTGACATTAATTCGATAGACAGGGCATCTGACGCTTTCTAGTGAATGTCCTTCAACTCTAAATAAGGTCCTAAATAACTACCAAGTCACTCTTCAGTTGTCCTAGGTTCCTCCAATACTCTACTTACTGTGGCTTCCAGACTGCTTCCTTCCCTGTAACCATCTGTTTTCTCTCACAGCCCTTTCTGCAAGTCAGAGATATGCTGGAGACATCCACCACACATGAGCCCAACAACCGGAGGATAAAGATTGAATATGCACAAGATTCAGCTGAAGGTAGGACAACATTTTTGGCAGGGAGGTGATGGATTACTGAAGGAACAAACTGAAAGGTGTGTAGGGTGGGAAACGTTCTAGAAATACCGAAAGTAAAGATTGTTATGTACGTTACCTGTCCTGACAGGGCAAAGGAAGAAATATACCTTTGAAAGGGAGCACAGCAGTGTTTTCCGCAGTGGCCACCTTTCAGAACGCTTTGGGACTTTTGTGTGTTACAAACTACAGGGAACAGCTACACTGCAGCTCAATTAAGTGGAAGGGGAATTGTTACAAAAATAATGAGTTAAAGATAGAGTGAGCTAGTTAAGGAGAATGAATACTATGCTAAACATATTAACCAGAACTGACAGCCATTCCCCGAAGGCGATTTGATCCGTCTTTAGCCTCAGTCTTATTCTAATTTTGTTCTACAAAGTCGGGGCATGCACTGAAAAGCAATACCCTCCTATAATATATTCAATCTTTCCTAAGTTTCAATTATTATTGCCTAATTCAGATTCCAATTCAAAATAGCTTTTATTTCGGGTTAAAATCCATTAAAAGCATCCATACAGCTTATTCGTCATGCAGTGCAAATCCAGAATTATTTATTTCAATAAAGTGCATACACAGAACAATCTTTCTACATGTATATGTAGTGTAATCTGTTGAAAAGAAAACTCCACTAGTAAACGGATAAAACCACGACTAATTAAAATCTCAATAGCCTCTTTTTCCATGCAGATTCTACTACTAATAGATAGCTGCCTAAACTAAAAACTATATCTAGATGTTTCCTGAACCCCATGTTGAGGCAAATTGGGGGAATCCATTTCCTTCTAAAATTGGCCTATATCGGACAGAAAAAGAAAATCTGTGCAAAATGTTCTGTAGCATCCAAAGTACAAAAAGTACAGTTAGATTCTTCATTAGCATTATTGGACGGTTTTCACCCTGCTGTAAAAGCTTTGATTTGGATTTTTCTTTCCGCGCTTGGTCCACAAGATTAGTGCCTCTCAAACTCAGGCTTGTCAGCCCGCAGTTGATTGGCGCCATCTGGCATTTAGTCTGGATGGTGGAGGAGCCATTGTTCAATTACAATACTGTTGCAGGGAAGCTTGCTATCATTTTTAGTAGTGATTTCCAGAATCTCCTCTTGCAGCATCCTACACACTCTTTTGTCATACCCCTACAACTCTGCTCCATGTGGGATTTGACTTTCAACTTTTGCTCGGAAAACTTTGTTGATGAATCTGTAATCTTGTAAAAGGGCATGCGCACCATCCTCAGAATTGCAGTGGCTACAACTTCTAATTTGCCTATGGAGGTTTGTATGTCGGTTTTCCATTTTTATGTTTTATCAATTGTTACCTTTAAGTATTCCTCCAGATTCTCATGATTTATAAAGAAAAAAAACGTATTTTCACTCATACTCCGGAAGATCGTTACCCTGGCTTTGCTGGTGTTAATTACCAGTTTTTATTTACTGTACAATATGTTTCCACAAATGAAAGCTGGGATTGCAGGTCTCTGAGGGTTTTTGCTCATAGAACTGAATCATCTGTATGAAGAATTTAACGCACTACTAATCTCATACACATACTACATGTCCTGTTAATTCTTCGATCTGCCCCTCATATGCTTTTTATGTTTTTTTTTACTTTTGATGTTTCGAACTAGCGGCAGTTATTATATGTCTTATATGTTTCTTACCCCTATAGTTATCTTCCACTGCCAATCTTCCTATGAGCTCCTTTTGTGTATCTGTGCTATGATTGTCTGATTCGCTGGACTGTTTTTAACAATGAATCCAACTTGAGAATATGTGCAGCTTGATGACCCAATACTTTTGGTCCTGAACCTAGCGATCCTCACCTTGCGTAGCTTTGCGGGGATTGATTGTTTGCTTTGCTGGGGATATTTCAACATAGCTTTAATACTGCTCCCCCCATATGTAGCGGTGATGTGATTTGTTTGTTTCGCTGGACTTTAATCTGCTCACTTCCTTCGTACTTTACCTAACTCATATTCTCTTGACTCTGGCCCCTTTCTCTCATATCATCTCACATTCCCTTTCATTGTTCTTTTCCTCTGCCGAATCCTCCCCTTACCCTTTCCCAACATCGCATCCTTCCTCTCCTCCCTTTCCAAGTTCTCTTCCCTCCATAGCCTCTACCCACGGCCCTCCCTTGACTACTCACGTGACTATCTGACTCTCCTCTCTCCTACATTCTCCTTTGCCTAACATGCCTCCTCTCAATATCCCTCCCCCTCCCAGGACCTTTCTCTATCTAAACATGGTCCCAACTCCTGGTGCATTCCGTACCCCCCAATCTTTCTAAACACGCTAGAAAAAAACTCAAACACAACTTCCTCACTCGAAATCCTGAAACACTTATTGTTGACAACTACTACAGCCCTACCGGCAAAAGCTGAGAGTTGTGCTCCTGAGGCGGAAGCCGGGAGCGAGGCACTATTTTTTTTTTTTTTAAATTGTTGTCACAGATTACTTGTGTTTTTTAAGAATTTGACTGTCACAGAATACTTGTGTTTTTAAATTCACCTACTTGGGGAAACTAGTTGTCAGACGCAGCGGAGCCAGCGCTGACGCAGCACGCTGGTCGCCAACACCCCTTCACGCCCTCTCGCCACGAGCAGAGGCCACGCCCCTTTCTAGGCCACGCCCCCTCGACCCACAACCCCGGAGCAGTATAAATCATGTGCATATTTCGGTCTCGCAGCGGGCGAGCGCGACGTTTGCGCGCCGAAGGCGCGCCTAAGGCAAGCCCGTCTGCGCCCGTCCGCGACCGACCGGGGCCAGGGGCCACCCCCCCCTGCTCATCCAACATGCCAGCCCATCACCTACCACCCACAGCTCCTACACCAATTAAACCAGACAGTTAGTTCACCCTGCCTACACACGTGGGACCCGGCTATCCAGCACCCCGCTCGTAATCAGTGTGGATTTCATTTTACCCAGAGTACAAAGAAACCCACATCAATTCTGATGTTACTGCTCAACTGCCGCTCACTCCCCAAACACTCCACGGAAATCGCTTTATTGTTGGAGGAGAAGAGCCCAGATGTTCTTTTCGCCACAGAAACGTGGCTTCAGGAACACTCTGAACCTGATCTGGTTCAAGCGCTCCCACCCGGTTATCAACTACTTCGCCTAGACCGTAAAAAGGGTATTGGCGGTGGCCTGGCAGTAATCCATAAATCAGATTACGTTGTTACTAGCACCCCTATAAACTTTCCGGACTGTGAATGCCTTCCGTTTTTTATAAAATTCAGCGCCACACATACCTTCTCGGGTATACTTATATATCGTCTGCCAGGACCACAAGGACAGTTTCTTTCGGATCTCGCCTCAATAGCGGCAAATCTTGCAGTCAGCTCTGCCAACTTTACTATCTTAGGCGATCTCAACATCGACCTAGACGACCCAAATGACTCTATAGCCAGAGAACTTTCCTCTAGCCTAATCGCCCTCGAACTACACCAACGCGTTACTGGGCCCACCCACCAAAAAGGACACCTTTTAGACCCGGTCTTTAGCAACTGCAAAAACCTCCATGTTGGAATTCCCTCCCCCCTTCCTTGGTCTGACCACTTCCTCATCCCACTCACCTGGACCCTGCCCCTTCACCTCCCCCCCAAACCCCCGACAACTCAACGCTCCCGCAACTGGTCCAAACCCCCTTTAACTGAGTGGCAGGATCTCCTTCAAGGCACTAAACCCATTAACACCTCCGCTCCCACTCTAGACAATGAGAACTATAACAACTGGATCAGCAGTGCCCTAGACACAGTACTACCACTAAAAAACTCCCATCCTAAAAGGGGCAATCCTACAGCCCCGTGGTATACGAGTGATCTACGTGAGGCCAAACGTGTCTGTAAACGACTCGAGAGGAAGTGGCGCCTCAGTTACCTTCCAGCAGACAAAGCAAGCTATCGAACGGCAATCAAAAACTACAAAGCAAATATCCATCTAGCTCAGGCTAAATGCTTTGAAATCAAGATCGAGAAGGCAGCCTCCAAACCTAGGGAGATTTATCAGATAGCAAAATCCCTTTTGCAACTTCCTGAGGCCCCAAAACATCACAATAACACTCAGACCCACTGCGAGGAAATAGCTGAGTTTTTCCACCAAAAGATAGAAACCATCAACTCCTCTTTTCCCCCCACCGTTACCCTGATCTCAGACTCCGTCAACATAGACCACATGACGGCTCCCTCCTGCGTTCTCAATAGCTTTCCCCCACTAGAACTTACCAAACTGGAAAAACTCATGAGCCAGATTAAATCTGGATCACCCATCGACCCAGCTCCTCCCAGCGCTCTCACCCAGATAACCCATCTGATCTCGCCCACCATACAAGACCTGCTCAACTCATCCCTCCAGACTGGTACTGTTCCACCTCCATGGAAAAGGGCAATGGTTAGAGCTCTATTAAAAAAGCCCAATCTGGATCAATCCAACCCCGCTAACTATAGACCTATATCCCTTCTGCCATGGCTTAGCAAACTTCTCGAGAAGCATGTAAACATCATTCTCACTGACTTCCTGGAAGCCAACAACATACTAGACCTCTCTCAGACCGGCTTCAGGCCCCGTCATGGTACGGAGACTGCACTTATTGCAGTGACGGAGGAGGCACGGAGGATCTTGGACGATGGCGGGTCCACAGCCATCGTCCTACTCGACCTAAGTGCCGCCTTCGACACTGTCAATCATAACATCCTACTTCACCAGCTTAACAAAATAGGAGTGTCAGGCACAGCACTCATTTGGCTGAGGTCTTTCCTTACGGATAGATCCTTCCAGGTCTTTGAAAGGGACTTCACCTCAGCCAGTAAACCCCTCACTGGTGGAGTGCCTCAGGGCTCCTCCCTGAGCCCTACCCTTTTTAATGTCTACCTACGCCCCCTAGCTGATGTCGTCCCCCCATTCGGGGTGAAAATTGTCACCTACGCGGACGACACGCAGCTAGTGGTAGCACTGGACCCCCCCCTGAACTCTCATCACAGATTACATATCTGCCTTGAAGCCGTCGCTGCTTGGATGTCTAGCTCTTTTCTCAAACTTAACGGGGACAAAACAGAAATAATGCTCCTTGGAAATAACATCTCGAAATCCATCAATCCCATCTGGCCTCTCTGCTTAGGAAGCCCCCCGCAACCCAAGGAGCAAATCAAGAGCTTAGGCATCTGGCTCGACCACACTCTAACCTTCAACTACCAAGCCACCAAGCTTGCTGCCACCTGCTTCGGGCTGATGAGACTTCTCCGCAAAATTCTCCCCCTCCTTCCGTTCCATTCAAGACGGATTATGGTTTAAGGCCTGATCCACTCCCGTCTCGATTGTGGAAGCGCCCTATATCTGGGGGTCCCACAATCTACACTTAACAGACTCCAGGTCATTCAAAACTGTGCGGCAAGAATCCTCCTGGATATCCCCCGCCGAACTTCAGTCAGAGCCAGTCTGAAGGATCTTCACTGGCTCCCGGTGAGATCCAGAATTGAATTTAAGAGCATGTGCATTGCACACCGATCCTACTGGGGTACAGGCCCCTCTATTAACTCCCCCCTGGTGAAAGCCTATCTACCCTCCCACCCACTCAGATCTACGACCTCCCACCTCGCCTCAGTACCACGCATTAGGAAGGCCAGGTGTGGAGGCCGCTCGCTTTCTTACAACCTGGCGAGGATCTGGAACTCCCTTCCACTCCCTATCAGACCAGAACCTAACCTTCTCACCTTCCGTAAACTATTAAAAACTTGGCTCTTCAGCAAAATCCCAATCTAACTTTTCACTCAGCTTCTCTTACTCCAGCCTCTCCAGCCCAACTCACTCTTTTCTATAGCGCTGGGACGCCCCTGGGTAGCCAACGCGCTTTACAAATCATCAATACAATACAATACAATACAATCGGCGTAAAGAAGGGCTGAGACCTTGAAACCATTGATTGACGGAACATCACTTTCCTCACTTCTTGCTACAAGTCGCTTATGTAGAGGGAAAACAAAAGTGACACCAAGAGGCAGCCCTGCCCGACCCCTCTGTTTGTATGCAGTTTTTTAGTGATATGCCCTTTTTGGCTAAGTCTTACCTGGGAGGAGGTTCAGCATTTTAATTAGTGACGGACGCCCGGGCTCTATGCCCATCATACACAATGTCCCCATAGACGGTTTCTTGAATCCAGATCCAAACTTAATGAGAAGTCTAAGAATGTCACATACAGGGGCATTTTTGTTACGCTGCTGGACTTATGGATTTAGTTTAAAAAGGTGAAGATCTGACCTATCATTGCCAATCCTTCTTTGAAATCTCCTTGTATTGGTGAAAGGATGTTTTCATTGGTGATTCACTTATCCAGGGCCGTCAATATCAGTTTGGGAAAGATTTTACAGTCCATATCAAAGTAGGACTATCGGTCTGTAGGACTTTAGACCATCTTTGAGTCCCTTCTTTTAGAATGGTAAAATAATGCTGTTTAAACAGGAATCAGGACAGCTGTGAGTCACTGCTATTGCCTTGATAACTTGGCCAAATCTTGTAAATTACCGCAAACTTCAATTAAACGAAGAATACATTTCAATCCATTACTAAAATTAAATAGGGAAATAAATAAACTAACAGTTTAGAGCGTAGTCTTGCTGCCCTTATTACTTGTCTGGAGGATTCACTTCGGAGCATAGTTTGAAATTTTAAATTCGCCAAAACACCCCTCTTTTCCAAAATGTTTTTGGCATGAGGTTTTTTAAACTTGCAGGTTCTTGAGACAATTGTCGTAAAGGTTGTAAAGAGATAATTTGGCTACCTCGCCTAAACCATTCACTATCCGTTCCTGTAGATCCGCTGTTGATCGATTTTGTTTCCAATCTTCAATCTCTGATTCAAGGTTCGTGCTCCAGCTAATTCTAACTTGGTCCCCCAAATCCCAAGTGTTTTTTTAATTCTGTATTTCTCCCAGTACAAAGCAGATGTTATTTGTTACCTCTAATAGCAGGACAATATGGTCACTTTCCAGTTTCTATCGTACCTTCATGTTTTCTAACCTGTGCCAGTCTGTGATCTTGATCAAGATGTAGTCGATCACAGATTGTGCTCTACGGGCGTTGTAGGTGGGCCCGCCGTAGTCATTATTTTCGTAGGCATTACAAGCTGAAATAAGGCCTTTGGCCAAAAAAAAGTAGGCCTGGTGTTTCTCTTTGGCATCTTTCTTTGGGAATGTTATATTATGTTACTTTGATTTGTAACGTGCACGGATACTCACGAGTGTATGGCTAATTGATGGAATGCCACATGCTGTTTTCACTTCTAATGTATCTACATCTTCGTTTCCTCATTCTCCCATTTACAAACAAAGACAACGTTGAACTAGGAGGGGGATGTAATGCCTCTTTAATGCCCTTTAAAAGGTCGTTGAAACCTGGCATCTTCTTCGTTGGGCATAGAGATATATTATTCTCAATAGGGAATTGTCTTAGAGTTGGATATCGATGGCTTATAAATCCCCATGGGAATCTTCCCAGGCTTTGGAGGATATGCATGTCGTTTCTGCATGATACCTGCACACCTCCGCTATTTCTTGTTTTCTCCAGCTCTTTTGCACACTTCACATTGGTAATGTATCCTGGGGTATCCCATAGTGTAGTAGTCCAAGTTTCTTGGATTATGATTACTTCTTAGGACAATAGATAGTGCACCAAGACCCAAGTTCTGAGGGATTCCTGCAATGTTCATGGAGATACTTATGCTGTTTGAATTCCAACTACTGTAAAAAGGCAGGGCCGAATTCGACCAAGAACCCTTCAGTATTTGCCCGGCGTTAGCCACCTCTCATACCATTCAATATTACCAAACAAAGAGACAGGCGCTGGAGACTGGAAGGCAGGAAACAGGAGTTTATTCCGACGGAACAGAACACGTCAGATCAGACAACAGGGTATCTTCTCGAGGTGCTCTAACCGCATCTCTGAGGCCTGGCCTCTTATACACAAGTTTATGGCTTTATTACATTTATGACATCCGTGGTATTGCTTTGAAGTACGAAAGAGGCATCTTTGGAATCCCCGGTTCAGGCCCGTTCTCACACATATCTACAGTAGGGGTCCCCACCCAAATCTCAGCATGATGGCTATCGCGCAGCTGGACATTCCGCTGGGAACAGGAATGCGGGCAATCGGTCGGATCTAGGGGTGTGAAGGCATTGATTAATCCCCGCTCCTTTGATGAGAGGCGAGGTCCTACTGTAGGGGGCAATAAACTGCATCTGTTGGGCTAGGTGATGGCCTGGGATCAGGCCGGACAATCGGGCAGGGAGGAAGAGGTTATCAAAAGGGCCTGCTCTATGAATGAGATGAAAGAGCGAGGGGGTTCAGCACAGGATGTGGCTCGGAGGCAGGGTCGCGCTGGAGGTGCGTTTATGGCCCAAGCAGGAGAGACCGGGGGCTGTCGGGGCGCGGGGGGATGCTTGCGAGGCCGGGAAGTGAGGGGGAGAGACGCGCAGGCTATTGGCAGTGGGCAGAGAGGCTATGGCACACAAAATGGCTGCCACTTACGTGCATGAAGGGGCCTAAAAAGGGACAAGATGGCGTGGCCACTGTTTCACGATTTTCACTTTACTTTCAACAGTGGCTGTGGTGAACATAAATGAACGCCGCTTATGTATACCTAATTTAGTCATTTTCCACAGTCCCCAGTTTTTATCATAAGTTAGTTCATTTCTGTTCATGTCACAGGTGAGGATGTACAAGCTGACATTAGTTATACAATCCGCTTTGGTAGCCCATATGCATTACGGGCAGATGGAAATAATTCTGCTATCAATGCTGACAGAATCGTACATAACCATATGTAGTCAAGGTGATAGGCGAGGAGGCAGTGCATACAAAATTACATTAGCTGTGTCCTACATTAGACCTGGAGATGGGGACATTACTTAGATGATGTAGGGAATTCGTTCGAATACAAACATGATGTCATACAAAAAAATGTTCTGGCAGAATAAGGGCTATTAAGTACATTACTTGAGGTCTGGACTCCGTGGGGATCAAAACTAAACAGCATGTTCATGTGTATGACTGGTGTTCTATAATCATCATGATACAGAGTTGACGCTTTCTTAGTTATCCATGCACAGTTGAAAGTGACCGATGTAAGGTTTCGAAAGCTCAATTGGGTGATAATCAATACAAAGTGGTTGGGAGAGGAATTCAACTTAATACAAGTGACAGTCAAGGGGTGGTAATGTTCAAAAAAAGGGTTCTTCTTTCCAGTGTCTTATTACAGCGAGCCATCACTGGTAGGCTCTCATTGTTCTTCCTTTTTCTTTTTTTTTTTTTTTTCGTTGGCACTGTTGAGCACCGGCGGTGGAGCTATGCGTCCAGCCCTAATCCAGATTTCGCGTTGCAGGGTGTGGCCATTCTTTGCTCTCGGACCACAGTCCTGATTGTCTTGTTCCTAACTGATCTACCATAGGTACTTTAGGCGGGGTACCCGCATTCCGTTCTTCTTTCGTGACAAACCCTATTCTATCCTTGTGCTGTGTTTCTTCTTGAAGTCAAGTTCAAAAAAACTTCATATGGAAAAAAGGGGGGGGATGGGGCGTGCTTTGGGAGGCCGAGGGAAGAGAGGGTGGAGTGGGATCAGATCTGAAATGGACCAAGGAAGGCAGAAATCTCAAGCAAGTGGGCCCATCAATCGGGCTCAATGGGCTGGGACTTTCGGCACGAGCTGGTCAACATGCAGGGGCTTCTGGACAGCCCTTCTTTCTTTCATTTTCCATGTTTGAGAATGGTGCCTCATCCCGCATCTCTTTGCTCTGTGGCTCCGCCTTGGTCGAGGTCATAGATGTTCCCAGATCTGCAGCCAGGCTGTGCGTCACGTCCGGCCCCTCTCCTCCGACGACTGCATGTTATCTTTAAATAAGTACAAAAACAAGTCTTAGAGAACTGGCAGGGGAAGACGTTCACACACTTCAATTTCTCTCCCAACCCCAAGTAGTTGGGGAAACGTTTATCGGTCACGATAGGGTGGATGTTTATTAATCCTTACATCGGGGTATGCTATTAACTCATGAATCATTGCTGTGGTGCAGGTTTGCAGGCATTTTTACTATTTTCCATCATTATGTCTGTTTGGTGTTTATTCCTGCTACATTCGCGAACGTGATTTATCTTTAAAAACAAGGTCATCAGCTACACTCTTTAAGGTTTTCTGGGACTGCTTGTACAGAACTGGGACCATTCTGGAAAAACTGGGACGTTTCGGACACTCTACTTTTGTGCAATGGGCGGTGGTAATCTGAATGATGAAGGTGGTGTTACTAAAGCACTAAAAAGCCACTGACATATAGCTCCCCTTTTAAGGGCCAGATTAGGGGACATCAGTCGTCTTACCTGTCCTTTCTTTCTCAGCCAAGTAAGTTCCATCATCTTACAGAAAGGAGAGGTAGTAATATGGCAAGATACGATCGTTTCGTTTCTGTCAATTTGTTCAAACACTGTCGTGTTCAAAGCCAATTATACATGTACCGGCGAGGTACAGTGTCGTCATTTATTCAAAAGGGAGCCCTCAGAGGGAGAGAGCGTCGTGCGCACAAAATAGGCTATTAGTACACGTACAACATAAAGAGAGAGAGAGAGAGGAAAAAACGTGTATAATAATAGGCTATTCAGTGCACACACATAGAGCAGTACGAGTCAGTTTTACGTGTAAGAACACAAGCTGAGGGAAAACATAAATTCCTAGTTTACGTACACACAAATACCAGATAGGGCGCGACAGTACATGCATCAAGTACGAAAACCTAAGACAAGACACAGAGCTATTTTGGGTAAAAGGACTTTGTCATGCGTGTTGCGTATTCTCAGTATTCCCTTTAATTCATTTGGGGGTCGAGCTCTTTTTATTCTCCTTTCTTCCTAATAGTAGACACTTTTTGTTGGTAACCTCGTTTCAAAAATACTTACTCCTTTTTAATTGGCCGGACACTAGTCCAGTCGTGCTTATACTCACGGTAGGGTCTTCCAACAGCTAGCAAATGATGATAATGGTACAATTCCGGTTTTTCTATCAGGATGGAAGAAGAAGGGGTAAATCTAAAACATGACAATGTCCCTAATTTCCGGGCTGAGGGGGATTTTGGATGAACCCCGACCCGGGGTACTCTTAACTTCTCTTATTTAGTCAGCGCATAAATTGACTCACTGGTGCGCATTATTTTGGGTATACATTTGGGATATCGGTTGGGGTCGGGTTCGTTGTACTGCAGTAACCCTTCAAGTTTCTGGTGTAGGCCACTCTCCCATTTACTAGCTCCAGAGAGAGTGGTCTCTAATTAAGGGATGTGCTATACTCTTATTCGTCTTTCACATGCAGGTACCATGTTCGGGCTTAATTTTCCTATCCCATTAACCGTTCGATCAACACCTCAGTCATACAAAAAGCATTCTTTTGTCAACCCAGACGTGTGCCACACATAAGCCTTCATACGGCACAAATCAGGGCCCATGCGCACATTCATACCATACAAATTGTTCACGCTCCTAGAGATAGCTCCTGTATACAATGTACCATCTCACAGAGCTAGCCTATTTTTTTCTTCTTTTTGCATGGAACACGGTGCGTTTTAGGTCTTCTCCATACTTCAGCTGAAATTCCGATATTTACCTGCAGAAAAAGAAAAGAGGGGGGAGGGGGGAGCGTTCAAAACACATCAGCGCGCATAAACACAAAAATGTTTTTACCTACCACGTACCCGACTTATCTCTTTGGGATGCAGTACCTTGCATCTCGGCATTGAAGCCCAGAGGAACTGGTAGTGCGGCAAAGACAACCGATGATAGGCTGTTTATTACATAGATTGCTCGAGGGTGGTAGTACAGACCGCATGTAGGAAAGGGTCAAAAGCCAGGGGTATTCAGTATAAGGTGAGGGGGGGTGATGGAGCCATGTTTTCATTTGGAGGAAAGAAATGGTCTACAGTGGTATAGGGTCGTTCCTATTCGCAGAGCATGGAAACTATTGGGGGGTGGCAAGTTTCACTGAGGGCTTTCGTGCCTTCAATAGTATGCGTTTTCCCTAACGTTAGACTAGGGGGCATTCCTCTGGTGAGTTTTAGGAGCGTTTAAAAAAACTCCTCTGATACACGGGGTGGGTAAAACAAGGATTATGATGTTTAGGATTCCGAGGACCAGAATGCGCTTGGGGTTTATCACTAACAATACTTCGGGTCAATGTACTTCTTCGGGGGGGGGCTGTGAAGAAAAAGAGGTCTGGTCTACTGTCCTATTCATAGATATATCTAAATATCAGGATCTTTACCTATTGCTTATGTTGTAGGAATGTAAAATACGACAGATCTTGACTATTCTTTTCGCATTATTTCTGTGTACTATGTCTTTTTAATTTTTCATAATCAAAATTGCTTCATTTTACTTGCCCTTCATTTATTTGAGGATAGTAGCCTTTATTCGAAAACCTACCGATCTAAGTGACTGTTATGATGCTAATTCCATATATTTTAAAAAAAACTTTATTTGTGGAGATGTCAGCATTCAAATACGTGCCTCCAACCATATAGGCCGGTCATGGAGCAGACGGGAAACGCATGAGGTAAGGAGAGATTACACTGTAGTATAGAAGTACGTAACGGGCGAGTCATTTAATAAAAAAACTAAACGTGACTAACGGTTGCAGGATCAGTGAAGGTTTAATTTTATAATTGGAAGTGTAACAGGATCAGTTACAATAAAATCGTCCATACGCACACCATGGGCGAATATCATGAGTAACATTACTTCGAAGCTTTAATAATACAATAATCAATAATGAATAAAAACCCACATCAATAGGGTTGTCCGCATGCCCAGTCAGTACCCTTCCCCGCCCGCCGTGTGCACAAAGATCGCATACATATCCCACAACATCAAGGCTAAGCAACTAGAACGCCATAAGGAGTTGCAAGTCCCGCCTATACTGGCGCCATTTTGGTCGAGGCCGGGCAGGTCCAGAGTATAGTCCAAATGCCTCCAATAACTAGCGGTCGGACCAGAACCCCTTTCAGCAGTTCAAACAAATTATGTTAACGCCAACGGAAAGAACAGGCGGCATGAACCGTGACTTAAAGGTGAGGAAGGCAGAATCTTCCCTACCGGGCCATGCTGAGGTCCCACCGGAACTGATCGAGTTGGTAGTCTACAGTATCTCTTAGTAATTTAGGACAAAAGCTGGCGTTAGCATGAGAGCACCGTCATCTCGTGACAACGTCATGGCCACTCCGGAGAGCGGGACAGCAGGCGTATCCCTCCATCGATGCGCTGAATCATCCTCCCTCACGGCACCAGATGAGGGTAAGGCGGCGGTCACCCACACCGGAAGCCCGCGGGAGTCGGGGGCCAACGACTTCCGTAGAATCTCTAGAGCTGAGAGAACGTCTTCAAGAGTGGGGTTCGTGCCCGAGCATGCAAGCTTCCGAGTTCCATGGTAGCCCAGAGCCATCTTAGTGGACCAGACCCAAATCCGGGGAGCCGGCCGCCATCTTGACAGTCCCACAGCAGCTGCCCTTCACCACGGCCACCGGAGCGGCCCCTCTCCCGGTCAGCCAGCCGCGGGGGGGATCCGCAAGTGGAACGCGAATGGCGATCTTGGTGCAGGAGAGGAACCTCCATCTGGAGGGGGCCGTCCGCGCCGCCTCTCCGCGGGCGCCCCACGCCATCTCCTGGCGTAGGTATACAAAATGGCTGGACCAGGCAACAAAAAGGGGGGAGCCATCAGCAAGGCATCCCCCGCACACAACTTGCTGGACACCACCTCTGGACGATCCGGGGACGGGCCTCGGCGCGTTGTGTTGCCTCTGGCTTATTCGCACAACGGTTCCTTTTGGTCGGCCTCCATCCTCCACCCCGGGCCGCCACCGACGTCGCCTCGCCGGCTGATGACTGCAGGCAAGGCCCCGGTCTCCACGTGCCGGAGGCCTCATTTTCCGGACGAGCGTAGCTGCGGATCTGCTGCACTCTGGAGCCCCCAGGACGGATGGTAGGTGTCAGCAGATAAGGTTGTCGTTATTGGGCAGGGTGGGCGGCAGGATAGACACGTTTGGGCAGTGGGGTCGGCGGAGCCGAGCTACCTTGCTGCCATCACGGTGTTGAGCTCGGCTCCTCCCACTAGTTTCATATTTCTCATGAAGGGCTGTTCCTAGTGTTTCTATTTTAGCGGGGTCAAAAAGATCCCATCAGTGGCCTACTGACTTTGCTCAATTCCTTTTGTTTTTCCTAGCGATTTTTATGTCATAGTTTGTTGGGAAAGATACAGCGGCTAATCCGTATTTTATATACATGTCCTTTTTATTAGGGGTGCCCTCCGGTGGAGCCGGATGATCTACCTCTAATAAACGGTCCGGGCTGAACCAACTACTGAACAATGGGGAGAAGATAGTCATGACGGGTTACAATGGGGACAAAAGTCTGCACTACCTATCCTTCACTACTTTGCGAAGACTAGGCAGAATATTTCTATTCTACAGTATTCGCAAATAGGGAATACCCAAAGAGAGAACTAATTCCAAACAGTCAATGTTCGGACAAACAATCAATCAATCAAATGAGGAATAAAATAGGCGCGACGGGTTACAACGGGGGCAAAAGCCTGCGCTACCTACCCTTCACTATCTGCAAAGAGAGAGGGAAATTCCTGTTCCTCCCCGTTTGTAGGCAGAGAAGATCCTTTCAGAGAACCAATTTCGAACAGTTAATGCTCGAACAAACAATCAATCAATGGAGAGGGAAGTTGGCGCGACGGGTTACAACGGGGGCAAAAGCCTGCGCTACCTACCCTTCACTATCTGCAAAGGGAGAATACTCCTATCCTTCCCCGTTTGTAGACAGAGAATCTCTCAGAACCAAACAATCAAATGCGTAATACTAGTATTTTCCAAGACAATCAAACAATCAATTCGCAATTCGTCGTATTACACGACCTTACCCGGACCGCATGGACAGTTTCTCGTCTTCCGCTTCCAGCGCCTGATCGTCCTCTATTCTCCGTAATTGCTGTGGCACTCCTGATGGTTCCCAGTCAGGACCCTAGATCACTCGAGAGAGGTCTGCTCGGAACCGGTGAAGTTCGGATGATCGGCTGCCAGACGAGGGTCTATCGGGCAGGTGCACTTCCCGATCGTTGCAGTCGTTCACTCTGTCGTTGGGACCTCTCCCACTGGATCCACGTGTCGCTGATGGGCCCCACGTTTGGGACGCCAATTGTAAAAAGGCTGGGCCGAATTCGACCAAGAACCCTTCAGTATTTGCCCGGCGTTAGCCGCCTCTCATACCATTCAATATTACCAAACAAAGAGACAGGCGCTGGAGACTGGAAGGCAGGAAACAGGAGTTTATTCCGACGGAACAGAACACGTCAGATCAGACAACAGGGTATCTTCTCGAGGTGCTCTAACCGCATCTCTGAGGCCTGGCCTCTTATACACAAGTTTATGGCTTTATTACATTTATGACATCCGTGGTATTGCTTTGAAGTACGAAAGAGGCATCTTTGGAATCCCCGGTTCAGGCCCGTTCTCACACATATCTACAGTAGGGGTCCCCACCCAAATCTCAGCATGATGGCTATCGCGCAGCTGGACATTCCGCTGGGAACAGGAATGCGGGCAATCGGTCGGATCTAGGGGTGTGAAGGCATTGATTAATCCCCGCTCCTTTGATGTGAGGCGAGGTCCTACTGTAGGGGGCAATAAACTGCATCTGTTGGGCTAGGTGATGGCCTGGGATCAGGCCGGACAATCGGGCAGGGAGGAAGAGGTTATCAAAAGGGCCTGCTCTATGAATGAGATGAAAGAGCGAGGGGGTTCAGCACGGGATGTTGCTCGGAGGCAGGGTCGCGTTGGAGGTGCGTTTATGGCCCAAGCAGGAGAGACCGGGGGCTGTCGGGGCGCGGGGGGATGCTTGCGAGGCCGGGGAGTGAGGGGGAGAGACGCGCAGGCTATTGGCAGTGGGCAGAGAGGCTATGGCACACAAAATGGCTGCCACTTACGTGCATGAAGGGGCCTAAAAAGGGACAAGATGGCGTGGCCACTGTTTCACGATTTTCACTTTACTTTCAACAGTGGCTGTGGTGAACATAAATGAACGCCGCTTATGTATACCTAATTTAGTCATTTTCCACACTACGGTGGTCTGAGACTTCATTCACGTGGCTTGAGATTAGTCAATCTGATTTTACGCAGTTTGTTTTGTCAGGGGTGGGAGTAACCAAATACTCCACGCCTTCAGTGGTTGTGTGGCCACCAGCAGCAACCCTGTCAGTCACCATCTTGCTGCAAATATTTACAGGTGGATTTAGCCTCCTGTTATTCTCCTCATTCTTAGATGGGTGTGCTTCTGAGCTGCTGACTTGGGACGGCCTGTTCTTCTTTTCATTTGGCATAGTTTTTCCCTGGTTTGTGGCAATTGGTCTAATGAGTGTGTGTATGTTTCCCTTGCTTGCAGGTGAACCAAGCTTAAATTCTGTTGGCTGAAAAGGGATTCGCTAGTGGTGCCGACCTGACCATGTACTCAATTAAATTTGTCTTACCTGTCCCAAAAAGAATGTAGCTGAAATTACTGTCAAAATGGGTTTCGTGATGTGCAGATTATTCAACTTGATGGTGCTATCTCAAAGCTTTTCAGTTAAACCATTAGTAGGTTTTATTTCTCAATGACTCACTTCCTTCTTTCTTGAGTACGTCGGGCAGATTGCAGATGGCAAAGTTCCTTGGGTCTTTTATATAGTTTGACACTGCTGGATCTAAGCTTCCATGCCGCTTATCTCGAAGCAGGAATAAATGATCGAAAACGGTTCAGGTCTTGCTGCCTGACCATTCTGTTTTTCCTACTTCGTCCTTCAAAAGACATTCCTTTCTGCCCATTGTCCCTAATGGATGGATATGGAAAAGGCAGACCTTTTGCGTAGATGATTTATCCTGAGCAAGATTAATTTTGCTGCCAATTTTGCATTCCTACTTTAGGACAAACTGGTTGGGGGGTGTTGTATTATTATCCCGTTTTTTTGTGGGTGAATAGGGTGTGAAGTTATTGTGTGTCCTCTTACATATGCAGTTTTTTAGGTCTCCCTTAGCTATCACGTAAGCGATGCTATGCAAGATATTTAGTAAGAGGCTTCTGAAAGTGCTCCCAAAGCCTGCATGTGGATCAGGTACAGTGCATGTGCGCCAGGCACGCGCACCATTTGTCAGCCTGCGTGATCACTTTCGCGGCCACTTTGATGTTCTCAGTGAGCCGTGCAGCCACTGAGAACATCAAAGCAGCCGCAAAAGTGATCACCATTTGCGCACGCACCACTTGCGTGCTTCCCCCCCCCCCCCATCACTTTCCCTGCTGGCATTCCCCCTTCCTTCTCGCCCACTCCTTGTCAACTCGGAGTGCACTCACCCCTCCTTTCTCCCCTTTCGGACGCGTTGATGTTCTCGTGCTTGTTTCAATAACAACCCTTGCCTTTGGCTGCCAGGTATTCGTATAATAGGACGCGACGTGTGATGCATTTAAATAAAACCGTCATTTCGGAGCGGAGTGTGCTTTCTAAGATTACACCCTTTTACAGATGGAAAGTGCGTGCTCCTTCCATCTCGGTTTGGCGCCCTTTGCCAGCATGCTCATTTCTCAAAGCCCTGCTGCACATTCAGCTCTCTAATCCCAGCCCTGCCCTACACCTCGGAATTAAGTGGAGAGCCGAGCTGTTGCTTCGCATTTGTTGTTTTCACTGAAAAGCAAGTAGTGCAGCAGCCTTCAAGAACAAAGAACATGGCTTTCGGTCAGCATCGACTCAAAACCTTGTACTTCACAGGATACAGCCGCCAGAAATGATTGCGAACGCATACTGATAAATATTATTTTGTTATGTTGTTTTAAAGTTAATTTGTAAAGTAAAGAGGGGTTCTGTCCTGCTGCCATTTCAAAGCGCCTTGTTACAGGAGCCAGCGCAGCACCGCTCTCTGGCGCTTTGTTCCCAGGCAACTGAAAACCACCGACCACAGAAGACCAAGATAAGAAGGAACTATAGCACGACACATGAGGCGAGACTCGCATACAATGAAGGGGGTTTCAATCATGGACAGTATCTTGGAGGCAAAATAGCAGTGCTTAATTTGTAACAAAAAAACAATAGGTGCTTGGGTCCTTGTTAGGAGGCCACTGCAGTTTGCAACAGCTATTGTCCCATCCAAAGCTGTCAGTGAAAAGTACCAGCACAATTATTACCCGTCACACTCCTACAAGTGTGACAATCCAGACTATTCCGGGCCTCCTAAAACTGTAACAATGGCTTGGGTGGCAGGAATTAACTTGTCTGTGCACATTATCCTGCCACTGCCTGCCTGTCTCTGCCCCCACCCACCCGCCTGTCTCTGCGCCTATGCATGCCTCAATGCAGGTTTCTGTACTTGTTATTGCCTGTGCCTCTACCTGTGCCCTCCTCTTGATGTGTCACTCTTTAGCAGTATGGGTACAGACCAAGAGTTACTCAAAGGAAGTACTAGTACTAGATATAATGAAAAGTTACACTAGTAAAACTTGTTTTTCTTCGGCATGCCATGCCCTTCCTGGTTTAGCAGCCGACACACACCCCTCTCAGGATGCTACCCTTAATAATTATTGGTGGGCGCTTCTCACGCACCATGCTCCCGGGATGATGCCCTTATTGATTAATGGTGGGCGCTTCTTGTTTCAACTATGCTCGTGATATTTGGGACTAGGCTTGTTTTGGGCTTCGTTTGGTAGAATTTACGCCTTGTTTTTTTATCTTCCTTGCAGCACTTGCGAGCACCCTTACATTTTCTTGTGCACACAGCCTCTCGCGATTTAAATTACAATTATTTTAACTGGCAGCTGCAACTGAACTGTAACTTCGGAAGATGAGAACAGAAACCTGTTGTTTGGACGGAATTGTCCGGATAAACTGTAGAATATGTCACATGCAGGGATTAAACGCAACCAAGGTTCGTATATTACTGACACTGCAGACAAATCATTGAATCGGACAATTAACTCAAATAAACATTTTACATTTGGGGCGTGCAGCGAGACTTCGTTTCCCTAAACTATTACATCAAGTTATTCCATTAAATTCGTCAGTTAATCTACAATCTCGTAATGAACGCAGCACATTTGTTTTCGAAGAAGCCGTTTATTTTACTAAATTGTTACATTAAGTGAGTATTCATTTCTAAAAGCTGAGGGCAGTTTACTTAAACATGTAGGATAATTATGTCGCTTCTCGCAATATAATTTTGTGTTAGCAAATGTATCAATTGATATTCTGTCGGGCTTCTAAATTAACAGTGTCTTGACCAATTCAACCGACAAACCACAGTGGAAAGGATGATAATTGGTTTCATAAATAGGTATTTTTACAGTTATGTTAAACTTTGAGATCTCCCCCCGGTGAGTACAGGATCACTCCTAGTTTCGAGTCCTAGATTTGATTATATTTTGCCCTGCGCCTTGTTTTAATTTACTCACGAAAGACGTACGTGCGCCGGTATCACTGTAACAGCATCTCGCTCAGACGTAATAAAAAAAAACACTTTATAGCACAGCTGCAAAATGTTCTGTACGGTTCACAACTATATCAAACAACACGGTGCAATAGCAGTAAAAATAAACATTTATTTCAATGTCATCTCCGGGAAGGCTAGATTATTTGTTTGTTAAAAATCTCTACATAATCTATCCGTCTACCCCAATACTACGCTCTATTTTTTATGTAAACTCAATTTCACAGTGTACAAGCCAAATAAAAACATAGCCACAACATCTCCAGCTGGAGGTAACACTCCTGCCACACAGACACAGCATCACAAACTGTAAGGAGCACAACTACTTGTCACAGTGCGCCAATTAATACTGGAGATTCATAACAAAACTAAAAACACTCTCTCACACACACTATCTCACACACTCACAAAGCATGTTCTCACAAACACACACACACTGCTGTCTCTCTTAGACTGCTGTCTCTCTCTCACACACCATGCTCTCAGTAGGACACACACACTGCTGTTTCTTACACACACTCCTGTGTCTCTCTCTCACACACACACACACGTGTCTCTCTGTCACTCACACACTGCTGTCTCACAAACTGCAAGACGCAACAAATACAATAGAGAAATATCACACGACTGTCTTTCTCACATTGCTGTCTCTCTCACACTACTATATCTCTCACACACCTTGCTCTCACTAACACACACACAATGCAGCATCTCACCCACCATGCTCTCCCTACCTCACACACA
This sequence comes from Lissotriton helveticus, assembly GCF_964261635.1. NCBI lineage: Eukaryota > Metazoa > Chordata > Amphibia > Caudata > Salamandridae > Lissotriton > Lissotriton helveticus. Next base: position 229,640,212 of record NC_136065.1, on the reverse strand, counting down.
ATGGTGCATCTCACCCACCATGCTCTCACTACCACACACACAATGCAGTGTCTCATACAAACTGCTGTCTATCACACAGTTGTCTATCACACACACACACACACTATTTCGTACACACACTAGCCTCCCTCACACAGCTTTAGGCCTCACACTGCGCCCTCACACTACTTTAGGCCTCACACTGCACCCTCACACTACTTTAGGCCTCACATTGCGCCCTCACACTACTTTAGGCCTCACACTGCACCTTCACACTACAGCTTTTCTACACCAAATTAACCCTTTTCTACACATCTACCCCTCCTCTACCCCTCTACTACCTTTCTACCTTGCTACCCCTCTACAGTCCACTATACCCCTCTTCTAACACTTTTCCACACCCATACTACCCCTCACCACCTCTTCTACCACTATAACCCTCTTCTACACCTCTATCCCTCTTCTATCATTCTTCTACCCCTATACTACCCTTCTGTTATTCTACCATTCTTCTACAGCTCAACTCTTCTACCGCCATTCCACACCTTTACCACCCCTCTAACACTCTATTACACCTCTACTACCCCTCTACCCATCTTCTACCCCTCCACTTAATCTCTCTGTACCTAACAAAACAAAACATTTGCTATGCAATAGGTTGCGCATTTACGCACATTTAATCAATTGACATTATCAATACCAATGCCTTTTATTTATGTTTTAAAAACAAAATCATAAATAAAAAAAAATTCATTTGCAATGCCAATAGCTCAAACTTAGGAATTGCGAGACCTATTGCATTGCAAATGCTTGTACTCCTTTCCATCTGCTCTATTTGTCTGAGCTCTATGATTTCCTTTCTCAGTACACATATTTCTAAGAGCTTATTTATCAATGGCGCCTACTCTGCACACTTGTGTTTTTCTTCCATGCATGACTGTTACGCATGTGTTGAATGATATACTGTTCCCCAAAACCTTGGCTGTTCTGAAACAGAATGCTCATTCTTTGCTTCTTTCTCTGCTTGGGGTGCCATTTGCAAACCATCATCTGGATCTGTCACCTTTGTATTTTGAGAGTTATCTCTTTCATGGCTGTGGTAGATCTTTTATTTAATCTTTCTTTCCTGCCAAGGCTCGCAGCCATCACTTGGTTTAGTGCTCTGTTAGAGTTTCCTGGTGTTTGCTCCCTTATGCAGCAGATGGAATGAGGTCTTTTTTTGGGTCGCTTGGAGCACTTTAGGCAGATATTAGAGCAGATATTTGAAAGGCAGGTGAGGAAATTAGTTTGTCTGCGGACTGGGAAAAATGTCTCCATTAGGGAGTTCAGTTTGGAATGCTCTCTGGGGTTGGCAATTAATGTTCCTGATGTTTGTTTCTGGTGTGAAATGCCTGCCATGGGATTCTCCTCACGGGTCTTTGTGAAATCCAGCTATATAGCTGCCTTTGCACCATCAATTGCTAAATCTTTCCATTGAACGGTGTCCACAAAGCTGAGTTTTCCGAAGAGGAGTCCCTTCTCAAGCTCTTCAAAAGGGAAATGTGGGGTGTGCTGGAGAGATCTCCTAAGTCGTCCCACCTACTGGGAGCCTCTGACTAGATCAGTCTATGGGACACTAGCTCCTACTTCATAATGTTTTGCTTCATGGGTCACCTTGAGGGGATGTTACGCTGTTAAAATTCCTCTTTCACCCAGCTTTCCAATCTGTGGTCCCACTCTGCTACAGGAGCTCCACAGACTCTTGCTCTGATTTTCTTTGGTCATCCTGACACCGGATGGCTCTACATGGCGGGCAGGCTTTTGATAAATCTACACCTCAACTACAAGCGCTCTTGTATCCGAAGTGGCTTGTGGGTGCCCACATGCAGTAGGTGAGGAAGCTTGATTAGCGTTCAAGCATTCTGCTCCTGATCCCCCAACCACTGGCTTCTGACACCAGCCTGACAAATACTTCTGTAAATTTGTCTGATTGAGACAAAGGGTCTGTGGGAGGTTGCGCCAGCTGACCTCACGCATCCCCCCTCGCCTATCGGCTGCATTCTTCTAGGCATTCTCAGTGCTGTTTGTACTCAGCGGGCTGAAATCGATACCCCTGAGGTGAGCTGTGCGCTGCGATTCTCCTGATAAGGAAGATCTTAACAAATTATAGATTGGACACGGATATTGTGCAAAATGGTTACAAAATTAGATTTCCAGTTTAGTTGTCTGAAATTTGACCAAAGAGTTTAATTCTTTGTTACTCATGTCCTCACTCTTCATCATTCTCAATTTGTAGGAATCCCTACTCCATAGCTTGCTGGTAATTCGCATGCAAGTGTACATATTACGCAGCACCTGCTATCCCATTTTCTTTTTTACCGGATAAATATTGTGGGCTAGGACCGGCTTCTCTCATGCTCAACAAATTACTTACATTGAGTGTCGCACCAACTTTTCTATGTTTTGTGTCTTTTTTGCGCTATTTTCCTTTGCCATCCTATTCTTCCTTCAGCTAAGAAGGATTATGTCTTAATTGTATGCCGTCAAACTCTGTGTCATCCCGTCAGCCATTTGCAGCAGCTGACAGGCATAACCTCTATGTTGCTTCCTTGGTGAAGAGTCATCTAGTGCAGGAGTAGAAGAGGCAGTATACCCCCAGGGTTGGGATACGGCAGCAGTCTCTGTAAAACACAAGCAGATGTACAATACCCCACTGTGTTTACCTCTCTTGACGTCCAACCAATCCAGTCCTGCTGGGACCCAGGGGTACGATACGCTGCTCTGTTCTTTGACAGGTTTCCCAGCACAACCACAGCCACAGGTCTCTCATGAACTTGTTTGACTTCATTTGGTTCATCTTCTTTAAACTCAATATCCAGTAACCTCACCTGGCTGCATCCCTTCATATATTAACGCCATGGTTGGCATAACAGATTCATCTGATCCAGTTGCCCGGAGCAGCATTCCTTGGAATGGCTATGGGTTTTGTCTCTGCTGTCTTTGATATCCAGTTCAGACTCCTTCTTAGACGCTCTTCGCACGGAGCTGAAAGGCTGTGCCCATGTGCAAATTGGAAGCTGAAAGGGATTCTGAGGTATACAGCACACTCGCCATCAACACACCAGATGGGTTCCTGACTCTAAGATCTCTATGAGAATCAGAACTAGGCCTATGATGACAATTGGAGGGAAGTTGCAGCGGCCCACGTACATCAGCCATTTCGGCCACACTGTGCCTAATCCCATTTAAGTACATCCACAGGGTTAATTACTCGCCCAAATGCCTTTGGAGGAAGGGTAAAGATACCTTCCCATCCACCTATGGTGATCGTGATTTCTTCCATGTTACATGAAGATGTGCAAATATTTAGGAGTATTGGCTTAAGATGTCAAGGGTCCTATTGAGAGTACTAGGCTGGAATGTTACTATGTCCCTCAAGCTGGTACATTTTGGTATTATGCAAAAAGAAGGATATACAAAGGGGCAGCACTCTCTAGTTGCTGTAGGGCGCAGTGGTGTTGCAAGGTCAGGTGGTACCCGGTGCGGAAAATTTCTTGTCACCCCCGGCTTGACAAAATGGCAAAAATATGTGTTTAAAACACATATTTTTGCCAATTTGTCACCCCTCTCAGTGATGTCACCAGGGGCGGCCCACACCCACCGCACCCCCTTCCTACGCCATTGGTAGGGCACCTACTGGCAAATTGAGACCTTGCCAAATAACGGAGGTCCACCACAGCACCTGCTGTTTGGGAGTGGCCAAAGGAAATGGTGCATAAATCTATGGATTTATATGGTGTGTGTGCCTTGGACCCTTTCAAATTAGTGATATAGTGCACGTACGTATGTCCAAGCTGTCTTTCCTTTCAGAATTTTATGCTGTGTTCACTATTTTATATTATGTAGGGCTGACGATTTCTTTACTAAAAATGCCAATAACATGTTATCTCAAAAGTTGAAAGGCCAGAACTCTGTGGCCCAGCAGCATCAGGATGGGGAGCTGCTTTTGAATGCGACCATAGACATTTAGTACTCACTCGCTTCCTAAAACAAATGATGCGCACCCAGTAGAGTTTAATTCCATGAAAGTTGCTGTATTTCGTGACGTTGGGATTGGCACACTGTTATCCATCGGTGGTGGATGAAACAAAGCTGAGCACGATTTCAAAAACACTGCCGACAGATGTAATTTTTTTGAAGGCCAACAGCCAGTCAAGCCTTTATTTACAGGAAAAATACAGCACCCAAATGCCAATGTTAGAACCCAAAATAAACTTTTAAGCAGTTTGATAAGCATTTTGGGAATAATTTGGACATGATTGTTTTTAAGCTTTCTTATGAGAGTAAGGATGATGATATTAGCAAGTTGATAAACTTGTTTCCTCCCAACTGTATAGATGATGTAAGTGGTTTGGACACTTCCGTAGAGATGGAATTTGAAAAGTCTGAGTAACACCTGTCCATTGAGTAGATGTCAAATCTGAAGATGATCAGGAAGGCTGCATAAGTGTTGAATATGTAGCTTCACTCGGAAGGTCATCAATCAATTCTCTTTATGGTCCTTCTTTCGTCAGAAACAGATGGTCCAACCAATGTAGCCATTTAAGGAGACATTCGCGCAGAGTCTAACGACGATCCGGTCCGGCTGTTGCTAAGCATGCAATGAGGTACAAAGACTTGCATTAATTGACCTTTTATTTAGCTCAACACATCCAACTCCTGAGAGTCTGAAGTGGAAGCATCCAACTCATAAAGGGCCCCACTCATACAGGTGGTCACCTCCTGGACCCCATCTTTTCGAACATCACCAATGCACTGGTCGAAATGCCCATCCCCATGACCTGGACTGATCATTATTTAGTATCCATGTCAATTCCCTGTAAAAACCTCTTGCTCAATGTACCCTCTCAGCAGGTCCGGAAAAGACCCTGGAGGACTTCCACGGTCTCCTCACTATGTGTCCTCCCCAACTTAGTGAAAACCCTGATCATGGATACGACCAATTCTGCAACTGGATCAGCCAAGCCCTGGATACCTTGATCCCTACTAAATGGATCAAAGCACGTACCCATGAATCCAGTCCCTGGTATAATAAAGAACTGGCAGCACTAAAAAAAGTATGCAAAAAAGCTGAAAGATGCTGGAGAAAAGACTATGATCCTGCCCTCAAGTTCCTATATACAAAATCCCAAAAAATCTACCATCGTAGCATATGCAAGACCAGGGCAACCTACTACGCCACAGAGATCAAAAATAGCAATAACGCATCAAAAACCATCTTCAAAATTCTTAAAGAACTGAGCACCAAAAAAACAATGGCTAACCCAAACTCCTCACCTACGCTATGCGATAACCTGGCCTCCTACTTCTTAGGAAAAATTCGGAAAATCTACAGCACTTTCCCCCCTACCCCAGAACTCACTCCTTCTGATGACCCTAATAAACTCAACCTCGCTAACATTCCGGCCCTCAGCCAAGAAGACTTTTCTAAAATTTGTAATAAAATCAAGTCCGGCTCACCAGCAGACCCTCTCAAACCTGAAACCTTTAGAGAAGCAGATGAAATCGTTCTAGGCCCTCTGCGAGGGATCATTAACAAATCCTTCTCCACTGGTATAGTCCCCTCCAAGTGGAAACAGGCCCAGATATCACCTATTATCAAGAAGCCCACACTTGATCCCAACAAACCCGATAACTTTAGGCCAATATCCCTCCTCCCTTGGCCAGCCAAGGTAGCAGAAGCCCATGTTAACAACATCTTGACCAATCATCTGACATCTAATAACATCTTAGATTGGTCCCAACATGGCTTCCGGGCTGGCCACAGCACCGAGACAGCCCTACTAAGTGTGACTGAACACCTCCGCACCATTTTAGACTCTGGTGGAACGGCAGCACTGATTCTCCTCGATCTCAGTGCTGCCTTCGACACGGTGTCACACGAGGTTCTGCTGTTCAGGCTAAAAGAGGTCGGGATAACAGGGCTAGCTCTTGAATGGTTCAGAGACTTTCTTTCGGGCCGGTCCTTCCGAGTCTCCACCCCCCCCCACCTCTCCAGGGAATGTCCCATTGAACAGGGCGTACCCCAGGGCTCTGCTCTTAGCCCCACCCTGTTCAATGTGTATGTTCAGCCCCTGGCTGAAGTGGCCAGAAGACACGGACTGTCGCTCATTTCCTACGCTGACGACACGCAGTTGGTGGTGGCACTGAACGATGAAAGTGGACTTAGTACCCAAAAATTCCAACGCACCCTCGTGGACATCACAGAATGGATGACACTGAACTACCTTCAGCTCAACGCCGGTAAAACCGAGGTACTGGTGGTAGGAAAAAATACTAAAGCTTGGGGGGACAACTGGTGGCCAGTAGACCTAGGACAACCACCGGAACCCAAGGACTGTGTCAAAAACCTGGGAGTCTGGGTAGACTCTGCCCTTAAATTCACTCAGCATACAAAAAAAGTGGCAGCAACCTGCTTCGGAATTTTAAGAAATCTCAGACCCATCCATGGATTCTTTGACAACCAAACCCGTCAAACGATAGTACAGGCAGCCATCCTCTCCAGATTGGATTATGCCAACTCCCTTCTCCTAGCGACTAACGTTGCTGAAAAAGCTAGACTTCAACGAGTACAGAACGCTGCCGCCAGGGCGTTGGTAGGCATCCCCCGCCATGCGTCTGTAACCAGTACTCTCATCAAACTCCACTGGCTCCCAATGGAGAAACGAATTCAGTTCAAAACACTGTGCTTAGCTTTTAAAATTCTAAAAATGGCTTCCCCACCCATGCTCAGCCCCCTTCTGTCTAACTACGTCCCTCGACGTACTTTACGCTCAGAAGGTCAAAACCTTGCAATAGTACCTCGTATCAAATTATCCAGGATGGGCGGCCGCTCCTTCAAGTACTTGGCCGCAAAACTTTGGAACAACCTCCCTGACCTTATCAGAGGGATACAGGATCTGCAGTCCTTTAGGAAAGCTATCAAAACTCACCTCTTCTGCTAAACTCCTCTCCCCCCTTCCTCCTGATCCCATCTCCTATCCACTCCTCTCACAGTAAGCGCCGGGACGCCCCTTGGCTGGGGCATCTGCGCGCTTTACAAGCTCATTTAACATTAACATTAACATTACACTGAGGCATCAAAGGCTCCCAATAGTTCCTTCTAATAGGGAATAAATGAGACTATACTAATTAGGATGGAAGGTGTTCACCTCAAGCAAAGGGGCATTAAATAGCTGTAATGTCATGTGCCTGATTGGTAGATATTCCCATGCTTTATGGGAACTGGTTTTCATGATAGTTGCCAGTCTACCAGAACATTTGAAAGATCCTTACAAGTAACTGTTAATGGGTAGTATGAAGGTTTATAAATAAGTACCACGACTGTCCTTGACATTGTTGGTACAGTGATTCACACACTGGAATCTGGTATAGTGTTAAGTGTTATAGTGTTAAGGAGGCACGCATGTCTGCGTTTAACAGGCTTTAACAGGTGCTTCTCCGAGCTGATCTCTTCCTTGAGAACTGACTGGACCAGAGCACTGACCTAAGAGCTGCCAGAGTTGTGAGAACCACAAAGACACAGGTGGGCTGCAGCCAGAAAGCAGTGGGATTCGGTGGAAGTCTGCAGCAGCCACGGGGTGCAGGTATGGCCTTAGGGGCCATGGTCCTCTCTGTAAAGGCTTGAAAGTGGCGGGCGTTAGGATGGTGCAGTGTGCTCCTACGGAGGGCCCACACACCACACATCCCAAAAAGCGCAATCACAAAAGCACACATTTGTCATCTTCTGGAGTTGCAGCTGACCCATGTTGCCTGGAAGTTCTGGGAGCTAGACAAGTTCAGTAAGCTCATCTTGGCCCGTTCAGCTGCTCGTGCTCAGCTCTCCTGCTCACTATCCTACCAGCTTAGGATGGCATAGGCCGGCCAGACCGCTATTCCCCGCTACTCTCGCTGCTACCTTCCCTTCCACACAGTGATGCATTGGCGTAGTCCTAAACATCTTTTTGCTGTTTGCTGTCTGTAATTCCTGGCTCAGGCATGGGGTGTGAGTAGCGCACTCCCTTAGGATTGAGCCAGAGGCAAGTGGAAGCAGCCCGGCTAGGTCTGTGGCACAGCTTGCTCTACGCTGTGCACTTCCCCGCCCTCTTTCAGCCTTGGGGATCGTAAACAGGCCCACTTGATTCCGGCTACTGGGCAACAACTCACAACTGGAAATCTGTACCTGACTGAAGCAGCAAGAAGAGTCCATGCACTAGGGTGGTGTTGGCAAACACAGGGCACAAACAGAGTCATGCCACTGTCCAAAAAAACAATGAAACCCTAGTGTTCTCCCTACTTACATCAAGTCATATCCAACAGGATGTGGGGCTCCATCTTTTATATCCAGCGCTGGTTGCCCAGCCCCCGTATCCATGGGCTAGTCCCTGGAACAAATGTAATTTTTTTTTTTTAAACAGATTTTATTTGTCAAGTTGCGCATGTATTGCAGGGCACTGCACACCAAAGATATCTGCATAATCAAACCATACAAACATAAAGGCAGTCGACTTTTTTGGGTGAAATCCCAAAATACATACAAACAATAAAAGACAAAAAAGAAAACCCCAACTCCCTGCTACCCCACCCCTCCCCCCTCGATCGCACAAGGTCCGCATAGTCCTGCCCACAACCCATATATATACCAGAAATAATACACCCCCCCGGCCCCACACCTGCATAGCATCTCCACAGACCGAATATGTATAAGCAAATTACCCCAATGAATGGGCCTCTGCTACAGCTGGCGGGTCCAACCAAAGGCCCCGATAATCCACCCACTGTTTCCAAATTTTGTAGTGCTTGCGTGGGCACCCCCTGGTGACAAAAATAGGTTGTTCCAGCCCCATACAGAAGTCTAACCCATTCGTCCATGCGGACACAGATGGGGCCTGCGGCACCTTCCACGCCTTGGCGATGTCCCTTTTCGCCAGTGTGAAACCTAATTGCATGAGGTGCCGTTGGTAGACATTACCCCCCCATCCACTCCATAACATGAAGCAGGGCCAGCTGTGGTGTACGTGGGAGCTCCCACCTAAGGACCTTCGAGAGACAGGCAAATATCCCCCTCCAAAAGCAGTCCAGGGAAGGGCAATGCCAGACTGTATGAATGAATGCGCCCTCTTCTCGACTGCAGCAAAGACACTCCAGGGAAGCGATCAGCCCCGCCCGCCACAAGCGCGCTCGAGTAAAATAGACCTTGTGTAGATACTTGAACTGGACAAGGCGGAGTCGCATCGCTATGGATGCCCCCGCCGAGCCGCCAAAGCCTCCGTCCAGCCCTCCTCCTCCAGCGTGCAAACATCTCCTTCCCAGTCCCCCCGAAGCTTCTGAAGTGTGAACCAGGGATTGATAAATCCGGGAAAATTTCCAGTCCTTTAGATCCCCCATAAAGACTTTCGCCTTCAGCGGGCTAAATTCGGGGAGAGACTCCAAACCCTCTAAGCTAGGGGACAGGGCATGCCGATATTGAAGATAACGGTAAAACTGGGAATGTGGCATAAGGAATTCCTTCTGTAGGTCTTGGAAAGATTTGAGCATTCCGCCCCTCATAACATCCCCAGGACTGAAATGCCAATGTCATCCCACCCCCGAAACCCTGCAGGGCTGCCAACTGGGGTAGGCGCCCATTATTCCAAAGGGCAGTTTCCCAAGTCAGGGTATTCCACCATCCCATTCGTCGCAATGCCTTCCTCCAAATCAGGAACACCACCCATGTAGCCGATGGCAGTGCGCCCCGCAACGGCGCCAAATAAAGAATTGCATGTAGCGAGTGGTGCCCCATAAGCTGCCGCTCGAGCGCATATGTCGGGTCTCCCTTATTGCCGTACCACCACTCATTAAGGACCAGCAAATGCGAGGCCTGGTAGTACGAGAGAATGTCAGAGGACACGAGCCCCCCACAATAGGTGGACAGGAAGCATGTTCGCACAGCTACACGCACTTTTCCCCCTCCCACAAAAAACTGCACAGCATTCACAAGCCGGACCCATCGGGGCAGGATCGGGTATGGTTGATTCTGTAACTGATAGAGGAGCCAGGGATGTGCCACCATCTTGAATATCACAGATCTACCATGTAATGGCAGGGGCATACGGGACCAGGACTTGAGGTCTGCACAAATCCGCTCCCACACTGGGGCCAAGTTACGCTCCCAGGAGACTGCAGGCATTTCCGAAAGAAAAACGTCCAGATATTTCAGTCCCCCCACCGCCAACTGAACTGAGGAAATCCACCTGCCCATCCTCATCTGATCCGCCAGAACCCATAATGTGGATTTGCGGGCGTTCATATAGTGTCCCAATGTCTCCCCAAAGATCTACATGATGCGCAGGAGCCGCGGCCCTGTCCTGTCAACCGCTGTAAGGAAAAAGAGAACATCATCCGCATATAATGCAATCCTGTTGGACAGGCCCGGAGCCCACTCAAATCCCCGGATCTGCGCATCAATGCGCACCCACGCAGCCAAAGGCTCCATGGCCAGGGCGAACAAATACGGAGACAGGGGACAACCCCGCGATAGAAAAGGTGGATGAGGTCGCACCAGCGACCCGCACCAACGCTGTCAGATCCGTATATAGGACTGTTAGATAGGAGAGAAAGCACGTGCCAAGGTTGAGTCTTTGCAGCAATGCAAATAAGTACACCCAGCTCAGGGAGTCAAACGCCCTATCTATGTCAGCCAAGAGGAGCGCCACTGGTTCCCCCAACTACCAAATAGCCGCCACTGTCACGTGTGCTCGCCTAATGTTGTGTCTGGTCGCCCTCTGGGGCATGAACCCAGCCTGATAAGGGTGTACAAGGGCAGAGATGTGGGGTAGAAGGCGACTGGCCAGTGCTTTGGACAAGATTTTCGCCTCCACATTTAAGAGGGAAATGGGGCGATACGAGGCATGTTGCTCCGGGGGCCTGCCAGGCTTATGAAACACCACCACCTCCGCATGCCTCCAGTCGGGGGGGAGTGAGCCCTTCTCCCGCGCCTCCTCCAATACCACCTGATAATGAGGGGCCAACTGCACAGAGTAGCGTAGGAAGAATTCACTTGGGAACCCATTGGGTCCCGGCGCCTTCCCAGGATTGAGCTCCCACAGGGCCGTGCCCAACTCCTCATCTGTCAGAGGTAGCTCCAACTGATCCCTCACCTCATCCGACACAGTTTTGGGTGGGAAATCAGCTATGAATTTATCTATGGTGGCAGCTGGAAAGCCTTTCTTAGGAGCGTAAAGATCTGCAAAATAAGCAGTGAAGCTCTCCGCTATGACCGGGAATCTGTAAGCGGCTCTCCCGCCTGGCACAGAATACCCGCTAGGGCCTGGGAATGGAAGGTGCCCTGACAGAGTCGGTGCAGCATCTTGCTGGACTTGTCCCCCCATTGGTAGACCCTGCTACTCGTCGCCAGCCAGGCTTGGCAGGCTTCGTCCATCAGAAGGGTAGGATAATTCTGTTGAGTCAGCAGTAGTTGCCTCCTAAGCTGGCCCCCCTTCCGACTCCGACGTTCGAGTGCTTCTATGTCTGCCTCTACTCGAGTCAGTTCCTCTCTGCGCTTCCTACGCACTGCCACGCACCAGGATATATCTACACCCTTCAGTGTGGGTTTCAGTGCCTCCCACAAGATCTCGGCGCTAGAAACGGATCCCACATTAGACTTCAAGTAGTGATCAATGGCTTTGCTTATATGTGTCCCGTAATCATCGTTCTGTAAATGCCATACAGAGAGGCGCCACCGGAACGGTTGCTTCCACTTACCCATATGGAGCTCAAGAGACACCGGGGAATGATCCGAAAGGCCTCGGGGCAGAATCTCCGCCGACACCACCCTGCTAACCGCAGCCCAGGGAACAAAGAGGTAGTCAAGTCTGGAAAATGAATCATGGACTGCCGAGAGGTAGGTGAATTCCCAGCTATCACCGTGAAGGCGCAGCCATACATCAACCCAGTCTAGTCCAGTCACTAAGGAATACAGTTTTGTGGGACGGCAACTCTGGGACCCACCCCCAGCCCTCTATCGATCCCCGGGCAGATCCATAACATCGTTCCAGTGCCCACTCACCACAGAGAGCGCATCCGGCATATCAGCCCATATGGTGAGGAGTCTCTCTACCAGATTCCATTGCAAGGGGGGAGCATAGATACTACCCAGCACCAGGGTGTCTTCCCCAATCTTGCCCCGGATAAACAAATAGCGCCCCTGTGTGTCAGTCCACTGTTGCACATGAGTGTATGGGACCCTGCGATGCACAAGGATCGCTACCCCCGTGAACCCCTCGTAAAGCTGGAGTGAAATATCTGTTGAAACCCATACTGCTGTAAACAGAGGGCCTTCGCTCCCATGAGGTGCATTTCCTGTAACTTAAGGCTATCGCCCCCAGCTGTTTGGCCTGTTGGAGTATGGCCCCGTGTTTGATTTTGTCCAGAGCACTGTGCACATTCCAACTAAGAATGCAGAGAGTACCTGGGGTCACCTGTCCCCTACTGGGTATGCTAGCCATTTGGGAGTGTATCCACTACTATAACAGGCATTAGGATGGGTCGGTATATACGTGGAGAACAGCGGACCCTCAGCGGAAGTGCGACCTGTGAAAATTTAACGTTTTAAAGATCCAATGGATGCCCTATTCCATCCTAACAAAGACGTACGAGATCTACAAGGTCCCATTCAGCCACAATCACCCATCACATTTGACTCACTGCAGGTAGATATCCTCGGCTGTTCTGGGTGGCAGAATCCAGCAGGTCCAAAGAGAAAGGCACCTTTACATTGAGAGGAATGGACAAAAAAAGAGTCTGGAAGCAAAGGAAAAGAGGCCAATCCTAACAATAGGCAATTCCAAAGTGGACAGCAGTACAAAGGCAGGGAAAAATTTGAGTTTCCAAAGCCCGCAGTCTACTACACCAAATCTCATGGAGGCGTCTACCAAAGGCAGTTCTGATGCAAAGCCTTCCAACTACACACTGGACAAAGATGAGCACCTCAAAAAAAGGATGTGCTTCCAGGTTGATGCTGAGGTACACTATCCTCCATCTTATGACCCTCTGATCTCTTCCCTAGACAACCAAGGAAACAATGGGTTCCCCTCAGCAAAATCACCCTAATTCTTGGGCCAGTCAACTATCAAAATACAGCAGCATACAACCAGCCAAGCAGTAGATCTCCATCCCTTGAACTGCCAATTCAGGCTTTTTCTCTATCTCAGGCTAAGAGTCTGGCAGCTTCGGACGTAAAGAGGCTTTCAGTAGGCTCACATTTATCATCTAGTCCTGACATTGACCGTCATAGCTGCCATTTAGACGATCTCTGAAGCCCAACAACACAGCAGGAAGATAGGCCAAGCGACACCTGGGACACCCTGCTCTGCTCATTCCAATCTATTGTCAATACTCGAACGTACCAGTTGAGCAAGTTAGATCTGCAGGTGTACCTCCTCAATACTATAGCTGTCTACATCACAGCTATTGATTCCAAAATCAGCGCATTATTTTACTGATACAATGCGTACCCCAATTAGCTCCAACCTGCCCTTGGGGCCTGGTCCCCGACAAGCTGGAATGCCTACCTGACATCTTAGCCTCGATTCTAACAGAAATAAAACTTCAGCTGAACCCGGACTCATCGGCTGCACAACACTTCAAAGATACAAGGTCTGTCAACTGCCCCCACAACAGGTTGCAACTAACAAGGCCTCCATCCAACATTGGCCAACAGAGCAAAACCAGCTCACAACCGTAGCAAACTGTCAGTAAATCACTGAAAGTCCCAATGTTAGGCCACTACTACTGGGGGACTGAAGAAATGTCATCTATTGAGCAGTACAACCTCTCAGCCCTCCACTAGTGCATCTGACCTTGGCTCCGGGTGAGAATAAAATGTCGTCCACCAGATCAGCATAACTACTCAGCCCTTGACCAGCATGCCCACTCCTCGCTCTAATCTAGTAACAGCCCATTCTGTAGGAACTACTCAGCCTACGAAAAGACAGCTCAAGAGGCTCAGAAAGACCCATAACAAACAAAATGACATAGGAGTCCAACCTGTGAAGTTCGAGCAAGTCTACTCCATCTTCAGGCCAGCCTCTAACACACTAGCCTCAACCAACGTTCTGAGAGTGCAAGAGGAGTTGACTAGTGGAACAAACTCCACTAAGGAAGTCAAGGATAACTTAGAGACCTTCAAACCATCTCTTTCAGTTCAAACAAGATCTTCATCTTAAGACTTAATTCTGTCTTAAGTCTGTCTTAAGTTTGTCTTAAGTTTGTCTTAAGTCAAACTTAAGACAAAATCCTAACTTTACTACTACTAAATGCCTTCTGTGAATACCAAAAGTAGTAAGTACAGGATTTTGTCTTAAGTTAGTTCTGTGAATCAGGGCCACAGTGTCTATTTATTTATATTAATTTAGCAGTTTTAGAAATGCAGACCTTTTATATTTAACATTTGATTTAGTTCCAAAAACAAGTGGCACCCGGCATCTAATGTTTGTATCAGCAGGTGGATTTGTGATACCATTGTGGAAGTTTTCCACACTTGAACAATTGCTCAATTGAATTCATAAATGCCTATTGACATGGAGGTATTGCTTTTGAAACAAAATCATTATGATGTAAAAAATCATTATGATGTTTAGTAAGATTTGTGCCCTATTCTAAACTAGGCCTCCGGCCTCAACATCATCTTTATAACAAGCATTTGCAATGCAACAGGTCTCGCATTTACACAAGTTTTCAGCTATTGACATTGTAAATGACAATGCCTTTTATTTATCTTTTGGTTTTTGAAACATAAATAAAACGCATTGTTATTTACAATGCCAATAGCTTAAACTCGCGCAAATGCGAGACCTATTGCATTGTGTCATGTTTCACGATACGAAGGAACCGCAACCGGAAGGAGGACAACACCGCGATCGCAAAAAGGGCAAGAAAACTACATTACCGGGTTGACGAAAATGTACAGGGACTACAGATCCCGTGAGGCAATGCGCATGTGCACGATATGAAGCAGTATAAATCAATGGCGGCACCCACGGAACCCGTCGGATTTTTTCGTGACGAATAAGAGGGCTAAGGAATCACCGCAAGGTAAGGGACTTCGACCCTTTCTCGATTGCACATCTCAGAGCCCCGTGTGTGTGCATCTTGAGATAAGCTTGAGCAGACGCTTTGCTTGTGATTTCCGAGCATGCACGCTAGCCGGAGACTAACTGCTTGTGGAAGCTCACCCTCCCTTCACCTTGTTTGCCGACTCGAGGAGAGTGAGCTGCAGCTCCCGTGTGTCACCACGTCCAGCAGCGCACAAAACGTGTGGCTGCTGATTCCTTGATCTCAGGGGAGCCAGTGAGGAATACTACTCACCCTGTGGATATTGACTCTTACCCGAATCAGACTTTAAGAGAGGGACACCACTGACATTGATACCTGTATCTCAAGTGGCCTCCAGTGTTGCACACCCAGGCTAACTGTACCCCTCGTTGGTGAGTGTCGGGACCGGCATTCTTGCGGGGGGACGGTTAAGACGGCTGGCTAGACCGTCTGTGGATAGGCAAAGGCTCGAGTGGCATTGTCGGCCACTACTTAGCACAGTGCCCTCCGTTGGGGAGTGTCAGGACTGGCACTCATGCGGAGGATGGTATGAAAGCCTAAAGGGCATATAGGGTGGTGTTACCCTTGTTGTTCTTGCTGGATTGTATAGGACCAAATCCCGAAAGTATATGAGCAACTCATAAATCCTATTCCACATACCTTGGGTCTGGTTGCCTTATTTCCGCGTTCTAGGGCAAGGTCTAGAGTACCGTTTACACACCCAATCCCGAGGGCAGTCAGGGATTACATAATATCCGACCTTATACACCTTAATCAGCCTCCCGTTGGGTTGTTGAACATGGCCGACATGGACGATGTGTTAGCGCCCTCCATGCAGTTCAGAACTAATTAGCGGCCTCCAGGTTGGAAACCGCAGACATACGGGCCAGGTTGGAACACCTCCAGAGGAACCCGTTTGACGCTGGAACGCCAGTGGTGACTCAGCCGGCTGCAGTGGTTGTGGAGTTGCCAGTGTCTATACCGCTTGCTACGCCCGAGCGATACAGCGGTGATCCAAGCACCGTGCAAGTGTTTTTAACACAAGTAGCCCTGCATTTCTCATGCAAGCCCAGGTCGTTTCCCACGAATCAGGCGAGAGTCGCCTTTTTGATTTCATATCTGACCGGAAACGCAGCTCAGTGGGCTGTACCGTTGGTGAGCAGAGACGACCCTCATATACATGATTGGGACAATTTCCTAGAGGATTTCATAAAAGGAGCATTTGGAGAACATCGATTTCAACATCATCCAAGCACTCCAATACGGAGTAATTCTGGGGTTACCCTGGCTGCAGAAACACAACCCCTCGATCGACTGGGCCTCTCACGAAGTCAGCATGACGTCTGGTTACTGTGCCCGCAACTGCGGTGTGTCCACTTCTCGACAGGAGGCGACGTGCAAAGCGCCGCATGCTATCGCCACTGCGGTGGAGAAAAGCGTTGAACTCCCCGAAGCCTACCAGGAGTACGCTGATGTGTTCGATGACACACAATCCAAAGGGCTACCCCCGCATCGGATATACGATTGCCAGATAGACTTGGTCCCAGAGGCGAGCGTACCCAGTGGAAGGCTATACACATTGTCAGAACCGGAGAACCTGCATTTGCGCGCATATCTATACAACATGCTACGCCTTGGTTTCATACGCCCATCGAAATCCCCGGCCGCTTCTCCCCTGTTCTTCATTCCCAAAGCCAACGGGGAACTCCGCGCCTGTGTGGACTTCAGGGCCCTCAATGCCATAACCGTAAAAAACCGTTATCCACTGCCCCTTATAAACGTGTTGTTGGAGCAAGTGAAAACGGCCAGGATTTACACCAAACTCGACTTGAAAGGGGCCTATCACCTAGTGCGTATGAGAACAGGGGACGAATGGAAGATGGCGTTTAAGACACGGTTCGGGCTGTACGAATACATGGTGATGCCGTACGGCCTTTGTAACGCCCCTGCGGCGTTTCAGTTCTTTTTAAACGATGTACTACAAGAACTACTGGACGTTTACGTTGTAGTATACATTGACGATATCTTGGTTTATTCCAACATCGAAAAAGAACACGTACAACATGTTTCTAGGGTGCTGCATATACTACGAGAACACCTGTTGTTCTGCAAACTCAGCAAGTGTGACTTCCATGTCACGTCTGTGGAATTCCTGGGAGTGATGTTGAGCCCTGATGGCCAGACGATGGCAGACCGAAAGGTCAAGGCAATAAAAGAATGGCAATCGCCTCAGAACGTCACGGAGGTGCAAAGCTTCATCGGCTTTGCCAACTTTTATAGACGTTTTATAGATGGGTTTTCAAGACTGGTAGCCCCTATCACGCACCTATTAAGGAAATCACAAACCTTTCTATGGACCCCTGAGGCGGAGGTGGCCTTTTCTGCCCTGAAGAAGGCATTTGGATCGGCACCGGTGTTGGCTCACCCGAACACGGACCTTCAGTTTATAGTAGAGGCAGATGCATCGGACGTGGCCCTGGGAGCCATACTGTCACAGCGACACCCGAGTACCGGAGTGCTCCACCCTGTGGCCTTCATGTCCAGGAAGCTGAACGAGGCCGAGTGCAACTATCATATAGCCGAAAAAGAGCTGCTGGCTATCAAGGACGCATTCTCGGAGTGGAGGCATTTTCTAATAGGGGCTAATCATGTTGTTTCTGTTTTCACGGACCACAGAAACCTCCAATTCATGACAGCGGCCAGACATCTCTCCCCTAGGCAGATGAGGTGGATGCTCTTCTTCTCGGGATTCAATTTCGTCATCACATATAGACCCGGAGCAGAGAACCGCAAGGCTAATGCTCTTTCCCGCCAGTCATCGGAACCAACGAAACTCCCGACGCCGGTTACCTCCATCATCCAACCGGAAAAGGTAATCGGGGCGATACAACCCGACAGCCTATTTTTTAATTTTTTTTATTTATTGAAGTTTTGTATAGCGCTAGCTGGACCCGAAGGTATCAGAGCGCTTCACAGCATGTACAAATTGTGTGCAAACAAGATCTGAATGGAGAATAGGAGCAAAGAAGAAAATACAAACAAAGCATCTTTAGTCAAATAACTCTTCGGCAGAGTGACAACAGTAACGGAGCGTGACTCCCAGTGGTGGGATTTCAATAGAAGCCTTCTTCAGTCCTTTCTGGATTCCTCTTTACGGTCGAGAGCGCTCTAGGAAGAGGGCTTTTAGAAGTATCTTGAATTTCGGGAAGGAGGGGGGGAGGGATGGAGTTCCAAATTTTGGGCGCATTACCCGCGAAGGATTTAGTTCCGGTTTTTTGTTTCTGAGCTCTTAGTGGGATGAGTAGAAGCGTGTTGAAGCTTCTGAGGTTCCTGGACTGACCGGCCCTTTTGAGTTTGGCGGCCAGATATTCAGGTTTGCCTGTGTGCAGGGCTTTATGGGTGAGACAAGCTGTGCGAAAGCTGGCTCGTTGGTCAATAGGAAGCCACTTCAGTTCCCTAAGTGCCGGAGAGATGTGCTCAAACTTTTTCGTTCCTGTGACCATTGAGGGTCGTGGACAGGGGACCTAAGTGAGATCTTGCTGAACCGGTCAAGGTTGCGATTCCATAATCGATTCTGGAAAGCACCAGCGCCTGTGTGGCCTGTTTGAGATCTTTAGGAGGTAGGAAGGGTTTGATTCTGTACAGGAGCTTCGGGTTTAGGAATGCGTATTTTGCTGCTTTTGAGATGTGTTTTTTCATGTCCAGCTTGGAGTCGAGGGTAATCCCTAGGGATTTCACAGAGTCTGTTGGCGTGAGAGCCCCATTAAGGGCGTCTAAGGCTTTAAGCCATTCTTCGATTTGAGGGTTTTTGTCTCTGTTTGAGATGAGGAGAACTTCTGTTTTCTCTTGGTTGAGTTTAAGGTGGTTCATTGAGAGCCATTGCTGGAACTCTTTGAGCGTGGCGTTTAGTCTGTGGATGTCTTCAATCGAGGTGGTTTCCAGGTAGAGTTGTGTATCATCCGCGTAGAGGTGGAAGGGAATGTTAGACTTCCTTAGAAGTGTGGTAAGGGGTTCCATATATACGTTGAAGAGTTGAGGAGAGAGAACTGATCCTTGAGGAACTCCTCTACTGACGGGCCGGGGGTCGGACTCAAAGTTGTTGATTTTTATTCTTTGTGAGCGGTTATGAAAGAAGGAGGAGAACCATTTAAGTACCGTCCTTTCGATGCCCGCTCGCTCTTGGAGGGCTTTGAGGAGCAGGGAGTGGTCAACTGTATCGAACGCGGCTGATAGGTCAAGTAGGATGAGAAGGCTGCATTGGTCCGAGTCGAGAGACATGTGAAGATCGTCTAAGACGTTTAAGATTGCGGTTTCGGTGCTGCATCCCTTCTCAATCCAGATTGGTGAGGGTCAAGTAGATTGATATTCTCTAGGTGTTGGGTTAACTGAGGGAGAACACATCTTTCGAGAATTTTAGATAGGAGCGGAAGGTTGGACACCGGTCTGAAGTTGTTCATGTCCTCAAAGTCCAGACCAGGTTTTTTTAGTAACGGCGTGACTTGGCCTACTTTGAGGCAGTCAGGAATGAGTCCCGTGCTCAGTGAACTATTGATTATCTTGCACCAGATTGGGGCTATGGTGAGCTTCATGTCTTTCATCAGGTTCGAGGATAGCTGGTCTAGGGAGTGGGATGAGGGTTTAGCGGCGGCTATCAGCTTGATTATCTCATCTTCCTGGATGGGGCGGAATGAGGACCAAAGCGTAGGAGGACTCACTAGAGGGTTGCTTAATGTTGCTAGTGTCGAGGTCCCCATGAGAGAGGCAGGGTCCGTGCTGAGAGCCAGATCAATTTTGGCGATTTTATCATTGATAAAGCTAGCAAAGTTGTTACACAGCGATTTTGATGCCGTCATATTGGATGTTGACGGTTTGGATGTTTGGCTCCTAATGATGTTAAAGAGTTCGTTGGGACGGTTTTTAGCGTTGTTTAGGGCAAGGCAGAAGAACGATGACTTTTTGTTCATGATGTGCTTATTGTAGTTTCTGCGTGCTGCCTTGAGTTGATCACGATGGAGGGAGAAGGGATTATTCCTCCAGGTTCTCTCAACAGTTCTAAGGTGTCTTCTTTCCTCATTGATGTCAGTGGTGAACCAAGTCCTTGAGGGTGTTTTTCTAGGTTTTTTTGTTTCAGGGGAGCCTGCTTGTCCAAGGAGAGTGTCAGGTTAGAGTGGTAGAGTGAGGTTAGTTCAGACGTTGAGAGGTGCTCCACTTCGATTGGAAGGAGCGAGCTAAGCCCTTCTTCTAGTTTGTCCCGAGGGACTCTGGATGTGTTCCTGACCCATTTAGGAGGAGCCAGAGTGGGGGGTTTGGGAAGGGCTGGATGGTTGATATGAAGAAGAATAATGTGGTGGTCGGACCAGTCGACAGGAATGATGTAGTCAATAGTGATTGATTTCTTGTCCGAGATGATTGCATCTAGGATCGCTCCTTTGTGGTGTGTTTCTTCTAGGCAGTGTTGGAACAGACCGTTATCTAGCAGGAGTCCATTCAGAGATTGGATGAGTGGTTTTTTTGATTCATTCCATCTCAGGTTAAGGTCCCCCAGAATTAGGCTACTATCGTTGCTGAGAGCGCATTGGGTGATCAAGTCCTTGAGCTGTGTTCCAAATTCGTTGTGGTTACCGGGAGGGTGGTACAGGAGATGGCAGTGTAGTGGGCTATTAGTACTCGATTTGATGATGACCGATAGGCATTCGAAGGAATTATAAAGGCATGAGGGATGTTCTGAGATGGAGAGGTCGCTCTTGCGAATGATAGCTACACCACCCCCTCTGTGCTCAGGTCTGTCTTTATGGATGATTGAGAAACCTGGAGGCACCAGCATATCCATGTTGGGGAGTGACAGGGTATTAAGCCATGTTTCTGTGATGAAGGCTACATCCAGGTCATGTGAGAGGATGGCTTCCGCTATTTCAGTAGCGTGTTTGGCAGCGGATCTGCTGTTGATGAGCATACATTTAAGGTGTGGTTCTTCTTTAGACCAAATCCCGAAAGTATATGAGCAACTCATATATCCTATTCCACATACCTTGAGTCTGGTTGCCTTATTTCCGCGTTCTAGGGCAAGGTCTAGAGTACTGTTTACGCACCCAATCCCGAGGGCAGTCAGGGATTGCACATTGCAAATGCTTGTTTTTTCTTCAGTGACTTTGCACTACGATTCAATGCCCAGTGGGAGATGTTGCTTCAAGAATCTTTCAAGATCTAGCCTTTTGCCTGTGAATGTTCATATTAGGAAGCTGCCGCAAGTGTATATTCTTGAGCTAGAATACTAATAAAGGCAAGTAAAGTGTGTTTATTTTTTTACTGTGTTCTTTAATCTATTGTTCTTATTTTTCACAAAGTATTCCACCAGCTCATTATAACTGGGATTGCTTGATTTAAATGTCCCTCCTCCTGTTTTTCTCAAAAGACACCTGGTATCCCCAGTGCTGTCTGCCTTACAACTTACTTCCTTCTTTACGGCTCTTTCACCTCCCTAACTCAATCTCCTCATCTTTTTTGACATAACTTCCTTCTAACCCAAATTCCTTATGCCTTCCTGAATGCCTCTTTCTTGCTTGAATCATCCTAGGGCCTGATTTAGATTTTGACGGTAAGTGTACTCCTTCACAGCAGCAACGGAGTACCATTAATTCTTGATCCGCCCACCCAAGTTTGGGTCAGATGAGCCACAGGTTTATGCTGACAGAGTAAAATGTACTTCTTCTGTTTGACCCTTCCCCGAACAGCCCAACTTAGTAGGGACAATCAGAGGAAGCACATAACGCTGTCCGCCTTATTTAGGGCGGACAGTGTTATTGTTTTTAGGTCGAGCCTGGGCAGCGCTTCTGCTGCTCAGTGGCCTGCTATATTGGAGTATGGAATAGAAGCCCTGCTCACACTCTGCCCATACTTGTCATTGGCTTGTGTCATTGCACTTCGTAAATGGTAGTTTCTGATTCATTAATAGGCTTGTTAGTCCCTCCTTAGTACCGCCTTGTCTTCATCTGTAATCTCCCATGAGGGCTGTCCCTTTTACTTTGGTTGTTACACGGTATGTCTTTTTTAGTCTGTAAGTACCATTACCTCCTCGTCCTGTCTCCCCGTCCCATTCCTGACAAGTGAGCAGCTAGTCTGCTCTACAGAAACCCCTACCTAGCTGAGCTGTTTGCACTTCCCCCTAGGATGACGTCACCATCACGTGACTACAAAGGGGGAAGTGCACCAAGAAACATCCTGTTCTTTTTTTTCTGCACTCTACGTTCCGGTCTGCCTGGCTGTGCTGTTCGGGGTTGCCTGGATATGGGTAAGTTCCCCTGTTGTTATTTGTGCTGTTTGTACGGCGGCCTGCTTTAGCGGCCACCTTTGTTTTAGACTTTATTTCCCTCGCGCTGCCTCTGTATTCGGGCGTTTATTTTATAAGCGGTTCGCGTTAGCGGCCGTCCCCGCTCACTTTCACTCACCGGGTGTGTTGGCCTGCTTCAGCGGCCGTTCCTAGGTGCTCTCCGGTCCCGTGTTTCACCCTGCATTAGCGGGCTGGGGCTTTGTGGAGCTTGTGGTGAGGCGCGCTTGTGTTCATGTGCTTTTGGGGGCGAATTTGGCGACAGGTTGGGCTTTTTATGCCGGCCCACGTGTCCTCCGCCCCCCGGGTGCTCGGGTCCTCGGGCCTTTATATGGGGTCCTTCAGGGCTGTTTTTTGTCCTTGTCTGTGCCCGTTTTGGCTTTTTTGGACTTGGCTGCTGTGTACTCTGTCTTTGGTTGTCTCATGGCCTCTGAGGCTTCTTCTTCTGCGGCCCCTCTGGATGCCCTGCGCCTGCTTATAAATGAGGCTGTGGCTGCTGCTTTACTGGCTAGGGATGCGGCTGGGCCTCCTCCCAAGTTGCCTTGTGTTTATCTGGATCCGCAGGCTGCTCCTGAGGATGACGTTGGTCCTGATGATGATGAGGGTGTCCGTGGTCGTTTTGTTCAGGGTGTTGATCTCGCTGAACTTTTCACCCATGTGCGGTCCAATTTGGGCTTCTCTCCTCCTGCGGATGCTGTTGTAGAGGATGACTTTTTTACGCAGTATGTCCAGCCTGCTCCGGACTCTTTTCCTTTGCATGCGGCGGTGCGCAATGTGCTGTCTCACGAATGGAATGAGGTGGACAAGTCTACTTTTCCTCGTTTCCTGTCCAGGCGTTGCCCTCTTGAGGGTTTTGCTGCTGAGTTCCCTCAGGCTGTGAAAGTTGACAATTTGATGGCTGGCCTTTCCTCTCAGGGTTTGGTCATTTCTGAGGACGCCCTTCCTGTGGACGCTGTGGATAAACGTGTTGAAGGGGCGGTGAAGCGTTCCTATGCTGCTTCCAATTTTTCTGTCCGGGCGACTGCGTATTCTAACTATATGGTTCAGTTACTCCTTAAGGATTTCCAGTCCCTGTCGGTTCTGCTGAACGACGGCGAGGATGCCACGCCTCTTCTTTCTCTGATGGAGTTGCAGGTGCGTTACCTGTCGGATCTTTCCTTCGACAATTTGGGGGCGGCGGCGGCTGCTTCTGGAGCTTCCATTGCTGCCCGTCGTCATATTTGGATGCCTTCCTGGAAGGCGGACTCTTCCCAGAAGTCGGTCCTCCTTAAGTTGCCCTTTGATGGTTCCAAGGTGTTCGGTCCTCAACTGGAGGGTATGATCAAGCAGTCTGCTGAGAACCGCTAGCGGGTGGCTCCTGTCCGCCCCCCTTCTCGGGGTCGTGGGTTTGGTTACCGTCGCGCCTTTGGCCTCCTGCTCGTGGCACCTCTCAGCCCTTTCGTGGCAGGGGTCGTGGCCGGGGGGGCCCTGGAAGTGCCAAGCCCTGGGCCGCTGCCGGTGTTGCCACCCCCGCTTCCTCCTCTTCTCAATGACTGTCTGCCTTTGCCGGTTGGTGGTCGCCTCCAGTCCTTCCGCGCCCAGTGGTTGTCGGTTCCGGATGCCTGGCCGGTTCAGACTGTTTCGGAAGGTTGCCGGATCGAGTTTTCCTCTCCTCCTTCTCCGGGTTTTGTTCGGACTCCCCTGCCCCGTCTTCCTCTGCGAAGAGATGCTTTGTTGGCAGGTGTGCGGCTCCTGTTGGAGACAAGGGCTGTTGTGGCGGTTCCTCCGCTGGAGAGGGGCTGGGGTTGCTATTAAATTCTCTTTCTGGTCTCCAAGAAAGACACGTCGGATCTTCGTCATGTTTTGGATCTGAAGCGAGTCAATCGCTTCGTCCTCCATCGTCCTTTCAAGATGGTGACTCTCCAGTCCATCCTGCCTCTGGTTCTTCCTGGTGGCTTCCTGGCGTTCCTGGATCTGATGGATGCGTATCTGCACGTTCCTGTCCATTCGGAGGACCAGCGATTTCTCCGTTTTGCTGTGGGGGCCCTTCACTATCAGTTCCGGGTGCTCCCCTTCGGCCTATCGTCGGCGCCCAGGGTGTTCACCAAGCTCTTGGCCCCTCTGGTTGGTATCCTTCATTCCAGGGGTCTGCTGCTGTTTCCATATTTGGATGACTGGTTGATTGTCTCTCCTTCTTTTTCACAGGCTCTGTCGGATGTAGACCAGGTGTGTCTTCTGCTGGGTTCCTTTGGGTTCCTTATCAACCACAGGAAATCCTCCCTGATGCCCTCCCAGTTCCTGAAGTTCCTGGGGCCCCTCTTCCGCATGGACATGGTTTTTCTCTCGCAGGAACACCAATTGCCTTTGTTTCGTCCCCTTTCCTGGCTTCTGTCCCAGTCCCGGGTATCTGCCCGTCTCTGGTTACGGAGTCAAGGGGAGATGGCGTCCACTCTGCATCTCCTTCCTTGGTCCAGGCTGCATCTGTACCCCCTGTTGCATCATGTCCTGTCGCACTGGGATCCTGCATCCTTGGACTACGAGACTCTGATCCCTGTCACTCCGGGGATTCGGGCGGATCTCCAGTGGTGGTTGTCCCCTCTCTCTCTTTCCCGGGGGTTCGATCCCCTTCCTCCTCAGTCTGTGGTCGTGTTGTCCACGGATGCCGGTGCTTTGGGGTGGGGTGCCGTTCTGGGAGCCTCCAAGGCTCAGGGTCGGTGGTCCAGTTTCGAATCCCTCCAGTCCTCGAACTGGAAGGAGTTGAGAGTGGTTTGGTTGGCTCTTCTTTGGTTCGCTCCTCTCCTTCGGGGTCGGGCGGTCTCTGTGCAGACGGACAATCAGGCGGTTCGTTCTTATGTGAATCACCAGGGGGGCATGTGTCGTGCTCTGTTTCTCCTCTCCCGGGAGATCGGCCTTTGGGCCGAGTCGTGTCTCCTGTCTCTGACGGCGGTCTATCTTCCGGGGAAGGAGAATGGGCCTGCGGATTCTTTGAGCAGGGTGTTCCCCTCCTCGGTGTCCCTCCGTCTGTCCCCGGATCTGTTCGATCTGATTGTCCTCCGGTTCCGCCTTCCTTGGCTGGATCTTTTCGCCTCGGAGGAGTCCGCCCTTCTTCCTCGGTTTTGCAGCATAGTTCCCTCTCCGTTGGCGTGGGCTACCGATGCTTTCTCGATTCCTTGGTCGAGGGGTCTGCTGTTTGCCTTCCCTTCGTTTGCCTAAATTTCGAGGGTCCTCCGGAAGATTCATTTGGATCGGGCGGAGGTTTTCCTGGTGGTTCCGGAATGGTCACGGCAGTCTTGGTTCCCCCTTCTGCTGACCTTTTCTGTTTGCCCGCATTGGCGGTTTCCCCTGTCTCCCTCTCCGCTGCAGGCTCCTCTTCTCGGAGTTGCCTCCCTGCGTCGCCTCCGGCTGGGGGTTTGGCACTTGAGAGGTTGAGTTTGCTGGGTCTGGGTTGCTCGGTTGAGGTTGCCCATTGCCTTCAGCTTTCTCGGCGTCCTTCCACCTTGAAGTCGTATGGCCGTTACTGGAAGAATTTCTCCTCCTGGTGTCTTGTGAGGGGTCTCTCTTCTGCCTCCTGTGAGGCTGTGAAGGTTTAGGACTTCTTGCAGGATGGTTTCGTCTTGGGGCTTGCGGTTTCTTCCCTGCGGGCCCAGTGGGCTGCCATTCTTGCTTTTCGGGGTTCCTCTGTTTCCTCTGTCTCCCCGTTTGTGGCTCGCCTTCTACGGAGTTTCTTGCTTCAGCGTCCTGTCTCTCGTTCTCCTGTGCCTCCTTGGGATCTTCCCTTGGTTCTCCGGGCTTTGACGGGTCCTCCTTTTGAACCTTTGGACTCCGTGGCCCTGAAGTTCCTTTCTGCTAAGGTTATTTTCCTGGTGGCCTTTACTTCTGGGCGCAGGGTTGGTGAGATTGGGGCGCTGATGGCTTCCCCCCCCTTCTTGCGCTTTTGCGATGATGAGGTCATTCTCCGTCCGAGTCAGTTCTTTCTTCCTAAGGTGGTGTCTTCTTTTCACTGTCAGGTGGATATTGTTATCCTGGTGTTTTTCCGGCTCCTGCCTCTCCTGAGGAGATGCTCCTCCATTCGTTGGATGTGCTGAGGGCTCTCCGCATCTACTTGGAGCGTACGGCTGGTTTCCGTAAGGTGGATTCCCTGTTTGTCACAAATGGCCGCTCGGGGCTGGGGCTTCGGCCTTCCTTGTCCACCTTGTCTCGTTGGGTCAGGGGCGCTGTGGTTTCTGCTTACGATTCTGCCCGCTGTCCTCTGCCTTCTTCGGTTCAGGGTCGGTCGACTCGGAGCGTGTCTTCCTCCTGGGCCATGTTCAAGGGGGCCTCTTTGAGGGACATTTGCAATGCTGCCACGTGGGCTTCTCCCCATACGTTTGTTGCCCATTATCGGCTTCCGTTGGGGATGGCGGCCTCTGCTGCTTTTGGGGCTAGTGTCCTTTCTGCGGTACATGATTTGTGATCTGTACTTTTTCTGTTGATTGAAACTGGACCTGTTTTTTCTCAAACTGTTTGGTCTGTTTTTTTCTTACAATCACCGTGTGCTTGGGTATGGGCTCACTTGTCAGGAATGGGACAGGGAGACAGGACGAGGAGGTAATGCCCGGTTACTCACCGGTAATATCCATTACTCCGAGTCCTTTTCTCCCCGTCCCATTCCTGAGCCCTTCCCTCCCTCCCTGGTTTGGGTTTTCTTTGGGTGATTGTCTGTTTTTCGTTCTGGTTTCTTTGGCATTATCAGGATGTTTCTTGGTGCACTTACCCCTTTGTAGTCACGTGATGGTGACGTCATCCTAGGGGGAAGTGCAAACAGCTCAGCTAGGTAGGGGTTTCTGTAGAGCAGACTAGCTGCTCACTTGTCAGGAATGGGACGGGGAAACCAGGACTCGGGCATTTTCTTTAAAGAGTTTCTCCTACTGCAGGCACAACATGCTTTCCTGCTACATTAAGCACGCCATGCACACTTTTACTTTCCAAGCAATAGGTCTCGCATTTATTTACAAGAGTTTGAGCTATTGGTATTGTAAATGACAATGCCTTTTATTTATGTGTTGATTTGCAAAACAGATAAATGAACGGCATTGTCATTTACAATGCCAATAGCTTAAACTCTCGCAAATGCGAGACCTATTCCATTGCAAATGCTTGTTTCCCTAGCGGTGAGGGATAGGAAAAAAAAGAATGACCACCAGCTCCATGGGAGGAAAATCCCATAGTGTGGGGGGGTATTTTTTTATTTTGTTTCAGAAACAAACTCCTGCTTTGTGAGTGTGCCATCCATCAAACTTTTCCAATATTGACAGGAACT
Source organism: Lissotriton helveticus (assembly GCF_964261635.1). NCBI lineage: Eukaryota > Metazoa > Chordata > Amphibia > Caudata > Salamandridae > Lissotriton > Lissotriton helveticus. Next base: position 229,612,541 of record NC_136065.1, on the reverse strand, counting down.
GCCACTGCCATGACAGCAGTTCATGTCAATTAAAAGAGATATTGGCGGAGCTGGTGGACTTCTCACAATTTGGAAAGTGGAGTAAAGGCAGGGTGGTGCCTTTACCCCGTCTGCCTTTACCATGTCCGCCAAACCATAAATCAGACCTTAATCAGCTATTGCTCCTTGATTCTCAGTTTTTGAACTAACACCTCCTCTATGCACCATTCTTTTCTTCCTGAGTGGCCTGCTCCATTCAATAACCACCTCCTCTTGAAAGAGGCACACCATCCTTTCCTTCCTCAACTTCTGCATCCTTTGCTGTGCTCATGAAAAGGCATTCTGAAACCAGGTGGCAAGCAATATGATTTATCAAAGAGCAACCAGCACGTTTGGATGTTAATGAACATGTGTTCTTCTCTTCTCTTCCCTTGCTTCTGTAAGACACATTTGAGTTTGAAGGTGGGCACCAAGAATATGCTCCCTCGCGGGAGGACATTAAGAAAGAGAGCCAGAGCATAATTGAAATGAAGAAAAAAGTAGGCAAATCACCAAAGAAGAAGGAACAGAAGCAAAGCCACAAACAACGTTGACACGGTTAATGTCTGCCGTGTTATGCTGGTCCACTCCATTTTTCACTGTCAATGAAACTTTCTTAATAAAGTTATAAATTTCAAAACAGTAATTATGTGTGTTTTTATGTGTCAAAACATTGAAAGAAGACGGACAAATGATCAGTGGCGGCTCGCAGAGGTAACGCTGTGGGGCAGTGAGGCGGGACGGGGAGGAACATACGACGGCAGGTATTTATTTATTTATTTACGTTCACCTTTGCCTTCGTATGTCGGACTCCAGTACCCCCCCACCCAGCCCCTCCCCTGCCCCGCCTCACTGCTCCGCAGCGTTATCTCTGCGAGCCGCCACTGCATATGATGAGATCTGCATGAAGAAGGAAGTTTTCAATACAATATTACTTAGAAGATTCGTCTTATGCAGGTGGTAACACTAAGCAAGCTGGCCTCATTGCAGGATCTGGTATCTGAGGTGGAGTCATCCTTCAGGTGGGTAAGCAGTCGTAACCCGCACTGCTCACTCTTTTGACAGTTTTTGGTACTGAACCCCTAGTCTTACCCCAAGACTCCCATTACCATGTCAGCATAAGTCTTCAATCAGAGGATTTCTAATGCTACTGTGTACCACCATGAGAACCAACCTATGACAGCATCCACACCCACAGCCAAACATTGTGCATGGGCACAGAAACAAGGCATGGGCACCAGTCCAGATGGTACCTTTGTCTGTGCATGTGTCATATGACAGTCAAAGTAAAAAAAAAGTCAAAATAACCTTTATTCGGATATTACATTATCCATAAAAGTGTGCACGTGATTACATACATGGTCAAATGCAAGGTTCACCATTAAACCAGCAACAATGTATACATAGGACATATATCTAGCAGCATATGTTGAACACGTATTTTCTAAAGAGCATAGAGCGTACATCCTAGTTATTAAACTGTCTAGATAAAGGGCATAGTGTAATAGTAGCCAAGGATCAGAGGGTGAATTATTATCTATGTCTCCATATGTACTACAATGCTGACACATGAAGAATAGGTCACATATTTACAAATAACAGCATAGGTTTTAAAGTGCCGATGTGCAAAAATGCAAAGATCTTAAAGTACCAATGTGCAAAACTACAAAGAAACCTCCTTCCAATCTTATTAAAATGACATGGCAATATATACATAGAACATATCTAGCAGCATTATGTTGAACACAAATTTTCGAAAGTGCATAGGGCATACATCCTAGTTATTGGACTATCTTAATAAAGTGCATCGTGTAATAGCAACCAGAGATCAAGAAATGAGTTGTTATCTATATCTCCATATCTCCATATTACTACAGTACTGCAAGAAAAAAGGGGTTCATATATTTACAAATAGCAGCATCGGTTTATAATGTGCAAATGTACGAATGTGCAAAGAAACATCCTCCCAATCTGTTTGGATGACATAGTTCATATAAGAATTAATTCATAGAAGTGCGAGATCGTACAGCCATTTTTAAAAAGGTACACACACTAAATGTTAATCCATTTTCTTTAAGATGTAGAACAGATTTATAAGCCACATTAAAATCATTTATGCCTTTGGCTCTAAAAAATGGTATCAGGAGGGGCTTACTGTATTTTTGATAATAGGAACAAAGGAACAAAAAATGCATTAGTGTTTGCTTTTCAGCGTTCTGACATGGGCAGACCAAACTCTCAATGTTACAATGGTAGCCCAAGGGAAAACACAATAGATACATTATAGATCCTGCTCTCAGGCGAGACAAAAGGCTGCGCTCCCAGCATGTAATTTCTTTAAGGAGGTAGCCAGCTGGTGTGGGTAAAGTAGATACAATATCACCTTCTATTTGGGTATAGCGCTTTACAGAGGATTTCATTGATTCTACATTGTATCTAATCTCCCCATAGTGCCTGTAAAGGATATTCCGTAATATCTTCACGTTAGTCCCCTACAGCCCATCTGGGTTGTTAAATATGTGCCCAAGGTTGACTGCTACCAGGTTTGCCTGAACTTGGGCAAGCCATGGGATTTTAATACCATGATCACATTTTAGGCAGTCAGCCAGAATTTCTCTTGTCAGTGAGGCTTCGGGGGTTTTCCAAACCTTAATCCAGAACAGCACAGGACGTGCCTTGATGTAGTCCTCCAAATAGAACAATTTTAGTTCATTATGGCTTATAAAGGTGGAAGATGAAATTGGTAACCCCAAGAGCCTTCTGCAAAATCTATTTTCCTCTGCCTGGGTGTTTTTTAGGTTTGCGTATCCCCAGATTTCTGCCCTGTGTGTCATAACGGGGACGCATTGTGTCTTATAGATCTTTAACAGGGGCTGGACCACCTCAGATCTCTTAGGCTTGGCCCTGATAAATTTAGTCCGACCGTATGCCAGATGGGGGGGTCCATGAGCCGTTGTCAGAGAATTGTAAACCCAGATAGGGAAAAGTGCGAGTGCATAACAGTGATCCCTGATCTAAAACAATCTTATTAATGTGCCGTTTTTTGGGGCCACAACACATTTAAAAGATTTTTTTAAATTGGTATTAAGATCAAGATTGTACATAAAATCCACAAATCCCCTCACTAAAATCCTCAGGGCATTCGGTGTACGACCCATTAAAATTGCATCATCTGCATAGAGTAGGGAAGGGAGTTTGGTGCCATTTATTATAGAGACATCAGAAGTTAAAATAGACAGGGTGTTATGAAGTTCATTAATATATAAAATAAATAAAAGAGGGGCAAGAACGCACCCTTGTCTGATGCCTCTGCCAACCGTTATGTCTCCTGACACTGCTCCATCCATACTAATTCTTACTCTGGCTTTTAGGTCTCTATGCAGGTATGCCAGAAAGTGTACCAGGTTATTATCGAGGCCATAGTCCAGTAGGCGTTGCCAGAGTTTCGACCTGTTGACAAAGTCGAAAGCGGACGAAAGGTCCATAAAAGCCAGGTACAGTGGACTGTGTCTGGCGATGGTATATTTTCCTATAATTAGGTTCAAATTCAAGCACTGTTCCACTGTACCCAGGTGACTCCGGAAACCTAACTGGCATTTATTTAAAATATTTTCTTCTTCTGCCCATGCCCTGATTTTATTAAATAAAACTCTTCCCAATATTTTGAGGGTATTGTCAATTAAAGAGATCGGCCTATAACAGCTAGGATCCGATCTTGATCCTTTTTTAAAAGTAGGTACAATTACAGAAGTTGACCATGTCTTAGGAATATCAGTTGTGGTTAAGTTATTAAAAACATTTAATAATAAGGGGGCCCAGAATTCCTGTTCTGCTTTTATGAGGTCTATTGGTAGGCCATCCGGGCCTGGGGCTTTATTGCCCATACTCTGGGATATTGCCTCCTCGACCTCGCCTATAGTTATTGAAATTTTGGAAGGACGCATAACAGACAAGGAATTATCACAATATAATGGGGGGCGTATATTTTGGAGAAGTGGGTAACCCATGCTTCATTAGAGATGTTACAATCTAGGGGTGTGGAGGGATTCCCAAAAGTTCTTAGGGATTTGGTAGCAGACCAAAAGATAGTTGTACTTTTGGTATTAGCTGTGCAAGCCAGCTTATCCCACTGTTCTTTTAAGACAGTGTCGCGCCTGGTTCTTAGGGCCCTCTAATAATTTGTCCTTAGGATGCGGATAAGCATCGGATCTCTGGTATCTGCTGTCAGAGCCGCTCTCAACTCCCTATTGACTCTGGAGCAGATATTATCAAACCATTTTGGGTCGGGGTTACGGGTGCCCACTGGTCTAGAGATCAGGTTTTGTATGCCTTCACATAGTTCTGTAAATGCAATGACTACTGAAGGATTGGGGTCTGATAAGACCAGACAAGTTTTCCATAAAGTGGGGTATGTTTTTACCAACTTAACAAAAAGTTCTTTATAATCTAAACCTCTCCATTTGACTCTCAATGTGTCAGTAGAGAGGAGTAGATCACTCGCTCCTGGTTCCCTCCTAAAATTTTCACCACGTGCTACCTTTAGTAGAACAATTATGGGGTTGTGGTCTCCATAGGAAGACCGCTTTACCTCTGCCCCTAAGAGATAACTTTGTAACGAGGGTGATGAAAAAACATAGTCAATAACTGACCCTCGTCCTAATCCTCTATAGGTGGGCGCTGGGTTCTCATTGTTATTAATTGGGGCGATATCCATAACATTTAGGAGGCTTGAGTTAATTAAATGGTCAATCAGCTCATATCCCCTTTTGCATGGGTTGTGGGTGTTTGGATCACAGGGGAATCCATTGGGGCCTCTTCCGATCCTTGCGTTAAAGTAACCCCTCAAGAAAATGCCCGCCAAATTATATTTCCCTAATAGGCTATCTTGATCCATAATAAAATTAAAAAGTTGGACAAAATTAGGATTCGGAATTGTTAAAAAATAATTATTATAAAAATTAATAAAGCAAATAGAGGGACCTCGTGTATAGATTAGAGCTTGGAAATTGGCGTGACCTGTTGGGATTAATTTTATTCTACCTCCTAAAGCGATTCTGATCCATATTGATACTCCCCCTATCGGTCTACCGTGGCTGGGGGTGGCGGGGATGGTGGAGAGATATAGCTCTTTAGGAGCCCAAGTCTCTTGGAACAAGAGGACATCATATTCCCTAATCGCATCTACCCACTCTAATGATTGTAACTTTGAGGCCAAGCCTGCCACGTTCCAGCTCAAGACCTTCAATATGGATTCGGATATCTCAGCTTTACTAGGGATGGACGCTTCAAGGCTAACAGGGACAGACATGTCCGTGTTCCCACACACCAGCGAGTTATTGAAAATAGGTGACTTAGATGGTCAGTCAAGTGTATCCAGATCAGAGAGGGCCAAGTATTGATTTGTAAGCTGAGGGAAACTAGGGACTGAGTGATGTGACAGTGGGCATTTATAAAAGAACCCCAGGGGCAAAGCACAGGTGTTAGTTTCGCCGGAGTCACTGATTTCCTTAACTTCAAGTATGGATCCAGCAATCCTTGGGTGTGAAAAATTAATGACAATGCAGTCCCCTTTGATTGTTTTTGGTGCGTGGCCTACCCAGCCCACCCTACGGACCATTAAGATTTCATTCATGTCAGGCCTTTTGAACCTTTTGTGTTTAGCCAACCAACCCATACATTTGTTTCTATGCTGTACCCATGACTCGGATTTATTTCTCTATAGGGGGGAACCCCTGCAAGGACTAAGACGTATGGGCAAGATGGAGGTGGCAGGTTCAGAATATCTTTATTGGGTTCGTCAGGCACTTTGTCCGTGAACACAGCTATGTTGGCATTATCTATCGTCCTGCTATGAGCAGGGTATATGTTAGTGTCGTGTGATGAACCGGGGCATATGGGTGTATTACAATCAGTGGTGACTGACACCGATTTTGTGATTTGGATTGGTGGGGGTACTGGTGTAGACAGTGATGTCCCTGAAGGCTTGGATGCTACAATTTTTGATGCTACGGGTGTAGGGAGAGTCAATTGTTTCCCTGGCATATGGGTTGTCCGGGGGTTAACAGAGTTGGTAGGTTCGTTAGCTTCCTCATTAGGCAGGGTAGGTTTTGAGGTTAAACTTTCCAGGCGGTCTAATCGTTTCCACAACCTATCAAAACTTGAGTCTATCAGTCCTTTGATGCGATTACAGACTGTGTCGACAATAATGTCGATAGCTGTGTCCCCCAATATAAAGTCAGAAAAGCCAGTTTGTGTTGATTGTGTTTCTTTAGAATTACATTGTGAATCCTCCCCTGTTACTATAATTGGAACAGTGATATCACTGCATCCATTGCCAGTTGGGGCTTGATCCATAGAGGGTTCAAGATTGATGGTAAGATCGATGCTACTGGAATTGTCCTTAAACCATCTATTTAAAGTTGCTTGTTGGGGTTTCAAACGGGGTGGCTGTATTCTTTTGGGGTTAGGGCAGGGTTGTTTGGATGCCTTCCTCTTCTTTTTGGTACCACATATTTCCGGGTCAGGCGTGATGGGTACATTCGCCATAAGTGAATCGTCGATTTGGCTTGAGTCAGCTTCAGCATTGACAACCGGGCTAGTCAATTCTGGGCCTACCAGTTCAACAGAGTTGTCTCCTGTTACGATTTGGGGTGAATGTGCAGTTGCCATATGCAACAAAGATCGAGCTGTGCTATTATCTAGGCTGTCAAGAAGGTTTGTGCCTGGTGGTTTGGTGGAACCCACGGACAGTCTTTTTTTTGCCATTTGAATTTCGTTGCTCACCAGGGTCATAGCATGCTCCAATGCGGTATCGATAGCATTTAAGTTAGTCGCAGTGGCTATGGCACCGTTCTTTCCCATTTTATATTACAGGTCAGAACCGGGAAGAAATATAAGTGTGCAGGCACTCACCAACCGTGTGTTGAGAAGACAAAATGTCAGGGATATGGTCCAGCCCTGCCTCCTCCTGCCCCGGACGGCCACAGACGGCCCGCCCTTTGCCCGGGCTTAGCCCGGCGCTCCCGCGACGCGGGGAGAAGTGCGGGTATTTGAGCGCCTCCTGGCGCCTTTTCCAAGTATGCGGCTTCCGGCCGCAAGGTCAGCTGGTCCGTGTAGTTTTGGCCCCAAAGTTCACCAAAGTGCACACCCCCACACTGCAGCCGCACAGATGACACAAAGATGAGGCGGCGAGGGGCGTGCAGAACCGGCGATAATATCCGATCAGGAGCCCCCCGGGAAACACAAGGCAGCAATCGTCACCAGGTCAGCTAGGAAAACACGAACATTCCCCATATGACAGTCACATACAATTCTCCAAGCCACCCTACAGACTAAGCGGGCTGCCTAGTCCCTGCCCACTCAGAAAGGTACGCTGGTGATAAAGCCTAATGTGAGTAAATTGGTGCTGCTGCTCCTACTCCCGTCCTGCTGCCCTGAGTAAGAAGCTGCCACAGCAAAGGGGCCGCACCGAAACAGCATGTTCAGTGATGGTCGCCCTTCTACCAACTTTCAGTGCCATTGTCTTAAAAAAAAAAATCTTTTTATTAAACAAAAGCTTGGCAGTACAACCACTGTTACAGTATTTTCATTAAGTCTTCATGAGGGTGGTTGGGACTTCCTCCATGTACAGCACTATTTCCAAATTCAATACAACAGTAGACATTCAAACTGTGTTGACCGTCCCTTCCATCTGGAAGCTCTGGGCACCCTTACCCCATCCAGCCTGCAGTGCCATTGTCAGCTGCCCGCAGGTACCACTCAAACCATCACAACCTAAATTATGGCATGTAGCGGAGAAGTTGCAGTCACCAGTGAGCATAGCGAGAGGATCCACTCCTCTTTCCCTGTCTGCATCTCCATCACAGCAGGAGGAGGAGAAGAAACAGTTATCTTTTTGTCAATAAAGAGTATGGAACCAAAGTTGAGCCTACACAGCACTAATGTTGTAGCCACCATCGACACAGGGCATCCGTAAAGGGATGTCATTTATGTTCTATAGTCCGTGTTCGCAGGCCGGTAGGTACCATGAAAAGGTTAATTTATAATGAATTCATACTGCAAAGGTTTTTGTTGGTTTATGATAATTTTCAGTTGTTTGCATAAGCAACATATGAACATAAGTTAACATTATTAATGTTTGCCTTTGCCTAAATTCAGCAATATTATGTGACAGCCTGCAACTCTGATTGTTTTTATGCACAGTCTGTTCACTGTTTTTCTCATTACCTCATGCATTACCCAATGTCCGGTGAGGGCAGTGACAATGACAATTTACGCATTTCTAAGGGAACAGTACATAAAATAGTGGTTTTAGTCACTGATGGGAGGACAGTTTTATTCCAGGCCACACAATGCCAGTCAGCTAAGCACCGTAGCCATGAACTCTGAACTTGGGCTCTAGAATAGAGCACTCACTACATAGGGGGTGTGTGGCCAAGATGGCGGGAGGTTAGGACATGCATCACCTTCTCTCCGTCCCTGATCTAGCCCTGTTACATGCCCTGCCTATCGAGCCACGGTCTCTGCACCTGTATCGGAGGTGGCGAGGTACCAGCAGGAGTGCCTGGAGAGACTCCTGCAAGATGGACCTAGCGAGAGGCGCACATGGGAGGAAAGATACAAGCAGTAAAATGGAGTCCGCCTTGCCACTCTGAACATGTTCAAGACTGTCCTGACTGTCTCTACCTTGCAGGCCGCCAGAGCATCACCCTCCCGCGCGGCTACCCAGCAGTTCCAGACTGAACTCGAGTGAGGGTAGGGCAACTCTACACGCAGATCCCACAGATACAGTAAAAGTGAGGCCTACCGTGCCACGTTCGCCCTGCCCCTTGGGTCTTGCACTAGCACATTTCTGATGCCTTGCGCACAACCCATGAATGAGGAAGGGCCCAGGAGCTGTCCCCCAGGTGAGGACTGGTCCTTACAGTCTCATGCCCCCTGGAATGCCTTGTGCTGCTGCTAGACCAACACAGGGGCTCCCACCACTCACCAGGCGGGGGGGCGGTGGTGCTCCTAGAACTCCTAGAGCACTACCGCTCGCTTATTGAGGAGAGTGACACTATCTACCAGGGCCACTGGCGGGGGGGGGGTCCATAACTCTGAGTGCCCTACGACCCTGAAAGAAGCACTGGACAGCTGCCTGTGAGAGGAAGCATGGGCTCCAGGGTTTCTGGACCAACTCAACTTGCTTCAAGTGCAGGTCTACAAGTAGTTATAAAATTGTGATTTGTGCAATTCAAACTCATCTTGCAGGATAGTAAAGTCCTTCATATGGCCCCCTACCCAGACATCACCAAACATCGAGATCCAATGCTTAAAAGCCCAAGAGTTGTGTTGTGTATTTTAGCCGTTTCCATGCCACGTTGGTTTTGTTGCCTGTGTGATTTTGCTGTTCCATTGCTTCTCGCCAGCAGTTTACTGCTGTCATTGTTGATGGTGGGAGCAATTTGGCACCTTGGTTTCCATACAAGATTTACCAGTAGGTATATCTCCTCTCACTCTTGCAGCTCAAGGCGGAGGTTGGGTCTTCTATGTCTCCAAATAACCACTCACTTTTAATGGTCAATTGAGGCGCCCAATAATATAGCAAGATGTCCTCCATGCCCATTCTTCCCTCATAAACAACTAGGTCCATCTGTCAAATGCAATGCGTGGTTGCCTCCCTTCTCGTAGAAATGTGTGCTTTTGCAACCCGGAAGGAGCTAATGAAAATTTAGAGTATTCTGGATTAGTCTTGGTAAAATATTAAGGAGTATTAAGAAAGTGAATATTTCATATAATTCTAGTCTACCTAGAACGTTGAGGGGTCATTTCCTCCAGGCACAAAGATCTCTCTGCATGGCCCATATTAAGTTTCCAGCACACTTCTGTATTTAGGGTGATATGGACTCCCAATTATTTAAACTAGCTGCTTGGGTGAACAGCTTGTCCTGCCAACTCACTGGGGTCTATCCTCCTCTTATTGAAATTATGGTATTTTTCTTACAGTTTATTGTTAGACCAGAAGTCTCACCATATGTCTACTATGCACATTAATATTGGGCCTGTAGTTTGTGCCACCTGCAGAAAAAGAAGAGCATCATTAGCATATAGGGATATGCGGTCTTTAGAATCATTCGTCCACTGGAAACTTTGGACCTGTGTGTCACATAGGATGCAGTTTGTGAGAGGCTCTACTACTTATGCAAATAGAATAGGGGAGAGCAGCCACCACAGTCTCGTGCCTCTCTCCATAGTGACGGGGGCACGCAGGACGCTATTCACCACACCCAGATATGTGGTAAATTGTAAAATAAGGTTAAGTTTAATAGGACTTTTAGGCCGGAGTTCATTTTGTGTTGGACCCGGTAAAGGAAGTCCTAGTTAAGCAAAGGCTTTACGAAAAACCAGTAGCATCAACGTGCTATGTCCTGTGGTTTTGTGTGCCTTTGAGATTGACATTTGGACCTGCCTAATGCACTGTCTTGTACCTCTTCCTGGTACAAAGCCATTTTGATTAGGGTTTAGCAGGGAGGTCAAGACACTACACAATTTAGTTCATATTTTGGCAAAGATTTTGGTATCTACATGGAGGAGAAAGTATTGGTGATACAAAGAGCAAAGATCTAGGGTTCTTCCTGTTTTAGGTATGACTGAAATTATGTCTGTTTCCAGATCTTCATGCAAAGATACTTCTGTTATTGCCTTGTGGAACTTGTTTAAAAGAAGAGGGTTTAGTTGTGTGGTAAAGCGTTTCTACATTTTAACAGAAAACCAATCAGCCTGTGGTTCTTCCTGGTTGCATGCTGGCTATTGCTTCGGCGATATCTTATTTGAGGGACCTGAACTACATCTCCATATTCATCAGGTCTGCCTCAATGCTGCTGTAATTTAGGAAAAAATTGAAGACTCACCTCTTTAAAAAAACATTATATCACAATATATTAATGGCTCACACCCCAGATACCTCTCCTGTCACTCGTTGACTCTATGCTTGTCTTTGACCCTGTACAGAGCTCTGCTGTCTTTTGGCTAGGTCTGTATACCTACACACAAAGTACCCGCAATCTCTATTGCTTTGCCAATCTTCCCCCTTCCTTATCGAATCTTGAGCTCAGGGAACAACCTGGATGTCAATTCTTTGTTTGCTAGCCAATATGGTAGTTCACCTGACATACAACCTGTTTCATAAAATCACCACTGAGATGCTAACCATGACATTGTATCTATATCTGCTGGTATCTACTTGTGGGCCGTCTTGTCTCCTTCAAGTTGGCTGAGTAAGGTCTGGTCACCTGAAGCTCAAACTGCTGTTCAAGTTGCCGTATGAGTGTTTTCAGGGTGACTATCATCACTCCCCGCTGGTTTTATCTTTAGAGCAGGAGTGATGTAGATTTGCCTCTTATGTTGGCTTTAAGAGACTCTAAGAGTAACTGACCTGATGTTGATCTGGAAATGTAGATCAGTTTCAGTGTGAATGTTCTTCAACTTCATCATCCATGAGCCACCACACACTTGTCCACCAAGTCCAAATTCCCCTGTTTCTTGACACGAAAGACCTCTAGGAAGGATATGTGGCCTTTTGAACCCAAGCTAAATTCATGGCTTGAGTATAGACATTGTCCATCCCGTAATAATTGGTAGTGTGAATAGTAGTTTTTAAATGTTTTCTCATGAATGTGCCAAGTGTGCGACACATCCGCTAGGCCCAGTGATTGTGATCAATGACTACTGTGTGTGCCAGTTTGTGGACCGTGTACGTCTAGGGTTTTATCCATAAATGGATTAAAGTACTGCCAGCACCATCAGGCCATACAGGCATTTAACCAAAATGTAAAGTCTTCAAGCACCTTTCTCATGTGTTTAGGTAGAGCACAATCACTTAAAAGGGACCGGAGTCTGACTTGTATTTTCCCTGTTAAACTATGTAACATATCTGTGGGTCTGCTTATGTCTGACTAACAGCCAGAGGAAAAGATCCCTTGAGTAGGATTGCAACTCCTAGAGAGCCTCTGTTGAAATCAACATGGTATGTTCTATCGTATAATAGCAACAATGGAAGGGGCATGTAGGGACCAGGAGGTGGGTCCCTAGTGTTGGTTAGCAAACTGCAAGACCAATCCGGCTTAATCTCCTTGTAAAACCCATTCATATTCTAGCATAGAAATCCGTACTTTAGGATTCCATCTTAGAGTCAGTCGTATGTATCTTGAGCTACTGAGTGGGCCTGTGTGTCTTAAATGGAGTTGTGACACTGACTGAGATGGAACATAAGCATACACTTCCCTAAGCCAACTATCCACTTCCCGTAGCCTAAAGCGCAACTGTCACTATTATAAACACTCATAGAGAAACCAAGAGTCTCCAACCTTTTCAGTAGTCGTGCGAGCAACTTCTGAGAAATGGAAACCATCCTTAGCTACTGCCTAATATGTGGGCTGGAGTGGAAGCAATAAAGGAAAGGAAAGCAGGAGAGAAGGGAAGGAGCAATGGAATGAAAAAATGAAAAAAAGGAACATATGAAGCAAAAAAAAAAGGAAGAGAAGGGATGAGAGAAAGAAGGAAAGGGGAAGACAATGAAAGAAACGAAGCACATCATGGTGGGAACTTTAATACCGTACTCCCCAGCCTGAGAGCATTACATAATCACCTGTGCTTCCGAAAAGCTTTCAAAACTTTGCTGTGTTCTTGCATAGACCTGTAAATATCTTACTGTGGCATTCTGTCTCTAGTGCCAGAATCCATTTGGGTTCTGGCAATTCACTTTAGAGCGATGCATTTATAATATTCAGTTCATTAGATCATCATTATATATCGTCAAGAATTTACCAAACCATTAAATGTAGTCGGTCATTTCTGACTGTCCCAGCCTGTGTTCTGCCCAGTGTAGAGCTCTCTTCTCTCATACCTTTCTTTTAGATACCAGACACCACTGCATACTACTTAGTTTTCAACTGGCAAAGTCCCCAACCCTCCCTGACCTCTCCAATCCCTAAAGCGCAGGCTCGGTGCAGAATAGGGAAACCCCACTTTCAGCATCAGTGGCTTCCTTCAGCATTTAAGGCTTTCTTTTGATTTGATCAATGCCTTCTAACAGGAGCATCTCTCGTGCTAGGTTTTGTATCGGTAGAATCCGCCCAAGGTAAGGTATCCATAGGGCTTATTACCAAAAATGCCTTCACCGTATAAACAGGCATAACCTCTGGTTTCAATGAGTATATCCCCTCTACCTCCCTCTGGGGCAGGCCTCTTCCCCGCTCCGCCGTCCCTCCCACCCTCCACAGCAACCTGTCTGAGCTCCATCCATACTTGACAACATTCTCTGACTAGACAAGCGGGAAGATATTTCAGGCTTAAAAAACGCTCATCACTGATGACATCACATGAAAGTTCTCAACAATGACATCACAAACAATTAACATGAAGATCACCACAAAGCGGTTGTGGTAACTGATGCAGCTGCTTTACTCTGCTACATAATCCCAAGAAGTCTTTACAGACAGACTGTATGTGGTCTTCAGCTTTACGTTTGCTTTGTTTTAATGTTGTTTTATGCCCTGTGTATCAAGGACATCCAGTGCTCCAGTTTCCTGCCTGATCATTAATTTCAGCCTCTCCATGGTGCCCAGCTACCTTCTCCCCAACTCAAACACTGTGTTCACAAGCAGTGGAATTATCGTTCATAGTCTGTGCCTTAGAGAGTAAGGTGAGGGTTTAGAAAGATGTAAGGGTAGAAAGAAGGTGTAAAAAAGATCTCTGGCATCTTAAGCCAATGAAGACTGACTAACGCAGTAGGCTTGATTAACTTTTGAGGCAAGAAGAGACAAATTATGCTGCTTAATGAGGCACTTTCTGAGGCCGTATTATTCAGCTATTTTGCCATTTTCACACATATTAACACTGCTGAGCAAATGTTTTTACCTCACTAGTACCATTTTAACACCTGAATGCAGCAATCAGCACCAAAAGGTGACTAGTTAATCTACCTGCCAGCAGGTGGAATCTCATGTGGCACTCTCTCTTTTAGCAACTTTTGATCCATTTAGTAAGTAAGTAATATCTTTATTTGCGTGATTACTTAAATCCATTGCAACTCTAAAACATCATATCAAATTATTCCATATTGTAAAACCATACTTTAGCTTAAGCATAGGTAAAACAGTAATAGTAAAACTTTCCAAGTTTAAAACCCTTAGTTATGTGCCAGCAGTGCTTTTGATCCATTTGACTTAGAAACAAAACTTGAGAAAGAAAATTTACAGAAAGGAGATTACAGAAGGTAAGAAATATGAGAGGGGGAGGAGGAATTGAGCATGAAAAAGTAAATGGTAGAAAAGAGGAAGGAAGAAAGAATGGATGCAGGTAAGCATGAGGGGAAATAAAGAGCAACCGCCAGAGTGATGTGAAAGGAGAAGAGATCACAGATATGATATGGTGGGAAAAGGAAGCTGGGTGGGATCAGATAGAAAGGATAAGAGGTGGTGCAAGAAAGCTCCAAGAAAAAGAGCATGAATAAATCAGTAAAAGAGATGGACGTGGAGGGAGTGGAAAAGAAGAGAATTTGAGAATGGTAAGAGAGGAAGAGAAAAGGGGCAAAAGGTGAGGGAAGTCCAGAGCAAAAGAGGTAGAGAAACTGGGGGTTGTAGAGGCAGACATATAGTGAGAAATGAGTTAGAAGAGTGAGGGAAAACAATGTGTTGTAGTAAAGGGAGCAAGAGAGTGGGTGAGAATGAAGTATTGTATTGCAATTGTAATTGCATTTATATAGCGCTTACTACTCCTGACGAGGCATCAGAGCTCTTTTTCGGCGAGTAGCATGCTACTCCGGGATCCATAGAGGATTAGTGTTGAATTAGTATAGTGAAACATGTAAGTCAATTTTAAGTGGTGGATAGGTTAGTCAGTTATTTGGATTCGGAAAGATAGCAGAAGGATAGAAGAGGGAAAAAAAGGTTTGTATTTATATAGCGCTTGTTACCCCTGATAGGCAGCGGTAGGAAGTCATACTTAGCGCTGTTAATAGCGTCTTTGCTTTGTTTTTAAATGCGCCATTTTTTATAAGAATCTGTGTTGTTAACTCCACTTTGGTAAAAGACTGCTGTTACTCACCTCACTGCCCTCACCCCGTTCCGTCACGGCAAGTGCCGATTGTACGGAGGGTGAAGACGGGGCTTGACAAGCACACTCACTTCCGCTGATTCCGCTTCTGGCAGGTGAGCCTGCTAGTTGTTTGTCACACCCAGCCCATAAAGAACTTAGGACATGTAAAAGTGCCTGTAAAAAACTTGAGCGCTTATGGAGAAAACACTATGATATTGCAGCAAAAATTACATATAAAACCGAGCTGAAGAAATTTAAGAAACTTAAATAACACACTATCAGGGATTATATCACAGAGCAGATCAAAATCTCAAAAAAACAGAGAAAAGAGATTTTCAACCTGGTACAAGGATTCGTTAAACCACAGGCTTTGAAGAGCTCGGTAACTCCATCACCCGCTCTGTGTGAAGATCTAGCTACTTATTTTCAGGAGAAAATACAGACAATTTATAGCTCTTTTTCGCAGATAGAGAAGATAGACAATTCATCCGGTGTCTTTCAACCGGGGAGTCAATGGTCAGAATTTAGTCCATTCAACCTGGATGTCTCATTTGCTGATCTAAACAGCATAAGCTCAGGCTCACCTATGGATTCATGTCCGGCTAGAGTTTTTAAATCATTAGCTACGGTCCTTAATCCTGTCCTCAATGCTATCTGGAACTCCTCCTTAAGATCAGGTTCCTTCCCTGCACCCTGGAATAGAGCATACGTGAGATCCATACTAAAAAAAGAAGATGCTGATCCCGCTGTTCTCAAAAACTATAGGCCGATCTCTCTTCTCAAGGAAGAGGTGTGGCGCCGCGGCCAGGGCGACTGACTCCGGAATCTGGGGATCACGGTTCGAACCCCGGCACCGGCAGCAGATTAGCCCAGCACCATGTGACTCTGGGCAATAGCTTGCTTAATCTTCCCGACGGCCCCCAGCGCCTAGAGACCCTTACGGGTGATTGTGCGCTTTACAAATGTGGATTAATAATCTTCTACCCATACCGGCAAAAATCCTGGAGAATGAGGTCCAGAGACAGTTAACAGCCCATCTCGAATCCAATGCCCGTCTTCACGATTCACAGTCAGGCTTCAGGGCTGGATACAGCACCGAGACAGCTCTATTGGAGGTGGCAGAGACTGTGCGTGCTACAATCGATCAGGGAAATTGCGCCATGCTGGTGCTACTTGACCTCTCTGCGGCCTTCGATACGGTCTCCCACCGGATATTGACTAAAAGGCTAGAAAAAATGGGTATAGGGGGCACTGTGCTTGCCTGGTTCAACTCATTCTTGGAAGATAGGCACCAGTTAATTTCCCTCCATCCCCACATTTCATCAGCGAAATCTCTTACATGTGGAGTGCCTCAAGGGTCGGCATTAAGTCCCACCCTCTTTAATGCCTACATTGCCCCACTGGCCTATCTGGTGGAGGAATGGGATGTCAAGGCTATCTCCTATGCGGACGACACCCAGCTGGTGTTCTCCTTCAAAGAGCACACGGAGGCAGCTTTTTCCAACTTCAGGCAGTGTCTGCTCAATATCGCATCTTGGATGACAGACAACTGCCTGAAGTTAAACACGGATAAAACTGAGGTGCTATTCTTCAATCAGGCACAACCACCAAGAGCAGAGATATGGTGGCCGAGGGAGTTGAACCCTCCACCTGAACCTGCACAGGTTGCAAAAAACCTCGGCTTTAAATTTCATTCTGCTCTCTCTGGCAAAGCACATGTTAATTATGTATCCTCGCAATGTTTCTGGAAACTAAAAACGCTCCGCAGATTTCTTCACTTTCTCCCTATGGACAGCAGGAAGACAGTGGTACATGCCCTGATCACTTCACATTTAGACTATGCCAACAGTCTTTATCTGGGCCTCCCAGCCTATTTAATCAGGAGACTACAGATTATTCAAAACTCAGCTGCAAGGTTGATCAGGAACATCCCACTTCGTCATCATATCTCCCCTCACCTTCGGAGCCTCCACTGGCTCCCAGTAAAGAGAAGAATAGAATTCAAAGCTCTAACCATAGCACGCAGGGCTTTGCCAGAGAAAGGTCCTAAATATCTCAAAGCCAGAGTACAGAAATATACCCAGACCAGATCTCTGAGATCTAACAACCAAGAACTTTTATCAGTTTCCGGATATAAAAAAGCGCGCTTTGGCGGTAGTTCATTCACGGTTAAGACAGCTGCACTGTGGAACACCATGCCTATACATATCAGGAAAGCCAAGACAGAGAGACTGTTTAGCAAGGCTTTGAAAACCTGGCTATTTAACCTCCCATGATACTCTTAGCCTCCCTCCCCTGCTGCTGCAAGCGCCGGGACACCCCCGTCGGGGGTAGCCGTGCGCTCTATAAATGATAATAATAATAATAATATTGATAGGGTGTTGAAGCACGCTACTCCGGAAACCCATAAAGGATTAGTGCTGAATTAGTATGGTGAAATATGAAAGTAATTTGAGTGGTGGATATTAAATATCAGACTGAAGAGCCCAAAGGCAGTGGTGCAGGGCTCTGGGCCAAATCTTCTTACCATTGGTTATCCAGTGGATCTTTTCTTCGCTGCCTGGGAGGTGATGGGAGCTATCATCAAATCAATCAAGTTCAATTAACAATGCAACCCATTTGGTTACACAAAAACAACCCAGAATCAGTGACTATAGTTGAGGAAGTTTATTACAAACTAGCAGTCAGGTTAAGATAAAAAATTCCTAATACCATGCTGTAAAGATACAGAATAACAACGGGAAAACCCAACCTCCTGATGAAGTTTAGGCGCACCAATAGAAGGCAGACAAGGAGTTCAGTTTCAGCAATAAAAAAGATCAATAACAGAATTTGGTGCTAGAGAAAAGTTTCTCAGTCTCTTCTATACGAGTGAAGTCCAAGATCCTCACAGTTAAAGTTGAAACTAAGAGTATGATTTTAGACCTAATAGAATCTATAAAATCAGGGAAATACAGAAAAAAACAGGAAAATGTGAGAAGTGTAGTATGATATACAAAGGTGTCAGCAGTTTAGAAGCTTGGTCAAGAGTTTTCTTGGGTAAGGGGAATAAGTGTTAGCCTACGTCACACTCAACAAAGAATCAAATGGATGTAGCATAGAGGTCTAAACCTCTCAAAGTCCAAGGAAAAGTGGATGCAACCTCAGACAGTGTGAACTCCAGTTATTTGCACCAAAATCTCCAGAGTACCACCTCTCTGTTTGTATCATCAGTGGCTTCATTGTCCTTTCCATTCTCACGATGTAAGCTCCAACATTCACCAAATATCCCAGGCCAAACATGGGAACGGTATAGTTCTTTTCCACCTGCAGTTGTTTGCAACAGTGTTGAATGGATATTTTAAGTTAACACTCTGGCCGAAGGCGCGCCAAAGGCAAACCCACCTGTGCCCGTCTGCACCCGGAGCGCGCTCAGCGCCAGCCCCCTTGCCAGTTTGTCTTCCCGTTTAAACTCCTATCAGGGAAGATCTAGAACAAGATTCACCACCTTTTCATCCACCTCCTCATCGGGGTCCTCACCTGAGTCCAGGCAGGGTGGCCAGTCCAAAAGGGGTTCTAACCAGCCTTTTTTAGGAAGGGGCGGGCAACAAACGGTCCGTTTCAAAGAACCATGGGAGATGCGCACGAGAAACAGGTATTACAAAAACTAGACACCTCTACAATTGTAAACCTTTCAGAGAAAACATTAACCCCAGATGAAGAAATGATCTTAAGTCTGGGATTAAAATTTGTCCCCAGTAGACAAACAGATTTTACCAAACTCAAGCTGGAGGCAATGGATCTTTGTCGCAAAATTAGGTTGAAAACCTTCTTCGCCGGTGCCGAATCCACCATAAGTAGTGAAACCACAGGACTAAGGGTTAAATCTAAATTCTTGCCTACAATGAACATTCCAAAACAGATTTATGCTTTTGAACAGGCGGTACTATCGTCATTGACAAAATTGGAAAAAAGTAACAGTTTTATCCATCACAACATCAGCAAGGGTCAATTGATGGCCATTAGGGATCTTAAAGCAGACACCTCAATCATAATCAAGCAGGCAGATAAGGGTGGTGCAGTTGTAATTTGGCCACGACCTATGTATATATCAGAAGGTAGGTCACATGTAGACAACAAGGAATGGTACAGACCGGTTAAAGAGGATCCGGTTTTTGAAATCCAGGATAAGATCGCCAAAATTACCAAAGAAGGACTGGAAGAAGGTTTCCTAGGTCCTAAAGAATTTGAGTTTCTCAATAAGAAATCCCCAAGAACACCAGTATTATACTTTTTGCCCAAAATTCATAAAAATCACCAAACACCACCCGGAAGACCAATCGTCTCCGGCTGTGATTCAGCACTGGAACCAGTTTCCAAATATATTGATTTCTTTTTGAAACCCTTTCTGCCACAAGTAAAATCATACTTGAGAGACACGATTGAGTTTATTAATAAGATACAGGAGATGACATTGGACGTGGAAACCCAGTTGATGGCCACGTTGGATGTTAACTCATTGTACACACAGATCCCGCAGGATGAAGCCCTAGAAGTCATGGAACTTTATTTGGAGCAGCGTGAGAGGCCCCATAGGGTCCCCACTGCTTTTATTATATCACTGGCCGAAATTTCTTTGAAGAGCAACTATTTCAAATTCGAAAATGAATTTTTTATTCAAGTCAAAGGGACAGCCATGGGCTGTCCATATGCGCCGGAAATGGCGGTATTGTACATGGCCCAGTATGAGGAAAGATTTATCTACAGAAACAACCCATACAGTGAGAACATAAAGCAGTGGCTGCGATATATAGATGACATCTGGCTCCTGTGGCAGGGGAGCCAGGTGGAACTCACTAACTTTTTTGGCTGGTTGAATGCAAGACACCCAGACATTACATTTTCAATTGACTCAAGTAAAAAGAGAATGACGTTCCTAGATGTGGAAGTTGGCACCGAAGGAGAAAGGTTTACAACATCCCTGTTTCAAAAAGGACACAGATAAAAACACTATATTGCATTATAAAAGCGCACACCCCCAATGTCTGAAACAAAATCTTCCTTTCGGACAACTATTGAGAATAAGAAGAAACTGTTCAGAACTTAATGATTTTGACACACATGCGAAATCATTTTGCGAAGAAATGGACATGAGGGGCTACCCCAAAAAACTTTTGAAGCACTCTAAAAAAAGATCGAGATATACTCCTAGAGAGGAATTGTTAAAAATCAAACCGAAAAGGGAGCTAGACAAATTGGTCTGTGTTACCACCTATGGGGCCCACACGAATAAGTTCAGGCAGATAATCTTGCGAAATTGGCACTTGCTAGAGGGACTTGAAAACCCTTTGCAAAAACCTATTTTCGCTATGAAGAAAAACCCTAGCACTGGACAGCAAATTATTCGGGCGGACAGTTATGTTCCAAAGACAAAGAGTGATCTCATAACACAGTGGAAACTTAAACCAATCACTGGACACCACAAATGTGGTATGTGTGTAGCCTGCAGCAGTACTGTAGAAGGAAATGAATTCAGCCATAATGGTATTAAATGGAGACACAATATGCATACAAATTGCAAAAGCAAGAATGTTATTTATGCAGTACTGTGTGCATGCAATAAAATATACATCGGCAAAACTTGCCAACAGGTCAATATGCGAATTTCACAACACAGGTCGAGACTTAAGAAAAGAGTACCCAATGCACCAATGGTGGATCATTTTGCGGCTCTGAACCATAAAGAAACCGATTTCACTTGGACGGTTCTGGCCAGCATAGATCCGAAACATAAATCACCTAATGTGGAACAAGCTCTTCTGCGCAAGGAAGCGTATTTGATAATGAGATTTGATAGCATGAATAAAGGGCTCAATTCTATGAGTGAATTGAATAGACTGTAAGGAGATTTCATGGCGAAATTAGCCATTTTCACTACAATCCCCAGAATGCATCACTGTGGCTTTTTGGCCACACTCGAATTTCATTGGCCCAGAATGTTTGATGTAACCAACAGGCGGCTGCCTGTTTGATCAGAACTGAATCACCAAACCGAGAGATGCACTGAGAGGAGTTTAAGCAAAAGACAGCGGTAAGCTTCAACTCCACCCCCCCTGTTTTAGAGCGAGAACGCATTGAATCCTTGCCAGCAGTCGAGCATCCCTAACGAGGCCAATTCCTATTACAGATTCATTTACACAGTGACCGGGCAGCGGAAGCACTGACTGGTGCGTTACACTGTCATTTATATGAGGAAGCCCACAGTGAGTAGCGTGTACTCTTTAAGCAAAATGTTTATTCACCATGTGATATACAAGGATAGCCATAACAGGGCGGCTTGGTTACTTTGTCTTTCAGAAAAAACACACTTGAAAAAACGAGTGTTCCTGTTCTTTTAAATCGAATGTGACAAACAGTTTACGAACGCGGTCTCGTTGAGACCCAGCTACAGGTATGAATGCCCCGGTTTTAACAAACATTTTTGAAACTTAAATGTCAAATACCGGTAGCTCACAAACACGCATTACCTTTTATTACAGAAGCGTGCACACAGTTTCATGCAAGGATTGAGAAAGTGACCTCCACCTCTACATCCTTGAGGTATGGCACTTTATTTTCCAAATATGCATGAGTTAAAGAGCCTGAGAAGAATGAGGGAAGCCGCTCTAATGAGCTTTTATAATTTCTTTCAACATTAGGACAAACGTGGAGAAAAGGATTAACTTGGCCCTGATGAGAGTCTGGGGACAACGCGCCCAAACTCGAAACGCGTCGGCAAAGGGAATTAAGTTCCATTCTTTGAAAACGCTATTAGACAAAGGAGATTAATCCTTACTCTTTCACAAATAATTTTGACATTGATTCCTACAGTATTCAGATTCATTTATGATATTTCAATACGTAGTAATGAAATGCATAATTTTTGAACATTTAATGATGTTGTTTTGATGTTGTTTGAAATAGTTTGACATCTGTTTTTTTACTCACTTTAGTTGATATCTGTTTTTTTACTCACTTTTGTGATGTTTTGTAAAAATTGATTGTTTTCACTTTTTATGTATGTTTGATGAATATTTTTGTATAATTAGGACAACAAGATTATTTGGCTATGTGAAGAACATTGTCTTCTCTTGTCAAAAACAGTACTCTTTTTCTAAAAAACAAATGAATAAAAGGCGCAATTAATTGCCGTGATAAACATATCAGGTTTTGTTTATCTTTTCATTTAGAATAAGACTATTTGAAAAAACTGGTAGTGTGGGTTTCTCTTTTTGTATAAGTATTTCTGGCCCTACCCCACTCCTGTCCATTGGGCCACCCTCCTCACGGCCCGCATCTGCTATTTGGAGGAGGAACTGCTTAAACTGAAGTCTTCAGATAAGGTGTGCTCCGGCCCCACGTTGAAGCCTTAGAGGGAGGACATGCTGTCATGTTCTGTTTGTAAGCTTGCTCTTACTAACATTAAAATTCAGACCCTGTACCCCCTCACACCATGACAGTAAGAAAGCACATTCGGACAGTTAGTAGCTGTTGTGCCCTTATTAATGCCAGATCCTTGGTAAAAAACGCCATAACATATGCCGATTTCATAGATTCCAAAGCCCTTGATCTGACATTTATAACAGAAAACCCCGACTTGATTCTGGTGCATCCGCCAGGTTTTTTGGTCTCTAGGCTCGATCAAGTCAGTAGAAAGGCTCGATCAAGTCAGTAGAAAGGCTCGATCAAGTCAGTAGAAAGGCTCATGATTATTCACCGAGAACATTTTTGAATTTTAACTCGCGCGCTCCCAGTAGTTTGGGATTGTGAAGCGCTATTTCTTTTAAAATAGAAATTAATAAGCAGTACTCCTTTAATGGCATGGCTAATTTACCCCTCCCCCCCAGGCCTCATAGCAGCTTTTATTGATAATATTAGCAAACTATTGGAACTCAAAGAGGACCTCCCGGACCGGTCTATTCCTGGAGATTTTAATTCCCAGCTGGATAATCTTCTAGATACTGACTCTGTGTCATCTGCTGAATCCTCAGGATCGGAATGATGCTCAGAATGGTCCACCTCTTGATAGCCCCAATCTGAGTTGCTGTAATAGTGCAGACTACTGAAGTGATCAAGTGAGGCTCCACATTTACTGTTGTGGGATCACCAGAATAACATTGCAATAACCAAAGTCCATGTTATTGTATGCTGAAATGAATGAGCAAAATATTCAACTCTCACTATACCAAAATTACTTCTAGAAGAGCACATAGGTGTTGATAGGGGGAAACATCCTTTACGACGCAACTTTTACCACGCAGTGCCTTTACAACGCAGGTTTTTCAACCCAAGTCATTACAACAAATTGCGCTGGGGGGCGCTCTAGGATAGGTAATAGTTTAATTTACTATCCAACACCTTCCCTATTATCCACGGGGACTGGAGTTGGAATAGTAAATTAAACTATTCACTATCCAGCACCCCCCAACGCAACTCGTTATAACGACTTGCGTTGAAAAACCTGGGTTGTAAAAGCATGTGTGGTAAAAGCATGCGTTGTAACAACGTACATCCGTTGATAGGTGTATATACGAAATGCATTGCCTACCATGATATCTCACTTGCCTAGTATCATAGGGGTGAGAGCAAATAATCCAAGAACTCTACACAGGACCTCTGTTAAAGGCGGTAAAACATAATCAGAAAAAGATTACGATTCTGTGTGTTATGTGCTCATTATCTTCATAGCACAAGGAACAGATTAAGTATTTTTATTTATTTATTTATTTTAAAAGGTTTTATATAGCGCTGGCTGGACCCTAGGGTATCAGAGCGCTTTACAAGGAACCATCAAAATAAACATAACAGTGTTACTAGAATTAATTCAGGAGAGTTGAGGAAACATTTAAGTACATGGTATGCTATAATGACCATAACGACAGTGTAAAACAACGAAGTGTACAAGAGCCAAGGACTAAAGATAGCAAACTTATAGGGTAGCATGTCTCAAAGAGAAAAGGCAGGCAGAGTGATAGTTGAGCCAAATTAAGGGAGAGGGGGAAACAAATGAGGGAGGAGGAATAAAAAGGGGAGGATGAAGATGTGCAGGATGGTGTAGAAAAGATCAATGAGTTAAGGGGGAACTGGGATGAGTGAGATGAGAGGGAAGAGATGACCGGAGTGGAAGTAGAATGAGGAGGGTGAGGGAAGTTTACAGTAGAGTCGCGGGGAGAGGCCAGGACAGAGAGAAAAGGTCCAGATACCATAACTCTTCTAAATGAAGAAAGAGGGAAAGGAAGTAGGATAGGGGGGAATTAAGAGGGGGCGGGGGGAAGCAGAACGAATGGAGGGTGAAAAAGAAAAACTGAGAGACGTTAATTAAAAATGGACAAGTGTTAAGCGTAGGGAATTAAGGGCCCCAGTAATGGTTGAGAAGGTGCAATTTCAGGGCTTTTTTGAAGCTATAGTAGGAGGGGTTACAGCGTAGTTCGATGGGGAGCGAATTCGAGATGGTTGGCACATTTCCAGAGAAGGAGCGTGATTGGGTAGCTTTTTTATTTAGTAGAGGAGGGATGAGGATGAGGTTGTCAGTGCTTCTCAAATCTCTTGAGGTGCCAGCTCTTAGAAGTTTCTCAGAAAGGTATTGAGGTGTGTTTTGGTGAAGTGCTTTATGGGTGATGCAAGCAGTTTTGTAGGTGGATCTGCCTTCAACAGGGAGTCATTTGAGAGATTTAAGGACAGGGGAAATGTGCTCGAAACTTTTGCAATCCGCGATGAGCCTCGCTGCCAGGTAGAGGACAGATTTAATTGGGGCTAACTGTATTTTAGGAGTTCCTGTCAGGATAGCATTACCATAGCCAATTCTCGAAAGGGCAAGTGATTGGACAACAGATTTAAAATCATCGTTGGGGATAAAGGGTTTTATTTTCTTGAGGTGTTGAAGTGTGAAGAGGGCACTCTTGGCAGCATTTTTTATGTGTGGAATGAGACTGAGGTTCTGGTCAATGCTGATCCCGAGGGATTTCACTGAGCTGGATAAGGTGAGAGAGCAGTTAAAAGCATTCAGCTCCGAGATCCAGGACTGGATGGGGAGTGAGTTATTTTTAGGCGAGAAGAGGATGATTTCCGTTTTTTTGGGTTAAGTTTAAGGTGGTTGCAGTGGAACCAGGATTGAATCTTAGTCAAGGTGTCATTGAGGCGTAAGATATCAGAACGTGATTTAATCTTACAGTCGATTTGGGTGTCATCGGCGTTGAGGTGGTAGTTGGTTCCAGATTGATTAAGAATGAGGGTAAGGGGCTCCATGAAGAGGTTGAACAATACGGGAGAGAGTGTAGATCCTTGGGGGACACCAAGGGAGATGGGTCTAGGTTTGGAAAGGCAATCAGAAATTTTTATTTGTTGGGACCTGTGTTGGAAAAAGGAATAAAACCATTAGAGGACAGAACCATTGAGACCAAAACAGTCTTTTAGAGTGTTAAGAAGATCAAGATGATTGGCAGTATTGAACGCCGCAGAGAGGTCAAGAAGGATAAGAAGGGAGGCTTCACCTTTGTCAAGGGAATGGTGTAAGTCGTCAATTACTTTAATCATGGCGGTTTCAGTACTGCAGCCCTTTCTGAAACCTGGTTGAAGGGGATCCAAAAGATTGAAGGAGGAGATATGGTTGTCTAGTTGTAGAAGGACACATTTTTCGAGGACTTTGGAGAGCAAAGGGAGATTAGAAATAGGCCGGAGATTGTTAAGGTTGTTAGGGTCAGCCTGAGAGTTTTTGAGGATGGGGTGATTTGACCAAGCTGAAGGGAGATCAGTACACACCCAGAGGATAATGAAGAATTAATAATGTTTGTCCAATAGGGGCAATGATGTGTTTTAAATCTTGAACAAGGTTAGCAGGGAGTGGATCTTTGGTGTGTGAGGTGGGTTTGAGCTTAGAAATAATGTTAAGGACCTCGCGTTCTGAGACCGGATGGAAGTTAAGCCATGAGGCGTTATTTTTTGGTGAGAGTAAGGAGGGTTCAGGATCAGGCAGGGAATAGAAATAGGGAAGAGGAGAGGAGGTGGAATTGGAAGTGGTGATGGAGGGATCTAAGTGGGAAGGGTAGGAAGAGGGGAAGGTAATGGAGGGGAGAGTGGATGAGGTGAAGGATTGGTCAATCTTGTTGACTTTGTCATTGAAAAAGTTGGCGATTTCTTCACATTTATCAGTTGAGGCCAGTAATTTGGGGGGGGCTGAAGCTGTTTGATTTTTGACAATTCTAAACAGTTCTCGGGGCCTGTTTTTGGCTCTTTCTAATTGAGAGCGGAAGAAGGAGACCTTTACGTAAAGAATGTGTTTTTTATATTTGGACCTAGCAGATCTTAGGAGGGTCAGATTAGTAGGGGACGGGTTTTGTCTCCATGCGCGTTCAAACATTCTAAGCTAACGTCTATCACTGTTGAGGTCAGACTTGAGCCAGGATTTTGAGGAGGAGTTTTTTTGTGTTTTTAATTTTGCCAGGGCAATTTGGTCAAGGACCTCAGTTATGGATTTGTTAAAATGCTCAGTGAGGTCATTTGCATTAGGGGCGAGAGGGATGTGCTGTAGTTGGTCCTTGATTTTGGATTCTTATATACTTCAGGGGGGATAAGGTGAAGGTTTCTAGTCAATTTCTTTACTTTAGTGGATTTGGGGGGGCATCGTGTTAGTGATCGAAAAGAGGATGAGGTGATGGTCTGACCAGTCAATGGGGATAATGTTGTCCAGGAGGCCAGATCTTTGTCAGCAATGATAGCGTCTAGGGTGGCCCCTTTGATGTGGGTCGGCACATGGCAAAGTTGCGTCAGCGCATTAATGTCAAGCAGATCATTTAGAAGGTTAACAGAGGGGTCATTCTTTTTGTTCCAGTGGAGGTTAAAGTCTCCTAGGAAGAGGTGCTTAGAATTGGAAAGCGAGGAATGGATAATGAGATCAGACTGTTCTTCAACAAACGGAAGAGGGTGCCCTGGGCATGGTAAATATTGTGAATGCGGATTGGAAGAGATCCTGGGACCTTAAGTTCAACACCAAGGTACTCGTACGTAGTGTGATCCGAGTTATTGATAAGGGAGAGTTGAAGAAAATGTTTATAAATCATGGCTATCCCTCCTCCTATTCTGTCCGGTCTATCCTTCCTAAGGATGGAGTAGCCAGGAGGTGAGAGCAGGTCCAGAATAGAAGAGGAGTGGGAATTGAGCCAAGTTTCAGTTAGGAAGGCGATGTCTATGTCTTCGCTCAAGATGGTTTCAGCTATTTCAGTTGCATGCCGAGCCGCTGATCGGCAATTAACCAGCAGGCAAGTCATGGGTTTAGGTATACTTTTGGGGGGAGGGCAAGTATGGATAAGAGTAAGTTCAGAAGGTGGTCTGGGTGAAGCTGGTGAAGTAGGGATTCTGCTGGTACCCAAGATAACTGGAATGGTTGAGAGAAGGGTAGGAGGGGATGTGCTCGGGGGTATAGGAGGGAGAGAGGGAGAGAGGTGCGGAGATTGCACCAAGGATGTTCTGTTCCACGAAAATGTCTCAGCCATCCACATACACATAAAATAGGCTTGCATAGCAATAGGATTACTGGAATCAAAATTGAGTCATATAAGTACAACTGTTTGCCATTCCAGCTCAGGTGTGCTCAGTGCAGATATCCCCTACACCAAATGCATAGCATAGCACATATTAAAGTCCCAAGCCCCGAGGTTAATGCACCAATGAGTTGTAATGCAAAAAAACAAAAATTGGTAGGATACTTGTTTCCTTTCCTCCGCATGAGTCCATAGATGTGAGAGTCGCCAACGGAAGAAATAAAATGCCAGCGTCTTCTCTGAACACAAATTAAAGCACAAGTCAAATCCAGTAAGGACTCATGAATCCAAGTTGAGCCAAAACATACACCCCTGCTGCCCAAACTATAGTGTGGAGGGAAGTACCCTTACCGGACCATAAACATCCTCACCATTCCTCAGCAGCGCTGCTATCCAAAATAATCACCCATGTCTTGGAATGCAGAAGCGCCTTTGTAGGCGCACATGTGTGTACTCCAGCAACCGCAAGTATTCATGGGACATGTAGTTTCCCATTGTCCTGATCTCCATGAGTCTTCCCCTCCTGGTTGATAGCATAACACTGGAGTACCTCTAAAAAACAGGCAGCCTTGTACCCTGACAGTGTTCTTGACACATTATGGGCTTCCTCTGGTGAGCTGTTACAGTACATCTTTTCTCCGGAGAACACTGACAGGGACATGGTTTCTGTGGGTATTGCCCGTGAAAGGAAGCCACCAATCTAAAACCATGTACCCCAGCAGTAGGTTCCCACAAGTTCCCTCAGGTCCATACCCTTTCCAGGCAACTAAATACCATATCTTGTGGCCTCCTTATTTGGAGTCTAAAATTTCTTTTACTTCATGTTAAACTTCATTGTTTACCCATATAGGTACAGGCACCTTTTTTTACAGCAGTGTAAGAAGGTTTAAGTAGTGACACATGAAAAACGGGATGGGTTCGTAAACTGGAGGGCAAACCCAATTTTACCGCAAAAGAATTGATCATTTAAGGACCTTATGTGGGGCTATGCACTTGGAGTTAAAAATGCTGTATTCCTTAAATCTGATGTTCTTTGTGGACACAACAGCCCCTTTTTTGTACGAAGGGCCAGGTCATTGGTGTTTGTCCGCATACAGTTTGTATCTAGCCTTAGCTAATCGTTGATGCGTTTGTGTGGTTTATAGTGTTTTCTGAAAATAGAAAATAGCAACTATGCCCATGCACTTCTACACATTCAATTAATCATTAATCACGCTATGCGTTAGTTTTTTGGAGCAGAATTGTAGATATTCGCACAACTTTACACAAACAAGTAACTCTCCGAGAATTAATACATCTGAGTTGAGATATATGGATGGATATAAAGTCTCTTGTTGGTATAGACACTTCTGTTTATTGTTCCATTGCACAAGCCAACACGTGTTTCATCGCAGGGAACAATCTGCAAATCTTCAGGGCTGGATAAAAACAAAAGTACATTTTTGGGAACATGTTCTGTTGACAAACAGAATCAGATGGTGACTTGGTGGTTTTAACCCAAGTGAGAAACAGCATGCCATTTAAGTGACTCCGTGAGGTGAAAATTAACTGAAATAAGTGATCTATTTGAGTTTGCACTGGGGAAGGTCTATATAAACCTAGAAGACTGGCCAGATCAAATATTGAGGTGAGAACGTGAGATTGTGTAAAATACCTTAAAAACAAACACCCGAGTGACTTGTAAGTGGTACTTTCTTAACAAATGATAAGGGGAAGCACGGAAATTTGATTGCACACAGTTTATTTACCAGATGTTCATGCATGGATATCCTACTCGAATATTTCAATCGTATTTGTTGATAACCTTTTTAATGGGCACAGTGTGGTTTGGACCTTGAAAAGTTGTGCGCTTATTTATTACAAAACCCTTGTGTCTTTCTGGTTGTGCAATTCAAAATTAATAAGGAAAGATAAACGGAAAAATATATATATTTTCAGGCCAGTCAGTATCCTGCCTCCGTTGGCAGTCTGGAATACGCAGCTGAGAAAAGGGAATAGTGCTGGATTTAATGCAATATATATATTTTTTTTTATGAAAAAATGTTAATTTTTTTTTTTTATATATTAAGAAAAAGGGGACACGGGGATTATAGTGCCGAACAAGGCTAGGTAATAGCCAGAAGACTTTTCTCCAGACAGTAAGGTGGATTAAAGAATGGCTATCAACACTCTGGTTGCTACGTTAAAATTATAATATAGAAGCCATAGTCGAAATATATTCCTAAACGTCTTATTAACACTCACCTTTCAAAGGAAAAGCAAGTTCGTAATTGTAATACCCAGTCCGGGCGTTATGTGGAGATTCGAAGTCAGCAAGTCAATTCACATTTCGGTTACATATGATCTAAGGAATATAATGAGTGTACATATAATACATGCATAAAGTTATATTAAAAGACAAGAGATGGGGGGAGGAGCCAAGCTCGCGTCCGAGATGGCCGCGTTTTAGCTCGGCTCCGATCACTCTCCTGTCTGCAACAAATATCCTGTACTTTATCCTGCCCCGGGAAGTATTCCACGATGTGCAGTGGAACGACGATAACTCACAGGCACTTACCGTTTGCTCCGGTGATTCCTGGGTGTCACGGATCCTGAGTTACGCCCCTGTCTGCTTCGGGGCCTCCGGAGCGGCCGGGCCTGGCACTCCTTGGCGGCGCCCGGGCTGGACGGGGCGCGGTGGCCGGCCCTTGCTGGTGGTGTGGAGTCGGTCGGAGGGGCCGATGTGCTAATAGACCGATTGCGGCCTCCCGGGCCTGGTCCGGCGGTCCTGCGGCCTGGTGTTGGGGAGCTGACTTCCATGGACGGGGTTGACCGTACATCTGGCTCGTCTCCCCTTTGTTCTCCGGCCCGGCCATTTTGAGTTCCTCCGCCCGGACTCGGAGAACGGTGCCGGCGGCGTGTGGGGTGCCGGCGCATCGCCTTCTTCTGGTGGCTCCCCTTCCTGCCCTGGTGGCACCTCCGCTGGTGGTTGCCGGTATCCTGTTTTGCCCCGCTGATATCCGGGCGGGGGTCGGTGTTCGCAGCGGCCCCGCCGGGCTTCTAAGATGGCGGCCGGCCCCATGATTCTCGGCCTTGCGGGGACCGGCGATGCGAGTCCGCCGCGCGGCACGTTTGCTGAATACTGTAAAGGTGAGCCTACGCTCCGCGACATCCTCGCCGCCCTGCGCTCCTGGGGGGCACCCATGACCGCACCGACCGCTATCCTGGAGGGGGGTCCCTTTGTTGGGCCTGCCGGACCCCCCTCGGTTTGTGCGGCTTCATCTCTGTTGTGTGCTGCTGGCACTTTCCTTGGGGTCGTGGACCTGGAGGCTGCTGATGGTCTGGATGTGCGGGGGTCCGCTGCCCTTCTTCGTCCTGTGCCTCCATCTGCTCCGGAGGTTCCCCGGCTGGATCCCGTCTGGACCGACCTCGATGGGTCTCCTTTTCCTCTTTTGCCTCACATGGCCGTACGAAGATCCTGTGACGGTGCCGCTGGACCGGCTTTCTCCGTATTCTCATCGGAACTTTGCCTGCTTTGCATGAAGTGGTTACTGTACTTTCTGGATCATCCGGGTCACGATCGCTACAACTTGAGTGTATTTTTGATTCGACTCCCTGTTCTTCACCTCCTGTTTTATGTGATCTGGTTCCTGGTGCGCTGGACGATTACAGTTTGCGAAAAATGAGGGCAGGGTTGAGCTGATCTTGCCTCTGTGGACTGTTATTTTGTGGTATGGTTGGGTGATCCGTTCATAATTGTATGATTATGTTTGATACGTCTTTACGTTCCTGGAGCTTATCCGTGTGTTTATTATCTTCCCGTGGGCTCTGAGTATTTTCGGGCGGGGGGGTGGGAGCTGAAGGGGTTTTGATTATGTGGCTCCTCTCCCGCTGGTTTTTCCCTGTTTCCCCTTCCCCCCCTTTTTAATCTAAGTGATTCTTTCTTTCTTATATTTCTCTATATTTCGGGTTCTAATTAGGGCGACAGGCACGCTGCTGGGGGGTAGGCCATAGCCTTCTGCAGGGGTGCAGGGTGGGCTGTGCGGGGTGGTGGGGGGTCTGTTTATTGTATCTTTCCCTGTTCCTCTTTTTGGTTCTATGGCTCTTATGTATCCCCTACTTTCGTGGCGCGGTGTCGGCACGTAGCCCCCCGGGGTGTTTGTGCTGGCATGGCCCTTTTGGTATGTCTGCTGTCACGGTTTACTACGCATTCATTTCTCCTGTTGCCACTAGTTCCATGTGCCGAATTAGTATTGGGTGCTTTGTTAGCCGTGGGGGGCGTGCACTAACGCTGCGCCCTCACTTTCCCCCTCCCCTTTTTTGATGTCCTCTTCCTCTCTTTTTTTTCCTTTTCCCCACCCCATTTTCTTTTCCTCCCTTGGGTTGTTGTAACGGAGGGCTTTTAGTTTTGTAAACGTATTTTTCGCTGTTTTATTATTATGTGCCCTGATAGTGGCGGGTGGGTGCTGAGCAGCGATTGTGATTGTTCTTGATGTGGGACTCACGTTCTGCCTTTGCCAAAATGTATTGTTCTGTTGGTCTTTTCCTGTATTCGAGACTTCGGCTTGCTCACGGCCCGCCACGGCCCTCTGGACTTTACAGATTGACATTATCCTGTGACACCCTTTATTCTCTTATAAAATTAACCTACTTTTATCCTGTCCGTGATGGCGACTCAAAGACTTGTTGCCTTTGCCTTTCATATGAGCTATTTAGAAATCCTGTTGTCTCTCCTGTATTGCCTCGTATGTTTCTTTATTGTAGTGGCCGGCCCGGTGGGTTGTAGGCCCATATCTGTGCGCGCCTTCTGTACAATAAAGGTTTTAAAAAAAAAGACAAGAGATGCATCTTCTAGAACAAGAGGATGCCTACATGAGAAACATACCTCGGTATTCACTTGGTTAAAAGGTAAACCGGGCGGAGAGAAAGGTCGTGGCAGGGCGGATACGCCGATTTGTCCACGTTGGGAAATGCACCTAGAAAGTGCAGCCAAAGTCGTAATTAGTGTCTGCTCAATTGCGCGATCATAGAAAAAATATATATACAAGGACCGATATCGTCCGATATAATATAGAATCCTCACAATTGGAGAGCGCTTACCTATTCTATATCTGTCTCCCTCTTGAGTTGCCCGGCGCCGTTTTTCGAAGACTGACAAGGAACCGGAAGTCCGAACGGATTAAATACCAGTTTCCTGACTGAAAATCACTAGACCGTTCGTTTTCCTCTTTCCTTGCAGAGGTTTGGCAAGAAAGAGAAGAAATACTCTATCTACTGTGATCACTCGTAGGTTCAGTCTCAATAAAAAGTTTAAATTGCGAAGACATGTAGACATAATTTATCAGTGTGTGAAGTACAGTGTAAAAATGTCCCAATATTATAAATCTAGTGTCCTATGGCCAGTATTGTTGCAATTTACTTTAAAAGAGCACACTAATTTCCTGTTATTACAGCAATTGAAGCAATTGGAGAAAAGGAAAGAGAAAGTAAAAGGGGCACATAGGCACCCATTGTAAGACTTGTCTGTCTATATTGATTTAGTTTATCTTGATCGATTAAGATGTAAATCTACGTCGTGAGAATCCCGCTCGATGATTCGTGGAAACAGAATTTGTTTTAACGGAGAGAAAATTATATTTGTTGTAGCCCATTAGGTTTAGAAAACGGCTATTTTTTCTTTTCTTGTGCTATATGTTAAGTGTCCAAAAGTGGGCAATGGAGACTATCGCAAAAAACTAAGATCAGGGGTAACAAAGAAGTAGAGATAGAGAATAAGGAGGTACAAGTAATCAATCTGTCCTCTTTTCCACTCACTCCTGACATGACCAGTCTACTTCAAGAGGTCTTAATTTCAATCCATACTCGACTGGGGACATCTGCCAAATTAAAATAGATCTCTTTAAATTTGTGCGTTTGTTGAAACTTAAGAAGCATTTTGCAGGGAAAACACCCACCGTAAGAAATGTGATAAATATTTCTGATGTTCTGGATAATGATGCACACTCAATAAAGGATGTACAAGCAATTCATTTACTGTTGTCTATCACTGAACGAGAAGATAGCCCTTTGGAAATGGGGCAACTATTAGAAGAACTTAACATTGACACAGATCTCAGGGTTTCCAGTGGTTTAAAGTCCAAATCCACATGGACACCTACATTACCAGGTGGCAATAGTATTGACAATTTTTACAGGCATGTTCTGGATGATTTGAACCAAATCAACATTAAGAAACTTAAAGATACTTTCACATTCAAAGACAATTTAACAAAAGGAGAACGCAATGCCCTAATCACACTCACCAACAATTCCACCATTATCATTCGTGAGGCAGATAAGGGAGGAAACATTGTGGTGATGAACGCAGACGACTACAATAACGAGATACTGAATCAATTAGCAGACGAATCGTGCTACAAACCAATTGCACTAAACCCTATAGGTGCACTATCAACCAATATCAATGACCATCTACGGAAATGGAAAGAAGAAGGTCTTCTGAATGAAGAGGAATACTTATATCTGAAGGTATACAAACCCACATACCCATGGCTCTACACACTTCCAAAAATTCATAAAGATCTCCCTTTCCCTCCAGGTAGACCAATAGTTTCTGGAATCGGGGGTCCTACGGAAAGATTGGCGGAATATGTGGATGTGTTCTTGGGTCCCTTGGTCAGAAACTTACCATCCTATATACAAGACTCCAAACACATTCTCAACCTTTTGAGTGACTTGGAATGGCAACCAGATACCACCTTGGTCACCATGGATGTTGTCGCACTCTACACCAGCATCAATCCCAGCTTAGGGGTTGAAGCAATTACCCGGGTTCTATCAAACCGGCCGGCGTCCCTTTGGGCACATACACAGATGCTCATTTCCATGATGAATCTTATATTGAACAACAATTATTTCATCTTTCACAAGCAATGGTATCAGCAGAAACGAGGAGTAGCCATGGGTTCTAAATTTTCACCATCATTCGCTAACCTGTTCATGGGTGCGTTTGAAGCAGATCACATATGGGGTTCAAAGGGCAGCCTTTATACCGACTCCATTTTATTTTGGGGTCGGTATATAGATGACTGCATTTTACTATGGACTGGCTCAGATGAATTACTACAGAGCTTCTTTAACCATCTTAACTCTAATATGTGGGAATTGAGCTTTACCATGAAACACAGCAAGACTCTCATAGAATTTCTAGACCTAGAACTCTATGTGAAAGAGAACACTCTACAAAGCAAGCTCCACAGGAAACCTACATCCTGCAATGCTATTTTACGAGCGGATAGTTTTCATCCTTTTCATCAGATCAGATCAATACCTTTTGGAGAATTCCTCCGCGCCAGACGCAATTGTAGTGAAGATAACGAGCTCGACACCACTTTGAAAGACATGAACACGCGTTTTGAGAAACGTGGTTACCCTAAAACGATCCTCACTAAAGCGAGAAAGAAATTGAATAAAATCAAGAGAGTAGAAACTTTGAAAGGTAAGAACAACCAAAAATCGCCCGATAAAACTTTGAGATTGGTCACTGAATTCAACGCACTTCATCATCTGATCAGGAATAGCATGACAAGACACTGGCGTCTGCTAAGAAAAGACACAACACTAAAGGATATGATCTCAACAACTCCGCAGATCACTTTTCGCAAAGGGAGAACCTTAAGGAATAGACTGAGTCCCACTGTCCCTCGCAGTGACATGACTCCCAACTGGTTAACCCAACATAGCAATGGATTTTTCAAATGTGGCTTTTGCACTATGTGTAAGTGGGCCAAACACAAAACTAAACAATTCAAGGGCCCTTCTGAAGAAATATATGATATCAGGGTCAATATCAATTGCACCACGAAATACGTGGTTTACATCATTGAATACATATGTGGCAAAAAATATGTTGGAAGTACAATTAGGGCTTTGAAAGAGAGGATTTCCGAACATATGAGGGCTATCCAAAAACAGGACCCCAAATATCCAGTTGCCCTACACGTAGCCACATGTCAGACCAACGTAGAGGACTTCCGAGTTTCTTTCTTTGGCATAGATACGGTGCCCCTCCATGTAAGAGGTGGCAACCGAGAGTTGGCTTTAAGGCGTAAAGAGGCAACCTGGATTATGCGTCTGCGAAGTATAGAGCTCGGATTAAACTATGACCCTGAACTTCAATTTTTTCTAGGTAATTAAACCACATCAAAATGACACACTATAATAAGATCTTGATGGGATATTTCCTACAACTTTGGATCAGTCTTTAGCCATTATGTGTAATGAACGGGTATATGTACTGTGTTTTTCCCACGCGCCATACTCCACTCTGTATTGTATTTTATTTATTGTTGTCGTTTGTGTTTCTAGCCGTACAATAGATATGTATTTCTATATTACCAAAAAAGTATATACATAGAATTTGGACACTTAACATATAGCACAAGAAAAGAAAAAATAGCCGTGTTCTAAACCTAATGGGCTACAACAAATATAATTTTCTCTCCGTTAAAACAAATTCTGTTTCCACGAATCATCGAGCGGGATTCTCACGACGTAGATTTACATCTTAATCGATCAAGATAAACTAAATCAATATAGACAGACAAGTCTTACAATGGGTGCCTATGTGCCCCTTTTACTTTCTCTTTCCTTTTCTCCAATTGCTTCAATTGCTGTAATAACAGGAAATTAGTGTGCTCTTTTAAAGTAAATTTCAACAATACTGGCCATAGGACACTAGATTTATAATATTGGGACATTTTTACACTGTACTTCACACACTGATAAATTATGTCTACATGTCTTCGCAATTTAAACTTTTTATTGAGACTGAACCTACGAGTGATCACAGTAGATAGAGTATTTCTTCTCTTTCTTGCCAAACCTCTGCAAGGAAAGAGGAAAACGAACGGTCTAGTGATTTTCAGTCAGGAAACTGGTATTTAATCCGTTCGGACTTCCGGTTCCTTGTCCGTCTTCGAAAAACGGCGCCGGGCAACTCAAGAGGGAGACAGATATAGAATAGGTAAGCGCTCTCCAATTGTGAGGATTCTATATTATATCGGACGATATCGGTCCTTGTATATATATTTTTTCTATGATCGCGCAATTGAGCAGACACTAATTACGACTTTGGCTGCACTTTCTAGGTGCATTTCCCAACGTGGACAAATCGGCGTATCCGCCCTGCCACGACCTTTCTCTCCGCCCGGTTTACCTTTTAACCAAGTGAATACCGAGGTATGTTTCTCATGTAGACATCCTCTTGTTCTAGAAGATGCATCTCTTGTCTTTTAATATAACTTTATGCATGTAGTATATGTACACTCATTATATTCCTTAGATCATATGTAACCGAAATGTGAATTGACTTGCTGACTTCGAATCTCCACATAACGCCCGGACTGGGTATTACAATTACGAACTTGCTTTTCCTTTGAAAGGTGAGTGTTAATAAGACGTTTAGGAATATATTTCGACTATGGCTTCTATATTATAATTTTAACGTAGCAACCAGAGTGTTGATAGCCATTCTTTAATCCACCTTACTGTCTGGAGAAAAGTCTTCTGGCTATTACCTAGCCTTGTCCGGCACTATAATCCCCGTGTCCCCTTTTTCTTAATATATTAAAAAAAAAAAATCAAATTTTTTCATTTAAAAAAAAATATATATTGTATTAAATCCAGCACTATTCCCTTTTCTCAGCTGCGTATTCCAGACTGCCAACGGAGGCAGGATACTGACTGGCCTGAAAATATATATATTTTTCCGTTTATCTTTCCTTATTAATTTTGAATTGCACAACCAGAAAGACACAAGGGCTTTGTAATAAATAAGCGCACAACTTTTCAAGGTCCAAACCACACTGTGCCCATTAAAAAGGTTATCAACAAATACGATTGAAATATTCGAGTAGGATATCCATGCATGAACAGCTGGTAAATAAACTGTGTGCAATCAAATTTCCGTGCTTCCCCTTATCATTTGTTAAGAAAGTACCACTTACAAGTCACTCGGGTGTTTGTTTTTAAGGTATTTTACACAATCTCACGTTCTCACCTCAATATTTGATCTGGCCAGTCTTCTAGGTTTATATAGACCTTCACCAGTGCAAACTCACATAGATCACTTATTTCAGTTAATTTTCACTACACGGAGTCACTTAAATGGCATGCTGTTTCTCACTTGGGTTAAAACCACCAAGTCACCATCTGATTCTGTTTGTCAACAGAACATGTTCCCAAAAATGTACTTTTGTTTTTATCCAGCCCTGAAGATTCGCAGATTGTTCCCTGCGATGAAACACGTGTTGGCTTGTGCAATGGAACAATAAACAGAAGTGTCTATACCAACAAGAGACTTTATATCCATCCATATATCTCAACTCAGATGTATTAATTCTCGGAGAGTTACTTGTTTGTGTAAAGTTGTGCGAATATCTACAATTCTGCTCCAAAAAACTAACGCATAGCGTGATTAATGATTAATTGAATGTGTAGAAGTGCAGGGGCATAGTTGCTTTTTTCCGTTTGTGTGGATCAGCTTGCTGATCCATTCGTTTGGAGCGGTTCTGGGGGTAATACCGCTCGCCTCATTGCCTACACTCAATAATATTGGAATCCATCACCTTGTGGTAACCCGGGAGTTGCGCCCAGGAATTCTGGAATATATAAATACCTCTTAGCTGTTTTTGTTTTCTGAAAATACGCCACCCTGTGCTGAACATCTGGTATCTTAGATGTATCTGTAGGATTCAAAAATAGAATGCAATGAGGGTAAAACCCATATGTACTGAAGTATGGTGATATGTGAGTGCAACTATGTTTTGTGCAGTTGTATGCTATTTCCACTAACCATAGACACTTCACCCACGCCTCGGTGTTTTTGTCAACATAGCACTGCAAATACTGCTTTAACATTTGATTAAAGTGTTCCGACTGACCATCAGTTTGTGGATGTAAACTAGTGGAAAGAGAGGCAGAGATATTCAGAGACAAGCACCACACCCTCCAGAACTGGGCGTGAACTGAGCCCCTCGGTCAGACAAATCACTTTTGGAAGACCATGTAATCTGATTATGTTTATTAACAAGAACCGGGCGAACTGACCGCATCTGTTTATAATCTATGAAATGTCCTATTTTTGTCAAGTAATCTACTGACGCTAAGATAGTAGTGCATCCGTGGTGTGTAGATAGACCAACAACAAAGTCCAAGAAATGTTTTCCTATGGGGTTTCTGGAGTGGGAAGAAGTTGTAGCAGACCTTGTTGTTTCATATTATCAACTTTCATCTGCATACAGATTTTGCATTTTATTAGCCACAGAACGATATCCTTCCGAATGGTTGGCCACTAGAATTGTCGTAATGTTTTATCCAACGTTTTTTCCACTCCATTATGCCCGGCACTATGCACATCATGGCACCATTAAAACACCTGTTTTCTTAATATCTTTGTAGGTGCCAGGACCTGCTTCCCTCTAACAAGTATTGCTTCTCTCACTTGCCACTCCACATGCTGCTTAAGCCAAGCTTCCCATTCAAACAACTGTATTCCGCAGGCCACTTTTTTCAAGAAAGTATCTGATTGAATTACACAGACAAACTTTTGAGGGTCAATAATAGCTTGTTCATGGATTGCTTTTGGCTCTCTTTGTGATTACTGTCATGCTAAAGCATCTGCTTTCTTATTCTCATTCCCAGGTAAGTACTGCACAATGAAATTGTATTCTGCAACAAACAGCATCCATCTCAACTGACGAGGCATTAGGTGTCTAGTTGCCTTCATAAATTAAAAATTCAGATTGATAATAATACGGTGACAGCAAGTTTGGCTCCCATGACAAAATGTACCCATTCCATCAAAGGGTCTTTGATCGCCAACAACTCTTTCTCAGCAGTCGTGTAGTTCCGTTCTGCATCATTTAGTTTTCTGGACATGTAAGCTATGGGGTGCATCTGTCCTATTGAATCATGACATTGCAATAATACGAATGTATGACGTTACAATGCATACATTTACAATGCATGCCTTTACAATGCAGTTTTTACATCGTAACATCCTTTACAACGCACTCCATTACATCGCATGACACTACATCGCATTTTTAGAAACTACCTTTACAACGCATTCCATTACATTGCATTATACCTTTACAACAAATACCATTACAACGCATACCATTACATTGCATGTAAGGTAAGTATTGGATAGTATAGGGGTAAAAATTACTATTCTAACTCCAAGGGGTGCAACAGTAGGGTACGTTTTGGATAGAGTAGGGGTCAAAATTACTATTCTAACTCCAGGGGGTGCAACAGTAGGGTAAGAGTTGGATAGTGTAGGGGTAAAAATTACTATTCTAACTCCAAGGGGTGCAACAGTAGGGTAAGTTTTGGATAGTGTAGGGGCACTACGTGCTGTAATGGTATGCGTTGGAATGGTATGCGTTGTAATGCCTGCGTTGTAGTGACATGCGATGTAGTGTCATGCGATGTAGTGTCATGCGTTGTAATGCCTGCATTGTAGTGACATGTGTTCTAAATGAAGTTGCGATATAAGGACTGCGTTGTAAGTGTAGTGTGATGTAATGGTTGCGTTGTAAAGGATGTTTCCCCAATAATACCACTCCAATGCCTACATCTGATGCATCTGCCTCCACAATATATGGTTTCTCCAGATCTGGATGTGCAAGGACTGGTACTGAAACTAATGCCTGTTTTAGATCTACAGACACCCTCTGTGCATCATCCATCAAGACTGACCTTTTCCTCAGAAGTTTTGTTATGGGTGCCACCATTCTAGAGAATTGGTGATAAATTTATATGGAAATTTGTGAATCCAAGGAAACACTGGATATCACGTGTGTTCAGCGGTCTTGGCCATTCCTTTACTGCCAATACTTTTGATTCTGCCATCTCTTGTCCTGAAGGAGTAAGCATTACCCCTAAGAACTCTACAGCAGTGACGTGGAACCTACCATACCTGAGTTTGCAAAACAGGTGGTTCTTTTGTAAGGTCTGCAATACTAAACTGACATCTGATGAGTAAATGAGTATATCATCAATATACACCACAACATAAAGGTCTAAACATTCTCTCAGAACATCATTGAGGAAGAATTGGAATGCTGCAGGGGCATTACATAATCCAAACGGCATTAATAGGTACTCTTACAAACTGTATTTTGTCTTGAATGCCATCTTCCAATCGTCTCCCTTTCTCATACAGACGAGATGATAAGCACCCTTGGGATCAAGCTTGGTATATATCACTGTCTTCTTCACCTTTACCAATAATACTGCAAACAACGTCATTTCATTTCATTTCCATGCTCCTTGTCAAGGTCTTCTTCTCAGGCTCTCTATCGCTAGTACAGTGTTGTAGCTCTTCTCAAACTAACAAATCATTCATGAGAACGTACCTGCAAGGAAAAAGACATGCAAGCAGAGAATGGGAAACAGCATTTTATGCAAGAAGAAACATAGGACTAGTCAGGACACCTTGAAGTGTTAATAGTGCACATTTAATATACGTCTGAGCATTTAACACAAATGAATAAAACTATCAGTATATTAGATTCACGCTAAAATACATAAAGGTAAAAGGTGAGTATATATCTTTAAATGTGACTAAGAACTACATTCAAATGCAAAGGTGAAACATTAGTAGACACATTTCATAAATCCATTGATGTTTCTAATGTGGATAAATGTCAACAGTGTGAGGATGGTT
Source organism: Lissotriton helveticus (assembly GCF_964261635.1). Lineage (NCBI taxonomy): Eukaryota > Metazoa > Chordata > Amphibia > Caudata > Salamandridae > Lissotriton > Lissotriton helveticus. Next base: position 229,571,177 of record NC_136065.1, on the reverse strand, counting down.
TAACCCCATTACCTAAATAATAAACGTTCATTTAATACAGTTAAGGCACACTTGTATATATGAATTCTCTAATCCAACAGTGAATGTCCTTCAATAATGATGTCAAGTGCAACACTTTACATTGATATTATAAGGGAACACAGTGAACAGGTGATAAGTGCACGTTATATTGCGGATTTGTGACATGTAAGGGTGGAGACAAAAAGTACGCTGCTCCAGTTACCTCCTCTGATGGCGAATCAAGCCATCACATCAAGATAAGAATCTTTTATCAGATGGACAAATCCCAATCTGGTTGTTTTCATCATTTCTCTTCTGGATTCCTTCAGCAATTTCAAATCATCATAGTATGTGCTTTGTCTGGTTTCTAGTTCTGTGTCTGCTCTCTTTCTCTTCACTCCCTTTTTCACTTGTGTATGTTTGTATTCCTTATAGATTACAAACAAGAATAATGCACTAAGAGTAATAATCAGTAGGGGTATCAAAATGCTTCCAAGAATTCCACTTCCTAAGTTTTCAAACCATCTGCCTATAGCAGAAAATCCATTCCCTATTGCTTCCCATGCACCTGTTGCTTCTAACCCTTTCAAATCTTTTGAGTCAGTAATGTTCTTACTGTATTTCTTCAAGTCCTTACTTTTGTCTGAAATTATAGTACTTTGTTGCTGAACTTTTAACATCCGACAGACTCCGCCCTTTTTTTCAAGAAGGGCTTCTAATGTAAGTCTATTCAGCAAAGCCATTGAGCTAATCGCAACTATTTTAACATCTATAACTAAAAAGCCTCCAGCTGAACTAGTGGACAACTTATCAACCACTGTGGGAATCTTTCTAATCTTATGCAAATTCAGTATCACTACTACAGATGGTATTAGAGCACCAAAGGTGTATCCCCCAACTTCACTAGCACATCACTTAGTTCTCAAATGTTCCTCTCCTGTTGGGTCATCAAGATGTACCACATGATAGATTTTCGGAAAAACTATCCCCATGTAACATGTTTCATACAATCTCTTGGGTAATATGTAATATGTATGTTTTCCATATATATAATAAACTCCATGAATAACGTGATCTTCTCTACCCAAATCCAATCCCCAGTTTCTACTAATTTTAAAAGTATGATCATATCCACTATCTCCTACATTATTTGTGTCTGTTTAGGATTTTTTAATGAATAGGCATAATTTCCCTTTGTGTTGCCAATCTAGAGCTAATGCTGCTAAATGTCCCACTAGCCTATGCTCACTTTCCTCTTCGGCCCATTTAGTTACATTTGAAGGATTTGTAGCTTTAACCAATATATCTCTTTGTCTGTCTTCTACTGAATCTATGAATTTTTTCTACACCTGTTAAAGCAAGTTAAATTATGTCTGTGCGCATAAGCAGCATCTAATGTCATGGTAGGTCTGAAGAAATGTCCAAATATCTCAGAAGTTTTAGAATCAGGCTGACGATTCAAATGCTTTAACACACTTCTGAAAAACATAAGTTATAATTCGAGTAATAATAATGAAGATGACCCTTCTTATTGAATACGCTCAACAATACACTAGAGGTAACTCCATATGTCAGGGGAAGGTGGTAAGTAATTCCCTCAGCAACTGAGACAGGCAATTGCATGCACACATAGCAATCCATAGTGTTAACATATTCATAAACAATTTGAAATAAACAAAAAATGAATAGACTTCATAGATGCATTTACCTTTAATACTTCTCATCTATTGAATATAAAGTACTGTCAGTGGGAAATGAGAAGGGTGGGGTAAACTCAACACCACAGCCAAAGCAATTAATACTAATGTCACAATGACAAACACTCCTGCACATAAGCATCTACGTCTACCAGTATTAGGGCTAAGCTCCATTAGTTCTCTGAGGTCAAACCGTTTAGGTGGAAGATAGTACAGTTCTTTTGGTATGTTTCCACCTGCGCAAACAACAATAACAATTCAAGCATCTTTTTAGTAAAATATGCACAAAGGATCTTCGTGAGACTTACTTAGCTCTTCTGTGTGTTCTTCTAAATGACAACCTTACGTCCCTTCAGCAGACTGGGGCCTTGGTAATCTTCTTAGTAGCTTGGGCAAAATCTATTAAGCTCTCTCTAGTAAATGCTCAGTTCAAAATCACTAATGATCACATCCGAATAAATTGACTGTTTAGTGGCAAGGCAATTGCAAAACTCAGTTCCAGCAAATAGTTCCATTCAAGGGGGCTCAACTGAATGCAAATTGTTAGCAACATGTTCAAAATGCTCTCTCCCAATCATTGACAGCCAATGATGTCCATTTATCTGAGGAGTAGATTAGACAGGGTACTCTAGCTCTCTTTGATCTCCTTACTGCTGGCCCTTCCTTATCATTGTCACTTGGGCCAGATTCTTCAGTATCTTCTGGGATAGTGTACGGCACATGTACTTCAGACAAACTGCATCTCCCTCTCTCCTGTCCTCTTGGCCACCGTTCTCCAGGCACAACTTGCGTTACTGTTGCACTAGGCCCTTCGCCAGGGTCTGAATCGGGCACACTCAGCACAACAGGATGAGACCCTTATGTACCGACTTCAACTGTTGATTCTCTCAGACCCCCTCCCCCAGGTCAAACAAGTGCTGTCCGAGCTTCTTGCTGATCCCCAACAGCTTTACTAACCTGCCCCCTTTGTCACTATTTAACCATCAGCACTTCAGGCAAAGGTGCTGTTATATTATCAAAGGGAGAAGGGACTCTCCGAGTATGGGCGGCATGCACCCGGTTGGGGAGACCGTCGCACTTCACAGCTGTTGTAGTGACCACGATGATCTTGTAGTGGCTTCACCGTGGAGGTTCCAAGTACAACTTGTACATGTACTTTTTCACCATGAACCTGGTCACCGAGACTGAGGTCATGGCACTAATCCTGTTGAGGTGGGGCTGTAGCCTCTCCAACCTGGTGAGACAAAGAATGCATCACATCCACCAGTCTTTTGCAGCAATCAAGAATCATGTCATCTTTATTGTTCACAAGAGCATTCACAGGCACCGTTGGCAGTCTCATGGCTCGGCCCATGATAATCTCTTGGAGAAACAATCCTGTTCTCCTAGTACTGCATAGGCTCATCAAAATAAGGGGCAAAGCATCAGGCCGTTTCAGAGACGTCGAGGCACACACTTTAGCCAATCTAAATTTCAAATTCCCATTGACCTTTGCCACAATTCTGGAAGACTCCAGTAGGTAACTGCATTGTAGCCTCTGCTCGACTTGTAATGCTGTGCGCAACATCTTCAGGACCTCTTTATTACAATGAGTTCCTCAGTCTGACTCCAGAGAACCCAAAACGAGGTATTAACTTCCTCAACAACTTAGCCACTGTGAGACTATAATTTTGCCTGGTCAGGTAAGCTTCAACCCAACATGGATGCAAACAATCACTAGGACATATCTCAGCCCATTGCACACAGGCATCTCGATAAAAGTCCAGTTGCATCCTGTTGAAGGAACCTCCTGTTCTCCCTATGTGACTCAGAGCTACTGCCATTCTACTGCCTCCATTTTTCTGCAGACACACAACACATCTGTGACACAACCTTGCAGCCATCAGTCTCAACCTGGGGTTAAACCATGTTTGCCTAATCAAACGCATTTCTACCTACGTGTGCTGGCCTATGATAATGGCTCACCTTTGGAGGTAACAAGCTATCTGGCAACACAGGTCTTCCATCTCCTGAAACCTAAATGTCCTTATCTTGTTTGACACAACCAATTCTAATCCAGCCTTGCTGTTGTGCTGCTGACACTTTCTCCTGTAACCTCTTAACTTCCTCCCAGGTATCAACTGTGGTTAACAACAGATTACAATTTGTCTCATCCGTTCTTTCATTTTGGTATTCCTTATTGAAGGTACAAGCATTCAGGGCAATATGTGATGGTTTCATCCACATACCTGTTGCCCACAGTGACATAGTTAGTTCCATTTTGGTTTGCATCCCACTTTAAGACTGCAGTCTGGGCAGGTAGCTGTAACACCTTCACAAATTGTGCACACTTTCCCCATTGCGTACAGCTGACCCAGAAGAGGTCATAAATCTGTGTTGTGACCATAACTGTCCAAAGTTATGAGCAACACCAAAGCCATACTGACTATCAGTGAAAAGGGTCACTCTCAGCTGGTCTGAAACACAGCATGCTCTGGTAACAGCAATCAACCTGGCTGCAAAAAATACTCCTCGAAACCAGGAGACTTCCACCACACCTTAGACAGTCAGACTGTGTAGGCAGCTCTCAGGTTTTCTGTATGGTCTCAGAAGCATGAGTCATCAACAAACATCACATAATCTGATTCAGGTAGTGGCACATCTTGTATGTCAGGTCTAGGCTTGGTGCATAGTCCAGTAACATCAAGACAGTCACAGTCATGCTCAACTTCTCCTTCCACTACATCATGCCCAGGTACAGGCAAGAGTGTTGCGGGATTAAGGGTAATACACATTCTAAGGGTAATGTTGTTGGCAAATGTAAGCTGCTCATACTTGGTGAGGTGGCTACTGGTAAGATACTGGGTTTTGGTGCAGGTTAACAGTACCACTACAGAATAGGGAACAAAAACAGTTAGATGATGACCCATAACTATGCTCTCACACTGCTAGATGCTGATACCTGTGGAAGCCACAGCTTTGAGACAGTCGGGCAAAAAAGCAGCTACTGGGTCAAGTGTAGCTAGAAAATATGCAATTGGCCTTTGAGATTTCCATACATCTGGGTTAGCACAGAGAGAGCGCAGTCCTCCCTCTCACTGCAAAACTTTCATTATAATCAAGCATTCCCAGTGCTGGGGCATGGCAGAGACATTCTCTCAACTCTGAGAAGGAACGCATGCAGCTGTCATCCCATGGGAGCGGATCTGAAAGGTCCTTGTGTTTCAGCCTCTGTAAAGGATTGCCAACTAGGGAAAAGTTGGGGATCCAATGTTGACAGTAGCACACCATTCCCAAGAACATTGTCTTCTTTCTGGGTAGTTGGCAGATTCATTTTCAAAATCGCTCAGATTTTTTCTTGTGACACCTTCCTCACTCCTTTTTTCAAAGTGATGTCCTAGGTAAAGGACCTCTTTCTTACAGTACTGCAGTTTCTTTGGGGATACTTTATGTCCATTCTCAGCTAAGTGGTACAACAGAGACATTGTATCTCGTTTGCAAGCCTCCTTTGTATTTAACACCACCAGCAGGTAATCAATATACTAAACCAGGACTAAGTGATAGGGCAGTACCAAAGACTTTAGATTCTTTTTAAGTATCTGGATGAAGATAGAATGACTCTCCATATACACTTGTGAGACCATATACACTTGTGTTCTGTCAATCTTGACCCAATCAATATCTTTAGGAGATATTTTCGATTTCACAAATGTAATCACCTTATGATACTTGTTCATCACCACTGGCGATGTAGAGTTTGACATAGGTTGTCTCGTTAGCTTTTTCTCGGGCCAATCCACAGCAATTTTGCATTGGACCCACAAGCCACAATTTCAAATAAGGTATTCAAATCTATCCATAAGACCTTTGATATATTTACAAACCAATAAACCTGTTTGTAACATTCCACTGGCTTTTCTCTCAATTTCAGAAAATAATTAGTGAATGAAGCAAGATCAGTCCTGAACTAAGGTATGTGGACATAACCTCATCCTGGCAGTTCTCTCATGGGAAGTATGTGTATATCCGTATCCTCCTCCTCTGTTTCAGATAGAGATAGCTCTAACCTGAATTTTTTGGGTTCTTTTTTCTTTGCCCACCTGCCTTCCCATCTATCCAGCTCACCCCATTTTCGAACACAGGCAATTTACTCCTTGATCTGTAATTTAATTCCTGGTGGTCTAGTGCTAGCGAGACCTCTGTCATTAAAGCTTAAACGATAAAATTCCTGTAAGGCTTTGTATTTTTGTAAATCAATTTCATATCTGTGCACCAGTAATTCAGACAATCTTCCATTAGCCTGTCCTGTACATCTAGTTATGTCTTAATATATGAACAAAAGCGCATCATCCGGATAGGTGTTTAATTGGGGTATGTCAAGATTTTCAAGTATAATTTCTTCTAATTCTTGTTTCAATCTAGCCACATCTATGGTCTTTTCCTTCTCTTGGGCCTAAATATATCTTGCACTTCGTACTGAAGTCCCACTCCCAGTCAGGGTGTCTATACCTTTGAACCAATTGTCAAGTTCTCGGTCAGTAACACCAGGTAGTTCTGCCGGGGTATTAAGAATAGACTCTCCACTAAAGGAACCCTTATTGGCATTAGTTGGTGAGTTCAATAGAGACATGTAAGAATTTAGCAAACCTATAGGTATTTCTGTCCTACTGTACTGTAATTAACATTTGAAAGTAGATTAGTTTTGGACATGAAAAAGGGTGGCGATCTTTAGGAGAACCTTCTAGCCGGGTCAAACCCTGTGTGACTTAATGTATGGTCTGCACTTGCAGCACATGGGGTATTCCCATGTGTCGAAACCAACAGAACTTGAGGGATTGGTTTCATCATAGAGTCCACAGGATTACTAGATGAAGTACTCATTCCAGTAGGAACAGTCAACGTATGTGTAGAATTTCCTGCCAATACAAGTTTATACAAAGAAACTACAGGACCAATTGTGGCGGGAACAGTCAGTGCATCTGAGGCATTTAAAGCAAGGGAATTGAATTAGAACGTGCATCTACTGCTTCCGTAGGCACATCGAAAGTCTCACCAGTATGTACATTACTCACTCCTCCGGCTTGGGTCACAATACATGGGGTGGACGGTTCAAAAATAATTTCATTATGAAATCTTCATTCGAATCGCTATCACTGTCCACCGCTGTATTCTCTGTCTCATCTGCCTCGTTTTCCTTTTTCTTATCTTTTCGTTTACCTTTCCCTTCTTCCTCACTCGTTAATGCAGGATACAGTCTAGCTCCCTCATTCATGTCCGTTCTCCATGTTTCCTGTTCTGCATCCCATCTACCATCTGCACAAGTGACCTTTCCCTGAAATTTCTCTCTTTGCCTAATCTATGTGTTCTCAAGCATAAGTGCTTCATATTGTGTTGGTCCAGGAGGCGGTTTCATGTCATACAACGTCCCCCTTAAATGATCAATGATTCTCAATTTAAATGTGCCATAACGAGGAAATGCCAAAGGACCATCCTTCTCAGTGATCTTATGTCATTGTTTGAGACAAATACATGTGAAGACCCACGTCTATTGCCATTTAATGAACTGGCGTACCTTTAGGTGGTGCTTCTTCCCCCTTTCCAACCGGTATAGTCACATCTCCCTTCATTAGACTTTGTAGTGCTTTAAGGAATTACATTTTCGATCAAAATAAGCAAAATTCACAAATGACTTTTCGTTTAAACCAGAAAATATCAAACCAATACCAGCGTGGCTCTAGACCAACCGACCAATACCAGCGTGGCACACTGTGACGTCAATGTCAAACCTTGCAGCAGCTCACCCTCCTTTACAAATCTCACGAGCGCATTCTCTCACTAATTTAAGCACAAAACAAATGCAAGCAATTTCAACAACTAACCTTGTCTGCTCCTCTAAAGAAATTAAACATGTAATCACACAAGAACGGTCCAGAGCAATACTTTCCTACCTACCCTGACATGCACTTCAAATGAAACTTCGACCAGCGGGGTCTCACTTGAATTGATCCAGTTCCTCCCTGTGCACTGAGATGTACTATAACAACTACACCTCACAATCACACAGAGATAAAGTCCATATCTCAATAATGCTGTCGATGAGGTCTCACGACCAGCGTCACAACACAACAGACTACACCCAGTGTCTTCTACACTGATAATGTATCTGTTTATCTTGAGATGTTAGGCCACGTCAGACCCAATACATTCTACTTCTCTGCATTAAGCACCACTTTCACACAACAACTTAAAGCTTCTCAGCAAAACACCATAAAATCATTACAAAAAACTGCAAGCTAAGCATAAGCAAATGCAACACGCCACCCTATTAATACTCACACCTCCACTACTACAAATTGTTTCCAAACAGCTGGAACTCCATTAATCCTTCGAGCAATTCATGGGCTTTAGGGGTTTGGACTGGGCCATGGCAATTTCTAATGGGACACCCTAACTCCCTCACTTCAGTGACAAACCATCCGATGGGCTACCATGTTGGTACAGCGCTCTAGGCCAACCCTTCTTACCATTGGTTATCCGGTGGATCTTTCCTTCACAGTCTGAGAAGTGAAGAGAGCTAGCATTAAAACAATCAATTTCAATTAAGAGTGCAACCCATTTGGCTACACAATAAGGACCCAGAATTAGTGACAATAGTTAAGGACGTTTTTTACAGGCTAGTAGTCAGGTTAAGATAAACAAATCTTAGTACCATACTGCAAAGATACAGATTAATACCCAGGAAACCCAACCTCCTGAAGAAGTGTTGGCCTACCAATAGAAGGCAGGCAAGAGGTTCAGTTTCAGCAATAAAAAAAGATCAATAACAGAATTTGGTACTCAGGGAGAAGTTTCTGGGTCTCTTTTCTATGAATGAGTGAAGTCTAAGATCATCTCAGTTAAAGTCAAAATAAGAGGATGGTTTTAGACTAAACAGAATCTCAAAAATCAGGGAAAGGCAAATAAATAGGAAAATGTGGGAAATTAGGGTAGGTATAAGAAGGTGTCAGCATTTCAGAAGCTCGGTCAAGAGAATAAGCGCTATCCTAGGGCTCAGTCAACAAAGAATCAAAGGGAATGAACATAGAGGTCTAAACCTCTCAAAGTCCAAGGAAAAATGGCCGCAATCTCAGACAGTGTGAACTTCAGTTATTTGCACCAAACTGTAAAGAGTACCACCCCTCTGTTTGTATCGTATGGGGCTTCATTGTCCTTTCCATTCTCACGATGTAAGCTCCAACATTCACCAGAAATCCCTGGCCAAACATGGGAATGGTACTTTGTCACCTGCAATTGTCTGCAACAGTGTTGAATGGACATTTTCTGTTAACGCTCTGACTCTCCATGTTCCTTGTCAAGATCTTCTTCTCAGGCTCTCGCTCTATCGCTAGTACAGTGTTGCATCTATTCCTCTCACTAACAAACAATGTGAATGTACTTTCATGGAAAAAGACATGCAAGCAGAGAATGGGGAAGAGCATTTTATGCACGAAAAAACATATTCCTAGTCAGGACCACTTAAAGTGTTAAATCAATAGTGCACATTTAATATAGGTTTGCATATTTAAACACAAGTGAATAAAACTGTCAGTACACTAGTGTTAGACCTGTCAGCCCTTTGGGTGGTCCCTCCTTTTATTTATTTATTTTTGTCCCCTTTTCTGCCCTTCAATCCTTTCATTTTTTATGTCCACTGGACTTTTTAGGTGTTGACCTAGGGGTTAGGTGCTCCTTGTCCCTCATAGTCTTTTTCCCCTGCCTTAGGTGCCTTTTCTGACTAAAACCACGGGTTACACAAAATGGTGGCTTTCAACTGTCACCTGCCTGGCTACCTCAGGAACCAGGGCCATAGAACAGAATGAGGGTTTCCAGAACCTTCTGGACTTCCCTGGACATTCTAGGGTCAGCCTATAAAAGGCGGAATGTTGGGCAGCCATTTTGTAGAGGTTGGTGAGGAGTGATCTATAGCTGGAGTGGCGGCTGTGGAGCGAGGAGATCATTGCGCTGAGAGGGGATCTGACTGCCTCGTGGGGTTGCTGACCTCCCTCATGATATTATCCCTCTCCCATTGACCTGCCCCCGCAAGAACAGATGAAGATCACTTCTAACCAAGAAGAGTGAGGTGAGAGGGTCTGAGTCCACCTTCGCTCGGTGGCCAAGACTTTCACGAAGTGACATTGCCCTGCTGTTGGCCCCCACCCCTTTTCTTTGGATAGCCTGATTCTCCCGACAGAAGGTCTGGGCTAGTTCACTGAAGAAAGGAACTTACCAGTGTCCCCTCAGTAGATCCCTGGACTGCCTGGGTTGCCCGCGTTAGCCTGATCTGGGTGCATCTGAGCTGCGAATGCGCCTGTGACCGGCGGAGGTGCGGAGCTCGTGAAGCGGAGCTTGCCGTAGCCGCCTGACTAGCCCCTGATTGTTGGTTCGGGAGGCGGGAGTAAGGCACGGGCTGGATCGGGTGCCGGGACCCGTGGGGGAGCCGGCGAGGGGGTGTGTGCGACGTGGTGGCTGGAGCGTGAGACGGAGGAAGTTGAATTGTAGCCCCGCCTCGACGCTGCTCTGAGGAGTGCCTGGGGAGGAAGAGAGGCGTGACAGGAGCCCTGAGGGAGGAGCCGGCGTTTCCTGCGGCGAAAGGGAGGTCACTGATGAACGAAGAGCCGCTCGCCTAGCGGAAGGCGGGTCACACCTCCAAAGACCTCCGTAGTCCTGCAGGCTTTGAACCTCGTCCAGGATCCGCGGGAAGGGGGGAAAGTTTTCCCTGACAACCCGGCTGACTGACAGCGGCCGTGTGGACCGAGCCGCGCCAGGAAATTTAGTAAGCTGGGGAAATCACTGCGAGGGGGGCTGAGAGGAGGAGATTGGGTGTTTAGACCCCTCGCCCCGGCCGGATAAGTCCTGTGGGTTCCCACAGCTCTAACATAATTAGATCTAAGTGGCTAGGTGCAGAGACCTTTAAGTGAGACCTGATAGGAGATATTTCCCTTATATCACTTATACTGAAATATAATCTGAGCTGTATCGAAACCTGAGATTAAGGTTAGGACTAGTAGCATTTCCTTGTATTCCATGATTTATTGCTGATTTGTGAACTGCAGGGTATTAAATGTGATTTGAAATACTACTAAGAAAAACGTGATTGAAAGTACACTCAAAGAGGAAAGATAAACTTTTCTATTTTTATAAAATTACGGTGTAATGTCATTTTTGAGTGGATGGACGCTGTGTTACTGTGAGGGTGCTACGCAAGCTTAACACTTATTGCCTTTGGGATAGACCTACCCACCTCGCGCCAAGCTACCCTATGTAGTCTAGTGATCCCAGGTCTAACATAATTGGTGTCCAGTGGTGGGATGAGAACTGTGCTTGCGTCCACTCTATAGTAACTTAGTGTACTCCATAGACCTACACCTGGAGTTTTCTCCTGGCGGCCTCCCTAATTATATTTTTGTTTTTCCAAATTTACTCCTGGTGGTGGGTGGAGGTAGCTTCTAATTATCCTCTTAATTAATTCCTTCCAAGTGGCTGTCCCTGACTCTCTTTGGCAAAAATGGAATTCGCTGTGGAGGAGTTAGAGACCTATACGGTGGCTCAACTCCGAGAATTCTGTCAAAATATGGGAGTGTTCTTCAAGCGTGGTGCTAAGAAGGGGGAACTTCAAACCAGCTTGAGGGCGTGGGTGGCAGCTCACCCAGATGGGAAGGAGGAGGAGGAGGCAGAAAGGGACACTGTCATCGGGGTAGATGTGTTGTACCAATCTGAGAGGGAGAACTTACTGACAGGTCCCAGAACACTCTCAAGAGAGGGCAGCAGTGTCTCCGCAAGAAGCTTGACTGAAGCCGAACTAGCGGACAGGAGGGAGAAAAGACAGCTAAAGTGGGAGTTAGCCAGGTTGGAAAAGGAGAGGGAGGAGCAGAGGATGGCTCACGAATTGAAACTCAGAGAGTTAGATCTCAAGGCCCTACAGGCAGGGACTCCCAGTTCTCCAAATGGTGGCAGCGAATCTAAGGATGTGACCAGGGAACCCAGACCTTATCTACCTAGGGACGTAGTCGCCAGCTATAGCACAGGGGATGACATCGCCAAGTGGCTGGCTACCTATGAGGTCTCCCTAAGAGCCCATGGGATACTGGAGAAACACTGGGGGGGGGTGGCTTGTATAAATACATGCCTCTTGCAGGAAGGGATACACTATTGGCCCTGGAGCAGGGAGAGCAGACCCACTACCCCACCATGAAAGTGGCGCTAATAAGAAAGTTTGGACTGACTCCAGAAAAATACCGGCAGAAGTTTAGGGGTAGTCACAAACTAGGCACACAGAATTGGGTGGATTTCTTGGACTACACAAAGAAGGCATTAGAGGGTTGGATACAAGGCAGTGAGGTGAGGGACTATGAGGGGTTGTATGACCTCATTCTCAAGGAGCACCTACTCGAGAAATGTTTTCCCGAGCTGCGTCAACACCTGGTGGACAGCAAGCTGACCAACCCCCGGAAGCTTGCTGAGGAGGCGGACATCTGGGCAAGTACCCGGGTGTCCTCAAAGGGGACTGGAGGGGATTCCCAAAGGACCGGACAGGGCGCCCCCCAGAAGAAAGAGGGGGGGGGGGATAAAAAGAGGGAGTTCTCAAAAGGCCCCCAAAACAGTTTCCAGGGAAAGGGAACAGGATTCACCCCTAAGGCTAAACCGCCCAGAAACCCTCATCCTGGCCAAAGCCAGCAGCCAAGGGTTGTCCATTGCTTTGAGTGTGGTGGCGTTGGGCACTATAAGGGAGATGTCAAGTGCCCCAAGAGACTACCCCCTCCCACTGGAGGTAAAGCCCCGGGAGTAGCTAGTGTAGTGCTCGGGGAGGAGTTGCCCTTAGATAAGGGGGTGAGTGGGCGGGTGTCACCTTAGTGTCCCTGGGAGATAGGGAGATGGTTCCTAAGATCCAGGTGCCCTCAAATACTACCAAGTATGGGCAATGGGTCACCATCAATGGCCAAAGAGGGGAGGCTCTGAGAGACATAGGAGCCAGTATGACTATGGTAAGGAGTCAACTGGTGTCTCCAGAGCAGGTGATTCCACATGTTCTCCACCCCGCCGCGATGGCTGACGGCAGATTGGGCTACTACCCTGTGGCCGAGGTTCCATTTGAGTGGGAAGGGGTTGCAGGTTCACTTCGAGTTGCCGTAAGCCCTGTCGTGCCAGTCGATTGTCTGTTGGGGAATAACATGGAGCACAATGCTTGGAAGGAGGTGGAATGCCGGACTCATTCTGAGATGCTGGGTACACCTGACTGGGCCTGTGCTAGCACAAGGTCCGCGACTACCCGGAGGGGGAGTTCGCTTGGGCTGGAGCCTGGAACAAGGGCCCAGCCAGCTGCCAAAAAGGGAAAGAACCGAGGACAGGAGAAGCCTGCCTCGGCTTCCACACCCCATGAGACAGATAGGCCACCTGCGGTGGTGGACCAGGAGTCCGTGGAGGGGGACGTTGTTTCCCTGGAGAACTTACCTATCCCTGCTGAGTGGCATGTGGAAGGAGGGCCTACCAGGGAGGAGTTTTGTAAGGGCCAGAGGGAGTGCCCTACCCTTGAGGGACTGAGGCGACAGGCCAAAGCCCAGGCAGCAGGGAACGTTACTGGGAATTACCATATTTACTGGGAGGATGGACTCCTCTACAGTGAACCTAAGGCACCCGTGCACGGTTCATCACGGGCCTTGGTTGTCCCTCAACGTTACCGAGCCTTTCTTTTAGAACTGGCTCATGAAATTCCCTTGGCAGGACACTTAGGACAGGACAAGACCTTTGCCCGGCTTGTCCCCCACTTTTACTGGCCTCAGATGAAAGTGGTATCCGACACATACTGTCGGACAAGTGTATTCTGCCAAGCCAGTGGGAAAACAGGGGGGAAGCTGAAAGCTCCCCTGGAACCACTTCCTGTTGTTAGCACCCCCTTTGAAAGGGCGGGCATCGACATTGTGGGGCCATTGGATCCACCAACTACAGCTGGTCACAGGTTTATCCTGGTTCTGGTGGATCACGCCACACGGTACCCAGAGGCAATACCTCTGAGGACCATTACTACACCTGCAGTGGCTAGGACCCTGATGGGGATCTTTACCCGAGTGGGTTTCCCCAAGGAGGTTATGTCCGACAGGGGGACCAACTTCATGTCAGCGTACATGCGGGCTATTTGGAAGGAGTGTGGAGTTACCTAACGGTTTACCACTCCTTATCACCCACAGACCAATGGTCTAGTGGAAAGGTTCAACAAGACCTTGAAAGGCATGATAAGAAGTCTGCCTGAGAGCCTGCGGAGGAAATGGGACGTCCTCCTACCCTGTTTGTTGTTTTCCTACAGGGAAGTGATTCAGAAAAGGGGGTGGTGATGAACAGAGTGCCTGAATTAAGCAGACCACTCTTACCCAGTCCAAAGATCAGGGCTTGATCCATCACCGTTTTTTAGCTCACTGCACCATCCCAGCTCAGAACTTGGCTATATGCAAATTAGTCTGTTCCTGTCCCAGTGCATGATGGGAACAGGGCAAACCAAACTACAAAGCTAATTCTTATACTGGGAAGGAAACAAGCTTCCGGGGACCGGTTTCTGCCATTTCAGGCGTCGTCGGCCCGGCTTGCTTGAATCCTGATGGTGCAATGAGCAAGGGACTCACATCTGAGTATACCCTTCCACGCTTATGGTGGACAAAATGATTCAGAAAAGGGGGTGGTGATGAACAGAGTGCCTGAATTAAGCAGACCACTCTTACCCAGTCCAAAGATCAGGGCTTGATCCATCACCGTTTTTTAGCTCACTGCACCATCCCAGCTCAGAACTTGGCTATATGCAAATTAGTCTGTTCCTGTCCCAGTGCATGATGGGAACAGGGCAAACCAAACTACAAAGCCAATTGTTATACTGGGAAGGAAACAAGCTTCCGGGGACTGGTTTCTGCCATTTCAGGCATCGTCGGCCCGGCTTGCTTGAATCCTGATGGTGCAATGAGCAAGGGACTCACATCTGAGTATACCCTTCCACGCTTATGGTGGACAAAATGATTCAGAAAAGGGGGTGGTGATGAACAGAGTGCCTGAATTAAGCAGACCACTCTTACCCAGTCCAAAGATCAGGGCTTGATCCATCACCGTTTTTTAGCTCACTGCACCATCCCAGCTCAGAACTTGGCTATATGCAAATTAGTCTGTTCCTGTCCCAGTGCATGATGGGAACAGGGCAAACCAAACTACAAAGCCAATTCTTATACTGGGAAGAAAACAAGCTTCCGGGGACCGGTTTCTGCCATTTCAGGCGTCGTAGGCCCGGCTTGCTTGAATCCTGATGGTGCAATGAGCAAGGGACTCACATCTGAGTATACCCTTCCACGCTTATGGTGGACAAAATGATTCAGAAAAGGGGGTGGTGATGAACAGAGTGCCTGAATTAAGCAGACCACTCTTACCCAGTCCAAAGATCAGGGCTTGATCCATCACCGTTTTTTAGCTCACTGCACCATCCCAGCTCAGAACTTGGCTATATGCAAATTAGTCTGTTCCTGTCCCAGTGCATTATGGGAACAGGGCAAACCAAACTACAAAGCCAATTCTTATACTGGGAAGGAAACAAGCTTCCGGGGACCGGTTTCTGCCATTTCAGGCGTCGTCGGCCCGGCTTGCTTGAATCCTGATGGTGCAATGAGCAAGGGACTCACATCTGAGTATACCCTTCCACGCTTATGGTGGACAAAATGATTCAGAAAAGGGGGTGGTGATGAACAGAGTGCCTGAATTAAGCAGACCACTCTTACCCAGTCCAAAGATCAGGGCTTGATCCATCACCGTTTTTTAGCTCACTGCACCATCCCAGCTCAGAACTTGGCTATATGCAAATTAGTCTGTTCCTGTCCCAGTGCATGATGGGAACAGGGCAAACCAAACTACAAAGCCAATTCTTATACTGGGAAGGAAACAAGCTTCCGGGGACCGGTTTCTGCCATTTCAGGCGTCGTCGGCCCGGCTTGCTTGAATCCTGATGGTGCAATGAGCAAGGGACTCACATCTGAGTATACCCTTCCACGCTTATGGTGGACAAAATGATTCAGAAAAGGGGGTGGTGATGAACAGAGTGCCTGAATTAAGCAGACCACTCTTACCCAGTCCAAAGATCAGGGCTTGATCCATCACCGTTGTTTAGCTCACTGCACCATCCCAGCTCAGAACTTGGCTATATGCAAATTAGTCTGTTTCTGTCCCAGTGCATGATGGGAACAGGGCAAACCAAACTACAAAGCCAATTCTTATACTGGGAAGGAAACAGCTTCCGGGGACCGGTTTCTGCCATTTCAGGCGTCGTCGGCCCGGCTTGCTTGAATCCTGATGGTGCAATGAGCAAGGGACTCACATCTGAGTATACCCTTCCACGCTTATGGTGGACAAAATGATTCAGAAAAGGGGGTGGTGATGAACAGAGTGCCTGAATTAAGCAGACCACTCTTACCCAGTCCAAAGATCAGGGCTTGATCCATCACCGTTTTTTAGCTCACTGCACCATCCCAGCTCAGAACTTGGCTATATGCAAATTAGTCTGTTCCTGTCCCAGTGCATGATGGGAACAGGGCAAACCAAACTACAAAGCCAATTCTTATACTGGGAAGGAAACAAGCTTCCGGGGACCGGTTTCTGCCATTTCAGGCATCGTCGGCCCGGCTTGCTTGAATCCTGATGGTGCAATGAGCAAGGGAAGTGCCTCAGAAGGGAGTGGGCTTCAGCCCCTTCGAGCTTCTGTATGGGCACCCTGTGCGTGGACCTCTCAGCCTGGTGAAGGACGGATGGGAAAAGTCTTCCAGGAAGCTTCCCCTGGATGTGGTGAGCTACATGCTGGCTTTCCGGAGCCAAATGGCTAAGTTGTGGAAGCAAGCTTCAGACAACTTGGAAGCCAGCCAAGCAGTGATGAAAGAGTGGTATGACCACAACGCTCACCCCGTGGAGTTGGAGCCTGGCCAGAAAGGGTGGGTGATGGAACCTGGAGAGCTGAGTGCCCTCCAGGATCGCTGGACAGGCCCCTTTGAGGTGATGGAGAAGAAGGGAAAGGCCACCTACCTAGTGGATCTTAAGACCCCTCGACAGCCCCTACGGGTGCTGCATGCCAATCGCCTCAAACCCCACCATGAGAGGCCCGAGGTCATCTTGATGATGGTGACTGATGGAGCAGAGGAAGCGGAAAGCGAGCCTCTCCCTGATCTCTTTTCGTCTCAGGAAAAGGATGGGTCGGTGGAGGGAGTGATTCTCTCCCCATCCCTAACTCCTGAGCAGCGAGAGGACTGCCGCCAGGTCTTGGAGCAGTACTCCTCGCTGTTCTCCCTTGTTCCGGGAAGGACCCACCTGTGTACCCATGATGTGAACACAGGAGACAGCCCACCAGTGAAGTCTAAGACCTACCGGCTGTCAGACAAGGTGAAGGCCAGCATCCACAGTGAAGTTACCAAGATGCTGGAGCTCGGAGTCATTGAACCTTCTAGTAGCCCCTGGTCCAGTCCAGTGGTTCTGGTACCAAAAACTGCCCCACCGGGCACCACTCCAGAACTGAGGTTCTGTGTGGATTACCGGGGACTGAACTCAGTGACCAAGACTGATGCACATCCGATCCCTAGGGCGGATGAACTTATTGACCGGCTGGGAGCTGCCCAATACCTGAGTACCTTTGACCTTACTTCAGGGTACTGGCAGATCTCCCTTACAGATGGAGCAAAGGAAAGATCAGCCTTCTCCACGCCTGAGGGCCACTACCAGTTCTGTGTGATGCCCTTTGGGCTCAAGAACGCCCCTGCTACTTTTCAGCGGCTGGTGAACCAGGTCCTCTCTGGAATGGAAGCTTTCTCCGCTGCTTATCTGGATGACATTGCTGTCTTCAGCAGCAGTTGGGAGGATCATTTGTGTCACTTACAAGCTGTTCTCCAGGCCCTGAAACGGGCTGGCTTGACAATCAAGGCCAGTAAATGTCAGATCGGGCAGGGGTCGGTTGTGTACCTAGGCCACCTGGTGGGCAGGGGAGCGGTGCAGCCCCTCCAGGTAAAGATTGAGGCAATCGTGGCCTGGGAGCCCCCCAAGACCCAAACTGAGGTCCGAGCTTTCCTGGGCCTCACAGGTTACTACTGTCGCTTTGTGAAGGGGTATGGCACTATTGTGGCGCCCCTTACTGAGCTCACATCCAAGAAACAACCTCGACGGGTAGTCTGGACGGAGGCTTGTCAGCAAGCCTTTGAGAAGCTGAAACAAGCGATGTGTGCAGCACCGGTCCTGAGGGCCCC
This sequence comes from Lissotriton helveticus, assembly GCF_964261635.1. NCBI lineage: Eukaryota > Metazoa > Chordata > Amphibia > Caudata > Salamandridae > Lissotriton > Lissotriton helveticus. The sequence continues at coordinate 229,553,221 of NC_136065.1, read as the reverse complement.
GGATTTCTCCAAGGAGTTCATTGTCCAGACAGACGCATCAGAGCATGGCATTGGGGCAGTGTTATCGCAACTCAATGAAGAGGGTCTGGATCAACCTGTTGTCTTTCTGTCTAGGAGACTGCTTCCCCGGGAACAGAAGTGGAGTGCAATTGAGCGGGAAGTCTTTGCAGTGGTATGGGCTCTGAAGAAGTTGCGGCCATACCTGTTTGGCTCGCACTTCCTGGTTCAGACTGACCACCGTCCCCTTCGTTGGCTGATGCAAATGAAGGGAGAAAATCCCAAGCTGTTGAGGTGGTCCATCTCCCTACAGGGAATGGACTTCCGGGTGGAACATCGGCCTGGAGTGGACCACGCCAATGCAGACGGTCTCTCTAGGTATTTCCGCCTTAGTGATGAGGACTCCCAAGGGGTTGGGTAGCTCTCCCCACTTTCAGCTGGGGGGGACGCGTGTTAGACCTGTCAGCCCTTTGGGTGGTCCCTCCTTTTATTTATTTATTTTTGTCCACTTTTCTGCCCCTTAATCCTTTCATTTTTTATGTCCACTGGACTTTTTAGGTGTTGACCTAGGGGTTAGGTGCTCCTTGTCCCTCATAGTCTTTTTCCCCTGCCTTAGGTGCCTTTTCTGACTAAAACCACGGGTTACACAAAATGGTGGCTTTCAACTGTCACCTGCCTGGCTACCTCAGGAACCAGGGCCATAGAACAGAATGAGGGTTTCCAAAACCTTCTGGACTTCCCTGGACATTCTATGGTCAGCCTATAAAAGGTGGAATATTGGGCAGCCATTTTGTAGAGGTTGGTGAGGAGTGATCTATAGCTGGAGTGGAGGCTGTGGAGCGAGGAGATCATTGCGCTGAGAGGGGATCTGACTGCCTCGTGGGGTTGCTGACCTCCCTCATGATAATATCCCTCTCCCATTGACCTGCACCCGCAAGAACGGATGAAGATCACTTCTAACCAAGAAGAGTGAGGTGAGAGGGTCTGAGTCCACCTTCGCTCGGTGGCCAAGACTTTCACGAAGTGACATTGCCCTGCTGCTGGCCCCCACCCCTTTTCTTTGGATAGCCTGATTCTCCCGACAGAAGGTCTGGTCTAGTTCACTGAAGAAAGGAACTTACCAGTGTCCGGTCAGTAGATCCCTGGACTCCCTGGGTTGCCCGCGTTAGCCTGATCTGGCTGCATCTGAGCTGCGAATGCACCTGTGACCGGCGGAGGTGCGGAGCTCGTGAAGCGGAGCTTGCCGTAGCCGCCTGACTAGCCCCTGATTGTTGGTTCGGGAGGCGGGAGTAAGGCACGGCTGGATCGGGTGCCGGGGCCCGTGGGGGAGCCGGCGAGGAGGTGTGTGCGACGTGGTGGCTGGAGCGTGAGACGGAGGAAGTTGAATTGTAGCCCCGCCTCGACGCTGCTCTGAGGAGTGCCTGGGGAGGAAGCGAGGCGTGACAGGAGCCCTGAGGGAGGAGCCGGCGTTTCCTGCGGCGAAAGGGAGGTCACTGATGAACGAAGAGCCGCTCGCCTAGCAGAAGGCGGGTCCCACCTCCAAAGACCTCCGTAGTCCTGCAGGCTTTGAACCTCGTCCAGGATCTGCGGGAAGGGGGGAAAGTTTTCCCTGTCAACCCGGCTGACTGACAGCGGCCGTGTGGACCGAGACGCGCCAGGAAATTTAGTAAGCTGGGGAAATCACTGCGAGGGGGGCTGAGAGGAGGAGATTGGGTGTTTAGACCCCTCGCCCCGGCCGGATAAGTCCTGTGGGTTCCCACAGCTCTAACATAATTAGATCTAAGTGGCTAGGTGCAGAGACCTTTAAGTGAGACCTGATAGGAGATATTTCCCTTATATCACGTATAGAGTTCAGAGATCTAAGGGACAGTGTATAATCTTTCCTTACTCAACCAGGCTTACTATGAACTACCAATAGAAGACAGTTCATTCATGAGGGCAGTGTTGTAACTATTCCGTGCAACGTACATGAAGCAAGACTTGTTCTTTACTCTTTATTCCATGTATGTTCAAGTTACATGAGAAGGTGTCCAATTACATTTACAAATGAGAGTAAAAGGTTCTAGGAGATGAATCACTTCCTTTTGTAATTTTGACTTTAGCAAATTGTCAGCTTAAGCACTGCCTAATTATTGCAATTATAACTTGTAATGGATATTCACAAGGCTTATCTATAGTCATTTTGTACATGTGATCAAAAGAAAGTTTAGCACTGAAATATAGTCTGAGCTGTATCGAAACCTGAGATTAAGGTTAGAACTAGTAACATTTCCTTGTATTCCATGATTTATTGCTGATTTGTGAACTGCAGGGTATTAAATGTGATTTGAAATACTACTAAGAAAAACGTGATTGAAAGTACACTCGGAGAGGAAAGATAAACTTTTCTACTTTTATAAAATTACGGTGTAATGTCATTTTTGAGTGGATGGACGCTGTGTTACTGTGAGGGTGCTACGCAAGCTTAACACTTATTGCCTTTGGGATAGACCTACCCACCTCGCGCCAAGCTGTTATGTTATGTTATGTTATAGACATTTATTCGGCGCACAGCTGCCCCAGCAAAGGGGCGTCCTGGCGCCTGACAAGGTAGTCAACACAACACAACTAAAAAAGGCAGCAAACTAAGAAGAAACAGGTTTCAAGGGAATAAAAAAGTCTTGATGGCCCTACGAAACAGAAAAAGATTGTCAGATGCACGTATATCTAAAGGAAGAGAATTCCAGAGGGCAGCAGCCCAAACTCTGAATGAGCGGCCTCCAGCTCGGCTAAGCTTGAACCGAGGGACAACTGCGAGCTCCTGGCCTAAAGATCTCAAAGAGCGGACAGGGACATAGGGCGTCAAAAGATTCGTAAGGATCGGCGCCGAAGGTCCCTTAAAGATTTTATAGGACAAACAGAGTACTTTAAACTCAATCCTCTGCTTGACAGGAAGCCAATGCAGAGACTCCAGAGTACTAGCAGCGGAACAAAACCTGGGCAAACCAACCACCGCCCTGGCAGCCGCGTTTCGCACCCGTTGCAGACGTGTGATTTCAGCTTGACTCACCCCAATCAAGAGAGAACTGGCATAATCCAGCCGAGAGATCACCGTCGCCTGCAGCACCAGTTGCCTGGTGGGGGCATCACAGAATTTCAGGGCTGGTCTTAATCCTCGCAAAATGCCAAAGCAACTGGCGGCTGTTCTTTTAGTATGAGAGACAAAACTAAGGGCGGGATCTAGCCATACTCCAAGATTTTTTGTCTCCGTTACCGGAGTCGGGGTAGGTCCCAATTCCGGAGGCCACCAGATGTCACCCCATAGTTCCGATTTCTTGCCGATAACCATGATCTCAGTTTTATTAGCGTTCAGCTGGAGATGGTTGGAATTCATCCAGCTGCCAAGCGCCCTCAGCCCGTTCTGGAACCTAGGGGCGTCCACGTCAGAGTCCCCGCTGAGCGTGACCGCAAGCTGGGTGTCGTCAGCATATGAGACCATAGTCAGGCCCCACTGTCTGACGACATCCGCCAGCGGCCTCACATACAGATTGAATAGCGTGGGGCTCAGCGAGGAAACCTGGGGGACCCCCTGGTCCAGCGGATGGGATTTGGACTGATGGGGAGGAATGGCTACGCAAAAAGTACGATCGGCAAGAAAGGAACGGAAACACTGGAGGGCGGTCCCTGAGATGCCAGCTTCTTCCAGGCGCTGGAGAAGGATATTATGAGAGACGGTGTCAAAGGCGGCGCTAAGATCTAATAAAACAAGCGCCGCCGTTTGACCCGAATCTAGCACCATACGCAGATGTTCCACCATGTAAAGAAGAGCTGTCTCCGTGCTGTGATCAGCACGGAAGCCATTCTGCGTGGGGTCTAAGATGTTTGCCCGCAAAAGGTGGTCAGAGAGGACCCTGTTCACATGTGCCTCCATAACTTTCGCCGGCCACGGGAGAAGCGATATCGGGCGGTGGTTCTCTGGCTTAAGTGGATCTAAGCCCGGCTTTTTCAAAATGGGCGTAACTTCCGCATGCTTCCAGCTCCCAGGGACCATACCGGTGGAGAGCGAAAGGTTAATCAAGGAGCGCACTGGCAAAAAATCCATAGACAGCGGGTCCCTAAAAAGGACTGGTCTCAACGGATCAGCTGGAGACCCAGACTTAATATTTTTGGCCAATAGCTTAAAACTCTCAGGCGATAGACAGGGGAGAGTATGCAAGACCATGTATTCCTCGGGCCTAAGGGAAGTTCCGACATCCAATGAAGAAGTAGAAAAGGTACAACGAATGGCTTGGACCTTCGCCACGAAGAAATTCGCCAAGGCCTCACACTGTGCGATTGAACCCACATCATTAATTGGGACTTTTTTTGCCGTCAAATCTTTGAGAGCCTTAAAGATTGCTTTGGAAGGGTTAAGGCTATTGCGGAACTCAGAAGAGTAGAAAGCCGCACGCGCTCTACAGACCGCTCGGTGGTAAGCTTTAATAGTGGCAAGATATGACACTTTTTTACCAGTGTCATAAGCTTTACGCCACTCTCTTTCAGCGCGTCTGCACACACTCTTTAACGTACTTAGAGAGTCATCGTACCAGGGACTAGGGTCCCTTGAGCTGCATTTGATCAGGGTCACCGGAATGATGGAATCCAAGGCACGAGTGATCCACTCACAAAAAATGTTGTAGCCCATTTCCACGTTATCGAACGGGCCAAGTGGGTCCTCAGACAGAGTACGGTACAGATCCTCTAATCTGAGTTTATTCCAGTGCAGCCTCGACACGACTCTGGGCATAGGTTTAGAGGGGGGCTCATACAGTTGGCACTGGATCCTGACCAAAAAATGGTCCGTCCAGGCAAGAGGGGTAGGAGTTAAAACCCTGGCCTCTGTGAGGTTGGAAAAAAAGGGGTCCAAAGTATGACCTCCCACATGAATGGGAAAGGAGACCCGTTGGGACAGTTGGAAGTCTTCCAGGTCGGCCAGAGTACTACTAATAGCCGGGGTGGTCAGACTCTCAAAATTAAGATTCAAGTCTCCTAAAATAGAAAAATTAGCACAACCCACGGCCAACGTACCTATAGCCTCTGGAAGAGCCTTCCTAAACGCCACATCGCTACCCGGCGGACAATAGATTACCAAGCCGGAAATAGAGAACTGGGGGCTAATAGAGATATGGAAAGAAGCACTTTCGCAGCCTACAATTTTTAAACCTTTCCAGATGCAGGGATAGCAAGATCTAACCACAAGCGCTATCCCCCCCCCTTGTAGGGCGATTAAGCGTGTACACCGTATATTCAGGTGGAAAGGCCAAATTAAGGATAGCTGTATCAGCCTCCTGTAGCCAGGTCTCTGTAATACAAAAAGTATCAGGTGACTCATCCTTGATCAAGTCATGGACGGCCTGGTAGTGATTCACCAACGACCTGACATTAAGGTTCCAAATACTAAGTGTGCGTGGAGTACATTTACTCCTGGGTTCTGGCAACTTACCCATAGAATACGGAAGAGCGGGAGTACAAAGCGCCCACCCACCACATGCACACTGGTAAGGGCCACACAATGGGCTCACAGGAACCGCATCGCAGCTGGCGACTTGCTGTCTAAGAGATAGTAAATCATCTCTAGAGTAACAAATCAACGCACTCACCGTGCTCCTCGCCGGGCTGAACTCGGCCATAGTCGGCATGTCCGGCACGTCCAGTCGCGGACGGGCGCAGATGGGCAGGACTCAGGCTAAGCGAAGGCGCGCCCGCTGCGCGATTCCGCTGATCTCCTAAGGGAGCATTAAATAGGTGTCCCTCTGTGGAGCCTGCGCACTCGAGCGCTCTCCGGAATGTGAAACACCAACCCCACTCAAAGATGGTGGCAGAAGAGGTAGTAGCCCCACCCAAGGAACCGGACCCGCTCCAAACAGCGGTGATGACCGATTAACATGTGAGTAAGGGGGCAAGAAATCCCTACAATTAAAAGCAAGGTATAATAACTAAACACAAAATAACATAAATGGAAAACAGGTAGTTTTAAAAGCAGCAATAATAAAGGAAGCACGCTGCGCTAGGCGGCGGTATGCTACCTTGTCAAGGCAGATCCCCGGTACAGGTCGCCCTAAATAGGTGTCCCTCTGTGGAGCCTGCGCACTCGAGCGCTCTCCGGAATGTGAAACACCAACCCCACTCAAAGATGGCGGCAGAAGAGGTAGTAGCCCCACCCAAGGAACCGGACCCGCTCCAAACAGCGGTGATGACCGATTAACATGTGAGTAAGGGGGCAAGAAATCCCTACAATTAAAAGCAAGGTATAATAACTGGATGTATGACGTTACAACGCATACTTTTACCACGCCTACCATTACCACGCAATTTTTACAACGCAGGATCCATTACAACGAAGTACCATTACCACGCATGTATTTACAACGCATATACCTTTACAACGCATACAAATACAACGTAAGTATTGGTAAGTATATAATATATTTTTTTAATTTAATTAAAATTAATATAATGTAATTTAATTTAATTTAATTAATTTAATTTAATTTAATGTAATTTAATTAATTTAATTTAATTTAATCAATTTAATTTAATTTAATTTAATTATATTTAATTTTTACCCTGTACCCTTTTACCCACAAACCCAAAACTGACCCTGAACCCTAAAAATACCCCTTTACCCAAAAACCCAAAACTGACCCTAAACCCTAAAAATACCCCTTTACCCAAAAACCCAAAACGAATCCTGAACCCTAAAAATACCCCTTTACCCAAAAACCCAAAACTGACCCTGAACCCTTAAAATACCCCTTTACCCAAAAACTGAAAACTGACCCTGAACCCTAAAAATACCCCTTTACCCAAAAACTGAAAACTGACCCTGAACCCTAAAAATACCCCTTTACCCAAAAACTGAAAACTGACCCTGAACCCTAAAAATACCCCTTTACCCAAAAACTGAAAACTGACCCTGAACCCTAAAAATACCCCTTTATCCAAAAACTGAAAACTGACCCTGAACCCTAAAAATACCCCTTTACCCAAAAACTGAAAACTGACCCTAAACCCTAAAAATACCCCTTTACCCAAAAACTGAAAACTGACCCTGAACCCTAATAATACCCCTTTACCCAAAAACTGAAAACTGACCCTAAACCCTAAAAATACCCCTTTACCCAAAAACTGAAAACTGACCCTAAACCCTAAAAATACCCCTTTACCCAAAAACTGAAAACTGACCCTGAACCCTAAAAATACCCCTTTACCCAAAAACTGAAAACTGACCCTAAACCCTAAAAATACCCCTTTACCCAAAAACTGAAAACTGACCCTAAACCCTAAAAATACCCCTTTACCCAAAAACTGAAAACTGACCCTGAACCCTAAAAATACCCCATTACCCAAAAACCCAAAACTGACCCTGAACCCTAAAAATACCCCTTTACCAAAAAACCCAAATAATATTTTTAATAAAATAATATACTTACCAATACTTACGTTGTAATGGTATGCGTTGTAAAAGTACCTGCGTTGTAAATACATGCGTGGTAATGGTATGCGTTGTAATGGATCCTGCGTTGTAAAAAATGCGTGGTAATGGTAGGTCGTGGTAAAAGTTGCGTTGTAAAGGTTGTATACCATAATAACTAAACACAAAATAACATAAATGGAAAACAGGTAGTTTTAAAAGCAGCAATAATAAAGGAAGCGCGCTGCGCTAGGCGGCGGTATGCTACCTTGTCAAGCTACCCTATGTAGTCTGGTGATCCCAGGTCTAACAACTAGATTCACGTTAAAGTTCATAAAGGTACAATAACTTTGAATCTATGTTGTTAAATTCAAATGCAAAGGTGAAACATTAGTACACACATTTCATAAATCCAGTGTTGTTTTAATGTGGATACATATCAATAGTGTGAGGGTGGTTTAACTCCATCATCTAAACAATAAAAATGTATTTAATTCAGTTAAGGCACACAGTATATAGGAATTATCTAATGATGTCAAGTGCAATACTTAACAATAATATCATAGGGGGGCACAGTGAACAGATTCTAAGTGCACATTTACATTTTGCATATTTGTGACGTGTAAGGGTAGAGCCCAAAATGACGCCGCTCCACCCGACACTCAAAGCTGCACTGCTCTGTCACAAGTGCTACTGACATAGGCTCGGCTTGGCACATTCTCTGTTCATTCACTGAAATTGTTCCATGACACAGGCTGGGAACACTATGTGCTTGCTCAATGAATTGCTTCCTGATAGAAACTTGGTTGGAAATTCGTTTGTTGAATAGTCTTTATTCAGTCTTATAATTGACCATAAAAACACAGGTGTAAAAATACATTAACATCAAAAAAACAAATTTTGAATAGACGATTTTGTAAGATAAAAAGATGTTCCATATACTTAGAAACACATATTTGACATATCATAAGCACATCATTTTCCATGAGTCAATGACCACAGAATACAATTTAAGGCAACTAAAAATGTTGGCATACCATAAAAACTGTTTGTTCTCAAGTGGCACCAACACAATTCAGAGGCAACAGATATAATAAATAAATGCAATAGTTATGCTATTAAATTGTATCATGTGGGTTACTATACAAACAAACAAAGAGACTTCAACCTTAAAAATGATTATCAGTCTCATGTGGTAGTAAGGTGTCTATCATAAATAAAAACAATGAGGGGCCGATTCCGATCTCGGTTGGAAGGGCACCGAATCGGGTTCGGCATAAGCGGATTCAATTCGGAGGCTGATTTTCCGTCCGAGTCGTACACTGGTCCGGACGTCGAAGTACAATGCGAACAAGCACGAAATCTCCATCCGAATCGTTTCCGGGTCCGAACTGCTCCGTACGACTCGGTCACATGCAAATTGTGGCGCGCAATGGAGACGTTACACGACCGAGCTAGTGCGATGCTTGATTCGGACAGCTGGATCGAGTCGGGGCGTCCGGCTCCCAATAGCTCCCAGAGTCGGATTTCGGGGGGTCCACGTCGGACCCCCTGTCACCCGCAGCCTTACGATTTGGACACAGGCGAAGGCCCATTGGTCTCCCCAACACAGGCATGTACGGTGCGGATGGCACCGACGCGTACCCACTGTAGGGGGCGCACTTGTCCACGACGTACCAATTCAGTCAATGGGAGCCCATGTACGCGTCGTACGACCGACTCCCATTGACTTCTATGGGAGCCCGACAGCATACAGCCGCATCGTATTTGCTCGGTCGGACTGCAGGAGTCCGGATCGGTCGGAAAACACCCCAGACCCGGCTCGGTCAGAGTGCTTTCCGACCCAGATCGGAATCGGCCCCTTTGTAGTTATTATGAGGCATAGCTCTTCCTCAGTTTGATTGCGGCAGAAATATAATTAGGAACAGAAAAGTAGGTTGTGGGTGAGTTAAATTTTTTTATAAAGATCATCCCTTCTTGGTAAGAATAAAAGTGCTTATGCTTTTGGATTGGTCACAAGAAACAGACCCTCAGACTGGTTTATAAAGTGCAAAAGAGCATAAAGTGCACTGTCGATTGGGACAAAGAATTGCTACATGGGCACCATAGGAGAGATTCAAGCCAAGATCCTAGAAGAAGAAAGGCCTCTTGGTAGTGGATCACATTTAATCTTACCCTTGTAAGGTAAAAACTGTGTTTTGGATGTTCCACATATGTGAAACAGCGCTCTAACCCCAGAGTTGTAGAAATTGGCAGATAGTTAAGGACTGAGGCCAAATGTAATGACCTGGCAATTCTGGACTCCTCCTTGAGCATAAGGATTTTTTCTTTCACTATGGCCTTAGTTTGGGACCCATTGCTTTCTGGGGAGTCAACAAAATATGCCAACATCCACATCAGTCAATGCTTTCCTATCATAGTTCAGCCAAGGGATGGAGTTTATATTGTCTAGATTTAAACAATCACTCAGGATACTCCAGGAAAACCCTGCCTCAGAGGTCCTCCACATTTTGACCCAAAGTAGAAAGGAAGAGGGGCATTTTTACTTGGTCTTCCAGAAAGACCAAGCCCAGTTCACCATGGGAGACTAATCTTGATGCTGATTTAGGGATGGCTAAAATCCTACAATGAAACTTGTTTTGGTAAGCCTGCATTCTAGCCGGGACTTCATAACTCCACCCGTCCGCTCCATATGCTCCTACAGCAAGACTTTTACTTTTGTACAGCTGGACCATCTCCTTGATTGGCTTGTTGTTGGAAAGTGGATTATTGTTAGGGGCAAATGTAGGTCTGCTACTGGCAATAAGGCCACTAACACAGTATAGGGCTCAGAATAGGTCTTAGAAAATTATTCCTATGCTCAACCCTTGGTAACGTGGATGCAAGCAGGCAGGCTTCCCTTCAAAGACAGGTATGTAAAGCATTTACAAACACCACTTCAGTAAATAATTAGGACACAGCACAAAATAAAAATCCAACACCAATTTATAAAAATAGGTACTATTTGTATTTTTAAATGACACCAAAACGAAAAAAATCCACTGTAGGGAACCAGAGATATGAATTTTTCAAGATTAGTCACTTTCTAGTGCTTAGAAACCAACAGTGCCCCTTTTAGTCATTTCGTTTTCTATGTCAGGGGCACAACTTTAGAAATTGTACTGGAGAATTTCTCACCACTGTGTTGTGCAGCCTTCTCCAGCAGGCTGGGTCCAGTTAGAACTCTTTGCTGAAGTTCTCCTTGAGGGTCCCAAAGTATCCAACACACAATTACAAGGTTCTGGAATCTCCAAGAGGGTCCTTGAAAGTGTGAAACTTCAATTCTGCAATCCACTTGAACAAAACCCTTACAAATCCACTGGTACTCCAGGCTAGGAATTCTTTGTGGGGATGTCCAGGTGAGCTCTGTTAACCTGTAGCTTGCAGGGAGCCCACTCTTTAATTCTTTTACAGCAATGTAGTCCACAGGGCTGTAGTTTCATATGGCGCAGTCTTCAGAGGGCAGGCCTTAGAAATTGCACTTCAAAATTCTCAGCATGACAACGTCTTGCTTTCTAAAGTTTCAAGCAGCAGATCTGGAGGGCTCTGCCCCTCTCAGACACTTATTACAAGTTCTCTGGGTCAAGCAGGAGGTCACTTCTGACCAATGGGAGCAGGGTAACTCCTCGAAGATATGACCACATACTGTAAAGTGGCACATTATTTTATCCCAGAGTGCATCAAATCTTCCAAATCCATAATGGCTGATTTTCCAGCAAGGAGGTAAGAGATGGCTAAACACACCCCTGGGATGGCTAATTTACTTAGACTGTCCCCCTGCATCTGCTCATACCTTCCTTAATCTGACCATCTGCCTAAGGTGGGAAGTTCAGAGTTGTAAATGAAACTGTTCTCTGCTCTCCTCTTTGAAGAACATAGTTTACGATTCCACACCCTGGCCTGGCATTCCTATGGAACAGCACACTGCCCTGCCAGCAAAGCTGGTTAACCCCAGGGGCTCTTTATCACCTCTACAAGGCAGCCTGGTTAATCCACTTAACTCTGACCAATCAGGGCAGACAACTGGAAGGCTGAATTTGGACTTACAAACAAGAAAGTGTTATAACTTCTTGTATGTACACTTTTGGAGAAATTCAAAAATATGATATTGTTGGATTTATTAATACCATTCTGGGAAGTCTTTGAATTACATTTCTAGCCCTCTCCTATCAAGAGTTATTAATCAATAATTTCCTATCATGTTAACCTATGTAACAGGGGGAAAATGACTTGGGCCATTTTTCCAGCACCAGGACTTACAAAAACATATTTATAAGTACTTGTCTTATATCAACTGGAACCCCGCCCCACAGGCAACTAGGGGAGACTGTAGGGGTTCTGAATCTGTAGAAATATTGCAGGTTCTCTCTCCACAGTGCTCCTAGCATCAAAGTCGAATTTGAGCAGCACTTTACCACAATTTGGGGAGTGAAATGTGAAATTTCACTTTACACAGGCATATAAAAACTCATTTTATAAGGGTGTACCGTATACATATCTGACCCCCCCACCCCTGGGACACTAGGGGAGACCCTGGGGGTGCCTAATATGCCAAAACATTGTAGTTTTTTTTAAGTGCCCAAAACGCCAAAGTCGAGTTTGAGCACCCGTTACTTTTTAAAAGCAGTCATGGCAACCAGGGCTGCTTTTAAACTGACCTCAGGCTTCAGCAGTGCACACATGCAAGTGCAAAAAGAGCTTCTGGCCTCTAAACTGCCATGCCCTAGGGTACTAGGGACTTCTAGGTAGTTTCAATCCCCCTGTCCTATTATATACTAGGGGCCTATAGCGTAGGTCCTGCCAATCACAGGGGTACCCCACCATACCATTGTGTACCCTAGTGTGTGTTGGTGTTTTAACTGTATTCTAATGTGTGTCTTTCAGCATTGCACTGGCCCTGGGCCTGGTTAGGCAGAGCCCAGGGTCAGTCAGAGTCAGTTACCACCAGTACCATTCAGCAAATAATTGGGGGATGCTCAGGGCACAGGATGACTTTGCAACACTCGTGAACCAATTTTTTTGCGAATCTAATAATTGACTCACAAACTACCTCCATGTTCTGTATTCTTTGATTAATCAGGCTACTCCATGTCAAATTAGCGTCAAACAGAATACCTAGGTGGTTAAAATGTGAGACCTTTGTAATTGGAGTCTATCCAATAAAAAGTGACTTAGTTATTATTTTTAGGGCCACTAGTTAAAATAAACAATTTTTGGCGGTTCAACTTTAGACATAAATTCGTCATAAAATCATTATGCCCATTTAAACGATATTGTAGGCCAAATGCTGTTTGGATATTAAAACCGCGTTGTCCGTACTGGACTGTACAGAAACTAATTAAAGGGGTATTGTTACTACACAAGCCCGGAGCTGCATCTAGGGAGCTAATATAAAATAAAAAAAGGAATGGTGCCTTTATACAGCCTTGCCTTACCTCTCTAACCACGTTCATAGGGTGTGTACAATCTCCTAGTAGCGTATAATGTACCTTGGTGGGACTATCCCGGGGTAGATGCCTAATGAGATTTTGCAATGGTGGTTCCACCCCAGCTGACTCCACCAAGTTCCACAACTTACCCCTATCAACCAAATCAAAGGCACAAGAGAGGTCCATAAAAGCCATGTGACCTCTCCTGGCCCTGATATATTTTACCATGATAAGAGTTAAAGTTGAGGGGGACGTGGCTAAGGCGCCGATGGTGGAGGTCGCCTGAGCGCTCGGCTCCGCGATCGAGCCCTATTCATCCTGATTACACGGCTCCAAGGGATCCCCAACCCCACACCGGGGATCTGACCGAGGGCGATACGCGGTGTGCCGCGAGTGGAGAGCTGCGGCGACGCGAGGGGTACGGGATCGGCCCTTGACTGAGCGGACGAGGGGCGTGCGGCGCCGATTCCAACATGGCGCCCGCTCCGGCCCGGGGGTCCTAGAGTGCCCGGCGGCCCTAAGGGATCGTGGCTTTGGTGGATTTCTGCTTCCGCCACCTGTTCCTGGCGGGGCGCACCGGGAGCCGGCCGCCTGGATCTCCGGCGGCTCCGGCCGCCCTGTAGACATTACCGACTGCGGTGGCTGACCGACGGGTCCCCCGGGGGCACTGCGGACTGGTGGAGCTGCGGGGGCCCTCCTGCGCCCCAGTCGGACCTGGGCGAGCCCTGATTTCTGTTGCCGGCAGCCCTGTGCCCGCTGCTAACCTACAGACCGCATCTAGCCCGCAAAGCGGTGGGGGGGAGCGTGGTGATCCTGAGTGGGTCATCAGGAGTGCGTGCACCGGCGAGGCCGGAGTGAGAGACCTACGCACCAAGATGGCGGCGGAGGTGGCTTGAAACGGAGGAGACCACTGACATCTCCCTCCCCGCCTGTATTTTGCCTCAACGAGGGCGAGCTCCTGCCCTTGCAGGTCAGGACGTGGCTGCGACGATCACGCACACGGACCCGGGAAGCCCTGAACCACGCGGACGTGGAGGAGGCCTCGCTCTTGGTGCTTATGGAGGTCGGTTACTGATGAGCCCCTTGTCCTGGCTGTTGGGACCCGATCAGGATGTCCAATGACTGCTTGACCCGAGCCTGGAAACGACCGTGTTGCTCCTGACCACTACGTGGGACACTGGCTGGAGATTCGCGCCGGGGCTGACCCGAGGTCGTGAACCGGCAGGGAGCCATCCGCGTGCTGGCCGGCGCCTCTTCTGGGGATACCATCCTACCTTGAGGCTGACACCTGAGACCACCATGGGTAAACCGAGGGGCGCCAAAGGGAATGCGCAGGCCACCTCCGATACGGAACTGCCGGACAAGAGTGACCAGCTGGATCCGGACATGCTAACTGACCCGAGTCTTCAGCGGCAACTCGACAAGATCTTGGCGGCCATTACGGACACGAGGTCCGCACTCCAGCGAGACATCGCCCAGGTGGTTACGGGCTTGGGCTTACTCAGGGCTGACCATGGCAAGCTATCGTACAGGGTCAAGGAAGTAGAGGACTCGGTTGGAACCCTAGAACCGGCGCAAAAGACACTGGCAGTCGTTATGAAGGACGCGCTAACAAGAATTGATGTCTTGGAGCGGAGGGCGGAGGAAGCGGAGGGGCGCAACAGAAGGAACAACATTCGCGTGGTGGGCCTGCCGGAAAAAGTCAAAGATGGCGACATGGTGTCCTACTTGGAAAACTGGCTCAGGGCGGAGGTGGCGCCCGAGGGACTTTCCTCCTTCTACACTCTGGAGCGGGCCCACCGAGTTCCGTCCAGACCACCTCAACAGGGACGCCCGCCGCGCCCTGTGGTGGCGAGATTGTTGCATTTCCGCGACAGGGACCTGCTCCTCAATACCGCCAGGAAAAATGGGCCATACCAGGTGGACAACAGCAAGGTGAATATTTTTCCGGACTACACCTATGAGACTCAGCGCCAGCGGACCTCCTTCTTGGCGATTAAACGTGAACTGCGCAATGAGGGTGTTCAATATTCATTGCTCTTCCCGGCACGGCACCGTATCATCCTTGATGGCAAGACCAAATTCTTCGACACCCCTGATGAGGCATGTAGCTGGCTGGAACTTTATAGAGCTGGCAAGGATGGACCTGGTTCTTCTTTTCAAGCTACTTCAGAGGCGGGACTGCAACGGAGATCTAAGAGGGTCCGCAACCGTCGTGGTGGTTTTGGCCGTCCTTCCGCGGTGGTGACCGCGGCGGAACGACGGGGAGTGCTCGAGATGCTATACAGCATATCGGGTTCCCAGGGTGAACCTGTGACCGAGGAACCGGAACCTGGAGGTGGCGGAGAACACTCAGACACGGAGGACTCTCAGACTGATAGTGTAACCCTCCCTGTGGTCACCCCAAATACGGCGGAGGAACTGCTTGATGGCCGAGGGTGAGCTTGGGTGAGTCGTCCCTGACGGAGCTGAGAGAGTTATATTGTATAGAATTGCGCGTCCCTTGTTGAGACTGTTGAATGACTGGTTGTACCATGGGTTGGGGATAAGCCCGGGACTTGTACTTCTATCTTATGGCTCGATCGCCACTAGGTGGCCTGAGTGCGGGAGGACCCCTCGGCCGGTGCTAGACCCCCTCCTTTGCCCCTAAGGCATACCTGCGGTGACTACCGTCAGGTTGGATTTCTAGTTTTGGAACATGGTTTGCATGGGAACTGAGGGGCAATCTCTGGGTCCTGTTCTGGGGGGGAGGGGGGGTAAGTCATGGTTGGGGGTTAGTTTGTTCTGGTTAAGGGGGAGGGTCGCCATCGGTGCAGAGCGATCATTGTATTTTCTCCTATCTGAGGGAGCTGAGGGGGGACACGCTGGAATGCGCTGGGATAATGGATGAACTATCCAACCTGAAATACATTACTTGGAATGTACGCGGGCTGCACACTATGTCCAGACGTCACAAAATACATGCTTACCTGAAGCGTAGGGGTGTTCAGATTACGTTGTTACAGGAAACGCACCTCACGAAAGCGGAGGGTTTAGCCCTACAACGTAGGTGGAGGGGGCAGATATTTAACACCACATATTCGGCTTATGATAGGGGCGCGCTAATTTGGGTGCGAGCTGGGGTTCCCCTGCAGGTGACGAAACACACAATTGACCCAGAGGGGAGGTTTGTTGCTATTGCGGGTAAATTAGGGGGGAGAGAACTGAACATTTGTAGTGTCTATGCGCCCAATGTGGACCAACTGGCCTTCCTCGCGACGCTTTCGGGTTCGCTGGCTCACTACATGACGGGGCCGCTTTTGATTGGGGGCGACTTCAATTCGTGGTGGATGTAGATCTCGATAGATCTCATCCTCCCCTGATGAATTCGCCTACATACCGGGTAGCTAAGGGTAGGTTAGAATGGCAGACAAAATGGGGACTGACAGACATATGGCGCGCCCAACACCCACACACCCGGGACTACTCCCATTTCTCTGGACTGCACGAGCTACACGTGCGGCTGGATGCCCTGTTGGGGTTGGTAGATGTGGTGTCCGCGGCTGTGCGATCCGAGTACTTAACAAGGACTATATCCGACCACAACCCTTTGCTGGTCGACCTTCGGTGGCTCCCGAGCGCCCCATACGTCCCGACGTGGAGGTTGCGGCCCGAGCTGTTAGAGGATCAGGTATTTAAGACTGAACTGGAGGACAGGATCACTACCTATTTCGTGGAAAATGAGGAATCGACTGGGGCTAGAGCCACCGAGTGGGACGCCTTCAAGGTGGTTATAAGGGGCTACTGTATAGCTAAGAAAGTGGGGGTACGCCGGGTCTTTTTGGGGGACCTGGACAGAGCAGACCGGACGCTTCGAGACCTGGACATTAGGCGCCCCGGCAGGCCGGAACTTCGGGGGCAGATGACGGCCGCGAGAGAGGCGGTGGCAGTGGAGGTTGAACGGCTGCGCAGCTTTGATTACAAGGCCTTCCTCACTAGATCGCTAGCGGAGCTGATAAATCGGGGGCGCTCTTGGCCTGGCTGTCTAGCCCTACGAGGTGAACCTCTCCCACGGTGGCCATGCGCGATGCGGCGGGTGTGGAGGTTTATACCCAGCCGGAGATCCTGGACTGCCTCACGAACTACTATGAGGAGTTGTACCAGAGCAGGGCGGGAGGGGACGCTGACCCTATCGGCGCCTTCCTGCAAGATCTGCCTATTCCTACCCTAGAACCCGAACACGCCAAGGCGTTGGGGAGGGAGGTGGAGCTAGGGGAGATCCGCAGCGCCATCAAGCGGATGGCACGCAACAAAACTCCGGGTCTCGATGGGCTCCTGGTTGAGTTTTATGCCACCTACGTGGACCTCCTAGCCCCGCGCTTACTACTGATCTACAAGGAGGCAAAGCGCTTGGGATACCTCCCGGGATCGATGCGGGAAGCTTTAGTAGTGCCCCTTCTCAAACCGGGTAGGGAGGCTAGTGATCCGGCGTCCTACAGACCGCTGTCAATGCTCACAGTAGATTATAAAATACTGAGCAGCATCTTGGCGTCGAGGTTGTTGGAGCACATGGGCTCCTTGGTCCACGAAGACCAAGCGGGGTTCATCCCCAAGCGTAACACCACCATGAACATCCGAAGATTGCTTCGCCTGCTGGAAGATAGTCATGAAGAGGCCTCCCAGCCCATGATACTGTCGATCGACCTGGAGAAGGCTTTTGATAGCCTGGAATGGAATTACCTCCATGGAGTACTCGTTGCGTTTGGACTGAGGGAAGGTTTCGCGCGCTGGACCGCAGTGCTTTATGTCTCGGCGGTGGCGAGAGTGAAATCGGGCCCGCTGATATCCCGGCAATACTCGGTAGAGCGCGGCACGCGACAGGGTTGTTCACTATCTCCTCTGTTGTTCGCACTGGCGGTGGAGCCCCTGGCGTCGTCGATTCGCACTGGTGCCCACTATGGAGGGTTACGCGCCGTTGGGGGGCAGCAGTTCATTTCCCTCTACGCGGATGACCTGCTGTTATTTCTGGAAGATGCTGAGGAAGCACTGGCCGCCGCCGATGCAGTAGTCACGTCTTTTGGCGCGTTGTCGGGCCTACGGGTGAACTGGTCGAAAACCTGCTTGTTCCCGGTTCGCCACGGGGAACCCCGGCCTGACACAACCAGGGAGATTCGGTGGGCGCCCAGCTGCTTTAAGTACTTAGGAGTCCATATTTACCATTCCCCCGCCGATGTCCTGGAGGGCAACATATCTCGTTGCGTCCGGGCATTGAAGGGCAGCATGTTGTTCTGGGCTACTCTGCCGCTGTCAGTGGCGGGACGAATAGCGCTACTCAAGATGGTGGCGCTCCCCCGACTCCTTTATTATTTCAGAACGTTACCGATATGGATTCCACCGGCTGAATTCAGGCGTTTGAGATCACTCATGGTTGCATTCCTTTGGGGACCGGGCCGCCGCCGGGTGGCGCTTCAGACCCTTATGAGACCAAAAGCGGAGGGGGGACTGGCGGTCCCGGATTTCGAGACCTATTACCTGGCCGCCCAACTGCAGACTTACACTCAGGAGTTGGCGAGGGAGTTCTGAGGACCGGAGGAGGGGAGAGGCCTGGGTATTCCCCGACACGTTCTCTCCTACATCGCGCTGCGGCAGAGGATAGCAGTGAGGGATCTCACGCAGGAGGAACGCACTACTAGACTGTGCTGGAATCGTGCTCAGCGCAAGCTGGGAATAGGCCACCCATACGCCCCCGAGATCCCACTGGGAATGCTTACTGCGCTCCCCCACGGCGGCGATTGGTCCCAGTTGCGTACCTGGGAGGAGGCGGGTATTCAGGTCTTAGGGGACCTGTATGAAGATGGAGTACTCCTACCCTTTCAGACACTATTGGATCGCTACGATATCTCCAGGGGGGACTTCCTATTACACGCGGCGGTCACGAGAGCGCTGCAAACACATTGGCGGACTGGCCTGGAGGAACCTCCGTTGTCCTCGATGTGCCAATACGTGATGATGGCAGGTGGCGCGGTTAAAGCCGTGACGTGCTTGTACACTAGGATGACCCAGGAGCAGCTGACTCCACTAGAGGCGCTCAAGGCCAAATGGGAGGCGGACATAGGAAAACACATCCCGGAGACCACATGGGCTCAGCTGCTGCGCCCGGCTTGGAAGAGCACGCGCAGCGCTAGATTCCAATTGGTTCACTTTTGCATACTGCACCGTGCATATCTCACCCCGGAGAAAATACGGAAGTACTTCGCCTCTGACACTGCGGCTTGCCCGAGATGTCAGACAATCGGAGCGGACCTGACCCACATGCTATGGTCTTGCTCTGCCTTGTCCTCTTACTGGACGACGGTTGGGGACACCCTTAATGAGGTTACGGGGCGGACCCTCCAGTTCGACATGGCAGTGACGCTTTTGCACTGGTTCCCGCACACCCCCAAGACGCGAATGACCAGCAAGTTTATAGATATGGGACTTATCCTGGCCAAACGAGAATTGACGCGGCGCTGGAAGGCACGAGTTGGTCCGACGAGCACTAAATGGCGCACTGAATTACTCAAATGGGCAGAGGGGGAGAGCACCCTGCGTTACCAATTGGCGAGGCGACAGCAGAATGATAAAGCGCTGGAATCTGCGCAGGCATGGGAGACACTGGTGCAAGCCCTGCGAGATCATAATTCCTCCAGTGACACGGACAGTGACGCTGCTGAGCTCCCCGCGTCCCTGTAATGCGACAGACTTTTAATATACTCCTACATGCTCCAGTTAGTTTTCTCCTACACGCTCACAGTTGAACTATTACTGCTACTGCACTGATGGTGGGGGGGGGGTCGCTGGGCGGACAACGCATAATGCTCATACCACGAACCTTTGCTCCTATATCACTGTTGTTCTGCCTTCGGAATGTTGGGTGGGCCTTGTTACGTTAGGGGAGGGGGGTAAGGGGGGCTTTTTCTTTGAGTTTCTGGGATTGTTACTTCTCAGGTTTTCATTATTTCCATCAAAAGTAAAAGCAGTACTGAATTGCATGGCGATGATTATCCGCATTGGGCCTTTGATGGGCCACAGTGTATATGTTATGCCTACTTTGCCGCCCGACCTCCGGGTTGTGGGCTGAATGGCCGTGTAACAGTTCCGCAATAAAAATATTTACAAAAAAAAAAAATATATAAGAGTTAAAGTTGAGTGCTTGCTTGGTTGTCCCCAAGCCCGGGCGGAAACCATATTGGATATTTGAAAATAAGGAGTTCCTTTCTGCCCATACTTCCAGTTTGTCCAGAATGACATGTCCTAGCATTTTTACTGTTGCATCCAACAAGGAGATTGGACAATAATATGCAGGGGAGTTCCTGTTCCCCTACTTAAATATTGGAACTATGGTAGATTCCCTCCAGATATCAATTGAAGCCCCCTTGACAACTGCTCTGAGTAAATTAATAATTAATGGTCCCCAAAATTCCAGGTTACATTTTAGCATATCAATGGGAACTCTATCAGGGCCTGGAGTCTTGCCTGGCGAAGTACTCTGAAAATGGAATGAAAGTAAATTAATATTGCCTGTAAAACATTGTTTAGAAATACCCTTGGGTGCTATCTTATTGTATTGGTTATAATACTTTCCGTAGTTTCGATCGAGTACCTCCCCGAGACGGCCCGGAGTACCGACGGTTAGGTAAGTTAACTAGTAGCTGTGTGATATGTTTGTTTTTTTTTTTTTTGGTTTTTAAAGACCTTTATTATGCGGGAGGTGTACAATCATGCAAAATATCTATCAAGGCCCGCAGGGCCAACTGAGCAGAGAACAAGCATGTAAGCCTCTAACTGGATGACACAGCCATTTAGCCGGCAACCCGGGGGTCCGGCGGCAAATCTAATATACATGCGTATGCAGTCATCTGGTATCTAGTTACATAAACAATAGATCTTGTGATTTTGTCTTTTCTGTCCAAAGTGGTTATACTGTTTTCACCCAGCATTGGTGCCGCGATAGCAATCTCCCTTGTCCCCACAGATGGTTCGAGAGGTATGTATAGTGAGCCAATAGTGGGGGGGTGATTAATAGGAGGTGGTTCACCAAAACAGTATTCGCAATGCTGTCCGTGAGTAGGCAAGATGTATGGTAGTATAGCTCACTGAGGCATAATAGTAGGCGAGTGTGTACGGCGGGGTTGGTCTGCAGCCATTTCGATCAAGGCTCGGATGGCCAGCAATGCGATGTCTGTGTTCCTTCCCAGTGGTAGTGTTTGGAGGTTGCAATGGACGTGGCTGTGGTGGGTAAGCCACGCAGTGTGCCCTTAGCTAGCATGCGCGAGTGGGAGTGTAGGTCTGCTCCTCACATACCATGTAAGTGTCGTCGCGTCTTTGCAGAGTGTGGGTAGCATGTGGTCAATAAGGCATCGCTTCCCGATTGTGACGTGTTGCATGTGGTGTCTTCGGTCGGGTTAAGTAATGGGTCTGGTCGGGGAACATGACCAGCGAACAAACTGTCCCCTATGCCTATACAATGGCGGGGAAAACCTGGGGTAGGAAGGAAGGGGGGGAAAGGGGGAAAGTGAGAGAGATCGTCGCGAGTTCTCATAGTTGGTCGCAACAGCAGGGTTGGGCGTAGCAGGGCATCTAACATTGTGAGGTATGTAGTGTGGGGAGTATCATTCCCAGGCTGGGGTTGGCAGGTTCCGCCTGTGGGGAGCCATCGGAATGCAAGCCAGTCCGTCATGAGGCGGTGACGTCATCCATCAGCATGATGGCCGTCCTCCTGTAGGGAGGGGGGGGAGGGGGGGAGGCATCCCTCCGTCAGCTCATATAGTCGTCCCAGGAAGGCTGGGCCAGAGGCAATGGTGGGTGTGCAGCGCTGCTTGGGTGTCCTGTGTAAACCTGAGAATGTCCGGCGGCTGCGCCCAGTAGTGTAGGTCGTGTGTTCTAAAGAGGTGAGGGGGTGGGGGAGAGGGTGACAGGGCCGTGTTCGCCCCCGGGGGCGAGTGGTGTTACAAGGGTGATGAGGCCTGTCTCCTCAAGTGATCCCCCGCTCTTGGCAGGTGCGCTGGAATGCTTTGAGGAGGTCATCCCAGAGCTGAGCGATAGGGAACTTCCGGAGTCCCGCCGTTTCCTCTCGGAGGAGCACCGTGCTTTCCGCCCTCGCCCAGTTGGTAATGGAGGCGCGCCAGTGCCTAGTGTGGGGGGGGTCGCAGCCTACCAATGTTTGGTAAGCAGGCGTTTGGCCGTTATGAGCCCCATGTCCCAAAAGCGCGTCCGTACTTTGCTGAGTTTCGTGCGGCTATCCAGCCCCAAGATGCACGCCTCCCATGTGTGCGGTAGTTGTTCGCCTGTGCTGCGCGTAAGTAGCATTATGACCTCGTTCCAGTATGTGTGAATGTCGGGGCAGTGCCACAGCATGTGCAGAAGGTCTGCTCCATTCAGAGAGCAGCGCGGGCAAGCGGCATCAGTGGTTTTGAAGTATCTATTTATCTTGTCGGGTGTAAGATATGCGCGCTGCAAAATGTAAAACTGAATGATTTTGAAGCGGGGGTTGCGTGGGATGTATGTCGGTCCGGCCAAGATCTTCGCCCATTCTTTATCAGTCTAGGCCTTTCCCCTGTCTGTCGCCCATTTATCTCGTAGTGACAGCGTGGATGGCTGCGAGTGCATCTGTAGGGCCTGCGCCAGCCAATGGATTACGTGTGAGCCGCTCCCCATAACATGCAGATATTGCATGAAGCTGTGCATCGGTAATTCTTCATTCATGTCTCCCCAGGATGCAGTGAGTGTACGTAAGAGAGCCGCGTGTAACAGGAACTGGCCTGCTGTGAGTTCTGTGCTAGCGGCCAGTTCCGCAAAAGTGAGTAGTGTACCGTCGGTGTACAGGTCACCCAGAGTGTCCACCCCTGCCTGTGTCCAGCTAGCTAATCTGGTCACAGTCAGTGCGTCCGTTGGTCCCGGAGTGCCCAGGATGGGTAGTACTGGAGCGTATGGTGTCGCTGTCCGGGTGAGTCTCAGGCATCGCAAGAAGCATTTGCGCGCCACTGCTAGGTGCAGCTGCGCGGGGCAGGGGGTTCGGGTCATCGGGTGGAACAGCCAGCAGATTTGCGTTTGCGTCCAGGCAGCAGTGGTCGAGGCAGTATCATCGAGGTGTTTGCCGCTGAGCCACCCTGACACCCACTGCATCTGTGCCGACAGGTAATATAGCTCCATGTTAGGAACCGCCAGGCCACCCAGCTCCGTAGGCATGTAGAGTTTGGTCAGCGCCACGCGGGGTCGGCCCGAGTTCCAGATGAGGTTACGCAGCATAACCTCCAGGTCTCGAAATATTTTATTCGGCACGTACGTGGGTATGTTGGCGAAGTAGTATAGTAGCCTAGGCAGTACTATCATTTTAGTGAGTGCTACGCGGCTCGGTGCGTTGAGGGGTAGGGTGTTCCAGAATTTGATCTGCGCCCGAACCGAGGCGATGGCCCTCAGGAGATTCCCCTCTAAGATGTCTATTGGGTTACGATATATTCGTATCCCCAGGTAGCGGAACGTAGTGGGATGCCACTGCAATCTACCTCCGCCCAGGCGCACATCGCACTCCGGCGTGTCCGGGCTAAAGGAAAAAGCCCCCGATTTGGACCAGTTAACTCGCAACCCTGACATCTCTTCAAAGGTTCGAAAGACGTCGGCCAGGGAGTCAGGGATGTCTGTTATGTCTCGGACGTACAGCAGTAGGTCATCGGCGTACAGCGACACAGTGTGTAGACCATCCGCTAGTGGAATCCCCCATTCAGGCCCCTGGGTCCTGAGGATTGTTGCCAGGGGTTCCATGGCCAGGGAGAACAATAGAGGCGACAGGGGGCAGCCCTGTCTGGTGCCTCTCCGTACCCGGATGGCGTCCGAGAGCAGCGCGCCTGTGCGGACACGTACTGTTGGTTTGTCATACAGCAGGCCTACCATGGCTTCATAGCCTCCTCCCAGTTGGAACTTTTCCAGTACTGCTCCCAGGTACGGCCACTCAACCGAGTCAAAGGCCTTCTCTAAGTCTAGGATCAGGCATCCTGCTCTGGGCCACTGTTGGGTGGCATACTCCTGAATCCGGAAAAGGCGGCGGATATTGTGGGAGGTGTGACGTGTCGGGACAAAGCCGTTCTGGTCCTGGTGCACCAGGCGGGGCACATGGGGGGCTAGTCTCCGGGCTAGCGTGGAGGCCAATATTTTATAGTCCGTGTTCAGCAGCGCCAGTGGGCGGTAAGAGCCCATCCGCGTGCAGTCCCTGTCAGGCTTAGGGATAGAGATCAGGGTTGCTTCATTCAACGTTAAGGGTAAGGCTGCATCCTCCGTTGCTGCAGAGTACATCCTCAGAAGTTCTGGGATGAGCATATCCGAGCCCGCTTTATAAAACTCGGCCGGGAGCCCGTCTGGGCCTGGGGATTTGCCGTTAGATAGGTTAAAGATCGCTTCGCGTACTTCATCAGGTTCAAGCGAGGCTCCCAGCTCGTCTTGTTGTGCGGCAGTCAGCTGTGGCATGAGCAGAGGGGAGAGGTAGCCAACAATGTCCGTACGTGGGCGCGCTAGTCGGGAGCGGTATAGAGTTTCATAATGACCGGTGAACGCATCATGAATCTGGTGTTGCGAATACAATAGGCCCTTCCCCTCCACATGTATTGCTGCCACTGGGGTCGAGCGGGTCTCCTGTGAGATCAGCCAGGCCAGTAGCCTACCAGGTTTGTCACTCAGATGATGCGTCCTCGCCGAGTGCGCGGCATAGTTGATGACGCGAAGTCGCTCCAGCAGGTCTGCGTGTTCTGCGCGCGCCCCCTGTAGCGAGTCCGCACCACCGTCCACGGCCTCCCCCTCCCTGGCGAGCAATTCCGATTCCAGCCTGGTCAGTTCGCTCTCTAGTTGCTGTCGCAATAGGCCCTGCGTCCTCAGGCAGTGTCCCCGGATCACCACTTTGAAGGCGTCCCACTCCACCTGGGGGGTAGATGCCGTGCCTGCGTTATCTTCAAAGTACTGGGAAGTGCGTGTAAGGAGGGATTCGCGGAAGGCCGCGTCAAGCAGGAGCGCTGGTTGTAGACGCCAGGTGGGCACGGGGGGGGCGCGGGCGGTCCCAAGCCATGGATAGAATGTGCGGGTTATGGTCTGAGTGCGTGCGACCCATGTATAATGTGTCGGTCACAAGGGGTAGGAGCTCAGTGCACACCATGAATCTGTCCAGACGGACATGCAAGTCGTGTGCGCCAGAGTAATATGAGTAGACCCGTGCCCCAGGGTTGTGTGACCTCCAAACATCATGTAGACCCCACTGTTCTGCCCATTCCAGTAGCGCCTTCGTGGCACCACGTGTCGGAGCGCCCATGGGGGGTGGAGAGGAGCGGTCCAATGTAGTGTCTAGCGTGCAATTGTAGTCTCCACCTAGTAGCCACGGGGCTGCGTGCCAGGCCGCCATTGTTGTGGAAAGGCGCGCTAGGAAGTCTCCCTGGTCAGTGTTAGGAGCGTACAGTGATGCCAGTACTACCCGCTGCCCATCCAGTCTGCCATGTGTCGCAACAAACCTGCCCTCTTGGTCTATCATAGTGTCCGTAGCTGTCCAGGGGGTCCCAGGTCGTACCCATATCAGTGCGCCGCGGGCGTAGGAGTATGCAGTGGCATAAAGTTGCCCGCGCCATTTGCGGTGCAATGCTAGGACCTCAGTCTAGTTTAAATGTGTTTCCTGTAGTAACGCGATGCCTATCTTGTGTCGTTTTAGGTACGAGTAAATCTGGTAACGCCTGGCTGGTGTGTGCATATTCGTATCTCAGCCATAGTTTCCGTATGCGTAGGCTCCCCCAACCCTCCCATGAGTCAGACCCTCAAGCAGAGGTTCCCGTTGGGTCCTGGGTCCCGCCCCCTGTACATAGTTGCTCCAAGGTCGCAGTACAAATTGTGGTGATCTCCAGTGGTGTGGAAGGGTAGGGAAAGGGGGGGGGAACATATAGCCTCAACATGGCAACATAACCTGAAATGCCAAAAGGTCGGCTGCACAACATGTCGCCGTCCAAACGCTCAAGTGAGCTCGTAAACTATACAGTTCTAGGGGGTATCTTGTGGTTTACGCTACAACAATAGAAAGTACAAAGTAGTCCATAGGGCCTGTGGCATCCCCCCCGGGTGGGGTGATGAGGCCGTTGCTGCCTGGCAGGTGCGTGGGCCCTGTCTCACTGTGCGAGAACAATGTCGCTTTCAGGCTTCAAGTGGAGGGAGCGAGGCTTCCGGAAGGGGGTCTGCTTCCCCGGGTGGCCCAGGTGATGTCGACTGGCATGTGGAATGTCATAGAGTAAGTGTCTGCTTCGGGGTAGTGGGCATTTGGGCTGTGTGTATATAGTAAGCACAGTACCTGGCCGAAGTCCAAGGTGATCAGGGTCCATCAGTGCATAGCTATGTAGGCCTCCACCTGCGAGGGAAGGTTCCATGGAGCACCAGCGTAGTCATGTTCGCATCAGTGCAGGAAAGTAGGTGGCCGCCCGGACCAGGTCAGCCAAATAGGTCGGCAGTCTGAGGAGTGACATCTGGAAGTCCATCAGTGCGTTGGGAATCCGACAGACCATATATTGCTTCATCATCGCTCGGAAGGGGCGCCGGGCTGTTGTTCGGGGCAGGCGACGGAGCCGGGGTATTGCTGATTTCCGTAACGCTACGGAGAGCGTCTTGCTGTCCTTGTAGCATCTCGTGTGCAGATGGGGAGTGAGCCGGTGAGTCTCAAACTTGGGGAGGCGTAGGAACCCCGCGCCGGCACCGTCGCCGTGCCCCCCGTGCGCGTTCCATGGTAGCAGTCCCCTGTGCTCGCCTGGGTACGTCAGGCATATTCTCATCGAGCCAGGCCTCAACCTCGCCAGGGTTCATGAAAAAGTGTGTCCTATCTTTCGCCACCACCCGCAATTTGGCCGGAAAGAGCAATGAGTATTTGAGTCCGGCCTGTCGCAGCCGTCGCTTCACTTCCAAGAAGGAGTGTCTTTGTCGTTGCACCTGCACGGTGTAGTCCGGAAAGAACATGACTGTGGCATTGTCAATTCTGACCTCGCCTAGCCTGCTGGCCTCTCGCAAGATTGCATCTCGGTCCCTGTAGTTGAGGACCCGGAGGATGACAGGTCTGGGGTTCAAGCCAGCAGAGAGGGGTTTCGTTGGTACCCGGTGGGCACGTTCTACCACAAAGTGGGGCGACAGCGTGTCTTCTGGCAGCAGTTCACGTAGCCAGTCTTCCACCTTTTGCGTGGGGTCCATCCCTTCCCATTTCTCCGGAATGCCCACCAAGCGGATATTATTTCTCCTTGCCCGCCCTTCTGCATCCTCCGCGCGGTCCTGCAAGAATTCCACCCTGTTGAGGAGGTCTTGTATGTGTCTATCCGATTGGGTCACCTTCGGTTCCAGTGCTGCCATCGTGCCCTCCAGAGTTGTGGTGCGTTCCTGCAGTTTTTTGTGGTCAGCCCTGAGGTGGGTCAGGTCAATCGCTACGCTGTCTATTCTAGTTTCCAAGGAAGTGCGCGTCTGTTGGAGGGACTCTTCCATCCTTTCCATTGCTGCCAGGACGGAGTCCAGCTTCGACGCCACGTGGTCGGCGTCCATCTTGGATGATGACTTCGGTGTCTTCCCCTTCGCCGATGCACTCCCCGTTCCGGTGCGTGTCTTCACCCCTCCAGACATATGGCAGGCCGTGCGCACAGGCAGTGTCACTAGCAACACCTGCGTCCGTCTAAGTGAGCCCAGGGGGGCAGACGAGGTGCCGGGCCGCGTCCGCGGTGTGTCTGACAGTTCAGAGAATCAGGGCGTCGTCCGCGGTGCCAGTCCGCCAGTGCGTCCGTCTCTCGGCGTGGCGTAGAAGCAGGGCTCGCCCCAAGTATTGGCAGGTCTCCGCTCAGGCGCCCAGGCGTCCCGCGCCGCTCCGCCAGGCCACTGGGCCTCAATCGCCCCCTCAGCGCCCACGTGGCTGCCCCTCAACGCGTGTCACAACTAGGCGCTAGGGTCCTGTGGTGTAGCGGGTCGTACTCTGTATCAGGTCAGGATACCAGTCCGGTCTGGGGATTGAATGCTTCCGCCGCACTCAGCCGCTATTCGAGGCTTTCCAGGGTAGCCGTCTCTGCCATGGGGCCTCTCAGGGCAGTGCTGCTGCTGGTGCGTGGGGGTGCTGAATACCTCCGTAGTCGCGCTCTGGCAGTGTCCCCTCGGTATGCGGTGCACAGCTCCCTCTATGTGGGGGTGGGGGAGGCGGGCCGGGGCCCCTGCCCGAGTACTCACTGTGTCCCTTCAAGGTGCCGCAGGTTCCAGAGTCCCCAGCTGGTGATGTCGGTGGGTGGCCGCACGCAGCTATGGAGGGGGAGAAGGAAGCAGACTCCGCTCGCTCCCCAGCGCCGCCTTCGTGTCTCAGCCCAAACCGCCTCCGAGGGAGGCGGGTGTTCATCCTCGCTCCCCCGCGCTCTCGCAGGCCTGCCTCCTCCAATCTCGATCTCCGTCAGACTCCAGCCGCCTCCGGCCCGCCGTCGCCCCCGCCGATATTCTCCGGGGCCCGGTGTGTGGGGGCGGTAATTGTGCTGTGGCTATTGCTGGTGTGTCCTCCGTTTTCCGCGCCCGTTAGGTATCGGGCTGTTTCCGGTGGGCCGCAGCTTGAGGCCCAGCAGCTTGTGAGAAGCCTCGGCTTCGCGTGATCTCGTCCCCAGCCGGGTCGCGACCAGGCCGGCTATGTTGGCGCCGCTTTTCTCGGTGCGGAGCCCCGCAGCCGATCGTGATGAAATTCAGCCTGAGTGCTGTCCAGGGATGCGGGCAGGTCCGTCGGCAGTTTCAGGCCAAACAGGATGGATTTGGCCGGAGAAATGACCCGGGGTAGGGGAGCTCAGGCAGGAGCTCTACCCGGGCACGTCTTCTCCCATTGCGCGCTAAACCACGCCCCCCGTAGCTGTGTGATATGTTATAGGAATGCGAGCCCGTTTGCTAGAACAAGCACCCGTTTAAAGATCCCGTTACACCTTTGCAAACTCTATGCATAATGGCTCAATTGACCTACCTTGCTCCCGAGTACATGAGCGATTTCAGATTGTACCTTGTGAGTTAAATTACAATTGGTAGGTGCGAGCGCATGATGTTGTATGCGTGTTAGCTACGATACCGGAGGGAAAGAAGTCCGTTAAACAATGCTTTCCACTCTACCACCGCGACCTATAGGGCGTCACCCTTAATAACATTCTGTACTTGTGTAATGGTATTGATCACTACTAAATGGGGGCACTTATGGAGTAGTTTAATTCAAGATCCTTTTCAGCTACATACCACCAGTTTTAGGGGTGCTCCTAGACCAGAGTGATTGAAGCTCAATACTATAATTTTTGGCACTATGCCCAAGCTTACCTGAGACCATAAGCCTCTTACTCTTATTTTAGTCATCACCAGACACTTCGGTGACTTTATGAACCTTGATATTTTTTCTTGCTGTGACCTTTTCCTTCTTGTTTGCGCTTTTTGCTTTTATTAGAGCGGTGCTCTACCTACCTGAGCCGCAGCCAGGTGAGGCGTAGTACCTTCCTCCTACCCATCAGGTAAGCAGATTTAGGGCTTTACTTTTGAGCCTCAGATGTATGTATTATGACATCGCTTGGGGTAAATAATACTTATACCTACAATTGGTTATACTTGATTACCCTTATTGACATTTATTTTTGTTTGTCTTTTTGTCTGTGTCTTTGACTAATCTTATTACCTCTACACACTGGACACCCTTTAGAACCTAGGAGGACG
The DNA here is from genome assembly GCF_964261635.1 of Lissotriton helveticus. NCBI lineage: Eukaryota > Metazoa > Chordata > Amphibia > Caudata > Salamandridae > Lissotriton > Lissotriton helveticus. The sequence continues at coordinate 229,523,611 of NC_136065.1, read as the reverse complement.
TATACTTACCCAAGGACGTCCAGGTGACACATATATCACGTAAAGTAAAATGTTTTTACTTACCTTTATTTTCACGCAGTAGCGAGATACGGTCCTGATGAAAGCAGCGGACACCTTCATGGGTCCATTTACTGCAGAAACATGTTGACCTTTCTGAGTTATATAGTAGTTATTTGTTAAACCCACTATGTTCCCGCACTGGTTTTTAAATGTTGTAAACATGAGAGGTACCTAATAAATCATTTTCCTCTTTTGTTCTCCAATTTTATAGTCCACACTGTATTCACACACTCACTGTTACCTTTTTTTAACACGCACTGCTTTGTAGTTATCAGTACATGGTCACCTTCCTTAAATCCTCAATACACTGGGGCAAACACTCTAAAATTCCGAAGTGGCTGCAAGAATGCTCTCCTTGGTGTGAGGAGGCCCAGATGATGACAAGGGCAGTATCGTACGACAACTGATGGGTACTTTCATAGCAGGGAAGTATCTTGTTGTGCTTGAGTCATATGTCTCTTGATTTATAATCACATTCAGGATTGAGTTATATGTCAGACATTGTTTCACGATAGTTTGTTTAGACCCACAGTTACCCATTGTTTTGCATACGTACGAAGTACTCTGAATAGCTTTAGTGACTGCTGTTAGATCTATGAATTCAGTTAGCCAAACTTCATTAAAGAAGAGTGGGTCAATATCAGGTTCTGTGAGACGTTCAGCCAATTCGTCACTGGGGTTACAAATCTGGGAGAAATGGCTTACTCAATCTTGTTCTAAGACTTGGTATTTAATGCTATGTGACTTGACCTCCCAAATAAAATGGCCAGTTTATAACATCTTAAAAGAGTCTACTGTCTTTCAGGTGGGCGACTATGTCTAAGTCTTACCAAACTTTAGCTCTGATTTCCCTTTTTCTTATTTCTAACGCTTGTTTACTCTTCCCTGCAGGTGACAGAATTTCTGAGGAGCAGTATGATTTAAATCCATCAATATGCATTGAATCAGTGGCCCAAGTTTCCTGACAGCATACTATATCAAAAGTGTGTATAAAAGATAACCGGGCTTCATTAGCCAGATTCTGACGACTACCAGCAATATTCCATGAAATCACTTGAAGCCTCTAGCCATACTTAACTGTAGTTGGGGTGATAATTTAACTTGACATTGGCTGAGCAGGGGAATCGCAATTTACAGTTCAATCCGAATGGCTAAGTTCTTAGTCTACGTAAGCAGTTTTAGACAGCCAATCATTTTCTGTGAGGCTGGAGAAACTTTTGAAACAGTTAGAGAGGCGTATGAGTGCCCCATGATCATGTCCTGACACACTCCTCTGTTTTGGGCATGCCGACAATATATGCTATTGATAGCCGATAAAAAAATCCTAACAGTCAGGCCTGGACGTGTTGATAGAGGATAGAGGGTGAACTCATGTGTGGCAACAGGTATTGCACCAAACCAGTATCTATGAAGTTCAAAATCGCGCAATCGCCTTGTGAAGTCTTCCTTGAAGGGCCTAACCAGGTCACCCTGTGGGCCATAATAATGGTGTCGACCAAACCAAAATGACATCCGGCACATTTTTTCTACACCAACGTGCAGCTTTATTTAATAGACTTTGTCAATCCTCGCTGGTTCCATCTTCTAGGGGTGTAACACCTTCTAGAACAACTGTGAAGGGGAGCTTTCTGGCGGGAGATGCAAGTTAACAGATTGGCCTTATGGGGCTGAAAACATTGCCTGCTGGGAGGGGGTGCAGAAATAGGCACATATCTATGAGGAGTACAAGGCATTTTGCCCCGGGTGGGATCTGGTTGGGTTGTAAGAACTGCCTCCTGAGGAACTGAAACAGGATTAAGAACCCGATGTAGGTGGCCTAAATACCGGTCGGTATGGGTAAAATTCAGTAAATTTCACCGTTACCGACCGGTATTTAGGCATTCGTGATGTAGGGAAGGATTCGGTATTAAGGAATCGGTACATACCGATTCCTTAATACCGATTCCTGATTGGCCTTGCATTTAAGGAATCGGTAATACCGATTCCTTAAATGCAATGTAGGAAGCACTTTTAAGAGTGCTTTTGGGCCTTAGGAATTAGTTATTTACCACCAACTTCAAGTTGGTGGTAATTACCGAATTCCTTTAAAAAAGCATATTTTTGCTTTTTTTAAAGTGCCATGTGGCACACGTCCATGCCCTTAGGGCATGCATGTGTGCCACATGTGCACACATGCACATTTTAGGGGTGCAACAGGGTGTCCTTTGGACACCCTGGCACCCTTGAAAAACCTCCTGGTATTACCGATTCGGTAATACCAAATCCGTAATACCGAATGTCTTCACATTCATTCCTATGGGGCTCCCGGTATTACCAAATCGGTAATAAGGAATATTAAGGATTCCGTATTTTTTACCTAATATTTACAAACATTACAAATACCGAATTCTTAATACCGAATCGGTAAAATTCGGTATTAAGAATTCGGTATTTGGCAATTACCTACATATGGCCCTAAGAGTTTTACTGCCTTGCCACTTTGATGACTGGGATTTGAGAGGGTTCGGTGCTTGAACGCCATGAGGCAAAAGTGGAGCTCCTTGTATTACCACCGCCAAGACTTGGATTTTGCCTGATAGAAGCTTCACTTGGACCATCATTTCCTCCTGGAAAGAGGTTAGCATTCTTTGCATTATGGCGATAAACTGACAGCAGTTGATAGGGCTGTTAGTTTAATTGGCTGTTGGCTTAGCTGGATGGCATGTGGATGTATATTTTACCAAAGACAGGCTGATGTCGTTCCCTTCAACCCTCTTCCTCTTCAAAAGTGTTTTTTTGTTGGGGGGTGGTAGAGTTTGAAGAATTGCGATTCTCCTATTACTATGACCAGAGACTCTGGATTTCATTAAAGACACAGAGGCTAACATTATGCATTATTTCTTTTAATGCAACTTCAAGCAGCCACTTTGAAGTAATACATCATAAAGTAAAGATCTAGAATAGAATGCTCATGTATTACAATAGCCACAAGCCTAGATAGATCTGCCTCTTTTAAATGCGAGGAAAACAAGGTTCAACTATAATGAAACAATTAAACTTTCATCTTGAAGTAACAGGCGGGTTCCAAGTCAGGACGCCGAAACTTGCTTGGAGGGAAGAGAAGGCAGTCTGGAATCTCAAGAGGTAAGCTCCTATGGGTGCATCCTTGTGAAAGAGCCATCTAAGCGGAGTTATCTGAAAAGGTCAAAAGATTAAAATGTGCACTACTAAGCCCTATGTATAAGGGAGAAAAGTTTCACAGTGCATTCATAGATACATTATACAAAGAAAACTGTCTTGTGCCTTTTTTTTGTATCAAAATTAAGACGTTGTTTAAAAATAAACTAATTAACATTATAAGTTAAATGTCACTTCTGGGAGGGAAGGGTTGGGATAATGTTAGCCTGTGTGCTTTTAATGAAATCCAGATTCTCTGGTCATAGTAATAGGAGAATCACAATTTCATTACAAGATCGGAGGCTACCATTATGCATGTTGGTAGTCAAGTAGAACTGCATCAAACATATGTTTAACAGGTTTACAGTAGTGTTTCTCAAAGGTATAGGAACTGGACCAGTCGGTCGCGCTTTAAGAATGTCATCTAACTCACCACCTTTCCGAAAGGATTAGCTAGCCATAGTGCCTCTTAATGAGTGTGCTTGAAATCTTTGAAGGTCTATGCCAACCAATTGCATAGCTAATTTAACACATCTAGCAATATAGGTAGAGGAGATGGGTTTGAAGGGTTTAAAAAGGAAATAAGAAGTTGGTTGACAGCAGCAGTGCGATGTTTGCCCATTCTTGCATCATACTCCTTCATACAATCTACTACACACAACTTCTTGCAAGCATCTGATATACTGCAAAGAAAATATGGAATTATATGCAGAGGAACTCCCAACGTCGTCCAAGCCCAAACATATATGGGAGCCTTGGCATCGATTTCTGCAGCAACAAGCCATGGCTTACTCTCAATCTGGAGCAGGTTAATCCCATTTATGGGAAATTTTACCATCCAAGGCGTACACTGGAGACATTGATCTGATATGTAATGCTTCTATCCCCCTGTGTTGATCAATCATACGTTGGTTTTTTTGGTTGGTTTTATACATAAGCTACCTTGCATGGTAGCGATGTTGCTTACTTTTGCTTGAAAATCAATAAAAATGTTTTTTAAAAAAAGAAAGAACTTCTTGCAAGCATCACATCTTGGGTAGAAGATCATATCTGACATAGTTTTAGTTCTTTTGATAATTTCAAATCTGACATCAAAGGCATCATAAGATCTATTAGTTATTTCCAGTGCCTTAACGTCCGATACTCTCCGACAGGATATTAGGAATATGAGAGAAGCTAGTTTGCTGTAGAGTTTTTCATTATCAAGAGACTGTTGTCGGGTCAGTTACAGAAAAGGTCAAGTAGTAATTTCACATCCCAGAGTGTTTCGTATTTAGGTTTAGAGGGTCTTTTAAGCCTAATGCTTTTCATAGTTCTACATATCATTGAGTTTTTACCTATAGTTCCCCTGTTTAAAATGGAGTGACCTGCTGAAATACCTGACTTATAGCAGTTAATTGATCTAGAGGTAAGACCTCTTTTGAATTGTTCTTCAAGGAAATTTTCTACATGTACGATAGGGGCCTCCACGGAATCCAGGTTCCCTTCCATGCACCAACAAACCTATCTTTTTTCAGGTGCCGTTGTATATGTAGTGTGTACCAGGGGCCCAAGATTCTTGGAGGAGAGTTGAAGCCTGTGCCGGTGATTTCATGGGCTCTCCTTACACTTTCCAGGCAAGAAGGTTCAAAGTCCCGCTATGGCGTAGGGGATGGTCCAAACCATCTATATCTCTTAGGAGGCCTTGTGAGGAGTAGAAAGGGAATTTCATAAGCTAATTCCAAGGTTGTCGGAAACCATGGTTGGGACGGGCAGAAGGGTGTTTTTAGGATTATTGAACATTGTTCCTTCCTCAATTTCTGTAGAACCCGCTGGAATACTGCAAAGGGGGGAAGGCATATCCCCGAAACCCTTTCCAAGGTTGAAGGAAGGCATTCACTGCCAGAGCCTCCAGGTCTGGCATTCAGTTGAAGTAGTTCTGTAGTTGAGATGTCGGTCTGCTTGCAAAGAGATCTACTTCTAAGGGTTCCCATAGCCGATCTAGTCTTTTGAAGACGTTCACGTTCAGGTTCCAGTCGGTGTGGTCTATTAGGAATCTGGAATTTCAGTCAACACAAACATTGTTTTTTCCTGGAAGGTATTCTGTTGTTAATGATATTTTGTCTTCCAGGCAGAGCATCCATAGTTTTTTGGCTAGATTGGAGAGGTCTGGGGATTAGGTGCCTTTTAGGCGATTTATGTAGGCTATGGCCGACATGTTGTCCATCTTGAGAATAACTGATATGCCCTGAAGGGATTGCTTGAAACTCATTAGGGCATAGAGCCCAGCGGTTAATTCCAAAAAGTTTATGTGGTGTGTACTCTCCTTATAGGACCATAGGCCTCCTGTGTTCTGATTCTGAAAGCAAGCAGCCTAGCCATGAAGGCTCGCATCTGACTCCAGGATGAATACGGGGGAGGTGTCAAAAATGGCTTTCCCATTCCAAGCGTCCAGGTTTTCTAACCACCAGGTCAGTTCAGTCTTTGCTTCCGTGTCTAGATACATTTTGTCTCTGTACTATAGGCCAGATGGAAGGGCTCTGCACTTCACCCTTTGGAGGGCCCAATAATGTAAAGGACCCGGGAAAATAGCTTGGAGGGAGGATGAGAGGAGGCCAAGGAGTCTGGCTAGTTCTCTTAAGGTTAACAGTTCCTGCTTTAGGACGTGTTGTATCTCTTTTCGGATCTTGATTATCTTTTTTTGGAGGGATTAATAACATTAACCTCACGGTATCTACTGTGAATCCCAAGAACTCAAGAAACCTTGAGGGGGTCATAATGGATTTGTCTCTTTTTATTATAAAACCTGTACTCTCTATTAAATCTACTGTAGTATTTAGGTCTTTCAGAATTTGAGAGTAATCTTGAGACATGAGGAGAATGTTGTATAGGTAATTATAAGGGGGATTCCTCTTTCCCTCAAAACTGAGGCAAAAGCCCTCATCACCTTGGTGAAGCACCAGAGGCAGAAGATAGACCAAAGGGAAGAGCTTGGAACTGGTATAGGTGATTGGGATTCTAACGCCATCTGAATTGTAAAGTAGGCATCTTTCAGGTCTAGTTTCACTAACCAATCTTTTTCTAGAAGCATGTCTCTGAGGAGATGGATACCTTCCATCTTGAAATATCTGTAAGTGAGAGATTTGTTCAGTTCTCTGAGGTTTTTCACAGGTTTCCAACCTTTGTCCTTCTCCACCATGAATATAATGCTTAGGAAGTTCATACATTCCCAAGGTACTTCTACAATTGCCCCCTTTCCCAACATAGAATTCACCTCGTCTGCCACAATTCTCTGTTGGTCTTCGGTCAGGTTTAACTCTTTGGGTGTTGAATGTTGTGTTGGTTTCTCAATGAAATCTATTTTGAAGCCCTGAACAGTTTCTAGAACCCATGGGTCCTGAGTAATTTGTTCCCAGGTGTGAATTAAGTGTTTTAGTCGACCCCCCACTTTCCCTGCTGAAAAGGAAGGATGAGGTGAGTTGGTGCTTACTTGGGATGTTGGAGATATTTTGACCTCTAGTTCTGAAGCCTCTTGAATGGAAGGGTCTTCCTCTCTGTGGATAGTAGGAGGGTTTCGTCTGGTAGGGATAATCAAAACCCCATTGTCCGAAGAAGGGTCTTTGATAGGGACGGCCGGTAGAGCGACCCCTTCTGCCGGCCCTTGCAAAAATACTAAGGTTAAAAACTGTGCATATTAGATTGTGCCTTATCTAGCACAGTAAATGTTGCCACATACTTCCCTAGGTTCTTGATCATGTCTTCACCAAAGAGGAGTCCATTGAGGTTGACAGAGGGTTCCTTTTCGGCCATATCACTAAGTTTAGTATCTATTTTTGTCAGGATGAGTCTTCTCCTTTCGATGTTAATTGCAGCGTTGGCATTCTCAAGAAGGATTAGCATCCTCCGGCTCCATCCGCTCAGTAAGTTGAGGTTTGGGGAAGAGCCATTAATGTGGCTTTCTTCAATTAGTGAAACGGTAGGTTCCCAAAGGGTTAATTCCTTATTATATTAACTGCAAGGCTATATTGTATGAAAATAGAGAGAGAAGGCTTAAATATGGTAAAGACTTAAATATTAGATATTTAAAGAGCCGTAAATATATACACTGCCTCTGAGATAAGCCTAACTGCTCGTGCTACGTTCCCACAGGTTTGAGCAGGTGTTATCAAAGGGTGTACCCCCCTTACTCTGACTTAGGAAGAAGGGTCCCTTCTTGGACAGTGGCCAGCCATTGCCAACTAGAGACCCCCATTTCTAACATTGGTGGTCAGCGGTGAGGATCTGGACTTGCATTTATGATTGCATACAGTAACTATAGTGTACACTACTAAAGAGTGCAAACCATAACGCAGCCACATACATTTTTGAGGATTTTTGACTCTATTTTTGATTGATATCGCTAGTTATTCCTACAATGGGCAAGCCCAGATCCAATGCCTTGGAGGAGCTCTCCTGGGAAGAATAGAAATTAGATACCTACAATTGCAAGCAGCTCAAGTATTTTTGCAAAAGATTCACAGTCCCTATCACAGGCCTCACTAAGAGAGAGGAGTTTTACAAAGCACTGAAAGCCTGGCTAGAAGCCAGGGATGCTCCCAGGAATGTGGGAAAGCCTGGGGAGGAGGGAGAGAATACAGGAGAGCAGCAGGTGGAAGTAGTAGATTTGGTAGGTGGTAAAGCGCTTTCCAGCCCGGGCACTAGTGCGTCCTCAAGGGGTCTGTCTCCAGAAGAGATGGAAGACAGGGAGAGAGAGAGGCGGCATAATATGGAAATGGCCATACTCAGGATGGAGGTTCAGAGGGACCTAGAGAACAAGAAGTTAGAGGTTGAGATAATGAAGATGAAATTTGAAGATGAGAGAGTATTGAGGGAGTTGGAGATTAAGGCAAAGAATGTAGAGATCTCCCCAACTGGTGGAAGCATACCTGTAGTGCATACTGAGAATAGAGTATATATACCTAAAGAGGTTATTAAGGATTTCCACAAAAGTGAAGATATTGGACAGTGGTTTGCAGCCTCTGAATTAGCCATGGTGTCCCACCGGGTCCCTGAGAAGGATTGGGGTGCTTTGTTAGTGAGGGGAGGGATACCTTATTGGACCTGCCCCAGGAAAGTAGAATGGTTTTTGCCCACATGAAATAAGCTTTGATGACCCGCTATGGTTTGACCCCTGAGATGTAAAGGCAGAGGTTTAGGACCTGCAAAAAGTTAGAGGGTACCACGTGGGTTGAATATGTGTCTTTTTTTTGCAGGAGCAATGGAGCGCTGGGTAAAAGGTAGCAAAGTAGAAACTTTTGAGCAACTGTATGATTTGATTGCCTGGGAGCATTTATCTAGTAACTGTTTTCCTGAGCTACGCCAGCACCTGATTGATTGCAAGCTAACTAACCCTAGGAAGCTTGCTGAGAAGGCAGACCGCTGGGTGTGCACCCGGGTTTGCAAGGGTCTGATGGGAGACTTCGCCAAAGGTGGGCAGGGTTCCCAGCAGAGAAGTGGGGGGACAGGGGTAAACCAAGGGAGTTTCCAAGAGGACCCCAAAGTAATTCCCAAGGGAACCAAGCAGTGGTGTCTCAGCCTCCCCAAGAACAGAGGTCAGCGCTCCCGACAGGTAGGCCTGTTCAGAGAGGGCCCCTTACTTGTTTTAAGTGTGGCCAAGCAGGCCACCAGTATTTTGATCCCCAGTGTTCCCTGAGGGACCACCCTGCACCAACCTGTGCACCACCCCGCCAATTGCTAGTGTAGCCCTGGGGGAGGAAGAGATGGGCCCCCCAGAGGGGTGGGACCCCGTGAAATTGACCCTTGTTTCATTAGGAGACTTTGAGATGGTCCCTAAACCTGCACTGCCTGAAAACACTAAGAAGTACAGGCAGTGGGTGATCATCAATGGCTATAGAGTGGAGGCTCTAAGGGACACAGGAGCCAGTGTAACTGCTGTCAGCTCCCAGTTGGTGTCTAATGAGCAGGTTGTCCCTCATGCATTCTACCCTGTAGTGTCAGCAGACAACTCAGAGAGCCAATGTGAGGTGGCTGAGGTTCCCTTTGAGTGGGGGGGGGGGGGGTTTCAGGAACTCTTCAGGTGGCTGTGAGGCCCTCCATGCCTGTAGACTGTCTGTTGCCAATGATTTAGAGAACTCCCCGTGGGTTACGGTGGAGAGGAGAGCCCACATATGTTGGGTCTGCCTCAGTGGGTGTGTGCTATCACTAGGTCCATGGCAGCCAAGGAGGGTGTTGAGAAGGATCTGGAGCCTGAGAGTATGGCCCAGATCCCTGCCTTAGAGAGAAGGGGCAGGGAGCACAGGAAGCCGGCCCCCTTGGCTCCCATGGCCCTGGAGGGAGAAGCCCTCGAGGGGGATGCCCTGGAGCCTACTGGGGAGCAGAGTGCCAACCTGGGGGACCTGCCTGAGCTGACCCATTGGCAGCAGGAAGGATGGCCCGCCAGGGAGGAGTTTTGTGAGCAGCAAAGAATGTGCCCTCCTCTTGAGGGTATGCGGCAACAGGCTGCAGCCCAGGCAGCACGTGACCAGTCTGGTTCACATTTGATTTATTGGAAGAACGGTCTCCTGTATAGCGAGACTAAGGCTGCTGAGCTGGGGTCAGCCCGTGTGCTGGTGGTGCCCGCGTGCTTCAGAGCCTTCCTACTGGGGTTGGCTCATGATATTCCATTGGCAGGACATCTGAGGCAGACCAAGACCTTTGAGAGGCTGATCACCCACTTTTATTGGGGCCAGATGCGCAAGTGCTCAGGCGCTCATTGCAGGACATATGAGACTTGCCAGGCAAATGGGAAGAGTGGGGGGAAGATCAAGGCCCCACTCTAGCCCTTTCCACTTGTTAGTACCCCATTCAAGCGAGTGGGCATTGACATCGTGGGGCCTCTGGATCCCAGGACAGCCATAGCGTTTCAGAAAAATTGCTGAGGCAAATCTGGAAGCCAACCAGGAGGAAATTAAACGCTGGCACGACTAGAACACTACTCTGGTCGAGTTTCAACCTGGTCAGAAGGTTTGTGTACTGGCCCCAGTGGAGCCTGGTGCGCTCCAAGATAATTGGACCGGTCCATTTGAGGGGGACTACCAGTTACCTACTTGGTGGACTTTCAGTCTCCCAGGAACCCCTTGCGGTCCTGCATGTGAAGCGCCTGAAGCCCCACTTTGCGAGGTCTGAAGTGGGCATGCTTCTTGTCACAGATGCTGGGATGGAGGAGGAGAGTGAGCCTCTTCCTGACCTCCTGTGTGCAGGAGAGAAGGATGGGTGAGTAGAGGGTGTGGTCCTCTCCACCACACTGACCCCTGAGCAGCAGAGAGATTGTCACCAGCTGTTGGGTCAATTTTCTGATTTGTTTTCCCTGGTGCCTGGTGTCACTGAGTGGTGCATCCATGACGTGGACACAGGGGACAGACCGCCTGTCAAGCACAAGGCTTACAGGGTGACTGGCAGGGTCAGGACCTACATTCAGGAGGAGGTCTCCACAATGTTTGCCCTAGGGGTGATTGAGTCCTCTAGCAGCCCATGGTCCAGCCCCGTGGTCTTGGTGCCAAAAGCTGCAGCGCCTGGTGCCACTCCTGAGTTCATATATTGTATGGGCTACCGAGGTCTCAATTCGGTCACGAAGACCGACGTGCATCCCATCCCCAGAGATAATGAGCTCATCGATCGGTTGGGGGCTGCCCAAGCAGGTTTGATCTAATGTCTGGGTACTGGCAGATCGCTCTAACTGATGGGGCCAAAGAGAGGTCTGCATTCTCCACCCCAGATGGGCACTACCAGTTCCGTGTGATGCCCTTTGGGATGAAGAATGCCCCTGCCACCTTTCAGAGGTTGGTTAACCAGGTGTTGGCTGGACTGGAGGCTTTCAGTGCCGCCTACTTGGATGACATTGCAGTGTTTAGTTCCTCCTGGGAGGACCACTTGCGCCACCTCTGGGAAGTGTTGATTGCCCTGCGCAGAGCAGGCCTCACTATCAAGGCCAGTAAGTGCCAGATTGGGCAGGGTTCTGTGGTGTACTTAGGACACCAGGTGGGGAGTGGCCAAGTGGCACCCCTACAGCCCAAGATTGAATCCATCCTGGCATGGGAGCCCCCTAAGACCCAGACTCAGGTGAGGGCCTTCCTAGATCTCACGGGTTATTACAGGAGGTTTGTCAAGGGGTATGGCAACATTGTTGCATCCTTGACTGAGCTGACTTCCAAGAAGCAGCCAAAGATTGTGAACTGGAAAGCTTTTGATGCCCTCAAGACTGCCATGTGTACAGCACCCTTCCTCCAGGCACCCAATTTTGCTAAAGAATTTATTGTCCAGACAGACGCTTCAGAGCATGGGGTGGGGGCTGTTCTGTCGTAGGTAAATGAGGAGGGACTAGACCAACCTGTAGCCTTCATCAGCAGGCGGTTACTTCCCCGGGAAAAAAGGTAGAGGGCAATGCACTGAAGAAGCTGAGACCATACCTGTTTGGGACTCACTTCCGGGTTCAGATAGACCACAGGCCCCTCAGAAGGTTGATGCAGATGAGGGGTGAGAATCCCAAGTTGTTGAGATGGTCCATTTCCCTACAGGGTATGGATTTCACAGTGGAACACCGCCCTGGTACAGAACACGCTGATGGCCTGTCCAGATTTTCCGCCTTAGTGGAGAGAACTCCCAAGGGGATGAGTAGTTCTCCCTACATTTCAGCTGGAGGGGGCACGGTTAGACCTGGCACCATTGGCGTCTCCCTTCCATGTTTCGCTGTTGTCTCCTCTGTTTTTGCTGGTATTAGATGCTCTGGGCGCTGTGCCACTGCCATTCAGTGCCACCGCGCGAATGCTCCCTGTGTAAATGTAACTGTGAATTGGTATATCCCTGATTGGCTTATTTGGGTTACCTGTTAGTCCCTAGTAGTGTGGCCTATGTGTGCCCAGGGTTGGTAACCCAAATGCTGCTGGTGGGCCTGCAGCGCTGGTTTGAGCCACCCACAGAAGCAGCTTATAAATGGTACCTCAGACCTGCCACTGCAGTGTCTGTGTGCAGTCCAGAACTGCCATCTTGGCTGTGAAGTGCCCACACTTCCCAGCCTCTGAACCTTCACTTGGCATCATGTCAGTCACCCCTATGGTAGGTGCATTGTGTGTAGTAATGAAGTTATTTTGGGGGCTTTCATTCCATACTGCCTTCTAAATTAAGCCCCTCCTCTCTAAAAGAGTCAATGAAGTCTTGATTTGAGTAATAGATTTGACAGTCCTTTTTTTAAATTCTTTTATTTAAATTGATATGCAGGTAATACATAAAGACAATACAAAAAAATATTACCATAGGGCGAAAATACCTAAAACACCATCTAAAGTAACAATCAATATATAACAAGATTGTATTAGGTAAATATAAAAATGTTATTGAAATGAAAATAAAAGCGGAAGGGAAGGGAAATTATACAATTAGAGTATAAATATTGAAAGGAGCTACTGTACTGAAGAGAGAACGAAATTAATGGAAAATGAAGTTAACGTAGATGACAAAAGTATTCATGCATTACTTAATATCTAAATATATATCAACAGGTAACCAGAACGATTGAAAAGAAATTGAATTATGAATGAGCCCCCCCTCATAGATAATTGAGCACCTCTTCTTGTAAAAAGAACCATGACCACCATACATGAACAGATAAAGAGGAACTATCTTTCCAACAATAAGTAATGGATTTTAATGCTGCTGAAATGAATTTTTTTTAAAGTTTACATTCTAAAACATGTAAGTCTTGTGATAAAATATGCGATTTACAAATCAACAATTTATAAGAAATATCTTCTTGAATATTTAAAATCTTAGTTATAATAGCCCAAACATCTGACCAAAACTTGAAAATTAAAGGACAATCAAATAACATATGCTGCAATGTACCAGAGTCTAATTTACAATGCCAACAGTCAGCAGAAGGGAGGAGTTTAGCATGAAATAACCGGTAAGGGGTCCATAATCTATTAAGTAAAATATAAGAGTTCGTTTGATAGAGGAAAACAGGAAGCCAATCAGATATACCATTACACCATATATCTTTCCAAGTGTCAGTAGATAGAGAAAGTGCAAGTTCATTATTCCAGAAAGGTGACAGCATGTCGATATTGTTACCAAGAGTGTCCGATAGCTTTTTATATAAAATAGAAACACCATGAGAGGAAGAAGAAACCATTTGAATGTAGGTTGATAAATCAGCAGCAATATTAGAAGGAATAGCATCTGGAAAAGAACATTAGTAGTGGTATTTGGTAATATGGGATCGAGATAAACCAAATCGGGATTGTAAATGTTCAAACAAAATGAGCGTATTATTGGTATACACATCTTTAAGATAAAAAATACCTGCTTTAATCCATGAGGACCAGAAAGTAACATTTCTATTCAGTTTGATAACATTGCTATACCAAAGGGATATATCTTCAGTGGTATTCATGGGGGAAAGAGAAATTAAGTCTAAATCATTAAACATCATTTTAGTAGATTTAATAATGGCTGATTTATGGAAAAATGATGTGGTATTAGACATTGTTATTAGAGATGGAAGTGGGTGAGGATTTACTAACGATTTCTCAATAGATAACCAAGCAGGCGGATTATTTAATGAAGAATGATTAAACCAAAGTGAACTTTGTTTCAAAATAAAGGCTTTATGATAAAGAAAAAAATCAGGAATGCCAAAACCAGCGTTACGCTTGGGAATTTTTAGTAGTTTATAACTAATATGAGGTGATTTGTTGTTCCATAAAAACTTAGACAAAAATGTATTTATAGAATCCAATCTGCCCCACCAAGATAGATGTAGTGATGACCGTTGAGATGTTTTGTCATTAATATAATTTAAGAGAAAATTACAATTTAAAGTAATTGTTGACTTTATGGACGTAGAAAATAAAATCCCAAGATATTTCAGTTAATTTTTTTGCCAAATTATACCATTCATAGGAAGCATATCAGGGGTACAATATAGATTCAAAGGGAAAAATTCTGTTTTATTTGTATTTAAAGTATAACCAGAAACTGTAGAGTAATTTGTTATAATATGAAGTAAAGGTGGGAAAGAGGACACAGGATCACTAATAAATAAAAGCATGTCATCTGCATATGCAAGGGATTTAACAAGAACACCCTTAATACTGATTCCTTTAATCTCATCACATTTTCTAATTGAAGAGAGGAAAGGCTCGATGTCAATTAAAAATAAAAGAGGAGAAAGCGGACATCCTTGCCTCATACCTCTAATAAGAGAAAACTGATGAGAAGTGTGTCTATTGATAAATAAACAAGCAGTAGGAGCAGAATATAAAGCGGAAACCATACGTATAAAAGAATCTCCAAAATTAAAAAAGGATAATGTATGAAATAAAAATTGCCAATGAATCTTATCAAAAGCTTTCTCAGCATCTAAGGCTAGAATACCTGAGGGGGATGATAAAGTAGAACTTTGCTCAATAACGTGAAGTAAAGTTCTGGTGTTATTAGCAGAAAATCTATTTTTCATAAAACCAGATTGGTCGGGATAGATAACTGAATCTAAAATAGGTCCTAATCTAGTAGCAAGTATTTTTGCATATAATTTACAGTTTTGATTAATTAAAGATATAGAGCGGTAGTTAGAGACAAGAGTGGAATCTTTATCAGGCTTTGGAAGTACAATTATTAAAGCTTCCGTGAATGAACCAGAAGTCGTACCAGTGGACCCAAAAAAAGTAAAAAGTTTAAATAAAAAAGGTAACAACTGTAATTGAAATTCTTTATAAAATTCTGCTGATATCCCATCTGGACCAGGAGACTTGTTTTTTTAAGGGATTTAATGGCTAGTAAAATTTCATCTTTAGAAATGGGAGAGTCCAGACCATTTTTATCAGATTGGGAAATCTTGGGTAAATCACAGGAAGATAAAAAGGAGTCAATTAAAGATTCATCATGAAAATCAGATTTGTTATATAATGTAGAATAAAACTTCAAAAATTCATTAACAATATCATTTTGAGAAAAAGCTATTTTTCCATGAGAACTTTGAATAGAATTGATTTGAGTTTTGTCTTTTTTTATGCGTAAGTAATTAGCTAAAAGTCGGCCAAATCGATTGGTGTTAAAACTAAATCTGGCTTTACCATTAGAAATTTGAATGCCTGCTCTCTTACTAAGAATGGAGTTAAATTCATAACGTAATTTTTGAAGCATAAACCTATATTGGGGATGATTAGAGGTTATAAAGAATCTTTCATATTTCGCAATTTGTTTTTGTAGATCTGTAATGGATGCATTGAAGGTTTTGTTTTCATGTGCCATAATGGAAATTGTAGCCCCCTAATATAAGCTTTAAATGCATCCCATCTGTTAATTAAAGAGGTAGAACCTTCGTGATTAAATGAAAAATACTCTTTATGGCTGATAAAAGTTTTGGTTTGTTCTTTTCATTTAATACAATACCAGTGTTCATTCGCCACCTAGATTGCATAGTATATGTTGAATTTAAATTTAAAAATAATGAAACCGAGGCGTGGTCAGAGATATCAATGTTACCAATTCGAGGATCTGTAACAGAATTAATTGTCTGATAATTAATAAACAATCAATTCGGGAATGGGAGTTATGAGGGTTGGAGAAAAAAGTGAAACTTTTTTCTGTGGGGAAATGTAATCTCCATATATCTACTAATTTAGTGGTTCGAAGAAAAGCTTTGAATGCGAAATACACTTTAGAAGGGTGAAATTAAGTACGAGAAAATGTATCAAATAAAGGATCAGAAATTATATTAAAATCCCCCCCAACAATTAAAGGAACATTTCCAACCTTTAAGACCTCTGTAGCAAGAGTGGACCAGAATGTAGGATCGTCTGCAGTAGGACCATCAACTTTTAATAAAAATAAGAATGTATCATGAACTTTAATTTTTGCTAATATATATCTACAATCAGCATCAGAGTGTTTGCTTAAAATCTGACAGTGTAGTCTTTTTGCAAACAGAATAGCCACACCATTTTTCTTGCCAGATGCAAGAGAAGAGACAATGATATCAACCCATTTCTTTTTAATATATTCTAAAATGTTGTCATCAATATGAGTCTCTTGAATAAAACAAATATCAGCGTTGTACCTTCCTAAATAATCTAATATTTTTGTATGCTTAACTGGATGACGCAATCCTTTGACATTTAATGACACTACTTTCAACTTACGAGCATTAGCCATAGTAGCAAAGGATAAGAAATGAGATCCAGAAGAAGGGCGTAAGAAATAGAAAAGCAGAGAAGATATTGGACGAAAATAAAGAAGAGAAAAAAGTAGCTCTAAAACAGACCAAAGGATAGAAAAAAAGAAAAAACATGGAAAAAACAACAAACAAAAGACATAAATGTGAAATGTAAAACGCACACCAGGTTACAAGAATGGCCGGAACCGCTGGAGCCCCACAGAAGATGGTCTTAGTATCCTGTCAGAAAAGGCAGAACTGTTATAACTCAAGTATTGGAGTCATGAGTATCCATTGAATGTTGAGACTGCTGATCAATAAAATGTCTCAAGTCTTCAGGACGTTAAAAAGGATTTGGAGAAATTATCCTTCCAGATACGCAACGTAGATGGGTCAAAAAGTCCATACTTGAAGCCAAGACGTCGAAGATGAGGACGGAAAGTAGAAAATTCCTTGCGTATTGCGACAGTTTCTTTGGCAAAATCTTGATTAATAAAGATCTTATTACCATTAACCATCAGTTATTTCTCTTGCTGCCTTTTTGATTAAGAGTATAGAGGGGGGGTTTACCCAAACATGGTCGCTGGGACCTGGGTTAAATACGTACTGAGAGGAAGGGGTCCCAGCGTGAGAAAAAAATGTCTTAGAAATTCAAACAATGAATTACACCAACAATAGATACATCCACATTGTTTTATTCACAATGGGATTCGGTATATCAAATATACAAGTCAATGTAGACAGTTGGTTGTACAGTGCCCCAAGGAGGAGGGGGGGGGGGGGAAGGGTCGGTGGTAAGTGATAGGTGGGGATGAGGTGATGGAAAGGTAGCGTGACAGTAAAATCAATAAATCAGACACTGTATTGGATGAATCATATACAGTACAGTGAACCGATGGTTCGTAACATTTAATCAGAGGATCATACTTCACATAAAACCATAAATGGAACAGATGGTGGGGTGAAGTTGATAGTCAATTGAGTGGTTGTCGACGTTTCGACCCTCTAAGAATTGCAGGGATTAGTAGAACCCTTGCTGCGGGGTCTTCATCAGGACAAAGAGGTGGGGCAGGCAACCTGAATCTAGTGTATAAAAATAATGAATCAAATTTCAAAATAATGGGACATGCCTCATATTGTACATACCATTATAAGCACACACATTTACGCAAGTGGTAGAATCCATAATGATGATTACTTGAATATCGGGGACCATTAAGTGTCAAATTCAAAATTATATAAACAAAAACAAATAAGATTCAAAAATGAGTTCACAGTGGGACACGGCCCATCTGAAATAGCGATTAGGAGCCGAAGGACTGGACCGGAGGGAAGGTGACTATGGCACTCTTAACAAGAAAGTGAAGGATGATAAAATACCTTGTATCCGGTTCTTTTGGGAAGCACGGTCAAAAAACCACCATTATCATTGTTCCAGTCGAGGGACAATTTGGGTCTGAAATGCAACACGTGGTATACGCCCACCCGTTAGTAATGGGGTACCACTACTGTGATAGACAACTATGACTATGGCAAACACAAGAAATCATTAAAAGCCATTAACTTACCCTGCAGTAAACAAAGATTTTGCCACGGGTTGATTAGAGCTGTGTATGCGGCAATTATAGGTTCCCGAACAAGCGGGAAGACACCAGTAGGGCCGACGGTAGTTCTGAAGTCCTCGATCCCTGTCAAGTAAAATAACCAGGAGTGCGTCAGAGGGCCATAAGATTGGTAACCTTGTAGTAAAAAGGTAAACCAAAGTTGGGAACTTACTCAAAAACGCTGACTCGATCAGACATGTAACGCCGTTCAAACTCGCAATGGCGAGCCGCCGTTCCGGTTTGTTAAATCACTATGGAAACCGTATCACGTGGTGAACGGTAGGCGTGTAGAGGTAGAAAGAAGACTAAGTGAGAGTTGGTAGTTGAATATTACGTCCTTCGTAAAGTGTGGGCGGGTTGAGTGTTTGCATTGGTGTACGTATCAGCAAAACCAACAGTCGGCAAGCAAGCCAATTAACAAAAACCTATTAATAAAAACCTAATCAACAAAACTCTGCTAGTTTTGAATATACATTACATAGTAACTTGGCAAATGCATGTACCTGTGTGTACATCCAGATAATGTTATACCATGCATCTGCAGTGACCAGTATTACTGTAATATGTGGCAATAGATCTCATCCTGTATGTGGGGTACCTCCAACATTGGGGTAAAAGCCATTCAAAATACAGAAAGATAAAACTGTCTCAAGATAGTGTTGTTAAAGTTACTGTTGCGTACCTCTCACATGAGGGTAAAGGCCAGTTCAGTGCATGATGATACATGAGGGTGAAAGTCAATCCAGTACATGGAGATACATAGGGGAACTTAAATTATATTAAGCATACCCGTAGGTGGCGTAACAACATTGTATATATATCTACACATCTCTTGGCCAGTAGACCCAGAAGGCATGCTGTTTATTGGGTGTAAGAGGAAACGAATCAAGATAACGTTGCCAATTGTGAAAAAGAACTGTCATGTTCGTTCAGGCCCGTTTCAATAGAGTCAAAGAAGTACATCCACTTCAATTCACGAGTATTCAGGATACCAGTGATATTGCCACCTCGTGGACCAAGAACAGCTTTCTCAATTACCACCCATTTGAGGCTGTCCGGGGAATGTCCTGCCCCTTTGAAATGATCTACTAGGGGAGCTCCCTGTACTTCGCATCTGATCCTACTCATGTGCTGAAGGATTCTAGCTTTCACCTTTTGTTGCGTTTGCCCAATGTAGATTTTATCACATGGGCAAGTTATTGCATAAATAACATTAGAGGAATTGCAATTACTGTGTGTCTTAAGCACAACTCTGTATTGGCCGTGTTGGAATACCTTAGTCTGAATGGCAGTGTCGCAGGCTTTGCAATTGCCACATCTGGAATGGCCGACTACTGGGGGTAAATCCCACAGTGAGGTGATGGTAGGCTCATCAGGTGTTGGAAGGAGTGACCGTACTACAAAGTTCTTGATACTTTTGGCTTTTTTGAAAGCGTGTAGAGGAGTTTCAGACTGGTTGATATCATCCGATATCAGTTGCCAATGATGATTGAATATACGCTTGATCTTATTGCTCTTGGTGTTGAAGGTGGTGTTGATTAAGACCAAGTGATGGTGACGAAGAACCTCAAAGATCATTTGTCGTGGCTTGGAGTGATGAGGGTTTCGATGGGAAGGAATTCTGTGAGCCTTATCTATTTCAAATTTTTCAGGAAATTTGAGTTGCAAAAGACCAGGAAGCAAATTTTGCAAATATAATCTAAAGTTAGCCCCTTCAACATCTTCAGGTAAATAAAAAAATGCGAAGATTGTACTGCCTATTGCGATTTTCTAAATCCAGCAACTGAGAACACAAAGGTGACATTTTTGCCACTAGAGGAGTGAAAGAGTCAATTTTAGCCTTATTATCCTGAATTTTAATTGAATTATCTGAACTTTTCATGGATAAACTAGCCATTTCCTTGTGAACATTTTTAATTTCTGACGCAATGGACTAGGTATTAACTCTCAAAGTTTGAATCTCCTCTAATATTAAAGATAAGGAAGGCTCCGAAGACTCCACAACCTTAGATTTAATAGGAGGTGGGGAAACTTGCAGCCTCCTTTTATTATTAACAGCAACTTTATTTTCCATGTTGTCAAAAAATAAAGTGGAAACAGAAGAAATATAAGAATCCAGTCTAAAATGCTGCAAAATTTGTGGAAATGTATGAAACACAACTGGTGCGGCAGCTAAAATGAGCTGTGGGCGTGGCTAGGACAAGCCAGGCCCTTTCCTAGAATTGCACTCCGCCCCTCTGACTGAAAACCCTGCAGTACCTCAGAAGCTGGAATGGGTCCAGGAGACAAACTGCAGGGCTCCAAAAACTGCAAAATTCGCTGGATAAAGCAGGTAGGCAATCCCAAGGCTCTCCGATCACTTTGAACGCAATTTCTGACAGGAATCGTCATTTTTTAATGAAAAACGGGCGCAAAAACGCACTAGAGTAGGAGCGCGGTGGCCATCTTTGCTCGCGCGTCAGCAGATTTGACAGTTCTATGTTACCCTTTTCTGTTATCATTGCTACCATGCACAAATCAAGTGTACTAAGGATTTGCTTGATTATTGAATTGGAATTAATTAAAATAGAATCTTAGGTCTCACAATCTCCTTGTGAATTTAGTCTCTTGTCAGTAAACTTCAGGAGTGCTTAGAAACAAGCTCAGTAAAGATAGTAAGTGCTATTAAAAAATCCTTGACAGAGACCCCACAACAAGATATGCAATTCACTAAGGGGGGCAGACAAAAACAGCAAACTTCCACTAGTTTGGGACAGTGGAAAAGTTCTAGCCATGGCATTAGGAGATGTAATGTATAATCCTGACTTTACCAATTTGTCAAAATATGCTGGTTATGAACTCTGTATTTAAAGTCTGGGCACGTTCCGCAGCACACTGGCATTTCTTTGGTGAGAGTTGTCTCCGAGTCTCACCATTCAAACCACTCGCACTCCAACTGTGGTGTAATGGGCAAGATGGAAACTATGGAACCAGATGGCGTGTTTTCTTAATCTTGCCCGCTCCTTGTGACAAATTGTGCACTCTTGGGTAATTACTTTTCCAACCTACTTCTCTTCTCCTTTTTTTTTAATTGATAGGAAAAACGTAAACCAAACACTGGTAGTAAGTATGTGGTAGAAAATCAAGACTGTAATCAACAATCATTTTAGTCATTGGTGAGAGAATACCCAATCTCATAGTCCTCTCACTAAACTATAGACCAGTGAGAAAGATAACTCTTGAAACAAGGAGTCCTGCACGGTGGTGTTGGAACTCCTGCTTCACCAAATTGCTTGATGATAGTATTACTTCTATGCCTTTGTCCCCTTAATTGCTATTAAATGATAAGAGTTGGGTGAGCCTCTGAGGGGCTCGAACCTACCTGGAGCTAAAGTGTTTGGCTGTGGCTCACATAGAGGTTCTCTTGGACCCTCGAGCCCATAATGATACAACCCTTCATGTTGCTTCTGTCTGTCATCCACGCTCTTCCTCAAGCACCAAGAATTTAAGACAAAGCATTAATTTTTGACTCCAAATTAAAGAAATAAGTGTCTAGTGGTTGAATTACAATGTAGAACCAGAAAACCTGGATTCCATCCCAGCTTTCCCACTTGACGAAATTGTGAGATCATAGGCAATTGTTTTATTACATGTTACCTCCTTTTTATTCATATTCAAATATAAAAGCACCTTCAAATAAATGCGTTGAGGATGTGTGCAGTACAAATGTTTTTGTGTTTGATTTAATAAATTATAATGTTTAAAACACCCTGGCCACCCTAAAGGTACATGACAACTGACTTGCCTCTTAGTTCACTATTGGCATTGTGGTCACCGTGAAGGAAAGGATGAATGTTCCTAAGTTCATGTCTGAAAACTGTCACTTAAAAAAAACATACTTCTAAAATGCACTGATATAAACTGATGTACTAAAGTGAATAATCTTAATAAAATACACTTTTTGACTTCACTATTTTTACACAGTCCACAAAGAAGGAGTAATTCCAGGAAAAGATTACTGCTTAATGTGGTGAAAAAAAGGAAGCAATTCCTTTTTTTAAAAAGAACCCTCACCCACCAACCTAGTTGGTGGCATCTTCATCATAGGGTTCCCACCCGAGGGGCCGAATGCCTCCCGGGTGTGCTTTGATGCCTGAGTTAACAGCAGGATTTTTTTGAACAGTGAAAGTGAGTGACAAGTGAAAGTGGTTAAAATTGCCTCTATGACACCTTGAAATTTATTAGTGGGGTCATAGGACAAGATTTAAAACAAAGTGGAGGGATGTTCTCTGTGACTTAATTGGTCATAAACATCTGTGATAAGGTCGTGATTAGGTCTACATGTTTCAGCCTTTCAATGCTTAATAGCAAGGCTTTTTTCAGGACCAGTAGAACGATGAGTGCACTCGCTAAGGTGCACACATTCAGTGAAAGGTGAACCGCAAATTAGTTCTGGAAGAAAAAATAACACACAAGGTTAAAAATCCTACATTCAGGCAAATCATGCATCCAACAGCAGTAATATGATTATTAGGTTCATCAGGTGTGGTAAAACAAGCTCCACATGCCTGGATCTGTACTCTTTTATTTCACCTGTGTCGCCTGATGTGGGTTGCGGACAACGATGTTTACAGATGGCCATCACTGGTTATCCAACATGTGCATGCTTCCCACCACACTTGTGACACTAGATGTGTGGTCTATTCTAAGGGAAAATGTGTGCGATTTGCCGAAATTCCCCTGTTCAGGGAGAGAGGCTGAATAATGCGGGCTCTCCAGCTTGACGAATTTAAGGAGACAAAGTGATCATTAACTTGAGATTGTGGGTAAAAACCAAATTAAAAACTCAATCACTTGTCGCAGTGATAATCAGACCACACACAGTGGAGAAAAGGAACTGCCTTCATATCTAACGTAAATCGCAAGTGTGCGATACCTCGTGGATCCTGTCGGGGGTGTTGCCTATAGTCAAACTCTAGGAATGAGTAAGTTAAGAATAATGAGAAAAGCACATGTCTGTCAGTGGGCTGGCATGCTGTTACGCAAGTGCCCCACTTACTTCTTCAAGGTCAGAGCCCGCATCTGGCACCTACTTTAGTCCGGCCCGGGATCCTGAGGATGGTTTGTTTCCTGGGCCGGTGTTCCATGTTCCAACGTCCCCCGTGGCTGAGCGTCCCCCCCCTGTTTGTGCGCATGCGTACAGACATTGCGCATGCGCAGTGACGTTTCCATGACGTTTCACTACGTATGTTATAATTCATTGTACCCCCTTATCTGCGCACATTCGTCGCAGGCCAATCACATTTCAGAATCACGGTCCATCCAATCATATCGCAGGCTTACGTTTACTTGCACTTGTATTTAACCAATCATCTAATTCTGTTGTGTATATAATCCCACGACGTTGTTCGTGAAATTCTTTTTAAGCTGTTCAGCGGTGAGTCTTTCCTCTGCTCTTGTGTTTTGCTGCTTTATATTTGTTCTTGGTATTGTGGTTGTTCTGTATTAAATGTTCCTTTTAGTAATTGCTCCTTCTTTTTTTAAAATGTTGTCATTGCTCTAGTGATTCTTATAGTAAATTTTTAGTTATTAAATGTTCCTTTTAGTAGTGCGCATATAGAATTATTGATCGACGTCTGTGTTTTCTTGTCGGCGTCTAAAAGCCATGTTCCTTTTACTAATGCGCCACACACCGAAATGTTCCTTTTACTAATGCGCCACACGTCTGTGTTTTCTTGTCGGCGGCTAAAACCCATTTCACTTTTACTAATGCGCCACATACCGAAATGTAGAATTATTTTTCGACGTTTTTCGATGGCAGCCAGCATAATAGTAGATTTCTGCATGTAGGTCCGCCATGTTCCCCTTTGTTACTTGTAATAGTTTTTGCTGTAAAACTCAAAACTTTACTGTGTTTAAGTTATATTCGTCACAAATTGGAAATAAATGTCGTGCATGTGCTTGCATTTCCTATCTGCTTACGGAATTCTATGGACCCCACCCCAATTTTTTTTTTTTAAATGTGACGCATCGAGTTACTCTTCGGAATGGCGCCTTGACTGTAAACGCTGGTGTCCTCCAGAGTCTCTTCCAAGGCGTGCTCTAGGCCTAATTGTGGTGGGCGTGTGCGTGCTCTATCGTTTATGTGGCCCCATCACGGTTTTTAGTTACTGTGTTTAAGTTATATTCGTCACAAATTGGAAATAAATGTCGTGCATGTGCTTGCATTTCCTATCTGCTTACGGAATTCTATGGACCCCACCCCAATTTTTTTTTTTAAATGTGACGCATCGAGTTACTCTTCGGAATGGCGCCTTGACTGTAAACGCTGGTGTCCTCCAGAGTCTCTTCCAAGGCGTTCTCTAGGCCTAATTGTGGTGGGCGTGTGCGTGCTCTATCGTTTATTTTTCGACGTTTTTCGATGGCAGCCAGCATAATAGTAGATTTCTGCATGTAGGTCCGCCATGTTCCCCTTTGTTACTTGTAATAGTTTTTGCTGTAAAACTCAAAACTTTACTGTGTTTAAGTTATATTCGTCACAAATTGGAAATAAATGTCGTGCATGTGCTTGCATTTCCTATCTGCTTACGGAATTCTATGGACCCCACCCCAAATTTTTTTTTTTAAATGTGACGCATCGAGTTACTCTTCGGAATGGCGCCTTGACTGTAAACGCTGGTGTCCTCCAGAGTCTCTTCCAAGGCGTGCTCTAGGCCTAATTGTGGTGGGCGTGTGCGTGCTCTATCGTTTATGTGGCCCCATCACGGTTTTTAGTTACTGTGTTTAAGTTATATTCGTCACAAATTGGAA
Source organism: Lissotriton helveticus (assembly GCF_964261635.1). NCBI lineage: Eukaryota > Metazoa > Chordata > Amphibia > Caudata > Salamandridae > Lissotriton > Lissotriton helveticus. Next base: position 229,498,834 of record NC_136065.1, on the reverse strand, counting down.
ATAAATGTCGTGCATGTGCTTGCATTTCCTATCTGCTTACGGAATTCTATGGACCCCACCCCAAATTTTTTTTTTTAAATGTGACGCATCGAGTTACTCTTCGGAATGGCGCCTTGACTGTAAACGCTGGTGTCCTCCAGAGTCTCTTCCAAGGCGTGCTCTAGGCCTAATTGTGGTGGGCGTGTGCGTGCTCTATCGTTTATGTGGCCCCATCACGGTTTTTAGTTACTGTGTTTAAGTTATATTCCTCACAATTTGGAAATAAATGTCGTGCATGTGCTTGCATTTCCTATCTGCTTACGGAATTCTATGGACCCCACCCCAAATTTTTTTTGAAACTGTGACGCATCGAGTTACTCTGCACGAAAAAAACGGAAAGAACCGACGGGGTTTCAAAAACTGCAACTCCCATAATCATCTGCGCAGGAACAGAGGCGCACATCGGCTGTGCGGTGGCTTCATTGTCACAGATGTCGCCTGACAAAGAAGTACCACGCAGTCCTGTTTTTAGCTTTAAAGCAGAGATAGCACTACATCCCCCGACTGGCCGTGCGAAATGCGTGAACGTCATTTCCTGGCTGGCGACGGTTTGGCATCGCGCCTGCGCTTCTAGTTCTATGTGGGGCGGGCCCTTCCGGTGGGACGAACCGGGGCGGAGCAGAGGGGACTACAGGTCCCAGGGGGCCATGCGGCGGGAGGGGGAGCGCGAGCCAGGCGGAGGGAGTGAGGAGGAGAAGAGAGTCGGGGGAGCGGAGCATGGAGGAGCCCGATGAGGCGTTGGAGGGTAAGAGCCCCGAGGATGGGGTGAAAAGACGCAGGAGGGGGCGACCCTGCCGCGGGGGGCCGGTGGCGAGTGATGGCCCACGGAGAGAGGAGTTTGAGGGGGCTCAACTGACACCGGGGGGCAGAGGCTGGGGAAGAGGGGCTGGGACGGTGGAGCCCTCACTCTTGCGAGGAGAGGGTGAGCAGCCCCGGGGGCGCGGAGCCCGAGGGGCGGGAGGGGGCAGAGAAACATTGAGGTCGGTTGAGAAGCCGGAGTGGGAGGACCGTGAGGGGGCGACCCCTGGGGGGGGCTCAGTCCCTGGGGGTCTCAGAGCGGCGGAGGGGGGCTTCATCCCCGGCATCTGGGGAGGGGTTCCCGGGACCTCTGAAGTTGGGCCCTCGGGATCTCTCGAGGGAACGTTGGAGCCCTCTGTCCCCGGGATCTCTGAAGGGAGAGGGGGGTCAGTGCTCGGGATCTCTGAAGGGAGAGGGGGGTCAGTGCTCGGGATCTCTGAAGGGAGAGGGGGGGTCAGTGCTCGGGATCTCTGAAGGGAGAGGGGGGGGTCAGTGCTCGGGATCTCTGAAGGGAGAGGGGGGGTCGGTCCCTGGGATCTCTGAAGGGAGAGGGGGGGTCGGTCCCTGGGATCTCTGAAGGGAGAGGGGTCGGTCCCTGGGACCTCTGAAGGGAGAGGGGGGGGGTCGGTCCCTGGGATCTCTGAAGGGAGAGGGGGGGTCGGTCCCTGGGATCTCTGAAGGGAGAGGGGGGGTCGGTCCCTGGGATCTCTGAAGGGAGAGGGGGGCCGTCGGTCCCTGGATCTCTGAAGGGAGAGGGGGGGGTCGGTCCCTGGGATCTCTGAAGGGAGAGGGGGGGGTCGGTCCCTGGGATCTCTGAAGGGAGAGGGGGGCCGTCGGTCCCTGGATCTCTGAAGGGAGAGGGGGGGTCGGTCCCTGGATCTCTGAAGGGAGAGGGGGGCCCTCGGTCCCTGGGACCTCGGAAGGGAGGGGGGGTCGGTCCCTGGGACCTCGGAAGGGAGGGGGGGTCGGTCCCTGGGACCTCGGAAGGGAGAGGGGGGTCGGTCCCTGGCACCTCGGAAGGGAGAGGGGGGTCGGTCCCTGGCATCTGTGATCGGGGGGGGGTCAGTCTCCTGGATCTGAGCGGCGAGGATTCTCATCGGGGTCTCTGGGCGGTAGGAGGCTCAGTCTCCCGGTTGTTTGGGTTGGGGGGTTCAGTTTCCGTAATACTTGGGTTGGGGGCGTCAGGCAGCCCCCCGGGTTCAGTGCGGTGGGGGCTCAATCCCCGCGATCCCAAGCCTAGGGGAAGGCAGTCCCCAGGATCTCTGGGCTGGAGGGGAGGGGAGGGCTACCGCTGAAAGGGGAGCGACTTAGGCCGGTGTTCCATGTTCCAACGTCCCCGTGCTCTATCGTTTATTTTTCGACGTTTTTCGATGGCAGCCAGCATAATAGTAGATTTCTGCATGTAGGTCCGCCATGTTCCCCTTTGTTACTTGTAATAGTTTTTGCTGTAAAACTCAAAACTTTACTGTGTTTAAGTTATATTCGTCACAAATTGGAAATAAATGTCGTGCATGTGCTTGCATTTCCTATCTGCTTACGGAATTCTATGGACCCCACCCCAAATTTTTTTTTTAAATGTGACGCATCGAGTTACTCTTCGGAATGGCGCCTTGACTGTAAACGCTGGTGTCCTCCAGAGTCTCTTCCAAGGCGTGCTCTAGGCCTAATTGTGGTGGGCGTGTGCGTGCTCTATCGTTTATGTGGCCCCATCACGGTTTTTAGTTACTGTGTTTAAGTTATATTCGTCACAAATTGGAAATAAATGTCGTGCATGTGCTTGCATTTCCTATCTGCTTACGGAATTCTATGGACCCCACCCCAATTTTTTTTTTTTAAATGTGACGCATCGAGTTACTCTTCGGAATGGCGCCTTGACTGTAAACGCTGGTGTCCTCCAGAGTCTCTTCCAAGGCGTGCTCTAGGCCTAATCGTTTATGTGGCCCCATCACGGTTTTTAGTTACTGTGTTTAAGTTATATTCCTCACGCATCTAGGTATTTTTGAAAATGGCGTCTGACCATTCCTTCTCAAACGACTTTTTCTGTTAAACACCTCATGTGTCTGGTCTGTGATTAATGATGTTAATGGAAGTGTTTTATCAAGTATTAGTTGTTGATCACACCTTCATTGTGCAACGTTTGTAATATGTGAGACAACATTAATAATTGTGATTTTTTTCTGTTGCCTAGGTCACACTCGCAGCCCTGCTGACAGTATAACAGTCACCGCCCTGCTTACAGTCTGCTGTCCAAACCTTGTTTGGCGTCTGTTCCACTTCAGTGTGTATTCTATCTCTTCCTTGTTTTCAATAAGCTTTCTCTGAGCACGGCAAACGGCTCTTGTGTACCTTGTAGTTGGTGAGTGCATTTTACATTGTAATCTCACCCTGATATTTAAGCCCATTAATTTTTTTTTTCTGAGTATTCTTCGAAGTTTCATCGATTGACTTAAGTGGTTCAATGAGCTGTCAATGTAAATTATGTCCTGGTGTCAGCATAATGTTCGAAAATGTTTTTGTTTTAGAACAAATCTATTGAAACCTCATTTCGTGAGCTCTAATTTGATTCTCTATGAATGTCATTATTGCTATCATCATCCTTATAAATGTACTCCGTATTGAAGCAGTATGCTGTCTTATGATTAGAAGTCATTTCCATAGCCATAGTGAAAGTAACGTTTCCTTAGCACACTGTAATGATACTGAAACCTTCTTTTTGTAGCATTCCTTCTAATTTGCCTCTATTTTTTTGCTTTGAGATAAAATGATGTTGTGTTATTAGCCGTTTAATGTCGTAGAAAGTGTTTGACATTCATATTCCTTTTTAAAAGTTCGAAGATATCTCTTTCTGTTGATCACATTTTCTTGTACTGTAAAGTCAGACATCTTTTATGATGTCATTTTCCCTTTATCATCTCCTTAATGGTTTTGTATTTTTTTAAAGTTCACAGTGTATGGCATCTATTGATGTTATCATTTGTACATGCTCGATGTTTTGATGGTTTCATTTTATTTTAATGTCGTCCCCATGCTGTTTATGCATAATGGAAATAATTTTTTTTGTCTTTTTAGTGGTAATTCAAATGGATCCCTTAAAGTTCAATCAGGTTTTGGCATATTTGAGCCGTAATGTGTATCCAGTTGATTTCACCAAGGTTGATAAGCATGCATTGCGTCGAATGTCCAAAAACTTCGTATGTGAAGGTATCTTATTTTGTAATGTTAATTCTCAATGCTCGAAAGTGTGTATAATATGTGCTGTATTGCTTGTTGACTTTGCATTTCTATAGTGCTTGTTTGGTCAATCTTGGTTTTTGTTTCTTATTCCTTGTCGTTAGATGGACATTTGTTCCATAAATTGAAGGATGTGAAGAGAAAAGTTGTTGTTGGTGCTGAAGCTGCTCGAAATATATTTCATGAATTTCATTCTTCGACATTTGGTGGTCATTCCGGTATTAATAAGACACAGCGAAGCATCAGTGCCCGTTTTTTTTGGCCAGATATGTCAACTCATATCAAAGAATGGGTGAGTGTTATTGTATCCTGTAATTTCAATTTCTAATGTTGAATGTAAATCTTCTTTATTTTTTCCTTTTTTTTGGTACTATGATCTGCTGTAATGTGAGCGTTTTTTTATAATCAGACATCATGTTTAACTGGGCATCGCAATTATGTATTTGCAGATTAAACTTTGTGATGCATGTCAAAAGGAACAGCCATCTCTCATGAAGTGCCCCGAGTTAAAACCGATAAAAGTATGTTAAGAAAAGTAATACTTTATATTAGAAGGTCTATCCGCAGAATCATGTTTTGCTATTTCTTATTCCATACTTTTGCAATTGTTTTATTTGTAGGTGACTCGTGTATGGGAGCTTCTAGGAGTGGATTTGATGGGCCCCTTACCAACAACTCCTGCAGGATACAGATATATTTTAACTGCAACCGATTATTTATCGAAATGGGTTGAGGCATTCCCTTTAAAAACAAAGACTGCATCTGAAGTTGCTTTGAAACTTATGGAAATCTTTCTGCGCCATGGTAGTCCTGAAAGGATCCTCTCAGATCAAGGCCGGGAGTTTGTCAACGAGGTAAGCAAAGTATCTTTTTCTGACATTGTTGTCCTGTTTTCATGTATTCTCATAGTTTAACTGATTTGTGATTTATTTAGTTTCTCGTTTTGTAATCCTTGTGATTGTTAAATTGTATTGCACAATTTTTTTAGAAAGTTCTGAACTTTTATTTTCAGGTTAATGCTAACATGTGTAAGCTGTTGAACATCAAACGGTCTGTAAGTTCAGCCTATCATCCCCAGACAAATGGTTTAGATGAGCGTACAAATGCCAACATAAAAAGGTAATTGTAGCTTCATTTATTTAAATTGTTATATAGCGAGCAAAAGATCTTATAGTTATCTGATCGCTTTACAGAGAGAGGGATAGGGGCAACAGGGAAGTTACTACACTTCATAATGGATAGGGTGTGGTAATGAGAGGCTTAATAGGTTAGCAGTGGTGTATCCCAAAAATACCTCAATCAGGTAAGCCATAAAATGAGATTTCGAAAATTCATATGGAGCTGCAATCGATTTTATGTGTACTCTGGCTCTACGGATGATTTATGACATGTGCTCAAAATCACACAAACAAGGTGTTTATTTTTGTCACTTGTGCATACTTTGCTGTATCGTTTCGATATTGTGTCTCTTTTAAACGTCATTAACGTTTTTTTGTATTTTAAGTCTGTAATAATCACATGTTTGTTGAAAAAAATGTACAATAATGAATTTTTATTTTTAAAAAACACATAAGCAACATCGTGTTTCTTTGTACAGCACATTGACCAAGTACGTGAATGAGCACCAGACTGATTGGGATCGTTATTTGGACCATGTTTTGTTTTCATTACGATCGAAGCCGCATTCCACCACGAAATTTTCCCCCTTTCTACTGTACTTGGGTCGTGAACCAAAATTCCCTTGTGAGCTTGATGATGAGCAGGTATGAGATTTCCAAGAGTAGATATAATATTGGTACTTGTTAATTGGTATGTGTGCAAAACTTGCTATGTAGTTTTTTAGTTTTCTTTCCACACTAAGTATTACTTATTTGTTAATAGATTGTGTTTATGAAGTCAACTTTTAGTTCTATGCAATTAAATATCATTTATTAATTTTTATGTTTCCTTTATTAGCAAGAGTATGTACTACCATCAGAAAGCGAATATTCCTCCATTGTTGCAGAAATGAAAATTAGAACAGCAGACTTGCATGAACAGGCAAAACAGAATATAGAGGTTGGCCAGGAAAGGCAGAAAGTCAAATTTAAAAATAGACTTTGCAAGAAATATCAGCCATACATCTTTCAAAAAGGACAGTTAGTGTTATTGCAAAATACTAGGCGTTCCACCAGAAAAGGCGGCGTTTTGGAGCAGAGATTTTCAGGACCCTACACTGTTTCTGAAGTAAAAGGAAAGCGTGTAAAGCTAATGAATGCTAAAAACACAGTATTAAGTAGAACTTTGAATTTGGACATGTTGAGGCCTTACAATGTAAGCAATCCAGGTAATTTCTTGCTGTAGTACACTTCTTTCATTCTTCACATACTAATCATGGCGCAGTTTATTTATGTTAGTCTTAAAGTGATATGGACAGATTTGTTTTTGACACGATACTGTAAAGAACAGACGAATTCAGTATCCTGAACAATTTTTATGTTTTTATTTGTTATAAGTACACGATATAGTACTGTGTTTATTGAATGAACTTGTTAGTAATGTATTATAAAAAATGTTTCTGCAGGCACAATGAACAGTGATAGTTGGTCTTCTCAGCTTCCATCATGTTCTGCACCTCTCCGACTGTCACCATCAAGTTCCCAAGAATTGCAAAATGTCTCTCCTCCAAGCAACCTTTCATCATCGCCTGCAGGGCTCGCCCCGTCTCCATCACGGCTCGCCCCGTCTCCATCACGGCTCGCCCCGTCTCCATCACGGCTCGCCCCGTCTCCAGCACGGTTCGCAATGTCTCCAGTAGTGCTTGCACCATCTCCATCAATTTTCTCAGCAACTCCACCTCACACTTCTGCGTCTACAGCACAGCTTACAATCTCTCCATCATGGCCTCCATCTCCTCTATCATTTGAGTGTGTTTTGAAGAAGCAAGTTCTCGATGTGTGGAATAAACCTATCACTGGAAGGTTGGAAGCAATAGTTTCAAGTTATAAACTATATGATTCTTCGTTTGCTACTTTAAAACCTAATGAATGGATATGTGACGAGGTATGTTTACTTTATAAAAAATTTTAGTGTACGTACTGTACCTTTGTATGCTTGTGATTTTAGTGCAAGTCTTAATGGACAGTTTTTCTTCTTATACTTTTGAAGGTGATAGATGCTTATCTTTCAAGACTATGTATGCGAAGAGAAAAGGTACTTTTCTTTGAAACAAAAAGTCATCAGATAACTTATTATTTTTACTCATTTTTAAAGTACATTTTCAGACAGTATTCTCACGTCATTATATTTCTTTAATATTTAGTGCTTATTGATGTCTTGCACAGTGGCTTCCTCTGTATTCAGTGGCAATTATCCATCATCTTCTTGCCGGGTAAATCCTGTTATGTCTTTCTTGCATCTGATTTGTTTTATCTGATAATTGTGTTATTCAATTTTGTGAGAATATTGAATATATTTATTTTGTTCTTTATTTCATAGCTTCCTATTTTTGAAAATGAGACTGTCCTGTGTCCCACCAATACGGGAATGCATTGGATACTAATTGTGAGTGGGAAATGTAATGATTTTATCTACAAGTGTTCTCCATGTAATAGATGTTATGCCTGATGTTTGTTAATTCATTAATCCCTCTGCTAGCATTTTCCTTCCACAATTTTTGAAATCTGAAATGGATGTAAAAAGACTTGAATTTCAATACTTGTTTTCCATTCTATTTTTCTTTCCAGATAGTGAAACCTTTGTCCAAATTTTTATTTCTGTACGACTCCATCGTTGCTGATGTTGCAAGCTACCATCATAATTTATTAAATTGGAGGTAAGAGTATACTTAACTTGTTTTTGAAATCTGTGTAAATCTTGAAGTCTTGTTACACTGGGGAGTTATGTTTTTAAGATAGTAATTGTTTATTGTAGTTACATCTTGTATTTTTTTGTTGATAGAAGAAATATGAAAAATAACTCTTTGATATGTTTGTAAAGTGCTTTCCTACAGGCAATCGGTTGTAAAGATCATGACCAATGGGAGTTACTGGTAGAAAGTAACGTCAAGCAACAGGACAGCTACAATTGTGGTGTTTTTTGCATGCTGGTAATTTTGCTATACTGTTATCATCTATTTATGTTACCTTCTGTGGTTTTATGTTAAGCTATGCTTATTAAGTTCCAACTGTGGAACTTACTTTGGTGATAATGCAAGTGTATGTTGGTCTGTTTTTGACTAAGTTTTTTAAGATTATTTTCACGATATGAATGTCGTTATTTTGTGAGCTTTGATGGATTTTTCCCCAATGTAAAACAGTAAATTGTATTTACAGATTTACTAGGTTACATTCCCTTACTTTTCCAAATTTCATTTCCGGTGATGTTTGTTTAGTTTGCAGAATCGTACCTAAGTGGTTATCCTGTTCCGCATCAAGAGATAATAAATGCTGCTTTTCTGGAGGATTACAGACTCTTTATTGCAATGAAACTCATGGAGTTCTCAGGTTAGAGGGAATTATTCAAGAAATTTCTATTTTGAAATAAAACCGCTGTTTTTTTGGATTATGAACTGTACATTTTTTATGTATTAGATGTTTTTGGCTGTTTGCAATCAATCGAAGACTTATTATTGTTTTAAATGTCTCCCAACTGTAGATTGTTTATCACTTCTTTCAATATGTTCATTTAACAGTACCCCCGTTTCATGATGCATTGTTTCTCTTTATTTAATTTTAGATTCTGTCTTAGATCTCTGTGGTGCATGTAATTTTACCTCGTCTGGTTTGGACACCGTCCTATGCAATGAGTGCCGCCGATGGATTCATTTGAAATGCATCCAAGTTCACATGTCTTCGATGTCTTTTGATCGAGGTTTTGTTTGTATCAAATGTGTTTGAAAAAGCATGGTAACTATGTTACTTATCTTGTTTTTGCAAATCGGCTGTATATCACCATGGTCTGAAGTGTCGTCCTGTGCTCTTCTTGGTATGAAGGAAGTTAACTTCTTTACTGTTTGGCATCCGCGATATTTTGCTTCTATATCCATGAGTGAAAAATGGTGAGTGAATGTTGAAATATAAAATTGGTTGTACCTCACCCTTTAAGTACATTGAAATGCACATTTCCTAACTTGAAACCAACCGCCATTATCCACACTTGTTACTATGTGCTTTTAGGTATTTAAAGCAACCTATTTCCATCACTCATACGGTGCTTGCCTTATGTTCGATCCTATCTCTTAATAGCACTGTGGCTATCTGATTTTCCAAAAATCACCACGACTTATTAGCAGCATGTTACCCCAAAATAATAATGATTTGAATTTTTAGTTGTCTGTGTGGTTGCAACACTGGAACAAATCTGATAGTCGTGTGTTTTTCATGTGTTATGCAGTTCCTTACTGTTTACTGATTTTCAACTTATCTAACCCTGAAAATCTACCCTGAGAAGTCACTCTATTTGGTTGTCGCCCAAAATTTTCTACAACTATTTGGGTGATACCTAAAGATCTATGCCTGTGCTCCTTCCATACAATGTCTATGCTTTGCAATTTTAGTTTCTACTTATCATTTTTGTACTGCAAAATTTATACTACGAATCACCTCTCAAGGAATACAATCTTTGTATCCCACTGAAATACTAAGATTTTTTTTAACCATAAATTCTAATACATATTCTGCTACTACTTCAAATATACCGCATCACTTTCATTGTGATCAGTCTCTCTATTTACAGTTCACAAACCAGTCATGTTAAGCTGTGTGCAAAGAGTTCTTGTCAACAGTAGACATCTTTTTATGTCAATGACAGCACGCCAAGCAAATATCTCAAAAATTTATTTAAAACTCTTAAGCAATAAGATTCTTGAATAGGCATCCTGGTTGAAAATGTTGACGTTGAAATTGGTCATTTTTTCCCAGTTTTTATTTTCTGTTGTTAATTCACAACATAAATATGACAAAAGATCATATATTGTTTAATTAAAATTTTTTTACTCAAAGTCTGGGACAAAAACTAAACAAACTTGAAGTTATTGTTCGGTTACATTTAAAAATGTGTATCGTTTGTAAATGCTACGTATACCATATTAAAACCACAAATATGACCTCTTTTCTAAATTTAGATATATTTAATGTCAGCCAATGTCCACTTGGTAGAGAAATGCCACATTTAATGTTAATCTTGTTATGAAATGTAGTTGATATGCAATGCTATAATTTAAAAAAAATAGGGATAATGATACAGTTTGTTGCTCAAAATAATGTGTGTAACAGCACAGATATTACACATACATTGGTTTTTTTAAAACCTTTCAAGTTATGGTTTCCAATCAAACAGTACATTTGTGTATATACTTCTTATATCTTACATTGATTTTAGGGCATTTTTAATATACTATTGATGAATGTTATAATGCACCCATCATACCCGTAAACATGGGGAACTCTATAAATAAGGGTAGACACTGTTTGGCAACCAATGGATGCATTATGTAATGACCGTGTTGTCCTTGTATGGTAAATCTGAGATATTGCCTGTGTGCAGTGAGTGTGTAAGTAAGTGTCTGAGATCCTTGTCACAGCAGGGGCACTATGCGTTTTTCAGTGACCTTTTTAGGGTTATGAGGTCTTATAGTGATGTTATTGACTTCATTTTTGGGGATTATGAAGTATAGTGAGTATACTTCTCTACCCTGATGTACTAATGATACTAGGGTCTCTTCTTGACCCCGGCAAGAGTCTCCATGTAAAGTGCTTAATCCAATTCCTCATGTTCCATTCAACTCGTTCCATGAAGACTAAACTTGTTCCATTCAACAATCCAAATAATTGTAAGTGGGATCTCCCACTATATTAACGAGGGGTTCTACCTCTTGAATAATCTATTTCCAAAGCCGGATGGCTCTTCTTGACCCCGGCGAGAGTCTCCATGTAATGTGCTTAATCCAATTCCTCATGTTCCATTCAACTCGTTCCATGAAGACTAAACTTGTTCCATTCAACAATCCAAATAATTGTAAGTGGGATCTCCCACTATATTAACGAGGGGTTCTACCTCTGGAATAATCTATTTCCAAAGCCGGATGGCTCTTCTTGACCCCGGCGAGAGTCTCCATGTAAAGTGCTTAATCCAATTCCTCATGTTCCATTCAACTCGTTCCATGAAGACTAAACTTGTTCCATTCAACAATCCAAATAATTGTAAGTGGGATCTCCCACTATATTAACGAGGGGTTCTACCTCTGGAATAATCTATTTCCAAAGCCGGATGGCTCTTCTTGACCCCGGCGAGAGTCTCCATGTAATGTGCTTAATCCAATTCCTCATGTTCCATTCAACTCGTTCCATGAAGACTAAACTTGTTCCATTCAACAATCCAAATAATTGTAAGTGGGATCTCCCACTATATTAACGAGGGGTTCTACCTCTGGAATAATCTATTTCCAAAGCCGGATGGCTCTTCTTGACCCCGGCGAGAGTCTCCATGTAATGTGCTTAATCCAATTCCTCATGTTCCATTCAACTCGTTCCATGAAGACTAAACTTGTTCCATTCAACAATCCAAATAATTGTAAGTGGGATCTCCCACTATATTAACGAGGGGTTCTACCTCTGGAATAATCTATTTCCAAAGCCGGATGGCTCTTCTTGACCCCGGCGAGAGTCTCCATGTAATGTGCTTAATCCAATTCCTCATGTTCCATTCAACTCGTTCCATGAAGACTAAACTTGTTCCATTCAACAATCCAAATAATTGTAAGTGGGATCTCCCACTATATTAACGAGGGGTTCTACCTCTGGAATAATCTATTTCCAAAGCCGGATGGCTCTTCTTGACCCCGGCGAGAGTCTCCATGTAAAGTGCTTAATCCAATTCCTCATGTTCCATTCAACTCGTTCCATGAAGACTAAACTTGTTCCATTCAACAATCCAAATAATTGTAAGTGGGATCTCCCACTATATTAACGAGGGGTTCTACCTCTGGAATAATCTATTTCCAAAGCCGGATGGCTCTTCTTGACCCCGGCGAGAGTCTCCATGTAATGTGCTTAATCCAATTCCTCATGTTCCATTCAACTCGTTCCATGAAGACTAAACTTGTTCCATTCAACAATCCAAATAATTGTAAGTGGGATCTCCCACTATATTAACGAGGGGTTCTACCTCTGGAATAATCTATTTCCAAAGCCGGATGGCTCTTCTTGACCCCGGCGAGAGTCTCCATGTAAAGTGCTTAATCCAATTCCTCATGTTCCATTCAACTCGTTCCATGAAGACTAAACTTGTTCCATTCAACAATCCAAATAATTGTAAGTGGGATCTCCCACTATATTAACGAGGGGTTCTACCTCTGGAATAATCTATTTCCAAAGCCGGATGGCTCTTCTTGACCCCGGCGAGAGTCTCCATGTAATGTGCTTAATCCAATTCCTCATGTTCCATTCAACTCGTTCCATGAAGACTAAACTTGTTCCATTCAACAATCCAAATAATTGTAAGTGGGATCTCCCACTATATTAACGAGGGGTTCTACCTCTGGAATAATCTATTTCCAAAGCCGGATGGCTCTTCTTGACCCCGGCGAGAGTCTCCATGTAAAGTGCTTAATCCAATTCCTCATGTTCCATTCAACTCGTTCCATGAAGACTAAACTTGTTCCATTCAACAATCCAAATAATTGTAAGTGGGATCTCCCACTATATTAACGAGGGGTTCTACCTCTGGAATAATCTATTTCCAAAGCCGGATGGCTCTTCTTGACCCCGGCGAGAGTCTCCATGTAATGTGCTTAATCCAATTCCTCATGTTCCATTCAACTCGTTCCATGAAGACTAAACTTGTTCCATTCAACAATCCAAATAATTGTAAGTGGGATCTCCCACTATATTAACGAGGGGTTCTACCTCTGGAATAATCTATTTCCAAAGCCGGATGGCTCTTCTTGACCCCGGCGAGAGTCTCCATGTAATGTGCTTAATCCAATTCCTCATGTTCCATTCAACTCGTTCCATGAAGACTAAACTTGTTCCATTCAACAATCCAAATAATTGTAAGTGGGATCTCCCACTATATTAACGAGGGGTTCTACCTCTGGAATAATCTATTTCCAAAGCCGGATGGCTCTTCTTGACCCCGGCGAGAGTCTCCATGTAATGTGCTTAATCCAATTCCTCATGTTCCATTCAACTCGTTCCATGAAGACTAAACTTGTTCCATTCAACAATCCAAATAATTGTAAGTGGGATCTCCCACTATATTAACGAGGGGTTCTACCTCTGGAATAATCTATTTCCAAAGCCGGATGGCTCTTCTTGACCCCTGCGAGAGTCTCCATGTAAAGTGCTTAATCCAATTCCTCATGTTCCATTCAACTCGTTCCATGAAGACTAAACTTGTTCCATTCAACAATCCAAATAATTGTAAGTGGGATCTCCCACTATATTAACGAGGGGTTCTACCTCTGGAATAATCTATTTCCAAAGCCGGATGGCTCTTCTTGACCCCGGCGAGAGTCTCCATGTAATGTGCTTAATCCAATTCCTCATGTTCCATTCAACTCGTTCCATAAATGAAGACACTGCAAGTGTAGAGGGTTTGCGTCAGGTTTATTTAATTTATAACCTCTAAAGAGCGCCGAGCCGGTGGTGCACCGCTCTCGGCTTTCGCGCTAATCCTGGCGCCTGTGTGCGCGCAGCCAGAACATGACCGCCTGCATGTCACGTCGGTACGTGACGTGCATACACTAGACTGCGCCACCACATATCTCGCCCTTTTTCCCAATGTAGAAACTGTTAACTCACAGTCCACCGTTCATGTCAAAGTCTCTGAAACCAGGCTGTTTGACCACCGCTCTCCCCTCCGGCTCAGTCTCACCGGGGTGGATGGGGTATCTCCTTCCTGAGTCCTTTCATCGCTCCTTCCACTTCCAAATGCAGCCTCACTATTTTCTCTTCTATTCCCGTTACCTTCACTCGCCAACGCTTGGTTGGCATCACCGGGTCTCTCTTCCTGCTGCTCTTGGCTCTTCTCATCCGGATGCATCTCAGAATGTTCTTGCTCTGCAGCTCCTTCCTCCTTGTCTTCCAGGTCTGCTCCAACATGGTCCCAACGTAGTACTTTGTTGTATCTTGCCATGCGGTCCAGTGACCACAAGTTTCCGTCACTTAGCAGAGCTGCTCTGCCCATCACTTCCTTGACCTGCATAGGCTTGCTATACTTTCTGTCTCCTTTCTTTTGCAGCGTTGCCAACTTTACTCGCACCCATTCTCCTTTTTATTTTTATTTTAAGCCCCGCCCCTTTTTCCTAAGCTGCGCTGCGATTGGCTGCCGGCCCGGGACACCCCTGTGACGTCTTTCCTGGGCCGCGCTGTGATTAGCTGGAAATGCCTTCCTCCAGCATATCTGCAAGAGAATCTGATAAATAGCCTGTAAGCCTTGGAGGCTGATGCCATGGGTCGTTGTCTGCAATAGGTGAACATTTCTGCCCCTGCTGAAGGACTTCCTCACCTGCGTTCCAAAATCCTACGCTGGTCTTGATGCTATCCAGTGTTTTACTGGCCCCTTGAGAAAGAGTGTTAATCTCTGTTTTTATAGAACCTTTGCTGTTCAGCTCATAATTCTGTACCACACTGGTTTTGTTGCCTGTAGCACATGAGCTGTCTTTGACACCTATGTGTGCAGAAGATGAGGAACCATCCAGCAGCGCTTTTTTGAAACTCTGTGAGCCACTGTGAAGGGACTTTTCCTTTTTCATTTCCACTGGGGTTCCTGTTCTCTGCTCTACCTGATACCCATCACAAAAGACGGGCTGCCCCGCAGCGTCCCAGCTTCCTTGAACCTCGGAAGGCTTTGTTGATGAACTTGGTCTTATTTCGACATTCTCTCCTGTGTGACTGGCATAGCCTGACACACTGCGTCAATATTTATCAAGGACCCCCTGAGTGCCTGGAAATAAAGTTCCTAGACCAGGGAAAAGCAAATAATTTGATATGTATCAATCTAGGCAACAGAGCGTAACGAGAGGTCGAAATGAACTGAGCTAAAACATTGGTTTTTTGTAAAAAAGGGGAATTCAGTTTTATTCACAAATTATTAAAACATATTGAAATAATAATACACATTACAATTTACATTAAACACATGTAACTCAATGAATTGAGAATACACAACAACACTGTTAAAAAGAAGCAAATAATTCAACGAGATGAAAGTTCCATAAAATGAACACAATTTTTAAGAGAAAAATGTGGCTAAATTAATCTCTACGCGCGTTTCGGCGAACCAGCGCCTTCTTCTGGAGCAGCCACGATAATATCTACAAAAAGGAAAATATCATATAAAGAAACATTATATACAATATTACTCTTGTTGTGTAACATCAAAACACTTTAGAACAATTCAATGTTATTGTTGTAGTCTCAGAATTTACATTTTTTGTTTGACCAAACGTTTTTATATTATAACATTACTATTAAGGATTTCATTTCCTTGCCTTGAAGGTAATCATACATGCGTAACTGTTGTAGATCATTGAACCCATACTTTTTTATCTGCACTAGTGGTTACAGAAAGAAGACAATGTCTTATAATCATAGATTGACTATTCCCAATGTTCTAAGTTTAAAGGTTTTTACATTGGATGGTTAATCTAGAGATCCTGAAATTTGTATCTCTCTAGTTGAACCTCTAACTAGCGTGAACAATGAAGTAGAGAACACTCGAGATGGTCGCAGTTATCAGGAAGTTATTCTAGCAGGACCTAAATAATACTCTGCAATGCATCTATATCATAAATAAGGTCACTTACTTTAAAAACACGAAATATATTGCTGTAATTCGATGACGCAATCTGGTCTATACGTCCAACGAGTACCCTTTCTTTTGTTTATGTTATGTAGATATTCTAAACCATAGAGAAACAGTAAATGAACATTTGAGCTCTTATTATTATAGCCTAGTCTTATGATTTCTTCATGGCCAATACTTAATGGACGAACAAGATTGATATCTTACCTATTTTAATTGAGGTTTGCAGATGGATATTCCATAAACATTGATGTGATTCGTTGGTCTCGAATGTTGATTTAAATTTTTATATTTCCTAAAGAAATTATAAGATCTTTCAATATATTCGATCTTTCAACTTTTGATTTTTTAATTTTAACTAAATAATTAGTAAGGATATAGTTTTTTACTTTAGAAGATGAAGGTATCTTACTTAAGGAGTAGGGGTTCATTTAGACCCGCCGCCCGGAGTTAAAAAGTAGTTGCCGCAGTAATGCGTATTAATGTGAAACTTGAACGTTATGATCCTCCTGATGTGGGGATAGTTAATTGTGATTGCCTACAGAATGGATTGAAAGAAAGACACACTGCCACCTACATCAGTTAGCACCTCCTTCGCTAACATAGTATTAACCAAACTCCCAGGCAAACTGGAGCTGCCAAAGGTACACACGATCTTCGGATTTAGATTATGGCATGGTACTCCACCACATTCGGACTAGAAACCGACTGCAGCCCATCCCTTGTTTAAAGGACATCATCAGAGGAATGTGAGAATACTGCTCTGCAGTGCAAACAGTACCAATGGATACATGACACTTCTAAGGGTGAGATAGAATGTATCGAGGCCCTCTGTGAAGAAGGTGGTGCATGGGCCTTCCACGTGAGAGATGATGCACGAGGACATTTGGCCCCTAACAGGAAACCTCTGCTGCTATGAGTCGTGCCATTCATGCAGAGAAGAGAGGCAAGCAATAGGCAAAGGGACTGTGTGCCTGCTCCAGGGGCAAAAGGCTGCATAGAACTGTGGCTAGCTGAAAGAGACAGAGACATTGTGACTAACAGTGGTAGTGAACTACTAGGTTTACTAGTTAACAAAACAGCAACGCACAGCCCTAAAGTGCTGCTGCTTTAGCATGTTGGGGTCCTTTATTCCCTTTCAGAAGGTTCCCAATTACAGGAGTCTGCTTAGAGTGTTTCCATACAGGTAGTATGCAGAGTCTTTCCTAAACAAAATGACGAATCGCCTAAAATAACGTGAAAATTAATGCCCCCTCTTTCTACCCCAAAGTGTCATTTTTGTAGGTTGCCAAACATCGCCATACCTGGGCGGATGGTGCTTTTACTGTGTGTGCTGCTAGGCTTCAGCTGTTTTTCGAGGGATTCTTCTTCCATTTAGAGTAAGATGCTACCGTCCTGGGGAGTTTGTATTTTACAAGGCTGGAGTGGAAAGGGGTTTGGGTATTTTTAGTGGTGTTCCTTTTGTTTGTTTGATGTGCTTGTTTTGGGCCTGGTTTTAACCAAAAACCTCTTGATTTTAATACATTCATACATATGATGTACTTACAGAGGGTTCCACCAGCTATTTCATCCGTTGTTCTGTCAGTGTCTGTCATTCACATTTTTTGTTCTACCCACGGTAGCAAGGGATAGGGCTTGTTTATTTCAGCCATGCTTTCCTCTCTGCGAACGATGGCCTTCTGCATTTGCGCAATACGCATTCACACACAAAAAGTGTCTTCTTGTGCGTTTTTATTAAAAACATTCACAAACATTGGCAACGCCAACAGTTGGGAGATAACACAAAACTTATTGGCTTTGCCAATGTTCGTTGTATATGTTATTAACTTATTTTCTTGGAGCACCGTGCTTTTCCAATGGTGCTGCACTTTCCTAGGGAGCACTGCTTCCATTGCTGTGGGTGCATTCAGGGTCTGAGAACTCTTCATGTGCCTAGGATAGTTCTTATTTTTAGAGTCAATACCTGTCATACTGACATTGTTCCTCTGTTTGGCGGCGGCTACAATTCTTTAGTAATCATTTCTTCAGCCCAGGAACGGTTGCCACTGTAACAGGAACATATCTTGCCAATGGCGGAATAAGTTCCGAGTGACTTCCTCGCACTCCTCAACCCTGGGTACCCCATCTAGCTTCGCCCTTCTCTGACCCACCTTCGCCTCCAGTCTTCCCTTCAATGCGCCGCCCCCCACCCCCTCCCCCAACTTACCTCACACTCCGCGTCTCCCTGCTCTTGCAGACACTTGAGGGGGGCTGTAACAGCTGTCGAATGCGCCATCGCCTTTTCACGTATGCAGTGCGCGTGCGCACTCAGGGGTGTGGAATTTATTAAAATATCTACTTGTCCATGGGGCAGGCTGCTTAATAAATCTACTTGTCCTGTAACAAAATCCACTTGTCCCCTTTGTGCCATATAATGCGGCAACAAATTACGCAGCAATCTCATTATATAAGAGTTCTGATATAGCCTCTCTGATTATGCCAGAGTTCATACCATAGTAGTGTTTGAATACTAGCAATTCCCTTATGCTTTTATGTTTCTCCAGGTCTACATACTGTGGCTGAAGGTAGTGGTAAGCAATAGTTCCAGGGTTGGAATGCCCTTTTTAGTCTGTGCAAACCTACTAACGTGCATGTTTTAAGGGTTTTCACCAATTCTTCTCTAATCATTTCCCATACTGAGAATGGTTGGAAATTTACTACTGACAGTGGCAGACTTGAAACTTCTTCCAGGGTTGGGAAAAAAGTGTTTGTAGGAAAAGTGAACTTGAAAACATTCAGATTTTCACTTAAGCAAATCTACACCTGCATATTTCCTCATGCTAAAATGCAGTTCACAAATTTTTTCTGGGAGTACTATTTCTTGGCCTATTTCTGTAAATTCTTGTGAATTCATGCAAACTGTACATATGCACTTAATGCAAGGATATATACCATGGATGCACTTTTAAGACTTTCTTTAATAATTCGGCCTCTAATTAGGCCTGGCGTTAACCATGACCTTTTGTTTTGTTTTTTATTCTGTCTCTCTCCGTCTGTCTATTAGCTGGCGTCCCTGTAAGCGACAGTATTTTGCTCTTTTAGAAGAAGCATATTGGCACACAAAGTAGTTTTGTTCTGTGCCCAGAACCGCTGTGGCAATGTGTGCTGAGACCAACATTTTTTTGATTTGCTTTTGCCAATGCTTGTTAGAATGGTGAGGACCCAGTAGCTCCCACACTGTTAAGGTTTTACAAAAGACACGCCTTGACAAAACCGAAAGGCTGACCGCCAATTTCAGACCCACTAGCTTTGCCAGTGCTTGTTTATTCTTGTTTTTCATATTCGTATTTAAACTGGGTACACTGATATTCCATTCTGAATATTTATGGTAAATACTAACATACATCAACATGTTACTAAATGATACTGCAAAGATACGGTACCTAAAATCTTACAGTAGTTTAGGTAAATGCTTTCTTTTCTTACATGCATTTTTTTGTGAACGTTTACTTTTGAAAGCAAAGAATCATAACTCTTGCTTTCAAGCTTCTGCAAATATTTGCATATAATCAGAGAGCATTCGGAGTGCATTCTACAGAGCCTCATATTATTAAACTTTGAAAATGTGTGTACACTTTTATACTGGATCTACTGTCAGTAGTGCAGGCTGACCTAAAAACATTTACTTTTAGTGCTCACCCTAATAATAAAGGCTTTGCGTTAATGAACCATATATACAAGTTTGAACAGCATTAACACACATATTACATATAACACACACTTTACCTTAATTGTAGAGAATGCCATTCCCTGAGCCACAATGTGGTAGTGTAAACTGGCAGCCAAAGGGTTTGTGCTGCAGGGGATTGGGCCTACTTGTCCCAAGGACAAAATGCACATTAAAACTTGTTGCCCTTGACCCCAAACAATATGTCCTGGGCGTCGGGCTATGGGAATTCCACATCCCTGGCACTATTTCTTGTCATGCTCCAGTAGGTCACAACAAACGAACACTTACCTCACACTCCGCGTCTCCCTGATCTTGCAGACACTTGAGGGGGGCTGTAACAGCTGTCGAATGCGCCATCGCCTTTTCACGTATGCAGTGCGCGTGCGCACACTATTTCTTGTCACGCTCCAGTAGGTCACAACAAACGAACACTTACCTCACACTCCGCGTCTCCTTGCTCTTGCAGACACTTGAGGGGGGCTGTAACAGCTGTCGAATGCACCATCGCCTTTTCACGTATGCAGTGCGCGTGCGCACACTATTTCTTGTCACGCTCCAGTAGGTCACAACAAACGAACACTTACCTCACACTCCGCGTCTCCTTGCTCTTGCAGACACTGAGGGGGGCTGTAACAGCTGTCGAATGCACCATCGCCTTTTCACGTATGCAGTGCGCGTGCGCACACTATTTCTTGTCACGCTCCAGTAGGTCACAACAAACGAACACTTACCTCACACTCCGCGTCTCCCTGCTCTTGCAGACACTTGAGGGGGGCTGTAACAGCTGTCGAATGCGCCATCGCCTTTTCACGTATGCAGTGCGCGTGCACACACTATTTCTTGTCACACTCCAGTAGGTCACAACAAACGAACACTTACCTCACACTCCGCGTCTCCCTGCTCTTGCAGACACTTGAGGGGGGCTGTAACAGCTGTCGAATGCACCATCGCCTTTTCACGTATGCAGTGCGCGTGCACACACTATTTCTTGTCACACTCCAGTAGGTCACAACAAACGAACACTTACCTCACACTCCGCGCCTCCCTGCTCTTGCAGACACTTGAGGGGGGGCTGTAACAGCTGTCGAATGCGCCATCGCCTTTTCACGTATGCAGTGCGCGTGCGCACACTATTTCTTGTCACGCTCCAGTAGGTCACAACAAACGAACACTTACCTCACACTCCGCGTCTCCCTGCTCTTGCAGACACTTGAGGGGGGCTGTAACAGCTGTCGAATGCACCATCGCCTTTTCACGTATGCAGTGCGCGTGCACACACTATTTCTTGTCACACTCCAGTAGGTCACAACAAACGAACACTTACCTCACACTCCGCGTCTCCCTGCTCTTGCAGACACTTGAGGGGGGGCTGTAACAGCTGTCGAATGCGCCATCGCCTTTTCACGTATGCAGTGCGCGTGCGCACACTATTTCTTGTCACGCTCCAGTAGGTCACAACAAACGAACACTTACCTCACACTCCGCGTCTCCCTGCTCTTGCAATAATTTACAACAAGGGGTGGTGATGGACAGAGTCTCTGAATTAAGCAGAGTACTCTCACCCAGTCAAGAGATCAGGGCTAGATCCAACACCGTTTTTTAGCTCATTGCACCATCCCAGTTTCAGAACCTGGCTGTATGCAAATTAGTCTGTCCCTGGCCCAGTGCATCATGGGAACAGGGCAGACCAGACTACAAAAGCCAATTCTTACACTGGGAAGGAAACAAGCTTCCGGGGACCGGTTTCTGCCATTTCAGGCGTCTTCGGCCCGGCTTGCTTGACACTTGAGGGGGGCTGTAACAGCTGTCGAATGCACCATCGCCTTTTCACGTATGCAGTGCGCGTGCACACACTATTTCTTGTCACACTCCAGTAGGTCACAACAAACGAACACTTACCTCACACTCCGCGTCTCCCTGCTCTTGCAGACACTTGAGGGGGGGCTGTAACAGCTGTCGAATGCGCCATCGCCTTTTCACGTATGCAGTGTGCGTGCGCACACTATTTCTTGTCACGCTCCAGTAGGTCACAACAAACGAACACTTACCTCACACTCCGCGTCTCCCTGCTCTTGCAGACACTTGAGGGGGGCTGTAACAGCTGTCGAATGCGCCATCGCCTTTTCACGTATGCAGTGCGCGTGCACACACTATTTCTTGTCACACTCCAGTAGGTCACAACAAACGAACACTTACCTCACACTCCGCGTCTCCCTGCTCTTGCAGATACTTGAGGGGGGCTGTAACAGCTGTCGAATGCGCCATCGCCTTTTCACGTATGCAGTGCGCGTGCGCACTCAGGGGTGTGGAATTTATTAAAATATCCACTTGTCCATGGGGCAGGCTGCTTAATAAATCTACATTTTATATCAAACACTTTCCATTTACTGTACCTCAAATAAACCCACCAACTCCATTTTATCAGACTTTACATTGTCACAGTATGACTATGTTGTTTTTCACACAATTTAACATTTATTAGGATTTAGAGTCTCGAAGGATGCAGCTCAATCTGATAGTACGCCGACGTGAGATCTATGGTGGAGAAGTGTGTTACCCCTTTTGTCCTGGCGAGCATCTCCTCGATTCTGGGCATGGGAAATCTCTCCACTATGAGGTTTTTGTTGAGCTCGCGGAGGTCAACACAGAGATGAACCTGTCCATTGGGTTTCTTGACCACCACCAGGGGGGATAGCCACTCTGCACTGTCCACTCGCTCTATGATGCCTTGCTCCTCCAGCCTCAGAAGTTCTTGTTGCACCGCTCCACTAGTGGAAATGGGTATGTTCCTGACTTTGTGTACCACCGGTACAGCTCCCTCCTTGAGGACCATTCTGTGGACGAACTTGTCCAGTTTCCCGACCGAGCCATCAAAAACCTTGTGGTAAGCAGATTTCCAGTCCTCATCTCTCGTGAGGGGCCACTCGTCCGTCAACAGAATCTGCTCTTTCCCGCCTGGGTTGAGTATGATTCCTAGATCCCCTGCGTCTCTCCATCCCAACACTGATGGGCCCTTCTCCGCCACATACAGGGTGCATGTGGCTGACCTTCCTCTGAATTCGAATGTAAAGTCTCAGCATCCCACCAGTGGAATAGCGTTCTCGGTATACGAGATGGGTCTGATGTCCGGCGGCCATAGGTCTTGCCCCACTACTGGCACGAAGTCTTCTTCCCATATGGATCTTTGCACGATGGTCCAGGGAGAACCTGAGTCGACAGCCACATGTACCTTCACTCCCCCTATCAGCATGTCCGTGCGAGGCTTATCTCTTCGCTTACCCGCCACTTCCAGCACCTGGTCCTCGATGCACAGCACCAAATCACCATCTTCCTGGTCATCTTCCTCGCTGATGTCCGCTGTGGCTGGATCGACACATTTGACCATTTGACCATGGACTTCTTCCCCTTCCTGCGACATACCTTTTCAAAATGGCCGACCAGGCCACAAAACGTGCATCTGGCGCGGAACGCGGGACAGCGTTTATCCTGGGCTGAATGCGCCGTGCTGCCGCATCTGTAGCACGCAAACTTGTTGTCTGAGCCGGGGCGGACCGCCTGTTTCCCTGTCCATCTCGAGTCCTTCCTCTGGTCTCCGTACGTCCCTCTGTGTTTATTGGGCTGGGGCGCCTCGTCGATCTTGTTAACCATCTGTCTCGGTGCGCCCTCTCGCCTGGCTGCATCAGCGCCGCGTTTTGACATTTCTGCCTTTTTGACCATCGCCACAACTTCTTTGAGTGATGTCTCGTTCTGCGCCCATAGTTTGTCCTGAACAGCCCTGCAGGTGGTATGCATGACGATCTGGTCTTTGATGTACTCCTCCTGCAGACCACCGTACTGGCACGTGATGGCCAGCCGTCGGAGTGCTGCCACATAGTCATCAATCGATTTGCCGGCCTCCCTATCCTTGGGCACCAGGTTTTTGAACACTCTCACCCCTTCCGGGCCCAGGTTGTGGAGTAACAGTCTCTTCTTTCTTTCCGCGGTGAATGTCCCCTCGTTCTCATCTTCAAGTGCCTCAATGTAGTTTTGAAAGTATTCCTTCCAATCCTCCCATTTTAAATGCGGTTCCCCTGGTCTGGGCAGGAATGGGACGGGGGCCATCAGGGCTGACGCTTGATTCGCCATCTTGGCCTCGCCTCTGGGATCTACTGCCTGGGCACTGTGTTGGACGGGTACACCGGATGCTCCTGCACTCCCCGCCGTGTCACTTTGCCCTCTGGGACTGCCTGGGGTGTTCTCCCTTATAGCCTGCGTGGGATTGTCAGTCTGCGCCCCTTCCTCTGTCTTGGGGGTGACGCCTTTGGCTGCCAGGGTGCTAGCTGTAAGCTCCGTTCCCTAGCACAGCACTGACCTGGGTGTTTGAGCTGTATTGTCCTTTATTCTCGTGCTGTTGCGCTTCTGCCACGCCCTCTGCTCATCCTTGTTGCTGTTCTGTCCTTCTGGTTGGTGTGGGGCTGTTGGAAGGTGCCTGTTCCTGACCACTGTGCTGAATGGTGTTCGTGGTGCCAGCCTCGTCGCCACTGTAATGTTATCTCCTTGCCCCCACACTATGCACTGAGCCTCTGTGCGTTGTATAACTTATTTATTCAACTTATCATAAAGCAAATGTGAGTATTAGGGCGCCGAGCGTCTGCACTGCTCTCGCTCCGGTCGCCGACCTCTCTCTCGCTGTTCGCGCCTTCCCGCAATGTCCTCTTGCTCATGCGCGCGCCCCACGCTCCAGTCTATAGCGTGACGCGTCATCGCGTACACGCTCATAGACTAGAGCGCACACTACAGTCTTCTTAGCCAGTGTATGCAGAAACCCTGTCTGCTGTATCACAAACCAGCCCAGCCAATTCAGACGCGGGAACATCTTCTTGCATCACAACTTTCCTGGCGTCACTCTTTCGCTTCAGTCTCATGTCCTGGTCATGAACGAGGACTACTTCAACTTCCCCTACATAAAGCAAGTAACAATTTAGAATGAATTGTGTCATTCTGTTTTTAACTCATGTGTGCAATCCATAGGCTTTTTTTGGAGTTTCTGAAATCGAGGTGCGTTTCCTCATGTCAATTCTGTTCAATCCATCGGTACTTTCATTAAGACAGAAGGTAATTGTGAGTGGGGTCTACCAGTATACTAACGAGTTCTGCTCCTCATATGTTCCTACCTCTTGTTGCATTATATGTTCATATATCTTTTTTGTTAATTGGGTCATTTTGTTTTTAACTCATGTGTGCAATCCATAGGCTTTTTTTGGAGTTTCTGAAATCGAGGTGTGTTTCCTCATGTCAATTCTGTTCAATCCATCGGTACTTTCATTAAGACAGAAGGTAATTGTGAGTGGGGTCTACCAGTATACTAACGAGTTCTGCTCCTCATATGTTCCTACCTCTTGTTGCATTATATGTTCATATATCTTTTTTGTTAATTGGGTCATTTTGTTTTTAACTCATGTGTGCAATCCATAGGCTTTTTTTGGAGTTTCTGAAATCGAGGTGTGTTTCCTAATGTCAATTCTGTTCAATCCATCGGTACTTTCATTAAGACAGAAGGTAATTGTGAGTGGGGTCTACCAGTATACTAACGAGTTCTGCTCCTCATATGTTCCTACCTCTTGTTGCATTATATGTTCATATATCTTTTTTGATAATTGGGTCATTTTGTTTTTAACTCATGTGTGCAATCCATAGGCTTTTTTTGGAGTTTCTGAAATCGAGGTGTGTTTCCTAATGTCAATTCTGTTCAATCCATCGGTACTTTCATTAAGACAGAAGGTAATTGTGAGTGGGGTCTACCAGTATACTAACGAGTTCTGCTCCTCATATGTTCCTACCTCTTGTTGCATTATATGTTCATATATCTTTTTTGTTAATTGGGTCATTTTGTTTTTAACTCATGTGTGCAATCCATAGGCTTTTTTGGAGTTTCTGAAATCGAGGTGTGTTTCCTCATGTCAATTCTGTTCAATCCATCGGTACTTTCATTAAGACAGAAGGTAATTGTGAGTGGGGTCTACCAGTATACTAACGAGTTCTGCTCCTCATATGTTCCTACCTCTTGTTGCAATATATGTTCATATATCTTTTTTGTTAATTGGGTCATTTTGTTTTTAACTCATGTGTGCAATCCATAGGCTTTTTTTGGAGTTTCTGAAATCGAGGTGTGTTTCCTAATGTCAATTCTGTTCAATCCATCGGTACTTTCATTAAGACAGAAGGTAATTGTGAGTGGGGTCTACCAGTATACTAACGAGTTCTGCTCCTCATATGTTCCTACCTCTTGTTGCATTATATGTTCATATATCTTTTTTGATAATTGGGTCATTTTGTTTTTAACTCATGTGTGCAATCCATAGGCTTTTTTTGGAGTTTCTGAAATCGAGGTGTGTTTCCTAATGTCAATTCTGTTCAATCCATCGGTACTTTCATTAAGACAGAAGGTAATTGTGAGTGGGGTCTACCAGTATACTAACGAGTTCTGCTCCTCATATGTTCCTACCTCTTGTTGCATTATATGTTCATATATCTTTTTTGTTAATTGGGTCATTTTGTTTTTAACTCATGTGTGCAATCCATAGGCTTTTTTTGGAGTTTCTGAAATCGAGGTGTGTTTCCTCATGTCAATTCTGTTCAATCTATCGGTACTTTCATTAAGACAGAAGGTAATTGTGAGTGGGGTCTACCAGTATACTAACGAGTTCTGCTCCTCATATGTTCCTACCTCTTGTTGCATTATATGTTCATATATCTTTTTTGATAATTGGGTCATTTTGTTTTTAACTCATGTGTGCAATCCATAGGCTTTTTTTGGAGTTTCTGAAATCGAGGTGTGTTTCCTCAGGTCAATTCTGTTCAATCTATCGGTACTTTCATTAAGACAGAAGGTAATTGTGAGTGGGGTCTACCAGTATACTAACGAGTTCTGCTCCTCATATGTTCCTACCTCTTGTTGCATTATATGTTCATATATCTTTTTTGATAATTGGGTCATTTTGTTTTTAACTCATGTGTGCAATCCATAGGCTTTTTTTGGAGTTTCTGAAATCGAGGTGTGTTTCCTCATGTCAATTCTGTTCAATCTATCGGTACTTTCATTAAGACAGAAGGTAATTGTGAGTGGGGTCTACCAGTATACTAACGAGTTCTGCTCCTCATATGTTCCTACCTCTTGTTGCATTATATGTTCATATATCTTTTTTGTTAATTGGGTCATTTTGTTTTTAACTCATGTGTGCAATCCATAGGCTTTTTTTGGAGTTTCTGAAATCGAGGTGTGTTTCCTCATGTCAATTCTGTTCAATCTATCGGTACTTTCATTAAGACAGAAGGTAATTGTGAGTGGGGTCTACCAGTATACTAACGAGTTCTGCTCCTCATATGTTCCTACCTCTTGTTGCATTATATGTTCATATATCTTTTTTGATAATTGGGTCATTTTGTTTTTAACTCATGTGTGCAATCCATAGGCTTTTTTTGGAGTTTCTGAAATCGAGGTGTGTTTCCTCAGGTCAATTCTGTTCAATCTATATGTACTTTCATTAAGATTGAAGCAGAAAAGTGTTCAGAGTGTGGGATGTCGTTTCTTCTGTCTTTGGATAGTAAGAGTTGCTTCTTTGTTTGACTGTCGACTACTTTGAACTGTTTTTTTTGCTTGGACCCGCTGTAGGCTGAACTCACATCGCGCCTTTTATGTTCTTAAAGTATGCATTTCGTTTGGTCTTCAGTATCTTGGGATGCTGTGATGAGGGGTCAGATGTCCATCTGCCTTATGTCATTTGCATAGCATGCTTGGCTTCATTGAGGCTGCCATTCTACCATGGGTTCTAACTCGGGGCACTTCATGACAGATGGCTGTTCCTTTTGACATGCATCACAAACTTTAATCTGCAAATACATAATTGCGATGCTCAGTTAAACATGTCTGATTATAAAGAAACGCTCACATTAGAGCAGATCATAGTACAAAAAAAAGGAAAAAGTAAAGAAGATTTACATTCAACATAAGAAATTGAAATAACAGGATACAATAACACTCACCCATTCTTTGATATGAGTTGACATATCGGGCCAAAAAAACAACCTTGTAAATCTTTGTTTCTTATTTATTATCGTTGATAGATGGACATTTGCTCCATACCTTTAACGATGTGAAGAGAAAAGTTGTTGTTGGTGGTGAAGCTGCCAGAAATATATGTCATGAATTTCATTCTTCGACATTTGGTGGTCATTCTGGTATTAATAAGACACAGCGAAGCATCAGTGGGGCGGCTTCAGTGAGTATTGACTTAATAGACTCGGTGTAGTGATCAGTCAGTGATTAAACATCTGAGGTCACAGGATTGGGAAGGATGCGATTGGTGTCTTTTTTTATGTGATGTTAACTTGTGTGGGTTGTGCCGCGATTGTTTTAACCTTTTTCAAATATGTAGAGGGTGATAATGTGGCGGTCTGACCAATCACAGGGTTTGATTTCCCCTATTTGGGTTCGGTCTTTGTGATGATGTCAACAAGTATGGAGCCTTTGCCGTGTGTTGTGATGTTGCATATTTTGATGTGGTCACATGATTCCCATTTATTTAGTTGTTCAGAGTTTTACACAGCGCGAACAAGATCCTTACAGATATCAGAGCGCTTCACAAAGACAGGGTAGGGGCAGTAGGAGTGAACAGAGACAATGTGAGCAATGTAGTAGTCAATTACATGGTGGGGAAAAGGTAACATACATGAAACATATCACAATTCAATCAGGTAAACAAGTAATATAAGACGGTATAAGTCATTGATCCCACTACAGGGATGACTTTAAGCTTGTACAGCAGTTTGGAATTAGCCGAGTCCACGATGGTAGGTTGGACATTGAGTGCTGTTAGATTATTGAGCCATGTTTGGGTGGTGGAAGTTTTCGTTGGGGGTGAGATGAGTAGGAACTCGGTTTTCAGAGCATTTACTTTGAGGTTATTATCTGCCAGCCAAGATTGAGTGTTAATACGCATGGAGTTCAGATGTTTGATATCTACCAGAGATTGTAGCTTTAGGTAGAGTTGTGTGTTGTCTGAATTCAAGAGTACGGGGCCCTCCTGGGCCAGTACTTGGCTGATTTCCTAAGTACGGGCCCCTCCTGGGCCTGTACTTGTCTGATTTCCTAAGTACGGGCCCCTCCTGGGCCTGTACTTGTCTGATTTCCTAAGTACGGGCCCCGCCTGGGCCTGTACTTGTCTGATTTCCTAAGTACGGGCCCCTCCTGGGCCTGTACTTGTCTGATTTCCTAAGTACGGGCCCCTCCTGGGCCTGTACTTGTCTGATTTCCTAAGTAGGGGCCCCTCCTGGGCCTGTACTTGTCTGATTTCCTAAGTACGGGCCCCTCCTGGGCCAGTACTTGTCTGATTTCCTAAGTACGGGCCCCTCCTGGGCCTGTACTTGTCTGATTTCCTAAGTATGGGCCCCTCCTGGGCCAGTACTTGGTTGATTTCCTAAGTACGGGCCCCTCCTGGGCCTGTACTTGTCTGATTTCCTAAGTACGGGCCCCTCCTGGGCCTGTACTTGTCTGATTTCCTAAGTACGGGCCCCTCCTGGGCCTGTACTTGTCTGATTTCCTAAGTACGGGGCCTGTACTTGTCTGATTTCCTAAGTACGGGCCCCGCCTGGGCCTGTACTTGTCTGATTTCCTAAGTACGGGCCCCTCCTGGGCCTGTACTTGTCTGATTTCCTAAGTACGGGCCCCTCCTGGGCCTGTACTTGTCTGATTTCCTAAGTACGGGCCCCGCCTGGGCCTGTACTTGTCTGATTTCCTAAGTACGGGCCCCTCCTGGGCCTGTACTTGTGTTGTCTGAATTCAAGAGTACGGGGCCCTCCTGGGCCTGTACTTGTCTGATTTCCTAAGTACGGGCCACTCCTGGGCCTGTACTTGTGTTGTCTGAATTCCAGAGTACGGGCCCCTCCTGGGCCTGTACTTGCGTTGTCTGAATTCAATTCCCAAAGCTCCTCACAAGTACTGACCTGTCCATACTCCTTCATATCTGCAGACTCACCATCGTTCTGCTCCATTGCTTCTTGACTTGAAAATGTTTTTTTTTTCTACTTATTCAAGAGTATGGGCCCCTCCTGGGCCTGTACTTGTCTGATTTCCTAAGTACGGGCCCCGCCTGGGCCTGTACTTGTCTGATTTCCTAAGTACGGGCCCCTCCTGGGCCTGTACTTGTCTGATTTCCTAAGTACGGGCCCCTCCTGGGCCTGTACTTGTCTGATTTCCTAAGTACGGGCCCCGCCTGGGCCTGTACTTGTCTGATTTCCTAAGTACGGGCCCCTCCTGGGCCTGTACTTGTGTTGTCTGAATTCCAGAGTACGGGCCCCTCCTGGGCCTGTACTTGCGTTGTCTGAATTCAATTCCCAAAGCTCCTCACAAGTACTGACCTGTCCATACTCCTTCATATCTGCAGACTCACCATCGTTCTGCTCCATTGCTTCTTGACTTGAAAATGTTTTTTTTTTCTACTTATTCAAGAGTATGGGCCCCTCCTGGGCCTGTACTTGTCTGATTTCCTAAGTACGGGCCTCTCCTGGGCCTGTACTTGTCTGATTTCCTAAGTACGGGCCCCTCCTGGGCCAGTACTTGGCTGATTTCCTAAGTACGGGCCCCTCCTGGGCCTGTACTTGTCTGATTTCCTAAGATTTCCTAAGTACGGGCCCCTCCTGGGCCTGTACTTGTCTGATTTCCTAAGTACGGGCCCCTCCTGGGCCTGTACTTGTCTGATTTCCTAAGTACGGGCCCCGCCTGGGCCAGTACTTGGCTGATTTCCTAAGTACGGGCCCCTCCTGGGCCTGTACTTGTCTGATTTCCTAAGTACGGGCCCCTCCTGGGCCTGTACTTGTCTGATTTCCTAAGTACGGGCCCCTCCTGGGCCTGTACTTGTCTGATTTCCGAAGTACGGGCCCCTCCTGGGCCTGTACTTGTCTGATTTCCTAAGTACGGGCCCCTCCTGGGCCTGTACTTTTCTTGTCTGACAGAGCACAGCTTTGCAACTCCATTGCCAAGCACAGCTGAGGCTGTCACAAAATTCATGATCATTTTGGACAACTTGAGACTAGCGTTTTATCAATTTTTGGAAAACAGGATAGAAGAAAAGATTTTTAGTCTTCCAACTCAGTCAGAGATGTGTTTGTCTATTCATTCAATTCTTTCAATTCAAACTCAAGATCCTTTTGTGAAAAGTGTTTTTCCTGTCGATACTCAAAACTACTATCCGTTTAATGGAAGTATTTAGTCTTGCTTGGATTTTGCTTGCTCAAAAGCAACATATCTGTGTAGTGAGGTTACAAACCAAACAGAACACATTATATCTTCATTCTTTTTTACTGGTGTCAGTACTCGTTGTGCTGATTTCCTAAGTACGGGCCCCTCCTGGGCCTGTACTTGTCTGATTTCCTAAGTACGGGCCCCTCCTGGGCCTGTACTTGTCTGATTTCCTAAGTACGGGCCCCTCCTGGGCCTGTACTTGTCTGATTTCCTAAGTACGGGCCCCTCCTGGGCCTGTACTTGTGTTGTCTGAATTCAAGATATGCCGCAACGAGTCACTGTTCTTTTATGGCTTGTACGGTCACAAGACATTTAAATATTGGTGTGTGAGAACATGATGATGGTCAACTTTCAACATGTACTGTCTCCTTGATGTATAATACTTTTTAATTTGCGTCGATCTCTTCCAATTTAAAAAACTAAACATCAATCTTTTCAATTCTTCTCTAACATCAACCGTGGTTAGATGATAAGAGCTTTTTGGAGTGAGGGGTGGGCCTTTTAGGCCACTAGATGCTTGACCTTGGCGATTATCTTATTGTCTTCTTAAAACTATGCTTCTTTTTGTTCACCTTGAAAAATGTAGAGACCTGCTTACTCCCGTTTTGCTCCGAGTTTCTTGTAGTGTTGTCTAATGTCTAATATGTTTTCTCCCAAGATGTGCTGTTATTAATGGTGTCGAGTTTGTAAACACTCGTGATGTAGTTTTGAAGCACAGATGGATTGACTTTAAACTGATAGTATCCAGCATGTACATCCAGTTTTTAATGAAAAAGATTTATATGATTTGCAAAATGTGAGTACTTGTTGCCGAGTGTTCATATGAACATGCTCTGACTGTATGGTTAGTTGGAACTATCTTTACACTATCAGTAATTAAAATCATTACACACTTTATGCACACCTCACAAGTACTGACCTGTCCATAACATTACATAATAATGTTCTTTCAATTGAGGTTCATTAAGAAATCTAGGCGGATGGGTTGGTGATCCTTGTCAGTCGACCTGTCAGATATTCACCTTCTGCTTGAAGTATCCAATATGCAACACTACACTATATTTATGACATGCATTTTAAAAAATATATTTTACTTGCACATTCAGTCATTATGGTTGTATTCAAATTGTTATAGACGGCAATGTAGGTCTTTAATGTCATTGAAAGTGACAATGTAGAATGGCAGAGAAGACAGACAATGTCATTATTTTTAATTGCTCCGTGGTAATTAGAATATAAATACACAGATCTCCACTAATACGAATGTAATGCTACTGATGTGTGCCTTTAACCATAAAAAGGATTTATGGTAAGCGACAAATTTTATAATTGGGTACTTTCTTTCAATGAACGCGAGTATTCTTTAGAGAAAGAATAGTTTCAAATTTCAAGTAAGGTGCATGTATATTATAGGAAGGTGGGTCTTAAAAACATTATTTACTTTTGATTTAAATTAATAGGTACACTTGACTAGATTACCTTTAATGCTTGAGTCATAAAGACTAAACGTATTGAACTATCAAATTGAGAGAGGTAGCTAACAGTAAGAAACTGCATAACACATTTGCAACGGCCTTGGCTACCGCTGTAGACTCCAGTACCTCGAATGCAATTTGGAAGTGAAAGTGCTTTTTATTTTTGGATTAACCCATGCTTTGTTTTTACAGAATGCCCCCAGCGGCCCTTACGTGTGATTTAGGCCTTAGCAAATGAGAATTTTTTGTATTGTTACACTTACAAAGTGTCCAAGTTTCATTCACTAACATATACATCGAAGAATATTAAAGTGTTCATAATTCAATTACAACCATCTCTAAATTGATGCAAAGAAAAGAAAATATACCCTTGAAAAAATATCTTGACACAGCGACCATGGTAATGTACAGCCGAACATGCAAAAGAGATACTTACTGTGTAAGTGACTGTTTAACATATGTAACATATGTAACATATAGCAGTACTAAGAAAAGATGACAGTAATTAACCAATGTTAAACATTGAAAGTATTTTTACCTGCTGTTTTTTCAGTGTTTGGAGACATCATATTCTCAAATTAAAAGTAAACAGAGGTTTTCCGAATTGTTAAAAATAGTATTACTTATTTGTGGGCCCACAAATTTTGTTGTGAAGTACAGAATTGGATTTTTAAATTTTACTGTTGGAATTGCTAATTTTGAATGGATTGTGACTTGATACATTCTAAACAATTCTTTACTGTAATGTTTGTGTTTGTGATGTATGATGTAAAATTATTATTTATTATGCTATTATTAAATGAATGTAATTGGTACATGTGGAAATTATTAAAAGAAATGAAATAAAGAATAATTAAAAATAAATATTTTGACTTTATGATCTTTTTGGTACGCAATATGCATGGAGATGGTGCATTCAATTGTTGTGAAACGTACAAGCAGACTGCAAATAAAGAACATTGCACAAAGGTGAAAAGAAACTACTTTAATAATTTTGTGATTAATATGACATGCAGAGATAGCAAATGAAGCATCATCACATCCTTCTTGTTTTTTATCAAGAATGGTGATTGAGGTGTAGAAAGTACAATTTGCACGATAACCGAAAGAAAAACAAGAAGAATGTCCATTGGAGGGATTATAATAATGGGTACGCACAAGTTGTTGTCTACTAATGATTATGAAGTGGTGGATGCAACATACACTGAGAGGGCAACGACAAAAGAATTATACAAATTTGGACTGTGAGGAGAAAACACTGGACAAATAAGACTAGAAATTCAATGGAGTACTTTCTTAGTAGTCATTAACGTTCTGTACTAAGGGTATCTCTGTTATAGTCACAGCATGAACAATAACTGCAATTAAAACACTAGCCAGAGTAATTTAGATTACGCAAGGGCTCCATACAAATAGGCAAGAATATTCATTAGATTACAAGTATAACAGACATAAGCCTACTACAAAACTGTCATTACAAATAACAAATAAATGCATACATTTTTTAAAAAGAGGTGGCAAGAACAACATGTAAGATTCTTGGGTGGTGAAGAGTCAGTCAATTAATCTGTATCCTACCTACTATGTGGAAAATGTCACACAAAAGCAACCAGACACTGTATGTTACACAAACATTTTGTAGGTTGTTGGAAAATGGATGTAAATGGGTAAAGCATATTAACCCATATATCCTGGTGTGTTCGGAACTATGAGTAAAGCATGGAAGAGCCTATGTCCTACATGAAACACAATAAAGAGCCAAAGTGCTTAAATAGGTAAGACGATCTTCTACAGAATGTGAATAATCGGATGAAGAGGTATACTAAAGTACAACTGCCACAAAATAAACAAATTGCAATGGCACGTGCGAAAGATCTATGACAATACGGTGTTCCCAAATAAACAACGGTAGAATGTCATAAAAGCCAAGCACACTGGGGGATAACAATGTAGTACTACAAGTAAATGTAAGTGCACAAACTATAAGTCGCAATGTTTTAGGAGCAGCAGAGGTTGGGCAGCAACACTATCAACGGACAATGCCAAAATATAAACAGCCTGTATGAGCTCCAATTTAAGTTTGAAAGTACAGAGAACTGCAGAGAACAAAAAAACAATCAACTCAACATAAACCACAAGCACCACGGGGAGCAGAAATCCTACCTGCTCCGCATCAACCCCAGCCGAGCCCTAGCCAAGGCACAACAAACAACTTGAACAGGCCTGTATAAGCTCCCTTTGGAGTTAGGGGGTACATAAAGCACCACGGGGAGCAGAAATCCTACCTGCTCTGCATCAACCCCAGCCGAGCCCTAGCCAAGGCACAACAAACAACTGGAACAGGCCTGTATAAGCTCCCTTTGGAGTTAGGGGGTACATAAAGCACCACGGGGAGCAGAAATCCTACCTGCTCCGCATCAACCCCAGCCGAGCCCTAGCCAAGGCACAACAAACAACTTGAACAGGCCTGTATAAGCTCCCTTTGGAGTCAGGGGGTACATAAAGCACCACGGGGAGCAGAAATCCTACCTGCTCTGCATCAACCCCAGCCGAGCCCTAGCCTAGGCACAACAAACAACTTGAACAGGCCTGTATAAGCTCCCTTTGGAGTCAGGGGGTACATAAAAAACCACGGGGAGCAGAAATCCTACCTGCTCTGCATCAACCCCAGCCGAGCCCTAGCCAAGGCACAACAAACAACTGGAACAGGCCTGTATAAGCTCCCTTTTGGAGTTAGGGGGTACATACAGCACCAGGGGGAGCAGAAATCCTACCTGCTCCCCAACAACCCCAGCCGAGCCCTAGCCAAGGCACAACAAACAACTTGAACAGGCCTGTATAAGCTCCCTTTGGAGTTAGGGGGTACATACAGCACCACGGGGAGCAGAAATCCTACCTGCTCCGCATCAACCCCAGCCGAGCCCTAGCCAAGGCACAACAAACAACTTGAACAGGCCTGTATAAGCTCCCTTTGGAGTTAGGGGGTACATAAAGCACCACGGGGAGCAGAAATCCTACCTGCTCCGCATCAACCCCAGCCGAGCCCTAGCCAAGGCACAACAAACAACTTGAACAGGCCTGTATAAGCTCCCTTTGGAGTTAGGGGGTACATAAAGCACCACGGGGAGCAGAAATCCTACCTGCTCTGCATCAACCCCAGCCGAGCCCTAGCCAAGGCACAACAAACAACTTGAACAGGCCTGTATAAGCTCCCTTTGGAGTTAGGGGGTACATACAGCACCACGGGGAGCAGAAATCCTACCTGCTCCCCAACAACCCCAGCCGAGCCCTAGCCAAGGCACAACAAACAACTGGAACAGGCCTGTATAAGCTCCCTTTGGAGTTAGGGGGTACATAAAGCACCACGGGGAGCAGAAATCCTACCTGCTCCCCAACAACCCCAGCCGAGCCCTAGCCAAGGCACAACAAACAACTTGAACAGGCCTGTATAAGCTCCCTTTGGAGTTAGGGGGTACATAAAGCACCACGGGGAGCAGAAATCCTACCTGCTCTGCATCAACCCCAGCCGAGCCCTAGCCAAGGCACAACAAACAACTGGAACAGGCCTGTATAAGCTCCCTTTGGAGTTAGGGGGTACATAAAGCACCACGGGGAGCAGAAATCCTACCTGCTCCGCATCAACCCCAGCCGAGCCCTAGCCAAGGCACAACAAACAACTTGAACAGGCCTGTATAAGCTCCCTTTGGAGTTAGGGGGTACATAAAGCACCACGGGGAGCAGAAATCCTACCTGCTCTGCATCAACCCCAGCCGAGCCCTAGCCAAGGCACAACAAACAACTTGAACAGGCCTGTATAAGCTCCCTTTGGAGTTAGGGGGTACATACAGCACCACGGGGAGCAGAAATCCTACCTGCTCCCCAACAACCCCAGCCGAGCCCTAGCCAAGGCACAACAAACAACTGGAACAGGCCTGTATAAGCTCCCTTTGGAGTTAGGGGGTACATAAAGCACCACGGGGAGCAGAAATCCTACTTGCTCCGCATCAACCCCAGCCGAGCCCTAGCCAAGGCACAACAAACAACTTGAACAGGCCTGTATAAGCTCCCTTTGGAGTTAGGGGGTACATAAAGCACCACGGGGAGCAGAAATCCTACCTGCTCTGCATCAACCCCAGCCGAGCCCTAGCCAAGGCACAACAAACAACTTGAACAGGCCTGTATAAGCTCCCTTTGGAGTTAGGGGGTACATACAGCACCACGGGGAGCAGAACTCCTACCTGCTCCCCAACAACCCCAGCCGAGCCCTAGCCAAGGCACAACAAACAACTGGAACAGGCCTGTATAAGCTCCCTTTGGAGTTAGGGGGTACATAAAGCACCACGGGGAGCAGAAATCCTACCTGCTCTGCATCAACCCCAGCCGAGCCCTAGCCAAGGCACAACAAACAACTTGAACAGACATGTATAAAGTGCCTTTCACTTTTAGGTAGTACACAAAACCACAGGGAGCTTAAATACTTCCTGCTACCCATCAACACAAGCAAAACCCTAGTCAAGGCACAATGGCACACTAGAACAGGCCTGTATAAGCTCCTTTTTGAGTTACCGGGTACAGGAAAAAACAGTATAACAACTAAGTCTAATAAGGCCACCAGCGTTGCGTATTTTTATCTTCATTTGATTTTGACTTACGACTGACTCCTCCTCCAAATCTAATTCACAGCCTCGCTATCATCTGAAGGAAGTCCTCCCATTATTGAAAAGTCTATTGTCCAGGACTACGGAAGTTCCTTCCGAGTGTGTTCTGGTAGTTTGAATGTTTACCATTTTTCCAGTATTATCCTTGTACCTGTGATGGTAGCCTTTTGTAACTTGCACATGTCATTTTTCTCTTGTAACACACTGTTTGCTACCTCTCACATTTTGTTTGCTTTAGATACTTGCACCAGTGCCACCATTGCCACCATTGCCTACGTAAAGTTTGTTGTTGTGCTGGAGTGTCTGCGATTTATTGCAGAATTATACCTCTACTTGTACATTGTATGCTTTTGTAACCTGCACACATATCACTTTATTCTCCTGAAATGTAACGATTGGTACCTCAAGTCTTTTCGTTGCTCACTATTGTCAGTTTTGATCATGTAATTTAAGGTTTTTTATTTTTATTTGCTCATTTGCAATTGTTTCCTCTTGTATCATTGACGGTCCTCTTGTGAAGCACTCTGACACCTTCGGGTAAAGTCCGCGCTATATAAAAACTCATAAATAACTAAATACATAAATAAAATTTTTTAAAAAGTACAAGTTGCAACTATGCCGACACCCGGGATTGAACCAGGGTCCTCTAGCTCTGCAGTCGAACGCTCTACCAACTAAGCTATTAAAGCTTGCTTGAATCAAAGAGTTGCGCGCCTGCCTTTTTGTCTCACTGCGCCATGAAGCCTCGTGCACCGAGCCAGCCACAGACTGCAGCTGAAAAAGGCGCAACACCACCAGTACGCCGCTTCTTATTATTGAATTTTAACTCCACCGTGGCCATCGAGGGAAGGCAAACATGGCCGGAGGGACCGCACTGATATAAAACTCGAAGCTTCAAATAACCGGGAAAAAGTACCATGCCATCGGGGGAGTAAAACCTAGTCAAAGGGGCCGCTCTGTCAATGTAGGCAAAACTCTGCGGAGTACACCGCGCGGGGGCCGCCCGCCCTAAATAACCAAAAAAAGCAAATGGCGTACGCAAAAAATTTCGCCAATTCTTCTAGTACACTGAAGCACGAGAACCGCTCCTCCCCCATGGCGTAGGGGGTACAAAGCGCCATGGAGGAGCGACGGCGAATACCTCGGTGTTGAGATTTGCTACACTGAAGCACGCGAACCGCTCCTCCCCCATGACGTAGGGGGTACAAAGCGCCATGGGGGAGCGACGGCGAATAGCTCGGTGCTGAGATTTTCTGCACCCCGTGACGTAGGGGGGGACATAGCCACATGGGGGTACAATGCTTCTCAGAACACCGGCCGTGTTATATCTGCCGGTCTCTGAGGCAGCTTCCGTGTGCGTCATCACGCCAAGCGTGGGGACGTCAGCACGCTAGCTTAATTCCCGGCAGGGTTAACTCTTACTTGCTGATCTGGCTCTTGTCAATATTTATTAAGGCAATGTATTTTATCAAATTCAGGTTTTCCGAACTCGAATGGGCCAATCTTCTTCATGTATTTTTTACAATTCCATGTTTGTAAAACTCGAGTGGCCCAATCAATTTCATGTTTGTCGAGCTCGACTGGGCCAAACGTTTATAAATGTGTTCTTAAGGAATGATGAGTACCTGCATTACATTGAACAATGTGTTACCCACACTTAAGTATTAACCGGGCAGGTGTCCTCTGGTATTCAAGCATATCATAATTCTCTGTGACATAAGGGATATCAGGCATCATGCACACCATTGTGCAGAGTAATAGCCATGGCAATACGTTGTCTAGTAAGGAAGTTCCCTGGAGTTTCTGCATACCATTAATCCAGCGCCATCCCCCCGTATGTTAGCCTGCCATCAATCCTGCTGGTATAAAGGGTTGACGATGTGTGCAGACTCAGAGTATTTAAAATCGTAGATTATTATCTCTCTTAGATTAAGGGCAGGGTCATTAATGTGTGCAAGCTCTGAAACCCATTATGTCTCTGATCGTTTTCATGTACCCAACACCCATTGTGAAAGGTTGGTCCTAGTATAATTCTGTTCTGTTATGTAGGGATGGTCACCCCAAGGAAATCTCATCTCTGGTGTTTCACCTCTGGTTCAGTGTGTTCCAGGGAATATTGTCATTGAGACCTTTTTTATGGGTAGAAAGTCTATATACCCATCTCTGTTCTTTCTCTAATATGAACTTCTGTGTGTTCCCTGTGGTTTGTATTTGTTCAATGATTGTCCACCTGAGGTCATTAGTGGTGTGCCCTGTCTGTAAAAAGTGTTTGGTCATTTTTGTTGTGTTTCGCTTACTCCTGATGTTGCTACGGTGCTTGCAGGTACGTTGTTTCACCTTTCTGCTTGTCATCCCTATGTACCTTAGGCCGCAGGCTGTTCAACCCACCACACCAACATCCCATGTTTGGATGGAATCCCGCCTTTGCACAAACACAAGCCCCTTTCCAAGCAAACACTTACAGACCACTTCTTAGACCTGGAACCTTGGCGTGGGTCTCCCTTCCATTTTTGCTGCTGCCTCAGGTGTTTTTGCTGGTGTTAGATGCTTTGGGCACTGTGCCGCTGCTATTCAGTGCCACAGTGCAAGTGCTCCCAATGGTAAATTGATGTGTGGATTAGTGATTCCATAATTGGCTGGTTTGGTTTACCTATCAGACCCTAGTACAGTGCACCAGGGGTGATCCAGGGCTGGTAAATCCAAATGCTGCTGGTGGGTTTGTAGCACTGGTTGTGCCACCCACAGAAGCAGCCTGTAAAAATGTGTCTCAGGCTTGCCATTGCGGAGCCTGTGTGCAGTCTGATACTGCCATGCTGACTGGGCAAGTGCACCCACTTGCCAGCCCCTAAACCTTCCTTTTTCTTCATATCAGACACCCCTATGGTAGGTCCAAGGGCAGGGTGCATTGTAGGTAAAAGGTAGGACAAGTCCTGATGTGTGTGGCATTTCCTAATAGTGAATTACAGCCATTTTCGTTTTTTACTATTGCAAGGCCTCTGTTCCCCATAGGCCAGAATGGGCAGTTTGATTATTACATCCTATAATCCTAACTGATTTAGGGAACCAGGAGGAAATTCGAGTTTAGTATGCCTGAACTCAGAATAATAAAATTCATCTTTTAGTGAAGTTGGTTTTAACATTCTGTGTTTGAAAATACCACTTTTAGAAAATAGGTATTTTCTTGTCTAACCATCCAAGCCTGCCTCTGCCAAGTTGTGAATTCCATGTCTGGAGTTTGAGTGACAGGGGCTGGGGGATTCCAGGAGACAGGGTGAGTCAGCACAGGGCTGAATAGAGAGATCTGCATGTAGATGGGCGGGAGGAGTTGCACCTGGGACCTGAATAGGGCTGTGCCTTCCCTCCACAATGCTGGCTCCACCTCCTGTGGTGCGTCTGATGTCCCTGCCCTGCACTGTGAAAGGAAAGGAGTCATGTAAACAGAGTGCTCCAGGACTGACCAGAACTGGTTTGGACTAGGCAAAGGCCTCTCTGCCTTCAGAGAACAAAGAGAAACTGTGTATAACAAGCATTTACAATGCAATAGGTCTCGCATTATTAAAGTTTGAGCTATTGGCATTGCTAAAATAATTTAATTTATTTAAAATGTTATATAGCGCGCAGTTACCCTCGGGCATCCCAATAATGCAACTCCAATAGCTCAAACGTCAGTAAAGCGAGACCTATTGCATTGCAAATGCTTTTGAGACTGTTGCCTTGTCTTGCGGAGAGGTTGAGGGATAGAGAGGAAGCATGAGAGGGAGGGGGAGAGAGAGAGAGAGGAAGCATGAAAGGGAGGGGGAGAGAGAAAGGAAGAGGGATAGGGGGCAAGAGAGAGGTAGAGGAAGAAGGGAGTGAGAGGGAGAGAGAAAGAGGGAGGGGGACAAAGCGAAGTTAGGAGGGCGGAGAGTAAGAGCGGAAGAGGGGGAGAGGTAGCGAGAGAGAGGAAGAGGGGAGACGAGATAGAGAGAAAGCGAAGGAGGAAGGGGCAGGAACAGCATGAAAAAAGAGAACCAGGGAGAGACTTTCACTTAAAAAGAAAATCACAAATAGTACACTGGCCGCAAGCTCAGAAAAGATGCAAAGGACTCTTTGGACACCTTCAGAATGCACATGATGAGGGCAGTGAGTGGAACATCCATTTGTCTGCACTGTAAGAAGCTGGCAATGATGGCATGGTGACTTGGCACTGGTGGTCAGGATAGCACGGTCAATAGCCTACTCTTTCAATAACTCCATTTCTCCTGTGTCAATGAGCCTCCTTGGAAAACCAGGTTTTACTTTGGTTCAGTTTTTTTGGGCAAACGGGGTATATATGTGTGTTTCCAAATGTAAATGAGTAGTAAAAAGCATACTTAAGTATATAGCAGGCAATAATGTCACGCAACTTTTTTTTTTTGTCCTTCAGAATTTTATATAGCGCGAGCTTGACCCGAAAGTATCGGGCATCAGACATGGACACATTCATTTTTGTTAGGCACGGAGAGATTAAGTGATGTTGTGCGTCCTGGCGGAGACTCGAACCCTGTTCCCCAGATTTGAGGTCAACCGCTCTAACCGTTAGGCCACATCCTCTCTCATCCGTGCTTGATGATTTTAACCCCTTCCGCGCTCATGACGAGCTGAGCTCGTCATGAGTTGTGCCGCTCGCACGCTCATGACGAGCTCAGCGTCATGAGCGTGCTTTTTAAAAAAAGCAGCGCGCAGCGGGAAAACCGCTAGCGCGCATGCGGTTAATGAATCTGACATCGTTGTAGGCTTGAGAACAGTTCAAAATAAATTCAAAATAAGAGCAAAGTCTCATTAAAAGAGAAATGAACTGCATTGGGACAAAATGCATAGTTTATAAAGGTATCCAGATTAAATGCAGAAAACATTGTTCCCAATTAGTAGAGTAGAGCTGAGATACGTATGTGTTCTTCAATAGAAGGGTCTCTGGGCTGTTTTCTCCTGTGATAGGAAGGCCCCTTACAGCATCCTCAGCGTTGCTATGCAGCCAGATGAACGCTGAATAGAAAAATGCCAAACATACAATTTCACGAGTGCTACAAATATATAACCAGCACCAATGCGCCCAATAGGCTTCTCCGTGTTCAGAGTCTAGGATCATGGTCCAGCTCAAGGCCTACCTAAAATTTGCCTTTTCCACATTTGAAGGGACTGGTATCATATTAAATCACTGCTTTAATATAAATGCACAGCCTTACTCAAGCAATGCAGTGCAGCTTTAATCTCTCACAACTATTAAATAAATAATGCACAACTTGCAAACCAAACACCATTGGTTAATACAAAATCCCTAATGAAAAGGTCAGTGATGTGTGATAAGCAGGGTGATGCCTTGTTGGAATTTAAATGATAGCCTAACAACCTTGAAGCAAATCCTGTCGTCAGAGATTCGGTGTAGTAGTAACAACACATCTAATAACAATAAATTACTTATTTTTTCCATCTCTGAATACCACATTTTTGCTATCTTGAAGCACCATAAACAACAAATGTTACTAATACCCAACTTAAGGTAGGCACTTTCCCCAGCGTGGCAGGATAGCAGGCTTCCAGTGCTTAATTTGTTTAAAAAATAATACTAATAAGTGCCAGGGCCCTTCTCATGAAGTCACTGTATCCTGCGCCACTAATTGCCCCTGCCAGCGCTGCCAATGACAGAACCAACACAAGTACTAACCATGGCACTGCTAGAAGTGTGACAGTTCAAACTATCCCAGGCCACCCAAAGCTATAATAATGGTGTGAGCGACAGATGTTATTCATTTTTAACGTATATTGACCAATTAAATGCTGTTGTTGTGCTTATCTCACATATTTGACAGACCACACTACAACGTGGGTGCACTGTCAATAGAACCGGTGCTGACAATTAAGTGCTGGTGCCGAGCACTGGAAACCTAAAGCTCAAATTAAGCACTGGCAGGCTGAGTCTGCGGGACTAGGAAATAGAACTCTTGAACATTGCGTATACCAGCGGTGGGTATGCAGACATTTGGTTGCCAACAAGTGGACCCTTTTTCTCAGTTCATAACCATTTTGAACCAATCTAAGGATATTTAAAAGAGGTTCTGGAAGGACTAACAGAAGGGAGTTGGCATAATCACACCCGGGAGGCATTCGGCCCCTCAGGTGGGAACCCTATGATGAAGCAGGCCACCAACTAGGTTGGTGGGCGAGGGTTCTTTTTAAAAAAAGAATTTCTTCCTTTTTTTCACCACATTAAGCACTAATCCTTTCCTGGAATTACTTCTTCTTTGTTGACTGTGTTAATCTAAAAGGGGACCAGGAGTAGTTCTGTCATACACTTTCTTTCTTTGTGTTTTGGGGTTTACTACTTGCAGGACAGGTGCAGGACACCTTCTTCGCTTATATATATTCTTTTACTTCAGTTAATAGTACATAAATGATTGTCCCATTTACCAGATTTCTAAATGTTTGTGCTGAGTGAAAAAAAACAGAAGCCCAACGCTAATGATCTCCTGGGGGCTGCATGTAAAGATGAGGAGAACAAGTGCCCCCGGCCATACTTTGAGTATCACTGCCTTAGATAAACATAGCCGCACACAGCCATTAGCACAAACACTGCAGCCTTCCCCGTCTCTAAAAACAGGACACTGGGGCATGTCTGCATCCTGATGAGGCTATGTTTCCCCTAGTGATCTAATTTTGTCCACTGCCTGAACAATCTATTGGTGCGTGTTTTCTCTCTAATGCTTCTTCATAACAATCAGGTCCGGTATGAGGGCTATCTTCGACTTTTTCAATGTTTTG
Source organism: Lissotriton helveticus (assembly GCF_964261635.1). Lineage (NCBI taxonomy): Eukaryota > Metazoa > Chordata > Amphibia > Caudata > Salamandridae > Lissotriton > Lissotriton helveticus. The sequence continues at coordinate 229,455,082 of NC_136065.1, read as the reverse complement.
GCCACCGGGCGAAAGTTCTCAGACAGGGCATTGAGATTTTAGTGACCTAGAAGTATCACCTTACAATCCGAATGACTGTGTCTGGACAAGGTATGAAAAGTAAAAAAATAAACAATCTTTGGATTAGCAATTTCTTGTTGTCTCTGAGCCTCTACCAAAGTGCCTTGTACTTTGGTCACTCTCCAAAAGAACTTAGAATTTGCTGCCTGCCTAAGGGTCAGACTAGCACCCAAACTCCTACTTTGATGTCTGTGATGGATTTGCAGTTGAATACTAGTGCTGTTATTCTTCCCTATTGGACATGCAAGGATCTCTGCCTCATTGGGGCATCCAGGGTCCACAATTCCCCTCTCATTGTTCATGTCACTCTCCCCCATGTGCTTAAAAGCCTTGGGAGCAGGTGGGTTTTATCCCTGACCAGATTTTGGAGTGGGGATTCGCATGGGACAATAATCCTCACCCAGATTTTAGAGTGGAAACTGAAGCTTTAACAGTGGCAGACAGACCATGCGTCTCTGAATCCATGGTTCACATTTGTGCAAATCTCCTCAAAGCACTGTAATCTGAGGAGTAAACTCTGTGGGAGTGGGAGGAGGTCTGAGCTGTTTGTTAATTATTTGATTCCAGTAATGGTTGTCCTGAGCCTCTCCTAAAATCGCTCTGCTTGGCAAGCCAGACTTGTTAGCAGAGTTAGGGAAGGCAGGAAATGCTATTTTTTGTTAATGCTACTGGTGGCTCTGCTGACTTGAGAAAAATATTTTAGGAGAAGCTCAACATCTCAGTGACCACGAATGAATAATTAGCAAAACTCTAAATGGATTTAGGAGCCCCATTCCTCCCCCCTCCCTCCACAGATCTTTCTCATTAACTTACAGTTCTTCAAAGACACTTTGCAAAGTGCAGCATGATTTTGGACAGGCATGTCCTATCACTGTGTTTTATTTTCAGTGTCTGTGGAAACATTCCAAACAAAAAAGCACAGCTGTAAATCGTATGACTGCACACGTAAACATGGATGTATAGTGCCAGTTTCACTTGGGGTGTGATAAGCATATTTATTGGACTCTTTATATACTAACACTGAATGAATAATAATGTTAAAATAACTGAACGTAAACTACTGATCTTTTGTGTTAAATGGAAGAGATAAGGCTGTTACTCAAAAGCCTCTGAAATGCATACAATGCAATCATGGACTCAAATCCCGGCTTCCTAACTTTACCAAATTGTGTGATCCATGGCACATCGCTTTTTTCTGCACTATGTTTGTTTTACTTCACTATGTATAATTTTCTTTACCCATCCAGTTTGAGAGGACATTGACGTAATTCAGTACAGTATGTGTTCCCCAAAAAACCTCAGCTATATATGGTTAATATAAAGTAATCGTTCTTCATATTTAATACCTATATAGGTTACATGAGTAGAGTACATAACAAACACATACCTTTTGTTAACTCGTGGCAACACAGGGGCCGATTACGACTGCGGAAGGCCCGTCACTGCCAGCCATGCAGTGGTGATCCTTCCGCAACCGTACTGCGCTTTACCTCCTGCCACATTATGATGGCGGAGGGAATCGGGCTAGGACCGTGGCGGACGCAAAGACCGTCCGCCAAAATCAATCTCACAGATTGCCTGGTGGACGGTCCTCATGGCCAGATATGATGCCAGTGCCTAGCAGGCACCATTCACCAAATCATGATGCGGACTACAGCCGGTATTTCCATGGCGGCGATGCCGCCATGGAAAGGCTGGTAGGAATTGGTGACGGGGGCCCGTTGGGGCCCCCCATGTGTAAGGGGGAGGTGAGGGTGCACTTGGGGTTACCCATGTGTCACAAGACCAACTTACCTTGGGTTGGAGAGGAGCATACAGATGACTGGTGGACCGTACCTCCTAAAACCAGCCCTTTCTTCTCCTTCCAGCCAGATGACTGGAATACATACGGGAATGCAGGAGACAGCGAAAACACCATATGTTTCAGACCCGGCTCATTTAACTGGGAAGACATCAGGGAAGAAGCCGTCCACAACCGTGATGCCCTCTCCAACCAGCCAATAGGAGCCGAGAAAAGCTGTGACGAGGGAGAGCCCGGTTGGGGAAAGGAAGACAAGAGGAGTTCCTGGAGTCCCAAGCCAAGATTCCAAAGGAGGAACGAGCCGTGTTGCTCTCAATAACCAGGAGGGAAGCGGAACCGCGAGAGCCAAGGCCATTGACAAGGTGCAGCGCCCTTTCACGCACCTGGAGGAGCGTGGCTCCAACAGTTATGGGAACGCATGTCAGGGTGGATGGGGAGGAGGGTGCACGCTAACCGTTAGACACCTCCAGTTCTCCCATCACGTTACCCGGTTCCCAGCACTGTCACACACGGATTTAGGGTTTTCATTTGCGGCATTGGTGCTCCCTCACTCCCTCCCTACTCTGTTTTGTAATATCGTATTAGCCCTTATGGTCCCTTCCATTTCTCTTTTCCTCTCGAGTGCCTGAGGATACCTGAAGAATGGGAAGCTGTGAGAAAAAGGATGCGAAGGGCTGTATCCAGCACCTGTGGAATATAACAGGATTAGAACCAGTACCTGTAAAGTACAACAGGACTGAAGGAGAAGAGTGTCGTCTTGTTTCTTTAACTCTGGCATCCCGCAAGAAAAGAGTGTTTGCAATAAAACCAAGTCTTGCTAGCCCTTGTGTTCAGCCTGATCCTTGCCTACTATCATACCATGTTACCCCCCTACATTTCACAGCACCATGTGGGAGGCACCGTGCGACACCTGCCACGTAGTGCTGTGAAATGCAACACCTGATGATGCAGCATCATGGCAGGTGCTGCTGTCAGAAGCACCCGCCGCAATGTTATAATGCCGGATCCGTCTGCCATGATGGCGGATGCATCTTGATCTGGTGTGCGGGACCGCCGCATGCATGGTGGACGGTCCTATTTTACTCCAGGATGGCAGATGGACTGAAGTCCGTCATCCATCCTAATGAGCTCCATAATCCGGGTTTCAGGTATTCTTGAATGTTTCAAGTTTAAAAAAAATATTACTTTCACTAAATGTTACTTAATTCAGTGATGTAAGTGTACATGCAAAATGTACACATTGCGAAATGCTGAAAAATATTTTGCCATTTTAAAAATATTTTTTCATGGCATTTGTTGCCTGATTTACTTTATTCGATGACTTGGCTTGCTCTTTGAGTCTTTGAGTAAAGCCAGTGAACTGAAAACAACAAGAATGCCCTTTACTAGTCGAGACCTTTACTTTTGATTAATCTATCGGTAGAATTGAAGCTCCAAAAGAGCCTACAGACCGTATTTGGTATTGGCTTTCAAACGGATTGCTAAAACTCAGGCATATAAACAGGCCCACTTTGTTATACTGAAACGTAAACAGAACAGTCCTTTTGCTATTAAAAAGGAATATGTATATGTCCAAAACAGTTTTCATGAAAAAACTTTCATTCATTATATTCTTGTTTGGTTCTCTTTATTAAAAACTTTTTGGTTAGTTTAAAAATACATGGACATTTAGAAATAATGCAAATTAAAATTTGTCAATTCAAAATCTACATTGATTATCAAAAACTATTTAATAATACATGATACAATTTCATACAAATACCAATATTAAAAAAAGATTTAAAAAACAATGATCAAGAGTCAGTGCGGCGAAAACCTTTTGGCCTGGTAAAGTGAGCCACCTTAGTTAGGTGGGTTAGATCAGTAATACTCAAAGTATGGCTCGGGCTATGTGACCCTCCTGAACTTTATGTGCGGCCCCCTGATCAACATCAGCACTGGGCTGCTGATCAATCGACTCAGCACTAGCATTAAAATATGTTAAATAAATATGCAAGTACTTACATAAAGGTTGATTGCAGTTAAAGAAAGGAAGTGTCTAGGGTGTCCTACACCACTTAACTTTAGGAACACATTCATTTATAAAGACATCTTGCGGGAAACAAGCAAACACTTGATAAAGACTCTTCAAAATTTAAAAAGAATATTTTATAAACATGAAGAACTGTTTCACATTAGTAAATAAGATAGCAGAGCATTAAGAAGTATTATTTTAAAAGTGATAGTTTTCAAGCATGAATTTAGAAATATTTATGCTTCCCTCCTCACCCTGACAATGCCAATAGTGAACTAAAAGGCAAGTCAGATATATGCACCCGTTGGGTGGCCTGGGCTGCTATTATACATGAACAACATTATAGTTTATTGAATCAAACACAGGAAAAGTTTTTTGTACAGCCCACTTCCGCAAGTCATGTATTTCGAGGTCCTCTTGTATGTGATAATAAAGACAAAGGAGGGAAAATGAAATAAAACAATTGCCACGGATGAGACAATTTGGTCAAGTGAAATTTTATCCCAGGTATTCTGGCTCCACATTGTGCAATTCAAATCAGCCACTAGATGTATATGCTTCACTTCCCCTACACCCACCGTAACTCCATCCCCTTAGACCCTCAACCACCATCCGCTCGGAATCAGTGCAGTCCTCGGTCACACAAGTGGCCAAACATTTTGGAACCTGAGAAAATGTTTGCGAGTACCCATGGGTGAGATGTTTCCTTTCGGAAGCATGAATTGACACCTCTCAGTTTGGTGCACATTTGGTCAGGAGAGCTAGGGCCTCTAAACCTTTTTTCTCTGGGATCCTGATTGGAGGATATCATAACAGCTGATTGACCCTCTGATTCTGCATTTAAAGTGTTTTATCATAAACCTATTGTTGATGTTGCAGCCGTGGCTGTGGGACAGCTTTAAACAAGCATAACCTGAAGCCTCCGATCCCGATGTAGAATATAACATTTTATAACTATTGCGCCAAATAATTTTCGACCTATCTGCACACTATGGGGTCGACTCCGATTCGGTAAAATCCCCTACGAATCGCCGTAAGGAGCATTTTTCCCATACAAATCATACACCTTCAACGTCCCCGTACGTACGATGAAGTACGATCCAAACCCATAGCAGATCTCCGTACGAATCGTACGAAAGACCATACGACTTAAAAATACGTACAAATTGCATTCAGAACATGCAGTACGCGACGTCCGTACGGATTGAAGCAGCTTTTCACGAACCAGCAAGTACGATTCGTTACGACAACACTCCGTGCGACTCTTTTTCTACGGGAGTTTAAAACATCCTTAAAAGCATATTTCGACTCGAACCGCGTGCGACACGTACCCCCCCCCCCCCAGGTACCCCCAGGATTGCAGGGGAAAGGTGCGTAGGGGTACGGTGCGTAGGGGTACGGTGCGCAGGGGTACGGTGCATGGGTGTACGGTGCATGGGTATACGGTGCGTAGGTGTACGGTGCATCGGGGTACGGTGTGAAGAGGTACAGAGCACCGGGGTACGGTGCGTACCTCCATGATTGCAGGGATACGGTGCGTATGTGAGTGTGTGGCTCTCCATATGAATTGCGTTCTGGTTCCCCGGTTCGGATCGTACTTGTTGGGTCGTACAGCAAGTTTACGATTCGTACGGTTCACCGTGAGGGTCCGCTTCGTACGGATTCTCCCTTACTTTTCATACGGTTCGCACACATTCATACGTATTCTTTTCCTGCGGATCGTACTACGCGAATCGGACGGATTTGTACGATTCGTACGGAAACAGCTACGAATACGATTCGTCGTACGGATTGGTTTCCCGAATCGGAATTGACCCCTATGTGTTGTGGTTTCTTACACAATATACCAGACCCTCCAGGATATCGCGATTTCGCGATTTGCCGCGAAATCGGCACTTTCGTAAAAATGCCGCGATTTTTACAAAAGTGCCCGCGAAATTGGCACTTTTGTTGAAATCGCGGCGTTTTTACAAAAGCCGGCATATCCTGGGGGCCCACTTACATTGTTTATTGGGGCGGGCGGGAAGGACACAAAAGAATAACTTTCCGGGCTTAATGGGGCAGCTTAATGGGGCATTAGCAGCTCACTGTGAAGGGCTTTGAAGTGCCCCTCCCGCGCCTGGCTCCCCGCTGGAGACCCCCCCGGTGACTGGGGCGAGCCCCCGCCCTCTCCCCTGGAGCCGAGGGTCAATATGGGAATGAAAGGCCCTGATGGGCGATCAGGGCGAATGCTAACTGTGCCCCCCCAGGCGCAGTACAGCCATGTCACCGGCGCGCACACAGTCACGCTAGACCATGTGCTGGAAGGGGGTCAAGGACTCTTCTATGTGGGGCGTGTGGAATTTTCATCAGGCGCAGTCATTTCCAGAGGGCTTATGCCAGGCAAACAGAAAAGGTTCACCTTCAGCTATTATCTCTCCGTGTCTTCCATGCGTGGAACACACCATGCCTGCTGACCTTTCTGCCCCTGCGGTAGCTGTTCTGCTCATCCTTGATAAATCCGTGAAGGCAGCAGAATCGGGGGTACAAGCAGCAGGACTGTAGCAAACAAAGCTTTATTCAGGAAGGTGAGGTGCTAATGCTGTGGTCACTCAAACAGGGGCCTCGAGTGGTTGAGGAGCTATTCCCAGCTTAGTGACCCTGTGAAACATACAGATGTGCAAGGCCGACCCGGCCTCTCTGAAGGTTGAAAACAGTGAAATGCCTGGTGCAAAGGACACAATAAGGGATAAGAAGCATTGTTAAATGCTTTCAGTTTCGCCTTTGTGATTAATATTATTTTGGTTGTTGTTGTTGTGAGATTTAGCTTGGTGAGTGTTAGTGTGTCACGTCGTCACTGTGACCACCTCAACTTTTCTATCTTGCAATAACTTCACACTTGAACTTATTCTATTTATGTTGTCCTTCATAAAAACTCTCACGCAGACTAATTGCCGGCTCGCACCTCTGAAGATAAGGCCTGGAAAACTGACTGAGGCCTGCGAGACGAGTGCCAGGGCCCCTTCTGGAAACGGGAAGAAAGGGAGGGAAGAGAGGGAGAGGAGAGCTGAGGAGGGGAGGGGACAGGATGGGAGGGAGGGAGGAGAAGGAGAGAAGAGAGAGAAGAGTAGAGAGAGGAGAATTAAGGGGAGGGGAGGAGAGGAGGGTAGTGGGAAGGGTAGAGAAGGGGAGGAGAGTACATGAAGCAAGTGGAGCTAAGGAGAGGAGGGGCGGGCTGGGCTGGGGAGGGTGACCGGCAGAGGAGGAGAGGAGAAGAGGGGTAGGGGATGGGAGAGGAGAGGAAAGGAGGAAGGAAGAGAGAAGGTAGGATGGAAAGGCCAAGTACAGAAAGAAGGGCAGGTTGAGCAGAGAATGAAGGGAGAGATGGAGGTTCAGGAGGTTTTAACAAAAAGTAACCCCTAAACCAGAGCTTTACCACTACATTGTGGACATTCATTTTGTGTAACTGTCAAGCTGTAGGAAAAGGGAATTACTTAAACCCACAATCAAGAGTGTTTCTAGGGAGAAATGCTTACATTAGTATACCTACATAGCTTCATGTTGTTAAATAACGAAAAAAACTAAGATATCTGTGTTTGTTGTAGGAAATATGGCCAAATAAAATGCCGCAAAATTGCCGCTAAATTTCCATATTTGTGCCGCTAAATTTCCATTTTTGTGCCGCTAAATTTGCTAGTCCATGCCGCTATATCCTGGGGGGTCTGAATATACTCTGTCTGCAGAATCTGAGGAAAAGCAGAGTTAAATGCTGCATTGAAATAAGAAGTTCTGGATAAAGTTTGTGATCAGTTTGGATCTGGCCTCGGTACAGACGTTGTTTGGAGTTCTGTGTCGCAGATGTTGTCTTTGGAGGAAGATGGCTGCATTGGCGTGGAGTGTTGTTATGGAAGGTTCTAGCTCATTACTGTTGCACTCTTGCATAGAAAGAGAACCGACTGTTGGGACAACACTTCTTATAGGGCTCTCTGGGGCATGATTGGTATGATTTTGTGATGTCATATTCAGTGTTCATGGGCAATGAAGTGTTTACCTAAGTAACATTGTTGTTTTCATCACCTGCTGTGTTGTTGCAGTAAAGCATAATACTCCATGACCTTAAAAGAGTTGAAAATTATTTGACGTATTAGTTATAAACTTATATTCTTGGTGCATAATCCTATAGCGTGGCTTGTAAAGTAGTGGTTGCCCCTAAATGACCACAGGACACAGTGATGCGGGTTACGTTGTTTATTTGCCAGAGAGCACCGAGCCGGGTGTCTTCCCTGCTTCGGCACTCGCGCTTATGCCGCGCGGGGTTGCGCGCGCATCTCAAGATGGCCGTCGCGTCGTTACGCAACGTGCGTGCGCTAGACCGCTACACTACATAGCTCCCCTTTTTCCAAACAATGAAACTTTAACTTACAGTCCGCCGCTCATATCAAAGTCCTGGAACCTGGCGGGCTTGACCACTGCTCTGCCCCTGCGGGTAAGTCTTACCGGGGTGGCCATGTCCTCTCTCACAGGAGTCTCTGCAGCGGCTTCCCCACTGTTCAATGCAGCCGGGCTCTCCCTTGGTGTCCTTACGCTCCTCTCCTTCTCCACTCTGGGACTATCTCTGTTACTTCGCTCCTCGCCCAATTCTTCTCCTCCCGTGTCTGCTTCTCCATCGAACAGTTCTTCCTCTACTCTAGGCCCCTCTGCAATTTCGATTCTCTTCCTGCTTGACCCCACTGTAGCACCTTGTTGCATCTGGCCATGCGGTCCTGCGATCACACATTCCCATCGCTCAACAGGGCTGCTCTATTGTACACCTCCTTCACCTGCAAGGGTTTGCTGTATTTGCTAGCTCCTTTTCTGTGCATTGTCGCCAACTTTACTCGCACCCATTCACCTTCCTCCAGTCTTGTGTCTCTTACGTTCCGCCGCTTGTCATAATGTTTTGCATAGATGGCCTGTGCCTTCTCCAGGTTTGCTTGGACCACTGCTGGAGACCACTTGCTCACTATGGTCTTCTCCTTCCATACTCGATTGTCCTTCGTGAAAGGGTCACGGCCTCTTAAGATTTGGAATGGGCTATATCCTGTTCCTGTGGGGGTGATCCTGTAGGCCCATATCATTTTCCATATTTCCTTCTCCCAGTCCTTATTGTTCGCTATCGCTGCTTGCACCGATCCCATCACCACTCGATTAAATTGTTCCACTAGGCCATTGTCTGCCGAGTGATAGATCGACGTGTGCTTGGAGAGAATGCCATTTCTCTCCATGAAGTTATTCCATTTGTCCGAAGTGAACTGAGGACCATTGTCGCTTAGGATCGACTTAGGAATACCCTCTCTGACGAAAGTGTCATTCAGGAATTTTAAGATAGTTTCCGCGTCCATTATTTCTTCCACCTTCATCTCAGGCCACTTGGAGTATCTGTCGATGAGGACACACACGTATTTTTGTATGCCTTGTCCATCCAAGATTGGGCCCAAGACGTCGATGGACAGCTCCTCCCACGGGTTCTGTGGGGGGTCGAACCAGCCCAGCGCGGGGCGCAGTGGCTTGAGCGTCTTGTCTGCTCCCTGGCACTGTGGGCATTCTCTGACGTACCGTTCCGTTCTTAGGTCCATACCTGGCCACCAATATCCTTGCTTCGTTCTCAGTTTCATTTTGCTTATCCCCAGATGGCCTTCATGTAGTAACGCCAATAGCTTCACCACTACGCCGTCGGGGGGGGTGACCTTATCTCCCCGGTACACGAACACTCCTTGATCGTCCACCGACAATTCTTCCCGGACTTCTTAGTACATCCTGAGAGCTTCGCTGGTGTGTTTCTTTTCTGGACAGCCCTGCATTATGCATCTCTTCACCTCCTGCATGTTAGGGTCTTCATTATATGCTTTATTCCACTCTTGGTTACTGATAACCTTCTCTTGGTCATCCGTCAGAGCCACCATCTCCTCTCCACTTGCTTGGTCCTCTTCCTCTGGTTACATTGCCGCCGCTCGACTCAAGTAGTCTGCCACTCTGTTCCGACTGCCGGGGATGTATTCCAAATCGTACCTAAATTCCAATAACTTTAATGTCATTTTCGAGATCCTGGGGGTGGCACTGGCGTGGCCGCTGGAAGTTAATACCTTCACTAAAGGCTTGTGGTCCGTTTTCAATAGGAATTGGGTGCCCCACAAGAATTGTCTGAATCTTGTCATCGCCCACACCACGGCCAGCATTTCCTTCTCTATGACGCTGTATTTTCTTTCAGTGTCACTCAACGTGCGCGAGGCGAAGCTGAGTGTTTCCATCACTCCCAGTCCTCGATCCTGCATCAACACTGCCCCCAAGCCTTTATCACTGGCATCCGTAGTGAGTACCGTTCTTCCCTGTGGATCGTATCCTTGTAGCGGTATGGCTCCTACCACATCCTTCTTAATGCTCTCGAACTCCCTTTGCGCTTCCTCCGTCCAGTGGAACATCGAGCTTTCTCTTGTAAGCATTCTCATGTGGTGTGTTTTTGTTGCGAAATGCTGCACAAATTTACTATAGTATTCCGCCATTCCTAAGAAGGACCTGACGTCTTCCTTATTGGCAGGCGGGGGTGCATCACAGATCGCCTTCACGTTCTCGGTCTTGGGTGTGATGCCCTGCACACCGATCTCATGTCCCAAATACGTTACTGATTCCATGCCCAATCAGCATTTCTCCCATTCGGCCGTTAAACCCTTTCCTTCTAGTGTTCTCAGGACCTTCATGAGTTTGGCATCGTGGTCTAATTTGTCTCGCCCCATCACTACGATATCATCCTGGAAATATTGGATGCCAACCATATTCTTGAATAACTGGTGCATAAGTTTCTGAAACACCGCTGCCGCTGAAGCTAGTCCAAACGGCATGCGGCTGAACTGGTAGCATCCGAAGGGGGTTATGAATGATGTTAACCTTCTGCTCTCCGGATGCAGGGCGATCTGATGGTATGCGGATGTTAAGTCGATGGTTGAGTACCATTTGATGCCTCTTGTCTTGGCCAGCATCTCTTCGATCCTTAGCAAAGGAAACTTCTCGACCACAATGTTTTTATTTAGTTCACGTAGGTCCACGCAGAGCCTGACCTTTCCACTGGGTTTCATAACCACTAAAAGTGGCGCCAGCCACTCCGCACATGTAATTGGTTCAATTATTCCTTTCTTTTCTAGATCCTGTAGTTCCACTTGCACCGCCTCTCTCACTGCCAGCGGTACGTTCCTCACCTTGTGAGCCACCGGTATGGCGCCTTCCTTGAGAATGATTTTGTGCGCAAACTTTTCTAGCTTGCCCACGGTGCCTCCGAAGACTTTGGGAAAGTTTGTCCGCCACTTATCCAAATCTGGCCAAGCTTCCGGTTCAGTGAGCAGGATTTGTTCCTTGCCACCTGGGTCCAGTTTGATGCCCAAGTCGCCTTGGTCCAGCCATCCCAGCACCGATGGACCTTTCTCCGATATGTACAGTTTGCAGTTGCCACTGCGTCCTCTAAATTCAAACCTCAGTGGTCTGAACCCCACCATGGGTATGCGGTCACCATTATACGTAACCGGCCGTATGTCCAATTTCTCCAGGTCTGGGCCTAGGTGCGGCTTGAAGGTTTCGTTCCATACTGCACGCTGGACAATAGTGTAGGGTGAACCCGTGTCCGCCACTATATTTATGGGTGCGCCACCGATGGTCATGTCTAGTACTGGTTTGGTCGACCTTTTATTGTCCACACTCAACACTTGGTCATAGATGCAGAGTATCGTGTCTTCATCCTCATGGTCCTCTTCTTCTCTGTCCTCTTGTCCTTGGTCAATGTATTTGACCATGCCCCTGGAGGATTTCCTGCGGCACACTTTTTCGTAGTGCCCTGTGATTCCACAATACAAACATTTGGCGCGAAACGCCGGACACTTCCTGTCATGAGCTTCGTGACGCCCAACTTCCACATCGATAGCACGATTTCTTGTTGTCTCCCGTCTGTTTTCCTGGTGGGCCGGGGTTCCCTTGCCACCTGTTTGTTCCCTTCGACGAGGGTCTCTTGCTTCTGTTTTCCTTGTAGTGTTCGTCATCACCAATCTTGTTCACCATCGGGCTCACCCTTTTTGCCGCTTCTGCGCACCTTCGCGCCAATTCCGCTCTCCTGACTATTATCATTACTTCTTGCAGTGTGGCGTCGCTGCTGGCCCATAGCTTGTCTTGCACTGCAGTGCTCGTAGTGTGCATTACGATTTGATCCTTAATGAATTCATCTTGGAACGTGTCATATTTACATGTGGATGCCAACTTTCTTAATGCCGCCACATATTCTTCCACCGACTCTCCTGGACGTTGCTTCCTCTGTTGGAAGTTGTACCTGTCTATCGACACACAAACAGTGGGCTTGTAATGTTCGTTAAACTCCTCAATTGCGTGAGCATACACATCGTCATCTGTACTTCCTCGTGGTTTGGGTACCAAGTTCCTGAAAATCCTTAACCCCTCCGGGCCTAGATTGTGTAATAATATCCGTCTCTTTCGTTTACTGGAGAGCTTCTCTTCGTTCTCATCCTCCAATACTTCGATGAAATTGTCTATGTAGTCTCTCCAATCTTCCCACCTCATGAGAGGCTCCCCTGGTTTGGGTAGGAACTGCACAGGGGCCGTCGCTGACGCTGCCTGCGCGCTCATCTTTTCGTGCCTTTCTGTGACTGGGGTGTCTCCGTGGCTACTAGGGCTACCTGGTGCACTGTTCCCTTCTTGATATTCCATCTGGAAATGGGGGATCTCTTGTTCTGCCCCATCGCTGTTCCTGGAGGTAGCCAGCGCTCCAGCTCTCAACCGTGTGGTGTTGAGGGTTGTCCCAGCCAATGAGCTCCCTTCGCTCTCCTCTCCTTTTCCTTGTGCTGAATCCGCCTACCTTCTTGAGGCTGTGGGCTCTGCTGCGCTCTCTGGTGTCTGCCCTTCTATGTGCAGTATTGTGCTCAGGCGACCTGTGGTGTAGCTGGTACCTGGCTGTTGATTTCCCTGGTCCTGAGGTTTTTTTTTTTCCAGAGTTGAGGGGTGTGGGTTCTTCCTTTCTTCCTAACCCGACCTCGTTGCCATTGTAAAGTAGTGGTTGCCCCCAAATGACCACAGGACACAGTGATGCGGGTTACGTTGTTTATTTGCCAGAGAGCGCCGAGCCGGGTGTCTTCCCTGCTTCGGCACTCGCGCTTATGCCGCGCGGGGTTGCGCGTGCATCTCAAGGTGGCCGCCGCCGCGTCGTTACGCAACGTGCGTGCGCTAGACCGCTACACTACATGGCTGACAGGCAGAAGCCACATTAAAGCTCCGCTCGTTTGGGGCTCCTTAGTCCTAGAAGGCCTCGAGCTGAGCCAGAGCCTTAAGGCTCTCACAACTCTAGCCTTCTACACCCTTTTTTTTTTAATATGTTTTTATTGCAGGAAGTTAAAGTAATCACAACGTTGGCACCTGTATTTTATCGCAATCCAGTGTGGATAGTATCCACACAACCTCTTTACACGGCCATTCAGCCCACAACCCGGAGGTCGGGCGGCGTGTGCCATTTTCTTGCGGCGTATATCTCGCTATTTACGTAGCTTATCACAGGTAATAGAGTAAATCCCCTCTGCTTTTATCCAAACACCTCAAACATAATCCCCTCCCTCCCTCCACTTATCTTACCCCCCCCAGAGGAATAAAGTGTTGTTCATCACGACTCATTGTTCTGGCGCTTTATCTAGCCTTCTACACCCTTGCTCTCCCCTCTATATATACCTCCCTAGCATATTAGCTCCCCTACCCTTAATGCACGATAGTCCACCCATTGGGTGGGCGAGTCTCCCACTAGTGCCCACGGGGGTAAAATTAGCAGAGCGCCACCAAAGTGAACTTAATCTCTCAGCCACGCACCGGAAGACTGGAAAGCTCGTTTCATTTTCACGCTCGAAATTCGCCGCCGTGTTAAGTCACGTGATATAAATGCTGTTGCTAAGGAAGCCATTGGGTTATTCCTCTAAAGAGAACTCCGTGTATTTACATTTCCGGGGCTTCGTAGCCAATGAACACCCAGAAAATGTCTAATTCACCAATCATATGCCACCATACAGCTCTCCAAGCTCTACCATAGTGACCCACTGTGAGCTGTACAGCCAATCTGACGACACGTCTTCTCCCAACCAATCGAAGACCTCGATAGTTCCACGCATCTAGTAGAATATGTTTAGACCTATTTGATTGAATTATGGGCTCTTTGATTCTACAAGCTCCGGTGCTTTCGCCACAATTTCGGGACAAAATCGCCCGTATAGGGAGTATTGCAGTTCAGCGGATTGATAGCAGCCCGGTAATGCAGTAATGACGGCCATCGGGCGTCGTCATCAAAAGAAGGACTGTGCGAAGAAATGCTGTGCAAGTCGTCACCCTATGTCCTGGGGCAGAAGGCCGATGCGGGCTCATCAGTGACTATTGGAATTTGAGTGCACACCATCCATGTGTATAGAAGTGTATTTTATTCTCGCAATTTTTTTTTGCCATTTTACGATATTTGTTTCTGGTACGAAAAGGGTGGCAGGCAGAAGCCCGAGCTTTAGTACATTCCATTGAATGCAAGCATCAACCCCACACCTCCTGCAATTGCTTTGAGCAGCTGCCGATGGACTGATTAACACTGGAACTGAAATGTGTTTCTTGAAACCTACTGCAGCTAAGTCAAGGCTTATGGCGTTGTAAACGAAGAACTACTCCCGTCTCCTTCGGTTGATGCACTGGTTAGTTGTTGACTGATACCTGGCAGAAGATCATAGTTGGAGGGGTGGGGGCTTTGTAAACAGACAGCTGCCTGGCTTCACCCGTTGTCCATGGTTTTAATAAATCAAATTCAATCTCAGTCCACCCAAGATGTTTTCGGTATTGAAGAAGTTGGTGGGTTCCGACCAGCCTCCTCTAAGAGACAAGAATATTCCTGCAGGACTGCAGTCCATGAACCAGGCACTGCAGAGGCGTTTTGCGAAGGGAGTTCAGTATAACAGTGAGTAGTCATTTGGCACACTTGCCATTCTTTTCTTCAAATGTATCTGTTGCTCATTAACATGATACCCTCGATCCAGCAGAGCCAACTTCCCTCCCTATTATATTTCTTATGGGTACTGGGGAAGATGCTGAACTTGGAAATTACCTTAAGAATAAACAATATTAAAAAAATAAGAGCTTGAAGAACCAATTCTTTATGAACAAAAATAGACTTTGATTGCGATCACCTGATCATAGGTGATTACAATTGAACACCATGGTCATTTGCATGAATGATGCGATAATATGTTGCCCCCCCCCCTCCCCGACCCAAAATAGTTTTCTAGAAGTTGATTTGAGTTTTGCGGGCAGTCATAAATGTTGGGAGTAGCCACAAGGACAAGAGAACTGCAAAACACTGACCCATTCAGTCTTGAAAAACGCTACTGGCACCCATTTGTATACTATACGTGCTGGACTGCATCCAGTTCCGCTCACTCCCTCCTCTTTGGTTTCCTACCAGCGGGTTCTGGAAGCTATCTACACTAGATATGGGCGGGCCCGTGGTTAATAGTTTTCTTAATTGGGTTTTATTGATTGCACTTCGTAGTTTTAGGAGTATTACTTGCTTTTTCCTGTGGAATTGGACTTGGAAGCCCTCCATGAGAGGTGTCAGACTAATGGTAAACATTGCGGGATTGCAGGTCAGTTGACCGTTCGGTTTCAATGACGAGTCTGCTGACTTCCTGCTATCTGATGTGCAGTGAGCCCAGCAGGATAGTGTCTCAACCAACAAGACGCTATTCACTGCATAAATATGTGAATCCTTGTTGCACATTGTTCCATTTGCCCTGAGGGCCTTCAGCCCATTCCTGAGTGTTGTCAAGTTGCTCCCCGAAGAGGGGACCTAGGACCAGTTCACTCCCTTAAGAGTTATTTTACAGTTCTGCCTGCTTTACCGCAACAGTGTGAATTGGATACACCACAGCACGAGGGTAACCATGTCAAGGACCCGTACATAATTGAGCAGTACAGCTAAAGCACGTGACAAGCCTCATATGCATCAACACCTCGCAAAATTGAGCAGTACAAATAAAGCACTCAACAAACATTGTAAGCATCATATAGACTCATGTCCCATCCAAAGAGTTCAACGATGAAATGAGTGAATGGCAGAAGATTTTAAAATGATGGTTCTGTGGTGAATCCTTTATAGTGAGCGTGCCATTCTCCAGCTGGAGCCAGAATCGTTATTAGCAACACCTCAGGATATTACTAGTACCAGGACATTTTTTATTCTAGGAATAACTCCTTTTGTTAGTGGTTTTCTCTGTAAAATAGTAACCGATTATATAATTTCAAAAGTGTTAGCGAAGAATCTGCAAGCTACAGTATATTGTGGTAAGAGCTGCCATTTATTGCAAGAGTAACATAGCCAACTGTGTGAACTGGACGTGTCATTTCTGCAGAAGAGTGTTGTTCTGAATATTTCTCACATCTGCTGCTTCGTGGATGTTGACAAATAGTTTTCTGTCAGCTGACTGGTAGATAGTTGCCTGTTGTGTTGGAGGAGTTGGCTCGAGTTCCTATGAGGCGCGTTGCCTATTTTTTGTTCATGAATTACTTACAGTGTCTTTGGTAAGCGGACCGCCTGCTCTTCCTTTCCGCCCTGCAGTGCCTCATGCGTATCGATTTTCCACGGTGCCTTGCTGCTATATTGTTTTATGGGGTTTAAGGTTATCCAGTATGCTCCACTTTTAAATTGGTGGCCAAAAACTGCTCCGATTCGCAACAGGTTTGGCTCATTGGTATTGTGTAACCTGTCTAAGTCTTGCATTTGTTTTGCTGTTCAGCTTTCAAAGATCAGGATCTTTGTAAAATTCTGCACTCATCTACTTTGGCTTGTGTTCATGCCCCAAATGCGTATCATGCTGTGTACCGCATTTACCCCTATGTAAGGCATTTCTCATCTAACGTTAGGCTACTCATGTCAAATCAGTAAATGCATTGATAGAACACCTTATGCTATAAGTCCAATTTCACATATGCAGGAATAAAATCCATCCTTGTAAAGGCTGCTTGATGGTGGCTTCACTATGGAAGGGTTTGCTGCAGGACTCCTTCCATTATGTAATGCTGTGCGAGCTATGGACCAGGACAGTGCTGGACACCTAATTATCCCCCCAAGGCTTTCTGTACGGTGCATGACATGATTACTGATATCGTCTGTGACAAGTAAGGTTTGGCTGAATTTCACGGATGTCAATGGTCTGTGGCTAGCTTTGTTGTTTGGGCATGGTTACAAATATTCACGAAAATATGTTGAATAATTTATATAGCGGATCGTGTAAAAAATAGGTACTCTATTGTGCATACATCTCAAAACTCAAATGATGCTTAATAGGACTTTTTCCATAATAACTACATCCACGTCATGCACACGGGTGTGGGTTATGATTAGGGCTCCCGATTTTATGGTATTTTTTTTTTTTTTTTACATTTCCACCTGTATTTATCCATATTTATTTTTGTGCCATTTTATCTGTATTTATCCATATTTATTTTGTGTTTTGTATATAAATGAAGTTGTAAAACTGTACATTTACTTATTTATTTAACTGATCGGCATGCACTCATGCTTTGATGTCGTGTTTTAGCTATTCAGGCTGCCAAATATTGCATAACAATACATCCACTGGTAAATACCAGCATTGTACCAAAAAAGTATATTGACACATACCGTTATTATTATTTTTTTTTGTAAACAATGTTTGTTGCATTAATTGTCAAATACAATGCAGAGCCCTGTAACCCAGCGGCTGACTGCTACTTAGTACAATATGAATATTGCGTTGACTTTTAATATATGCATTTTACAGAAATGAAATAAAGAAACAAAAACCCCCCGCCCCTCAATGCACTGTCCTTGCACCACACAATAAGCAGCAGGTATTCGCCCACCCATAGATGACAAATCCCGCTGGACCTTTTAGATTCCTGTACCACATTCCTACCCAATTAACCCAGAACCGCAACAATCTCCGCGGAGAGGGGCTCCAGGAGTAGGCCTCTATAATTCGCCCACCTCCTCCAGATCATAAAGTGCTTTTGCGGACACCCTCGAGCTTTAAAAATAGGAGCCTCCAGACCCAGACCATTTTTCAATGCTGACAATGAGGGGAGGGTCTCGTTTGGCAAGCATAAATCACAATAGCATCAGGTGGCGCTTATAAATATTTCCCCCCACCCCTTCCATTATATGAAGCAGAACCAATTTTGGGGAATAGGGGAGCTCCCACCCCAAAACTTTAGCAAGACAGACCGGTACCCCCCACCAGAACCTCACAAGCACCATACCCTGCCAAATCGTGTGAAACAGGGTTCCATCCTCCTGAACACCTCGCAAACAATGTGGGGACGCTATCAAACCCGCCCTCCACAGCCTAACGCGAGTATAATAAATCCGGTGTAGGTAATTGAATTGGATCAGCTGGAGGCGCATTGCTATTGCCGCCCGAGGGGAAGCCAGTGCTTCCATCCAATCGTCTCCATCCAGAGGACCCAAGGTCTTCCTCCCATGTCTCCCTAAGATTATCTAGTGTAGTGTCCAGTCCAGTATTTGTAATGTGCAAACAATTACCTGAAGGTGTCAAGGCGCTGGGGGCCCTCGGGAAGATTAAGAAAGCTATTGCCCAGAGTCACATGGTGCTGGGCTGATCTGCCGCCAGCACCGGGGTTGGAACTTTGAGCCCCCGGGTTCCAGCGTCAGTTGCCCTGGCCGCTGCACCACACCTCTTCCACAAGAGTTCGTCACTAGGGACTTGTAAATCTTGGAAATGTTATGGTCCTGTAGGTCACTCATAAACAGCTTAGCTTAGATGGGAGGGACTCCAAATCTGCAACACTGGGAAGGAAAGCATGCCTAAACTGCAGGTATTTGTAAAATTGTGTTTTTGGCATCTGAAATTCGTGCTGGTGATCCTGGAAAGACTTTAGAACCGTGCCTCGCATTACGTCTCCTAAGGTAGAGATCCCAATGTTATCCCAGTATCGGAAACCCACCAAACTGGCCAGTTGCGGCAACCTACCATTAGACCAAAGGGGAGTCTCCTTTGTCAGCCTGTCCCACCACCCCATCCTTCGCAGGGCCTGCCTCCACACCTGAAACACCACCCTTGTGGCGGATGGCAGTGCCTTGCGTATGGGAGCCGAATATAAAATAGTGTGGGACCCATGTGCCTCTGCTCCACTGCATAAGTGGGGTCAGTTCTATTCCCATACCACCAGCCATTCAATATCAGGAGTTGCAAGGCCATATAGTAGGAGTGGACATCCGAAGCGGCCAACCCACTGCAATAGGTGGGATTGAAAACATGTCCGTAGCGCCAATCTGGGCGCCCTCCCTGCCCACAGAAACTGCCCTAGTGCCGAGTTAACCTGGCAAAACCACAAGGAGGGGACGGGGAAGGGATAATTATGTAGTTGGTAGAGCAGAAGCGGCAGCAAGACTATCTTGAAGATGGCTGAACGACCAGGGAGAGAGAGGGGCATATAGGACCAGGCCCTCAACTCGTCACGCTAACGCGTCCAAACCGGTACAATGATACGTTCCCAGGATACCCTCGACGAGTCAGACAAGAAACCTCCCAGATACTTTATGCCTACCACGGGGACCTGCACTGCAGAGGTCCAAGCACCCAGTTCCACCTGTTGCCCAAGTGTCCACGGAACAGATTTACTCGAGTTCATGAACAAACCAGATGTTTCCCCAAAGATTTTCATGATGCGCAGCACCCTTGGTCCCATTCTATTGACGTCAGTAAAAAAAAACAGGACATTGTCTGCGTATAACGCAATGCGATCCGATAGCCCCTGGCCCCACTCAAAGCCAGTTACCTGTGCATCAATCCGCACCCATGCCGCCAAAGGCTCCATCGCTAAGGCGAAAAGAAATGGCGACAGCGGGCTCCCCTGATGGGTACCCAGTCCGACAGTGAAGGAGACAAACCCCGCAACGTGGACAGATGAAGTGATATGCGTATATAGTAATTTTAAATAGGACAAGAAGCGTGGACCCAAAAAGGGCAAATAAATACGTCCAGCTAAGGGAATCAAACGCCCTGTGCATGTCCGCTAACAGGAGTGCCGCTGGCACCTCCAGCCCCTGAATAGTATCTATGGCAATGTGTGCGTATCGGATATTATGTCGCTTCTCCCTCTGAGGCATAAAACCTGCCTAGTCCGAGTGGACCAACGAGGCAGTATGGGAATGGAGGCGGTTTGCCTTGGCCAAGATCTGAGCCTCAATGTTCAGTAGAGAAATGGGGCGATAGGATGCATGCTGGTCCCGGGGTCGGCCTGGCTTATGAAACACGACCACCTCGGCATGTTTCCAATCTTGCGGGAGGTACCCACGTTCCCACGCCTCCTCCACCACCCGAAGGAGATGAGGTCCCAATTTCATGGAGTATCTCTTAAAGAACTCACATGGGTACCCATTAGGACCCGGGGCCTTCCCAGAATTAAGATTCCCTAGAGCTGAGACCAGCTCTTCTGCCGTGAACAGGAGATCCAGCTCTGCACACATACCGTAATTTAAAGAAATTTCATCCTGTTTTTTAATTTCCCATGCTGTCCATCTGGTCAGCTGTTGGCCTATAATTCATAAAAGACAGCACAGAGTCACTGAAAAGCAGCACAATTTTCTGTATTGATGTACTTTTAAAAATAAATGCAGACAGAAAACACATTGTTTTCTGACTGTATTTATCTGTAAAAATCCGCAAAAACTGAAAACGGGGAGCCTTAGTTATGATGCAGCACAATCTCTGTCACATTGATGATGGGCAGTTTTTTTATTTTAGTTTTGTAAAAAGATTCACATGAAAGAATTAATGTAACAGTATACAGAATTTCTTTATAACGTTCTAGGAGAAGTTTGTGAAGCTTTCTTCCTTTGTCTTCACCTTCAAGGTGCTAAGAGCGAAGCATCAAGATAGCTGTTTAAGCCTATGGTGTTAGCGTTCAGGTTTGCCAGGTGTACTTCTCAGTTGTTGCTTCTCTTAGAGGAACTTCTGCATTCCAGAGACTTTGTCTCAGCGAGGCTATACAAAAGCAAATATAACCTTTTGCATTTTCCCACGCCGCTTTCAGACATCGCCTTTCTTGCCAATCCTGTTTAACAGCTATGTGGCCCCATTGACTTGCAATATTGAACTCTGTAACCTTGGGTATCACTCGGATGTCCACAACTTCCAGCTCAAATGTCTGTGAAATATTTCCAGTACTGTGATTTCCTCCCCCCCTCCCTCCCCCCCCACAGCCCCCCATCTCACCTATATCTAAACGCTGTATCACTGAGATCAGTGATTTTGTAAGTGGTTTGACATTCGTGAGCCCCACATACTATACAATCCTCAAATCTCATGGTTCAACACAAATAATAACATTAACTTGGCATGCTATTGCATTTAGGAAAAACCGGCAATAGAACGATTATTATTGTGATATGAAATAAAACTCCACCTCTAAAGCCAGTAGCTTGTGCTTTGTCTGATGCAATGAAGGAAAAACGTATTGAAATGTTTCTATGGTCCAGTAAATGTACCCCCGCTAATGTTCCTAGTAGTGCATTAGCTAGTTAAATAGGCCAGTGGTTCAGCGTATGTATGTCATTTACATATAACTAGAGAATAAGAAGACCTGAAAGAGGGTTGCATCAATAAAGGGAAGGGAAAGAGCAGCAGCAGAAACTCATTAAAAGCTTTATGAGGAACAAACAGAATCAGTCTCAATGGATGGCAGCAATGCTGTCAAACAAGAGAATATATATGCAATAAAGTACCCCCTGCTCTACATTATAAGCATATTTCAAGTCACCGAGGAGACCCGTGATCATATAGATGAACGAGGTCGAAGGCAGAGTTCCTTTATGAAGCCATAGAACTCAGAGGCAGCCTGCAATCTTCTTAATGTATGGCAGAAGGTATTTTATTGCTTAATATATATGGTTACTGAATGAATTGACAAAATCAGTCTTTGGTTATATATAAATTCAAAACAATATATTCTCTGTATTGAAATTAGGTGGGTGCATCAGGGTATCGCCCTCTGATCCTGGGCAGGGAAACACATTCTTAATATATATATGGTCACACCATTACCCTTATCACAAACCACTTTAATCATTTAGTCTCTTACTCCTTTGTATTCGTAGCAGACATGAATATAATCGGAATTTATACTGTAATACTGAACACACTAAAAAGCAGTCAGTAATTTTTGGTAAAGATAATCAAATCAATTAATGTAAATCAGATAAAAAAATGCTGTGGCTCTTTTGTTCAACCATGCAGGGATTCCATCCTTCCGGTAATGACCTCTACATTGTATAAAAAAAAAGTGAATCTTGTTGCCACAAATATCTCCTTGCTAGTGAAACCTTTTGCTTTTCAGGAAAATATATGCGGAGACTGACTAGCCAATTCCTTGCCTTTCATCCTAGTTGCTGACTCTAGCAGCAGGCTTTGTGACTTCCGAACTCAAGTGTAAAAACATATTCCTGTTGAGCACCTATGTCACTTCTTTACTACATGTGACTAGAGACACACTTCACTTGTAATGGGGAAATTAGAGACGTGCTTTTAAACATGGATTGCAATCTCCCATTTATTATAAAGCTATTAGATAGTATTCATTATCCCTGGAGCAGGGAGGAAGAAATAACTCTAGGTGGATAAGTCAAGAGCTGTTTGAAGAGTTGAGTTTTGAGATTTTTCGTGAGACCCATAGAAAAATGAATATTTTGAGGGTAGCTGGAAACGAGTTCTAAGCTGATACTACCATAGTTCCAATGTGATATTGCTAGCTTGATATTCATTTGCATGTTCTATAAATATTGGAATGATGGCTATGTAGTCCTTCATGTAGACGGAGACTTGCTCCATGGTTACTGGTACTGAAAAACGACTTTGCCGTATCATTGAATAATGCCCCTGAAGATGGGCTTTGACCCGAAATACATTGGGAATATAGGAATATGTTCCAAATGAACTCAGCATGTTTACAACAAGCCACAATGAAAATTTTCCTGCATGAAGGAGTCTGATGATAATACCAGTTCACAAATGTGACGCAACTTTGTGAAAAGAATTATAATAAAAGAAAATTTTCAAAGAAAATTTTCAAATAATTTCTTAAAGCTTATTTAAAAGACTGAATAAAACTTGGATAAAGGGAGGTTAACCCCCCGGAGTGCAAAGTGGGGACTCTATGGTTTAAACAACACAACTTTAATCTATTCACTAATGTGTGGCATATCTGAGATATTCCTTTATCGACCAAGTGCTTCAACATGACCATGGAGCCTAGTGGATTATAGTCGGGTAAGGCAGTGAGTTCCCTGTCATGGGCCTTCAGAGCATGTCACATCTATAAATAGCTGTAAAAATGTGTCTTCTGTAGGTCTGCCTGAAATACCTAAATGAGCGTATGTGATCCTTGTCCCAAACATCACTGAGGAGTGAAATATCTATCAGGGTCCATGCCGGGATCCAGTCCACTGTAGCATGTATTTAATTTAGGAGCCATGCCATAATGGAGTCTCATCTGTCAGCACCCCCTCCAATCCAGCCTACTGAAGGGCAGCACTTCAGCGTCGTCACCATAACTGGGGGAAGAATCTGCCCTTTGGTTGTACCATATAGTAAATGAAATATGCCCAGGTCGTCAATGTAGTCTACCTCCGACTCACAATGTGTATTGTCCTCATCGACATACCACCAATCAGTAATCGGCAACACCTGAGGGCCCAGCTCACATCGGCAAACCAGAGGAGACAACAAACACTTCCCCGTGTGATGCGGGGTTGCTTCCCAGCCCAGAGAAACGTCGCAATTGCAGACTGCAGAGACTGAAAGGGAGTTGTCCGGAATAGCTGTTGCCATCCTTGGTTTTGTTTTCCTTACCAACACTGCACTCTGACACTTCTCTGCAACACTGCACTCTCTGCCACAGAACTCTATGCCTCTCAACTCTGCACTACTTTTCTCTAAGCTACTCCACTCTACGCTACTCCAATCTATGTCACTGCACTCTATGCCACAACACTTTAAAACCCTATACTCTACTCTGCACCACTCTATGCTACACCACTCTACTCCACTGCACTCTACTCCATTTGACTCTACTCTGTACTTTACACCACTGCAGTCTGTACCACTCCCCTCTGTAACACTCAACTCTGCGCCACTGCTCTCTGCACCACTCTTCACCCATCCACTTTCTGCCACTGCACTCAACTATGCACCACTCTAATGTATGCCACTATGTTCTACGGCGCTACATTATATGCCACTGATTTTAAAGCCACTTCACTCAATGCCACTATACTCTGCAACACTCCATGCTAATGCACCAGTGCACTCTACTCTATTCCACTCCAGTGTATGCCACTGTGTTCTACGGCGCTACATTATATGCCACTGATTTTAAAGCCACTTCACTCAATGCCACTATACTCTGCAACACTCCATGCTAATGCACCAGTGCACTCTACTCTATTCCACTCCAGTGTATGCCACTCTACGAGACTCCACACTGTGCTACTCCAATACAGGACACTCTCTGCCACCCCACTCTATTGCACTCTTCGCTATTCCACTCTACGCCACTTTCTGCTATGCTACCAACTTTTAGCCATGCTGAACAGCAGCCTTGCTGGTGTACAAGATGGCTAAAACACATTCCCAAAGCCAATGGCTCTTGCATAGGCAAGACTAATTGGCTTTGTCTATGATGAGGCATGTCACAAACAACTGGTGAGTGAGAGCCCTTTTAAATAAAAGATGTGCCTTTGACCTATCTCGCCGACGGGCCCATTCTGTATGTAGGGACTTACTCTGTTTTGATTTTCAGACTAAGTCACTTCTGGGAGGTCGAGTATAGTCCCATAGGCAGGTCTCTGACTCTGCCCTCCCCCTTCCCATCTCTCCTCCCTGCTTTCGCCCATTGCTTGCTGTACAGCCGTAGCTTCAGATTTTCACGAACTTGCAGAGTTCTAACCAAGTAGTTCATGACGTGAGAAACTCGATCTCTATGCACAATTAAGATGAATTTTGAAAACCGTGCGGAGTAGGACCTTTCTGTTCGCCTGTCCTCGCATTCAGAAGCCGTGTCTTTGGCAGTAAAGGTGAGTGAGCCGCTGGCGTAACCCGACTCCCGCTGCACGCTCATCTATTCCATGTAGACGTCTCTGGGAGCAGGTGTGGCCACGTAGGCGATTTCACATAGCTCGCAGCTCCACTATCTGCGGGGGCCGTCGTGCCTTGCACCTGCCGCTCCCAGGGAAGGTCGGAGAAAAGCCTGAAAGGAAACACGCGCGACTGCACCTTCTTTTGGTATTTGAAGCTGTCCAATCACATACTCCGTGTCGGTCCACAGAGGTCATCCTGGCCTATAGATTTCTTAGACATCAGGAGCAAATCCGCTGCTATTGTCGGTGTTTCTATCGTTGTTTGCTTAATGTACCATACGAAAGCTGTTATTCCTGTATCGTTTTACTTGAAAGCACTGTGCGATTTGGGATGAAGTGTCCCATTGGAGACGTTCAGAGTGACATCTAGGACCTCTATCATACATATCCTTGCTGATATTGGCATTAAACTCAAAATTGAGATCGTTTGTATTGATCTCATTGACAAAAGACTGTGCACTTTCAATGCTTCCTCTCCAGACTACAAAGATGTTGTCATATTCCCCAGTTACTAACCTGACAATTAGGATTTTTACATTTGCCTGCACTCTGCTTTGTCTTAGCGCCGTGATGTCCCTTGGGATGAATGTTGCGCTCTACAAGTACCTATAAATAAAATAAATGTATCTGAGCCAGGTGATTATGTTGTGATGTGAGGAACCAGAGAGGCCAGCCATGAGAACCCGCTCCTAGCTCCCACCAACCCACATGCAAGCATGCGTAGCTGGGTGAGAAGCAGGCTCCCATGGCCACCCACCTGAGTTGCTGGTTCACCTTTTTGTTGAACATGAAGAAGTTATGGTACAAGCACCATTCAATTAAGGAAAGAACAAACTCATTATGTTTGAAACAATGGATGGGTCTTTTATCAAGGAAGTACCCGCAGGCCTCTAGACCATCTTTGTGGCAGATGCTGGTGTAGAGTGAGGTGATGTCAAGAGACATCAGGATATAGTCATCACACCATGTAATGTCATTGACTTTCAAGAGGACGTCACTAGTGTCCTTTAAATACGTCGGTAAACTAGTTACCAAATCCTGTAGGAAAAAGTCAACTTTTTTGGATTTGTTCTCACATATGTTTTTTCTCGCCGAAATGATAGGGCGGCCTGGATTCGGAGTAGAGTTCTTGTGCACCTTTGGAAGAAAGTATAGGATTGGCAGTACTGGATAATCCGTGCTAAAAAATGCGTGTTCTTCTCTGCCAAGAATTCCCTCTAATTTGAAGGTATCAAGATGTTTTGAAGCTCTTTATTGCCGGATGCTACCTGCTTGTGGCTAAAGGTTCTGTAGCCGACTGAGTCATTGAGGTGTCTGCCTGCTTCCTCAAGGTACAGATGTTTCGGCCAGAGCGCAATATTTCCGCCTTAATCAGACTTGTTAATGATGACCTCGTTTTCCTTCTGTAGTTTCTTCATGAGGTTATGGTATTGGTTATTACGATGACTGTGGTTTGATGGTTTTCGTGACTTTTTTGACGTGCAGTGCCTTAAGTACATCTGTGATGACATCATTAAAAATATCTATTGCGTCCTTAGGCATCATTGGGGTGAAGGTTGATTGCGGTTTGAAAGGGCTAGGAACTCGCACAGGTCTGGAAATGCCTTCATCCTGTCAGAATTGCTGGGTAAACGTGGTTTCATCTCAAGATCGATGCTCGCTAACTGCGTGCGCAGCTGTCAGTTGTTGCCAAATTCTTGGTGCTCCTGTGCATTGGTGGGTGTCCTCCAGCTCTTTTACATGTCTAGTTAAGAGATCCCTCTTCTCTTTACAAACTTTGTTGTCTGCTGCTGAGATGGCAGTACATTCCCCGTAAATTACCGCCTTTAAGGCCTCCAAGAGTGTAGCAGCAATGACTTCGGGGGTGTCATTCAACTCTAGATAATCGGAGATGGCCCGCCCAACCAGTATCACTACTTCAGGATGCTGCAGTTGTGTGTGTCTTAACCACCAGGTCTGTGTGGGTGGAGATCCAAGTGTCAGTGAAACCGCTGAATGATCTGATAAAGCAGCCGGAATCTGAGGTGAGATTGAGAATGTCTTTTGTACCCAAGAGGAGATCCAATCATGCATATGTTTTATGTGCGTGTGCAAGGTAAGAGTGTTTGTGGACCTGGGAGTGAAGTGTTCTCCAGATATCATGGAGGCCTATATCTCGAAGTTCCCGGTGTCCCTATCTTGACAGTACTCCCGCCTGGCCACATCTGGATGTGGACCTATCGAGGTTATTTTCAAATACCAGATTAAAGTCCCCATAAATAAGAACCTGTTGTTCTTGGGAAGACAAAACCTCATTTATTGCTGTCTGTATTAATGCTACCTGACCCTTATTCGGGGCATAGATAGATGCCACCGCCAATGGCCAAGGGTCAGGTGAAATGTAAGGAGGCGACCTTTCACCTCTGCCACCTTAGAGCCTAATTTCCCTTTAAAGGTATGTGAGAAGAAGAGTGCCACTCCCGCTGTCTTAGTGTGTGTTGAGGAGAAGAATTGGTGTGGGAAAGTGTGAGATCAAAGCCTGTGGTAGTCTGTCAGAAGGAGGTGTATCTCTTGAAGTAAACATACGTTGTCCCCTGTACTCTCCAGATAAGACATGACTGCCCTTTGTTTGATTGGGCTTTTGAGGCCCTTGATGTTTAGGGTAATAACCTTAAGGGGGCAAGCCATCATGTGTACCCCGAGAGGGCTGTATGGTCCCTGGAATGAGAATCAGTGTATGACTTGGGGATGGACTGTCATCCCAGGGACTAGCAGTTGTACGCATATGATATTGTGAGTGCTGTAAGAATGAGAGAATCCCCATCCTAATCTAAAATCCCTTCAACTGAACAACCAGAAATGCAAGAGAGTTCAAGTGAGGAGAACTTACAGTCCGCATTTCCAAATGTCCGATGCAGGAGCATGTTTCGTGGCCAATCTTCCCCATCCCCCATGCCCACCCACCCTACCACCTGACCACCAGCTATGCACGAAGTTCAGTTACTTGCACATCCGCATTTAGAGGGGCCGGTTTTTGCTAATGCTCCATGGAGTGACTCCAGGACTGCTTTCTGGCCTTTCGCGTTGATGCCTGGGTCTGGTAATCCTTTTCCCTGGTCCTGGGGTTCGCCAGCGAGGGCGACCATTGGGTGAGCGTGGCGGGGTTGTTAGAGATATGGAGCTGTCTGATACCGGATCTAAGTCCAGCACATTGCATGTTTCTTCAAAGGAACAGAGTTGGAAAAGCTTTCCATCTAATCGGAAGATCTGGCGGAATGGATGCCCCCAGGAATAGGGCACCCCCATACTCCAGATGTGGGAAGTCGCGGGTCTAAAAGTGCACCTCTTTTACAAGGTGGATGCAGCCAAATCTTGGTAGAGAGTGAGCGATTGGTCTCGGAAGGTGGTAAGGTGTTTCTCTCGGGCCTTGCGTAGGATGTCCTCTTTTAGCTGGTAGTCATGCAGGCAGACCAAGATGTCTGCCGGTGGAGCAGACTCTGCCCGCTGGGGGCCTACAAACCATTTTTATCTCAATAGATGGGGGGCATCCAGGACGAAGTGGAAGAGGTCCGTGACAAAACCCCTGAGATCCGTGCCTTCTGCCTTGGATGGTGCTCCTCTGATCCAGATATTGTTAAGACGGGATCTGTTTTCCAGATCCTTCATGTGAGCTTGTAGGTCTAGTTGCTGATCACGGAGCCGTAGGATTTCTTGCTGCAGCGCCTCGTCATCCTCCATGTAGCCGTTGCCCTGGTCCTCCAGTGCAGAGACTCTGTCTCCCAGAGAATCCATATCTCCTGTGCTCCTGTTTGTCTGTGGAGGTGTCTTTCTTGACTTCTTGTAGATCTTCTCTGAGAGCTGTGAACAGGGATTCAAGGAACGAGTGGGTTACCGGCTCTTCCGGACCTTTTTCCTCTTGCGTTTGCGATCGGTGCTGGAGGCCAGTCTCCATGTGAGCATTCTGTCGGCCTGGAAAACATTTTGTCAGGTTGTGATTTTTTTTTTTTTGCTCTGGTGGCAGCCTTCATAGATGGTCAGTGGCCCCACAGGGCCTTGATTAGTGGGATTCTCTAGAAGCCCCGGCGAGGGGATGCCCGGGCCGTTGGCGTTTCAACTCCGATGGGGAGACTTGGTATCCACACCCAAGATGCCCTCTTCAACGGGGGTGTCTCTGCAGTTTAGGCTGTGTGTGTCTGGGATGGAGGCCTCGACTATGGCCCGTGCCCACTTTTATTCTCTGCCTCGAGGTTCAGACCTCCCTTTCAGTTTGGTCCTCTGTGTGGGCTCAGGCCTTTCAAGGCGGGGAGGGCCAATGTAGGGCCAGTGCTCATTGTCATTAGTGGGGGATTTTCATCTTATACGCTGGGAGTGAGGGATCCGGTCTCATCACTCCACTCCCACTCTATATAGGTAGGCTACCGTTTTTTTGCCTGGGAGAGCCGATTAGGAAAGCCTGCTAGTGTCCGTTAGTCCTCCAGGGATGGATGCTGGCCCCGTCACAATCGCACCCTGTCGCCCACTGTCCAATCTGCCAAAAAATGTAAGGCCAGTGCTCGTTATCATTGGTAGGGGACCTCCGTCTTGCCTGCTGTGGGTGAGGTATCTGATCCCATAACCCCTGCCCCACTCTCTGCCTATAAGCCTCGGGTGCATCACTTGTGGGCCCCTTTTAATCAAGCACGCCAGTCTTCCAGAGGTGTGTCCGGACACGAGCAGTCCCTGGTGCTCAAAATCCAAACTGCCTACAGCTTGGGCCTAGCTTCCCAACTCATATGGCGGTGCTGTATCAGTCCTGTCATGCAGTCAGGCTCACTTCTTTTATGGAGGTGAGTTCAGTGTGCTTCAGTTCCAGCTCTAGGGCTCCGTTGTCTGTAGGTGGTCTTGCCGGGGGGCACCTCGGGGATTCGTGCTGGAGACCTGCTCTGTAACGTGAGGCCCCAGCGCTGCTTTCCGATGTCATTACAACGGGGACTCCGATGGCCGGGACTCCTCTATGCCTGTGCCTCGCCAGGGCTTCCCAAATGGCACCCACGTTTGAGTCAGGCCGGGACTATGTCCCAGGCTTGGAGCCGCCCGCTACTTGCAGGTCCAGCGGTCGCGGGTAAGCGCAGCCGCGGCATGTTGTGCTTTGTGGGCCTGGGCCCCTCCTGTGCTGCCAGCTCTCGGCTCCTGAGCTCCACTGCAATTAACAGGGTCTCCCTCATGCTCCTCCGGGCATGTGACCCTGGCAAGAGCTTGGTGTATTGTTTCCCGGTCCCTGGTGGTTATGGGGAAGCGGTAGCTGGGCAGTTTAGCGTGGAATGGTGGCGAAGTTCAGTGGCCGCACCGGAGAGACTGAAACGGACGCCTCACTCGGTCGCCATCTTGGCCACGTACCCGCAGATTTTTTTTTAGTGCAATGCGTCTTCCGTTAAGCAAATGTTCAGCTTTCTGTAAATAATCACATGAATGCCCTTACCAGAGTAGAGTAATATTTCAATGCACCCTCTTTTAGTCTGATTTATGACCAAGGTATAATCACATCTAGAATTTCATCTTCCTCCAAAGATTACAAACTACACGTTTTATTCATGTGATTCAAAATATTGTCAGACTGTTTGCAGATGATAACATTTATAAAATAAGCGTTTGCGTGCCTTTAATATGGCCTATAGCTGACACATAGTTTTCTACTTTTTTGGTCCGCTCTACACTTTTCTGTACTTACGTTCTAGCCTGTGGATCTAGCCTCTCTGTCTTTGCCTTTTGTCATGCTAGTCCCTCTTCTGTCTCCGTGATGTACGCTGCATATGTATATAACTCACACAATTGAGGAAGGAGGTACGGAAGCTCAATTTCTTTGCTCTGTTTTTTTTATAAGAGGAAAGGTGATGTTCTACTTCTATTTCTAGTTTTGTTATGCTCTCGTGACACTCTTTCACAGGCTCTTGTTATTGTTGATCCTGCCCACCATTAAACTTACCTGTGTTTGCCTATAAATTGGAGTTCCATGTTCTGTGCCTACTACGTTGGTGTTCTGAGGAAATGTCAGTTCCTCAGAGACACTGGCTGAGTTAGAAGTTTGAATGTGGGCTCCTTACTTTGTGCTACTGCAATAAATCTTCACCAGCAAGACCTATCATGCTGGACCTCATTTCTTCACAAAGATCTCTTGTTCTCCCCCTCCCCCCAAAAATATGTAGCAGGATTTTCAGTCAGCGCTCGTCAGCCACTTGACTTTTGTAGTAGAAGTCTCCTTTTGTTTCCGTCTTCCACACCATATACCATCAGCGGATCAGCCCATTCTGCCGAAACACATTCCCCTTCAGTTCCAGGGACTGGTAGGTGTTATGTGAAGTTGCAACGCATGCCTTAACAACTCATGCCTGTACCACAGGGTCTCTAACACAACTGCGTCTTTAGAATGCATGCCTTTACCACGCATGCCTTTATCATGCAATTTTAGTGTAAAGGGGCATGCGGGCTAAAGATCATACCCCTACCCTGTGAACTATCCCTTTTCCCCTTGCCACCTAAAAACTAAACGCACACCCTAAAAACTACCCTGACCCCAGCCCCTTCCCTGAGCCCTAAATATTCCCCTACAACCCTAAATTACCCTGACCCTGTAAACTGTCCCTTCTCCCCCTGCCCTGAGCCCTAATAATTTAACCCGCCCCCAAAACTACCCTGACCCTGCGCCCTGCCCCATAAACTGTCCCTTTTCCTCCTGCCCTGAGCCCTAAAAATGACCCCCACGTCCCAAAAACTATCCTGACTGCAGCCCCCCTGCCCTGAGCCTTAAAAATGTTCTACATCCTTAAACTACCCAGACCCTGCTCCCTGCCCTGTAAACTGTCCCTTTGCCCCCTGCCTTGAAAACTGTCCCCCACCCTAAAAACTACCCGCCCCCCTCCTGAGTCCTAAAACCTATCCCCACCCGAAAAACGACCCCCTCCACCCCCCAAGACCAAGCCCCAACCGCTTCACCGTGTCCTCTCCCGATTCATAATAGTCCTGCCTCTTTCTGTCTTCCCTTTCACGTGCCTCCGCCCAGCAACTTGACAGTGCGTTGCTTTAACTACGCATATGCCTTGTTAAGGCACATGGGGGTTAAGGCAAGCATGGTACAGCTTGCTGGGAAATGGCACATGTGGCTTAGCCCGCGTTGTTAAGGCCTTTTCACACTGGTAGGCCATGTGTTTTTTATTTTGGTTTTCCCTTTTTTATTAATCCCACCAAGCTCCAGCAGCTCCTTTGGAATTACCTGCAGGCTGTTTGTTCTGTTTGCAGTAAGACATATCCCCTATGGATACCGTAGGCAGTGCCCTTCCTTAAATAATCCTGAAAACTGTTGAAAAATGGCAACGTGTGCATGTGCACCTGGTTGGCTACCTAAAAAATTAAAAAAATTTTTTTTATTGCAAAGTATAATAAAGACTTTTACAAGATGGCCGTTCTTGTGTCTGTGACAGACTGCTTTCTTTGAATGTTTTTTATTTTACTTTAACAAAATCTATTCAAAGGAAGCAAATATAGGCTAAACCAATTGCATTGGCAGCCAAAGCTAGTTCTAATTGCTTTGCCAGTGCTTGTCACTGGCCATGCTGTTGATCTCTGCAATGGTTGCTTGATGGTGTGGTTGTAGAGAAACACAGATATTGGCTCCTTTGTAACATTCTATCTTTCATAAATCACCTTTCGTAAATCTGGTCGTACTAGATTATTGTTCCAGTTCAGGCCATACTTAGTTTCTTGTGGAACCTGCCTTTTAAATAAATCGGGATTCATTGTACGAATTCCTTTCTACAACCGTGATAGATTGAGGTACTATGGAAGGGTCTCCTTCCATTTCTCCCACCCTAGGTTTCTTGCCTCTGTGTGGCATTTATACTATAGTGTCTTCCCCTTCGTGTACTACACTTCCCAAGAAGTCGCAAGGTTAAATGCTTTCATAGTCTTCATCTTTATACATCTATTTTTTTTCCTTCCAGCCAGCAGTTACATAGCATATACGACATTACATTTATCAAACATGTAACTGTATATGACACTTTGTTATTACAGTCCGAACTATACACACAGCATTTATCACTTTCTCCAATTCAGCTTCAGCATATGGTGATTTAATTCACATGTGGTTTCTCACCCCCTCCTGTATCGCTGCTGCGCGCTTCACATTTCTTCTAGCCCCTGTGTGAATCGCCCAACCAAGTGGTGCAAGAGCGTCTATGGTGTTATTAGTCAGTTCATGTTTCCGGTTCTGGGATCGTTTGCAAGTATTGGACAAGTGGTTCCCAGAAATCTCTGGGTCGTAAAGCTTGTAGAATGTCTTCTGCATAAGTCTCTAACGTTTCTTTGCAATAGGTCATGTCCGTGATCCAGTCTTTAATCATGGGTGGTCTCTTGCTTCCCCACCTCATTGCTTCGCGCCTTTTTGCAAGTAGTAGTGCTACCGCTAGGAATTTCCCGCGCCTAGCTTGTTCGAGTTCCTTGACCCCTAAAATGCATACCAAGGGGGTGTTAGGGATCTGTTCCGATAGCATATCAGTTAGTGTGGGGGTGACTTCGCCCCAATATGTCTGCACTTATGGGCATCTTTATACATCTATAGTATCATCTTAACGCATCATTTAAGTATTTTTGGGCCACCCATATATTTCTGGTGTTAATGTCAGAGAAAGGTATGTAGCACAGCATCCTTCAAAATTTGGAAACAGGCGCTGATTGTTCAGCAGACCTTTTCAAGATCAGAAGCGCTCTTAAGTCAGCCTGCCGCATATGACATCAGTCTCATCACCATAGTCCATGTTTTATCCACTCTATAATTTCATAAACATACATATATTATATATATATACATATATTATATATATATATCTGAAAGAAACATTTAGTTATAGATTCATTACCTTAGAATTACCCCCAGGCACCAGACTGGATCTGGAAAGTTTTTTTCGTCAGCAGTACCTCTGTGCGTTGGAAGGTGGCGTCGGTCGGCTCTGCGTTCGTCGTTGGCGTCGCGCCGCCGGGATGATGTCGCGGTAGCTACTTAGACTCAGCCCTCGCGCACTGACGTCAGTTCTTTCTTTTTCCGCTGGAGAAAGCGGTACCTCCAGTCATTTTTTGACTGAACTTTTTAGTGACTTTTGTCGACGTCTTTTTGAGTCTACGACTCCTGGTGCATGTAGAGATGCCCAGCTTCAAGGCTTGCAGATCCTATTCCCAACTGTTGTTGGTTACGGATCCGCACAGCCGGTCCATGGCTCAGATGGCTTTGTGGGAGAGGTCCCAAAAGCTTCTTGAGCATCGGCAGTCGGCTCCAGTTAGTTCGAGCTCCCGGTCGCGAGGGAGGTCGAGGGACCGGTCGCAGAGCCATCACCATTCATCTAAGTCTTCTAAGTCTTCGCACTCGGGTCAGGTAAGTCGAAGCACAAGAAGAAGTCGAAGAAGCATCGTCGTTTTTCGACTTCTCCCCATCAGTCGGCATTTCCCTCCCTTCCCCTGACCAGCTTCATAAGTTGTATGAGGCAATGCACGCCATCCTTCGGCAGCCCGAACCCTCCGGCGCGCATTTGGGCCCGGCAGACTTATTTGGGGGGTTTAGGTCTTCTCCACTGGCGCAGGCCCCCCTTGGATCCAGGCCTGGATCCGGTTCGGCGCCGGTTGACCTTATTACGCCTCCACCGGCGCCGCTTCCCCTTGCACCGCTACCACATTCGATGCCGGGGCAGAGAAGGGTTTTTGTGCCCCTGTTCACTTCTGGGGTTCCTTTTAGGCCATATTGGCACCCAGAGTATGAGGAGGAGGACTGGGAGGTGTCAGGTGACCCTCTGAACAGTTGGACAGTGAACAGGACTAGAGAGAGGAACTGAGGGATGCCAGTGGTCTGGACACCTCCCCAGACCTTGGCATGTTGTCTCCTCCTACCGTGGCTACAGAGGAGTGAGTGTCATATGCAGTGGCGTTACATAGGGCGGCCGAGGCTCTCAAACTCGAACTCCCTACAGTGGCGGTCAGGACTAACCTACTGATGGAGTTGCTTCAGAGCCCTGCTGGCGTTTAATGAAGCCCTCACCGACTTCCTTTTGGGCACCTGGTCCAGCCCAACACGGGGGCTCCCGTGGATAGGATGATTGCCCGACGCCACCGCCCGGCTCCGGGTGACCCCACTTTCCTCTCCCAGCACCCCACCCCTGAGAGCTTGGTGGTCCAAGCCTCTACCTCCAAGAGCGCATTCCCTACCGCTCCACAGAAAAGCGAATCCAAGGAGCTGGATCATCTTGGGAAGAAGATTTTCTCTTCCGCCAGCTTGGGACTGCGGTCGGTAAATACTGCATGTCTTTTGAGCTGTTATTCCCACTCTGTGTGGGATACGGTTGCGCAGGTGCTACCTCAGTGTCCGGAGGAGGTCCGGACAGTTCTCTCCCAGGCCATTGCTGCTGTGAGGGATGCAGCGAAGTTTACCATCCGTTGTGGGCTGGATACGCGACTCTCTATGCAGGACGATTTACACGTTGGTAGCCCTTCGTTGCTACACCTGGATGAGATCGACTGGCTTTTCTGGGGACGCCCAGAATACTTTCACGGACATGCCCTTTGATGGCAGTCGCATTTTTTGGTGACAAAGCGGACAACGCTCTAGAGCGTTTCACGGACTCATGGGCTACGGGCAAGTCTTGGGCCTCTCCAGCCGCCCTGCACAGTCTGCTTTTCACCCCTTTCGTGGCTACGGAAGGGGTGCCCGACTACGTTCCACCCAGAGCCACAGGCAGATGCAAGTTCCCCAACCTTCGTGCGGCCGGGGACGTGGGAACCACCGTTGTGGTTCAGGGGGCCAGCAAACGGGTCAATCCACCAACCCCCCCCCCGCCTCTGCTGCAACCTTCAAGCCTTCCTAGTCCGGCATTTCTGGCCCACTAAACGCCAGTAGACGGCAGGATCAGCCATCACCTCCCCCACTGGTTCACCATCACGTTGGGCAGGTGGGTTTTACAGATAGTCCGAAGGGGCTACTCCCTCCCCTTCGTGGCTACCCCTCCAGCCATGCCACCACAGTACCACCGCATGTCGGAGGATCACCTGGGCCTTCTCCAACAGGAAGTTATGTCTCTCTTGGCCAAGGGAGCCATTGAGCGCGTTCCTGTTCCAGAAGTAGTTTGTGGTTGTTACTCCCACTACTTTCTGGTGCCCAAGAAGAACAAGGGCCTGCGTCCCACCTTGGAACGTCAACCGCTTCCTGTGGAAGGAGAAGTTCAAAATGTTGACGCTCGCTCAGGTATTGTCTGCCCTCGACCCTGGAGACTGGTTGTTAGCGTTAAACTTGCAGGATGCTTATTTTCACATCCCCGTCCTGCCGGCCCACCGGTGTTACCTGCGGTTCACGGTAGGTCACAAGCACTTTCAGTTTACCATGCTCCCCTTTGGCCTTACCAGCGCCCCTCGGGTGTTCACAAAAGTGATGGTGAAGGTCGCAGCTCATCTGTGCAGCTCAGGGGTTCCAGTCTTCCCCTATCTCGACGACTGGCTGTTGAAGGCGGGCTCGCCACAGACTGTCGTCTCCCACCTCCAGACTAGGGCCGGCCTCCTATATTCGCTTGGGTTCTCCATAAATGTGCCAAGATGCACCTGATCCCCTCTCAGAAGCTCCTCTTTATCGGAGCGGTACTGGACACAACACAGTTTTGGGTTTATCCTCCCGAACAGCGAGTCCGGGATATTCAGGCTATGATTCTGATCTTTTAGTCTCTATCCCGGGTTTCGGCCAGGATAACTCTGAGGCTGCTGGCCCTCATGGCCTCCTGCATCCTGCTGGTCGATCATTCCAGGTGGCATATGCGGGCTCTGCAGTGGGACCTGAAGTTCCAGTGGGCGCAGCATCAGGGAAATCTGTCCGATTGCATCCAGATCTCGGAGGGTACTGCACGTCAACTGCGGTGGTGGCTCATGAACCAGGATTGGGTCAACGGCAGATCCCTCTCCCTTCCCCAACCATAGCACACAGTGGTGACGGATGCATCCCTTCTGGGAGGGGGCAGCCACATGGGAGAGGCGGAGATCAGAGGCGTCTGGTCTCCGGCTGAGTCCGAACTCTACATGAACCTTCTGGACCTCTGGGCGATTTGTCTTGCACTGACGCCATTCCTTCCCTCTGTCCCGGGAAGAATTGTGCAGGTGTTCACGGCCACCACCACCGACATGTGGTACTGAAACAAACATGGTGGGGTGGGGTCGTGGACCCTATGTCAGGAGGCCCTTCGCCTCTGGACAGGCTGGAACATCAAGGCGTTTCCCTGGTGGTTCAACACCTGGTAGGTTCCCTGAACGCCTGGGCGGACAAACTCAGCCGCAGGTGCATGATGGATCACAAATGGCGTCTACACTCTGAGGTGGTGCAAGGTCTCTTTCAACAGTGGGGAGAGCCGTGGTTAGATCTATTTGCCACTGAAGAGAACATGCAATGTCAGCAATTTTGCACGTTTGGAATTTCCAGGCAGCACTCGCTAGGTGACACTTTTCGTCGCGAGTAGCGTTGCGGTCTTTCCGCCTATACCACTTCTGCCCAGGGTGCTGAAGAAAATCAAGCGCAGGGGTGTGGAATTTAATGAAATATGTACTTGTCCATGGGACAAGTAGCTTCATAAATTTACTTGTCCTGTAACAAAATCCACTTGTCCCTTTGGTGCTATGTAGTGCGCCATCAAATAATGGCTGCAATCTCTTTATAGAAGAGCTCTGATAATAGCCTCTCTGGTTATGTCAGGCTAATACTATAGAAGGATTTGAATTTTGGAGGTTTTCACCAGCTCTTCTCTAATCTTTTCCCATACTGAGAAAGGTTGAAAATGTACCCCTGACAACGGCAGAATTAAAGGTTCTTCCAGGGCTGGGAAAAATGTGGTTGGAGAAAAAGTGAACTTGTAAGCACTCAACAGATTTCTGCTGAGGAATATTTATATTTGCTCATGCTACGATGCAATTCACAAATATTTTCTATGGTTTCCTGGCCTACTTAAGGAATTCAGAAAAAACGTAAATCTGTATTAATACAAGGAGATATATCATGGGTGCACTTTTGTGACTTTAACCGTCGAGCCCGTAATTAAATCTGAGTTAACCAAGACCTTTTGTTTTTATTAAAATGCTATCTCTTACTATCTGTGAGCTGGCTTCATTGTGTGTGACCGCATTCTGCTCTTTTACAAAGTAGTTTTGTTCAGTGCCAGGAATTTCTATGGCAAGGTGGCCTTTATGAGCCCAAATACTAGCTGTCTAGTAAGAACGCACTGGCAAACAGCCCCACGCCTACCTGATAATCCCCAGGTAGAGAAAGGAGCAAAGTGTAGGCCAAGTGAGTAACCAGAAAATTAAAATACCCCCCACGTTGATCCAAAGTTCTTATGAACCCAAGCAAGCGAAAAGTCATTGGAATCCTCTCCAGAATAGCTCTCTTGTCTCTTCCATCTAAGCATCTATCCATTCATCTTTTCACCCACTGATATCTAGCATTTCACCTTTACATTGGCACCCATTCATTCTTTTATCCATTAGCCCTTCACCAATCTGTTCGTCCATCTGTTCATCCATCAGTCCATCCGCTCATCCATATCCAAACCTACCCATCCATCTCCAAACCTATCCATTTCAACCATCCTTTTGCTCATCCATACACCCTTCCTTTCACTCCATCTATCCACCCTCCCTTTCACTCATCCATCCACCCACCCTTCTACCCATCTACCCATCCATCAATCCATCCTTCCACTCATCCATCCATTTATCCTTTACACTCATCCATCCTTTCACCCATCCATCCTTTCACTCTCTAATCCTTACACCCTGTAACCATCCACTCATTCACCCTTTCCTTCATTATAACATCCTTTGTCCATCTACCATCCCCGTCACTCATTCATCCATCCATCTAGCCAGTCACACTTCCACTCACTCATTCTTTCCCCCACACATCCATTCATCCTTTCACATTAATTACGAGTTTTTGTCTGCCGAGCTGCAGGCAGAAGAGGCCCATCAAGAGCTCCTCCTCTACTGCAGCTGCTAAAGCGGGGCGTTCACGAAGCCCCTGTTCAAACCTATCCTGCCATCTCCAAACCTATCGATCCAACTGATCCATCCCGCCTTCCTTTCACTCATCCATCCTTTTGCTCATCCACACATCCTCCTTTTCACTCCTATTCATCCACCCTTTCACTCATCCCTACATCCATCCTTTCACTCATCCCTCCATCCTTTCACTCATCCATCCACCCCATCCATCCTCCTTTTCACCCATCCATCCACCTACCCTTTCACTTCCTCCATTTATGCTTTCGCTCATCCATCCACCCTTTTACCCATCCATCTTCCGTTTCGCTCATATATCCATCGATCCTTTCACTAATCCCTTCATCCACCTTTACGCTCAACTGTCCACCCACCCATCCATCCCCCCACCCACTCAGCCATCTATTCATCTACTCTCTCATCAATGAATCGTCCCTTTAAATAGGCCATCCATCCTTTCACTCATCAATCCACTTTCAACCTATTAATCCACTCACCCATCCCTTCATTCACCCTTGCACTTATCCTACCATTCTTTCACATATCCATCCTTACATCCATCCACTCATTCATCCATGCATCTATCCATCCAGCCGTTCACTAATTCATCCATGCATCTATCCATTCACCCTTTCACTCATTAATGTATGCACCTATCCTCCACTCTTGCACGTATTCATCCATGCATCTATACATCCACTCTTTCACTTATCATTACATGCATCTATCCATCCACTATTCATCCATGCACCTATCCATCCACTCATTCATCCATGCACCTATCCATCATTGCACTCATTCATTCCTTTATGCATCTAAACATCCATCCTTTCACTCCACTCATTCATCTATACATCCATCCATCCTATCACTCATTCATCCATGCATCTACCATTCACCCTTTCACTCATTCATTTATGCATCTATCATCCACTCTTGCACGTATTCATCCATGCATTTATACTCCACCCTTTCACTTATTCATACATGCATCTATCCATTCAACCTTTCACTCATTAATTTATGCATCTATCATCAACTCTTGCACATATTCATCCATGCATCTGTACATCTACCCTTTTACTTATTCATGCATGCATCTATTCATCCATCCTTTCACTCACCCACCCTTTCAAGTCCATTATGGGCCTTTGTCTGCGGACCAGCGGAC
The DNA here is from genome assembly GCF_964261635.1 of Lissotriton helveticus. NCBI lineage: Eukaryota > Metazoa > Chordata > Amphibia > Caudata > Salamandridae > Lissotriton > Lissotriton helveticus. The sequence continues at coordinate 229,414,803 of NC_136065.1, read as the reverse complement.
TGAAGAGGCCCATCAAAAACTCCACAGCTGCTGTAGTTGCTACAGCGTTGTATTCACAATGCCCCTGGTGCAGGCACAAAGTGAGATGAGAGGCCTAGTGCAAGAACAGAATTGGGGGTGGCCTTAGGCCTGCATGAAAGCCCATGGGGAAACTAATGAGCTTTATTGTAAGCCCTCGATGACATAAGATATGAGAGGCTAAGGGGAGTGGGTCAGGGTTATCGGAGAGGGCAGCGGAGGGGGTGGGGTGGGGTGGGGTTAGCAGGTTCAGGCACCGGGTGTAAAGAGTGTACTGGAGCTGCAGAAGCTCGATATTTGTCTCATGCTTGAAGCAAATAAAGCAAAGCTCCAACTTTGAGCTCTGCTTTATCATTTTGTTGTTCTGCTCTGGGGAAATTAAAGTGCAGGCCCCAGCTTTAGCATTGACCCTTTCACTGCCAATAAACTGCTCAGAGCAACTTATTAACTGGCTGTGACCTACAGGGTTGAACAGCTGTGCATCAGATTACCATAAAACTGTCTACTTGTCCTTTGGACAAAATACAAATTAAAACCTCTTGCCCTCCTAAGAAATCTAGATGTCTCGGGCGTCGGGAGATAGGAATTCCCCACCCCTGAAGCGCGGCTTGGCCCATCTCATTCTTGTGGCTCTGGATTGGGCACTAGGAGTCTGGTATTCGGAGCTGCTCAAAATGGTCATCGATCCTCCGATCTGGCTGCCTCTTCGGGAGGATCTTCTGTCGCAGCAGCAGGGGACGGTCCTCCGCCCGAACTGGTCCAGCCTCCACCTCCTTGCGTGGAGATTGAGCGGTACCAGTTGACATCATTTGACTTGCCCCCCGAAGTTTGTGATGTAATTTTGGCAGCCTGGCGTCCCTCCACTAAGACGGTATACATCTGCTGGTGGAACAAATTTGTGGAATGGTGCACAGCAAAGGCTGTGGACCCCCTTTCTGCCCCTCATTCTGAGGTTCTATTGTTCCTTCTCTCTTTGGCCCAGCAGGGCTCTGCTCTGGGCTCTATCAGCCGTCTTAAAAGGCATAACACATCTCTTTACTCCTATTCCCTTCGTTATGCCTCAATGGGACTTGAATCTAGTTTTAACCAATTTAATGTGTTCTCCGTTTGAGGTGCTTCACAACTGTCCTTTGAGGCTTTTTACTCTAAGACTGCATTCCTGGTGGCTATCACATCTGCCAGAAGAGTGAATGAGCTCCAGGCCTTTTCATCAAAGCCTCCTTTTCTGTCTGTGGATCCGGACAAAGTTGTCCTCAGGACTTGTCCATCCTTCCTTCCAAAGATTGTCACCACCTTTCACATTTGGCAAACCATCACTTTGCCCACCTTCTTTCCGCATCGTTCGAAAGAGGAAGAGAGGCTCCACCGTATTGACTCAAAAAGCGCTCCTTCTTTTTATTTGGATCGCATCAAACAGTTCTGGGTGGATGACCTGCTCTTTGTTGGCTGCGTGGGCGCCAAGAAAGGTCGGGCCATACACTAACGGACCATCTCCAGATGGGTCGTTTTGTGTACCAAAGCCTGCTATTCCTTAGCAAAGAAGGAGCCTCCAGTGGAGCTGAGCGCCTATTCCACCAGAACGACCGCAGCCACTACTGCTTTGGGACGAGAAGTTCCTCTAAATGACATCTTTCAGGCAGCTACGTGGGCCTCGCTGCACATGTTTATGATACACTACTGCCTCAACAGCCAAGTCCGGAGAGACTGCTTCTTTGGCCGTTCGGTTCTCCAGGACTTTCTGGTTTGAATTTGGTTTCAGACCCACCTCCGGGGTTGGTATTGCTGGGGTATTTATTTTAAGGTAAGGAATCTATAACTAACTCTGTCTTTCAGATGAACAAGTTACTTACCTTCGGTAACGATATATCTGTAAGAAACATAGGTTAGTTATAGATTACTTACCGCCCCACACATCCTCCCCGTTCTGCGAACTGATTTCTAGGGTTCAAGATATCCTTTCAGGGCCCTAGTTTTGTGCACCAGTGGTCAGTGTCTTGCATGGCTCTGTGTTTCTGGCGCGGAAAGTCGTATACAGAACTGACTTTTGCATGCAAGGGCAGCGTCTAAGTAGCTACCGCGACGTCATCCCGCCAACACGACACCAACGACGAACGCGGAGCCGACCAACGCCACCTTCCGACAGGCAGAGGTACTGCTGATGGAAAAACTTTCCGGATTCAGTCTGATGCCTGGGGGGGATTCTCAGGTAAGGAATCTATAACTAACCTATGTTTCTTACTGCTATATTGGTACCGAAGGTAAGTAACTTGTACATCCCTGTGCTTCTCTGACTCAGAACGCTAAATGCCTTGAGGTAAAGAACTTTTCTTTACATCACAATTGAATGTGTTTGATTACAGGCAAAGCCAGTAAAACATGGTAAAATGTTTATTTGCGCTCAATTTGAAGTTGAACTGATAAGTAAAAAAATTTTTTATTACATTTGTCACTCTGCAGTGAAAATTGTCATCCGTGGTGACAGGAACACAGGAAAAACCACTTTGTGGCACCGGCTCCAGGGAAAGAAGTTTGTCGAAGATTACATCCCAACACAGGAGATCCAGGTCACCAGCATCCACTGGAACTACAAAAGTAAGGCTGGCTAATGAAACCATAGGCAGTTGCCAAGTGAGAGCATGCAGCAGTGGGTGGTTGTATGGTGTAACAAGAGGAGGGTAGTTAGAAGGCAGATAATAGGGGTCCTGTGGATGGTGAGACTGACAGAGTAAGGAGGGGCTGAAGGCAGTGGGAGCTTTAATATGTTGGAAGACGATATGTGGTAAAACATGGGTGGAGGCAGTGAATGTAAACAGGGAGAACAAACGATAAGTGGCGATGGAGGTCTGTGGAATAATTTGCTCTGAAAAATGTGAGTACATTTAAATGAGGGTACAGTGTATTGTTTGAGAATTTACTATGCACCATGTCTTATGTGTTTTACAATAAAAAAAACTCCGGCACCTTTACATTTTATTTGGGCACCCCCTTACCTTTTGATTTGTTAGACAACACAGGCACACAGTGGTCCTTCCCATTTAGTGCTATATGTTAATTTTAATCCATAGATCGTCCCCTGATGAAGGCCAAAATGATTGAAATGCATTGGGACAAATGAATGTCGTAAACCGTCAATAATGCATTCTGGGAAGTGCAGTTCAAACGTTTGATCAAGAAGATAGTGTTGTGACATAACAATACAATGAACTTCAATGAAACATAAGTGGAGTACTTTGATTTATTTTAAAATTGAGAAAACGTGAATAACTTTTGAAACCCATTGGGAACTCGCAAGCCCGTGCCCGGGGGACATACCCCACATACATGGGAATGCAGCCAGGTTATTATGTGTTTTAACACAGGAATGTGGTAAGGGTGTAGGGAGTCTCATGTCTACTCTGTGAACAATTGCATGATTTAGCTCTGCTGTTGACTGCGAAGGGAGTAGGCAGTGACTGCAGTGTAAAGAAAAATATTCTGCACATCATAGGGTATGAAAAACTGTTTGCATCTCTCATGGGCCGGGGGTCCTTCTAGGTCAGAAGTGAAAATACATAAATATTTTCTTAGGAAGTTTATTTTTGAGATAGGTCCTCGAAGATGGTTCCATTTAATTGGCATAGATATTGGCAGGAGACTACCTGTTCGATCCTGTCTAATGATGTTAAAATGTCCAGAAGGAAGGCCAAAAGTGAACTTTTTCCATCAGCAAATAATCATAACCTCATGAAGGTAATCTCTGCAACCCCCTTTGCTCGTCACCTGGGTCAAGGGAATGACGTCCTTATTTTCTTGTCATTACGGGCTCTGCTACATAGGCTCCCATGAGCTAACTACCATACTGTGCCACTGTGTCATCACGCACATTGAACATCCTGAGGCCGATTGTTTGAAACCGTTGGATTTCTATGGCTTAAAACAAAGATTTGAGTTCAGTTGTGTCCTCTAGGTAGCAGAGTTTTTTGTGGATGTTGGCAAGGCTATTTACAGTCCTAGATTATTTGGGTAAAGGACAGCTTCCCTAAAATAGTCCTGGAGGCTTATTTATTATTGTGACTTCAGTCCTGGAATATGTTGGAGAATGTTCCACATTTCCCAAGCATTTTAAAAGCGGTCTGAACTATTGTAGTTAGCATTGCTGGTAGGTTTTACCCTTAGGGTGCTGCTGAAGCCAAAAAATACTAGGAGTACTGCAGAAACACCGCATTCTCTAAACACCTATCTAGTTGTCCACTCACTGCTTAGCAGCACCACACAGTGCAATCAGAAAAAATGGGGCAAAGTAAACCTGGATTCTCAGTTGAAAAATCCTGATTACACTGCCATCCACGATGCTTCATGCCCTTTCTGCAGAAGATTCAACAGTCTCTCCGTGAGGAGCTGGGCAGCAGCTGTCCGGGTGAATCTTTACTCCTTATCTCTAAATCCCAGTGCAAGAGACATCTTTGCAAAGATTTTGGTTTTGCCAGATACCTTAGTTGTGCTTACTGTTGGTGGTCTTTTTGGCAAAGTCATTTTTAAATCTGGCTTTAGCTAAGACCTTTTGATTGTGCTAATATATTTATATCTGAATGTGTCATTCACATTTTTAGGTCGAGCCTAGGCAGCGCATGCGCTGCTCCTCAAGCCATACTGTATTGGAGTATGCGCTTGAATCCCCGCCCACTCTCTGCCCATATTTGTCATTGGCTTGTGTCATTGTCCTTCGTAAATGTTGTCTTCTGATTCGTTACTAGACTTGTTAGTCGCTCCTTAGCACCGCCTTTTCTTCATTTGTAACCTCCCATGAGGACTGGCCCTTTTACTACGGTTGTTACACAGTACGTCTTCTTTAGTCAGTAAGCACTATTTTCTTTAATGATTTTCTCTTGCTGCAGAAGGCCAGGAGGGTCTCTTGTGCGCTGTTGTGACCACCGGCTTGTTTATTTAAATTGTAGCTAAACTTTCTTCAGAGTCCATGGGAGACTGAAAGGGGCAACTCTGAGTACCTTCAAGCATTTCGAATGCAATAGGTCTTGCATTTGCGAGAGTTTAAGCTATTGGCATTGTAAATGACAATGCCTTTTTTTAGGTTTTAAAAACCAAAACATTAACAAAAGGCATTGTCATTTACAATGCCAATAGCTCTAACTCGCGTATATGCGAGGTCGATTGCAGATGCTTGATCTTTTTCCGGCTACAACACAAAGCATGTGGCACTGGGTTGAATGTTTTTAGCCAAAGTTTTCTTATTGAACTGATGAGGGCCTGGCAGGTTCCAGAACAATATGGTTTTACAAAATCCTAAACCAGTATTTACTTTTCTAAAATGCTCGCAGCCAACACCAGACCGATTGGCTTTTTGTGGTCATAACCCAGGGAGTGGCCTGCATGTTGAAACCGACTTTGTTCTAGAGACCTGTTTCTATGCTAGTTTATTCAACTCTCCATATGTGTTTTAGTAAATGGGCCTGTGGATAAACCCTGCCAATAGGTGGAGTGCAGCCATTTTAAAGAAGGTATATAGCTGTAGGCTGTCGACATAACATCCTATTTCAGAAATTACTTTGGAATTCGCCAGTGTGGGTTAGAAAGCAGGATGTTCTCTGAATTAATTTTATTATTGGTGACTGCCGTTTGATTGTTTTGTACTGGCTATTTGATATATCAAAAATCCAATCCATCACCAGCGCCTCTGTTTTCTCATAGAAACTTAATATTTATAGAAAGTACCCATAAAATCGATAGTTTGAATTGGCTAAACCTGCAAACAGCAAGTGCAAATTGATGACATGTACTTGGTTGTGAATACTACCTCCGTTTTCTGGTTTCTAATTTTCCAGAGTGTGGCAAAGAGTACTGGGGGCAGCGGAAGGAATTATGCAGTAATCTTGTAATGCACTTGATCCTGTTGACCACTTTCTTGATTTGGATTTCCAGTGAAATATTGACAAACATCACTAAAGAAATTAAATCTTAATAAGGGAACGGACAGAGCATTGGCCACATTTTGTTCATTTAGGGTCTCATGCGTTATTCTTTCCACGTTTATAAAGTAGGTTAAAGAGGATTCCCAACTTTGAATGGGACACACCACACCTCGTTTGTTTTACTCCTTCGTTTTGTAATTTGAATATACCTCAAGTGAAACCATTTTAAAGAGAGCGTGCATGTGTCATTGAGCTTTCCTGGATTGATTACTAAATTGATACTGAGGCATTGCTCCGAGAAGTAGAACCCGCTTTCTCACATTAAGTCCCTGTGGATTTTCGTAGAAGCCAGTGAAGGAAATTGAAAGACACACAAATAATGGACGGAATGCAGAACAAATCAAACATTCACCTCAAGTCAAAGGATCTGGGTTAAATCCTTCGTTCTTTTGCTCACCGAGCCACCCCAGTTTTGACCCAGCCATATGCAGATCAGTTTTGACCCTGCTCCTCATGAGAACAGCCCAGCCTGAACTGCCAAGTCAGATCCTACCTAGACCAGAAACAAGCATCCTGGTGCCCGTTTCAGGATATCACCCCATATCAGCCAGGCCAGCTTGAATCCAGTGACACAGTTAGCCCGGGACCCACTTCTGGGTATATCCGGAGCACTTAGGGCATTAAAGCAAAAGACACACAAATGACAAATCAAACATTCTCCCCCAGTCAAGAGATCTGGGTTAAATGTTTGACATTGTCCAGCATTCTGTCCGTCAATCGCGGTGGATACTCTGCCGGTGCATACCGCATGTCTTGTTTTTGAAACTCTGAAACTGGCGACTATGCCTCTTTAGCTCCTGGAAATACACTGTAGAATCTTGAGATCCTGCAAACAAGCACTCCTCTCGTCTCCCAGAATTCGTACCACCACTTGTGGAGGGAAATCTTTCTCGTTCCTTGCTCTGTCCCTTTGGAACAAACTGCCCTTATCTCTTCGCACCACTAGTGACCACACCTGTTTTTGTAAGAACTTAAAGACATGGCTGTTTGACATCTGATGCACCAAATCAAGTTAATCTCAGTCATCCACCAGTGCCATGAGACTTTCGAGTGATATGCGCGCTTAATAAATATTTTATGATTTGATTTGTTCTTTTACATTTGTCACCCCAAGTGGGACGGGTATGCCCAGATGTGAATTCTGTGCTCTCCATGCCACTGGAGTCAAGCTAGCCTCGCTGATCAGGGGTGGTACGCCGAAACCGGTCGCAGGATGCTTGTTTCCGGTCCAGGGAGGACCTGGCCTGGCAGTTCAGGCTGGACTGTTTCTATGGGGAGCAGGATCAAGACTGACCTGCATATGATTGGGTTTAAACTGGGAAGGCATGGGGAGCAACAAAACAATGGATTTAGGCTCAGATCTCTGTACCGGGGTGAATGTTTGACATTGTTCAGAATTCTGTCCACCAATTGTGCTTTTTGCATTTGTCACCCTGAGTGAAGGAAATTGAGCACAGTCCGTGTGCCATAGTTTTGTTTTGTTGAATAAAGCTTAGCTGTGCAACTTTTATGTTCATAGTTGAAATGGCTTTTAATGCAAGTGAAATACTAAGGAACATGCGTGCATTAATTAAAGATGTTCATCTTTGTCATTTTTAAATTGTATAACTATGGAGGGGGCTGTGCTCTATTTCTCCACAGTACAGAAAAGGTGGTCCCAGTAGACCATATTAAAAAACAAAGATGATTGCACAAATGTTCACAATATACATAAAGAAATACATACACTAATTTACTAAGAGATGTTGTTTAATCACACCCTCGTATCAGCAAATATATGAAATAATACGTTTTTACCCAGTACCTTTGGGTTTACCCTACATGTAACTATTTCTCCACAGGACACTGGACTTTGTCTTAACTTCATGTGCTTGTTAACTGCTTCAATGTACTGAAAATGTATTTTTTTATTTGTTCAGAGCGGAATCCAAACCACACATTTATCCAGCCTTGCTTAAAAAGGCTTGTTGCGCCGTATCTACATGTATGGGTGGATACATGTAACCAAATTATAGATCGGGTAATACCCTGGCATTACCTGCCTTATGCATTTCTGATATGCCTTTTTTATCATAGCTGAATTTTAACCACAATTTAAGATCCGAGCTGGTGTTCGAGGTAGAACGTACGAAAAAGCAAACACTACTTCAGAACCTTGCAAATGTTCACTGGGCATAGCCCTCGCCGATGAAAAATGTGAACTAGAAACAGGAATACAATATAAAAAGATATAAAATGCTGTAATTGTGTACTGGAAGAACTAAGGTAAAAATGTACAAAACACTTTTTTTCTCTTTTATTAGATATTGTGTTAATTGTTTTTTTAAATAATTGTGCCCTTATAGCAGTAACAAATTATGAGATCGAAATGTTTCATGAGCATTTCGGTTCTTGTGTATCTTCTGTGAAGTGTTTCACCACAGAATCAAGGCAAGATCCAGAGATGTGTCCGTATGTACAGAGAAACAGACCCAATGTTCCTTCCATTTCACCAAGTGGTTTTGTCACTCAAGAAAATAACTTTTTGCACAAATGTTAATTGTTTTTGAGGGAGGGGTTTAGAAGACTTTTTGAGTAATGTGTTAGCATGTGGAAATTGTAGATTGTCCTGATTGCTTGCTGGTGACTCAAAATGTTTCTTAATTACACTCTGAAGAGAAATACATCTGCTTAATCTGCTAGGGGTATTGGGAAAGACGTTTAATTGCCACCTAATTATTTTTCCATTGTATTATCGCTTTTCTTGCCCCTCAAATGAAACTCGGCTCATTTCTGCCCTCGTAAAATGGTGCCTCCACACATGTTGACCTGTCCATACCAAGAAATACTGTTAACAAGACACACTTACTTACAAGAGTTTTGCATGGATGGACTGGGGGCGAGGAAGACCTGGATTCAGAGTAATGAATATTGATGACCAGTAATCAGGGCACGAACACCTCATTAGACTTCCTCGTTCAAGTTCTTACCTAATTGTTTATTTAGCAAAATATAGAACTCCTCTAGAGAACTGAAGGCTAAAACTCAATTGCAGTGACACTCAATGCATTTATTGAAATGAGCTGTGTTGATACAGAATGCCAATCGACACTTTCTACAACATTTGAATCCAAAGTACCTCTTATGACCACTGTTGATGTTGGACAGTGTTTAAAATAAATGAACAACCATATAATAAAACATAAAACCTCCAGCTAGAGGATGCTGGGAGCACTCGCTTACTTTGTAATGAGTTAGTATCCTATGGGATGGTCAGAATTTAATATATTGTATATCCATTTAGGAATAGACCCGCGATAGGCCCCGGCACGTAACACTCACTATATCTAATGACTTAATTTATATATATGGAAGTCTTATCCAAGAGTATCTGAGCGGTGCACTCCCTCGCTGACTGACTCAATTGATCATCAGTCATTAAATTGTTGCCTCCTAATCTTATTATTAGATTTGCTCTTATTAGGTATCCTCATAGATTCATCTTAAACCAATCCTTCTTCTATTAAATTATTTGCTTTGTTGATTAGAAACACATGTTTATCTACTATTAATTTGTATATGAATCAACAGATTTCTTTCCTCAATTAATTCCAATGCCTTTCACACATTAAAATGTGCTTCAGGAAATTGTCCATCCGATACAATTAAGAGACTGCAATATAAACACAATTAAAATAAAGCAGAATATCGTGTCAGAGCAGGGTAATTACACACAAGAATTGGATATGATTTCGGCATGTCTGCCCTCATGAGATGCTGAAAGTATTACCTCATGTTTTCAGCTTCAATACCATTCTGGATGATTACAGGCTGAACCAGGGGTGTTAATATTGCACGCGAACAATTAAATGTATCACACACCTGTACATGACACGCATAGAAAAACTGTAGGCGTGATACAAGTTTAGATGTTATTATCACACATGATAAACAACGATACCACGGGGTACTTTATTTATCAGGTGTGATAAATAGCACCTATTATGAGTTTCTGAGAAATAAAATGCAAGTGTTGGTGTCTAAAGCTCCAAAATCCACATGATGCGGTAAATATCGTATGCTTTTCTCAAGTAAAATTTCGGCAGGCTTGACCTGCTGCAATTTGACAAAGAATGAGGTATTTAACACTTAACTCGTAATTCGGGCCCCTGTGCAAAATTAACAAACCACTCTTAATCAGGCCCTATGTGTGTTAACTCCGTGTTCAGGTATATCCTTTTTTCAGTGTGTGGAAAATATCGCAACCAGATGTTTTCCGCATCCAAGTTACCACCCCCTGTAAATCTGGGGCTGGTAAATCCAGGTGCGGAATTAAGATTTCTATAACAACTTGTTGTTTCAGCTTGTAAATGAGTTAAATTGCAACGGAAAAGTTTCACCTATTCAGAGTAGGTGATGAATGTTATAAACACTAGAATTAATGGTTTAAACACATTGTAATTGTTTGTGAATTTTAAATTAAACAAAACGTCGAAAAATAAATTTTGATTACCCAAATTGAAAATTAGAAATAAAAAATTCTTTGGAATATAACTTTAAGTTATTACCCTAATTAGTAGTGTGGGAAATGAAGGTCTCAGCCACAGTTTTGTGGCCATCCAAACCATAAAAGGATGGAAACCAGATTGATGTAAAGCTTAGACGCGGGGGGGGTCAGGTCCAGGAGATATTATGTACCAGTGGAGGTTAAGACCGACCTTTTTCTGATGCTACATGCCTACTCAATTGAGGACTGTTCCGAAGACAGCATCTATGAAATCCAGGTCTTGGGATAGTGAGAGTTAAGACCAATTAAGGTTGAGCAAAAATCTATGTTCTTAGAGAAGAACACACAGTTCACTGCCTTCATCTTCTACCTTGGGCCAAGATCAAGCATAAGTTAGGAGGGATATACTATGGCACACTTGACGGATAAGAGAGCTCATAAGAGTACTCTGTTTGAACTAAGGTGCTGCCTCAAGTCCCTTTCTTCCTGAAGCCTACATAGTTTCTTTTCCATAGTGTTGACCCTGGGCCTCCTCCTTGAATGAGCATCAAGAAGTTGCCATACCTTTAAGTTGTGCTGCCAAGAAAAGCTGGTGAAGGTCTGAATCTGCTAAACCCAACTCTTTCCCTTTCATTTTGCACTCACAAAATTAAATATTATTCAGCCAAGATCCCACCCAAGTCCAAGCGTTGAAAAATAGTATACCTTTTTGAGATGTCCTACTTTTGTGAATTCTTATATCATATTTAAATAATTTGCTAATTAGGTTTTCATATTTTGGGTAGGTTTGTGATAAATGCAACTTGCATATTTTGTTGGTATATTTGTTAGAAAGGGTCACTATCAAATATTTACCATCCTAATGATTTAGGAATTACTGGTTTGGAGATATTGGGGATTCTTGGGAAGTAAGATATTAAAATCTACTGATTTAGCAGTGTGTTTATTTATCATTTACTGATAACACTTCCACAGTAAGTGCTACAGTTTTATCAGTATTAATAAATTGAAATCGTCATGTAAACTATGACAGTTTATGCTGATCTTTCAGCAACCTGCGGTTGCTATTGGAAAAAGTTAATGGAGAAAGAACGTCTGTCCTTTGTCATTCCCCTGTATAGTGAGAGAGGAGACTATTTTTTTTTATTTTTTTTAAAACCTTTATTCACATCAGATAGGTACAGTCAAAATTCACCAATCGTCACGGTCGAGCATAGGTACAGAGGTAGAATAAACAAACAATGTAATACAGGAGCAATGCGGAGGCACACCTCATAAATCTATGCTGTAATTCAGGAGACCTAAGTACCAACACGGCCACAGGATTAGGGAAGGTTTGCGTTTTTTAAATGAAAGAAATGCAGGATCTGATGCCACACAATGAGACCTCACCAAGGCCAGAATCACCCATGAAAAAGGATATTCGCAGCAGGATCACCATAAGCAGGACATTATGTCAGGACGTAGAAACAGGATAGTAAATAAACATTACATGTCCCCACCCAAACAATATCCGCCCGCCGTGCAAGAAAACAGTATAAAACATATACCACATACCCAATCCAGAATAACGCACGGCGAGTTACCTCTAATCAGACCCGCGAAAAAGAAAGAAAAAGAAGAAAAGAAGAAAAACAAAAAGTGAAACAGAAAAATAAAGGCCATAGAACAGAAAGGAAAAACAAAAATACCCCACCCCTATCCCCCCACCCTGCACCTCTGCATACGGCTACGGCCTACCCCCCTAGCAGCGTGCCTGTCGCCCCATGTCTAAACCCGAAATATAGAGAAGAGAGATAAAGAGAAGAGAAAGAGACAATATTCCACACAAGATAAAGAAAAAAACAAGGAAAAAAGGGAAAAAATGAAGCAAAGCCCCACGATAGGGAAAATTTAAAACAGGGAGGGACCCCAATACAGGCCCCCGGCCCCCTCCCCCGCCGCCCCTCGTCAACATAATATTACCAAAGTGGACAATAAGCATCAAGAAGCAACAAGTTTAGAATCAGGATTACGGCCCAGCCCCTCAAACTACCCGAGCAAGATGGAAAACCCCCCACGATGAGACAAGGAACAGAACGTCATTGATGCACATGAATCACGTAGCCCTGAGCATAAGTATGCCACAAATATCAGGAAGCGGGAAAAGGCAAATAAAAATCGTATCAAATGGGCAGACCAGATCGGAAAAGAACAGGAAGCTTTGCAATGTTCCAGGTAATTGCGTTATCAAAGTGTATCCGTCGCCATTTTATCCGTCTGCGATCGGGAGAACAGTGCGTAGCATAACAAGGACGGCCATTTTGTAGCGTCCGGCACCCACAGTAAGATTCTTCACCAGGAGATACGAACCTCCCCTTTCGCCGCCAATAGAGTCAAAACAAGGTCTCACCATAGCGCCTGGACAATAAGGCCGTGCCGGGGCCACATAAACAATGTCCCGCAACAAGGAGACCAGCGGCAGGTTGTCTTCCCCAGTCCGGTGATAACGGGCTCCTCCCTGTAGCAATCCAGATCCGGGTCCGCCCTTCCAGCGCACGGGAGGCATAAGATCCCTCTCCCCTCGATCTCTTGTGCGCGTCGCCAACGCCATATGCGGACACACCACCGCGCCACACTACTCACAGGAGGGACCCCCAATAGAACGCCGCATCAACCAGTGTCAGGGCCGCCCGCCCTAGGATCGGAGAAAGGGGGACGGCGTCAACAGTTCCAAAACGTTAGCACACAGTAGAGGCATCGCCCCACTTCGTGGTGCGGGAGCATCGACGGGGCCCCCCCCCCCACAGTCAGGATGGTGCAACAGCGGTATAGCTCCGCATCCAGCTCTGAGGAACTGTGATGCGGAGTGTAAGCAGCTCGTCGCAGGCCAAGCAAAGTCCCATCAGAGTAGCAAAAAGTAGTCGGTAAATGTCCAACTCTATCGGGGGGGGGGGGGGGGGACACCAAACCAGCTCCAAAGGACAGCATATGTCGTGCCCTCACGCTCCACAGGCAGCACTGACGCCAAGTTCTTGGGGGCGGGCCGACCAGCATAGCGTTCACCGGTACCTTCTGGGTCCGCGCAGCCGTAGTTATTGCACTTCCAGGCGGCTGCGAGATCACGCGGGGTCCCGGCTGCAAGGTTCGAGCAGGCCAAAATCACGGAGGTCCGTAGCTTCGCTTCCAGGGCACGGAAATCACTCGGAGTCGGGCGCATCTGCTTAGCGCACCATCCGACGCACGGGGGCACCGGAGCTGTGCGGGGCGGGCGATAGGATCAGGCGGCGGGAGAGGAGAGCCGGCGGAGCCGGGAGCCCGGGCGACCATCTTGGCCGCCGTCCGGCTCCGCCCCGGAGAGGAGACTATTGACCACAATCCTTCTATGCTGCCATTTATTTTTTCATGGTGCCGTTTATTCAGTTTGTTTGCTGTTCATATCGGGTAAACGAGATGATAAACCAATCAAATTAGATACATGCAAGTACACAATTACATTTAATCAAAAGACATGATAATAGCACACAGATAAGAGAGTAATGCAAGATTTTGACTTTTTTCATATTATTATACTGAATTAATAAATAACCCAACCAGGAACAAGAAATAAATAAAGTAGTTCAGAACCAGTTTAAACTGTAAGTTGCATACCACTGTTGCTTCATTTTAAACCTAAGAAAAAGAGCAAAAGGTTTGCCCGCGTTCTCCCTGCTATATAAATATTAGTAGCAACTGCCAGCAAACTGCAGCTCACTATTAATATAATACTTATTTGTATGAACTGAAAGGCAGTGTGACTGCAGTTATTTTTAAACATTGCACAAAGCCATTTCTTGCTAATTGAGGCATATAACGCATTGAAAAATTACCCTCAAAGTTCCTTGCCTGATTTGAAGGTACACACATCTGAGATTTAATATTTCAAATACTGGTCTTGTAGGAAATTGGGTTTTTGATTGAGGGGGCTGAAAACCCTTCTCAAGCAAAAACGAAAATCTTTGTGTGGGTGTCCTACAAAAGTCACTAAAATAACTTGTGCTTAACTGGTAGCTTGGCACAAAAGCGGGCAGGCTTAACTTAGAGACACTGTACTAAGTATCCATGCAGCACACGAACAGTAATATAGTGAAAACACAAGACATACCCCCCCCCCCAACAAACCAATTTAGAAAAATAGAGTAAAATGCAATAAACAAAAGAGAGACCAAAACGGCAGAATTCTAAACAGTAGAACTGGAGCTATACAATTTTAAAGGTTTAAGTAAAGATAGCATGAAGCAACAGAAAGCTCTAACTGGGGGTATCTGTTTGCGCTAGAATGGGACAAAGTCACAAGTTCAGCGTGACTGCAATGGAATGCGACCCGATACAGACACTAGGTTACTCCAGCTGAAAAAGCTACCTTCTGAAAGTCCGGTTTCGCAGGAGGAGCTCAACTGATGCCAGCCAATGGCCCAGGACCTTAGGATGCACCTCCTGGGTAACAGGAAGTCTCTCCAGTAGACACCAGCAGGATTCGGGCAGGTCCAGTTGCAGGTCCTTTACAGAAGGTCAGCTGGGCATTTGCAGGGATGCCCCAGGAGCTTGTTGTGTCCCTGTAGCTCAGAACAGGAGGTCAGCCATCGGACCCTTGAATTCACTCAGGTTAGCCTTGAATGAAGGGATAAGGTCCAGTCTTCCTTCTCAGAGAACAGGGCAGGTCTCAAGCAGCAGGCCTTTGAAGAACAAGGCAGGCTTCAAGCAGCAGGGCAGTTCACTGGTAGAGGCACAGCAGACCTCAGAAGGGCAAAACAGGCTTCAAGCAACAGGGCACTCCTCTGTGGAACAAGGCCGTCCTTGTTCTGCAATGTCCATAGTTTCAGGAGTGTACTGAAGAGTGGGTCTGAGGGTCTTCGTTTTATACCTGGTGCCAACTTTGAAGTGGAAGAAACTTATGGCATTCTCCCCCTATACACAGGTAGTTCTGGAATTTCCTTACTCTCTGTACAGTCCCAAAGGGGTCTGGGGTGACAATAGACTGGTGTCAAGTTCTTTGTGAGCGTGCTGAAGGCACCTTACTCTGTGGGCTGTTCAGGGCCTACTTTAGGAGTGGCTTATATGTATGTATAGGAAGGATTAGGCCTGGCAAAAGGATTATTTGACAGTTAAAAAATGCATTACAGGGTGCAATGGCAGGTCGGAGACGTGTTTCAAAAAGGCAGCTTTTAGTGGGTGGCGCAATGGGAGCTGCTGCCCACTATAAGCATTTAATTTACTGGCTATGGGTACCCCTGGAAATATATATGAGGGACTTCCAAGTAATTTAAATGTACCAGTTGGGTGTAAGCCAAATGCCAACTGTACCCTGTTTTAGGGGTAAAGCTCAAGCACTTTAGTACGGGTTAGCAGTGATAAAGTGCACAGAGTCCTAAAACCCAACAAAAATGGGTTCAGAAAACAGAAGGGGTGAAGGCAAAAAGTTTAGGGGTGGCCCTGCAGAGAGGGCCTTGTCTAACATATCGTATTTTCAAAAGTGAGCAATCCCTTAGTAAAAGGAGTACACAGCGTAGGGTTGCAGGAAAGGCTATATATTGCTCTGGCCAAAACCTGTTTGTGTTACAAAATGAGGTGCAATCGGGCTAAATTGTAGCTTCCAGGAATCCCTAATGATTCAAGGACCAACAAAAAAACTTAAGTAAACTAATTTTGAGGAGTCTTCTATATTCCTTTCAGGAAAATATAATTAATTTCGAATCCAATTTTCATTAAATGCTTTCTAACGTTTGATTTTACGAATATGGTCAAATTATAAGCAATCATACATTGGGTATTTATGAAAAGTCTTGTCGACTTTTGAGCTTAGTATGAATCCAAAGCAATAGGAACTTAAGAGATATGAAAAATCTATTTAACATCTCAGTATGCCAGGAGTTCTTTGGAATACTACAGACAAATTTGACAAGTTCCTAAGTTATTTATTTTCTGTAATATTAAGACACTTTATGGTACAGCTGATGAACACCTAATAGATCACACAGCATGAAAAAGTCAGATCCTATATACAATTTATACAAATGAGTCCGTGCCGTAGGGGTAGAATAAAGCAATCTTGGCTTCTTGCATGTGATTTGCCCAAGAAAAATAATAATAAACTGTAGGCCCAAGCAATCAAAATTGTCTCCTTCCCCAATTGGATATTCTACTGAACAAAGTAATTCCTGACACCTTTTGGTTTGCTTTGAACCATGATAGTAAGCGTTAACCACATAGAAATACAAAGTTCTCAAAGACAGACAGCAAGTGAGGTAACAGGGTAGCATCTTCTGCCTTGAGTAAAATGGCTGATTGCAGATAGGCCTTTTTCGGAAAAACCTCAATAACTGCTTTACTGGAAGAATGTAAACTGTCCCTCTCTGAACCCACAGAGATCAGCTGTGGAGTGTCTCAGGGCTCCTCCCTAAGTCCCCCTCTCTTCAACATTTAAATGGGCCCGCTTGCAGCCATCGTCGGGAACCACAGACTTAACATAGCCTCCTATGCCAACAATAGCCAGCTAATTCTCTCCCTCCCCAACAAATCCAAAGTCGCCAAGAACAACTTCCATGACGGGATGAAGGCTGGTGCCATCTGGATGTAGAACACCTGCCTCAAGCTCAATTCTGAGAAGACCGAAGTCCTCGGCATGGGCTCCACACATGCCTCCCCCTCCCCCCCCCCACCCTTCCATTGGGACGACTCCTGGTAGCCCACAGCACTTGGAACTGGAACCCCTGCACATACCCACAAATACATCTGAAGTTCCCTTAAGAAGGATTTCTGTGCCCACACACAATCTTTCTTGTATTACGTTTTGTTAAAATGATCGCCAATCACCTGTTTATATGTAATATACTCAAAGCCACAGGTCTCTGAAATTTCCTTCAGAGCCAGCAAACATTGCTCTATCAACTTGCCATACATTGTGTACTGAAGAAAAATGTATACCTCTCCAAGATTCTGTTAACGTTTATCCCATATTCCTGTCATCTGTTGAACAGCAGTTTGGTACACATCAGGTCTCTCTGTGTTATCTAAAAGTAGAAGATACTTTAATCCCTTTCATCCTACTTCCCTAAGACAATGTGTCAGCAGCACAGTTGTGATTGAGTGCTACCTCTACAAAAGCCTGAAACAGGTTATGTTATGTTATGTTAAACAAATGTAGTGAGCGCACAAATACCAGAGGTATCTTGGTGGTAGCAGTCCTGAGCAAAAAAAACTAGCCCTAGTTATTAAATAACCAGGTTGTAAGGTCTTTCCTGAAGGCCGTTAGCGTAGGCAAAGCCCTTATGCGGTTTGGTAAGCTATTCCACAGTTTGAAGGATCCTGATATGAAACTTCTGCCACCCCAGTTCGCCTTTCGAATTCTGGGAAGTAGCAGGAGATTTGCACCTGCTGAGCGAAGGGCTCTTTTTTGGGGAGTACCGTTTCAAGGACTGCCTCAAAAACTGCGGGGCTGTGTAATGGAGCGCCTTATAGGTGATGCATAAGGTCTTGAATTTGATGCAACTTCTTGCCAATACAGATTTTGAATTTCCTTAGCCACCGATTGTAATTTTGGGAAGCCTTGGAGAAGTCTGGCTGCTGCGTTGTGCACTGTCTTGAGCTTTTTCTAATGTTTTTCCTGTATATTCAGGTAAAGTCCATTGCAATAGTCTAATGTAGATAAGAGTAAGGTGATAGTTAGTCTTTTTTGGTATGGGCCGGAACGAGGGCAAGATTGCTTTGGGGGGATTTAAGTAGATCAAAACTGGAAGAGGTAATAGCATTGACCTGCTGCCAGAAGTGAATTTTTTCATCAATTATCACTCCTACGTTTTTAGCCTTGGTCACTGGGATGGTAATGGGCCCAGTTTGTCTGGCCACCAGGCAGGAGACCATATGGGGGAGAAGTTACCAAACAAGACTACCTTGAGTTTGAGGCAGTGCATACTCATCCAAGATCTGACTGCAAGCATGCTGTCATGAAACTTGGTGTCAATTTTGGTGCCGCTTTTGAAGGCTGGTAGGACAATTTGAGTATTATCAGCATTGTAAGTCAGAGACAGGCGGAATGATCTGATTAGATTGGCTAGTTCTGTGACATATATATATTAAATAATGTCTGGCTAATGGATGAACCCAGCGGAACGCCGCAAGGATCGTGAAGGGAGAAGATTCCTATGGACCCAACCACACTTCCATTCAATGGGAGGTTCCCATGGTTCAACTACAATGGTAGTGATGTCTGTTTGCTGAACATTTTGGTTAAAGTTCCTAAGACATAAACTAACCAAAGTAGTCCAGGATTTGAGCACCAACACTGCCAGAGGTCCTTGTGAGCAGACAATGAGTCACAGTGTGTGGATGAAGAAATTCAGGAAATTAGTCACAGTGTGGGTATGAGGATACCAACACTCCCAGAGTTACCTTTGTGAGCTGTGGCCCACTTGCAATCAATAATGACTTACTCATGCTGCCACTAATATGGCGAGAAAGTAGAAGTACATGTAACAGCTGACTAGCGTTGCCACTAACCTGGTTTGGAGACCTAGGTAGTGCCTAAACGAATCATAATTAACATTTGTCAGCACTTACTTACTTAATCAGGAAGCCATTCAATTGCAACACCCCCAGTTGCTCCAAATTCTTACATGGTTGGCTAGAAAATTTTCACTGAGTACCGAATTGTATAAGCGAAGTAAAACTGTTCCAGGGTAAAACAGTCTTACAGGACACTGTATCCTAGACACAACTGGAAACTCCGTAATTGCGCCAACATCGCCTCCTCTGGTGCTCTCGGTACCAGTGCTCAGTTCATGCATGGATTGGGAGACCAGATTGTCACCATATTGTTGTATCTGCTTCAAACATTCAGAATTGTCTGTGTAGTAAACCGCTACAGAACAGCACACTACCTCCTGCTCACCTAATACATTGCAATTATCCTTCCTAATTGAACAGGAATTGTTAATCTGCAACCTCTGGCTTGGGCCGGACAGCGTGAATCTGCTCCACTCTGCACCTGCTGCCCACGGCCCGAGCGCGAGTGGGCAAACACCCGAGGAGGTCCCGCCGGTGATCCTGACCCAAGATCTGGCGACCCCTGACCTGCCTCCAGCCGACGCTTGCAGTCTAAATCCGGAAGGTCCCCCCAACTGCGACCAGGAGCTGGTAAGAAGATCCGACCCCAAAAGGCAACCCTGCACCCGACGCCCCACGGCCTTGGGGGGCAAAACCGACAGTGCCTAACCAACCCCCAACTTACCTCTCGTAGTGGTGGTCGCACCCAGAAGACCTTCGTCCCCAAGCCTGCAGTGCCTTTGCAAACCGGAAGTTCCCTATTGCAAACAACAGGGCGTCTGACGTCGAAACAGCACCCTGCACCTGGCCACCCTAGTGCCCCTGAGGGTGCTCCTTTGGTGCTACTTTTCTTCCCCATTTGCCCTGAGCTAAAGTCCATGAGCTTTGCTCCCACAACCAAGTGTCCTGCTCGTCCACAGCCCCCAACTGGAGGCCCCCTATCCCCCTTTGGATAACATTGGGCCTCAGCATTCTGCACCCGGCCGCCCTAGTGCCGCTGAGGGTGTAACAAGAGTGCATCCTTGACCCTGGGGGACCCCTGAGGCTACCCCCAGAACCTCAACTCCGAATACCAAATACTTACCTTAAAACCGATAACACTATTTTCCTTCATAGGATAACATTGACTGTTGTTCATGGAAAAGTTTCAAGTGTGGAGTTTCAAAACTAAAGAAATTCTTTAAAATTGCACTGTTTAACAAAAATGATTTTACTACTCTGTTTACAGGAAATGTCCCAGAGTAGTATCCAGGTATGCTACTCTGCGTAAGAAAAGTAATCCAAAAAGTAACTAGTATTACTAGTATTTTACTGAAAAGCCCATTCAAGTCTATGTACTGTATTTACAAAGTATTGCATTTCTCTGCAACCATAATGTAAGTCAAAACAAAGTGCATATACAATTACAATTCAAACTGCATTACTACTGTAAAGTATTTATTGCTTACCTGTGCCAGGCTTGCTTGGTTCTAGAAAATAAAATAACTAAAAGAATATTTTTATACAAAAACAATTGGTCTTTGAGTGTGTGAATTCATTTGCTGATGGAGCATGTACAACAAATGCTTAACACTGTCCCCTGATACTGCCCCTACCACAAATAGAAAGTGAGGTGCTATCTGACTTTACCTCTGCCTACCTTTGGGGTCCGCTGGACTCTGTGCACACTATACCTCACTTTGGTATAGTATATTCAGAGCCAGCTTCCTAACATGACACCGCAAACAAAGTGATTGGTATTATTTAACTGTTATGTGAAAAAAAATTAAAAACAAGAAACTTCCCCACCCACCGAATAAAAAGAAAATGCGAAGAGAGAACAAAAAATTAAGGAAACACATTCCCAACCCAATATGTATGATTTCAATCACAGGGCTCGAAAAATCCACTCGACTGCTCGCATATGCAAGCTAAACTTAACGAGATCGAGCTGCTTTTAGGTCCTACTCGCCCTTTTTGGTGAGTAGGAAGACAAACTAACTTTTGTCCTCTGCTTGTGAAAACGGAGCAAATGCGACAAGATAATAAGATTTAAAGGCATTTTTATTGCTCACAAAGGTAACGAGCAATAAAGATGCCTTTAAATCTTGTTACTTTGTCACATTTGCTCCGCTTTCAGAGGCGGAGGTCAAGTAGGTTGGAGTTAGGTCGAGGAGATTTTTAAAGGTACTAGTCCTGCAGGACTAGTACCATTTTTTGAATTTTTCGATTCCTGAATCACGTGGAACCCAGTTGGGTATGCATCAACCATGTTTGGGCGCTTATTTAGCAGCAGGAAAAAGGAAAAAAATAATCTTGCTGTGGTTGCTATATGTACTTGTGTCTGGAGGCTGGTGGTTGTGATGTAGCATATGTGTCACTCGTGGTCTCGCAGTATACCAAATCACTGCGGTCTCAAGGCACTGGGGGATTAAGCAAGCTCCATTCAGTCAAAGAGCCAGGCCTTGAGTATCTTACTGAAAATGTTCAGGGAGTGGGCTTGTCTTATGTTGATCGGGAGCTCGTTACAGGTCTTGGCTGCTCTTCCTCCTGTTCTGGCTCGCCGGATCCGCGGGATTTCGGTGTGAGGGCAAGGTCCGCGGATCTGAAGTTTTGCTTGGGTGCGTGGAAAGAGTCTCCTGTTGAGGTATTGGGGTTAGGTGTTGTGAAGGCATTTGCAAGCGTGGGTGAGTATCTTTAAGGTGCTTCTCTTTTCTATTGGGAGCCAGTGGAGGTTCTGTAGGTGTTGGGTGATGCGCTCATGTCGAGGGATGCTGTGGACGAGTCTGGCTGCGGGGTTCTGTATGGTCTGGAGTTTGTGGAGCAGAGACTTGTTGATCCCGGCGTAGAGGGCGTTGGTGATGGTCTTCCTTGATTCTGGGGGGATCCATTTGAAGTTCTTTCTGAGGATGCAGCAGGTGTTGAAGCAGCTGGAGGTGACGGCGTTGACCTGTCGGGTCATGGAGAGGGAGGAGTTGAGCACGATGTCATTTTTACTGGCGAGGTCCGTGGGGGTCTGAGGGCTGCCGAGGGCAGTGGGCCACCAGGTGCTGTCCCATGCAGAGGGGGAGGGTCTGAGCACAAGGACCTCTGTCTTCTCCGAATTGAGCTTCAGGCAGCTGCTGCTCATCCAGGATGCAATGCCCTTCATTTCTTCCTGGAAGTTGAGCCTGGTGGTGATGGTGTCCTTGGTGAGGGAGAGGATGAGCTGGGTGTCGTCGCCGTAGGATACTATGCTAAGTCCTTGCTGTCTGACGATGGCGGGGAGGGGGGGTCAAGTAGATGTTGAAGAGCATGGGGCTGAGTGACGATCCTTGGGGTACTCTGCAGTTGATTTCTGTCGGTTCGGAGAGGAAGGGTGGCAGTCTGATTCTTTGGGTTCTGCCCTTGAGGAACAAGCAGATCCAGTCGAGGGCGGTTCCCTGCATTCCGGCATTGCGGTGTCTGGTGATGAGTGTGCAGTGGGAGACGGCATCAAATGCTGCAGGGAGGTTGAGTAGGATCAGGGCAGCGCTGTGTGCTTAGTCAAGGAGTGTGCGGATGTCGTTTGTGACTGCGAGTAGAGTCGTCTCGGTGCTGTGGTTGCTGCGGAATCCGGATTGGGGGGGTCGAGGATGGAGTTTTCTTCGATGACTCTTGTCAGCTGGGCATTGACGGTCTACTCAGTGACTTTGGCCACGAACGGGAGGAGGGAGATGGGTCGGTAGTTCTTGAGGTCCATGGGATCTGCTGAGGGCTTCTTGAGCAAGGGTCTGACTTCTGCACGTTTCCAGTTGTCGGGATAGATGCCGGTCTTGATGGTGGTGTTGATTATGCATCGCAGTTCTCAGGCAGTGGGGCTCTGTGGAAGATGTGCGGCGAGCAGGGGTCCGTGGGGGCTCCTGAGTGGATGGCTTTCATGGTTGAGGTTGTGTCTTCGGTGGTGACTCGGGTCCAGGAGGAAATGGTGGGCTGGCTGGCGTTGCTGGAAGAGGATGTGGTTTCGGGGGTCAGGCGTCTTGTCGTTGAAAGTGTTGTAGAGGCCCTTGATTTTCAGATTGAAGCAGGATCCGAGCTTGTTGCAGAGGTCCTGGGAAGGGGTGATGTCCGTGGTTTCGCTAGTGGGGGCTTGGAGAATTCCTGGATCATGCTGAAGTGTTCCTTGGAGTTGCTGGGGCTGGCGAGGATCTTGTTGGATAGAGCTCCGTTTGGTGGATCTGATGCGTTGGTGGTGTTCCGTCATGGCGTTCTTGTAGTTGGTGCGATCCTTAGACGTTTTTGTTTTTCTCCCGTTCTTCTCGAGTTGTTAGCGGGTGCGTATGTATTCTTGGAGATCGGCAGTGAACGAGGTTGCCTTCCTGGTCCGCTGTCTGTCAGGGTTAGGTAGGGGTGCAAGATCGTCTGCGCAGTTGGAGATCCATTTGGGGAGTTCCTTGGCTGCGAGGTTGGTGTCGGTCGAGGTGGTGGGGGCCGTCTCGGTTGAGGGTTGAGTTGAGCTGCTTCTTAGTCACTTTGCTCCAGTTCCTTTGTTGGAGGGCGTAGTGCAGGTTTGGACCGCGTGGGTTTGTTGAGGTAGAAGTGTACGCAGTGGTGGTCCGTCCATGGGGGTTGCATGGTGTGGCTGAAGTGGATGTTGTTACCTCCTGCGAAGATGGGGTCCACGGTGTGTCCTGCCTTGTGGGTAGGTGTGAGGACGAGCTGTTTCAGTCCGATGTTGGCAAGGTTATTCAGGAGGATGGCGGAATTGGAGTTGCTGGGTTTGTCGAGGTGGAAGTTCAGGTCTCCGATGAATATGTAGTCCATGGAGGTGATGGGGTGTGGGGCGATGAGGTCGGCGATGCTGGTGGTGAATGGAGCGCAAGGTCCGGAGGAGATGTAGGCGAGGGTGCCGCAAAGTGTGGTTCTAGGGTTGGTCTGGATCTGCAAGTGCAGGTTTTCCGTGGTGGAGAAAGAGTCGCTGGGGGTGGAGGTGGAGAGTCGGAGGGAGCTCTTGTGTGCGATGGCGAGTCCTCCACCCTGGTTGGTTGGGGCGGTCCTTCCTCTGGATCTTGTATCCGTCAGGGATGGCGGTGGCGATGTCGGGGGCGGAGGAGGCGCTTGTCCAGGTTTCTGTGAAGAAGGCGACATCTGGTGAGAGGGTGTTGAGGAGGTCCCAGATATCTACGACATGTCTGTGCAGGGAGCGCATGTAGAGGAGGATTCATTTCAGGGCTTAGGTGGTGTTGGCGTTCGGTGTGGGGGATGGCCATGTGGGTGCGTGCGGTGGTGAAGGTATAGCGGCAGTGATGGCAGGAGAACTGTTCGTGGGTGGTGCTCAGTGTGGACTACTGGCAGTTGTTGCTCCTTCAGGGGTCTAGTAGGACGGCTGAGTCGTAGCGATGGATGGTGGGCGATACAGGGTTCCTGGCGCTGGTCGCGGTTGAGTCACTTGCGGACGCTGACGGGCTTGCCTTTGGCTCGCCTTCGGCATGCCTGCTGGGTGGCTGTGCATTGGCTGGCATTAAATAGGGCAGGGGGAGGGAAGCACAGCTGGGAGGTGGGCGCGAGACGGCAGGGTGAGCGGCCGCAGGAGAGCAGCAGCGGGAAAAAGGGTGGCGAGGACGGGCAGGGAGGAGAAAACGAGGGCACAGGCAGAAAAAACAACAAAGGGCAGAAAAAACAGAATCACAGACCAAAACAGGCACAGAAATTACAGTGAAAAAAACCCAGTAAAGACCGGGAAATACACCACAAACAAAAACGGGCCCAACAAGACAGACTGACCGCAGTGGAGCAGCAGAAGAGCAAAGCTCTCTCACTGGCCCACCAGGGATGAGGCGCAGGCAGGAGCCTGCGGGTGGAGGAGGTCCTCGAACACCTACCAGGAGAGAGGTGTTCTGGGGCAGCGGCAGGCGATTCTACGTTCACCGTTGGGGGGGTAGTGCTGTCCCAGTGCAGGAACACCTGCCGGTTAGCCAGTAACAGAGCAATGGCAGCATAACGTAGGATTCCTGCAGGCAATAGCTTAGCATAGCCTAATAATGCCATTAGTGGGATCGTGGTAAGTGCAAAACTAATCATCTGTGATTAAAATGGAAAAAACTTTCTCTCAATAAGAGAGTACTGGCACACATTTCCACGCCAGATGTGAGAAATAGACATGGTTAGCTGCGTATCTGGGTAAGCAGTGCGATTTGGTGGGGTTGATTTTGGCGATGAGAAGTATGTAGTGTATGCCTGGTGTAGGTATTTAAAGTACAGTAGCTTATGTTTAAGGATATTGGAGACAAATTGGGTCTGTTCACAACAATAGTACCATGTCGTGTCTTGTAGTGGGTTCCCCAAGTCTCTCCCACGCAACCTGAGCCCCCTCCCACCTCGCCAGGTTTCAGTAGTAGAGACGAATGGTATAACAGAGAAGCCAAATGGGCATTATCAGGGGTCCTAGTTACCATAGTAAGTGTTGGGAAGTCCAAAGGCTCCTCGGGGGAGGACAGGAGTATGGTATGAACGGTGTTGTACAGCTGAAGAAGGAATCTGTCCATATAGGACCAGTCAAGCCCCTCTGTCAATGAAGTCACAGATTGCATCGTGGCATCAGCAAAGAGGTCGCCCGGTGTGGAGTCAACAAGTGGCCAGTGTTCGCTTAGTCAATGCCTCCACAGTCATCAGGCGCCCCCCCCCCTTCCCGGGGCAATGTTTGTGTTGGCCAGCTAATTCTTGGTTGTCTACCGACCCAGAGTAGCTGTGTGAGCATGCTACGCAAAGTGTCAAAGAAACTGCCCGTCAGGACTATAAGGATATTAAGAAATAGTTATAAAAACAGGGGTAACACCACCATCTTGATGATGGCAATTCTGCCAGCAATAGATAAGGGGAGTTTAATCCACTGATTGATTTGGGATGACAGCCTATCGATAGTGGGGCCATAATTTGCTCCAGTCAATAGTAAGGACCGAGAATACCCCAAACCTGTCGAACTCTTGGAGGAGAGGAGAAAGATTGGAATCGGGGTCCCTGACCAAAAGCATCACGTTGTCAGCATACAGGGAAGCCAAAAGGGGGCCGCGATGGAAGAGCAATCCATGTGCCAGGTGGCGCGCCTGGAAGTGACGCACCAATGGGGCAGTATAAAGTAGACGGGCAAGGTGCCGAAACCCCTTCGCAGTACCCAGTTTCCGGAACGTAGCATGCAAAAAGGAAAAAGGACCACTCTAGCGAATCAAATGCCTTCTTGTCTTCGAATAAAACCATTGCGGCACGGAGATAGGAGTTATCTGGTTAAGGAATTAGAGCGAAGTAGAGCGATTTGGAACAAATCCAAATTGCAATGGGGAGATTATGCTGTCCATAAGAAGGGAGAGGTGAGTAGCAAGGACTTTAGGCAGAAATTTGTTGTCATGATTTAACAGGGATAAGAGTCTATACGAGGTGCAACTCTGCGGAGATTTGCCTGGTTTAAGTATAAAAGTTATCACTGCCTCATGCATTGTGTGGGGGGGGGGTTCCTTGTGTTAAAGATAGACTTCTAGCAATGACTTATAGACTTTGTAAAAATCACTTGTGAAACCATCCAGTCCAGGGGCACGTGTGCTGTTCAGGTCATCGATGGCCTGTGATATCTCATCACAGGAGATAGGTGAGGCGAGGAACTGCTGTTGTCTCTTATACTATTCTAGAGAACAAAGGTCCTTAGGATAATGTAATGGCATCTACAATGAGATATATAGACCTGAATCAGTACTATATCTGGTCTTCCAGTACTCAGCCGGGTCTGGAAATTTGTATTCAATATATACAGGAATTAAGGAGACCATGAAGAAGGTCAAATACAACATTTGATAGGGTACAAGCCTGTACCTATCCGAGAGTAAGCATGACAAACAGTTCCAGAAAAAGAATAAGGAAAGAAGGAAAGCAAACAATATCAGGCAAGAAAGACGTGGGAGCCAACTGTCCCTTGCATCTGAATCAATTATAGAGAAAGTTTGGACCTACAATTACTGCAATAAGATAGTCACAATCGATATACTGCAGAATTGTTGACAATCGAAACAATTCTGGAGTATATCGACCTTCGTTCTCTAGAATAGATTGTCTGCCCATGGTCCGAAGGCATCAATTAGGTTCTCTTGTTATAATTAAAAAAGTTGTCTCTTATACAGCCACACCATAGCTACCTCTGCTAAATAATCAGCCAGCGCTTCAGCAGCGACGCTGCAGGACATATATAGTTGAGTGTACAAGGTGAGGAATGTGGCAGAGATGTCTTCTTTAACTAAGGAAGCATCATCCAGCTGGAGGTGCGTGATGAAGGAAGCCTAATATGGGGGCAGAGCAGGCGAGTCAGGGAGTCTCTCGCCCTCACCGTAAACTCGCGCTCATGCATACTTGTCCATACAGTTCACCTTGCGAGCCGGAAGATCGTGAAAGTCTTGGAGCAGCACTGTGCATTAGTGCAATGACAGGGGTCATCAGTCTGGGTCTGTGTGTTGAGATCGCCCAGTGCCCGTTTAATAGCCGTTACTTCCCTACGTATGGACGCGAGTACTCCAGAATGTTTGGCAGTGCAAACTCCCCTGATGTAAGCTTTAAAAACCTCCCAAAGTACAGAATGTTGTGATACAGTTCCAATATTGAGCTCAAAGCATTCTATAATTGTGTATCGAACCTCCGCTCGAAAACCATCGTGCAGTAACACATTTGTAGGGAATTGCAAGGTCAGACGAGGTGGCGCAATGTTGGGGAAAAGAAAGGTCAAAAGCACTGGAGAGTGGTCCGATAACATTTTGGGGGAGGTGCCCGACATCAGTAACCATGAGCAACAAGTCAGGGGTCTTTATGCGACCACGAATCATGAGGGGCAGAGTAAAAAGTATAACCCTTATTTAGCAGATATCTGGAGCGCCAGGTGTAGGGATCGCAGGTGGGATGAAAAGACCTGTGGGGAGCGGGCTTGGTCTTATGTCCGGTGTCAGTCGACTCCAGGGAAGGACAGAGAAATGAAATACCTCCCCCCCATTAATATGCGATCTTCATGTAACCGGGTTATATGTGTGGAAATGTCCTAGAAGAAGTAGAGTGTATCCACGTTAGCGGCCCAGATATTGATCAGTAAAAGGGATGTAGTAGCAAGTGTGCCCTCTGAGTCAGTAATGACATCCACACTCCGTGGTTCCCTGGAATATGTGCTATATTTAGCTAAAAATGATTCCCCCCCCCCCCCCCCCCCCGCCCCCCCAGCAGTTTGATGAATAGCAATTGGGGGATTCAGAGCACAGTGGGTTTCTTGTAGGAAAGCTAACTGGGTATGATGTCTGGACAAGTAGGACAATACCTGCCGCCTCTTCCAAGGATTAGTCAGCCCTCTTCCATTCCAGGTCATTCACCTTAGTGTTAGTGCCCCAGGTCCTCTAGCAGGTGGAGTCATCTAGGCAAAAGGATAATGAGCAGAAATGCAGGCATGTGAGTATTAAAATACTGCACAGCATGTAACCGAATCAGATCCCTGTAGGAATAAAATGACAAGAATAACATAGCCGAACAATCAAAACCCATACCATCTACATCGGATAGCAAACAAACTGTATCCGGTGAACCCCATCATAATCCCAAATAACCATCAGAGATAACAATCAAGTGGAGAACTCGTAGGGGAAAGGCAATACTCCTAGGAGAGCGCCAAATGTCCATGATCTTGACGGGGGAATGAAACTGTAATATCTGGAACAAGAGTAGTAAAGGTAGGTAGAGCGCAGATGCAGCATAATAGTTTGTTACACTACCGAATCCAATAGTGATCAGTCTGGCTCAGCAATGTGATGGCAAACCTGAGGAGGTAAGGAAGAGGTTTACAGGTCCGCTGAATCATGGGAGGGGGGAGAAGTGGATCTCCTAAAACTCGGCGAGCTATACCCAAGATTATGCTGCTTACAGAAATCCACAGCTTCAGTAAGAGAGTCAAAAAGGTGAAATTTACCATTAATTTGGATTCGTAGTCACGCAGGGTACAACATAGCCTAGCACATGTTCGCTTTCTGGAGCATGCGCTTAACACCAGAGAATTTACGTTGCGCCTCTTGCACAATTAGGGTGAAGTTGGGGGAAAAAAGATAATCATGCCCTGGTGTTGTATTTGCTCCCTGTCGCGGGTTAGACGAAGAACAGTGTCCCTGTCATGGTAGTTAAGAAGTTTCGCGATGATCAAACATGGTGGTTTGCCAGGTGCTTGCCCGGGCCAAGGGTTCTTTGGGCCCTCTCAACCGCAAACGAAAATGCCGCTCTGCCAAAGAGTTCCTTGAGGAGATGTTCCACCTAGATGTTCATGCGGCCAGTATTGGGAGATTCTGCTATTCCCGCAATACGGATATTATTTTGACACACGTTTGCCTTTAAATCTTCAGCTTTTGCGGCATGGTCTTGAAGAGCCTCAATCTTTTCATTGCACTCGTTGGTTGTGGGGCCGACATCTTCGAAGTTGGAGGCACGCTGCTGCGCAGCATCGATTCGCTTCTCATGCTGGTCAAGTTGTTCATGCATTCTTTCCAACCGGGCTGTGAGGGTGTCAAAACGAGAGCAAGCTTTCAATTCGGCCATAATGGGTAAGTAGATGGCAAGCAGTCCATTATGCACAAGGGCAATCTCGAGCATTCCAATAGAGGAAAGAGATGACCAGTAGAATCTATGTTTAGGGAGTCATAACACGCGTAAAGTTAAATTGGGCCTGTTAGGCAGAGAAATGCACAGGAGCGGAAAACCATGCCAGGTCTGGTAAAATATTGAGTGTTATCATGGTGCTTCTATTCCTTCCATCAGCAGCCTGGAGCACTCACTCAGTGGTAAGTTGGCAGATGTGGCGTTGCGAGGGGCACCAGCTTAATGGATGGAGGGGCGTCCATGTGGCTGGGCCCACGCGGCCCTGTCCGCCACAGAGCCGGCAGCCCAGAGGTGCTTGCAGAGGCCTGTACTGTAGAAGAGGTGTCGCTGGGCAGCAGAGTAGAAGAAGATCAAGTGACTTTCTGCATCAGCCTGATGTTCTGTGTGATCCAGAGGCAGCGTGTCCCTCTCTGTCAAGTGCGAGCCCTCAGCACAGAGTCCCGCAGTGTGAGGACAGATAGAGAGCCCGACCTCGATTGAGGTAGCCGCCTGCCTGCGACCCCTGGCTGAAGCACCAAGCAATCGCCTGTGAGCAGAGAGAAGGCCGGATAGTCGGCCCGAGGAGGTCAAGGCGTGCCCATTCCTGTGGCAGCAGCACGAGCAGGTGACAGGAAACTGAGGTAGGCTGTAGGATAGTGACGAGTTCTCCGGTGCTTCAAGGTTGAACGGCCATATTGGTCCTCGGCCTGGCCATGCCCCTGTTATCTAATATTTAAGGCAGCCATCTTATATTTACATTTTAGATAATTCAAATTCACTAGATGTGAATCATGAAAAGAGCACCACTTTAATCAGCATGACTTTCCTGCTCGTCTTGACTTGGGAGCAACGTAAGATCCCTAGTCTGTCCAGCGATAGTGAAGTCTCGTATTTCACTATCGCTGGACAATCTAGGGAGCTGAGGTCTCGCCACCACAGGGATGTAAACGTCCGCTCGTTGGTGTTTTTTCATTTACCGCAAAAACACCGGGAAACAGGCCTTCCCCTCTTGCCCCTTTCTTTTGAGGAACCTATTGTTTAATTTGATGTACCCATATCACCTAGCGGGTTCGAATGATCACCGGTATACCGACTCCCACGCTACAGACTGTTCTCTCACCACAGCCTTGTGACGAAACACGTGTCGGCTGGCTTTCTCTTTGTATTGACCAAGTAATATTTGATATTAAAAAATCGTCGTAAAGATACTTCTGATGTCGACTTTCATATTTCTCCACTGAAAGTACTTTGAGTGGTTTTCACACTAAAACCAAGAACGCTGAAAACGTGTGCACAGGACTTGGTTCAATTGTACAGTGTGGGCTCTGACCTACACACTTGCAGGGGTTGTTTTTTGCTTGGGTTTGTTTCCCCTGACCTGGCGGCACCATATTCATATTTTCACATTTCAAACTCCATTGCGTACTTGCTTGAGCGCCATTTCTTCCTGTCATAATTCTAAACCCTTCACCGAACCTATAACATACATGTGTATTTGTAAAGCGCACGTTCGCCCATTGCTCTCTTGGTGCTGAATAACAGATGTTTATTGTTACTCAACTCAGTGGTACTCAATTTATTGACCTCACATGGATGAAAGGCTAAGTGGACCCGCCGGGATTTGTACCTATGACAATGAGGTTGAACACAGGCCCCTGCAGTAGATGTATTAGTCCACTGAGCCACCAGACCCAGATCTGAAGGACTATTCGTTGTTGCCCATGACGTAGGCAGTAAAATTGAGATTAAAGGCAAATGTGCCCGTTGTATGTGATCAGGTGTTTTTCAGGGTGGTCGGGGTTACATAAATGTGGGCATTTTTAGTAACAGCAACAATGTGAATTGGATCTTTTGCCTATCAGATGTGTGCCTGCCTTTGATAAAGCAGATGAGTGATTTGCAGAGGAATGTCTTTTAGCCGCATTGCTAGAACATTTGTTTATATTCATTAACATTCAAGAGGTCAATAGGTGCATTCCTGGACTGCACATAGTTTGGAAAGTTGATCCATGAGACCTCTCCTGTTGTATTATTCATCAAACTAATTTTTAGAGTTTATATAGTAGATGCCAAAGTTTGTTGGAGAAGCCTTGTAAAATGCAGCTCAAAATATTTCCCAACACTGTGCCTTGCATGCTGGCATTGATGCAGTGGCTCTGAAGGGCCATGTTACCATTTCCTTTTCCTCTGTTAAAGCAATCAATTGTTGCCCCCTAACTTTGGTTTACTTTCTTTAGTTGTTGTGCCCTAAACTTGTGTGCCACCAGGCGATCCACCTTCTTTTTTCAAAGTATCACTGTTTCAGTCCCAGTAGAGTCCTTTCTGTTCTGGCAGTCAAGGTGGCTTCTATCTCCTCAATAACCATGGGTGCAGTAGCACAGACTTTGAAGTGCCCTTGATTCTGTTCTTCCTTTCATTCTCCACCAACTCCTTCTGCAACTGTCATTTAATTACTTTCCTGTCATGCTCTCCTGGGTTTAACTGCTCAGCAGGTTTTCTGCACTCTTCACAATAGAACATGCTAATATTGATGCAGAAAATATTTCTCCAACTCATCAATCAATAGTGGGTTAGTCAGCAAGTGTTGCCCCCCTTCCTTCTCCTCTAGCTCTCTTATTTCCTATTTTGGTTACATTTCTGTCCATATTTGAGTAAAATATGTTGTGGCAGTAATCTTGTGTGAATTAATATTCACTATCGTTAGGAAAAAAAATTGTGAAAAAAATTTCAAACTTCATCATAATTTTTTTCAAATGAGGCACTCCCCATACGGCCTCCTTTTATTTTCCTCTTGTTGCATGCTGGGGCAACCTCACCGTAATCCCTACACTCTAGTCATTGTGGCCGATAACCCCTATGCTTCCCCTTGCTTTTCTCACACCACCGTAACAACCCCCCTACACAATAATATGCTCCTCTCCTTCCACTCTGGCTCAGCGAATTCCCTCATTCACTCCCTTGCTTTTATGGATGCTAATCCCCATGCCCCTGACCTGCGCCTCCCCTTTAATTGTGACATATTCCTCTTCACAGACCCCACCTGCACACTGCTATTTTGTCTGCTGTGCTTTTCTCCTACTCCTTGCTCATTTTGTTAGCCTACAATGGGGTAAGAGTCTGCTCCTTCTTTGCCATTGTTTAGCTTCATTGTCATTCTCGTTTGCTTGCTTCTGAATTCTTAACCCATGTGGGCTTCACGCCCTCTTCTTGTATTTGACCCTCACCTGGATCATGGCAAAGTACTCGTGTCCTTCCACTGCTTGCGTTGTGGGAAATACGTTTTTTTTCTTTTTAGGGGAGCACTCTGAGAGTTCATGTTTGTATTTATCTGCTTACTTGCAGCCACATCCCGCAAACCCTCCCCCTCTTTGTTTTGTCACCTGCTCCCTCCTACAATCCCTGTTGCCCTCTTCCTCCCCTACCGCCCCCCTCCATGTCATAGTTCCCTCCCCACCAGCACTTAAAAAAGAAATGCAGCCAGAGCTGGCCCTGTCATGGCTACATGCTACACAGCAGCTACACTGCTGTGCAATATGGCAGAAAAAAATTGACAGAGCCAATAGCTCTTGTAGGCAACACCAATTTGATTTGTCAATGCTTGTTCTGATGGATAATTCTACCTGCAGATACCTCGTCTTTTTAATATTCTCGGATATCAAATTGTATCTGGAAATGATGCAGTAGCTCTCCTGCACTTATTGGCTTTGTTTGCCACCCTTGAAATGATATCACCAGGGCCATATAACCACACCCTGGCACCCTGATGTCACACTCCGGCTGTGTTGATGCTGTTGCTTTGTGTACTTGTTCCCTCTTGCATACCCCTTGACCCCACCTAACCAATGGGATCTGCAACTAAACAGCCCCTTGCAGGTTCTTCTGGATGCCAGTCAACCTCAGACGTTATGAGGTTGACTGGCATCCAGCTGGCCCGGGCCTGTGCCCAGGGTTCTACCGCTAGTTCGTCCACCAGCACCATCTCTTGCACTAGCTTTGGAGTCCATCACTTAAACGAAAGCCTTCCTCATGCACTGAAACAGACAGACACAGAGATTAATGGAAGAGAAACGACACAGGGAAGCGTCTTAGCCAAGGTCTTTGTCTTACGACAAATATTTACAACATTGTTGGCACAAATTCGGACCACACCCAGGTGCCTTACAGAATTTGACCCTGATGATGAAGCCAGTAGTGAGGTGGCCTACTTGATGCCTCCTGTTAAGAAAGATGCTATAGACTACATAGCTCCCCAAATTGCAGGTGGCTTGGTTTTGGCACTGGAGGTGAAATTGTAATGCCCTTGTGTACCGTCCTCAGCAGAAGTTTCCTCTTTCACAGCTGTTCTTAAAAAGACCACCGAGGCCATGTAACCTCCAGTCCCCATGAGGAAAATATGTTTAATCTACTTACGGAGATTCTTTAACCGGCCTCTTCATCAGAGCTGTATGGAATGCTATCCCTCAGTGGCTAAGGATATGCCCAGACATGGTCCCTTGCTCGCTGCGTCCCTGGATTCAAGCTAGCTTGGCTGATGAGAAGTGATACCCCAAAGCAGGTCCAAAACAGGTCCCAAGATGCCTGTTTCCGTTCCAGGGCGGACCTGGCCTGGCAGTTCGGGATGGACTGTTTCCATGAGAAGCAGGGTCAAGACTGATTTGCATATTATTGCTTGGTCCAAACTGGGGTGATGTGGTGAGGAAAATAACAGTGAAAAGTATCAAATCTGAGTTGAATCCACTGTTATTTTCCTCGCCTCATAACCCCGGTTTGGTGGAAAATTTTAAACACTCCGTCCATCATTTTATTTTGTGATATTGCTGTCTGCGCTCTAATTGGCTTTCGGTATGCACAGATGTGAGACCTTTGCTCAATGTGCCACTGAATTCAAGCTAGCTTGGCTGACGAGGGGTGATACCCCGAAACCGGTCTTAGGATACTTGTTTCCGGTCCAGGGAGAACCTGGCCTGGCTGTTCTGGCTAGACTGTTCCCATGAGGAGCACGATCAAGACTGATTTGCATATGACTAGGTCGAAACTTGGATGATATGGCAAGCAAAATACGATTGATTAAACCCAGACTTGTGACAGGGGGTGAGTGTTTGAAAAGTTTCAACACTCCGTTTGTCATTTTATTTTGTGATGTGTCTATCTTTTACTTCCAGATAGCTCTTCTTTTTCATGCAGTAAAACTTTCCCTAGTTAATGCCGCTGCGACTTCCCAGGCCACAATTATTTTAGGTGTCTGCCGGAGAGCCCTCAGTCATTTTACGAAATCTTTAGGAAGGACTTGTTTGCCATCTCTTGGTCAGACCCTGTAATACAGACCCTACCTGTGATCCATATGCCAGTCAGTCATCATTAGACCCTGGCTACAGTATCCTTTCTGCCTTTGTGATATTTCAATTTACATTTCCAGGTTCACCCTTATTTCTTAAATTACTGTCGGAACTAGTGAAGGGTAAATATCCAATGGATTCACGGAGTCATTTGGGTGCCCCTTTCACCAGAAAAGCATGACCTTTGACACCCCTCTCCTATACAGGCCTCTGAATTTATTTAATCCCGCGGAGGTCCTTCTTAAGAGCTGAACCACCACCACTACATCTGTGCCCATTCTACAAACTTTACAACCTTGACACCAGTTAGGTTGTGAACTTGTGTCTGCCAAGCTGTACTAGACACAGACTCAGTGTAGCCTACCAACCTCCATGAGCTCCTCTTGAATGGCTGTCTTGTTATTTAGGTGCTGTTGTTTTGAGCTATCTTTGGACAATATAAATGGACACTTATTCAGCCCACTGAGTTACCCGGATCTGCACACAGAGGTGAAGATGATTAGTGCCAGAAGTAAACATGCTACAAAACAATTCTTTGTCTGGAGCTTCTGGTTCATTGAGTGAGCCTTGTTTACCACCAGTTCCAACCAAAGTGTGCAGCTCGCAATCTCTGCTCTTAGGATCACATTGGTGACACAGCACAGCACAGCACATCATTCTGAATAATTATAAACATGCTCTTTCCTTCTTAACCGTTAAAGTGTTGTCTAACTTATGTTTATTTGTACTTTAGCACTTTGGAATGTGTGCCACTATGAAAAACCATGCAACAACATAGGCACTGTCCCCCCTTTCTGTGGTGTACACTTTGTATCGTTATTGAAATCCATTTTTTGTGGTAGCCACAAACAGTTTATGATCTAAAAGGTGATGGCCAGATCCCGGCAGGTAATAAGATTTTAACCACACCTGTCACAGCTTCAGGCTGGATTCCAAACTCCAACCCATTACCTGGGCTTTGCTGCTACTGTGCATCAGCCGCTGTGTTTCCAGCCAAGTGGACATTATATAGATACACTGCCAAGAGTGGCTGTGGATGAGATCTCCCAAGGTTGTTCATATATTTTACAAAACATACAAGATTCATCTTTGTTTCAGTGGTTGGTGGTTGTGTATGCTTTATTCATTCATTGGTAAGCAAAGGTGTACCATTTTCTGCCCCCCTCCCCCAAACACCCATATTTTAATGAT
This sequence comes from Lissotriton helveticus, assembly GCF_964261635.1. Lineage (NCBI taxonomy): Eukaryota > Metazoa > Chordata > Amphibia > Caudata > Salamandridae > Lissotriton > Lissotriton helveticus. The sequence goes on along the minus strand of NC_136065.1, from coordinate 229,378,675 downwards.
TAACCTACAGTGAATCTCAATTCACATATCTTTTTCTTCTTTTCATTGCAGCCACTGATGACATCGTGAAGGTTGAAGTATGGGACGTGGTGGACAAAGGTGAGCATTTATTAAGTTAAATAAGGGTTCTCTCTTTCATAACATAATTCTTTGTGAACGTGGATGCTAGGATTTCACAATTAGCTATACATACAGAATAAGACAAAAATTGGGCTTGAATAAGAGGGGACTGTAAAAAAAGGTAATGGGCAGAACTTTTCCAAGTAAAAGTATTGTAGAAGCCTCTCTTTGTTTAAATAATTATTTATCTTATCCTTGTGTAGAACTTCATCCTTAGCAAGATTACACTTTAAACTCTCACAATACATAGTTGTGAATAGGTGACATACTCCATACGCACTTGAAAGCAGGGTGAGACTGACGTGGTACAGCTCACTTTGTGACGAGGGGATCAATCTTTCTTATCTTGAAGAAAAACTTGAGTGCCAGCAGTTCTTTTTCCCTCCACGGGTCTTTGACTTCCTTAGAAGTTTGTTTTTTAGTTTTGGCTTCCAGCAGCAGCCCAGTGTCACCAGAGGAAAATTATTGCATTTGTGGGGCCATGAATTCTTCATATTTCAGACATGGTAGCTTTCTTTTCTTCCCTCATTTCTTCAGACTAAAGAGTGTAAAGCTCAGGCTCTGCTAGGCTTACCAGGTGGATGTGGGACTAGGGCAGTGGGTTAGGGACTACCCAAAGGGCAGCCCACTGTGCATGGCTGAGGTCATTCAGGCTGAGCTCTGGGAAAGTGGATCTGAGTACAGGGTCTGGCTGACTTCTTCGGTATCACTCATGCTGCCAGTGGAGATGTGACAATTAAGTCATTTTTTTATTGTTATATTCATTAAAAAAATCTGTATACATTATTAGACATAGACACGCAATTAATGAAAAGATAAAACCTATTTGAGGCGTTGAGTACCAAGGGCCAGATGTGCGACCATTTATGCATGCGCATACTGGTTTGCGAACCCGTTTGCGCAGGCAAAAACAGCATGGGTAATGTACAAACCCTATTTTGTGAGTCAACATTTTTTGCGACTCGCAAAATAGGGTTTTTGCGAGTCGCTATTAAGAAGGGGCATTCCCTTCTTAATAGCGAGCACAACCCTATGTAAGAATGTTTTGTGTCCGCAATTGCTGGCGCAAAACACTCGCAAATTACCACCCTCTTCAAGAAAGGGTAATGGGGTCGCTAAAGGGAAAGGGTCCCCAGGGGACTCCTTCCCCTTTGCAAACGCAGGGGAAAATATTTTTTAAGGGTAGGATGTGGTCCCAGGGACCACTGCCTGCCCTTAAAAATGTTTTTTTTTTAAATGCATCCCGTTTTTTTTTTTTAAGGAAAGGGGCTGTAAAAATGCTTTATTTAAAAGCAGTCCCAGACATGGTGGTCTGCTGAGCCCAGCAGGCCACCATACCTGGTAGGGCCTGCCATTCCCAATGGGGTCGCAAATTGTGAGAGGCTCATTAATATTCATGAGCTTGTCTATTTGCGGTCCCTTTGGGAATCCCTAACAGTTTGTTACACACTGTTGTAGATCCAAAATAGCGCCTCGCAAATTTCGAGTCGCAAAAGACTTGCAATTTGCGGGGCTTTTTTGGCCGTCATACATCTGACCCTAGGAATGCTAAACCATTCCAGAACAGAAATGTCTCAATCTTGTCCATCAATTTACATATATAGACAATCGGTGTAAAAATAAAAGCCTGATTGAGATGTTAAATGCTGCAAGTAAAAAAAAAAAACAGTCCGATGGTATAGGGCTTACTGAGTTAATGTAATAGCACCACCTTAGGATCAGAGACAAACTCCGCTCAGTTTGAAATGCTGATGAAAGGAATCCCTCTGATAACCGGTTGAGAAACCCTGCGGTCCTGGTACTTGGAAGTATCTTGGAAGCATAGTTGAGAAAACTCACATCTTTGCAAGATGATTGCACTGGATTCCCGCTTAGTACTGCTGTTACTGCTGGGTGACATGGTGTAACTTGCAGAGATCTAAAAGTTTGTCGTAAGAGTTTTCGCCTGTAATTTAGCAGGGCCTGACACACCCTCATAGTAGGTGGAGCAGGGATTTGTTGGTATATTCGCAAAGTGGCACTGGTTGTTGGGCCAGGACTTCTTCCAATAAGGGACAAGGTGTTTGGATGGTAAGACGCCAAGGCGGATGAGCATCATATTGTGTTTCCTGACCGCAGAGAAGTGAGAAGTCAGATCGTGCTGTGGTCCCCAGGCCGCATACAATGACAACACTGCTCATGCATGCCATTCACGCGCAAATGCTGCTTTGTGTGAAGTACGTGATAAAAGCTTGGCTCTCTGTGGATGCTGTGACAAGTTCTGCCTCCACTAGAATTTTACAGCTAAAGTTATTGGCTACTTCTCCTCCTTAGTGCATCCTAAATGCATAGTTCTTTCCCTTATACCCTGTTAGTAGGTCCGTTATACTTATAATGGTGTTGATAACTATAAATTACTTGTTTTTTTATTTTTATATGTCATTCATAACGTGTCGTACCATATTTCGTGAACATTTTTATTTATTTATATTTCATTCATTTTAAGAACTTCATATTGGTATGAACAATTAATTTATTTACACCATGGAGCACAAGACTGATGTAAAGATGATCCATCAAGCAATAGCTTTAGTATCACATTTGTTTATTAGATTTTATAATACATACAATCGCCTACAACCAGTGGCTGGTGAGGAGATTCAGTTGCCTTTATTAACAACTTTTAACTCCCCCCTCCCTCCCCAGCTGTCTTCCCTCTCCCTTGATTTGGGCAGCCCTGACGGGAAAGCATTCTAAGAGATAGTTTGCGACATGTCATCTACCCATGTGGAAGTGGCCCATGTATGGTGACTAGATTGTACAATTATAATGTTTCCTGTTGTATTCACTAGTCTTAGTACTGAATGTTTTATACTGTTAGTAAGGGTGATCGATAGTTCAGAACAAGATGAAGAACAAGGAGGTAGTTGTATCCTCGCGGTGCTTAGTATTCTTTGCAGAGTATAGTGATGTATGGTGCCTTGTCGTTATCAAATGTCTTGGTTCTAGTTGTTTAGTGGTCTTTTCTATGACTAAGGTGTACCATAACCTATTAAGCCAGTCTTCAACAGAGGGAAGGTTTTTTTTCTGTTCCATTTTGCAAAAAATAGCCTGGATGGCTGCCATTAGAGCCACATTGAGTTGTTTGCCTCGTAGTGATCTGTATGATCACCTCCTTGGATGTGGTAGGCCAATAGTAGTGCGCCTAGTTCTCTCTCTATGGATGTTTCAAACACCCACTCCACTATCTGTATTATTCGATCCCAATATCTCTCTAGTTTGGGGCAGTGACAGCACAGCCCATCATTACGGCAATCCCACTCTGCCAGTTCTTTTATTTGCATTTCTCCAGTATACATGTCTTTTCGCACAGTTTATCACAGTCTTTGTCTGACAGGGATTTAACCAATTTTTGTCCCCATCATTTCTGTGCTAATGTCCTCATCATGGGTTGGGAATCCTCCCCCTCCCAAAAAATATAGTGTTTATTCGCGTTCACCGACTTCTCAATTGCATTAGTGGTATAGATTCCCCTTCTTTAATGGGCGAAAAAAGAATTAAGAATCCAGTGCTTAGTTTAGAGAAAAGGAAACAGTTTGGTGTGCAGGAGTTGGTATTGTGATCGTATGTGGATACTTCCATTAATAAGTAATAGCTTTAAAGGTGTTCTTGGAACAGCAACAAGGAAAAACCTTCCTCAGTATATTACATCTCCTACTTATTTCTTTCCTTTTAGTTTGATTTGCTCTTGAAGATAACATTTTGAGTCCATCTAGAACTGTTTGTGCTTACCCCCTGCCGTGTTGCTTGGCCCCCCTGCCGTGTTACTTGGCCCCCCTGCCGTGTCGCTTGGCCCCCTGCCGTGTCGCTTGACCCCCTGCCGTGTTGCTTGGCCCCCCTGCCGTGTTGCTTGGCCCCCCTGCCGTGTTGCTTGGCCCCCCTGCCGTGTTGCTTGGCCCCCCTGCCGTGTTGCTTGGCCCCCCTGCCGTGTTGCTTGGCCCCCCTGCCGTGTTGCTTGGCCCCCCTGCCGTGTTGCTTGGCCCCCCTGCCGTGTTGTTTGCCCCCCTGCCGTGTTGTTTGCCCCCCTGCCGTGTTGTTTGCCCCCCTGCCGTGTTGTTTGGCCCCCCTGCCGTGTTGTTTGGCCCCCCTGCCGTGTTGCTTGGCCCCCCTGCCGTGTTGCTTGGCCCCCCTGCCGTGTTGCTTGGCCCCCCTGCCGTGTTGCTTGGCCCCCCTGCCGTGTTGCTTGGCCCCCCCTGCCGTGTTGCTTGGCCCCCCCTGCCGTGTTGTTTGGCCCCCCTGCCGTGTTGCTTGGCCCCCCTGCCGTGTTGCTTGGCCCCCCTGCCGTGTTGATTGGCCCCCCTGCCGTGTTGATTGGCCCCCCTGCCGTGTTGATTGGCCCCCCTGCCGTGTTGCTTGGCCCCCCTGCCGTGTTGCTTGGCCCCCCTGCCGTGTTGCTTGGCCCCCCTGCCGTGTTGCTTGGCCCCCCTGCCGTGTTGCTTGGCCCCCCTGCCGTGTTGCTTGGCCCCCCTGCCGTGTTGCTTGGCCCCCCTGCCGTGTTGCTTGGCCCCCCTGCCGTGTTGCTTCCCCCCCCTGCGTGTTGCTTGGCCGCCCCCCTGCCGTGTTGCTTGGCCCCCCTGCCGTGTTGCTTGGCCCCCCTGCCGTGTTGCTTGGCCCCCCTGCCGTGTTGCTTGGCCCCCCTGCCCTGTTGCTTGGCCCTCCTGCCCTGTTGCTTGGCCCTCCTGCCCTGTTGCTTGGCCCTCCTGCCCTGTTGCTCGGCCCTCCTGCCCTGTTGCTCGGCCCTCCTGCCCTGTTGCTTGGCCCTCCTGCCCTGTTGCTTGGCCCTCCTGCCCTGTTGCTTGGCCCTCCTGCCCTGTTGCTTGGCCCCCCTGCCCTGTTGCTTGGCCCCCCTGCCCTGTTGCTTGGCCCCCCTGCCCTGTTGCTTGGCCCCCCTGCCCTGTTGCTTGGCCCCCCTGCCCTGTTGCTTGGCCCCCCTGCCCTGTTGCTTGGCCCCCCTGCCCTGTTGCTTGGCCCCCCTGCCCTGTTGCTTGGCCCCCCTGCCCTGTTGCTTGGCCCCCCTGCCCTGTTGCTTGGCCCCCCTGCCCTGTTGCTTGGCCCCCCTGCCCTGTTGCTTGGCCCCCCTGCCCTGTTGCTTGGCCCCCCTGCCCTGTTGCTTGGCCCCCCTGCCGTGTTGCTTGGCCCCCCTGCCCTGTTGCTTGGCCCCCCTGCCCTGTTGCTTGGCCCCCCTGCCGTGTTGCTTGGCCCTTCTGCCGTGTTGCTTGGCCCCCCTGCCGTGTTGCTTGGCCCTTCTGCCGTGTTGCTTGGCCCCCCTGCCGTGTTGCTTGGCCCCCCTGCCGTGTTGCTTGGCCCCCCTGCCGTGTTGCTTGGCCCCCCTGCCGTGTTGCTTGGCCCCCCTGCCGTGTTGCTTGGCCCCCCTGCCGTGTTGCTTGGCCCCCCTGCCGTGTTGCTTCCCCCCCTCCGCGTTGGTGGCCCCCCCTCCGCGTTGCTCGGCCCCCCCGCCGCGTTGCTCGGCCCCCCCGCCGCGTTGCTCGGACCCCCTGCCGCGTTGCTTGAGCCCCCGCCGCGTTGCTACGTCCCCCCCGCCGCTTTGGTTAGCCCCTGCTATGTTGCTTGGGCCCCCTGCTTTGTTGCTTGGGCCCCCGCCTCATTGCTGGACCCCCGCCATGTTGCTGGGTCCCCCTGCAGCGTAGCTTGCCCCCGCCGTGTTGCTTGGCCCCCCGTCATGTTGCTGGACCCCCCGGCGCGTTGCTCGCCCCCGCTGCGTTACTAGGCCCCCCGCCGCGTTGCTAGGCCCCCCCACCGCGTTGCTAGGCCCCCCCACCATGTTGCTAGGCCCCCCCACCATGTTGCTTAGGCCCCTGCCGCGTTGCCTAGGCCCCCGCCGCGCTGCTTAGGCCCCCGCCGCGTTGCTTAGGCCCCCCGCCACGTTGCTTAGGCCCCCCGCCACGTTGCTTAGGCCCCCGCTGTGTTTCTTAGGCCCCCCGCTGTGTTGCTTAGCCCCCCGCTGTGTTGCTTAGCCCCCCGCTGTGTTGCTTAGCCCCCCGCTGTGTTGCTTAACCCTCCCCTACCGTGTTGATTTTCCCCCCTCACCCGCTGTGTAGCTGAGATACTACTCACTCCACCAACCCACTCTTTGGTTGAAAGTTTGAAAGATAAAAAAACACTATAATGCTGCTTTTTAAAAATATATATATTTTTTTTAATTTACTAATCCAACTTGGATTCGTAAAAAAGGAAAAAAGGCGCCCACATAATTTTCTAGGTGCACACATGCACTCTCCACAAAAGGGCCCTGCCGAGACAGCCACGTTATCATGCCCTTTTTAGGGCTCGCCTAGCGTTGCAGCGCGAAGCGCTGCCCCTAGCGAGCCTTATTGTCGTTATCTTGCCTCCCCAAGTGGTACAGACCGGTGCACGAGCAGACACCGGTCTGTGAACGCGCGAGCCGCAGGGAACGCCAACGTGCACCCTCACGGCGTTACGCTCTTGCCCTCCCGCGTCTCTTCCAAGGCGCGCTCCAGGCCGACTTGTTTTTTACTCTAAGCTCGAGGCACGCGTGCGGCCAATGCTTGTTTAAAGCCTTACAGCGCTCTCCCTAGAGCCTCGCTCGTGCGCGCAATATTCGCATATCGCTTTCAATTTCACGGCAAGCTACAGATCCCCCTACATAAAGACAACAGTCGAGGGTGCTGAAAAAAACCCTCACTGCAGACCCCTCCGATGCGCTCGCAGTCCTGGCCCCACCCCGGCCATGGCGGCTGCCGTGGCGAGCATCATCTTCTACCCCTCGCTGCTTTATAACGTGTTGCTGGAGAAGGCCTCGCTGTGAAGGTGGTACGACTGCACCGACGAGACCGTGGTGCTGGGGGCGCTATCCTTCCGGGGCGTGAGCCGGCGGCTGGTGGAAAAGGAGAATGTCCGAGGCGTTATCGCCATGTCCTGTTACACAGCTGAGGAGTGGCAGGCTTAAGGTGTGGTATCATCAACTCCTTGGAGTCTTAGGGGGAACAAAGAGCACAGGCCGCCCCCCACTCAAAAAGTGCAAAACAAATTAGGGCCTGTCCCTCAAGACACTCTTACTTTCCGTTTGAATGCAGGATCTAAATAGGTGTGTGCATTATCTTGTCACTACCCCTTCCCTGTTATATCAGGGTTCTTTTAATTCCTGCGCAAGTGTCACTTGTTGTCAAAGTACACACAAGGTGGCGTTAAAATTGCCAAAAAACCATCACCCATGCCACAAAAAATGTGGAGAAAGAGAGCGAGCACCTCACGGTAGAACCACCATTGGGGTTATCTGGCTAGCAATTACCAGTGTACCCACTTATCATCATCGGTTGCTCACTCTCGTAAAAGTGGGAAAAAAAGACAAGGACATAGAAGAAAAGGACAAACAACATGTAGTAATCCTTTTACTTCACAACAGACAAACGAAATACTGAGTATCCGTGCCCCAGCGAATAACAAATAAAAATCGCTGTTAAGTGTACACATTCACCATTAACCCCATGTGAGAAAAGGAAAAGTGAATCTCACGCTTTAAAATTGCAGAACTCACTGGCCACTCCTGCTTTTATTCTGGGCTGTGAGTGCTCCAAATTAAAAGGCTCACGTTGAACCAAGTTTCATGTGAGTCTAGATCGCCAACATGTTTCGTTGCTGTATTTTAAGCAACTTCGTCAGGGCAGTTAGGGGTTCACCACTTTTAAATTCCACTCATATCTGATTATGACCTGTGATGGTTTTAAATTTGACAAAAAAGAATAAAAAGAACAGTGAGCCCACAGGTCCTCACCTCGAGTAGCCATCTGGCCTGGTCAGAAACACAGCACAAGTATAAAGAGTCAGTAGGTGTGGCACTTAGATTATTTACAACATAATCACCTGAGGGTTGCATCTCTACTGCATACCTGCATACCTCTCTCAAGCAGATAACCGTGTCATCAAGATCACGTATCCTCATGGGAAGGTTTAAGGTGTGGAACAGCTGCACCTAAGCACTGTGGATCTGACTGGGGACCCCACTCAGGAACATAAGCAGAAGGGAGTGAAGTTTGCATTGAAACACCAGAAGCTGGGCAACAGCGTTTACATTCACTCGCGCAGTGCCACCATAGTAGCAGCATATTTAATGCAGAGGCCAGTTTGAGGCACTCAAGCAGTTTCATGCCTGGGTGTGCAATCGGAATCCTATGGAGGGTGAGCAGACATTGGTGGGAAAGCATTTGTTTAAGAAACAACATCCAGCACAAAGACACCGTCCGGCAGCATGTTGTCCACCAGAAAGACACCGTCCAGCTGCGAGTTTTTACCACCAAGATACCATCCAGCAGCGTTTTCTCCCCCACAGTGACACCCTTTCTGATAGCATTAGCGGCCTGCCATGGGGGGATTAAATGCGCATTTGAGATGCAGCAGGGCCCCGGTGCCGCCTAATCCCGGGTACATCACGCAGCCCACCAGAAGCACAACATCCAGGGTTGTCAGAGAGATGGTGTCGCTGGGTGGCGGCCAAGTGCCAAGGGCCTGCCATGGAAGCGCCCCTCCCCCATGGGCAATCATTTACTACAGTCCGTGGGCTCACTAGTCCAGCCGACCGTGCACGGGCGTCGGCTCCCCACCACCCCCACCCCTCCCGTGCCCTGGGTATTAAACCCCGCTCCCCTGGGCTGCCCAGGATCACAGGATCAGCGGCGGAGCAGCTGGCACCACAGGGCCCAGTCCACAGGGTAAGTAGGGGAGTCCGGGAGCTTCCACACAAGGAGATAGCTGGTGGGTTTATGTGCCTGCTGTGCAGATTTCGGATTTGTCTCAAATCCCCGTGACCTAGCATAGTCGGTTAATAATGTACTCCTGGGGGCGTTTTTGTGTAACCGGTAGTTGAGGTCAGTGGTTGGAATCCTAGCTAGATAGCTCCTAGATTTATTGACACTACTGCCAAGATCAGTGTGTAGTTCAGCTCAGTAACTCCAATCTAGCTATGGGTTGTGTATCTGCTTCAGAAATCCACGTGTAACCTGCCTAGTGGCTCTGTTTCCAGTAAGATAGAGGGGTAATGTATGTGCTAAAGAGCACTTGGAAGAGTTGTTGAATAGGACTGCCCCTCGGTAAACACAACAGAAAGAAGGGCCCTTCCTTTCAAGTGCTATGCTTACACCTGGACCCCGTTTCCTTTATTCAGTACTGTACCTTGCAGTGTGGTGGTTAAGTATTTATCAGCATTGACCAACCTAGATAGTCAACTTCCTAACCTAGGTATGCTTGTTTCCATTCATTTTCATGCATTTGTTTCTTCAAGCAATATTCTGCAAGTCTATCGCCTGCTAAGGTTAAGGTTGACATTTTTGTATAAAGCTGAATGTAACTCCTCTTGTGAAAAGTGCCACACCCTTTTGTAGCACGCTCTTAACAGTTACCCTTATAGTTTGTTTATTCGAATTTGTATACTGCCAAATTGCACGCAATTTGACATTATTCTTGCATTGACCACACTTCTGACTGGCAAGCTTTCTTCAAGCGGTGTTTTCCCAGAATTAACGACTTCACTTTAGCCTAAAAGAAAGGCTTTGATTTGGGGTACATAAAACCACACAAAAACCTGCGAAGTTGTCGTGTTTACGTGCAGTGTAGAGTTTTACTAGAAACAAAACGGTCTGTAGTGTCAGTATCTTTATAGTTCATGCGGCCTTAATTAGATTTTAAAATACATCTGTTTTTGTTCGGCTACTTTTCAAGTAGTTTGGTAATGAATTTCCATTTATTGTGCTGCTGTTTCTCTCACATTACTTTACCGGAGAGTAAGTCACAAAAATGTCCTCTGCAGCGGTCTCCTTATTCACATTTTAATTTTAAATGAAGTATTTCTTCACATCATTTAGCTGTGCCGTTTAAATGCTTTGCTTGTTTTTCATCCCTCTAATGTCATTTGGTGGCCTCTCTGTACCTAATTGTTCTACTGACATACATCCACTACAATCCAAACCATAATATATAAGTAAAAACAATTATCATTTATTACGCCAATAGCTCCAACTCTTCAAAATGCGAGACCTATTGCATTGCAAATGCTTGTTTTAAAAAAATAGCCATACTGTCCAGCATCTGCAATGCTATTTAGCATTACCAATAAGCCCCAAAGCCAAGACTTGTTAACTTTGCTAGTGCTTGTTTTTTCTGTAGCAAAGAGCATTAATTATCATGGTGATTTTGGTAAACCACCAAATGTGTTTTGAGCAGGTCATCGGTTTCTTCAAAAAAGTATGTAGGTGAATTCCTATTCAAGGTTTTTGCATTGACCGCAACCAAACCGTAGGACTTGGCCGTGGACCAACCCAGCCCAGATGAGTCTGACCCAATCCATAGGACTTTACCATGGGCCAGGTCTTATGTGTGACTTGGAGAAGCGGATATAATGGACAACATTCCCTTCCAGTTCTGCCCTAAATGTAATGCAAAATTTGTGAGGTTATTTTGAAATAAAAAGCCCCTCCGCCTTAGGAGACTGCGTTGCTGCACACATTATAACATGCGGCAACAAGACGCCTTCATCCAGAACCAGTGTTCTGTCCCAAATACATAACTGTGGGCTGGAAGATCCTTCAGATTTACCTTTGGGACAGGCTGAGGAATACTCCAACACTGTTTTCTCTGAGGGCTCTGAAGAAGAACAGCCAGTCTGGGGGAAAACCTGCACCAAGGACAAAGACCACCCCAAGAACACCAATCTTCCTGCACAAGAGGACTGGTCCTTTGGGGTGCAGCTTCGACAGAGTCAGAGCACCACATTTGAGGGAGTCTGGATTTGAGTCCCAAGACACAACTCATAAAACCTCACCACTCTCCTCCTGTTGATGAGCCTGCCGGGTTCTGAGAGCCATCCTCATTTCTGGATTAGACTAGAGCCAAAGGCTTCAAGCCAAGACCTGAAAAGATTGCAGCAAGCCCTCGGTCATTGATGAAAACAGACTTTGGGCCAAAATTGGCTCTGAAATGGAAGTTTAAACCATCCTTCACATCATGCTCTGTTCCAGGTGAGTCTGTTCTGCCACTTTTGTTCCCAGAGGTTGGATCCAATCCTTCCTCTCTGGCAGAACCCAGAGGATCCGACTCCCTCCCTTCCTCTCCAAACCCACGGAAATCATTTGCGGAGTACCCCAGGGATCTTCACTCAGCCCCATGTTCTTCAACATCTACATGGCCACCTTCGCCGTCATCGTCAAACAGCATGGGCTCACCATCGTATCCTACGCCGACGACACCCAGCTCATCGAACCCCGAAGACACCAGACTCTGTTTCCAGGAAGGTATGGAGAACATGGCAGCCTGGATGAAGGACAGCTACCTGAAGCTAAACTCAGAGAAGACCGAGGTCCTCATCCTCGGTCGCTGCACCTCCGCCTGGGACAACACCTGGTGGCCCTCTGCTCTCGGGAGCCCATCCACCCCTACAGACCACGCTCGGTACCTCGGCATCATCCTTGACTCCTCCCTCTCCATGAACCGACAGATCAACGCAGTTGCCTCCGCCAGTTTCAACTGCCTTCGCATCCTCCGTAAGACTGCAGAAGGATCGTCACCCACACACTCATTACCAGCAGACTGGAATATGGCAACGCCCTCTACGCCGGAATCAACAGAACTCTTCTGCACAGACTCCAGACCATCCAGAACGCTGCAGCCAGACTCGTCCTCGGGACACCGCGCCAAGAGCACATGACCCAACATCTACGAGTTCTCCACTGGCTCCCCGTCGAGAAGAGGGTCACCTTCAAACTCCTCACCCAAGCTTACAAATCCTTCCACAACATCGGTCCCAAATACCTCAATGAGAGAGTATCCTTCTACCCACCCAAGAGGAACCTCTGCTCCGCCGACTTCGCCCTAGCTGAGGTCCCCTGCATCCGCAGAAACAGAACTGGTGGGAGAGCTTTCTCCTGCATCGCAGCCAAAACCTGGAACGAGCTCCCTGTGAACATCGGACACTCTCTGACCCTGCACACATTCAGGAAGGACCTCAAGACCTGGCTTTTTGACTGACCTGGAGCTGCCCCCCCCAGCGCCTTGAGACTGATCCAGCGCTCTGTTTGAAAAACTGTCTCTTAAACGCTACCCATCTCCACAATACTCACCATTAATCATGTAACACATAAAGGCCCATATCACCAATGAGACAATTTTTGAGCGACTGAATCAGGTGGTCTGATTAATCAAAACTATTCATATAATATTTACATTATTATATACAACTGCAGTTTATCTATCTTTACCATGGTTTTAAACATTTATCATTTATAATCAGGCCACTGAAGGCGATTGGATCAACTGATGGAAACTAGACCATGAATAAACAAGACCAGCTTGTCTTTCCAAATCTAATTTTATTAACTTTATTTATCATAAAGGAAAAAGCATTTACGTTTTAAAATCTTTATTTTATAAGCAAATCAAGAAAGCAGCATTTTAATGAGGAAATGAGTTAATCAACTGACATTTTCAAAGCAAGCTCAGAAATATGAAATATTAGCAGAATAACAGTTTCCATTCCCTAAAACTATTTCCCTGTCTATTTCTCACTTCACCTAGAAGGAAAAATCATTTAAAGTCTCCTTACGTGCGCCAAAAGTCCAACAGCATGTCACATCATTCAGGAATCGGAAAGAAGAGAGTTTTTTCCCTGCTCCTAGTGTCAGCTTTTATACCTTTCTTACTGGCTAAACTTTCTACATTTTACATTCTTTCAGACGAATCCGAGCTTTTCATTGGCTGTCCTGTGTCAGTCCATGATAAAATATTTAGGTCATCACCGCTTCTTGACCAAGTCCAGGCTTCACATAAGCCCTATTGTCCTTCATTTCCACAACATTCAGCTTCCTCAAGAAAGTTACTTTTTCCTCGAGTTTTGAACATTTCACTTCCTAGCCTTGGCAGACACTTTAAGTTCCTGTCCTTGAGCCTTTACTTTCTGAGCACGTTCAACTCAGCCAAAGAACTGCTTTTAAAATTATCGATGACAGCGCAGTAAAAATCTTCACAGCTGCGCATGTGCGAGGGCTCCACTGTGGACAAGCTTTTGCGTCCGCAGCTCTGTCAGCCATGTTTTCTGAACCACCTTTAGGCCTCACTTTGGAAACTATTATTAAACAAACACATGACATCAATTAATTAAAGAATTGAGACCCATTCTGTTACCCACCTCCTTTGCTAAATAATCCTGTTAATTATGTTACCTAGCAAAAGCACAGTCAAGCAGCATTATATTTACCTTTCCATTAGGGACTGCACGAACTCCTCGAGCTTTTGTCACAGAAAGACAAAACATAAGCACACAAAATAAGCACATGCCATTAGTTAAACAGCCACATTTAATACTGACAAAGACAATAGGCAAGGTTAGTTTATTATTTTTTCCTTTGCGTTTGCAACATAAAGCACATTAGTTTATCCCGCTGAAGAACCGGGTTATTTAAGACCCGGCGGCGCCAGGGGCACGCCCAAAGTCTTCGGGTATCACCTGTCTTAGAATACAGAGACACGGAAACTTCTTGGTGGCGTCAAAGATCGAATTTATTGGCTGCAGCCAGTAACAGAAGTCAACACGGTATGAGTTCTCAGGAGATTGCTCAATTTTACAAAGCAAGTCATCCCTTTTTATGCCAAAAATCACATTCCAGACAAATACCTTACATTTACAAACTGTCCAATCACATGTATCCAGATCAGAGGTATCGCATGACGGTAAAACCCACTTTTCAGTTGCCCAGCCCATGATCAATCATTGGTCAAACCCAACATTTTTCTTCAGACAGGTCGAACGAACCCATAATAAAAAAGGGCACATCCCCATCGTAAATAGACCATAAAGAAAGGAGCAGAAACAGGTGAGAGTAGGATAAAGAATATTTGTGTGCAATAAAGTTTTACGGTGTCCTGTGCTTTGATCCTCAATCTTGATCAGCTACTGGGAAAGGAACTGGCCTAACAAGTTTGGCTTCAGGCAAGAGGGTCAGTTCGCTCAGGTCCTTCAGAAGTCAGCTAAAGTGTACGTGTGCTAAAGACTCGTTCGGCCGTAGTCATCGGCCTATGTGAGGGCAACCACAAAATGGCTGCCATACACAAAATGGAACCCAAGGGTTCAGAACGAAATCCCTAAATACGTAGTGAATCCATCGGTCTAACGCGACGAAAACACTCATACTTGCCGCACTAACTAGTTATGGTTCGCTAATATTAAATTCTTAACGAAACCATGACCTTTATGAAACGGGTTCAGAATTCACGGAACCTCAGACCCTCCTTTTGCCCTTACATAGGCAATAAACTACACTCACTTCAATCTGAGTCCAGGTCTATATTCATCAGATCATCAAGATGTTGCTGGAGCATAATCCTATTACTTAGTACCTCTCTTGGGACAGGTCTCCTTGCACATGTAGTAGCACAGAGGCCACATATAGCAGGAGCGCACTGCACACAAAGACAGAACAGGAAAAGAATCGCTAAAGCCATTCCAATGATCATCAGAATCTTCCATCCCCAAGTCGATAATAGTTCCCAGAACCATCCAATCAACGACCAATCTCCTTTATACACATGTATAGATTCAGAGATCTTATGTAACTTGGAAATGGCCTGATATACCGTAGGAGCATTGTCTGGTATGAAAACGCAGCAACTTGATTGGATCACTTTACATCAGCAGCGGTGCGTCCATTGGGGCGTAGGGGCGTAGCCCCACTAAGCCTGGTGGACGCACCTGCGGCTGCAGCAGAGAGAGAGCACCAAATAATTATGCAGCGCTTCATCGGGTGTTCCGACCGGGACAGACCCGAAGGAATAGGGAGTGAGCAGGGGGTGGGGCTGGGTTAGTGTCTGGCAGGGGGTGGGGCTGGGTTAGTGTCTGACTCGACTGACAGGCTGCGCATGAGGAATTCAGTAGGAAACTTCCCAGCGCATGCGCTTTAGCCGTCAACTTCGTCAAGTTGACTGAGAGGGAGGGGGGTGTGTCTTTTGCTGGGCCCCGTCCTTTAGAGAAAACGCCAGGGCGAGTGACTGTGTGCCCCCCTAGCCAATCCTGGCGCTTATGGAGCGCCAGGATTGGCTGGGGCCCGCCGCGCTGAAATACAGAGGGGAGCCGGGGAGAAAATCTGAGGAGACAGACTCCCTTACCCGTCCACCCCGCCGAGCTACCGAGGAGCTGTTGTGTGTCCAGTGCCGGGGTACGGTATGGCAGGTACAGTGTGTCCAGGTGCTTCATATTCACCCACCGGGGACTCTCTGTCTGTTTTTAACTCCGTTCAGTTTTGCGTCTTTCCCGTGGCCTTCTTTTTCCTGCTGACTCGAGCTTGTTTAATGAAAAAGCCTTGTGTCGCGTTACAATTCTTGCTCCTCTGAACTCTTCTGTAGAGCCTGCCATGGGGGCACACAGGCACTTGGGCAAATGACAGACTGACAAGGAGTCAGGGAATAACTCCTTGACAGATGGGCAGAGAATACTCGAATCCTTCCTGAGAGGAAATAAACAGATTCTGGGAGTGAGATCAGACTGTCACTAAAAAAGGGAAAAGACTGACATGGAAACAGGGATACCGTGACAAATTATCCTCTTCTCCTTCCCGGTGTGATTCTATCCCTGTCTGAATTCTGAATGTTTATATAGCGAAATTACAGTTCCCACGCGTTATAAAGAGAGAAATGCCATCTCTGTGCAAGAAGACACTTAGATAAGGAATGTGCCCGCTAACACTATGGCCTGTGTGACCTATAACCTGTTTCCTATATCCTGATGGCATTTAGCATGGCATCTTTCTAACAAGTGGAGACTGTAATTTCCCTATATTACTTTGCATGTTATTTCTTTATTACAAATGCGCTCCAGCATCAGAATGTGTTATACGAAAACGATGCACTTATTAGTTTGTAATAAGTTATTACGGGCAACTCGAGCCATCATAGCGCCCCAGGGAAATTAAGGGGAATGAAGTTGGTGTGCAGGAGCAGTTTGTAAAACTATATATCTCGGCACATAGACAGTACTTGGGCCCACATTCCAACGTCCCTAGCTAGCTCTTAAATCTTAAACACAACCTTAGCCGCCTGCAGGAAAGAGCAGCGCCCGTCTCTGCAAGAAACAGAAAAATGATTTATTTCGTGGAAGAAGGTTTTAGGAGTGCAAATGGGCTTCTCTCCCTGATGGAATACATTATTTTTGTTTCTTTTATGGGCCAGCGCTATTGCTGATTGGAGGCTGCTTAAAGTTAGCTGCCAAGAAGCCCATTTCATATGTTACACTATCAGCAGGTCATGCCGTCATAGCCTCAATAATCAGTCCCAACAGAAGGTGTCACACATAATAGTGCTGCATGTCACACATGTAATATATATTGAGAGAAGCAGGCGGCAAGAGGTTCCCATAGTAGATGGAATAAAATGCCCCTTTAATTTGCATTATGAAGGTTATTGCAAGTCACCTCGGAGTTTCTTGACCATTAAAAGCACTCAGATTGCG
Source organism: Lissotriton helveticus (assembly GCF_964261635.1). Classification (NCBI taxonomy): domain Eukaryota; kingdom Metazoa; phylum Chordata; class Amphibia; order Caudata; family Salamandridae; genus Lissotriton; species Lissotriton helveticus. The sequence continues at coordinate 229,362,054 of NC_136065.1, read as the reverse complement.
GCCTCGTGTCTCTGTATGGTCAAGAAACACCTCAGTGACTTGCAATATCCTTAACGAAGACAACTGTGCATTTTCACTCATACATGACATACTTGTGTTATATACACTTGTGTGTATTTAGATAGAAATTGATCTTATGGTCGTTTTTCGGTAATAGATTTTCTCCTCCTCGAATACACTACTGCTGCTTTTACATATACAATGTGATACTAAATAAGAGCTAGATAAATATCTGTAATTCCCATTACATATTCTCACGAACATTTTGAGAAACAGAGAGGTCTGTAACATATGGTTTTCCACCCTATAAGAGAGAATAGAAAAGGGCATGCATTTCTAATAAAGAGCAAGGAACATCTTTGTCCAGGGCGCTGGGTTGAATTGTATATTGCTTGCTGGTATTGATGGGAGCATCATGAGCTTTTCAGCTTTGCAAAAATATGCACCCCTGGGCCCGCAATATGGCAGTTCGGGCTGGACTGTTCCCATGAGGCACAGGGTCAGACTGATTTGCATATAGCCATGTCTGAACTGGGGTGGCAGAGTGGGCTAAAGAACGGTGATGGATTAAACCCAGATCTTTTGACTGGGTGTGAGTGTTTGATTGATTCAGATGCTCCGTCCATCACCACCCCCTTTTGTACTGCTTTTGGCCGCCACTGTCTGAAATATTCACTGAGGCAGAAGCTGTTTTTTTTTCTTCTAATCCTGGAGCCAGACACACACCCACCTTCCACGCCGACACAAATGCACTCTTTTAATTTGATCATTGGGATCTGGAAAGTGGAAATTCTCACATGCGTACTGGCGTTGTTGCCTGCCTGTGCAATTTAATTATCCAATTTAATTTTTCTACTGTGTCTTCGAACGCCACAATTCTCTCAACAACCATGCTTGCGTGTTGTGTCTGAGCGGGCTCGTACATTTGGCATCGGGCTGTCGGCCCAGCTGGTAATCGGCGCGAGGACCGATGTCACGCGATGTCCCATCCTGTAGGCCGCAGCCTACACCTTGTGGAGGCAGTCCACCACCCATCACCTCCCCCGGGAATGGACCCGCCACTAGGGGGCACAGAATGTACCACACCGACCGCGTGGGAGTTTGAGTTAGGCATGCTCGGACTTTTCAGACCCACACACGTTTTGTCATCTAGCATTTGTGAAGTGTGCGACTGCCACTAGTGTGGAATTGTAGCACCCACACTGTCAGGAGTGAATACAGGTAGTTCTGAATCTTTGGCTTGAGTGGGGGGTGAGTAGTATGATCTGCATGGGAAGAGGCGGGTGCAGGATGCGGGCCCAGATGTGTGGCCTTGTTGTGACATGGTGAACTTGTCGCTGCTGGTATGCAAGCCCGGTGTTGCAGAGGAATGCAAGAAGGGATAAAGAGCGCTTCACACAGTATTTATTTACGTACCTAGTTGATGAGTCACAACATGGTGTCTGTGGTTTCGGTCTGAGCTCTTGGTGTGGAGCACAGAGATAAGCTGTGTCGATTTGCATTAGACTATAATTTTTTGGGAGTGCCTTACTGTGCACTAGGTTACTGTGATTAAGGAGTCAAACTGGTATTATCAAGTAGAGAAATGTGGGACACTTAGGGGGCTTAAACTTTAACAGCCATGTGTTTCCGACTTTCAGAAGGTGAATGAGTTGTGTAATTTCCCGGGTTTGCTCCATTGGACTTAGTAGAAACAACTTTCAAGTCGTGATTTGCTGAAGAGTGCGTGTAAAAAGTGACACAACTCCTCCAAGCATGCTTAGTATTAGCTCGAAAGCAGGCCAAAGTATTGATCTAGGGTCATTTGACAGCTATATATTCAATGTGCAATTTTACTCACGCAAAAGTTACTGCCAAACCGATCTTTTGGCTGACCTCACTCCCTGTCAAGATATTTCAGCAGACTAGAAAAAACAAATACAACTACAAAAGTATAAAAATGCAAATGAAGGCAAACGAATCAAGAAAAATCAGCTGGTCACATTTACACAAGCGCATGTCCACACCGAGATCTGTGCATTAGTCTGTAACATATTGATTCATCTCTATCCTCTACGTGCGTTCAAACAAGTAGAGAGCACCACACACATCCATGCTCTGTAAAGAACATTCATCCTCTGAATGAAGCACATAAATTAGAGCAGTCGACAACCATAGATGCATAGATTCCATAGGCAGGCCAAATACCAAATTATGTTAAACAAGCATAGCCTTCCCAAGACTCTTCTGGCATCCACTGGGCCCACCAAAGTCACAGCAAGCAAAATAAATAACATTAGGCAAAAACAAGTGATCTGAAAACTAGTGGCAAATAATAGAGATTAAAATACATAAAGAGCAGCTGCTGACAAGTATATGGCAAGGCAACGCCTTCTACGTTTACTTCATTACCCAGCGCTCAAAATTAAATGAATAATAAATAGGCACTGTTCTGTACTTAGAAGACCAGGTGTCGAATCACACCGAAAAGAACTCTGGGAGGTGTGTAACATACAGGACTACATCCGATATCAGTGTGCTGGTCATCTTCGAGTGCAACAGCAGCGCTTTCATCCACATGGAGCATGAAACTATCTGGTGTATTTCAATGGAAAAACCTACACTTTTTGAAGAAAACATTATCCACGATTAAAATGATTTCCTTTTGGGAAAAACCATTCCCACAACTTTTGCAAAATAGAGAGAAGACATTTTTACAAGCCATTTACACAATTACTCAAACCTAATTTTGGAGTAGTGGGTTATGTATGCAAACGATGTAACAATATGTAACACGTTACTGATTGTCGCTCTGTGCCCTGATCGCAGCAGGTCAGCAGGCTGCATGCGGTGGCGAAGCAGCCTGCACCGCAGGCAATCACTGTGGGCAAAACGATGAATACAGGACAACTGCTGTGCAACTCTTGGCAGTTAGGCTCCCAGAACCGTAAATCCCAGGCACAAGCAGTGCAAGTACGGCCTCGGCCTCTAAGCCAGACTCCCCACATCGGCATGGGCCTCGCCAGCTCCTCCAGGGGATGAGTTCAACACTTCCTGCCATCAACAGCCGTAGGGAAGGGTCTCCCTGTTGTTTGGGGGACTCGTGCGGTTGCTATCAGCTGTGAATACCTGCTCTCCCCCACTTTATTCTCTATCTTACTGCAATTTTTAAGCTTAGAGAAGTCACTCTGTCACAAGACGGCCCTGCAGAAGTCAGGACGGCCTGGAGGACTATCACTGTAGGCAGGCTGGGGCTGATGGCTACAGCCTGCGGTGACTTAACAAGGCCTGAGCCCGTCTACCAGCCTTGCAGACCATGGTTGCTGCCTTGCGTTATGGAGTGCGAAAAGCGGGAGGCCAGAATTGGTTAAGAGACGTAAAAACAGATATGGGAGACTGGGAACAAAGCTGTTGCCTAACGCTGCCCAGAGTCTCGTGAGCAGGGATTTGACCCATGATGGTAAGATAACTTTTCCATTGATGTTGTGGCGTACATACTGTGATGTGCTAACCTTGAGCTTTGTGACGGAAAGGTTTGTTGTTTTTCCCGAGTAGAGGTCCTGTAGAGTCCTGTAGAGTGACTGTTCCCTAAATTAATTTAAAGCAAGATCTGTATTATATTTAATTAGCTTTTACATTCACAATCCTGAAGCACTGTAGCACTAAAAATAAATAATAACATGCATTAGTGTCCTTCAGCAACATAGTTTGAAAAGTAAGTCAGGTTGAATACATATGCAAGAAACTATTTAAAATAGTGCACACTATATGTTATTGCCTAAGCAGCAGCTGTAGCCCAGTATTAGACTACAGACCTTCAGGTACCTGAACTCACTGTCTCTTGAATGCAGCTCTCTACTATTCTCTCTCTGTGATTGACGGTCTGGCTGACGACTCTTACCTTACTATGTGCTACAGTACATATATAAATATATATACATATATATATATAGGTTTTTGTGCTTATGACTTCTCTTTAATCTTACAAATTGTGAATTTCATTTCTGAATGGCCACTGTCTAGACACTTTCCACATTAACACCATTACTTTTTCTGACTTTAAGATTCCAGGCTTTTGTGTTTAGGATAAATGGGAGCATCAGAGCCCCCCCCCCTCCCCCTCTGAGCGCTCATTCTTAAAACATGATTTAAAACTGTGCAGAATGAAAGTGACATTCAGGCCCCAGGAGAGGGGAAATCAGGATCGGATAATAACCTGACTAGTGATTTTTGGTTTCACTGTTTTACAAATCAGTGTAACTGAAATGTGTTTTTTTAGAATTTAGAACTATTCTTGTAAATTTTGTATTTTTAGTTAAATGGATTGTAGAGTTTGAGTGATTTTATAAGAAAGGTGGAGTCGGCCCTTTCATGTTTTTACTCTATAGCCTCAGGTTGTGCCCCGTGTTAGTGCACTGGTTTTGGAGAGTGTCCTGTGTGTGTGTGTGTGGGAGGGGGGGGAGAGTTCGGGGGTGTCAGGGGGTGAGACTGCTGCCGAGAACACTCTGGGCTTTAGACTGCTGGACGCGCGTGAGATCTGTGCGGATTGAGAACTCCTGAGCGGAAGGGTCAGAGTGTGAGGGTAGAGGCCAGAGGCAGCCGCGACTTCGGGCAGGAGAGGCTCAATGACTGTCAGTTACGATGAATGTTATAATGAATGTTACAGCGAGTGGAGCTAATGTCTCCTCGAGGCCGGCAGTGACACGGTGAGGCATGTCGCTCTGGTGGTGGATGACGCATGGGTATTAAAGGAATTGTTAGTGCAGAGGCGGACGGTGTCTGGGTGAGGTGTGACTGCTATGAGCGTGTGAGATATGCCTGCTATTAGAGGGTGAGATATGCCTGCTATGAGTGGGTGAGCTGTGCCTGCATTGAGTGATTGAAATGTGCCTGCCATAAGTGAGTGAGGTGTCTCTTATTAATGGGTGACGTATGGCTGCTATAGTGAGTGAGATGTGTCTGCTATGCTATGGGTGGGTGAGATGTGACTGCTATGAGTGGTTGAGATGTGACAGCGATGAATGCGTGAGGTGTCTGTTATGAATGGGCGGCATAAGGCTGCTGTGAGTGGGTGAAATGTGTCTGCTATGATGTGGGTGGGTCAGATGTGCCTGCTACGAGTGGTTAAGATGTGACAGCGATGAATGCATGAGGTGTCTGTTATGAATGGGTGACATATGGCTGCTATGAGTGGGTTAGATGTGCCTACTATGAGTGGTGAGATGTGACAGTGATGAATGCGTGAGGTGTCTGTTATGAACGGGTGACATATGGCTGCTATGAGTGGGTGAAATGTGTATTCAATGCTGTGTGTGGGTGAGATATGGCTGCTATGAGTGGGTGGCATATGCCTGCTATGAGTGGGTGAGATATGGCTGCCATGAGTGGGTGAGATATGCCTGCTATGAGTGAATGAGATATGCCTGCTATGAGTGGGTGAGATATATTGGCTACGAGTGGGCGAGATATGCCTGCTGCGAGTGGGTGAGATATGACTGCTATGAGTGAATGGGATATGCCTGTTATGAATGGGTGAGATACGCCTGCTATGAATGAATGAGATATGCCTGTCATGAGTGGGTGATATATACCTGCTGTCATTGTTTGAGCCGTTCAATACTAAAGAGCTTGTGCAGAGGCAGGCGTCATGGCCTCTTACACATAGCAGTGCCCATTCAAAGGTACTGCGCAAGTTAACGCACAGTCGACTGTATTGCACACATTTTGTGCAGTGAATGAGGTATTGCGCAGTCAAAGGTATTGAACAGTAATGCCAACTTGTAGGCAGTGTACATCCGGACTTGTTGCACACTGCAGAGAACAGATCCATTAAGTGAGGAAAAGAAAGCTATCATGCTATCTTATCTCCCCGGGCCTCAAGTGGTACTTAGAGGTAGCTTTAGCTGTATGGTAAGAGATATTGTCAGACCCAACACCCAATACGGAACACAACATAAAACATACATAGACAGGCAGGGGTTTTTGAACAGCCAATTTCATTCATTGGCTGATGTGGTTGAGTGAAAATTTGGCATTGGCTACCAGGATTTTCCATCAGTGTTGACATCTGTCAATGGCACTTCACGGATGTAGGCATCCTTCAAGGTAGAAACTCACACACAATCATTTGCTCCTGCACTCTATCTGCTCAGTCTCACCCGCTACTTATCCATTCTTCCCAGGTGCTTCTATCTCGCTCACCATTTTTAAGTCGAGCTTCGATCAACCTGTTATATCTCTTCTGTGGGGTTTGGCACACCCTCTACAGCCATTGGTTACGATCTGTGGCATTCAGAAATGCTTAATTGTTACTGTTGCATTTGTGTAAATGCCCCTCCTTTGCTGCTTAATTCCGCCCCAGGCGATTTCACTCAGAGAACGTTTTGTTTGGCCATCACACTGTACAGCATGTGATGGCCCCTCCTCCTTGTTTTTTGTTTTCATTCACCGGCTAGTTTCATTTTGGTAGTGGCTCCAGGTTTCTCTTAACATCGGTGTGCTTCATTTAGTGTCCTCGTGGACACTATTTGACTAGTTCATTCATCCTCTTTTGTATGGTTTAAGGGAGGGGTAGTTCCACTTGTTTTGTTCTGCTTTAGAATATGCTGTAGAACCTTGCATGGTCATTCTGTGGTTATACTGAATAAGCAGCTACCTATGTTATGCCATCTATTAATGTAATAACTGCACTTTCACAATTGCTTTATTAACCTTCCTGCTTTCTCAAATTTGCTTGAAAATGCACAATTTTTCTTCTTTTTTTTCAAAATTTTCTTGGGGGGGGTTATCCCCCCAAACCCCCCTTTTAAGGTTCGGGCTCGCTCGCTGCACTCGCTCGCTTGCTGCGTTGCTGTATGCAAATCACTTTGCGCCCCACCGCTTGGAAATGTCACCCACCGCCCCTGCTTTACATACCCCATCTCGATCTGCAAGTATGACATCTAACGCAACTCTGTTCTGGAGAGTCATAAGGCGATCCGACTGGAGCTCAGCAGTCAAGTTACTAAGGGCACCGGCAGTTTCAACTACGGTGGACTCAACCACTCTCGTCAATTGCCGTATGTTCCTGCTGTTAACCATAGGTCCCCAAAACGGCAGAAAACCCTTCAAAAAATCTCCTAATTCTTGTCCTGCAGTATCTTCCTTACTGAAGACACCTCTAACAACTCTCGTCTTGTGGTAATCTGCCGCAGCTGTATAGGTAGGAGGCAACAGGAACGAGACAAAACAGGTGCCCGAGAAATCATGGGGCAACCATGTGTACGCTCTATCGTAACAGACAAAATAGGTACCCTTAGCTGCTAGAAACGATGGGGAAGTCTGGGACGCAAAAACATACGTCTCAGTGCAGATACTCTTCCCTAACTGAGCTCTCGGATTCTTGCCATTACCTTGCAGACAAAGATGACCCTGAAAGGGGTATGATCCAAATCGGAGAGGATCTTTTCGCTCGCTGGTTCTCACTCAGACTAACTCCATATCCAGTCACGTTCCATCCAATATATGCTAGTGTCTCATCTCTCGGGATCGTCTCATAGGAACTAACTCTTCTAATCATGTCGACTATACCCTTAACTAGAGCACTATTCTTTGTATTGTCCTTCACAGAACGTAGGGGGTAGACTTCACGAGCATAGATGAACATCGTTCTGTATGCCCACACAGAACCTTTATAGCTGAATGGCAGGACCAGGTAAGAAATACCTTTATCAGTAGTATGAGGCATAAGACCACACACCCAACAGTTAGTCGTGTTCACTACTAGCTGGTGCTGGTGCAGGAGCTGAACAAAGGAGTTATTAACAAATTCCAATCTTCTAATTAATTCATGTTCAGGCAGAGGATGAAAAGAATGCGAAGAAACAGTAGAAGAAGGTATAGGTTGTGTAGTGGGTGCAAACGTCACTTGAAAAGAGAATATAATATATCCCATCAAAAACATCATCAAGCTAAGTAACATAAAAAGACATAATATTAGGAAACACTTTCTACTCATAATTCGACACATTTTGCTCTTAAAACCCATTTCTTCAACAGGTCTCTCTCCATCTCGAAAAACTCTATCCTCTAACCGTGCTGTTCGCGGCGGTTGGTTCTTCCGTGCTAAGGAATGCGTCTGTCATTCCAGGGAACGCCCTAGGACCAACCAGAACCTCGACCTTGTGTCTTCGGCTTGCACTCCCGAGTCTTTGCACCGCGACCTTACAGCTGAACCCGGATGGCGGTTCGAAAAACAAAAATCGGTCAAAACAGTTTCTCAGATGGGAGAGCTGAATTAAAAAAAATATAGCAAAGAAAAGAATTTTTACTTTGAGTCCCACGATTCTTGGTCGCAAATTATAACGGCCTTTATCAGGCAATGTCTGATCACGGAACAAAAGTTCAGGCTCCGTAGTGTGCAGTCGAACTGACGGTGGCACAGCTTCTTGCAGAAGATAGTCGCTTTCACGCTCAGAACTCGTCCCAATTAAACGTGCATCGCTAAAAGGCAGAAAACGAGGCACAGTGTCAGTTTCTGAATCAGGAATACCCTTCTGGACCCACTGGTCGTACGGCAGAGGCAAAGGAGCCCTCTTACAATGTACGCCGTGGATCCAGTTTTTCTTTCCTTGCACTCGCACTGCAGATCGTGTAGACAATAGTACCAAGTAGGGACCAGTCCAGCAGGGCTGATCGTTCTTTGTCCGCTGGAAATTCTTCACAAAGACCCAGGAGCCAGGAACGATAGCGTGTCCTGAATCTTCAGAAGCCTGAGGCAATATGTCATGAACCTGTTGGTGTAAGACACGCAATTTAGCCGTCAAATCATACAGATAGTCAAGCAATACAGGGTGTTCAATCTCGCTGAATTTTGTCGGCCTCGGCACTCCCCATATGTTTGCCGGGCGACCAAAAACAATCTCGTATGGACTAAGTCCCACTCGAAATGTACAGTCATCCTAGTTCAAAAGTGCTAATGGCAAAGTGTTAGACCCGTCTGCTTCTGAGAGTCCCCTCACCACTATGATTTCTTTTGTTCCCCTGTACCTCCCAAAATTTGTCGCTTTTTATTTGTCTACCAGGACTTTTTATGTGTTGTTTCATGGGGTTAGATGTTCCTTGACGCCCAGTTGCTCACAAGGTTTGTGGCACCTATTTACAAGGCGCCTGGCCCAAACCTGTGGCATTACAAGCTGGGGTTGTCAACCTGTGTAAATGAACTTAAAATGGTGGACACCCTTTTTCCTCATGTGAAGTGACTCCCATTGGAGCCTTCATGAACCCTGGGCTTTTGAGGTTTTGGCGCCCTTTGTTTGACGCGCATTTCTGACAGGAATTCCTTTATTTTCCTCAGGTACACAAAATGGCTGCTCTAGAACCCCAGTACGGTGGCTGTGAGTGTCCTAAATACCCCTCAAGAGTGCCATGTCATTGTCACAGCCAGAGAAGGTTCTAGAACCTTCTGGCTCGTGCCAGTACCCCAGGGCACTGGCTATATAAGGCCCAGTCCCTGGCGGCCATTTTAGATGATGGAGATTAGTTCAGACTAGAGAAGAGATTCCAGACTTGACACCAGATTGACACCTGCCCTGTGGACCCCTGAGGTGGCTGGTAGCGCAGGCAGTAGAGCAGCAAAGGGTTGCTGGCGTTGTGTCTGACTGGCGTTCCAGTCAGCTACGTGAGAAGTGACCCAGCGCCTACAGCGCCTGCCCAGCGAGTACCTCATTGCCCCCAAAGACTGTGGCCAGATTTGTGTGCCTCTCCGCCCCCCGGTGGTGAACTGTGATCGATTTATCGAGTCGCGAGGCGAGAGCAAGTTCGCCGCGACCGCGATCGTCAGCTGTGCCCCCTTCGCGACAGGTGCCTCTAGAGGGGAGCTCGGACGTCTCCGAGCCCCACCAGCGTAGAACGCTTCCTGCGCAGATTGAAGGTGAGGTGGTGCGCCGGGGCGGGGAAAGGCCGGCCTTCGTTGGGCGGGACTAGCGTCTTTACCACTCCCCAGTGACCCGGGAGCTGTAGCTGTGGGCGGGAACCACCCTGAATGCAGAAGTCGGAGGGAGGTCCGTGGAGCCCCTGAGAGCCCCGTCGCTAACGAGAGGAGTGCTGTGCCCGACTGAATCGTATCTTGATTGCAGCCGATGTGAGGTGGGCCCGTTTCCTCATAGTGAATGCAGTGTTGTGAAGGAACTGTGAACCGGCATTTACTTGACTGTGCGCGAAGGTTGTGTGACCTCTCCGGCAGCCCGTTCGTCAGTCTAATGACTTTGAACTGGTGCCGCCTGTGCTCAAGTGGTGCTAAAGCCCGTAGGCGCGCATAGACTTCACCGGCAAAGCAGAGATCCTATCCCGGTGACCGCCGAGTGCAAATGATGTATTTACTGTGTTTCCTTGCCTTCTAGATATACGCGCATACGCCTTGAGTGGTTATTAAAGAGTCCCAAACCTTATTTTGTGCTCAGAGAAGCCGTATACCTGGTCATTGAAAACAGCATAAACTGTAAGAGTTATCTTTCCCATTTGAAACGTATTGCAGATGTAATGATTCTAAAGTATTTAATTGGTGGCAGCGATACCAGAAGAAACATGTGGTTGTTTATTTAAATGAACCAATATTTATTCTGATATTTATTCTGATATTTATTCTGATATTTATTCTGATATTTATTCTGATATTTATTCTGATATTTATTCTGATATTTATTCTGATACTCATTCCTGAAGTTATTCTATTTATTAATACTATTTATTACCAGAACTGTATGACCAAAAGAAATGTATATGTGCTTTCCCAGTCAACCCTATTTACAACAAAGAACTTTTATATAAAGGAATCGTATTTTTCTACAGCAGTGGTGTGGTGTCCTTCTTTTTGGTGTGGATGTACAAGGAGTTATTGTTGGGTCAGAGCCGGCTTAACACTACAGCCTTCACTTGCCTTGTCACTTGAGCCAAGCTACCCCCTTTGTGCTGGGCTTGCCCATCGCAGGTCCAACACAAAGCATCAGGCCATTTAAGACCAGAGCTCGCCTGTATCTTGGCAAGTTTTAACTTAAGAGTGCCATTATAGCACTCCACTAGACCAGCTGATTGGGGGTGATTTGCAGCGTGAAACTTTTGTCGAATTCCTAAACCATCACACACTCTCTTCATCACTTGACCCACAAATTCACTCCCATTGTCACTCCAGACCATTCTCTGCAAAACATACCTAGGTAAAAACTCCTTAACAAGGGCTTTAGCTGTGGACAAGGCAGTATTATCTTTTAGGGGATATGCTTCTACCTATCTCGAAAAGGCACAAACAACCACAAGTACGTATTTCAGGTTGTTGCATCTCTCCATGTGAATAAAATCTAATTGCAAAACCTCAAACGGATACGTCGGAGGCGCAAAATGACCAGCTGGAGTTGGGGTTCCCTTGCCAGGATTGTACATCAGACAAACCATACAATTCTTGACCATATTCTCTGCACACTTAGGAATTCCAGCATTTTGCCATACTGGAGCCAACAACGTACAAATCCCTTTCACACTGATGTGAGACAAACCATGCACCATCGTAACCACTGCAAGGACGTACGCATCAGGTAACAACCATCGCTGATGCTCTGACAACTCAACCCAACAACCATTCGCATCCAATTTACCCATACTCTCTCTCCATACGCTCAACTCTTTCTCTGTAGCTTCAGCTTGAATAGACTTCACACTTTCTATCGTATCCTCACACATTCCAACATCACCAATCCATCTTGCAGGGCCTGAAACATACATTCGACTCATCACATCCCTCGCCACCTCTTTCGCAACTTCATCCGCAAACGCATTACCGCGACCAACGTCATCGGTAACCTTCTTATGTGCACTGCATTTCACAATCGCAACTTGCAACGGCAAGGTAAGTGACTCGAGAAGCTCATTCACCAACTGACCATGCTGAATTTTAGTTCCATGAGACGTGAGGAACCCACGTTCCTTCCACAAGCGTCCAAAACTATGAGCCACACCAAACGCATACTGGCTGTCGGTATATACAGTCACTCTCTTCCCTTTCGACAACACACACGCTCTCGTAAGTGCAATCAACTCTGCTGCTTGAGCTGAATTATGTGGGATACGTGCAGCTTCAACAATCGTATGCAAAGTCGTAACAGCATATGCCGCAGTCATATCACCATTCGGAAGCTTGAAGCACGAACCATCCACCCATAAGGTACCATCACACTTCACAAGAGGAGTATCCCTAAGGTCTATCCTTCCTTTCGTTTCCTCTTCTGTCCTAAGAAAACAATCATGCTGTTCAGAAACATCTGTCTCTACTGAAATCGGCAACAACGTAGCTGGATTCAACGTATTGCATCTCTTTATGTGCACATGACTCGCTAAGAGTGTCAACTCATAACCTGACAACCGAGCACTAGTTAAGTGCTGTGTCTTGGTCCTGTTTAACAAGGTATCCACTGCATGTGGAACCATCACAATCAGCGTATTATCCATCACCAAGCCAGCAGACTGTCGAATGGAAACAGCTGCTGCCGCTGTGGCTCTCAAACAACTCGGCAACGCTCTAGCTACCGGATCCAACGTCGACGAGAAATACGCGCATGGACGCTGCTTGTCCCCAAAAGATTGTGTCAACACTGACAACGCACATCCCTCTCTCTCGTGCACATACAATGTAAAAGGCTTGCTATAGTCTGGAGTACCCAACACAGGAGCCGAACACAATGCATCGCATAATTCCGAAAAACTTTTCTGACAATCGTCAGACCATGGGAGTGGATTCGGTGTATCTTTACAAGTCAAAGCCAACAGAGGTTTGGCCAGCAGAGAAAAATTCGGTATCCATTGTCTACAATATGACGTGATACCCAAGAAAGCACGTACCTCTCTCTCTGCGTATTTGGCACAGTCATTCACGCAATCGCTTGAATTCGTTCTGGGGTCAACCTTCTTCCCTCCTTTGACAAGAGATGACCTAAGTAGGTCACTTCTTGTCGACACTACTGTAACTTAGAAGGTGACACTTTATGATACAAGTCCGACAGATGTCGCAACAAAGAAAGAGTAGCTTCTTTACAAGTTTTCTCCTCATCATCGGCCACTAACAGATCATCCACATACTGAATAAGAGCAGCACCAGCAGGCAACACAAGAGTATCAAGCTGAGTCTTCAAAGCCTGGCTATAAATAGAAGGACTTTCGCAATAGCCTTGAGGAGCTCTCTTAAACCGGAAGCTTCGGCCTCCTAAAGAGAAGCCAAAAATATCTCTACTCTCCTCAGCAATCGGAATACTCAAGAAAGCATTTTTCAAGTCGATGACTGAAAACCAAGCAGCTGAAGCAGGAATCAAAGTCAACAAAGCAGTAATATCCGGAACAACTAGAAATTGTGGCACGACAATTTTGTTAACCTCTCTAAGATCGATCACAAACCTGTAAACAGGTGGCTGAGAAGAGTCAGTGCGCTTCAGGACAGGCAAAACAGGACTGTTGCACACATTACCTCTCGTCTCTTCAATCACATCTTTCTCAAACAGATCATAGATGATCGCTAAAAGCGCTCTTTCACCATTGCTAGAAATCCTATATTGGGGAATGCGTGGCAATTTGCTTTAAGCGTTACAATGTAAGGTGGAATCTCCAAAAGACCCACATCATTAGGACCAGTAGCCCAAAGAGTATCAGGGAGAGAACGCAATTCCGGTGGAAGCCGATCTTTAGACAAATACATTGGAGAGATCACTTTCTTACCCAATGTAAGCTGTACTCCCGAAGGAGAACAATGCAATGTCGCATTCAACCTTTTCAACAAGTCCAAGCCCAACAAATTCTCGCCACAACCTGTCGTTAAAATGAGGGGTGCTTCCAATTCACAAGGTCCTATAGAAAGAGACAAAGGACTAGAAACTGGATTACGAACTGGGGCGCCAGAGAATCCTACCGAAACATTCGTTAAGCCAGACAAAGGTGCGCCAGGGAGTTTAGAGTGCATGATAGAACTCTTCGCCGCACCAGTATCCAAAAGAAAAGGCTCTACTACACCCGATGTGGCTACTGCAAAATAAGGCCCACTCTGATCTACTGGAACCGACACTACTCCCTCTCTTTGTCTATGGCTATCCTAGCAATCATTATAGTCAGCATTCTCACTCTCAACATAATAGTCATCAGTATAGTACTGAGTCGACCGACCAGATGCAATTTTCTGTTGATCAAAGCAATTCATAGAATTTTGTGGGGGAAAGGAACGTTCGTTCTGAGGAAACGCACCTCGTCCTCTACCCCTAGACACTTGCTGAAAACCACCACGACGTCTCGGGGCCGGCATACCACTCGCACGTTGTCGCAACACAGGGCACTCATTTTTATAATTACCTTCCTCCTTACAATACGCACACTGATTCAAACCCAAGGGTGGCCTTGGAGGAAAATACCCAACGTTCTGTTGCGGCCTCTGAAATGGCGGAGGTTGCTGAAACTGTGGATGTTGCTGTGACTCTTGCTGATTCGAGCGAGGCGGATACGCCTGCTGCAAAAGAACCATTGTCTTTAAGTCTTTAGTCTTTTTCTCTACTCTATCTTTTTCGTCCTTATCCCTATTCTCGTGGTACTGTGCAGTCGCCAATATCTGGGCCGACGAAGAAACAGCCCAAGAACTCTCAGAATCTTTCAACTTATTACACAGTTCAGGAAGTAAGTTAAAGACCAACTTATCTACGAACAATCTTTCCCCACCTTCCGTACTCGTATCCTGACCACTATGGTCCACGAACGTCTCTTCGAACCTAGTGAAGAAGTCAGACACACTCTCGTCTTTCTTCTGCTTGCATGCTGCTAACTTGTCCCAATTGACTCGTAACGCTGGCATCATTATTTTCATAAGATCTATAATTTTGCCAGGTAGAGCCTCAGGCTTATCACCACCAACCTGTCTAGCATCTGCAGCAGCGATATTCACCCATGAATCACCTAACTCAATCGCGTCATCCTCATGACGAATTTTTGCCCACAGAGGTTGAGGTACCACGTTACCCAACAGCATATCTATATCGGCTAAATTCATGATGCATGCGTCAACTGTCTGAGACAACTCTTTGTAATAACCAGCCGGATTTTTACGGGGGTCAGGTAAAGACTGCTTAAGAGCCAAGACCTCTGCTCTCTTCCATGGCACATGTACCCATACTCGCTGAAAATGTGCTGGTATAGCTGGGGGAACATTATTCACACCAGCAGCTACCTCTTCACGCCACACTGGAGGAACTTCTCTCATCGGATATTGTCTCACTTTCCTCCTAACTGTGGAATCAGCCTCAAACAGTCGCTGAGAGGGGAAATCGTTCCTTAACGCAAGTACCATCGCAACTGCCTTCTCAATTCCGGGACCCGCTATCGTCCCTTTTGCAAACTCAGACTGGACATTTAGCAATTCTACGGGGACTGAACCCAAATCATTATCTTCCCATTCCTCACGAAGGAAAGTACACATAACTTCAAAAACATACCTTTGCTTGGGTGCTTCCCACTGCTGGAAAACATCCATAACCGACTCGAAGTTATACCTCGAAACATTCGAAACCCATCTGCGAGCCAAGAGATCTAACACTGCCCATTCTTCGGGACCAGGTAGCTGACTACGCATTTGTTTACGTGCAGAAACAGGGGTCATACTCAATGACCCAAAGAAAGGAGACAAAAGACCAGTAACAGTATCAGTCATTCGTTGTCGAGCAGAAGGAGAAGCTGTCATAAGGACAGGAGACAAAGTATTTTGAGGTGATAGAAGCGTAGGGTTAGTAGCAAGAGAAGTTGAAGGTACAGGAGAATAAGGCAAAGTAGTTCCAGACAAAACCGATAGCAAAGTCGGTGGCCCCAGAGGAGGCTGCGCCGTAGGAGGAAGCTGAGGAGGAGCCGGTGGTAGAGTAGCAACAAGAGGTTGTGCAACTGGAGGTTGCGGAGGTGCTGTAGCACTCTGTGCATAAGGGGGTGGTAATCTCAACAAATGTGACATTAAAGGGTCCTTTTCAGGGTCCTTTGTCGCCTTCTCAAAGAGAGGTGGCAATGCTGGATAACATTTATCAATAGCCATATTATGTTGCCTATCCGATACCTCAATTGCTTTATCGTCTTCGTTTTCCTTAAACTGCCTAGCAGCTTGCATTATCGACAACCCATTTTCTCTCTTATCTCTTTTAGCTTGTTTTATTTCTCGTTGTCTAGCTTCTTTACGCCAAAGGCGAAAAGAGTCAAACATTGCCGGCCGGGCTTTCTTTTTAAACAATTTCGTTTCTAGATTATCTAAAATCTCAGTATCAAAACTACCATGTTAGGGCCATCGTAAGACACCATCTTTCCTGGTGTAGTGAACCCATACTTCATTAAACGTAATGGGGCCCACGCCGTGTTTAGAATAGAGCTCGTAAGTCGGAGTTCCAACCGGAGGTATCAAACATGGATCCTCCAATCGAGAATCCCTGTTGCAACCACAACCAAACCAAGTACCAAATATGCTACGATTAGGCATCTTCGCTCACTAATCGAGCTTCAAACTTCAAGGGATTATCTCTACCTATATACTCGTAATTATACAAGACCCTCGGCTTTGGAAATTGCAATTTTCAAATCAAAACTAAGGACCAAACAAACTAAGAACCAAGAACCAAAAACTAAGGACTGGGAGCGACCCACTTATACTTAACTGAGGTATCAGTCACGCCACCAGAAGATCCGTCTATCGTCTCGCCGTACAAAGCATCACAAATGGGTCCAAGACAGGGCGACAGTCAGGGCAGCAGTCCTTGGTAGCCGTCAGGAAAGCGGGAAGCCTCGCAGAAAAGACCTTCAGTCCACATTCGACATGCCGGGGTCGATGAAGTGGTGGCCGTCCTCCGTAATTTCCTCACGAAGCTCCTCACGATCTTCAGGCTTGGACCGGTACCGCTGAAGTCGCCCCACTTTGGGTGCCAACTGAAGAACCAGGTTATTTAAGACCCGGCGGCGCCAGGGGCACGCCCAAAGTCTTCGGGTATCACCTGTCTTAGAATACAGAGACACGGAAACTTCTTGGCGTCAAAGATCGAATTTATTGGCTGCAGCCAGTAACAGAAGTCCTAGAAGTCAACACGGTGTGAGTTCTCAGGAGACTGCTCAATTTTACAAAGCAAGTCATCCCTTTTTATGCCAAAAATCACATTTCAGACAAATACCTTACATTTACAAACTGTCCAATCACATATATACAGATTAGAGGTATCGCATGATGGTAAAACATACTTTTCAGATGCCCAGCCCATGATCAATCATTGGTCAAACCCAACATTCTTCTTCAGACAGGTCGAACGAACCCATAATAAAAAAGGGCACATCCCCATCGTAAATAGACCATAAAGAAAGGAGCAGAAACAGGTGAGAGTAGGATAAGGCATATTTGTGTGCAATAAAGTTTTACGATGTTCTGTGCCTTGATCCTCAATCTTGATCAGCTACTGGGAAAGGAACTGGCCTAACAAGTGTGGCTTCAGGCAAGAGGGTCAGTTCGCTCAGGTCATTCAGAAGTCCTAAAGTGTACGTGTGCTAAAGACTCGTTCGGCCGTAGTTATCGGCCTATGTGAGGGCAACCACAAAATGGCTGCCATACACAAAATGGAACCCAAGGGTTCAGAACGAAATCCCTAAATACGTAGTGAATCCATCGGTCTAACGCGACAAACACTCATACTTGCCGCACTAACTAGTTACGGTTCGCTAATATCAAATTCGTAACGAAACCATGACCTTTATGAAACGGGTTCAGAATTCACGGAACCTCACCGCGTGTACTGATGAATGTATTCTTAAACTAAGTTGATTAGTTATTTCACCACAAACTTATTAGTTCTATTATCGTTATTGGGAGATTAACTTCACAAGTTTGAACAAAATCTTGTTCTGCACCTTGCTTCATCAAGGCCCTCACGGGTGAGTAGCGTGCTATATAAACCCCCTGATTGATTGATTGAGAGGTTACATGTGTGCAACAGGGAAAGCTCCTTGCATATCCATGGTCTGGAAAGATCCAAGCAAGGTCGGCCCCACCACAGTAGACTGGTTTTCATGCCCCTGAAAGAGAGAAGCCTTGTCTTTGAAGCGGCTACTTCAGAATAGCTAGAAGGATACTCTAGTTGTAAGAACAGTAAGTGGCCACCCACTATTTCTGTACCTGAAACATCACCGCTCAAGGCAACTACCACCACAGTCTCCTCACAGCAGTTGCATTGCACGCTTTCTGACTTCTAATCAGGATGATACATAAGACCCTTACTTTTAACTACTGCTATTACATAAGAGAATGAGGCATGGGAGGACTATAATTCCAATCCTCAGTGCGATTCCGGGATAGAACTAAACCCAGTCAAAACTTACCTGCCGGATGATACTACTGCATATCATGCAGTAACAATCCCTATTTGTAAAGAGCAAACATATCACATCATTAAGGGTTTCAAGGTGCTGGGGGCCGTCGGAGAGATTGAGTAAGCTACTGCCCAGAGTCGCATGATGCTGAGCTGAGCTGCTGCCGGCGATCGGACCGTTGGCCCCGCGCTCCGGAGTCAGCCGCTCTGGTTGCTGTGCCACACCTCTACTACTCAGTAATTCACAGGGCGGCTAATCACATTAAAGTAAAACTGCAAATGGTCGAGGAGTAGGAAGACTTTCTTGTTGAGGCTTTGTCAAAGTTTAAGAGGTCAGTGCAGTTTCTGCCTATGCTGAAAAGCATCCTTAGATTTTCAGAAGAAACTTTTGATGAACCATTTAAAACCAGAGTAGTCCATCCTAGAGTAGAAAAAAAATATAACAAGTATTTGCAATGCAATAGGTCTCGCATTTGCGAGAGTTTAAGCTATTGGCATTGTAAAGGACAATGCCTTTTATTTATATGCTTTGATAATTATCAAAACATATAAATAAGAGGCATTGTCATTTACATAATTATCAAAACATATAATAAGAGGCATTGTCATTTTCAATGCCAATAGCTCAAACTCTCGTAAATGCAAGACCTACTCAAAGAAGCGGCTGCCATTGTCCCAGGCTGCTTCTAAAGTGAAAACCCGCATGGCGCGCTGATGGTTGCAGGAAAGCATGTCGTGCCTGCCGTAGGAGAAACTATTTAAAGAAATAATGCTTACATACTAAAAAAGACGTACCATGAAACAACCGAAGTAAAAGATGAATGAATGGACCAGAACATGCACAAAAGTCATTAACAGCTCAGGCACCCTTTACACTTTATGAAGTCATAAGCACTTCAAAGCCCACCAAGGTTTTAGAGTGATACAAGTAAAGCATTAAGACACAGACATGGGTGAAAAACGGGAGATGTGTAATTACTTCAGTGGAAAGTTAAAAAAAAAGAAAAAAAAAGCCACAGGCCTGACTTCGTCAATAAAACATGAAATAGCCACGGAAGACTGTGTGAGCCATGAAGCTCTATGTATATGTACACAAAATTCCTCCACAAACTCAAACAATTGCACCATGACCCACGGAAATGTCCCTTCAGCTAGGAGTTTTCCCCGTAAGCCATGAAATTGCCCGCTCTTACACATATAATGAGGGGGAAAACTATAGGGGAAGAAAAGAAGATGGGAGTTGAGTGGAACAACATAGAGCAAAAGCTACAATAAGGCCAGGAAGATGTCATAAATGTGAGCAAAAGAGGCAAAATAAAACGAACAAATTACCAGACAGACCATAAGCAACACACACAGTACACATGACTCTATTCCTTTCCTCGGACACAAGAAATGAATGCACACATTAACACCAACAACTCCGTGAAACAAGCACCGATACAAAGAAACACACATACACAGAGACAAACGCACACATAGACAGGCACACATTTGGAAAAACCCACCTGCAGCTGAGTACACAGATAGATGCAACCATATAAGCATACATACATATAGTTATGCACACATACGCATGCAGGTCCAAGCACATATACACATCGACACACGCACACATAGATAGGCACATAAGGAAGCATGCACATCCATACACAGCATTACCAGGAGGCGATATATTTACACACTGACACATGCATGCACATATATACAAGCATACACACAGGCATTCCTAAATACCTACCCCTGTGTGCACACCTAGACATGCATGCACAATCATATATAAATGCACACAATCATATATATAATGCGCCCACTCTGTCTTTTGTCTCATCCATGCTTGGATTGCATGAACAGTTAAACTCTTTACGGTGCGGAGCGGAACTGAACTGAACCGCACCTTCTGGGCAAAACAGCACTTCCAGGGCTGTTAATGTGGCTTGAGTCCTGTAATTCGTGTTTTCCAGTTAAAGAGTGGATCCAGGGGCCAGCCCCTGCGGGTTTCGCAGGGAGGTAGACAATTTGTTATAGTGGGTTAACTGGGGGCAGGGAGGGGTGGCGTCACTTAGAATTGATGGGGGGCAGTTATGAGGTGTTACTTCTTGGCTCTTATTTGGCAGTACCGAATAAGGATTCAACCGGTGCAGTGTGCTACCTATTTAGCGCTTCAGCGCCCCACATGGGGTAGTAACCTTAGCTTAAATCTATGAGCCACCTTGCTGTAAAAAAATGGAATTGCTGAAGGAAAGAGAACAGACATCCGTTGGAGAGGGAGAAACAGAGAAAATCGGAGGCAGGGAGAGGGACTTGAGAACGTAGAGAAAAGGAAAAATTTGTAGAGGAGCTAGACACGATGGAGACTGTAGATCTGGCAGAAGCACCCCCAACTACGTACTGCATCAGCTGGCTAGGCGTGTTGAGGTGACAATGCCCCTTTCCCACATCCCCAAGCCTCACCTGAGTTTGTTGCTCTTACTTCCTGCGAGGGCCTCTTTTTGCACGCTCAGAGGCTGCACCAGAAAACAGGGAAGGAGTTTACTTGATGTGCAGCCCGGGCCACCGCCTCCTCAGCACTGTGGAGGCCTCAGCCCGGGCACAGCGAGCCACAGAAGTGGCAAGTGAAAGCCCAGGTGAGGGAGGGATATAATGGAAGCACCGAAGTGGCATGGGGCTGGCAAACGGTGAGGAAGGTAAACCTTACACCTAGGAAAGCGAGCGCAGCAGCAGAAATTGAAACAAGACTGCTGTTTTTTTAAATATAAAAGTTCGCGCCGTACACCAGTAGCAGATAAGTCGTAAGTCAGCAAACCTAAGCAAGCACCTCAGCCGCCATCTTCGGACGGAGCTTTGAACAGAGCATTTCTCGTGCATTTCTAGCACTGATGACTGTCTACTTGCGTAATGTTTTTGTTATTTTTACCACCCGTGCACGCTTGCCGGGAATATTCCTGTTCTTTGGCATGTCCTTGGTTTGCTGGATGTGGCGCTGTTACCGGAACCTCCCCTCGTTGTGTACCAGACTGTACCGGGAAATACCATGCACCGTTGCCATGCACTCATCACCTTCTGAGTTTCCCTTTTATAGCTGCTCCTTTTGCGCACTAAGTGTGGATTTGTGAAATCTTGGTAACCCAGGATAGCGCCGTCCCACCTTACGACTGTCTGTCTCAGAGCTGCCAAGCTGCTCGGCGCTCTACCCTTCCCAGGACAAGCGCGTTCTTTCAAGGCTTGCAAGCACGGCTGTCACGAAGGAAGGGCAGCCTCTTTGCTTCTGCCCCGTGCTATTCTGGAGCTTTCCCCTCCTGTTATATGTAACGCGCATTTATGATTTACCTACTAACAGATACGCCAGAACCGTGTCCACGCAGGAACCTGGAAAGTGAAAGCTCGCCATGCGCGCGTTCTGCTGAAACGCCGCCGAGCCGTGCAAACACGCTATGCGCTGATGTCATCCCGAGCTGAGCATGCGTGCTGGCAACCTTGCCTGGGACATAGGCGGGGCATGGAGCGCGCGGCAAGAAGTGTCCGGGGCTCCTGTGGGCTGAGGTAGCCCCGCGTGTTGCAGCTGGCGTAAAGGAGCCCACCCTGCAGACAGAAGTCCGGCGGGAGACATGAAAAGCCAGCCGCAGAGCAGCGCAGTCAACCAGTGAGTGGGGTTGAACGGGAGGCTATCAGCACATTGCATGACTTGCTATGACGGAAGGGGGACAGGAGATGGGCACATCGTGGGACTGTACGCTCGCGTTCACATTTCCAGTCCGGCCTGCGCGTGCCCATCTCCTGTCTCCCTTGAGAGGCAAGTCAGCGACAATAGATCTGTCGCTGGCAACAGCGCTTTCGCGCTGCGTCGCCAGGCGAGACCTAAAAAGCTGCCCCAGAAAATCCACTCTGTTTATGGTACTGTTCCTTCAGATTCTTTGGTGGTGCACACAGCTCATTGTTTTATTAATGAGGGAACATAGATACACCTGACCAGATAATTAAGAAGGAAAATTGATGCTTTCAAAAAATGTGTTGCAGTTGGGGGGTCAACCCAGTGACTTATTTCTAACTTGATGCTGCGCCTCTCACGTTAGATACGTACCATTTGGAGTTGACACAAGTGTTCAAGCTCCTTCCAATGCAATAGAGGCAGGGAGATGACACAACAGGGTAAGTTAATCACAAATACCAATATTAGGTGTGTCCTGGATGCTACTTAAGTTAAAACCGTATACTATGTAGGCACACCTGGATTAGAATGTCAGGATTCCGACCAGAAGTGTAAAAGAATCTTATCAGTGTCCCATTGATGGGGAACATCTCTTTGGCCCACAAATTGAATCAATGCTAGAGAAGACTTAATAAATGCTAAAACTATGGATGCACTCCAGGCTCAACCCTCTAAGTCTTGGTTTTGACTTCAGCAAGCAAGTGGAAAGACTGCCATACTGTCCCAGTGATAAGGCTACAAGCAACCGCATTCCTACCAGGAGAGCCAGGCCCAAATGCCCATGTCCAAGTCCATTCTAAGAGGAGGCTTTAAAGGAACTTGCCATAGAAGGGGTGTCTATTTTATTTAATTGTCCAACACCTTTTGTGGGGAGAATCTTGTGCTTGTGCACAATGGGAGGAAATAACCTCAGACAAGTGGCTACCGTCGGTTGTTCAGCAGGGATACTGCTTGGAGTTTCGCATCATACATTTCACACACCACTCCACCAAACATACTACCATGGCATCGCATAATCAGTTTGGAACACCAGCTACTGTTGTGAGAGGAAGTAAAGGCTCTTCTAAGCAAAGGTGCCATTGAGCCTGTACTCGCCACACCAGTGGAGCCAAAGAATGTGCTCCCTGTACTTTCTCATTCTCAAAAAGGACAGTAACCTACATTGAATTTCCAACCTCAGGCCACTGAATCACTAGATCCTGTTACACAGGATGTCCTCTTTCTGCTCTGGACAGGAGATCTTGTGGAAAACCCTTGACCTCGAAGACTACTTTCACATCCCCATGCATCCGGAACATGGCAGCTACATATGAACTGTTCATTCATAGTTCCATTTTTTGAGCCCATAACAGCCCCAAGGGTGGTTACCAGATGCCTAGCTATAGTAGCAGCGCCTCAATGCCATTCATGTCTTGCTATAACGGGACAATTGGCTAATAAAGAGCAGCAACTGGGAGCAATGCCTGACA
This sequence comes from Lissotriton helveticus, assembly GCF_964261635.1. Taxonomy (NCBI): domain Eukaryota; kingdom Metazoa; phylum Chordata; class Amphibia; order Caudata; family Salamandridae; genus Lissotriton; species Lissotriton helveticus. Next base: position 229,338,523 of record NC_136065.1, on the reverse strand, counting down.
CTCACTCTGGCAGCAGTGCTGCTGCCATTCTATTGATGACAGTGGGTTTGAATCCCCAACTTTATCTTGAGGGGAAAGGTATTCTGACTGGCTTCTTGCAAAACACCTTATTCCCAAGGCCTAATACTCAAATGACGTTTACTGCAATGACTTTGTCTGCCTTCTCTCTACTACCCGACCTTTCGAATCTTTGTACCAGCATGGCTCCTAGCTACCTCACATTTCTTCTTTCACTTTTCTTCCAAGTCTATCTGCAGCTTCCTCTTGCTGTTTTTGTTCCTGGGGAAAGTTGCATATGGTCTACTTTCTCCAATGGGTTTCCACGTTCCACAGTATGCTACCTTCTTACCAGAGGGTGGTCCGCAGATCTAGTGAGTCCACTGTGGCCCACAACGTGCGGCACACAGCATATATACAGCACACTGCATTTTGACTCCTCTGGGCCTGACATAGCCTGTGGATACTTTGAAGCCTGCTAGGTCTTACTCACCGCCCCCTAATGCCTAGCACTGCTCACTAGAATTCTGCATGGCTCCCAACTTCAATTTCTTGCAGTGCTTACCTTTAAAAAAAATTATCCCCTGCCTGCCGTGATGCCAGGAGCTTCACAGGCTCTTCCCCAGGCGATCTATCCCAGAAGAAGAGAGCTGATCAAACCAGCATTGGCAAAGCCAATAGCATTCACCTTTGTGACTTACTAGTTTTGCCAATGGTTTTTAGCCACATTGCCAGACTCTGTGAATCAAAGCAGCCCATGGTTAAAGAAAACAAAAATTCAATGTTCAGTCTGCGGCATTTGTAGATGCGCGTACCACGCATGTCTTTACAAAACAATGCAGGGCCTTTTTTGCCCCTTTTTAGCTACTTATCCGAATTGGATCAGTAATGAAAATATAAAGCACTAACACATTTTTTTCTGTCCCCGGGTGGGTGTGTGGGGACCGGAAACAACGCAGAGGAGGGTATGTAGAACTGCAAAGCAGCACATGGTGGGGATGAACAGCAAAGCAAAATGGGGGAAAGTTTGGGGAAATGGCAACTCAACATGGGATGCTGTGGGGTAATGGCGAAGCAACATGGCAGGGCGGAGTTTAATGCTGAAGCAACATGGGTGGACTCAAAAGCAATGAGGGGAGGTCTAATGGGGATGGGGATGGAAAAGCAACAGGAGGAAAAAAAACATGGGTAACATGGAGGGAGTGGGTGGGGGAAGCAATGTTGAGAAGCACATACATGAGCTCAAGTAGGAGGGGGGTTGGGAGAAGAAGTTGAGAAACAAAGAGCAATACGTAGTGCAGGGAAAGAGACGTACACGAGGGAGACAGCTCGAAAGCGCACACACTCTAATGAAGTGCTTCCCACAAAAGAAAAAAGTGGCGCTTCAAAAGCAGGCAGTGGAAGCAGCTATGCCAGCCAATAAAAGAGATTGGAAAAAGGTCCGTGGGAGGGACAAGCACTAGACTGACAAGCTGGGACATGAATAAGACTCGGGCAAATGAGTGACAAGGAAAGCCAACCAATGGTAAGCAATGGGCAGAATCCAAGCCCCTCTGTTCCTGGGTATTTAGGTCTCGACCTAAAAAGTGTTCCTGAGTATTAATTAATTAATTAATTGCGGGTTTCTAAAGCGCTAGAATCGACTCCCGAAGGAGTATCTCTGCGCTGTAGACCGCTGGGGAACCCGCCCTGGCTTTCCCTGTGAGATGGTCCCTACTGGGTGTCTCCAAGGTGAAACCAGGCATCCCCGGCGTATGTGGGGGGCCGTTGTGGAGATGAGGCTAGCTAATGCCCAGAGTTGCCGAGTGTGATCCCTGGTTAGAGTGGCACCAAGGCGAGAATTATCGAGTCCGTTGACCCTGGTCCACGACCCTGCCGCGTCGGGAATTGAACCCTGGTCCCGGGCCGTCCTCTGCTTCCGGGTCTGCCGCCTCTAACCAGTGAGCCACACCACTCCACCTTTCCAGTATACCTGGAAAGCAGCACTACTTGGGCAGCCAAATCAGTCGTCAGTATACAGTTCAAGGCAGATCTTTTGGTCTAGCTAGTTCTGGTGGTTGATTATCCTAAGCCTCAAAATGAGCCACAGCGATTCCCAGGGCCAAGCTCTGCAGATTGTTGTGTCCACGTGGGAAGGAAACCTGAAGGGGTCCCTCCATCTAGTACTGCAATTACTGTGTTCTTGCAAAGGGCAGTTTCCTTACTATCCATGAATTCACAAACATGTACACAGACGAACAACCAGAGCACACCGCTTTAGCAGAAAGTGAATTGGCCCCAGTCATCCGATATTGGATTGGTTTTCTATGATTCTGGGCAGATTTTCTATGAGAATTTGGGAGTGAGTTCAAAAGGAAGTAGAAGAGATTGACACGTACTTCTTGGGCTTGTCAGCGTGGGCTGGAAGTTTGCAGTTCTTTTGGCTGGTGCATTACGGTTCTGCCTACATCAGGAAAAATTACACTTCCGCTGCACATTCTGTGCCTGTTCATGTGTCTGTTGGAGAAGATTGCTTAGATTTTTCCTAAACAAAATGAGAACTGTTGGTGTTATCAATGGCTGTTATTCTCATGAAGCTCATATCAGAGTAACTGCGAAAAAATGAGATGGCAGGGAATTTATGCTGATTTTCCTTGGCGCATACAGCAGCATAATCATCCTATTGTGCTTTTCCTTGGTGGTGGACAGTGCAAGTAATGCAAAATGCCTGCCGCATACAGCAGCATAATCGTCCTATTGTGCTCTTCTTTGGTGGTTGAAAGTGCAAGTATTGTACACTGCCTTAGATTTGTTCTGTGAGAAGTCTGGTGAGACAAAGTGTATAATTATGCCCTTAGCTAAAGATTATTTGCATTCTAAGAGCATTGAAGCGTCCAGTTTATTGTGTTAGTCCAATTTAGTTTGCAGCTCAGTTTGTCATTTAAAAAAACCAAAACTTTGTCATTTCAAAATGCATAACAAACAGCCATCCTTAATTATCGCCAAAAGTTCATTTCTCGACCGTGCTGTTCTACATCTTGTAATCATGCTCTAAAGCATTATCCTGAAAAGGGTCTCATGCCTCGATCCCCCCCGCACCCCCCTGCCCGCCCAAGTCCCTCCCTTGTGATGCAGAATCAATATATGTCTCACAATGACAACAGGTAGACGAAAAACAAGGGGAAGTGAAGCTTTAAAGTCCAACTCAATTCATCATGTTCTGGCTGCAACTAAGCAAAACATATAGAACTGAGAGGATTATCTAGTAATGGCCATCAACATTCCAAACATACATCCCGCCCCTCCTGCTTCCATTCGCATACGCAACTACATGGCTTTCTCATTCACCCGGACCTTAAATGTCCCTCTGGGTATGCCACTAAAACTCCCTCCAGGTATGCCACTGAACCTCTCCTCTCGGCCATTTCAGCCACCTGGGTACTCTCTCGGTCTGTCATCTCCTCTGAAGCTTCACATGGAGACTCTAACACTGCTTCCCCCAGGAGATTAAATCATCTGCTTCTTTGTCATCTCTACTGGTTTGCCTCATGTGTGCCTTCTCCACTCCCGCCCAGTATAATAAATGCCTGCACCATCCCTCTAATTTGGGGGCATATGGCTGATACAGCTGATTACTATGCATCTTTTAGCAACAATTAACCCCAACATTGTAAACCAGTGGCTCAATTTTTTCTTTGGATTATTGGTCAGGAGACCATGCACACTGCTTGAGCTATTTTGTTAATTCGTTTTTTTTTATATTCGACCAAAAGGTGTCGGAGCACTTTACATGAGCACCAGTTACATTAAAGATGGACATATTTATTTTTGGTAGGCACGGGGAGATTAATGTATCATTACGACATGGGGCGGGACACCAACTCGGCCATGGGACTGAACGACACCCGGTCGGCGGTCCCGACCCCCCCATTAGGATGCGACAGAACACTGTTCTGGCGCATTCCTAAATTTCACAATGGGAGCATGCATTATGGCCGGGAATCTGCATTAATGCATGCTCCCATAGTGAAATGAGAGGTGTGGTTCATCCCTGCACCCCGTGGCAGGCACCTCAAGGTGCCTGCACCAGGTGCAAGGTTCAGCAGGGGGCACCATAGGCGGCCGTGCACCCAAATGGGGCCCTGCTGGGTGTCCCCCAACACACTTTCCGACATGGTTTCCATGTTGGACAGACCGGCATGGAAACCATGTCCGAAACCGTCATCGTATTCTCAAGGGCGAATAGAGCCTGCCCTGATGATTACTGCCCGGCTTCTGACTGGCGGATAAGCTCTCCGAGCCCTTCGCAAGCCAGCCAGAATAACCCATTGGTTTCCTTTCCGACCGCCACCATCGTAATAAGGTGGTCGGAAAGGAAACTGAGCAGCCCATTACGATGAGGCCGTAAAGGCTCGGAGCCTTTACAAGCCGCATCGTAATCAACCCTGAGTGATTTTCCCAGAATCACAGGATGTTGATTGTCCCTGCAGAGACTTGAACCCAGTTCCCCAGCTTCAAGTTCAACGGCTCTAGCCATTAGGCCACATCCTCTCCCTGAATCTGCTTCATTGCACGGGCCACCTTCCATCCCGTCACCTCTCGTAGGTGGCAGAGTATCCCAGTCTAGTATAACATTATAATTGGGCACCGCCACACCATTTGCAGAAAATATGCCATACTGGCCCCTCAACGTGGACAGCCTGCTGATCTAGAGGGGCTAGATTGCATGGAGCCTCCCAGTTGAGCGATATGTCATTTGCACCATATTAAATTGTATTAGTTTGAACCGGACAGTGACTGAGACCCTCCGTACTGCTGCATGTATTTTTGACCAATCATTAGGCTTAAATGTCTCTCCACTCTCACGCTGCCAGAGTATTTCCACCCGAAGTGGAGCCAAAGACCTATTGACACGGTGCACGCGGTAAATATGTGTGATGAACTTAATGTCCTCCTTCCACAGAACGAAGGGTCACCAAAGTATGCAAGGGTTCAGGGGTCTCTGGGAAGGACGGCCTGAGCTGTCGGGCTGTGACTGCTATTTTAGCGATATAAAAGGGACCTGCCGGATACAGATCAGACATCATAATACAACCTCCCTCCTGCCACCGGTCTATTGCCATTATAAGGGACATCTTCTCAAAAGGATGCACTATCCATATATCTAGTTCCTGCACATAGGGCACTCTACCTATTACCCATCGCACCACTCTCTCCCATAACCGGCCCATCTGGCGGATCAGATGCGAAAATACATCAGGCATGACCCCACCATGCATCAGCAACACCCCGAGCTGGTAGCCATTGTGAGTGCCATCCAGCAAGGTCCTCTCCCAATTCTGTTCCCCATCTAGCCAATAAATAGCGTGTCGTAAATGTGCCGCTAAGAAATAAAGCCCCAGATCTGGGACCTCCTTTCCGCCTCTGTCCCATTCTCTCTGAAGAGTTCTAAGGCTTACCCTACTGCTCTTACAAGCCCAAACCAGCTCCAACAGCATGCGGTAAAGCTCCCGGAACACCTTTTTCGGTATCTCATACATAGCTCTGTTGTCATTTTATCAAATCACGCATAGGATAGATTGTCTATAACATGTTCAGGTGTTCTGTGGTAAAAAGCCTTTTTGACTAGATGTATTTTTCGTGTCTTTGATTGAGTAATGATATCATGTTACTAAAAAGTGGGTTTCTTAAATAGAGAACTTAATTTGCAGTCATTTGATTGCGGTGGGGGAAACTCATGTGGTTGATTGAGTATAGTTTCATATGTTTACCCACTCGAACTGGTTGTCTCAGTGTTTTGCAACAGAGGTTTTAAGTCCCCTTATAACGGAGCCTAGTTAGGTTGCATGAAGAGGAGGTGAGTTGAATTGTTCACCTCTCATTTACGGTGGCAAAAGAGGTGGACACAAGGACATCTAACTTCTGGTCTTCTAATTTGATCAACTCGGAGTCTTTCCGCAGGCGTATAAAGCTTTTCAACTTGGTTTTGAATCCACACAGGGTCAGCATTAAGGCTTGCTGTTTTGTTGTTTGACACTGGAATATCTGATTCTCCTTTCAAAGCTAGTGGTGCCGGCTTTACTTAGCTGGACACTGGACGATGCTTTTTAATGATATAGGTCCAGATGTATAAAGAGTAGGAATAGCGATTTACCAATGTACTGAAATTGCAAATTGTAAATCGCTTGTATGAAACTTTTTGTTTCATACTTGCGATTTCTAGTGGGTTGTAAATCGACCTACTTCATGAATATTAGTGAGGTAGGTCACAGTTTGCAACCCATTAGGAATGCCTGCCATCAGAGAGATGGTGGCCTTCTGAGGTCAGCAAACCACTAGGTCAGGTCTGTGATTGCCTTTGAATAAAGGTTTTTAGGTCTCGCCAAGGCAACGCGCATGCGGTGCTCTGGGAGGGCCTTTAGCCATTGGTCTTCACTTTTCAAGCACTGCACACGTGCTTGTGGCGGCATCCACCTTGCGGGAGCGAGCAGCGGCGTGGCCACGTTAATTACAAACGTGGCCGCTGCTCGCTCCTGCAAGGTGGATGCCACCACAAGCACGAGTGCAGTGCTTGAAAAGTGAAGACCGCTTGTTCTGTCTTGGAACCTGCAAATTTCTTTTCCGCTTGTTCTTATCTTCCCCGTGCAATCGATTATGGCGTCTACCGTAATCAAAATATGCTGCGCATTTTGGTCAGAAGAGGGTTGTTTTCTATTGCGCCTCAATGTCCAATACTGATGATACTTCCTCTAAGCGCTATTTGTGATTCTCCAGAAGACGAGAGGAATGCCAAATCCTTGCATGTCCACAGCTCGCCAACTTGTGAAGGAACTTAGAAATGTCACCAAAGCTGGTGACATCATTAGTTTGTTTTCCATTCAAGCTTCGCAGGTGTTGGTTTCTGATCCTAGACGTGATTTGCCAGTTTGGACCATGGTGTTAGTTGCTATTTTTTCGTTGCCTGTTATTTGCCAGTATAACACTATGCACACCTGCTCCAGTACGGCGTGTACGGCAGCAATAAGATGTCCACTCTCCTTCAGGTGATGTCGCCGCATGTTGCCCACAAACCTTGCACTGTGTGCGCATTAAATCCACATTGACTCAATTTTCTTTTAAGAGTTGTGCCTCGCGGAGTATTCACATTCAAATTAACCTATTTTTCCTAAAGGCCTGTGCCTCACAGTGTGTGCATATTTAAAGCCACTACTATTTTGCTGAAACCACCTGTGCCTAGCACTGGGTTTATCCATAAAACAGGAGTGTCACACTAGGTCCACACTTAGCTAAACGTATTTCTGCTTAAGCAACTTGGAAACCGCACATAAGCTGGTCTGTGTGTGTGCACTTCAGACCGCTTGTGGTGAGCTTTTTCAGGTGCCTGACGACGCTGTACCATGTGGCGCTGCCCTTTTCCCGTCTCTCCCTGCTGGAGATGGTGGTTCAGCCTTTAAATGGAAGGATGCCTGGCATTTTCCAAGTGGCCTGTTCCTCTCCGGCCTTCCTACCTAGAGCATTTGTCTTCCCACTTCCAGCGCATCCTTCGTTTCGTAACACTAAATACAATCTGATCTACAAAATACAATGTCCAGCAATCAGAAGACCATAGTAATCTGTGCTGAAGAAGTGAATATTGGAAATAGATTTATAATCATTCATTGTTAGCCCTGAGTTCACTAGTGTGAAGTCTAGATTAGTAGGAGATGTGTAATCAAACAGCCCTGAATACCTTTATTTATTAACACCATTTACTTACGTGTACATATTTAAATACACTTAATTTCTGTAAATGTGTGCCTCGTACTGTGCATATTTAATTCAATTTCATTTTACCTACAACGTGCATCTAGTACTGTGTGTAACTAAATCAGTTTTGTTTTGTTTGCCCACCTCCTTCTGCTGTTGTAGCAGAGATAACTGAAGTAGGGTAAATCTCCTTTTACTCTATTTTTTAATTTGTACCCTGAAATGTCATCCCTTACTAATAATGAAAGTGGAAGTTGTCTGGGAGGACACTTTAGAAAGGTAGGACTGCAGGTAAAGCTAGAAAGCGCATGGGACTCTGGAAAGTAAAAGAAAAGTGGAGGAGTGCAGACCGAAGGGTGATTTGGCTATGAAAATTGTGTCAAGTCTCACTTTTAATTGTTTATTACATGTTAGTAATGGTATCATATCGATTGCTCCTTAACGCTGCTAAGATTCTGCGTTCCCTTATGTCCCTTCTGTGTTTTCACCGACGGGAGAACTGACTGTACCGTAAATATGGGCGGTAGCAACTTGACTGTCAGAGCTTGTATGTCCTGCCAAGAAGTCTCTAACAAGCATTGGCATAGCCAATAGGTCTCGCCTTTGGGACCTTTATAAGTGTTTAGCCATGCTACAGTTGATGTTGGTGCACCAAGGATTTTGTGCTGGATAATTAAACACTTATAAGGTCCCAAAGGCGAGACCTATTGGCTATGCCAATGCGTGTTTGTTGTTGTTGTTGAAACGCAACCTGTTTTCCTTAAAGCAAAACGAGATGTGTTTCAACAATACAATATTTAACGTTTTGTTTTCAGTTTTTTAAGAGCAGGCAGTGGTCCGTGGGACCACTTCCTGTTCTTAAAAAATGATTTTCCAACATTCACAAATGGGAAGGGGTCCCCTGAGGACCCCTTTCAATTTATGATTGCATTACCATCAACTTTGAATTCATGGTGAAATTTCAAGGTTTTGCGATCAAATTTCGGTTGTAAAACACTGGAAATTGATATTTGGTAGAGACGCCCTAAACACCCTCCTGCCAAACAGTGATTTCTACACCCAATCTGCGATTCTGGAGACTTGTAGTTTGGACGTTGTACATTTGAAAAAGCATTTTTGCTGTCATAACAGCCCGATTTTGTGAATCGGGCCGTTTGTGCCAGCAAAAATGCATCGTACATATGGACCATGGTTTTTTCAAAAAAACCATAGTACCTCTAGAACTTCAGTCCCTTCAGCTCTTGTATTTTTGCCATTGCAATTGGACCAAAATCTCTCCAAACATTGGTTCAAATTACCAGGCACATGGTACGCACCTTCTATCAACATAGGCCATTTGTACCAAATATAATGGTGCAGCCACATAGGCGTAGGAAGTGTGGGGGACGCGGGGGATATATCCCCCCAAATTTTGTAGTGGGGGGGACATGGGGCACAAGGGTGGGGGGGGGGACAAGGGGACAAAAGAATTTCCCCTCTCCCTTCTGTCAGTCGCTCGGCCATTGGCACCTCAAAGCACTAGTGCTTTGAAGTGCCAATAGGTGCTTTGGGGTGCCAATGGCCCTGCGACTGACAGACAGGAGAGGGAAAATTCTTTTGTTAAAGCCTTTCACGGGAGAGGGAAAATTCTTTTGTTAAAGCCTTTCACGGGAGAGGGAAAATTATTTTGTTAAAGCCTTTCACGTGCCGATGGCCCTTCCCTTTTGTTGTGCTGCAAATCTCCAGGAATTTTCTCACCTCGCCATGGCTGCCTGCACTCTGCACTTCTAGGACAAAAGAGGAGAGACAGTTTAATTGCTGTCTGCATGCAGCACCTCCTCAGCCCCGACCCTACTTAGTTATTTTGACTGTTTTACACTGCGCAATTTAGCCGCTCAAAGGCTAATGTTTGGTGAAATATATATTTTAAGCAGTTGAACCTCGCCAGGGAACATGAAAAACAATTAGTATCAGACACCGTCTGAGCCCACTTCTGTTGGGTGTCAGATGGTTTGGTCTGTCCTAATATTTACCTAAATAACAATTTAGATACCACTATCTTGTCTGATTTCTTTTATAGCACCACTCAACCTAATCCAGGCTGTCGGAGCGCCTTACATCCCAAATGCACAGTGGCAATAAAGCATGTTTTAAAATCAATTTACTGTATGTGATACGTAAGACAGGGTTACAATTTGAGGAGTCACATGTTCTTTCCTTCATAGTTCACTGTGCTGTAATAGAAGGATTACAATTTATTAACTGTAAGTAACGAAAGGATCTCTGTGTTAAAAACAATAACCCACTTACCCATCCATATAAAATAAAGATCCGTCATCTGTGTGTCACATGATGTTCTTTGTGGGAGACACATTAACCCTCCATGCTACTTTGACAAAACTGGAACTAGACAAAACACCTGTCTCTCCAGCAAGTGCATTAACCTCCAGAGTTATCTTACCATTATTATTCCCTCAGATTTACTGGGTACTTAAAGATCTATACAGCAGGCACCTTAACGCTATAAGATATTTTAGAATGCAGACTTTGCAAGCAATTAAGCAGAAGAGAAACCCTGCCACGTTTCTCCTTGTTGCCAATTTCTTTCTGGCAGAGTTTTTATAAATAAATGTGTAATCTGAGGCCTAGATCTTGCGCTGGGGTTGCAACACTTTTTTGGTACATCTCCAACGCAAGATCTAATTTGTTAAATATTGTAATATGCTCAAATGTACTCATGACAGACCTGCCTAACATATATGAGGTCTTAAAATATGATGTCTTTTTTTGTGATAGCACTTCCTGTGAGGTTGTGGGTTGTGATGTCACATGCTGTGATGTCACTTACATACTCATACTGCCTAATTTGGTTAGTGCCCCACTTCTGTTTTTTAGGACTTGTATCCTGGTGGGAAAAGTACAATGGAGAATTGGTGTTGGTGGTTGTAGGAGGCTGGTTTAGTATATAGTGTACGCTCAGGAGTTATGCACCTTGCACTAATCCAGACAACCCTTATAGTGATTTTGGTGGTCTTTGATAACCATAGAAAGCTCTCAAAGTGGTAGCTGTGTAGAGCAACCTTCAGGCTTATCTTAAAGTAGTGTAAAGATTAGATGAAAAAGAACCACACAGTGTTTATAAAAATAGGTCTATTTATTATGCAACCCAGTCACTAACAAATTGGCATATGTCCTACCCAGAGATATCAATATTACACATAAGAATACTTCAAAATAAGGAAGTCAGTAGCACAAATAAACACTGGTCTCCAGGGGAAGACCAACCCATATACTAATAAAGTGGAATGTAAACTGCAAAGGAGAATGGGACTTGGACCAGAAGACTCAGAGGAGCTGGGGACACAAGGAACCACCCAAGGTAAGTACCCAGGACCCCCCCGGAGGCTGTGTGCAGAGTGGAAACACAGCCACATGCCCAATGGAAGTCAATGGAGAAGTCACAGTTGCAGCTTTAAAGAAGAAGAACCCATCCCAGAGGACTCAGAAGAAACCCTTTGGAAGTTGGGAGGTCGCAGATCCACCCCACCTGGAATCAGGTTACTTGCACTAGGAAAGCCAGATGCATAGGATGAAGTGACGTCAGATCCTGCTGTAGACGACAATAGAAGACTTTGATAATGACTCTGGAGAAGCCTGTGAAGGAGTTTGGTGGACTCCAAGAGTAGACTCTTCAGGAGGAGAACCTGCACGCAGAGGGGAAAGAGTCTATGCCACTTGGAAGTGACCAGGAGGCATGGAAGCACAACGCCCACCTATGCCTGGAGGTTTAGGAGTGAAGACAGTTACCTTGTCCCTGCAGCTGTGAGGACCAGGCAATTCTGAAGAAGACCAGGAGCTGTGCACAAGCTGGCCCACATCAGGTGTCAGTGTCCAGGTGTCTGGCGGGTGCAGCAACAAGCCTTGGTGGCCGCAATTGGCGTAGAAAGCAAAAAGATGCAAACGTTGGGACCAGCAAGGTCCAAGGAACTCACCAACAGCAGGAGAATCAGAGCAGGCCCTGAGCAAGCAGGGGATTCCACTGCAGCAAAGGAAGACCCTTGAGAGGACCAACAGGCTGAAGGCACAGGAGTCACAAGAGGACCTCAGGCAGCTCAGCAAAGATTAAGGACCAGGTTGCAGAGGATGCAATGAGGATGCTGATCTTCAATGGATGAGGTACTGGAGGCTTGAGCTTCTTGTAGCCCGAAGATCTCTGGAATACAGAGCCAACACGCATTGGCAATGGCAAGTAGACTGGGTAAACAGGGGTTCAGTCCCAGCGGCTCCAACAAGGGATAGTGTCTTCAAATTTGCAGAGAAGGCAGGCCAGGCCTCGAGGGAGCTGCAGAACCACCACCTGTGTTGCTGGGCCTTGGGAAGCCTGTAGAACGACAGGAGCAGCAGACCAGTCAGCTTCGTTGTGGTGCATGCAGATGCAAGGGATGTCCTTGATGCCTACAGGCCTTCTGGAGAACCTGGATGAAGCACAGATACAGACGACTCAGAAGACTTGACAGCAAGACCAGGAGCAGCAGGACTCTTCCTTGATGCAGTCTCGGTTCCAGTCAAAGCCCAAAGAAGTTCAAGTGTCCAGACGGTCGAAGAGTGTCGTCTTGGTTTCAGAGGTAATTCTTGTTCTACGATGAGTATGAGGACCCACCCACAGTGGACAACTTCGGTTCCCTATAGAAAGCATTAGAACTTCACCACGGTCCCTCCTAGAGGAGGGGCTGGACAGAGGGGATGATCCTGTCCTTTAGCCTTTCTCCAGTTTCTCGCCAGAGCAGGAAACAAGGGTTCCTGAACTGGCTCAAACTTGAGTATGCAAAGAGGGACTCAAGAATGCCCTTCATAAAAGTCTGGATACCTGGAGGGCGATCCCAACCCAGCCCAATACACTAAATCCTGTCTGGGAGGGGGTCACAAATCCTGTGACAGTAAAGCTATTGTTCTACCTTCCCCTGTTTAAGCTCAGCTCAGTGGCAGGAGGGCAGAATCATGTCTGTGGTTGGCAGCAGCACTAGCTTGCTGGCAGACCCTAAGAAACTGTTGCTGGGAGTACATGGGGGTCCCCTAAGGAGCCCCCCAGTACATGGGATCATACTTCTAGCACCGGACATTGCAGATTTGGAGCAGAGCACATGGCTTGTTTCAGGCCATCAAAAGTCTTCTGACAGCTAACTGTCCACTGAACTTTCTTAGGCATTCTTTTGGAGGTGAGATCATTAAGGGGTGTTGCTATGGTTCCGTAGGCCTTAACAAACCTTCTGTCGTACTCATTCGGGCCCAAGAAAGCACTGACCTGAGTCTGAGTAGTAGGAGCAACCCAGTCCATGATGATCTAAATGTTGCTCTCCAATGTTGGAAGTTGGCTTCCAACTACAAGGTGGCCTGAGTACACAACTTTACTCTGCCCTATCCTGCACTTTGTGATCTACATAGTGAGGCCTGCCTTCTGCAGTTCCTCCAGTACATTTCTGAGGTAGACCAGGTGATCCTCCCAGGTGGGGCTAAAGACAGACATATCATCTAGATATGCTGCACTATAGATTTCCAGACCTGTTAAGACTTTATTCACCAGCCTCTGAAATATCTCAGGTGCTTTTTTCAAACCAAAAGGCATCACAATAAATTGATAATGCCCACTGGGGTTTGAAAATGCTGTTTTTGATTTGGCATCCTCATAAATTCTCATTTGCCAATAACCAGCAGTGAGGTCAAATGTACTGACACATTTGGCAGAGTCCAAAGTATTAATCAGTTCATGGATAGGCATCAGTCCTAGTGACTGCATTGCGACCTATATAGTCAACACAAAACCTAATTTCTCTCTTATCACCCTGTATATGAGCTTTTGGTACAATGGCTACAGGGCTAGCCTAAGGGCTATATGAAGGCTCAATGCCCCCCTCCAACTCCAGCATCTTTTGGGATTATTTTCTGATGCAATCTCTGACATGGTCAGGCTGTCTGTACATGTTGCTCTTCAGAGGCAAACTGTCACCTGTGTCCTCTTCATGGCTACACCAGGTGGTTTGACTGGGTGTCAGAGAAAGAGACCAGATAACTGATTGAGAACATGTCTGCAATCAGCTTGCTGTTGATCAGTGAGTCTGTCTTCCAAGACTACTCCTTCAACTGATCCATCAACAGGGTCCTGAGAGAGAAGATCAGGGAGAGGGTCACTCTCTTCCTTCTGTCCCTCATCAGAGGTCACGAGCATCCTCATGTCAGCCCGATCAATAAACGTTTTCAGGTGATTCACATGATGCACCCTGTGGGGACTTCTTGGAGTACCTTGGTCAACTAAGTAGGTGACCTCACCTTTCTTTTCCAGTATAGTGTGGGTGGGCTCCACTTGTCTTTAAAAGCTGCATTTTCTCCATTTACAGTCAAGAGTTTGTCTCTACCTTTGTTAGCAAAGGAGAGCCAAAGGATAGCTGCCCACTGGCCCGGAGGAATCTTCTGAACTTTACAGCCCCTCTCTAAAGCAGTAACCCACTTATGGATGTCATCACCCTCCTGGTAAGGAGGGACTATCCTGCTCTAGTTCCAAGTGACAAAGGGATCTTCCCTAACTTTAGGTACACTAGTCCTGCCACAATGGGATTATAATACTAAATTCTTCCTAGCCCTCTGCACTTCTAGGGCGTCCTTATCTAGGGCTAACTCCTTCTTGATTCTGAGCTGGGATCGCTAACGTTTGAGCAGGTGGTATTTCCTTTCTAAAACATTTCCCACTTCCAGCCAGAGATGGAAGTCCCTATTGAAGTGCCAGAGGAGGCTGAATTAACTGAGGAGGACCGGGACTTCCCCTGAACCTTTTGTACCCTCCCAGGAGGAATAACGGGGGTTATACCTCTAGGGCCTCCCTCTGTGTCACTAGAACTATTGCCTGGGGGACTAGAGTTCTCCAGTAAGGGGCCTCCAGACTCCTTCTGGATATGCTCAGAAGCAGAGTTTGACTCATCTTCAGGAGCATCCCCATCCATATCCAAGTTACCCTGCCCATCTGACCTTTTTTCTTGGTAGCAATAACTGTTCCCCAAAGACGACTTCACTGTTAATACCCAACTCTCCAAATGTCTCTTGTAAATAAATCATCATAGTCTTGAGCAAGGCCTCCACACCTTCAATTATTGTATCCATTAAATGCTCAATATGTTGGCTAGAAAAATCCTAGCATGAGGCATATTTGCTAGTTTGGTCATTTTTATAGTTTTTGTGAGCCTCTCATATAACAAAGTTTTGGTGCTTTACTGTATCCCACTCACTTCTCATTTGTAACCTTCCACCCACTGTATTCATATGTAAGCTTCACACACAAACATTGTTTCTGGTGTTCATCACTAACACGTCATATCTGAGCTTTGCCACACAATTCATTCCTCATATCTAACTATATCTTTCTTCTGTGAGAATCTCATTTGTGTCTCTCACAGCAGGTTGTTTTACATTCGCAAGCATCTCTCTCCCACACAAACACTGTAAATCTCATTTTTGTGACATTCCACACAAGGATAATTTTTATTGCAAATTTATCTTATAGGGTGTCTTATATTCCTATGTAAGATAATGTGGTGTGAGTGCACTCTACACTTATGTCATCCATCTGCAATAGCGCTTCTCATAGATTAGACAACAAATGTTTTTGTATTGCGTTGTATACTTTGCAAAGCATTGAGGGTTTCTCCACCCTCCAGAATGCAGGTGATAAACTTACAGTGTTTGAAAAACTATTCTCACTCTCCTTCTATTGCCCTGCTAAACCTGGGACTTCCAAAAAGGATCAGACTGACTTCAATACTCAAACAAACACACAGAATCCTACACCATACTGTTAGACCTGTCAGCCTTAGGATGGACTTCCCCCAAACATTTTTGCCTGCTTACCTCCTCTTTTTGTGATTAATTTTGTTGGACTTAGGACTCTGAGGAGTTTACCTCTGCTCACCAGTGCTAAAGTGCATGTGCTTCTCCCTTAAAAATGTGAACATTGGTGTATACATGATTGGCCTTCTATATTTACTTGTAAATACCTTGTACAGTGGTACACCATGTACCCAGGGCCTGTAAATTAAATGCTACTAGTGGGTCTGCAGTACTGATTGTGTCACCCACACAAGTAGCCCTTTAAACATGTCTCAGGCCTTCCACTGCAGAGCCTGTGTGTGTAGTTTTACTGCCAAGTTGACTTGGTATTAAAATCCCCTTGCCAAGCCTTAAACTTCTTTTTTTTTTACACATACGTCACCCCTAAGGTAGGCCCTATGTAGTCCATGGAGAAGGGTGCTATGCTGCTAAAAGGTAGGACTGTATTTTTATGTTTTGCGTGTCCTTGTAGTGAAAAACATCTACATTCATTTTTCACTAATGTGAGGCCTATTCTTCTCATAGATTGGCATGGGAATTCCTTAATACACTCTTTTAAGGTGTAATTCTTGGTTAGAAAGGAGAAGCAGAGGCATGTTTTATAACTTTGGAATGGCAATGATAAATACTTTTTACTGGTAAGGATGGGTTGCACATTACTATTTAAGATATGCCACTTTTAGAAAGTGGACATTTATCTGCTCTAACAGCTCTGTGTGCATGAGCCTGTCTCCAGTACACTTCAATATTAGTCCAATTGCATTTTGAGAATAGGAATGACGCAAAGAGCACTCAGTTTATTTTTTATTTTTTTCGTCCCACCTTTGTTTGCTTGGTGCATGACGGTGTAAGATTCAAAAACATGTTTTTTCACACTTGGTCTAATTACTTTATGAATGTAAATAGCAATTAAAGCATATTTACAAACTGTGACGACATGCCTGCCATTATCAATGTTACACTACAAAACTATGCGATTGTATTCTTTTAGCATAGCGTTCGGCTCTCAGGCAATGGACGATTTGTAAAAGGTCACTGGAAAGTCCAAAAGGTTGTCCCTGTCCCCCCCCAGAATTTTAGTGTGTCCTACGCCCCTGTGCAGCCACGTTACTTTTAGTAACTTTCCACTAATCTGACATGGATGAAAACATTTCAATGTTGACAAAATTGCTATGTGTATCCCTAAAGTCTGTTATCTTTAAATCATGTAAAATTATATTGGAGCAGTGCCACTAGCAAGTGCCAAGCAGAGGAATTGGAATGGGGCATCAAAGCCTTTTGAGGCTTAGGGCTTTTGCCCTCTGTTATTGTAAATCTGGCAATATACTATAGTTTGCCTTTGACAGGTATGTCAGGCTCTTCTCCTCTATGTATACACAAGTTGCAGAAGGAATCAGAGATGTTCTTTAAATGATTGTTGATTCTTATGGTTATTTCTCTGTTTTTGATTGAAACGTCACAAACCATGGATAGGGCTTTAGAACTTCAACTGAACAATTCTAACTCATCCTAATTCCACTGGTCCGTACCGCACCCTGTTCCAAACCAGGCTTTCCTGGCAGCCATCTGGTAAATTAGAGAGGTAATTTTTTTAAATGAAGTGAAACACTTTCTAACCGGAATCAAATGGTCAGTAAGCTTCAGTGTATGAACACCACGGATACATTATATCAATACTTCCCCGTTGAAGTTCAGTTGAGTGCCCACAGCAACATACACTTGAGGATTGTCAGGGTAAAACTAAATGTTATTCAGTGACTTCTTAAAACTGAAAGTGCTTGGGTTAATAACAAATTATTTTCCCCACTTATAGAAGAGAAAGAAATCCTTGCATTGGCAGCAAAACAAGTCTCTCTCTCTCTCTCTCTCTCTCTCTCTCTCTGTCTCTCTCTGTCTCTCTTTGTCTGTCTCTCTCTCTCTCTCTCTCTCTCTCTCTCTCTCTCTTTCTCTCTCTCTCTCTCTCTCTCTCTTTCTCTCTCTCTCTCTCTCTCTCTCTCTCTCTGTCTCTCTGTCTCTCTGTCTCTCTTGTTACAGGGATGTTATAGTAAGGCTCACATTTCACTCGTACAAACCAGAGAGAACTTCTGCAGTTATAGTTAGCTGTGCTAACTATAACTTATGCACTGCTTATGACAGCACATATAACATCACTCATGACATGGTCAGTAACATCACTCATGACATCACTAATCACATCACTCTTGACATCTCAAATGACCCGGATGACATGATCCTATGAGTGTTTTCTATAAGTTACTGAGTGTTAAACTTATAGACTTGGGCAAGTGGCTGTGGAAGTGCCTGTATGGGTGAGTGAGTGGGTGTGTAAGTGGTCTATAGAAGAGTGAGTCGACATGTGAGAGAATGTATACACGATTGAGTGGGTGTGTGAGGTTTTGTATGGGTGAGTGCGAGTGGTAACAGTAAAGTAGTGGCTGTATTGGTGAGTGTGAGGGTGTGTCAGTGGCTGTGAACGAGAGGGTCATTGAGCGGCTGAATGGGTGATTGAGCAGGTACACAAGTATCTGTATGGATGAGTGACAGGGTACACGGGTGGCTGAGAGGATGTATAGATGAGTGAGTGGGTGTATGGATGAGTGAGTGTATGGACGAGTGAGTGAGTGTGAGAGAGGTTGTATGGGAGAGTATGTGCTTGTCTCTGTGACTGTATAGTTGAGTGAGTACATGTGGTAGTATTTGTATGAGTAAGTGAATGGCTTTTGGGTGTATGAATGTCTAGGTCTGTATGACTAGATGTGTGAGTGGCTCTATTGGTCAGTGAGTAGGTGCATGAGTGGCTGTATATGTCCGTGGTTGCATTAGTGGCTGTATGGGTGAGTTGATGTGTGAGTGCCTCTATGCATCAGTGAGTAAGTGTGTGTGAGTGTTTGTATGGGGCTGTATATTAATATGTCGATGGTTGTGTGGGAGTGGGTGTATGAGATTTTGTATAAGTGTGTAAGTGGGTGTGTGGGTGATTTGTGGATGATGTCATCAGTGATGTCATGAGTGTCATTTGTGATGTCATCAGCGATGTCACTGACAATGTCATGAGTGATCTTATATGTGAGGTCATAAGCAGTGTATTGTGGGGATGTATGTTCTAATTAGCTCAGCTAACCAGAACTGCTGAATTTCTCTGGTTTTGCACGAGTGAAATGTGAGCCTAACTAGAACGTCCTAGTAACTTTTGTGTTTTTTCTGTGAATGTAAACTTTTTTTTCTAACTGTAACCTGTTGAGGTTTCATTTTTGTGAAATGAGCTTCATGCCAGAATGAGTCTTTGCCTGCGTATTTATTCAAGAAGAGGCCGCCGTTTTATGCAACACCTCTACCCAACCGGAGTACTTTTTACTGGTTGATTAGTAAGTGCATCCTCATTGGGTAAATGTGTAGTGCATCTCCTACACTACAGCTGTGTATAGAACACCAAGGAAATGTCTCCTGTGACCTTGTGTGTCAGTAACTTTGCCAATGTGATTATTGCTCGACCGTCTTCAACAGATAACTTTAAAAGGTGGAACTGCAGAGAAAACACACTTGGATGATTTGTACTTTACAGAAGTAAGTGATTCTTTGTTTGATGGAGGTAAGGTCATATTCCTAGGCATCAATACCCCGTCTCCAAAATTGGTGGGAAATGCGCTTTGGGGAGCTTTTAGTAAGCTGGCCATCATCCTGGAAAAAGGGCAGGAAGATGTTTCATACGGCTAATGTATGTGGGGTGAGGCCAGACGGGCCGGGCTTCTTAGCAAGTTTACATACTTCTAGTTTTTAAAAGGTTAGAACACAATCTCTGGTCTTCAGCAGCAGATGACAAGAAAGAACCCCCTTTCAAAAACACAGCATGAGATATTGAGCTCTAGAAAAGCAACGGTAGCAAAAACCTCCATCACGGATTACAGATAACTTTTCGGTGGAAATGCAGAGAAAACACACTTGCTTTGCAGTTAGGATGATTAATTATTACTTTACAGAAGTGGAGCTTCAATGTGTTCTCCTACTTTGTTTATATCTGTGAGTGCTTCCCGTTGAGGTTTCATTTCTGTGAAATGAGCATTGAATTAATCTTGCCCTACGTATTTATCCAAGAAGACACAACCGTTTTGTGAAACACCTCTACCCAGCTGGAGTACTTTCTACTGGTTAATTAGTAAGTGTTAGTAACCTCGTTGGGTAACTGTATAGTGCATCTCCTACACAACAGTTGCGTCAGGGACACCGAGGAAATGTCTCCAGTGACCCTGTGTGTCTATAACTTTGCCAATGTGATTGTTCCTCCAGCGTCTTCATCAGATAACTGTACATGGTGGAACTACAGGGAAAACACACTTGGATGATTCGCACCTTACAGAAGTGCTTCATTTTTTGGTGGAGATACGATCGTATTCCTAGGCATAAAGAACCCCTCTCCAGAATCCATGGGAAACGCGATCGGGGGGGGGGGGGCTTTTAGTAAGCTGTCCATCTCTTCCTGAGAAAAGGGGGGGAAGACACTGCATACCGCTAATGCATACTCGTCAGGGCCAAACGGGCGGGGTTTCATGGCAAGTTTAAATATTTCTAGTTTTTAAAAGTTTAGAACACGATCTCTGGTCTAAGCCGCAGATGACAACAAAGAACCTCCTCATCACAGACACTATGTGAGATACTATGCTATTACAGATAACTTCTCACGGTGGAAATGTAGAGAAAACATACTTGGATGATTTGTACTTTGCAGAAGTAAGTGCTTCTTTTTTTCATGGAGAGTGATCGTATTCTTGGGTATCAAGACGCTATCTCCAAAATCGGTGCAAAACATGCTCCAGGGTCCCTCCCAGGCCGATTTCAGCCCCAGGGACCCCATCCCCCGAGGCCCAGCGATTTTACTATTGTGGGGGGGGCGAGGGGGGGTCCTACATGACCCCACTCCCAGGGCTGTTTTTGACCCTGGGAACACCATCCCCTTGGTCCCGACCATGTCACCTGCCGCCCCTAGGGCACCCAGTGTGCGATGGGACCACGGTGGTAGCCTCAGGGCCCCCATGGTGCCAGCTGACTTACCGCCTCTTGCGGGAGCTGATATTGCTCTGGCAGACATTGGGGTTCTGGAAAGGCAGCTCCATGTTTGTAAGGGCAGTGTTTTCATGTGTTTTTATGTGCACATATTTACGTGTAAGGACACAGATGAAAACTCCACTTTCTGCAAGCTGGAGCTGTATGACTGCTCACTCTACTACTCTCTACTACTCTCTACTACTCTCTACTATTCTCTGCTACTCTCTACTACTCACTCTACTCCTCTCTCTCTACTACTCACTCTACTACTCACTCTGTACTACACTCTACTACTCACTCTCTACTACTCACTCTCTACTACTCTCTACTCACTCTCTACTACTCACTCTCTACTACCTCTCTACTACTCACTCTCTACTACTCTCTAGTACTCACTCTCTACTACTCTCTAGTACTCACTCTCTACTACTCACTCTACTACTCACTCTACTACTCACTACTACTCACTCTACTACTCACCCTCTACTACTCACTCTACTACTCACCACTACTCACCCTCTACTACTCACCCTCTACTACTCACCCTCTACTACTCGCCCTCTACTACTTGTGCTCTACTACTCACCCTCTACTAATCGTGCTCTACTACTCTGTACTACTCTCTTCTCTCCACTACCTACTACTCACCCTCTACTACTCTCTCTCTACTACTCACTCTCTACTACTCTACTACTCACTCTCTACTACTTACTACTCTCTACTACTCTCTGCTACTCACTCGACTCCTCTCTCTACTACTCTCTACTACTCTGCTACTCACTCTACTCTCTACTACTCACTCTACTACTCACTCGCTACTCTCTCTACTCTCTCTCTACTACTCTCTACACTACTCTCTACTACTCACTCTCTACTACTCACTCTACTACTCACTCTACTACTCACTCTACTACTCACTCTACTACTCACTCTACTACTCACTCTACTACTCACTCTACTACTCACTCTACTACTCACTCTACTCCTCTCTCTCCTCTCTCTCCACTCTCTCCTCCTCTCTCTCTCCTCCTCACTCTCTCCTCCTCACTCTCTCCTCCTCACTCTCTCCTCCTCACTCTCTCCTCCTCACTCTCTCCTCCTCACTCTCTCCTCCTCACTCTTCACTACTCACTCTTCACTCTCTCTCTACCTCTCTCTCTCTACTACTCTCTACTTCTACCTCTCTCTACCTCTCCACGCGCACACATATGCACATATATATATGTATAAATGCATATGCATTTATATATATGTATGTGTATATATATATTCACTGAAAAAACCATAGGTTATAGACCATATATCGTTAGGAATTAGCATTTAAAAAACCTTATTTTACTCACACAAAACCATTGAAATTCCATATATAGTTAGTTGCACTAACTATATATCGCGCACCCGCAATCCACTGCTGATGATGTCACATATTACATCATTCATGACATGGTCAGTGACATCACTGATGACATCACTGATGACATCTCAAATGACATCACTGATGACATCACTGATGACATCATCCATTGACTGTGTGTTTCTGTAAAGTTTAAATATGTTTTACATATTGAAGAATGAGTAGATGTATAAGTGTCTGGATGAAGGATTTAGGTGCGTGACTGACTGTATGAGTGAGTGATTAAATGTGTCTCACTGAGTGCATGGGTTAGTGACTAAACTGTCTTAATTTGTGCATCATTATGTCTGTTGTTCTGTAAACTGCTGCATGTGTTGATCAGTAGCTATATGAGTAACTATATGGGTTATTGATTGATTGTCCAAGTATTTGTATGGGAGACTGAGTGTGTGTGTGGCTGGCTGGGAGATGTGTGACTCTGTGCAGATCAATGTGTACTTGTATCAATGATTGTATAAGAAGGTAAGTATGTGTTAGTATATGTTTGAAAATGTAAGGTACTCTATGTTTAAATGGAAAATGGAAAAAATAGAAAATGGAAGTGTGATTGATTCTTTACAGGACTGACTAGGTGTGTGAGTAACTCCATGGATGAGTGGCAGAGTGTGAGTGTCTGTATAGGTGTATGAGTGCATATGATAGTGTTGTAAAGATGAGTGATTGTATGTATGAATGATTGTATGGGTGAATGAGTGAATGTGTGTGTAGACGTAGGAATCAGTGAGTGCGTATGTAGTAACTAGTATTGGTGTGTCAATGGTTTCAAAAATTATACTCTGTATTTAACACTGGGTGTAACAGAGGTTATATTAAAGTGTGAGGAGATGCATTGTATTGTCACATGAATGATATCATCAGTGATGTGGTCATTGATGTCAAATGAGATGTCATCAGTGATGTCATCAGTGATGTCATTTGAGTTGTCATCAGTGATGTCATCAGTGATGTCACTGACCATGTCATGAATGATGTAATATGTGACATCATCAGCAGTGGATTGCGGGTGCGCGATATATAGTTAGTGCAACTAACTATATATGGAATTTCAATGGTTTTGTGTGAGTAAAATAAGGTTTTTTAAATGCTAATTCCTAACGATATATGGTCTATAACCTATGGTTTTTTCAGTGAATTTTCAAGGTTTTGTAAATGCTAATTCCTAACTATATATGGTCTATAACCTATGGTTTTTTCAGTGAATTTTCAAGGTTTTGTAAATGCTAATTCCTAACTATATATGGTCTATAACCTGTGGTTTTTTCAGTGAATTTCAATGGTTTTTTAATAGCAAATATCATAAGCTGTCGAATGTCAAGTACGTGGTAGTAAAAACATTTTCGTGTTTATGCACACTGATCTGCTTTGAATGCTGCCCCCCCCCCTCATTTCTATTAGGAGTACTCTCTCTTTGCAGATAGTGAAGGGTATTTAACGCAGGCCTTTGCCCCCGTTGTAATCCGTCGTGCCTGCTTCTCTCTCCATTTGATTGATTGTTCTCTTTGGTTCATTCTCTATTTACAAACAAGCACAGAGTCGCAATACTCTGTTTAGTCTTTGCAGATAGCGAAAAATCGTGTAAAAAAACAAAAGGAATCGAGCAAAATCAGTAGGCCACTAATGGGATCTCTTTTTGACCTCGCTAAAATAGAAACATTAGGAACAACCTGTTGAAAATAGCAATGTGTATGTACATAAGCGGCGTTCATTTGTGTTCACAGTACCCCTTGTTGATTGTTTGAATCGAGCATTGAATTGTTCGAAGTTGGTTCTCTTAAGGATCTTCTCTGCCTGCAAACGAGGAAGAATAGGAATATTCTCTCTCCCTTTGCAGATAATGAAGGGTAGGTAACGCAAACCTTTAACACGTCGTGCCTATTTCGTTCCTCATTGATTGATTGTTTGCCCGAACATTGACTGTTTGGGAATTGGTTCTTTTTGGAGGTATTCCCTGTTTGCAAATAAACGTAGGAAAATCTTTGCAAGTAGTGAAAGGGTAGGTAATGCGGACCTTTGTCCCCCGTTGTAATCTGTCATGCCTATCTACTCCCCACTGATTGATGCACCTGTTTCACCCGGACCATTTACTAGAGATAGGTCATCTGGCCCGACCAGAGAGCACCCCTAGTGAAAAGGACATATGCAATAATAACGAAGTGATCACTGTATCCTGTTAACAGAAACTTTAGCATGAAACAACCTGGAAAGAAAGGAATAGGAAAACGAAAATCAGTAGGCCACTAATGAACTTTTTATTAAATAACAAACAAAGAAACGATAACAATACGTAATGATAAAACCTATTATTGTCCTAGAAACAAGAAACGTTAGAAGTAGGCCCGTAATAAGAAACCTGAAAACAGTAAGAGAAACCAAGTGTGACATTGCAACGGCCACAAGGCAACGAGGCTTCATCGCCCCTCACTGCCCCAAAACGTGTCTGTCCCACCGCCTGCCACGGCCAAATAACGGCAAACTGGGAAAGATACAAGTCAGCAGACATCCGCCCCATTCTGGAAACTTCCAAAGTGCAACAGGTTTCCGGCTACGCCCAGCCGGAAGCAACACATATAAGGCGGGTCCTGCTGCCAACTGTCGGCAGAAGATCATCACGTAGGGTGTAGCCGGAGGATAGGCCGAGGCCAGCGGGACCCGGCCAGGGGATTGACAACACTGGAGAGTTGCAGGGGGGGCAATGTCTATGTCCTCGACCCTCCCCTCTCTCTCCCAGTCCGGCCGCGGTGGCACTTGAGAGTTGCAGGTTGTCCCCCCACTCTCTCTCCCGGTCCGGCCACCAACGGCCGGGGGCTGGGGCCGACGGGATCCGGCTGCAGCCGATGAGCCAAGGAACCCGTTCATGGGGCCAGAGCAAAGGGCGTCCGGCCGCCATCCACCGGAGGTCCGGCCCAAAGACGGACGGGACATTTCTTCTTTCTTTTATAATGGCTGCGACAACACTGGGGGGGGGATGTCTTGCACATGCCTCCGACCCCCCCCCCCCTCGTCCTCATCGCCTGGTCCGGCCATAACAAATGTCAAGCGAGACGCCGTGGGGTGCACTGGGTGGGAGAGACGGTGCGAACAGGCCTCTCCCGCCTCCCCAGGTGGAGGCTTCCCAGCTGCACCCTCAGCGCTCCAGGCGCCCGGAAAAGGGTTCTTCCACTGTGGCGATGCTGCAACGTCTCGCCCGGCAGGGTGGAGCCCGTCCGCTCATTTGACCCCGCGATCGCCAGTAGCTACCGAACTCTCAAAATGGCGGTCGACCTGGCAAGAGCGGGCCCAGCATAAAGAAATGGCCCGGTCACTGGTTGACTCCACCACCGTAGTCCTCCACGACCTTGAAGATTCTAGAGGAGCCGCGGGAGTCCCCGACCCCCGCAGACACCCCCGATGGGGAATGACTGCCATGATCGCCCGTGGAGTGACGAACCTGTAGCCGCGGGACGTCGGCGCTCCCATGCTGGCGCCAGCCTCAGTTTGAATGACTAGAATCCTGCAGACCTCAGTTCCGGTGAAAGCACGGTGTGACCCGGTAGGAAAAATTGTTGCACCCCCTCCCCTTTTTGACTGATGGTTCAAACCACCGATCCTTTCCTTTGCCCTTTTAACGGAACTTTGGACTGCCTCCCCCCCCCCCCCCCCGCGGCGCCCCACGCCGTTATTTGCTGGGCGGCAACTTACTAGACATCACCTTCGTGCCATCTAGATTTCAGCGCGTTCTGCTGCCTTGGAACTATTCGCACAACAGACCGCTACTGACGACCCACCCCCAGGCAACATCTTCTGAATTTTCATAATTTGAAAGAACTAGTAACATGTCCTCATCAGGAATTTCCTCTTCAATCATCTCATCAGGAATCTCCTCATGAAAACTCTGCAATGATGATTCTTGTAACTCTATGGTCTCCAAACATTCGATAAATTCGCCATCAAGAGATAATTTCATTAAATGTAGTGGATAATTCAAAAGAAATTGCCACGGTCTCTTCATTGTTTAAATGTTTTTACTGTTTTTGTTTTGTTGTATATATTTATAAGTTATTAAAGTTTTATATTCCTACTACTTTGTTGGAGTGCTATATATTTTTAATGTGACACATAATTGTAAAAACTTTGATGTACAAAGAGTCATCCCTGGAATCTTCCGCTTCAGGCTCGGTCCCCTCCCCAATCACAATACAGGATGGTTTTCAGATAGTAGGAACGCGTGTGGTTTGACGGATCTCATCGGGTGTGGGCCTTGATCTACTATAACTCCTTTGAAGAGGGGTGATTCTTTACAGCTGGGGCCATAAACTACATCTGCAGGGCTAGCTGATAGCCTGGACAATCGGACACAGAGGAAGAGGAGTGTCAGAGGGTGCGGTAGTGAATAGGGCGAAAGGGAGGTGTCGGGCGGGCACAGAGTGTGATTCTCAGGGAAGAGCAGCGCAGATGGGGGGAGGTTTATTGCCGATGCATAAGACAGAGAGCGGGGGTGACCAGTGCCTGGGGAAGATGCTTGCGAGTGTGGGGAGACATACTACGGATCAACAGCGTGCAGAGAGTGGGTCTGGTCAAGGCATCTAAAATGGCTGCCGTGCACGACAAAAGTGTGGCATTTCAAAAAAGGCAAGATGGCGCAGACAATGTTTTTCAACACTTCCTCATTTCCTTCGAATCGAACGTTAACAGACGTTGGTGCATATTACCAAAGTTAAGCGATATTTATCGCTAACGATGCTTAGCAACGAATTTTTTACCGCTAAGCATCGTCAGAAATTATCGCAGATAAACCTTGCTATTATCAAGGTTTATCGCAAATGCGATAAAAAACGGCCGCAATGCATGAATATCGCTAAAAAGTCAGCGATATTCATGCATTACCGAGCTAATGCTCTTAGCCATGTTATCCACCTCGCATTGGATAACATGGCTAAGAACTGCTCAGGGCAGGTGTTAGTTTTTGGAGATATTCGCGCTTGGCGCGAATATCTCCAAAAGTTGGTAATAGGAGATAGATATCTTGCATGTTGTAATGCAAGTTATTGTGGTATATGGAACTCATACCATAATCTCTCAGGAAAACAGAAACTGATCCTTTTGGGACCGCCTGAGAAGGCCTAGGGGGTGAGGGGTACTCTACTTTGCCCCCTTTTCACGTTCCGAACTATTTTATTTTACTCTCTTCTATAATTACACAAAATGGCAGCGATAAGATGCATCAGAGACAGACAGTGAGAGAAAGGAGGCCGGAGATGAAGAAGAGATGTCAAATACACATTGGAGATAATATAGTGGGAGAAGGGAAGTAAATATGAGTAAACTTACCATGTAACATAAAAATTTTGCACTCTATACTATAAGTCTCATTTTATACTACAATCACTTCGCTACAACCTCATAAATTAAAAATAAAAATGAATAATGTCTCAACCAATTTTTGATTTCTAAATATAAATTTATTCTTCTGAATTTTCAAAATTTGAAAGAACTAGTAACACGTCCTCATCAGGAATTTCCTCTTCAATCATCTCATCAGGAATCTCCTCATGAAAAGTCTGCAATGATGATTCTTGTAACTCTATGGTCTCCAAACATTCGATAAATTCGCCATCAAGAGATTGATCCAAAAAATCATTCAAGTCATCTCCTCCTTGTGAGAATACTTCATTATTGGTGCTGTCAATTTCAATAAATGTAGTGGATAATTCAAAAGAAATTGCCACGGTCTCTTCATTGTGAGCCATTTTATTTTGAAATTGCTTGCTGTAAATTGCAGAAAAAAATAATCGCTTTCATTTATCGTTTTTAGTAATACATAATATAAAACTAACTTTATCAAGTATTTAGTATAACAGAAGGACTGTAAATAAATAACAGAAAACATTTTTCAAATTATCTTAAAGTGTACAACATAGTTCCCCTTACAAATTAACAACTCACCTTTTTAAAAGTAGGAGAAGTGTTAGTACTGTGTAAACCAAACACCAGAAATTGAGCACCAAAAATTCCTCACAAATGTACCTCAGACAGTAGTATCACAAAATGGCTGTGGTTTCCTCTCATTTTAGATATATACATAACCAATTAACTTTCATCACACACAAATACAAAACCAAAGTAACATTTTAATTGGTTCTAAATTTCAACACTTTCAAATGTGTTTTCCCCATGCAATTTTCCATAGGACATTTAGATACGTCTACAGCCTGAATGGCTGAACGGAATTACACCAAACTTGGCAAAATGGTACATCAAACCTAAGAGGTCAGGGAGGATCTACTATGCCCCCTTATGGTCATTTGCCCCTTCGCTTTGGCCTCCTCTTGTCTCTCGATCCTACCGAGAGACAAGATGGCGGCCGCTACGGACTGTTTGGAATGTTTACAGACGCCGTAGAACCAATCAGCTTCGCAAAGCTCCATAACGCGTAAAGTACGCGAAGCGGAGCGCTGTTACAGATATATATCTTTTTTTGAACGTTAATTTCTCAAAATCCACTGGAGCACATATATTGAGACCTAGCAAAGGCACATCGGGCTACCAGTCCCTAATATTTTGCCAAGTTTCGTGCAAATCCATTCAGCCGTTCGATTATTATTATTTTTTTTTGCCCCGCGGGGCCCTTTTAAAACCTCCACATCAAACCTAGGGGGTCAGGGAGGATCTACTATGCCCCCTTACGGTCATTTGCCCCTTCGCTTTGGCCTCCTCTTGTCTCTCGATCCTACCGAGAGACAAGATGGCGGCCGCTACGGACTGTTTGGAATGTTTACAGACGCCGGAGAACCAATCAGCTTCGCTTCACAAAGCTCCGTAACGCGAAAAGTACGCGAACTGGAGCGCTGCCTGGTCCGCTGTTACAGATATATATCTTTTTTTGAACGTTAATTTCTCAAAATCCACTGGAGCACATATATTGAGACCTAGCAAAGGCACATCGGGCTACCAGTCCCTACAATTTTGCCAATTTTCGTGCAAATCCATTCAGCCGTTAGGGCTAAAAGTGAGGCCAACCGCCCTATGGAAAACTCAATGTTAAAAACACGTTTTGGGACCCCCCTTTTTTCTCGGCCCCCCCTTGACGAACCCCCCCCAAATTTTCAGGGGCTGCTCAGAAACAAAATGTTCCATTTTCCTGAAAATTTCAGCCAATTCCGTCCACAAACGCCAAAGTTATTAGACATAGAATTTTCAAAAATCCCATAGAGAAAAAATCCTAACTATATATACCTACTGGCGACCGCCAGTAGGTAATACATATATATTTACATACATACATATACAAACATATATATATATATATACACATCTGCATATCTATATAAATACAAATATGAATGCATGCATACATATGCATATATGCATATATATGCATATATATGCATGTTATGTACATGAAAGTTTGAAAAACACTAATAAAAGCAAAGCTAAAAAGCCACCTAATTACAAACAGAATTGCTTTAACTTGACCCCTTCCGCGGTGGGATGGAGGTGGTTAAAAGAGCTTCTATTGCATAATCCTGACCGAGTGATCAGCGCTGGGGAGCGGAGATCGACCAGATAGGAGGAATTGAGCACCTGAGTTGTTTGGGTGGGGGAGGGATAGTTGGGGAGCATGCGGGTGGGTATATGGACACGTCCTGATAATAACAGAGACATTTACTATTGTACACAAATTTGTATGAAAACGATCTAGAGGACGAGGTTCTGCTCTTTACATGTGGACTGGGAGAAAATTGAAAAGTGTGATGTATTGCATGTCTGCTGTAAATACTGTACACGTGATGAATATACATTCACGAATAAAGTTTAAAAAAAAAAACGTAACCCCTTCCGTGCTCCGAGGGGAGCACTCCCTCCCTAGTGCTGCGAACGGCCAACGGAATTGCCGCCGCGGTTAAGGCGTTAAACGAGGGCGAGACCTATTGCATTTTCAATGCTTGTTTACTGTCCAACCAGTGCATGAGCGCATATTTTCATTAACTTTGGTAAAAAGTGACAGGGTCCACGGGTGGTTGGAAGAGACACAGTTGGAGCAATCGTCATGTACGGCCAAAGACGGAGCCAAAGACCCAATAGGTTGCAGGGCCAGGTAGAGGCAGATAAATGGCCAGAGGTGCCTGATGACCTTATCTGTTCCATCATTGTGTGACTGGCTCTTCCTCAGCCCTGACGCCTGCCAGGAGGCCATATGATTTCCCTACAGATCAAGCCAGCTGCAGAGAAAACCTTTCACAGCTCTGCTCCACAGTAATCATCAGATGACAGCCTCCTGAAGAGAATTGACTTGCTCTCGTCTGCTGCACCCAGGGAGCCTGCAGACTATCATAGGAACTTGTAAGGGGGAAGGGAGGGGAGATGCATCACAGCCTGCTCTTTTTTTTACATAGCGTAATCCTTGCCCAAGGTCACGAGAGTGCTAACAACAGACACAGGCTATGCTATACCTTTTTGTGTTTCGGCACGGAGAGAGACCTAATACTGAGCCAATGCCAGTACTTGTGTGGTGCATGGTTGGGAGCTGTAACCACTAGGCCATTTCACCTCTGTGAAATCTCGGCTCGTTTTGAGGTTATAAGGGAAGATCGAGCTTAGCCAGGCATCAGGCTTGAGGCTGGGTCGAGCTTTCAGTGGCTTGCCCACCTCTAGTTGTTGACTCTAACTTGTGAACATCAAACATAATCTAGTGGTGGTTTGTGCAAGGCTACAGTGTAATATCAGGCAGTTTGTCGGTCACCTCTTCATCCATCACACTAGGCGCTACATCCCATATTATGATACTCACAACTTGGTGGTCCTCATGGATGACAAGGAAACACTTTCTACACAGGATCAAACAAAGACCACAACCTTCCAACCACATGTCCTACACGGTGTAGCATGCTGCGTATGTAGGCAAGCACTTAAGCTCCCCACATAGGGGTAGTGAGCGCTATATAAATGTTGCAATATATTTGAAAGCAGCGGCTGCAATCTGACCCTCCTGTCTCCTTACGTTTGGTTGACATATCCAATTTAACATCTGGCCCAGAGTGTCTGGCCCAGGCATCCAGGTGAAGGACAGGAAGGTTAAGTCGTCTTCTCTTGGTGTCTTCCCTGTCTGGGCCTGGAAGGATCCAGGTCTAGGGCCTGCGTCACTGCCTTGCTGCACTACCTTTCTTCCATCTTTGATGTACACTGCTTCCTCCAGCTTCTTTAGTAACCTAAATCCACTTCTTCTACAGCAGTCACTGATGGCCGCCTCTCTATGTGGCGTCCTTATCACCACTCACATCTGCAGGTTAAAGTAGACCCCGTCTTTAGTAGCCCTCACAGGCCGTGTTACAGCATAGAACGTGGGTACTCACAAAAATGTTCACAGTGGCCAAAAAGTTTGCTCTGTGGTGTGACCGAGGGCTGCATTGATGCCAGCAGGGTAGCAGTGTGGGGGCAAAGGGGGCTGGTGTTGGGGACTGTAAGGTAGGTGTAGGAGAATTCAAGCATACACATCTAGTGGCAGAATTGGATAATGTGAAATCAGACCACCTGGGATCAATCCCGGCTTCCCCAATGTGTGTGATTCTAGGAATTTGTTTTATTTCACTCTCCCTTTTCTTCATTATCACATATAAGAGAACCTTGAAATACATGACTTCATGGCTTCAGGATGTGCGCTGTATGAAACCTTTTCCTGTGTATGATTTCATAAACTATCATGTTGTCCATTATTAATAGCAACCCAGGCCACCCAAAGAGTGCACATAACAAGTAACTTGCCTCTCAGTTCACTATTGCGATTGTTGTCAGTGTGGGTGGAAGGAAGCATGGATGCTTCTTAAATTCAAGCTTGAAAAAGATCACTTAAAAAAACACTTCTCAATCCACTGATGTAATCTGATGTACTAAGGTTAGCTTCATGTTAATGAAATACACTTTTTGAATTTTGACGAAGCTTTATCATAGTTTCATAGGTTTGTTGCAAAATGTCTTTAAAAATTAAAGTGTTCCTAAAGTTAATTGGAGCAGGAAACCTTAGTTACTTCCTTTCTATAACTTTAAGTAACCTGAAAACAAATACTTGCCCCTTTATTTAATTTTTTTTTAATGCTAGGGCGTATTCGAGTGAACAGCAGCCCAGTCCTGCTGTTGACCAGGGGGCTGCATCTAAAAGTCTGAATGCATGCGTCCCCTGGACCGTATTTTGAGGATCACTGTCTTAGAATATATAATGCCCTTCCCAGTCTGGCTGATGTCCTCAGAGCCTCTATGGTAGCTAGCCACATAATGACACCGTGCCAGTGGCTCTAATTGTGCTTCATAGAGTAGATTGTTAGTGTCTCCAGCGGTTGAGCTGCTGTTGCTCTCGGGTGGCCCCTCGGTTGATTCCAGATTGCATTTTATTGGTGTTACAACAGTGCGTCCAATTAGTGGCCGCTTAATCACTCCTTGTTGGTTTACGTATATTACTTCCTTGGTAGCTTAACAGCACCTCAAGTGTATGCCCTCTGTTGCTCCTGGGCGGATGCCACATGATACCTCTGCTGACTTAAAAGTCCTTGCAGTGTGCTGGTCCTCTGACTGTCCTGGGGGGACTCCCTGTATTACTCCTTGGTGGCTTAACAGTGCCTTCAATCATTTGGGTCTTTTGTTGCTAACAAACTACTGTGCATCCTAAATCTGGTACGTACCTGCATATGTAGTGGCATTCATTGTGATGTCCTCCACTACACGCCATACCTATGCACAGTGACATTAGGTTCCACCAAGCATCTACCTCGTTGCTCAAACTTCATCTTTCTGTTATGGTATGTTAACTATGCTTGTATTGCGCAACTTATCACTCCCAGCGAAGTATCTGGACACTAGTACTGCAGACTATGAAAGCAATCTACTGTTATTTCGAAGAGCCATATTTTCATCAATGTCTTAAACCTACCGAAATACTGAGTGGATAGAATTTGAGAAGGTAGCCTGCTCCAGCGATAGGGGGATAGGTAGGAAAACGTGGGTGGGGCCTCCATATCGGGTCTTAGGTATATGCCATGGGGTTAACAGTGCTACATCCCTAGATCTCAGGCTTCTACCTGGATGCTACCATGAGATCCTCATGTGAAGGTAGGCAGGGCCATTACGAAATAGTGCTTTGTGTGTAAGGCTCGTGAGTTTAAAAAATGTCCCCTTCCTTATAGGTAGCCCGTGCAAGCCTCTTGGGGAGAGCTCAGAGGGAGCGCCCAGAGGGAGCGCCAGTAGGGAGTTTACCGACCAGGCGGGCTTCTCTATTTTGTACCACTTGGAGTTCCTTTCAACTAGCAGGACCCATGTAGGCAAAACTACAGAAACCCTTGAGATGATGCACTTCAAGGAACACCCATTTGATACAAGTCATAGGGCTATCCAACCTCATCTGAGGTATGAAGTGCTGTAATGCACCTTTAACACCCAGAAAACGATCCAGTCCTTGTAGGAGGCATGGAACGAGCTATATACATACGAGTGCAATAAAATACAATACAGTTAGTATTTTGAGGATGACGTTTCTGAAAACTGGTCAATGAGAACTGAACAGAGAACGTTGTCTCCAACAGCACCTAAATGCAATGGATATCGAACGGGTGTCTTGCAGGTTGCATGATTGCCAACTAGATACTGTTTTTTTGACTCGGACCATATTCTTTGTCAAGTTGGGGGAATACATTTGTGAAACTCAGCAAAAGTATGTTCTATTTCCCCTTTGATAAATATATGTAAAATAGCTCATTTAAAAAGACATCCCCTCAAATGCATTTTAAATCTGTCTATATATATTCCTATACAATTAATACAGTAATTATAGGCAGAATTGCCATGCTAAACAAGCATTGGCAAAGCCAACAGGTCTCTCCTATACTATTGGATTTGCCAATGTCTTTTAGTCATTTTGTAAAGCTGCATGACTAAAAGTTATTTTTAAAAAAACTATACATTTCATTATTATTCACCTTACATATTAATAAACCAATTCATACAAGTAATCTTTGAGTCTCCTATCTGTTTTTTTATCAGCCCCTAAAAAGAAGCAGAGCATACAGTAACAAATGTTTGGTCCAGTTGTGTTCTTAATACTTAAAATATAAAGTGCATCCACGCTTCTTAAAATTTCCCCAAACCTCAGATACTTTATAAAATGTATCAAGTTACATTGCCAGTAAAAAGAAAAACAATATAATTAGAATCATAGCCGCTTTCAATTCTTATTAAATGACCACAATGTCGTCCTGAGCCAGTTTTTTCTCAGCTATAAGAATACATTTGACAAAGTTAACTGTTAAATTGATGATGTGCCCTTGAAGGCACAGTATTATCGCTTGGCGACATGTTCTCACCCCTTGTTTGTTGAATATTGGTTTTAAAAGTGTTCATCTTTCTTGACACAATTTGGGGCAAATGCATACAATGTGCAGTAACGATTCATTAATATAACCACATAATCTACACTTTTGTGATTTCCAAACTTGTACCCATCTCGGTGTACCATCTTTTGTTGGGTAGTGTCCAAACCTAAGCTTGAGGAATATATCCCTTACCGCCGGTTTCAAGCAAGAAGTTAGACAGAATTGGGGTTCAATTTTATTGTATGAATTGATAACTGACCAGGCATGCTTTTTTTTTTATAGTCCGCTCCTGACCAATATTAATGATACCAATTTAGTTGATTGATTTAAAATCTGTTTTAAAATGGTTTTATTTCTAATCATATTATCAAAAGGTTGGAGCTTAAAAGTATTCAAACTTTCCGTTAATTATGACCTCCATGGTCTTGTATACTCCTTATTCATTTCTTGCCAACACATATATGCAAGGGACTCCGGGTCCGATAAGTAAAGTGAGAATAGGTATTTTAAAAATGCAGCTTGTCTTACCAATGTTTGATTTTGCAAACCAAATTCCAGTCTAACTGTAGCATGTTCAACATTTTTAGAAATCCTAAAAATTGACTTAAAAACTTTTATTTGTAATTTATCCAGCAGTTGGCTATCTTTTCCTCTAAAAATGATTGACCCATATGTAAGCGCAGGGATAAGTTTCGACTTCATTACTTTTAGTAAAAATTGTAACTAGGGCACGAACGTTTGTCATGCAATGATCTAAAGACAAAAGAAAATGAAGTTACCTTGGTCTTAACATTATCAAAGTGTGGTTTAAAAGTCATTCTATCGTCCAGCGTAACTCCTAAGTATTTATACTGCTTTACAGTTTCAATAGATAAATCCTTCATTTTCCATAATGTCTTACTTGATTTTGGTGCTCCTATTATCATCATTTTTGTTTTTTTGGCATTTATTTGTAAACCATTCGCCAATATATATTGATCAAATGACTCTATCAATCTTTGCAGCCCTATTTGCATGTGACTCAGCAGAATATTATCGTGTGCATATTGCAAATATTTTACATTTTGGCC
Organism: Lissotriton helveticus; assembly: GCF_964261635.1. Lineage (NCBI taxonomy): Eukaryota > Metazoa > Chordata > Amphibia > Caudata > Salamandridae > Lissotriton > Lissotriton helveticus. The sequence continues at coordinate 229,303,094 of NC_136065.1, read as the reverse complement.
TGCAAGAATTGGTGAGTGTGCATTTACACTATGTAAATGATGCAACAAGTCAGCCAAAAAAAGGTTAAACAGATAGGGGGCAAGTACGCAGCCCTTTTTAAGGCCACTATATGTTTCAAGGCGACGAGTGGTACTACTTCCATCCCCCACTTTGACCTGTACCCACGTATTTGTATACAATAGCACAATCATATCTAAAACATATCTAAAAGGTTTTTTGGTACGCCCCATGCTGACAACTTTGCCCAAAGAAGGTTACGTGGACCAGAATCAAAAGCTTCATTTAAATCTACATAACAAATAAAAAGTTTTTACTTTTTGTATTTGGTTTTCTCTGCCAGCAAGGTAAGTAACAGCAAATTCGTTATTGTCGATTGTCCCCTACGAAATCCAGTTTGAAAAATTGGGATAACTTTCCTTGCAATTGCCCATTCCTCTAGATCTTTAAGTAATAATGTTGCAAACATTTTTGCCTCTACATCTGTTAGGGCAATTAGCCTATAGTTTGCTGGTTTTCAGGGGGGCCACTTTTATAAATCGGGTGTATTATGCTGCCTTGCAAAGATTCTGGAACATGCTTGGTTTTTACGATGTCTTCGAACATTTGAGTAAGAAATTTTGCCCATATGTCTGTTCTTGCTTTAAAAACAGCATTCGGGATCCCGTTTGGACCAGGTGCACCATTTGTTTTCATCCTACTTATCAATGATTTTACCATGTCCACCTGTGGTGTCTCAAATATTAATAATTGATCATCACAGTTTTCTTGCCTTCTATTCTCATTATATATATTAATTATCAACAACGGGTTACATGCGTCGTTAAAGGAGTTTGGTCCATTTGCAGTATTCAACCCATACAGAGTAGGAATAAAAGACTCTCAGGCCAATGCGGAAATATAATAGCACTACTAGCTCCCATATTGCCATGTTCCAAAGAGTTAATAATACCCCAAAACGCTCTTAAATTATTTGTCTAACTTAGATGGTGTAATTCTATCCACAAATCCTCCTTATATTCTTTTTTTTTAAGTTTGAGTTTATTGAACATCAGAGAAAATACAAAAAAGAGAACTGGAGAGAGGAAGAAACAATCAAAATGATAAATCATCAAATCCTACAGCAGCAAGGGGGAGGGAGATAAAGTTACATAACAATATAAAGAGATAAAAGTACAATTACATCCGAAATGTAGAATTCAAAATAGACAAAGTAAGCATAATAAGTTACAAAAAAGATAAGCTATTAACAACAAAAGAGAAATTAAGGTGGTTTGCGTACCTCAATAGAATGGACATCATGAGTGACTGAAGAAGCGGCAGAGGAGGAAAGATAATTCACTAAGGGGAGCCATAGCAGATCACGTTTAATTGCTAGGGAGACAGGGGAAACAAAATTAGTGTCTAACCTATGATTGAAACAGATAGCATTCCACCATGCACGGAAGGAGACATCAGTGGCTTGTTTCCAGTGAGATGTGATATGGTGAAAAGCAATGGCAATGAAAAGGTCAAGAAGGAGATAATGTTGGTGTGACTGGGGAAGTGCAGAGGATAGGGATCCCAAAAAGATTGAAGAAGGGGAGAAGAGAATACGAAATTGGAAAATTTCCTGGATTTGTAGCCAAACCAAGTTCCAAAATGGCAGGATGGGAGGACATTCAAAGAGCATACGTTTCAAATCTGTGGATAGACAGGGACAGGACCAGCATGTGGAGAGGGTATCCGGGGAGAAAGAGGATAAAATGGAAGGAGTCAGAGAGTGCGATTATAAATAAAATATAAAGTCTGAGTTGTATTGGCAGCTCTAGAGGTTTTATGTATTTTAGACCAAATCCTTTCCCACAATGCAATCGGCCAGTCTATAGCGAAGTCTCGCTCCCAGGCTAACTCGACTTTCGATTTGGGCCTATCAGCAGAGAATTGAGCCGAGTTGTAAAGGAAGGATGCAGAAGGGGAGGAATCCACCGCTAACGCTATAGAGCGATAAGCAGGGGGGACGGAGTTAGAGCTTGGCAAGGATGTGAGATAAGACTTAAGAATAGGGAGTAATGTGTCATATTGTGAGCGTGAACTAGAGGGCAAGGAGAATTGAGACCGAAGATCCGAAAAAGATAGAGGAAGATTGTGAGATAAAAGCTGAGAAATCCATCGTAGGCCACGAGAATGCCAAGTTTTTCAAAAGAAAGTGCGGTTACGAATTAAAAGTTGTTTATTATGCCAGATGGGTTGCTCGTGGGTCGAGGAAATGGAGGGGTAGGAGGAAGTTAAGTAAGGAGAGAGAAGTTTGCGAGAATGAGAAATTATAGGAGAGCGGAGATTGGCCAGAGGAGAGGAGAAGGATACATATTCACGAAATTCAAAGGGAGAAATAAAAGATGTTTCAATTGTTAACCAAAGGGGCGGATAGAAAGGAAGATCAGTAGAAAGCCAGCGAGCCGATTGTTTAAGTGAAAAGGCACGGTGATAAGCTTTGAAATCCGGGAAACGAACTCCCGATTGGGATTTATCCCTCCGCAAAGAAGCAAGTGCAATACGAGGTCTCTTACCCTTCCACAAAAATTTTAACAAAATAGAATCGGTCTTTTTAAAATAACAATCAGGAATACGGATTGGTATCATGGAAATAGTGTATAATAGAAGAGGCGAGAGCATCATTTAGATCGAATTTAGACGACCCCACCAGGACAATAAGAGTGGATTCCAACGGGAGATGGCAGATTCTAATTTTTTGGAAAAATAGTCAAAATTGAGCTTCAAAGTGTCCGATAAAAGGGGGGCACACTAAACACCTAAGTACTTAATTTTAGTTGGTTGCCACGAGAAACCAGAGATATCAAAGATATGCCTATGACAGGAAGAGTTTAAAGGAAGAATTTCGCACTTATCTACATTGAGACGGTAACCTGAAACAGTGGAGAAGGAGGAGACCAGTTGTAAGAACGAGGGAAGAGAGGAAGCTGGATCCGAGCAATAGAAAAGAATATCATCTGCATAAACAGAGAGCTTGACTTGCTGGGAAGCAAAATGAAAACCAGAAATAGATTCCTCCTGACGGATTTTGGTAAGAAAGGGTTCCAAGGCCAAAACAAACAATAAGGGAGAAAGGGGACAACCCTGTCGAACGCCTCTGTGAAGGTTAAAATAATCAGAAGTTGTACAATCAACAAAGATTGACGCTTGGGGACAAGAATATAGTAAAGAAATAAGAGAAATGAATTTGGGGGGAAGACCCGTCCAAGAGAGAGCCTGAAACATAAAATCCCAACCGATTCGATCGAAAGCTTTCTCCGCATCTAGTGAGATAGCCGCCAGCGGAGTATCTAAAGAAGAAGCTTTACTCAGGATGTTGAAAAAGACCCTGGAATTATCAGAGGATAAACGACCCTTTATGAAACCGGATTGTTCAGGACCAATTAAAGTGGGCAATATGGGGTCTAAGCGAAGGGCCAGAATTTTAGCCAAGATCTTATAGTCTGTATTTACTAAAGAGATGGGACGGTAATTTTTACATAGAGAATGATCCTTGTCCTCCTTAGGGATTAAACAAATTAAGGCTTGTTGAAAGGACCCACTCGATAGACCAGAACTCTGGAAAGATTGAAACCGAAGTAAGAGTTTTGGTAAGAGAAGGGAAGCGAAGTGGCTGTAAAATTCAATGGTAAACCCATCAGGGCCAGGGCTTTACCGTGACGCAATTTGGAGATAGTGTGAGAAATTTCGTAAAGTGAGATGTCAACTTCCAAAGACCCGAAATCTACATGACTTGAGGGAGGGGGGAGATAGATTGGAAATAAGAGAGAATATCAGCCGAGGAGGGAACGATTTCCGGAGTGTACAGGTTTTTATAGAAAAGCAAGAATTCATTAAGAAAGTCTTTATCTTTAAATAAGGAATCCCCAGTTGATGACTTAATCAGTTCAATTCTCGTTCGTTCCTTCCGAATTTTTAAATAATTGGCAAGTAATTTCCCCATTTTGTTTTGACCACCATAATAGCGTGCATTACATTTCAGTAGTAAGTTCGAAGCAGCATCTGTGGTGAATTTATTAAAAGAGATTTTAGCTTCAATAAGATCCTTAAGAGAGGATTCGGTATTCGAGGAATGATGGGTAAGTTCAAGCTGTTTAATTTTAGCAAGTAAGAGAGATGATTTAGCCTCATTAGCTCTCTTCTTTCGTGAGACGAAATTAATAATAAAACCCCTGGAAGCTGCCTTAAAAGAATCCCAGATCGTGACAAAAGAAGATTCGGGAGTTTGATTAAGTATAAAGAACTCTGAAGCAAACTTAGAAAATTCTGTGCAGAAAGTGGAGTCAAGGAGCAAAGAGTTATTAAATCTCCATCTGCCAGAATGAGGAGAAAAGGGAATGAGGTCAATATCAACGAGTACTGGGGCATGGTCAGAGATCAGAATAGAACCAATATCAGAGTGAATAGCATGTTGAGTGAGGGATTTACTAAGGAAGAGATAATCAATACGGGATTGGGAGTTGTGGGCAGGGGAGTAAAAACTATATTCTCTAAGATCAGGGTTACAAAGTCTCCAAATATCCACTAAAGCATTGTTTTGAATGGATTTGACGAATTGGGAGTGCATCGTCGAGGGTGAGAACTTAACCTTGGAATGACGGTCAAGGATAGGATCTAAAATCTGATTGCAATCGCCACCAAAAACAATATAATTGTCAGATAAGGTGGAGAGTTTGTCAGATATAGAGGTCCAAAAAATCTTATCAACACCAGTAGGGGCATAAACATTAAAGAACACAATTGGTATCTTATCAATAAGCACTTTAACCATTAACCAACGACCCTGAGAATCACAATCCTGCGAAACTATAGAGACATTTAACTTTTTGAGAAATAAAATCAAAACCCAACCCTTTTTAGATTCAGTGGGAGAAAAGAAAACATGTCCCACCCAACAACGTTTAACTTTTAAGGCTTTGACTTCTGAAAGGAGAGACTCTTGGATAAAGGCCACATCTGTTTTAAGTCTAGCAAGATGTGACAGCACTGGTTGTCTCTTAATTGGGTTGTTTAGACCCTTAACATTCCAGGTAGTAACACGGAACGAGATACAACGAGAGTAGATACAGCATATACATGCTTACTAAGTCAGTAGAGAAAGAGAAAAGAAAAATATCTCATAGTAAAAGAGAAACTAGATGAGGAAGGAGGAAAAGAAATGGAAGGAAAAAAGAGAGGAAAGGAAAAGCATTGATGGAGAGAAAGAAGAGAAGACAGGAATGAGGAACTTAAAGACAGTACAAGTCCAAAACAGACGACTGAAAAACATACTTACAAGACAAACGCGAAAACAGGGAATGACGACGCCAGAGACAGCGATGACAACAGCGAGAAGGCAACCGCAACTGGACCTCCGCCTGCACAATGACAAAAAGAAAGGCAGCATGAGAAACTAACAAAAGGAACGGTAGGATGGAGTACTCGGGAATTAACCTATAGGAAGGGGGAATAAAAACAAAGGTTAATATAAAAGGATAAAAACAATAGGAAATAGATGGAGCACAAAATTGAGACAAGGATCACAGGACTAAGACCAATCAGGTACAGTTAAGTCCAATCAGGTTGCTCTGGAGGTGTCCATATCACTCGCTCCATGACGACGGAGAAATTCTTGCAACGCAGCAGGATCTTCAAAAGTAGTGGTCTTCTCCTTATAAGTGACCTTGAAAAGGCACGGATGTAGGAGGCCATACCTAGCATTGAGAGCTCTCAGTTGAGGACGCATGTCCAGGAAACGCTTCCGACAGTCAGCTGTGACCTTAGCAACATCCTGCGACAGGTAGAGACGATGACCCTCCCATACAATTTGTTTTTTGACCTTGGTGGCGGAAAGCACTTGTAGAAGATCTGTGTATTGGAGAAATAACATAACACCGCGTGGTTAAGAAGACACTCTAGGCCCCAAACGATGTGCTCGCTGTATATTAATGGAAGACAAGGCAGGAGCGTCTAGAATTTTTGGAAGGAAGGATTGGAAGAAAGCAGTAGGGTTGGATCCCTCTGAAAGTTCAGGGAGACCATAAAGACGAAGGTTGTTCCTACGGTTCCTATTTTCCAAATCCTCTGTCTGCCTTTTAAGATGGAGGATCTCAGCTTCCATGGACGGGATCCGAGAGCAAGAGCTTTGTACAGATTCCGATGATTGTTCGAGGAGCAAAACTCGAGAATCCAAGGTCGTCCATTTATCCTGCATGTTTTGCAATGCTTGGGACGTTGATTCCATAAAAGGTTGCAGAGCTCGCAACTCCTCTAGGATGAGATCCAGGGAAGAAGGAGAAGGATTGGTATCCGGGGAAGGAGGATCCTTTTTTAGGCGTTTTGAAGAAGCCAGGGTGGTCGGAAGTTTATTGCCACTGTGAGATTTGGAGATAGCTCCCAAATTAGTTTCAGGTTTAGACATCGCTCCTTCTTCCATATCCTGTGGGGGAGAATCAGAGTCTGAGTTGGTAGGGCCCTTGGACGAGGCAGACAGTTTCAAATTGCGAAGTTTCCCCATGTAGGGACAACAGAAAGCTGAGAATGAAGGAAACGTTGGCCGCCCAAGGTCAAAAATGATGAAGAGTGTCAGGTAAGCATGAGGACCACGGTACGTGGGAAGAGACCAGAGACCATCCAGTTAACCAGGAGACAGCAGAGTAGATATATTAGACGGGAACCCCCACGAGGCCTGGAGCAGGCGGAGCCAAATCACAACCACACGTCAGGTATTCAGTGGAAGCACGAAAGTCACAGAGAGTAAAATGGCTGGCATGGAGTATTCAAAACTGTGACAAAAGAAAGCTGCCAGGTACACACTGCGAGGCCACAACTACAAAGAGAAGTAGGAATACCCCCTCGAGGCTGTAGGAAACAGGGAAAAGCCTCGCAATGTGGAAGGCAAACAGTTGCTGGGTACCTAGAGGCATGAGGCGTTTAAGAAATCCGGGAACAAACCAGGAGGTATAACATCACCAAGGCTGTAAACTCACCACCAACTCAAGGCAAAAAGAGGATTGCAAAAATCAAGTAATGCGGGGAAAAATACTCCGTCATGAAGGCAGGCAGAGCGTCATTGTTGAAATACAAAATGGCGGCCGGAGCACCACATCCGGGACCGCGACCCGTCGATATTCAAATAAAAAGCCCACAAAGGGACAGTTGCAGGAATAGGGGCTCACCTGACCAGGAATGTGGGAAGAAACAGTCCAAACACAGCAGGGAGCATTCCACAAGAGCCAGGGCACGCTGCACATGAACGAGGTCCGCCGCCTCAGGAAACGAAATGGCGGCCAGGCCGCGAAGAACGAAGCTTCTCTCGGCGGGCACAGGAAACCGGAGGAGGTGAGAGTGAAAGACCTCTCTGAAATCACCTCATGCTGCGCTGTAGAACGGGAGCATTTCCAAGTTGAAATACCTCCCAATGAAGAGATAAAGTGCTGCAGGAACGGAGGTCACCACGGGAGCTCCGCTGTCAACCCGCCATCTTGGCTGGCGTCCAAGCCACGCCCCCTTATATTCTCTTTTTGCTTTCCAAATCTCATCTTTATGTGATTTCCTTAATTTCTTTTTTAAACATGATTCGGTAAATTTAGCTACTCCATGTGATAGTTTACAAAAAGCACAAGAAGCTTTCTTTAGAGCCTTTTTTTGTTTAATATATAACCTATGTGATACCACATTTTCCTTTTCGACGTATGGGGGTTTCCCCTAAAAGCTGGTTTTACCGGAAAGCGATCAACCAATAAAGAGCAGACCCCTAGCCAAGTTTCCACTATTGAGTTCCCGTGGCAACCCTCATTTATTACTTGATCTATTAAAGGGACTAAAAAGTCCAAAATCTCATCTTGTTTTACTGAATTCCGCGCCAGCCTTTTCAAATTATAAATAACTGGCCCTTTATCGGGAACTCTTAATTTTGGTAGGTAATCCACTGCCAATGATGATGTAATTATTTGTGGGTTATGATCACTTTCTACTCTAGGGGTCACATGTACTCCAATAAGGCTATTCATTAATTCATTTGAAATAATGGTATAGTCAATAGTAGAGTGTTGCCTAGAATTTTTAAAGGTTGCGACACCTGTCGTATTGTATTGAGTATCCTGTAACAACACAAGATCCCATTTCTGCAATTGGGAACAGAACATCTTAGTAATAGAATTATCTATCTTCTTTACAGTCTCTGAATTCTTAGTGAACAAATGCATGTTAAAATCTCCAGAAATAATAATACTAGTTGCTGGATACTGAAGTGATAAGATTGCAATTGATTCCCATAATACTGAAAGCTGCACGATGTTGTATGCATTTCGGGCTACTATGACCCTTCATCAGGGGGGTTTCTTTGGTGCGAGGTCAGTATGTTTCATTCCGCATAAATTCCATGGTTGGTCATGTATAGATTAAGGAAGAAGTCAAAGAAATTGCAACTTTAGGAAACTTATTTGGTTTGAATGTCATCATGTAATTTACTTATTTTAAATGCTGCATCAACGTGCGTTTGATTGCACAGCAACAGATGTGGCGATCAAAACAATATAGCTGTGCGTTATTGGACTATTCTCAACATAAAGAATAGCAAAGAGTTTTTAGTTCTGTTTGTCGCAAAGATTGTATAAATAGCTTGTTCTGTGTGTAGAAATCAACCCAACTGGTTATTGGGCTCTAGGACACTTAAGTAACGTGAGCACTTGCTGCAGAGATGCGAGTCTCTTCAGAGACGATTGCGTCTTTTATCTTTCCAACGTCGATAAAGGAAGGTCTGTAAGCAACAGCGATTATTTAAATGTCAAATGACCCTTCCGCTTGTTGCTCAAATTGTATAGATAGCTCGATCGGTGAACTTGTTTTACGGCCCTAAGATAGGTAAGTAAGGTGAGCACCTGCTATAGAGATGAATCTCTCCTCAGAGGCGATTGGGCCTTTCATCCTTCCGATGTCGATAAAAGAAGATCATTACGGTGTTAAATGCAGCAACAATTTTTATATAAAAAGCCAAACGACGTACCTTTTTATCGATAGCTCGTTCGGTGTGTACATTATCTTACTCAGCCATGTGAGGGGAAAAACAGGAGGATCTGGTCCCTAAACTTTTTTACGTTAAGCCTGGTTAGCGCTTGCGCTGCTCTGCGAGGCATGCATTTTTCAGCTATGAACTTGAATCTCCGCCCACTCTCTGCCGATATTTTTCATTGGCTTGTGACATTGCCCACTGTGGCTGTTTACTGGTCAATAGGCTTAGCAGTCCCTACTTAGTACCGCCTTGTCTCATTTTGTACCCTCCCATGGCGACACCCCCGTTACGATTGTTGTAACTCGGTAGGCTTTAATTACAGCCTCTGAGGACTATTTTCTCAAATAGCTTAGTCGACCGGCTCTCCCCTAAAGCTTTTTAAAAACTGTTATTAGCACGTGTGCCAAACTCATTTACAATGCAATAGGTCTTGCATTTGCAAGAGTTTAAGCTATTGGCATTGTAAATGACAATGCCTTTTATTTATCTGTTTTAAAAGCAACACATAAATAAAATGCGTTGTCATTTACAATGCCAATAGCTCAAACTCTCGTAAATGCGAGACCTATTGCATTGCAAATGATTGTTTTCAATTTTGCCGCAACTGCGCATCAACCTGCGAATTTGTGGCAAATGGATAAAAAAATGTTTAGTCCCAAGCGGGGTCCTTCTGGGACCCCACCACCACATCTAGGGGGTCAGAGTATTCCTAACCTGCCCCCTTTTCTTTATTTTAAATGTTTTTGTGGGACCCGGCTCAAGCAGAGTCCCAAGATGGCTGCCAACACTTCCTGGTTGAAGTGTTTGTGGCCAATCAGATCACAGCATGGGAACTGTCAGATCCATATATACAAATTTGGATTTCGGCTAATATCTCTAAAACTACTGAACCGATTTGCAACAAATCACAAAAAAAAATGGTTCCAGGAACAAAATCTACCTTTCTTCCAAATGTAGTGTAATTCTGTCCAGTGGTTTGGGCTGTAGTCGTGTTAAAAACTCCTATGGGAGATAACATGGGGAATATGCGTTTTCGGACCCCCCTCACTTTTCTAGTCACCTGCTTGACGGGCCATGCTGAAACTTTCCAGACACAAGCTGAACTGAATGGCAAATTTTTGGGAACATTTTGTGAAGATTCGTCAACCGGCGCCAAGGATATAGACAACTGAAAAACTGCTTTTTAATATAAATCAAGTCCTAACTAGAACTACCTACTGGCGACCACAAATAGTCTCGGCAGGTGTATGTATGTATGTATCCAACTCTGGGTAGTTCTCAAGTTTAGGTGGAAAGCAGCTCCTGATTAGAGCACCCTCAACATCAGCGACACCACATCCCTCCTGGACAACCTCCACTACATAGGACTCCGCCAGATCGTGACTGAGACCACACACTCAGCAGGACACACCCTCGACCCCATCTTCACCACAGGAAACTCCATCCCTTTCTGCCACACCACCAAACTCCCGTGGACCGATCATCGCTGCATCCATTTATTTCACCTTCAGAACACCCACCATCCACTGAACCCAGCACCTGCTCACACGCAGAAATTGGAGCCAGCTCACCACCTCACTCGGCAACTCCACCCCAACCATCACGGACAACGACGACCCCCATCACTACAGCCCGATCTTTGCACAGATGGATCTCCGACTGCGCCAACACCAGAGCCCCCCCCCCCCCAGAACAACAACAACAACAACAAGAACAACAACAAGAACAAGTACAACAACAAGAACAACAAGAACAAGAAACACACACACACACACATCCACCCCCCCACCTGGTTCACCACGGACTCCGAGAGTCCAGACGCCCATGCTGCCGCCTCGAAAAGGCCTGGAGGAACTCCAGATCTACATGAGCCCACAACAGCTTCAGTCACCACCAACACCCACCACTAACTCATCAGAAATACAAGAAAGAAAAGGATCTAAGACAGAATCTCCACACGCGCGCACAACAGCAAAGAACTCTTCAGCATCATCAAGGAGTTCGTCCAACCCACCAGCGAGTCGACAGACATCCCTCCCTCACAAGACCTCTGCGACAAATTCAGCACCTTCTTCCACCACAAAATCAAGAACATTTACAACAACTTCGACGAAGACAGCCAACACACAGAACCATCACCACCACTCCGACACCTTGAAGCCAACGATTGACAGCTGGACTGCCCTCAACACGAAGACGATGAAGTCCATCTGCTCCCGGGCCCCCACGGACCCCTGCCCCCACCACATCTTCAACGAAGCCGCTGACACCAACGCCCCCATGCTTCACCACACCATCAACCGCTCCCTTGTGAATGCCTCCTTCCACTACGTCTGGAAGTACGCTGAGATCAACCCGCTCCTGAAGAAACCCTCAGCGGACCCCACCGACCTCAAGAACTACAGACCCATCTCCCTACTCCCGATCCCTGTGAAAGCCATCGAGAAAGCCATCAACACCCAACTCGCCACTTACATCGAAGAGCACAACATCCTTGACTCCTCCCAATCCGGCTTAAGAAAGAACCACAGCACGGAAACCGCCCTCCTCGCCGAAACAGACGACATTCGCTCCCTCCTGGACAGAGGAGAGACAGTAGCCCTCCTCTTCCTCGACCTTTCAGCGACCTTCAACAGTCTCTCACCGCACCCTAACACACAGACTTCACGACGCAGGGATACGGGACAAGGCCCTCGACTGGATCTGCTCATTCCTCTCTGGCAGAACACAGCGGGTCAGACTCCCTCCCTTCCTCTTGGACCCCACACTGACCACCTGCGGAGTCACCAAGGATCCTCCCTCAGCCCAACGTTCTTCAACATCTACCTCAAGACATGGCTCTTCGATAGACCTCCTCCTTGATGGACAGTACCCTAACCCCCGCCCCCCACCCCCGCGCCTAGAGACCCTTACGGGTGAGTGGTCGCGCTCAACAAACCCATGATTGATTGATTAACTGCATAGTTTATATATGTTTAGGCGTATTTAAACATTGCCAATTTAACAGAATAATTGTGAAAAATTGAGGGGGGGTCCAATGATTTTTCTTTTTAACACGGGGGGTTGTGACATTAAGAAGTGTGAAGACCACTGCCCTAGTGCCTTGGACGCAGATGGTAAATTATGTATGATCCTGGCGCTCGCCAGTTGGTCTTTCGTAAAGTAGAGATGGCTGGTTATATTACGTATGAAATGTGTTTTCTATCCTCTTGGGTAAACATTTGTAAACATTTGTGATAAATGTGGAACTGCAATGGTGTTTATCTTGCTGAACTCCCTTTAACAGTGATTGAAATCCTATAAATACCTTAGTTAAATGATATAATAATGAGCTGTGTGTCACATCCTGCATGACACATTAGGGATTTCATTGCTTCTTGCTTCTTTGGAGCGTTCAGCCTTAGAATGTCACAATCTTGGGGGGGGGGGTTTACCCACAGAGCCGTAGGGTCGGATTTCTAACCCTCTGGTGCAAAGTCTTAGTTCAGAGCAACAACACAAATTAGAAATCTATTTGGATCACAACCCCGACCCAACCCACTAAGCAGTACTGTACAGTGATGCTTTCTGGTCATGATTAGTCCTTATAGATGAGTTCAAGGACAGAGCGAAAGTTTAATCCTGCTTTCGTTAATGAATAACACTCTCCGGGTAGCACTATAGAACACTGGGTAAAACTTTAATAGGTTTATTTTCAAAACCCCAAGTCTAGTTTTTAAAATATGAGCGGTAACCACACAAAATTAGAAAAAATTCAACAATATATTATATGGAGAGTTCAATATGACCAGTACTAAACCAGTTAACACGTTCCTAGCATCCTAACACATTATCGCTACTTCTAAGCGCTATGCTAAAATTTAGTAGAGTATTAAACAGCAAGCCTCTAATTCTTGTTACCTTAGATGGATCACACAGCATAATTTCATTAGCGAGAAATAGCTGTTTAGCTATTCTCTATCACAGCCCTTGCCTGGAAATGATAAGCAATGCCAAACTGAAGGCCTGTTCTCCGCTTTGCTCTGGGAGCAATCCCCAGTTGGGACTGGTTTGCAATAAACCAGCATGACCTCTTGCCTAATACCAATTTTATCTCATGTTTATCAGTTTGGCAACACTAAAATTCTGAAATGACAAAATAAGCATGGTGATGAAAGTGTCATTTCAATTCACATGTTAACATTTTAGCCTCCGCTGTAAGTGTCCATTTTAACATGGCAGCGACCATAATATAAACAACGAAAATATAGCAGGCAGATAGGCGGCAGACATGATGCTAACACTTTTGCACGTGTGTCTAAAACTTCACACTCTCTAACAGAAGGAGATAAAAGAGTTTGCAAGCCAGAATACGATAAATAGAAGAAATAGAAATGGGCCCTGTCACAGTGTTCATTAAAAGAACAGTGGCTCAACTTTCCTTCTACAGCAGTACCCTGCAATCTCCTCCTACTGGGGCTGCCAGCCTTAAACACAGGATTATAATAGGAAGCAATGCCCATGACAGCCATCTGAAGCTTAGATCGAATTAGCATACATTTCAGATGAACCTGTATGAACATATTCCTTTCTGATTGGTCATTGTTATAGTACAGCGGTTGACAATGGGGATTATGCTCTTTAGATTGAATTTCATAAGAACTCATCCCCCCCTGAGGTCATGGAATATAGTGGTGTTGTAAATTAGCATGAATTATTAAATTCATATGATGGAAAGATTTATACAGCTCTCAATTGTTTTCCAGGTAAATGCAAAAAGCGCGGAGAAGGGCTGAAACTGGAGAATGAGCCTCAGGAGGTAAGTGGATTTTTAAAGGGATATATAAGACCATGGTTTGTGATAGTGTCTGACCAGTGAGATGCGTTGTCTTGTTAAATGTCAGTGAACAGAGCTGGGATTTTTAATGTCATGTTGACTCACTGTGTCGCTGGATGTGTGACTCCGCTACTCTGAAGGCAACAGTAGCTCACCAAAAGTATTCCATATACCAGTGCTGTAGCACCCTACCAAAATGTCTCTTAAAGTGCTGGTTCCCAAAATCGTCTTTGTCTGATCATAAGTTTTGCATCCTCTTCAGCATATGAGATCCGGAATGGCCGCATGGAAGCGTTTCTCAGCAATCATCAGCAATTAATCAAATGTTTGTGAAACTGTGTAAGATTGCCCAGACAGACGTGTGGATAATTGCTGTTCTGCAAGGAAGGGATGGTATTTATTGGGTCCTCTGCTTTTCATTCCCAGCCTGATGGCGAGATGGCGCTTGACGCAGAGTTTCTTGATGTCTACAAGAACTGCAATGGAGTAGTCATGATGTTCGATATCACCAAGCAGTGGTAAGAAAACCTTTTATATAATGTTGTATAGCTTCTTCATCGTGATTGGATTACAATACATGGTACAACATTGAGAGGTCAACACACTCTGTTCTATTTGTAGATCCACAGTTCAGGAAGTGGTGCTAATGGAAATGCAACTCGGACAGTTGTAGCTAAACTCAGAGTAGATATTCTTATCCATTTTTTCATTAAGATATTCGTGATATGATGTGAAAAGCACTTTCTCCTGGAGTTAGTCTCTTCATTTTGTTAATTCTTAAAACAAGCATATCGCTATAAAATTATGCACCAGAAGCCATAGAATATCCGATCTATTTAACTTTCAGTTGTCCTACTATCACGTTCCAGCATGGTTTCTTTTGAAATTTTCGGCTCTCTCCCATGACATTTTCAGAAGAGAAAGCAACCATTTTAACCGGGCACTGATGTAAGGTTGGTTTTAGGGTTATTATTTCCAAGTTCACTGTTTGTCTACACTTAATGTGGGAATGAACCTCATTTCCAGGTCCAGGCATGCAGTGTGATGTCCCCTCTAGTAGTGTATCTGCTATTTGCAGCAGTATTTGAGAAAGTAATTTATTGCGTTATTGAGTTGATTCATGACTGAGCGGATAGATCAGTAGATACGTTTGTAAAACAATCGGTTTGCTATTGATAGTCTTAAACGTTGAAATGCTGAGTGACTGGAAGAATGATTGAATGAGCTCGAAATGTGATTGAGAAAAAAACTAAATAGCTGTCCAGTATTATAATCAACAAGTGCAGTTGAATGCCCTAGAAGTGGAACCATATGCTCAACTAGTGATGTTGAATGCCCTTGGAAGCATGTCATATGGTTAAATATTTCCATTGCATTCTATAAAGTGGACTAATGTGCTGTAAAAGTGGCTTCAAATGCTCGCGACGTTTTATCACTAGCAAAAGCTGCATATCCATGTGATATGCCAGCATGTTTCTGGTGTGCAACCATGAACTAATTTTTTTTGTCTGCACATAAAACAAGCATAGAATTTCAGACCAATTTCTGAAGTAATTGGCCTTTCTCAAAGCCATACATAAACTAGGCAAATCCATGAGTTAATGAATGCACTGTAGGCAGCACGGTTCTGAAACATGAAGTGTTTGTTGCTTAACTGTGTTTCCAAGCAGTGGGTCCAATACAGTATTGGAAAGTAGAGGATAAACGGAGTACTCTTGCATGGGCTTTTCCTGTGGCTTGAAGATTAAAAGATGACACTATTAGTAGCCCCAGTGCTTAAGGCAGCATAACGATTTCTTTCCTTCTCCTAAGCTATCTTCCACCCATCTCTTCACCAATCTCCCAGTGCCCTAAATTGTAAATCTGTGTAATGTAATACAATTGGATAAACTAAAAAAAAGTCTAATGCTAATTTATTAATCTCCACTATATGTGCACATCCTCAGATAGTATCCAGTTCCTCCAATGATGTGCAGCTCTCATTTGTTCCCCAGATTAGATCAATTATATCCATACACTACTGGCAGCTCATAAGAAGAACATTGTCAATGTCGTCCGCCATATGAGCATTGCTATTGCTGAGTAGACTTCAGATACAAACTCATGGTAATTATATGTCTATAGCGTATGGATTCATGCTTGATCTTCAACAGGCTTCTCATAGTATCTTGTCTTCACCCATTCATGGGAAGCCAAATACAAGTACTGAGGCAGCTCTGTGGAAAGAGACCACACGGTGTGACTGCTAGTTTTTAGGGCTCGGACTCCATCCCAGTGAAACTGGGAGGAGTTTGAGAACTAATGTTAAAGGAGAAAAAAAAGAAGAAGAGGGCCTTGGAGAGAGAAATTCCAGACATTCCTTAGCGTTTTCTGGCATCTGGTCAGTGATTCGTCTTCCCTGTGCTGTGTATGTAGTAGCCTTGAAGTGATAGGCTGTAAGTAATGTACGCGTGCCCGATGTGGCATTTTGTGTGCGAGAGCGAGCATGGCAGAGTGATTAATCTTAATTACGAGCTGTCAGAGTGCCCGTGTAATGCAAGCCAGATGATGCGAACGCGTTCACAGCGGTGAGCGCGTTCAATGTTAAATGACGAGAGGCAGCAGGCGAGGCTCACAGAAGATGACTCATACATGCTCGTCCACACTGTAGTTCTTGTTTTAAGTTGCTACGGGGTGTCTTTTTTCTGCCTCTGCGTGACAGTCTGTAAGAATAATGAGCGATGGTGTGCTGACTGTTTAGCATTGCGTGGTGTACTTTTTGCAGCGTTTATTAGGTTTTGCCTAGCGAAAGCTGCGCTCTGCGCAGCTTTTCGCGCAGGCGAAATCCTGTTGAGAACTGTAGGGTGCTTTGGGTCGGCCCTCGTCATTGATTGGCTGGCTCCGTAAACGGAGCCTTGCCATTGGACGAGGGGCCTGTCCGTCAATGCCGACCAGACACGGGGGCGTTCCTGACATTCTTTGCCTTTTGCCGACGTCACGCGACGCCGGGAACGCCCCCGAGTCTGGTCCGGCATTGCCGGCACCTCCCTTGCTCTACTGTCATCACCACAACACTGCGCCCATTTTATCCCAAGCTAAACACTCGGAGAGGCGCAGTGACCGGGTCTTTGAAGGCCGCTCTCCCAATGAAAACAAGTTTTCTCTCCGAGTCAGCACGAGCAGGAAGACGAGCAGCGCGCCTCCCAGCTGGCCTCTCGCATCAGCATCCAGAGCTGCCCTGCGCGGTGTGTAGCTTCAGTGGAGCTTCAGAGTGCAGAGTGGAGCTTCAGAGTGGAGCTTCAGAGTGGAGCTTCAGAGTGGAGCTTCAGAGTGGAGCTTCAGAGTGGAGCTTCAGAGTGCAGAGTGGAGCTTCAGAGTGGAGCTTCAGAGTGCAGAGTGGAGCTTCAGAGTGCAGATTCAGAGTGGAGCTTCAGAGTGCAGAGTGGAGCTTCAGAGTGCAGATTCAGAGTGGAGCTTCAGAGTGCAGAGTGGAGCTTCAGAGTGGAGCTTCAGAGTGCAGAGTGGAGCTTCAGAGTGCAGAGTGGAGCTTCAGAGTGGAGCTTCAGAGTGCAGAGTGGAGCTTCAGAGTGGAGCTTCAGAGTGCAGAGTGGAGCTTCAGAGTGGAGCTTCAGAGTGCAGAGTGGAGCTTCAGAGTGGAGCTTCAGAGTGCAGAGTGGAGCTTCAGAGTGGAGCTTCAGAGTGGAGCTTCAGAGTGGAGCTTCAGAGTGGAGCTTCAGAGTGCAGAGTGGAGCTTCAGAGTGCAGAGTGGAGCTTCAGAGTGCAGAGTGGAGCTTCAGAGTGCAGAGTGGAGCTTCAGAGTGGAGCTTCAGAGTGGAGCTTCAGAGTGGAGCTTCAGAGTGGAGCTTCAGAGTGGAGCTTCAGAGTGGAGCTTCAGAGTGGAGAGTGGAGCTTCAGAGTGGAGCTTCAGAGTGGAGCTTCAGAGTGCAGAGTGGAGCTTCAGAGTGGAGCTTCAGAGTGGAGCTTCAGAGTGGAGCTTCAGAGTGGAGCTTCAGAGTGGAGCTTCAGAGTGGAGCTTCAGAGTGGAGCTTCAGAGTGGAGCTTCAGAGTGGAGCTTCAGAGTGCAGAGTGGAGCTTCAGAGTGCAGAGTGGAGCTTCAGAGTGGAGCTTCAGAGTGCAGAGTGGAGCTTCAGAGTGGAGCTTCAGAGTGGAGCTTCAGAGTGGAGCTTCAGAGTGGAGCTTCAGAGTGGAGCTTCAGAGTGGAGCTTCAGAGTGGAGCTTCAGAGTGGAGCTTCAGAGTGGAGCTTCAGAGTGGAGCTTCAGAGTGCAGAGTGGAGCTTCAGAGTGGAGCTTCAGAGTGGAGCTTCAGAGTGGAGCTTCAGAGTGGAGCTTCAGAGTGGAGCTGCAGAGTGCAGAGTGGAGCTTCAGAGTGGAGCTTCAGAGTGGAGCTTCAGAGTGGAGCTGCAGAGTGCAGAGTGGAGCTTCAGAGTGGAGCTTCAGAGTGGAGCTTCAGAGTGGAGCTGCAGAGTGCAGAGTGGAGCTTCAGAGTGGAGCTTCAGAGTGGAGCTTCAGAGTGGAGCTGCAGAGTGCAGAGTGGAGCTTCAGAGTGCAGATTCAGAGTGGAGCTTCAGAGTGCAGAGTGGAGCTTCAGAGTGCAGATTCAGAGTGGAGCTTCAGAGTGCAGAGTGGAGCTTCAGAGTGCAGAGTGGAGCTTCAGAGTGCAGAGTGGAGCTTCAGAGTGGAGCTTCAGAGTGGAGCTTCAGAGTGGAGCTTCAGAGTGGAGCTTCAGAGTGGAGCTTCAGAGTGGAGCTTCAGAGTGGAGCTTCAGAGTGGAGCTTCAGAGTGGAGCTTCAGAGTGGAGCTTCAGAGTGCAGAGTGGAGCTTCAGAGTGGAGCTTCAGAGTGCAGAGTGGAGCTTCAGAGTGCAGAGTGGAGCTTCAGAGTGCAGATTCAGAGTGGAGCTTCAGAGTGCAGAGTGGAGCTTCAGAGTGCAGATTCAGAGTGGAGCTTCAGAGTGCAGAGTGGAGCTTCAGAGTGCAGAGTGGAGCTTCAGAGTGGAGCTTCAGAGTGGAGCTTCAGAGTGGAGCTTCAGAGTGGAGCTTCAGAGTGGAGCTTCAGAGTGGAGCTTCAGAGTGGAGCTTCAGAGTGGAGCTTCAGAGTGGAGCTTCAGAGTGGAGCTTCAGAGTGGAGCTTCAGAGTGGAGCTTCAGAGTGGAGCTTCAGAGTGGAGCTTCAGAGTGGAGCTTCAGAGTGCAGAGTGGAGCTTCAGAGTGCAGAGTGGAGCTTCAGAGTGCAGATTCAGAGTGGAGCTTCAGAGTGCAGAGTGGAGCTTCAGAGTGGAGCTTCAGAGTGGAGCTTCAGAGTGGAGCTTCAGAGTGGAGCTTCAGAGTGGAGCTTCAGAGTAGAGCTTCAGAGTGCAGAGTGGAGCTTCAGAGTGCAGATTCAGAGTGGAGCTTCAGAGTGCAGAGTGGAGCTTCAGAGTGCAGAGTGGAGCTTCAGAGTGCAGAGTGGAGCTTCAGAGTGCAGAGTGGAGCTTCAGAGTGGAGCTTCAGAGTGCAGAGTGGAGCTTCAGAGTGGAGCTTCAGAGTGCAGAGTGGAGCTTCAGAGTGGAGCTTCAGAGTGCAGAGTGGAGCTTCAGAGTGGAGCTTCAGAGTGGAGCTTCAGAGTGGAGCTTCAGAGTGCAGAGTGGAGCTTCAGAGTGCAGAGTGGAGCTTCAGAGTGGAGCTTCAGAGTGGAGCTTCAGAGTGCAGAGTGGAGCTTCAGAGTGGAGCTTCAGAGTGGAGCTTCAGAGTGGAGCTTCAGAGTGGAGCTTCAGAGTGGAGCTTCAGAGTGGAGCTTCAGAGTGGAGCTTCAGAGTGGAGCTGCAGAGTGCAGAGTGGAGCTTCAGAGTGGAGCTGCAGAGTGCAGAGTGGAGCTTCAGAGTGCAGATTCAGAGTGGAGCTTCAGAGTGCAGAGTGGAGCTTCAGAGTGGAGCTTCAGAGTGGAGCTTCAGAGTGCAGAGTGGAGCTTCAGAGTGCAGAGTGGAGCTTCAGAGTGGAGCTTCAGAGTGCAGAGTGGAGCTTCAGAGTGCAGAGTGGAGCTTCAGAGTGGAGCTTCAGAGTGCAGAGTGGAGCTTCAGAGTGGAGCTTCAGAGTGCAGAGTGGAGCTTCAGAGTGGAGCTTCAGAGTGCAGAGTGGAGCTTCAGAGTGGAGCTTCAGAGTGGAGCTTCAGAGTGCAGAGTGGAGCTTCAGAGTGCAGATTCAGAGTGGAGCTTCAGAGTGCAGAGTGGAGCTTCAGAGTGCAGATTCAGAGTGGAGCTTCAGAGTGCAGAGTGGAGCTTCAGAGTGGAGCTTCAGAGTGGAGCTTCAGAGTGGAGCTTCAGAGTGGAGCTTCAGAGTGGAGCTTCAGAGTGGAGCTTCAGAGTGGAGCTTCAGAGTGGAGCTTCAGAGTGGAGCTTCAGAGTGGAGCTTCAGAGTGGAGCTTCAGAGTGCAGAGTGGAGCTTCAGAGTGGAGCTTCAGAGTGCAGAGTGGAGCTTCAGAGTGGAGCTTCAGAGTGCAGAGTGGAGCTTCAGAGTGGAGCTTCAGAGTGGAGAGTGGAGCTTCAGAGTGGAGCTTCAGAGTGGAGCTTCAGAGTGGAGCTTCAGAGTGGAGCTTCAGAGTGGAGCTTCAGAGTGGAGCTTCAGAGTGGAGCTTCAGAGTGGAGCTTCAGAGTGGAGCTTCAGAGTGCAGAGTGGAGCTTCAGAGTGCAGAGTGGAGCTTCAGAGTGCAGAGTGGAGCTTCAGAGTGGAGCTTCAGAGTGGAGCTTCAGAGTGGAGCTTCAGAGTGGAGCTTCAGAGTGGAGCTTCAGAGTGGAGCTTCAGAGTGGAGCTTCAGAGTGGAGCTTCAGAGTGGAGCTTCAGAGTGCAGAGTGGAGCTTCAGAGTGGAGCTTCAGAGTGCAGAGTGGAGCTTCAGAGTGGAGCTTCAGAGTGCAGAGTGGAGCTTCAGAGTGGAGCTTCAGAGTGCAGAGTGGAGCTTCAGAGTGCAGAGTGGAGCTTCAGAGTGCAGAGTGGAGCTGCAGATTCAGAGTGGAGCTGCAGAGTGCAGAGAGTGGAGCTTCAGAGTGCAGAGTGGAGCTTCAGAGTGCAGATTCAGAGTGGAGCTTCAGAGTGCAGAGTGGAGCTTCAGAGTGCAGATTCAGAGTGGAGCTTCAGAGTGCAGAGTGGAGCTTCAGAGTGCAGAGTGGAGCTTCAGAGTGCAGAGTGGAGCTTCAGAGTGGAGCTTCAGAGTGGAGCTTCAGAGTGGAGCTTCAGAGTGGAGCTTCAGAGTGGAGCTTCAGAGTGGAGCTTCAGAGTGGAGCTTCAGAGTGGAGCTTCAGAGTGGAGCTTCAGAGTGGAGCTTCAGAGTGGAGCTTCAGAGTGGAGCTTCAGAGTGCAGAGTGGAGCTTCAGAGTGGAGCTTCAGAGTGCAGAGTGGAGCTTCAGAGTGCAGAGTGGAGCTTCAGAGTGCAGATTCAGAGTGGAGCTTCAGAGTGCAGAGTGGAGCTTCAGAGTGCAGATTCAGAGTGGAGCTTCAGAGTGCAGAGTGGAGCTTCAGAGTGCAGAGTGGAGCTTCAGAGTGCAGAGTGGAGCTTCAGAGTGGAGCTTCAGAGTGGAGCTTCAGAGTGGAGCTTCAGAGTGGAGCTTCAGAGTGGAGCTTCAGAGTGGAGCTTCAGAGTGGAGCTTCAGAGTGGAGCTTCAGAGTGGAGCTTCAGAGTGGAGCTTCAGAGTGGAGCTTCAGAGTGCAGAGTGGAGCTTCAGAGTGGAGCTTCAGAGTGCAGATTCAGAGTGGAGCTTCAGAGTGCAGAGTGGAGCTTCAGAGTGCAGATTCAGAGTGGAGCTTCAGAGTGCAGAGTGGAGCTTCAGAGTGGAGCTTCAGAGTGGAGCTTCAGAGTGGAGCTTCAGAGTGGAGCTTCAGAGTGGAGCTTCAGAGTGCAGAGTGGAGCTTCAGAGTGGAGCTTCAGAGTGCAGAGTGGAGCTTCAGAGTGCAGATTCAGAGTGGAGCTTCAGAGTGCAGAGTGGAGCTTCAGAGTGCAGAGTGGAGCTTCAGAGTGGAGCTTCAGAGTGCAGAGTGGAGCTTCAGAGTGGAGCTTCAGAGTGCAGAGTGGAGCTTCAGAGTGGAGCTTCAGAGTGCAGAGTGGAGCTTCAGAGTGGAGCTTCAGAGTGGAGCTTCAGAGTGGAGCTTCAGAGTGGAGCTTCAGAGTGGAGCTTCAGAGTGGAGCTTCAGAGTGGAGCTTCAGAGTGGAGCTTCAGAGTGGAGCTTCAGAGTGGAGCTTCAGAGTGCAGAGTGGAGCTTCAGAGTGCAGAGTGGAGCTTCAGAGTGGAGCTTCAGAGTGGAGCTTCAGAGTGCAGAGTGGAGCTTCAGAGTGGAGCTTCAGAGTGGAGCTTCAGAGTGGAGCTTCAGAGTGGAGCTTCAGAGTGGAGCTTCAGAGTGGAGCTTCAGAGTGGAGCTTCAGAGTGGAGCTTCAGAGTGGAGCTTCAGAGTGGAGCTTCAGAGTGGAGCTTCAGAGTGGAGCTGCAGAGTGCAGAGTGGAGCTTCAGAGTGGAGCTGCAGAGTGCAGAGTGGAGCTTCAGAGTGGAGCTGCAGAGTGCAGAGTGGAGCTTCAGAGTGCAGATTCAGAGTGGAGCTTCAGAGTGCAGAGTGGAGCTTCAGAGTGGAGCTTCAGAGTGGAGCTTCAGAGTGCAGAGTGGAGCTTCAGAGTGCAGAGTGGAGCTTCAGAGTGCAGAGTGGAGCTTCAGAGTGCAGAGTGGAGCTTCAGAGTGGAGCTTCAGAGTGCAGAGTGGAGCTTCAGAGTGGAGCTTCAGAGTGCAGAGTGGAGCTTCAGAGTGGAGCTTCAGAGTGCAGAGTGGAGCTTCAGAGTGGAGCTTCAGAGTGGAGCTTCAGAGTGCAGAGTGGAGCTTCAGAGTGCAGATTCAGAGTGGAGCTTCAGAGTGCAGAGTGGAGCTTCAGAGTGCAGATTCAGAGTGGAGCTTCAGAGTGCAGAGTGGAGCTTCAGAGTGGAGCTTCAGAGTGGAGCTTCAGAGTGGAGCTTCAGAGTGGGGCTTCAGAGTGGAGCTTCAGAGTGGAGCTTCAGAGTGGAGCTTCAGAGTGGAGCTTCAGAGTGGAGCTTCAGAGTGGAGCTTCAGAGTGCAGAGTGGAGCTTCAGAGTGCAGATTCAGAGTGGAGCTTCAGAGTGCAGAGTGGAGCTTCAGAGTGGAGCTTCAGAGTGCAGAGTGGAGCTTCAGAGTGGAGCTTCAGAGTGCAGAGTGGAGCTTCAGAGTGGAGCTTCAGAGTGGAGAGTGGAGCTTCAGAGTGGAGCTTCAGAGTGGAGAGTGGAGCTTCAGAGTGGAGCTTCAGAGTGGAGCTTCAGAGTGGAGCTTCAGAGTGGAGCTTCAGAGTGGAGCTTCAGAGTGGAGCTTCAGAGTGGAGCTTCAGAGTGGAGCTTCAGAGTGGAGCTTCAGAGTGGAGCTTCAGAGTGCAGAGTGGAGCTTCAGAGTGCAGAGTGGAGCTTCAGAGTGCAGAGTGGAGCTTCAGAGTGGAGCTTCAGAGTGGAGCTTCAGAGTGGAGCTTCAGAGTGGAGCTTCAGAGTGGAGCTTCAGAGTGGAGCTTCAGAGTGGAGCTTCAGAGTGGAGCTTCAGAGTGCAGAGTGGAGCTGCAGATTCAGAGTGGAGCTGCAGAGTGCAGATTCAGAGTGCAGAGTGGAGCTTCAGAGTGCAGATTCAGAGTGGAGCATCAGAGTGCAGATTCAGAGTGGAGCTTCAGAGTGCAGAGTGGAGCTTCAGAGTGCAGATTCAGAGTGGAGCTTCAGAGTGCAGATTCAGAGTGGAGCTTCAGAGTGCAGAGTGGAGCTTCAGAGTGCAGATTCAGAGTGGAGCTTCAGAGTGCAGAGTGGAGCTTCAGAGTGGAGCTTCAGAGTGCAGAGTGGAGCTTCAGAGTGCAGAGTGGAGCTTCAGAGTGGAGCTTCAGAGTGCAGAGTGGAGCTTCAGAGTGCAGAGTGGAGCTTCAGAGTGCAGCTTCAGAGTGGAGCTTCAGAGTGGAGCTTCAGAGTGGAGCTTCAGAGTGGAGCATCAGAGTGCAGAGTGGAGCTTCAGAGTGCAGAGTGGAGCTTCAGAGTGCAGATTCAGAGTGGAGCTTCAGAGTGCAGAGTGGAGCTTCAGAGTGCAGAGTGGAGCTTCAGAGTGCAGAGTGGAGCTTCAGAGTGCAGAGTGGAGCTTCAGAGTGGAGCTTCAGAGTGGAGCTTCAGAGTGGAGCTTCAGAGTGGAGCTTCAGAGTGGAGCTTCAGAGTGGAGCTTCAGAGTGGAGCTTCAGAGTGGAGCTTCAGAGTGGAGCTTCAGAGTGGAGCTTCAGAGTGGAGCTTCAGAGTGGAGCTTCAGAGTGGAGCTTCAGAGTGGAGCTTCAGAGTGCAGATTCAGAGTGCAGAGTGGAGCTTCAGAGTGCAGATTCAGAGTGCAGAGTGGAGCTTCAGAGTGCAGATTCAGAGTGGAGCTTCAGAGTGCAGAGTGGAGCTTCAGAGTGGAGCTTCAGAGTGCAGAGTGGAGCTTCAGAGTGGAGCTTCAGAGTGCAGAGTGGAGCTTCAGAGTGGAGCTTCAGAGTGGAGCTTCAGAGTGCAGAGTGGAGCTTCAGAGTGGAGCTTCAGAGTGCAGAGTGGAGCTTCAGAGTGGAGCTTCAGAGTGCAGAGTGGAGCTTCAGAGTGGAGCTTCAGAGTGGAGCTTCAGAGTGGAGCTTCAGAGTGGAGCTTCAGAGTGGAGCTTCAGAGTGGAGCTTCAGAGTGGAGCTTCAGAGTGGAGCTTCAGAGTGGAGCTTCAGAGTGCAGAGTGGAGCTTCAGAGTGCAGATTCAGAGTGCAGAGTGGAGCTTCAGAGTGCAGATTCAGAGTGGAGCTTCAGAGTGCAGATTCAGAGTGGAGCTTCAGAGTGCAGATTCAGAGTGGAGCTTCAGAGTGCAGATTCAGAGTGGAGCTTCAGAGTGGAGCTTCAGAGTGGAGCTTCAGAGTGGAGCTTCAGAGTGGAGCTTCAGAGTGGAGCTTCAGAGTGGAGTTTCAGAGTGGAGCTTCAGAGTGGAGCTTCAGAGTGGAGCTTCAGAGTGGAGCTTCAGAGTGGAGCTTCAGAGTGGAGCTTCAGAGTGGAGCTTCAGAGTGGAGCTTCAGAGTGGAGCTTCAGAGTGGAGCTTCAGAGTGGAGCTTCAGAGTGGAGCTTCAGAGTGGAGAGTGGAGCTTCAGAGTGGAGCTTCAGAGTGCAGAGTGGAGCTTCAGAGTGCAGAGTGGAGCTTCAGAGTGGAGCTTCAGAGTGCAGAGTGGAGCTTCAGAGTGCAGAGTGGAGCTTCAGAGTGCAGAGTGGAGCTTCAGAGTGGAGCTTCAGAGTGGAGCTTCAGAGTGGAGCTTCAGAGTGGAGCTTCAGAGTGGAGCTTCAGAGTGCAGAGTGGAGCTTCAGAGTGGAGCTTCAGAGTGCAGAGTGGAGCTTCAGAGTGCAGATTCAGAGTGGAGCTTCAGAGTGCAGATTCAGAGTGGAGCTTCAGAGTGCAGAGTGGAGCTTCAGAGTGGAGCTTCAGAGTGCAGAGTGGAGCTTCAGAGTGGAGCTTCAGAGTGCAGAGTGGAGCTTCAGAGTGGAGCTTCAGAGTGCAGAGTGGAGCTTCAGAGTGGAGCTTCAGAGTGCAGAGTGGAGCTTCAGAGTGGAGCTTCAGAGTGGAGCTTCAGAGTGGAGCTTCAGAGTGGAGCTTCAGAGTGGAGCTTCAGAGTGGAGCTTCAGAGTGGAGCTTCAGAGTGGAGCTTCAGAGTGGAGCTTCAGAGTGGAGCTTCAGAGTGGAGCTTCAGAGTGGAGCTTCAGAGTGCAGAGTGGAGCTTCAGAGTGGAGCTTCAGAGTGCAGAGTGGAGCTTCAGAGTGGAGCTTCAATGAGTGGAGCTTCAGAGTGGAGCTTCAGAGTGGAGCTTCAGAGTGGAGCTTCAGAGTGGAGCTTCAGAGTGGAGCTTCAGAGTGTAGCTTCAGAGTGGAGCTTCAGAGTGGAGCTTCAGAGTGGAGCTTCAGAGGAGCATCGAGTGGACTTCGCTTCGTGGAGCTTCAGAGTGATCTCAGAGTGGAGCTTCAGAGTGCAGATCAAGAGTGGAGCTTCAGAGTGGAGCTTCAGAGTGGAGCTTCATAGTGGAGCTTCAGCGTGCCAGAGTGGAGCTTCAGAGTGGATAGTGGAGTGAGCTTCAGAGTGGAGCTTCAGAGTGGAGCTTCAGAGTGGAGCTTCAGAGTGCAATTGCAGAGTGGAGCTTCAGAGTGGAGCTTCAGAGTGCAGAGTGGAGCTTCAGAGTGGAGCTTCAGAGTGCAGAGTGGAGCTTCAGAGTGGAGCTTCAGAGTGCAGAGTGGAGCTTCAGAGTGGGCATTCAGAGCTTCAGAGTGGAGCTTCAGAGTGGAGCTTCAGAGTGGAGCTTCAGAGTGGAGCTTCAGAGTGGAGCTTCAGAGTGGAGCTTCAGAGTGGAGCTTCAGAGTGCAGAGTGGAGCTTCAATGACTTCAGAGTGCAGAGTGGAGCTTCAGAGTGCAGGTGGAGCTTCAGAGTGGAGCTTCAGAGTGGAGCTTCAGAGTGGAGCTTCAGAGTGGAGCTTCAGAGTGGAGCTTCAGAGTGGAGCTTCAGATGGAGTTCAGGAGTGGAGCTGCACAAGGGCAGAGTGGCAGCTTCAGAGTGCAGAGTGGAGCTTCAGAGTGGAGATTCAGAGTGGAGCTTCAGAGTGCAGATTCAGAGTGGAGCTTCAGAGTGCAGAGTGGAGCTTCAGAAGTGCAGATTCAGAGTGGAGCTTCAGAGTGCAGCTTCAGAGTGGAGCTTCAGAGTGCAGATTCAGAGTGGAGCTTCAGAGTGCAGAGTGGAGCTTCAGAGTGGAGCTTCAGAGTGCAGAGTGGAGCTTCAGAGGATGCAGAGTGGAGCTTCAGAGTGGAGCTTCAGAGTGGAGCTTCAGAGTGGAGCTTCAGGTGCGGGAGCTTCAGAGTGACGATCAGAGGGGAGCTTCAGAGTGGAGCTTCAGAGTGGAGCTTCAGAGTGGAGCTTCAGAGTGGAGCTTCAGAGTGGAGCTTCAGAGTGGAGCTTCAGAGTGGAGCTTCAGAGTGGAGCTTCAGAGTGGAGCTTCAGAGTGGAGCTTCAGAGTGGAGCTTCAGAGTGGAGCTTCAGAGTGGAGCTTCAGAGTGGAGCTTCAGAGTGGAGCTTCAGAGTGCAGAGTGGAGCTTCAGAGTGCAGCTTCAGAGTGCAGAGTGGAGCTTCAGAGTGGAGCTTCAGAGTGGAGCTTCAGAGTGGAGCTTCAGAGTGGAGCTTCAGAGTGGAGCTTCAGAGTGGAGCTTCAGAGTGGAGCTTCAGAGTGGAGCTTCAGAGTGGAGCTTCAGAGTGGAGCTTCAGAGTGGAGCTTCAGAGTGGAGCTTCAGAGTGCAGCTTCAGAGTGCAGCTTCAGAGTGGAGCTTCAGAGTGCAGAGTGGAGCTTCAGAGTGCAGAGTGGAGCTTCAGAGTGCAGAGTGGAGCTTCAGAGTGCAGAGTGGAGCTTCAGAGTGCAGAGTGGAGCTTCAGAGTGGAGCTTCAGAGTGTCAAGAGCAATGCCAATAGCTCTAACTTTAACAAAGGCAAAACCATTGCATTGTAAATGCTTGTTTATTTATGCATTTGTATATAGCGCGGACTTTACCCATCCACCCCGACCTTCTAGCCTTCTCATTAATCCCCTGCTCCAATTCCTGCGTCTTTCTGGCCTCCTCTCCGCGTATCCACAGATTGCACCTTGCATCTCCGCAGTCTTTTTGCGTTGTTACTATCTTTGGCAGCACTGACAGGGGCACAGTGTCATGCAAGCAGCAGTGGCCTCCTGACCAGAGCCCTGACACATATCTTATTTGCAAATTAAGCACTGGTGACGTGTATATATTATCTCCGTATGTGGACGATCCGAGTGGATTCCGTATGCCACATGTGATCAGGGCTACAGAGAAACCCATTCCGATGCCCTGAACCCGGGTACCCGTAGGATGAAGGTTGAAGACAGCCCCAAAGAGCCACGTGCAATGCATGGCTGCCAGGGCTGAGATTCTCTGTCAGGGGAGACCTTTCTGGTGAGGACGCGGACCGCGCCACCCTAGGGGTCCATGCCAGCCGACGCCCTGTCCCCAGGCTTGCATTCGCGCTGCATTGTGGGAGTTGTAGTCTTCGTCCGTCCAATGCAAGTGTCAGTGAGAGGACCCCCGGGCCTGGACGGCCGATGCTGTGCCCTGGGGCGCTGCTGCTGGCACCACCTTCCCTTTCCTTGAGGGGGAGGGGAGGTCCTGGCTCTCGCTTTCCCAGGGACAGGCCGGCTCTGGGGGGGTCGCAGCTGTCCAGCCATTGTCCACCCCGGGTATTTTTAACCCTGCCGCCTGCGCTGCGGTCAATGGGCCCTGTGTTGGGCAGAGGGGGGTGTGTTGCCCACATGTGTCGCTCTGCCCCCGCCCTGCCGGCTGGGGGCCCCCAGGGAGCATGTGTGCAGAGTTCAGCAGTTTAAAGGGGCATTGCTGCGGGGGCGGCCTGCTAGTCTGGGGCTGGAGTGGGACAGACAGACAGACAGACAGGGGGTCTGTGGAAGAGAGGGGCCTGCGGCTGGGTGTGCGACCACCACCGGCGAGGAACCCAGACAAGGTGAGAGGGGTCCGCGTTGCAGCTTTGAACCTCGCGCCTCGATGCCTTTCACATAGCGCCAACATGCCCTCTTTAGGCCCCTACAGCAGTGAGCACTATGCACTCACTTATTGCGCCTCTCTTTCCCGATGTGCGCTATGTTGTAGCGCTACGACGCCTCGTCGGCGGTAATAAGCGCTATATAAATACAATTACAATACAATCTCCCTCTTTCCGTATGGGCGCTATGAGTGATCTTGGGCGATCTTACTCTTTCCTGATGTGCGCTATGAGTGATCTTTCTCACCTCCACCCCCTGCCATTTCTGATAATCACCCTGTGGATGCCTCAACGCGTCAGCAAGGCCGGCCTGACCAGAACAGCATGTTTGGAAATCATGTATCTGATTGCATTTTTAAAAGGGGTAACAGAACTTAAATGCAATCATTATTAAACACTGACAATTTAATAGAATAATTGTAAAAAAATCTGCGGGGCCCTAAATGATTTTTTTATTTACACTTTTGGGGGGCGCCTCATTCAAAAGTTTGAGGCCACTGCCCTAGACGTGCAGCACTTCCATGAGGTGAGGTGAGGCTGCAGCTCTACAGCCACACCTCTAGGTGGCACCAAAGATCAAGAAGAGGTCCTGAAACATCCTTTATTCTTTAGTGAAAATGGAGAGCTCAAACAGCGATATTATATTTTGCCTGTAGGTCCGGACATCCGTGCAGGCTTCTCTTTCTACCCCTAGACAGTGTGCGCCGGGTGTGTCTCTCTACCCCTGGACAGTGTGCGCTGGGTGTGTCTCTCTACCCCTGGACAGTGTGCGCTGGGTATGTCACTCTACCCCTGGACAGTGTATGTTGGGTGTGTCACTCTACCCCTGGACAGTGTGCGCTGGGTGTGTGACATAACAAAGCACAACATACCAGTACCACATAACACAGAACAGCATACTACCAGTGGCTGTGGGTGTCCAGGGGTGCAGCAGGTGCAGTGACACCGGGGCCTCGAGGGTCTCCCTTAACCCAGACAGTGCTGTATTTTACTACGAGTGGCGGTATAAGTCCAGGGGTGCAGCAGGTGCAGTGACACCGGGGCCTCAAGGGTCTCACTTAATTTAGACAGTGCTGTATTTTACTACCAGTGGCTGTGAGGGTGCAGCAGGTGCAGTGACACCGGGGCCTCGAGGGTCTCCCTTAACCCCGACAGTGCTGTATTTTACTACCAGTGGCTGTGGGTGTCCAGGGGTGTCCAGGGGTGCAGCAGGTGCAGTGACACCGGGGCCTCGAGGGTCTCCCTTAACCCAGACAGTCCTGTATTTTACTACCAGTGGCTGTGCGGGTGCAGCAGGTGCAGTGACACCAGGGCCTCGAGGGTCTCCCTTAACCCAGACAGAGTAGTGAGTGCAGAGTAGTGAGTAGTGAGTAGAGTAGTGAGTAGTGAGTGTAGAGTAGTGAGTGTAGAGTAGTGAGTGTAGAGTAGTGAGTGCAGAGTAGTGAGTGCAGAGTAGTGAGTAGAGTAGTGAGTAGAGTAGTGAGTGCAGAGTAGTGAGTAGTGAGTAGAGTAGTGAGTAGAGTAGTGAGTAGTGAGTGTAATAGTGAGTAGTGAGTAGAGTAGTGAGTAGTGAGTAGAGTAGTGAGTAGAGTAGTGAGTAGAGTAGTGAGTAGTGAGTGCAGAGTAGTGAGTATTGAGTAGAGTAGAGTAGTGAGTAGGACATCACAGGCAGCAGCTGTGCAAGCTTCTTACACTCACAAGGAGACCACAGGCAGCTGAGTTGCAAGCTTCTCCCACTCACAAGAAGGACATCACAAACAGCAGCGGTGCAAGCTTCTCACACTCACTAGAAGGACATCACAAACAGCAGCGGTGCAAGCTTCTCACACTCACAAGAACGACATCACAGGCAGCAGCAGTGCAAGCTTCTTACACTCACAAGGAGACCACAGGCAGCAGCGGTGCAAGCTTCTCACACTCACAAGAAGGAAATCACAGGCAGCAGCTGTGCAAGCTTCTTACACTCACAAGGAGACCACAGGCAGCTGAGGTGCAAGCTTCTCCCACTCACAAGAAGGACATCACAAGCAGCAGCGGTGCAAGCTTCTCACACTCACAAGAACGACATCACAGCCAGCAGCAGTGCAAGCTTCTTACACTCACAAGGAGACGACAGGCAGCAGAGGTGCAAGCTTCTCACACTCGCAAGAACGACATCACAAGCAGCAGTGGTGCAAGCTGCCCTTACACACTCACAGCAGGTCCGGTGCCAAGGCAGCAGCAGCAACAGAGCAAGAGTCCCTTACAAAGAACAGGCACAGCACAGAGATGCACAATGCAATCTTCTCATACTCCCAGGCAGCAGCGGTGCAAGCTTCTCACACTCACACGAAGGACATTACAGGCAGCAGCTGTGCAAGCTTCTTACACTCACAAGGATACCACAGGCAGCTGAGGCGCAAGCCTTTCCCACTCACAAGAAGGACATCACAAGCAGCAGCGGTGCAAACTTCTCACACTCACAAGAACGACATCACAGGCAGCAGCTGTGCAAGCTTCTTACACTCACAAGAAGGACATCACAGGCAGCAGCAGTGCAAGCTTCTTACACTCACAAGGAGACCACAGGCAGCAGAGGTGCAAGCTTCTCACACTCACAAGAAGGACATCACAGGCAGTAACGGTGCAATATTCTCACACTCACAAGGAGATAACTGGCAGTACACACCACATGAACACACTCCATAACACATAGCAACAATACATTGCCATTTACAATGCCATTAGCTCAAACTCAAATAAATCCGAGCCCGATTGCATTTCTAATGCTTGTTACTATATGAGGCCTCTCATTTTCGGATACCCCCTCTTTTTAACTATTTTGTTTGCAGTCTCATGTCTGCTCATATTGTTTTGGAAATTCAAAGAAAGGAATTTTGGTCACTTTGTTTAATGAACAGGTATGATGGGCACACTATGACGAATTTTCAAAAGTGAGCATTTCGGTTTACATGAGAAGGACTACAATAACTAAAGTTCTAGAACAAATAATTTACATAGAAAGTGCATTTCAATTGCTCTAGCACTACTTGAATAATAAAAGCCGACCTCTCCCATGCCAGAGTCCTTCAACTACCCCACTTTGTGAGTAAACCTTCCATTTGCGTTCACCAGCAAGCGCCTCTTGGTAAAAAGTACCCAGCCTATCAATTTGTTGGTATTGTAGTACAGGGTGCCTTTATTATCATCTAATATATTTATTGCTGTACTGTATTCTAGAACTCTTGCT
Source organism: Lissotriton helveticus (assembly GCF_964261635.1). Taxonomy (NCBI): domain Eukaryota; kingdom Metazoa; phylum Chordata; class Amphibia; order Caudata; family Salamandridae; genus Lissotriton; species Lissotriton helveticus. Next base: position 229,271,457 of record NC_136065.1, on the reverse strand, counting down.
TTGGTGTGCCAGAATCTCATCATTTAGTGAGAGATTGAAGTGCTTCTCAATCTTCTATTCAGCAACCCATGACAGGCCTTTCCTTTGATGTTTCTTATTTCTGTTTTCTTGGATGTTTCTTATTAACATCACAAATAGAGCAAGAGTATGGGAAAAAGCAGTGACAATGTAAATAGTTTTGCCTTTAGTTTAGGAAAAGTTTTCACAAGCTCCAGTGAGTGACAGAGCAGCTACCATATAAGTTAAGGGAGCCACTCACTTTTAAAATTTCGGCCAAATGCTCTTTAAAACTATTTTAGTTTACAGACCACTTAGGTCTTACAAAATAGTTTATCAGCTCTCTTTTGGATGCCTTATCCACATGTCGTCTAAACTCAAATCTGTGTTATCTTGGACATTTTAATGTTCATTTAGAGAACCTCACAGATAAGGATGCCAAACATTTTATTATTTTCTTCACACACTTGAATGGCACAACCTGATTAAACACCTATTCACGAAGCAGGCCATATTTTGGATACTATTGTGAGTTCTTTCTCACTTGCATCCTTTCAGTCCAGCGCTTAACTTATTTGGACAGATCCCTATTTGACCTACTTTTCCATTCATAGTTCTCAGGGTTTCTTCCAAACCGCCAACAGTGGAAACAGTGCCTAAGCAATGTGAAAAGGCATTACGTTTTTGACAGACCCTCTCATATAGATGATGACCCGATTCTCATTTCTAATGTTTTTCAGAAGTGGATCTCTATTTCACACAATCCAGCTTTACTGTTTGAACTATTCAGACCTAGGCATAATAAACCTAATAAGAAGGTCAATTATGTTCGAGGCATGTGGGCTGCTAAATTCATATCTTAGCATTAGATCGCCGCCTAGTGTTGGGCTCGGATGATTGCACATTGTTGTCCTGGAAGAGTCTTCGAAGTATCCTGAGATAGGTGGCTCCTCCCCTGGACTACAGTGCGCATGGGCATCGGCTCCATCCCCAGATTGTTTTTTTCCGCCATTGGGTTCGGATGTGGTCTCGACGTCTTACTGTCGGAACCAAGTAAAACTATCTTTTACCGGCCAAAAGGCCTCGATTTTCTTGCGTCGGTATTGTCTGCGCTCGGTCTCGAGTCTTCCGTCTCTTGAAGCCGGAATAAGCGGAGTTTTCTTCGCTTTCTAAACTTTGAGGCCTTCTCATCGCGACACGACTGCAAGCCTTTACGGACATGGAGCGGAGCCCGTTTAAGTACTGCCCGCTCTGTGGGTCCAAGTACCCACACATCGATCTACACCCCGTGTGTAACAAGTGCCTTTCGCCGGACCACGACGACGGCAAGTGCAAGGCCTGTGCACAGTTCCGCTCCAAGAAAACTCTCAAGCTTCGGCGCGCGGTGCGCTTGGAAGCTAGGCAAGCGGCCCCGGATCCGGAGAACATCTTCGGCGACCAGGAAGAAGAGGTCCAGGGTCACCATCTACAAATCTCCCCATCACAGACGGAGGTCGAGGCGGATCCGGGAGACGACGACGGAGTCGCGGGTCAAGTCCTCGAATACGTCGAAGAGGTAGGAGACGACGATGAGATTTATGGGGCCGCGGCAGACAGCTCGGGGGACGAGCTCTGCCCTGAAGGTTACGAAGATACCGACCGGGACACGGGATCGCCTGTCGGCCTTACCCAGGACCCGTTGCCGCAAGCCACAGCCCCGCCTTCAGGCCCGGCTACGGACTCACTTGCTGGGCACGCTGTTTCGAAACCGAAACTGAAACCATCGGGATCGTCCACACCTAAAATGGCCGACCCGAAATCGAAACTGAAACCTAAGGACTCGAGTGTCCCTAAGATGGCTGCCGTGCCAGTGAAGAAATCGGTGCCCGTCACCCCATCGGCTCCGTCGACCTCCGGTCCGCAGAAGCCGAGGAAGTCTGTCGATTCCGATGCTCCAAAATCGAAACCGACGCCCGAGGAAGGGGCCTCCAAGAAAGATGGTCGGCACGGATCAGCGGCTACGGCGCCGTCCAAGCCCGCCAAGGTCGGCTCCAAGGAGGCTACGCACAAGAAGTCTGCGCCCCGGCCTCAGGATTCGGAGGTGCCGAAGACGGTTTCCGCGCCCAAACCGCACAAGGCCCACGAAGAAGTCGGATCCGAGGGACCGCTCAAGTCGGCGACGAAAACCACTGACAGTGTACCGTCCAACATTGCGGAGTCACTGCAGTGGATCAGGGAGAAAGCCTTTGCTCCATCGGCTCCGAAGCCATCACCGCAGCCGCAAAAGGACACCCCGGCAAAGCCTTCTGGAAATCTCCTCTTTCTCTTGCCACCTAAGGAGGCGCCGAAAGCGTTTTCGACGAAATCGGCTCCGAAACAGGGTTCCTCGCTGGCTGACCCTCTTCCACGTCGTGTACTCGAATCGGAAGACGATTCAGAGCGTTTCATCGATGCTGCCACCGGCAAGCTGACACTCTATAAAAGGAAGATCACTTCTGAGCCGGTGGACTCCTACATCATCCCACTGAAGAAAAAGAGGGTGCCCCTTGACGCCTCAGGCCTCACGGAACCGATCCAGCCTCCTCCTAGACGGAGCCCCACTCCCTCCCCAGAACACTCTGTGGGTGAGGGGTATGATGAGGATGAGCAGTACAATTTCCCTATCGATGAACCTGATGTACAACCGGATTCATACGATGACACTGGTGACCAGAGCACCCAAGGTGTGGGCCAAGACCCGCGGACCTTTAATGCACGTGCATCCCCGACTGAGGACTCAGCAGGATTTCATGCACTAATTGAAAGGGCGGCGGCCAATCATGATGTGGACATGCATGCCGACCCGGTTGAGGAAGACTTCCTTTTCGACACCTTTGCAATATCTGAAAGGACAGTAAAGACACTTCCTATGCTGAAAGGTGTCCTCAAACATGCTGGGGACATTTTTAAGGAGCCTACGAGGGCGAGAGTGGTCAACCCTCGCATTGAAAAGAAGTACAGGCCTGCGCCTGCGGACCCCGTCTACATCCGGGGACAATTGCCACTGGACTCTCTTGTGGTTGCCAATGCCAGGAAACGTGCCAACTCCCAGACAACGGGTGAAGCTCCTCCCCCGGATAAGGAGTCCAAAGTGCTTGAGGCAGGAGGCAAAAGAGTGGCTGCACAGGCGGCAAACTTTTGGCGCATCGCGAATACACAGGCGCTCCTGGCGCGTTATGATAGGGCGCACTACGACACCCTAGAACAGGTTATACAACACCTGCCCCCACAGTTCCAAGAAGGCACCAAGATGCTTATTGAGGAAGGAAAGCTAATATCAAATGCAGCCATCAAGTGTGCACTTGACGCTGCGGACACAGCTGCTAGGGCTATCAACACTAGCGTTATGCTGAGAAGACAAGCCTGGCTCCGCATCTCTGGGTTTAAGCAGGACATTCAGACAACAATTCTGAACCAGCCAGTCAATCCTGATAGTCTGTTTGGTCCGGATGTTGACACCACCCTAGAGAAAATAAAGAAGGACACGGAAACTGCTAAGTCTATGGGGGCCCTGCAGTCCCAACAGTTTCGTGGCAGCAATTTTCGTCGCTCAGGTGCACGTGGAGTCACCAGAGGACAGATGGGTCAACAATCCCAGTTCTCCAAAGGTGGGGCGCAATCCTCGTTCACTAAACAGAACAAGGGAGGTTATAGGAATAACAGCAACAGAGGTCGCGGCAGAGGAAACAACAGCTCCCGCACCTCTACTCCAAGCAAACAGTGACTTTCTGTCACTGCCCCCCGACCACCTAACACCTGTCGGGGGGAGACTGCAGCAGTTCCTGCCCGTCTGGAGAAACATCACCACAGACAGGTGGGTGCGACAACTAATCCAGTATGGTTATTGCCTAGAGTTGAAATCCACTCCACCCAACATCCCACCAAGGCAAAGGCCTATGTCCGCAGAGCACTTGCACTTATTGCAGCAGGAAGTGGTGGCGATGCTGCAAAAAGGCGCAATCGAGCTCGTGCCGGTGGGGGAGGAAGGCACAGGGGTGTATTCCCTGTACTTCCTTATTCCAAAGAAGGACGGTTCTCTCAGGCCCATTCTCGATCTACGTCCCCTCAACCTGTACATACTGTCAGAGCATTTCCATATGCTTACACTGCAGCAGATTCTTCCCTTGCTAAACCAGGGAGACTTCTTAGCCACCTTAGATCTCAAGGATGCTTATTCCCACATTCCACTACACCCGTCACACAGGAAATACCTCAGGTTCACAATTCAAGGCAGGCACTACCAGTTCAAAGTCCTACCCTTCGGAGTCACTACGGCCCCGAGGGTGTTCACCAAGTGTCTAGCGACAGTGGCGGCGCACCTCAGGAGGCAGAACATTCATGTCTACCCCTACCTAGACGACTGGCTCGTGCAGGCCAAGTCAGAGCAACAGTGCGCCGCAGACATGTCGACTACAATTCACCTTCTTCACGATCTGGGTTTCTCCCTAAATTACCCAAAATCGCACCTTCAGCCGGCACATGTCCGGCAGTTCCTGGGTGCTACGATCAACACCCTGACAGTCATGGCTCAGCCAAACCAAGTCAGAATCGACAGCATTCAGTCACTGATCCAACGATTCCGACCAAGACACTCCCTGCCAGCGAGAGTGTTCATGCAGTTGATTGGCATGATGGCCTCCTGCATCTTCATAGTCCCTCACGCACGGTTACATATGCGCCCGCTCCAGGAATGCTTAGCGAATCAGTGGACACAGGCTCGTGGCCAATTGACAGACCTAGTGTTGGTTTCCAGTCGGGCATACGACTCTCTGCATTGGTGGACTCCACACAACCTTTGCAAGGGCCGACTGTTCCACGAGCCCGTGCCGCAGATTGTCCTGACGACGGACGCATCTCTCCAGGGATGGGGAGCACATGTGCTCACTTACACAGTGCAGGGACTATGGACGACGCAGCAACAGAAGATGCACATCAACTATCTGGAACTGATGGCAATCTTCATGGCGCTCAAGTCCTTCATTGTACATCTGAGCAACAAGGTCGTGCTAGTCCGGACGGACAACATGACCGCGATGTACTACATTCAAAAACAGGGGGGCACCCACTCGCCACGGCTGTCTCATCTGGCTCAGAGCATGTGGAAGTGGGCCATTCAGAGGAACATTTTCCTCATGGCAGAACACCTCCCGGGCAAGGACAATCAGATGGCGGATCTGCTCAGCAGATACAGCCATCAGATGCACGAGTGGGAGATACACCCTTCTGTTCTCCACCCGTTCTTCCAGCAGTGGGGTCATCCGGAGATAGACCTGTTCGCAACAAAGGAGAACGCAAAATGCCGACTCTTTGCCGCCAGGTTCCCTCACCCACAGTCGCAGGGGAATGCGATATGGATGAACTGGTCAGGCAAATTTGCATACGCTTTTCCGCCAGCCCCTCTAATACCGCTGGTCGCAAGAAAGCTAAGGCAGCACTCCATGACTCTCGTCCTGGTTGCTCCAACGTGGGCACGACAGGCTTGGTACACCACGTTCCTCGAACTCTCAGTGGTGCCGCATCAAAGACTGCGCCTCACGCCCAGTCTTTTGACGCAGAACCATGGAGACATTCAGCATCCAGATCCGCGACAGCTCAACCTGGCGATCTGGCTCCTGAAGTCCTAGAGTTTGGATACCTTAACCTACCTCCAGAATGCATGAGTATCATCAAGGAGGCAAGGAAACCAACTACTAGGGCATGCTATGCTGCTAAGTGGAAGCGTTTTGTCATCTACTGTACGTCCAATGACATCAACCCACTAGATGCATCTATTCCCAACATCATCTGCTATCTGTTACATCTCTACAAGTGCAATCTGGCGTACACTTCCATTAGGATACATCTCTCAGCCATAGCGGCTTATCTTCAGAACAGGCAGCACCTCTCTGTCTTCAGAGTGCCCGCCATTAAAGCCTTCCTTGAAGGTCTGAAGAGAGTCATTCCCCCAAGAACACCACCAGCTCCGGTGTGGAACCTCAACGTCGTTCTCACCAGACTGATGGGGCCACCATTTGAGCCACTGCACTCGTGTGAGCTCCAATTCCTTACGTGGAAAGTGGCTTTTCTGATAGCTATTACGTCTCTGAGGCGTGTCAGTGAGCTGCAAGCGCTCACCATACAAGAGCCGTTCATTCAAATTCACCCAAATAGGGTAGTGCTACGCACTAACCCTAAATTCCTTCCTAAGGTGGTGTCACATTTTCATCTTAACCAAACTATTGACTTACCAGCATTCTTTCAAAACCCGCAAACGGTGGCGGAAAGAATGCTCCATACCTTAGATGTACGGAGGGCGTTGATGTACTACATAGACAGAACACAACCCTTTAGAAAGACAAAACAACTCTTTGTTGCCTTCGCACCACAACACAAAGGCAACCCAATTTCCAAAGCAGGGATAGCCAGGTGGATTGTTAAGTGCATCCAGATATGTTATCAAAAAGCCAAGCGCACTTTAACAATACCCCCCAGAGCGCACTCCACACGCAAACTGGGGGCATCCATGGCTTTCCTAGGGAACATTCCTTTAGAGGATATTTGCAGAGCAGCCACGTGGGTCACACCACATACCTTCACAAAACACTACTGTGTTGATGTGCATTCCAAGCAGCAAGCAGCTGTAGGACAGGCTGTTCTCAGGACACTTTTTCAGGTTTCTGCAGCTGGCACGGGCAACCGCCGCTGATGGAGGGACTGCTATGTATTCTATGCTAAGATATGAATTTAGCAGCCCACATGCCTCGAACTGAATATGCTACTTACCAGTATGCATCTGTTCTTGGCATGTAGGGCTGCTAACATTCATATCGCCCGCCCTCCTCCCCGGTGCCTGTCGCAGCTGCAGATATACTATTGTATTTATTCATTAGCATGGACATCCTTTACACTTTCACTCCATCTCCTGCCACAATGGCGAAAAACAATCTGGGGATGGAGCCGATGCCCATGCGCACTGTAGTCCAGGGGAGGAGCCACCTATCTCAGGATACTTCGAAGACTCTTCCAGGACAACAATGTGCAATCATCCGAGCCCAACACTAGGCGGCGATCTAATGCTAAGATATGAATGTTAGCAGCCCTACATGCCAAGAACAGATGCATACTGGTAAGTAGCATATTCATTCCACCTTCAGTTCCATACTGTCCTGGGTTTCATTGTCTGGGTCTTAAATCCTTAACAGTGGTTGGCTGAGGAAATGTCATTCTTCATTATCCTCTATGGGTTAAAAGGATGTTCTTGAGGCAGAATGAATATACTTATCATCTTTGGTGCAAATTATCTTTTTCCTAACAAACAACACATAGAACAAAGAGTCATGGACAGTCATATTCCCATTGCCAGTTTGCTGTTCAGCAATGAAAAACTGTTCTCCAAACTGACATCTTCCTCATGACCTACTTGGAGGAGGAAATGTCTGCAGGCAGACACCCCTAGCTGCATGCAATTTGTGAAAGGCTCCTAAATCAGGTGACCCTTCAGTTTATCTTTGGCAAGTTTGGATTTCCTCAGACTGCTTGCAACACTGGACAAACACCAGTGATCCCGGTTTGCCTTCTTTCTGGGAGCAGAAAGGTATCCCCAAGCGGATGCTCTCCATTTTGAATGGTCTGGGGCATTTCCTGTTTTCCACCAAATCCTCCCATCCACATGCCCCTCTTTAAGTTTCTTGTGGATAGCTCAGAGAATATTAACATTAAACCATTGAGGCAAAGACCTGTTTTGTTTTTAGGTCTCGTCTATTATATTCCGCAAGGAATAAATAGACGAGAGTATTGGGGCCAAACCAAGGGCTAAACCATTGCAGATTTCGTCGAGTGCATGTGCTCATGCACGCTCTTGCCATTTGCTCCCACCCGCCTCCGAGAGCTTCACTTCAAAGGCATCCGCTCCCCCGCCCCCTGCTTCACACTTCACGGCCGCCAGGCCATGTCTCGCATTTCTCCTCCCCCCCTATCCTCTGTTCACTTCCGGTACAGAGGTGACCCAGTGCCTGTGCCTCGCTTCAGCGCACCCACTCCAGGTAAGCCGGCTGCTCTCGCCCGCCCCTATTTCACTCAGAAACCTGCTTGTTTTGAGAGTAATGGTCCAGTGTTGTTTTCTGTTCTTTAAAGTGGTTATGAGCACGTTTTAAAACCACGGTGTAACTACTGAAGGTAAACTCCCTCAAATAGTGCTTTTTACCGTGTGTGTTAGAATAGGGTGCAATCTAATTATACACGTACGTGCTTGCAGTCGTTGCTAATCAAGGCGAGAAACAAACTATTCTTACAGAAATCTATCTCTAAAAATGCTGAGTATATATGTATTTTTTTTTAACTTTCCCCCCCTTCCCATTTGTCCCTTAACGTAAGTTTTGTGTTTTTTTTTAGTTGTTTTTTTTTACCACACAATATCTTCTACGTAATCCTGGATGTCGGCACATATTAGTTAATCTACCTATTCCCGCTGGCGAAAGACAATAATGAGCCTTTGTCACCTAGCAGCCATTTGTTTTTGTTTTTTACCTAGCGGTGTTTAATAGCTTTATTCATTTACACGGTGTAAGGGGCTTTTCAACAATACTCGTCTATTCACACCAGTTCATGATGTGTCCTGAAGCTTGGTCCCATCCATGGTGTTTCTATTTGGCACAGGCGTGTTTTTAGACTTTATCAGTCCGTCGTATACATTAACCCTAGTATTGTTTCTGTGGTGGTGTTCGGCCACCGTATTTAAGAGGGTAAAACGCTTGCTCAAACTATTTGAATGTATGGTACCTTATGACGTTGACCGATTGCGATTGATCTCAGCCATCTTAGTTATTAGATAGGAAGCAAGAGGATATATTTGTCAACTTTATTCAGTTTTCTCAGAGAAAAACAATCAGTATAATATACACCTCCATTTTGTTGAGGACATGTGAGCGAAACATACAGCAATTATTACATAGGTCTTCCCAGTGCCAGGACCGGAACATGACACAGATGAAGCAATCAGAGTCTTTTACCTTTCATTGATTGCAGCATCATCAAAAACCCAACAGTTTAATTTGTGGCTCAAGCCCGCTCCACCCTCCATTAGCTATGTACCTCCCACTTTTCCTCACTCATCCTCTTCTCTCCAGTGACCCCAGATCTTCTCAAATTTGCGTGGGCAGTCTCTGGCCTGGTAGACTAGCTTTTCTGCTCCCATGCACCAACCCATGCCTTCCTCCTACTCCCATATGGTAGGCAGAGGTAGCGCCCACCCAGTACTTAAGTCTATCTCTACGAGCCACCTTCCAGGCTAGGTTGCAAAATAATAAGGCATAGTGATTCAGGGTTTCATCGCCCTAGACTATTTGGGGTGTGAGCCTCACTGCGTAGTCCCAAAACATCTGATATTTTTTCAACTTCCAGTTTCCAGTAGGCCCCGATTTTTGGACATTCCCACAATGTATGCATCATGGTGCCATGCAGTCGACAGCTCCTCAGGCCTTGTTAGTATGTGGGCCGACCCTTACAGAACAGGCAGGTCCGCATTTGTCACCTTTTGAAGGTCATACCCTTGCCAACAGTATGATAAAGGCTTCTACCAGGCGAATAGCATTTAATATATGCAAAGCCTAAGACAAAAGAGTATTTCGGAGAGTTCACTTTCCCATTACATCAGAGCTTGACAGATGCCTGGTGTTCATTGCAGAGTTTCTAGGGCTGTCACATAGGCTATATTGCATGCATTTTGTAAACCTTCCTCACAGGATGCATCCTACTGCAAATAGGCAGCCTTTAGTCAGAGGATCTACTGACCAAATGGCAAAATGTGGTTGAAATCTGGTGTGGCTTACATTCACAACATGTAGTAATTCTGTCGATCTAGAACCAGGTTCCCAAAGTAGTCAAACCAAAATGAAAGATTAAGGACAAAACAACTGCATGGTGATTCTGATACCCATTCTTAGCACTCCCTGCTTCACAATATCCACTCAATCATCACCTCATTAGAATACACTGCATTGCAACCATATAGGGCAGAAGAAGAATACTAGAAACTCAGCTGGATAGTGAGTGGCATAAATGGGTGGGGAGGGGCTGCATGAAAAGAGCCTTGCACTGGATCATCATGTGTACATTTGTATCGAAAGACACGGTCATTTGAAGATGCTTATTTTCAGACCTGCTTGTGGTAGAGGGAGGGGGAGAGAGAGGAAAAAAAGAAAAAGAAACCCATACAGTACCAGAATCATCATGAAGGCACTTTCCCCTAAAGTCTTCATTCTTTAACAAGACAGTTGAGAAATTATTAAGGCACTGCATTTAGAACAAGCATTTGCAATGCAATAGGTCTCGCAGCATTAAAGTTTGAGTTACTGGCATTGTAAATGACAATGCTTTGCATTCATTTTTTTTCTTTAATTTGCAATTGGTATATAAACGTTGTTTGTGAATGGTTAGCTGTTGCTTATGCTAAGCAACGTTGGCAGTCATATAGAGTGCTAGTCTTGCTTGTTAGAAGCATGCTGATTTAAAGCACTCTGATACCTGTGGGTAAAGTTTGCGCCATATAAAAGTGAAAACTAATAAATAAATAAAAAAAGCCTACCTGTACCACGTCCACCAGACCATAAATAACGTGCAAAAAGAAAAGACCATTCACCATCTCCTTCTAGGAATGGGGCTGCCAGGCCATAGACAATAAAATCCATTAACACCCAGGCACAAACGCAATTAACTGTAATTGTTTTATTCGTGGTGTCCCAGAGTGATGTGGTGGTGTCCCAGAGTGATGTGGTGGTGTCCCCGAGTGATGTGGTGGTGTCTCAGAGTGATGAGGTGGGGTTCCCGACTGATGTGGTGGTGTCCCCGAGTAATGCGGTGGTGTCCCCGAGTAATGCGGTGGTGTCCCCGAGTAATGCGGTGGTGTCCCCGAGTGATGTGGTGGTGTCCCCGAGTGATGTGGTGGTGTCCCCGAGTGATGTGGTGGTGTCCCCGAGTGATGTGGTGGTGTCCCCGAGTGATGTGGTGGTGCCCCCGAGTGGTGGCCCTGAGTGATGTGGTGGTGTCCCCGAGTGATGTGGTCGTGTCCCCGAGTGATGTGGTGGTGTCCCCGAGTGATGTGGTGGTGTCCCCGAGTGATGTGGTGGTGTCCCCGAGTGATGTGGTGGTGTCCCCGAGTGATGTGGTGGTGTCCCCGAGTGATGTGGTGGTGTCCCCGAGTGATGTGGTGGTGCCCCCGAGTGGTGGCCCTGAGTGATGTGGTGGTGTCCCCGAGTGATGTGGTGGTGTCCCCGAGTGATGTGGTGGTGTCCCCGAGTGATGTGGTGGTGTCCCCGAGTGATGTGGTGGTGTCCCCGAGTGATGTGGTGGTGTCCCCGAGTGATGAGTGGTGGTGTCCCCGAGTGATGAGTGGTGGTGTCCCCGAGTGATGAGTGGTGGTGTCCTCGAGTGATGAGTGGTGGTGTCCCCGAGTGATGAGTGGTGGTGTCCCCGAGTGATGAGTGGTGGTGTCCCCGAGTGATGTGGTGGTGTCCCCGAGTGATGTGGTGGTGCACCGGAGTGGTGCCCCTGAGCGCTCTTGACGGCTACAGTGTACCTCTCACACAAGTACTCTTGGCTCAGGATTAGCATACATTAATTCCTGAATGAGGATAGGCAGACTATATTTGTGTATTCTTCTACAGATTTGTTGGTCTGGGGGATTAGGGGCACGGGGCTGGGATCAAATCCTCTTGTATGCTCGTATTAGGATACGGATTTCACTTTTGGAGCGTGGTGCCTTCTGGAGACCACTACCAGCGGGGTTTTTGGCACCAGTCAAAGCTTTAAAAAAAAAAAAAAAGTGTGCGATCTTGCCTGGACATATCAAGAAGCCTTCTATACAAACGTTCCTGTCCACCGCCGCAGGCTGCGCACCTCTCCACCCATCTCTTGCCAGCCCGTCTTTCTTCCGTGCCCAGCATGCCCACCCCGAATTGACAACCGCCACCACCAGGCCAGCAGTACCCTCCACCCACTTCGTGTCCTTGCTGACTTTAACTCATTAACACATGCAGAAAGGGATAAACCAGGCACACAGTTGTGCATATTGACAGCACATAGTTAAATAAAATGAAAATGTGAGATTCTCTAATGAAGCTTAAATAGCTGCAAATGTATAAGTGTACACGTACTACATACAAAGTAAATGGTTTCACAAAAGTATATTGCATATGGCCACGTAGCAAACTAAAAACACTACTGACACAAGTGTACATTTGAAAGTTAAATAAATGTAGAAAGCCACTAATTGCAGCTTATTTTTTTCACCTACCTAAAAATAAATATGTATAAAGTGCAAGAACATGACAAAAAGAAGGCTAAATAGAGATCTAAATATCAAAATACAGAGCCACATCTAAATATGAAAATACAGAGCCACAAACACTGGAGCCCTCAGAGTAGTACAACATAGCCATAAACACGTACGTGGTCATTCATAGGCATTAGGCCTTCTAAGGTTTGTGGGTCAGGTTCACGGGTCAGAGAGAGAGGAATTACTTGCTCCATCCCTTACTTCCGATGGGCACTGTGGGTTCTAGGAGTTCCACGTGGCTCGTAAGTGGAAGAGTAGATAATCCCCTGGTGTGAGGTATGTGGAGTTCTTAAGTCGCGGTGGGTGCATTGAGTTTAAGGGATGACTAGACTCTGTGTAGCAGGCAAAGCAGAGGCGAGTTAACCATTTAATTCCGCGTTTCTTTATTACATGCGCTGCTCACACTTGCTCTGTAATCATTGTTTGAATGTTCAAGAGCTTTTGTCATACGTTTAAAGCACTTTACAAGGCGAATCTTGCTGTGGCTCTATGTGTGCTTTGCTCTGGGACAGCCATTCCACCTCCTTTTTAGAGGCCCTGTCTTGCCTTTGTGGCTCGGTGGCGCCTCCTGTGGGCCGGCTATGCATCGCCCCTCCCTAGAGCGAGCCGCCCTGGGCCCAGGCCCTCCGAGGCAAAGATGTGTGACGCTCTCAGAGGTGTGGGTCAGCCTTGCACCATCACCGATCTCCAAACCGCAGACTTGCACGTTGTCAGAAAATGCCCCCGGAATCCCGCCGCACCGGAAGTCAGGCAAGGTCGCCTGTGACGGGGGCGGGGCCGCGTCCGGACCGGAAGAGGAGGCAGGCGGAGTCAATGCGTCTCACGGCCCGGGGCTCCTGTGAGCGGTGGAGAGCCCCGGGGCCGCCAGCAGGAGGTTGTGCGCCGCGTGTTGAGAGCAGAGTCCCCCGAGATTGGCCAGGTAAGTTCCAAAGGGCTGGGGGGGCTTGGTGCACTCGTGTGTGTGTGTGTGTGTGTGTATGCTCGTGTGTGTATGTATGTGTGCGACGGTGACGGGGGGGGCCTCGGTGCACTTGTGTGTGTGTGCGCGCGTGTGTGTATGTGTGTGGGGGGGGGTGTGTCTCTGTATGTATGTGCGTGCGTGTGCCCTTGTGTGTGTGTTTATGTGTATGCGCATGCGTGTGTTGTAGTGGAGCTGCGCGCATTGCAAGAAACTTGCAACAGCGCTCGTACTTGTGCGCGTGTCAGTTTGAAATCGCCTCCAAGGCGATGCGCGCGGCCAGGATTGTCTCCTGGAAAGCACACACGCCGACAATAGGTTCTCGGCGGAGACGCGCTTCCGCGCGCTTAGCCGAGACCTAAAAATAGATTTCTTCTTGAAATCCCTCTGAGGGTGAAGAAGGGCTCTTTTATGGTCAGAAGTGCCCTGCAGAATGCTTAAATGGGATGGACTTGTCTTTGAAACATGATTGTACTTAGTAAATATAAGTAGAGTGGCTGAGATTTATTATGGTGATGCTCCTGAAGTATCCAAGACAGGTTTTGCTCCAATATTTCTCTTGCTGATGAATAGTCACTTGAACCAACTTACGTGTTTTCTGTATATCCTTTTCTCGTGATTCAAGCTCTGTGGTAGATGTTTAGTTAGCATGGACAACTCTTTGAAACACCTTTGCCTAATCATGCCTCTTCTGATGTAACCTTTTCCCAACTTCCAAGGAGAAAAGGGCTTGCCGTATGGTCTTTAAGAAATTTTGATAATCTCAGTTTACAATGCTGTATTCTATTCCACTACTCCTTTTTGGCCATTGGAAATATTCTGTAATTGTGACAGTTGTAAAGTGATCTGACGAAGTTTGTGAATGTATGTCATTCAAGTTCTGGAAATACAATTTCAGAGGTATTTATTGAAAACTGTTTCAGTGAGAATATCTGATTGCAGGTATGCTTTGCATCAAAATTGACATGCCATTGGAACATTTAGTCCCAAAAATATTCATTTTAATTGAAACATGTACCTTTGCTTTGCAATAATTTTTTTTAAAAGAAATGTTGTGTAGCACTACCTTAAAACCTCACGATTTTAACCATTGCAATGTTCAAACCTTGTACCTTATCCATGTCCTAACCACAATCAGAATTGTTACTCTGGTCTAGCCATATCAAAACTTAACATTGGCACTGACCCTTTCCCTAATCCTTTCTCTATTCTAGTCTTTACCCTGTCCTTAAGCCTAACCTGTCCTTATTATTTACCCATACTCCAAACCTTAATCTTAATTCTTAATGCTAATCTTGATCCCACCTTCACCGCGTTAGCTTAATTTTTAGGTTTCGCCCTGGGCGTTGCAACTGCGTAGCAGTTGCTCCGCCCACGGCGAAACCTCATGATCCTACATATCGACTTTGGTTCCGCCTCTGTCTCTCATTGGCTAGCTCCATGAATGGAGGCTAGCCATTGGGAGACAGAGGCTGTCAATCACGCTTTCTGGGGAAAACGCGATTCGGGGGCGTTTCTGGGACTTTTTTTAAGTCCCGCCCCTTTGTCCCGGGCCGCGCTGTGATTGGCTGCCGGCCCGGGACACCCCCGTGATGTCATTCCCCGGGCCGCGCTGTGATTGGCTGGCCGGCCCGGGACCTGACTTGTTTCTTATTTCGAACTCTTTCACAATCTGTTGCAACCTGTAAGGAGATTAGACACCAGAAATGTTTTTTTTTAATTACACATTGATTTCAAGTATACACACAAAACCAATATGTAATTTTTCAGAACCTACGTTTAAAGCCAGCGAGAAGGAAAACGCTGAGAACGAGCAACAGAGTGGCAGCACAAAGTGACTGTAGCTGGAATATGCCCACCAAGTTATAAATAGTAATCATTAGATGGCGCCTGGGGAGCAGTTTGCCCAAACTAAAATGGCAGCTTATCCACGACTCTCTCCCGAACTGACACGGCTTCCGCTGACAGTATCTAGGGGCGTGTGTATTGACGACCAGTTGAGCACCTCCCCATCGGCCTTGTGGCTGTACCTGCTCGGCCGGTTGTACTAATGTGCATATTTATGAGTCCCGTGGGCGGTTCCTAGTTCATTATTCATGAACTTCTTGTTCCAATAGTGTTTTGCTACGGAGAAGTTTTGCAGTGTTCCGTCTGACTGCAGGAAGGGGATTGAGGGCGCGCGACTAGTGTGTGCAGGCGCAAAAGCAAGAAGTGTGAGGCAGGCAGCGCGAGACACCGAAGAAGTCAGCTCGAGACGCGGAGCAGCCTTCGCGACGCCCTTTGGAGCCCTCAGAGCGCGCGAGCCCCGTCCCCTGCAGTGAGGCCCGAGGGAGGCGCCCGCACGAGCCCCAGCACCGCTTCCGGCTGCCCAGCCAGCGCAGAGCGCCGCCATGGTGGATTATCACACGGCCAACCAGCCCTACCAGCCCGGGCCCAGCAACAACGGCGGCGGCTCCTACATGGCGCAGGACGACGAGTGGGATCGAGACATGCTGCTGGACCCCGCATGGGAGCGGCAGCAGCGCAAGGTGAGAGGGTGGGACCTACTGGGGAGGTGGGGGTTGAATGTGTATTTTGAAGCGATTTCCTTGTGCACAGTAGGAACCTCGGCCAAGCCGGGCAGGTTGGGGGTGGAAGGCTGTAAGTACCTGAGACCGAGATTAGAGGAAGGGAGACCTTGGGGGAAGCATTGTGAAGTGAAGATGGGTTGGGCTCAAAATAGAGGTGAGGTGGGGGATGAATGGCCCTCGGCCCTGTTAAGTATGGCCTCAATTGCTTAAAAGTAATCATTGTCTGCTATGATCAGCGAGCCTCAAATCTGCATGATTTCCTCGCGTTACAGCCAAAGTTTCAAGTAAACGCCACTAAACTTTGACATGCTACGAATGAGGATGATGTGACGCTAGAAGGGGCAGACATGTCACCAGGAAAGGGGGGTGGTGTAGGAAGTGGCAGCGACACCGGATGATGATGGTTGAGAAGTCCTTTAGTTACATGGAGAGGAAGTTAGGGTGCTTGGCTGCATGATGTGGTGATGGAAATTTGGGTGGGAGTTGGTGGAGAATAAGGGATGGTTGGCGAGCGAGTACAGGGATAGGAAAGGATTGGCAGAAAACGGGGTGTGGCGAAAGCTGGGCAGGGCGGCATGGGAGCGTATCGAGACGCACCCTTCCCTCACTTAAAATGCGAAAGATGCATTTATTGCGGTCACAACTTTTTTTTTTAGTTGGCTAATATTTGTGGTTTTTCAGTTGTACACTCGTGCTTTTTTTGGGCCGTTCTACAACCTGTAGAACTTGTGATGTGGAGAAATGAACATCCCAACAACCGATGTTTTCAAATGTATTATAATCGCCAGTAAACAGCTTTTTTACATATGGTTTAATCTTGTTTTGAATGTGCATCGGCATTTAATGTGGCTATTATGAATGCTGCTATTTTATGAGGGTCACTTTTTAGGTCGGGAGGAAATGACAATGAAACTGCTTGGAATAAATACTTAGGTAATTTTGATGTTCATAGTAACTTTCCACATTGTCTTTAGATTCATGATCTCCTTAAGTCGTTCTTGTGATTAGACACTTGAATGGGCAAAATGCCATTTCTATTTTTCACTCATTGTTCTGTAGAGATTAAGCTGTTGGCAATGTAAAGGACAATGCCATTTATTTATCTGTTTTCAAAACCAACACATAAATAAAAATGTTGTCATTTACAATGCCAATAGCTCTAACTTTTGCAAAGGCGAAACCGTTGCATTGTAAATGCTTGTTATTAAATGTATTTTGATTTTTCTCATCATGTTTTCAAAGAAATATTTTGTAACTTAAATGTGTTATTGAAATGGGTTTTCTCTGAAATGTTCTAAGGGTAAATAGCAAGATAAAATGAATGTTAGAGGTTTGAAGCCACAGGCAGGTGGCTAAGTTGTGCTAGGAGGACCCTGGCCTCCTGCCTATTGCACTTAGCCACCGTTTCCAGTACTGCCACAGAATGCAGAAATGCGCAAACATTGGTATATGAAGGAGGTTCATGAATTCAGATCGTTACTACGTAGGTAGCTTCTCTCGTTTGCTCAGAGGTTGGATTTCACATATGTCAGCCATTAATTACTGGTTTGCAATTCCGCTAAGACTGCAGCCTAATGTGCCTCGCCCCTCTTCACTAGTATTTGCTGCTTGTGTCCATGGCCTATCTGATTCGGCTGTACACACCTGTGGCGTTCCCACTTTATGTACACAGAGTGACGGGCCTTCAGCCTCTGCGTAGCCCGCCGCATGGAACAGACTACTCAAAAGTGCCGTGACACATCGTTAAAGCACATGTCCCGCCCTGGCGTCTCCTGTTGCATCATTCCACTGCCAGAT
Source organism: Lissotriton helveticus (assembly GCF_964261635.1). Taxonomy (NCBI): domain Eukaryota; kingdom Metazoa; phylum Chordata; class Amphibia; order Caudata; family Salamandridae; genus Lissotriton; species Lissotriton helveticus. The sequence continues at coordinate 229,253,807 of NC_136065.1, read as the reverse complement.
TCTGTTGATTCTGGTAGTGTATGGAGGATTATGGGACTGTACAAAGTAACTAAACATGTTCCTTTACCATGAAAGATGTGCAGCATACACCCCTTCTCTGTCCTCTGTGTTTTTAGGTCGAGCCTGTCCCATTCCGCAGGAATGGATAGGATCGAATTCATGTCGGCAAAATCCTCTTCAAACTAAGGGGTTTCAGCCCGGCGTTTTCTTGCAGTTCACGTGAACATGCACGAGCATTCACGGCCAGGGCTTCTCCTCCCCTAGCAGCACTCCTCCCACACCAGCAACTCCCCCCTCCCACACCAGCACCTCCCCTCTCTCTCCCCGCAAACACAGCCTTGCCGTAGCAGCACTCCTCCCACACCAGCACCTCCCCCCTCCCACACCAGCACCTCCCCTCTCTCTCCCCGCAAACACAGCCTTCCTTTCATTTCTCCTCCCCCTCCCCAGCCAGCTTCCCCCAGGCCGTGTTCCCTCAGATATGCTATTGCATATCATTTGCTACCTCTTGTATTGTGTTGCTCTTGATACTTGCACAACTGTCACTATTGTCTCATGTAACGTAACGTTTGCTTTTGTAACATGCTCACTTTTCCTGTCCCATTAGTGGATTATTGGCTTCTTTCCCTACATACCGTTCATGAGCATACTGCTCCAGCTCATGACGTAGAAAGGCACACACGCCTGCATGCTTTTAATTTAATTTCCCGGCCGCTTTTGATTTCATTTTGCAGCCGCTTTTATTTTAATTTAATTTTGCGCCCGCCAATGCATGTTCAACATCGGATTCACCCCCCCCACCAAACTCGTGTGTGCCGCTTTCTACTTCCTCTCCAACAGTTTCAGTGGTAATCAGAGTTTGCTGCAGCCATGTGGCTCCTCTCACCCAGGTATGAATGGGCAGCCCCAGCATCTGATGTCCCAGCCTCAGGCCTCCTCAAACCGCACGCCCTGCTGCTTTGTTGCTCCAGCGCCCTCCCAGCACTTTACGGACCCACCGAGGCTCCGTCTTCCTCTCACCTTTATGCAGCCATTGTGGTATATTAACCCCTTCCAGCCTCAGCTCTTCTGGGATCGAGCCACTCTATTGCCTCTGGGCTTTTCCGAGCCCCTCTTGTGAGCTCCCCTTTCACCTGAACCCCGCTGCCACCCCAGTAGTCCTGTAGTTCTGTGCTCCGTTGCCCCCCATCCCCCGCGGCCTTAGGGCCCCTTTTGCACCCCAGAATACCCTCGCGCAGCTGCCTTGAGCCCCCTGCAGGTACGTCAAGTACATTATACTACACTTCTTTTGCCATCAAGGAAATGCCCCATTTGCATCATCACGCACATTCACCGGGCCTCTTGGCATTCTGCAGCCTCGCCAAAGGGCGGCGTTTCTGTTAAACAGCCTCCTGTCATATAGTAATCTGCTTATGGGTGCAGTATAAATCGATTTATAGAGCTCCAACAAATCTGAATCAAGGCCCTCTAGATAAATATGAACACTTATTTTTTTTTTATTTTTTTACTAGCGCGGCCGCTCCCTTCTAAAATGTTGGCTTCTTGTTACATTTTGAGAGCCAAGCACCCGCACCCGAAATCTAAGAGACACACTAAACACAATAATGATTTACGTGAGATTACACTCGTGTAGAAAAGTCACCTGGGACTACTTGTGAAAAGTGCTAGCTGCAGTGTGTTAGAGGCCAATTCCTTTATCGTGGCACTGCAAACTCCTCACATTCTCTATCATTTTGCTCAATCACCTCACCGTGGCCTATCATGTACCCACAGCAATTCATAACTTCTTGTCTTATGCAATTAGCTCCTCGCAGTGTCTTTCAAGGTGCCCCAAGCAAGCACACTGCCTGCCCATGTGCACACACCTCTAAATGTATATGTCTGAGACTAAGACTAAGTAACATGGACCTCGTGTTTTTTGTCCATGCGCATCAATCTTTCTGCTTCATCAGGTCAAGTGTTCTAAGTGCCTCTAGCTGTTGTTCATGCTCCCGAAAAACTTCAATTTGTTCGTGTGCAGAAGCTCCCCCCCACTGTCGGTCTGTCATGTACCCTACACTCCTCACACTGTCTACCAAGTGCTCCATACTACTCGCTGTGAATGCTCCTGTGCCCAAAGCTTCTCACGCTCTGTTCGGGAGCACCACATTTCACTCCTCGTGCGCATCAACTTTCTCACTTCATCAGTTCATGTGAAGTAAGATTATCATCCATGCAGCCCAGAACCGTTACACTGTTCTCAAAAAAGCTTCTCACCGTCTCACCATCTGATCCAAGCCCCCTATATCGGTCTATCTTCTCATATGTCTGCACTTGTATATATCAAGTTACTTATGCAAGCTGACCCTGTGCCAAAGCTCCCCGCAATGTCTGACCATGTCTCCCGGTGAGTGAACAGCAGTTACATTAAGACCAGCTCCGTAGGAATATACTCCATCCTATATCATTCAAGAGAAGCTTCTGTAAGTCCCGCCTACTCTCCTCTTCACAGGACAGAGCCAAATTAGCCTACCCAGGAAAAAAGATATTTGAAAGTCATCCTAACACATTGTGTTTCCGGAAAAACATATAAAGCTGGAGACCCAGACAAACAGGAAGCTAGGTTGAATGTCAGACAACCTGCAGTCAACAGCTTGCTTTTGTAACATGCTCACTTGTAATTTTGGCTTCATGTATCTAAAAACGCCTCCCTCGTGCTCCTTTCTCCCTCTCTCCCGCAGCCTAGTCCTCCCACCCCCTCCCTCTCCAGCGCGCGCTCCACTCGCATCTGCCTGCTGCTCCCCCGCCCACCCCCCCACTCCCCCAACCAGCAATGCCGAGAAGCTGGTTTCCTCTAAGAACATATCGTTTGCTACCTCTTGTATTTTGTTTGCTCTTGATACTTGCACAACTGTCACTATTGTCTCATGTAACGTAACGTTTGCTTTTGTAACATGCTCACTTGTAATTTTTGGAGGGACGCGTTGTAATGCTCGAAGGCTCACAAGCCCCCGGACTGCGGAGCTACACTATCTTATCTCGAAAAGACGTCCGGAATTCCGAGAGCTTGGCAGGCCGCTTTGGGCCATGGAGGCGCGCTCACATCTTGCCTATGTACAGACTTCACTCTCACACAGAAGCTACAGCAGAACAAGCATTGGCATAGCCAATAGGTCTCGCTTGTGGGACCTTATAAGTATTTAGTTACAAGGATATTGTGCTGCAAAACAAAATACTTATAAGGTCCCACAAGCGAGACCTATTGGCTATGCCAATGCTTGTTTTAGGTCTGGCCTTTGAGACAGCTTGAACTGTATCCCCGCCTGTACTTTTCCCGAAAGATGAATATATAATATACATACATAGAGGGCCTTTTGTCAACAGGCACCATCCATTAGTTGGTTAAACTGTAATTCACATTTTGCTTTCACCCACCTAAGCATACAGCCTGGGGCAACAGGTCCCCTCATATTACCCATTGGCTTACTGCACAACACCTGTGCACATTGTTCACATCCTCTTGAAAATAGTTTCTTAATTCTTTCTCTTTGGTGACAGAGCTAGTTCAAAGTTGGATTTTTTTTTATTCACTTTAAATTTAAACACCAGCTATTTATTTTGCCTACTTTGGTATACATTTGCTGTGACAATGTATCGCTGTAGTTGCCTATCATTCGAATGCTTGGTTGGGTTGTGATTTATTCTCATCTCCTTAACAAATAATAATTGCATGAAGCAGCTGGAAGAGCTGTTATTTAAAAAGCATCACTATTAAAGAAGTTACATCACTGAATGTATTTTGTAAAGGTTTTATTGCCAATTTGGTTTGTTTAGTGTGGCTGCCACAAATCAGCTATTGTTCTTAGTTTCTTAATAAGACTTGATAACATATCAGTCAGGTTTTTGAGAGCTGTTGTACCCCTACATATACAGTCGGTGAGTGTTGCATACAACCCTTACACCTGCACATGAATACTTCTATTATCTGAAAGAAACAGTTAGTTATAGATTCCTTACCTTAGAATTACCCTCAGGCGACAGACTGGATCTGGACAGTTTTTCATCAGCAGTACCCCTGCACCTTGAAAGGTGGTGTTGGTCGGCTCCTCATTCATCTTCTGTGTTGTGGTCACCAGGATGACGTTGCAGTAGCTACTTAGACACCACCCGCACATGCTGACGTCAGTTCTTTCTTTTTCTGCGCCAGCCAGGGCAGATTCGGAGAGCAGTACCTCCAGTCACTTTTTGACTGAGTTTTTCTCAACTTTTGTCGACACCGTTTTTGCTGATTCTTCAAATCCTGGTGCTCAAGGGATGCCCGATTTCAAAGCCTGCGGTTCCTGTAGCCGTATGAGGTCGGTCATCGATCCGTGTGCCTGTTTTGCCTGGATCGCGCCATGATCCCAAGTCGTGCTCCGACTGCTGGACCATGTATCCGAAGTCTTTGCGGGAGCGGTCCCGAAAGCTTCTTGAGGCCCGGCAGTTGGCTCCGTGCCATTCATGGTCCCGCCGCGTGGGAGGTCGAGGGACCGGTCGCAGAGCCACCATCACCAGTCTTCTTCCAAGTCTTCGCACTCCTCCGGTAAGTCGAAGCACAATAAGAAGTCGAAGAAGCATCGTCGCTCTTCAACTTCTCCCTGTCGGTCGGCCGACGCGACGAATGATGCAGGTGGTGCCCCTCCCACGGCACTGCTTGTGGAGCCCGAAGGGTCGACTCAGAGTTTCCCACCCTTCAAGGGACCTGGAGCGAGCCCTTCCCAGCTTCGCCAGTTTTACGAAGCGATGCATGCCATCTTTGGGCAGCCCAACTCCACCGGCACGCCTTTGGGCCCGCGGATTCAACTGTAGGCCGGGGCCTTCGATGCCGTCGGCTTCGGCCCAGGTGCCACAGGGTCCCCTTGGGTCCGGGCCTGGATCCGGATCGGCGCCCGTCGACCTGGTTACATCTCCCCCGGTGCCGATTCCACTGGCACCACATCCGCAACCGTCATCGGCCTCCACCTTTATGTAGACACGGGGCCGGACCGGCATCGACCGACGCTGGATCCGGCGCCGATGGGTACTTTTGTGCCCTTGTTCTACCCTGGCTCTTTTAGACCAGATTTGCAGCCAGAGGAAGATGAGGAGGACTGGGCAGGGGTCTGGAGACCCTTTAACTGACCAGTTGGGCAACAAACCGGACTGGAGAGAGGAACAGGGGAAAGCCAGTGGTCTGAATACCTCACCAGACCTTGACATGTTGTCTCTTGGCTATGGAGGAGGGAGCGTCTTACGCCGTGGTGTTGCGTAGGGTGGCCGAGGCTGTCCACCTCAAGCTACCTACTGTGACAGTCAGGACTAACCTCCTGACAGAGGTGCTTCAACCGGCAGCGAGCTCTTCGGAGCCCCTGCTACCGTTTAATGAAGCCCTCACTGACATCCTTTTGTGCACATGGTCCAAACCCAACACAGGGGCTCCTGTGGATAGGATGGTTGCCCAACGCCACAGCCCGGCCCTGGGCGACCCCACTTTCCCCTCCTAACACCCCACCCCTGAGACCTTGGTGGTCCAAGCCTCCACCTTCAAAGGTGCATTCCCTAACGCACCACCTGATAGGGAAACCAAAAAGCTGGACCATCTTGGGAAGATGTTTTCTTCCTCCAGCTTGGACTGCGGTCAGTAAACACTGCATGTCTGTTGAGATGTTACACCCACTACGTGAGGGATACGGTGGCACAAGTGCTGCCCCAGTGCTTGGAGGAGGCCCGGGCCGTACTCTCCCGTGCAGTTGCCGAAGGGAAAGACGAAGGAAAGTTTACCGTCCCCTGTGGGCTGGATATCGCCGACTCACTAGGCAGGACGATTTCCACGCCGGTAGCCCTTCGACGCTATGCCTGATTGAAGTTGCTTGGTTTATCAGGGTATGTCCAAGCCACTCTTATGGACATGCCCTTTGATGGCTTTCGCCTTTTCCGCAACAAGGCAGACAATGCGCTGGAGCTATGGCCAGGTCCTTAGGACTCTCCACCACCCGCCCTGCGCAGTCTGCTTTTCGCCCCTTACGTGGCTACAGAAGGGGTGACCCGCCATGTCCCGCCATGTCCCGCCCAGAGCCACAGGTCAGCACAAGCTGTTGAGCCCCTGCGCGGCCAGGGACGTGGGAACCTCCGCCGTGGTTCTGGGGGCCAGCGGGCGGGCCAGTCCACCACAGCCCCCTCCTCCGCAGCCTCCAAACCCTCCTAGTCCGACCTTTCAGGGCCACCAATCGCCAGTGGGTGACAGGTTTCCCCATCATCTCCCCCACTGGCGCACCATCACGTCAGACAGGTGGGTTTTGCAAATAGTCCGAAGGGGCTGCTACCTCCCCTTCTAGACTACCCCTCCATCCATGCCACCTCAGTACCATTGCATGTCGGAGGATCATCTGGTCCTTCTCCAACAGGAAGTTTCGGCACTCTCGGCCAAGAGAGTCATCGAGCGAGTTTCTGTCCCAGAAGTCGGTCATGATTGCTATTCCCACTACTTTCTGGTGCCCAAGAAGGATAAAGGACTATGTCCTATCTTGGATCTCAGGAAGGTCAACCGCTTCCCCCGGAAGGAGAAGTTCAAAATGTTGACGCTAGCTCAGGTCCTTTCTGCCCTGGACCCTGGAGACCGGATGGTAGCGTTGGACTTGCAGGACGCTTATTTTCACATCCCCCTCCTGCTGGCCCACCGGCGTTACCTGCGGTTCACGGTAGGCCACAAGCACTTTCAGTTTACCGTGCTCCCCTTCGGCCTTACCAGCGCCCCACGGGTGTTCACGAAAGTGATGGCGGTGGTCGCAGCTCATCTGCGCAGGTTAGGGGTGTCAGTCTTCCCCTACCTCGACGACTGGTTGTTTAAGGCGGGCTCGCCCCAGACAGTCGTCAGCCACCTCCAGACTACGGCCGACCTCCTGCACTTGCCGGGGTTCTCCATCAACATGCCGAAGTCGCACCTGTGTCCCTCTCAGAAGCTCCTCTTCATCGGAGCGGTTCTAGACTCGGCGCAGTTTCGGGTTTATCCTCCTGAACAGCGGGTTTGGGATATTCAGGCTCTGATTCCGATCTTTCAGCCTTTATCCCGAGTCTCGGTCAGGTTGACGCTGCGGCTTCTGGGGCTGATTGCCTCCTGCATCCTTCTGGTGCATCACGCCCGGTGGCGGATGCGGGCTCTGCAGTGGGACCTGAAGTTTCAGTGGGCCCAGCATCAGGGCAACTTGTCCAATCATGTCTTGATCTCGGAGGGCACTGCAAGACAGTTGCAGTGGTGGCTCACGGACCGAGATTGGGTCAGTGGCAGATCCCTCTCCCTACCCCACCCGGAGCACGTGGTTGTGACGGACGCATCCCTCCAGGGCTGGGGAGGCCACATGGGTGAGGCGGAGATCAGAGGCGTCTGGTCTCCGGCGGAGTCCCGGCTCCATATCAACCTTTTGGAGCTGCGGGCGATCCGACTAGCACTGAAGGCATTCCTCCCCTCTGTCCGGGGGAGTGTAGTGCAGGTGTTCACGGACAACACCACCGCCATGTGGTACTGCAACAAACAGGGCGGGGTGGGGTCGTGGACCCTATGCCAGGAGGCTCTACGCCTCTGGCAGTGGCTGGAACATCATGGCGTGACCCTGGTGGTTCAACACCTGGCAGGTTCTCTGAATGCCAGGGCGGACGAACTCAACCGTCGGTGCATGATGGATCACGAATGGCGTCTGAACTCGGACGTGGCGCAAGGCCTCTTTCAGCAGTGGGGAGAGCCTTGGTTAGATCTATTCGCCACAGAAGTGAACGCGCAATGTCATCAGTTCTGCGCGTTGGAATTTCCAAGGCGGCACTCGCTCAGAGACGCTTTTCGTCGCGAGTGGAGTTGCGGTCTATTGTACGCCTTTCCGCCTATACCACTTTTGCCCAGAGTGCTGATGAAGATCAGGCGCGACCGGGCCCAGGTTATCCTTGTGGCTCCGGACTGGGCACGAAGATACTGGTATCCCGAGCTACTCAGCATGTCAGTCGATCCCCCGATTCGTCTGCCTCTTCGGGAGGACCTTCTGTCGCAGCAGCAGGGGACGGTTCTCCACCCGAACCTGTCCAGTCTCCACCTACAAGCTTGGAGATTGAGCGGCAGCAGTTGAGGCCATTTGACTTGCCTCCTGAAGTCTGTAATGTCATTCTGGTAGCTAGGCGTCCCTTCACAAAGTCGATATACGCATGCAGGTGGGACAGATTTGTGGCATGGTGCACAGCAAAGGCTGTGGATCCACTCTCTGCACCCTTTTCTGAGGTTCTCCTCTTCCTTCTTTCTCTTGCCCAGCAGGGCTCTGCTCTGGGCACTATCAAGGGGTACCTTTCTGCCCTTTCCGCCTTCTTAAGGCTACCTGATCAGCCTTCCTTGTTCAAGTCCCCAATTGTAAATAGGTTTTTGAAGGGCATCACACACATGTTCCCTCCTGTTCCTTTCGTGATGCCCCAGTGGGACTTGAACCTTGTTCCTACTTACCTAATGTGTGCTCCCTTTGAGCCGCTCTATAACTGTCCTCTCCGTCTTCTTGCTCTGAAGACTGCTTTCCTGGTTGCCATCACCTCTGCCAGGAGGGTGAGTGAGCTCCAGGCTCTTTCTTCCACACCTCCTTTCCTCTCTGTCCATCCGGACAAGGTTGTGTTGCGGACGAGACCCTCTTTCCTGCCCAAGGTTGTCACGGCCTTCCACATCGGGCAGTCCATTACCTTGCCCACCTTCTTTCCGCCTCCGCATCCCTCCAAAGAGGAAGAGAGGCTCCACCGTCTGGACCCAAACCCTGCGCTCTCTTACTATCTGGATCGCACATACCAGTTCCGGGTGGATGACCAACTCTTTGTTGGTTACGTGGGCGCTAAGAAGGGAAAGGCGGTGAACAAGCGGACCTTCTCTCGGTGGATCATCTTGTGTATCCAGGCATGTTACTCCTTGGCTAAGAAGGAGCCCCATGTTGGATTGCGGGCTCATTCCACTCGAGCCACGGCGACTAACACTGCCCTGGGCCGAGGAGTGCCCTTGCAGGACATTTGCCAGGCAGCTACGTGGGCCTCGCTGCACACGTTTGCACGACACTACTGCCTGGACAGCCAAGTCCGGAGGGATGGCTTCTTTGTCCGTTCCGTCCTCCAGGACTTTCTGGTGTGATTATTGGTTCGCGACCCACCACCGGGGTTGGTATTGCTGGGGTATCTATTCTAAGGTAAGGAATCTATCACTAACGTGTCTCTTTCAGATGCACAAGTTACTACTTGTGTAACAATATATCTGTAAGAGACATTAGTTAGTGATAGATTCCTTACCGACCCACCCATCCTCCCCGTTCTGCGAACCAATATCTAGGGTTAAGGTCATCCCACTTCAGGGCCCTAGTTTCATGGCATCAGTGTTGGTTCTATCATGGCTCTGCGTATCTGGCGCTGAAAAGCTGTGTATCAGAACTGACGTCAGCGAGCATGGGCGGCGTCTAAGTACTCTGACGACGTCATTCCGGCGCTAACGACGCCGACGACTGACGCCGTGCCGCGGACGACGTCTGCCGGCGCGCAGGTGTATTGCAATGCAAAATTTTCCGGATCCAGTCTGAGGCCTGGGGATATTCTAAGGTAAGGAATCTATCACTAACTAATGTCTCTTACAGATATATTGTTACACAAGTAGTAACTTGTGCGTCAAGAGGCTCTTTGGACATGGCTGGACCATCAGGGCATATACCTGGTGGTTCAACACCTGGCAGGTTCCGTGAACGCCAGGGTGGACAAACTCAGCCGCAGGTGCATGATGGATCACGAATGGCGTCTTCACTCGGAGGTAGTGTATGGTCTCTTTCAACAGTGGGGAGAGCCTTGGTTAGATCTATTCGCCAACGAAGAGAACGCGCACTGTCAGCAATTCTGCACGTTGGAATTTCTAAGGTTGGACTCGCTAGGTGACAATTTTCGTCGTGAGTGGAGTTACGGTCTTCGATGCGCCTTTTTCCGCCTATACCACTTCTGCCCAGAGTGCTGAAGTCGATCAGGCGCGAACGGGCCCAAGTCATTCTTGTGGCTCTGGATTGGGCACGAAGAGTCTGGTATCCCAAGATGCTACACATGGCTATCGATCCTCCGATCAGACTGCCTCTTCAGGAGGATCTTCTGTCGCAGCAGCAGGAGACGGTCCTCCACCCCAACCTGTCCAGCCTCCACCTCCTTGCATGGAGATTGAGCAGTGGCAGTTGACGGCGTTTGACCTGCCTCCCGAAGTCTGTGATGTTATCTTGACAGCCAGGCGTCCCTCCACTAAGACTGTATACGCCTGCAGATGGAACAGATTTGTGGCTTGGTGCACAGCAAAGGCTGTAAATTCCCGTTTGTCAGGGGGTCCCCTGCTCGGCGCAGGCTGAGTTAACTGCCTCTTCGTCTTCCCCACAGACCGGCAGCTACGGGCCCTTTAAGAATAGCCTGGCCTTGCATATCCCCGGACCACCTGACTTTGTTGGCCTATCAGAGCCGGCCTCGCGGCTTAAGGAGGAGGACCCGGAAGACGCCAGCGCTCGTGAGCCTCGGAGAATCCCGTCTTGGGAAACCGACGTGCAGCGCCAGGAGGAACAGGCCGACCAGGACGAGGAAGGACTGTGTTTGCCCGGATCCGAAGACGACGCGGAGGAGCCCCTTCTGGATGACACCGGTGACGAGACCCTGACGGAGGGTGCAGCGGCAGCAAGGAAGCCAGGAGGCCAACGGTTCCGTGTTCCGCCCAGCCACGCGAAGGAGGACGCGTGGCTTCTCCAGGTGCGTGGGCGTTTGCGTGCACTATTCCAGTTTAAGAGGGGAGGGACCGGGTAGGCCGCGAGGCACTGTCTGGGCACTGTATACTTCATGCGCACAAATCACGGGTCGCTGTACTCGATAGGCTTTGCTTAGTGGTGGTGGTTACCTGTTCCCTCACTCCCTGCCCTGACTGTAGTACTAGAAACCGGACAGTCTACTAAAGCCCGTTGTTCTTTTCTTTCCTTTGCATACGCTGGAGTCCGGCTCTTCCCAACCAGGGGATAAGAAACAGACGCCCTGGGATCCTGGACTTTGCCTGTTGTTGTAACCTTCAGTCCTGTGTTCATGCTGAATAAATAGTTGAACTGTCGCCCCAGTATTGGCTCCTTCCTTCTTGTACCCTAAAAGGTGACACCGTTCCACAACTCTTTCTGAGGTTCTCTTGTTTCTTCTTTCTTTGGCCTAGCAGGGCTCTGCTCTGGGCACTCTAAAGGGCCAATTTCTTTATTGCCATAGCCTGTTAAAATTCTGGAACGCATAGTCAGTAAGTCTCTATCCCAGTATATTGAGGAGTATTCGCTCCTTGACGAGATGCAATTTGGCTTTCGGCCCAAGCACGGTGCTGAAACAGCACATGTTACTGTGCTTGATGATATGAGGATGCGGGCGGACAGTGGCCAGTCAGTGATCTTGGTGCTGTTGGACATGTCAGCGGCTTTTGACACTGTAAACCACGGTATACTGTTGGAGAGACTTCAAGACCAGGGTGTTACCGGTTGCGCCCTTGACTGGCTTTTCTCTTATCTAACAGACAGGACACAGACAGTGTGCCTTCAGCCGTTCTCCGCTAATAAGTCTTTCTTACGACAGAGGGTCCCGCAGGGCTCAGGGATTAGTCCTGTGCTCTTTAACATCTATTTGCGGCCTCTCATTTCGCTTACTTGATCTTTTGGAGTGGAGGTGGTGAACTATGCGGATGACACCCAGCTCGTGTTTTCCTTGGAAGGGAATGATTCCATTTCCTTGGAAAGATTTCACGAGTGTATGACTAGCACCACGAAGTGGCTTAAGAAGAACTGGTTACAATTTAACAGCTCTAAAACGGAAGTGGTCCTGTGTTCTTCCATAAGTTCTGGTCAGCCTGTTTTACCCATCTTTCAGTTGTCCCTTACTAGCGCACCTATTACCCCATCTAGCACAGTACGCAATCTGGGGGTGATGCTGGATCAGGACCGCCAACTGAATTCTCAGGTTAACAAAACGGTTGGCACTTGCTTCTCGAAAGCTGAGAAAGATCCTCCCTTTTTTGCCTAACTCTGCTAGAACGCAAGTTGTGAGATGCGTAATTCTCAGCAGACTTGATTACTGCAACTCTCTATATCTGGGTGCGCCTAACACCCTTATCGGGAAGCTGTACAGAATACAAGCCATTGCAGCGACCTCGCTTTAAATAGGCAGCGAGGGACCTCAACCACCTCTACCACATTAGCCTTGCGAGATTTGCATTGGCTGCCGATCCACCAGTGAATTGAATTCAAAGCTCTATGCACTGTCTTTAGGGCAGCTCATGGAATGGGCCCTAAGAACCTGCAAAGAAAATTCAACTGGTATTCTCCAACTAGAAACCTTCGTTCTGCTTCTGCATTTCTGATGAATGTAGTCCGGTTCAGGCGGTCCAGAACAGGTGGCAGTTCCTTCTCTGCCATTGCTTCTCAGCTATGGAACACTCTCCTTTTGGATCTACGTCGGGTCCAAAGTCTTATGGATGTCAGGACAAAGTTGAAAACGTTTTTATTCCCTAGGCTGGAGTAATGTTTCATTCTGATATCCTCTCTTTTTCTCCCCTCCTGTATCACACCTCGGCTGCCCCTATTAACTTCTGGTGGGGACTCTCTTTTTAGGGCTCGGCTACGTCCCACGAAGTGGGCGTGGCTTAAGAGTCCTTTTCTGAGGGCCTCGAAAATTCTACCTACCAAATTCCAGAAAGCTCGTGATTTTTGCTGGGTTTTTTTGCCAGCTGCATGGCAATTGGCCCTCGCATGCATGTGTTTTTACAAGAGAGCACGCAATAGGCCATAGGCGTTAGAGTTGCTCCGCCTAGTGCATATTCCGTGCGGACAAGCGCAGCAGAAGGGCATATTTCTTCAATTACCAGCTGTCAGGGTCCGCGGTAATGGAAGACAGATGCCGGGCGCGCGTGCACCATTCTTTGCTGTGTGCTCTCGTGGCCAGGCCCCCTTGCAGCGCAGACGTGCCTCCACGAACCGTCCCGCTCTTCGCCGTGCATTTTTCAGATGCCTCCGGCTACTCTCTGCTCTTCGGTCCGCAGGCGGGCACGGCCATTTCCTTCTCCAGGTTTTATAAGCTCTTTGCAGACGACAAAGTTTGCCATGGCCCGATCAGTACAAAACAACACGTGAACAGATCGACCAGTACAGAACACAGACTCGCTCTTCAAAGTCCACATTTCACAATTTGCATTGTATTGTTAACTTCCAAGATAAAGTCTGATGTGTCATTTTATGATGTGTTAAATTGAGCTCTGGTTAGTGACTGAAGCGAGTGTATGGTGCAATACATGTTACGGGCTGTTATAGACAAGGTTACTGCGTGACTGGATAGTGTTATTACACAAAAAGCAGCGGTATTTCAGGGCGGTCATTTTACACCCGCTAGTTATCTTCCTATAATCTGTCCCATGGCCACTGTGTCTGCACCATTCCGGTCTCCTGGTGCCCCCACCGCCCCTTCCATCGCCCCCTGTCTAACTGCCCAGCATGTTGTAGCAAGGCTAGGTTTGAACCACACAATCCCCTCCCCCTCACCCCCCCCCCCCACACACACACATTCATCCATCCCTGTGACTTATACATTTCACACAACTGGAGGCCTTATATTTATTTACTCGTTTCCTTCACCCACATAATCACCTTCTAAACATAACCATGCATTTATATAATGCAAGCATCACAAACTCAGCTGCATCAGAGCCCTTTGTTAAGCAGCATCCTCTCCGAGAATGGTAAAGGAAACCTAAACATTGCACTGGCAATCGGGGACTGCAATCACTGCATTTATTATTAAAAAGCCCTTCTTATGTCATACATTTGATCTAGGCCACCTTAAAGAAAGTGAGAGCATCGGCTTCTCGATTAAAATTAATGCCTCCACCTCTTTTTCGGGAGGACTAATTTATCGCCCTCCAGGCAATGCCACCCCGTTTCTTGACTCCCTAGATGAAGCTCTTGGGTCACTTATGTTACATTACCCCAACTTCACCCTATTAGGAGATATGAACATGCAACTGGAATCGTGCGTTGACCTTCAGGCCACTTGTTTCCAACACACTTTAAATATCTTTGGACTGGCTCAACTAGTTACCGCACCCACCCACCTAGCTGGCCATACTCTTGATGGTATTTGCTCCAACTTAACCACTATGATTACGTCCCCCCATCCCACAAATTTGGGCTGACCATAGTTTCATTCCCTTTGATATCGAGAAACAAGCTCAAGCCTCACTCATAACTAAGCGTCCTCAACCTTCCTTCACGATAAATTGGAGAAAGGTGACCGACCGTATTAAGCTGGACCCCCAATCACTGGTACAGGCCCCTAAATTGATAGGAGATGTATCGGTTGATTCTCGCAACTTTCACGTCTGGATGGATCAAATTATCTCGGAAAAATCTGATCTAAAAGGTGATCACGTGAAATGTCCTAAAAGAAAACTAAATGCACCATGGTACACCCAGGCTCTAACTGAAAGTCATCTACTATATAAAAGAAAGGAAGTGGAGGAAAACATATGACGAGGCTTCAAGAGCCCTCTATGTTCAGCAGAGGAAATTATACCTCTCCAGTATAAAGGCGGCTAAAAAGGAGTACTATACACAGGCCATCAATGAAGACCACCAGAAGCAAAAAACCGTCTTCTCTATAGTCAAATCCTTTGACTATAGAGTCAAATCCTTTACCCACCCTAAAGCTCTTCTGCCCGAAATTCCTCCCTCTGCAACTCTGTGTAACCAAATTGCAGATTTCTTTGTGGATAAAATCGCCAATATACCAAAGGACTTTTCGCCTCCCTTGATTATTCCTCATCAGGTAGCTGACAACCATCCTTCCCTTTGCAGCTTCCAACCTGTCTCCCTCCAGCAGACCCGCAAGGCAATTTTGGCCTACAAATCAGGAGCACCAACCGACTCCTGTCCTCCTCGCATTCTGCACCATCTAATCGAGGTAGTAAACCCTTACATCAACGCGATCATTAACACATCCCTTGACTCAGGGGTAGTGCCTAATGAATGGAAAAAGGCTATCGTGAAACCCTTGATGAAGAAGCAGAATAAATCTCCAACAGATCTTACCAACATGCGCCCCATCTCACTCTTGCCTGTTCTAGGAAAAATCACTGAACAGATAGTACATTGGGAGCTAAAAACATTTGTGGAGAATCCTAACATCCTGCATCCTCAGCAATCTGGGTTTCGCCCCGGTCACTCCACCGAAACGGCTCTGATAGAACTCTCTGATTCCATCAAGTTCCTGCAGGATGAGGGAAGGCAAGCCGTCCTCATCCTGCTTGACCTAACAGCAGCGTTCGACACTATCTCTCATGTCATCCTGATTGATAGAATGCGAGAGATTGGCGTGACAGACACAGCTTTGGCATGGGTAAAATCTTTCTTGTCCAATAGGTCCCAATCTGTGTCCTTGGGTCCCTACCTATCCAGCGAAAAATCCATTACATCGGGAGTACCGCAGGGGTCCATATTAAGCCCACTTCTTTTTAACATCTATATGGCACCCCTCCTCGCTGTGATAGTCTCATGGGATCCTTGTCACGTCATACGCTGACGACACCCAACTTGTCGTCTCCATCGACAAAAACTGCATAGATACAGAGCTGCGATTTCGGAATTGTCTCACCGAGGTATTCCAGTGGCTGAATAAAAACCACTAGAGATGCAACAGTGGGAAAACCGAAATCATACCATTGGGTAAAAATTCATCCTTCTGCCCGAAAGATTGGTGGCCCAAAGACTCAGAGGCCCCGCCTAGTGCGGTGTCCTCTGCGCGCAACCTGGGCGTGCAATTTGATGCATCCCTTTCCTTTGACGATCACGTCAGGATCACAGCTGGTTGCTGCTTTGGACTAATTAAATCTTTAAAGAAATTCTTTGACTTCCTCCCCATCACCGCTAGGAAATCGGTCGTGGTAGCACTAATACTTTCCCGACTCGATTACTGCAATGGATTAATGGCAGGAGTGAAAAAGTCCACCCTTAAGAAATTGCAAAGTATACAGCACGCGGCTGCAAGATTAGTGTTGAAACTCCCCAGAAAATCTTCGGCCTCAGCAGCATTGAACTCCCTCCACTGGTTGCCACTTCACAAGAGAATTATTTTTAAACTTTTACTTACAGTGTTCAAATCCCTGAAAAATATAGGTCCTCACTACCTCGTCAATCGCTTCATTCATTACAACCCCGTACGATGTCTGAGATCCTCAGGGGCCAACCTCACGAAGATCCCGAAGTTTAAGTACAAAACCAGGGGTGGAAAAACTTTCACAGTCCTGGCAGCAAGGGCTTGGAACAACTTGCCCGTAAATCTCAGACTGATCGAGACTGAGAGTCTCTTCAGGAAACAACTGAAGACATGGGTATATCAGCAATCAGATACCTATGTATTGACAGCTATTTAGATCTTTCACCACCTATCTCCCACACGCATGCTCAGCGCCAAGATGCTCCTTCCGGAGCGAAAGTTTGCGCTTTACAAATACCCACAAATATCACAAATAAATATCACAATCCGGGCCTATCAGCAGCCGGCGACAGCAGAGGGAGCTTTGCCCGCTGAAAGCGCTTCTTAATTAATGCCTGAAATACTGCGGCTTATAAAGCAACTGCTGAGTAACACAACTAACAGGTGTCTATCCTTATACTGCACACAACCAAACTGTACAGCACTGTAGTTAACTTGCCGTCTTCTAGAAAACCTATTTATGCTAAAAACAGTCCCTTTGAAGCATACTGCCACCCAATATAAACATGATATATATAAAAAATATATATTATACCTAACAAATAACAGGTGAATTATAGCCCAACAATGTCACCCGATGTTTCTGGTGGCATTTACAAGATTCTCCCCCAAACACCTCGATAGAATTATTGAACCATAATATTTAATAGTGTGCTTTGTTTACTGGCCCAATGTTACCCTTTTCCGCTTCACTACACCCTGGGACATAAAATTTACGAGAATAACAAAGGTGCGGGATTTTATAATCGATGGTATGGTATGTTTTTATAGGTTTGTGTAATTTAAAGGCCCCTACACCCACCAACAGTGAAGACTGAACGTTAAGAGGAGGACACGCTATCCACCAGCCTCGCATGCCGGGGTCTAACTCACAGAGATTAAGATATAGAAATCAAACAGAGCTTTGTGCAGGATAAACCACGCGAAACCTCCCACGCAGCAGCGCCGTGATTACAGAAGCTGCTTCACAGGGGCGGAGTGTGGCGGGAAGAGTGTCTCAAGTGGATGAGGGTGGACTGCACCCCTTTCTGTGGCAGCCCCGGGGCACGAACCGATTCATTACTGGCACAGCGCCTGCATCAACAGCCTTGGCGCTTAATGGCATCAGAAGGGTGAAAGGCGGAGTTAATCGTGTTAGGGTTCTTCTTGCCGCTCACCTGTAAACTACGCGCACATCTCCCCAACACAGCTCAACTCTCTTAATCCCACTCACACGCTGACCGCAGGGCAGAGAAGGCAAAAGAAACAGAAAATAAGATTCCCCATATGTTGCGTTTTCAGAACATAACCCACTTATACTTGTTTCACCAAAATAAAGCATTTTTTGCTCAATGGATTACATGCAAAGCAGGAAAACTCACTTTTATAAGCAACTCTTAATATTTATAATTGACGATAGTAGGCACGGAATTGTCTCCTGGCGTGTAAATATATAGTGTTATTATTGATTATTGATTGTATAGTGCTATGAAAGAACCAACTGTGCCAGGTGTCAAGCTTGTAAGCCCCAGACCTGTGTGCGAGTGTGCAGGATGAGCAGTGTGTGAGCGTGCAGGTTGAGCAGTGTGTGAGCATGCAGGGTGAGCAGTGTGAGCAGTGTGTGAGTATGCTGGGTGAGCAGTGTGTGGGTGTCCAGGGCTAGCAGTGTGTACGTGTGCAGAGTGAGCAGTGTGTAAGTGTGCAGGGTGAACATTGTGTGAGTGTGCAGGGTGAACATTGTGTGAGTATGCAGGGTGAGCAGCGTGTGAGTATGCAGGGTGAGCAGTGTGTGAGTATGTAGGGTGAGCATTGTGTTGGTGTCCAGGGCCAGCAGTGTGTGTGTGTGTGTGTGCGCAGGGTGAGCAGTGTGTGAGTGTGCAGGATGAACATTGTGTGAGTGTGCAGGGTGAGCAGTGTGTGGGTGAGCAGTGTGTGGGTGTCCAGGGCTAGCAGTGTGTGAGTGTGCAAGGTGAACATTGTGTGAGTGTGCAGGGTGAACATTGTGTGAGTGTGCAGGGTGAACATTGTGTGAGTGTGCAGGGTGAACATTGTGTGAGTGTGCAGGGTGAACATTGTGTGAGTGTGCAGGGTGAACATTGTGTGAGTGTGCAGGGTGAACATTGTGTGAGTGTGCAGGGTGAACATTGTGTGAGTGTGCAGGGTGAACATTGTGTGAGTGTGCAGGGTGGGCAGTGTGTGAGTATGCAGGGTGAGCAGTGTGTGCGTGTGCAGGGTGAGCCGTGTGTGAGTGTGCAGGGTGAGCAGTGTGAGAGTGTGTAGGGTGAGCAGTGTGTGAGTGTGCAGGGACCGCTTTTTGTTCACGCTGGGATATCGTGCTCCTGAAAACCTCCTCTGCCACTTCCTCTACAGCTTGCGGAACCCGCTTCGCGGGTCCCGCTTCGTCGTGTGTGGGCTCTGTATGACATCAGTGAAGTCCTGCAGCAGAGTTTGTTGTCTCCTGTTGTGACTGTGACGGTGGGTGCTATAACTGTGCAGGGCTGCGAGTGAACAGCGGGCGCAGGACTCCAAGTCCCAGGAGCGCCCGCTAGACCCGATTTGCAGCACCTGGGCCGCTCTCCCTGCACGCTCCTCCCCTTTCACACAGACTATACAAATTAAGTGGAGAGATCTGCAGCGCGGGAGCGCGCGGGAGAAGCCCGGGAGAAGCCCGGGACAAGGGCGGGGCCGTCTGTGGCCGTCCGGGGCCAGTAGAGGTCGGGTCGGGCCACCCCCCCTTCATTTGACATTTGATTGTTTTTGTTATTATTATCTAATTATATATCTATTGCTATTATTAGTCTTTTGGCGTAGACAGACTGTTGGTTAAAATCTGATTATAACCAGGGTTGTGCTCTATATTGTCCTGCAATCTGAGGGTTGCGTAAGGGTACTCTGGTGCATTATTTCAAAATGCCTCTATGCTCAGGCAAGGAAAGGCAGGTCCAGGTATCCACTACTAATGGTACCTTTACAGGTACTATAGACCAGTTTTTTAAACGCACTACTTGTGTATTGGAAAAAGAAATAGCACTAGCAGAAAAACGCTTATCGCTTGACTTGGTCAACGGGTAAGCGTTCTTCACTAGGGAAAATCCAGAGGTTGTTTCCCCGGTTCCCCTAACCCAATTGCCCAGCATGTTTACTAATGTTAACATTGACCCAGAGGGAGTAACTGCATCCATCAGCCAAAATTTGGATTTAGAGGGGGGTGCGATAGACATTGCCCAAGACATTACATCAGAAAGTAGTCTCTCTTACCAAAATTTATCTCATAATGACACTGGTCTCTCTGATTCTCCTAACATTATCCCAAGCCCGGAGCGAGAAATTTCATCCCCTAAACCCGAGAGCACGCCTGCACAAAATCCAGGCAAAAGGAAAAGGGTAGATTCGTCCCATAAGGGGGGGGGAATAAGGGACAGAGAAACAATAATGTATCCCCCATATTGTTAACTACACCAGCCGTAGATATTCCACTAGAGGAAAACAACACTATTGGAAATGTTGTAGAAAATATTTTTTTGGCTAAAATAGAACTGCTGATCAAATCCATAATCTTGCCGTTATTTTACGGACTAGGTTATTGAATGCTAAGATGGATACTTTGGATTCATTAGTAAGAGAGAACATAGCTGCAACAAAAAGAACCGAAATACTTACAGCCCCTATGGGATTAAATCTGACACTCTCCCAGACAAACCCATTGAGCAATAGGGACAAGGAGAACAAAACCAAACCGGTACCATCTATTTTGAAAGTCTCCCAGCAGAAAACCGCTCCTGCTAAAAGTATACAGATTATTGAGAATACTTTACCACAAAAGATTGCCACTGTTTCTAACTCACAGCCTCCCCTTAGAAAATCACCCAAATTTACTGGTCATATTGACCAAAACATACGGAGTAGGACAAAACCTGTATCCAGGAAACAATGTGTGAATCTCCCCCCAGAGTCATTACCCTATACCATAATTTTAACTGGAGTGGTCCCATTAGGGGAGGGTACGAGGGAAACACACAGAGACCTATACAACAAGGTAACTTTTTGGCTAAATAAAAATCGTCCTCTCCCTCCAACGTCCAAAACAGAAATCCTTAACGTTAGGAGGGTGGATTGGGTGGGATATAGTAACAAGCATTTGCAATGCAATAGGTCTCGCATTAGGAAAGTTTGAGCTATTGGTATTGTAAATGGCAAAGTTTTTATTTATGTGTTGTTTTTGAAAATAGCGAAATTAATAGCTTTGTCATTTACAATGCCAATAGTTCTAACTTTCGCAAGTGATACCTATAGCATTTGTAATGCAATATGTTTTGTATTTACATGACTTAGATGTATTGCTATTACAAATAATAATGGCGTTTAATTTTTTTAAATAACTAATACTTAAATAAAAGTTATTGTAATTTATAATGGCAATAGCTTAAACTTTTCTAAAGAACTTTTGTGAAATTATGTTCAGTGTATTTTATTGTGACGAAAATCTAAGAACAGAAGTGAAATATTAACATCTTTTTGTGACATTTGCAATAAAGCTTGAAACATTGATAGCGTATATTTGAACCAGTTGTTGTTGAATGGTTGCACAGATTGATTCTGTGGTGGCACTGAGTGATGCAACGGTCTTGCCTTTGCAAAAGTTAGAGCTATTGGCATTGTAAATGACAAATTTTGTATTTATGTGTTGGTTTTGAAAACAGATAAATAAATGGCATTGTCGTTTACAATGCCAATAGCTTAATCTCTCGCAAATGCGAGACCTATTGCATTTGCACCCACACTGACAGAGAGCCACACACACACAGAGCCACACACACAGAATCACACACACACACACAGAGCTACATACACACAGCCACACACACAGCCACACACACAGTCACAAACACACAGATGTGGTGGTGGATGTGGTGGTGGATGTGGTGGTGGTGGATGACATGGTGGTGGATGACGTGGTGGTGGATGACGTGGTGGTGGATGACGTGGTGGTGGATGTGGTGGATGTGGTGGTGAATGAGGTGGTGGATGAGGTAGTGGTGGATGTGGTGGTGGTGGATGTGGTGGTGGATGTGGTGGTAGTGGTGGATGTGGTGGTGGTGGTGGATGTGGTGGTGGATGTAGTGGTGGTGGATGTAGTGGTGGTGGATGTAGTGGTGGTGGATGTAGTGGTGGTGGATGTAGTGGTGGTGGATGTGGTGGTGGGTGATGTGGTGGTTGTGGATGTGGTGGTTGTGGATGTGGTGGGTGTGGATGTGGTGGGTGTGGATGTGGTGGGTGTGGATGTGGTGGGTGTGGATGTCGTGGTGCTGGGTGCGGTGGTGGTGGTGGATCTGGTAGTGGTGGATGTGGATGTGGTGGTCTCACAGAGGCAGAGCCTTCCAAGAATGGGGGTGAAGGAAAGAATTACCAAGGACAGTCAAACCCAACCTAAACACACGCAGAAAGGGTTAATCACACTGGAAAGCAGCATCGGGGAGAGACCTCATGAGAAAGGCAGAGGGCAGACATGCTGGGAAGAGGAGGGTACAGTGACCCTTTGACATGTTACGTTGCAGGGGTGCTCGCTCCATCTCACCTACACCGCCCTACACCTCTCCCCCATCACCCATCACCCCCCCCCCCTCCCCGAGTGAGAGGCAAGGGAGTGAGGACAAACTCTATTAAATTAGATGCCTCGAAACAATACACTAATGCAAAAGCTTCACATAGATACTGAAGTGCCAAGGGCCAGAAAGCACTAAAGTCATTCAGTGGTAGGTATCTGAACCAAAAGCAGCAGCGCCCGCACATCCTGGCAAAGGAAAGCCAGCTTCTCCTCAACAGATAAAAGCACAGCTTGATAAGGGATAAACAAAACCTCTGCACTTCCCTAAAACAAACACCCACACCACTCGCCCGTCCCCGGAGATGTGAACCACACTCGGGAGCCGTCTAAATTTGGCTGAGCGAGCATGTTAAGACCATTTCAGAAATATTTCTCGCAGCTGTACGCACACAAGGCGTGGCGCCGACAGGAGGTTTACTTTCAAAGGGGAGGACGTAGCCAATCGCTGCTAGCTCCAAACTTGGCACTGGCTGGCTCTCACGCAGGTGCATATGGGTGTATTATGTACACAAAGAGAACATATCTGGACGATCAGTACGTAACGCTTAATGATGTGATAAAAATAGGGACATTCTCAAACGTTCTGATATGTGCAAATTACACTTCAAACTATAGAAGAACAGGTAACTGCGAAAACAATACGTTATACTACGTCACATCTGTTTAAAAATTAGCCACAGCCGATGCCAGGTGCCGAATTCTAGTAGCACGATCTACTAAGATTTTTGCTCATCGGCGCATTACGATAAAGGTGTCAGGGCAAACCCCAGTTCGTGTATATTTGATTTAAAAATGTAACTAAATGCAGCAACACGAAGCAACAACTGCGAGGGCAGGGAAATCTTCGCGAGAGCGCGTGCTGCAGTCCGTCCAGAGCTCGCACCGCCGGCCTGCGACCAGGAAGTCAGGCAGGCCGGCGCGACAACCGGAAACAGGAAGTAGGAGGGCGGGAGCCTACCCCGCCTCCCACGGAAGAGCCGCGATTGTTTGGAGCACCGGAGCAGGCAGGAGCCTACCCTACGCCCCGGTGCCGAAGGAGGGAGGAAGAGTCCTGCTGCCGGACCCTGCAGCTGCCGATGAGGAGAGCCAGCCGCCGCACCAAGGAAGCCGGTGAGTGGGGCTTCGCCTTGTTGCTGAGCTGCGAGGGCGGGGGAGGGGGGGCATGTGTGTGCGCGCGCGTGTGGCGGCGGGGGGCTGTGTGTGAGCGTGCGTGCGTGTGTGTGTGTATGTGTCTTGGAGTGCGTGTGTGTGTGTGTGACTGTGGGGGGGGAGGGGGTGTGTGTGAGCGAGTGTCTGTCTGTGTATATGCGCGCGCATGTGCACGGCGCGGCGCGGGACAGAACGTGCGCGTTCGCGCACCCAAATCCTGGACAAAAGCTCGTAACACCCTCTTGTCCTTCCTTCCCCCGAGACAGACAACATTAGGTCTCCAGCTGGACGCATCCTTCGGATGCAGTACCAGCGAGCCCTAAAAAGGATCTTGATGGGGATTGTGTCGTCATTAGCTTCAGGGAGCCATGGGTGGCTGATTTTATTAGCAGAGAACCAAGATATGTAAGACTGGGTGATGTACAAACCTTGTCTCTGCATTACTTCTACCCTACACTTAACCTAGCAAGAGACCAAATACATCAAAACCATCCCATTCAAAAGTATAGACCTAGAGATAGATATTATCCAGAAACACCAATCTATCCAATGTTTCTGCCCCATCTTTCGAACCGTTTTACCCCACTAATGGGACTGGATGGAGTTGACTGACTCAATAATGGGCTTCTGGTCCCCAGGCCGCCCAGACTGTCCAATGGGGAAATACTCCCCCACACTCCAAACATTAAGGTTCTAGAAAATTCTACAATAAATCAAAATTTAAATATTGGAGACATGTGGAAGTCCGAGTTGGGTAATGTCCACCAAGGAATAACACGGACGGATGAATATTCAAGCAATTCCCCAACACCAGAGGGAAGTGGGGGGAATGTTAGCTCACCTGGCATGCCACTAGCGCCACCCATAACTACCCTTAAGATACTATCATGGAACATCGCTGGGCTGAAGGGGAAGTTGGATGAAACTGACTGGGGATCATTTGTAGATCAATTTGATATAATTGTATTTCAAGAAAGCTGGTCAGTTGATGCTATATATCGTCTTGGATATTTAAATTTTTTTAAACCAGCATGCAAAGGACCAAAGGGTCGTCCATCAGGGGGTCTTGTTATATGGATCAGACAATCTCTAGGCTATAAGAATATATATGACCTACCTACCCTGAGTAATGACATCCAGGGGCTAAAATTGAGTAGTGAAAACAGTCAAGATTTCTTTCTAATCAACATATATGCTAGGGGGAGACCAGGAGGGAAGATGTCTAAAACTGTTGAGGATCTAGATCCCTTATTGAACATTATTGGTAGAGACAAATGTGTAATGGTGGCCGGGGATTTTAACTGTACATTTGAACCTATCCCCAGTTTGGGCAATGGGTGTTATGGCGAAGTAGACCAGCTATGGAATATTCCCAGCTTGACCATCCCACCTGTCAAAAAGGTTACTGAGGCTGTTACACAGTGGCTTGGTCTATGCTTGGAATGGGATTTACGAGCGGCGAATGGGAGGACAAAGTCAGACCTGGTGGGAAATGTTACTTTTGATAATTGTTATAGCTCGAGCCGTATAGACTACTTTTTAATCAGGATGGAGTTTTGGAGTTTATTAGAGGACATGGAAATACTCGTAAGACCGGAAAGTGATCACAATCCCTTAGCAATAAATCTGATAGTAAATGGTGACCTACTCAGAAATAGTGCAACAAACCTTATTACAGCTGAGGCAGTCCTTACTAACGACTGCCGTAGGGTACGCTGGGTTAGGTTCCTGGAAGATCCTGACATCATTGATAATATATCAGTAGAAGTATTGGCAGCGACCAAGAAGATTGTACCTTTACTAGAAGATGTGGGGTCACTGGAGCAAATTGGTGTAATCCACGAGTCCCTTTTTAACAAAATTAAATCTTATTTTATTAAATCAGGTAGTGGGAGAAAAATTGGCTCGACTCACCTAGGAGCTAAATGGTATGACAAGACCTGCCGTAATGCTCACAGTTCTCTGATAGCTGCTATCAAAACTAGAGTAACAACGGATATCAAAAGGGAGAGGGCAAATTATAAGAAGGTGATAAAACATGCAAAAATAATCTGGGATGATCAAAGCTGGCTTGATTTATACGAGGCCAGCCTCTCCACTAACCAGCAAAAATGTTGGCAAGTAGTGAAATGGGGGGGGACAGGGGACTTGCAAACCCCAGTTAATCATGTTCCGGCTGAGATTTGGGTTAAGCATTTCTCGGCACAGTTCAGTAGTATAGAATTGGGCTCTTATAACATGGGAGAGGGAACCCGATCTCTGATTACAGCTGCCTCTTGCGATCAGTTAGTCTTTAAGGAAGCAGAGGCAGTAAATGCCCTTAAACAGGTCCATAATGGGAAAGCTCCCGGTATGGACTGTGTTCCAGCGGACCGCTTTAAGTATGATCTAGAAAACTGGGTCCCCTATATAACTATTCTGGCCAATGCTATAGCAAGAGGGGTCAGAATTCCAGATTCCTGTAAAGGGGCGGAGATCCTACCTGTGTATAAAAAAGGCGATAGGACTAATGCGGGAAACTATCGTCCCATTAGTCTTATTGACGCCCTGCAGAAGGTTATTGCCAGAATGGTGTTGGGCAGAATACAATCTTGGATGACTGAAGAAAACATCTTATCCCCACTGCAGGCTGGCTTCAGGGCCAATATAAGCACAGTCGACCAAGTGCTCAGATTTGTTATGATTTATTGGAAGACTGTGTTTTTAAGAGGAGGTACAATATACGCAGCGTTCGTGGATCTTAAATCTGCGTTCGACCTGGTCCCAAGAGAAAAGATGTGGGCATCATTAAGGAGAATGGGTATACCATCTGACCTACTCGAATTTACAATTAGGCTGCACGAAGAGAACTTTGCCAGAGTAAGGTGGGGCAGCCAGGGACAGGTGACAGATGCTTTCCCAGTGACCCGCGGAGTGAGACAGGGTTGTGTTCTGGCACCAACCCTATTCTTACTCTTTATTAATCAAGTTGTCCAATTTCTCTCAGCAATACCGACAGATGCGCCAATCTTGGGTGGGACTAAATTTCCCCTTTTAATATTCGCCGACGACACCCTAATTTTGGCAAAAACGCAGGTGGGTCTCCAGACAGCAATAAATAAGTTTGTGGATTTTTGTAGCCTAAATGACCTCGAAATTAATGTCTCAAAGACAAAATTTATGGTTCTGACAAAGAATAAACCTCAGAGGTATCATGTAACCATGAATGGGACTATTTTGGAACAAGTAGAGGTAATGACGTATCTAGGAGTAGTTATTGACTACAGGTTACGTTGGAAGGAACAAATTGAGGCACTCAGTCTAAAATGTGCTCGTTTTTTCAGGGTGTCTTGTGAAAGAACAGCGCTGCTCCCAGACTAAAAGAGTCTTGCCGGCGCTTAAAATCTATAGCGCCAAAATTAGTCCCGCCATACTTTATGGTTCAGACTTATGGGGGAACGTAGATCTGGCTGTACTGGACAAAATCCAGAACAAATTCTTTCGCAGTTTAGTAAGTCTTCCACCATCGACACCATCACTCCCACTTATGTTAGATATGGGCTTTCATTCTATCAAACACCACGCCCAATACAGGATGGTTGCACTATGGAGACGTATCTGGTCCACCCCGGAACAATCCATGTTTGCCAAAGAGTTACTGGATGTGAGATCGATAGAAGGGGCAGGGAATATATCCTGGTTCAAATCCATACAGGCCACTCTTTTTAGAATGGGTCTCCATATGCAATGGATAGAGCCAGGAAATTATATCTTCCCATCTAAAAAGATTTTAAACTATTATTCTGGGCTACAGTAAAAGAGGAACAGGTCATGCTTTCACAGAAACCTAATCTGACAGGTACATTTTTAATCTACAAAGTGGTTCCACACACCGAGACTTACTGGGACACTATCTTAAAAAGTACTGATAGGAAACTGTATCATCAATGTCGTGTGGGGACGTTGCCTTTACGGGAATTTACCAATAAATGGCACAACCAACCTCCTTTGCATTGTCCCTGGTGTTGCGAGCAAAAGGAATCCTTAGAGCATTTCCTGTTTGCTTGCCCTGCTTACTGTGCACCACGCCAGAAATGGCTAAAACCCATATGTGGAAGGATTAACACACGTGTATGTGATGAAGCAGTGCAAATCCTAAGATTTAATACAACAGAATGGTTGACCATAGGGATGGCAAAATTTCTTGGATGGGCCTGGATTATTAGAGCAAGGTGTTTACAGGGAGCTAATAGTTGAATGTTAAAGGAGACACATAAAATTTATGCATAATGGAATGAATTTTTATATTTGTATTAATTCTGAAAAACGTCTTTCTATGTTATTTAATTGATTTCTTTTAAACAAGATATATGTTAGATTATATTACATGTATATGGTCGGTACATATTTGTTGTGTATTTTTGTAAATATTTTATCTGCTTGTCTTTTATGAAGAAAACTTCGAAATAAAGACGTAAAAAACTGAACTGAGTGTGCAGGGTGAGCAGTGTGTAAGCAGGCAGGATGAGCAGTGTGTGAGTGTGCAGGGTGAACATTGTGTGAGTGTGCAGGGTGAACATTGTGTGAGTGTGCAGGGTGAACATTGTGTGAGTGTGCAGGGTGAACATTGTGTGAGTGTGCAGGGTGGGCAGTGTGTGAGTGTGCAGGGTGGGCAGTGTGTGAGTATGCAGGGTGAGCAGTGTGTGAGTATGCAGGGTGAGCAGTGTGAGAGTGTGTAGGGTAAGCAGGCAGGGTGAGCAGTGTGTGAGCAGGCAGGGTGAGCAGTGTGTGAGCATGCAGGGTGAGCAGTGTGTGTGTGTGTGTGTGCAGGGTGAACAGTGTGTAAGTGTGCAGGGTGCACAGTGTGTGAGTGCGCAGGATGAACAGTGCGTGACTATGCAGGGTGAACAGTGTGAGTGTGCAGGGAGAGCAGTGTATGAGTGTGTAGGGGCACTGTGTGAGTATGCAGGAGACGAACACTCAAACTAAGTCCACCACACACATACATAAGACCACACACAAAACACCACACCACACACACATACACCACACACACATACCACACCACACACACACCACACACACACCAGCCTCTCACCAGCACACACTCATCACCACTCACCACCACACACTCACCACCACACACTCACCACCGCACACTCACCACCACACACTCACCCCCACAGACTCACCACCACACACTCACCACTACACACAAAACTACACACACAACCATACACCACCAGCCGTCAGTGCACGCTTTCACCAGGCGCAAACACCACCAGCCATCAATGTACGCTTTCATCAAGCACAAACACCACCAGGCGTCAGTGCAGGCTTCCACCACGCACACAACACCAAATGTCAGTGCATGCTTTCACCAAACAAACACACACACACACACACACACACACCACCAGCCGTCAGTGCACACTTTCACCAGTCACACACAACACCAGTCGTCAGTGCATGCTTTCACTAGGCACACTCTCCACCAGCTGTCAGTGTACCCTTTCACCAAGCACACACACCACCAGCCATCTGTGCACGCTTTTAACAAGCACACACACCAGCAGCCAACAGTGCACAATTTCTACAGGCACACACTCCACCACCCATCGGTGCACACATCAATTGTTATCGCATCCACAATAACTATTGTAGCAATTGCAATATGGTGCCCTTTACTTTTAAACATATTCATCTAAAGCGCAGCATGCCACCATTCCTAATATTCCAATCCAACACACATATTTCCACTACACACCACATGCATACACTCCATAACACATGCCTAAAAGACATTGCCATTTACAATTCCATTAGCTCGAACTCAAAAAAATCCGAGACCTATTGCATTCGTCGGGTGATAGAGCGCTATATAAGCACCTCATTACATTACATTACATTACCTACATTACCTCTCGGACATTTCAGCCTTTCTTAGGCTTCCTGATCAGCCTTCTCTTTTCAAGTCCCCTGTTGTAAATAGCTTCTTTAAGGGCATTACTCATCATTTTCCTCCTGTTCCCTTCATAATGCCTCAGTGGGACTTGAATTTGGTTCTTACATATCTAATGTGCGCACCCTTTGAGCCTCTACATAACTGTCCTCTCAGGCTTCTGACTTTGAAAACTGCCTTTCTGGTGGCCATCACCACTGCGCGCAGGGAGAGTGAACTCCAAGCTCTTTCTTCTAAACCTCCTTTTCTGACTGTTCATGCGGACCGTAGAACTCGTCCTTCCTTCCTTCCCAAAATGATTACTCCTTTCCATATTGGACGGACCAATACTTTGCCCACCTTCTTTCTGCCTCTGCATCCTTCCAAAGAAGAAGAGAGGCTCCACCGTCCGGATCCAAAGCGTGCGCTTTCCTTTTACTTGGATCGCGCAAAACAATTCCAGGTGGATGACTAGCTCTTTGTTGGCTACGTGGGCACCAAAAAAGGTTGGGCAGTGCACAAACGGACCGTTTCTAGATGGGTCGTTTTGTGCATCAAAACTTGTTATTCCTTCCCAAAGAAAGAGCCGCCAGTGGAGTTGCCCATTCCACCAGGGCGACGGCAGCTACCACTGCTATGGGACACGGAGTCCCCCTTAAGGACATCCGTCAGGCAGCTACGTGGTCATCGCTTAACACGTTCACTAGACACGACTGCCTGGACAGCCAAGTCTGGAGAGACGGCTTCTTTGGCCGTTCTGTTCCACAGGATTTTCTGGTGTGAACTTGGTTCGCAGACCCACCTCCGGGGTTGGTATTGCTGGGGTATCTATTCTAATGTAAGGAATATATAAATAACTGTTTCTTTCACATGAACAAGTTACTTACCTTTGGTAACAATATATCTGTAAGAAACACAGGTTAGTTATAGATTCCTTACCGCCCCACCCATCCTCCCCATTCTGTGAACTGACTTCTAGGGTTAAGGATTTGCTTTCAGGGCCCTAGCTTTGTGCACCCGTGGTCAGTGTCTTGCATGGCTCTGCGCTTCTGGCGTGGAAAGTCGTGTACAGATATGAGGTCAGCGTGCGAGAGCGGCGTCTAAGTAGCTACCGCGACGTCATCCCGGCGACCACGACGCCGACTAACGTGGAGCCGACCGTCGCCACCTTTCGACGCACGGGGGGCACTGCTGGCGAAAAACTTTACAGATCGAGTCTGATGCCTGGGGGTAATTCTAGAGTAAGGAATCTATAACTAACCGATGTTTCTTACAGATATATCCTTACCGAAATTAAGTAACTTGTTCTTTCGGTGCTGTCAGTATTTTCAGAGGAAGAAAACTGTGGCTGCAATGGAAAGACATGTAGGAACAAGCGTTATTGATGTAGGCGTGCACATTCAGCAAATCTGTGATCCCTGCAGCATCGACTGGAGTTTTTTCAACACACTCCCACGTTACTTAAGTGCCTCCCTCAGCACCATATCTCTGGCAGCAGGCTCCACCGGAGGACGCAGGGAAGGACATTTGTAGTGAATGTAGCTGGCAGGGCCTCTCTCCTACTCCTTTTACTCCTCCTCCTTTCACTCCCTTGTCAGTTTTCACCTGGAGTCGCTGGGGCATGTATGACCACGTCTGGATCCTGGAGATACGTGCCCTTAGACCCTGTCGTGTGATGTCTTCTGTCGAGAACCCACGTCCGGAAAGGTACGAAACAGCTTATGTTGTGCTGTCTCCCAGTCGTCTTCTGATCTTGTATCTCTGTGGTACCCCCCAACATTAGTTAAATAATGCCTGCTCTATCCTGAGCGACCTGATCTACACCAAGTGAGGGAGCCAAGGAGGAGTTGGGCACCACAGTGATAATGTCACTTCAATCTTTATGTCTCTTTTAAGAGTTCAAAGCAGATTTCAACCTGCATGGTTTATCACCACTTTCAAAGGTGATCAAAAATCAAATAATGACTTTGGTGAACTGCCGATATTAATTTTTTGTTCTAATCTATTGCCACACATACCCCTGGCACACGTGGGTGGCCCTGCATGTGCAACTGTTTCTACTTCTGCAAAAGGTGCTGTTGGGTAACATATTTCTATTGAACTTTTCAGTTTCTTACTACTAGAGCCTTACATTTGAGTATTCTCTCGATAGTCTTAAGCACCAGTGTTCAAGTCTGTCTCATCTGGAATCTTTTAAACTGTAGACATTTCTGATGTGGGATTGACAATCCGATGTTGTTCCCAGGTCCGCATGCAATGAATGAAAACTGGTCTGTTTCCGGGCAGCATGCTTCTTAGGTCTCACCGAGGCAGCGCATGTGCTGTCTCTTTGAGACATGCTGTTTCTAGAATGTGCTTGGAGCATTGTTGATCTTTTAAATTGGTTCCTCATTCTGTCCTTCGGAAATGCCGGCTTTTGTTTGGTGAATACCCTTAGTAGTAGACTTTTGTATCCTCCCATGAGGACCGCCCCTGTTACATGTGCTCTTCCGTCAGGTTGTTTAGAGCGCTCTCAGAGCACTCTTTTTTGTAGGCCTGCCTCTGCTCTTTCAGTGTTCTGTTTATTTCGCTTCGGCAGCTTCATTTGCCCTGCCGTCACTTAATCTCCCTGTGTCTTCCCCTCCATCTCTTCACCCCTCCCACCGCACTGCTTGCCCAAGCTCACCACCCCTACTAGATTGTTGCTTTTTTTTGGTTTAATATAAATTAGTAGAATTATATAGTGCAGTCACTGGGGAGATTAAGTGATTTGCCCAGGATGTTGAGCCGAGGCTCGTACACTAATCCCCAGCTACCGAGTCGGCAGCTCTGACTGCTGCGCAATGTGGAATAATCAAAAATATGGTGTACATTTTATATATTACATACAACAGTTTTGAGCTGTGCTCATAATTAAGAGCCTGTGCTTGAGTCTAAATTTTTAAAACAGTTGGAGTTGTATTCTCAAAAAATACAGTCCCATTACTCGAAAAGGATCTCTGCCTATTATAGCGGTAAATTGCTTATTTTGCTACGTTCGCCCGCCATTTAATTTTCACATCGTTGTGACAGTCGGCGTTCACTTTCAATAACATTTTCTATTACTGTAGTATAGCCCCATACCAGCTTCCATCTGCAGACTCCGCGTTCTATATTTTACCCTTTGCCTTGCCTTCAGCTGTTGGAGCATCAGAGTCTCGTCAGCTTTGGATCGGAACTGGTTACAAGTTTGCTTGCTGTGGAGAGCTGCTTAGTGTACCACTGGGAGGAGTACCTGGGGGTGAGTGTGCGGTCAACAGCGAATTTCCTACGGTCTTATCACTGCTCGCTAAGAATGGTATTTCACTCCCAACAGGTGCAGTGGTCAATTAAAATGCTTGCTTTAGGTGCCATCTTCCTCTCTTTTGTTTCAAAATGCTTCCAAGTATTTCTCCAAAGCTACTAGTCCCTACTAACAAATTACTCACAGGTGCAAAATTGTTCTCACTGTAATCCAATCATTCCTTCTACCCTCCATAACCAAACTCTATCTTCGAAGAACTGCCTCAAAATCTTTCCCCACACCCCTCACTTGTTCCAAACAGTGTTAAATAATACCATAGTTAATCGTGAATCTACCCAATAAACCCTACTTTAAACGTGTATTATAGAAACTCTCCCCTTTTTCCATTTTGTTTCCCTGTTATTGTTATTCCAAGATGGCTCCACCAAAAAAAAATTACAAAACATTGCCATTTACAATTCCAATAGCTCTAACTTTGACAATTGCCAGACTGATTGCGTTGCAAATGATTGTTTACAAATGCAGAACCTGGCTCTTGTACATTGTATTGCATACTACTTTCGCAGGCTGCGGCATGCGCTTCCCGCCACCTGTGCATTACAGTTTTATGAGTACTGGATAGGCGCAGGCATTAAGACTTCAGTGGTATCCCATACTATTTTGTTAACCACAAAAGACTGTGAGAACGATGTTTAAAATGAACAATGGCAAAGCCAGCATGTCTCACCTTTTCATCTTGTCAAAGCGGACCTTTTGGCTTTCCGATTGGTGTTTGCTAGTGCTGTTTAGCATCTGCAAAAAAGAATTTATAAAATGTTTATTGCTGATGCTAAGCAGTGGCCAGTATTGATCATAACGCTATGGTGGGCCCAGTGCGATGACGTATTAGCACGTGTCCCACACATGGGTGTGCATATGTCATGACACAGCCACCATTTTTTTTCTTTGGAAAATGTATTGTTCCATCTTGTCAGATGCCCAGCTTGGAGTGGTGAAATAAATAAATGTGCCCAAAATCTCACACTCAGAATGAATCACCACACTAGTATAAACACACATTAAAAAAATAGGAGTCTGGGTCAGGAAGAAAAGTAACAGGGGAGTGGGCGTGAGTGGATGGATAACAAGTAAATACCACTTTCAAGTTGTTATGTAGCAGCAGTTGTGAGCAGAGAAACTGGGGTAGCAAAGGAGAAAGGGTTATTTTAAAAAATCAGCGCAACGGGTTTTGGGAGCAACAGACAATTTCGAGGGTATGAGAGCAACATAAAGTATGCAAGGAGCATGAGTATGAATGGGGAATCTCCACACGAGAGGGAGGATGAGAACAAGAAAACATTCTGACACATGAAGGACTTAAAGTGCAAGAAATTAGTAGTTCCCTGACCTCAACCAGTAAAGGTTTACAAGTCATGTGAACAAAAAGATATAAAAAAAAGCTATTCTCCAGGGGAGTGACAAACAGAAGAAGTGAAAGGAAAGCCAGTATGAAACAAGAAAATCAACCAGTGATGAGCAAAGATCTGAGTAAAAGCTAACTGCACATATTGTTAATGTACACAGTAGGTTTTCTGACAACAGACAGCTAAGGCTGACTGTAGGTAAGTACTAAAATACTGTCAGTTTTCAACAGTGAAGATTCTTGTGCCATAAATCAGCGCCAGTGACTGATGAGACCTGTTCTACCTCTTTCATTTCTGAAGAATATTACTAATTGCAAATACCTCACCTTGTTAAAACCTCCATGCACCAGACTGGAACAGGAGATTTTTCTCAGCGTTGCCACCATGTACCAGCTGGTTATGTTGTGTCAATTTTGTACCACTCCGGAAGTGACACTGGATACACATATTCAACACATCTGCACGCTGTTAGTTCCCTTGTTTATGCGCTTTCAGACATTGATCCGCAGCTCACTCTCTTAATTTTTCTCATCTTTTTCACAAATGTTTCCTTAAAATTTACTTGCAGATTGGAAGGGAACCTATGCCCTCCAAAGACTAATGGGTATAAACCCTACAGGGACTTTCACAAGCAGATTTCTGTAATCTCCACCAGTTATGTATCTAGTGAGTTAGATCTTCACACAACCCCAAGTCCTATGGAGATTGCACCCAGATGAATCCCAAGGTGTTCCGGGACCGCAATGCCAAGCTCTACCTCAGTGAACGCCGTCGGAAGATGCATAATGGACCCATTCCTGTTATCAAGGCCATTCCCACGAAAGATCCTCTTCACGCTCCAAGTAGTCAGGCATGTCCAAATTAATAAAGAAACACAAGAAGTCGAAGTGTGACTCTCCCTTATCTCACCACTCTAATCCAGAGAAGTCACAAGGATGTCAAGCTGCCTCTCTGTCCTGATCTCCTACTAAGTAACCTATTGTACAGCTCATACTGATGGAACCCAAATTCCTGGGACCGTCTGCTCTTCAGCAGCTAATAGGTGCGTTTAAAATATCCATGTTGAGCATCTTCAGGCCACAAGGATCAGAGTAGCTCTCCAGACAGGAACCATCAAAAGATCTGTCCTAGAAGCCGCCTGTGCCTCTTGATTCTGGTGTTCTGTCTGCCCTGACTTCAGGGCCCGATACCCAACCTAACTTCGAATCCACGACCACGTCTCACACCAGTCCCTGCCTTCTCAACGATGCCATTTTTGCTGGTGAAACCGGAGGAAAAACCCATTGTCGTATCGTATGCTGAAGCGAACCTGACACGACCTCCACTGAAGGTGCGCCCACCGCACCCTTTGCCACTGCCGATCCAATCTCATTCTAACTCGGTTAGAGCACTGATGTTGTCTAGAACACTTAACATTCCTTTTGCTTCAGACTCCGAATACAGTCAACACTGGTGATGACTAGGAAGATGCATCCCATTATAAATATGAGGACATTCTCTTTTTTTGAAACTTCAGGATACCGGTGGACTAGACACCTACCCGGACACTGGGTTAAACTCTCCTCCGGCCCTTCCACAGAGAATTTCGCTTCTATTGAAGTAGTAATCAGACGGGCTACAAAAGTTTTAGACCTGAAACTCTGTCCATATTTTTTAAAGACTTATCTCCTGACTGACGTCCTCCAACCTGGGCAGACGTCTACTTAAAAAAGTGTTTCCCTTTTTCTTGAGGCTCTGATGGATCCACTATCGGGCACTTGGGCCAAACCTCGCTCTTGCCCACCAGCAAATAGACCAATCTCTAAAGCTTCCCCTTGTGACACTCCTTTCCTCATGCAGCCTCCTACGCCTGAAAGCTTGTTGGTCCAAGCATGCAGAAGTAGACTGAAATGTAACTCGTTCCTTACTATGCCTCCCGATAGGAAATCAGAACACATGGAGGCATTCAGAAGCAGAATGTTTTCCTCCTCCTGCCAATCTCGTAGCTCCTCGGATTATACTGGCATGCATAATGGGATATAGTCGTGAGATCTTGCTGACAGTCCCTGATGAATACTGCACCAACCTTGCGTAGATCATCCTAGATGGTCAGGATGCAGCAAAGTAAGTCATCGTCTCTGGGCTGGTTACCACTGACTGCTTGGGCAAGAATGTTAGTACTAGAGTGGTGCTTCGGGCCACTTGTGGATGAAATCCATGGGCTTCTCCGGTGAAGTTCAAGTGTCACTAATAGATAGATCGTTTGATGGTACCCGTCTCTTTGGAGATAAGGCATCTTGGGTACTGGAGCTCTTCAATGAAGGCAGGGCCACAGCATGCTCCCCAGACCTTTCTCTGAGCATATGGCAGTATTCCCAACAGTTTCACCTCTTTTGAGGCTTCAGAAAGGACTTGGCACAAAGACAATGCCAGATCCACCTCCATAGCAACAGACCCTACCAATCTTTCGAGTCTGGGGTTGGGGATCCAGCTGGCAACATTCAGGCCCTTAGGGGCAACACACTGCTCAGTCACCCGCCTGTCCAGCTACCGCCACATGTCGCTTTAGCTTTCTCTTGGCAACACATGGCCACCATTTTGGAGGCAGGATAAGGTTTTACCTCCATGGGTGGTGGAGCATCATTTCCGACAGATTGGTAGTTCAAATAGTCCAGCAAGGATGTGCCCAACCAAACCTTTCAGATCGGTTATAAATTCCACCCTCATCAGAGAGGCTGTCGGAAGACCATTTGTCAATCTTGCGGCAAGAGAGCAAGGCTCTTTTGGACAAAGGAGCCATAGTGAGGGTCCCAGCGTCAGAAATAGGGGCTGAATGTTACTGTTATTTCCTGGTGCTGAAGAAGAGCAGAGAACTTTGTCCAATTTTAGATCTGCATCCTCTCAGATTCTTCCAGAAAAGGGCAAATTCAAGAGGTTCGCATTGACCCAAGTTTCATTTGCCCAGTATCCTGAAGACTAGATAGTAGCACTGGACCGCTCGGATGCCTATTTTAACATTCCCGTCCTGAAGTCCCACAGGCATTACCTACGGTTTAGGGAGAGCAGAGAGCATTTTCAGTTCTCTGTGCTCCCCTTCGGCCTCACCAGTGCGGCTCGGGTGTTCGCGAAAGTGATGGCAGTGGTTGCAATAACCCTGCAGAGGTTGGGGATATGAGTTTTCCCCTACCTTGATGGCTGGCTCTTAAAGGCTGGCTCACCACAGTCAGTCGTGGACCACCTTCTGATGATGTCAGACCTCTTAACATCTTTGGGGTTTTGCAGCTTGAATCTTTCTGGATTCATTATGCTGTGCATTATTCTGCGGTCTAGTGGTTGGGTCTGGAATCGTAGTCTTTTCTTTCTTTCTTTTTTTTTTTCATAGCCCATGTGGGCGTCGACGTCTCACCTTTTGGTGTACTTCCTGTGACGTCGGCACGCTTCCTGCGGAAGCTCCCACCTTTGGGTTCCAACTTCAGAATTTTTTTTTCCGCCGTTGGGTCTGGATCGTCACCGAGAGGCTCCTGAGTTTTTGGGAGAAAAGAAGAAAAAGGCGAAACTTTCACAGAAAAGATTGGAGAAGATACCGAAGAACAAGATCACCAAGCCGGGACGACGAAGAAGGAGGAGAACTTTGAGATCTTCGACATCCAACGGAGAATGCTCACACAGGGGGCCCCCTTGAGTGCAGGAATGAACAAAACACCCTTTAAATTCAGCTGTAACTGCCACCACAAATACGCGCAGAAGGACCAGCACCCGGTCTGCAACTTCTGCTTACCACGAGAGCAAGGATTGCAATGCCTGCTCCGCCTTCACCCCGAAGACACTCAGTGTTAGAGAGAGACAGAGGAGAGCCAACTACAACATGCAAGGCAGAACCCAACCTCCGTCGCTTCGGGACCTGGGCCTCTCCAGCGACGAAGAGGACAACATCGCCGAGGAACCAGATGACTACACGGTCGTAGAGACCGATAACAAGGCATCCAAAGAGGTAGGAGAGACGTCGTACCCTAAACCCCCGACAGACTCTCGAAAGCCCGATCAGGACTCTCGAAATACAGAGTCTAAGTCCTCGAAGGGAGCACTGGCGCCGAAAGCCTCAACGGCCGCAGCTGCATCCAAGGACAAACAGCCCAGCGGATCTTTCGAGAAGGACTCCCAGGCGGCGAAGACCGGCGAAAAGCCAAGGTCGTCGAAGCACGTCCCCGAAAAGGACCGCTCGACTTCGAAGGAGAAGGACCCGAAGGTCGCATCGACATCGACGACTAAGTCGAAGAGATTGGCCGAACGCTCGACGCCGAGCATGCCGCCGAGATGGAGAGAAAAAAGAGAAGGCTCGAGGCTGAAATGGAGAACATCCTGCAAAGGAAGAAAGAGTTCGACGAGAAAATGTAATGGTTCACGATTCCGTCAAAGGCACCGACGGCGATTGTCGAGATGGAAGAGGAGTTCGAGGCCGAAGGGCTGGCGAAAACTCCCAAGCCCCAGGAACACCTCGATGAAGAGGGCCTATACTATGAGGAAGAAGGCGACGATGACCAGCGAACGACTTTCGGCTCGGCATCCTCGATGACACAAGACCTCGAATGGCAGGACATCGACTCCGAAAATCCGGAAGAGCCCGTGGAGACTTATCCTTCGAGGCCTTCGCCACCAGATGACATTGGGGCCTATAACATGGTCATCAAGAACGCAGCAGCAGCCTATGGAGTACAATTGGAGGAGGAAAAGCCAAAGGCATGTTTCCTTTTGGAGACCCTGCTCCCCACTCAAACAAAGTCAGTTCCTCCCCATGCTTCCGAGTCTCATGAACCAAGGGAGGGAGGCGTTCAAAGACCCAACAACCTGCAGGTCGGTGACACCGAGGACTGAGAAAAAATACAAACACTCTTCTCAGGACCCTCCCTACATCCAGGGATCCGTCACAGCGGACTCCATTATTGCGGCAACAGCCAGAAAGAGGGCTAACGTCCCAATATCATCAGGCCCACCGCCAGACAAAGAAAGTAGGAGAATGGACCTGACTGGGAGAAAAATAGAGGGAAATGCAGCAGTACACTGGCGCAAGGCAAACTCAAATGCCCCACTGAGCAGACACCAGTACCAGCATTTGGACGAGATGGGGCAACTGCTCAAGCACCTCCCAGAGGAATACCAGCAAAGGGCATCCCATCTGGTGGAAGAGGGTAAACATATAGCAAATGCTTGCCTGAAAACAGCCTTGGATGGGGTTAACACATCCAGCAGACTTATGATGATAGGAATCACAGAAAGAAAGCAGGCCTGGCTTAGGATCTCAGGCTTCAAGCCAGAAGTGCAAAACAACATTCTAAGCACTCCCTTCAATGGAGAGACACTGTTCGGGGCACCTGTGGATGAGAAACTCACCCAGCACAAGAAAGAAAATGAAACTGCAATGTCAATGGGGGCCTTACAATTCAGAGGGATGAGAAGGGGTACCCCGGCACGGAGACCAAACGGAAGAGGCGGAAACCAGCCGGGAACGTCACAAAAGACATTCCAGCAGACGCACCAGGGGGACAACCAATCCCAGCAGGGGCAACAAAAGCATACCTGGTAGTACCAGCCTCGGGCCAGTCCTTTCGCTGGAGTTCGAATGGACGAGGGCATGCAAAAAGAGGGGGCCAGCAGCCCACCTCTAAGTGACTCCGTCACGCAAAGCGTGCCCACCCACAGGACCCCTCCGAGGGTGGAGCACGACAAGACCAACAAGGGGGAGTTACACGGACCAAACATCGACGAACATGTAACACCAGTAGGAGGCAGACTAAGACACTTCTTCCAGGATAACAGACAAATGGATACTCAACATCATACAGTTCGGGTACTGCATAGAGCTGGAAAAGAAACCACCAAGCAGAAAACCGAAAAGGAAGGTGCATTCAGGAAAAGAACTGGCGCTACTCCTAGAGGAATCACAAGAGCTCCTCCGGAAGGAGGACATCAAACCAGTTCCATTCGGAGAAAGGAACAAGGGAGTGTAATCAAACTATTTCCTAGATCCAAAAGTGGACGAAACGCTAAGACCCATCCTGGACCTAAGGTTCCTAAACAAATACATAAGG
This sequence comes from Lissotriton helveticus, assembly GCF_964261635.1. Classification (NCBI taxonomy): domain Eukaryota; kingdom Metazoa; phylum Chordata; class Amphibia; order Caudata; family Salamandridae; genus Lissotriton; species Lissotriton helveticus. Next base: position 229,214,131 of record NC_136065.1, on the reverse strand, counting down.
ACACAAAAGTTCAAAATGACATCCCTACAAGAGGTCATTCCTCCGATAAGGGACAGAGACTTCATGTCCACCATAGAAATCAAAGATGCCTACCTGCACATCCCCATGAACAGGCAGCACAAACATCTACTAAGATTTACTATCAACAAAGAACACTACCAGTTCACAGCCCTAGCCTTCGGACTAAAGTCCGCACCAAGGGTGTTCACCAAATGCCTCGCAGCCGTGGCAGCTTACCTGCGCAGAGATGGGATTCACGTATACCCTTACCTCAACGACTTGCTAATAAAAGCAAGTTCACACAGGACATGCAAGGAACACGCACAGCAGGTCACAGAGACCCTGACAGACCTAGGATTCTCCATACACTAGGGAAAATCCTCAATGGAACAAGAGCAAGTGAAGATTTTCCTAGGAGCACAGATCAACACCATATAGAGCAAGGTGTTCCCCAGCGACAAGAGAACACTGGCCCTGCTGAAGGAGACACGCTGCTACCAGAAGGGGCGAGCTCTGACAGTGAGGACATCGAGCAGAATCATGGAGATGATGGCGTCCTGCATACACCTGGTCCCCAATATACGGCTCCAAATGAGACCATTCCAGGAATGGCTGCAACAGCAATGGTCACAGACTACAGGAAGTTGGGAAGATCTAGTGGTTGTAACGTACGCAGTGCAGGAGGAGATTACATGGTGGAACAGGGAGAACATAACAAGGGGGAAGCCCTTAACACCACCAAGCCCAACGGTGACCATCACCACAGACACATTCCAGATGGGATGGGGAGCACACATGAACAAACTCAAGGTGAGGGGTCTGTGGACTCCAGCGGATGCGGTCAGACACATCAACTACCTGCAACTGAAGACCGTGTTCCTCGCCCTGAAGGCATTCCAGAAAAAACTGTACAACCAGAGAGTGTTGATACAAACGGACAACACAACAACGATGTTCTACAATAGCAGACAGGGAGGAACCCAATCAGTCACAATATGGAGATGGGCAATACCACTCAAAATAGACCTGCTAGCCATACACCTACTAGGGAAGGAAATGTGGAAGCAGACTGGCTCAGCAGACAGACTTGAGCATCCCACAAGAGGGAGATCAATGCACAGGAAACGCAAAGGCTATTCAGGAGGTGGGGAACACCGACAATAGACCTATTTGCAACACACCAGAATGCAAAATGCCGACACTTCGCATCTAGGCAACCAGAGGAGCGATCCCAGGGGAATGCCCTATGGATAAGCTGGTCGAAAACATTTACTAACGCTTTTCCCCCCGATACCGCTGATACACAGAGTACTCAACAAGTGCAGAACCAGCAACATGACACTGATCCTGGGGGCGCCCCAGTGGGCCAGTCAGACCTGATACTCACCGATAATGGAAATGGCACAGGGTGCACCCCACAAGTTCGGGAAAAGGAAAGACTTACTCTCCATGCAAAACGGAGAAGTACCACACCCAGAGCCAGAGAGCCTCAGCCTAGCAGCATGGCTCCTGAAGACATAGAGTTTGCACACCTAAAGTTACCTAAGAGCACCCTGTGGGTGCTACGAGAAGCAAGGAGACCTAGCACACGAAGGTGCTATGTGGCAAAATGGAAGAGGGTCACACAATGGTGCAGCAAAAAGAAGCTACACAAGAAGATGACAAGGGAATTAACGGTGCTAAGATATCGCACGCACCTGCTGAAAGCAAAACTAAGTTCATCCTCGCTAAGAGTACACCTAGCAGCGATAGTAGCCGACACAAGAGGAGAAACAGGGAAGAGCTTCTTTACATCACAGATTCTAAAGAGATTCCTGGAGGGGGCAAAGAGGATCGCACCACCAAAGAGGATGCCGCCACCGGCATGGAACCTTAATTTAGTCCTAACAGAGCTCATTAAAGTGCCTTTTGAACCCATTCATAAGGCCTCCCTACAAATGCTGACAATGAAAAGAGCCTTCCTGGTGGCACAATGATAGGGTGGTATTGAGAACTGACCCACACTTTATGCCAAAGGTGGTGTCAAGGTTCCACATCAACCAGACAGTACAAATACCAAGCTTCTTTCAGAAACCGGCCACAAGCACAGAGAGGGCACTGCACACTCTGGACGCTAGAAGAGCAGTAATGCACTACATAGAAAGAACTAAAGAGCACAGGAAAACAAAGCAGTTCTTTGTGTCCTTCGCAAGCAGTTTCCTGGGTAGACCAGTAACAAAGGGAACCATCGCACGATGGATCGCACAAACTATACAATTGTGCCACAGACAGGCAGGCCAAGAACTAGCAGAAGGGGCACGAGCCCACTCTACCAGGAAAAAGGAGAAACAATAGCCTTTCTGGCTAACACACCCATTCAAGACATATGCCTGGCGGCAACATGGGCTTCAGTGCACACAAGGAAGCACAAGTAGGACAGAAGGTGCTTCAGCATATATTCAACAACCAACGCTCATCTTCCACACAGCCTCCACAAACATAACAAACCGCTACAAAGTCTATGCACAGCATAGTGAATCCAGAAAGATTCTCGCGCAAAATAAATAGTTTCTTACCTGTCGGTGTAGTTTTGCAGCTTGAAGATCTTTCTGGATTCACTAGCAAACCCACCCACCTCCGCCAGAAAGATGAGGCAGGAGAAAGTGGTAATAAAAGGACAATATAGAAACAGACACCTTAAAGGACAAAGCGGAAAAATCACTTACTTGAAAAAGAAATAGAGAACATTGCCAAAGGATTCACAAACAGAACACAAAAACAAGAAAAAAGAATCCGAAGATGGCGCCCAAAGGTGGGAGCTTCCGCAGGAAGCGTGCCGACGTCACAAGAAGTACACCAAAAGGTGGGACGTGAACGCCCACCTGAGCTACGAAAAAAAAAAAAAGGCTACGATTCCAGACCCAACCACTAGACCTCGGAATAATGCACAGCATAGTGAATCCAGAAAGATCTTCAAGCTGCAAAACTACACCGACAGGTAAGAAACTATTTGTTCTCAATTAACATGCCGAAGTCACACCTAACTCCTGTTCCTCTGAGACATTCAGGAACTGATGCAGTTTTGAACCTTCCTTCTGGTTACCTGTGTCCAGGGCATGCAGGTTGTGATTCCAATGTTTCAACCTCTGTCCTGAGTATAACTGAGATTAGTTTTGAGACTTTTTGGCCTCTTGGCCTCTGGCAGCCTGCTTGCTGACAATGGCAGGTGGCAAATGCAAGATTTGCAGTGGGATCCGAAGTCTGTCGGTCAGCTCCCAGGGACGCTATTAGATTATATTTTGGTTTTGGAGGAGACTTCAAAAGACCTGCAGTGGTGGCTACTCGACCATAACTGAATGAGTGGAAGACCCCGCTCCTTACCCCTCCCAGAGCTGACTGTGGTGACTGATGCATAACTGTTGGTTTGAGGAGATCAGCTGGGAGAGTGGGAGATCAGAGGACTCTGGTCTCTTGAGGAGACTAACCTTCACATCAACCTGTTGAAGTTACTAGCTAATTGCTTGGTGTTGAAGTCCTTCTATGCATCCATCAAAGCGAGGCTGGCCAAAACCACCTCCATGTGGTAGTGCAGCAAGCAAGGCAGAGTGAAGTCCTGGGCCCTGTGCCAGGAGATTCTGCGCCTCTGGAACTGGCTGAGTCTTCAAGGCTTCTCTTATGTCATGGATCACTTGGTAGCATCCTTGAAAGTTATTGCGGACTAACTCAGCCGGTGATGCCTAGCAGATCACGAATTACAGTAACACCCAGAGGTGACGCAGGACGACTTCCAGCAGTGGGGAGAACCCTGGCCTTCTCTGTTCACCCCTGTTGAGAACAGGTAGTGTCAGCACTTCTGTGCACTGGAGTACCCAAGAAGGCTCTTCGCTTAGAGAGGAGCCTGGGGCTCTTGTATGTCTTTCTGTTGCTACCTCTCCTCTCAGAGATCTGAAGAAGATAAGGAATGGCCAAGCTTAAATCATCTTAGTGGTTCCTAATTGGACCAGGAGAGTGTGATACCTAACCCTACATCTCTAATGGGATTAGACTGCCACTTTGGAAGGAACCTCGTTGCAGCAGGAGGGCTGGGTTCTCCACGCCAACGTATGCAATTAGCACCTCTCAATGAATGGAGGTTGAGCTGCGGCAATTGGCTACTTTTGATTTTCCATACAAAGTTGTTGATGTGATCCTGGCTGCCGTGCACCTTAACACAAAGTCTATTTATGCTTGGAGCTGGGACAAATCTGTAGCCTGGTCTGGAGTCCGCAAGACAGAGACTTTAAATGCTAAACTGTCAGATATTTTGTTATTTGTTTTGTCTTCGTCCCAGCAAGGTCTTGCAGGGGACACTATTAATGGTTATTTGCTGCCCTTTCAGCCTTCTTGTGCTTACCAGACCAACCATGCTTGTTTAAATCACTTATTGTAATGCATTTTCTGAAAGTTTTGACCTATGTTTCCTCCTAAACCATTTGTGATGCCGCAGTGTTACCTCAATTTGGTCCTGACATTTCTCATTGTACTCCCTTCCTGCTGATGCACAGATGCTTGGCAAGTCTTCTTACCCTAAAGATTGTTTTCCTCTCCTCAATAAATTTAGCTCGTCTTGTGAGTGAGCTCCAGGCTCTCTGTGCAATCGCCCTACTCCACCTTTTTGTCAGGTAAACTACTGCTGAGGACCTGGTCGACCTTCTTGCTGAAACTAGGGCCTTTTTTCACATCGGACAATCCATCACTGTCCCAGTATTCTTTGCCCCATCTCACCCCTCACTAGAAGAGGGAGCCTGCATCTGCTGGACCCCAAAAGAGCAATAAGCGTTTACATTGATCGCACCAAAGACTATTGGGTGGGCTATCAGCTGTTTGTGGGGTTTTCTTGGTCAAAGAAAGGAAAGGTGGTGCAGAGAAGGACCCCCTCGAAGTGGATAGTCCTCTGCATTAAGATCTGCTGTGCAATGGTCAAAAAGCAGCAAATGTATGAGGATGGTTACAGTAAAGCAGGCAACCTGCTTCACCTGGACAGCCGTGATACAGGCTTCACCTGAATCTCTAAAATTGAGTTTGATTTGATACATCTCTTGAAGTACAGTTTGCTACACCATCAGGTGCGTCTTCTGAGCAGTTTTTTTGGGGGGAGCAGTAGTAAAAAAAATAATAAAGTATTTGAAGAACCACCAAGGGCAACAGAAGTAAAGTCATCACGTCATCAAATGATTATGTAGTAAGTCTCAGTTGCCCATAATTGAGGGATTAGTATGCACCTATATAATATTGTGGGGAAAACCTCTATTTCGCTGCAGTTAGAAGACAGGAAACCGGGAGGCAAACATCTGCTTCTTCAGACAAATTCCATAAATTCAAATCTGCACCAACGTTCTTAGTGGATCAGGTATCTTCAGCAAAAATAAAAAGCGATGCCTTCCCCTCGAATAAAAAAACTGAATACAGTGAGTGGTAAGCTTTTACTTTTGAAACAGTAGCTCTAACGGCTTCAAATACAAGCTGCCTCTTGACTCCTTATTCACATGTGCTCTTAAAATTGTGAACTCAGCAACAATAAGCTTTCTAGTTTCCGCAGCATAGGAGAGCCCTTTTTCAACTGCTTTTCAAGGATATAATAGGTGTCTTTAAGAAGAGTATGCATACTACTGTGGATACTGGAAGCACTGCTACAGTGAAGGAGGCAAAACAATAGAAGAGGCATTCTTGAGCTCATGCCACAAGGTTCTTTGGCAGTGAACAGTCCTACCTATTTGATACGCCTTTTGCAAGTGATAGTGAAAAACCACATCAATTGTATGGTAATTTATCATTTGATGGTTACTCCACAAGCACCACTGGGGTTTCAGGGTTATGGAAAAGTCACCTACCATTGCTCTCGTTAGCCAACTCAATCATTGCGGAGCAATGGATATTTTACCCTTAACATTTGAAAGGGGCTTATTTTAAAATAGATAGCATGATTCTCCTATTTGTACTACTAGGTACCTTGAAGGATGCACCCTTTTAATAGTTATATTTATGTTATTTGCAACACTTGGTTTGGGAATTACAAGCTTGCTCTGTGACACTAACAAGGTTGTTTTAAGATCCCAACATTCCCTCCTCCTAAAGTTTATTCCAGAATGTCATCTTGCGCAAGTGAGAGCCTTACTTATATTCTGTCTTGCCACAACATTCCAAAGTGAAGGAGAAGAGCCTTCAGGTTCTTTCTGGAGAAAACAAGAAGGTACTGGACAGGTGATGACCAACTGTTAATTTGTCATTTTGGTACAAAGGAAGAATTGCGGAACGATTTGGTCTTTGTTGTACTTGTTCACAAAACATCACGGTCTTGATTTTGTTCATGTTAAGGCTGTATTCAGTAGAACAGTTTAGGAAAACATTTTAATTTTAGAATTCAAGTGGCCATTTGTCTAGGACCATAATCCTGCTAAACTGCTAAGGAGATCTTTATGTTGATGGCTCTGTGTAAAGAAGCATCCGTTTGCAGAACTACTTACTTGTCTTTGGAACTACAGTGTGATGTACAAAAATCTTTATTCAGATTCATCACCCTCTCATCTCGTTTTCTAGAAATGTTAAATTTTCAGCAGCATTTTTTTCAATCTTTATAATTGTTGACTCTATCGTCTTTGTCCTAGCCTATGTAAAACCCCACAAATTAGTTGGAACTAATAACACAGCACTGGAGGTGCCTTGATGGACCAGATGTCTTTTCCTAGGATAACTGTTAGACCTCCACCACTTTGCACCAGAGAGAGAAATTGCTGAAAATAAATCTGATGCAATCTGCTTCCTGTAAATACTTTAAGATGAGGAAAGTGTGTGGTGATTCATATTTATTAGAAAAAGCGTTACTAAACGATCCTTTGAGGTGCTTAGATGAAATTGTGATCAATCACTGGTTGCAGATAAGCATGTTGTTTGGCTGGCATGGTATGCTAACTTTGCTTTATATTTTATTGTTTACGTTAATAAAAAACATAAAAATAGTCCAATAAAATCTGTAATGCGTAATGTAGCATTATACATTTTTATCGTCCTTAAGTTCAGGTTTGAACCTTGTTAATCGACAGCAGCCTAAAATACTATGATATGGAGGCTAGTTATGTTGAAATTAAACGACCTCCCCTGAAAAGAGCTAAAAAACAAATTGTGCAATATTTGGCATAAAGTGCTACTGTGCTAATAATGCTGTATTTTTTCTATACAAACTAATTTATAAATCATTTATAAATTAGAACAGCAGTAACTCGTAATAACGTGGTCTTAATCAGTCAGGTATTCGGATCTAATTCCTTTTTCATATAAAATCATTAATTTCATCGCTTTGCAATTAAGGTGATGGTCAGTTGGATCGAAGCATGTTACTACTGCTGATCTGCAAGAACGTACACCCATAATATTAAAAGCTTTTTCAACAGTAAGATCCGAATTGATTTTAAAAAGGGATATATGCAAATCAAATGCATAAAATACTGCTTTACCGAAATGCGGAACTAAAATGTCTTTGGACCACTATATTTCCAAGCAGGTTGTTCAGCCAAAAATGGTAATGTCCCGAAATGAGTGGACAATAGCTTCCTTTTTAAATATGAGGACAATGTTGTACTCCAACATTCTTCCGGTTGTAGTGGGGTATATGATTGTCACACCATCCAGGTGTGCGCACGATTGCCTAATCTGTTTTTGTCTTCAATACGCGAGTGCTTTTTTGCAGCTTTATTCATTAATTTGCGGAATGTCAAAAAAGTGAGGTTCTGTTTCCAAAGGCCTGTCGGGTTTGTTGCCTTCAGTGACGATTTCAGGTCAGTCTGATTGAGGTTCATCTTCCAGGGCTCACCAGATGGTATTATTTAGTAAGCTGGTACGATTTATCCATATTTTTTACCATGGTATTATTGTTGCAAATCTACTTGCTATAGACAGTTGCAACAGACCGAATTCAAGTAATATTATGTCTTTCCCATGCAGGACCACACTTTTATATGCCATTGTTGGTAGAACTTTAGACATTATGATTGCTAGTAGTGACTTGTAGGAAGGACCATTCAATCTTTTTGCAAGTGAGCAAAAAGCATAGATCAGGCCATTTCCTTTCTTGATAGCATACTGTTTGTGTGTTTGAAAGTTTAATCGATTATCAATATACAGGCCCAAGTACATATAGTTACTGTCCGCCTCAAGACTTATGGCATGGAGTTTGGGAACAAATGAGAGGAGGAGAAGATTAACTGGGTGCCACATTCATGTAAATGCACACTACAGCTCAGGTAGTAGATGATATTAGTTCTGAGGACTTATCGCTGTGTCCTTGGGAAGCCAGTTGTTACAAGGAAGAAAATTGCAAAGGTTCAGTAAATCTAGTTGACCATCTAGGTTAAGCAATACTTTTTCCATTTGTATAAAATGAATCATGTCTAACAACCTTATGTCAACTAGTGGTTTGTTGTTAGACTTTCAATGTCACAGGACTATCTTCTATTCCAACCAAGCTTTCGCCTTTCAAGCTCCTAAAAAGTGGAATAGCCACCCTGAAGAAAATGGATGCAGTTCAAATGTTCTAACCTGCCATAAGGCTCTTAAAATTCACATTGTCAAACTCTACCTGAAACCAGATAATTAATGGTCTTAATGGTGTTCTTGCTCAATTCTTTAGTTTTGCCTAATAAATATATATGTCTATACTCATTACCTATATGTGTTATTGTTTGATTCTTTGTGATCTGTTGTTTTATGTGAAGTGCTCTGTGTAGTGATGTCCGGGCTATATAAATAGAATAATAATAATAGAATAATAATAATAATAATATGCTCCCATTATCGATCATGACCACATTTGTTTTCTCTTCCCTAGTTGAAGCCATTTAACTTTGTCTTGAAAATAATTATTTTTGCTGAGAAAGTCAAGTCACAGCATAGAATCAGTTACTAGTTTTACATAACTTAACATGAGAAGACTCCCTAGAACTTTACGCCTACTAAAGTTGATTTATCGTGATTGATTATTGTAGTAGAAGTAGTTAGATACAAGCTTGTAACCAATTTATTCTGTTGTATTATAAGTATGATTAAGGAGCTATTGTTGATTTATTTTACCTTTATTACTTCGTTCCCCACTATGAGTTTCCGATAGGGTCAGTGTCAGGAGCTCTAGGCACCATTTGAATTCTGAATTTTCCAGGTTCACACGGGGCCTCAGGCTGCTGAAACAGCCATAATCTAAAGGTCAACTTCTGTTGGAGAATGACTATTTACCAACAAATTGGGCTTGGTACTCTATATCCCCAACACCCATTGATTCCTCATTTCTCAATGGAACCTTCGGAATCTCTTATGATGCCCATCAAACCTACATCCGAATGGTACCAGCAACTTGAAGGGTGTGGAGTTACTGGGGACATATCAGGGGTCCTTAGAATAATGATCTAATTGGACATTATATAAGTACTAGTAATATTACTTTACTTTTATATTTTCCATATTTCCTCGAAATTATTTATCATCTTTTTGCCTCCAATATTGGTGGTGTAAAAGCAGATATGTCCATGACCGAGTCCTTCGCAATTGTAGCATAATAAAATGCATAAATAAAGAAACTATTAGGAGTTAAAAAAGGAAAAGCAGGACTTAAAACTGAAGCCTGTTGAACCCCAAACAAAAAAACTGTAGAAAGCCGTGAAATATTTCTCCCTTAGCTGAAAATACCAAGACAACAAATATCTTAAAGAAACAATGGATCGAGAAGGAACTCAATGCTTGAAATGCCTCACTGTCCCTTCCCATCTATTTTATTAGGCATCTTACTTCCTTGACTAAACAGAATGTAACAGCTCAGTCAATGAAAGTGTAATCCTATTTGGTATTATGTACTGTGGTTGATAATGTAATATTTACTTTACACTTTTGTACAGTGTGTTGTTATTTTGAAGAAGGTGACTAGTCCCATGCCTGATACTTTAACATGCAATGACATCCAAGCTTGCAGCCATTCTGGCCCATGACTATATGTCTAACTTGGAGTAATTCATAGTGGTTATTTGAAGAGATAAACACGTATCATTCATTGAGTAACAACATGACAACAAGCTGCTTTCTCACATTAAGGGTTAATTGGATTTTTCTCATAACCGTAGTTTTTTTTGTGTTAGTTTGATGCGTTCAATGACCGTGTTTTTTCTACTTCCTTTTTTGGCATTCAGGACATTCAACTACATATTGCGGGAGCTGCCAAAGGTACCGACCCATGTTCCTGTTTGTGTACTGGGTAACCACAGGGATATGGGGGAGCATCGTGTTATCCTTCCTGATGACGTTCGAGAGTGCATTCAGAGCCTTAACAGGTACTTAGTCAGTACTTAGTGCTAGCTTTATACTTATGAAGAGGTTACACCTAAGTGATAGCTTCTAGTCAGTGCATTGCAATTACTTTTTACTGAATGCAGGAGACAATTTAGTAAGAATGAAAGGGCATGCTCTGATGTGATTGCTAGGCTGTGGGCTAGCAGTTATGATTATTGGATGTATGACAACAATAATTTGTTTTAATCTACATTTAAAGTAGGCAAGAAGAAAGACCTTTACTGATATTGCTCTTGAATCCAGGGTTTAAGGAGGCAAATGTTGGTTGGATCTTTTAAATCTCTGTATGTATGTGTGAAAGAATGAACTGTTTAAATTATTTGTGTCTTTATGGTAACACATCTGAAAAGAGGAAGAGAAGGCTGCAAGTACAGCTTATTCATTTCTAACACTGAGTAGAAAACCGTCTTTCTGAATTCCTGGCATCTATGTTTCTTAATGAGGTTCTTCAAGTTTCAAAGTGCCATTTGTCTTCATTACTTCCTTTCAGGCAAGTTAGAAGCCCTTTGTATTTACTGGAGCATAGCTGAAAGAAAAAGATGCTTAGATCATTGAATTCTTTGCATTTGGGTGACCAAGCAGAAGGTGGGTTGGTGCAAAACTGGCATGCTATTGTGTGTGGGTAGATATATCCATCTAGGTTCATTCTGGCACACAGTGTCTCAATCACAGACTCAATCGGTGGGGCAGTTTTTCACACCTGTTTTAGACTTATTTTGGAAACTAAATGTAAATACAAAAGGATTGCAAATAGGATCACACTAGAAAAATGTGCAATTGTTTGCTGCCCCATTACTTCATCAATTTCCTTCTCTCTTCAACAGGCGCCCAGGCTCCTCTTACATTCGCTATGCTGAATCTTCCATGAAGAACAGCTTTGGGTTAAAATACCTACATAAATTCTTCAATATCCCGTTCTTGCAGCTACAGGTATGAACACCTTTAACTCATTCCCAAATGCTTTCAGTTGAAATATGTGGGATTCCCTCTGTTACATACCCAGTTTTGTTACAAAAGGCTGTTAGTTTTTAGTATTCTTTTTTGTATTTTTAATTTCTACACTTTGTCCCAGATTTAAAGCTTTGCTATATTTTGCCACTCTACATACAAATTCTGTGACATATGCTGATTGAAGGCGGTTGCTGCCCCCTCATACAACGGCTCTCGAAACCTTAAAGTTGATATCAACTGATCCAAGGGCCTAGTTAGCAGTGACTCGGATTATCTCAAGTTTCCAAACTAGCTTGTTTTCTTCCTAAATCACCTAATCTTAGTTAAGCAGCATAACACTGATTGGGGCACAGTCTCCTGAGCAGGCTTTCCCTCACACCTTGCACAGTCCCTTAAGGCTGTGGAAGGAACCCCAAGGCTGCCACCTCCATTTTGTAGCCTCCGCTTCTGTGAGCCCTAAACAGTGGGACGAGATGGAAGACTTGATGGAATATCTCACAGAGGAATAAAAAAAGAGAGCAAGGGGGCAGGATAGTCACCAACACATGCCTGAAATCCTCACTGAATGCAGCATAAACAGCCAGTAGACAGCTCTGCATGGCCACCACCTTGTGCAGATATGCTTGGCTATGAATCTCAGGATTTAAACGAGATCCAGTCAGCCATCTACAATATTCCTTTCACATGACACACGTTTTTTTGGAGAGGCGGTAGATGAAGCGATTCAGCTCATGAAAAAGGACAATGAGACCACCAGGGCAAGAGGGGCCCTTCAATACAGGGGAAACTTTTGGGGCAGCATAGCCCTGAAAAAGAGAGTAACTTAATCCAAGGGAACCATGCAATCACATGCACCACATACAGACCTCAGCAGGCAATGAATTGAACCCACCACCGTCTCGCAATGGCAGCTAACTTTTGTGGCTGTGGAAGGGGTAGAGGCAGAACCCCAAAACCACACTTCTAATTGACTGCCCGCAAGGAACCCTCCCACACAAGTCACCAGTAGGAGGAGGAATCAAAGGATTCTTACAAGAATAGGAGAGAATCACCTCCGACAAATAGATACTAAATATCTTAAAATACGGCTATTGTATAGAATCGAGGAAGTCACCTCCAACAATGCAGCCAAGGCTCTAAAAGATAAAGATCGACTAACAATGATGACTACAGCAGGAAGTTTGAGTTGTTAAGCAACAAGGCTATATAATTAGTTCCCCAGCAACAAAGACTCACCAGGTTCTACTCAAGCTGTTATGTTATGTTACTGCCATTTGTATAGCGCAACAGCTGCCCCAGCAAAGAGGCATCCCAGCGCTGCCAGCAAAGCAACTAACACGGAGGAAGGCAAAGGCTACACAATGGGGAAGAGGTAAGTTTTTATTGCCTTCCTGAAGTTAGTATGGCTTTGAATGCGAGTGGGCAGTAAATTCTAAAGGAGGGCTGCCCTGCTGCAGAAGGAACGGCCTCTTGCCAGCACTCTCCGGAACCTTGAGACCCTCACCAGGTGCTGGCCAAGTGAATGGAGCTGCGTGTGGGAACGTAGGGAATAACTAGGTTGGCCAGAATACTAGAGGTGTTGAATTTCAGGGCTTTAAAAGTGATACAAAGGGCTTTAAATTCAATTCTCCTGGCCACAGGCAGCCAATGTAGCCGATGGATTGTGGCTGACACTGGGCAGGACCTGCGCAAGCCAATCCACGATCTGACTGCTGCGTTCTGTACCCGTTGTAGCCGTGCAATCTCGGCCTTATTTGCTCCCAAATACAGAGAGCAGGCATAATCCAATCTGGACATTATAGCTGCCTGAATGATAGTCTGGTGCGTCGGAGGTCAAAAAACCCCAGTAGGGGTCTAAGCCCCCGTAAAAGCCCAAAGCAAGTCCCTGCTACCTTTTTGGTTTGGGCTTGATAGCTGAGCGATGAGTCCAATCATACCCCCAAGTTTTTGACTGCTTGCTTAGGAGGGGGGCACTACCCAGGATTTCTGACCACCAAAGTTCACTCCATAGACCCTGGTCCTTTCCCACCAACAACACCTCTGATTTACTGGCATTCAGCTGGAGGCAGTTAGCGGTCATCCACTCAGCGACCACCGCCAGATCACCCCAAAATTTCAGGGCGTCCTTCTTGGTGTCGCTTGAGAGTGCCACCTCCAGCTGCGTGTCGTCGGCATAGGAGACCATGGTCAGTCCCCTATTTCTGGCCACCGTTGCCAGCGGTTGGACATAGATATTGAATAAAAGGGGACTGAGGGAGGAACCTTGTGGAACACCTTGTTTAATGGGGTGAATGCCTGAGACAAAAGGGGGAATGGTAACCATAAATGACCTTTCACTAAGGAACGAGGTGAACCACTTCAAGGCCAAGCTGACAAACCCCGCCTCCTCCAGGCATTGTAACAGAATGGCATGGGACACTGTGTCAAACGCGACGCTGAGATCTAGAAGGATCAGCGCCGACGTTTGCCCAGCCTCCGGAGCAGACCAAAGATGTTCTGTCACAGCCAAGAGAGCAGACTCCGTGCTGTGACCAGGTTGAAATCCATTCTGGGAGGGGTCCAGCGTCTGAACCCCTCCCTGTCTGAGAGGAGTGAGTTGACATGTGCCTCCGTGATCTTGGCTGCCCAAGGGAGTAGTGGGATGGGGCGATAGTTTTCGGGCTTGGCCGAGTCCAGCAGAGTTTTTTTAAGTAAAGGTAGCACCTTGGCATGTTTCCACGCCTTGGGCACGGTAGCAGTGGAAAGCGAGATGTTAATTACCTGCTTCAAGGAGGGCATAATCGTAGGCAGCACCCTTCTAAATTGCTCTGGTTTAAGGGGATCAGCAGGAGAACCAGATTTAATGTTCCTGCATTGTGCTAGAAGTTGGTCTGTGGAAATGGTTGCAAGAGACTCCAAGGTATTGGCAGGTTGATCACGCCCTACAACTAGAGGGGTGGTAACTATGGCAGGAAAGGACCTATACATGTTATCTACCTTCCTATTAACAAGCATTTGCAATGCAATAGGTCTCGCCTTTGTGAGAGTGTGAGCTATTGTCATTGCAAATGACAATGCCTTACATTTATGTGTTTTGAAAACCTGCAAGCGGTCCGTAAACAAGCAGCTAGGATTAATTCCAGGTTTTCTGGTTTCACATCATGCAATTGCAACTAGATGTGTAGATGTATATGTTTTGCATCCCTACACCCATCTTACTGCCACCACCCCACTCTGCACGACCACTCCTCCCCTCCTCCCACTGCCACCATGCTGGTATCATTGTGGCCCTAGGTCACATCACAGACAAAACTTTATGGCCACTGGGAAAATATTTGTGAGTACCCATGTTGTTCTATAAGGTCATCTAAAGGGAACCAGGGAAATCTTTTTAGAACATGCTATAATGTCTATATTCTCCCACATAAACTACAGCAGTAATGTGCCCCTTAAAGCATGGCTGCCTTGCTGAGATGTGTTGTAACTGTCCAGATACCTATGTTAATGGTCTGTTGTGAAGTTCCTATGCTCTTCCTAAAAGGGTCTATTTGAAATTTGATTCAGCTATTGATTCATTGTGAACTCCGGCAGTTTAGGAGCTGCGTTTGAGATACAACACTGATTATTGCTCAGAAGACATAACTCTAATTTAGTGTCCATATTGTCAAGTGATTCATTACATGAGAGGGGCATGCTCACCCTAAGCATAGAATCCTGCTGCCTTGTAGTTTGCACACTGGACACCACTTCCCGCCCTAAACGATGGGCAGGAAGTGGGAAGGACAATGGATGAGTGCATGCTTATCCCGCAGCATGCAGAATAGGACAGCGCGCTGCGAGATAAGCTTCGCAGAAGATGAGAATCCAGCATGAGTGACTTTACTTTAGAAGGCATACAGCAAAGGTGCACCTGCATCGATGGGCTTCCTTTGGTAGAAATGTAGGGATGCCAACAGCGGATGTTAAAGGTGATTCAAACGCACACCATCCAGTTACCACGCATACAAGGGGTCGAACTTTAAACAACTCGGAGATTATTGTTTTATCAAAGTGTATTTTAAAATAGGGTCTTATCATATTGTACTTTTTTGACATATTGCTTTACATTTGCAATGGTTTTTAGTAATCACGCATCAAAGGTTATCTTATCTAATATGCAGCATGGCATGACGTGTGCCCAGGGCCGCCAGAGTGAGTAGACCACAGAGATGAATATATTGCAGCTCACGACATCTACATCTCTAGTAAATAGGGTACGGTGTAGTGCCCATAAAGTGCCCTTTTTCAAATGTTAAAATGTCGCTGGCACACTCCATTCGTTGTAATATCGATTGACCAGACTTCAGGGCTTGTATACCTGCGTTGAGCAGGTGACTTCAGCTGGTTACGTCAAGCACTAGATCTGGCCTTTTATCCTTCCGAGGTAGGAAAACTGTGTCCCATTGCACTTGGATTAAGTAATAGCAGCATCTGTTACTTGCAGCGCTTAGAAAGGGCTGGAGTGTAGAAGGAAGTGCTAAATAAAAGTTATTATATGACAAGTACGCAGTGTGTTTATAAAGTCTCCAACATCCTTGTACAGAACAATGAATATCCCACACGCACATAACTTTAGCTATTGCTATTCCCCAGTGTGCCAAACTGGATATACAAGTCATTCGAGGAATTCGAACATTTAAATTGGAATTCCCCAAAATGAAAACGTGGTACTCGGCGCTGAGATTTATTTACACACTGAATGGGCAGTTGAAGTGCGTGGCACCGCCTTAAAACAAAATTGAACTTGCCCTCGAAGTGGAGGTGATGTGTCTTCAAGGGTGGAAAAATAACCGTACAGCCCAAATCAGAAGTATACAGTGTACCCATAATGCCCGTCGGAGGTTTTTGCACAGAGATGGTGGCATTTATAAAGCGCAGTGTTCACCCAATAAAAGATTGTGGGGGCTATGCGAGTACCTATCCCGGGACAAGGGCACCCAACTCGGGAATAATTCAATTGACATAAAACAGATGATCATTTCCTATAAAGGTGCGTGATTTAAACATGGAATTTCCAAGAGGCGTGGATGAAACATACAGGGAAATCCCAGCAGGTGCAGCGAAATGAGAATTTGTGCCCGAGGCACAGCAAACAGGAATTATGGCAGCCACAGCAGCATCTTTTCCGCATACATATAGATTTGCCACACTTACCATAAATCCATCTTCAGCAGACTGGAACTCAAAAAAAAATTCTAACTCAGCGCTGCCTACTCCATGTCCAACGCTTACCAAAGTGAATTGTTCACCATTCAAATACTGACTGATGTATCACACGCTCAAAGTAGTGACAATTTGCCAAGATGGTGTTACTATACCGGTTAATGGGCAAGAGCAAGAAATGTTATCTCCAGCCCAAAATAAAATCGAGAGCTCTACTGTAACTCAAACAGGGCGAAAACACAGATTTTTTCCTTGGCATGAAACTGTCAGTTAGGTAAACAGGAATTTTGTGTGAAAAGTGAACCAAAGCAATGTTTTCAAAGTAGCAGTTATTACAGGAGGGCACTCAGACTTGACAGGAATGTCGAGAATGTAGTATCTCTTTTTCTTGAATCTGAAAGTGCCCTCTACTAAGACATGTTAAAACAAGGATTTAATCTGTTACATCCCTTTTCAAGTTTGCCGAGAGATAAACTGAGAATTTCTTTTTATTTTTTTTAGGTAAAATTAGCAATTTGCTCTTGGTACAGGTAATGGTTACCCACAACATTTCTGGGAAGAATCAAACTTGCTTCGCACACCATAAAAATATTTGAATATTCCATTATAACCCTTCAGAAACTAGAGCTATTTAGCACGTTCAAGTAATAAACAAGCGGTAAAATGCACTATTTTGCCCTATATTTTTTCAAAACATTTCCAAGATGGGTGTTCTACCTCGATCCTGCCTATAGGAAGTCAGGCTCGGGCAATCCAAGCAGTTCAATCCTAGTACAGTCACCCAGCCACTAAAAGATCACAATTTAGATTATAATAAACTGGTCCTATGTCATTCTACGGCTGCAGCTTTTTTCCAGATAATTATGGATTTATTGCACGTGCCACTCAATCCAACATCGGCTTCAGAATTTGCAAATATCATCAAGGAAAAAATTGTTTCTAGGTCAGACGGATCAAAAGTTATTAAAACAGCCTCACCAGTGTGAGGCAGTGACTGGCCTTCCTGAAAAGGTTAACTGCCACCTCTCGGTTGCCAATAGCTGTGTTCTGTGCTAAACTGCTACTATTGATGTGAAACCTTTTCTCAAACAGTATTATGTGTTTGAATGAAAAAATAGCGAAATACAGTTGCCGAATATGCCACATTATGCCGCATAATTCCAGTGGCCGTGGCACATTAACCCTCTAAATTATAGGGTGGTTCAAACTTGTATCTAGCGTCCAGCAGATTGCAAACACAAACCACTTATGTGGGTGCATTTTTCAGTATTTCGCCGATATTATAACCTGACACTTGTTGTCTAGATAAGGATCTCTGTAGCAAATGCTTTAATCCCCTGAGCTATCTTAGAACGCAGCCTCTGTTTGCTAATAAAGTGTGTGTGTGGGAGCAGTTTTGCCACTTTAAGCTAAAGTAAAACGTGTCATTTGTAATTGTGAGCAGCACGTCGAGCTGCCAAATGTCTGTCCTAAAAGTCTATTTTTTTTTCCAAGTCAAAAATACTTTTTTTGATTCTTTAAAAATCGTAAAAGGATTGCAAACTATCATAAAACACAGAAAATTAACTGAGCATTTAAAAAACAAGCTAGCAACAAAGCAAACAAATCCCGCCGCCCCCCCCCCCCCCGCCCTCACTTACCTACCTCCGGCCGCTGGAACACGCTGTGACGCACACCGCAAGTCGGCCTGGAGCGCGCCTCGGCAGAGACGCGGGAGGACAGGAGAGTGACGCGCGTGAACGTGCACGTTGACGTTCCCGCGCGTTCACGGACCTGAGTCGGCTCGTGCCCAGCTCTGTGTCGGGCTCGTTCACAGCTGCTACTCCCTTGACAGGGATCAAGGCGGCTATAGAACTCGCTGGCGGGAGCGCTTCGCGCTCCAACGCCAGGCGAGCCCTAAAAAAGGAGGCAAGGTCCTCACATTGCTCATTGGACTGTATTTTCTGCCCTACGTTGGTCTGCTGTAATTTAAGGCTGGAGAGTATTGACAATACGCTCTTTGCCGGGTTATCGCTGTTGCGGATTTGGTCGGCATAGAACCTTGCGCGCACCAGTTGAATTGCCTTGTGATAGCTTTTGACTTCCCCTCAATAGGTGTCTTTCGCATTGGTGTTAAAATCCCTTCTCCATATACGTTCCATCCTTTTTCGGTCTTTGCGCAGGTCAGCCAGCTCGCTATTGTACCATGGTTTTGATTGGGTTTTATGGTTCAGGGACAATTTCTCCGGGATGAGGCCATCTAGTGGCTGGCTAATCCAGTCAGTTAGGTCCCTATATGCCTCATTAGGGTCATTAGGGAGACTAGGACATGTAGTAGACAGTCGGGCCTGGAAAGAATCCCAGTTGAGTTTATACTTCTTATTGCCAAAACCAGACAAAACATTATGACCAATACTGGACCTGAGGTCATTAAACAAGTTCATAAAGACGCAAAAATTCGAGATGACAATGATGCAGAAGGTAATTCCCCTGACAGAGGAAGGAGACTACAAGGCAACCATAGACCTCAAGGATGTCTACCTACATGTACCAGTAAATTAAACGTTAAAGACAATTTATCAGATTTGTGATGGACAAGACACACTACCAATTTAAGGTGTTACCATTCGGAATAAAATTAGCACCATGAGTGTTCACCAAATACATAGCTGCGGTAGCAGCGCACCTAAGACATCTGGAAAACCCGTTTACCCATTTTTAGACGACTGGCTGATGAAAGCAAAGACCAGCAGTCAATGCAAAAACAACATCAACAAGGTGATTGACTTTACGCTAGCTACGGTGTCTCCATCAACTACAAGGAGTCATTTCAGATCCCAGACAAGAAGAAAACTTTCCTGGGAGCAGTCTTAGATTCCCAGATAGCCAAGACCAGTGGACAAGAGGGTGGAAGCAATCATAGAGCAGAGCCACCATTACCAGAAGGAGCAACGTCTAACGATGGGACAAGTGGGGAAAATTATGGGCATGATGGCTTCCTGCATTCACCTGGTACCACAGGCAAGACTACACAAGACCAGTACAAGAATGGGGAGAGGAGTTGGAGAGAGGAGTTGGCCTAACGGCTATGGCGCTCGACCTTGGACCTGGGGATCTGGGTTCGAGTCTCGGTAACGATGCCGAACGGCTAGGGCGCTCGACCTCGGACCTGGGGATCTGGGTTCTAGTCTCGGTAACAACGCCAAAACCTCCTGTGATTCTGGGCAAATCACTTAATCTTCCCGTGCCTAAAATGAATGTGTGTCTGTCCTCATGTAACGTAACTGGTGCTATGTAAAGCGCTCTGATACCTGATTCGGTTCGGGTCTAGTTCGCGCTGTATAAAACTCTGCAAAAAAAAAAAAAAAAAGAATGGATCCAACATCAAAATCAGCTGAGAGTTGGGATGATCTAGTGTTTCTAAAAGACCAGGTTCAGAAAGAGATACAATGGTGGAACCACAAAACACGAACAGTGGGGAAACCATTCAAACTCCCTCTGTGACCATCACAGCAGAAGCATCCCACATGGGATGGGGAGCATATATGGGCAAGCTGAACATCAGAAGTATCTGGAACCCCAAACAAGCACTAAACTAAAGTACATAAATGTGCTGGAGCTAAAAACGTATTTTTCCTGGCATTGAAGCCTTCCAGAAACATGTGACAGGAAGGATGTCTTGATTCAAACAGACAACACAACAACAATGCACTACTTGAACAAAGAAGGCGGGAAAAAATCATACCCGTTATCTAACCTGGCTCGGATGAAATGAAAATGGGCAATAGCAAACAAAGTAGCAATGCACTTACCAGGAAAATAAAAAACACTGAAGAAGACAGGCTAAGCAGTAAGGCAAACATCACTCACGAATGGAAAGTAAAGCAAGAAGTGTTAAGACACATCTTCCAGATCAGCAGAACCTCAAAAGTAGACCTATTTACAACAAACAGGAACAGGAAATGCCTAAAACTGTGCATCTAGGATCCAGTAGCTGGGGGAATGCCCTATCGATAAATTGGTCAGGGAGATTTGCTTATGCCTTTCCACTGATTCTTATGATACCGAAGCTAATCCAAAAGTGTGGACATAAACACATCAACTGGATCTTGATGGCCTCTCAATGGGCTCGACGAATGTGGTTCTCAGACCTCATTGAAATATCTCAAGTAGAGTGCATGCCACTCCCAGCACATCGAGACCTGTTAATGATATAAGAGGGACAAGTGTGGTACCCGGAACCAAATACCCTCAGCCTGGCAGCATGGCTCCTGAAGACTTAGAATTTGGACACCTCAAGTTGCCAAGAAGGACGATGAAGACCTTAAAGGATGCAAGGCGACCAACAACATGAAAATGTTATATCATCAAATGGAAGATTTTTCAACTATGGTGTATAGACCTGGGAAACACCGAGACTGGACACAAGAAACCAGACATTAGAAACCTGGCCCGTCTACTAGACAAACAATACTCGTTTGCCTCTAACAAAGTGTCCACTTCGCAGCCATAGTAGCATACACAAGAGGCACACTGGGTAGAAGTTTCTTGACCACACCAGGGGTGAAACTCTTTTTTAATAGGGGTGAATAAAATAGCACCCCCTGAAAAGTGTACCAATGCCTTCATGGAACTTGAATGTAGTGCTCATGCAGCTGATGACGTCACTCTTCGAGCAAATGCAGAACTCACAACTGAGATTTCTAACCCTCAAAACTGCCTTTCTCTTCGCTATCACCTCACTATGGAGAGTAAGTGAAGTAGAAGCACTTGCCTCTCCAGAACCATACCTAAGGATGTATAGGGACAAGGTGGTCATGCGAACAAACCCAAGATTCGTCCCAAAAAATCCATGTTAAGCAAGCAATCCACCTACCAGCTTTTTTCCCCCAGAAACGCAAGCGCAGAGAGCGTTGCACATGCTGGATGTACAAAGGGCAATTGTACTATTTGGAGGAAAAAAAGACATCTGAAAAGGAGAACAGTTCTTTGTTTCCTTCACCCTTTTGGTCTTGACGCCTTAGTAGAGCTCTGGAATCAAGGAATAAGGAATTCCCAGGTAATCCTCAAGTCCTTTGTACTGTGGATGAAGATGGGTACTTTCAAAGCAGCCAATTATACCTCTGCTCACTACCTCTCACCATCTTCTCCAGGGAAGCACTTGATTTTCAGTTAGATTAGAAACTATTCAACTTTGATAGAGGCATCAATGTTGTTCCCGTTGTATGTTTCACCCAGCCTTTTGTTGTTTGAACATCCAGTCATCAGATGTTTTTCTACACGGTTTGATATATTTTTACTTTGAAGAAGGAAATCCGAGGGTATCATCTCACTGGAAGTTACTTAAAAGAATGGAGAAATGTCTAGAATACTGAATAGTGCAAGAAGATGACATGGAAGCTAGTTTCTAAATCAAAAATGTTGTATTTTCTTACATCTTGCAGTGTAAAGGACTTCTTGCAATTGGGAATTTTGACTGTCCTTTTCTAGGATCCCTATAAATCTGGCTTCCTAGAGGCGCCATATTGAAGCACTACATGCACAGCAACATCATATAGGTATCTGTTTTAACACAGTGAGCTCATTGATGAGCAAAGCTAGTTTGGTTATGTTTGGCACTTTGCCAACTGTTTAGGTTTTTGTGGTAGGTTTATTTGTTAATTTTTTAGTATGCTATGTATGTTGTGGTTAGACATTCCTTCACATATTACTTTAATATATCTCCACAGCTACCTTCCTTTTAAAAGTATGTTAACATGCCTTGAAAATAAAACAACTTTTCTTTGGCATAAATAAAATACAAATAATTATTCAGCATTGACCTGCTCCACGTACAGAAAGTACCTCTCATTGTTTTCTTTTTGCCTGAGTTATATAGCGTCCTTTACCAAGATTTTCAAAGTTTGCGAAGTTAGAAGACCTTTCTCTTTGGTATCACCAAATCTTCAAACAAAGTTCATGTAGGCTGTACTTTGTAGAGGCACTAATGTTGTAGATCTTCAGGTTTTACACTTCTTTTTGCAAAACCACATAGTATAGCCATACCCCAGTCTCTTAGTTTTCCAGTTAGTATCTGTGTATGAAACTCCGTTTATTGGGCCTGCTGTATCTATTATCTTCCTTCTTCCTTGTTTAGTCCTCAGTGTATTGATTTTCTCTGTTGTTTATCGGATGCCAACAGTTTAACCTAAAGTAATTTGCAGATGTCATTGAACAAAGATCACTCCGATATTTATAAATAAATGAATGCTAATTTTTTAAAGGAGCAAACGTAATCCCAGAAAATAGCAGCAAAAGACCTTCACTTTCGCAAAGTATATGGTCTTGCCGTGATCCACCCTACGGCGTCAGTGCCCTGGAACTTGTATCTAGTGCATAGGTCCATTTGTGCTGTGAGTAAAGGTTCAATCCCCCCGTTCCCCTTTCTGCTGTCTGCTCATGTTCTGTGAGACCGTGTTGAGTTTCCGGCCCTGCTTATGCATTTTTAATCTACTGAGGTAGGTCTGAAACTCAAACCCTATCTAATGGGAAGTAACTCTCAGTGACTGTGCATAGATTAACCATCTCATCATTTATTCATTAGAACATGAGCTGCACCACATCTGATGAACAATCACTCCTGACCTCCATGGCTGGTTACTAACAACAAGGAAATCCATAGATATTCTTTCTACCAGCAATTACTATTGCTTTGAAATGTGCTGCAATTTTTTTTCACAACGTGGTTTGCATACATTGTCCTCACAAAGTTAAGAAATCACATGTGCATCTTCAATAAAAGAAAATCTTCGACCTACCAAAATATGAAAATCCTTTTAGTTGATTGCTTTTTGCAGTTGTGTACAGTATCCCACCAAAGCATGTTAAAATAATTTCAAATTAGATATTAAAGTGGGGTTACTGAATGAAACACGCCTTTGCTGCTGCGGGAAAACTTGGTGCCAGTACAATCAGTTGGGTAACAGGGAAATGTGTTTCATTCGGCTTAGTCTCTTCAGAATTGAATCTGATGCTTTCTAAAGTCACTAGGCTCCTTGTTCGCAGTACTGCTGGTAGACAAATTTGAGGACAAACACAGTAATCCAAATGGTGAGCAGTGCAGATGCTACTATTACTAGCTCATGAAGAGTTGATGGTGTTATTGGTCAGCATGCAGGGCACAGGATGGTTAAAAAGTGGCATAATTCGATAACATTAAAGTTGAACAGTTAGCAAGGATACAGCAGTAACTTTTTGGGGTTTTCATCATGAACAACAAATTAAAGCTCACCTTTGAATATACTTATGTTGTTCTAAGTGTGTGTTATTATTGTAAATCGTACATGGTGCAGTGTGTCATCGCTATACATCCACATTTAGAGAACATCTTGGCATACTAATGTTATGAAACTCTGGTTACAATGATCCAGCCATTCAAGTGAAAGATCCGTCAGAGCCTCCACCCCTAGAACCTAAGCTTTTCCTGTTTTCACGTATGGGACAAAATCTTATTGTTTCACTGAAGTAAATACCCCTTAATAGCAATGTCACAGTGATATGGTCACCTTCGTAAGCAGGAGAAAAAACGTTGAGACTTGAGGTATTGTATTTTTCATAAATATTCGCAGGAGCACTAAGCATCTCAGCAAAAGAGAACAGTGAAAGATATCATAAACCACAAAGCTGTGTTAGAATTAACATTATTGTAACGTAAAGGAAGCATTGGCTAGGAGACTTATGGCTAAACCTAAAGCTGTTTACTTTCCGTGTGGCTGTTACTATTTGGAAAACTTTATTTTAAAGGAACGATGATGAAAGAGCTTGGCAAATTTTGACTATGTTCTTTAAGATAGTAGCATAACCCAGTAGCACCATCCAAGACTCGTTGCCAGTAGCAATGATAAGCACGTGGTTTGCTTCATCACTGGGGCACTGTGGACATCCATGTGATTTGAACTAAACCCCCGATTCAGCGTTGGTATTAAGTTCAGTACATATTAACTTGTTGCACTGGACATGAATTGTTCATCTGTCGACGGAGAAGGGGATTGAGTCCACAAGAAGAATGCGCTCTTTCTATCTAATGGTGCAGCAATCAAGAAACATACATTCGCCCTCCTGTTTAATCTATTCCAGAAGAGTAGGGAGATGTCACTTGGGAAAGTGAGGTGGCTGGATTAGCAGTTCAATGTCTCACAGATAAAATATGCTAATTTATAGTTGTCTTTATGTTTTAATACCGTGCCAGTTTACCGTGTGTGTCTCTTCATATCTAACTAGGTGAAATTATGTATTGATTTTTATGTTATATGGCATGTTTGACGGTGCTTGCTAAGCCAATAAAATTAACTTGACTCAACTCTTTAAGTAGGTATCTGTTGCACAATTCCTACTTCTTTCTAGTTCAAAACAGCAGAAACGACCGTGAAATCATGGCTTCGTAGTCAGACTTAATGTTTCTTCTTGTATATCAATCTAGACTCTTTTTTTAATTTTTATTATAATTTTATTAGTGGTTTACTGTGATGAGACTGACCTTTTTCTATGACTATATTACTCCAGCTTTTTAAAATCTGCACAGGCTTTCTTTAACTTAATACAAATGTCATTGCCTGTGATCTGCAGTGCTGGCTGACAGTCAGATTGCATGGACTCAACATCATCTCCTAAGCTGATGACACCCAGCTCATCCTCTCCCTTACCGCGGCCCATCCACCACCAGAGCCAACTGCCACAGATGGATGCATGATAAATGTCGCTGACTGAATGAAGGACAACTGCCTCAAACTCCTCCCGCCCTAACAGGCCATGCCCACAACCTCGCCATCACCTGGACGGCAAGCTATCTATGAAGAAACAAGTCAGTACAGTCTCATCTGCCTGCTTCCACACCCTTCGCATGCTCCGCAAGATCTTCATGCAACTCCCAGTCAGCACCAGAAAGACTGTCACACAAGCCCTTATCACCAGCTAACTGGAATACAGAAACGCACTCTACGTAGGAATCACTGCACGTCTCCTGAAGAGATTCCAGACAATACAAAACTCAGCCACAAGACTCACCTCGATCTCCCCAGAAGGACCCACATCACACCTCACCTCAATGAACTACACTCGCTCCTAATCCAGAAGAGATGTCAGTTCAAGATGCTGACCCACGCTTACAAAGCCCTGTGCAACGAAGGACCAGCATACTTTAACAAACTCCTCACCTTCCACCAACCGACCAGACGCCTTCGATCTGCTTCCCTCTCAGACACCCCACGCATCCTCTGAACCAACAGCAGAGGACGCTCCTTATCGTACCTGGCAGCCAAGGCTTGGAAGAGCCTTCACCTGCACGCCAGAACCGCACTATTGCTCCAACAGTTCAGGAGAGAACTCAAGACCTGCATGTTCGAATGAACAACCCACCATGCAGCACCCAACATCTGCAGTGCCTCAAAACCCTGATGATTTGCTGCACTTTACTAAATGTTGAGTGATTGATAACATGTTATTTGGCTTTTTAATAGCGCTTGGATAGTCAATAAAATTAACTGGACTCTCGACATTGAAGGTACCCATTGCTCACTTTCCCACTATCTTTTTCAAAACAATTAAAATTACAGTGAAATCATGGCTTTGTAGGCAGACTTGCGGTTTCTTATTGTATATTAGTCAAGACACTTTTTTGATTAGTGATTTATATAGTGCTGAGGCTGGTCTTTGGTTTTGAGTACATTGCTCCAGCTTTCTAAAATCTGCACTGGCTTTCTTTAGCTAAATATGGTGTGCTGTATTTCTTATTCTCTGCTAGTATCTTGATACTGTAGTATTTGAGCGGATTTCACATTGAGCATTACTGCCCTCAAACCGATGATCCTGTCTTCCTTCTTTTTTCAAGGATTTATCATCCTCCTGGGTGCAGGGTGGACTTCAGTGAGGTACCTAATTACTCCTTTGTAACCCACAACCACCCTTAACTGATCTGGGTATTGTTTGTTGGCTTGGACCTCACGGACAACAATGTTCTTCTTAAGATGCTACAGGTCTCTCCTCCTGGTAGCAACGGCAGGTTTTGGCATTGGGTAAAAAAGTAGTGTTCTGGTACAGCGCAACATTTTATTGCCTTTCTCTTTATCGTGTTCTGCTTTAACTCATTATTTAAAGTCAATGACAATTCCTTGGCCATTCACAACACAACTTTTCCAAGTCATGGCTAGTGGTAGTACTTTAGTCACATTGTCAGATTGATTTTATTTATTTATGGAGTTTTATATAGCACAAACATGTCTTATCTAGGTATCAGAGTGCTGTACAAATAGCAAAATAAGTTAAGACACAGAGAACATATGCAATAAAGCAATAGAAATGCAGTTCGTGGTATGTTGTATAAATAGCAAATCGGTTGTAACTGCAAAAGAACAAAAGAAACAGGCATGAAAACAAAATATATGCAGTAAAAACACGCAAAGTTGAGTACTCAGGGTGCAGAAATGTATATAGGCAAAATTGTTCAAACTTCAAGAGATAAGGATTACTGCTAAAGTTATCTATTCAGCTACAACAATTGTAATTCTTTTTTGAAGGAGGTAGTAGAAGGATTAGATCTAGTTTCAGGAGAAACTTAGACGACCAGCCATCCACTCGGATGGCATTTTTTGCCCTTGGTAGATTTAGGGACAGACGTGGTCTGGGCAGATCCCGTTAATGAGATTGTTAAGGGTGCTATTTCCAGATTATTTGGCTGAGGCTGCAATGGTCAATGAATTCTGGATCTGTTCAGGAAAGCTCCTGCTCCCTCTGGGCCACACTCCAAGGGGGGTGCGTTAATGCAGACGTTGTGAACCCTGACACCGGCACCTCCTGATGCCGTTTCCCTCATAACCTCTGACCCCACTACAAACAAGCATTTACAATGCAATGGTCTCGTCTTTGTTAAAGTTCGAGCTATTGGCATTGCAATTGTCATTTTTTTCATTTATTGCTTTTTCTTTTTAAACCGATAAATATATGGTATTGTCATTTACAATGGCAATAGGTAAACATTAGAGAGTAGTAGAGAGTATTAGCAGTGATTAATAGTTAGTAGAGAGTGACTAGTTGATTGATAGGGTAGGAGTGAGTTGTAGGCAATAGTAGTCGAGCGGGCTCAGGCAGTCTAGCGGCCCAGTCATGGTCGGGTGCCTAACTTCCAGATACTTAATGAAAATATTAAACGTGGTCCAAATCCCACCGTGGAGAGATGAGGGGAAGCTTCCTCTGCACCAACACTACTGTCAAATGCACAAATCCAAAAGTTGAAGTCTACCGGTCAGACGGTGCTTGGTTAAAGAGACCAGCGACTGCCATATTGTTAGAATGCTAGAAGCGTGCAGGAAATAGGCACAACAAAGGCACCATGTTGGAAAGGAAATGATGCCGTAATTCTGTCGAACACTATCTGGCAGGCCCTTATTGCCCAATTCATATGGGACTGCATGCAAAGCACAAAGTTTCAAACAAACTCAAGCATTGCTAATAAAGTACATGTACCCCACCTACGATCTAAATGACAACAAATAGGGAGGCACCGTGGAGAACAGAGACTCTGGCCTGGTTTGCATGCATAGTGAACGTATATTAGTCCTACTCAAATGGCTCTGCTGGGGCAGAGACCAGAATAATCATTGGAATCGTCATACGAAAAAAGAACATGTAATTGTTGTTTTACATTGTACAGATTGCAAATACTAAACACGATGCACACCTTTCCTGGACCACCATATTGGTATTATCTTTACCACACGCCAAGAGGCCGGGGGCGCCGCGCTCTTCCGGCAGCCTCATCTCCCTCACACCGGCTGCGCACGGCGAACAGAAGCCCATGCGGAGCGCGGCCAACCCCTGGTGCTGAGCGGGCTCAGACAGTCTAGCGGCCCGGTCATGGTCGGGTGCCTAACAAAGCTGTTGCCCAGGCCCGGTAGTCACAGCGGCCGACATTATGCTTTTGCCCAGGCCGTATTTCTTTCTATCGAAGCCCCATCCTTTTCAGACTGGGGCGTGTTTTTCTTTCTCCCCTCTTCTCCATTGGCTGGAATGTAAACAACGGGCGTGTTTTTGACTGTTGTTCACCATTCCAGCCAATGGAGAAGAGGGTAGAACAAAACTAAAAAACACACCCCCCAATCCGAAAAGGACCGGGCTTAGATGGAGAGAATGACGTAACTGAGACCTCTTCTCCAATAGCTGCCCGCCGTTTAGGTGGCCAGCTAATGGAGAAGACAGATGCGGGGTTTACCCTCGCTACTCAGAGTAATTAAGTCTCGCAAGCGAGACTGCGTATGTGCGCAGCCTACGCTAGCCGAGACCTAAAAAAGAAGTTGCAGCCTGCCAACGTGCTGTCCCCCTTTCTTTCTGGAACGCCTTCAGCACTGATGCAGATGTTTTTGAAGAAGACAACTAAGCCACTACTCTCAGAACTGTCAACGTGAGAAGACATCCGTGGGAAGAGGGCAAAGGTTCATGTGTACTTGATGTTCCCATGTCAAAGTATCTTCATCATGGTCAGACCTGCCAGGAAGAAGAAGATTTTCCATGTCCACTTCAGTGCTCTTGCAATGTCGAACAAATATTATGAATGTACAGATGATGATGATTCGGAGGCTGATAACCTCCTTCACAATTACAGTACTGATGCTGGCCTGTTTTGGATTTGCAAAATGTAAGTGGCTAGACACTTCACCAGAAGGGGTTCATAATTTATCCTTCTGGCCCTTCTTCAGAGGAAGTTTCCTCATTTGCGACTGTGGTCCGAAAGTCTGAATCCTTGCAAGTGATGTTGCCCATTGTGGAGGAGAAGTCTAGCTTTTTTGACTCGGATCTTGCAGCCCTCCTCCTCATTGACTGAACTCTGGCTTCCTTTCAATAAGGCCTTCCTTGATCCTACCATAGCTGTATTGAAGAAACCCTCTTCAGATCCAGCATTCCAGATGAAGAAAGCCAGATGGCATAGCCTGCTCCATATGACACCCACTTTTATCACTCTTCACTGGAAAGTCTGGTTGTTCAGGCACTCGTCTTTAAGCAGAATTAGAACAATTTACCCACAGAATCTCCAATAGAGAGTCAACGAAAAATCTAATACCACTTGCCTCCCGGGCCGATATCTTCATGCCCTATTGTAGTTGGCCAACTTATAGTGGCCAGCGAGCGGGAAGACATCTGTAAGTCGATTCTGGCCTAGTTAGTGATGGTTTTGATGTATCCAAGTTTAGCCTTGGTGCTATGGACCCTGTACCTCTCTCCATGAGTATAGCGGTCATGATGTGCCGACATGCTTGGATGCATGTCTCTGGCTTCTTTGAAAATATCCTAGCCATAGCCATGGACGTGCCCCTTGAAGGAGGGGCAGCCTGTAATGGACAAAGCTGACTTCTCCCAGGAGAATTCCAAGAACAATAGAGCGTCAGCTGGCACACTGAGCGCGCCCCTATGTGGCAGTTCCACCAAGTGGCTCGTCCAGGGCAGTACCTTCCTGCCAGAGACATCGGCTTCCCACTGTTAAGTTGACAATATGAGAGCCTGAAAATGGATTTCAGAAGCATGCAGCTCTCCCAGTGGTCAGTGTGCAATTGGGAAGTAAGCACTTTTAGAGCTGTGCACCAAACATGACTCGCAACAATATAATAATCACATTCCTACCTAGAATACAATATTAGTTAAATTATCTTTTCTGTCCGATGTCACTCCAGCTACTTGGTTTCACCGCCAATCCTTAACACATCAGTCTCTTCTTCATATCTGATATCCACCTTTCGCAGCTTGATGCCTTGTTTTAATGCCTTTTAGTACCATGGGGTGAGCGATTAGGTGAAGGTAGTTACTTGACTTCAAGGCTTTTTCATTTCTGTAGCTTACCAATTGAAAATGTTTTAGTCAAACTCAACTCCATTTTCAGTGTTGTATTGTAGTGCTGTTTGTTGAAATACCACTAGATAAATCCTATGCCTCATTTTGAAACAGGTCAAGTATGCATCTGATTGTATATACAGAAGAGGCCTGATACCACATTTTCCAAAGTTAGAGCACGACAGGATTTCTTTTGTCTGTTTAGCACATTGTAAAGAGGTGACTTTATCACATAGACATATGGCTGTCAGGCCATATCATTATCCCTTTATTGTAGTTATTGTATTCACTTCCATATACTCAAGCTTGGAAAATGTTTGTCTCAGCCTAGACTTCCTTGCATACATTTGTTAAATCAACTCAGGAAACAGTGCTTTAATCTTTCCTTTACATGTGATGCAAACAAGCATCTGTACAGATGAATGTATGTTAATGGTTCCCCACCTCATTGAGGCATGAGGTAACTGTCCGATGGTAGGACCATATCTGGCTCCGCTCTTTAAAATCTTTTCCCAATGGCTAATTCACAGGGATACCTGGATCACTGTGTTGGAAGGTCCACACTCTATATGATTGTCCTTATGAAACATTTTGTTCCTGCCATGGACTGCTGTGCAAGGCAGAGTGGTCTGTGGCCTGAAAAACCCTTCAGTTGCTACAATGGGCAGGAAGAAAAACTGCCTGTGTCTCAGGACCCCTTTTTTTCTTCTTATCAGTATTGCAAAAATAAAATTCCCAAATTAGGGTATGTTACTGAAATACAAAAGAACAATGTCAAGCAGCTGCAATGACATTGCTGCAAGACTGGCATTACATTTTTGGAAGAAGTGCTGCCTCTGTGTTGTTGGTAGTACTTTCAGCAAAATCATCCTCATTCCACCTGTAAGTGTCTTTTTATTCGGCAGGAGATCTTGTTTCCAGCAGGCAGAGGTGGAACCTCCACCGCCCTAGTGGATTTGTAGACCACCTGATGAACGTTTAATGACCCCCATAGTGTAGTAAGAGCATATGCAGGTTCAGTGGGCGAGTAAGTGATGACGAGAGGGCATGTTTTTGTACGTGGTCACTCACATTTTTTCGAATATGTAGGAAATCTGTTTAGTTTGGTTTACTATGATTTTTATTGGATCTGTGTTTTTTATCACCATTAGACACATCAGACCTTTGTTGCCCCACCATTTGGGCTGGCCATTGAGTAGATACCAAAGCCAGGAGAATATCCTCTCCCAGGATCCATTATTGAGAGCAAGGGGCTCAGGTCCTGCCACTGGTCAATGAAGAGAAACATTAACCCCCTGAGAATGTTTGGGGGGAGATATAATGTCCTTGTCACATCACCTGCATATAGACAGTCTGCGGATATGTGACTTTGGGGGAAACACCAAAACAGCAAACCACACAAGATGATGGATGGAATGTTGCACAATGGCAAAACATTCACCCCCAGTCACAGATCTGGGTTTAATCCATTGTTATTTTGCTCACCAAGCCACCCCAGTTCAGACATGGCCATATGCAAATCAGTCTTGACCCTGTGCCTCATGGGAACAGTCCAGCCCGAACTGCCTAGCCAGGTCTTCTCTGGACTGGAATCAAGCATCCTAGGACCAGTTTCTGGCTATCAGCCGTCATCAGCCAGGATAGCTTGACTCCAGTGGCGTAGTGAGCACGGGCCCACGTCTGGGCATACCCTTCCCACATAGGGTGAACAGCAAAACACACAAGATGATGGACGGAATGTTGCACAATGGCAAAACATTCACCCCCAGTCACAGATTTGGGTTTAATCCATCGTTATTTCGCTCACCAAGCCACCCCAGTTCAGAAAACTGGGGGAAACACTGACACACTCTAGGTGGGGCTCTTTGCCTTGTGGTGATTTTTCCGCCCTCTCCCCTCTTATCTGCACTTGTTTCTTTTCGGGGATGTCCCTTCTGCCACAGTTTCTTTTTTAGATCAAAGCCTACTAGACAGCACATCTGTCTGGTTGCTAAGGATTTCTTGGGGACATTCTGAAAGCTGACCTGAGAATGCATTCCACCCATGCTTACCATTGGCTTTGTGGTTTGTAACTCACATTTGCTTGCTTTCAATTTTCTGGCTTTATTTGTTTTAGGATGTCCAGAATGTGGTAGTCACTCCTGTGGAGCCTAGTCTGTTTACTCTATGCTTTCACAAGCGTTTGCTTTCTGTAAACGGACCTTAAAATGTTGTTCTTATCTGGTCACATTTCCTGTGCATTCACAAACAGAGGTCAAATGTCAGACTTGGTCTTCTCAAGGTAGGTTGATGTCTACTTTTCTTTCTCTGACTTCAAAGTGAGAGAATGTATCTGATAGTCTGGGGTGTGAAAGGAACGGCTAGTTCTTGGCATGTGTAACTCAGATACTCATGCTGTGCGTACTTCTGCCATCTAGTGTTGGGCCCGGACGTTGTTCAACTTGTTTAAATGTCTGTAAATGAACTGTACAAACATTTCAAAATATATCAGAATTAGGAAATTGTGCTGGAAATGAATATTTTAATACAATCAAAACAAATCAATACACTAGGGGATGCCATTTGCACACATTGTTTGTGCACTGTATAGTTTTATCACTGAAGCTATATGTCAGTGCAAATATACCAATCATTTCAATTGAAAATGTGTTGTTTGTAATGGCAGTGCACTACCACACCATGCATACTCCTCTTTACAACACACTACTTCACTAAGTGCTGTTGTAGGCCCTTCCTCTCTGCGCCACTTTACGCCACTCCATTCCATGCCGCTCTACTCCACTCTGTCACACTACCACACTTCACTCTACGACACTCCACAGCACTCTATGCCAACCCACTGTCTTCCATTCTTTGCCACCCCACTCTATGCCACTCAACACTATGACACTCTACAACAAAAGTGGTCGTGTGGACCTACCTTGCAGCTTGTAGAGTCCACTCTAACAGCCCGGCACGGTCTTCCCTACAACCTGTGAGGCCGCCAAAGACATCTGATGGACCTAGTGTACTTAATTTCTATGGTACGATGTTCTGCCACCCTCTGGGACTTTAATTTAGTCTTTCTAAATGCTAAAACTCAAACCTTTCACACCAATGGCATCTAGCAAAGTAAGGGTTCTTTCATGGAAAACAGCTTTTTCTAGTGGCCGTGTTACTGGCCAGGCTCAAAAGCGAGCTTGGCTCTTTGCACCTCAGAGCGGATCATAAACAGAGTGGTTCTCTGGACTTGCTGCTCTTTTATTCTGAACCTGTTGTCTGGGTTTCAGTGGAACAAAGACAGGATCTTTCTGATGTTCGTTGGCTTGGCAGTTCGGGCTGGACTGTTCCCATGAGAAACAGGGCCAAGACTGATTTGCATTTGGATGGGTCCGAACAGGGGTGGCAAAGTGAGCTAAAGATTGATGATGGATTTAACCCAGATCTGTGCCTGGGGGTGAGTATCTGAAAAGTTTCAGAACTCCCTCCATCCTCTCCTTGTGTTTGCTTTGTTCATTCTCATGGCTCATTGGCTAAGTAGACCTGTTTGTACTGCACGTTTATCTGGCTTGGGGGGATAGACTTTAGGTCTTCGGACCTCTGTCTTTTGGTGACTGTGATGGTGGTTTAGCAGCTGCTACATTACCAGTAGGATATGATCCTGTGTTGCCCATGTTCACAGTGCACGGTCCCAGCCTCCATCGGTGTCGGGAAACTCTCAGCAAATCGCCTCATGCCAATTCTGCAGCCATATTTGTGCTAGCCATTTGGGCCAGTCCATAGGTATCTTGCGCCACTGCGTTTCAGAGGTTTCCTAGTGGAAGGATGCAGATTTTCACCAGGAAGCGGTTGCCTGCAGCTTTTTCCAATGGGCCTTAGGCGCCCAATGCCGTTTTCCTTTTCCTCCTTCCTTCTCTTTTTTCATTTCAACTGCGTTGGAATCTATTCTACCCACAAACTCATGGTAAAGAGTCCGAGTGTAAGAGTGGAGTGAGGTTTCCCTTCACGGTAAGTAGTTGTCTCCCAATGGTGGGAGAGGTGCTGGACTCCAGCTTAATGCTGCAGTCAGAATACATGTTATAATACCTTGCAGAATGATGGGAAAAGACTGAGGCGGTTTTTAGAAGTCATAAAGTGGATACTGGGAAGAACTTATTTTAGTCTGAGGTTATGCATGGGGGATCCAGGAGCAATTTACTGCCTGGTAGGTAAGAGATAGTCCAGGCTGGAGGTGAGATTGCACGAGTTTAAAGGAGAAGATGTCTGCCATTAGCAAATAAGTGATGAAGGAAGACCGAGCACAAGATCATTGTGGGAAGCGGTGCACATGGTGGCCTGGACGTGGCTGCGACTGAGCTGGGAGTTTGGTCACTGGTAGGATGTTGGTAAAGGCTGAGATGCACCAGGAGGCAGAAAAGGAGAGGTTAGAGACCGAGATGGGAGAGGTAACCATATTGAGGGCTGTACCAGTGATTCCTATGGAAGGAAGTATAGCTAGCATGGGGCAATTGTCAGCTGTGTCACATGCAGAGGAAAGGTCAATTGGAGGTGGCAGGCTCTGGAAAGTAGTGGGTTCAGTAGGTCATAGAGGGTGAAATAGTGTCACTTGGTTGAACACCAAAGGCCTTAATCCGAGTGAGGGGGATAAGATCCTCCATTGGCACATAGCAGATATTACCTCTGCCATATTACAGGTGCTAAAGCCTATACCGCATCTGTAATCCGCCAAACGGTACATCCGCATCCATATGTAACAGAGTATCCTATCCGCCATGTTTAAATGAGGTCTTAATTGTCAGAACGTTTTGTAGAGGATTGGGACTTCATATACAGGAGCATAGTTAGAAATAGAAGAGCATTCAGTCATTGATTTAAGCAATGGCGTTAGCACAGCACTTTTGAATCATTGCAAGTAAATGCCTGAAGGAAAAAAAGAGTGATTTGAAGAGTTTATTGCTCTTTCTCCTATACACCTTCATCAGACCACACTTTGGGGCTGATTACGATGTCGGACGGAGTTTCCTCCACCTGACATAGTCTTGGTCATGGGACCGACCGACACCCAGTAGGTGGTCCCGACCGGCGCATTAGGATGCAACTGAACACTGTTCGGTCGCATTCCTATATTTTACACGGGGAGCATATATTCCGGTCGTAAATCGGCCGGAATGCTGCTCCCATTGTAAAAAGGGAGGTGCAGTTCATCCCTGCTCCCCGTGGCAAGCACGCAGCTAAAGGCCGTGCACCAAAGGAGGCCCTGCTGTCGAGTTCCGACAGCCTTGCTATGTCGGCAAGGCTGCTGGAACCCGACTTCGTAATCCCAAGGGGCGGGAAGAGCTGCCCGTGAGATTACTGGCTGCATTCTAACTGCCGGACGACCTCTCCGAGCCCGTCGAAAGCCAGCCTGAATGACTGTTCGGATTCCTTTCCACCCGCCTCCATTGTAACGAGGCCATCAGAAAGGAATCAGACTGGCATATTATGATGCGATTGGAAAGGATCCGACTGATGGTCGGAGCCTTTTCTGACCGCATCGTAATTGGCCCTTGGTCTCTTTCTTGGTACATTTTAGCTTGACCAGAGCCATAGATTTGTTGGACTTCGCTTTTAAGTCTATGTGTGATCTTGGGCAGTAACCAATTTGCAGAAACTGATTAGAACACTGAGGAACATGTTTCATCTAATGTAAATGAATTGCGTTCATCAGGTTGAAGATTCCAATCGGATGCATGCCTTGTGTATTGAACTTCGTATTGGTTGGTTTTTCCATAGATCCCTGTTGCTCTTGAGTTTCTCTTTTTTTTTTTTTAACCTGTACTGCACACCCGAACGCACCTGTTTGCCCCTCCATCCTTCATGTGTCCAAGACACGTGTGGGTCTTTGCCATTTTAGAAAACTTTTTATTTTTCACACGTGGCCCCTTCTATAATACACTCCTGCCGAGAATTTCAAAATGTAGCCGCAGATCTCCATTCCTCAGCTGGGGCGCCTCTTAGTCCTGCCCCAAGAAACAGGCATCTCCTTAGGCCCATCTCTCACTTCTGTTTGTTAATCGGATCTTGCCACCGTGACTGTCAGAAGTATCGATAATGTGAAGTAATCAGTGGACCCTGAAGAGCTATTACTGGTAAGTAATCCAACCCATGTATGTTAAAGTTGGAACTGGAGTCTCAGGCGCGTGGCAGAGGCTTGCAGATGCTTTTGTGCTGCTCCGCGTGTTGTTGTCGTGGGTGACAGTGCCAGGGCAGTGTGATGGATTCCGCGTTGCTAATTAATGCATCAGGCTTGGAGGCGGACGGGTGGGGAAGGGAGCCTGCGCGCGCCCTGTTGTTACCAGATCCCCCGTAGCCTGGCTGCGGGGGCCGCGGGCGATCACTGCACTGAACTGCGCCTTCTCATTCCAGAGGGAGACGTTGCTACGGCAGCTGGAGACGAATCAGCTGGACATCGACGCCACGCTGGAGGAGCTCTCGGTGCAGCAGGAGACCGAGGACCAGAACTACGAACTGTACGTGCCCTCCCTCCCTTCACGCGCGTGTGGCTGTGTGTGCTGCGCAGGCTGTCACTTTACGCAAGCGGTGGGAGCTGGGGTCATGGGTCACGCCTCCAAGGTCATACGGTTCATCACTAGCAGAGGTGTCTGTTCCTAGCAGGGCCCGGGTTCTCTTCTGATGCACTGTGGGAGGGAGGTTTGCTCAGGTCAGAGGTCAGACGGACAGGCCCGCGGCACTGCTGCGCAGGAGTATCAATGTGTGACTAGACCCCTCTCCAATAGCAGTTTGTTTTTGTTTGCATCCATTGCCCTCGAGTCTTGCTTCGTTTTGTGAAGTAACCTTCGTGGCCCTGCAGCACCACAGAGATGTCTGTAGAGGGCTCTTGGGAGGGGGTGAGCAGGGGGCGCGGCCTGGGGTTCAGCTGCACACCTTCACGGCCTGCGTCGCAGGAGTACTTCCCAACTCCCCGCCCCTTCCGGTTTGCAGCTGGTCCTCTCTTGTGTGTGTTGTGTACCCACTTTGATTGTGTTCGTATTTAGGTGTGGCAGAGAGGCCGCTTTAGCTGTTTCGTCAACCTCTTGTTGATCAAAAAAACGTAAAACAAACACATGTAAGAGCTTTCAATCATCTCGACTTAATCCATTGGTCTGTTCACATGTTGTTTTCACCCATCACAGCCTACCGTATTGAGCAGAGGGTCTGCCCACTTCAGCCATTGGTTCTCTTCACCGTGAGTGAATGCATTTCATTCCTGCACTTGTTGCACCACCTTCTAGAAAGTAGTCCACCTTGTCTGGCGCTGGTAGGCTGGTCTGTTTTCTGCTATAGTTTCATATTTTCATCCATTTATTTTAGCGATGTGTCATTTTTTTACCTTTTTGTTTGCAATCATGCGTGCTCTACCTTTAGACAGCAGCGGTTTTTATTTTTTTTAAAATTATTTTTACTCTTTAAATGTCTATTGCAGGTTTTGAAAATGAAGGTAATCACTAATTAAAAGAAAAACATCAGGCCTGGCAAGGACCATTTATTTTGTCAATACTTGCTTTGAATTTGAAGGGAAATCTTTTTGGAGAAGTTCCAGATTTGTTATCCTGCTGTAGAAATTGCAGACGGCTCTTATATTTACACCCCTTTTCTTCTCTGCGTTTCTGCCAAGGACAACTTTGATTAGATTTTCCGCAAAAGGATTCTCTTATTGTGTTGATAGTTCCCATACACCCTCACCATAAGACTGATCCATACTGCAAAATTAATACCATACTGTGGTATTTCTGAACTACTCGCTACAAACCATCAGATGGCAAGGAACATCTCCTCTATTAGTAAATTGAACAGGTCACTTTTCATTGTAACCATTGCTGAAATGTGAAGCGCACTAATGCATTCATAAATTTATGGGTTATGTAAAAAACTTTAATAAGTAAGAGATTGGGACAAGAAACGTAGTCTCATATTTCGTTTATTTACTGCCACCCAATGTTTAATTTGTGAAAAGAAAAGTGCCAGGGCTCTCGCCAGGAGGCCACTGCAGCTTGCACCACCTACAGTCCCTGCCATCACTGCCAATGACCGTATCGACACAACTACTAACCATCACACTCCTCAAAATGTGACAGTTCAGACTATTCCAGACCCTCAACGTTATAAGAATATCTTGGGCGACAATTATTAGTCATTTTGAATATATATTGAATTAATAAACAGCTGTTTTTGTGCTTATCTCTAAATTTAACAGACAGTGCCACCATGTGGCAGACTGTCACAAGCACCGGTGTTGACAATAAAGTGCCGTTGCCAAGCCACCGGCTCAAATTAAGCAATTCTGCCAGCAGAAAGTTAATGGCCAAAACAAAGAAGAAAGTTCAAAGCTTCTCTACCACTTGGAAAAGGTGCACTGAATAAAATTGCAAAAATATGTAAAAAAAGAAAAGAAAGAAACACATCCGAGGCGAGTTGTTTTATGTTTGGTGAAGACCTGCCACCCTCTGTTTCGCCTTCCCACAACTTTTCCAACGAAGATCTGAATCTAGAGAAAATCAATAGTATTTATTGCAGTTCAGTAGGTAACAGCACTATTATGCATTTTAAATACATACATACACAATGGGCTAATTTGATGTCTCCTGCCATTGCAAAGGCTCTGGAATATATTGTCTTCAAGTAAAAAAGTGTAGAAACTGTGTGCTCTTCTTTGACCTGTGATATGGTGTCCATATAACACTAGCCTTGAAAAATCTTCAGTTGCCAGCTGTCAATGAAATAAAGTAGTTCAAGATTCTGTGCTTCACTGACAAGGCACTTCATGCTGCACTTCCAGTTAGCATCATCAGCCTGCTGGCACCTGAGGTTGACAAATGAAAGCAAACTTTTCAACACCCAGCCACAGATAAGACACTTGGAGGCAGATCTTTTAATGTAAAGATCATGTGTTATTCTGTTCCCCACATTTAAGATTAGAATACTTCCTAGTGTTCCACAAGATACAAACTGCCTTTTCAGATTATCACATGGCTCAATTTTGTGGGCACTACCCAAGCCTTGGTGCCACCTATTAAGGCACTGATCT
Organism: Lissotriton helveticus; assembly: GCF_964261635.1. Lineage (NCBI taxonomy): Eukaryota > Metazoa > Chordata > Amphibia > Caudata > Salamandridae > Lissotriton > Lissotriton helveticus. The sequence continues at coordinate 229,174,782 of NC_136065.1, read as the reverse complement.
ATGCATCTTTGGCTCTATCTAGAACGCAATCACCAGTGGTGTTTAGAACTAATATTGCTGCTGCGTTCTTCTTCAAAGTAGGCTAACAGCATTTAAGTGGTAAAAAAAAAATAGTGTGCTTGTTTTGATGACTGGTGTAGGAAATGACCATCTTTTGCTATTTAAAAGTAGGTCATGTAGAAATTTCACTTGCTCTTTCAGGGATTTGGCACCCAAAATATATTTACATTGTGGCAGGCATAGCTGTCCTAGGTTAAAACAATAAACAACAAATCTAAGTACAGTTCTAATCCTAATACTGTATATTTTTGAAAGGGACTAGCTAAAACATTAAATAACTATTTTTGATAGTTTCTCAAAATCAAATTCAATGGTAAAGTCAGATTTATAATAAATATTAAGGAAACATACCTTTTAGAAAGTTACCATTTCCATGTCTGAAGTTCCTGGCGGCTAATTTGCAAATTGGTACTCCAACTCCCAGCCAATTAGCAGCATTTGAATAGGTGCGAAATGTCTCCTAGGAGCAAACAATAGACTGGCCTGAATAGTCAGCCATGGCTCCTCTAAAGCTCACAGAATTCCTAGTGTTCCACAAGATACAAACTGCCTTTTCAGATTATCACATGGCTCAATTTTGTGGGCACTACCCAAGCCTTGGTGCCGCCTATTAAGGCACTGATCTGTGCATCTTTGGCTCTATCTAGAACACAATCACCAGTGGTGTTTTTAGAACTAATATTGCTGCTGCGTTCTTCTTCAAAGTAGGCTAACAGCATTTAAGTGGTAAAAAAAAATATTGTGCTTGTTTTGATGACTGGCGTAGGAAATGACCATCTTTTGCTATTTAAAAGTACGTCATGTAGAAATTTCACTTGCTCTTTCAGTGATTAGCACCCAAAATATATTTACATTGTGGCAGGCATAGCTGTCCTAGGTTAAAACAATAAACAAAAAATCGAAGTACAGTTCTAATCCTAATACTGTATATTTTTGAATGGGACTAGCTAAAACATTAAAGAACTATTTTTGATAGTTTCTCAAAATCAAATTCAATGGTAAAGTCAGATTTATACTAAATATTAAGGAAACATACCTTTTAGAAAGTTACCTTTTCCATGTCTGAAGTTCCTGGCGGCTAGTTTGCATTTGTACTCCAACTCCCAGCCAATTAGCAGCATTTGAATAGGTGTGAAATGTCTCCTAGGAGCAAACAATAGGCTGACCTGAATAGTCAGCCATGGCTCCTCTAAAGCTCACAGAATATGCTGGGTGGGAGCTGAGGCATCCTTTTTGACACTACAGTGTCAAATCCTGCTTAAGTGTCAAATCCTGCTTGAAAGGAAGGTCTGCTGAGTTTACATTTAAATCTTGTGCCACTCTTGAAAGGAGAGAGAACAGTATGCCAAAATAATTCTTGTAAATCCACTGTCTGGTTGCTGAAAGAATCTGTCTTTGTCCAACCAGACTTCTGTCTCTGGGTTTATTGTGGCTGCGTCAAACTGTTTTACTGTTAGACATGGGAGGACACTAGGATTACCATTGTACACTCCCACATAAACACCCCAGCCCTCCGAGCCCAAGTTTAGTGTGGCAGAAGAGTTTTGTCATGAAAAGACCCAAAGTAAGTAGGGTTGACCCTGGGAACTTTTACCCCGTCAATCAGGGCATACCCAATTCAACCCTCTATCTGGTGCCACGGGTAATTTTAGGACCTCCAGGCACCCTCTGCAGAACACGTCCTGGAATTGTGGAAGATCAGAAGGAGACTGGACTATCTGTGACCGGAGAGGAGCCCTGAAGAACTGGACTTGCTCCCTCCTGTACTCAGGACAAATAAGTGTACTCCAAGGGTCATAATGCTGATCTCCTGCTCAAGCTACAGGGATACAGCAAGCTACAAGAGGGGTTTCCTGCAACTACCCAGCTGACCAGTGACAACTGGAACTGGGCTGCGCTCTGCTGTTGGCCTCTGCCTGACACCATGTAAATCTATAAGTGCCTACCCTGAGGTCTTGGGGCGGGGGATGTTGGAAATTGACTCCTTTTGTGGATTAAGACATTAATGACTAGGCCAGAAGGTAAAATCTTTGACAAGGACTAACCTGGTTGCTCCACCGCAGTCAGCCTCAAATTGCACTAAGTCCCGGTCTAGCGCAACCATTGGCTACCATTGGTACTTTGTCCTTCTTGGTGCTATTTCTACTTAAACTTTTTAAAAGTCATTTCCCTGGTTCCCCTTATTGGATTTGATCATTTTGGTGTTATTTTGTTGATTACTTTTTACTATATTTACCTTACTTGGTTAGTATTTTTATTGTTTTGCATTTTGACTTTATTACCGTTTTGGTACTGCATAAATGCTTTACACATAGCCCTAAGTGATGCCTGTCTGCTCTGTACTATAGCTGGCAGGGGATCACGCTCAGATTAATTTAGTGACAATAAGAGTTCATCCTGCCAAGTGTTGTGATTGTACTAATTGGTTTAACCCAAGGCGTGCGCGTGACGTCCGGGAGCAGTCACGCCTCACTATGGTCGTGTGCGGAGGACGGCCTCCCTAGGGAAAGCACTCATGTTCAACTGGATGCGGGTTTTGGTCTAGTATTCCCGCCAGTTCCTCTTGTATCAAAGTTCCTGCACAATGTGCAGAATGATTTAGCACACCTGTTTATCCTGATTAACCCAGATTGAATGAGAAGAGTTTGATACACCGATTTAGTGGAAGTCATCATTCAGTCCCTTCTTTCGCTTCCTCATGCGATAGACCTGCTTTTGTAGCAGGAAGATCTGGTCCTTTCACTCCAGCCCTCTGACAGTTTGGCTGCATGCGTATACACTGAGTGGCACCATTTTTAAAACTTCTAAATGTCACCTGACGTGCCAGTTGTTATCTGGGCTGCTTGAAAATTTGCTTCAGAGTCAATCTGTTTTGTTACTTGGAGTGAGGTCAAAGTATATCTTGCTGACTTGTCCGTCTTCATGTGCCTCCCATGTCAACCCTCTTCATTCAAGTCCTCTAGAGCAGCAGCTTTTTTGTTTCCTCCTATGCCTTTTATTCTTCCACAATGTAATTTGATGTGGTGTTGAACTTCATCATTGCTTTGCTATTTTAACCAGCACAACTGCTTGATTCTTACAACTTCAGCTTGTAGGTTTGGTAAATTACAGGCCCTTTCAGTCTGGCCACCTTTAACTATTTTATTTCCTAAAAAGGTGGTTCTTGAGATCTGCCTTTGCTGTTTTTTTATCTGGGCTGGTTTATCACTCTTCCTTCCTTCTTTTACCCGCCTTATACCTCCATGAAAGAGGCGAGATTACATGATTTGGACTCTAGGCTTGCTGTATCTTACTACATTGACCAGTCAAGACAATTTACAGTCGATCTTCAGCAATTAGTGGGCTTCGCTGGAGCCAAAAAAAGCTGGGTGGTTATGATTTCCTGGTGAGACACCTTGTGCATAAAGCCATGTAACACCTTGAACAAGAAGTACTCTGACTGGCAGTTCTACTGCCCTCACCAGGAGCATCCCAGTGGCTGATATTTGCCCTGCACCACTTTGTCTTCATTGTCTCAGAGTTCAGACACCGTGAATAATTCTTTGTCAAGACTGATTCCATTACTTTTTTGGTCAACTGGAGCTACTCAATCCTGTCTCTAAAGAGTATTGCTATAGAACTCCTTTATAATCTGGTGAATGCTTAGCCAGAAGAAGAAAATGTTATTTACCTTTGGAAATTATATTTATGATGATACTATATCTTGCTGCAGATTTTTCACTACCCTTGCTCCTCACTCCCTCTGATGTGTTTGTGCCAATAACAATAAGAACCTCATGTGTGTAAATGTGTCTCTTCTGTTCTTTTGCTGTAAAGTTTTTACAATTCCTCTCTACAGACCTTGATACGATGTGAAAATGATTGAATGAGCTGAAACCAGCACAACAGACTGCCATATATGGCCAGATGTCATCACATCTTGGTTGATTGAGCTGCAAGTGGAGTTGTCTGGTGCCTTCTGCCGGCGCTAGACAGCTAGTACTGGGGGAAAGTTTCTGAATCCTGTCTAGTGTCTGGATAAATTCACAAGATGAGGAGTCTGGGAAGTTGCAGTAGCCACCAAAAAGATATTTACAGAAGATACGTAACTTTTTTTGTCAGGATTCTCATTTAATATACCTGATTACATCAGCACACAAGTGGGTCTCTTGAACTGGTCCGAACTGCACCATCTGACTCCTATCAGCAGTCCTGCATCCACAACTATTTAGGTATTTGCTTCTGCACCACCTAAATCCTCATGTAACAAAAATTTTTCAAAGCTGTTTGTAGCGGCCACCAGCTGCATCCAGCTCTTTACTAAAAACAAATTCATATAGGATCTGTACAGAAATAGATCCAACATATCAAGCCATACATTAAGGCAGGCTCCAACTCTTGTCTTTTCACACAAGAGAATTAAGTGAGAAAGATGGTGCAGTATGTGGGGCGTGGCTTGGTAAGCCACGATGGCGGCGGCGTTTTGCTGAGGCTCCGCGATCGGGCTCGCATCCTGCCCATTACCAGGGATCGCCGTGAGCCTCAGCCAAAGCAACGACAACTGACAGAAGTGGCAGCACCGGGGGCTTCACCCGAAGGAGTCGTGACCGCTGCTGAAGTGCGGTACCGACAGGAAGAAGCTTTGTTTGCAGAGACGAGGAGCCGGACCGCAAGATGGCGGCCGCGTCCCCGGCCACCTAGACCCTGAGTGTCCGCACCCCCGCAGCCGGTCCGGAGACCCTGGGGACCGCGTACACATTGAGGCGGCGGAAATCTTAACAGGTCGGCGTCCCTGATTACTGAAGGCTTGTGCGACACGGGACTCGCCGCGACGAATGCGCATCGGCGCACAAGATGGTGGACGCCAGCCCGGAGCCTTGCCCCACCTGCACCTCTACCCGACTGGTTGCCGGTCTGGCCGCTGGGCACTGAGGGACGCCAGCCAGCGCACCACCATCGCGGCGCCCGGATCCCTCGGCGGCGGAGCAGCTCCTGACGAGTGGTGAGTGCCGGCTCCCCCCCCCTCCCCCCTGGGGGCCCCCACCACTACCTCCACAGCGACCTCCAGGCCCCCCTTGAGACCCCCAGCGGTCATCCCACATCCACGCTGTGGGCCGGGGACCGATGCTGCATTGACCCCCCTGGCGCAGCGGACGGCACTGCTATTCGAGCTGCCTGACCTCGGCATGGCGCCCGGAGAGACCTAGGAGCCTCGCCCCACCTGCACCTCTACCCGACCGATTGCCGGTCCGGCTGCTGGGCACTGAGGGACGCCAGCCAGCGCATCACCGCCGCGACGCCCGGATCCCTCTGCAGCGGAGCAGCTCCTGACGGGTGGTGAGTGCCGGCTCCCCCCCTCCCCCCTGAGGGGCCTCCACCACTACCCCCGCAGCGATCTCCGGACCCCCCCTGAGACCCCCAGCGGTCATCCCACATCCACGCCGTGGGCCGGGGACCGAGGCTGCACTGACCCACCTGGCGCAGCGGACAGCACTGCTACTCGAGCTGCCTGACCTCGGCATGGCGCCCGGAGAGGCCTAGGCGCCGAGCCTGCCCCGGACTTCCCTACAGCAGCGACGCCGGTGGAGTCACACCGCATCAGGAACAGCGCCTCACCACCACGGTCCCGCGGGAACCCTCCAAGCAAAACACTTTACTTCGACCCCCGCCACGGCCTGTCCACGGCTTTGGGGGAGGGAGTGTGCAGCTGGCCCTATACCACGTCCATAGCCTGCTGCCTTGAACCCACGCAGGCCCTACCGCCGACCCGGAGGACCCCGAGCGAACCCCCGGGGGCCCCGACTGCCACAAGAGCCTGCTTGCTCGACCCCCACAGGAGTGACCCTCGACCCAACTACCCGTGGCCCCCGGACCCCGAGACGCCGCAGCGCCCTCTCCCACAGCCCAATGGGGAAACCAAGGGGCACGCAGGCGACCGCCGTCCCTGAAACGGCCGTCGAGAACATGCCGCACACAAGGACTTGGACTCAGGCGAACACATCGAACGCTGATCCCACGCTATCGGCGAAACTGGATCAGGTGCTGGCGGCTATCGAAATGTCCCGGCTCTCTATGGAGGAACGTCTAGGCACCCTGACGACGGACATCAACCTAATACGCGACGATCACCGCAAACTGGTGGATAGAGTGAAGGAGGGAGAGCGAAACGTGGCGGCGCTTCAGCCCACGGTGAAGACGCAAGAAGCAGACATGAAGGAAGTCATGCGCCGAGTGGCGGCCCTCGAGGAGCACACTATCGATTTGGAAGGGCGCTCAAGGCGCTGCAACATCCGCGTCCTGGGCCTGCCGGAGGGTATCGAGAACTCGGACCCGCTGACCTATATGGAATCATGGACCAGGTCGTTTACCCCCGAATCGGAGCGGTCAGCTTTCTTCTCCATCGAAAGGGCACATAGGGTCCCAGCCCGGAAACCCAAGCCGGGCCTGCCCCCACGCCCTATGCTGGCCAAGTTCCTGCATTTCCGAGACCGAGATGCGGTGCTCCGTGCGGCCCGGATGGCGGGCCCCTTGCAAGTGGAAGACCAGCAGGTCATGGTGTTCCCAGACTACGCCCGCGAGGTACAACAGCAGCGCTCGACCTATCTAGAAGTTAAGAGGCGTCTCCGTGAAAATGGTCTTCAGTACTCCCTACTATTCCCGGCCCGCCTCAAGGTGCTTCATAACGGGAAATCCATATTTTTCACCACGGCGGAGGAAGCACAGGACTGGGCGGAATTCCACTGTCCGTTGATCCCTAAACCCGGTCCCCAGCGGAGACAGAACAATGACTCACGACGTTCTAGAAGGCGAGGCATGAATCGCACCCGAACAGACAACTCCAAGAGTCAAGCATCCTCACCCTCGGGCTCACCCGATCTCACGCAAATTATGCGAGAACGACAGGAAGCCCTACGGGCAGTGACTGAGCTACACACTTCTCCTCCAGCTTCGGACCTGGAACACCAACCACACCTTTTCACCCCCGAGAAGGACCGGGACAGTGATGGCACAATGTCAGGGTTTGGACCGATTTCATCTCCCCTCATTGCGGTACGCACCACAGACACCACCCGTGCAGGTCAACCAGGCACCTCTTCAGGATGAACAATTGGACGATTGCTGTATCCTCTTTCCTTTTGGCTGTTGACCACGCTATGCGTAGACTGCGCGCCGAAGAGGCATAGTTAGTTGGCTGTACATACACACGCGCGAATGCCATTTTTCCTACAACTGCCCGATCTGCGAACAGCCCAGCAGTAACGCACGCTACCACCCCCACAGAATTCTGTTATATTTCTCCCCTAGAGGGACACTAGTTTGGATATGCCACCTCCGGTGATATATCCCCGGCATTGGGACTGTTCCCCACTTTTGGTTCTACACGTTGTAGCCCCCGTTAGACCCTCCCCCACACATATGGCAGCATGGCGCGCAGGAGCACATACGAGACACAGGCCCACGCGGTCCTTGGGAGGTACAAGGGTCCCCCGCTCGCAAGCACGAAACCACAGCAATGGCGACTCCACGGTCAGATGTTAACGTCCTCACGCTGAACGTACGGGGCCTCCACACACCTAGCAAACGCTATTCCGTCTACTCTTACATTAAACGTATGTCAGCTTGCATAGCACTGTTACAAGAGACACACACCAACGCTACCGAGCTGGCCCGATTACAGGCCAAATGGCGGGGGACCTTTTGCGCCACGACCTACTCAGCATTCGCTCGTGGCGCCTTAGTGTGGGTTAGGCCAGGCACCCCTTTTCGGTCACTTAGACGGGTGGTTGACAGGGAGGGCAGGTACGCATTGTTAGAGGGAATCTTAGACGGGCAAGGGGTCCTCCTGGGCAGCATCTACGCCCCTAACACCGAACAAGATAAATTCTGGGATCACCTCACAGTAGTCCTGGCCCAATTCGCTGCCATTCCATGGATTTTGGGAGGTGATTACAATTGCACGCTGAACCCCGCCCTAGACAGATCACACCCCCCTCCCACAGGCTCCCCAACCCCCCGACAAGCGGAACTCTTCAGGGCTTGGACCACACACTGGGCACTCACCGACGCGTGGCGACACCTACACCCGCTGGCCCGTGTCTATTCGTTCCACTCGATTCCACACAACCTCCGGGTCCGTTTGGACAGGTTCTTATGCTCGGCACCTATCCTCCCGCGGGTCGCGTCCTCGGACTATCTGGGTCGGATCCTCTCGGACCACGATGCCCACATCTTACGCCTGACCTGGCGCCCCCCACGCCCGCCGGTCCCCACCTGGCGCCTCCCTAAGGACTGCTTGTCGGACCAAGTCTTCAGAGACACACACAAAACCAGTATCCAGGATTACTTCCTACACAACGCGGGTACGACATCATCGGCGTTAATGGAATGGGATGCATTCAAAGTGGTGGCGCGGGGGGAATGCATACAACAAATCGCAGGGGTTCGTCGCACACTAGAACAGACGCTCCTCACATCGGAACGGCGTCTGGCTGCGCTTACGAAACAAACCGAGGACTCGGAAGAGAGCGTTGCGCTCACGGCCGAGGCGAAGTCGATATACCAGGCTGCTTGCGCCGATCTCCGGAAGTATAACTTTCGCGCCTATGCCTCCAGAGTACACAAAGAACGGGACAAAACGGGGGCACTTCTTGCCTGGATGGCACGACCGGACGCCGAGTCCAAGCCGATTACGGATATTATCAATCCGGAAGGCATATTGGTACGATCCCAGGCCGAGATTCTCCTGGCGTTCCAACGCCATTACGCACAGGTATACGAGGCCCCAACCCGCTACGCTCCATCATGCGTGGATTGCTTCCTCGAGTCGCTGACGCTGCCCACGATATCGGACGCTGACAAGCGCGCGGTTGACGCCAAAATAACACCCTCGGATGTCACTCAGGCATTACGTGCCCTCTCCCGGAATAAAGCCCCGGGACTCGACGGCTTCCCACTGGAGTACTACTCGACGTTCTCTGCCCTGTTAGCTCCCCGAATGGCCCGGATGTTCGCAGCGGCTCTCCATCTGGGAGTGCTTCCCCAGTCACTACGGGAATCCGTTATCGTGACCTTCCCCAAACCTCACAGGGACCCGCTCCAACTGGGGTCATATCGTCCTATCACGCTGCTCTCGGCGGACTGCAAGGTCCTCGGGAAGATCCTGGCTGACAGATACACTCAGATCATACGCCCACTGGTCCACCCTGACCAATGTGGGTTTGTACCGGGCAGGAACACCTCACAGAACATCCGCCGTGTCTTCCATGTACAGGATCAGGTTCGGGACAGATTCCCGCGCGCCGCTTGCCTGATCATGGACTTGGAAAAGGCGTTTGACACTCTCACCTGGCCATACCTATTCGCGATCCTGAGTCGTCTCAACGTTGGCCCGACACTCATAGCATACACTCGCCTCCTATACACCGACCTAACCTCGCGAGTGCGGATTGGGAAACACATATCCTCTGCATTCGAGGTCCGCCGAGGCACGCGACAGGGATGCCCCCTATCACCCCTTTTATTCGCCCTGGCCGTCGAACCGCTGGCGGTTAGACTGCGTCAGGAGGGAACCCACTGGGGCATCCCGCTCGCGGATGATATGCATTGCGTCTCCCTATACGCAGATGACCTCCTGATATATGTCCGAGATATAGAGGCGGACCTGACCCCCATAGGGGTGGCGCTGACAGAGTTCGCGGACGCCTCAGGACTCCAGGTGAACTGGGACAAGTCCACGGTCTACCCATTCCACCCACGCTTACCACCCCGAGACGTCGAGCTGGGAACCCGCAAGCTCTCGTGGTCCGCGGAGGCCCCTCGGTACCTCGGTGTCCGCCTGTACCACTCACCGGCAGACATCTTCGACGGCAATCACCGAAAGGTGCTTGCTAATCTACGCCCGACTGTAGCCTTCTGGAACAAGCTTCCGTTGGCCCCGATAGGACGGATAGCCCTGGCAAAAATGGTGATGCTCCCCCGACTTCTCTATCACTTCACAAACCTGCCGGTGGTACCACCCAGATCTTTCTTTCGGGACCTCAACTCTCTGCTGGGCACCCTTATCTGGGGCACGAACCGACACAGAGTGGCCCTGAAAACCCTTCAACTTCCCACATCACAAGGCGGACTTGGAGCTCCTTCCTTCGAGTCCTACTTCCTGGCGGCACAGCTCCAATGGTTATCATATTGGACAGCGGACCGCTACACCCTGGAGACCGCTACCTCGACCGGCAGAGTTCCAACCCCGGAGCTCATCCGTCTCCTTATCCCGGGCACCAAACCCCGGCGGACATACCCCCGACAAGTCACGATAGCGCGCCAATGTATGATGCGGATCCACCGGATGGCCCCAAGTAGGGCCCCATACTCCCCACTGCTGCCGCTGGTGGGCTGCCCCAGACAAGACTCCTATTTCTCGGCGCCAATGTTAGCTGAGTGGACTCGTTGCACTATCATGGATATGGAGTCGCTCTTCGAGGAAGGACAACTGAAACCAATCACTCAGCTAGCTGCAGAATACGACCTCCCCCCAGGTCAATTCCTTAGGCACCGACAGCTGCTTGAGGGATTCCGTCCCCACCATAATCTTAGGGCAGGGGAACCGGACACGCACCCAGTAGTGCACACTATCCTACACATGGGAGTGGGTCGCCATCTGATCACCTGGTTATATAAATCTATTCAGGAACTCTCACACGCCCCCCTGGCGGCCTTGCGGGCCACATGGGAGGAAGACATCGGTCGCGCACTACACGACTCAGAGTGGACCAAGGCGCTCGAGGCCCCGAAACGCGTCTCCAGAAATGCCAGATTCAAAAACATTCAATACTATATACTGCACAGGGCATACCTCACGCCGGCGCGCCTACAACGGTTTTACCCATCCACACAATTCCTATGCCCCAGATGTCGTTCCCCCGACGCAGATTTCCGTCACATGTTCTGGGACTGCCCCGGCCTACACTCCCTGTGGAAAACTGTGCACGACACACTGGCGGATCTCACAGGCCTCACAACACTAGCTTCCTGGGAATCCAGCGCACTGGGCATCCTCCACATCCCTAAACAGGCACCTGTACACAGGCGGTTCGTGTCCTTGGCGCTGCTGCTGGCAAACAGATGCATAGCTATGCATTGGCGATCCCCGGAAGGTCCCCCTATAGCAGCCTGGACAGGAGCAGTTTGTAAGTGGGCGGCAGCGGAGGAGGACGCCCTTAGGGAGGAAGAGGCCAAGGGCGCGCGTAAACATCCCATTTCCATGGAATGGGCCATGCTCCTACACAGCTTCCGGCAGTCCCTGCGCACAGAAGACCCACCCACGCCCCCCCCCTCTCCCCCACTCCCTCTCCCGAATGAACATATAGCTCCTGTCCAAGGCCCAGGCCCCACACTGTAATCCCGCTAGGCTCTGACATGGACTGCCCCCGCTGTCTGGCTACACTGCCCTGATATAAACGCATTTTGAGGGAACCCTTCGTCTCCCGGCATCCGACACCTGCTCCTCTTCTACCGTGCACCTGCTAACGCCCATATGCTCCCCTCCCCAGTTGTGTTTCCCCAGTTACCAGCAATACAATCATAAGTACTGTACAGACTCTGATACTACGCCAACAAGGCGGGCATTCCTGTATCCTCTAGTATCCACCCTTCTCCCTTATGGAGCACGATAATAGGATCCCAGCCTGAGACTGTATCATGCCAATCTGTACTGTTTCACAGAAGAAATGTCATAAATTCATAAGTTTGCTCACAGAAAAGTTGCGCGCATGGCTGGCCGTGGCTGAATGTTGAAGCCACGCCAGCGGTTGATTCTCTGTGTACCCAAGTATTATGATGCAACAATAAAAATACATTTATAAAAAAAAAAAAAAGATGGTGCAGTATGTTTTTTATGATCCATTGCCTCATGCTGTAGCTTTGTAGCTCTACGTCTGTGAGACCTGGAACTGTCTCCTCTGGAAATTGGCCTTTTGCAGTATGCTTTCCCTCTTGTTATGGAACAATCTTTCCATAGCCAAGTTAATATGCAGCTGGTTCCTGTCAGCAAAAGTGTATAACCCTTTGATCCCGCCTTCATAAAGTGCACAAATGATACAAGTTATAAGTAAACGAATTAATAAACAATAGATGTACACCTTTCCATCCTTTATTATGCTCATACATTTGGATCATACAGATGTGGTGCCTTGGACATTTAGATCTTCTGCTATGAAGAACAAATCCTACTCAAACCGTAACTTACTTGTCTTGGACTGCCTATCAGAAGCATACCCATTTTCTTGAAGGGTGTATAGACTTTTTGTGCTTTATATTAGGGGACAGACTTTCCTTGTGGATGGTAAATATTTGGGCTTTTATCTCTGTTGGCCACATATTACCATCGCCTTCTGGTTATAGAACATTAACAAATAATTTCTTCTCAGTAGTATGTCTGCCTACAGTCGCAGTACATTTCTCCTTTTCTACATTTTACAAGTTAATACCATTCCATTCCAAGCAACTGAACAGAATTCAGCTAATCAAAATTTGCTGTTACTACATCTCACTTCTACAAGTCAAGACACAGTGGACCAACAGCAAGGTCACATCATTTTAACCTTGCTCAATATACATGCTTGAAACAGGCTTGATTGTTTCAACGGACGCAAAGAACAGATATCTGCTCCTGATTATCCGCAGCCTGCACTTGGTCTAGGGCACATGACTTGGGGAAGGCCTATGTTGCAGATGGCTTGGGCCAGAAAGCAGTTGGTTTAAGAAGTGCTCTCCAACGCTGTTGACTGGTAGAGAATACTAGTGAAGGGACATCCTCCTTCCTGGTGTTCTGGTTACCAGGAATCCATCATCCAGAGAGATGGGCCTACCTTCCTTGCTCTATACCTTGGAGATTGGCAGTGCCTCTGCCACTTAATGGCTCAGTTCTGAGGTGTACTAGAGTCCAGCCTCCATTGGATTCTTGCCAGGGCATGTTCATGTTAAAGAGATGTGAGTAGAGTTCACTGATCAGCTCTGCTTCGCATCTGACTTGTAGATTATTCTCAATTCATAGATCCAGATTCTAAAATGGATGCTGCTTCATCGTGATCTAATGGGAAAGGTGTATCACATGACTGTCCCATACTGCTTTAGATCAGACAAGGAAGAGGCAGTTTCACATTTACATTCACGCATGTAATTCTTAAATTCGCTGTGTAAAATGCACCCCACTGGCTATGATTATCTTGTAACACCACAGATGGGTGTCCCAGTACACTAGGCCTCCTTCCCACCCCCATAAATTTACTCTGCTCTCAGCATGTATGTGCATCTCCCACTACCTAATCCCTCGCATAGACAATTTTATTGATTTATCACCATGATTTCTGAACTTGCCGTATTGCAGTAGCTTTCCAGTAATTATAAATGTCTCTGCGTAAGTTGCAGAATTGACTATCTTAGTAGCCACAGAGGAGCTCAGATTGTTTCTTGAGAAACTACTTTGCTTCAACATTGTCTACAGATAATCTACATTGTACCACCCTGGAACTTTCTTTTGTAAGGATTGGAACAATGGTGGGATCTAGAAGCTCAATTGGCAGTCAAAGAAAATTTCTTTGAAGTGGTACATCTTCAAAGCTTTCTTCAAATGAATCAGGCTAGGGTTGGTTCTTTACTCTTGTGGGTTCATGGTCTTCCTTTGATTTTTGATTACATAAATATTCTGGTTTTCCCCTTTGTTAGCTTTGTAGATGATACTCAATTTTATTAATTTAAACATTATTCCACGGCGAGCTAGTAGTGCTTTGTGAAGGCCAAGTTGATGTGGACAATAGCTTCACGTCTACACCAACATATTTTACTTGTGTCTGTACCCATTAAATACTCAATTTCCATTGTAGATGCCCTGCTATAAATAACATTCTGTCATGCATTCATCATCTAAAAACGTTTTAAACAGTTTTGTACTTTATAACCTAATCCCATTAGCAGTAAATTTAATTTGGCCTTATAGTAAAGATAAAACCTAAACAGTGAGGAAATGGGGTGCCGGGGATGGGCAGATTCCTTTTGAATTTTTTTTTTTTAACTGAAATTAAAAAAAGAACACTGTGCAGTCCCACGTGATCGAAGAAAGTTATGTAGCTCTTCTGATGCATGGGATGGAACCAGTAAGTAAGTAATTGTGAAGAAGTTTGTACCTCCAGAGCAGAAGCAGAGGATTAAAGGTGAGAATTACATAGGGAAATTCTGGTGTTGCCTTGGATAATCTCATCATGGTAACTAGAGGTTCCAGATAGTGAAAGACCAGTTGTAGTTGCGGCACACAAAAAAGTTACTATGTTATGGAAGAATGTAGAGTAGGGGCTGTCATTTACCACACCTTGAAAAAAGGTCCCACAGGATTCAATAACAAAGACTGCAAAATACCACAAAATTTATGATTTAGGTTAGGAGACACTCCACAAATAGGAAGGGTTCATCAGGAAACCATTTAAATCAACTTAAAAACATATTCTTTTTGAAGCCGGACAGGGAACCGGAGTCCTAACCTATTACATTTGCATACATGGAAAAAGCTGGGAAGGGTGGAAGTTAATCTAAAAATGTCAAGAAAGCGGACTGGTAGTGTGTGTAGCAAAGAAATGCTTTTTGATTGTTTTTATGAGGTGGTGTGGTGTGTAAGAACAACTTGCAAACTTTTGTTATTTTTTTCCCCCTTAATTAAAAAAAGTATGGAAAAAAGATATTATAATTTACAGCTTCTAAACTCAAACTTAATGCAATCAGTTGTTATGGCAACTAATACATTTATGTATTCATTTATTTATTTATGTATTCGTTAAATAGGGCTCGAAATTACCCAAGGTTGTCCTGGCACTAGTAAACAAATACACGCTATACAGCAACTTGCATACTCAATTTCTTGAGACGAAGCCTATGTAAACTAGTGGGTTTTTAGAGCCCTGTGAAATTTCAAGATACTCGGCTCTAGGCATAACTCGGGCGGCAGTCTGTTCTGTGACTTAGCTGTAGCCACAGAAAAAGCCTGTCAACCAATTTTGCTCTATGGTATTTAGGTACGTGATCAGACAGGCGGAGGTAGAGTGAACCAGTCTGGAAAGAATACATTTTTTATACATATCAAATGTATAGGAATACTGTGCTACTGGGTAAAGGGTTTTAAGAACTATACACAGGGCCTTGAACTTGCATCTTATATGAATATGGATCCAGTGTAACTGGCCAGGTAAAGACACGATGCTGTTAGACTCAATCAACCTAGCTGCTGCATTCTGAATAAGTTGCAACCTCTTTATAAGGTAATCCGAAAGTCCAACATGGAGAACAGTGCAATAGTCTAGTCTGCTTAAAATCAGGGCTTGCACTAACAACTGTTGAATGTTGAGGAATAAAAGGGAGATCTTATTTAGTTACTTCATCAGAACGAGGCATGCCTATGTTACCTTATTAATCTGAAGCTCAAATTAGTTCGCTATTAAAATAGCACAACAATAATGCAGGCAGTGGGTGCTCGTACCGCACATCCTCCTAACAATTGGGGCCACCACTTAGAAAACCAGATTGAGGTATCACCAAATATTAAAACCTCCGTCTTACCTGAATTTGGCCAGAGAGAATTAGCATTCGTCCAGCTAGCTACCTTGATTAAACAACCTTTGACCTTCTCCTGGAGTTGGGAAATGTTGCCCTCCATGCGGATGATTTTTTGGGTATCATCCGCATAGCCATAAAATTGAAAGCCAAAAGAGGCAACCAAATCTGCCAGTGGAGCAACATATATATTAAAGCATAGGACTGAGAGCAGACCCCTGAAGAAGAACACCGGCAATATCTTTAAAATCTGAGTAGAAAGCTGTCATCTGGATTTCTGTGTGCTACTTTCCAGAAAGGATTCAAACCATCTGAGTGGCTTGTCTCTCAGGCCAGTAGCAAGTAACCTTTTCAGTAAAATAGAACAGGAAAATGTATCAAAAGCAGCTCACAAATTAAGGAGGATGAGTTCCGCCGAAATTCCTCGATTCAAGATCATACCGATGTCATTGTTAGCCTCCGTAAGTACGATATCAGTGCTAAGGCATGAACTGAACCCAGATTGATGCTCATTATATACACTATTTTCCTTTCTGTAAGAAGCGATCTGTGTATTTGCCCACCTGACCAGGATTTTTGCAAAAAACTGAAGAAGAGAAATAGGTCGATAGAGGAAATGCTTAGGTCTCTGGTCCCTTTTTTATTAAATCAAATTAGTAGGAGCGAAATCACAACGGGGCAAAGTGCATGTGCATTGAAAATAGTGCGACCAAAACATCTCTTTTCTGAGTGACTTTACCCTCATATCTATGATACTTTATTCATTTGTTGGCACAGAGGTAAAACCAATATTCCAGTCGACTGACTTTAATCGTTTTAGTGTACCAGTCAGCAAAGAGGGCTTTTGGAGACTTCCAAAGAGAAGTTATACTAGATAAGGCAATCAACATGGACACAAAAATAATATTTTTTTCTTGAAGCAGAGTTTCTTGATTGAGAATGCCAAATAAACTGTCTTGGGATTGGGGCAGGAAGTGGGAAACTAGTTTAATTATTAAGGTAATTACAAATTGCATTGCATATCACAGATAAAGTGAGCATTACCTAAATATACTTTACAGTAGCGAATTTGGTTTCCCACAAGCCGGGGCAACTTTGAGATATTTGGAAAGAAATATTGCTTTAACTATAGTATAATATAGTCTCCAGCTATTCAATAACGTTATACAATAAAATATGCCCCATTCAGGATAGGACGTGAGTTTACTAATATTATTCTGTTCTATGTCGCAATATTGAATGTCTGTGTGATCTTCTAACTTTCTTCTGATTTTGCGTTAACGCTTCTATCGGTTTAACTAGGAGCCTGTTATTCCAAATCCACGGTTGCAGATCTGTTTGCCTTGGAGGATATAATTTATTTTCCAGCTCTAAGGGTTGTTCAATATCCCCTCTAGTCAAGCGTTTTAACAGATGTCCTAGTTATATATAAATTACGAAAAACCAGCCAGCCTCTTTTGTCAGCGGAATCCTTAAAAGTAAAGCTGGCAAAGAGATCTCCAATTTTGGCATCGCCTGCATCTTTCCATTGGTTGGACAAAGGCAGTGGTAATAACCAAAGCCCGTGGTAATAACCAAAGACCTATTTTTTCCATTTTGTAAGTGTAGTTTCTGCATGAAAAGATGGAATATGCAAAACACTGTAAAAAAAACTGGCCTAGAGACTATTAAAAGCTTGTTTTGTACAGTTTTAGGAATCCAGGGAAGGTTGAAAATTTAGTGAGTCTGGAGTGGTAAATTCTTTAAGCATTTTAATAGAAAGGTATATTCTCAAAACCAGTAAAATCCCTTGAAAACCACCCAGCGTGTTTCACCAATGGGTCCAGATAATAAAAGTTGAGATTTGGAAGAGCCCGCACCTCCCCCTCCACCCCCAAATCCAGAAGTGTGCTGCCAGGTGGCTGGGTGAAAGACCCTGTGCTTTGGACAACACATTTGAGGAGTATTTGCAGGAGGCGAGACTTCAGAACTGGCTGGCTGCCGTGTGAATCAGATTTAGACTATGGAAGGCCTGGACCCTTTAAAACATTAGTCTGGGGAGATGAGAAAAGTTGCCAACCCCGTTGTGGCGTGGTGATAATCTATTGATTGGACTTTGCAATGCAAATGGAAGGCTCAACTGGAAAAGGGGAAAGGATGGGGTTATCCCAAGGCAGTCACTGCTCTCACAGACCTGGGTTCTTGTGAGACCAGCTAGTATCGACAGTCGTATCTGTTAGATTTTAACCTAGGGATTTATTGGAGTGCATCCCAAGGATGGAGTAACATCCACAGGATACTTTCTACATGTTGTATGTTTGATAATTGCTTACAATTGAAGTTGTAAATGCATTTTGATATATAGCAGGCTTTAATACATGTCTCACCCGCAAGCATGCTGTTTTTGATATAAATATTTGTTATGAAACTGTTGTTGTAAAACTTCAGCAAATGACAGTGTAAGTTTGTGTAACAGGTGTGAGGTTCATAGCAGAGTAGCAGGATTCCTAATATCGATCGATATTACTAATCCCACTTGCATCATAGCAGGAGGTGCACACTCATGCTGTACTCTCAACATATGGAATAGCCTTCCTTAGGCATCAAGATACCAATCTAACTACCTGGGGGTACTCAAACAACTGTAAACATGATTGTTTGCAAAGTCTTCTTCCTTGTATTAGAGTGTGAGCCTCGTGTTGCACCTAGGGCTTACTAAGTGCATTTCACAGTTTGTTTTGCCTCTGGAAAAGGTTTAGGAGTTAGGTTTGTGTTTACAATCTCCCTAGAACGTTAAGCATTTGTGTATTTAGGTCTCTTTTTCACATTGGCTAGCCTTTCAAGAAGAATCAATCAATATGTCCCTGTGTATACTGGCATGCCCAGTGTAAGTGAGAGTGTACCAACTACCCCAGTAGTTTTAATCTTTCTTTGGCATTTCTTTCAGTATTGAAAGATAAATGTTCTTGTGAGTGTCCACTGTATTAGTGAAGACCTTGAGGAATCATCACAGGTTACCAAACAAACACTGAAATTGAAAACTAATAATGAGACCAATTGGCCATTGTTGGCTCCAGAGTTGCAGGTGGGAAAAGTAGAGAATCTTACAATTTTGTGATTGATTTAAATTAGCAACAACCAACCCCCTTTTGTGAGGATAAGAAATATGTTCTGTGAAAACTGCTCAATGGTGAGAAGCGTAGTTCAATTCAGGTGAAAGTAAGAATTTGTAATGGTAGCACGATTTGAGACGTGCAGGTGCAAACCCATCAGTGACCCTGCAATATGTGCTCCTTACTCCGCTGAGGGCACAGAGTAGACGGCAGAAAGGTGGCAGAAAGGTAGCAGCAAGCAAAATTGTGCAGTGCAACAAATGAGGCTTTTTCCGCTCCTCCATGGTGGTAGATGATTCTAAAACCTGTCTTCTGTAAGGAGTTTCCAACGCATGACATGCTCGTAGTCCTAGTTTCTATATCATTCTAAGGATGTGGCCTGCTGTGGCACTTCTTGTAGCTGAGGTTTACAATCAAAGCTGTGCCATCTTCTCTGTAGCTTAGGCTTTGCCATTGCACTTTGAGACTACCATTAGTTCTTTAATGCTGGTTTTGTTAACTTACTTTTGGGGAACGGTCTGGCTTGCATTTTGAGACCTGAAGGAAAGTATTAAAAATCCTGTTTTGGTGTAAAGAATACAACACAGCTGCTTTCATATGCAGTGCATTTATGAGCTGAGGAATGTGTGTACGGATTTAGAGTACTTTTGAGATGTAAAATATTCCGTCTGGCATTGAGAGCCAGCTCTGTAAAAGAGAGGGAATGATACACCAAACAGCCAATAGCACGAGGTGAGAGAGAACTACTCCGGTGAATGGCGCGAAACCCCACACTATGTATAATATACAGAGAGAACTGGTAACAGGACTTGGAGACAGCTGCTCTTTCAAGCCATTTCTGAAAAAGCCAGATGTCTTGCTTTCTGGTCATCAGTCCAAGTTCGTTAGAGTTATACATCACACTTACCTAGGGAACACAACTCATCCATAATAATTAAACTGACTTCTCAAGACAAACTTCTGTACTTAATCTCCATTACTTAACACTGACAAGAGTCGAACTGTTAGGGCTTAAGTTGAGCCTACCCACAGGTACGCCAAACTGCATAGAGGAAGACGGCGAGAGCGAGTTAGTTCTTTCGACTACTTGCCATTGTTCCTTTATAGAGCATTTGGTCCATTGTAAAACTGCTCCACCTACTGCAAAGCATCACAATACCTTATTTATCAAGATGTTGTGATCGAGGCATCACAGGCCGCACAGACGCAGGAGGATCAGTACCCATGTCACGCACATGAATAGCACCATCTTTCCGTGTAGAACATGGCGTTACACTGCTAAGCCCAGTGACGAAGTTTGATGGAATAAGGTATCTTTCTTTAAATATCAGTTTAGCTCCCATGGTACCCACTCTTTGAAAATGTAGATTGCAGAAGGGCCGCTGGAGGTAGGCAATCTTCATTCAGCGAAGAGCCTTGCTGTGGGGCTTGTGAGCGTTTCTAGTGCAATCAACTTCTGAGGCAAATATTTGGCACTTATTAAGGTAGTTGGTACTGTTGTCCTCTGAACCCATGCCTGCTCAGAGCCTTTGTCCGAATCGAGTTCATGTTGTAACCTGAACCTGCAGTCTTCCTCTGGAAAAACCTAGGACTACAACAACACGAAAGCCTTTGTGTAAGCCTTGGGCTCCCTTGGGAAAGTTGGCGCTTTCTTTTGTATTTTCGTGCGGCCCGTGCATGCCTTTCAAAGGTCCAGTTCCTTGTCTTCTACCCGAGTGTCATTAAATGTGTGGACTTTAGTCCGGTCAGACCTGAGCATCAACTGGAAACTTATGTACACATCACAAAATACCGAGTCTGCTTCATTGGCAGTGAAACGTTTTTTTGTGCTGTGTCTCGCCTGATTAAATTCACAGATCATCTTTCTTTGTTCAGAAGCCTCTCCCGTTTCCAGTAGGTTTTCTGCTTTCCCTGTTTTTTGTTTCCTACCGAAATGTAGCAATTGTCCTGAATACGGTTCCTTTCTGTTGAGTGAAGTCGGAGTAGTGTCCTCATCTCAGGCTCTCCTTAAACATGTCTGGTTTTCGGTGCTGGCGGATGGCAGTCTCCTCCTGTGCACGGCACCGCCTACAAAATACAACTTCATGATCCACTCTATTGTGCAAATAATATGTTTTCTTAGCGGCATTTATTAATTCATGACGTCATGCAAGAGTAAACTTCTCGCACGATGCTCCATAATGCCCATGCCTTTTTTCCAATATACTGTACCTGCGAAAGAGACCCCCCCCCCCCCCCACACACACAAAACACGCGCGGTTCCGTTGGGGGCTTGTTGATCTCGCTCTCCCTCCTTCCCCCTCTCGTCGCGAGCTTGTTGATTGCAGCCTTCTTGATTATGGATTTGACAAAAATGTATTTCATTCCCTCCTGCGCTCTTATTAACCCCCTCTTGCAGGACTCGATTCTAGCATCCGGCGCACGCGAGCGTACGCACATATACCACTGCCCTTGAGTGCGTTCGCCCTTTGAAGTCCAATCATGTGATTTCAGAAGTCCTGCAGTGAGCTAAACGCCATCTGATCGCACAGCTGACTGGGGGTGGGGGGGGGGAGGGGAGGGGGCTGTTTGGGCTTAATGCATCGGCCGCCTTAAAGGGCCATTGTGTTGCTCTCTAACCGTTCTTCATAACCGAGCGCGCCCATTGTGTTGCTCTCCAACCGTTCTTCATAACCGAGCGCGCCCTGAAGCCTGTAACACTGCAATAAAGGAGCTTTACGGAAGCAGTTCTTAAGGACCGGCCGTGTCAGCTGCACGCTTGCCTGCTGCAAACCTATGAACTCCCTGCGAGTGAGCTCCAACAAGCGCCTGAGGCTGCAGACAGTTTCCTGCCTTCACCCCAAGCACCTCTCCTAATTGTCGGTGCTCTAGCTTGCTAGAACGCCCACTACATAAACATTTCAGCCTGCAGGTGACTTTTCTGTGTCTTTTCTGAAGTTTACATATTTTCATTCTTCCCACGTACTATTTTTATTTTCCTGCCAGTCAGTCGCAGTAAAACGTGCAGCGTATTTTGTGACGGAGTTCTTCTTTCTGTATTTAATTTGTTTTTGGACAAAACGTTGCTGCGAAGAGCGGCCTAGAATAGTTATCTTCCATTGTTTTCTCTGACCACTGACCTAATTGTTTACCCCAAAAATGCAATGCCGTATGTACACATTTGCAGTTAATTCAAGTTATAGTAGCTGGTTTTTAGCTTTGGCAACCGGATAGCTTTAGATGAATACCTGTTGTGTACAGTATCATTATTTACAGGGTGCTTTGCATCAGCCCATTGCTTACAGTTTATTTGGGTTCTAGTCACTCATTTACTTGCCTCTTGTTTAACGGCTTTCCTTCCAATTGTTTTTGTCCATCCCCTGGGGCAGCAAATGATGGACAGAATGCTGAATAAATCAAACCTTCACCTCCAGTCAAGCGATCTGGATTAAATACATCAGTCTTTTGCTCACTGCTCCACCCCAGTTTGGACCCAGCCATATGCAAATCAGTCTTGACCCTACTCCTCATGGGAACAGTCCAGCCCAAACTGCCAAGCCGGACCTCCCCGGACCGGAAACAAGCATCCTGGGACCAGTTTCGGGGTACCCCCCCATATCAGTCAGGCTAGCTTGAGTCCAGTGGCTCAGCGCGCAAGGGACATTTGTCGCCCTAAGTGAGAAGGGTAGTTCCAGACGCGGGTCCCATGCTCGCTACGATACTGGATTCAAGCTAGCCTGGCTGATGAGGAGTGATACTCCAAAACCGGTCCCAGGATGCTTGTTTCTGGTCCAGTGAGGTCCTGGCCTGGCAGTTCAGGCTCAACTGTTTCCATGGAGAGCATAAGGCTGGGGTCTAAACTGGAATGGCGTGGCATGCAAAAAACAATGGATTTAACCCAGATCTGTGACTGGGGGTGGATGTTTGATTTCTTCAGCATTCCGTCCATCATCTGTTCTTTCTGCATGTGTCCTTCCCCTGGAGCATTGCTTCTTTAGCATCCCTAACACTGGATGACTTGTGTTCTTCTACTATTCACCTTCAGGGACACATATTTTTTTGTTGCTTTTAGCACATCATTGCAGTGCATCTGTTTTTGCAGTGCATGTCTATTCTCAATCCGCATGCTGTTCTTTATTCCAGCTAGTGCTTCGGTCTGGAATTGTCTTTTGTAACTTTTTCTCCCTCCTTTTTTAAGGTCTCTGCTCTAGATGGTGCGCATGCGCTGTTTCGAACTGAGACATGCAGTATCTACTTCTGGGCTTAAAACCATCCCATAGGCTTCCCATTTGCTGGTACCACCGTCGCTCCATTGTTCCTTCTCCCCATTTGTGAAGGACATGCATACGTCATGCCTCTTCTGGTGTTTTGCCTTCCTCAAGCGTACTGGCCAACTTCAATAAACCTCTGTAGCTACCATTAGTATTCATTGACTCTGAACTAATGTATTATTTTTTAAACTGTGACTTCTCCCGCGACACATTAGGTGCGCTGTTGTAATTACCTCTGTGCGCCAATTTTATTATTTAACAAATCTTGTGCCTGGCTGCAACCACTGCTTGCCCCCAAATAGCTGCTGAATAATCAGGACACATTTCCATCCCATTTTCTGGCATTCCCAACCCTATTTTCTGGCATTCTCTGTGACAGACTTCCTCTGACTGCATTACACGTGCAAATGGGTCAGTCTGATGCCCGTGGTATTATTTTAAGTCTTGTACCAACGTTGGTAAGTGTACATGGTAAAATGCAATGCCCAGGGTCAAACACTATGGCCAAGTGGGGAGGTGCCGGAGGCAGAACACAACCCTCTTTGTTCCATAGTCTGCAATGTACCTAATCACTTGAGTAAATCTATTCCTTACGCCTTTCAAAATGTTTACAAGACTTTGTAAATACTGTTCAACACCAGCTATGTAGCCAACAGCGAGAGAGTTATTTTGCAATAAAGAAACATCTTTTTTTTTTAATATAGTAAAGTTTTAGTACAAGCCATATTATCAAGACGCAATAGCCCCCTCTAAACTAAACACAAACACACCCAATTGACGTTCAAAAACGCTGGGTTCAAATACGTCGGAAGAAGTTTCAATAAAACAGAAAATACTGCAACAACCGAACCGCTGCTGCATAATCATAACACATTTCCCCTTCACTTTCTGGCGTTCCCGATCACTCGCAACCAGACTTCCTCCGACCGTGTTCCACGCGGGGCTGCAAATGAGTCAGTTGGATGCTCGTGGCAGGCCCACAAACAAGGTTTGTTTTTGAAATGACACCGTCCTATCCCCACTGGCATGGCAGAGGCAGCTGGATGTTAAATACGTTCGACAAGAAAACCTAGGGGTCTATGTAGGAAAATACCATAGAAATTCCGTTTTATTTAACCGGACGTCTGCCTAAGTACATCTGGTTAGAGACAAGACTCACAGTGTAGAACAAAACACAAAATCTCAAATGGGGGCCACCAGTGATTGTAGATCAGCAAGAACCTTGTTAGGATTCCCATCAAAGACTTGTGATGATCAATGTTATCATTTGGTCATCCTCAGGGTCGTGTGTCTCTGGATCATTGAGACAAGGATCGTACCCTATGGTGGACAAGGGTTGCGACCCGCGATCACTGTTGGACCATATGATAATGATCTGATGGGTTCTCGTGCAGTGCAGAAACACAAAAAGTGGTGAATTTAAAATAGGATAGAGGACCTTAAAGAGAAATTTAATAGGAAAGGTCTCTTCCTGTTAAAAGCAAGAACAGTGCAATAACATAGCAGTTAAACCAAATATCTGCAAGGGGGGCAACATGTTTCACCCTAATGGGAAAAAGGGGACCCAGGCTTTCTTCAGGGCCTCTGTTCTCAAAAATAATGTTACTGCTTATAGTGTGAATAGTATTACAAAAGCAAAACTATCGCAAAATGAACGTGAATAACAGCAAAGGATATATATTTTTCTCCGACATGTTAATTCTCCTCCATGACACCTGGTGTATTAATTACATCTACAACAAAAACACATAGTGACCCCTCTATAAAGATTAATTGTGAAAGATCACATGTCCAAAATATTACTCTATAAGGACATGATCTACTCACCCAGATTGTCCGGGGAACAGACCTCACCTCTCCTGGACCTGGCTCAAGAAATGTGAGACCCCGCTCTATGGAAGTAAAACAACCTGACCTTAAATCCAGCAGAGAGAATATATCTATGGAAGTAAAACAACCTGACCTTAAATCCAGCAGAGAGAATATATCAAAATCTATCCTGCTCTGTCACGCATTTCCATGGTACAGGTTAAACATACAGTTAACTCCCAGAGTTCGCTCCCTATCATAATTCAGTGTCCAAGGATCAATACTCCAAGGCACAAAGCACTTCATTCTGAAATAACAGCTGTGATGTAGTGCTGAATCAAACAAACCCCAATACTATCTTGAAATAGAAAAGACCTTACAACCCTGCCCAGTAGTGCCTCCCTATAAGAAACACCATTAAGAAGGTAACCTGTCCATAAGTGGTAAAGAACCATCTATATCATGAGCAAAAGGGTTAACCTAACAAGTAGCCTACCTGTCCGTCGTTGCCTCTGGCCGGTACTGAGTCAGGGGGAGGCAACGATCAGAGCAGGTACAGCCCTTAAGATTGGTCCAAAAACTACCAAGTGACCAATCAACATAGGTTATATATTACAAACAACCGGTTCGTTTAACATTATGCAAATAAACCATCAATCGGTTAAGCACTCCTTACCCGGGTCGCCTAGGGTACTGCCCATATATTTAGATAGTATAAATCATTAGCGTAGAAGGAGTGAAGGAGAACGAAGTTCACTCGATAACAGGCTGTCGCTTCTCGCGATCCTACCGGGACTACAGGATGACGTCACCACACGCACGTCTGTAGTTCCACCTGCCGCGGAGGCGCTAGACAGCAAAGCAAGGCGTAGCATGTGTCTCTTGGCTCTAGTGTTACCAAATATAGGGTAGGCTACTTGTTAGGTTAACCCTTTTACTGCCAGTTCAATTCTGCTGTCTGCAAGTGCTGTATGTATGGGTGCAACATTTAGTGTGTGTCGTGCTCCTTCAGTGTGATATGTAGGAACACAGCCTTACTATAACCTGTGCACTCTAATGAGCACACATTATGTTTAAAAAAAGTTTTCACTCCGATCTGTTGATTGGCAGTGCTATATATTATTGCACAAGTTAATTCTCTATATTGTATCATTGACTGGCTCGAGATGGTCATCAGAGCGCCTCCTTTCTTACTCTGTATTACGCAGCGCTGTGGCTGTGATTCTAAGCAGTATACTGTCTCTCACTCTATTCTGTGGTTTGTGTGGCTTAGTTAAAGTGCCTCAGCCTTCAACAGTCTACCTTCATCCAAGAGCTTCAGTGCTCCAGCTCTATTACACTTTGATGGTTTATGGAAATCTAACATTTGCCTTGCTGGCTTTTAGATAGTGCTTGGTGTATTGCTTGAATGCACTGCTACTTTTAGGAGAGACTCAAACTGAAAATCCGCCAGGCCCAATGATTTATGCGAACAGCACAGAGTTGTCTCTTAAATGACAGGCGCATCCCGCAGTGATGCACTAGTTCTCTTAGTGGAGACCTACTGACTTCAGTCCTGTACTTTGAAGCTCTTCACTTCAAAGTAGGCATCATAGGAGTCCATGTTTAAACATATTTGTTGGAATATAAAAGCACTTTTCATAAATTAATTGACACCAATGCGCAGCGCTTTATGAAGGGAACTATTTTTACAGGGTTAACCAAACTTTAGTAGTCTCAATTAAAGGGCTTCTTGCATAGCCCTAATTAGGCACTACCATTGCTGAAACCGATTGGCTATGCCAATGCTTTTTTTTTATTGGGTGTGGTCTCCTTGAATGTTGTCAGGCGTACGCCCTGGAAGCTACTCCGTGTGATGGCTTCAGATTTTGTTTTCTCCAACCCATGTCGACCATCCCCTTTGTATAACATTGCAGTATACAATGCTTTAATACAACGGGTAGGATAAACTAATAGGGCACAACTCGAGGAGTAGCAGGCCAAATCTCATTTGCTTCTGGAAATACTCTGCCCTCTCAGAAGAAAAATATGTTTTTATCCATGCTGCCCAGTGTCCTAAACCAAGGATGGGAGGCCTTCTCAGCTCCAGGTGCAGCATAGGCAGTGACTCCAAAGGTAGAAACGAAATACAGGTACCTCAAGGCCAATATGTTTGCGGACTCCCTAATTGTCACAACAACCGGGAAAAGAGCCAGCAAGCCAATCGCCAGTGGGCTCCCTCCTGATAAGGAGAGGAGGCGAGGGGGCATGGTGTGCCACAAGATGGAGAGATCAGCAGCAGCACAAATATAGGGCAAAAACTAATACAGGAGAGTAAAAACATTGCGTATACCTGTGAGTCACCACTCGATGTGGCAGACACACCCGGCAGGCTGCTGTGTGTGGCCAAAAATCTCAGAAGAAATGCCTGGTTAGGAGTCTCTGGATGTAAAGTGGAGGTGCAAGCCTCAGTAATAAATATACTTTTCTAGGGATGTCTATGTGGCAACACAGTCAACAATCATTACAACGCATCAAGAAAGACAACAAGGCAGTGGAGAGTTTCAGTTCAAACGACCCTTTTGGGAGGGAATTTCTCCAGGAAGAGAACACCATAAGGGGCGGTTTACAACTGTCAACATCACACGCCTCCTTCACACCAACAAGTGTCGCACCATCGCAGTGGCAATATGGTTCCCATTGAGACACACCTTTTGGGGGAGACCTAGAGGAAGAGGATTCCTCCAGCAAGTAACTTAACAACAGAATTCCTCTTACACAAAACACCTGGTGGAGGCAGAATTGAAAGCTTCACCCAGGAATGGAAGAAAATCACCTCCAAGAAGTAGATATTGAACTTAATCCATTGTGGTTATTGCACAGAACTGCTAAACAAACCTCCAGTGATAAAACCTCGGACAAAAACATGCTGCAAAGAAGATAAGCTGCATCTACAGCACACGGGCATCAACTTCTTACTCTAGAAATCAATCAAGCAGGTACCAGGAAAAGAACTAAGAAATCATCTCCATTTATTTAATTGTTACCTAAAGAAAACACTCACACCCATACTAGATCTAAGG
This sequence comes from Lissotriton helveticus, assembly GCF_964261635.1. Lineage (NCBI taxonomy): Eukaryota > Metazoa > Chordata > Amphibia > Caudata > Salamandridae > Lissotriton > Lissotriton helveticus. Next base: position 229,146,939 of record NC_136065.1, on the reverse strand, counting down.
GCACTAAACAGGCTTATGAAGCTACCAATATTCAAAATGACAGCACTGCAGGAAGTCATTCCTCACTTCGTGAAAAGGGCACTAGATGGCAATTGTAGACCACTAGGATGTCTACCTGCACATACTACTGTACAGTAGGCACTGGAAGTTCCTGTGGTTCATCATTGACGAGATACATTACCAGTTCAGGGGCCTGCTTTTGAGATAAAATCCACTCTAAGGGTTTCCACTGAGTTCCTCGCAATAGTAGTGTCACACCTTCAGAGAAAGGGAATACAGGTTTACCCATATTTAAACAATTGGCTGGTTAAGGTGAAATAGTTAAACAGTGATAGGATAATATCCAAAGCATGATAAGAGCTCTCCTAAAATTGGGCTTCTACCTGAACTTAGAGAAATCATCCCCAGATCCAGAAAGAGAGAAGACATTTCTGGGAATAAGGATACATTTAGTGGAAGCCAGGGCCTTTCCTGTAACAAAGGGAGTCCAGGCACTGACAGAGCAAACTCATCTCTGACTAAAGGGTCAATGCCTGACAGTGAAAACAGTGGGGAAAATGATGGGCTTGGTGGCCTCTTGCATCTCCTTAATGCGAGATTCCACATTACACCACTTCAGGAGTTGCTACACGAGCAATGGTGACAGGCAACTGAGAATTGGGAAGATCTAGGGGTCGTCACAGGCACTGTACAAGGAGATAGTGGTGGAATACAACATCAGTGAGTCGACCATTCGAACTATCAACTCCCTCTGTAATCATCAAAACCACTGCTTCCCAATTCACAGTGCTGAGCCCACGTGGACAAGAGAAACACCAGGGCTCCTTGGAGCCCCCAGGAGGCTGAGAATCATGAATGTGTTAGAATTGTCTTCTTATCCCATACACTTTAAGAAAAGCTTTCTTGAGTGGGAGCTAAATCAACAGCTGGTTCAGAAAATCTTTCAGAAGTGGGGTACCCTGCACCTAGATCTATTTTCAACCCAAAATGATGCCATATGGCAACATTTTTGCATACATGTATTTACACCACCGGTCAATATGGAATGCGCTATTCATAGAATGGTCATAGAAATTTGCCTATGCCTTTCCTTCGATTACTAATGATACCACTAGTACTACAGAAATGCAAGCAAAAACAACAAGGGGATGGAAGGAATTCTTGAATTAATCTCAGCCATTGGCGAGTGCTTAAGGCTGCATTCTAGACCATTGTTTTTCTCCAACTTTTCAATTCTAGACAGGGACTCACTTGATGCAAATCCATCTAAGTCCTGTTCCAATAGGAACAGTTCAGTCCGAACTACCAGGCCTGGACGTTTCCAGATAGGAACACAGGCAACCCCAGACTGGTTTTGACCTAATTAGGTCTCATCAGTGAGCTTTAGCTTGATTCCCAGTGAGCATTCGACCCACCTCTTGTACACCTGTCACACCTAGGGCATATAGTGCAAACCAACAAGATGATAGCAACAATGCTTGAATTAATCTCATCTAATGGCGATCGCTCTGGCTGCATGCCAGACAATTGCTTTTTGCCCACTGCGCCTTTCTAGACAGAGACCTGCCATATGTTAGTCTTGGTCACGATCCAGTAGGAACAGTCCAGCCAGAACTGCCAGGCCAGGTCTCCTCCAGATGGGAACACAGGCTGGTTTACATATGGCTTGGTCTAATCTGAAGTGGCATGATGGGCAAAAAAGCAATAGACTGGGATCTGGCAGTGGGCAATTACCAGATTAATTCGAGCACCCCACCCATAATCTTTTTGTTTACGTCTGTGAGACTTCCTTACTGCTTGTGTTTTGGTTCAGATGGGGAAATGCTGTGTGGGGCCCACAGGTTGCGATGCAGGCAGCGGTGTCGGTTGGCAAACTGTAGTTGAAGGTGCTGGTGTTAGTGGGCCAAGGCTGCGGTGTGGGACAGGGCGGTGCGTAATGTAACTTACGAGCGGTGCTCCTAAACCACAGTGCAGGCAATAGCGTGGATGTCTGCTTGCAGCGTGGTCATCGATGAGACTAGGGTGGTGGTGTGAAGCGATGCAGAGTAGGGTGCCCACAGGTCGCGGTGCAAGCAAGCGGCTCGGTGACGGTGCCAATGAGACCAAGGTTGCGGTGCGAAGTGCAGCGGTGCCCTCTGTGGTGCCTTTAGGTCACAGAGCCAGCGTTTTTGGTGGTGCCTGCTTGTTTTTTCCCCCTGTGGCAGCTGAAATATCCAGTTCCAGGAGCGGTACCTAGAAGATGTTGAAGTCTTTGATTTCCCTGAGACTTCCGACAGGATGCAAGCTCAACATCAAACCCTTAAAGATGCTTAGTATGCAGAAAGAACAGTCCAGCCCTTTCCCTGCCAAAGACAGAAGCAGCATCTGCAGGCCAACCCAACAAAGCAACAGCAGCAAAGGGACAGTACTCCTCCTATCAGCTCATCCCACTCTTCTTCCTGGCAGGCTCCTTCCTCCAGCAGTAATCTAAAGTATTGTGGTCAGGGCCCCAATATGTATACCACATTTTCTTTTGAATTTGTTATAAAGTGCCTCTGGCACACATAAACCAGTTCTGCCTGGCTCAGGCCAGGTTCACTACAGGAGGTAAAGCCAGCTTTGTGAAAGGCAGCCACAGTCCATTTAGGTGCAAGTACCAACTTTTCCCACTGCTCTAAATGCAGCCAGGTCTATTCAGCCTGGCTATGATTTACCCAGGAAAGGCAGGTCACACCTCAACCTCTCCATTGGGTCTTTCTATTGTGTATGCACATCCCCAGCACCTGATTCTCCAAACCCAGACAGTGAATACACAAATGGCAGAGGCACACAGGATGTATAAGCAAGAAAATGTCTACTTTTCAAAAGTGGCATTTTCAAACACACAATATAAAAATCATCTTCACTAAAACATGTGTTTTAAATTCTGAGTTCATGAAGCCTAAACTCCATTTCTCTATATTGTCCAAATGTAAAGTTACACTTCTAAGATGCTACAAGGCAGCACCCATGTTAACCTATGGGACAGATAGCCTTTCAATAGTGAAAAACGAAATACACAGAAGTTCACTATAAGGACATGTAAAACATATCAGTACATGTCCTACTTTGAACATATATTGCTCCCTGCCCATGGAGCTACCTTGGGCCTACATGTGGGGTGCCTTACATGTAGGACAAGGGAAGTTTACGGCCTGGCAAGTCGTGCACTTGCTAGGTCGACATGGCAGTAAAAACTGCACACAGGCACTGCAGTAGCAGGTCTGAGACACATTTGAAATGCTACTTGTGTGGGTGGCACAACCAGTGCTGCAATCCCTCTAGTCACATTTGATTTACAGTCCCTGGGCACAAACAGTGCACTGTACTAGGGACTTACTAGTAAATCCAATATACCAATCATGTAGAATCAAACATAACACAATTTACAGTGAGAGCACTTGCACTTTAACACTGAACAGCTGTGAGAAAGTGCACAGACACTAACCCAGCAAATACGAAGTTCAAAACAGGAGGCCAAAAAGTCAGGGGATAAACCTGCCAAAAAGGTTAAGTTCAACAGTGCTGTAATTAGAAGGGGAATAGTAAAGAAATGACACTACAATAGCCGTGTCTCTCAGACACTCAGCAGTTGAGAAGCAAGCCTCGCTGATGGTATACTGGCCAGCCATAGTAGAGTACACAAGGGCAGTAATAGGGAGAAGTTGCTTCAACATGCCAGTCATCAAACAAAAAGTTCCTGGAGGGAGTAAAGAGAATAGAACCCCAGAGATCAGCTCCAACACCTACGTAAAACCTCACCCTACTGCTGACACAGTTCATAAAGCTGCCCTTTGAACCCATGCATATAGTGGGACTTGAGCACCTGACTCGTACAATAGCCACCTTGATTTCTATCGCACCTCTACACAGAGTTAATGAACTGCAAGTCCTCCTGACAATGGAGCCTTACCTGCCAACACAAAGGACAGAGTGGTAATAAGAACAAACCAGCAATTCATCCCAACAGTAGGATCACACTTATGTTTAAACCAAGCCATACTCTTATCTGCATTCTTCCAATCCCCTAAATCACAAACGGAGAAGAGAATGCCCTGCATACATTGGCTGTCTGAAGGGCATTATGTATTAATTACAGAAACCAAAACCAATCAGGAAGGAGAACCAATGCGCTGTTTCCTATATCCAAACAAGCAAGGACTACCTAGACATTAGAGAACTAGATCTAACTGGAAAGTCCATATAGTTGAAACATGCTACGAAATAGCATGAATGACATTGGGAGAGAAGCCAAGGGCGCACTCCACAATGAAGAAGGGAGCATCGCTCACCTTTATTGCTAACGTGCCTTTAAATGACATTTGCATGACAGCCACATGGTTCTTCATGGACAACTTCATGAAGCATTACTGCGTAGTAATTCAAGCTAACAAATGAGGCACACATGGAACAGAAGGTTTCCAACAGTACTCCAACAACAGTATTCCAAGGGCTATAAAATCATTGGACAGCATGTGAATCCAGGAAAGATTTGTGCTGTAAAATGAAATCGTTACTTACAGGAGTAGGTTTGCAGTTTGAAGAATTTTCTGGATTCACATGCAATCCTTCCACCTCTGATATATCGGGTGAATTTCCAAAGGAGGAGCATATCAATCAATCAAGGGTTGGTTAAGCGCAACTACTCACCCGAAAGTGTCTCAAGGAGCTGGGGGGCGAGGGGGGCCTAAGCTCCTGGACGTTCGCGGTGGTTCGTCGAAGAGCCAGGTCTTAAGATCCCTCAGGTACTTGGAGAGTGTTGGTGTCTGGTAGAGGTGGAGAGGGAGGTTGTTCCATGCCTTGGCAGCGAGGAAGGAGCGGCCTGTTCTGGTCTTCTTGATGCGGGGCACCTTCGCAAGAGAGAGCGGGGCTGAGCGGAGGGATCTTTGGGGTGTGTGGAACGAGAGGTGGTGGTTCATGTGGGCGGGAAAGGAGTTGTGGAGGGCTGTATGGGCGTGGGTGAGCAGCTTGAAGGTGATTCTCTTCTGGACTGTGAGCAAGTGCAGTGCCTGCAGTTGTTGGGTGATGTGGCAGTGGCACAGTGGGTTGAGGAAAAGTCTGGTGGAGGCGTTCTTGAGTTTGCAGCTAAAGTTCTAATTGATCCCGGCGTAGAGTGCGTTGCCGTAGTCCAGTCTGCTGCTGATTAGGGCGTGGGTGACGTTTTTCCTGTGTTCGAGTGATATCCAGTTGAAGGTCTTTCATAGGAGACGGAGGGTGTGAAACCAGGATGAGGCGACGGCATTGATTTGGTGGTCCATTTTGAGTTCGAAGTCCAGGATGATTCCCAGGTTGTGTGCGTGGTCCGTGGGTGGGGTTGGGTTCCAGAGGGCAGGGGGGTACCAGGTGTCGTTCCAGGCTTCGGGGTGAGGGCCTTTGATGAGTACTTCGGTTTTGTCTGTGATGAGTTGTAGGCAACTATTCTTCATACATCTGGCAACTGCGTCCATTCCTTCTTGAAAGTTTTGTTTGGAGATGTTGGGTTTGTTGGATAGGGAGAGGATGAGTTTGGGGTCATCTGCGTATGATAAAATGTTGAGGCCATGTGATCTGACGATGGACGTGAGCGGGGCCATGTAGATGTTGAACAGGGTGGGGCTGATGGAGGATCCTTGGGGGGCTCCGCATGTGGTTGGTGTGGGATCCGAGAGGAAGGGAGGGAGTCTGACTCGCTGCGTTCTACCAGAGAGAAAAGAACGAATCCATTTAAGGGCTTTGTTCCGGATTCCTGCGTCATGGAGTCTGCCGGCTAGGGTGTGGTGTGAGACTGTGTCAAAGGCTGCGAAGAGATCCAGGAGGATGAGGGCTACAGTCTCTCCTCTGTCGATGAGGGAGCGGATGTCATCTGTCGGGGCGATAAGGGAGGTTTTGGTGCTGTGGTTCGTCCTGAAGCCTATTGGGAGGAGTTGAGGATGTTGTTTTCGTCAATGAAGGAGGCGAGTTGGCTGTTTGGCCGCTTTTTCCATGACTTTTGCTGGGTACAGAAGTAAGGAGATTGCTCTGAAGTTCTTGACGTTGGTGGGGGTCAGCCGAGGGTTTTTCCAGGAGAAGGTTGATCTCGGCGTGTTTCCAGTCTTCTGGGAAGGAGGCAGTTTCGAAGGAGCGGTTGATGATTCTTTGCAGCTGAGGGTTGATGATGTCTGCGGCTCTGGTAGATGTGATGGGGGCAGGGGTCCCTGGGGGCCCCGGAGTGGATGGTCTTTCTAGTCTTGAGGGTGTCTTCAATGCAAAGGGAAGTCCATCTGTCCAGTGTCGGCTATGTGGTGAAGGGAGCGGGGGGGGTGAGTTCCTCGTGGAGGTTGTTGTGCTCAAAGGTGTCATAGATGGTCTTGATTTAGTGATGGAAGTTGGCGCTGAGTCTGTCGCAGAGGTCCTGGGAGGGTGGGATGTCTTTAGTCTCACTGTTGGGCGAACTCTGTGATGATGTGAAGAGTTTTTTGCTGTTGTGTGCGTGGGTGGAGATTCTGTCCTACAATGCTTTCTTCCTTGAGTGTCGGATGAGTTTGTGGTGTGCGGTGGTGGCTGCTTTGTAGTTGTCGAGGTCTGCTGGGTTTTGGAGTTTCTCCATAGCTTTTGAGACGACTGCAGGTTTGCGGTGATTCACGGAATTTTGTGGAGAACCAGCTTGCTTTCTTGGCATGTGGGTTGGAGGATTTTTTGAAGGAGGTGATGGTGTTGGCGCAGTCGGTGATCCATTTGTGTAAGGTACGAGCGGCGTTGGTAGGGTTGTCATCTGTGGCGGTGGGAGTGGAGCCCCTGAGGGAGGCGGCAAGCTGATCGTCGGAGATCTTCTTCCAATTACTGCGCTGTAGCTGGAGTGGGCATCTGCGGGAGAGGTTTGTTTTGAAGGTGAGGTGGACGCAGCGGTGGTCCGTCCATGGGAGTTCGGAGGTGCGGCTGAAGGTGGTGGAGTTTCCGGCTGTGAAGAGGAGGTCGAGGGTGTGTCCTGCTGAGTGCGTTGGTTCTGGTACAATCTGTTTGAGTCTGATGATGTAGAGGTTGTCCAGGAAGGAGGTAGAGTTGGGGTCTTGGCAGTTGTCCAGGTGGAAGCTGAGGTCTCCTAGCAAGGTGTAGTCGGTGGACGTGATGGCGTGCAGGGTGAAAATGTTGGTGATGGAGTCGGAGAAAGGTGCGCAGGGTTCCATCACAAATAGAATGAAAAAATGAAAGAAGGCAAAAGCACTAAGGAAAGAGAATTGAAGGAAGGCAAAAACGGGGCAAGAAGCCATAAAGGCAGAAGTAGAGTCTGGGAAGGGCTCGAGTCGGGGGTACACGCGGGTGAATGGCGTCCCCCCACTCTTTTCGCAGGGTGGACGCGGTCCCACCTGCCAAGAAGATGGGCCCCACGGAAATAAGCTGAACGTGCCCGGTGTAATTTTCAGACACCGGGACACGTCCAGCACGTGACGTCATGAGGTAATTTGCATATTGTCATTCCCTTCACTTCTTTTTATAGGACTTGTGCCCTGGTTCTGGGGGACTCAACAGTGATCTTCAGTGAGAGGCAGGGGCACTAGCGATCTCGGCTGAGGCAGAGCTGCGTACTGGGAGATCTGATCCTAGGGGGTCTTGCTTGACATAGAATTAAAAGATATATGAACAGAAGTTGTCCTAGGGAAATAGAAATATGTAGATGGCGACAAGCACCAAGGAACGTTTGGGGTGTACAGCTCTCCTCATTTACTGAAAGACCTAGCACAAATGGTCGATGACTTGACAAAGCTTATGAAAACAAGCATTGGCATAGCCAATAGGTCTCGCCTTTTGGATGTGAATGCATACCCACTAGTTCTGCCATTATTTTGTGCCAAAATTGTTTAGCAATATTATATACAAGCCATAGTTGCTGCTTATTTATCCTATGCAACTAACAACCATTGACAAAGGCAGTAGTCCTGACTTGTTGTAGGTATGGTGTTGTATCATATATCTGGATGCAATGATAGAAATAGACAGATACAAGTCCGGTGGCACACAATGCGAAGCACAGATTTTTAGTTTACATGTTTTTAACCCATGCCCTTAATTACATTGGCCACGCCCCTTTGAGAGACCCACCCTCCCCACACTTTTTTTATCCCACTTAAAGCCCCGTCTTTTAGTTAATGTAAGATATTGTAACACCTGTTATCGGCCGGCTTAATTCCATTAAACTGTGCCAAAGTAGGAAGCTTCCGGCTGCATTTTTAGCTGGGTGCCCCTGTTTGCAGTTTAAATAACAGAAGAGGGTGAGTATTAGTACTGGTGGGGAACACAATGTGGAATGTTAACTTGTTATTTGCAGTGTGCAGCGTAGGTGATGAGCAGTTGGCCGGGCAGGGAGGTGATGGTGTCTAAGGGCTGTCTCTGCCCCCATACTCCCACCCAAGCTTTGGCTCTCCGAGGCGTGCCCTTTGTCTCCGCAATAAAAACCAAGCATTTGCAATGCAATAGGTCTCGTATTTATGAGATTTTGAGCTATTGCATTGTAGATAACAAGAGCTTAAATTCTCGCAATTGCGAGACCTGTTGCAATTGCAAATACTTTTTGTTTCTAAGTGCTCCATGCCTGGCTTGCACGCTAAAAGAGGCCACGCCCCTTTCTTTAGATGAGCCACGGCTAAAGAAAGGGGCATGGCCTCTAACGTGCAAGCGCTTGGAAACCACAAAAAACAAGCTAAACAGTAATGGTGTGGTACTGCGAGCAGTGTGGGAGCAAACAGAGCTGTGTTATGCCCCGCTTACCTCCTCATATATGAAGAAGCCAACGATGTCTCTGCGCCTTGTCCCGGGATCTTAAAACAAGCATTTACAATGCAATGGTTTCGCCTTTGGAAAAGTTAGAGCTATTGGCATTGTAAATGACAAATTTTGCATTTATGTGTTGGTTTTGTCATTTACATTGCCATTAGCTTAATCTCTCGCAATGTGAGACCTATTGTACCCTACGGACGAGATCAGCAGACAGCAATTACTACCACACACACACACCCAGAGCCACACACACACACACACACCCAGAGCCCCACACACACCCAGAGCCCCACACACACCCAGAGCCCCACACACACCCAGAGCTCCCCCCACACACACACACCCAGAGCCCCACACACACACACCCACCCAGAGCCCCCCCCCCCACACACACACCCAGAGCCCCCCCACACACACACCCACCCAGAGCCCCCCACACACACAAACCCACCCAGAGCCCCACACACACCCACCCACCCAGAGCCACACACACCCACCCAGAGCATAACACACCAACCCAGAGCCACACACACCCACCCAGAGCCACACACACACACACACACACACCCAGAACCCCCCCCCCCACACACACACACACGCCAGGCGAAACCTAAAAAGTATAACAAATGAAAATGCAGAAGGAATAGGCAATATACAAAATGTACAACCTCTTTTTACAAACTACTGTAGCAGAACCACAACAGTGCTAACCTGAACATTACAAAAAAAGTGCAGTCTATTCTACGGACTGAAAATCACTTTAAATGCTTTCGACTGTCTCATGGAAAGAATATAAGAAGTGTGTACACAAAATCACAAATTTAACATAAAGGTTTATCCACCCACTCCTTGACCACCGCTTCCCACAAAAATCCACTGGCCAGCAGTAGTAGAGCCTCGCTTTAATAATCCCTGCGCATAAAAGGGTGAGGCAACTCACAATCATGGCACCTTTACACGTGAATTGGAGGTACAGGACGCACCTAACTAGGAAGCACCAGAGGGTTTATGGTTATGAGTAGAGCAAGGCTCAAGAATGAGTGCAAAAAAGTTGGTGGCAAGGTGGAGGGAGTTCGGTGAGAGGTTGCAGAAAGCAGCAACCTGACGAGAAATACATGAGCCTACTCCATGTTTGAGGAAATAAGATTCTTAGTCCGTGTCGGATCAAACCTTTGAGTGGGTACTTGCACACTCAACGGCATGGGATACCCCTGCCGCGACAGGGGACGCGAGTTTCCAACAACGGGTGTAAGTGTCAGACACCGAGTTCTGCATTTAGCCCACACTAACACTGCTGCTACCAAACTGGCGTCACGGGCATCTTTAAACATTTTCCATCCAAAGTTATGCAAAGAAGTGAGCCGTCTCCCTACATCGAGAGAGACACAACATAGACTAAACAAAGCAAAGGTGCCATGCACAACTACACAAAGGTGCACACCCTGACGTTCCCTACACAAAGCCCACATACTCACAAAGCAAAAGTGACACACATAAACCGGCCTACCCCGCATCGAGACAGAATGCAGACTACAAAAAGCAAAGGTGGCATGCACGTACATACCAACATTACCCACATACGAACTAAACACACCGCACACGATTTTGCGGCGTTAGGCCGATGCTCCTTATTTTTCGACTGGCTCATTTTGATATATTGGGTTTTAAAGGTCCCGGCCACTTACTGCGTTCTCTCTCCTCTAATGCACCTTCTTTCCTCCTAATTGCGGAGCAGGGACGGGGGCAGCGGCTTAAAAAAATTCAAACCCCGTCTAGTGGTAGAGGGCCGGCAGAAGTGGAGAGGGGTATCGGAAGCCGAGGCGAAGATGGCGGCGGCTTGTTAGACGCTGTGAGGCAGCTCCCAAGCCAGCACTTCCAAAAAGCAGTATAGAGAAGGAGAATTGAAAAATGCCTCGCTAATAATGAGTAACAATGAAAAGTGAGGCACTTACCCTATTTCTTGCTGCAGTTGTGGTTGTTAATGCCCAGATGGCGAACTTGGCGTGATGTCCGAGATCAGAGTTGAGGATCAGCTGGACCCGAGGGCAATACAGCGGCGTTTTTCATTCTGCGCTTCCTTGATTGGTGTGCTTGTTCTGCGATTCATAGCCCGCCTGCAGAGCAGTGGAGGAGCTGAGCGAGCTACACAAGTGAGACGGGACGGGCCCCCGGAGTTAAAACAGCCGGCTCGGCTCACGATCACAGCTCCACATCTACGGGGTCTCTCCTGCATCTCCTGCGGTATGGCGCCGAAAAACGCCGCTGCTGTAGCCGCTGCTGCAGCCAAGACGAGGGCAGCAAAGCAGGCTCTTCTTCGGGACAGGGAGCTAACTACAAAACGAGGCGGTATACGTCTGGAGAGCAGCAGTGACCTTACCGAGCTCGATGCGGGAGTAGGAGCTGGTAAATCGGCAAAATCTTCGAGACAACAGCCGAGTACACCTATTGCTGGTCCTTCTGTGATTGATTTGCTCCGGAAAACTCCCGCTTCAATGTCTGTTACGGCCCCGATCCTGGTTCCTACACCACAAAATCCATCAGTTCTGCCAATAACCGAGGTTACAGTGGCATCTAGTGGGCAAAGAGAGAACGGCACAACCAAGGAAAAGGAGAATAGGAATATTAGTGTAAATATTCCACTAACTACAGGAGAGGATTCTTCAGTGAAAAGTATGGAGCCTACAGCCGTGGTGGCAGGAGTATTAGATCCTAAGACTGGGGCAGATTCAGATGCAGAAATACAAGGTATGGAAAATCTTTCCTTGTGTGAAGCTCCTGATTTTTCTACTGTTATGCTAACCTCTTTAACTTCAGTGACACAGACCAGTCCAGCAGGCGTATCAGCATCAGCGCCAGTAACAGAAACAGGACTAGAAATTACATCAACAGCCCATGAAGCCCCAAAGACTGTAGTTGTGCAGGAAATACTGCAAAATCAATCATCAAGCAATGCTCTAGATAGTGAGCTCGGGACATCAGATTTTAGAGATATCACAAAAAATCTGGGCGACTTGCTGGAGATCACTGATGGCAAGGAGAGGAGTGGCAGAGATGCGATAACTTCTGACCCTACAGACCCGACCGATACTGATATGGATCCATCAGACTTTTATTCATTATCAGAAGGGATAGAAGATGCAAGATGGTCAGATGACTCTGAACTGGAAATCAAAACTAACACTGGCTCCGAGACGGAAAGTGACCAAGAGACGAGAACAGTAGAATCCAGGGAAAATAAAAGGACTATTTTACGGAAGAAAAGGTCCCAGGGGCTGACGTGGGATTATTCCCCTTCGATCGCATTGGGGTCTCAAGAACATGCCACCGGCCCTCGTCCAACTCAACGGAGTTCTATACACCAACAGGATGCCACGCTTTCCACGGTAATGGATACAGTCCTCCAGGCTATTGCCTCACATCGAGAAGAGACATCACGGGATGGACGCAAAGCACAATTAGCGCTGCATAAGGTTCAGGGTGTAGTGCGTAAATTGTCAAGATCTGTTAATACCTTCAACACTAGAATGACAGAGATGGAAGAACGAATAGTCATTAACGAGGTGGAGGCCACAGCCACACAGGAAAAAGTAGAATCTCATGAAGCAGAATTAAGCGATGTCAGATGGAAGCTCGAGGACATGGAAAATCGCCTACGGCGTAATAACCTGCGTGTCCTTGGCATACCAGAAAATATTGAGGGCTCCGATATCCGAGCCTTCATCATCCAGCTCTTTAAAGACACCCTTCCAGAGCTCTCTTCATGGAATTGGGAGCTTGAAGTGCAACGAGTGCATAGAACTCCAATTACTTTGAAAAATACTGGAAAGCAGGGGGGTTATCCACGAGCAGTCCTCGTATTTTTTGGAAACTTTCTTCTTCGGCAAGCCATTTCAGAAAAAGCTAGGCCAGAAGCACGCAGGACCAGGGATTCCATTTCCTATTTTGTAAGACCTGATTTCTGCCACACGACGGTGGAAAGGAGGTGGCGTTTGCGGCAACTTATTAAACCCTTTATGGAGAAGAAAGCACAGGTCTACTTAAACAATCCAGCCAAACTGAAAGTGATATATAATGGCCAGACTAAATTTTTTACCTCTGAAATCAAAGCGAAAGAATTTTTAGATAGTCTCACTTAACGATTCACTAGTGATAAAATTAGAATAAATGGCTTTTTTTTCTTTCTAGTAGCCATTGGATGAGAAAGAGAGAAAACAGAGAAAACAGAGAATTCGGATACGGGATTTTAGTTAGTCTAGATGAACATAGAGAGCGTATTGGGCAGTACTGAAACTCCATATGGATATACTAGAATAATTTGCCTCTATATGTCTCTCTATGTTTTCCTAAAAACTTTTTCACTCCCATCCTTTTTCTTTTTTTTTTTTTTTTTTTCCCTTCTTCTTTTTGGTGTTCAAATTTTTTTTTTTTGGGCCTGGCTTGGGAGTGTCTCTCCATCACCAAAGACTCTCACAGAGTCTAATTGCCTCACATTGCGGGTGGGGGAGGGTGGGGGGTGGGTCGCAGGGGTTTGGAGGGAGGGGGAGGGGGAGGGTAAAAGGTGGGGGAGAAAAAACTGTAAAAATGAGTGTGAAAAAAAAAAAAAAAAAAAAAGAAGTGGAGAGGGGTGCTTTGAGCTCAGAACCCCATTGTCCCCCCATTTCAAAGGGGGAACCTGCCCGCTGCTCGTCCTTTTGATTGATGACGCTGGTGAATAAGTGGGGAGCGCGGAGTGACAGTCCCTGAATGGTCCCCTTGCAAATAAAGAGGCCCGTGGAAGGCACTGGGGCGTCTGAAGGAGACAGGCTCGCTGGCACTCACCAAGCGCCTAGATAAAGGCGGCCGGCACAATAGCGCCTTCTCTGGGGGGACAGACAGCCTTTACAGCACTCCTGGCGTCGTATCCTGCTGGGGGGAGCCTGCCCTCTCCTCGTCAGCCCCTCGGCCGCTTGTATCCTGCTGGGGGGAGCCTGCCCTCTCCTCATCAGCCCCTGCCGCTTTTCTTTTCCTACCCCAGCAGTTTACTTTGAAAGCAACAATAAATTCCTGAAGACGGGCGCTGAATAACAACACCGCGCTCTGAAAGACAGAGGGGGAAATATACATAGTTTGCTCTGTCCTCCTCCAGATCAGAGGGCAGGGAAGTCGCCGAGCTGGGGGGACAGCGCCCTGCGCATCTCCCACGCGCGGGTGCTCTAAGGAGCAAGAGTGAAAGTAGCAGACAGCGGGAGGGGAGGCGGGCACACGGACAGCGGGAGAGGGGGCCGGGTAACGGGCTCACAGACAGCGGGAGGGGGGCGGGTGAACGGGCTCACGGACAGCAGGAGGGGGGCGGGTTAACGGGCACACGGACAGCGGGAGGGGGGACGGGCACACGGACAGCGGGAGGGTGGTCAGGAAACAGCCAGCGGGACAGGGACAAGACGAACAATGAACACAAACATCGTTGTAAAAAAAAACAAGTACACGCCCACAGTGGCCACGTCTTCATGACGTTGCGCAGAGGGAAAGAATCGGCGGAACGCCCACCAATCGCCTCAGTGAATGACGGACAGATCTCTGTTCCAATGGCTAGCCTCCCTTTATGGAGCTAGCCAATGGAACAGAGAGGCGGTGACCAAGCCACATACTCTTCTCAAAAGTTTTCGCCTGCGCGAACGCTGCTGCGCAGCAGACGACATGTGAAACCTAAAAAGGCGAGCCGTGCAGACAGAAAGGCACACACTGCCTTTGTGAAAGTGAAAGCATATTGAAAATAAATGAAAGAAGCACCCGCCATTGCTCAAGCAGCGCGCCACTGCTGAAGTGAGTGCGAAGCTGGTGGGGGGAAAAATATTATTAATTAAAATACAAGGGAGCCTGCTGTGATGACAAAAAGCTGCGGCCGTCATTGTTTGTATGCGCCCTTGTTAGAAGTGGCGTGCGGCCGGTGCCTGCTGTGAAAAAAAATATGCGGCAGCTGTCATTGTTTATATGTTATGTTATGTTATGCTCATTTATTAAGCGCACAGATGCTCCAGCGAAGGAGCGTCCTGGCGCCCGACAAGGTAGCAGCACAACACAACTAGTCAATAAAAAGCAAGAAAAACAAATTTTAAGGGAACAAGAAAGTTTTCACAGCTCGACGGAAAGAGAGCAGGTCCCTAAGGGCGCGAATCGCCGGGGGAAGGGAATTCCATAGCACTGCAGCGCGGACTTGAAAAGAACGGCCACCAGCCCTGCTACGCTTAAAGCGGGGGACGACCGCAAGTTCTAGGTCAGAGGATCTTAAAGCCCGAACCGGGACATAGCGGGACAATAGTTTGGAAAGGATCGTAGCCGGGGATCCCTTGAGAATTTTATAGGCTACACAAAGGGCCTTGAACCGGATCCTTTGTGCAATCGGAAGCCAATGCAGCGAACGCAGGGTGTTAGCAGTAGAGCAAAATCTGGGTAATCCTACGACCGCTCTCGCTGCGGCATTCTGAATGCGCTGAAGACGGAGAATTTCCGCGTGATTCAGTCCCACTAGAAGGCAACTGGCGTAATCCAGCCTAGAGAGCACAGTAGCTTGAATCACAAGTTGCCTAGTGGTGGCATCAAAATTTTTTAGCACGGGACGTAGTCCACGCAGGATGCCAAAACAGCAGGCCGCCGTACGCTTGGTATGGCAGACAAAGGCAAGAGTTGGATCGAGCCATACCCCAAGGTTTTTTAACTCAGATACCGGGGTTGGCGTAGGGCCCAGATCCGCTGGCCACCACCTGTCTCCCCAGAGTTCCGTTTGTTTGCCAAAGATCATAACCTCCGTCTTACTTGCGTTCAGCTGGAGACAGTTGGAGGTCATCCAGCTGGCGACCGCCCGAAGTCCTTGTTGGAATCTGGGGGCATCCACGTCCGCATCCCCGCTGATCGTGACCGCTAGCTGGGTGTCATCGGCGTATGACACCATGGTCATACCCCACTGCCTGACTACCTCAGCCAGCGGCCTCACGTATAGATTGAATAACGTGGGGCTCAGCGAGGAGCCCTGGGGAACCCCCAGATCCAAAGGGTGGAATTTGGACTGATAAGGCGGGACGGCCACGCAAAAAGAACGGTTGGCGAGAAAGGAACGGAACCACTGGAGAGCAAGGCCGGTAACACCAGCTTCCTCCAGACGAAGCAGGAGGATAGGGTGGGACACGGTGTCAAAGGCGTGCTTTGCTAAAACATTAAGCACGGCGCCTGGACGATAAGGAACAGAAAGTTTAAAGCGATCCCCAGCAATGAGGAGCTTGAAAAGTCGTCTCCAGCGATGAGGAGCAGAGAATTAAAAAGCAGTCCCTTGCCAGAAAGCACCTACTGTGTGCAATAGGATCAAGTCATTTAAACAAGCACAAAACGAGCGCAGCAGCGAAAGTGAAAGCGATCGCGCTATGTTAAATTAGTAACCTGATCCAAGACCAGCTGCCAGCCTGCGCACCGCTGCTCGCTCCTGAGACCCTGCAGCTTTAATTTGCTGCCGGGCTGCTCCTTTCTTACAACTAGTTTTTTCATTAATTGTATTCCTTTTTAGGTCTCGCGACCTATCAATGCGCATGCGCATTGAGCGGAGCGAGAATTCAAGTGCTCAAAATCCTCGTGAAACCAAGGGCTTTTTGGTGCGGTTTTCTTTGAGTTCACATGAATCACGTGACCAAACAAGCACGCGCATCAGCCTCCCTCCCTCCCTCCTAATTGCATTTTGTTCACGGCCGCCACCACATCAAAGGGCTTCTCCCAGCGTGTGCTCTGCGGCTTCTCCTCCCCTAATTATTCATGGCTGGCCGGCCGTACTTTCAGTTTCCCGGCCGCTCTTTATTGAAAGCATTTTGCCTATCTCGCTGTCTATCCTCGATCACTCCGCTGCTCTCTAGCTATGCTTGTTATTTATTCCTTTTCGTGTCCGTCTGTTCTCCATGTTACTCTCGGCTTCGACTGCCTCTCTGCTGCCCTCTTCTGTGGCTCACCCCCTTATCTATTCTCCTCTGTGCCTCTTTCTCATGTGTGCTTCTCGTTCTGCCCCATCTCCCCCCCACTGTATCTGTCACTCCTGTCTGTCTATCCTCGGCCCCTGTGTCTCCTCTCCACTGCTGTCCCCCCCTATCGTTTCTCCTCGTGTCCGTCTGTTCTCCATGTTACTCTCGGCTTCGGCTGCCTCTCTGCTGCCCTCTTCTGTGGCTGTCTATCCTCGATCACTCCGCTGCTCTCTAGCTATGCTTGTTATTTATTCCTTTTCGTGTCCGTCTGTTCTCCATGTTACTCTCGGCTTCGGCTGCCTCTCTGCTGCCCTCTTCTGTGGCTCACCCCCTTATCTATTCTCCTCTGTGCCTCTTTCTCATGTGTGCTTCTCATTCTGCCCCATCTCTCCCCCACTGTATCTGTCACTCCTGTCTGTCTATCCTCGGCCCCTGTGTCTCCTTTCCACTGCTGTCCCCCCTATCGTTTCTCCCCTCTCCGTGCAGCCGCTCCTCTGTGCCTGTCTGTCTCTCATTTGTGCCTGCCTGTCTGTCTCTCCTCAGTTCTGCTCCTCACACTGTTACCCTGCATGCTTCGAGTGCAGCACTCAGCACGCCGCTCGCTTCCTCATTCCTCCGACAGATTTTACCAGAAAGGTGCTGAGGAGAGGGTATCTCAAGAACTTGTACGACATCAGCGTTCTCTCTATTTCTCACACTTCCATCTTCTTGCCTTTCCACCTTTCCCTCCCTTTTCACCTCTCCTTTTTTTCTTCTTCCTTTTTCCCCCTCCATCTGTTTCTTTATTTTTCTGTTTATTTCATTCTTTTTTGTTTCCTACTCCTATTTCTTTGGCTTGTGTTTCTTTCTCTTCGTCCCCTATTTCTTTCTTCCTTCTTCTCTATTTCTTCCTATCACATCTATCTACCTTCTTCCGTTCCCTCCCTTCCCTTCTTTTGTGTAGCACACTTTTACAATGTATTTTTTCCTTGTTTTGTGCCAGGGCTCTCTTTGTGTAGGGGTCGCCCTCAATAAGCAGCATTCCACCCATTTGATTAAAGTGAGGTGCACTATGAGTGAAGTTTTAAAGAGGAGAGGGAGGTGGCTACTTAGAACTCGCTAGATTGTGTACAAACGCAACAGAGCAAAGAGACTGAAAGATTCAAACCTGGATGTGGTGCCACGCAGCTTGGGAGTGGATAGTTAACAAGATTAACAAGCATTGGCATATCCAATAGGTCAAGCATTTGGGACCTTATAAGTGTTTAGCCATGCAACAGTTGGTGTTGTTGCACCAAGGATATTCTGCTGCATAACTAAATACTTATAGGGTCCAAAAAGCGAGACCTATTGGCTATATTTATACAGGCACGCGCTTTTGGGCCATAAACTTTCACGGCCATCTGTTCCCCAGCTCCAGCACCTCCCCTCTCTCTCCCCGCGCACAGCCTTACTTGCATTTCTCCTCCTCCTCCCCAGCCAGCTTCCCCAGGCCGTGTTCCCTCCCACCTTTCCTCCTCTCTCCCTGCTGGCATCCCCCCTCCCTTCTCGCCCAGTCCTTCTTGTTTGAGTCTGTCTTGCCCTTTGCCCTCTTCCTTCCTCCTTCATTTGTCCTGGCGCCTCCATTTCTCACCTCGCTTGGCTGCACCTCTTGACACCTCCCGGCTCCTGCTCATATCTCTGCTGTAACGCATTAGACCCACGATGGGTATTCGCCGATTCATCGCTTTCCTGCCTCTTAGACTTCCAGTTCCAGCGCTTAAAAGCCTCTATTCCCCCAACACCATCTTGTCAGGCCTCCATCGCGTTCTTTCTATTGTCACTGTTATGACTCCATGGCGTCTTTCCACATAGGTGTCCTTTCAGTCAGAATCTCTGCCTCCAGATTTTCCCCATCCTCAGAGTCTATTTTACGTTTTTGTTGTCTTTTTGCCGATCTCAATTCATCCCCCGTAGCCCGTCTCCAACCATCTGTTTACTTCCATTCCTCTTCCTGTAGTCCCTTCACTTCCATCTGCCGTGGCTCCCCCTCGTCTCTTTTCACATCGTTTGCTCTCCCTTGTGCTTTTCTATCCTTTTTTTGTCCACTTCCATCCCACCCCCGGTTACTCATCTAAACCCAATTCTTCCGTTATGTTTAATCCCCTTCTATCTCGCCGAAATTTCCCATGTCTTCACCTTTACTTGCATTCCGTTCACGTCAGACTAAATTCTCCCCTCATGCTGATCTAGAAGTCCTATCTCCGCCATCTAGGTTTCAGTTCTATCGCCACCCTCGTTCACTGACTAATATCTCTCCCAGGAGTTGAGTTCCTTGAAGTAAGTGAGCGGTCATGTGGGCGCTATCTGCCAGCACACCAGGGGCCGTGGATGCTAAAACACCACGGTGAAATGAAGTCCCCACAGTACCCTCGTGAGCCTTCTGCCTCCTACCGCGTGCACGACCTGACCTGCCGGTGACTCACGCGCCACACACTCCCTGAACCTCGGCCGGTCACACTCTGAGCCGAGACGCGCGCCTTTATTCCCTCATTCTACCCGAGCTGCGCTGTCTTCACAGCCGGGTGATTGACGCTGTAAGGACTTCCCCAAGGAGAATGCCTTTGAGTGCCCCAACCGATCACCGCCGCCTCTGGGGGTGTCTAGTTACACTGGGCTGTACACGCCGCTCAGCTGCCTCATTGTATTGGTGACCCTTCTTTAGTTCAAGGCCTCTGTTTGGTGCATGAACGAAGCAGGCATTAATATTTCTTTAGGTGTTTTTTAAAGCACCTTTTGTAGATTTATACAGTTTAAGTGCCAGGTCGTTCATAACAATACATCTTGGCTTTGGGGATAGATGCTCCACTGTGGAGGTGCACGTGTGTTCTTTTACATCTAAACCAGCGTACGGTGTACATTTCTCAGCAATCCCCATACAGACAAGCATTTGCAATGCAATAGGTCTCGCATTCACGAGAGTTTGAGCTATTACAATTGCAAATAACAATGCCTTTTATTTTTGTTTTCGTTTTAAAAACATAAAGGGCTTTGTCATTTACAAAACCAACAGCTCCAACTTTCCTACTGCGAGACCTATTGGCAACGCCAGTGCTTGTTTAGTTCGAGCCTGCTAGACATTGAGGCTTACCAAGTACATAGTGGCGATTGTAGCCCACCCGTAGCTTACCATTGGTTGGCTTTCCCTGTCACTCTCATTTGCCTGCTTCCTATTCTTGTCCAAGCTTTTCAACCTTGTGTTTGTCGTTACGGTGGAATATTGCCTTTTTCCAATCAGTTACTAGCATCACTGTATCCTTTGTTTTCAAGCACTACTTTTTTCTTGTGTGAAGCACTCCTTTAGAGTGCGTGTTTTCGAGCCATCTCCTTCGTGTATGCCTTTCTCCCAGCACTCAGTGTTGCTCTCTGCTGCCCGAATGCGCCCCCCCACCCTCTTGCACTTCGTTGTGTGCTTCTCCCCATTGCTGCATGCCCACCTGCACCTCACGTTTTGCTTTTCCCCAACTCCTGTGTTGGTACTGCTCCCACCCCGTTGCTCTCACAACCCCTCCCATGTTGTGTTACTTCGGTGTTCACCCCTCGCCCTCTGTGTTGTTTCCCCATTCGCCCCTCATCCTAGCCAGTGTTGCTTTGCCGTCCCCCCCCACCCTCCTTGTGTTGCTTCCACACTCCCACAAACCGCTTTAAAAAAAAAGTGCACATTTTCTTTTCTTTTTAGATACTGATCCAAATCAAATTGCGAACGAAAAAAAGTGCTCCCTTTTATTGTTTGTGTGTGCATATGTGTTGTCCATGCCTACAAAATGAAACGGACGGCCGCGTCTGAGGCATTTTCTTGTCTGTTTTTGTTTTGTTGTTTAAGTTTAGCCAAGTTGCACTGCATCCCGTATGCCATGCAGCAGGCCTCAAATCTATAGACAAAGCTAATAGGTCCCAAAGATGAGACCTATTGGATTTCAACTGCTTATTTCATTTACTGCTCCGAAGTGGGTATCCTCCATCTTAGGACACTAAATACAAAACAAAATAACGGCTGAATCATTTCTACATTCAATAACGTCCATGTTTTACTTGTGTGATAGTAACATTTTCTCCTACGCCAATTTATTTAGTCTTGGTACATTTTTTAAATTATTTACAAAGGGGGTGGTGATGGACAGAGTATCTGAATTAAGCAGATCACTCATACCCAGTCAAGAGATCAGGGCTTGATCCATCACCGTTTTTTAGCTCACTGCACCATCCCAGTTCAGAACCTGGCTATATGCAAATTAGCCTGTTCCTGACCCAATGCACCATGGGAACAGGGCAGATCAAACTACCAAGCCAATTCTTCACTAGAAAGGAAACAAGCTTCCGGGGACCGGTTTCTGGCATTACAGCCGTCTTCTTTTCCAGTAAAGAATTGGCTTGGTAGTTTGGTCTGCCCTGTTCCCATGATGCACTGGGCCAGGGACAGACTAATTTGCATATAGCCAGGTTCTGAACTGGGATGGTGCAGTGAGCTAAAAAACGGTGATGGATCAAGCCCTGATCTTTTGACTGGGTAGGAGTGTTCTGCTTAATTCAGATACTCTGTCCATCACCACCCCCTGTTATGAAACATTTTTTAAATTGCCAGGTTTTCAATCCTGATGGTTGCACTCGGGGAGATTAATTTAATGAGTGTTACTTAGTTGTGTAGAAGAAGCTTTGGTTATTTCCAGTATAGAAAGCTTGCTGTAGAACACTTTTCGTAAACCATACTAAGCCCACAGACGTGCAGCACTGTGCCAGTGGTATGTTTTTAACAATTCAGGCTGCTCCATCAGCAGAGGCAGCCTCAGGTTGAGATGTGGGAACCCTCATTGATTGAAAGCAACGGGAAAGTATAACGAACATGCACAAAGTATATTAATTGATTCCTTATGTTTATGATTTTCTCTGCCCAGTCAATGTACCAACCAATCATGACTTCAGTCAATAAGCAATCCTTGGTCTGGACAGGAATCTCACCAGAATGATAAAGCACTCCACAGCCATGCAGTTGCTTAATTGTGTTGTATTAACTGCTGGTAACATAACATATCACATTATTATTTTGCTTTAATGCTTATGGATCTATAGTTCTGTAATGTGACCACCATGCCACAGGTGAAAGCAAATAATTCAAACCGAATGTGGAAAGTAATCATGGTATGTTGGTGGCATTTTAAGTGCGGTAAGCTAAAGTAATAAAACCCAGTGTATTTGGAACTCCGAAGTCTTCTCACTTCATATAGGTTGACTAATCAGAGTGATAGCTTATAAATGACTGGAATGCCGTTGTCACTTTTGGTTGAACTAGAATGAGTTAACTGCTGTCGTCGAGCTGTGTGCATACTGGAGCATTCATTGTCCCACTTCTATTTCCTTAGTTTCCTCGAAATGATGGAGGTTCGTAATCGAGGGCCTTCCTCACCATCCACGACCAACGGACAGAGCTCTCCTTCTGGCTCCCAGTCCCCAGTCATTCCTCCTAGTTCAGCATCCACTGACAGTTCTAGTCCTGGCACACCACTTCAGTTGCCTCAACAAGTCCTCTCTATCGTTCCATCATCTACCTCTTCTCCAACGCCAACCTCTCCTGCACCTGTCAATGAGGTCCTTCCGCCACAACTTATGCCTCCGTCAGCAGCTTCTCCACCACCAACCCAAGTTGCAGCGCCTCAGCAAAGGCGCAGTATTATGTCTCGACTTTTTGGATCTTCAGCTCCAGAGGCATCACCCTCCAAAGCAGGTAGGCTGTTCAATAGCCGGTATGCAGAGACAGTGGTGGAGGGCTGTGCTAGGGTGGTAATTTAGCTTTCTCACATATTGAAATGTATAGCAAGCCCAGTGAATTGTGGCTTTCTTTTTAATTATGTACATAACTAAATTTGTATTACCATGTAATGCACAATAGAATATGTACACCCTCTTAACAATGTTCATGGAATTATTATTTGTTTTCCATTTACAAAAGCCAATTCCTAGGAATACATTATTGTGGATTTCCTCAAAAGTAAATGATATTTTCTTTAGGTCTCACTCATTAAATGTAGACATGATATTTTTTTTACCATGATTAAAAAATATGCCATAATTCTACTTTTAAGGAATTCAAAAAATCCCATCAGTAAATATTATACTAAACACAAATTGGAGAGTTCAATGCATGAGCCTCATTTATTAACAATACCTTTTCCCCCACCCAGGAACATATTTTTACCTTTGCAGAAAGTCGGTCTTCTGATACTTGCATGAATTAGGTGTTGGAGAAACTTTCCTCCAAGTTTACACACGTACCCATACCTCTTTTGCAAATAAAAAAATAGGTGCCAAGTGGGATAGCAAAACCGCTTAGAAAGGTGTATGAAACCCCTCAGTTATGTCTTTACGGAGTTTGTGCCATTTCAGTCTCCTCAGGATCACCCCACCCTCTGGACCAAATACCATAAAAGTGCAACTGTATTAAATTCTCTATAACTGCAACTTTAATAAGTTTGGTTGACAGCTATATATGTCTAGGTATATAAGTTGAAATTGTGTTAAACCAAAGTGCTTGGATCCAAGCCAATGTAACTATTTGTATATTTCTACATTGCAAATCTGCTTCCTGTGAAGTACTATTTTAATGATCTTGCAATTATGAACTTGATACTCCCTAGACCGAAACAATGTAGGAGGTCAACTTATAATTGCATACAAACATCCAGTGACTCTTAATGTTGCTGAATTGGTTTATGCCATGGCGATTTGTAATTTTTATGAAACACTCTAGAGAAAAATCTTGGTTAAAGTGTTGTGGAGAAGGTGCTTCAATCGAACTGCATGTGTCCTTTTATCCCTGCAGAGGAAGTTATTCCTTCTGACAATCCTCCAGTAGTGCAAAGTGTGGAAGACTTTGTTCCTGAAGACAGCCTGGATCGCAGCTTCTTGGAGGACACAACCCCGCAGAAGGACAAGGACAAAGCAGAGAGCCGGCGTCGGCATGACAGTGACAGGTGCAGAGCATTAATACATACAAATCGAGAGAAGATGAGGTTATTTCAACCATGCAAAAACCCTTCATGTGGTATTATGATAGAGGACACTCAGAAGTGCTGGTAGAGTACACAGGCAAATTATGATGTAACACAGACCGACTAGTGAGAGGTGAGGCCTATGTGTGTGAAGCACCTCCACTCTTCACTAGATCAGTTAACAGTGGAGTGCTTTTCAGAGGTGAGTGTATATTAGTGGGGATGTAGCGGGGCTGTAGGATAGGCATTCAAATTTGGAGCTGGCTAAGTAGTGACAATTTAGATAGATTAAGTAGGCTATTGAGATGTTGAGGGTGTTGCACAGAGGTGAGAGTGAGGTAGATGAGTGTGCTGCATAAGGGCAGATTGGAGATCGGTGACGTTGGTAATGCTAAGGGACAGGATTGTGACAACAGTGGGTCTGATGGTTCACAAATAAAGTATATTCCACGATACGGGTACTTGTAGTAGATCGCTGATGAGTTGAGTCTGACATTGATGAACATAGACAGTGTGTCATAGGGGCAGCCAGGCAATTTTCGTAGATGGCAGACCCACAGCAGGGAATTCAAGCTGGTATTATGGTTTTGATGGAAGTGGCATGTTTTGATACATTTCTAGTGCGCATCAGTCTGGAAGGTGTAGGGAAAGTGAATTCCACAGAACGATAAAGATAGGCTTCTAAGGTATTTATTCTGGATGATGGTATTATCGAGCAGATTGATTATACCAGATGTGAGTGGAGCTTAGCCAGGTAGTAGTGGATTCGAGAGATTATGGGAGGGCATGGAGAGTAGAATTGTTAGTAAACCAAACACGGTCTTAAATCGGATACATTTGAACACTTGGAGCCCATTGTAAACCTGCGGGGTGGTAGATATCTGCTTCTTCTAACTAACTAGTAGCATCGATTAGCAAGCACATTGGGGACGTTTAGGTAGAGTCTGCTCTGCTACCATGGTTCAGCCTCGGCCAGTGAACTGTCATAATAACATCCACTTTATGAGGGTAGGTTTGGAAGAGAAACATTTTTACATTGAATTTTAAGGTATATTGAACTTCAACCTGTGAGATGGGAGAAACTTTATTATCCAGCAGGAATCCCAGGACGTATACCTCACATTAGTTTTGGTCATAGAACTAAGTTAACAGTAGTTTTGGTTCCCTCAGATGATCATTTCAGGTTTGGGTGTGTTAAAGTCTAATTAATGTTCATCTAGTGGTGTTCATTTTGTAGGCAAACACAATGTCAAGAATAGGGCTAAAGGATCTAAGAATTGCACTTGTATCAAAGCTAAATTAGAGTTTGTAGTGCTCTGAATGCATCTAGAAGAAGATTCCAAAGAAATAGCTTTGTGAAGTTAGACGTTGAAGTTAAAGATTCCAGACGAAAACAAGGAGTACGGATTCTAGAAAGGCTACATTGTTGCTTTGAAAATGAAATACGGATGAGATGCCAACAGACAATAAGAGACCCTTGTTCGCATCGAGCCGCAAGACGAATGTTTGACTAAATTGAATAACATGGAAAACTTTAACAATGCCTGCTCACTAACCTTATCTTCCACAGTACATTGCAGGGAATACTGGAATAAAGCGAATATCAATTTGGTGCCCCATGCAGAGCAAGGGGTCCCACAAAGCAGGACCAATATAGCTTTGAGACCGGGGGGCACCTGGATTTCTTCCCCCAGTGCATGCAAGATGAGATTTCCTTGGATGGACAAGGTAGTGATTTGCCTACAGTTGTGGTGATAGCATGGTTCAGAGAGGTTTTCTTAAAAGAGGGGACCTAATGGTGGGCCTGGGAATCTACAACATAGAGGTTAAGATATTTGTAATGAGTAGCCTGGCTACCAGATCCTGTAGCAAGCCAACAGGATTGGTTATGTGAACCCTCAGCATAGTTTCATAAACAATTCTTCATTACAGTAAAGCATAATAAAGACAATGACTTTTTTCCAAGTTATCATTATGCTCCTATTCACAGCCGTTGTAATGATAACAATATCAAACATTCAGTCATGTGAAGAAGAAAAGTACAAATTAGCACCTCCCTACATTACAAAGCTAACTTCCTACCCCTCCCATCCCATAACCCATATCCAGTGAAGCCCAGTTCTCTCTTTTTCTGGTATGTGTAGGAACCGCCACCAGACTTATGCAAATGTAGCATGACCAGGTTCCATCCTTGGAGGGGGCTCATGAGTGGTATGTGTCCCAAACTGCAGACCCATCAGGCTTGTGGGCGGGCCTTTACTGATCTATTTCTAGATGTGAGGGTAAGGGAAGTGTTCAGAGCAGAGCCTTTCTATTGACTATGGTTTCATGGATTGTTTGGAAACTTGAAATTGAAGAATGAGTATAGCTGTACACA
This sequence comes from Lissotriton helveticus, assembly GCF_964261635.1. NCBI lineage: Eukaryota > Metazoa > Chordata > Amphibia > Caudata > Salamandridae > Lissotriton > Lissotriton helveticus. Next base: position 229,120,837 of record NC_136065.1, on the reverse strand, counting down.
TAAGGCAAGTATAAGGATTGTTTATTTATTAGAGGCCTAAGCATTTCATTCAGAAACGCTGCTCTTTTGTACTGCATTTCTAATTGAAATGATCTGAAAGAAACAGGTTAGTATTAGATTCCTTACCTTAGAATATCCCCAGGCGTCAGTCTGGATCCGGAAACTTTTGCGTAGCAGTACCCCTGCGCGTCGGTAGGCGTCGTCTGCAGGCGTCCCCTGCGGCTCCGCGTCGTCGGCGTCGTGCGCCGTGATGACGTCGCTGGAGTATATAGACTCCGCCTCCGCGCGCTGACGTCAGTTCTTCTTTTTTCCGCGCCAGTTAGCGCAGATCCGAAGAGCAGTACTCCGGTCTTTTTGACCAAGTTTTTTGTTAACTGATTCTTTACGGTGCCGGTAGGATGCCCGGTTTCAAGAGTTGTGACGAGTGCGACCGCCTGATGTCGGTCACCGACCACCATCGACTCTGCCTCCGGTGTCTGGGCGCGGACCACGACGTGGAGTCCTGCGTCGACTGTCGGGCCTTGACTGGAAAAGCTAGGCGGGAGCGGTCCCGCAAGCTTCTCGAGCTCCGGTTGTCGGCCCCGCGTCGAGAGCGGTCCCGGTCCGGTCGGAGGTCGAGGGAGCGGTCGAGGGAGCGGTCGCGGAGCCGCCATGGGCGCTCCGGGAGTCGCCACCATTCCTCCGGCTCGTCAGGTAAGCACAAGAAGTCGGGGCGTCGCCATCGCACCCCCGACTCCCCCCGACGCCCGCGTGCTGCGGCCGGGGGCTCGGGTGACCCCACCCCCGCGGTCCCGCATGGGTCGCCGACGCCGTCTACCCCACACCTGTCGGTCCCTGGGGAAGGCGCGTCGCGTGAGGAGATCGAGGCCTTCCTCATTGCTATGAGGGCGAGGTCTTCTCCGGCGGGGCCTTCGGCGCCTGCGGGCCCGTCGGTCCCGTCTGGGGGCCCGAGCGGTTCGGGTGCTCCTGCCCCGGCGCCGCCGGTGGCTCCGGCCCCGGCGCCGCTGGTTCCCTCTGGTTCGTCGCCGACTGGTCTCCCGGCCTCTCCGGCGTCGGTTCCTGTGGGCCAGCCCGTGGTACCGCCCCCGCGTGGTGCAGCGACTCCGCCGTCGGCTCCGGCCGGCGTCGGGTCCCCGGCACCGACGCCGCGCGGCGCCACCCCCCTTTCCTCCCCGACTCCGGACTCGGAGCCGGACCGGCGTCGGCCGACGCCGGACCCGACGCCGATGGGGCCCGTTGACCCCGATGTCTATATTGTCGACCCAGAATATGGGTATGACGAGGAGGAGTATGGAGAGGGTTGGGAGGGGTCTGAGGACCCTCTATCCCGTGCCTGCCAGTACGATGTGGACTGGGTAGGTGATCTGGGTGATGCCAGTGGCCTGGACGAGTCGCCCAACCCTGGGTTTGTCTCTCCGTCCCCTGTGGCGTCCGAGGCGGGTGCTGCCTATTCGGTGGTCCTGATGAGGGCTGCCAAGGCCTTACACCTTGAGCTCCCCGTCGCGAAGGTCAAACCGAATATCCTGACGGAAGTTTTTAAACCGCAGTCATGCCCCCAGGAGCCTCTGCTGCCGTTTAATGAGGCCCTGACGGATGTCCTTCTGGGCACCTGGTCCAGGCCCGCCTCTGGTGCGCCGGTTGACCGGAACGTTGCCAGGCGTCACCGTCCCTGCGCGGACGACCCTGCCTTCCTGTCCACCCATCCCTCCCCGGAGAGTCTGGTGATCCAGGCCTCCACTTCGCAGTCCGCATTTCCGTCGGCTCCGCCCGACCGGGAATCAAAGAGGTACGACCAATTTGGAAAAAAAGTGTTTTCCTCTTTGAGTGCTGGACTGCGGTCTTGTAACACCGCGTGCCTCTTGGGCCGCTACACCCACTCCCTGTGGGATACGGTCGAGGAGTGTTTGCCGCAATGCCCCCAGGAAGTGCGGGACAAGCTCACCCGGGCCTTTGTTGAAGGCCGGGATGCGGCGCGGTACTCGATCCGTTGTGGTCTGGACACCACGGACTCACTGGGACGGGCCATGTCCACTACGGTGGCGATTCGTCGCCATGCCTGGCTGAGATCTGCCAACTTCTCACCAGACGTCCAAAATACGCTTATGGACATGCCATTTGATGGCAGTCGCCTATTTGGTGACAAAGCGGACCACGCGCTGGAGCGCTTCAAGGACTCCAGGGTCACGGCCAAGTCCTTGGGTCTCTCGACCCAGACCCAGCGCCAGCAGACGGGTTCGTTTCGGCCCTTTCGTGGCCAAGGGAGAGGAGGTCCCACACGTGCTGCCAGCCACGCGGCGCAGAGCGCTCCCCAGCGCGGTGGCGCCCGTGGTTTCCGCCGTGGTGGCGGTAGAGGCCAGCGTCGTGGTCAGTCCACGCCTCCCTCCGCTGCGGCATCCAAGCCTTCCTAGTCCGAGCTTTCGGGCTCACGTGACGCCAGTGGGTGGCAGGGTTCGCCATCACCACTCCCGCTGGCGCGCGATAACATCGGACAGGTGGGTGCTGCAGCTTGTCCGAAGGGGCTATGCCCTCCCCTTCGAGTCCACTCCTCCAGCCATGCCACCGCAGAACCACCGTGTGTCGGGGGACCACTTGACACTTCTGCAGGAGGAAGTTACGGCCCTCTTGGCCAAGGGGGCCATCGAGCGCGTTCCTGGGCCAGAAGTAGGGTGTGGTTGCTACTCCCACTACTTTCTGGTACCCAAGAAGGACAAGGGAGGCCTGCGTCCTATCTTGGATCTACGGAACGTCAACGGCTTCCTCCGGAAGGAGAAGTTCAAGATGTTGACTTTGGCTCAGGTCTTGGCTGCTCTAGACCCACAAGACTGGATGGTAGCGTTGGACTTGCAGGATGCGTACTTTCACATCCCCGTCCTGCCGGCCCACCGGCGTTACCTGCGGTTCACGGTAGGCCACGAGCACTTTCAGTTTATCGTGCTCCCATTCGGCCTTACCAGCGCCCCACGGGTGTTCACGAAAGTGATGGCGGTGGTCGCAGCTCATCTGCGCCGGTTAGGGGTTTCAGTCTTCCCCTACCTCGACGACTGGCTGTTGAAGGCGGGCTCGCCCCAGACAGTCGTCCACCACCTTCAGATGACGGCAGACCTCCTGCACGGGCTGGGGTTTTCCATCAATGTGCCGAAATCACACCTGTGTCCCTCTCAAAAGCTCCTTTTCATCGGAGCGGTTCTCGACTCGGCGCAGTTTCGGGTTTACCCTCCGGAACGGCGGGTCCGGGATATTCAGGCTCTGATTCCCATCTTTCAGCCGTTATCCCGGGTTTCGGTCAGGTTGACGCTGCGGCTTCTGGGGCTGATGGCCTCCTGCATCCTTCTGGTGCATCACGCCAGATGGCGGATGCGGGCTCTGCAGTGGGACCTGAAGTTTCAGTGGGCCCAGCATCAGGGCAACCTATCCGACCATGTCCTGATCTCGGAGGGCACTGCGAGACAGTTGCAGTGGTGGCTTACAGACCGCGATTGGGTCAGGGGCAGATCCCTCTCCCTTCCCCAACCGGAGCACGTGGTTGTGACGGACGCGTCCCTCCAAGGCTGGGGTGGCCACTTGGGAGAGGCGGAGATCAGAGGCCTCTGGTCTCCGGCGGAGTCCCGGCTCCATATCAACATGTTGGAGCTGCGGGCGATTCGCCTAGCACTGAAGGCATTCCTCCCCTTTGTCAACGGGAGTGTAGTGCAGGTGTTCACGGACAACACCACCGCCATGTGGTACTGCAACAAACAGGGCGGTGTGGGGTCGTGGACCCTTTGCCAAGAGGCTCTGCGCCTCTGGCAATGGCTGGAACGTCAGGGCGTGACTCTGACGGTTCAACACCTGGCTGGTTCTCTGAACGCCAGGGCGGACGAACTCAGCCGTCGGTGCTCGGTGGATCACGAATGGCGTCTGAACTCGGATGTGGCGAGAGGCCTCTTTCAGCAATGGGGAGAGCCTTGGTTAGATCTATTCGCCACAGAAGAGAACGCGCAATGTCATCAGTTCTGCGCGTTGGAGTTTCCAAGACGGCACTCGCTCGGCGACGCCTTTCGGCGCGAGTGGAGTTGCGGTCTGTTGTACGCCTTTCCGCCTATACCACTTCTGCCCAGAGTGCTGAAGAAGATCAGGCGCGACCGGGCCCAAGTTATCCTTGTGGCTCCGGACTGGGCTCGAAGGTACTGGTATCCCGAGCTACTCAGCATGACAGTCGGTCCCTCGATCCGCCTGCCCCTTCAGGAGGACCTTCTGTCGCAGCAGCAGGGGACGGTCCTCCACCCGAACCTGTCCAGTCTCCACCTCCATGCGTGGAGATTGAGCGGCGACAGTTGAGGCCATTTGACTTGCCTCCTGAAGTCTGTGATGTCATTCTGGCAGCCAGGCGTCCCTCCACAAAGTCGGTATACGCCTGCCGGTGGAACAGATTTGTGGCATGGTGCACAGCAAAGGCTGTGGATCCCCTTTCTGCCCCTCTGTCTGAGGTTCTCCTCTTCCTCCTTTCCCTTGCCCAGCAGGGCTCTGCTCTGGGCACTATCAAGGGCTATCTTTCTGCCCTTTCCGCCTTCTTGAGGCTCCCTGATCAGCCATCTTTGTTCAAGTCCCCTATTGTGTTAAGATTCTTAAAGGGCATCACGCACATGTATCCTCCAACTCCGTTCGTGATGCCTCAGTGGGACTTGAACCTGGTTTTGACTTTCCTGATGTGCGCTCCCTTTGAGCCCCTTCATTCCTGTCCTCTCCGTCTTCTCACCTTAAAGACGGCCTTCCTGGTAGCCATCACCTCTGCCAGGAGAGTGAGTGAGCTCCAGGCTCTTTCTGTTCAACCTCCTTTCTTGTCTGTTCATCCTGATAAGGTGGTTCTTCGGACCAGACCTTCTTTCCTGCCCAAGGTAGTCTCTGCTTTTCACATTGGGCAGTCCATCACCTTGCCCTCCTTCTTCCCGCCTCCGCATCCTTCAAAGGATGAAGAGCGGCTCCATCGTCTGGACCCAAAACGTGCGCTTTCATTCTATATGGATCGCACACGCCAGTTCCGGGTGGATGACCAACTGTTTGTTGGCTACGTGGGTGAGAAGAAGGGAAGGGCGGTACAGAAACGGACCATCTCTCGGTGGGTCGTCCTGTGCATCAAAGCATGCTACTCTTTGGCTCGGAAGGAGCCTCCTGTTGGGCTGAGGGCCCATTCCACTCGGGCCACGGCGGCTACTACTGCCCTGGGCCGGGGAGTCCCTTTGCAGGACATTTGCCAGGCGGCCACGTGGGCCTCGCTGCACACCTTTGCGAGGCACTACTGCCTGGACAGTCAAGTCCGGAGGGATGGCTTCTTTGGCCGTTCGGTCCTCCAGGACTTTCTGGTGTAGGTTGTATTGGTTCGCAGACCCACCACCGGGGTTGGTATTGCTGGGGTATCTATTCTAAGGTAAGGAATCTAATACTAACCTGTTTCTTTCAGATGAACAAGTTACTTACCTTCGGTAACGATATATCTGTAAGAAACAGTAGTTAGTATTAGATTCCTTACCGCCCCGCCCATCCTCCCCGTTCTGCGAACTGATACCTAGGGTTAGGGACATCCCTTTCAGGGCCCTAGTTTCAAATGGCACCAGTGTTGGTTCTCACATGGCTCTGCGTGTTCTGGCGCGGAAAAGCTATGTGCAAAGAACTGACGTCAGCGCGCGGAGGCGGCGTCTATATACTCCAGCGACGTCATCACGGCGCACGACGCCGACGACGCGGAGCCGCAGGGGACGCCTGCAGACGACGCCTACCGACGCGCAGGGGTACTGCTACGCAAAAGTTTCCGGATCCAGACTGACGCCTGGGGATATTCTAAGGTAAGGAATCTAATACTAACTACTGTTTCTTACAGATATATCGTTACCGAAGGTAAGTAACTTGTTCTTTAGGTCTTCAATGTTCAATAACATTAAGAATCTTCCTGGTACATAATAGAAAAGAGGTTGAGTAGTGATCCAGCAGAAAAGTTCAAACCCTAGCCTAATGAGACAAAATCGTATTAGGAGAGACCCTCTAGTATGCTATTGCACTAATTTAGTTGGCTGAGTACTGGAAAGTTGATCTTTGCTTTGACTGTATGGAATGAGTGAGTGCTCCTTAGTATATTCAAAATGTTGTAACTGAGTTGAATGGGTCTGCTGACAAGGAAAGTTCCAAGTGCACCAAGTAGTTGAAGAACCATAAGAAATCTAGCAAAAGTAGCAAAAGCCAGGGAATTAGGAGGTAAACAGATAGGTTTGGGATGTGTTAGGAGCAGATACAAGATGGACGTACAGAAGATACGTATTATCAATTCAGCACAAGACATTGTAAAACTAGCCAGTGTTGAATAGCAGGAAAAAAGGTAAGGATTTGACAATAAAAGAGGGAAGGGAGTTGAAAATGAGAAAGCTGTAGAATCCTTCTGCATACGAGGCTAACCAAATAAGATTCAAAGACATTGTAAAACTAGCCAGTGTTGAATAGCAGGAAAAAAGGTAAGGATTTGACAATAAAAGAGGGAAGGGAGTTGAAAATGAGGAGAAAGCTGTAGAATCCTTCTGCATACAAGGCTAACCAAATAAGATTCGAAGGGAGGTTGTGTAAAGAGAAACAAAGCAGTGGTCAGTAGTCAGCCATTAGGGACACCAAATTGTGAGTAAAATATTTGGAATCTGAGTTCTACAGCAAAAGAGAGGTGAGGAGGTAAAAAGGTAGGAAGAGAATCATTTTTGCTCTGCTAATGATCCCTAGACTGTAGAGGCAAGTAGAGTGATCAGCAGTGTAAAAGACAGCCGAAAGTGCAGCTAGTATAAGGATAGAATGGATAGATCTTAGCAATGGCTGAGTGACATCTCCTGTTTTTTGTTTTTATTTTTTGTAAACAGTTTGTTGATTTTCATAAGAATATAAAACTGATAAACCAAGATATGAGACAATACACCTAAAACTATATTCACAAAAAAACAAAGGTTACAGGGACGTTGTAGTTAGAAATTCAGCAGTTATAGTTATCTCAAGAAACTGACTCGTGCCATAAGGTAGCACTAACCTGTGTCCCCTCCATGCAGTTTTCTCATCAATAATTATATTGCAAATGTTGCAGTGATATTATCAATGGTATCATAGAAGATGTCATGACTGATGTAATATGTGGGGTAATCACTGCATGGCGAGGACACGAGTCAGTGGCGGTTGGTAATATATGGAATTGGTGCGGTGGAAAAAACATTTTACAAATTGAGAATAGCAGAGCCCATTTATACAGGTGCTGCACCCTATTAACCGCATGCGTGCGGCCGCGATTTTCGCGCTGTGCGGCGGTTTAAAAAAAAAACGCGTTACATGACGAGCTGAGCTCGTCATGCGCATGCGAGCGGTGCAAATCATGACGAGCTCAGCTCGTCATGAGCATGGAAGGGGTTAAAGAGGGGATGTGGACCGTCTGCCAAAAGATAAGCACACCTAAATATTTCTTGGGCCATTGCTGAATGTACATAATGTTTACTACCCTCCTTTAGCGACCCCCTAAAAGCATGGCTCTTCTTTTAATGTCCCCTCTTTGCTTATTGGCCCCTAAGTTATTGCTTATCTTGGCCAATGAAATGATTTGGTTTAATTTGAGTGAGGGGAAAATAAATAAATAAAAATATAAGTAAATCCTGTGATGTGGGTAGACAATAATTCGGTGCTGCTTGTAGGCCCTTCTGTATCTTCACAGTAATGCAACATGTGACAGCTGCTTGCTGTTAAATAATGCATACATGGGCAAGCACAAGCAGAACACACAAAGGAATACCCATCTTCAGTAAAGCTATACTCTGGCTGCTATAAATTCTGGTGTGCTGCCCTGTGTCTCCTCTTTTCATGCACTGTTGGTGCAACAAGTGACCAGCTGCTCGTTAAGTAGGGACGTCTGGGAAAACCTAGCATATACTATTGCGCAAACATACAAGACGATATAATCTTGCAACAGGTAAGCTGCACAGTATAATGGAAACAAATTTAAATGCATTAATGGTATTAACACCATTACGGGAATTTCTTCCCTGGATAGTGTCTCAAAATAAACCCATAGACCAACAGAGCAAATACCAACACCGATTGACAGCAACATGACAAAGATGCATCTGTATCCAAAGGTGCACTCTCCTACAAAATTAGGGAATCTACTTCATTCAGCGATTTCTCTTTCAGTCATACGTGCATTTTCACCCCATTGCTAGCAAAACAGCGCCTGTATGTAATAGCCTCGCTGGTGTGTGGGCCTGTTTTCCTGCGTGGCGCTATCAGTCAGGATAAGCTGTTACTACCGCACAGAAGCAGATTAATGGATAGTTCTTCAGCCTTTTTAGAGCGCACATTAACAGGTGCAGCCATCAGTCTGGCAATTTGTCTGCCATTCAGAAAAAAGCAGGCCCTGTCACTCTATGACACGCTTCACATGGGCATTACCAAGATAAGCATGAGGTGCCCAGAATCGCCTGCATAGCCATTACGGATAATCAGTGGAAAGTGTCAGACCACCGCACTTCTTACCTTGACTTGCGGTGAGACCTTGCAGAAATGAGATGACCATAGTCCCCTGCCCCTTACCTTTACTCGATACACCAAGGTCTACACGAGAGGAAGGTTGGGCTGCGGGGGAAGAAGGCCGATAAATGCCAGGGATGTCTGTGATTAGTATGTAGAAGGATACCTAAAGAAGAGAAGGCAGAAATTACTAATCTACTACAATAGACAAGACCCTGTTGCTTTTTGCCCTCCCCATAAGTGTGGTAACTACCTGAAGTGAGGGATTCCAGGGGCAGGATTATAGTGAGTAATTAAATCGGCATGAGTGGATACTTCACTTTAGGAAAAGGGCTAAAAGATAAAGGAAGAGAGGGAATCACACACATATACAAACAGGTCTTTACATCAAGCATAGTCACATTTCGGTATACCAGAAGAGAAGGGTATTAACCTTCGTTTGTGTTGGATCGGCCGTGGTAGTATAACCAAATGAAACTCCATACAACCACGATCCGGCATGGTGTGTTTTACACTCCTTGTGTAGTAAAGGGGAGCACCCAGATTGACGATCCGGTGTACTTGTAAGCAACAAACCAAAGGTACGGTACGCTCCTGCGCAATGCCCCAGGCTTAAATATATCAACACATGCTCCAGCGCGGTGATGCAAAACATACAAGGTAGGTGCTCCTGTGCGGAAATGCAAAACAAGCAAAACAAACAAGGTAGGTGCTCCTGCGCGGAAATTCAAAATAAGCAAAACAAACAAGATAGGTGCTCCTGCGTGGTAAATATCTGAGTAGCACCTTGATGTGCTCCAGCACAATGTGGAAAAGTGCACTTTCAGCGTACATGCGCCGCAATGCTTTCAAGTTCCTGTGACCTCTTTCCATGCGGTACAGGAATGTACAAAAGCGTTCCCGTGCTCTAATGCACCACGGTTTCATGCAACCGCGTTCCTTGCGGTACAGGAATTGATACGTTTTAAAGCGCTCCTGTGCTCTAAAGAATCAAGGTTCCCTGCAACCGTGTTCCTTGCGGTACAGAAATGGATACGTTTTAAAGCGCTCCTGCTCTCTAAAGAATCAAGGTTCCCTGCAACCATGTTCCTAGCAGTCCTAAGTGGCCTCTCACAAAGAGGTGTGTGGCTGTGTTCAACCCCAAACCACCAAAATCCCTCTGACATGTTAACTCCAAACTGAAGTTGGCACTCCTCACTGTTGCCAATCAGCAACTGGCCCTGCCCCGCCCTCACACTCTATTTGCTGGCAGAGAGTAAAAAATAAAATGTTATGAAAATCATTTTATTTTTCACGCTTTCTGTGCAGCAGTTGAAGTTGTGGGGGCGATGCTTCTCTGCTCCTATGGAGGAACTGCTGCTGGTGCGCGTTTTAGTTACCTGAGGCGTGAGTCATATTTTCTTGAGATAACTTTAACTGCTGAATTTCTGTGGTTCTATGTGTGTAAAATCTAAACCTAACTAGAACATCGCTGTAACCTTTGTTTTTTTAGTGAATTTCTAAGTTTTTAAATGTTTTAATTCCTAACTATAACGCCCATATAACCTTTGGGTTTTTCAGTGAATTTCTACTTTTTTTAAATGCAATTTCCTAACTATAACATCCCTGTAACCTTTTGTTTTTTTTTCAGTAAATTTCTAGTTTTTTTTGTTTTTAGCATAAAGTAATATTTAATTACGATGCGTTAACCCAACCGCAGGCTGTGCACATCAGGGGTTCGTCCACCGCTTCTGGTCTGTTGCCAGACTCTGCGCCAACCCCCCGCAAGCAGCCAACGGATCATGTGCTTTGACCGTGCGCAGTAGGGGGTTGGCCACAAGACCCTGTTGCCAACTACCCAAAGGTAGCCAATTTGTGGGCCCCCTCCCTGGGGTGCTTTTGGCCCCCGGGGCCCCATCCCCAGGACCCGGCAAAATATTTCAGGGCAAGGGGGGCACGCAACCCCACTCCTCAGGCTGAGTTTGGTCCAAGGGACCCCATCCTCCGAGACCCAGCACAATAATTAATGGGGAGGGGAGCACTTGCCCCCCTCCCTGGGCCGATTTTTGCCCCAGGCACCCTATCCTCGGGGCCCTGTGCCTTTCTTTTAGGGAAGGGGTACGTGGCCCTATTCCCCAAGGGTCCACCACTATATTTAGAGGGGAGGGGGACACGCAGCCCTCCTCCCCAGGCCGATTTCAGCTCGGGGGCTCTGCCATATTGCAAAAAGGGGAAGGGGAGCATGCAGCCCCCCTCCCTGGGCCAATTTTGGCCCCAGGGCCGGCTGTATTGGAATAGGGGAGATGGCATGCAGCTCCCCTCCATGAGCAGATGTCTGCCCTGGAGACACTGGTCATTGTATACCGGAATCAGTAATTACTTCAGGAGCTCAGAAAAGACTCAAGACCCCAAAAATGCCATCATTAGGCGACCAGACAAGGATCTCAAACAAATTGACGATCTGGGCCGAAGAATGTCCTCTGTGGCGGCAACCTCAATTAAGACAGCCAATGCCCCGTGATTCTAAGTCGTTATGATCGCTGTATGTGGCATGACTGATCCATTGTTGGAACTTATTCCTGAGGATAAGAGGAAAATGGCAAGAGCTATGCTAAAGGAAGGAAAATTAACTTCTTTCATGATCGACTCAGCAATGGGTGCCTCGAATGCAGGTTTCCACCAATTGGCAGGAGGTACTGTACTAAAGAGACAAGGATAGTTAAAATCGACAGATTTCTGTGCTGATGTCCTATCTAACATCCTAGATATGCCTTTTGATGGGCCTAGTGAACATATTGATAAAGCGTTGCAAGGCCTTAAAATGAACACTGACACAGCAAAGACTTTAGGACTTTTGCAGTGTCACAGATTTGGGACATCTAATTTTCATGGCTCACCAAGATCCCAAAGTTTTAGAGCAGGATTCAATCAGTATGGCGTTCAGGGATGTCCTTACTATCCTCAAAGGCAGTCTGGATATCATCAAGGATACTCCTTCATTCGAAACCAAAAAACAGTCTTGCGCAAGGTCTTCAGTAAGGAAGAGCAATTCTTCACAACCACTAACATATGACAATCAGAAAAGAGCTTGACAAATGGGTGATACAAATTGCTGAATCAGGCCATATATTGGAGTTCATTCCCGGTTTTTCCACCAAGAAAGGAACATCATTTTCATCTGAAGGAACTGCAATTGGAAATTCTCCTACTTCACCTCAGAGGAGCTCTAGAGATCTTCCCCCATATTGCAAATAAATCAAGGTTTTTATTCCAGGTTCTTCCTAATCGGAAAAAAGACAGGTCAATGGGGACCAGTACTGGATCTGAGAGAGCCAAAAAGAATATACATAAACAGTAATTTCAGATGCTTACTTTGCAAGAAGTACTCCTGATGGATGTAGGAAGGTGATTTTTTGACCTGCCTGGACCTTCGGGATGCATACTTCCACATACCTGTTCATCGAAAACACAGAAGGTGCCTTTGATTCTCAGTAGCAGGTCAGCACTACCAGTTAAAAGCACTCTCGTTTGGACTCATATCAGTGCCAAGGTAATTCACCAAAAGTGTTTCTTCAGTTGCCACTTTTTTCCAGGGAGAGAAGGTCACTAGGTGAATCCGTACCTGGATGAGAGGTTAGTCAAAGTGCCATCTAGGGAAAAAGTAAAAGCTTTTACAAATGCTTGCATCAGTCTCTTCCGGAGATTAGGTCTCACTTGCACTAGGAAAATTTGTTGTTGGAACCCTAAACAAGGATTGGGAAAAGCCTTTCCATCGGCAGTTAGAGTGAGAAAGTTGGCAGAGACTATTGCTGTAAAACAATCAATTACAGTGAAGCGGGACAACTCTGATAGTCCTGATGGCATGATGTATAGGCCTCATTCTGTTTTGCAGGCTTCGTATGAGACCTGTTCAGCAAGAGCTGGATTTGCAATGGAAGCAGGTAGGAGACTCATGGGAAGACACGTGTCCCAAGGCGCTTTAAACAAGCTCTAATGTGGTGGAGGATACCAGCAAACCTAAATGCAGGTCTTTCGTTCCTGCCAATAACGGAGTCATTAGCCCACCTGAAAACTATTTCAACCAGAGGCCTCTGATCAGATGCTGAAAAGGGGCTCCACATCAATCTGTTGGAACTCTGTGCCATACGACTAGGCTTTCCCCGGATTGGTGGGTCGATCAGTCCTAGTTAGAACAGACAACACAATGTCTATGTTCTACATAGCCAAGGAAGGAGGAATACAGCCCACGATCCTTACAGAAGAAGCTTAGCTGCTGTGGAACTGACCATTTCTCACAGGATAGACATTGCTGTGGAACATCTGCCCGACTGCCAGAATGATCAGGCGGACGTACTCGTCTGGCAAATGTCGGATTTTCACGAGCCGGAACTAGAGCAGAAATAGGTGGGTTACATTTTCAATCTGTGGGGTCACCCTACAATCAATCTGTTTGCCACTCTGAACATCAGAAAAAGCCTGTGCTTTGCAAGCAGGTTTTGGCTTCCAGGGATGATGGGCCATGTACTTTCGATCAGTTAGTCTAAGATATGTGCCTACTCCTTTCCATTTTTTCCTCTGATCCCCAGGGTGTTGCAGAAGGAGAAGATAGCCAATTGTATTCTGATCCTCATTGCTCTGGTGTGGTCTCGCCAGTACTGGTACACCTAGCTACTACAGTTGGCAGCATTTCCAGCCAGTCCTTTGAAGGTACATCCCGGGATATTATGTAGACATCATGGAGAGATTCTCCACCACCATCCCAAGTTACTGAATTTGACTGCATGATACCCGACCACCTAGAATTTGGCCATTTCGATCTGTTGCAGGAGTATAAACAGATTCTGCTGCAGGCTCGAGCTCCAGTGACTAACTAGACTCCCAATGCTAAATGGAAGCATTTGTGTTTGGTGCAGGAGTAGTTGCCATCATCCACTTAAAATAAAGCCTTCTAAGAGCCTTTCATATTTGTTTAGTGGCAAAGAGTGGTCCCAGATAGTCTTCAGTCAGAGTCCATCTGGCTGCAATCTCGAGATTTAGAAGTACTGATACACCGATGTCTGCTCTGGTATCCTAAAGGATCAATAAACAGTTTGCGGAATGGCTATTCAGAGCACTTCCACCTCTTCGACATCCTCCGGTTCAATGGGAGTTTGATACACTCCTTGGCCAGCTGATTTTATCTCTATTTGAACCTATACATAGAGCGGACTTGAAATCTGTCTCATGGAAGACAGCACTAGTCTTGGCTCTGACATTCGCTAGGAGAGTGGGAAAGATTCAGACATTTACCATCAGGGAACCTTTTCTCCGCTTCACTAGGGACGAAGTGATACTCGGACACTATCCTAAATTCATTCCTAAAGTGCATACTGACTTCCATTTAAAGGAACCTGTCATTTTTAGATCCTTCTTTTCTAATCCACCTACAAAAGCAGAAAGAGCATTACATTTTCTAGACTTACGTAGATGTATCAAATTCTATATAGACAAAACAAAGGGCATAAACACGGCAGACCAGCTATTTGTATCATTTAATCATTTAGTGAACCACAGAAAGGCCAAGCCCAGTCCAAACAGGGGATAGCTTGTTCGCACTCAGCTGTATTGCGGTCTGTCATGCCAACACTAAGTGTCCTATGAGGGCGCATTCTACCTGGGACATGGCTTCAAGTGCAGCATTTTATTCTGGGGTGCATTTCAAAGACACCTGCTGTGCAGCCACCTGGAGGAACAGCATTATTGCCTAGACTTGGACCGAGAAGCTGATGCAGCAGTAGGACAAGCGGTCTTGAGAAATCTGTTCAATTAAAGGTGAGCCTGCTTCCAGCTGTGTTGTATTTGTAATGTGTACTGCATGCTACTCTGATTCAAATATGTGAAATGTAAAAGATCCAATGTTGGAGAAGATATTAGTCACTTACCCGTAACTCCAGTTCTCCAACATTGGTGTCTCTTATATTCACATGCGATCCTCCTAACTCCCTGGTCAAAGGCTCATATTTATTCTTACATTTGGGCTTTGAAATCTGAGGTATGGTGGCCTCTAGGGCAAGTAGGAGAGCTTAAGCTTCCACCACATTGACTGAAGTTTAGGTTAATTCAAATGAGGCGGGGTGTGTTACTAAACATAGTATGCTGTTCAGGCCTACGCCCATTTTGCCCTGTATACTGTATATTTTACACTGCATACTGCTATTTTAATGTACAGGGAATTGCCAGGCTCACTACGGGAAATGATTCAAGTATGTGAATATATAAAAGATACCAATGTTGGAGAACTAGAGTTACAGGTAAGTAACTATTTACTTATCTTTTGGTGACTCTTCTCCATTACAAAACTCTATCTCTTTCTTAAACTAACCCATTACTATATCTAATCATGCAACCATGAAACATTCTCTTAAAATCATCCCCACCCAAATGTAAACCATGGCTCTTAAATAACAAAATCTTAGCTGATCCAGTTGAGCTGAAGGACCTACTCAAGTGGTCAACTTATTCCTACAGTAAAATGTTGACTCCTTCTCTTCACCCATCACTTTGTGGAAACATAAAAATGCTCAATACGGGGATATATATTTCGACCCAGGGCTCAGAAAAACAAAGAGATCAATCAATTATTGAATCTCTTTCTAAGGAAATCAAGCTTCAGGAAATCTCTTTTGGAAACTCTAAAACCCATTGAACCATGGGAAGGCCAAGAAGCTGAAATACAAATACAACTCTATTGTAAGTAAAAGGGCACGTCTGTGGGTTCATGCTCAAAAAAGGAAGAAACTTCTTTACCTCAAGAGCGGGGAAATTCCTTGCTGCATACTTGAAATTTAAATAAAAAAGTTCAGTTATCTCTAGCATTAAGGATACTATGGGTACATTTAAAACCAGTGCCTCTGATCTATTAGAGGTCTTTAGAGACTTTATGCCAAAGTATATACACCTTCTATCATAACTCCTAAGGAAGAATGCTTAGAATTTCTGGACACCATCCCTCAAACTCATATTTCAGAAGATCAAAGGAAAATATTAGACAGCTCTCTAGAAAGGAAAGAAATTCTTAATGCCATCAAATTAATCAGATAAAGCTGCTGGTCCCGATAGCTTCCTGATCAGCTTTTTTAAATCTGACCCCTGTGATCATTTCCCCCTAGTTTCGACCAATTTCCCTTATCAATATGGAACCAAGAATGTATGCGAAGCGCTTAGACATGCGTCTCGAATCCATTATCACAAAAGGTATACATAACTCCCAAGCGGGCTTCATTAAGGGTAGGGTGTCCAAGGATAATATCCACGCTTTCTGCCACGTAATTGAACGAGTCACGTTCTTTACTTCTCCCGTGCCTGCTTATGCACTTAACTCATAAAAAGCGTTTGACTAACTCACCTGTTCATAATTAACGGCAAACTTACCCTGGTGTTGGCTTGAGGACAGTTCTATAAAAATGGCTATGTCATTATACACCAGTGCCGCAGCGTATATCAATTATGTCATATCAGATCCATTTTCTCGTGAACAAGGCACTCGCCAAGACTGCCCCTTATCTCCCTTACTTTTACTTATTTTTCATTGACCCACTTATTCATCTCCTCAACAGCTCGTCCTTCATTAAAGGATTCTAGTTCCATAATAACTCTTTTAAGATGGCACCTAGTGCCAATGATGTCTTGAATTTTATGGAGAGCTAGCCTTAGCAATTCCTGCTATCATGGATGTCACTCTTTCTCAAATTTTCAGGATACGTTTTAAATAAGGACAAAACCGAGGTGCACCCTCTGAACCCACTCTGTATTTCATCATCTATTGAAGACACAGGACTCCTTTTGCAACCCGACTATATTAAATATCCAGGTATTAATAGTAACCTATCTGATTCAGTTGCGCCCAACAAACAATAAACTGTTTTCAAAGTCTAAAACCTACTCTCATGAAGATGAAGGCTACCTCTATAGTTAACTTCCTCTCTAGCATTATTCCTAATAGTCTCTCTCATTCTTCCCCCCCCCCCCCACTATCGACAAACTTATATCAGAATTTTTGTAGGCGCAGAAGAGAGCACAAATCTCCTTGAAAAACTGCGATTTATCAAGCGTGAGGGCGGCTGCTACATGAGTAACAAATACCTGTCCAATTGATAATGTATGGTCTGAAAAAGCA
This sequence comes from Lissotriton helveticus, assembly GCF_964261635.1. Classification (NCBI taxonomy): domain Eukaryota; kingdom Metazoa; phylum Chordata; class Amphibia; order Caudata; family Salamandridae; genus Lissotriton; species Lissotriton helveticus. Next base: position 229,104,189 of record NC_136065.1, on the reverse strand, counting down.
GTTGCTCTTCTCAGAGAACAGAAATTCGCTCTCCCGAATTTGGACCTCTACGACTTCTTAAAAATTATAGTTAAACTAACGAAATTAGGCCCGATTGGTTCCCTCTCTCTTCTGCCTGTCTTTTCACTATGGCAGACAAAAAGTCATACACTGCCTCCAAAATCTATAAATTTCTTCAAAAACAGCAGAGCAAAGCACCCCCTCCTGTTCACTCTAAATTGAATATTTACTTGCAAAAGGTAGGGATATGATTTGTGACTTGGCTCTATCACATTAAATTGCTCCCTCTCTCTCAGACTAGGTGTTTTACGATCCACCTCCTCCACTGGTCACCTGACAAATGATAGAAGTTAAACCTGATAACTTCCAACTTATGTTGGTCCTGCAACAAAATGTTCCGCTGATTTGGAACTTGTTTTTAGGAGCAAATCGTAAACCGTGAACTGCATCTTTAAAATAAACTTCAGCTTTGATTTTCCTCCTATAATCCTGGGACCTCATACAGCCTCACCCTGCCTGGACTTTTCAGAAGATGATTTTCCACTCTTAAATTACTACTAACGATTGCTGTATAAGTCATCCAGCTAGACTGGAAATCTCGGAGTCTGTTCTTATTCTACACCTGGTGGGCTTGGGCAACATATTATCTCAGCTCTTACATCTCTCCATATAATTCCCCAGGATGTCCTATCATTTCCCAGAAATTGTTTAACACTTTAGACCTTTTCTTCTAGGAGATTTGATGCTTCCTCTGCAGAGCTTGAAAAATCATCTTGCTCCACCTTTCCTATCTACCCTGGTGACAACATGTTATGTGCTTTTCTTTCCCTTCATTTCTCTACGCTCATCTGTATCCTGTTTTTCCTTCTAGTTCATCTTAAATCTTACTCTGTCTTTCGATTTTCTAGTTTATGATCTGCAACCTTGGTACATTAGTTAGGTTTCTTATCACCTTGTCATTTTACTCTGATTTGGTATAGCACTTGGATTTCCATTTCCAGTCCCCTAGAAATGATTATAGATACCGTAGATCACGGTTTTCAAAACTAAAGCTGCTTACCCCTGCATGGACAGATTCCCGCTGCTCTCTTTATTTTGTTCTCAAGGATGTCTATACAAGCTCCTGCTGTTCGATTTCTTCTTTGATGTATAATTTACAAGATCACAATGCTCATTGTTATTTTGTTATGTTTTGTTTCTCAAAAAATTCTCAGTAAAAATGTTCTGCAATTAAAAAGAACCTTTGAAGAGGTACTTGAGAACAGATTCTCATACGTGGGTGAAGATCAATAATTTAGCCATGATTATTGAGCAAGATAAACACATCAACACCTCAAGAAGAACATTCCTTTGGAGGAATGTACTGAGGGATGACTACAGAAAACTTGAAGATGAGACTAATACTTGTTTTGGAAATGCCTCACACAGTAGTGAAACAGAAAGCCATCCTGACTCTTTCGGTCTCTGGGCAAGCCCATATTTCAGTGGCATTAACCTCAAAACTAGAACCACATCATGATTTGACTGAACACTAGCTTAATCGAAAACTATTTTTAAGGATGTCTTTATTGGTTTCCAACATAACAGGCCGTGATTGTTCTTGACTCTTACGTGCGCTGGGAGTGAAAGCCTACTGCTAGAAGCTGCACTCCTGTTTCTCAGCAGTAACCTTTTGTTCGAGGCATATGAGCTGCAGATTACACACTGTTCGTAGATCGCCACCTAGTGTTCAGCCCGGATGTTTGCAGTTTGTTTTTGTCCTGAAAAGTTCTTTGGAAGTCACGAGATAGGTGACTCCTCCTTTGTACCACATTGCGCATGGGCATAGGCTCCATCCTCAGATTGTTTTTTTCCGCCATCGTGCTCGGATGTGTTTTCTGCGCTCCGGTTTGGAACCGAATTTCCTTTGGTGCACAATCCTCACCCAGTTTGACAGTATTGTTTCGATCGCGCTCGCCATCAACGCGATTCTTCACCACTTCGAAGTCTGAGATTCCGGACGTCGACGAAGGCCTTCGGGCCTACCTGGGCCTTACTCTCTGTCTCATGGAAAGGACGCCATTCAAGAAGTGTCCTCAATGTGGGTCGAAGTTTCCCCACACAGATCTACATGAGGTGTGCAACCTTTGCCTCTCACCGGAGCACAAGGCCAAAGACTGTTCCGCTTGTGCCTCTTTCCGCGCCAAGAACACAATTCGGGACAGACTAGCTCGAAGAACCATGGCTCGCTCGTCAGCTTCGATCCCCGACGAAATCTTTGAAGAGGGCGTCAACGTGCCAGAACACCAGCGGGCCGAAGAAAGTGCCAGCTCCTCTGATGCCGAAGACTCAGACGTCGAGGACATCACTCCAGCTCAACGGGTCGTAAGGAAGAACGTTGACCCCAACCCTTCCTCAACACCCTCAAAAAAGGCTTCGGTCACACCCTCACCTTCGGGCCCGGGTGCACACCGAGAGACTGCTTTCTATGCCCTGCCCTCGGGCCCGGTAAAGAAGCCTACTAAGCCTTCAGGCAGCTCGGGCTCGAGTCAGCCTATTCCTGGTGCTGATCCCATACCGACAACGAAGAAGAAGCCATCTTCCTCAGCCACGCTGACTGCTGCTCCAACACCCAAGCACTCCGTGCTGAAGACTGGCACCGGCTCATCAATGCCAAAACTGCACTCGGAGCCGAGTAAAAAAACGCCTAAAGGTACCGACTCACAGCCAAAAGACCCTAGACCAGCTACCCAGTCGGTGCCGAAAAAACCTCCGGAACCAAAAACGTCGATGCGGAAGGATCTGCCCTACACAGAAGAGCTTTTTACACCGGATCCTACTCAAAAGACTCTTGTAAAGGATCCTAAGACTGGCCAACTGGCTCTTAGCTCCAAGATGAGACCACTAGAGGCGCCTGCAACTCCTCCTCTTCCAAACAAGAAGAGAGACATTACAGAGACATTACAGCCTCTCCATTAAGAGTCCCTTCTCCACCACCTCCCCATACTATTCCTCCTCCTCCACCACATCATTCGCCGACACCATCCACTAATCCTGATGGTGATGAAATGCATACTCTGATGACACAGGTGGGGGTGCACATGACCCAGTAGGGACCGATAGTCCCCCTCAGTCACCTAATCCATGGGATGATTATAACACCCCTGACGTGCCTTACATCCCTCAAGACGATGTATATCCTTCCAGGCCTTCCCCACCAGAGGACACTATAGGTTTTAACCTACTAGTCCAGAGAGCTGCCCAGTACCATGGGGTTGACTTGCACACCGATACTGTGGAGGAAGATTTTTCATTGGACACTTTTGATACTGCACAAAGGTCCACTGCCATTTTGCCAATGCTTAAAGGGGTCATTAAGCACGCAACAGAGGTATTTAAAGATCCTGTCAGGGCTCGGGTCCTCAACCCTCGTATTGAGAAAAAATACAAAGCTGCCCCTACAGATCCAGTTTACATTAGAGGTCCAGCACCACTAGATTCTTTAGTAGTATCTAATGCACGTAAATGTGCTAATTCACAAACATCAGGTGAGGCCTCACCACCAGATAAGGAATCAAAACTTATTGACGCCTCTGGTAAGCGCACAGCGTCACATGCAGCTAACATATGGCGCATTGCAAATACCCAAGCGTTGTTGGCAAGATATGACAGGGCAGATTATGATGAACTAGAATCCATAATGCAGCATCTACCAGATAAATATAAAAACGGGCCAATGAACTCATACAGGAAGGTAAAAATATCACCAATACTTCCTTTTGTTGTCCCCTAGATGCAGCAGATACTGCCTCAAGGGCAATTAATACTATTGTCCTTCTGCGTAGACATGCCTGGCTACTTATTTCAGGTTTCAAACCTGAAGTGCAAAATTCCATCCTCAATCAGCCAATTGATGAGAAACACCTATTTGGCCCTAATGTCGATGTATCTTTAGAGAAAATGAAAAACGACACCGACACAGCTAAATCTATGGGAGTCTTGCAATTGGAAGCTCCCAGATGTTCTTTTCGTCGCTCATCATATAGAGGCAACACAAGAGGCTACGCCTCCGATAGCCCCTCCACTGCCTATAAAACCCCTAGCCAATCCACATTCACTAAGGGCTACCAAACGGGGGTTATAGCCGTAACAACAACAAGGGCAGGGGCAAAACCAATAACTCCCACTCTGCCTCCACCCCTACCCAATGACTTTCCTCCGCTTCCCCCCCACCATTCCACTCCTGTGGTTGGAAGACTACAACAATTCCTTCCTGCCTGGACCAACATCACATCAGACAGGTGGGTGCGACAAATTATTCTATCAGGTTACTGTCTAGAACTAACATCTACTCCCCCAAACATACCACCCAAACAGCGTCCAATGTCACAAGAGCATCTATCACTGCTAAAGCAAGAAGTAATATCAGACTGCTAAACATATACATAGAGTCAGACCATTTTCACATGGTCACACTTCAACAAGTCCTTCCTGTCTTGTTACAAAACTACTTCCTTGCTACTCTAGATCTCAAGGACGCATACTTCCACATTCCCATTCACAAAGCCCACAGGAAGTATCTCAGATTTGTAATAGACGGGCAGCACTATCAATTCAAAGTACTCCCATTTGGAGTCACAACAGCACCAAGGGTATCCACCAAGTGCCTAGCAGTTGTGGTGGCACATTTACGAAGACAACACATCCAGGTCTTCCCCTACCTCGACGACTGGCTCATAAAAGCCAGCTCCTACAACCAGTGTGTAGAACACATCCATGCCACCATCCAACTGCTCCACAACTTGGGGTTCACAATAAACCACACCAAGTCTCATCTGCAACCATCCAAAGTACAACAGTACCTCGGTGCCACAATAAACACCTCAACAGCTCTAGCTTATCCAACTCCAGTAAGGGTAGCCAGCATGCAAGCTCTTCTCACCAAGTTTCAGCCACAACACTCACTTCCAGCAAGAGTGTTCATGCAACTCATAGGGATGATGGCCTCTTGCATTTTCATAGTGCCTCATGCAAGACTTCAAATGCGTCCTCTTCAAGAGTGCTTATCACCTCATTGGAGCCAGGCTCAAGGTCAATTAACAGACCTAGTGTTGGCAGACGGTCGGACTCCTCGCTCTCTGCAGTGGTGGAACACCAGAAACCTTTCCAAAGGGCGACCGTTCCTAGAGCCAGTTCCTCAAATAGTCTTGACAGCGGACGCATCGCTCTCCGGCTGAGGAGCCCACCTACTGCAACACACCATGCAAGGCAGGTGGACACCACAACAAAAGTTACTCCATATCAATCACCTGGAGGTATTAGCTATATTCCTAGCACTGAAAGCTTTCCAAAAGCAAGTATCAAACAAAGCTGTGTAGTCCGCATGGACAACATGATAGCCATGTATTACATACAGAAACAGGGCGGAACACACTCCCTGCAACTCTCTCAACTAGCACAGGACATGTGGCGGTGGGCTATACCTCAAAACATATTCCTTCTAGCCCAGCATGTTCCAGGAGTACAAAATACCATAGCAGATCTGTTAAGTCGTCAGACACAACAGACCCACGAGTTGGAACTTCATACGCAAGTTCTTCAACCATTCTTTCAGATGTGGGTACAACCTCAGATAGACCTTTTTGCCACCCACGAAAACGCCCAATGCCTATGCTTCGCCGCCAGATATCCACACCCACTGTCCAAAGGCAATGCGATATGGATGAACTGGTCAAACAGATTTGCGTTCGCTTTTCCACCTCTACCACTCATGCCACTAGTAGTACGTAAACTACAGCAGCATTCTCTGACCCTCATCCTAGTTGCTCCAACGTGGGCCAGACAGCTGTGGAACACCACACTGCTACAACTGTCTGTAGTACCACACCAAAAATTATACCTGTCTCCACACCTTTTAACACAGAACCGTGGAGAGATCAGGCACCCGGACCCAGCTCAGCTCAACCTTGCGATCTGGCTCCTGAAATACTAGCATTTGGATATCTTAACCTTCCTCCAGACTGCATGAATGTCAAAAGAAGCCAGACGTCCAACCACTAGAGCATGTTATGTAGCTAAGAGCTAAGTGGAAACGCTTTGTAATATATTGTCACAACAACAATGTTAATCCCCTAGACTTGTCTATTGAACACATCATAGGATACTTACTGCACCTCCAAAGATGTAACTAAGCCACATGGAAGGTTGCATTCGTAGTAGCTATTACTTCTCTGCGGAGAGTTAGTGAACTACAAGTACTAACCATTCAAGAACCTTTCTTGCAAATGCATCATAATAAGGTCGTTCTCCGTACTAATCCGAAATTCGTGCCCAAGGTCATTTCCCCCTTCCACCTCAATCAATCTGTGGAACTGCCTGTTTTGTTCTCGCAGCCACAGACAGTAGCAGAAAGAGCTCTTCATACCCTAGATGTCAAAAGAGCATTGCTATACTACATCGAGAGAACACAACCCTTTCGTAAGACCAAACAACTTTTTGTGTCTTTCTCACCACCACATAAGGGTAATCCCATATCAAAATCTGGGATAGCTAGATGGATTGTCAAATGCATACAGATTTGCTACCACAAAGCTAAACGTACGTTATCTGTTCCTCCTAAAGCCCAGTCTACAAGGAAAATAGGGGCTTCAATGGCATTTTTGGGGAACATTCCCCTAGATGACATCTGCAGAGCAGATACATGGTCTACACCGCACACATTCACAAAACACTATTGTGTAGATGTGCAAACCAAACAACAAGCAAATGTGGGCGAGGCTGTTCTCAAAACATTATTTCAAACTACTGCAACGGATAGGGGTGGTCGCCGCTAAGAGTGGTTACTGCTATACAATCTATGCACAGTGTGTAATCTGCAGCTCATATGCCTCGAACGGAAAATGCTACTTACCAGTATGCATCTGTTACTTCATAAATGTATCCACCGCCTTTGAATTGTAAGCTGAACCCAAAAGTTGATATAGAAAGAAGACAAATGTGAGTCTTGGGTTCAACCTTGAAAAGAGGCGTGGCCTAGATGAAATGATTGGTTTTGGAAAAAATGATAAACATGAAACAGAAAGTAGGTTTAGATCCCTCCTTTGTCTTGTTCGATGTAAAGCAAATAGTGCTGCCTCATACCAAATTGCACGAGATAACAGTTCAATTCAACCATGAAAAAACCTTAATATAACAATAGATAAAGGAAACAGACACTAGCTCAGGACAACACTAGACCACATTTTACTTCAAAAGAAAAATAAATGATACCACCTTGTTGTACATCACCAGCTACTAACATTCTTCTAGTTGCAGAATCTAAAGATCAGAGTGAGGAAGATGAACATCGACAAGAAAAGAGTTTGATTATGCCTTGACAGTGACGTTTTTATCTTTCCGATGAGGAAGGTTTGGGTTAAGCATAATAGGATCTTCAGTCATAGTTGCAAGTGTTAGAATAGTTTCCCACTGCTTTTGGGGATCCCGGAATCCTTCCTATCAATATGTATATCCTAGATTAAGGGTGAAGTGTCCAATTTATAGAGGTGTCGAGAAGCACCTTTCCATTCCCCATCGCAGGCAAGATTTTCTGAAGTTCAGTCTGTATGTAGTAACAAACTCCCTAATCATGACTGCATTCCAGCACCTATAACCCAAACCACAGCCTACATCTGTAATAAGAAAAAGTGTGGCTCACGTTATAGGAGCTTTAAAAGGACTTTTTTTCTGCAGCTTGCATGGCCAGATGCAGTGAACAATGACAGTCAACATAGCACACTGCCTGTGTGCCATGCCAACCAACACTGCCTAAGGTATAGGTAAGTCAACCCTCTAGCAGGCCTCACAAGCCCTAAGACAGTGTGCACTGTATCTCCAATATGGGAATATGTGCATGAGCAGATGTGCCCCTACAATATTTACGTCTATTCCTTCATATTGTAAGTGCCAGAGAAGCCATACAGAGTACATGGGCTGGAAAACTCGCCAACTTGAGTTCCTATGCTCATGATGGCTTCACTGAACACAGGAGTGTTTGGTACCAAACATCTCCTCTCAATAATCCCAAACTGATGCCAGTGTGGGATTTATTCAAACATGTACCCAGAGGGCACCTCAGAAGGATCCACTGAAAACCTCCTATCAACCCTCGTGTGGTCCCTGACTGGCTTTGGGGAGCCCGCCACCACCAGGCATGTTTCTGGACTCCTCTATTGAGAGCCTCAGCTCTCTGTGGCCAGAAACAAAGCACATCCTGGGTGGAGGTGTCACACCTCCTCCGCAAGGATGGGCACAGTGCTCAAGTGGGAAGCTTCAAAGGCATTTATCGTTTCTAATGCGACAACAGCCTCTGCTGCCAGCATCAGATGGCAGCCCCCAGTTCAAACCCCCACTTTTGGCGAGAGAACCGGTAGGAAAACTTAGGAAGAATAGGAGGTGGGCCCCCTTCTCCAGATCCATCCCTCCCCGGATGTGAAGTAAAGCACATTTATATGTGCCCACCATCTTGGGATTTATCCAATCAGGGCTAGGGCTTTGCCCCCCTCCCAGAGAAGGGTGGCATAATAGTGTGTGTAGACACCCTAGGTAAGAAACCCATTGGTCCCACTTTCCTGTAACACCCCTAAATCTAGTATTTAGGTGGCTCCCCCAGAACCTGAAATCAGATATACAATGACCTAAGAAGCCAAACCAGCACGTGAGCAGCAGGACCAGTGACGGACTCTGCACCAGTCCTGCCGGCCTGTCTGCTGCCTTTCACCACTGCTACAAAACGATGACTCATCCTGCAGGCCCAGCGACCTCCAACGTCCTGGTAGGACTGCCTGCCTTCGATTAAAAACTCCAAATGTCCCATGGACACCTGACCTGTCCAAGAAGAAACCAACTCCAAAGCTAAAGAACTTTGCCTGAGGAACCGCAAACTCTCCTCCAGATCCACCTCTACAACCGACGTCCTCAGCCCAAGTTCAAGTCGCCCATTGATCCTGTGAAGCTTCCCCAGAGCTTCTGAGCACGAGTCTACTGTGTGCTGACCCCTGCCGGACTCCACCTTGACTCCTGCAGCCTCAACTCGAAAACTCCCCATGACCGCTACCTGCCCAGTAAGCTGTTTTAAAACGCCTGATGACACCCCTTTACCCGCAGCCTCTGGGTCTTTGGGATCCTGACCAATGGTGTTCCTATATCCCCATAGCATCTCTACATACCTGGACGGCTGTGTGTTTTCTTTGTCCGGGCTCCTGGCATGAGCCTACTGCCTTTCTTCAATCTCGAACACCCCCATTGAATTGCATGGGGCACCCAACGTTGAATTGGCACACTGCACCTGGCCGCCACTGAGGATGTATGTTTGGTGCTGCCTTGTGACCCTCCTTGTACTTACCTTAACTCAAGGAGGTCGACTCCTGACACCTCTTAACTCACTGGTGAGCAGCGCATCTACGAGATCCCGTCTTCATTGGCTAACATTGGGCACCCGCCCCGAATTTGAGCTCTGCACCTGGCTACCGCTGTGCTTCTGGTAGTGCAGTTTTGGTGCCTGGTGTTGACCTGAAACCCCGAAGACTGGAACTGTAAGTCGTGTACTTACCTCTAAAACTGCATTATTGTTTTCCCCCCTAGATTAACATTGCAAAGCTTGAAATGTGCACTCTGTCCACTTTTTAAAGTATGAAGTGTTTTCCCCTAAAACCGTACTTACCTTTTTGCAAACATCTTGTATCTTGCAAACTGTGTATAGAATGTATGCCTTTAATAGACCAGGACCACTTATTTATTAAGCCCTTACCTGCGAAGAGCTTTTGGCCTGGAGGAGGATCTGCCCGTTTCTGTCCCTGACGCCGGACCTCGCCAGAGTGAGAGGGGCTGCACGCCAGGGAGCAGTACTGGACTTGGGCTGTGGCAGACAGCGGGGCTGCGAGCGGTGCAGGGACTCCATATCCCAGGAGTCCCTGCATGACCGAGTGACACCTTCCGGTCCGCTCTCCCTGCTGTCCCGCCCCCCGCCCATTACGTTCCCTTTATCTAAGGCCTAATCTCCCGCAGCGCGGGACGCAGCTCGGGGCAAATAGCGGGCCGTTTGAGGCCGTTCGAGGACGGAAAGGACTGGACTGGACTACCCCTCTTGTTTAAACCTTGTTCCCCTTCAAATTGTTAAGTATTGTTTGTTTATAGATTTATCATGTGCTCACAGGGTACTCGCAGCAAAACAGCAAAGGGAGGGAAAATGCTTAATGGGACCCTAGATGATTTCATCACTAGGACCAATATGGCTATTGATTCTGAAATCACCAAAATGCAGAATAGAGTGTCCTTAGAGTTAGATGCTGCACGAAGACTATCCCAGGATTTAGCTCTGTCAAAAAAAAAATCATCCCTAGGTAATATTGCCTCTGCTAAAACCCCTGAGCGCCTGGCTGGTCCCAGGCCGTTAATAACTGAGGCGGTTATTCATCATTCCCCACCAACCCCACTCCTGGAGCAATCCTCTATTTTATCGCCACCGCCTGTTAAACCTAAACAGATCTTGGTGCCAAACAACCCTGCTTTGGATTTAGGCATCCCAAAAAAAACGGAGACTAATAAGCCGATTTTAAGTGTTAATAAATGATGCAATACAAAAAAGGAAACGCCTAGCAAGATCAGCTTATGCCCGGAAAAAGGCCAAAGCAGCCAGAGCCCAATTTTTTAATAATCGCAGAGTCCCAGCTTTAAATGGGGTGGGTGATGTTGTTTCCCAATTAAATGGTTGTTTAAGGACCAAGGAGACCTGGGTCAGTATAGATAGTGTGGAACTAGATTTAACTGCGGGTGTAACCCGTCCACATCCTGCTGAGGGTGTGAACGAGGGACTGCCAGGTGATCCACAGGAGGGTAATGAAGATTTTCTTAAAATTGTATGGGAGACACTTAAAAAGCTCTTAGCACCCCTTGAACTCCGACTCTCACGTATTGAAAATAACTTGCTAGAGATGGATAAGACAATTGTTACACTAGCTAGTCTTAGCCTTAAACAAATGGAAATTAAAAACACACTGGGAGTCGAGAGTACACCACAGGCTCTAGCTGTATCATCACCCGTTCAGCCCCTGTCTATAACTAGGCCTATACCAAAACCCCGTACAAAGGATTGTATCCCTGCAGTTATCATCCCACAAATTAATGCCCCCCCCCCCTCGTCCTGCACAAGGCATTACTTCCACAAAATCTAGAACTCGGGTCGATGTCCGCAAACCTATTAGGACTGTGATCCAAAGGACATACCCCCAAGGTCCCAGAAACACACACAACTTTCGCGGGGGTTTCATAGATCTACCGCCTGATGCTAAGCCATACGTTGTAGTGTTAGCCGGTGTGCCTGCTTTGGAGCCACAATCCCAGGAGAACTTCTTGTCACTAAAAAATAAGGTTATTCATTGGCTGAACACAAATAGACAGTTACCAAATCATCTAACTAGTAACATTCTAATGGTACGTAGGGTACCTTGGGTAGGCCCAACACCTAAGTCCATCTTGGGTGACTGTATTGTTGTGTCTTTTGCCGATCCATGTACAGCGCAACATCTATGCTCATGGGATGTACAAGGCGAAGATGCAACAATTGTTGTTAGGTCTCTAACCTTTTTTTATCCCCCCCGGCAAAATCTAAATTTAGAGGGGAAGTGGTCATTAGTCCAAAACACTGGGAGGGGCGGGAGAGGGTATGGTTGGCAAGGCCATAATCGCAGGTGGGAAGGGGCACCAATGTCCAATCAGTTTGATTGCTTGGAAGACATTGATTAACTTCGGAAGGCAAATGTTTCCATACACGATCTGGAACACACTTCCATCTCTGTGACTTCTATTCCCACCCAACCTGAATCACGTTCAGATAGTTTTACCTCCATAGAAGGATCTCAAATGGACCCAAGCCTTGTGATCAATCCTATTGAGATTAGGGTGGAAGATGTAAGTCTACCAGAGGCCTACTCAGGTTGTAGTCAAGCAGGGCCACTTAAATTGGTCTCCTGGAACATAGCCGGGTTAAAGAACCGTTTGGACAATGATGACTGGGCAGAATTCATCGACACCCATGACATTGTCCTATTCCAGGAGACCTGGGCAACAGTCCCTTTATTTAGAGCGGGGTATCTAAACCACTATAAGCCTGCAATACAGGGCCCAAAGGGTAGAGCTTCTGGAGGACTGGTGGTGTGGATTAGAGACTCTCTGGGGTATCAATCTACGGAAATCTTAGTAGATAACCCCGACCTCCAATGTTTTAATCTAAGCAAGGGTAACAACGAGAGCATTGTTTTAATTAATATCTATGCCCGCGGCTGCCAAGGTGGCCGTAAGCAACCGATTCTGAATTCCCTTGATCTGCTTTTGAGGAACTTAGGCTATGATCATTTTATCGTGGTGGCAGGGGATTTGAACTGCTCATTCGAACCCATTCTTAGTATAGATGAGGATGTGGGTGTCGATGTGGACACTGCTTGGAACATTCCGCCTTTGACCATAGGCAAGGGTGTCAGGGGAACTGAGGCAGCCTTGCATTGGCTGGGATTTTGTATGGAGTGGGGGTTGCGGGCAGCTAATGGGCGCACAACCTCTGACAAGCACGGTCAACCCACTTTCAACAACGGGACCAGTACGAGCCGAATCGACTACATACTGCTTAAAGTTGACTTTTGGTCACTTGTGGTAGATATGGTGGTAGAGGTAAGGCCAGAGAGTGACCATGATCCTCTGATACTGAGCCTAAGGGTATCTGATATGGGAGGGAGACCCACTGTAACAGCATGCCCGATATCAGAGGCCATCTTGTGTACTGATAGAATACGGGTAAAATGGCCTAGGGTCATAGCAGAACCTCTACTTATCAAAGAAATTGAGGAGGTGGTAATGAGAACAATGGGTAACATGATGGACCTACAACCTACCTCTGGGGTTGACTCCCCATTTATTGAACTCCATGAGAAGTGCTTTATGGAATTAAAAAATTTGTTTACCAAGCCATCAAGGTTTAAGAAAGTTAATACTCCTAAAAGGTGGTATAACAAGAAGTGTAGGGATGCACATGGCAAATTAATTGTTGCAGTTAAATCTAGGGCCACTAATGATATCAGGAATGCTAGGCTAATTTATAAACAGGCTTTATGGTCAGCCAAGAGGGAATGGGACGACCACTTTTGGTCTGAACTCCTCTTGGCGTGTAATTCGTCAAATCAAATGAAGTTTTGGGAGACTATCAAATGGGGTAGGGATCCGGACTCCCAAATACCTGTTAATTATGTCTCTGCTTTAGATTGGGTCGGTTTTTACTCTGCTCAATTTGAAGACATCAGTGAAGGGCCATCTGTACAGAACGAGCCTGCATCGGGAGTTCCTCTTACTGTTGGTGCAGCTCTCACCTTTTCACTTTTAAACACAGAACGTGCCTTGGGCACCGTCCAGTCAGGGAAAGCACCGGGATTGGATGCCATCCCTGCAGATCTTTTTAAATCGAACCTCGACGTATGGGTCTCCTATATAACAATGTTGGCCAATGCCATTGCAGCTGGGGCCAGGATCCCTGAATCATGGAAAGGGGCTGAGATCTTACCAATATATAAAAAAGGTGATCGCACGTTACCAAATAATTATCGCCCCATAAGCCTGATAGACTCTCTTCAAAAAGTAATCTCTAGGATGGTCCTTGTAAGAATACAGGGATGGATAGACCAGGAAAATATATTATCCCCCATGCAAGCATGGTTTAGATCAGGCACCAGTACCATAGATCAGGTGCTTAGACTTACTATGCTTTACTGGAAGGTTGTTTTCTTGGGAGGAGGGGTTATTTATGCTGCATTTGTTGACCTTAAGTCGGCTTTTGATTTGGTGCAAAGAGCAAAACTTTGGGATTCACTGAGACGTATGGGTTTACCTGTTGAACTCCTGGATATAGTCATGAGACTTCATGAGGACAACTTCGCCCGAGTGAGATGGGGCAAACAGGGTCAGGTGACTCACAGATTCCCGGTAAACCGTGGGGTGCGCCAGGGATGTGTGCTGGCCCCCACCCTGTTTCTCCTCTTCATCAACCAGGTCGTCAAATTCTTCTCTAACACTCAGACAGATGCACCTTCTTTGGGGGGTCTAAGTACCCGATGTTAATCTTTGCTGACGATACCCTGCTTCTCTCCAAAACCCGTAGTGGGTTGCAGACAGCCTTGAATAGGTTTGCAGAGTTTTGCAGGGTTAATGATCTACAGATTAACGTAGATAAAACAAAATTCATGGTCTTCAGTAATAAAAACCCGATCTCAAGCTCTGTTAGTTTGAATGGCGTGTTGATTGAACAGGTGAAGGTAATGACCTATCTGGATGTGACCCTGGATTACCAACTTAGTTGGAAACCCCAGATTGAGGCATTAAATCTCAAATTCCTTCGTCTCACAGGTTGTTTACTAAAGGAACAGAAGAAATCATTGACCAAACGTATTGCCCCAGCATTAAAAATTTACGAAGCTAAAACAAAGACAGCTACCCTGTATGGTGCTGATATTTGGGGCTATAAGGATTTGTCTACTTTGGTTAAAGCCCAGAATAAGTTCTTGCGTAATCTGGTGGGGCTTTCCACAGTCCACACCGACTAAACCATTGCTGCTAGATTTAGGCTGTAGACCCTTAAATGAGTTGGCCCGTTTTCGCCTGGTGGCATTATGGCGTCGGCTCTGGTTTACCCCAGAGCTTAGCCTCTTCGCCAATGAATTGGCGGAGGTAAAAGCATTGTTGGGTGCCGCAAGAATTCCCTGGTTTAAGGAAGTTAAACACACGTTGTTTCAAATGGGGTTACATCACCTGTGGACTAACCCTGGGAGTTCTATTTTTCCATCTAAACAAGACTTTAAAGACCTGTTTTGGGCATCCGTTAACCCAACTGCAGTTACCCAATCATTAGACACCAACTTAACAGGGCACTTTTTGACTCATAAACTGACACCCTTTCTTGAGCCTTATTGGGATGTGATTTGTAAAACTCTAGATAGGAAACTGTACCATCAATTCCGCGTTGGATCACTCCCCATCAATGCATTTACTACTAAGTGGTCAGGTAATGCAAATAACAAATGTCCCTGGTGCCCGGATCATGTAGAGCGCACTGGCCATCTGTTTTTTGCTTGCCCAGCCTATCAAGTGTTGCGCTTAAAATGGCTCCAACCCCTATGTAGTGGATTGAATAGCAGGGGACACCTCGAAGCTCTGTGGAAATTTCGTACTATTAGATCTGAGCTCGTTGGGGTTGGTGTAGCCAAATTCTTAGGCGGGGCCTGGTTGACTCGTATTAGAAAATTGAATACTTGATTAATTTTAAACAACAATGTAACAAGTTCTCATATTGTAAAGTCTTTTTCAAATGTTTAATAACTTTTTTAAATAGCGATGAATGCCCTATTTTAATATTTCATGTATTGTATGCTGTCTTTTATGAATTTTATTTCGAAATAAAGACTAATGAACTGAACTGAAAGCCTTTTATAGACGACATTTCCAGTCACAATGCCTTCCTTATTTGTGAGGTGTCATCCTGTGGAAGAAAAAAGCTGCCTCATATGCACTCCAGGTGTGTTTTCGAAAACAAATGCAACAAGCATTGGCATAGCCATAAGGTCTCACCTTTGGGACCTTATAAGTGTTTAGCCATGCAACAGTTGATGTTGTTGTACCAAGGACATTGTGCTGGATAACCAAACACTTATAAGGTCCCAAAGTCGAGACCTATTGGCTATGCCAATGCTTGTTTTGCATATTACTGGCAATGCTGAAGGGCATCTTCTTTGCTTAAGTAAGTGTTTAGCATTAAACGGGTTTCCTTCTGCATAACTTTGTTCAAATGGCACAAGTTCCCATTTTTTTCTTAAGCAGAGATGGGCAGATAAGGAGAAAAAAAGCCTGCTTGGTGACTCAATGCGTCCACTTTCTAGAGAGATACAAGTCTGCCCTGAGATGGTTTTATAGTGGCTGGAACTCTGTTTGGGACTCCACAGTACCAAGGATAGGAAGAATGGTATCACACACTGACTCCACCACAAACATCAGTAGGCTATTGGGTGAAGTCCTATTGTGCTAGGTCAGTGGTTGTTTTATCACTACACAACTATGTCTATCTAGGTCACTGGCATCCGACAAGGCAGACAGAAGCAGTAAGTGAGGTGCGTGGATTTGCTATAGAAGTGATTAATAGGGCACCAGCCCTCTCACTGCCGTCAGTAGTCACTGATATGTTCCGGTGCCAGACTCATTGTGGTGAAATCAGAGACAGACAAAAATACAAATGGACTTTAAGCAGGATGGAGCAGCCTTTCTATGCTCCTTAGACCTAACAGAGGGGAACTGAACGACCAACAACCCCTTCAATGGTGCAAAGTTGCCCAATAAATATTCCATGGTGGGGCTGTAGGTAACATCTATGCAGGAGTTAAGAAAACAGCTAAACTGGACACATAACTTTAGTGGACACCGGATGCAGCATCAGCAGGGATTATGTAGATCTGGGGCATTCACAACTAGGTCTGTGGCAGAAGCAAGAGGCCTGCGATTTGGTCTGTTGGGCATACACAGCACAGTAGAATAGACAAGACTGTAATCAGCAATGGGTACCTGTATCAAGGCAATACAAGATTCTCCTCTCGATCATTAACTACAATTAGGAGTTGTCACACATTGCAAGGTAAACAGGCTATATCCCGTTTCCTGCACAGTAGATGACTGATCAAAACTGGTTTTGCTCAAGTGCGATATAACGTGCAGTGGTGAACCAAAGCAGCTAGTCACGCCACATTTACCCTTTTTCAGATGTGTGGAGATAGGAACAAGGTAGCTTTGCATACCTACAAAGTAAAGACTACTGGGGCGTCAAGCAAAAAGGAAAGCATAGAATCAATGTCTACGGCTTAGAATCTCAGAGACAAGAGATGCTGCAGCTGACACAGCAGCAGTGTGTGGGCTCCTGGTATGCGCGGGCAGTACTGCAAAGTACGTTGAATTACTGAAAAAAATACCAGAGAACGGAGGAGCTTGCAGTTGTGGACTGAAACCACAAAAGGAAAATCATTACTTTGTGATGTGTCAGAGCTGAGTTTGTCCAAATGCTCACATGATATCAAATGGCATTTGCTAAGGCGTACAAGTGCAACATCAAAAATGTAATGCTGCTTTGCGTGTGAAAGGACAATTGCTCTACAAAAGCGCTTGCATTAGTGTAGCTCTCATATGAAAACAAGTGGTGGCAAAAGTGAAAGCAGCTGGCGGCCAAGTGGTGGCAAAAGTGAAAGCAGCTGCAGCGTCCCACGAGTGGTGCGCGCGCTTGGGAGAGCAGTCTTCACTTGCTGTTTTCAAGCACACTTCTTGCGATTGAGAGCAACCGCCAACTAGAATGCACACCGCTGCTCGCTCCCGCAAGGTGGATGTTAATGTAAATAAAGCTTATATAGCGTTCAGCTGCCCCAGCAAAGGGGCGTCGCGGCGCTTACAGCTACAAGGTAAGGGACGCATGAAAGCCAGGAACAAAGGGGACGCCAGAAAAACCATAAGTTAGGCTAACGGGAAGAGGAAAGTCTTGATAGCTTTTCTAAAGGCGAGTAAACAGTCCATACCACGGATCTGCTCCGGCAGGGAGTTCCACAGCCTAGCTGCCAGATAGCGGAAGGAGCGCCCTCCCACCCGGCTTCGCTTTACCCGAGGGACAGCGACCAACTGCCGGTCCGCCGACAGTAACCTGCGTGTTGGAACATACAGAGTGAGCAAATTGCTCAACAGGCTGGGGTGGGTGGATTTCAGAATTTTAAACGAAAGGCAGAGTGCTTTAAATTGAATCCTACTCTCCATAGGAAGCCAATGCAGCTTCCGGATAGTATCGGCAGCGGAGCAGAAACATAGGAGACCTACAAGCGCTCTAGCTGCGGCATTTTGGACGCGTTGTAACCGGCATATTTCGGCCTTGTTAGCCACAAGTAAAAGAGAGCTGGCATAGTCAAGGTGTGAAAGAATGGTAGCCTGTACAATCAGCTGACGTGTAGTGGGATAAAAAAAATTCAAAAGGGGCTTAAGGCCCCGCAGCAGGACGAGACCGGTGCCAGCAACTTTCCTAGTGTGGTCCCGGATACTAAGGGAAGCATCCATCCAGACCACAAGATTTTTGACCAAGGTGTATGGCGTAGGGACCGTGCCCAGAACAGTTGGCCACCACTGCTCGTTCCAGAGATCAGCGTTCTTCCCCACCAACAGGACCTCGTTTTGTTGGCGTTAAGTTGCAAACAGTTGGAAGCCATCCAACGCGCCACAGGCGCCATCCTGTCTCTGAACCTAGAGGCATTAGGCGATGAACCTTCCTCCAAGGTGACAACCAGCTGTGTGTCGTCGGCATTGGAGACCATAGCAAGGTCCCATTGCCTGGCGACCGCAGCCAAAGGTTAGACGTAAAGGTTAAACAAAACCGGGCTCAGGGCTGAGCCCTGGGGAACTCCCTGATCTATGGGTGGGCCTGGGAAAGAAACGGAGCAGCAGACACTCTGAAAGATCTCTCGGTCAGAAAAGATCTGAACCATGCGAGGGCT
Organism: Lissotriton helveticus; assembly: GCF_964261635.1. Taxonomy (NCBI): domain Eukaryota; kingdom Metazoa; phylum Chordata; class Amphibia; order Caudata; family Salamandridae; genus Lissotriton; species Lissotriton helveticus. Next base: position 229,085,629 of record NC_136065.1, on the reverse strand, counting down.
GACCCGGTCACTCCTGCTACCTCAAGCCGCTGCAGTAAGATGTTATGCGAGACCGTGTCAAAGGCGGCACTAAGATGTAAAAAAATAAGTGCCGCACTTTGACCGTCATCAAGATGCCACCACAAGCACAATTGTGTGCTTGAAAATGAGCAGAGCGACGGCTAAAGGCCCTCATATGCAGCGCATGCGCGCTGCGTAGGTGAGACCTAAAGAGGGCCCTTAGGCCCTCAAAGACGGAGAGGGCATCAGACTTCTTTGGAAGCTAGAAAAGGACTGCCGGTGGTGAGCAGCAGAGGAAGTGAATAGGACTAGGTTGGGGGGGGGAGGGGCGAAGTTATTGGGGTGGGGAACAACTGCGAATGGCTATGGAAGTAAAGGAGGCCTCTGAGCAACTGTTATGTTCTTGGGAATAAATCCGTAAACAATTCTTTCTAGGAAAGACGGTGGATGAGGTGGCAGGAGAGCAGAACAACACAGAGCACGTAGGGTGCAGGAAATCTTTGAAGGTAGAAGCACTCAAGGGAGACACCAGAAAACACAAGCACACTTATGGAGTGCTGAAAGAAAGAAAATGATAGATCCCTGAATGTGAGCAGGGGAAGATACAAGTCCTCCAATTAACAAGCATTTACAATGCAATGGTCTCGGCATTGTTAAAGTTAGAGCTAGTGGCATTGCTCATGACATTATTTTTATTTGTTTTTGTTTTTAAAACATATAAATAAATGGCATTGTCATTTATAATGCCAATAGCTTAATCTCTCGCAAATGCGAGACCTATTGCATTTGCACTCACACAGAGCCACACACAAACCCCCCCACACACATATAGAGACACCCACACAGAGCCACCCACACAGTCATTCACATAGAGCCACCCACACACAGAGCCACCCACATAGTCACCTACACACACACAGAGCCACCCTCACACAGACAGAGCCACACACACACACAGAGCCACACACACACAGAGCCACACACACAGACACAGAGCCACACACACACACACACAGAGACACAAATAGAGCCACACACATAGAGCCACACACACAGAGCCACACATACAGAGCCACACATACAGAGCCACACACACACAGAGCCACACACACACACACACACACCGAGCCACACACACATATACACAGAGTGACACACACACACAAAGACAAACTGAGCCACACACAGACACACACAGACACACAGAGCCACAGACACACAGAGACAGACACACAGAGCCACACACACAGACACACAGAGCCCAACACACACAGAGGACAACACACACACACACAGAGCCCAACACACACACACACACACACAGACCCCCAACACACACACACACACACACAGAGCCCACACACACACATGGAGACCAGCACACACACAGAGCCCAACACACACACACAGAGCCAAACACACACACACAGAGCCACACACACACACAGACATCCCTCAGTCTAGGTCAGCCACACGCCCATCTCTGCCCAGTAACGCCCCAGGAAACAGAGGCAAGAAAAAAACTATGACAAGCAGGGAACGATCAGAAGCAGGGAACAGAGGCAAGAAAAAAACGATCAGAAGCAGGGAACAGAGGCAAGAAAATCGAGCACAAGCATGGAACAGAGGCAAGAAAATCGAGCAAAAGCATGGAACAGAGGCAAGAAAATCGAGCAAAAGCAGGGAACAGAGGCCACAGAGCCACACACACAGACACACAGAGCCCCACACACACAGAGCCCCCCCACACACAGAGCCCCCCACACACACACAGAGCCCCACACACACACACACAGAGCCCCCCACACACACACACAGAGCCCCCCCACACACACACAGAGCCCCCCCACACACACACAGAGCCCCCCACACACAGAGCCCCCCACACACACACAGAGCCCCCCCACACACACAGAGCCCCCCCACACACGCAGAGCCCCCCACACACAGAGCCCCCCCACACAGAGCCCCCCCCACACAGAGCCCCCCCCACACACAGAGCCCCACACCAACACAGAGCCCCACACCAACACAGAGCCCCACACACACACAGAGCCCCACACGCACACAGAGCCCCACACGCACACAGAGCCCCACACGCACACAGAGCCCCACACACACACAGAGAGAGACACACACACACACACACATACACACACACACACACACACACACACACACACACACACACACACACACAAACACACACACAAACACACACACACACACACACACACACACACACACACACACATATATCCCTCAGTCTAGGTCAGCCACACGCCCATCTCTGCCCAGTAACGCCCCAGGGAACAGAGGCAAGAAAAAAACGATGACAAGCAGGGAACGATCAGAAGCAGGGAACAGAGGCAAGAAAAAAACGATGACAAGCAGGGAACGATCAGAAGCAGGGAACAGCAGTAGGGAACAGAGGCAAGAAAAAAAAACGGACAGCAGCAGGGAACAGAGGCAAGAAAATAAGGGTACTGTAAAGACCGCTCTACTGAAATTATCGGATTCTATAGCCATGGAATTCTAGTGGTTTTACTGGTTGGCTCCCCGGGCAGCAGTTTAAACAACCCTCCCCCTCCCCGTTCCCCACCCCTTTTCTAGCACTTAACACTTCGCGGCTGAAGGCACAAAGGACAAATCTCTTGTGCCTGGGAAGGCACCTTCAAGGCCCTCTCTCACCTAAATCTTCCATCTTGGGAGAGTCCCTCTGAGAGACCCTCTGTGAAGGCTTTCACTGGTGGCAGTTAGTGTGCCTCTGGGAGAGAGCGGACAACAATGGCTTTTTTGGATTACTTACATTTAAATAAACTTTACAGGAATCTACAAAGTACCGTGTTTTGTTGTGCATCACAACAAAGTTCAATCCAGCAACCTACCCCGTCATTTTACCCACCGTACAAGCACTTTATACAAGTCCAATGAAAAGCTCTCATATAATGAACATATGTTGTAAATCACTTTTTTGGTCAAATATTATAAATTAGTTAATTGTAATGCTTCGTAGTTATACAGCACCTTAGAGCATGCCTTTTATGGCTAACTGTTATTGTAGATTCATAAAAGTTGTAGAGAACCCTCATGCATTGTGTGTTAAACATGGCTTGCAAAGATTCTGCACTTCATGGTGAATTGTGATTCCAAGTCTGCAGTAGTTATAGAGAACCCCTCATGGTCAAAGCTTATTTATACGTTTTAACATCACTTCGCTATAAAGGACTTTCTAACAAACGCTTTACGGCGTACTGTAATTTTATAAATGTAAACGTTACAGAGAACCCTCATGCACTGTTAAGGGGGTCCGCAAACAAAGATTTACCGCCGGGGAGAGCGGGCGCTTCCAGCAACTCGCACCCTGCTCCTGACTTACCAGCCTGTTCCGGCAGACTGAACACGGGATTCCCGCTCCCGCCATTGCCCGAGTTGGATGGCCGCCGGCTTCGTCCCTTGCACATTTGCGCTGAGGAGAGTCGCTGAAAAGACGGACGGAGACTCCCAAGCGCCGACAGCAGGGTGGAGATTGACGCAGACTTTTCTGGATTCCACCGCTAACCCGGCTCTACCGCTTCGAGGGCAATGCACGAGCTATTGTGGCTGAAACTGAGTAAGCTGAGAGGCTTCCCTTGGTGAGCATATTGCGGTGTGGTGTAGCAGCTGGGCAGTTGAGCGGATTTAGACAGCCCTGGCATTCTGTTGACTACTATTGGATAAGCGTGATGTGCATGGAGCAAGCAGTAGTACGAGCCTCCCCACTTTTTTGAGCTAAGCAAGAAACTCTAAAAGTCTTATAACAAGCAAGCTCCGGCTGATCACCACCATCTTTCTCCAAGGCGAAGCAGAAATGCCTCGGAGAAACCACCGTCATTTTCGGGATTGAGGGGCGTGTTTTTCGTGTTCTCCTCTTCCCATTGGCTGGAATGTAAAATTCCAGCCAATGGGAAGAGGAGAGAAAGAACCTACAGAAACACGCCCCTCAATCCCAAAAACACGGACTTGAACGGACAGACGCCCCTCTGCTCCAATGGCTGGCCTCCGTTTAGGAAGCCAGCCAATGGAGAAGAGGGGCGGGTTCATGCCCTCTACTCTAAGACATAAGAACTCGCCGGCAAGACTGCTCAAGCGCACCCTACGCAGGCCGAGACCTAAAAAAGGATGGTAGGGAGGCTGTTCTCGAGGGGTTGGGGGGCTAGGGCGGTAGGTCAAGCACAAGTAGAAAAGGGCAAGCCAGCCAATATGAAGCAAGCACATAGGAGTGGCAAAGGCAACCAATGGGAATCTTTAGGCGGACTGTAAGGCTTTGATATGGTTCACAAGTGGTATTTTGCAAACAGTTAGCTCAGAAGTGAGACCTAAAAACTTTAAATATTTAATCCTAGTTCCCATTATTGCTTCAAAACAAAACCATTATGTGAGGCACCTTTCAAATATCTAGGATAGTGGAAGCCCTTGGAGCCTTAAAATTCGTATAAAGTATCCCTGTCAATTTGCACTTTTTTTCATTACATATCATGTACGCCGTATTCAAATAGATACTTCCAGCCACAGATTCATCACCTTTTGAATATCCCCAGTAATCCAGCTGCATTCCAGAGCCTTTAGAGAAATCAGAAGATAGGGATACCTTCTCCCTCCTATCTGGCATGAACACCCTAGGGCTCCCTCAACTGGTTAACTCCCCCACGCATGACGGCGGTCATACTTTGGACGGCATTTTCTCTAACCTAGAGGGTTTTCACATAACGGATAGCCTGCCACTTACATGGTCGGACCATCATGCAATTCTGGGCACAATCACTACTAATGAAGCTATTATGGCTAACGTACCCACTTTCAGTCGTGAACCTTTTATGGCTTGGAAAGATATAGATAGCTCTATTTTAAAAACTCGGCTCTCCAACTCTCAGCCTATATTATCCACTGATCCCAACACAGCCACCAAGCAATTTCAGGACTGGCTGGGTCTTGCCACTAATTCACTTGTACCCCTTAAACATGCAACAAGAAACAGATCGACCCCCTCTGCTCCTTGGTTTACCGATGAGCTTAGGGACCAGAAACAACGCTGCAGGAATAGGGAGAGGCATTGGCGGACGTCGTACAACGAAGAAAGTAAAACCTGTTATAAGGAGATGCTTGCCAAATATAAAGTTATGATCGCTGAGGCCAAGAGGAAGTACTTCAGCGAACGGATAGAGCAAGCCAAGAACTCTACAAAACAGCTCTACAATACCACCAAGCATTTAGCCGGATACTCCCCCGACCTAAATCCTCCCCCTTCTCAATCCCTTTGTGACGCATTGGGAACCTTTTTCTTCACTAAGTTAATGATATCTACACCGCATTCTCCGCCAATAATAATATCTCCTCAACAACCACTTACTTCAGACCTCCTGTCTCTTTATTTACACAGTTTAAAGACATCACAGAGGCTCAAACAGCGGATATTATCTCTTCGATTAAAACCGGCTCAGCCTTAGACCCATGCCCTTTTAAAATTCTTCCTCCAGTAATGGATATCTTGTTACCTGCCATCACTCAAATCTGTAACGGCATGTTCAGATCTGGGATCTATCCGGAAATCTTGAAAAAAAAACTCCTTAAACCACTCCTAAAAAAGCCACATCTTGATAAGGATGACCTGAAAAATTACCGACCGATAGCCAGCCTTCCATTCTTGGCAAAAGCAGCAGAAAAAGCGATGAATTCACAGTTATCTGAATTCATCGTGGAACATCACTTACTGGATAACACCCAATTTGGGTTCCGTAAGTTCCATGGCACCGAAACCGCCCTGATCAAAGCGGCGGATGACATCAGAGTCATCCGAGATCAAGGAGGAACAGCAGTATTGGTGCTACTTGATTTATCTGCAGCCTTCGACACGGTCAACCATTCGATCTTGGTCGATCGTGTCGAAATAATGGGCATCCAACAAGCAGCCAAAGATCTACTGGCCTCCTTTCTGTCAGGCAGAACTCAGGCTGTCACTCTGGGATCTTTTCAATCGACTAATTTGTCTCTGCCATGTGGGGTCCCACAAGGCTCATCCCTGAGTCCGACACTTTTTAATATCTATGTGTCGGACCTAGCCAACATCATTCGAGCACATGGTATGAGCCTTACCTCCTATGCAGACGACACTCAGTTAGTCCTGTCCATTAAAAATAATGGACAAAAGATGGCCGAGAGTTTCAAAGAATGTATGCAGGCAATTGGATACTGGATGGCCTCCAATTGTCTAAAACTCAATTCCGATAAGACGGAGGTTGTCATTTTTGGACAACTTACACCAAAGTGGTCTCCCGCTTGGTGGCCTGCGTCTTTCGGAACCCTGCCTAAACCCACCTCCAAGGTAAGGAATTTGGGAGTTGTTTTTGACGACCAGCTCAACTTCGTCGCCCATGCCAACCAAGAAGCATCCTCGGCGTTTCATAAACTACGCTTAATAAGGAAAATCATCCCCTTCCTCCTTGAAAGTGCCGGGAAAACTCTGGTAAGCTCTCTAGTGCTGTCCACCCTGGACTATTGTAATGGTCTTTTTGCTAATGCCCAGATCAGGGTATTTAACAAAATGCAAACAATACAAAACGCGGCAGCAAGACTACTTGCCAGAATTCCCAAACATAAGCCTGCCACAGACTCTATCAGAAAACTTCATTGGCTTCCAATCAGAAGCAGGGTTAAGTTTAAAACCCTCTGTATTGTATACAAGGCACTGCATAAACAAGGACCTCAGTTCCTTAAAGACCAGCTGATCCTCTACCGTCCCCCTAGGGTACTGCAATCCTCTACTCTCAACGACCTAGTGGTGCCTCGTACCAAGACTGTCTCCTGGGAGACCGTCGGTTCCTGGCTTCGGCCCCAAAACTGTGGAATACCCTACCTCAGTCAATTCGGACCAGCCCCTCTCTCTGGTCCTTTCGTAAACAGCTAAAACCCTGGCTGTTTAACCAGTAATATCTTAGATCATACACAGCCAGTGGAGAATCTGATGCAGATGTCGCAGCGCCGAGACGCCCATGGGCAATTGTTCGGGCTTTATCAAATTTCATAAATAAATAAATACATTTCTATAATAATCCTCTTCAGCTTTGAGAAGTGGCATCAGGCAATGTTGTGCTACCTTGTGCTGCTTCATCTTTGCAGACATTATATTGGGACCTGTATATATACATCACCTGTTTGCGCTGGTGTCAGTTGCTTTCTTTCCATGCCAACCGGCATGGATCCAGTGCCTCAACTGGCATTTGACAGCTTGCAATTTTCTTGCATTTTTCCCCCAAAGGTGTGCAGAAATGCCACCTAAACCAGAAGGGTTTAAACCATGTGTTGCCTGTACACGACAAATGACGTTTACGGATCTGCAGAACTATTGCTGCTGGTGTCTTGGCTTCAGCCAAGACTCAGTCATTTTCATCATGTGCCAAGATGAACAGTAAGACCATTCATGGAAGCATAATTAATTTTTCTGTCGCATAGATGCGTTAATCAAAAATCTTGTCCAGTTGGAGTCTACGGTGTGGTGATCCTGGTTGCTCTTATTCCCAAGGGTGTTCGCTTGATTGATCCACCTCTAAATCAAATAAGTTGAAGCAGTCATAAGAATCATAAGAAGTCCAAGAGTGGCTCTCTTGGCTTGTGTCAGGTGCACCACTCTGAGTCACACGATACACCAGGCACCTCTAGGCCAAGAAGTTGTTCCCCTCTTGCACCGACTCCGACCTAGATTCTTCTGGATCAGGTGGTATTGCCAGACTTTCTCCAACAGCTTCAGCTAGCTATGGAGAAAAATGTTGGGTTTCACACCAGGTCTCTCTGGTGCAACGTTGTGCCCCATGGGATCCAAGAGGACCGTCAGCTGATTTACTGTTGGTGGATCCATCCTCAATGTTATATGTGCCTCTTGACCTTGGTCCGAAGTAAATGACGATGCCAGTTCTGGGCCCATCGAATCCAGACCAGAGATCTGATTATACTGTCACATTCTTAGGCCAGTGCTAGCACTACCACGAGAGTTTATGCTCAATCGGAGCATGATTTTTCTAGGGAAGAATATCTATTGAAATATTTCCTTACACTTGGGATGATATTGTGGAAGATTTACAGAAAGGATTTGTATGACACTTAACCTGAAATTGAACTGGCATCACCTAATCCTGCTATGCCACCGAAGAGACAGTCTCCTTTACTACAGTTGTAGGGAGAGCAGTGGAATACACTGATCTTATTTTAGCTACTTGAGAGATACACACTACTTTGTTGACAGAAGTGTTGGACCCAGCCCATTCCTCATTGAAGCCCTTGTTGCCATGTAGTGAGGCACCTGGACGAAGCCAGCATCTTACCCACCACTAAATAGAAAAATTGTGAGAAGGCGCAAAACTTCTCCTGGGCAATCGGATATATATTTACAACATCCAATGCTTGAAATCCTTGTGGTGTAGAGGTGGATGCTTGATCACAGTTGGACTGCGGCAAGCCCCTTTCCCTACCCCACCCAGAGTTGACGATTGTGACAGATGCATTGTTTCTGGGTTTGGAAGGTCATTTGGGAGAGGTGGAAATCAGAGGACTCTGAACTTCAGCAGGCACTCTCCTCCACATCAACCTACTGCAGTTGTGAGCGAGTCACTTGGCACTAAAGGTGTTCGTTCCGACATTCAAGGGGGAACGGCTGCATGTTCATGCAGACAACACAACCATCATGTGTTATTGCAACAAACAGATGGAATGGGGTCATGGGCTCTTCACCTCTAGAAGTAAGTGAACGTTCAGGGCACATTTCTGATCGCTCAGCACCTGGTGGATTCTTTAAATAGCAGGGCAGATGATCTCAGGTGACATTGCCATGGAAATCACGGATGGCAATTACACTTGGAAGTCTTACACTTCGAAGTCCCATGCACCCTGTTCTGTGTTTAGATTCTAGTCGAGGAATATGCACACTGGTCCCAACCATTTTGCTCTTAGGGCTCTGCGTCTGGGGCTCGGACAGCCTCAAAATAAACTGATGTCATCGCTCAGTACCCCATAATAGCGCATCGAGCTGCTACTGAAAAGGTTCCAGATACAGTCTGACACCTAGTGATTATTCAAAGGGTGAGGACTCTGTGGCTAGATAGATTCTCTACTAGAAAGAGCATTACCTAAGGTAAGTAACTTATTTGTCAAGGTGAATAGTCTTGTTCAGTAAGATCTGTTACACTGGCCAAAAAGCAGGGCATAGGAGCTCATTCCACCAAGGCCACGACTTGGGCATTTGTAAGTATGTTCATGAATCTCTGCTGCCTTGACAGTTAGATCGAACTAGAGGGTCACTTCGCTTGCTCGGTCCTGCAGGACTTTTTAGTTTGTGTCCACTCCCCAGACCCTTCACCTTTGGGAGGTGCTGCTTTGGTATCTGTGCTTACGGTGAGGAATCTGGTGTAAGTCAAATCTGAAGGACAAGTTACTTAAATTTGAGAATCCTTTTGTGGTGTATACTCTTAACTGCAAACTCCTTTCCTTTTGATTATCACTATGCGCCAGACTACAGTCCGTGAGCTACAGGTCACACAGTAGATGAGAGATGTCTCCAGCTGTGCAAGTATATGGTAATAGTCTGCAAAAACAAAAATAATTTGACACACATGGCAAGGTATCACAGTATTAATGGGAAGTGCATAGGGGAGTCTCTATACCAGTACATTGTGGTCTAGAGGTTGACATGGTTGCCATTCGTGCCTGAAGCCTAAAGAAAATCATGTGAGAAACATAATGTGTAACATAGTGTACCCAACAGTTGATGGTAGGAGTTTGCATTGCAAGGGAATCTACTCTAGAAAACACTGCAAAGTTGTAGTTACTGGTGAGTAATATTTTCCGATTTGGAAGCACAGCTTTGTGAAGCTATCTTTTGTGTGTCTCTGACCAAGCTACAATAGTGGTAAGAGGCATATTTCCTCTTACCACATTTAGGAGCAAACCATTTGGCTGATTTTTCCTTTTTGTTGCCGTTGTGACGTCTGAGTTGCGAGGGTGTTGTTGTTTGATGACATTGGAAGTTCAAATGGCAGTTATGGGTTATGGGTTTTTTTCTGTTTCAAGTGAAACTTAAATTTCTCATTGTTTTACAGTATGTGATGTCAGTTACTTCTTCAAAATAGACTGACAACTGAGGATGCACACAGGTAAATTATATTGTATTTATGTTTTTCTAGTGAGGGCGAGATCCTTGGGGGCAACCCTATGGTCGCTGGCTTTCAAGATGATCTGGATCCTGATGATCAGGCAATTGAAAAACCCTCATCACTAACAGCCCACATTCCAAGCAACAGTGTTGTACTATCCAGCGAGGAAGAGGAAGAGCCAAAGGTGTCTGTTATGACTGATGAAGATTTTGACTGGGATCTAGAAATAAAAGGGTACGTTGAATGTGATTAGGGAGGTGGGTAAAGAGGTGATGCTGATGTTAGAGCTGGTGACTTTGACCAAAAACCTTTGCTACAATTTGGCCTTTTATATCTGTGATATGTTAAATTTAGGAGATGGGTTTATTTATGCATGTACACATTTCACAGCTGGCAATAGCAATCTTGTAGTTATGGTTAGCTCTCATTTTCATTTCAAAAGACTTTTATCATGTGCTTATAACTTTGGTACCATTAGATGAATCTGCACAATGCTTGGTAGTAAGTGCGAGTGGCTTCCTTTTGACAAGCAGTTTTATGCAACTCTGCCTGAGCTTGGGGGCGGGAAACAAATGGCAGGGTTAAAAAAAGTAGTGTTTTTCCATGTCAGATACCATAGGAATTTCTACTTTCAACTACAGCCAAAACTGCTAGACTTCAGTACAATACATCTTGCATAAAACTAAAACTCCTTTTTTTTATGTTGTGGCTGCCATTATGAATGCATGGCACAGAAGTTTGCTTACAGAAAAAAATGTTCTGAGAAGTTATAATGGAGCAGTGTGGGCATTCTTTGGCTCCAAGAAGGAATGCGGATTCTAGAGTCTAGAGCTTATGAGTCCACACCCTTAAAAAATGAAATAAACAATAAATTTTCTTTTTCAAGCAGAATTTGTGTATACCAATAGCTGATTTGATTTGTTTTTTATTAAAAATGTAACCTTTTCTGGCTGCACAGTTGTGAATCTTGCAGAAATGTAGGGCACATGGTCTGTTAGCAGGGTCTGCTGCTCATGGTCTTTTGCGATTCCCTGTGCCCAGACTTTACATTAGAGGTTGGGCATCTGGCCTGACTGCGGTCCAGGCTCTAGGGGCATTCCTATCTGTGCACCGCAAAGTGTTGTCCACACGGGGGGTTGGGAAAAGTGGACTATGAAAACATGTGCGTGCTTGTAGCAAACAATAGAAGTTCCTAAAATTCACTGAAATTAAGCTTGGCTGCAGGTAAATTATGATTTCTTTTGCCCATGAGACATTAAATATGTTAACAAAAACCCTCAAATTCCCTGAAAAATAAGTAACCTCACTCATGATATCCAAAATGACATAAAAAATCACCTAGTGTGTCTAGTACAACCTATGAAGATCACAGTGATAATAAGCTGTATGTGGTGTTATTTTCTGAATTATTCTTCTGCACCTGTATAATGGGAGATTGAGTAGTGAAGATTGAACATCCAATGCAGAAGTTGGCAATATGAGATGGAAAGACCAGAACACGTTTCACTTTCGTTTTGCATGAAGTGCAGAAATGGCCTACAACTGAAATACCCCTCACTTGAAAGATTTTCCACCACCCCCTGAAGTAGCTCTCACACATGTTTTGCACAAGGCAGGTCGCTGAGGTGCTCATATGTTGTGTTCTGTTTCTCTGCGATATGAGCTGCTGATGTACCAATTCCCCTGTCCATTGCCCACGTGTTGCTTGAGAACATTGCCAGAGTATTGTCCATCAGCTCTTACATCTGTTTACCCTATATGTGAAAAGCGGTATCTCTGGTAGCTAAATGTCTATCAAATCCAATAAATCACTAATAGTAATGAAGTTGTTTACAGGCAAAAGGGGGGGGGGCAGGGGTTGATTAGGCTTTCATCTCCATGTTGTCCACATGGGCAAACAGCTTTGCACAGTTTCCACCATCACTTGATGACAGATCAGAGAGAAGGACCCTGCTTTCAAGAAAGTTGGAGAGTGTAGCCCACCACAAATAGTTTAAAGTAGAGGTAGAGTGAGGTAAATCAAGCCTTTTAGAAGGGCATAGCACTGTCATTGTAGTAATCTTGCCTAGCATTACCTGTGGTAGCAGGGAGCTACACAATATCAGCAATCCCATCAGGGAGCTACACACTATCAACAATCCCAAAAGGAGCCGAACTGAACAAGCAATGTGTACTGATTTTTCACATAGGTGAAAATCATCATCTGGATGTACATCACTCTTTCTGCCAGTGAAAAAGTGTGCAAACATTAGCTACCCAACACTGCCCGCATAAATAATACATTAAGATGTCCTCCTTACTTTTGCTGGTAAACTACATCAGTAATGACACAGCTGGAGTTACACATACCACAGAGTATGGTGAAGTCAGAGTGCATTATTACAGCAGAATTCTTGAGTTTTCCATGAGGAATGGGGAAGAAACCCAGGAATCCATGCTGGTGCACTTATTCCTGCATGTTTTCCCTCATTCCAGGCATGTATCGCCACACAGATCACACTAGGTTTCTCCAGTTGAAATCTGCGCTGAGAGGGAAACTTGTAATGCTACAAAAGGAGGTACTGGGTTGTTCCTAGGATATTAGTGCAGGTCAGAGGTTTTGTGGATGTAGAATGGTGGTTAAATGGTAACCAGCCAATGGGTATCCATTTTGTTGGATATAATGGCCTCACACACCCTTGCAGGTGTCATGCTTCATCATGGGCCGGTGCTCCTCGTTGGGTGGGCGGTGCAATACCCAACGGGCTACACCTCAAAAGAGGGGCTCTTTAGCGGAGATCTTTTTTCCAACTGCCCATGGGTGAAGTGTGGGTGAGGGGCCAGAAATGGTAGTAGACGGATCGTGAAGTTTAAATAGCACAGGAGTACCAGAAGGAACTTTATTCTGATGGTCCCCTGCGTTAATTAAAAACAATAGTTAGTCATGGAGTTGTGGAAAATTATGTTATCCGTACTCGAGACTATACTACAAAGTGATGATAATGGTCGACATGTTTCTCGCATAGGGTGAGATTACCCGCGATTCATCAGGACCTAGAGGGTTACTATCTACTGTGTTGCTGATCTGCCTAAGTATCAGTGTTCACAGTGTAACAGTGTATGGAAAGTACCTGTTAATACAATGTTCCAAGCCTAAGGGTCAGTGGTAACTTGTATCAGCAGTTCCTGGCGGGAATGACATCAGTAAGTCTAGCCTCTGTTGCTAAAGTTAGTTCTCCTGTGCCAGTAGTGGAACGCCTACCCCTCACCGCCAGGACCGGATTGGGCACTATCCGGCACTGACCCTTAGGCTTGGAACATTGTATTAACAGGTACTTTCCATACTCTTTGATGTGAACACTGATACTTAGGCAGATCAGCAACACAGTAGATAGTAACCCTCTAGGTCCTGATGAATCGCGGGTAATCTCACCCTATGCGAGAAACATGTCGACCATTATCATCACTTTGTAGTATAGTCTCGAGTACGGATAACATAATTTTCCACAACTCCATGACTAACTATTGTTTTTAATTAACGCAGGGGACCATCAGAATAAAGTTCCTTCTGGTACTCCTGTGCTAATTTAACTTCACGATCCGTCTACTACCATTTCTGGCCCCTCACCCACACTTCACCCATGGGCAGTTGGAAAAAAGATCTCCGCTAAAGAGCCCCTCTTTTGAGGTGTAGCCCGTTGGGTATTGTACCGCCCACCCAACGAGGAGCACCGGCCCATGATGAAGCATGACACCTGCAAGGGTGTGTGAGGCCATTATATCCAACAAAATGGATACCCATTGGCTGGTTACCATTTAACCACCATTCTACATCCACAAAACCTCTGACCTGCACTAATATCCTAGGAACAACCCAGTACCTCCTTTTGTTGTAGACAATACTAAGGCACAACTGTGGTTTGGACATTCCACTTCCCTTAAGTGGTAAATGTGCCCTTCTGATCGACCGAGATCGCCTCTCTCCCCCTTTTTGAATCCAAACTTGTAATGCTCACTCAGGGCTAGCAATACCAGTTCAGTATGTAACGCCTTTAACCTGAGAAGGGGTGACTGAGGACCGCTCCCAGTTAATCGAGAAACCCACATCTTGATAAAGAGCAATTGTACTTCATCTCTACTCAAGACCTTATATCAGAGAGCCTGCATTTACTAGCCATGTAACTAGGTTGGGTACAGATGAATGCATTGGAAGAAGATGAACTACCACCACTGCGTCACCTTGGTGGAGCCTCTGGAGGCTGAAGCCAGGCCAAACAGGAGAAGAGCAACCTGGTAAAGTGTGCTCCTTTAACACATCCAGAATATATGCTGTTATGTTTGAAAAGTGGAATTAAGCATTTTGAAAGTATAGCAGCATTCAGTCCGGAGACTGAGGAATCTGCTACAAAGCAACCATCTACAACTTCTCCCTTTTCCGAAATTTTTGGGGAGATTGTAGAATTTGGCAAGATTCCCTTCTGGTACTTCAGTACCAGGAAACACTAGGAGTAGCTGACTTAGCTCTTTTCAAATGCTCCCTCTTTTAATCTTCCCCTTTGCCATAAAGAAGCAGATCTCTTAAATCAAGATGTTTGTGATGTGAAGTCTCAGAGAAATGCTTGTTGGGAGATGGGGTAGTTTCTTTAGAAAGGGGAGATCATTACATGCTAAAATTCTTTGAAGCAACCATGGTCCGAAGTTATTCTTTTCTTTTTGGAAGCTAGAACAGCATCCCCCAATTCTTGCTGCTGAAGTGCTCAGAGTAGTTCATGACTTTTTGGAGAGGAGGAAGATGCGCAACAAGGACAGTAGTTGTCTTCCTCTACCTGATCCTCTTCCTCTAGAGATTGAAAAAAAAACACTTACAGTAGATGCTGAGTTTGCTATCACAATCTGTTCACCTGTTGGATTTCTGGTATTGTTGGAATGTCTTAGTTGTGAATCATGCCCAAATCTCCAGCATTGGCTCTACTCTGCTTGAACCTCTCAAACAAAGTGTCTGCTTTTTCCCTGCAGAGCTGTGGTCACTTTTTTCTATTGGACAATTAAGGTAGAAGTAGGTTAGGAAAGAGGTATTGAGCTTATTTGTACAGCACACGTTTGCCTATGAGGTTCTTGGCACTGAACAACTGATGTTTGTTACCCAACTAAGTGGGCAATGACAGGAAGATGAACTGAGTACACCGACTAAGATTTCCACCTGCGACCATGGAGTCAGGCACAGATTCCTTCAGTGGGTGAATTAGTCAGTAGAGCTCTCAAGCATTTCTGGAGAGCGAAATACTCAATGTACAAACACAACATTAACCACCGTGAGTGTTTTTTAGAGTGCCTAAAACCTGTCTGTTTTTGTTGCAACATTCTAATTCTGTTTTTACGGGGATCTTGTCTTTCAACTTCTAGCACCCAGAAGCTTAAGTTGTGGCGATGTACTGCACTTTGCAGATAGTTAATGTTACGTATCTTCAACATGAAAAGTCATTGAGAAGCAGTATTTTCAGTGGACTAGCCCTCTCCATAAAGACACCAAATTGTTGTGTCCCCACTAAATGATCGTACCATAGGGTTTATCCTAATTACAAGATAACCACTCATATGTACCTTTGCTTACAACTTCAGTTTTCCTACGCTTCCTTGTCAACCCACTCATTTGTTACACATTACTTGAAATAAAGTTGTTAGGTAAACCGTTTTATACCGGTGTCCTTTACATGAGTCAGAGTATGGAAACTTGACGCTCATACAATCATCGTCCTTCAGCCCTCTGTCCCACTCATCTACTAGATCTCGTTAGCTAATGCCTTCATTATTAGATTCTCCCTTGTGTTGTAAAAAACTCTGTGGAAGTGTCAGCCAAGATAAATGTATATACCATCAGACTATGGTGTGATGTTGAATATGTAAGGTATTGCTATATTTTGATGTACACTCCATAAAAAAGTATCTCCATAATATTCCTTAAATTCCTCAGTGTTTTGATGCTGATATTAATTATTTGTGCCTCAAAAATGTTTTTCTTTTATTCTGTACACGTTTGTATTTTTCCTCTCAAGGTCTTCCAAAAATTCCATCAAACCCCAAAATGAGTCTGCTTTCACAAAAGTAATGGAACCGAACCTGTTATTCAGCTCATCGCTAGTGTCTGCGCCTGAGAAAAATAGCAGCGCTAAGCTTTCTACTGATGTATATGCTGGAATGGCCTTGACTCCCCAAGCTGTGTCGTCACAAGCTCCGAAGCCCCATACTGCAGGCCAGGTATCTGCGACGAGACACAAAGGGAAGGAAGGGGGGAATACAGAGTCGGACAGCGAATTGGAAGGACCGATCGCCACCCAATTGCTTTCGTTTGTTATGGATGACCCGGATTTCGAGAGTGAGGACTCTGACAAGGCAGCTAAAAAAGTGGTAATTTGCCAGTTTGAAGAAAGGCTTTCAACTGCATGTGAGCATTGCATGGTCTTCTCTCCATTAGATATTATCCATTGTTTACACATTTAAAGGTAATGGATAAGGCAAGCCAAGTTGTAGGTTCTGTGTTCTCTGTGAACTCCATTAAGAGCAAGCCACACCATATGCCTCTGCCAAGCAGGCTACATTCTGCAATAAGGCTTGCTTTACTTCAGCAGCCTTCTCTGATTGCAATGGCATCCTATGGCATTGTTGCTTTATTTAAGAATCGTTGGCTTTCTCACATGATCAATAGTTGTCACAAAAAAAGACTTGATTCCAATGTTTAAGGAACCGGTGTATGAAAATCTTGTTCCCTGTAAGGGTGTACTCTTTATCGGTGACTCACTCGATAAAAGGAGCATTCCGTTCATTCCACTACCAGCAAGTAAGTGGCAAGGTTTACCAGACGAGATTCCAGTTTTTCAAATGTGGCATTGCATTGTTTTAAACATATTCTCCGCATCCTCTCAACTAAAATGTTCAGATCTAGTTAATAGTAAATCATCGACCTTTTGATGTTGACATCATACATTGTCATCGGAATGTAAGTCAACCAAATTATGCGACTGTTCATATTTCCCAGAATTTGTGGTGCATTTGTGAATGTAGATATGAAATATTTTAATAGTTTCTGGTAGTAGGGAACAGAGCGAACAATGTAAGTCACAGTACCAGTCTGTTGACTCTGACTTTACACTCAGTTTTATTTAACGAAACACACAATGAAATTGAATCTTTACTTTTTAATCCTGGTGAGTGACTTAGAACCAGTTGAGCTTCTCCAGGTAAAATAGTGGCACATAGTGCTTCCAGTTGGTTCTCTTCTCAAATAACCATTATGACCTCTCTGGAAAAGTCTCACAGCAAACATGCAAGTAAATCTGGTGGCTAATTTAAAATATCTCACAACTTTTTAATGGTAGGTGTGACTCCCATCTTAGGATTTTCTTTGATATTTGTAAACAGTAGAATATCTCCACCCATGTACTGGATCCTGCAGCACATAAAAATACCTCAAATATTCATTTTTGAACATAGTTTAGTGAAGGATACTTGTCCAGAAGTGGCAATCTTTGCTTTCGAAGAAGAAAAGGACACTGCAGGTGAGTGAGTGAATGAATGAAAAAGAATTTACAAAGCACGTAGCTACCCCAAGGCATCCCAGGCAACTCCATCATCATTATATATCAACAGTGGAGGAACCTGCATGCGTGACCTCTTACACCTCAAGAAGAGGATGATCTACTGGTTGTGTCTCAGCAGGCTGTAATACTACTTGTTCTTCACCCAAAGCAAATAGTAAATTTCTGGAGGTACCACCTGAGCCAGTAATTCTTCCTCTGCATCCACCATCACTCCCACATCCCAACGATGATACATCCACCACATGAAATAGAGGTACCAAGGTACAGGGATATCACACTGAAGGCACAACATTTCTCTGTGGCACACACAATGCTGCAGCGCCAGATTTTGAAGACCTGATTCAGATTTGGGACATATTCACATAATATATGAGATATCTCCACACAGAGGTGTCCAGTGGATGAAATTGTGAATTAAATAACAGAGTTGACAGAAAACTAAACACCAGCACCACAGTTTAGCAGACAGAAAGATCTGTCATCTCAAAATAGTAGCTGGAGGCTTCACAAAGTCTTGTGGTTCCCCCTATGAGCAAGCACTGTAGTGTCTCACCAAAACCTTTTTGACGCCAGCATCTATCCGGGCCACTAAGAGAAGGTAAGAGAAGAAACCTCTTCATTTGCGAAGTCCAATGTCTCGCCCCATACTAGTCTTGTTAGTGTGTAACTTCTTTGTCAATATAATCAGCTTCTTAGGAAAAGGACAACTGTAATCTTTAGGACTTGTCAGATGGCTTCAACATTTCCCCTAGCAGCAGGTTAATGAGATCTTGTGGGTCTTTATTACTATCCCTTGTAGGGTTTGGGTTCACAGATCTCCTTCAAAGAAATAGAATAGAGTTCTTCAAGGATAGCTTCAAGGAAGGACAACCTCAGATGAAATAATGACTGCAACCAGGGCTACAGTTCAATTAAACAGGGGTTGCTATGGTCACGGCTACTTATGAAGCATGCACTGTGGCTCAGCTTACCACTGCTAATTCAAATGCACAGCACTCACTCCTAGACGTTACTTACCCATGCTCATTGTTATTCTATGTTGAAACAGATAAGAAATTCCAGAAAAGATTCTTATGCTGAGAGTTTGGTTAGGCTTCAAAAGAGAAGCGCTCCCTACGATCCAGCTAAAGTTGTGCAGGAGCAGTCACTGAAATTAGTGGGTTTAATCACCTGTTGATAAAGGCATGAAAATAAGCCACTCCAAATCAACCAGTCTTTTTTTCTACCATCAAAAGGAGGCTGCCAGAAGTGAAGGAGCAAGTCTCCATTGCTCCACTAGAAGTCCTAAATACTTGCTAATTCTGACTTTACTGTTCAGTGTCTTGATGAGCAGAAACATACTTAATTGTTATTCAGTTTGGCCGAGTATAACTAAAGACATAATGCTTCTAATCATAGTATACAGTATTTACAAGGTCAGGTGTTTTTGTTCTTGGTCCAGTGTTCCACCCAAGTCATCAATATCATTGTTCCTTTTCCCCTAACCTCTGTATTAGCTAGTACAGGAATTTAAATTGATAATAAAAAAATATGTAGCTTGAATTACCAAACACCCTAGAATCAAAAGAACATACTTTCTCTACTTTTTTTTTAAGTTGGAAAGAAAAGTCAAAATCTAGAACTTGGTCCCATTTCGATGACTCAACTTGTGGAGCACATGGACCTAGTGAGAAATATTCAGGCTGTTGATGCTACATATTTATCCGCAGTTATGGCACGCTATTTTCATATCCCTGAGAAAAAATCTGCCTACTTTAAGGTTGTCTGGCAAAATTACTAATTCAAGGTTGCTGCTATTTGGTTTTAATTCGGCCCATTGCATTTTTGTTCTTGTGCTATTCAGTGGTAGCAACCTTGCCTGATGGTTTAGATCACATTTGTCTATTCACACGTGAACCATTGTTTAACTCACACCCGCACGAAAGTCTAATAGAAATTTAGTTGATTTCATAAGTTGTTTACAATGTGGGCCTGCAAATTACGAGAATCCGCTGTTGTACTAGCGCAGTCATTCCAATTATTGGGAGCATTTCTTAGCACAGGTGTCACAAAAATCTAGATACCTATTGTTGGATGTTGGCAACTCCAGACATTCATTCAACAGCCAAACATATTTTCTGTTTTTCTTAGTGTCTGTGGCGTCTAGGACATTTATAGACCTGAATGGCATACTCCCATGTGAAAGCCCCAAGTGACTATTCAGAAGATAATCGTTCTTAGATGACCGGCTAACACTTTCTCAGGATACCCTTTCCACTTTCAACTGATGCAGCAAAGGGATATGCTAATAAGAATACTATAACAAGAAACATTTCCGTTGATGACAGCTTGCACACACAGGTGATCTAACAACCCAGGGAAGTTGTGGACCTGGAAAGAGTCTTACTGTGTAAATATGTGGATGTCCAGAACAGTCTGTTTAGCTCTGCTATCAGAATCTTCTGTGTCTATCCTAAGCCATAGACAAAAAGGGAGGAGCAAACATACATTTGGTATTATTACTGGCCTGGACCTGTCAATATTTCACCAGTTCATATGCTGGGTATAAAAAATGGCAAAGCGAACGGCGAACAAATGTCACCAAGAAGAAAATGAAGCGGTCTTGTCAATGAGAAATGCAAAATTCATTAGAAATCCAAAAAAGCAAAAATATGTGTCTAGGTCTGCATAGCCCACCTCCAGAAAATGCCCTGTGTAGAGATGGACTACGGACATTTCTTTCTGTGAAGAAGAGAATCATTTGTATGACCCAAAACTGCCTGTGCCAGTGGTGGTAACTGGGTAACTGGGGTCTTCTTCTCCTGTCCCAAAAGCTAAGCAGGAAACTTCTGTGCTTATCGGGTCTCCCTTTCAAGATGGTGGACAAGATCCTGCACCCCAACATTCCGTTGCTGTACCTTGCCGCCATGCTCTTGAATGCATGCAGTATAGGGAGCTGAACCTACCTTCAGACTGAATATACTGAATATACTTTCTTACGGGTAATCAGTAGAAGGGAAATGGAGCTCAACAAGAAATGCATGTATCATAAAGTTAGTATGGATGTGGTGCTCATAAGGTGGGGAGATTAACCCCATTCCCCAATGTTTGATCAAAGATCACAAATGCAGTACAATCTTAGCCTCTAGCACACGCCTATATAAAATACATATAGTTAATTCAGATATGTTCAAAATTTCATTGGGTAATTTTATTCTTTCATTCTGTTGTTCAGTTGTTTGTTCTTCACCACGAAGCCAACACATTGTTTGTCGAAAAAGGGGATTAACCTGCAACTTCCTCAGGGTTGTCTGTTTCTCAGAAGTCATCCTATCTTATTGTCGGTTGTAATTCTGTCCCGGTAAAGCGTGCTTTATGCCCTGTAGTTTATTGGTTTGTCCTCTAGCCTCTAGTAAAGTCTGATATAATTGTGTTTCATAACCAGTTAAGAAAAAAATTCATTGTAAGTACCCATATCCGGTAAGGTGATAAGTTGCTCTATAAACCGCGTTGAGCCAGTATGCTCGATATCCAGCATTATTGAAACACAATTATACCAGACTTTACGAGAGGCTGGAGGACGAGGAGGAAATTACCTACAGGGCACACAGCAGACTTTACCAGACGGAATTACAGCTCACCAGCTGATTACCCTTCAATGTTCCATTCCGGCAAATCCTGGTATTAGCCCTCTTGCCCCTTTGCACCCCAAACTTTACTATCTCTTTGCAGCTTATATTTATGTCATGTTTTGAACTGATCTGTCCTTTGTGCTGTCATTCTCCCTGCTTTAAAACTGTTTTAATCTAAAGACCAAAAAAGAAAGCTCCCCTAAGTGTTCCACTCACTATTTCCAGTTATGTTAAGTATGGCCATCATTGGTGCAAGGTTTGTGTATTGTGTTTCTTCAACAGTTGGTAACATTGCTACTGCGGTTGTTTCCTAATGATGGATTCACTGACTAATCTCCCAAATACTGGCCCTTTTACTATCGCTCATATACTACTACTGGATCATTGATGTAACTTCTGTACAATATTTCTCTTAAAGATAATGATTAAGACATTTTATAAAAATATGATGTACACAACCTCATGTGATCGTCTGCTATGCAAGATGTACTGTCTTCTATATTAACATGTTGAGCATAATTCCACCAGCTAATGGTTGGTTCCAGAAGTATCATAGTGTAAAAAATAATAATCATTGAAATAAAGTTTTTCAATGTTTGGTTTGTGTTGACGCTGGCAGAGCCAGGGTATGACGTTGACCGTAAACCCACAGTATGTGACCATTTTTCAAAAAAAGTTCCACTGTTGGGTTTGGAGGTGCACACCAAGACTCTGAAATACCGTCAACAGATAATGGGAAGTTGCTGAAATTTCAGGGATTTTCTGGCTCTCGCTGCTGGATTGAGGTTTTCTTCAGAGTGTTCTCCAATTTGGTTGGACACTGGTATTGGAATTAAGCAGATTCCCTGGGATCCTCGACTCGCATCATAGCAAGAACACAATTTTCAAGTTCTGCCCAAACTGCCTTAGAGAGTTTGCCCTAAATATTGAACATCCACTACGCATGTTTCCGTCTGCATGGGACCATAACTCTGATAGTCAAAATGCATCTTGCCTTCTGGGCAGAGACTGACTTGGCATGGCTGTCGGAGCTTGAGAAGCAGAGAAGTCTGTGCATTCAATGGAGATGGGTTTCTCCAATGATGACATAGTTGAGGCCAAGGAGGCTCAGGTTAAAAACCAGGAGAACCAAACATTCAGCTTATACATCAAGAGCTTGAAAGTTCACACCATAGAAGGGAATGTAAGTCTACAGTGCCACAGTAAACAAGTCTGCTGGAGACGTTGAAAGACAAGGCTTACAAACTGCCTGTGGGACTGACGAAGTTTTCGAGCAAAGAAAACAAGGCTGCAAAAACATGAGCTTCTTTCTCATCGCAAAATAGATTGGGTTGTGGGCCAAATTTTCTAGTGATATTAAGTAGTTGTAATTCCTATGTCACTTTATCCCCGAACTCATCCATGTTTGAATGATAACCAGTGTAAGGATTAAATCTAGATTTAGCCCTGAGCCTGTTATCACTACCAGACTCTCTGTAACGTTTAGAGCAATTAATAATTCCTGCATAGCTATGTTGTCGTCATTTTCAATTGATAATAAACACTGTACATCACGTATGTCACCAATTGTTTGTTTAGCCGGTAATCGTTCACATATATCAACCACAGGTTTATTTACTTGCTCTGAGAAATATTCTTTTAATTTCAAAGATCGTAGAAATGTATACAGCTCTACGTGAACGTCCACCACATCCCCCCATTGTGTCGGACAAAAAACAAGTCTCTTTTTCAATGCTTTGCATTCATTTTCCTCTAAGGATCTACTAGAATTAATGATCTGAGGGTCCATCTGTATGACACTTGATTGTGGTCTATGTACAGTTGTGTCCCTAACTTCTGTCATTCCATTAGTTTCTGTCATTAAATAAATGTGAAGTATGGGGACTGACTCTCCTAATTTTTCTTTGAGCAGGTTAGCATGCCTTGAGTCTCCTGTTTTCCCTTTCCCATTCCTCCCACCTCTCCTTGTCTTTTTGTTCTGTTTTTGCACTGTCTGTCGCCTGTCTTTCCAATTCCTTCTGAAAATTGGAGGCTCCTTCCCCTAAAGGGTTGTCTGACTGTATTGTGCTAGATGTTGTACTCTCAATTGAGGCTATAGAGCTACTACTAGCTGACTTAGTATCCTAACTTTCTTTCCTGTCCCTCTTTCTATCCTCCATTGTGATTAAGTTATCGTATTTTTTCGCAAAGGTATAAATGCGACCATCCCTATAATCTCGATCGTCACTTTGATCTTACGCATTTTGTTATCCCTTAAGTATTGTTGGTGGTCTTCTATTACCTTATTGATGATGGCATAGTTATTATCAATTAAATCCTTACAATCCATTTCCTCTATCTCTTGCTCTAAGCTCTCAATCTCTGTTTGAAGTTTCATCCCCTTTTCAGTCGCATATTTGAGAATTTGCATCATGGTGTAGGTTGCCCCCTCTAGGTTGCTTTCTCAGTCACTCAGCAACTCCTCACCCAAATCTTCAAACGTGGGGAATATAAGAATGCACAGACCTCTAGGGATTTTTTTATTATCTATATACTGCTGTGCCGTGCTAGTTCTTGTTTTTTCACATGTTCCAATTTAAAAAAACATGATAGTAATCCAGTGTTCTGTTGGTCCCTTGGTAATAATGGTGACGCAGTAAACCCCTTGCCAAAAAGGTCTTGTGCCAGTTCTTCCCTTCTGTCAATCAGCTTCGGCATTTTGTATTATTTAAAGTCACGAAAACAGTGAGTGCAGCAAAGTCCAGTGCGGAGATTTGTTAACAAACCATATACTTCAAAATCGCATCTTATTTATGGTAGGTTGTGCCCTAAATAAATGCTAGTCATATAGCATAAAAATGAAATTAACATTCACACAATATTAAGGTGTTTGTGGGTGACGTGTGAACAATTTATGATTTCTAGAAAAAGCTTCTGTCATGTATTTCACTAACTTGTTTCCGTCCTTCTTTTGTTCCAATTATATCTCTTGTCCTGTAGGATGACTTCCCGGTCCGTGAGGACATCTCGGACATCTCGGAAGAGGATCTGGCTACTGGAAAGCATGCTGAGACTCTAAAGCCCACCACTGTCCAATCCTTCAAACTGAAAAATGACTCTGATCTCTTTGGCTTGGGTATCATTGATAAGGCTACTAAAGAGAGCAGTGATGAAGGTAATGTAAATACAGCCTTTACATGAACAGCTTTGTTTTTGCATTGTCTAACATTATCGTCAAATCAATTGTCTTCTCAGGTTCTTTGATTGTTCAAACTAAACATTCATTGAGTACCATGACGTTTGGTCAGTTAAAAAGAGGTTTTACAGTATTGCAAAGGCGTCGTATTTTGCGGCGAGAATTCCATATCATGTCTGCCTATGGTTTCTGCACTTGATACCGTCATGATTTTCTTTTTGTGTTAGATAATAAAAACCAGGACGTTAAGAAGCTGAATATATACTTTGTTCAAATATTTATGGAGGATGGAGCTCCTCTGTAAGTGCCAAAAATGAGCTTGCACAACAGATGTCAATTGCAGAATCACAGAATGGCCTAGCATGCTCACCCCCACCAATGACACCAGCAGGATTCTGAATGTCAGAAATTCTAATCCTAGCGAGGCAGATTGAGCCCCAGATCTTTCAGAGGTCAGTATATTGAGTAATATTAACATGGTAATAGTAATATTTCTTAGAGTCCTCACCGTTGCAATATTCCCAAGTGCTGGACTGGATCCAGATAAATTCAACAGCAGTGGGCGCTGGCACATGACATTGTGCGGCTCCTCTTTGAAATGAGAGCCACATTTACTATACGCTGACATGAATGTCTTTCTTTCCGGGTCATCTGCCTGGACACAGGACTTTGCTCCCAGCTTTTGTTGTTCTTCCAGCAGTTTCCAAAACTATAGACAGTGTACTTGGAAAGTATGTCCCCTTCAAAAACTACAGGCTTCAAACCATGAAGAGACTGCAGGAGGCAAATGTTGGTCATGCACACAGTGTGTCTTTGGTGCCTTGGCTTCTGTCACTACTCCAAATCATGCGACATATGTGCCCTTATGTACCTGAAAGCAATCCAGGACTGGTAGGTGAATCTGTACATAGACTAACGCAAAAAAAGTTTGAGATGGAAGCAGAGGTCTTGCTGCCACTCCAGGTTTCGGTGTCTGTCCCAGTCACAAGGCTGTTTCCGTAAATGATCAGCTTCCTTCTCAAAGTCTTCAAGTAATTCAAAGTGTAAATCTAAGCGCAAACAAAAAAAGACAACACACCCTCAGCACCTTGATGCCCTTATGGGTGATTAGCTGAACTCTACAAATTTACATTACTTAACGCCGGACCCATTTAGTTCGGTAAAGAGGGCACCAGGGGCAATATGACAAACATCACACTCCTTCGGAGACTCCAGTTTTAGAACCAACCTCGCAGTAGATAGCAGCCTTGAAAGAGGCTATGCTGCACATCTTTAGTGCGAATTAGACTTCTTCTGGTGCGCCTTTTGGTCCTCATGGAGCTCCTGGGCTTCCAGTCATACTACCGCAGGTGGGTCCTCCCACAAAGCCATCTGTCTCCTTGGGGCTATTTACTAGACCTTTATTGAATTCATTACAGACTTCCACACCGGCCCCAGTATGTATTCCAGTTCCCGTTAGACTCACGGATACTTACTCATACAGTCCCAATAGAAAATCCAGGGTAAAACTCTAACCCAGTGCCTCTATCTGCAGAGGCTCTATTCTCTTTTTAACTCTGAACCTATACAAGAAACACATGGACTCCCTTAGGGCACTGATGGTTAGGGGGAGTGTGATGGGTTGTCCCCTGCTCACTATACTGATGAAGCCCTATGCTTGGATATACAAAATGGCAGTGGTTTAGACTCTTCCACTGAAACAGAGCTTGACTCGTCACATAGGCCCTTAATGTAAGAATGTGTCTCATTGGAGAGCAACTGAGTTGCTGGACTTGCAGTTGCCTTTTTGTAACATTCTAATGTTTGGCGAATGCTGCAACCAGTGCTGATGCTGTCTGGGCCCTTGTTACTGCCTAATGGAGCCTTTACTGATGTTTTGATTGCAACATGGTCCAATCCTTGTTCTTAACTGCCAGTAGTCGGCAAAATAGATCCACACCCGGTGATACAAGCCTCCTAATTAATCATCTTACACCTGAGATCCTCATTGTGCAGGCCTCAACTAGCAAGGCCAGTCTTAATTCCTTGCTCAGGCTATCTGTGGAGGCCTGGATACCACTTCTTGTCTCGGCACGGCTGTTGCCACCAATTTCATGCTTAGAAAGCACACATTTATGAGTTTGACCAAATTTGCGGGTGATTGGCAAACGTCCCTTATGTATATGCACTACAATTAGTCCAGATCTTATGGGGAAAAGCAGGCTTGATGATAGAGAGAATTAAAGACCGCAGAGCTACTACATGTTTGTTTGTGTTATTGACTCTAGCAAAACAATTTCCCCATCAATTTAGTTAATTCAGAGCCTATTCTAGGGGGCTAGCCTATATGCACTGTCAGCTTCCACTACCAGTGGTACCACAGATAGTCTTGTCTTTTCTGGGCCATGGACGCAGCACGGCAAGTACCGCACACGCCAGGTGCGTCCATCATCATCTAATTCTTCCTCCCTGTGCTTAAACAGCTGCCAAGCCATTTTAGTTTGTCTTCCATTGGTCAGGTCATGCCTGTGGGAGGTAGAATCCCCCTTCTCACCCCGCTCCTTCCCCCAACTGTAGATCCATTACGTCAGACAAATGGGTCTCACAGATCTTTCAAAGAGGCTAAGTCCTACCTTTCATTTCATTTGTGTCCTATTTTGCCCCCATGTCAAAGCGAATTTTAGAATAGTGTTTGCCCATGCTGCCATTAAAACCTTTACTCTGCAAGTGTGCCATTAAATGGGTCTCAGACTCTGAGAAGGTGACAGATGCTTTTCACTCTACTTTCCTGCCCCCAAAACAGACGTAGATCTCAGTCCTTATCTTTGAACTTTACCCATTGAATTCCTTTCTGGGGAATGATGAATCCAAATTGCTCACACTGCCTCCAATCCTATCCACTCTTGTACCGGGAGACTGGATAGCTGACCCCGGTCTTGCAGGACACGTAGTTCCATATACCCTTTCAGCAGTACCACAGGCGATAGCTGCTCTTCAAAGTGGGCAAGAAACACTTTCAATTTGCTGTGCTTCCCTTTCTGCCACATCACGGCACCTCGGGTGTTCACAAAAATGATGGCAGTGATGGTCGCCACCTTTGGAGGTCAGGAGTAAATGTATTCTCATACCTAGACCATTGGCTTCTAAAGGTGGGATCTCTACTTCAGTTGTGGACCATCTTCTGACGACTGTCGACTCTTGACATCATTGGGTTTCACCATCAATGAGCCGAAGTCCCACTGAAGCCCCAAACAGAGGCTTACATTCATTGGGGCAAGTCTGGACACGGTGCATTCAAAGACCTTTCTTCCATCGCAGCACGTCTGGTACATTCAGAGTATGAACCTGATGTTTCATGATCAGTTCTGTATATTAGTAAGGACAGCTCTGAGGCTTCTTGACCTCATGCATCCTCCTCAGCCACAGCGCCATGTGATGCATTCAAGCACTACAGTGGAGCCTCAAATCGAAGTTGACTCTGCATCAGGGCTGCCTCTCCGACTCACTTCAGATCTCAAGGTAGATTGCTCAGGTTCCGCAGTGGTGGCTATCAGATGGTGGTCTGAACCATGGCAGGCTGCTACCCTTTCCTCGCCCAGAGCTTGTGACCGTCACATCGCTATCTTATGGGCGTGAGGAGGTTCGTGTGGGAGTATGATGTTCAGAGTCCTGTGGCTTTGGGCGATCTGCTTAACCCTCAAAGCTGTCGTGCCATCCAACAAAAGGAGGCTGGCACATGTTCTCACAGATCACTACAACTATCTGGAACTGCAGCAAGTAGAGCAGAGTGGGTTTCTTGACCCACTGCAAAAAGGTTGTGTGCCTTTGAAGGTTGCTGGAACAACAGATCTTATTCCTGGTCGCCAACCACCTGGCGGGGTCCCTTGTCAGTGCAGATCAACTGAGCAAAAACCACCCTACATGACCTACGTTCTTCCTAGGCAATTTGGTGTTGAAGACTCATGCATCTTTCCTTCTTAAGATTGTGACACTCTTCCATGTTGACCAGTCTATCATCTTGCCCACATTTCTGCTCCTCTTCATCCTTCGGAAGAGGAGATACTCCATTGCCTTGATCCAAAGAGGGCATCAAGCTTTTATCTCAACAAAACAAAAGATTATCAAGTTGACAATGAGCTCTTTGTCGGATTCTTGGGTGCACAGAAAGGCAGTGGATGTAAAAGAGGACCGTGTCAGAGTGGATAGTGCTCTCCATTAAGATCGGCCGCGCACTGACCAAAAAGCAGCCCGAGAGCCCATTCCACCAGGGCCAAGGCTGAAACAACACCATTTGCATGTTTTTCATATCTGCACACTGCAACATCGGTGACCGTGAATAGATTTCAAGCAGACTACTGCCGTGACTGCCAGATCTGATGAAAAGGTAACTTTGCCCGCTCAGTCCTTCCTGGCTTTCAGTCTATGTCTATTCCCTGGACTACCAGTACCTCGCCTTTGGGGAGGCATTCCTTTGCAGTGCCATACTGGGAACCCAAAGCAGCCATGGCAAATTTAGTCGAGACCAGTCCCAATTCGATGCGTAGCAAGCAAGCCTGACCCCTTCAAAATAATTTTGTTTTTTTAATGGCAAAATTGGTAGGTTCTACACCACATTTTTCATGTATATTCAGATGTGTTCACTTTTAAAGCATAATAAATGATGACCTTACAGGTCACAAGGATACCCAATCATACCCATAGAAAATCTTACTAATAACAAAAAAAAAAGACAGACCAGTCTCCAAATTATGTCTGGTGAGTGTAGCGGGTGATCTGGAACATTCCAAGGACGGCACTCTCTGCCAAGAACATTTGTAAAAAAAAAAAATTGGGATGCATAGTAAATGAGAATCTTACTTACAGTGCACTAGGATACCCACTGACCTGTGCCTTATTTAATCTATTAGAGTTTAACACTTCATATTTTTAAAACATTTGTTACCTAATTTAGCTGCTGCAACCTAGATACTGCATAAAACTGATTTCAAATGTCTTTTGATTAAACCTCTTGTCCTTTATTATATGTAAAGAATGTAAAACATTGTACTCCGGCAAGATTCTTTAAATGAGGGTTCTGTTTAGTACAGTTACTTTTAAGGAAAGCAGACCATGATTAAGAACTTTTACTTGCCTGTGCGAAGGCCTCTATTAAAAATAATATTTATTTCACTGGTTGTGGATTCGGTCTATCATGAGGTGGGAAAATTACCTCAACTACCTTCAGGTAATAGTGTGGAGCAGCGTTCAGGGGCCAACAAAGTATTACTACTGGGAAAATTGTTGGGTGCACAAGCTAAAAGGCAACCACGATGAAATGTGGCATTGAGAGTTCAGATAATATGGGAATTTCTGGGCTATTATCATAAAGTAGAAGCCTCACACAAAGGAACGTGTGTTCAGGAAGAGGGGCCCTTTACACAGGCAACATAACCCACCATGGAGGATCTAAGGCTGGCCACTCTGACCCACCTGTTACTCAGATTTTGTGGGCAAGGTACACTGGCTTGCCCATCTATTATGACTTTGAAGCAATTCCACTTCATGGCCATTCATTTGTAATTAGAGTCCAGGCATAACTTCTTCCACTACCTGCTGCATTCCTGAGAATGGAGATGTGCACGTGG
This sequence comes from Lissotriton helveticus, assembly GCF_964261635.1. Taxonomy (NCBI): domain Eukaryota; kingdom Metazoa; phylum Chordata; class Amphibia; order Caudata; family Salamandridae; genus Lissotriton; species Lissotriton helveticus. The sequence goes on along the minus strand of NC_136065.1, from coordinate 229,055,488 downwards.
ATTATAATTCTCAACCATAAACACTGCTACAAGTCATATAAGACTTGCAATGTCACACATAGGCACAATGGTGATGTCGCTCTTATGTGAACTGAAAATTTCACAGTGCCAGGTTATAAGTTCACGTAAGAATGACACTTCTACACTTTCATTTGGCAGCTCACGGTTGCTGCTGCTGGCCTGCTCGTGTGTGGTCTGGACTAGGCCTTCCTGCGTGGTGATTCTTTCTCTGCCACCCTGCATGGCCATCTGCAACCATGTGTGCTGTTGTCACTATTTTATTTCCATGCCAGTCATTGTAGAACTAAGACAGGCATCTGCTGTGCAGCGCAGTTGTCTATTTTTATTTCCATGATTACTGACATAGAAATAAATGACTGACAATGGCACTAAGGTTATTTCATCCAACTCGGGCTTGAACTCGTCATTCTAAAGCTGGCCCCAGGATCTAGCCAATCCCTCCCTGGAGACTGGAAAGTAACTCAGTGAGTTGTTGCCTGCTGATTTTGTTACTGGGTTGCGATTTTGCAACATTGCTGCAAAATCAAACCTCCAGTTACAAAACCGGCCCCCAGCCTCTCATGGGAAACGCCAGGTGCTGCGGTTCTGGAGGTGAGGAATCTGTAGTTAGAAGTGTCCGTCATAAGTTTCTTGCCTTCATTAACCCTCTTACTGGTTGATATTCTTTCTAACCACAGATTCCTCAATTCTGTCCCACCTCCCCATTTTAACATCTAAAATGGTCCCAAGATTGTGATCCGCTCTCTGTTGCTAACAATTGTTCCATGCTCTGTATCTGAGGGCATGGAAAAGCAAGATGCAAGAAAATTCCTTCAGTGTGCAAGTGTGGCACTTATGACAGTGTCTGCTGGCCCAAGACAGCACTTGTGTAGAAGTTATCTTGATCCAGTCTGGCACCTGGGGATATTTTGAAAGTGAGGAGTCTGTGGTTAGAAAGAGCATTACCAAAGGTAAGTTACTAGTTCTTTAGTCAGATTGGTGAATACTAATGTTGACATGCTGCCTCTTCCGCGCACATCCTTAGCAGAAAGGCAGCATGATGATGGAAGTTCAGATTGCTCTTTATTAGAACATTGGAATGTTGGGAGCTCAATTGAAAACAATGGAGTGTTCCGGGCTTCTAATGGCTGGTAGAGCCTGGAGTTCCAGCATTCCAATGTTGTTGTGTACAGCTGTTGATGTGAACAAATGCCTCCTGTGAGGCGTTTGTTTTATTTGTTAGAACTTTCTTCCCTCAAGTTGGGGAATGTTGTAATAACCTTATAGCCCTACGTAGCTAGGGTATACTGGCATTAAAGTCCAGCTCCCTTGTTAAAGGCCCTCGTCTTCAACTTGTGCTTTTAATGCTGGAGCGGGCCTTTATGTTTGCCCTGTTTCTCTAGTCGAAGAATTAGGAGCACTGCTAAAAGCTTAGTTTAAGTGTTTTATTTAAAATGGGCATGTATATACTTTCTGTTGATAGAGATAATCCATCTCAGACTTCGATGCTCTTGCCCTTCCCTTTTACATCTCTTTAGCACATAAGTGCAGTATTCAGAAGCACTACTGAATGCCTTCCTCGAGTCTCAATAACTAAGAAAAAGTTTTCTTTTTAAACCCAGTCCTTTTCCAGCCTGTAAGCATGCTGGTTAAAATGTCTAGAGCCCCACTTAAAAAAACAGGGGGGGAGTTCTTTTTGTGATGATCGAGCGCATCTTGGCCGGATGGACACCGCCACAAGCAGTAGACTGCTGGGAAGAGCTGGGGTTTTTTTGCAGAGTTTTATATAGTGCGAACTAGACCCGAACCGAATCAGGTATCAGAGCGCTTTTACATATTTTCCAGTTGCGTTACATGAGGACACACTTTCATTTTAGGCACGGGGAGATTAAGTGATTTGCCCAGAATCACAGGTGTTTTGGCGTCGTTACCGAGACTCGAACCCAGATCCCCAGGTCCGAGGTCGAGCGCCCTAGCCGTTAGGCCAACTCCTCTCCCAATTGTAATTGGACCTGTACAACACTGGCCCAGTCTTGCAGTGCTAATGGTCAGACATAATGGATCCTATTCACATGTAGTAAATCTACACGTGTAGATTTACTACAACAAATTTGTGGCTACACTTTTGAGTAGCTTTGCTACTTTTGGCTGTTCACCATTTGGGAGTGTAAAGATGCTAAAAAGTGTACACTTCCATGTCCTCAACCCTTACATTTAGATGGTGGGGTGCATCCCCTCCTCTTTAGTTCTATGTATTCTTCATTTTCCACCCAAAACCCTCTTTCCTTCCACATTTCCTACTACAACATATACCTACATATGCAAAGAGCTATGCAGCCAAGCGGAGATCTCCTCACATAAAAGATGAGGGATGTGAAGGTTTCGACCTCTGTATGTAGGTTTGTGAACAGTATGTTGTAGTAGGTTTGTAGTACCATTGTAGCACTGCTAAATACACTATGCAGTTTGTGAGTAGCCCACATTTGTAGGAGGCTGACTGCAGAATTCTGTTTCCCCACTGAAAAGGAGCTGTGCCTCTTTACAAGCTGTCACTGCTGTAACTTAACCATCCGTCAAGTACCAAAGGAAGAAGTATTCTCATGTTTTTCAAAACTGCTACTTGCTTATTAATGACATCTTTAGAAATCACACCGCACAATCTCCATCCCACGGATTCAAAATGTTACTGGCCCTATACAGTCTGTGGGACTTGTTTCAAAGGAAAGGATTGTAATTGTAAATAGTTGATTTATATATCATAGTTTATCACCCATGAGGGTATCCAGGCACTGTCAGTGGGCACGGGGAGATTAAGTGATTTGCCAGAATCACAGAATGTTGAGCCAACACCGAGACGCAAACCCGGATACCCCACTCCAGAGGCGGAAGCTCTGGCCGCTGCACCACATCCTCTTCCACAGATACTCATGTATCATAAATCAGAGACCGTGATGCATTTTTGCCAATTCTTATCCTCTCAGTTACATTTCTTCATCAGCAAACACTGTGAAGTAGAATTATACCAGTTATCAGATCTAGCTGCAGGGGAATGAACATGTACCTCAGATCACAATGTCAGTCTAGGATGTGTTCGTATTTCTGTTTTGGTGCACCAAGGTGTGCTTTACCTTCTAGCAGGGTCAGACTGCAAGTATCCTAAATCATCAGTTTGATTTTGAGCAATCTTTAAACTGTATGTTGTTAGCTCCTATAATTAATGCTTGTCAAGTTTGTTACAACTTACAACTACTACAACAGCATCCCAGCAATATAAAATACATTATTGAAATTCCTTCCCCAAGGCCTTATACTACCAGCATATCCGTAAGCCAGTGAAAGAACTCTGCAATCCCTGCTAAGAAACTGACTTACATGTTTAAAAACATTTAGCATGCTTGTTGCATCTTTTATACGCCTACAATACATCCCTAGCAATGTACTCGTGAATCCAGACCATTATGATATATCTTCTTCTTACAGCTTACATTTTTCTTGCCTTTCTGAGTACAGTAATCAATCCCCTCCTCAGTCAGAGCATGGAAATCCAGTGCAATTGCAAAATTGACATGTATCACAAACAGCAGATGCCACAGAGCTTGTCAGACTTGTGCTTCTCTGTCCTCTACCTGATTATGGCTATATCCAAAAACTGTGAATAAGATTATATTACTCGACCTTGAAACTCTGAAGAGCAAATTACACTAGTCCAAAACCAAAAAACACAAAGTCATATATACTTTAACAGATAATCTGGAATTATGACCGTAAACATACAGACAACATTTCACCCTAAGAGATGCCTCCGAAATCAGCCTTTGACTTGACTTTGCCACTGTGGTTCACAAATTAACATTTACAACAGTAGACCCATCATGATCAAGGCGAACAGTAAAAATGTACTGGCCTTTGGAAAGACTTTTCAGTACCTCAAAAGTCTAAACACCTCACCTTCAGAACCCACCCTCTGAAACCCTCAATCCAATGCCACATCCATTAAGATATTTTTGACCTCTTATACCATTGTTGTACATTAATATAAACCCACCAGTCTCTTTAAACCCTTTCCCCTTTACACTATCCTCACTTCTCCACAAGCATAACCCATTACCTCAGGGTAACCTCCTTTCAACTCCTACCAAAAACTACCTCCTCACTCCGCATGATACTCACCGTGCCTAGGAACATCTTTAACCACACCACACAGCATGACCTTACATATCCACCTGGCCCGTTTCATAAGATCCAGTCTCATTAATCTAAAATCATTCAGCCTTCAAGCATACACTGAACAACCATGACCTCTTTTCTGACTCCAACTGCTCATGCAAACATGGTTTGAAGAAAATTTAAAAACTTTCAGAGAGGACCTTTTTCAGTCAGATAATCATCCTGAGAAACAGAAAGGGCATGGGTTGCTCTTACATCATTGTCATGACGTGCACCATTTATGCACATAGATAGTTGCTGCTCTTGCAGCCCTAACAGCTCTCTTATTATTGAATTGGCCTACAGAAATACAATTCCAGTTTTTTTGGATGAATTTCTCAATCTGGCACCTCATCTACAGACCAAGCCAACAAAATCCTGATCACGGGTGACAACATAGTGGTCGACAAGTCAGACTTAAAATCCGCACTGGACCTCCTCAGAAATATGCACCTCACACATTATGTTAGCACAGGTATTCTGAAAGGTGCTGACTTGCGGGCACAATTCCAATGCATTAATGCATCATGCTTCAACATCCTACACATGCTCAAATAAATCTTCTGTTGGATCCCCACCGAAACAAGAAAGACGATCACCCATGCACTGGTCACTAGCAGACTGGACTACGGAAACACCCTTTACGCCGGAACCACAGCCAAACTACAGAAAAAAACTCCAGCGCATCCAAAACGCCTCAGCCAGACTCATACTGGACATCCCCCGCCAAGCTTACATTTCCGGTCACCTGATAGACCTCCACTGGCCCCCCGTCAACAAGAGAATAACGTTCCGTCTCCTCACCCACGCACACAAGGCCCTCCACGACCTAGGACCCGAATGCCTCAACACACGACTGTCCTTCTACACACCCACCCGACAACTACGATCATCCAATCAAGCCCTCGCCACAATTCCGCGCATCCACATATCCACCATGGGAGGAAGATCCTTCTCCTACTTAGCAGCCAAAACCTGGAATTCTCTCCCACTCACATTCGCCTTACTCAGAACCACCTCTCCTTCAGAAAGCAGCTAAAAACCTGGCTTTTCGGTAAGTAATGCACCCACCCTCCCTCAAGCGCCTTGAGACCCTCTGGGTGAGTAGTGCACTATATAAATTCCTGAACTTGAACTATTAAGAGGTTTGCGAAAGCAGCCAAATAGTATATTCTAAAATTAGGGAGCGCTAGTTCTTCATTTTCTTTATGTTGGATAGTTGTAGAAGAGTTATTTGTCCTTTCCAAATAATGGCACATGTTATTTATCTAATGGTACAAAAAATGAATTTGTACTTTACAAGGCACATTAGGAAAATAAAAAAAATCGATAGAAGAATTAACATTTTGCTCAATGGTGTATGGCTAATAATTGAGAGCGGATTGGCTTGTCATTTTTCAAAACTTGATTTTATTTTGTTTAATGTTATTAGATTATTTATAGGGATCGACATAATTGGCTGTGGTGTAGATTCCAAGATACCTGATAGGATGAGTAAGGTCTTAATTTTCACACAAACATAAAAACGCATAAAAGGCAGATCAACTATGGAAGCATTGATCAAAATTAGTTATGTTTTGTTGTTCTATCTTCTAACCACCTGTGTGATAAAATTGCTGTCATTGGTCCAGCATGGACAATGTTCCTAATGAATCCTGTTATCTGTACAGAGTATCATCACTAAAGGTTCTATGAACAGGATAAATGGAATTATAGACATTGGATAACCATGGGGAGTTTCCTAGTAACATCAACTTTACCTGCCTACTGAGTGTTGTTTTTTAGGATTTGTATGAAATGAGTTGGAAAAAAAAAATCCTTGCAGAATAAGGTATCCAAGTTTCCTAAATGTATGGCCATCTCAGCATCAACTATAATAAAAGCTGCTTTGTAATAACTGGATGAGAAATCATCTATTGCTCTATGAAAAAATGTACCTTGCCTTTAGAATATCCCCAGAATGGACCAGTGAGATTTAAAAACATTGCTCCTGCGTGGCCATAGGTGACGTTTTGTGGCTCCATGTTGACTTCATTCTGCTCCAGAATTGATGATCATACCCACTTGTGCACACGAGATTAATCTTTGGAAGACTAACTCCGCCTTCAACACCTAGCAGATCACGTGTGGCAGTTACTCCCAGAGATGGAGCCAGGTCTCCTCCACACGAGAACGTGCAATGTTAGCATTTCTGTGCATTGGGGTTTTCTAGCTGTTTCGCTTTCTTTTTTTCTGAGACACCTTCCACCTGTTGTGGGACTTGGGACTCTCGTATACTTTCCCGCCACTCTGTCTCCTGCCCAGAGTTCTGAAGAAGATCAGGAACGACTGGACCTATGTCATCCTTATTTCCTTGGATTGAGCACAAAGAGCATGCTATCCAGAGACCCTGGGCATGAGCATCTGTGGCCACAGCAATAAAACAGGGTCCTGCACCCGGGCCTTCACAATCTTCACATTCATGTTTGGAGACTGAGCATCGACCACTGATTACCTTCGCCCTTCCTCTGGAGGTGGGTGTTGCCATCTTTGCAGTGAGGTGTCCCTCAAAAAATGCTATGTATACTTGTTGTGTTAAATTTGTGTTTTTTATGGCACACAACAGATGTACCCTTTCTAGACCAGGTGATCAGATGTTTTATCATTTGTTCTGACCTTTGCCTTGCACAGTTAAAAGGGTACCTTTCGGCCTTCTTAAGATTGCTGACCTGACCCTCCTTATTTAAAATTTTTACTGCTTTTACATTGGTCATACCAGAGAACACCGATTGGACGATCAATTATTTGTCTGGAACAGAAAAGCCATGCAGAAAAGGACTATCTCTTGCTGGATCCGGCTCTGCATAAATATCTGCTATGCATTGGCCAAGAAGCAGCCCCCGGAAGATTTAAGGGCTCATTCCACCAGAGTCAAGGATGCTACCACTGCACCTGGAGTTCCTATCCTGGACATGTGTCGGGCAGATACATGGATGTCCTTCCACACATTCAGGAAGCACTGCTGGCCAAACAGCTCGGTTCACCGAGAGGGGCATTTTGCCCACTCAGTCCTAAAGGACTTTTTGGTCTTAGACAATTCACAGCCCCACATCTAAATAGCTATTGCTTCAGCATCTATTTAAAAGGTGAGATATCAGCGGTTAGAAGTCTCTATCAGAAGAACAAGTTACTTATCTTCGTTGATGCTCTTTCTGGTAGAGAATCAATCTAATGGCAGATTCCGCACCTACCCTCCCATCCACCCAGTTCTGTGAATTAGACTCTGCCCCGTAAAAAGGTCCCAAGTTAAGGAATCTACACACTGGTCAATGCAATGTGCTAATGGGCCTCTGTGTCTGGGAGCTTGGATAGCTCCGCACGTCATTTCTGGAGCGTAAGAGCAGAGCTGCATGGCGCCACATAATGGTGCGCAAAGGTACTACTTGAATGTTTCCTGATCCAGTCTGGTGCCTTGGAAAGTATTCAAAAGGTGTAAATCTGCGGTTAAAAAGTCTCTACCAGAAAGATCATCACTGAAGGTAATTTGTTTATTTACACCTACCTTTTCAATTGAACTTTTTCCATATTATGGATCGCGTTTAAAGAATATTTAATATATACAAGGTATTCTTTCTTTATTTCGGCCGATTTGGCCATCAAAGATAGGCAAAAAAACACGTTTGAAACAATATAAAACATCGCAAATATGCAGGGACACATGTTATACAGTATAAAATCATTTCACCTTGAGAAATAAATACTACTAGAGTGAAAACAGATAAAAGACCATACGTTTAAAATTTTGATCTTATAGTTATGTGAACAACTGCGACTTTAAAATACGGGTGCGAGTATGCCATACATTTGTTAGGAATTTAGCTAATGCAAACACCGTTGGACCCGAGACATCAGTTTTTAAAATTCTGTACATCGGGAGGTACTCCCTACAACCAAAGTTTCTGATGAGTGGTAAGAGCCAGTATTTCCTTGCGGCTTTGTAAGTAGGGCAAAATAAGACCACATGTAAATCACTTTCCTGAGCACAAATGCATGCCGGGCATTGCTTGGTAGAGGGCGGTCTTGACCAGGAGCTAGTAAAGGCCCGCAGAGGCAGTGTGCCATATCTCCATTGGAGGAATAGTTTCCTGGCCAGCACGGGTGTCATACCATCCAAAACCCTCTCCAACCTGTATAAATCCTTGCTTTGCATGAATGCAGATGTTAGTGACCCCTCACCCTGGCATTCCATGACCCTAGCTAGTTTCTGCTCGTGGTAAGCGTTGGCCAGAACTCTTCGTGGAATCCCTAGTGAAGCATTAGCTGGATCGGACCATAGGTCGGGGAACCCTAATCTCACACAGGACTTTTTTATATATTTTATCCATGGGATCTGTAGAGCTTTGGGGTGGATTAGAAACTCCCTCAGTTCCGCCCTGTAGGTAGAAAGTTCTTCACTACTCCATAACCTTCGCCAGAAGGCTATGGGCCTGAGACCCAGTTCATCTGCTATTGGTCTCAGTCCCAGGTCCATCCTCAAGGGGACAATCGGTGTACTAGACGGGAGTGCAACTAACTGTCTAATAAAATTGTTCTCAGTTGTAGACAAACTGTGGGAAGATGTGTGACCCCACAATTCCGCCCCATACATGATAGCACCCCTGGCCTGTGCCTTATAGATCTGAATGACCGGCCCCAATGGACGATATGTGGAATTTTTCATCATGCGTGCGATGCCACCTGTAGTCTGCACTAGTTTAAGGTTAGCCCTAGTCTGATGTGTTCCCCAGGACATGTTTTCATTCAATGTTACACCCAGGTATTCAAAGGTGGAGACTCTCTCTAAACATGATGATCCCAGTATGGGGTTCAGGCGTGATCTTTTGGTTGGGTTCAGGACCATGAACTTTGTTTTTGTAGCATTAATCTCTAGCCCCCTTTCCGTGCAGAAGGACACAAAAGAATCGAGGATCCTCTGTATCCCCATGGGGGTTTTGGACAGCAGCAGGGTATCATCTGCAAACATGATTGCAGGGACCCTGCTGCAGTTCAGCTTCGGAGCATCAGTGTATTCAATGCCATTGAGATGGGCGATTACCCCGTTGACAAAGAGGCAGAACAGGGTCGGTGCCAATACAAAACCCTGCCTCACCCCCCTGTCAACGGGGAATCCGTCCGTTAACTCCCCAAGCTTCCCGCATCTGACCCGGGCGTAGTTGTTATGATGGAGTCTCTGTAAAATTGTCAGAATGTCCGGGGGGACCCCCATCTCAGCCAGAACGCTCCAAAGTTTCCCTCAGGGCACCAGGTCGAAGGCGGCCCTCAGGTCCACAAATATTGTGTACAAGCTGCCACCTTCGAATATCGCTGTCCTCCAAAAGATAATATTCAAACGGAAGACCTGGTCCACTGTCGAGACTCCCTTCCTAAAGCCCGCCTGGTATGGACTGAGGGCGCCCGTCTCCTCCACCCAGTCCTGCAGGCGATTCAACAGTATCCTACCGAACAGCTTCTGGGGCACATCAATTAAGCTGATTGGTCTGTAATTGGCTGGGAGCAGGGGGGAACCCTCCTTAAATATAGGAACCACCTCTGCCCCCAGCCAAGTGCTCGGGACTTCCATGCCATGCAGGACAGCGTTGAACACAGTGACAAGGTATGGGGCCCACACATCGGGCTCCTGCTTGAACAGGTCCCCCGGAAGACCGTCCAATCCTGGCGCCTTCCCAGATGCCAGTCCTGCGATTGCTACCTTAACCTCCCCCACTGTTATCAAGTCCCCGTCATACTCAGCCAGTCCATTACCGATGTCAATTATAGTTTCTCCCTGCTCAGAACTATAAAGAGACTGGAAGTGTGCCTGCCACGCCCCTGCTGCAATATTTGGCTCTATTGCCGAAAGGAGACTCCCTGATCCCCCGTTTACCACTCGCCAAAACATTCGGTAGTCTCTTGTTGCGAGGGAACTAGTGAGCTCCTCCCATTGATTCTCCTCCCATTCAATTTTAGCGTGGGCAACTAATTTTTTGTATGCCCGTCTACATTCTCGTAGCTTCTCTCCGCCTGTTCCCTCCTTGATGCATCTGAGGATATCTCCCTTTGCCTTTCTACAGGCTGCATTAAACCATGCGGATTTGTGGTGCTGCCCCCTCTTGGGATTCTGTACCTTACTAAAAAGTTTGGAGGCTGCTCCCTTGATGAGATCCTCATGTGCCTGGTATAGTTTGTTATGGGAATCTTTATTGCCCACATCTTTAGCTAGATCTCCCACTTTTTCCAAAATTGGCATTAGTTCTGCGTATAGCCTCGGGAGTTTAACTTGGCTCAACACTAATTTTTCCCACCTGATTCTGATTTAATATATACACTCTCCTATCTTATTGGACTCCAACCATCCCGTTTTCTCTGTGAAAACTGTACACTGTTATCACCTTTGGCACTGTAAAGTAAGCAAAAGGAAATACGTAGCGTTTTACAAAAGTCCGAAATAATTGAATGAAAGGCCTCAGCCTTAGCCATTTGCTATAGCTCAAGTGTCTCTAGAAGCCCTGTCCTGATGAAGCTGTAAACATTTCCATAATCCACCTCAGTCATTTATTCTATCTCAGTCAGAAAAGGCATTTTTTGTATTCCGTCTTGCCTCTCTCATGTATAGTTATGCTGCAGCTGAGAGAAACAACTGAGTTTCATCGAGTCACCTGAAAACCAAAGGGCACCGGACATGGCCACAGGAAGATCCTTGCACTAGCAAATTACATGTGAAATAAGCAAAGTTCTCGTCCCATAAATGTTGTATCTTTTGCACTTGTTCATTTTCTGAGCTAACCCTTAAGGGTTTAAAACACCTCTTTGATTGGAATCCATTATCGATATGGAGCTGGAAGCCTAATCCTCTGGAGCCACAAAGAGTCAGGCTCTAGACTGGTCCGAAGTTTCTATCTGTACTTTGGCATTGCCCGACGCTAGCACAGTTTCTATCTGTAAACACAATGCCACCTACACAGACCTACAGTGTATGGTAAGCAGATGCTCTCAAAAAGGTCGCAAATAAGGGAACACCCCAAAGAGAAATATTTTCCAGAGGTCATATGCAAGAAGACATTCGGAGATACAGATCCACAGTTCGCTGCTAAGATGAGAATCGGGATGCTAAACTGTAGACTTCCAGAAGATTATTGAAATCCAAGGAAAATCCTGAATAAAAAACAATGGGACAAACATCAAGAGCAGGTGCAAAGAGCATGATGGAAAATAGTATTGTTTGCATGGCACTGCATCTTCCTCCGAAGTCAGCAGCCTTTTTCATACAAAAGTAACATTGTTGGAAGTACTCGAGCCATTTTGTATTGGGAACAAGCTTAAGAATCCACTGCTCCCACTGTCTTGGATTGGGCATAATGGTGTATCCCTGCTTCACCATTTATAGAACTATGCGTAGCAAACTCCACATTGAGGATTGAAGAATGTAAGTAAATATTTTCCTGAAATAAATAAACGTTCCTAAACACCTTTTCCTCCTAAAATGTTGATCGCAAAGGTTTAGAATTTCAGGGGAAAGGGTTGTGCAGATTTGCAAACTTGGCACGTCAGAATGGCATCATCAAGAGCAACTGTCCTTTATCAGTCTGTTACACTTTTCCCCTTTCCACATCCTCTCTCTGTGCAAGTTCTTAGTTCCTTGAGGGTGCAAAGGAAAAATAAATTATGCTAAATTCTACATCTTCATTTCTACCAGCTGCTATTGATTTAATTGCCACCGCATTCCACTACCAAGACATAGCCATGGTAAACGAAGATGTGCATTAATCACATGTTCATCTACAGACGTCAATAGCCATCCAAGTATTTTCTCTAGATCTTTCTAAACTAATTCTCTTTACTTCCTGCTTTTAGTGTGTCATATTCTGTTGTCGCATAAAACCAATGTATCCTATCTGATAACTCCAGCATTTTTAAGTTGTATACTGTACCATTGTGAAATTTCATTCCTTGATTTCCTGAAGGCATTGAATAGCAGGATCCTAGGATACATTTTTAAATCCAGCTCACCAGCAACGTCCTTGATTACTTCCTTACACCATTTCAAGACCTTTTCACTGCAGTTTAACGTGTTGATTGTGTGCCTAGTTTTTTATTACATGTCCAACACTTTCCAAGTTTAACAGTATACTCTGTTTGCGTTTTTCTCTTAACCGTCACAGACAGCTTATGTGGCAGATTCTTGTTTCTGGAGTAGGTTTGGATTTTGACATTGATCTGTTCTGGACTGCACTGACCACAAGTGCAGTGATTAGAAGCTCGGAAAATATTTAAGCCTTGCGTTCCTAACATGGTCCATCAGTGTCATAGGGTCTGAAATCACTGACCGTTGGATTCCCTTTGCACAATATGGTTAGAATCATTGTTTCGTTGAATCAAGGAGTTGCCGGAAGTTGTCGATGAGGTGCTCTCTGTAAAGATTCCTTCGCGTACATGGTACCTTTCGTTTAACATTTTACGTTCTGAGTTGGTAAAGTGGCAGGACCTTGCATCTGATTCAGAATAGTTTAGTGTTATGGGGGAAACAGGTATACTGTCCTGGCTTGTCATAGTCACTATTCATACACCCCAGTACACCAGCCCTTGGTTTGTATATTGAAACCAATACTAGCTTTGAGAACTAAATGTTGCAGTCGGGAAAGTACATAGAGATACATTTGTTTGCTGAATCACTGCTTCTTATTGAAGTGCTGCTTCAGAGTCTGAAAGTACCTGTCCATTTCAAACAGTGCTCTGCAGCACAGACACCTGACTGCTCTCAGTGAAGCTGCCACCCTTTCCTTGTACTTTTTGTTTATTATCCAGCTCCCTTAGGTTTTTTATTGGAATCTGAACTGATATTTGATTATGAAGGTTTACTGTTGTTTTTGAGAGTGCAAATGTACTTGTATGACTTGGCATAGTCACAACTCTACTTCTCAGATCCCCAAGACAAGGAAAATAAGTCCTTGTAATCCAAAAAGGCAGTCCACAGAAGTGTGCTAATGGTACGTCCGAAAGAGAACTTATGAATTGGACAGTTATATAAATTTGAAGCCAGTTTGCTGTGATACACAGATTACTGGTGACTGTGTTTGATTTCAACTTTGATCTGATGCTCTTTACCAATTACAAATGATGGAATCCATCATCAAATAGGAAAAAATTGTTTCGACTACCTCGAAGACCATTCTTTTCCACTGCCATTTCTCTTCTGTTTCATCATCCAGCTTTCAAAAAGTTTTTTCGTAAATCGTTCATGTATAATCTGTTTAAGGTGCTTTCTCTCTTAACAAGGATTAATCCATTTGATTACTCAGCAGTGTCCTGTAACTTTCATGTTTTCTTTCAGATTTGCTTTCGGTCATGTTAGACACAGAGTGGACTCTTGAATGAAGACATAAATGCTCTCTCCTATTCTTTGTTTCTGTATTTCTGCTAGATAGCTGGCATGGGATAGTGAACATTGCATAGTGGGTGTCATGCTGTTTTCCAATGCAACTTTGTTCAGAAATGTTCCCATCACCAAGTGCTGCCTCAAGCCATTAGAAGAGAAGTGATGGTCTTGTTTTCTTCGTTTCAGCGACAGAGAGCAAATCACATTCCAAGGAGAAGAAGAAGAAGAAGAAAAAGGTCAAGGAGGTAAGTTTGAATCGTGCTTCATTTTTCACTTCCATGGGTAGTGAAAACCAGGTGAGCGGTGTTACTCTATCTGAAAAGGATCATGAGGACAAGCAAAGTTTGAAATTAGATGAGGAGAATTTAATTAATGACAGGAACACATGTTATTTTCATTGGGAATTTCCCAAGATGCTGCTATTCACTCGCATGGTTTGGTAAGGATCATTGCGGTAGGCTGTTTTTATTATGCTTAAAGTCTGTGTGTGCTTGCATGAATTTTACTGTACTCATCTTTGTCCATTAGTGATAGTAGCATCTTATTTTGGGCTGCCTAACAGTATTTGTCTTGGGCAGATTGTTGGAGATGTAGATAACGTAGCTCTCATGTTTTGCATTTACTCTGGAGATGCTCAAGCATCTCGAGGTACTGGGCTTCTGTTAATAACATACTATGTAGGAATATTGATCTGGCCTTGATACTAAGGGATAAATTGCGCCTATTACCTGACATGACCGAGCTCACCTCTTTGACCTCTCCAAACAGCTGGCTGGCCATAGCGAACATTTTAATATTAATGCACTGGGTTGCCTCACACCTTTCAACTCTAGATGAATGGTTTATATAAATCTGTAAAGTGGTCTCTTTGGAATGTATCATTTATAAAGTGCAAGACAGAATAAAACTTTTCTTAATTACATGGTCAACATTCTTTGATAAGCCAAATTAGACTGAAGACATGAAGAACACTTTAAGCTATCATATGCCAGTAAACAGTAACATTCCTAAGAGGGCTTAGCACTTCAGTGATTTTATCTTCACATCTATATCTTAAACCTAAAAATGTGATGTAGTATGTTGGTCCTGCCCCATCCTGGGTGTTAATACCGCCATTGTTAGCATAAGAGAAAAGTTGTATAGAGGAGAGTTATATGGTTGTTGTTGGACCTGGCCCTTTTGGCAGGTTCACCCCAAAACTTTTTGCTTTTTCCTAGCCTGTTTCTGGAACCTAGTGTTGATGATTTTAGGCCTTGGCGCACTTTTTCACTGTGGTACAGTGTAAAGTGCGTGAGCTCTCTGTGTATGTGTGGTGAGTGACCTGCCCTCCCATAGGAATGAATGGGGAATATGTATGCCCATGGTAGTTCCTGATGTGTGGGGAGTGCAGGGTCGAGTTTGATATGTACGAACTCGTGAGATTGAATGCTGCGTAATGGTGTATGCGGCATGATTGTGTCTAGTCTAGAAGTGCCACTTTTAGAAGTTGGCATATTTGTGTAATCTGTGCCTGGCGTGTGATTGGCTGGTGAGCCTGGCCCAGAGTGCCTGGGCCTGCTTGTGGATTGACTGTCTGGTTTGAGGGTGACAGGGGCTGCAGAGCCCCCAGGAGGTTGTCTTAGTCAGCCCGTGGATGAAAGGCAGCATCTGCTGCCAGGGAAGTGGGAGGAGATAGCACCTGATAGTGAATGAGGCTGTGCCTGCCTGCCACAATGCTGGCTCCACCTCCCCGCTGGGCGACTGTCACCTCTGTCCCTGATACTGAAGGAAAGAAGGAAGCCAGGAAGCCCAAGGGCTCCAGCAACACCCAAGAACTGGTTTAGACCGGGCTCAGGGCCCACTTGCACAAAGACTTCAAAGGACTTCAAAGACTTTTTGGGGTATAAGAGAAGGACCCCTGACTACAGAAAAGGAGATTCTACAATCAAGAGGAACCTCTGCCAGAAGGACTGCTGAAGGAACTGAAGGAAGATTGCCTTGCTGTGTGCTCTAAGGGCTGACCTATCCTGCTATCCAACTGAAGGAGAGGAAAAGAAGGGCTTTGCTGTGTGCTGTGCCCCCATCTGCTTGAACTACTAAGACTTTGCTGTGTCTTCACTGAATCTCCAAGGGCCTGAGAAGAGCTGGCCTCCTGTTCCTGGAACCCAGGGTTAAAAGGTTCCTAAAGAAGCCCAAGACGCTGTGCAGATCGTGCTGTTTTGACCTGGAGCTTGCTTGGTGATCAACTGCTGAGCGTGAGTAGGGGTCGGTGTGCTCATCGGCACATTCCCAGCGAGGGTCGGAGGCCTGCGGTGCCTTCCCTCGTGAATTTGGCTCTAGGGCGGCTGTGAGGCCGAGAGGGCGATCTGTCCGTGACCTGCGCCCTCAAAATCCATCTGCCGGCTGTTCACCGCCGCTGCCCGGGGTCAGGAATACCCTGGGAAGTTGCCGTTCATAACCGGAGGCTGCCGCGGCGAAGATCGGAGCCGCCGCGCTCCCATTGGCTGGATGAGCCGAGCCCCCTCACCAACGCCGCGACGGGATAGGCCCGTGCGCCGCAGCGTCATCGGCGTTGCCGAGTGGTGATTTGTTGCCCCGAAGTACGTCATTGCAAGCCTGTCCCGGGAGCCGCACTGCCATTGGCTGACTCCCGGGCGTGTGTGGAGGCTCGTCATCAGTGCCGCGACGGGATTGGCTGGTCGGGGGAAGCCCGTGGAAGAGAGAAGCCGCGCCCGCAGTGAGAAAGAGACCCGTCTTCGAGACCCGTCCTCGCCGCGGGAGCAGCGCGAGTGCCGACCGCCCCTGGCCTTTGTCCCGAGGAGCTGTGCTAGCTCCCCGCCGCTCCCTGGAAGTACTGAGAGCGGCGGAGAGCAGCAGGGACCGGCCGGGGCTGAAGCAAGCCTGTTTTTGATCGGCGCGGTGCACCCGCAGCCCCTGGTGAGGCGCGCTCGCATTGTAGGAGCGCAATAGAGGTGAAGGTGTGATTTTCGAAGTAAGTCACATGCGGGCATTATTTGAACAGACCGTTTTTGGAGCCTATTGGAGATAAGCCCTTGGCATTATTTTTAATACCAATTTTAGAGACTTGAGACAATTTTTACATAAGAACTGGCTAATACAGGTGCAGATGAACCAGAGAGGTTCATGGGGGCAGATTGGTTCAAGAGCCGTGTGGCTCCTGCCTTTTTGGCGCAGTACTGTTCGAGGGCTAGTGAGAGCCCATGCCCTAGTTTGCTTGTTATCCCAGCTGCCCAGCAATTAGTGGGCAGCTGCACCGTTTAGGCCCTGACATTGAGACACAGGGCGTTCTAGCCCCAACAAGGCCAGTTGGCCTGGGGACTGCCACAAGTGGTGGCTTATGTGATTTCTGCGCATTGTGATTTCTATGTTTTTGATAGGTTTTGCTACGGTGATGTTTGCGCAATGTGGTTACCTGCTATGTTTAGGATGGTAATTGCCTACTGTGTGTTTTTGCGCTATTGAGTTGTGTTGGGGCACCTCTGAATGTTTTTATGCATCATGTGTCTTTCTTTCCCTGCGCTGCACCTCTGAATGTTTTAGGCGTCATGTGTCTCCTAGCGCTGCACCTCTGACTGTGTTTGTGATGCATCATGTGCTTTGTTCTTAACACCGCTGAATGTGTAGGTTTATGCATCATGTGTTTTCCTTTACTACTCCTCTGAATGTGTTTCATGCATCATGGGTAATGTGTTCTTGTTTATACCCCTAAATGTATTTTATTCTTAGGTGGTTGTTCTTTCTAATACAGGTGGTCCTAGTGAGGTCCTGGTCCCCTGCGTGACATTCTCCTAAGGTGTTTAGGGTTGCGTAGGTGGTACTTACCTGTTCCCAGTAGATACTGGTTGTGATTTATAACTGTTGCTCTGTGCTACAGTGATTTTATATCCTTTTATTCTGATTTCTTACAGTATTTCTATTTTTAAAGATTCTGACTGTGGCCCATGTGGCCCTGTCTTGTAAATAATCCCTGGTGAATATTGCCCGTGCCAGTTGGCACCATGTACATGTGTGATTTCTATCTAATGTGTTTTGACAATACAGAAGTTATTTTTACATAACCTTGTGTGGAGTTCCTTTTGTGGTGTGCCTAGGATGTTGTTGCTGTTGTGTGCTGGCGCAAATGCTTTACACATTGCCTCCGAGTTTAGCCTTACTGCTCATGCCAAGCTACCAAGGGGGTGAGCAGGGGTTATCTTGGCGTGTGACTCCCTTGCCCTGACTAGAATGGTGGTTTCTGCCTGGCTTTGGCGTCAGCCTTAGCCTACCAGAAATAGCCAGTTCTAACAGTTGTACTTAATGTGAACTGTTACAATCCAAGTCTTCTGTTTCATGTTTTGTTTTGCTATTAAAAGCAGAATACTGTTCATTAATATGATGTATGAGTGAATATCCTTTTATTAGGCAATTCTGTTTTAAATACACCTTTTTTCGTTTTCTTTTATGCTTCCTTATGTTTGGTCTTTTAACTAAACCACTAGATTACTGCCTATTATAGGGAGGGTTACCAATCGACTGAAAGATACTTTTCGCTAATATGCATTGTTAACCTTAAAAAACAAATATGTATGTAAAATTGATTTCATTTTCTTTGCTGTGCTCTCCTGATGTGTGAACGGGGCTTTGCATTTGTCATATGCTTCACAAATACAATTATAAAAGAATGACAGTATTTGAATCGTTCATGCTATAAACTGTGATATTATGTAAGACATCTAAAGGTTTTACAGTTTTATGTGCTCTTCATCATTGTAAATGTTTTTGTAAATGTTTTTGTACTTGTATAGCGCGCAGCTACCCTGAATGGGTTTCCCGGCGCTTGTACGAATACCGCAAGGGAACCCTTCCTGGTTTTTCCCTGTGAAGTGTCCACTCCTGGGCACCCCCATGGTGAAACCAGGCATCCCTCGCGTTGTGGGGGCTGTTGTGGAGACTAAGCAAGCTATTGCCCAGAGTTGCAGCGTGGGACCCATGATCAGAATAGGCACTGAGGCGAGAATATCCGGTCAGAGGAATTTATGAGCCCGAGACCCGCCCAGGCGGGAATCGAACCCTGGTCCCTGGCCAGAGCTCTGCATCAAGGTCTGCCTGCTCTAACCATTGAGCCACACTTCTCCACTCATTGGGTAATGCTGCACATCGTAGGGTAGAAGAAGGCTTGCCTGCATCAAGCTGTACATTGATAGGAGACATTTGATACTAGGCAAGCAGCAAGGGTCAGGTTTGAGATGGTTAGAAGTCCATTATTGCACTAGTAGAGAGCCGGGTTTAGTTGAATAGTTAATTGCATGAACTGGCCCCAAGAAAAGTAGCCTGATCACTTTCTATCTGGATTGTACAAAGAAAACCTGGAAGGTAGTTAGTTCATTTTTAAGTACTTTTAATTGATTTTCCTTACAGAGAGAATATGTTTCAAACAGATGACAACCATATAATGTGTTTCCAACATATCTGTTCCGCCTCTGGTTACTTATAAGCCTCGCCCACCCCTTCTACATTGATCATTAACCTCTCAGGCAAAGATAGTCAGCCAGACATCCATTCAAAAGAGTATGTAATATTTATGCAGCTTATTCATAGAACTGCAGTCTCCTACTTGCCAAAATTGTTCGTTAGTCCAAGAGTTGTGGAGCCCTGCATTTTAGAGAAGATGCAACTTTCCGGTTAACCATTGAAATATGTAGAATCATTTATAGCCATACATTCAAGAACACAAACTTGCAACTGTCATTCCAGTTAGCCTTCCCACAGCCCCATGCTTCAAGAACTAGTTCTTTACCACTGGAGCCTCTATTTCTTACCAGTACCTTGCAATTGCCATTTTGGCCACCAACAGCAATTGCTAACCCTCAAGTAATCCTATCTCAAGTCATAAGTACAAATTTCAGGCTACCTAGCATGATGCAGTGTGGTGTGCCTAACAATATCTTTAAAAAGTCTCCATAAGAGGGACGCATAAGTCGACAAGACCTTTAGATGCTTTTCATATTCTCAGTTTGTAGTGCAAATTTTGTTAAGTAGCCCAAAATAAGTTGTTACTGTCCGAAGCAGACCAAAATAAGTACTGCAAAATTCATGCAATGTAACCCAACATGTATTTGATTGCAGGTAGAATTTGCTTCCTGTCTCCAGGATATGTGTGTGTGTGTGTGTGTGTGTGTCTGCCTGTCTGTCTGTCTGCCTTTCTGCCTGTCTGTCGTTTGTGTCTCCCTGTGCCTGCCTGTGTATCTGTATGTGCCTGCCTGTCTGTATGCAGTGCCTGCCTGTCTGTCTCTGCCTGCCTGTGCCTGCCTGTCTGTGTCTGTCTGTGTCTTGTCTGTCTGTGTCTTGTCTGTCTGTGCCTGCCTGTCTGTCTGCCTGTGCCTGTCTGTCTGTCTGCCTGTCTTTGTCTGTGCCTGCCTGTCTATCTGTATGTGCCTGCCTGTGCCTGTCTGTATGCAGTGCCTGCCTGTCTGTCTCTGCCTGCCTGCCTGCCTGTATGTCTGTCTGCCTGTCTGTCTGTCTGTCTGTGCCTGTCTCTCTGTGCCTGCCTGCCTGTCTGCCTGCCTGCCTGCCTGTCTGTCTGCCTGCCTGTCTGTCTGTGCCTTGTCTGTCTGTCTGTGCCTTGTCTGTCTGCCTGTGCCTGCCTGTCTGTCTGCCTGCCTGTCTGTCTGTGCCTTGTCTGTCTGTCTGTGCCTTGTCTGTCTGCCTGTGCCTGCCTGCCTGTCTGCCTGCCTGCCTGCCTGTCTGTCTGCCTGCCTGTCTGTCTGTGCCTTGTCTGTCTGTCTGTGCCTTGTCTGTCTGCCTGTGCCTGCCTGTCTGTCTGCCTGTGCCTGCCTGTCTGTCTGCCTGCCTGTCTGTCTGCCTGTTTGTCTGTCTGTGCCTGTCTGTCTGTCTGGAGTGCCTGCCTGTCTGTCTGTGCCTGCCTGTCTGTGCCTGCCTGCCTGTCTGTGCCTGCCTGCCTGCCTGTGCCTGCCTGTGCCTGCCTGTCTGTGCCTGCTTGTGCATGCCTGTCTGTGCCTGCCTGTCTGTCTGTGCCTGCCTGCCTCTGCCTGCCTGCCTGCCTGTGCCTGCCTGCCTCTGCCTGCCTGCCTGTCTCTGCCTGTCTCTGCCTGTCTCTGCCTGCCTGCCTGTCTGCCTGTTTGTCTGTCTGCCTGCCTGTCTGTCTGCCTGTTTGTCTGTCTGTGCCTGTCTGTCTGTGCCTGGCTGCCCGCCTGTCTGTCTGCCTGTGCCTGCCTGTCTGTCTGCCTGTGCCTGCCTGTCTGTCTGCCTGTGCCTGCCTGTCTTTGCCTGCCTGTCTGTGCCTGCCTGTCTGTGCCTGCCTGTATGTCTGCTTGTGCCTGCCTGTCTGTCTGTGCCTGTCTGTATGCAGTGCCTGCCTGTCTGTCTCTGCCTGCCTGTCTGCATGTCTGTCTGCCTGCCTGTCTGTGCCGGCCTGTCTGTCTGCCTGCCTGTTTGTCTGTCTGTGCCTGTCTGTCTGTGCTTGTCTGTCTGCAGTGCCTGCCTGTCTGTCTGTGCCTGCCTGTCTGTCTGCCTGTGCCTGCCTGTCTGTCTGTCCGTCGTTGCATGTCTGCCTGTGCCTGTCTGTCTCTGCCTGCCTGTCTGTCTGTGCCTGCCTGTCTGTCTCTGCCTGCCTGTCTCTGCCTGCCTGTCTGTGCCTGTCTGTCTGCCTGCCTGTCTGTGCCTGCCTGCCTGTGTCTTCCTGTCTGTCTGTCTTTCTGTGTCTTCCTGTCTGTCTGTCTGCCTGTCTGTCTTTCTGTCTTTCTGTCTGCCTGTCTGTCTTTCTGTCTGTCTGTCTTTCTGTCTGCCTGTCTGTCTGTCTGTCTGTGCCTTGTCTGCCTGTCTGTGCCTTGTCTGTCTGTGCCTGCCTGTCTGTCTGCCTGTCTGTCTGCCTGTCTGTCTGTCTGTGCCTGTCTGTCTGTGCCTGCCTGTCTGTCTGCAGTGCCTGCCTGTCTGTTTGTGCCTGCCTGCCCGCCTGTCTGCCTGTCTGTGCCTGCCTGCCTGTCTGTGCCTGCCTGCGCCTGCCTCTCAGTGCCTCCCTGTCTGTGCCTGCCTGTCTGTCTGCCTGTCTGTGCCTGCTTGTGCATGCCTGTCTGTCTGTGCCTGCCTGTGCCTGCCTGCCTGCCTGCCTGTGCCTGCCTGCCTGCCTGTGCCTGCCTGTCTGTGCCTGCCTGTCTGTGCCTGCCTATCTGTGCCTGCCTGTCTGTCTGCCTGCCTGCCTGTCTGCCTGCCTGCCTGTCTGCCTGCCTGTCTGCCTGTTTGTCTGTCTGCCTGCCTGCCTGTCTGTTTGTCTGTGCCTGTCTGTCTGTGCCTGCATGCCTGTCTGTCTGCCTGTGCCTGCCTGTCTGTCTGCCTGTGCCTGTCTGTCTTTGCATGCCTGCCTGCTTGTCTGCCTGTCTGTGCCTGCCTGTCTGTGCCTGCTTGTGCCTGCCTGTCTGTATGCAGTGCCTGCCTGTCTGTCTCTGCCTGCCTGTCTGCATGTCTGTCTGCCTGCCTGTGCCGGCCTGTCTGTCTGCCTGTTTGTCTGTCTGTGCCTGTCTGTCTGTGCTTGCCTGTCTGTCTGCAGTGCCTGCCTGTCTGTCTGTGCCTGCCTGCCCGCCTGTCTGTCTGCCTGTTTGTCTGTCTGTGCCTGTCTGTCTGTGCTTGCCTGTCTGTCTGCATGTGCCTGCCTGTCTGTCTGTGCCTGCCTGTCTGTCTGTCTGTCGTTGCATGTCTGCCTGTGCCTGCCTGCCTGTCTGTGCCTGCCTGCCTGTCTCTGCCTGCCTGCCTGTCTCTGCCTGCCTGCCTGTGCCTGCCTGTCTGCCTGCCTGTGCCTGCCTGTCTGCCTGCCTGTGCCTGCCTGTCTGCCTGCCTGTGCCTGCCTGTCTGTCTGTGCCTGCCTGTGCCTGCCTGCCTGTGCCTGTCTGTCTGCCTGCCTGTGCCTGCCTGCCTGTCTGTGCCTGCCTGCCTGTCTGTGCCTGCCTGTCTGTGCCTGCCTGTCTGTGCCTGCCTGCCTGTGTCTTCCTGTCTGTCTGTCTTTCTGTGTCTTCCTGTCTGTCTGTCTGCCTGTCTGTCTGCCTGTCTGTCTGTCTGTCTCTGTCCGTCTTTCTGTCTGCCTGTCTGTCTGTGCCTGCCTGTGCCTTGTCTGTCTGTCTGTGCCTGCCTGTCTGTCTGTGCCTTGTCTGTCTGTCTGTGCCTGCCTGTCTCTGCCTGTGCCTGCCTGTATGTCTGTCTGTGCCTGTCTGTCTGTGCCTGTCTGTCTGTGCCTGTCTGTCTGTGCCTGCCTGTCTGTGCCTGCCTGTCTGCCTGTGCCTGCCTGTCTGTCTGTGCCTGCCTGTCTGCCTGTGCCTGCATGTCTGTCTGCCTGTCTGTGCCTGCTTGTGCCTGCCTGTCTGTCTGTTTGTGCCTGCCTGTCTGTCTCTGCCTGCCTGTGCCTGCCTGTCTGCCTGCCTGTGCCTGCCTGCCTGTCTGTGCCTGCCTGTCTGTGCCTGCCTGTCTGTGCCTGCCTGCCTGTCTTCCTGTCTGTCTTTCTGTGTCTTTCTGTCTGCCTTTCTGCCTGTGCCTGTCTGTCTTTCTGCCTGTGCCTGCCTGTCTTTCTGCCTGTGCCTGCCTGTCTGTCGGCCTGTGCCTGTCTGCCTGCCTGTTTGTCTGTGCCTGTCTGTCTGTGCCTGCCTGCCCGCCTGTCTGTCTGTCTGTGCCTGCCTGCCCGCCTGTCTGTCTGTCTGTGCCTGTCTGTCTGTCTGTGTCTGTCTGTCGTTGCCTGTCTGTCTGTCTGTGCCTGCCTGTGTGCCTGCCTGTCTGTCTGTGCCTGCCTGTCTGCCTGTCTGCCTGTCTGTGCCTGCTTGTCTGGCTGCCTGTCTGTGCCTGCTTGTCTGTCTGCCTGTGCCTGCCTGTCTGCCTGTGCCTGCCTGTCTGCCTGTGCCTGCCTGTCTGCCTGTGCCTGCCTGTCCGCCTGTGCCTGCCTGTCCGCCTGTCTGTCGGTGCCTGCCTGTCTGTCTGCCTCTGCCTGTCTGCCTGTCTGCCTCTGCCTGCCTGTCTGCCTCTGCCTGCCTGTCTGCCTCTGCCTGCCTGTCTGCCTCTGCCTGACTGTCTGTCTGTGCCTGTCTGTCTTTTTGTCTATGCTTGCCTGTCTGTCTGTAACTGCCTGTCTGTCTGTGCCTACCTGCCTGTCTATCTTAACCTGTCTGTCTGCCTGTGCCCGCCTGCCTGTGCCTGCCTGCCTGCCTGCCTGTCTGTCTGTCTGTCTGTCTGTCTGTCTGTCTGTCTGTGTGCCTCTGCCTGCCTGCCTGTCTGTCTGTGCCTGCCTGTCTGTGCCTGCCTGTCCGTCTGCCTGTGCCTGCCTGTCTGTCTGCGCCTGCCTGTCTGCCTGTCTGTCTGCCTGTGCCTGTCTGTCTGTACCTGCCTGCCTGTCTGTGCCTGCCTGTCTGTCTGTCTCCCTCCCTCCTTCTCAGTGCCAGTCGCTACTGGTTAATTATAGTTAAGTCAGCGTTTCTATAGGAAATGCCTTTTTAGTTTTGCTTATAACTTTGGCACCTTTTGACTAATCTTTACTAAACCTTCCAAAAAAGGTGCTCTTTTTATTTTCCTAGTTTGTGCATGGAAAGTTGTGGGGTGATTCATCTAGGGAAAAAAGTGAGGTCCCAAAATGTAAAATCCCCATGCGTTTTACATAGACTTCTGTCAGAAGTTTTTTAGTTTTTCAAAAACTGCTGAACAGAGCACACCAAATTTGGCAGGAGGCTAGATCCAGGTCGGCAAATTGGGCTTTTTGTGATTTGGTGTAAATCAGTTTAGTAGTTTTGAGAAATAAGGTACAAAAATAATTGTATATCTGGGCATTGGGGTCCAAAGGTCTCTTGGAAGAAACCCAATTTTTAAAAAAATAGAAAGTTCTGACTGGTCCAGGGAGCTTTTTTTCAGGTTCGAGCGGGAGCGAGCTTTCTGATTGGCTGTTACCAACATGAGAAAAATGGTACACATGGTACACACACCCATGCACACAAATATATACAAAAGGACCTGGGTAATAAAAAAAGGCCATCAATTTCTGCTGTGATCCTGCAGGATCGCGCATAAAAAAAGAAAAGGGGAAGCCTCCTATAATTGTATTCATTTGGGAAGGGTGCGTGAGTGGTCCCCTCTCCCTGAGCCCATTTTGGTCCCTGAGGACCCATCCCATGGGGACGAAATGTGATTTATCTGGGAGGGGACAGCGTGACCCCGCTCCTCCCTAAGCCTTTGTCGGCCCCATTGACCCCAAACCCCCGGGGCCAAAATGTGGTGAAATGTGGAGGGGGCTGTGCGGACTCGTTCCCAGAGCCTTTCTAGGCCCCTGGGACCCCATCCTCTGGGGCTATTTTTTTTGTTTTTTATTTTCAAAAGTGTGTGGGGGCGCACTTCCAAGTCATTAAAGGCCCCAGGGACCCCTATCCCACAGGGTCAGTTGGTTAAACAAACATGGAGTGGGGTCACGTGACCACCCTCCCAGAGCCTCTTAAGGTCCGTGACCTAATTCCCTGGGACCAAAACTAAGTATAAAGGGAAGGGGCCATGCTGCCCCACTCCCTGCCCTCTGAAGGCCCCGGGGGCCCGTCCCCTGGGGTCAGCTCAGGTACTGTGTCCCAGGCAGCCCCCCCACTGGGACACAGTACTTTCTCTGGCCACACTAGTGCAGACTGGGAAACATGTGTTTGCTCCTACCTGGCGAGAGCCTTTTAAATCGCCTCTGAAATGGGAGCAAACATGCCTTTCCTGCCTGTAGTGGTGCCGGTATGGAGGGCAAGTCTGTTCCCATCCAGCGGGAGATTCAAACATGCTCTCGCCGGTTCGAAGCAGACTTCAGTTCTGTTTCCCTGGTCACAATCCTATGGGCTGAGAAACACAGCAGTCATTGCTCCCGCCTGGAGGCAATGCTGGCTTCCGCACTATGTAGGGAGCTGGATCGGGCCACGGGGCCCTGGTACTGCCCCTGCCTGTCCCAGCTAGAGCTTTGTGGGGGGCCCCAGGTGGGCACAGGGGCATCCAAAGCCCAAGAAGGGATTGGGAAGGGTGCCACATACCCACCCCTTAATTATGTACTTTGGCCTCGGCGATAGGCTCCCCTTCTCTTTTTCATTGATTTAGGCCACAGAGGATGGTGTCGGGTGGCTCTCCGTCCTCTCCACTTTTTTATTGCATTTGGCCCCAGGGGATGGGGTCAGCGGGGCTTAATGAGGCTCGGGGGGGGGGGGCGCATGCCACACTCCCCTTAGAATGTGCCCCTGGGGAATAGGGTTCCCCAGGACCAAATAAGGCTGAAGGAGGGGGAGCTGCACTGCCCCCTCCCAATAATAAATAAATGGCCTGGAGAGTGCGGTTCCTGCGTCTCAAAGGCCAATTGTACGCCGCCCCAGCCCATGGGGGTTGGCTTCCTGCAGAGGGGTTGACCACGGGCCAGGCCCTGTGGCCATAACCCCAGCACGCACATCCAAAGGCTGTGCGTGGCATGGGGTTGGCCGCCCTTTTGGGGGGGCGCTGGAAAAAAACAAAGGTTACAGGGATGTTATAGTTAGGCTTGTATTGTACATGCACAAAAGCATAGAAATTCAGCAGTTCTAGTTACCTGAGCTAACTATAACTTACACTACCGCAGTGCACTGCTTATGACTTCACATATTACATCACTCCTGGCATGGTCATCTCAAATTACATCACTGATGACATCCATAGAACCACTCACACACCCACTCACTCTCAAACAACTGCGCACGCAACCATACAACTACTTACACACCCACTCAAACACCCACACAACAACTCACAGATCCATACTACTCACATACACATACAACCACTCTCACACCCATACAACCACTCACTCCCATACACCCACTGAAACAGCCCCTCACACACCCAGAAAACCATTCTCATTCCCATTCACAGACCCATACAGCCACTCGCATACCCTCTGACAGACCTATACAACCAGTCACACACCCACTGACAGAGTCACATAACCACTCTTACACACCCATACAGCCACACATACACCCAGTAACACACTGTTACAGACACTCACAGAGCCACTCAGATGACATGTTAGAAACAGTATCACTTAGTACAGGAAGAACAGTCGTTTAACATGTGTAGTAGCTTAGTATATATCTTTAAGTCTCAAACGTTCACAAAACACACTCACTGGATTATGCCATCAGTGATGTCATTGACCATGTCATGAGTGATGTAATATGTGACCTTATAAGCAGTTATAGTTAGCTCAGGTAACTATAACTGATACATTTCTATGGTTTTGTGAGTGTAAAATCTGAGTCTAACTATAACCTCCCTGTCACCTATGGTTTTGTCATTGAACTTCTACGTTTTTTAAAATTCTATTTCCTAAATATAACCTCCCTGTAACCTTTGGGTTTTTTCAGTGAATTTCTATGATTTTTAAATGTTATTATCTAACTTCCCTGTAACCTTTGGTTTTTTGTAATTTTATTTCCGAACTGTAACCTGTAACATTAGAGAAGGGGTGTGTGGCTGTAGAGGTTGGTGAGTGGGTGTTTGAGTGGCTGTATGGGTTTGTGAGTGTTTTTGTGCGTGTGAATGGGTGTGTGATTGGCTGCATGGGTCTGTGTGAGTGTCTGTATGGGTCTGTGCGTGGGTGTGCAAGTAGTTGCATAGGTCGGTGACTGGGTATGTGAGGGACTTTGCGTCTGTGAGTGGGTGTATGAGTGAATGTGAGTAGTTTGAAGGGTGTGTGAGTGGCTGTATGGGTTTGAGTGTGCCTGTGAGTGTATGTGAGAGTGGATGATTGGATGTGTGAGTGGGTGCTGTGTGGGTGTGTCAGTAGTTGTGTGAGTGACTGTGCCAGAATGGAACCTCACCTGCCCCTTTATCCAACAAGACTCCATAGTTTTGCACCAAATTCCTACCCAACTGAAGTACTTTCTACTGGTTAATTACTAAGTGCTCCCTGTTGGCTATGTCTAGTGCATATTCCTCACTACAGCTGTGTAATGTACCACGAGGACATGTTTTCAGTGACCTTGTGTGCATTTTGGCAATGGATTGTTCCTCATGCATCTTCATCCAGAAATCTGTGATAACATTAATCCTTCTTTAGAGAAGACACCAAGCCTACAAAGAGGTACATCTGACCAAACAAGGGTGCTTCCTCTTAGCTATATGAAGCAAGTGCTTCCTTGTTTGGTGGAGATGTCCTCATATTCATTGACATTAAAAATGCGTCACTAAAATCAGCAGGAAACGCCCTGGGGGTACTTTTGGTAAGCTGTCCATCATCCTGGCAAAAAGCAAGAACACCTTTGCATACTACTAAGGTTGATGTGGCATGACCAAACGGGGATGCCTCCAAGTGATTTGCTTATTTGCAAACTCGTATTAATTTAAAGGTAGAATTATGGACTCTCACCAGTACAGGACAAGAAAGAACCCACTTGTCTCAGTAACTTCAAATTGCACTTTGATAGATAAACAATGCATTCACCTCCACCAAGGATTTCAGATTGTTTTTCCCTATGGAATTGCTGAGAAAACACACTTGCTTTGCTCTCACCAAGCCCAGGTAGTTAGGATCATTTGGTTTTTACAAGAGGGGAGGGGACGCACACCCCTCCCCAGGCTAATTTTGGCCCCGGGTACCTCATCCCCTAGACCCAGCTACTTGATGCTGGGTGCTTTGGAGCCCTCCCAGGAAACCCCGTGTGAACTTTTGGGGACAGCGGGGGAGCCTCAATGCCCTGGGGCTTCTGTGGAGCCAACATTGGTCCAGTCTGCAGGGAGCAGCCAAAAATGCTGCTCCGGCCCACTTGGAGCTGACTTAATGCTTGCTCTCGCTGTCAAAGCTCCCGCCAAGCGAAAGAAAACATCTCTGTCCCAATGATGGGTACCTTGGGACATAGGGAGCCAGCCCGGGTGGTGGTGGGGGGGGGGGGCTGATGGGGACCAGGGCCATTAATATCTCCAGGAGGAGATCACATAGCCCACCTCCTTTTTTTGTTTCAGGGCCTGCTCCGGAGAGGTGGTGATCCACGGGCTGTAAATAGCATGGGAAGGGGTCTGCATGGCCCAAAGCTCCCCCCCACCCCCCTCATTTTAATTTTTTTTTTTTACCGTCTGAAACCAGGGAGGTGGTGGTTGCCGGGGCCGTAAAAGGCCCTGGAGGGGAGTCCATGCCGCCCACCTCCATTGCTAATTAATTTACTTACCTTGCCCTGGGAAGGTGGCGGTCTCTGGGGCCGATATCAGCCATGGGGAGGGGGACCGCGTGCGCCCCCACCCTCCCTCAAAATATTTAAATATGCCCCGGAACCTGGCCTACCCGGGGGCTCAACTAAAACCAAGCGCGGAATACCTGTGATCTATGTGAAACTCCATGTAGCGCTTAATTGAGTAATATATTTATTTTGTTGTATTCCCATTGCATTTGGTCAAACTGGTGTACACCTTTTTTACTGATTATTGGAGGTAGTGGTCATTACTGGGGCAAAGAACTTTGGAGTACTCGATTTCATTCTTTGCCATTGCCTGTATTTCAGTTGAGTCACCTCACCGTCAACTTTGAAAGAAAGTCTGATCAGATGTTTCCAGCAGCTCCAGAACATGGCACTGAGATCGGCATATGAACTCTGAATTCATTCAGGGTCCCGAGACTAGATGGGCCCTGTACTGCCCTTATGTTAAAGAAATGATTAATTTCAAACTTCTGTGCTGTGCCCACCTGAATGTTTACGATTTGTGCCAGTTTTCCAGTCCAAACGTCTGGTCTTTTTGGCCCCTGCTAGCATGCTTCATTACAACTTGCGAGCTCTGTGCTACATTCCCTGGTTTAAGTAGGTGGGCTCGGGTGTTCTGTATAAGGGGGCTCCAGCATTGGAACTACCTTATTTTCTCTCTGCCTTATGGCCAGTCACTGTCGCATCAATAAGACTATTTTCACTCTGTTAGGTTCTTACCTAGTGCTTTTTCTTTTGTCTCTTCCTCTTTCTGTGTTATGTTGTTTTGCAGTCTGGCCTGATACCTAGTGTTATGACACTGTGCAGTGTAACTTTTTCGTAGTGATTTTCAGTGGTACTCTGACAAAGCTTTATAGTACATTAAAGTTGTGGGTAGCTAATCCAACCGCAATCAGCAGTGGTCCTGAATTACATTTTTTAATAAGAGGTTGTTGTTTAAATGCAGAAGTGGTTGCTTTGAACTAGATGCATATATTGTTACTTTTATTTTAGAATGAAGGGACTCTTGTTAATGTAGATTTTTAGGTTTCTGATGGCAGCCAACTGATCATGGAAGTAAAGATGTTTTGGGAAATAAGATCTCCAACTGCCCTTGAGAGATCCTCAGCCACATGCTGCACAGATGGAGGTAATGCTCAGGAGAGTATCTCCCCTGAGACATTTCCTATTCAATGGCTGCTTTCCTTATGGGCACCACCTCGGTATCCTCTGCGTTAAAGTTGAGTTGATGGACCATGACTTTGCAATAAATCAGAACATTTCAGAAGTGACTCAAGCATGAGATTTCAGCCTCCTGCTGACTAAGACCCCTGCCCTATTGAACTACTTGGACTGCTCTGTTTGAGCTTGATTACCATTATTCTCACTTTATTAAATGCAACAAAATTGAACATATTTTATTGATTTTGAAAGCCTGTGACTACTGAGAGAACTTGCAAGAGCTCACACCCTTGAACTTCAAACTACATGTGCAGTGCATTAAGATTTCCCTGGGCTATCCTCTGAATAGTTCCCTTTATGCCCAGGATCGTGATCAGTATGACTTTGTGTATAGTTGTGATATGTCATTCAACCATCCTTGCACAAAAAATATTGCCAAATACCATGGCACCTTTTGATGTCTAGGATTAGATCTTCAGTATAAACAGCACGGTTAAAAGACTTTGAAAGATTCAGAGTTTGCTTCAGTTCTTCACCATCCCTGGCAAACTGTAATGCATAAACTCAAGCATTCTTCTCAACACCTTTCCTGAATTGTCTCTTGTTATAGGTTGACCTAACTTCTCAAGTGGAGTCTGGTTTATCAAACATCAAGGAAAAGCCTTCTTTGGCACAAGACCCCAAGGGAGTGGACATTTATAGGAGTAGTCCTTTTGGCTTCCATTGTTACTTTAGACAAATACATCGTCCAAAACAGGATTGTGGTGCTCAGTTGGCATTTCAAGGACAGTGATAACTAGTTTTAAGTAATGCCGAATTCACTTGCTATGGCCAGCTACCATGCTCACCTATTATCCCTGTGCACTTTATACAATTGCTACCATGCTAGGTCCACAACCTCTCCATAAATACCTAAATGAGGCAATTTATGGAAGGTACTGCCGGTTATCGTTTGCATTATAATGATGTGCAGTACCACAACATTTTGTACTACCATCTTGAGTGCACTTCCATTAAATTATTCCTTTCCGCGATCAAAAAATCTTTGACTTATCTTTGATGTTGGTTTACCAGTTTATGATTAAGTGAAGTAATAGAAAGTATCTAACTATCCATCTGGTCTAGCCAGAAATATCATATCTTATCACAATCTTAAGGGTGGACAATTATTCACAGCAATTCTCCTTTTCCAATTAATATATTTCAGTTAGTTATATATTTGACTGTCCAAAAACCTCATTGAAATGTTCCACTTTTTTCCATACTAAATGTCGAGGGTTTTATGGAGGCTTACTGTCCCCAATACAAAGGCAAGACATTATCTACCATTAGCACATGCTGAGTGTAACATCTGATTGTCAAAGACGACCCAAAACACCATTAGCACCAGCTTTTCAAATAAACCACTACTTGATTCATTTGTCCATTGTTTTAAAATCCCGCCACCACCCTCCTTTTGTGTACAGCAGAGAGAAAGTGGCTCCAACGTCTTACTGCAAAGGAACATATTCCAGCTACACTAACTATTCTTGAAGGTCACCTGGCTTCTAGAGGGCACTAACCTACCTGTTTATCGAGGCATTTTTTCAGTTCCCTGACTAGTGCCTTGCGAGGCTTTCTATATTGTTATTGTGTAAGATACCTTTCTGAACTATAGTCCAGATGTATTGAAGCAGAGTCTGAGGTTCTGCTAGCACCGCATCTGACTTCGGTGGGTATGATTCAAGTGATTTATCTTGGAATTAATATATGTTTTATTTTGTCATTTGTAGCCTCAAGAGGAAGACAAGACAGGTAAAAAGAAAAGCAAACCTAAGAAAGCCAAGGGTAAAGAGGAAGACAAAGAGGACAAGAAGAAACGGAAGAAGAAAACCAAGGAGAATAATGAATTTGATGAATTGGAGGCCTTCCTGGGAGGTAGAGAAGCAATAGTCAAAGCTGGAGGGGACTATGAAGAGCTTTAAAGCCTGCAACTTGGACTTCTCAAGCCTTCACCTTCCAGCATACCTTTCTCTTTGCAGGATTGTTGCTCTCTCTGTCCACCAAATGGGTGCAGAATGATGCGGTATGAGCTCTAAGATAATGCAGCTCTCGGACATTTGGTTTCTTTGGAGCCCATCTGCACTAACCAGAAAAACTAGATCAACCGCTGCTGACTCTTGTTCCATGTGACAGTGTGACACCACTCCCCTCTGCAATTCCTTTTTCTTAACAATGAACATTCAGGAAATTATGATGCTGAGTTTTATGTTGAGTGTGGGAAGGGTGGTTGGAGAATTGCATTCTTCATGCCTTTTTTGCCACAGCATTGGTTTCTGTGCAATAGTTAATACTGCTTTTCACAAACCAGTGGGATTTTTTTGACCAACAGAAGTCCATCATTGTTGCGACACTCTGGTGTTATCTCCATTTTAATTCCTTGGCTCAAAATAATTCAGTCCACCATTGCTGCTGACCAACAAACATGGGTAATTTTAAATCCAGCTGCAGTCCATTCGAAATTAAGAGCATGAAATCTTTGAGACCAATCTCATTGCCTGATGTCTTCCTGCTCAACGGTTAAATAAGACATGGTTGGTTGTGTTTTTATGCAATATTACCACACCTCTCAGCTGCAAGTATGACAACGAATATAGAGTGCAACATGCCTCCTTCGCTTTGAACTACAATCACAGTTTGATAATGCAAAGTATCCCGCTGCCTTGATGCAATCATGAAATGAATTGTTTTTACAGGTGCTTGATTCCCGCAGCACTCCATCATCCTGAGTCAATCACATTCCTCTGTTTGTACCCTGAATTTAATGACACCTTCGTAAAGAGAACTGAAATGTGATCTACCTGTACACTTTCGCTTTGAAAACAGAGGTGGCAAATAAAGTTGGTCTCACTCCTCTAATTTTTCTAGCAAATGTTGTGATACTCGTGGTTCCTGTTACAGCCTTTTTTCAAAAATGTACAATGTGCTGGTGGATCTTGGTGTCAGCAGCTGCTGTTGTAAACTCTGCCACGTGTATACAAGTACACCAGTGTGTTGTTTTTTTTATCTTTTCTGCCCAGTATTCGGTTTGAAACATTCCCATCGGATAGAAATATTTGAAAGCAGCAGGTCTGACTAATAATGGATTATTGTTGTTTTTGTCTCAGAGAAGACCATGTTTTTTCTTTGTTTCAATATTTTAAGTGTGATCTGTTCAGTTCTTCTTTCTGAAATTATCCAAATTTTAGGAGTTCAGGACACTCTTCAACTGATTCCTTTAATCAGGTGTGTAATCAATGTATCCTCTTACTTTTGGTTTTGCCGTTTCAGGCTGCTCGGCTCTGCATAGGAGCAAATAAATTATATATTTGTTGTTTTATATTTGAACCCTTCTTTCCATTACCCTACAGAAAGGACCTTCTGGCACCAATAACAACACAATACATATTCTGGCACACTTAGTACCAGAACTCCAAAAGTAAGATTTCATGATTTGTTCATTGTGAAGTAAATGTGTCCCTTACCTCCCATTTTAGGAATACTAAAGGTTCTGCGAAAAATCAAAATAGGTTATCAGAAATGGATACATTTTAGAACCAATCTCACTGGGTCAGATTTGCAAGTTGGAGCTTCCAATACGAGCAAAAGTGCATAAGTGGAAACACCGGTCATTCTGTATGTAAATTACATTAGTTGAAAATTAACGATATTCCTTGGTTACTAATACCAACTCATACATATACTATTCATCCATTCGCCAGCACATTGTTGAATAAAAGAAAGCCATACCATAAAAAAGGCAAACACAGGGAATAAAGCCCAAACAGTAAACCAAAAAAATTAAGGTCAAAGAACAAAATCAAAATTAACAGATTTATTTAGAAATTTATTTTACAAATCAGTTAAAAAAATTACAAAATAAAAACATTAAAATAAATTATAGCCAAAAACCATACTAGATAAGACATTTAATGATGAAGGCAAATTCACACAAAATCACTTGCAAAACCCCACCTGGGTTGCCTATGATGCCTGGAGCCAGGCCACGTCTTCCCCGATTGTTGTGTGATATATCTAAGGCAGTTCTGGAGCTTTCCCGGAGGCTCCTGGTCACCCAATGGCAGTTGTCTCAGTGTTGCTCCAGGTCCCGGCCGCAAGGAAGTTACCTGGTCCGCTTCCAAAATCATTCCCTTCTATTATCGTCACGCTCCAAGTCATCATTGGGTAGGTCTGACAAGAAATCTAAGAAGTCCAAGAAGTCGAAGCGCTCTTTGACTTCATTGCGCCGGTCCTTGTCTTTGGATGAGACGCATAAACTACGCCACATATCTAGGCCCTGCTCCCACACGTAAGCTGTGGATACTGAGTCTGCATCCGCTATGCACTTCCCAGAATTTCCCCGAGTGTGAGCAATACCCACCCAGCTAAAGGACTTTTATGAGACCATGCACCTTTTATTTGGACAGGCCTACCCCTCTGGAGCACCTTCAGGCTCACAGGTTCAGAAGGTGCCCTCAATGGATTCTCGCTGGCGTGTTCACCCTCAGCCCCAGTCAGGCCCTGTGGATCAACCCCTGCATCTGGATCGACTCTGGTCGCGAATCGGCAAGCTTCTCTGGAGCCCATTCCAGTGCTGCCGTTCCTAGCACCGCCGACGCCCCTCAGAGGATCTGACCCCATTGTTATATCAGACTAGCACAGAGCTGGACCATCGACTCCGGAACACGACACTCCATATCGGAGACAGTGCCTCCTTTTACTGATGGGCACTGTGGGGAATACAATTGGGGTGGATCTGAGGATCCTTATGGCTATCACAAGAGCCCAAAGATACCTGGTATGACGAACTGGCAGATACCAGTGGTCTAGACACCACCCCAAATACTGGCCTAGTCTCTCCTAGTGTGTCTACGAAGGAAGAGGATTTATTGGTCAGGCTAGTGAGGAGGGCTGATGAGGTCCATGAAGTTCCACTGCCCTTAGTCGCAGTCAAGACAAACGTCTTGTCAGAGGTGCTTCAACTATAAGTTGGCCCCACAGAACCTTATTTTCCCTTCAATGAAGCCCTTACATATGCCCTGCTCAGGGCCTGTGCCAAGCCCTGCACAAGGGCTCCTGAGCACAGGATCATTGCTCGCACACCATAGCCCCTAGTGACCCAGCTCCTCCCCCAATAGAGTCTGGTTGTCCAGGGTTCCACATCCAAAGTCAGCTCTGGCACATTCCCTACCACAGCACTTTTTCCCACCAACGTTTGGGTTTCCGTTGATACAGCAGTAATATTTGTGGACATTGCCTTAATCATAACATGTACAATCATATAGAGTAGCGTTCAGTCCCTATAAGACAGTTTTATGTATACATACATTACAGATGGGAGCCATGGCTACACTTTGAGCATTGTGTGCCCCACAAGTATGTAATGATATCAAATTTACAAATATAACAGTCCCTTCTCTTCCCTCCCGCATAACATTCGTCCATTGAAGAATGTCTTGTTACAGCACATTTAGTAGACTAGCAGATCAATTAACGATTGTACTTTTTGGTTCAGTAATTAGTGGGAACATCCTCGGGCAATGAGAATTCTGGCCCTGGCAGGTGCGCTGACATAGGTGGTTCCCAACCGTGGCCACCCCTCTGGGACATGTGGTAGGTCCAACCTGTCACACAACTAAGGTAATATAGCATTTCGTTCCTCTACACATAGCAGTATTCAAGGCTCAGGCACTTCTAGAGCCTTGATGGATTCCAGCAGCATGTCCCAATCAATCGCTGTCCCCGCAATGTTTTTCCCAGTGAAGAACGTCACTCTTGCACACCCCCTTCTCTCCACTTCCTCCCTTCCCTAGGATAGCATTTGGACGCTGCTGATTTCCATCTCCTCATCGCTAGGTGCTTTGCCAGTATGAGCGCCAGATCTGCAAATCACTCGCATACTCTATTGCGTTTGGGGCGCAGATATAAATCCGGTATACTGCTCTCCACTCAGGGCCAGTGGGTTCCACCTGCTACCTCCTCCAATGTGGTGCCAATCTGTGCCCAGTATAGAGACAATGTGATGCAGGCCCATATAGCATGTACATCAGGTCAGCATCTTCTTCAGGACATCTGGGGCATGTTGAGGAGACATTTCGGAAGATAGAATGGAGCCTATGTGGTGTAAGGTATGCGTGATGCAGAATAGAGTATTGTATAAATTTAAATCTAGAGTTTCGGGAAATTTTGGGGAGGAACCCAAGGACAAGGGTCCATTCTTATCTCTGAATTCTCGACCCACATCTACCTCCTACCGGACCTTCACTGGAGCCAGAGAAGTTGCTACATGCCCACAAAGTCCTGGGTATAACCACTGTATTAGATGCCTGCCATTGCCCATAGAATACATTGACTGTATGAATGTGTGTATGGGTGGTTCTATCCGGTCTAGGGACCAGTGTCGTCTGATCTGTTGTATGATATTCACATGTGTTAGAAACAATGAGTCCGGCAGACTGCTTGTTTATAAAGTCTACGTGACTCAGCAGAGTACCGTCCCCGAATAGGGTCCCTACTGTGGTCACTCCCTCTAGCTCCTACTCATGTAGTCGCTGCTGTGTTAGTGTACCAGTCATTGTAGGTAGGTCCAGTAGAGGTATATTGGGGGTCTAGGGGTTAGTCGGAGGAGTATATCTCATGGCTACTTTCCAGAATGTGAGAACAACTTGTAGCAGTTAAGGGGACACTTGGGAGGGATGCAAGCCAGGGCAGAGTGGCTTGTGTAGTTTCCTTGTGTGATCATGCGGTGTGTGTGTAATCTATCTCATGGTGGTTGCGGCCAGCCAGCCAATAGGAGACCCATTGTAACTGCCCTGCAAGGCAATAGGATTTAAAGACCATTGCCCCCATTCCTCTGCCATCTGACGGCAGCTACAGCTTTACAAGACTAATGTGTCTTCTACTGGGACCCCATATTAAATCTATCAGAAGAATAGTCAGAATTTTGAAATATCGAGCTGGTATTACTACCTGCTTTTATAAAGAAGTAGAGTAGGCTTGGTAGCATTACCATCTTGGAGATATTGAGGCGGCCAGCCACCGAAAGTGGCAAGGTCCAAAAGGCCTGGTGTGAGAAAAATCCCAGGACGTCTAAATATATAGTGTGAACAATCGGGATGGATCAGTGGTCAAGAAGGAATAATCGAACAATTAACAATGTTTATATAAAGTAAATATTTTTAATGATTATTTGTTTAAAAAACCATACAGTGTATGACCAAAAGGTCAAACCATATGATAAAGGTAAAAGATGCTTCAATTACATACAGTTCTAATAATCATATAACATAAAATTCATAATCAATACAGTGAAATTTATGCACAAAAATACACATAATGAATCAAATAAAAAAGGGAAACATAAAAACTCGACGCGCGTTTCGGCAGTGAACCGCCTTCTTCAGGAGACATAGAATAAATCAACATTGGACGCTCTATCCATGCAGTAACTATGATGGAAGGTAAAATCCTCTGCAATTTTGATAGTGATAGTGAGGATTCAAAGTGGAGATAGTCCTGATCTCCACAGTAGTGAGTAGAAATCAAAACTCGGGATAGACGTTGCCTTGTCCAAATACGACTTAATATAGTTTCCAAGTACACTCACATGACTGGGTATTTCCAATGGGGCTGGTAATATATATAGCGCCGATATAGACAGTTCTAAAAACGTTGATCACAATGTAGCTTTGACTATCACGTGATATAGAGGATTGCAGTTCCGATGAGTATTGCCCGGTATTGGTTGACTCAAAGGGAAGGTAAAAGCAGTGTCTTAAATAAGTAAATAATAGACGGACAGCAGAATGGTGCTGCTCCGACGCTCGTGTTGTGGGGATCCGACCTCCACACAGAGATGGGGATAAGACGTCTCTTACGATAGTAGACGGTGAACGGACAGCAAGGTGGTGCTGCTCCGTCGTTCTGTGGGGACCCGGCCTCCACTCAAAAAGGCCACCTGAGATCAGAGGGATGTAATTGTCTTTGGGTGGTTCCCTTTCTGTAGATCTTGCGTGTCTCTATATTTGACACCTGAATTAATTTATCTCCAAAAAGGACAGCCTGGGCAAGCGGGGTGTCAACAAAGAGAAAGGCACAGGTCTTGTGTTGACAGCCAATCCTGAGAGGAACTCAAAGAGTGTAAATGTCCGGGCTACTATATGGAGGTTTACCTACAAATCCTCGGACCCTACAGAGTTTCCCCAGCCATGAGCGTCTTGTCGGAGCTTCTGTGCTGGAGGTTCTAGTGCAATCATAAATAACATTGGGGAGAGTGGGCAGGGCTGCCTAGTACCACAGAGAACTGGGTAAGCCTCCTAGGTATTTTCTCCTGTTTGTGCCCTAGCTGAGGGAGAGGTGTGCAACAGTTCTACCCATCGTATATAAATAGAGGGGATGCCAAAACATCTAAGAGCAGCTAGCATATACTCCCAGCTCAAAGTGTCTACTACTTTAGAAAGAGGAATTTCCTATTCCACTTGCCTTGCAGTGGACACTGCATGCCTCTTGGGCCGACATTCCCACCAAGCTTGGGATGTGGTTGCGCAAGTGCTGCCCATGGTCTCGGAAGAGGCCTGAGCCTTCCTGTCCCAGGGTATTGCTGATGGCAGGGATGCAGCAAAGATCACTATGCTGCAGACTGAATCCAACTGACTCGCTAGACAGAGCGATTGATTCTTCAGTAGCACTCCGTTGCAAAGTTTACTGGCTTTTTGGGGAAGTCCAGCCATCCCTTATGGACATGCCCTTCCACGGTATTTGCCTTTTTGACGATAAGGCAGATTTGGCGCTCGAGCGAATTAAGGACAGCAGGGACACAACCCGATCGCTAGGCCTCTCCGCAGCCTATGCCAGTCCCATTCTGCATTACACTCCTTCCATGGCTACAGTAGGGTCTTCCAACTGCGTCCATTCCTGCTCTGCCACCATGGCCAACAGGCTCTCCAGACCTTTGGTGAATGTGGACACAGTTCCCATAAGCCCTGTGGCGTCAAAGATAAAAGATTTACCCAGTCTGCCATTCCCCTGCTCCCACCGGCCCAGTAGCCGCAGCCTCCAGACCCCTTGAATATGCCCTCTCACCATCATAGGCAACCGGTTGGCAGCAGGATCACGCACCACCTGCCAAGATGGCAGCCCATCCCTTCAGACAAATGGATGCTTCAAATTGTTCACCATTCAGTTCACATAAACCCCACTGCCCATTCCACTATTCTAGTCTTGCTGACATAGGAAAATCTCTCCCAGCTGCATCAGAAATTGCAGGCTCGTTTGGCCAAAGGAGACATTGAGAGGGTGCTGACATCAGAAGTAGGTCTCGGTTGCTATTCCCGCTACTTTCTAGTGCTAAAAAAGGATGGAGACCTGCACCATAAACTACTTAATGAAAATTGATACATTCAAAATGCTGTCTTTAGCTCCGATCCTGTCTGTCCTGAAGACTCAATGGTAGCATTAGACTTGGAGGACGCCTATTTTCACATACCCATCCTGCCTGCCCACAGACATTACCTGCAGTTCAGAATGGGCCACAATCAATTTCAGTTTGGAGTGCTCCCCTTTGGCCTTACCAGAGCTCCTTTGGTGTACCCGAAGGTGATGGTGGTGGTTGCATCCCTTCTGCATAGGTCAGGGGTTCCAGTCTTCCCCTACCTCGATGACTGGCTGCTGAAAGCGGGCTTGCCCCAGGCAGTCATCACCTACCTCCAGACTACAGCGAACCTTCTGCATTCATTGGGGTTCACTTTCAGTGTGCTAAAGTCACACCTGACTCCCTCGCAGACACTCCCTTTCATCAGAGTAATTCTGGACACAGTGCAGTTTCGTGCCTAGCCTCTGACGGCGAATCCAGGATATTCAGGCTATGATTCTGATGTTTCAGCCTCTATCCTGGATTTCAGTGAGACTGACTCAGAGGCTGCTGGGCCTCATGGCTTCCAGCATCCTGCTGGTGACACATGCCGGCTGGCATATGTGGGCTCTGCAGTGGAACCTAAAGTCTCAGTGGGCGCAGCATTAGGGAAATATCTCCGACTTGGTCCAGATATCGTAGGGAACTGCAAAAGATCTGCAGTGGTTGCTGACGAACCACAATTGGGTCAGCTGCAGACCCCTCTCCCTTCCCCTCACAGTGGTGACAGATGTGTCACTTCTGGCTTGGTGCAGCAAACTGAGGGATGTGAAGATCAGAAGACTATGGTCTCATACAGAGCCTCTGCTCCACATCAACTTGCTGGAGGTGAGAGCAATACAGTTAGCATTGAAGGCCTTCCTCCCTTCCATCAAGGGAAAGCTAGTTCAGGTGTTCACAGACAACACCTAGTTGTTCTACCCCTGAGGCGGAAGCCGGGGGTTGTTAAAGCTTTAAGGATATTTTATTTCATTGTGCTAACTTTAATTTGCGGCGCCTCATGTTTCTTTTAACCGAACTCTTTTAAACATTTGCTGTGTATGAAGTGTTTGTGCATTTTTGGATTACGTAAAAACTGCACTCTAGACAATCCCTACCTCATCCACGCCACTCCTGACCCCTACTCCCTGCACAGCCGATTTAGGGCTGGTGCGAGAGAGGGGTGGACGCCATCTTGGGGGTACGGAGAGGCAGCGCTCTAGCTGCTGGCTGCCTCCTGCCCTTCCCTCTCTTCTCAGCTATAAATGTTCCCCACCCCCCGACGGCGCAGTGGGCGGGCACAGCGAAGGCAAGCCCGTCAGCGCCCGTCCGCGGCCGACCGGGGCCAGGGGCCACAAATCCTGCTTCTTTTGCCCCGCCCCGTACATCATATAGCCCAAGAAAGCTCCATGATCGTAGACCCGTCACTCAAAAACCCTGTGATCATTCCTGGGACGTAGCCTCTCCCCAGTCTATCTGTCCGGGATGTGGTTTCTTCTTTCGGGGACTACCATCCAATGAAACTCGGTTAACAAATTATAAGATGTACCTGGTAAACTATAGATCCCTGGTAAAGCACTCGTTAGAAATTAATCTTTTTATTCAGGACAAGGACCCAGACATTATTTTTTTAAAGGAAACATGGCTTACCAATGATTCCGAACCGGATCTGGTTCAGGCCATTTCCCACGGGTACCAGATATCTCGCACCGAACGTAAAACTGGGAAGGGAGGGGGTTTAGCTATTATTTTTCGGGACACTTTTCAGTGTCGCAGTTCTTGTCCTCCTATTCCGGACTGCGAAAGTGTCTCTTTTGCCATAGATTTCTCCCCTATTATTTCGTTTTCGGGAGTACTTGTATACCGCCCTCCGGGACCCCTGGGGGATTTCACCTCCAATCTTCCGTCAATACTCGCCTGTCTTACAACCACACCAGCTAATTTCACCCTGTTGGGTGATCTTAACATCCATTTCGACGACCCTACTAACACTATTGCGGGTCACCTGCTAGCTAGTCTTGCGGCGCTACAGTTAACTCAACTAGTGTCTAATCCAACTCACCTAAAAGGCCACCTCTTTGATCCTATTTTTAGCAACTGCCTGGTACTAACTGTCCATTCCCCCTGCCCAGTCCTCTGGTCGGACCATTACCTGATTCCTTTCACTTGGACGGTCCCTAAATCTCCTCCACCTGCACAAGCCCATTCCGCTAAGCGTAGGAACTGGTCTAAACTGCCGTTGGAGGACTGGAGGTCGACCTTGGTGAACACCAGACCTCCTGATAACCCAGACCCTACCTCAGCCAATGAGGATTTTAACTGCTGGATCTCCAATTCCTTAGACATGGTTCTTCCCTTGAGCACCGTTGACCCTAAGCGAAGTGCCAAGACGGCTCCCTGGTACTCCCCTGCACTTCGGAAATTAAAAACCAAGTGCAAACGTCTTGAAAGGAAATGGAGACTAGATTTCTCTCTTGTCAGCAAAAGCAATTACAGACTCATGCTTAGAGCGTATAAAAAGGAGATTAAAACGGCTCAATCGTCCTTTTTCGCTGAAAAAATCAACACAGCGGCATCTAAACCTAAAGAAATCTACAGGATAGCAAAATCCCTTCTAGAGCGCCCAGAGCAGTCTTTAGACCCAGGCAACGCACAAGTCCGCTGTAATGATCTAGCAGAATTCTTTACGGAAAAAATTCAAATCATTTACTCTGCTTTCCCGTCCCTTTCCCCTACCGTCCAACTCTCAAATACCCTAACCTCCGTCACTAATCATACAGTCACCATACAAGCCTTCCCGTCACTCAATCCCAGCCTCTTAAACTCCATAGTACCTCAGGTCAAATCAGGGTCGCCCAAGGACCCAGCTACCCCATGTTCGCTGCAAATGGTCAATGACATAATTCTTCCCACAGTGCCTAACCTACTGAACTCCTCGTTAGGTTCAGGTGTGGTTCCACCACCGTGGAAACGTGCGATGGTTAGGGCTCTTTTAAAAAAAAAAAAAAAAATCTCGACCAGTCCGAGCTAAAAAATTATAGGCCCATTTCTTTGCTTCCTTGGATGAGCAAAGTATTGGAAAAACACGCTAATGCCACCTTGGTAGATTTAATCAAATCCAACCATCTACTCGATGCTTCCCAAACTGGCTTCCATCCAAGACACGGAACAGAAACCGCGCTATTGGCAGTGACGGAGGAGGCACGAAAGATCTTGGACCAGGGAGGATCAGTGGCTATAATCCTCTTGGACCTTAGTGCCGCTTTCGACACGGTCAACCACAGCACACTTCTTTCACGGCTTTCTGATATTGGGATTGCGGGCACGGCCATTTCCTGGCTTGAATCGTTTCTCACTGACCGCCCCTTTCAGGTGTTTGAGGGCTCTGCCATCTCCCCAAGCAAATCTCTTCCTTGCAGGGTCCCTCAGGGCTCATCCTTGAGCCCCACATTGTTTAATGTCTACATGGGGCCACTAGCTGAGGTAGTTCGTCCATTTGGCATCAAAATAATAACATACGCGGACGACACCCAGCTGGTGGTCTCCTTCAACCAACCTGACACAAACCTGGACAATCTTAGGACCTGCTTGGAAGAAGTCTCAAACTGGATGACACAATCATACCTGAAACTGAACGGTGACAAAACCGAGTTAATGTTTTTAGGCAATCCCTCCCCACTGGCTCTTAGCTCGTTCTGGCCCCCTTCTTTGGGTGCGCCTCCCTTACCTAGGGAAAAAATCAAGAGTCTGGGCATATGGCTCGATAAAACCCTGAGCTTTAATGCCCAAGCCACCAAACTCTCGGCAACCTGCTTTGGCCTTCTTAGGCTAATCCGGAAGATCCTCCCCTTACTACCGTTTGAAGCAAGGAAAATAATGGTTCAGGGTCTAATCCTTTCCAGATTGGATTTTGGAAACACCCTGTACCTAGGTGCCCCCCAACTCATCCTTAACATTCTACAGGTGGCGCAGAACGCTGCAGCCCGGACTCTTCTTCAAATTCCCCGGCGTCTTTCAATAAAGGCCGGTTTGCGTACTTTACACGGCTACCAGTTAGGCGCAGAATCGAGTTCAAGGCCCTCTGCATTTCCCACCAAGCCTACTGGAAAACTGGTCCCCTCATAAACCATCCTCTGATTACCCCTCACAAACCGGCAAGACACCTCAGGTCATCTGTTTCTTCACTGGCCACAGTCCCTAGGATTAAAAAATCCAGAAGAGGAGGCCGTTCTTTTTCTTATAATGCCCCTAAACTTTGGAACTCCCTCCCCCTCAACCTACATTCAGAATCCAATCTACTCCGTTTCCGCAAACAGTTAAAAACTTTACTATTCTCCTACCCTGACTAAACTTCCTTGCTTCCAGCTTGCAGAGTCTGTAGTGCTGGGACGCCTCAGGGTAACCATCGCGCTTTATACATTTTTATTTCATTTCACCTCTGCCATGTGGTACTGCAACATACTGAGCAGGATGGGGTCATGGACCTTGTGCCAGTAGGCTCTGTGCCTCTAGATATGAATGGAACGCAAATATATTTTCCTGGTCATACAACACCTGGCAGGCGCTCTATGAACGCCAGGGAGGACAATTTCAGCTGTCATTGCCTTACGGATAAGGAATGGTGCCTCCATCTGGAGGGGGTGCAAGGTCTCCAGCGATTTGGGAGAACCTTGGTTATATCTATTCCCCACTGCCGAGAAGCACAGTGTCAGCACTTCTGCGCGCTGGAGTTTCAAAAGCGGTACAAAAGGGGGTGGTGATGGACGGAGAATCTGAACCAATCAAACACTCGCACCCAGTCAACAGATCTGGGTTTAATCCAGCACCGTTCTTTAGCCCACTCTGCCACCCCAGTTCAGACATGGCCATATGCAAATCAGTCTGACCCTGTGCCTCATGGGAACAGTCCAGCCCGAACTGCCAAGCCATGCCTTCCCTGGACCGGAATCAAGCTTCCTAGGACTGGTTTCTGGCATTACAGCCGTCTTCAGCCAGGCTTGCTTGAATCCAGTGGCAAAGTGAGCAAGGGACTCACGTCTGAGCATACCCTGCCAACTTATGGCGAACAAAGCGGTACAAAAGGGGGTGGTGATGGACGGAGAATCTGAACCAATCAAACACTCACACCCAGTCAACAGATCTGGGTTTAGTCCATCACCGTTCTTTAGCCCACTCTGCCACCCCAGTTCAGACATGGCCATATGCAAATCAGTCTGACCCTGTGCCTCATGGGAACAGTCCAGCCCGAACTGCCAAGCCATGCCTTCCCTGGACCGGAATCAAGCTTCCTAGGACCGGTTCCTGGCATTACAGCCGTCTTCAGCCAGGCTTGCTTGAATCCAGTGGCAAAGTGAGCAAGGGACTCACGTCTAAGCATACCCTGCCAACTTATGGCGAATAAAGCGGTACAAAAGGAGGTGGTGATGGACGGAGAATCTGAACCAATCAAACACTCACACGCAGTCAACAGATCTGGGTTTAATCCATCACCGTTCTTTAGCCCACTCTGCCACCCCAGTTCAGACATGGTAATATGCAAATCAGTCTGACCCTGTGCCTCATGGGAACAGTCCAGCCCGAACTGCCAAGCCATGCCTTCCCTGAGCGGC
Organism: Lissotriton helveticus; assembly: GCF_964261635.1. Lineage (NCBI taxonomy): Eukaryota > Metazoa > Chordata > Amphibia > Caudata > Salamandridae > Lissotriton > Lissotriton helveticus. The sequence goes on along the minus strand of NC_136065.1, from coordinate 229,010,518 downwards.
TCTCACTTGGAGAAGCATTTTGTCTTGAGTTGAAATCAGGCCACCTGTATGCCGTCCCGCCAATAACACTTCTGTCCAGAGTTTTCAAGAAAATCATTAACAACCAAGCCCAAGTAAATCTTGTGGCTCCGGATTGGGCATGGAGAGTATTTTATCCTAAACTCCTGATTATGAGCATCGGTTGTCTGATCAGGCTTCCCCCTTCAGGAGGATCTCTTGTTGCAGCAATAGGGCAGGGTCCTGCACCTAAACCTGCACACACTCCGCCTTCATGCATGGAGTTTGAATGGTGACAGCTGACAGTCTTTGACTTCACTGCAGAAGTCTGCAGTCATTTTGGTACCTAATCATCTGTATAAGCCATTTTGGCAGCCAATCTAAGACTGTATAAGCCTGCCCTAGGGACATGTTTGTGTTCTGGTGCACTGCCAAACATGTTGATTCTCTCTCTGCCCTTTTGTCCGAGGTATTATTTGTTTTATCGTTTGCAAGGCTTTGCTTTGGGCACAGTAAAAGGGTATCTTTTGGCCATATAGGCTTTCTTCCACTTGCCGGGTCGGCTTTCCCTGTTCAAGTCACCGGTTGTGACTCATTTCGTAAAAGGACTTAAGGACATATTTCTTTCAAAACTTTCAATTTTGCCACAATGGGACCTCAATTTGGTTTTAAAATTCTTGATGTGTAGGGGCGTGGCCAAGGAGGCCTACATGGCGGACAGACCATAACATCTCACCGAGCCCTATCCCGATAATCCGCACTTAATCCAGACCAAGCAATGATCATCAGCCCCCCTGGTAGTAGGTAGTGATTGACAGAGTTGCAGAACTGCGTCCCAAGCCTCTTGCCCAGGGTGGTGGCACCGGCGATTGTGGCATGCGACCGGAGGCATCCCGGCTGCGTGGAGGCAGAGGGACAAGCAGCTGCAGGCACACCCTTTGAGTGGAGCACGTGAAGTAATGCCTGAACCCCCTGCGGGGACCACCTTGGGGCAGACCCGGTTGCAGACTTGGGGTGCGGGGGGACTCCACAGTGGGGTCCGCCCTGCCTCCCTGAAGCATCGTCCTTGATTACAGGAGGCGGCCATGGAGTGAGCCGTGGCCTCATCTGAACTGTCCCGACCCCCTCGTCGGGGAGGGCCCCCATTCCTAAGCATCCGAAGACCGAGAGTGGGCTAACTGGAGCTGGGGACTGCTTTGAAGCTGCCCCGACTGGAGTGTCCCAGGTGGCGAGCCACTGGAGGTGATTGGTGTGGTCCCGCGGAGGAGGCGCGCTCCCTTCCTCTCCTCCCGGATGGATGCAAACTGGTGGCGGACCCAGAAGGCCCACGCGGTGAATGTACTCGCCGGGGCCCGATGGGCCCGCACCCAAGTTACCATTGGGGCACACAACCTGGGTGTGGAGGGGGCCTGCCTTGGACCCAAACACCCGACCCTGTGGATCAGCTGGCTGGCTGGGAGTTCCCTGGAGGCCTCTGAGACCCAGGCCTGCCTCTGCCCCATGCTGAGACTGCTTGCATCTTGGCTGCTGGATGAGGGTGCTGCCCAGGGTGAGGAAGACATGGGGCCCACCTGCCTGATCAGCTACCTGAGGGTGCAGGCAGCCCCTGGGCATGTCCCTGCTCTGTGCAAGTGGACCTGGACCTCCGCTCTGTGCCTGGTAGAATCCATTGACTCATTGAGGCCTGGACTGAGGACCTAGCATGGGGCTGCAACCGAGAAATTCTCTCCAAGTTGGAGAGAGGGACTTCGGAGGGTCCCCCCCTCGCTCTCCTCTTTGGCGCCCACTGGCGGCTCGGATCTGGAGAATCACTGAGACTAATCCCTGCATGAATTTCTTGAACGCTACGCTGGGTTCCCCGAGCTGCGACCGGGGAATCCACCAAAGACCCCAGGCCCCTGTATGCCCTTGAAGGCCGGCCCGTGTATCGGTCCTCAGCTTAGCGGCCGGACCCTGCACCACGCCCTCTGCTGGCTCCTGGGGGGGCCCCTATTAAACCACTTCTCACCCCACGCTGCAGAGGTCAGAGCAACTGAGTGTACCCCTGGAGACCAATCCCAGACTGGAGATCTATGGCCCCCGCAGACCATGATTTCAGCCAGAGCGCCTGGTCTGCTGGGATGAGTACCTGGGCGCCGCTCCTCCCTCTGCGCTCGCCAGGGGGACAACCGCTGGAGAGCCTGGTATAATTTGGGTTGACGCGGGCTCCCCGGCCCGATTACCCCAGCAGCACCAAGATGAAAAAGACAGGCCGGCCCGCTTGGGCACCGCACAGACCCAGACTAAGATGGACCAGTATACTGCCGGCCCCTCGGCAAACTCCTCAGACCTTCCTGGGCGGGATGGAACGGGCCTCTCTCAACCAGATCTCACCACGGTACTGCAGGCTATTCTGACTTCACAGTCTGCAGTGGAGAACAAGATAGGGGAGGTACAGTTGGATATGGCCCTGCTGCGCCAAGTTCTCCGTAATGCCGCAACCAGGCTGACTGAGGTGGGAAGCCGGATCTCTCAAACCTCCAAAAACAAGTTTTCACTCTACTCACAAGAACGGCGAACGTCCACATGTGAGCAGAGGATACCGAGAACCGCTCCCGGCGTAACAACATCCGCCTTATAGGTGTCCCAGAGCGAGAGGAGGTCGACGACCCCAGACAGGTGGATGCCCGCTGACCGCCTATCCTCATGGTTCGCTATCAAAAGGGTGCACCGGGCCCTGATCCCTAGGCCACCGCCTGGGTCTCGTCCATCATCGCCCTATCCTAAACTTCTGAGATAGGGTTGTCGTCATCAAGGAAACACGAAGACAAACTGATCTCCGATTTGAGGGCACCAAAGTCCGTCTCTTCCCGTATTACACTTGTGAGGTCCAACAGCGACGCCGTTCATACGCAGAGGTCAAGCAGAAGCTGAAGGCGATGGAGATTCAATACCGCCTTCTTTTGCCCCGTGCCTCCGGGTCCTCTACCTGGGCAAATCCCTTTTCTTTGACACACCCAAAGTGGCCTGGCAATGACTCATGGTGGAGTGTTCGCTGCGGGGGACCTCTGCCTCTCCCTCCCGGCAGCCGGAGATACCCGGTGCACTGGATCCACGGACTGCCCACGCCACGCAGTCTGCGCAACAGCTCAAGGTGGGGGTCGCTCACTATCACCTCCAGGGATCCCCCAAGAGATACCTCCGTTACCATCCAAGCGATCACCCAGTCCCACCGAGAAGGGTGGGTGGATGAGTCCCGCAGCGGAGGAGCAGAGTCCCCACAGAGTGGGCTTCGCCGTCCCTCACTCGGACTCGGGCTTGTCTCGCAGCCCCAATATTGAATGACTGCTGGCCCACCTCTCCGTTATCTTTGCAATATAGAGTCTAAGGCTAGGAGGCCGTGTTTGGTTCAGGTTTTGGGCACCGGACCCGGTTGGAAATAATGACTAGAACCCGGTGGGGGACCCTGCCCTGGGGCGCCTACTGCCTTCGCTGCTCACCTACCATAGGAGTGTGTCGATTGCATTGGGCTGCACTGATACTGGTGGCTCGGACAACCTCCACTCGGCAGGCGCCGAATAACCTTGGCATAACTCTGTGGATTACCCTATGGATTTCGGGGATGCTCACATAGTCATTACGACATCTGGAATGTTACTGAACACATTGGTTACTTATGTGCTCATTGTTTGTAGGGTGGCATATGCTTCTGGGGTAGAAGTATGGGGAGGGGTGGGTGTTGGGGGGGTAGGGGATATGTTTTCACAATGTTGGTTATTCCTCTGTTTAACCTTATTCTTTTTCCACTCAGTTTAAGACACATGCACATACAGTATTTCAGCGCAGTCCTGGGTAACTTTCTTTTCCTTCTGGCCACTGACCCATTTGGTAGGGCCCCCTGGAACCTCGGGGATGGCTCCCACAGGAGTATACTATTGCACGCTTACCATACGGACCCTTACCACACACACACACACACACACACACACACACACACACATGACCTGTCAGATTATGTCAAGAAATGTTAACGGGCTGCTAGTTGGAGTGAAATGTGCAGCCGACCTAGCCTTTGAACATCAACCGGAAGCCCTCTTCTGCAAGAGACCCACCTCTTGGTGGAACCCTGCCCCTTCTTAGCACAGTGGTGCTAAGATAGGGTCTATCGTGCAGGGTTCTCACGTGGGGCTGGGGGGTTGCAATACTGCTGCACTGCTCCTTTCCATTGATGGTTACACAGGTCACGCGAGACCCGCAAGGTCGCTACATCGCTCTGGAGGGCCAAGTAGTGCTACTGGTCCATAAACCCCTGGCCTCCGGGCTTCAAGACCAACGCCGGCAATTCACGTACACTTCCGCAGCCCATCACACTCACTCCCGGATAGACCTGATCTTTCTGCCTGCCCCCAACTGCATGAAGTTGGCTCAGATCCAGATTCTGGCCCGAGGCATCTCGGATCAGTCTCCCTCATTAATGTGCCTGGGACACCCTGTGGGAGGTCAGCTACCTATGTGGCGCATGAATGCCTGGTACCTCCTGGACAAAGAATTTACACCCATCCTTTGGTCCGAATTCCGATCCTTCTTTGAGACCAATTTAGGCTCCGTGACTAAGACAGGTACACTATGGTCTGATAGTAAAGCGACGTTGCGCGGCTTCGTCAAACAGTACAGCAGAGAATAAGAGCGCGACCGTTCAGCTCGGATTTCTCAATTGGAGGCTCAGGCTCTCCGGTTGGAACCACAACTGGAAGCGGGCCCACAGAGGGAAACCTCTCGCCGCCTGAGTCTTGTCAGGGAGGATATCCTGCTACATTCCTTTGAGGCGGCCAAACACCTTTGGAGGGCTACAATGGCTAGAATCTATGGATGGGGGACAAAAACAGGAAGCTATTCTATTGACTGGCCTTACACCCATGGGCCAGCAGTATTGTCCCGAAAGTGCTCGAAGCCCAAGGCCAATCTCTGCGCTCCCTACCGGAGATAACACAGACTTTTACCTCCTATTACCAAAACCTATATGCCAGACCCATGGCTAGAGATGTGGTGGCAACACAGGCCTTCTTCGACTCACTTCCACTCCCTAACCTGTCTCCCCTTGACATCTGTGCCCTAGACAAACGCCTCACAGCGGAAGAGATCAGCAATGCACTTGCCAGTATGGCGCACAGCAAAACATTTAGACCTGACAATTTCCCAACGGAATATTACACACATTCTGAGAGATTCTTACTCCTTACCTCTTGCAGTTCTATCAAGAGGTTACACAGGTGGTGTCTTTTCCGTTTGAGGTTGACTCCAACACAATAGTAGTGATACCCAAGACTCAGCCCCCCTCCACATTATGAGTGGACTACCGCCCTATTTCGCTCCTCAACAGGGACGTTAAAATCTTTGCCGCAATTCTGGCGAATCAACTCTGGCACATCAACATGACGGTGCATCCGGACCAGTGCAGCTTTATGCCGCTCTGGAGCACGAGACACTGTATCAGACATCTGCATATTGCCCAGGCTCACTGCACCGCCTGCCCCCTATCTTGCATTGCTTGTCCTCGACTTTGATAAGGCCTTTGACTCGGACGACTGGGGCTACCTGCGATTGGTATTGATTAGAGCAGGTTTTGGACCCAGATTCCAGGGCATGGTGAAGGCCCTCTACGCCACCCCTTCGACCCAAGTTCGGGTAAACAGAGTCCTCTCTAAAGTTTTCCCCATTGAACGGGGGACCAGGCAGGGCTGCCCCCTTCTCTTCGCCTTGGCGATAGAGCCTCCTAGCTGTACCTATCCACACAGACCCTCATTTTACCAGTTGGAGGTGGGGAGCAGGTCACGAAGACCTCATTGTGCTGTATGCAGACGATGTCCTGCTACAACTGGCCCAACCTGCAGTGGGTGGACCCCGATGCCTCTGACTGCTTGGGCGGTTTGAAGAGGCATCCGGTCTGTGCCTGAATCCCTCCAAGACCATATTGGTTCCCCTTGCGCTGTCCTGGGATTGCTTTGACTGGCAGAAGACAATCTACAGCGCAGACTTAGCCTCAAGTACTTGGGTATATGGGATACTCTGCTCCCTGAACTGGCTTCAACTCTTAACCTCCAACCACTGGTTCAGAAAGCCAAATCAGATCTGGCCAAGTGGTGTTCCCTCCCACTCAACACTTTAGGCCGTATCGCCCTACACAAAATGATAATCCTCCCACAATTTTTGTACGTCTTTCAGTATTTACCCCTTCAGCTACCCCAAACCTGGTTCTCGACCCTGGACAGGGCCACATCATTCCTGTGAAAGGACTCCAGACCATGCATCGCAATCTTACATTGCCAGCGAGGAGCGTACAAAGGGGGCATGGGTATGTCCAACCTCTATCTTTACTATCTCTCTACCCATCTGCTTGTCATCCATGACTGGTTTTATTTGGGTGGTCGGACCCGGCATACAGAGTGGAGCTCACACAGCTGGACTTGTCCCAGATTCAGGGCATGCTCTATGGAGCCCTGATCCACCTCTCATTGCCTCCAGTGACCCAGGTGGTATTTCTTGCATGGTGATCGGCCTTGCAACACGTATGATGGGGGTATAAGCTTACGCAGCAAACTCCACTGTGGCATGGCACCTGGTTAAGGGAAACTGCGTCCCTTATTGGCTTTTGCCCCTGGGACTGTATTGGTATCACAAGGTTGGGGCGGGTCTGGTCAGGGACTCGTATACAATCCTTTTACGAACTGCATCAAACATACAACCTCACACACTCCCAGTTTTTCAAATATCTTCAGCTCAGATACGCACTTGACACCCACTCTCTTCCACTAGACCAACCCGCCAAAGCTCAGTCTGCTGGAAGCCAAACTGCTGATGGGACACTTGGGTAGAGGGGGAACCCACAGCTCTATTGCACACTCATTATTAATTCACCCGGGACACTAGACTACCACAGGAACCGGTGGGAAGAATGGGTGGGACCTACGGAGGACGAAGACTGGCACTGGAGGAAGAAGATGCACTAATGACCCCCACAGCTACTAACAACCTCAGCCAGGCTGTGCCTCATTCAAACTAACAATCTCTACCCTGTTTATCTCTCCCCGCACCGCCCTGCATAGGGCCCTCATACGACCCACCCCCACGATGTGACATGGAACCGACAGATTTTTACCACATGGTCTGGGCCTGTGATGTTATACTTACCCACTGGACTGAGGTGCTCGGGGAGCTGTCCAGGGTTCTGGGATGGGAGATTCCCATGTCACCTACAATGATTTCACTATGGTATTTGAGGGAACAAGGGTGGACAAAGAGCAACGTGCAAGCTTACTCCTTCTTTTCAAAGGAGTAAGCTTCCACATGCTCTTTGTCCACCTATCTCCTAGACTACTGACTGCACTGTAAATAGAAATGGCTTTAGTTAAGCATATGTCTGTGAAAAAAGTAGACAAACAGGCCATCACAGGGGTTTCCAAGAGGTTCATTCTTTTCTTCCTTTGGTGGACAGTCTGCACTCCTGTTGTCAATAGGCAATGTGCTTTATTGATGCAAAACCATCTCAGCTTTTACTCCATTGGAGTGCAGTGTGCAAAGGGTCAGGGTCCAAGCATCTTCTCCCATGCGATAACCTAGCTAAATTGGCTAGTCAGACTCAGCCGAACTGATCACATCACACACAATTGCCAGAGCAGAAAAATAGCCCCTTATCATAACTACACAATTTCTTTCATAAGTAATCCCTCATTTGTGTGACTCCATTCTTGCATTTACTTTAGAAGACCATTACTGAGATAATTTACCTATCTGTTTGCAAAACTGCTATCTATAACAAAGTTGTCAAGTAAGTAATATTTTCTCATTTGAAGTAACTGTCTTGTGTCATTAACTAAGGTCCAACAACATGGATTTATCATCAACCAATGGGCAGTTTCAGTTGCTCAAACATTATTCCTCACACAGCGAAGGCCTCTGTGAAGTCACTTATCCTTGGCTAAAACCGGCCATTCTTTTGAATGGCCGGTTTTAGCCAAGGATAGGTAATTGTGGATTGTAAATAGTAATTTATTTGTGTTGGAATGGTTTATATCTGCAGTTTTGACAACTGTTTGAATACATCCTGTCCGTTCTGCATTAACCTACCAAGTCAAAATTAGTAGTTAGAAGTTGAAAGGTTTTATAGAGCGCTCTAACACCAGGCGGTTTCATGGCGCTAAGGGTTGACAGCACTGACGGGTCGCCAGAGGATTACTGCAATGGGTAAGCTTGGGAAAAAAGATGAGTTTTTAGAGCTTTACGAAAATCCAGATAGACGGGGATGGACCTGATGGCAAAGGGAAGAGCATTCCAAAAGCGGGGGGCAAGGGTGGAGAACCTCATGCCACCAAGTTTGTTCCTCCGAAAGCGAGGAACATTCAGTAGAACCTGAGTAGAGGAACGGAGGCTTCTGCTGGGAGCGTAAAGACAGATCTTAGAATTGATGAAAACTGGGGCAGTGCCGGCCAAAGCCATGAAGATCAGGCAGCCCATCTTAAATAAAGATCGTTGTAAGATGGGCAGCCAGTGAAGAGACTTCAGCAGAGGGGTGACGCGGTGGAATTTCGGAAGCCTGTAGATAAGGCGCGCTGCTTGGTTTTGGATTGATTGTAGGCGCCGAAGTTTGTACGCAGGAATACCTACATACAGGCCATTGCCATAATCGAGGCGAGATGTAATCATGGCCAGAATGACAAGTTTAAGAACTTCGGTAGAAAAGAAACAGGAAATCTTACGTATAATCCTGAGAGCCAAAAAGCTGGTGGAAACAACAGTGCTAATCTGAGGACGCATGGTAAGGTCTTGGCTGATTTTAATGCCCAGGGTCTTCACAGAGACGGAGGGCAGGGGGGAGGGACCGAGAGCAGAGGGCCAAAAGGCAGGGGTCCAAGGGCTAGAAGAGCCACTGGTAAGAACCAACTCTGTCTTGTCCGGATTAAGTTTTAAATGATTGTGTTTCATCCAGTCATAGATGAAGATTAGTGTTATTTGGAGCTTGAGAATAGAAACGGGGGAGGAAGAGAGATTGAAGACGAGCTGAAGGTCATCGGCATAGTTGAATACCAAGACCTCCATGTCTTGCAGAGCAGCTATTAGATGTTAAATATAATGGTTTAAAAGAAGGGGAGATAGAGAAGAACCCTGGGGAACCCCGCAGGGAACAGAGCGGGTGGGGGCAGAAAAGCCCTCCAACTGGACGGCTTGGGTCCGACCCTGTAAAAAGGAGGCGAGCCAGGCCAGGGCGGTGCCCCGAATGCCGGCGCCCCCGACACGGTCGAGAAGGATCAAATGATCGACAGTGTCGAAGGCGGCGGACAAATCGAGAAGGATGAGGGCCTGGGGGGCGTTAGTATACTCCTCCTGAGCTCGTCTAGGATGGAGATGACAACAGAATCCGTCGAATGAGCTGGGCGAAAACCGGCCTGGTGAGAGGCCAGGAAGCGGTTCTTCTAGGATGGGGATAAAAGTAGCTGATTTAAAAAAAGCTGGGACGATTCCCTGGGTGATAGAAGTATTGAGGAGGGCTAAAGGGGGGTCAGGGCAGCTGGAAAAGACCTCCCTCAGAATGCGGACAGGGCAGTTAATAGGTATTACTTTTTTTCATCCTGCTAGGTTGTAAACACCCTTGCGCATACCTGACTAATACAATGTCTAATGGTTTATTTCTGCTACTTTCAGGCTCCTTTATTGGTGGTTCTTGTGAGGCCGATGTAGCAGCGCCTGTGCTTGCAGGAATACAAGAGAGTACTCCATATGCAAGTCAAGCACATGCGATTGCGGATGCATGATGGGCGGGCAGTGGTGTCGGCTTGCCAGCATGACATGGGTGGGTGGCTTTGCAGCTCCGTAACCCACATGTTCTAGATCTCTGTTCCTACATCTTCTGCTTGGATGGGCTGCACAGATTTCATGGGTCCTTCACGGACGCTGTCCATTTAGATGCCCCCACACTGAATCTCCAGTCAGCTGGACCTTCTGCAGGTCTTCCTAGATTCACATCGACGACTCCTGTTGTGCTTGGTCCAGCACCTCTTGTCTCAATGTATTTTCTGCGTTTTGAAATTGCATCTCATTTTTTTTTTAAATAGGCTCAGGTGTGCCATCGCTATTCCAGCCGTCTTCAGTTTTCTATTCAAGTATTAATCTGTCGACATTCAGGTCTGTTATGTTGAATCTACAAATGTTGATCAAGTGTCTTTAAAGCAAAGTCTCACTTTATTTCATCCTTATATCTTCCAAAGCAATAATACTCTGGTCTCTTCTTACAAGTGTTTATATTGTGCGCGATTGTCATCAACAACTAGTGAACTTCTCTGCATTAGTTACCAGGTGGCACCATGACCAGGTGGGAGCTGCAGCTGTCCCTTCTAAATTCGCTGTTTCATTGCTAACTTACTGTTTTTATTTGGGTGATTGAGTTAATAATGCTATTCCTAATAATGCAGTATCCTGTCTGCAAACCTGAGCCTAGAAGAGATTGCATCTTTAGTCTGCTTCCCCTTACTATACAAGGAGTATGTGACACATTTCTACTTTTAAATAGTGGCATTACTATTTTGCCTATTTCACTATGAGTGAGGAAGTGAAAACATTCCTCGCACTCTTTACTTTGAGATAGTCTTTCAGCACAGCACAGATGGTGCACGTTGGTGCTAAGGAACATCAAGAAAAATACAAGCATTGAGTTTTCATATGACAATTTTAGGTTGGAGCCTTGCGCAAGGCTGGACGTGAGGAATTCCAATGTTGACAACCAGGAAGGCAAAGCAGCTACCAAATTTGGAGCCTAAGTGGAAATGTGGTGTGATAAGGAGATTTCTGGAGGTTCCGGTGCTCAGCTGGAGTAATGAGGTAACACCTTGGATTTGGGGTTCTGTGGTATGCGAATGTGGACGTTTGAAAACTAGACGGGCTAATTTAAATGGACTGTGGTCAGTCTTTCTTAGACTCATGTTGCACTGAAGTGTTAGGAACAACTGGTGAGGCAGTAATTCTGCTGGTAGTTTATGGCAGCACCCACAACAAAAGAGAAGAGTGTGAGACTCACTGTACTATGTGTAGTTGGCATCACTGAACAGAGGTGAGGAGTTATCTGTATCTGCATGTAGTAGTAAAAAGCTTCATTCGATTTTAAAACAAGGTAAAATCATAAAAGCGACAGACATAATATACAATTTGATACACAATCATGGAAACAGATTTAAAATAGTATTAAACAGTTAAATACATGAGCAAAATAAAGCCTTTTGTTGTAACTACTGTTGTTTAAGATAAAGTTTGGGTACCGCCAACTAATTGTGGAGTATCATACATGTGTACAATAAAAGCTATGGATTCCGAGCGAGAGAATTTAAATGAAACACTGGGACTATAATTAATCATGGGTACTCCGAATTTTCAAGCAACCTTTGAGAAACATTGCTATACATTTGGCATTTGATACTGTTTCTAAATATTGAAGTGCCAGAAGAGCAGGACGGCATCTCCTCAAACCCTTGGATAACAATATTGGAATAATCCAACGTTTGCGTGGTATAACATAGTATTTACAGAACAAAAGTACATGAATAGTAGACTGTTCAGAAATACCGTCACAGGGGCACCGGATAATAAAAGAAGACCAATCTTGTCTCCTTGGAAATGTTACCAGGCGGAAAAACAAATTGAGCCTAAACCGAGTCATCTGCATGTAAAGGACTTTTTTTTTTTAAAGAAAATTATTTTGATTCTCGGAGGCAGGGATCAGCAAAGTAAAAAAGTGACGAAAAATTATTGCAAAAGCCCCTTTTTCTTAAAGCGCTTTATTTTATCTACATATAAATGTAGTGAACTAGACTTCAATTGGTGAAAGGAATGCTTGAAGCTTGCCTGTCAGAGAACTCAGAAAAATTAATTTTTTAAGAGCACATAGAACTCTTAGTGTCCTTAGACGAGGAATGACCATTCAGTGGGAGCTTCAGAAATAAGAACAGCAGGAAGGAAGTGTGAACTTAAGCATTTAACAGATTTAGGTAGATCTGAAAACCCTGTATCAGCCGTCCGAACAAAGGGCACCATTGCAGTAGAAATACTTGATACATTGGTGCTTGATGGATGCAATGTTGGAAGGTGTTGGCATTAAGAAACCAAGGACATCCAAGTAATTCGTCTTCTGTTCTATAGTTTTTATTTTGCTTAATTTTAGGTTTGCCTTGATTCATAGTTTTAAGGGAAAATATTGAACCAAGGGTCATAGTGTGTTTGGTTTTCAGCAGCAATGTCTGTCATGTATGACATTACTTAACAGAAAGCGTGAGGAGTGCAATGCTTGCATTCCTTCTCAGGCTCTGCCACTCTGGGCTGCATTCCAGTCCATACTTTTTCAGTTTTTCGCTCTAAGGGATGGTACTTCAAAGGATCACACTTCTACCACCAAATGTAAACAATCAGACATGTCAGGTTGTTGGGTGATGTAATTCCATATTCTGACAATAGACAAAGTGCAGTTGTGTATTGAACGCGATACAACTTTCAATGTGGAAGAGTAATCTAGTGCAAGATGAGCTGTCGCTGCTTGGACTGACACTGTCCTGGGTCCTCTCCCGCTCTTTTGTATCAGTCAGTGCCTTACTGTTGAAATTGGTCCTGGGTAAACTGAGGTAAGAAAGAGATAACTAGAATGTCAGCTCCCCTCCCTCTAGGCATCTTCTACTCCCCAGCTGTCTCATCTGGCAGCTTTAGATAGGGACTATCCTTCAGTGACTCTTCCTCCAGGCCCTCTGTCTCTCTGGCTGGACATTTTGGCACCCGGGACAGCCTCCCCTTCCCCCCCCCCCACACACACTTGACCTGCCCTCTCTATACAGGTTCCCTATTCTTTCCTCCTGAGAGTTGGCTGCCAGGATACAGATCTGAAACTCGGTTATTATTTCTCTATTGGCACACACAGCAATGGCTTCAAAGAAGTGGAAACATTATCCATGATACTAGTTGTCTTAAAATTTAATTCGAATTTAAATTTAGCATAATTAATAGGCGCTGTCTTGGATTTTAATTTTCATCTTCAATTCTGCAACCGTAATCTATGATTTATTTACTAGAGCCTAACAGCAGAATTACAGCACATAACCTCTGGTTTACCTTTATTTGATTTCTACACCACAAATTTGTTTTAAAAAAAAACTTGTATCGTACCATCTACACCCCTTACAGTGTTTAAAGTATACTATATAGGGCTGTTTTTTCACCCAGCTTTAATATTCAAAGTATGCTCTTTCTGCATTCCCGAAAAGTTTGCATCCGCACATCTATAGATGTCCAAAGCACTGCGGAAATAGATATCCTTCTCTAGTCCCGGTACCTTTTTACCCAAAGGGTACTAAATGATATGCTGCACTTTGGCCGTAAAAAAAAGTCTTTATCACATTTACCATGTTGGGGCCTAATCCATTTTTCTCTAACACTTTACATAAGTATATCCAGGTCATTCTATGCTAGGCTTTGGTTGCATCCTCATTGCACAGCAATAATCATTTTCCAGTGTCTTGGAGCTCCTATGCCTTTTTCAACTTTATTCCTTGTCAGTAGCTATTGCAGTTAAAGTCAATGAGTTTCAAGCACAAAATACTCTTTTAATATTGTTTAAGCTACAGTTTCCAAGTATCTTTCACACACCCCCCACCTAACTACGTGCAACAGAACATCTGGGATACAAAGAAGTATAAGCTCCATGTAGCCTTCAACGACTGGCAAAGAGTCTTTGATTACTGGTGTTAATACGACTTGTGCAATATCTTCCCCTGGATCAAAGGGAAGATAGTGGCCCGAGTCAACTGGTGGTCTTAAATCTTCGTCTATTACCTGTACAGTTTCTAACTGTTTATAGGAGGTATGTTGGAAGTCTGTTTTAGATCAAAGTTCAAGATCTTTGCAGATGTATTGATGTATTATAAAGATGGGGAATATTTGAAAGTGGCCTAACAGCAAAATTCTTACCAGTGACAGTGCCTTTCATTGCATTACAATGTTTATTTATAATCTGTGCAGTGTTCCTGGGTCAATTCATGCTAACTTGTAACTGAGAGGTTGAAGAATCGTAGTTGTCCAAACCTTTGTGTATGTGTCCTTCCTCCCTGCTTACACCCTTAATGTAAGCCTGCTTCCTCCTCCTAGTTCCCCGCCCTACCCAATCTTATCTGAAACCACCTGTAGGACTATCAGGAACCCATCCATCCTCTCCAGATGTATCTTCAAATTCTTCTCTTGTGCCTCTGTATACTTGGTCCAGCTCCTGAATCTGTCCTCATCTCAGACAGGGTTTCCTGATGATCGGAGAGCAAGGGAAGATCTGCCTTCCTGTCAGTGGTTTCAAATAGTTGATTCTGCTCTGTGAACCCTGCCCTCGGGATGACCTCCCCTTCCCCCACTGAAGCAGTCTGTTATGTGTCTAGGCTGTCTCAACCCCAATTAGTCTGGTGTGACGTGGAAGCATTCTAGAACAGTTTTCCCTGCCTGCCAGCTGAAACCCATTTTGTTGGCCCACTACCCTTCAGCTTCTTGGCATTTCTCTTCCTCCTCATCCACTTTGTTCTGGGGGTAGTTAGTGCCTCGTGTGGTCTTGGTATTTCCAAGCTCCCCCCCCACCCCACCCGTTTTTTTGCAGCACTCACTGATTGGCATCTTCCTGTGGCATTCGCTGAATACCCTTGCTGTTTGGTATTCTGACAAATCAGTCCCCGCCCTCCTCCTTCCATTGGCTACATTGTTTCTCCATCGCTCTTCCTGTTGCCTTCTTCTTACCTAATGGTTCTTTTTCAGCCTCTTGTGCACGGGCTGCTGCTCAGGATCTTCCTACAGCTCCTTCCTGTGATACTGTTTCTCATCTGTTGACTATGGATTCTGGGGTATCATGGATGGCCCGGTTGTCTACCCTTTTTCACAGACATATGCTGAACTAATGCCATTTCTATTTACAGTGCAGTAGTCTAGGGGATATATGGCAAAGAGCATTCAGAGCAATGTGGAAGCTTTCTCCCTTGAAATAAGAGGTTTCCAAGAGGCTCATTCTTTTCTTTCTCTGGTGGGCCGTCGGCACTCCTGTTGTTAATATGCCATATGCTTTACTGATGCACAGCCGTCTCTGCTTTTACTCCATTGGGGTGCAGTGTGCAAAGGGGCAAGGTCCTAGCATCTTCTCCCATGCGATAACCAAGCTAAATTGGGCAGTCAGACTCAGCAGAACTTATCACATCACACACAACTGCCAGAGCAGAAAAACAGCCCCTTACCATTACTCCACAATTTCCTTCAAAAGTAATCACTCAATAGTATGACTGCATTCTTGCATTTACTTTAGATCATTACCGAGATAATTTACATGTCTATCTGTTTTCAAAACTATTATCGGTAACAAAGTTACCAAGCAAGTAATATTTTCTCATTTAAAGTGACTGTGTGTGATTGAGAAATGTCCAACGCGGATGTTTCGTCAACCGCTAGTTTCAGTTGCTCAGACATTATTTCTGACATAATGAAAGCTTCTGTAAAATCTCTTAGTTTTGGATAAAACCGGCCATTTTTTGGGGTTTGAAGAAAATGTACATTGTGGATTTTAAATTGTAATTTATTTGTATTGGAATTGTTTATATCTGCAGTTTTGCCAACTGCTTGAATTCAACCTGTCCGGTCTGCATTATGGTATCCTTCCCACCAAGTTAAAATTAGTAGTTAATAAGACGTACTTTTTTTTCATCCAGTTAGCTGATAAATGTGGAGAAGTGTGGCTCAATGGTTCGAGCGGCAGACCCTGATGCAGAGGTCTGGCCCGGGACCAGGGTTCAATTCCCGCCTCGGCGGGTCTCGGCCTCAATTTCCTCGGATCTGATAATTGTCGCCTCGGTGCCTATTCTAACCATGGGTCCCATGCTGCGACTCTGGGCAATAGCTTGCTTAATCTCCACAACGGCCCCAACAGCGCTGGGATGCCTGGCTTCACCTTGGGGGTGCCCAGGAGTGGACATTTCACAGGGAAAAACCAGGAAGGATTCCACAGCGGTATGCGTATAGCGCCAAGACACTCATGAGTATAAGTGCGCTTTACAAGTACGAATCGTTTCATTTCATAAATCTAATGGCACCCTGTCTATACCTGGCTAATAAAATGTGTAATGCTTTATTCCTGCAAGTTTCAGGGTTCCCCTATTGTTGGTTCCTGTGAGGGCGATGTACCAGCATCTGTGCTTGCAGGAATACGTGAGGGTACTCCATATGCGAGTCAAGTACATGCGAGTGCGGATGCATGATGGGTGGGCGATGGTGTGGGCTTGCCAGCATGGTATTGGTGTAGGTGGCTTTGCAGCTCTGTAACCCACATTATAGATCTCTGGTCTTACGTCTCTGCAGTAGTTACCAGGTAGCACCATGGCCAGGTGGAAGCTGCAGCCTGTCCCTTCCAAACTCTGTGCTTTATTGGTAATTGACTGTTTTCAGATGGGTTATTAAGTTAACAATGTTATTCCTCATATCCTGCCTGCAAACCTGGTCTAGCAGATATTGCATCTTTAGTCTGCTTCCCCTTACTATACTAGGAGTATGTGACACATTTCTACTCCTAAATAATGGCATTACTAATTTGCCTATTTCACTATGATTGAAGAAGTTAAAACATTCCTAGCACTCTAGTTTGAGATAGACTTTCAGCACAGATGGTGCACACTGGTGGAATGGAACTTCAAGAAAAATACAAGCAATGAGTTTTCATATGACAATTTTAGGTTGGAGCCTAAGTGGAAATGTGGTGTGATAAGGAGATTTCCAGAGGTTCCAGTGCTCTGTTGGAGTAATGAGGTAACGCCTTGTATTTGGAGTTCTGTGGTATGCGAGTGTGGACATTTGAAAACTAGACAGGCTAGTTTAAATAGAATGTGGTCAGTCTTTCTTAGATTCAGGTATGTTGCACTGAATTGTGAAGGAACAACTGGTGAGGCAGTAATTCTGCTGGTAGTTTATGGCAGCACCCACAACAAAAGTGAAGAGTGTGAGACTCACTGGACTATGTGTAGTTGGCATCACTGAACAGAGGTGAGGAGTCCTCTGCATCAGTGGTAAAGGACTTTTTTTTAAATGTATTGGTTCTCGGAGGCAAGGAGCAGCAAAGTAAAAGGTGACGAAAAATAATTGGGAGAGCCCCTTTTTCTTAAACAGCTTTATTGTATCCACATATGAATGTAGTCAGCTAGACTTCTATTGATAAAAGGAATGCTTGCAGCTTGCCTGTCGGAGGACTGAGGAAAATTAAGTTTTTTTTTTTTTTTTTAAATATTTTTGTCGTTGCTATCACATGGTACACAGTAACGAACAATCGGCCTTCAGCGCAGCGTCAACATTCAGCTGCCTATAATCAGTAGAGCAACTTTTATGTTTTACCCCCCCAACTTCAACTTGCTACTTTTAAGGGTTGAAAGCTATGATTCATAACATGAGTTTATATCAACATAGATGTGGCCAGATGCAACTAGCAGTCTTTGAATCAGATACACATTTCAGCAGTTTCACCTATATGTAGGTTCCTAGGGCCTCGTGACATGCACAGCCTCCGTATTCTACTCCTCCCCCCCTCCTATTACTCCAGATCTTCGTCATCCCCTGAGCTGTCCCCACCCTCCTCTTCAGGCAGAGGCTCACAAATGTCTCCTCTATAGCTGTTCCAGGGTGTCCAAACCCCATTCCATTTTCGAGGGTTGTGTCTCTGTTGATATACTGCCCGCTCAGTCACCATGAGCACATCCATATTTCTGCACCATTGCGCCAGTGTCGGTGTCTCCTGTGCCCCCCAGTTTTTCGCGATATCTCGCTTTGCCAGCATTACACCAATGACCACCCATCTTTTCGCATGTAGTGATAAGTCTGTTGGGCCCCACACATTCAGGAGACAAACCCTAGGGCCAGGTGAGAACGGGTTCTGGAGGGTCTGGCCGATCGTGCGTGTGACACGCCTCCAGTAGTCCTGTATATGTGGGTATGTCCATATAGTGTGGTACAGTGTACCCTCCTCCCCGCAATTCCTCAGGCAGTGTGGGTGTTCTGCTCTATGTATTTTATACAGTGTCGTGCGGGTGTAGTAGACCCTATGTAGTACTTTGAATTGGACCAGCCTGAATCGAGTGGAAATACCTGCCTCCCTGGGCGATGCCAGGGCTGCGTTCCAGTCTGCTACATCTAGGTCTCCCAACTCGTCCTCCCAGTACTCCTTTAGCTTCCCCAGGGGATCTGGCAGATTATTCATGAGTTTGCGGTAAGTGAGGGAGGTCGCACCGGATTCCATGTAGTCCGTAAGCAATCGGTCCTCTAACGGAGCCGACTCCGGAAGCGTCACACCAGTCTCCAGCACCGACAGGAGTGCGTGTCTGATTTGTATGTATCTATATATTTCGGTCTCCTCAAGGCTGTAATGCTCCCTCAAGGTCGCAAAGGAGAGCACGCCCCCACTGGACCACAGGTCGCCCACCGTGGAGATCCCAATGTTATCCCATTGATCGAACCCTTTGGAACTGCGCAGGTTACCGAGGGCCTTGGTGTCCCATAGAGGCGTGAGTCCGGTGATCACACCCTCCCACGCCAACCGTCGCTGAGCTTTGTGCCATATGGCTACAGTGTGTTTGGTAGGCCCCTCCAACTTTCTCACCATCCCTTTGTTATAGAGTGGGGCTAGCAGGGTGGATGTGCCCAGTTGGTGTCTATCTGCCCTGTAAGCCGGGTCGTCCTGTGCTGCGTGGATCCACTGGTTAATCACCTTAAGGTGAGCGGCCCAGTAGTATAGTTCAAGGTTGGGGAGGGCTATCCCCCCACTATACCAGTCTCTAGTTAGTTTCAACTGTGCAACCCGGGCCGGTTTGTCTCCCCACAGAAGGCTGGACAGTTGCGCCGATACGTGGCGGAAGAATGAGACGGGGACCATCGCCGGCGCGCTCTCCAGAACATAAAGGAAGCGAGGGAGCGCCAACATCTTAAAGAGCGCCGCCCTACCTAGCAGTGTTAAGGGGAGATTTTTCCAAAGGCGCACGTCATTCTTCAATTTGTCCAGCTGGGGCCTAAGATTCAGGTCAAGGAAGGTCGAGTGGTCCCTCGTGATCCATATCCCTAGGTATTTAAAGGCAACGCGTTCTACGAGTAATTGGCAATCCTCAGGCAAGGCTGGAAGGTCGCCCTTCACCATATAGATAACGGACTTGGACCAATTGAGTTTATAGCCCGAAGCCGTACCGTGGCTTTCACATAGTGCCAGTAAGACCGGGACACTGTTCGAGAGGTCCATGAGGTAGACGAGCATGTCGTCGGCATAAAGGGATACCCTATCTTCCCATCCACCACCCCATTGTATACCTTTCAGCAGCTGGGTGGTTCTGATAATCGTGGCCAGGGGTTCTAGCACTAAGGCGAACAGTAGTGGCGAGAGTGGGCATCCTTGTCTCGTGCCCCTTGCCAACGGAAACTCCCTTGATATGTGTCCGTTTGCGGTTACTCTTGCCACGGGTTCGGTGTACAGTAGTCTGACCCACGATATGAACGTTGGGCCAATACCGAAGTGCTCCAGGACCGCAAAGAGATAGCGCCACTCCACCATGTCAAATGCCATTTTGGCATCAAGTGACAATACCGCTGCCGGTTCCTCCAACTGCGGGGCTCGGGCCAATACCCCGTGTAGCCGTCGCAAGTTCAGCGCCGTACTCCGGTGTGGCATAAAGCCCGATTGGTCCGGGTGTATGAGGTGCGCCAGATGGGGCAGTAGCCTGGTGGCCAACAGTTTTGCCAAAATTTTACTCTCAGCGTTAAGGAGGGAAATCGGGCGGTAAGATCCGCACTCCTCAGGGGGTTTGCCGGGCTTAGGTATCGCGACGATTGTGGCCGTGCGCTGATCAGGAGGCAGTCGCCCCTGTTCCCGACACTCCTGAAACATATCGAGCAATGGCGCGGACAATGTCTCGGACATGAGTTTGTACCATTCTATTGGTACACCATTGGGGCCCAGCGCTTTCCCAGGGTGTAGTGCTGCTATGGCTATCTGTATTTCTTCCACCGTCAGAACGGAGTCGAGCTCGTCCCGTTGGTCTGGGGAGAGAGCGCGGGTCGGCACTCCTACAAGAGATCCTTCTGCCATTTCCCGTGTGACCTCATATTCAGGGGAGTATACGGAGTGGAAATGGTCTGCCAGGAGTTCCACTATGTGTGCCGGACTGGTCTGTATCTCACCCTTAGGGTCCTTCAGTTGCAATATAGCCCTCTGGCCTCCCCGCGCCCTCTCCAACCATGCCAGGAGCTTCCCTGCCGTATCGCCCAGGTCGTACACCCTGCTCGCCGTTGCGGACATGTTGTCCCGCACTCTGCGGCGCAGAAAGTCGGTGTGACGCTGCTGGGCCAGTCGGAGCGCGTGCTGGGTGTCTTCAGTCGGGTTCCCTTCATGTTCCTGTGTTGCCTTATCAAGTTGTTCCTCAAGAACTGTCAGCTCCTGACGCTGTGTGTGTTTGTGCTGCGCGATCACCGAAATCGCTTGCCCGCGGAGGACTGTCTTGTAGGCCTCCCACAGTGTTGTAGGCGACTCCACCGAGCCCACGTTCTCTGCAAGGTAGGAACGTGTACTTTTCTTCAAGGCTGTGGCTACGCCCGGCTCCCTGAGGTAGCCCGGGTAAATAGGGCAAACTCGTCTGCGGGTCCTTCCCGGACTGGACAGAGTCAGTGTAAGCGGGGAGTGATCGGAGACCCCTCTTGGTCCAATTTGGGAATCAGTCAAAGTGAGGAGACCCCCACTCAACGTCAGGAAATAGTCTATCCGCGATAGGCTATCGTGAACTGCCGAGTGGTATGTGTATTGCCGGACATCTGGGTGTAGCCGCCTCCACACATCCACTAAGCCCTGCGCTTCCATGAAGGCATGCAATTTGGAGGGCCCCGGTGTGCGTGTGCGCATTGGGTGGCGATCTAGGGAGTCTTGTGCCACTGCATTAAAATCACCACCCACGACTAGATCCCCTTCTGGAAGGTCTAACAAGAATTTTCCCAGTTCCGGGAAAGCTATGGTGTGTAGTGCTGGCGGGATGTACACCGAGACCACATTGAGCGGCTTCCCCTCCCACTGGCCATGTATCGCTGCAAAGCGCCCCTGTGTGTCTACTGCAATTGATTGGGTTATGAACCTGGACGAGCGGTGAATTAATATCCCGGTGCCCCGGGACCCCTTCGTAAATCCAGAGTGAACCACCATACTGTACCCTTTCCTGTCTAGGGCCTTCGTAGCTGTGCCGGTGAGGTGTGTTTCTTGTAGTAGGACCAGGGCGGGGTTCTGCCTCTTTATGCTTTGCAGGACCAGCCCTCGTTTAATTTTGTCACCTAGGCCCCTTACATTCCAGGACATGAGGCGTAGAGTGGACGTCTGCCCCACATTAGTGTCCTCCCCCATCCTGTTTGGGTGTGTGGACTGTGAAATTGCGCTCGTGGATGACCAGGAGGTCTGTGTAGCGACCCTGTGTGTTGCATTGTGACATCACCATTCTAAGTTTATGTGTCCCATCGTAGCTTCCCTGCCCCTGTGTAGAAACTAAAAACCAAAACCCCATCCTACCCCCAACTCCCCCCCTCCCTGCCCCCCTGCTCAACGGACTCAGAACTGCCCGCCCCCCCAACTCAGCAGAGTGCCTGAACCCAACCCATAACATAGTACTTGCTCGCTGGGGTGAAGGTTTCTCCGTGGTCAGCGGCCCCCTCTTCAGCTGCGGAGGCCCGTCCGCCCAGTGTCCAAGGCGGCGTTGCCTGCTTTTATCTCCTTCCGTTCAGCCAGACTGTAGCAGTGACTTATTGCTCCCCGTCTGCACTGTCCTCATGACGGTCGGACAAAGGGGAATGTAGCTCTGCAACTTCGTCGTTGGCTTGTGGGCCCTGTCGGGAGCCAGCTGTACGGTGTTTGTTCTGTCTATTGGAGCGACGAGGGAGACCCGCCGTCCTCCATCCCTCTAGCCAATCCTGCGCCATCTCCGGGGAGTCAAAAAACCAAGTTTTGTTGTCAGCTACGACCCGAAGCTTTGCCGGGAAGAGCATTGAGTATGGGATTTCTCTGGCTCTGAGTTCTTTTTTGACCTCAAAAAAAGTTCGTCTCCTCCGTGCCACCTCGGCCGTGTAGTCAGGAAAGAATGCCAGCGTCGCGTTCTGGATCTTAATGGGGGGCGAGTTCCTTGCCGCTTGTAGGATGGCGTCCCGATCCCTAAAATTGAAGAGCCTCGCTATGATCGGTCTGGGGTTAGCTCCTGTCTTGTGGCGTCCCCCCCGGCACCCGGTGCGCCCTTTCCACTGTGAAGAAGGCGGAGAGTCCTTTGGGCTTTAGGGTGTCTTTGATTAAGCTCTCCACATATAGGTCCATCGCCCTCGTGTCTTCCGATTCCGGCACACCAATTATACGGATGTTGTTCCGCCTCGAGCGCCCTTCCTGGTCATCGAGCTTGTCGCGCAGTTCTTTATTCTCCTTTGAGATGCGTTCCATGCTGATCTGGAGTTCAGAGACGTCTTCAACCAAGGATTTGGTCACGACCTCCATATTGTTCACCTTTTCTGTCATTTTATGAAAGTCCGCCCTTATAAGTGTGATCTCGGCTGAGATCGACCCCACCGTGGCTTGTACTTGCGTGAGGGCCCGCATGACGTCATCAATGGTCGCTTTCTTGCCACCGGTCACTTCGGCTGTCTTGCTCGATTGTGGTCTGGCTTCCTGCGAGGGAGAAGGAGAGCCGGGCTTATCATACGCAAATCGGTCCAGGCGCGATTGTGCCGCCCCGCTTTTAGGCCCCTTGCCGGCCATCTTGGTGTCGCCTGGGCCGAGCTATTTCCTTCAGACGGCTACCGGGGGTCGTCCCTGGGCCCAC